>NC_090925.1:374673499-377173499 GCF_040938575.1 Ambystoma mexicanum
TGGATGCCAGGGGCTCCATAATGAGGGCAAAGATAAGGGCGGAGAGTGGGCAGCCCTGTCTTGTTCCGCGTTCTAGTTTTATGCCTGCGGACTTGGAGTTTCCAAGAGTAATATATGAGTGGGGGGCACTATAAAGCAGGGACACTAATTTGATGAAGAATTTGCCTAGGCCCATTTGTGTAAGCATTGCAAACATGAATGGCCATTCAACCGAGTCAAATGCCTTCTCGGCGTCAAGAAGGACTGCTATAGCCCGTTGTGATGGATTTAGGGCCTCTATAACGCCAAACAGTCTCCTGATCCCATAGGTTGTGCTTCGCCCCGGGATAAACCCAGCTTGGTCTCCGATTACAAGTACAGGCATAAGAGGCAGTAACCTTGCAGCAAGGATTTTAGCTAGAATTTTATTGTCCAGATTAATCAAGGAGATTGGCCTGTAGGAAGCACATTTGTCCGGGGGTTTGCCGGCTTTGTGTAGCACCACTATGTTGGCTTCACGTGATGTGGGGGGGGAGGAAGCCAAACTGCAAAGATTCTTCAAAGACTCGGAGCAGTAGAGGGGCTAGGATGGATGCATGGGCCTTGTAAAACTCTCAGATGAGCCCGTCAGGCCCAGGCGCCTTGGCATTTGGGAGGGATTTTATTGCCTCCAGAACCTCCTCAACTGTTTTCGGAGCATTTAGGGGTTCACGTAGCTCCGATTCAACCCAGTACAGCTCTGTGTCATCGAGGAACTTTTGTATGGTTTCCGGATCGGAGGCCCCTTTAGAGCTGTAAAGATCTTGATAAAAGTCTCGAAATACCTTGACAATGTTTTCTTCAGAATATACCAGTCTACCCTGGTCGTCTTTGATGCATTCGACTTGAGTTGGGGTTTTGTCTATAGATAGGAGACGGGCTAACAAGACGCCTGATTTCTGGCCTTCCCCATATTGGCGGACCTGATGCTTGCGGCTCGTTAACTTTATTTCTCGTTCAGCTGTTTCTTTAAACTTCAGCAGTTCTTTCTTTATTTCTGCCTGAACATGTGGGTCTTGAATAGTGGAGGCTCTCATCTCTAGTTCTTTCAAGTGTCATTCGCTACTGGCCAAGTCCTTCCGGATCAGTTTTAATATGCCATTTTCTTTGGCCAGGCAAACTCCTTGTACAAAGCATTTTAGTGTTTCCCACATGGTGCTGGCCGAGGCGACCGAGTTTTGATTTATTTCGATAAAGGATGTTATTTCCTTGCGAAGTTCATCCGCAAAGACAGTGTCGGTGAGTGCTCCGGGTTTGAATCTCCACCGGAGTCCAGGATTGGTGGTGCCTGGAAGAGTGGCTTTTAGTGTGACCATTGAATGGTCAGAGAACGAACGCGGCAGGATTAGACTCTCTCCCCAATCAAAAGGGCAGTGGATAGATGCTAGAATGGAATCGATCCGGGAACTAGTGTTGTGAACAGCAGAATGAAAGGTGTATTCTCTGGCGTCTCGATTGTGGCACCTCCAAGTGTCGGCTAACTCAAACGTGTGGCAAATCTTACAGACTTGGGCACTGGCTTTAGAGGGGTGTCCCGTTGTATTATGGGATTTGTCAAGTATGGGGTCGATTGGCGTGTTAAGGTCCGCTCCCCAGATAATGGTTGTTGCATTGAACTTCTCCAGCTGAGTCATGACCCAGTTGAAGTTATTGGGCCCATCGGCATTTGGTGCATATGAATTTACTATTACTACCTCATTCCCTAAGATCAGCCCTCTCACTACTAGAGCTCTGCCTTCTGCGTCCTTCACTGAGTTGATGAGACTAAAGTTCGATTTCCTGTCTATCAAGATTGCAACATCTCTGGCGTACGAAGAATATGATGAGAAATACCTGTGACAGCCCCATGATTTAGCCCCGCGTTGTTCCGATGAAGGCAGGAGATGCGTTTCTTGTAATATAGCTATATTAATTTTGTGGCGTCTGAGGTAATGGAGGATTCTCCTAGTCTTCGAAGGATGGTTACTTCCACAGATGTTCCAGGTGTCGATTTTAAGTGTTGGTCCCGCCATCTGGGTGGTCAGTTAAGCACTGGTTCATCAGGACTGGAGGTGTTGACTGGAGGTCCCGGCTTCTATTGGAGTAGCGAGGAACCTGATAGTTGTTGTAGAATAAGGGTGAGAAGTAGGTAGCGGCCCGGCTGAACCGGAATCCCACCCATGAGTGGGCAACCCCCAACTGGCCCACAGAGAACAATCCCTTACAAACAGAACAGACAATATAGCAGTGCTAGGGGCGCCGGTGGCCCTCCAAGAGGCGGCTGGCTCCCAACTCTTGTTGCAAATTACGGTCCGTGGTGAAAGAGCCGCTGTATGAGTGTTGTTGAGGCGGCATACCTGGTGCAACAACTATGGAGCTTATGTTTACGGTGGATCTCTCCTCAGTTTGTTACCCCTCTGGGTGATGTGGTTGTTTGGGGCGGGCCGGCAGGTATTCGCTGATCTCGTCTGGAGTGTTGAAGAACTGCGTTTTGCCTTCGTGCTGAAGTCGAAGTTTCGCCGGGAAAAGCATGCAATATTGGATCTGGTTTTCTTGCAGTCTTCGTTTCACGGCTGTGAAAGTACGTCTTTGCGCCTGGACGGCTTGGGAGAAATCCGGGAAAAACTGAATCTTATCACCATCGTAATGGAGCTCTCTTTTGATTCTGGCTGCTCTGAGAATGGCGTCTCGGTCCTTATAATTGAGTAGCTTCGCAATGATAGGTCGGGGGTTTGCTCCGGAATGGGTTTTGCATTAGGAACCCTATGGGCTCTTTCGACAACAAAACATTTAGACAGGATTTCTGAACCAAACAGGTTCGTGCAAATTTTCTCCACATATTCCTCCATTTTCAGGGTGGGTTGGTGTTCTCTGATTCCGACTATCCTTATATTATTACGGCGTGAGCAGCCTTCCAAGTCCTCGTTTTTGGCGTTTACGGCCTTCATTTGGGCCTCCAGTTGGGATACTCTGGAGGATAAGGCCGATGTCCCATCATCAAGGTCGGAAACCCTCTGTTCAACAGTGTCGAGTCTGTCAGAATGTTTATCCAACCGATGTTGGAGCAGGTCAACTTTGGAGGAAAGCGAGTCTAGTTTGCTCCCCAGGCTCCCTATCCCCGCCTTGAGATCTAACAGAATTTCTCTGATGTCGAAGTCTTGTGTCACCTCATCTTCGTTGGGCGGACTTGAGTTGGGCGATTGCGGTCTGCTGTTGGAAGAGGACGCTTTGACTGAGGAGCAGCTCTCAAAGTTCAGTTTTCGTTGCGATCTATCAGTTTTCCCCATGATCACAATGGAAGAGGGTGATGAAGAGCCGAGAAAGCGACACGGAGTGAGCTTGGAAGGGTCAGTCAAGAATCTGCTGGGTGAGTTCGTGGCAAGCTTGCCGGGGATCTCTTACGGCTTGCTTTGGCGCGCACTCTACAAATTTTGGTTTCGCCTCTGTCCCCTCTATTGTCGCCGAGAGGCGTCGGTGAGAGCTTTGGAGTCGCAGCTGTGGATGAAGCGCCAACGTCCCTCCTCTAGATGAGCACTCGGGCAATTTGCGGGGACGGGCTCAGCGATCAACGCCATTTATGGCCTAGAACTGAAGCAGTGTGCTCCAGGGCGGTATCACCGTCAGCGGCCGGTGGCGTAGTGCTTCTGCTGCAATCCGGGGCACTTTTTAATTGACTGGCAACTCGCCGTGGTGCGATGCACATATCCGTAGAGAACTTCTCATTCACGGGGTTCTGGTGCCTGCCCCGTACCCTCTAGATTATGGATCTTAGTAGGCCTCACCGCGCCGTTGCGGTCGCAGGCTATGTTGATGTGCGGGAGAGCCGGGAGACCAATCCTACTGATCGTGGGTGCTGACGATTAAGGGGGTGCTCATCACACTCGTACCTGGCTTTCCGCTGGCGTTTGGTCATCGGCCTCCGTCGTTCTGGCTCATTCGCGGCTGTCCTCTGGGCCTTCTCCGAGCTCCGAGGCCTCCCGGCGATTGGCCCCTCCCCCGTCTCCCGGGAGTCCTAACGCAGCGCGGCCGGCGCTCGGGGGGGCCACCACCGCACACCGCTGCCTTGTGACTTCTCTGCTCCGACCAACGCCTGTTTGGTACGGTCGGTGCCTTTTTTTTGTTGCAGCCGGGCACAGCCGCCTCCCTTATGACCGCCCTTCCTCGGCCTCGCCGTGGTCGCGCCGCCACCAAGATGGCTGAAGGGGGTGGGACCTTTCTCGGGCCGTCGTTCGTGGGCAAAAACTCACGCGACAGCTGAGCTCGCTCCAGAGTTGTGCACAGAAATTCCTTAGCTCTCGCTGAGTGATCACAGCAGCTCAGCAAGTTACCTCGGAAACACGCTATTTTCAGGATCTTTGGGGAGCTACACGGAGCTCACAGGAAAGCCGCCATCTTGGACGGCTCTCTAGCGCCCTCTGACCAACTGTTTGTTGGCTGCAGCAATCACTAAACAGACATTATCCAGATGGATAATACTAGCAATATCTCAATGCTACAGACTGGCGATCCTCCAGAAGGCATTTGGGCTCATTCGACCAGGGGCATTGCGACTTCCTATGCATTCCAGAGGGGCGCACCAGTTAAAGAAATGTGTGTGGCTGCCACATGGTAGCCGTACATACTTTCACCAAACATTACAGTTTGGATTCTTCTTCAGGCTTATTTGGTACGGCAGTGTTGCATTAGGTGCACACAGACCCATGAAAACTACTAAAGTGTCATGAACAATTCGGACTCCTTCCTCCAGAAATACTAGAAACTGCTTTGGAAGTCTATCATAAGATAATAAATACGTGGGAGGACACAATCCATTCGAAGAACAAGTTACTTACCCCGGGGAACGTTCTTTCAACTGGATGTTCTTCCCATGTATTCCTTATCGACCCTCCCAACCTACCCCACAGTAGACTTTCCTTTGCTATTGCAGTCTGTGCTCTCTCAGGAGGAGTAACTGTCAGTTATGGGATAGATCCTACATTCGTAAAAACGGAACTGAAGCCAACGGATGAGCGCTATATATGCCTTCGGTGACGCTGACATCGAGACAGAGGCCTCTGAGGGACATTGAGTTGACAGGCATCGACGTGCAACGCCCTCTGCTGAAACATTTTTTCCGAAGCAGCTAAGCTGGATATTGGAAATATCATAAGATAAGGAATACTTAGGAGGAACACCAAGTCGAAAGAATGTTACCAGGGGTAAGTAACTTGTTGATCTCTAAACCAATCACTGTCTTCTGGGTCATACTGCCACCGTCTAATAACAGTCCTCTCCCTAAACCCCTCCTCTGGCAGCCATCTTCAGATTTTTACTGCACACTTCGCTGTTGGGTGTCCTTGAGTTTGCTCTGTGAGCTACTTCTACATTTTTGCGTGATTTCGACTGAAAAAGGTTCTATTATTTTTGTTTTGAAAGAGCCTGTGTGCTCTCTTCTCCATCTGCCGACAGCAGGGATACGTTCTCCATGAATTTCAGCGCCCCTCATTGACGAACCACGTTGAAGATTCCAGAAGGCATTTGGGCTTACTTCACGCCCTCTGACCATGAAGGAGGAGAAGAAGGAGGGAAGGTCCCTCTTTAAGCCCTGCACCAAGTGTGAGCTATGGAATGTGTTTGTTGAAGACAAGCACTTGCAGTGCCTCTACTGCCTGCATCTAGGCCACGAGGAAGTGCAATGAAAGATATGCCTCTGGTTCTCCAAGAAGACGAGGAGGGATCGGCACAGTAGACGTAGCCGTGGCCTCTGCCCCGTGCTCTGAGCAGGGTCATGCCTCACCCAGGACGGGCCAGTCCGAGAAGCAGTCTTGTAAGTCCTTTGAGGGCGCCTCATCCGTGGGGGCCCAAGACAAGGGCAAGAACCGCAAGTCCGAGTCTACTGGGTTTGCCGCGGAAGGTGGACAGGGCGCGATCGACATCACCCTCCGCCTCCATTACCAGCCGGCAATCGAGCTCCTCCTCAAAAAGGAAATCATCCAACCCGGATGAACTGTGGAAGAAGTGTAAGAAGCCATAGACAGAGGAGAAGAGGACAGAACTGCCCAAGAAGGCCCAATCAGCACAGGATAAGATTTCATCGGCGATAGAGTTGGTGGCGGCTGCTCTCACAATGGCTAAGGGGGCTGACCCTGTGATGGCCCCCGATCAGCCTCCAGCGAAGAAGAGGAAGCGTCATCCGACGCCCCCATTTCAGCCTCCACATCCGTGTTGGGCCCCTCCTCCCCAGCAGACACAGGTACGGCGACTTATATGGCCACAACTATGGACAACAGCGAGGATATCGTTGCAGCGGACTGCGAGTCTCCGCATTTGGATGCACCACCTAGGGCGTCCCCACCGGACGGACGAGGTGCAATCGTTCCATTCCATGATTGCCAGAGCCTCCAAGCTATTCGAGCTTGTGCCTGAAGAAACCAGGAAGGAGGGTTTCTTGTACCAGACACGCAAGGCCAAGAGGAAGACCATTATGGCGGTGCCCCTTATGGACGACATGTGGGAGGAGGGCCTGGCCCTCATGAAGAACCCTTGCACAGCTCTGGTCAAACGATAGGCTGGAGAAGAAGTGCTGGATGCCGGACTCCGCACCCAAGTGCCGGAGGTCGCATCCATCGCCAGATTTGGTGGTATCGGCGGCCATGAGGAAACGGTCTGCTAACCCGTCCTCGTCATCTTCGGCCTCTCCGGACAGTGCGGGGAAGACGATGGACGTCATGGGAAGGAAGGTGATTTAGACCGCAGCGTCCACTATCTAGGCGGCCAACGCACTGGAGATCCTAGCCATGTATGCCAGGGACCTGTGGTACAAGCTGGGTCCGATTTTGGAGTTGCTCCCTGACGATAAGACGATGGAGGCAATCGCTCTCTTCCAGGAACAGGAGGTACCGTCTGATCGCGCCATCACAGTGGCATTGGACATCGCCGACCCATGGTTCTGGCAGATGCGGAACAGTGTTTGCCATCATCGCCAAGGATGGATGAAGGCCATGAATTTCCACCAAGAGGTCCAAGAGAAGGTACTGGACATGCCCTTCGATGGAGAGGACCTATGTGGGAAGGTTGTTGACGAGTCCTTACAGGCCATTAAGGCGGATACAGAGACTGCCTGTTCCCTGGGCACCCTCCAGCAGCACTGCTCTTCTTTTTGCTCCTCCAGTGGAAAGTCGAGCAGGTCTTCCAAAGGCGTCTCCTCATCGTACCGCCAGCCTTCCAGATCCACGACTCAGGAAGCCTACATAGGCCGTTCCCAGGCCTACGGTTGCAGAGGACAGCGTCGCCATTGCCCTCAGGGCAGGATGCCGGCGCTGAAACAAGCCTGAACCGACCAAGACGTCGGGCCCCCACCCGTGCACCCCGGGGGAGGCTGGCTGACGAAGTTCATCAGCGAGTGGAGAAAGCTCACCACCGACAGATGGGTGCTGGGCGTTCTCGCCCAAAGACATACACTGGAGTTTCAGCACAGGTGTCCGCGGATCCCTCCGGTGGCCGGTCCAGAGCAGCACATCCCTCAGCTCCTGGAGGAGGTACGAGCCATGCTGTTAAAAGGGGTAATGGAGCTAGTTCCCCAGCGACTCTGGGGCTCTGCAGTATATTCCAGATACCTTTTGGTCAGAAAGAAGACAGGAGGCTAGTGGCCCATTCTAGACCTGCGACATCTGAACGAATACCTCAGGTCCCAAAATTTCCGGATGGTCACGATGCAACACGTGCTCTGTCAACTGGAAAAAGGAGACTGCTTGACGTCGCTGGACCTGGAGGACGCCTACTTCCCCGTTCCCATTCACAGGAAACACCAAAAGTTTCTACGCTTTGTAGTGCAGGGACAGCACTACCAGTTCAAGGCTCTACCTTTTGGCTTGAAGTCGGCACGCAGAGTGTTCACAAAACGCCTGGCGCCAGTGGTGGGCCATCTACGCCTACAGGGCTTACACGTATACCCATACCTGGATGACTGGCTGATTTGCGCCTGCTCCCAGGAGCTGGCCCAAGGACACACGGAGACCTGCTTGACGCCATCGCAGAACGCGCTGTTCCTAGACGTCAGGCTCAATACGGTGTCTTGCCTGGCATCTCCCTCAGAGGAGAGGATAGCAGCCATTCTGGAGAAAGTGCAGCAGCTGACGTCGACGAGGAGGGCCATGGTGCGACCCATCAAGTTGCTGCTGGGCATAATGTTGTCCTGCATCTACGTTGCCTGGTTCTGCAGGGTGCAGATGCACCCCTACAGGAATTCCAGGACGCCTGCTGGATACAGGTGTCCTGAAGCTTCACAGACATGTTTTGGCTCATTGACGAGTTCCGGTGGGCGATAGTGTGGTGGGGCGTTCGCTCCAACATAGCACAAGGCACAGGATTCCAGAACCCACCATACCAGGAGACAGTCACCACGGACACCTCCCTTGAGGGATGGAGAGCATGCACCGGATGTCTGCACGCCACAGGCCTGTGGTTGCCAGAAGAGAAGGATCATCCTATCAACATCCTGGAGCTATGTGCAGTGTTCTGGGCCATCAAGTTGTATCTCCCGTCCCTGCAAGGCATGGTAGTAAGGATCTTCACGGACAACACCACCACCATGTTTTACATCAGGAAACAAGGGGGAACTTGATCCCCGGCACTCTCCAAGGAAGCGCAGGACTTGTGCAGATGGGCCGTCGGACACAGGATGTTCCTCATCCATCTTCACCTGGCGGGAGTCAAGAACACCATCGCAGATTCCCTCAGCAGGAAACTGCACTCCTGCCACAAGTGGGAGCTTCATCAGGATCAGGTGGACCGCCTGTTCGCCGAGTGGAACAGGCCCCAGATAGATTTGTTTGCGACAGCGACAAACTCCAAGTGCAAGAAGTTTGCCAGCAGGTTCCACCAGCCGAGGAGCCTGGGAGACGTGTTCTCCTTTCCATGGGAAGGACTGTTCCTTTACGCGTTCCCTCTCCTCCTACGAGTCATCAACACACTCAGACGGTGTCCGTGCAAGATGAGCATCATCTCCCCGGCGTGGCTGAGGTAGATTTGGTACCCAGACCTTCTCAGTCTGTCAGTGTTGCCCCTGGTCAAGCTGCCGGTAGTTCAAGATCTTATCTCCAGAGAAGGAGGCGCAATCCTGCATCACGACCCAGGATCGCTGAACCTGGGGGCTTGGCTCCTGCAGCCCTAGGGTTTGGTGGATACGAGTTGCCTGCGGACTGCAGGGAGGTGTTCGCCAAGGCCAGGGCATCGTCAACTTTGAAGTGCTACAGTCACAAGTGGAAGCATTTCACTATGTGGTACCGTTTGCATAAGATTACCCCGCTGAGGGTCCTGGCCCCTAAATTCTTCCATACTTGCTCTCCTTGGCCAAGGCCGGCCTGGCACACGCTTCTATCAAGGTGCATCTGGCGGCTATCTCCCGCTACACCAGGTCTCCAGGAAGATCTTCACTGTGGTCTCACCGACTCGTCAAGGAGTTCCTCAAAGGACTTTTTGGATCTTTCCCGCTGGTGAAGGCTCCTGCCCCAGCGTGGGAACTCAACATGGTTCTGTCAAGGCTCATGGGGGCTCCCTTCGAACCTATGCATCAGGCCCCTCTCAAGTTCATATTGTGGAAAACGACTTTCCTTGTGGCCATCATCTCTGCCAGGAGGCTGGGTGAGATCCAGGCCCTATCCTGCAAGCAATCATACCCGACTTTCCACAAATCTAGGGTAGTGCGGCAAACGCACCCCTCTTTCATGCCGAAGGTCAGTCGAAATTCCACCTCAAGGAGCCTTTGGTGTTACCTGTTTTTTTCCCCAAAACTTTGTCACCGGCTGAAAGGGCCTTGCACTCGCTGGACATTGCTCGTGCCTTAAAGTTCTACGTGATACGCACAAAGAGTTTTTGGAAGACTTCACAACTGTTCGTGAACTTTGGTCGTAGGAACCATGGGAAGGTCTTGCCCAAGGCTTCAATCTCAATGTGGCTCTCCGATCACTGCGACAACGGCATTCCTGCCTGGTGTGCCCCTGCTGGACATCTACAGGGCTGCTAGGTAGAGGTCCACACACCCCTTCACAAAGTTCTACTGCATCGACAGGGATTCCAGGGAGGAGTCCAGAGTCGGCCAAGCAGTGTTACACAACCTGACTGCTTGAGGTGAGTCTGTTCCAGAGGTTACAGTTAATTTCTTCTATTCAGCCTTGCCACCTCCCGTGGTTGTGTAATGTTGTTTTGTTTTTTTTAAAATGTTTTTTATTAAAAGTGCTGGGTTTATTACAAACCTTTCACAGTTACATTCATAAAAATCCCATCCTCCACATGAGGGTAATAAAAAACCACAAAGAAACATCTTAAACTCATCTCATCACATTACTTTATCCGTTCCGGAATTCTCTTAGCATCTATTTCCATCTAGCATCCTACTTCACATTACAAAGTTAATACTTCCTCCAGAAATGTTATTGCTTCTAGTATCATTTTTCTCCAATAACCTGCATTTCCCACCATTCATCCACCGTAAGCATCTTGTATCTAGAAACCGCTGCACTCATGTATTTCATTCTTATTGTCATGCAACAACATTGGAAGTTGTGGAACAAGTGGAGAATCCATTGAGCTTCCCAGCACGTTACCATACAAACATGCATTAGCAGTCTATTCTCTGACCAAGATGGCCGCTGCATGCATAACAGGGAAGGAGTCCTACGCTCTATGCGTTGCAACCTTCATCCATTCGGGGTAAGACGCTAGTTGTGCACCTTTTGCCCTTGTTCTCTCCTAGTCTCTCCTTATGTACACCTTTCAACCGAAGACCACCAAGACGGGCTATCCCTAAGGACAATGAGCCTGAGGAGTACGAGGTATCCAAACTTGTAAACTCTTGTTAACGCAAAGGAGTGTTGCAGTACCTAGTCCATTGGAAAGGCTATCCCGTTTCCGAAAGATCATGGGAACCTTCGAGGAATGTTTCAGCGCCTCGACTAATACACTGATTCCACAGACTACATCCAGAAAACAGGGGGGAATCCTGAGAAAAGGGGGTCATACTGTCATGCTGCAACATTGGAAGTTGTGGAACAAGTGGAGAATCCATTGAGTTTCCCAGCACATTACTGTACAAACGTGCATTAGCGGTTTAGTCACTGACCAAGGTGGCAGCTGCATGCATAACAGGGAAGGAGTCCTATGCTCTGTGCGTTGCAACTCTCATCCATTCGGGTTAAGACACTAGTTGTCTGCTTTTTGCCCTTGTTCTCTCCTAGTCTCACTGCAGTGTTCTGGGCTGCTACTTGCTTTTTCCTCGCCGCCTCCGCGGCTCTTCGTCCTGAAGACGTGCCGAGCCTCAGCATCTCTGCCTTTTGCTTTTGCCAATCGCAGCTCTTTTGCTTGCAGCCTTGCCACTCCTCGGGAAATTCAGCCTCCCTCTGCCGCCCCACGGCTTCAATACTTGTAGCATCACCGCTCCTAGGCTTTGCTTCCTCTTGGAAGCAGTTCTGCTGCTGTCATTTTGCAGCCTAGCCGCTGCGGCTCTGACTGCATTGTTAACGGTCTCATCTCACTTAGTGCACCGTGAGAAGGTAACCGCAGTGGTTCACGGTGCTCCTTCCGGAGCTGCTGTATCCCATCTTCTTTCCAGCTTTGTACTGCCAGTCTCTTCTTCTCCTCTGGCTATCCTGGTTCATTTGGCTCCTACCTTTCTACGACAAGTCTACTGAAGTTAGAGGATTCAAATCTTTCTTTCACATAATTCTAAAGAAGACACAGAGTTCATTCCGAGGTTGGAGGTAAGGGAAAAACGATGCCGGTAAAGGATTACCGGCAACGCTTACCGCTCCGGGCTATTCCGACCAGCCAAACCGCTATTAGCGGCACCGTAAATAACGGTGCATCTAATAGCGGCATGGGCACGCGGCCCATCATACCGGCCATAGCGGCATGCCGTAAACTGGAGAACATCACAAGTCAAGCGGACATGCAATTACCGGCATCATGAAGGCGGTAAAAGTGGATACAAGCATGCCGTAAATACCGGCATCGCGGACCAACCGTCAGCACAGGTGGAGGCAATGGAGTCTGGGCCTGCACAAAAGGAGCACAGTCACACACCACACCCCTTTCCACGCCAAGATGAATCCAATAGTAGCATCAATACTTCAGCTGGAGGACATGCTTGCATTGCAACACCAGCAACAACACCAACAGCAACAGCAGGCAACACTGAGGAGACGCAGCAGGAGAAGGAGGGTGAGACAGGCCCAGCATGCCCCACCAGTGCAGCCAGCGTAACCACGCATGCAGCCCCCAATCCCAAACATCAGAGCCAGTCCTTTCAACCCAACCCCGGAGCAGAACCACACCCTCTACCGTCTGTACCGGGACACCATCAAAACCATCGTGGACATGATACACGATTGTCAGCCTCATTGAAATACGCACCACCATCCCCCCTCTACTGAAGGTAGTGTCAGTGCTCCACTTCCTTTCCACAGCCACCTACCAGCACACAGTGGGGCACATGCATGGCATATCACCACCCTTATTCACTCGCATCCTCAAGCAAATGCTGGATGCCCTCCTCAAGCACACAACGGAATACATATCCCTACTACAGACTCCCCAGGAGATTCTTGAAACAAAAGGTGGCCTCCATGCACTGGCAAGCATGCCAAATTGTATAGGTGACCTTGACTGCACCCACGTGGAGTTGGTGGCTCCGCATGCCATGGAGGTGGTTTACCGCAATCGTAAGCAAAACCACTCCAACAAGGTGCAGATGGTATGTGATGCCAGCAAGATCAACACACATTGTTGTGCCCGATATCCTGGATCAACTACAGGAATGCTGCATGTCACCATGGGAAAAATCAGCGCAGAATGCCTAACATTGCAGAGCCTACTGCCAACGCTCCCCATCAGAAAATCCTACAGAACGCTACACATCACTAAATGGACACGGACAAAGCTGTATGCGTACACAATGCATGAGCAACAAGACGGCAGAGCACACCATGCATCATCTTGAAGATGCAACCCACACCATAATTCCATGCCACAGGACACATTGAGGGCATACAAATGGCGTGCATACAACCAGGGACATGTGCATGTGGCCTACGATAATCTGCTGGCATGTGTATCCGACGCAACGTGTCCCTGCCCCCTGCCATTGAACTGCAACCACCTGGTGATGATGAAGGGGATGAAGAAGAAGTGGCTGAACATCATTGCGGTGCCAATGCACAGGAGGGACGTGCTGTGGGTCAGTCAGTGATTGCACAATATTACTGACACACATGGCTGCAGAGGGTGACATGATAGTTTGACAGAGGGCATTGGGTGTGGGGGTACATGCCACTATGCACTGTATATGAATAAATGACATGCGCAATGATGAATGTCCACTCAGGTCTTGCTTTTGACACAACGGGTGTATTGAAATTAACAATGAAAACGATAACCCTCCACCACCCTCACCCCCCTCCTGCTCCCCCCACAACTCCCCCACAAACCCTCACCCCCCTCACCCTCCCACCACAACTCCCCCACACATGTCCCAACAAGTCTCTAATGCCTTCATCAGGCTGGCCAGACTATTTTTTAGCACTCCCTAGACCTGGTGGCAGCATTTCTGGCCGGCGCAGGGTGCGTGACGACCTGCGGAGTGGGCTGGTTTGGGTAGAGCTTGATGAGGATGGTTTGGCCACCTGCTCAAATTGGGTTGCCAGACGTTCTGACTCCTCGGCTATGCGGCTGAGTACCTGCCGCAGGGAGGATAACTCCTCGCAAAGGCGGCTAGTATTCTCCGCAAATGTCTTGCCCATGGAGGCGGTGTTGTCTGTGATCGTCTTGCCTAGAGAGGCGATGTTCTCCCGCCACTCCTGCCTTGCCTGGGCGTTGTCCTCCACAAACTGCCACACAAGGGCAGTCAGCTGCTCAGAACGCTGCGGCCCTGCGGGTGTACCTGTGGAGGTGGACGGTGCCTGGGTGTCATGCTCGGCCTCACTGTTCTCCACTATGGGACTAATGGCCCCTTAAATTAACTCCCCCCCCCCAGACTGCTCTGGGGTGGTGCCGTGGTCTGGCTCAAGAGATGTGATTTGGGGGGATGGCAGTGGACTGGGCGTGCAGGGCAGTTCTGAGGAATCGTCCTCCACGGGCACCCATACCTCTTCCTGTGCCTCCTCCTCAGCCTGGGGTGTTGTGGCTGCCACCTACCCAGCCAAACTGGACCCTGCCGAGTGTGGAGCCTCAGCTGTTTCCTGTGGCTGTGCAACAGGTGTTGGTGCTTCCGCCTCACCGGCCCTTGGCAGCAGCGGTGCCCTGGCAACATGAGGTGTTTTCGATGGTGGTGCACGGCGGGCCTTGGGTTGGCCCTTCGAGGTTGAAGGCCGGTTGGCCTCATCCCGGGCCCTCTTCCGGGGTGTGGTTTGCTGTGGGGTTGAGTCCTGGGCATCACTGTCATGGTCTGAGCCTGTGGGGGTCGAAGAGAGGGACGGCATGAGTGATGTTTTGATACACTTTGGTACCATTGATCATCCACTCAATCGATGGTAATAGGCATTTGAGTTTGGATGATCACTTTGTTTGATACATGGGTTGGTGATGCAGGCATACGTGGGGGTCACTCATGTTGGGCACGACCTATGGTATGTGACATGCATATTTGTTGGGGCCTGCATGCAGTGTGACTTATGGCATTTACATTTTGTGTGGTATGTGTCAGGTACGGCATTGCCTTGCTGCAGGCATCTGCATGTGTCTGTGATGCGTTTGACAACTGTGCTAGGATTGTGTGTGTATTGGGCCATGGCTAGCCTCTTTGGACATACATATTGGTTGACTTTCATCCGACTCTGCATTAGAGTGTTTTCTTAGGACACTCACCTCCATCCGCCGATTTTGTGTCGTCACACTCCATATCTCTGACACCTTCTATGCCCTCAATGCCAATCAGGCTGGCACAGATGTCCTCCCAACGGGACAGCTTGATGGGGGAGCTGGCTCCCCCACCTGTTGCCATTGCCTGGCTCCTGTTGGCAGAGAGTATGTTCCGTACTCGCAGCCGCAAGTCGTCCCACCGCCTCCTGCAGTCTTTTATGGTGCGTGGGGTGTTCCCGACTGTGATCACTTTCTGCGCCACAAGTGCCCAGATCTCTTTTTTGCGAATGATGGCCTCCCCCTTCATGCTCTGGGCGAACACGATGTCAGCATATTCCTGCAGGGTCCCAGCTAGCATTTCCAACTCGTCTTCATTGAAGCGCTCCTTGCGCTGGCGGGAGGCGCGCCTTCTTAATAGCCTTTGACATTGTGGTGTGTTGGAAGATGAGTTTCCACAAACAGCAGTGTCCCACAGGTCATGTGTGATGAGGATGGCAATGGATTGTGTTTTTAAAGATGGCCGCCGTGCTCCGTCCCGTTCCTGTGCGATGACGCTACTTCCGGTTTCGCTTATTTACGGTGACCGTTATTAGCGGTGACTGCTATTAGCGGGGGCCGCTAATGCCGCATTGGTTCATGCCGGTGTTAGGCAGAATCCTGTGCAGTGCCCTTAGGGACCACTACACACAATTAAGACTACAAGTGGTAATACAAGTTCACCTTTGGTAAAAGCCTGTACTACACTGTTAAAGTGGTGGCAGTAGCAGAGCAGCCAGACTTATCTCAAGAGTAAATGAGCAGTAGTAGAGACCACAATTACTGTGACTCAAGCAAACACTGACTCAAGGTTTCAGGTAAAAAATACAAGTACATTTATTTTTGAACCATCTGTTATAAAACACTTCACTTCTATAACTTTGAAACCACACGTAAAATATGCTACACACAACCAATTCCACTTGTTCCAGCAAATTCAAGGTAAGTACATTAGGATTTGACAGACCAGTGTTGCGATACTAGCGCGTACCCGCGGATAGAAATGCTCACGAAGTTAAAACACACTTTGCACTTAAGAATTTCAAACAGGAGAAAAGTGAATAAAAATCATAGGCAATACTTTTTCAAGGCAAGAGGACTCGAGGACTTATTCAACGATACAGATTAAAGTGAATAGGCCTGCGCCAGTGTCAATGGAGCAGTTGCTCAGTTGTCGAGGATCACACGTTGAACAGTTCGAGATTCCAGATGCCAAGAGTTTGTAAATATTGTCAAATGGAAGGAAAAGTTATAAGAGGGAGGGAAGAAAGAACAAATCTTCGTGGAGGAAAAGGGTTCGCCCCGATTCCGGCTGGTCAGGCGGAAAGACCGACCAAATGTGCACAGTACCTTATTCCATTAGTGAAAAGCTGGTGCCACGGCAGTTGTTCCTGGTAGTTCCTGCAGACTCACGTTTCCTGCGGCTTTAGTCATGGGGACAAGAAGGAGGACGTCTGGAGTGATCTGCACTACCCAGGGATGAGGTCAGCAGCAGCGAAAAGAACAACTATGAATAAAAGGTGCACTCCTTTAAAATCAGGAGGGCTCTTCTGATGGCTATCCGGAACACTACAGCACAGCAGTGATTTCGACCCAGGAGAGGATTCTCTGACTGAAGGAAGACCAGCTGGTTGATCCCACCAGGCGCAAGGGAAGAAGACTCCGGACTGGATCTTCTGTTGTCGTTGAAGGGTAGATAGCTCAGGACTGCAGCAGGGCTTCACCGGGACTCGGGGCTGCAGCAGCCGTCTTCTTCTCCGCTTCTCTTCGGTTCCTGGCAGTTCCAGTGGCGACTCTGACTTCTAGCCCGAGTCCTGCCTTTTATGACAAAATCCCCCATTCACACAGCCTGGCTGTCAATTACTCAGCAGGGGGGTTGTCCAGCCCAGACAACCACCTTAGCAATCAACACAAAGTGCGACTTGGGTCTCCAAGGAGACCCTGTGCAGGGGGTGACTACACCCTTCCCTCACATTCAGCCCACATAGACACCCAGACGCCAAAGGAGGGCTTCTGGTCAGAAGCCCGCCAAAGGTCGGCGAACAAAGGAGGCAAATCTGGTTTGCCATGTAAAGAAAGCCCCAAGAAGGAGGTTAACAAAAAGAAATGGCGATTAAACCCAACCGAAGCCGAAATAAAAAGTATTTGGGCTAGCGGGTTTAAAGTTCGAGGCTACTAAAATAGCCTAAAACAATACCACATTATGTAATATAATCGCGGTAGGAAAATCAGGGTAGGCACCACTGCAGCCAGCCAAGTCTTAATGTTAAGGGAGCGAAACAATGCTCCAAGAGGTACAGATAAAAAGGGCTAAGAATTAACCCTTTCCAATACTCCATGTAAGATGGGGTGTACTGGATCTGTGGTTAAATGACTATGGGGGTCATTCCGAGTAGCCCCATGGTTGCCTCACATACCGGTACCGACTCCGGTTTGGTTCAACGTGGACTTACCGGTCCTTTCCGACCCTGGAGGGACTGGTAAATCCCCATTGACCAAACCATTCCCCATTCCCATTGAGCCCCCATAGGGCTCAATGGGAATGGGGAGGGCGCAAATAACAGGCTTGCGAATGGCAAGCCCGTTATTTGCGCCCTGGTCCCCTAACGGGACCCGTAAGGGACGTGTGGTCCGACCACACGTCCCTTACAGTTCCCGTTAGGGGACCTCAGAATCGGGCAGTAGGGGATTACCAGCACCGGTCTCCTTACCGGTGCCCGGTATCCCCTACCGCCCGACTCGGAATTACCCCCTATGTAAAGTTAATGGCAACTTTACCCTTTTCTGGGGGACATTAGTCAGCCCCAGAAATGGAGTCGGTGGGAAGTCTAAAAGACAACCCTATGTCACTGCACTGAAGGTGCTGTGTAACACACAAAAGTGTGGGGTTACTGAAGTGGTGTCCTTCAGAGCCTACAATCACAAAAACAGTTGGAATACACATGGCAAAACACAGGTAAGAGTGAGGGAAAAGCTCATACTCTTACCAAGTGGAAAAAATAAACTCCAGAAATCCAGCAAAGCTGCTGAGGGACCCACTAGGTAAGGGAAATTAGCCATAGAATGAGAATTCTCCCTAACACACGCCCCCCTCAGACTAAGGGACAGGAGGATTTAATCCCTCCTGGATGGATCTCATACCTCTAGTCGGTTATAAACATCCTAGAGAGACCATCAGCATTTTGGTGGTGACTTCCTGCTCTGTGCTCAATGGAAAAATCAAACCCTTGCAGGCAGATTGACCATCTGAGTAACTTTGGGTTTTCCCCTTTCATTTGCATCAGCCATCTCAAGGGTTGGTGGTCAGTCTGAATAATGAAGGTAGAACCATACAAGTATGGTCTAAACCTCTTCAGTGACCACACAATAGCAAAACATTCACGTTCTAGTGTTGCCCACCTTGTCTCAGGATCCTACGATAACTTCTTGCTGGTGAAACAAATGGGGTGTTCCCTACCTTTCTAATCCAGTTGACTAAGGACTGCACCTATACCTACATTTGAAGCATCGTGTACAAGAGGGCGTAGCGACCTCTGAAGGGCCCATAGGATCAGAACTCACCCTCGAGTACTTTTAAGACGAGATAGCTGCACCTTGAGGAGGATAGGGAGCAGGATTCTCTTACTCCAACACAAATCAATAAGGACGACTCAGTAGTTTTGCAAAGGGAAGTCAGTTTAATGAAAAGTACAAAAAACGGGGAAACCAACAGTGTTGCGATCGCCTGTCTCGCTTCAACTCCCAATTTCTTCATTCAGACAGCAATAGTTATAAGTACATTCTTGTCATCATTGACGTGTAACACTCGAAGGTTGTCATGCAATTCTATTGGTTGGGAAAGGTAACTTAAGTATAGGTGCTATATCTGTATATGGTAACATAGTGTGAGGATTGGATAACTCTTACCGGTGGGCGTCTACGCCCCTCCCTCTACATCACTTGTGATAGACGTCACTACAAGTACGACGTCTTATTGGTTCTACTAGCTATAGGACCCTAGATTATTTGGTTCATTGTGATTGGGTGGGTTACACCCCTAGACTTAAATCTCCACTTTAATTAGCAGCATGCAGAATGGACACCCAGGTGCCTTGTGCCCCAAGATTCACCCTGCCTCCCTTCCATCAATCAATCAGTACTTTAGGGCTATGTGTCAATTAGTTGGCTGAGGATGGCCTCGAAACTGTAGCTTCTTATCAGGAAAAGTTATGGCATCCTCCGGTTCTGGGTGACATCAGACGGTGGTACCTCTTCGCGCTTGGCTGGTCACGTGTCTGTTCACTGTGAATCTGCTACCATTTTCCCTCTTTTCGTGTATTTGATTCTTTCGTAGCCTTGCCACCTGCGCGGGGCCTTCTTATCTTGACCTTCACTGGCTGGCTGCTATGCTCTGAAGTTTCGATTCTTCGAGGTTGCCGCTCTCCTCCCTTCCTTAGGTTGACCTCGAATTCCCAGGCATGAGCGGCCTCTTACTGAGATTCGATTCCGCTCTTCCCTTCTGGCTTTAGCTGGAATATGAATCTCAGCCTATTTTACCCTTTACAGCCTGGGCTTAATTCTGCTTTTACAAAATGGAGTCTCACTTGTATAGTGTGCTTTATTGAGGTAGATATATAATTGGCGTTTGCCGCTCTATCCTTCTACTAAGCATTGCAAGCAGTATCGTTTCCTTAGCTTCTTGCGTTCCAAGCCTATTTACAGGCATTTGTCAGTTGCATATTTTCATCTCACTTCATGGTTACGTTTCTTTATATGTCAACATCGTTTCTTCTTACAAGTCTATTACATCATTATTCTTTACATTTCGTCCTTGTGTGTCATCTTTCGATTGTCGTTTATGTTCATCTGTACGTCTGTCCGGGCTCTTATTTCATCACCATTTGCCTTCCATTAAGGCTCTTTCTGTCTCTTCGGGGACAGTCTGTAAGTAGCCTTCATTTTGTGTCAGCTGCTGGTACGGTTGTCTCAGCGGGTACCTCGCTACCCATGGTTGTCTGGTTATAGGCACTTCAACAGGTATTGCTCTTCTGATGAGCACTGGGCATAGGCCTAGTGCTGCTCTATGTTGGTTCATTTGTTCCTCAAACGTCACGTATCTTGGCGAGTACGTTCCTGGTACCTCAAAATGGGGGCTGGGGTGCAGTCCGTGTCTGGGACCGCCTCTACAATCTGTTTGTACAATGAAGGGTTGGTGATAGTCAGGAGCTCTTAGAACTGGAGCTTCACAAAGGGCTTTCTTTAGGCCTTCAAAGGCTTGATTGCACTCCTCATTCCACCTGACCTTTTTAGGAAATTTGGGAGAGGAGATGGCATTAAAGGGAGAAGCTATGGTCCCATAGTTCTCAATGAAGTTCCTGTAATACCCAGTGAGACCTAGGAAGGCTCTCACTTGGGTCTGAGTAGCAGGGGTGGCCCAGTTTTGTGCAGCTTGTACTTTGCTAGGCAATGGCCTTATTTCACCTCCTCCTACCTCATGTCCAAGGTAGACGACTGTACTCTGAACAATTTGACATTTACTTGCCTTTATGGTCATATGGGCCTGTTCCAAAGCCTGCAATACATATCCTAGGTGATCAATATTTTCTTTCCATGTAGGGCTGAACACTGCAATGTCATCCAAGTATGCCATGCAAAAGTCCGCCATCCCATTCAGAACTTGATTGACCATCCTCTGAAATGTAGCAGGTGCATTCTTTAATTCAAAAGGCATTACCTTGAATTGGGAGAGGCCAGCTGGGGTGAAGAATGCAGTTTTCTCCTTGGCATGGTCTGTCAGGGCTATTTGCCAATAGCCTGACGTTAGGTCAAATGTGCTGAGGTACTTGGCTGCACCAAGTTTGTCCACCAGCTCATCTGTCCTAGGCAGAGGATGGGCATCAGTCTTTGTGACTGCATTTAATGCTCTATAGTCCACGCAGAATCTCAACTCCTTGGATCCTGCCTTTGGTACAAGCACAACTGGGCTAGACCATGGGCTAGTAGAGGGCTCTATAACCCCGAGATCAACCATCTTGTTGACCTCATTCCTTATATGGGTTCTTACATTGTCTGACATTCTGTACCCCCTGCGTTTGAAAGGCAGACAGTCACCAGTGAGGATATCATGCTGGCCCCAAGGGGTCAAGCCTGGTGAAAGTGAGAACAGGGGGGCAAACTGATTTAACAGTAACTTGCACTCATCCTGCTGGTCAGATGTGAGACTGGAAGAGAGATTAACTCCTTCCACTTGCTCATCTAAAGGTAGGCCTCTGAGGAGGTCAGGCAGAGGTTCACTCTCCCCCTCCTCCTGAGCTGAAGCTAGGAGCAATGCCCCTATGTCAAGTCTAGATACATAAGCCTTCAAACGGTTGGTGTGAAAGACTCTGGGAGCCTCCTTAGGATTGCCTAAATCCACCAGATAGTTCACCTCTCCAAGTTTACCCACAACTTTGAAGGGTCCTATCCATTTGTCCTGCAAGTGCAAGACCCTCTGCCTTGTGGGGACCATAACAAGAACAAGCTGGTCTTGAGTACACACAACCATGTTAGCCTTCTAGTCATGCCAATGTTTGACCAGAGCTTGACCAGCCTTCAAGTTATCACTTGCCTCTGCCATCATGTGTGACATTCTCCTCCAGAGACCTATCACATAGTATGTCACTCTGACTGGCTTGGGGGAAGGAGCACTCTCCAACCCCTCCTTAATCAGGGCCAATGGACCTCTGACTGGATTGCCATAGAGAGGTTCGAAGGGACTGTAACCTACTCCCTCCTGAGGGACTTCTCTATATGCAAAGAGAAGGAATGGCAGTAGAAGTTCCCACTTTCTTTTAAGGGGTTCTTCTAAAGCACCTATCATGCTCTTCATAGTTCTGTTAAACCTCTCCACCAACCCATTGATTTGGGGATGGTAGGCAGTTGAGAACTTGTAGGTGACTCCACAGGTTTTCCTCATGGCTTGCATGTAGAGGCAAAGCAAAAACAAAGAGGTGATGGCTGGAAGGTGTAGACTGAATCTTAACCACTGGCATTGCTCGGGGCAACCCTCCAGACCATCGTTCTTCGCCTGCCAAGCCATTACAGAAGGGGAAAGACCATATGCAAATCAGGCTTGGCCCCACCCCAAAAGGGGAAGCCCAGCCCGAACTGCTCTTTCCACGCCATGATAACCAGGGCATCCAAGCTCTTCCAGCTCTGCCCGGAAGAACAGAAAAAGGAGGGTTTTCTGTACCAGCGACGAGAGGCCAAGAGGAAGACAGTCCTCGCGGTGCCTTTACTCGACGACATCTGCGAGGAGGTGCTTGTTGTCCTCAAGAACCCTTCCACGACACCAGCCAAGAGGGACAGGTACGAGAAGAAGTAGCGAGTCCCTGATGCTGCCCCCTTGTACCTCAGGGCCCAGCCCACGCTGGACTCTGTCGTCTCGGCAGTGGCTAAGAAGAAGGAAACGGGTGCGGCGGCTTCAACTTCCACCTGCCCGCCGGACAGCGAGGGCAAGAAGTTGGACTCTATGGGACGAGTCATCTCGTCGGCAGCGACGATGATTAAGGCGGCCAATGCCTTAGCGATCGTGGCCCGCTACGAAAGGGAGCTGTGGTTCAAGATAGCTCCCCTGCTAGACTTCCTGCCTGATGACAAAAGGGTGGAGGCCCTAGAAATTCTGCAGGAAGGCGAGGTGGCGTCGGATCACGCCATAACGGTGGCAACGGACATTGCCGATACCGGATTTCGCCAACTGGGCAAAAGAGTTTGCCTCCGACGACGAGGATGGCTCAAGGCGACCGACTTTCGCCAGGACGTCCAGACCAGGGTGTTGGACATGCCGTTCGACATGCCGTTCGACGGCAACAACCTTTTTGGTAGGGCGGTGGAGGAGTCCCTACAAGCCATCAAGACCGACTCGGAGACGGCCCGGGCCCTGGGGGTGCTTCAACAGCGGCGGCCCTTTCGGACCTCCGGAGGCAGACAGGGTGCCTCCAAAGGATCCAGCAGTGGCTCCTCCACTTACCGCCAGGCGTCCCGCTCCTCTTCCCAGGAGGCCTACAGAGGTTGCGGCAAGCAAGGGGGATCCCGCCGTCGTCCCCAAGGAGGCCAAGGCGGCAAGGCCGCCTCCAAGCAAGACTGACCTGGCCGTGTTGTCGGGTCCCCACCGAAGCACCCCGGTGGGAGACCGGCTGACGAAGTTCGTCAGCGTGTGGGAATCCATCTCCACCGACCGTTGGGTGTTGGACACCCTGGCCAACGGGCACTCGCTGGAATTCCAAAAGAAGTGCCCTTGCATTCCTCCCGTGGCCAGGAAGGAGAATCACGTCCCTCAACTGCTGTTGGAGGTAAAGGCGATGCTCAAGAAAGGTGCCATCGAGCTCGTCCCGAGAGGGCTCTGGGGCTCCGGAGTGTACTCAAGGTACTTCCTCGTCAAGAAGAAATCAGGCGGTTGGCGCCCCATCCTGGACCTGCGTCGGTTAAACAAATACATCAAGGCGCAGACATTCAGGATAGTCACCCTGCAGCACGTGCTGGGACAGCTGGAGGAAGGCGACTTTCTATCGTCTTTGGACCTGGAGGATGCTTACTTCCACATCCATATTCTAAAAAGGCACAGGAAGTTCCTCATTTACGTGGTTCAGGGACGCCACTACCAATTCAGGGCCCTACCGTTCGGATTAAAGTCGGCACCCAGGGTTTTCACCAAGTGCCTGGCACCAGTGGCGGCGCGGCTGCGTCTGCAGGGGATCCACATTTACCCCTACCTGGTCGACTGGCTAATCCTGGCAAGGACAAGGCAACTCGCTGTTGAAAACACGGCGAGGACCATCCGGTTGCTCACGGAGCTGGGGTTCGCCATCAACTACCCCAAATCCCACCTGGTTCCATCGCAGATAGCACTGTTTCTGGGAGCGAAGCTCGATACAGTGGGGCAATTGGCCTCCCCTTCAGAGGAGAGGAGCAAGACCATCCTGGGCAAGGTGCGGCGCCTGCTAGCCACGGACGTGGCCAGGGTGAGGTCCATCAAGTCCCTCCATGGGATGATGTCCTCATGCATCTACCTTGTACCCCTTTGCAGACTTCGGATGCGTCCGCTACAAGAGTTTCTCGACGCCCGCTGGCTCCAAGCGAGGGGCTGTTTCGAGGACAGGATCCCTCTCGACGAGGAGTTCCGTAGGGCGATCTTATGGTGGGGCATCCGTGCTCACCTCACGACAGGCACTGAATTTCAAATCCCGGCGTTTCAGGAGACGGTGACAATGGACGCCTCTCTGGAGGGTTGGGGGGCCCACACCGGACACCTCCACGCAAGAGGCCTTTGGCCCCCGGAGGAGAGGTCTCTCCACATCAACATTCTGGAGCTCCGAGCAATGTTCTGGGCTCTCAAGTCGTTCCTTCCGTCCCTCAAGGGCAAAGTGGTGAGGATCTTCACTGACAACACCATCACGATGTTCTATATACGGAAGCAAGGAGGCACCAGATCCCCAGCCCTATCCAAGGAGGCCCAGGATCTGTGGCACTGGGCGGTCGCCCAGGGGATGTTTCTGGTTCCCTTCCACCTGGCAGGAATAAAAAACACCATCACGGACTCACTCAGCAGCGAGCTGCGTTCGTGCCACGAGTGGGAACTGCGCCAGGACCAAGTGGATCGACTCTTCCAACGATGGGGAAAACCCCAGATCGATCTATTCGCGACGGCGACGAACTCCAAGTGCCAGAGGTTCGCCAGCAGGTTCCCTCAGCCGAGGAGCATGGGCAATGCTTTCTCGTTCCCTTGGGACGGCCTGTTTCTATACGCGTTCCCTCCGTTGCCGTTGCTGCTCCGCCTCATCAATCAGCTCAAGAGGTCCTGGTGCAGGATGATCCTCATCGCACCGGCGTGGCTGAGGCAGATCTGGTTCCCGGACCTTCTCGACTTGTCAACGTCCCCACCAGTCAACTGCCAGCGGACGCGGATCTTCTCTCCAGAGAAGGAGGTGCCATTCTCCATCACGACCCACAGTCGCTGAACTTGCAGGCCTGGCTCCTGCAGCACTAGAGTTTGGAGGGTACAATATCCCGGCTGATTGCAGAGAGGTTCTTGCAAAGGCCAGGGCGTCCTCAACTCTCAAGTGTTACGGTCATAAGTGGAAGAGGTTCTCTGTCTGGTGCCGTGCACAGAAGATTAACCCTTTGTGGATTACGGCCCCTCAAGTGCTGCCGTACCTACTGTCGCTGGCCAAAGGTGGACTGGCTCACGCCTTCATAAAAATACATCTGGCTGCCATCTCCCGATACACCAGGGCTACGGGACGGGCGTCCTTGTGGTCTCATCGCATGGTAAAGGAATTCATGAAGGGACTATTCTGATCATTCCCGCCGGTGAAGGCCCCTGCCCCGGCGTGGGAACTTTATGTGGGGCTGACCAGGCTCATGGGAGCCCCATTCGAGCCTATGCATTCGGCGCCTTTGAAGTTCCTGTCATGGAAGACAGCGTTCCACATGGCCATCACCTCTGCACGACGAGTGGGAGAGATTCAGGCCCCACCTCAACGAGCCCTTGGTGTTACCAATTTTCTTCCCGTCGCCTTCAACGCCGGCCGAGAGGACTTTGCACTCGCTGGATGTAGCTAGAGCGCTGAAGTTCTACGTGGACCGCACAAAGAGTTTTCGGAAGATGTCACAACTGTTTGTGAACTTTGGGTCTGTGAATCAAGGGAAGGCTCTCTCGAAGACTTCCATTTCCAGATGGCTCTCCGGCTGCATCATGCATTGTCACCGGTTGGCAAACCGACCGCTGCCCGGCCGTCCGAGAGCCCATTCGACCAGAGCGATCGCTGCTACCACGGCGTTCCTGTCTGGTATGCCCCTGCTGGACATCTGCAGGGCTGCTATGTGGAGGTTGACGCACACCTTCACAAGATTCTACTGCGTCGATCGGGACTCCAGGGAGGAGTCCAGGGTCGGCCAAGCAATGCTGCGGAACCTGTTCGCTTAAGGTGAGCCTGGTGAGGAGGTAAGAGATGCTTAATGTTGAGTTGTTGTATTGCTTAATGTTGAGCCTGTTCCCACCTCCCGTGGTTGTGCATGTGTATACTGGTATGTATTCTTTTATTCATGAGCATGTGAATCCATGCCAGACCCCATGCTGGAGAAGGAACAAGTTACTTACCTGTAACTGTTGTTCTCCAGCATGGGTCTGGCATGGATTCACATGCGAAGCCTCCCACCTACCCCTCTGCGGCTCTTCACTTGGTCATACTGCCACTCAGCGTGCTACCATATCTGAGGATGGCTGCCAGTGGCGGGGCTTAGGGAGAGGGCAGTCATTGGCTGGGGGCAGTATGACCCAGAGATCAGTGATTGGTTACTACTAAGAAAGACAGATCAGAAACGAAACTCATACTGATTTTTTCTTTACCGAGGATTCCCAGCCTGACGACGGGGAATATTCATGAGCATGTGAATCCATGCCAGACCCATGCTGGAGAACAACAGTTACAGGTAAGTAACTTGTTCCTTCCTCTCCAGTGCCTGGAGCTGGCCACGAGCCCTAGTTACCTCTTCCGTCTCATTTTGCTTTGAGATATTTACTGGTGCTAGGGGCCAGAAACCTGTCCTGGACAGCATACGCTGTCCTGCACCACGCTCAAAATGCCAGCCATACGGCAACAGCGCACCTCACTGCAGTTGCAATGTTTGTTTTCAACTGGTTGTTGCCGTTTGTTGGCCCCCGTTGGGCCTTGAGAGGGGCATATCCACGTTGAATCTTTCCCACCGACCTCTACTTCTCAGTGAGTGTTGGTTCAATTGTTGACACCTGTTTTTGGGGTCGGGGGTCTGCACTGCAAGTTGGGGGTGGGCAGTGAGGGTGGGGGGAGGTAATGTTGGGGATTGGTTAAAGGAAAACGGCATGGGAGCGAGGAACATGGCTGCACCGCAATATGGCTGTACTGCAGCTGTGCGCGAGGTACTGAATGGTAACAACTATCACTGCAGGGATGTTCCATAGTACGACACTATGTCGCTCAATTTCATGACATGGAATGTCCGGGGGTTAAGTAACTTCAGCAAAGCCCGCAGGATAACCGCCTATGCCCAGAGGCACGGGATTAAAATACTCCTCCTTCAAGAAACACGCCCTGGGGCGCCTAGCGACATACCTGGCCCCGGCCTGGGGTACTAACAGGTACTACACAAAATGTTCAACCCAGTCCAGGGGAGTGCTCACTCTAGTCCACAAATCAGTCAAATTCTCGCTGCGCACCTGCCACATCGACCCGGAGGGCAGATATGTAATCCTTCATTGCCTACTCGCCAATGTGGAATGCCTTCTCGTGAATACATATGCCCCAAACTTCACCACCCCAGACTTTTTTGATGCAATCACCACTATACTCGCGAAATATATTGGTGTCCCAATCATATGGGGGGGTGATATGAACTTGATTTTAGACAAAGAGCTGGACAGATCTGGGACCGACCGCAGAGCTACATCGCGTGCGGCCAATAGACTACACGCACAGATTGACACGCTGGGCCTCAAAGAAGTGTGGAGAGTTCTCCACCCACACGCGCAAGAGCATACCTTTTACTCATCAGTACATGTTAGCCTGTCTAGAATAGACCTGTTTCTCATTTCAAGTGGAATGGTAGGGAGGGCCACAGACACACAGATACTACCACGCACACTCTCAGGCTACTCCCCGGTAACGCTGCGAATCACACTGGGACACAACCTGCCTCCCCGCTCTGCCTGGCGATTCAAGTCGGAGGCACTCAGAGATGTAGTTTTTAAAGCTGAAATCCTGGCTGACATTAACACCTTCTTCGACTGCAATAACAGACATGATACATCCGATGGGGTCCGATGGGAAGCATTCAAGGTCTTCATCAGGGGGATGTGCATCTTCAGGGAGGCTGGGGTCCTCAAATACATTAAAAATAGCTTGCAGCGATCGGAAGCAAAGCTTAAAGAACTTGAGAGGGAGTACACCTCTGCCCCATCCCCGACCATACTGGCACAGATTAGATCTGAACTGGAGACATTTGAGGCCCATGCCCAGAGGGAGATACAATATCACACCCGTCCCATGGCAGTCCGGAAATACGGAGAGGGGTACAGACCGGGAAGGGCACTATCCAGACGAGTTCGCGCGGAGGGGGCGATGGGGGGTGTAGAACCCGCATAGACTGCATCAAACATGCAAATGGCTCCCTGCACCGGTCTGACCAACACATTCTCGAGACATTCACTGCATTTTACACAACCCTATATGCACCCCAGAAGGAGCACAGCCTACAGACCTCAGACCTCCTCCTGGATCCAATACCCATGACCCTCCTCTCCCGCGCCACCAGAGATCAGCTAGATACTCCACTCACCCTCGGCGAGATATCTGAGGCTGCCCAAAGGGCAAGGCACCCGGCCCAGATGGCCTCACCTCGCAGTGAGGAGCACCCAGACTCCTTGAGGTCTGGAATGAATCACTCGGCCTGGCCATCCTGCCCCAGTCCATGCGTGAGGCCGTCATAACCGTGCTCCCCAAGCCGGGCAAGCCGCTGGACGAATGCGGATCTTACAGGCCCCTATCTCTAATCAACACCGACACGAAAATCTTTGCCAAGATAATTGCAAGCAGGTTCATCCCCATAATGACCCACTTAGTTCACCCAGACCAGAGCGGCTTCGTCCATGGTCGATCAACGGCCCTCAACATCCGTCGGTTGTTCAACGTTATGTCCAGAATTGATCCTAATGCCAGCGCCGTAGCGGTCACCCTCGATGCCCAGAAGGCATTCGACATGGTGTCTTGGCGGTATATGTGGGCTGTACTTCTAAAAATGGGAATTGGCCCACACATGATGTCATTTAATTAACTGATCTACACAAACCCAGCGGCCAGGGGCCTTATTAACGCTCAGGTCTTGCCCCCCTTCACGCTTCATAGGGGCACGCTTCATAGGGGCACTCGCCGTTCTCCCCGATACTGTTTGCGCTTGCTATCGAACCCATGGCTGACAGACAGACCCGAAAAGGTATACGCCTGCGGGACACCTCAGAGATAATCTCACTGTACGTCAATGACGTACTCCTCTATATCAGAGACCCGGCTGCCCATCTAGACCTGATTATCTGCGACAAAACTAAAATTGGCACTTTCTCAGGCTTTACCATTAATTACACTAAATTTGAAATATTCCCGCTCACTATAGCAACCTCCCAACCAACATGTGAATTTCCTCTCTGCTGGTCTCCAGGTGGAATCGGATATCTGGGGGTCCAGGTATCCCTCACTAAACCTTAACTGTTAGCAACTATGCGGCTGCGGCGCAGCTTGCGGAGGCCCAGATGTTGAAATGGCGTAACCTCACGCTTTCCTTGTCAGGCAGGCTGTCCCTAATTAAAATGATAATTGTCCCCAAGCTGATTTACATATTTGTGAATGTACTGATCTGGCCCGGGAAACGGTACTTCAAGAACCTACACACTGCATGCGCCCAATTTCTGTGGCACTCTGGCGCGGTGCGCAAGAAGTGGCAGCACATGGCTCTTCCATATGAGAAAGGGGGCTTCACTGCCCCCGACCTCGCTAAATACAGGATCGCCGCACAGGCTCAACATGCCACAGTCTGGTGCGCTATATAAATAAACAAACAAACAAACACACTGGTATACATACACGGACCCTCCCCCACATGCTAAAACTCGACAAGGTAGCAAGCGAAGAAGTCAACACTCTGTCTCTCATTCTCCACCACACATTCCATACCCACGCCCCAGCGGACCCCATGGCAGCAACTACCATGGCATGGAAACGACTACTACAATCACACCCAGGCCAGCATCCATACTATAAGTGGCTGCCCATCTGGCAGTTTCCTGGCCTCAGCCCCACTCTTATTTTCTCAATAATGTGATACCTGGGGAGCACGAAGTACAGAGTTTCGGCGGGCACTACTAGGGATTTTTTTCTCACAATGTCAATATATTACTTGTTCTGTGATATTTATAGATGTTTTAACCTGGAGCTTCCAGTCTGAAAAAGATCCTATGGCATACGGATCTCAATAGACAATTAAGAAGAAAAGTAAGGTAGTATTACCTTACTAAAGGCTAGAGCTCTCAGTTGACCCTTGGCAGGGTTGCAATATTTTTCTGAATATACTATCCAGTATTATATGTTGATTCCAAAATATCAAATAGTTGTAGTAAATTCTTCAACGAGAAATGTTTTATTCACATTCCTTAGTTTAGTATCACCAGTTAAATTTTCTTATAGTGAGGCAACTTCGAAAAGCATAAGTTGTTCTATCAATAAGCACATATGCCAATGCATTTCGGTCTTCGACCTTCGTCAGGGCCATGCTTAAGTGAATATACCACCAACTAATCTTTCATAGAACCATATAGCATTTCAACACAAAACATATATCAATGATTCAAGGATAATTCAAAAACAGATAAAGCACGTACCCCCAAGTGGATCCGTGCGATTGAATAAGGGAAAAAAACAAACAAAAAGTATGTCAATATTGTTGAACAACTGTACGTTTCCAGTGTTTAACTATTCCAAAATTACGGCAGTCTATACCTGCTTTAAATTTGTTGTCCTCTCGTATCAGTATTCTCAATAGTTGTCTCCAACACTCCTGTTGATTAATAATAAGAGAGTCTAAAAACTTCTATCTATACATTTACACATACCTAATATCTCTATACTAAAGGGTATCTTACCTTTATGCGTAGAGCTCGCATGCAGAACCGATCGCGTTGAAAGCGAAAGTGTAATGCGCGCAAACTCAGACGCTATCAAAGATCGCCATGGGAACGTGGGCGGGGCGAGCAGCGTGAGCGATGCTGTACGTATGCCTCGGGTCCCACCCCTCTACATTGCTGCAGGGGGGCGGGATTGTTGCCACGGCGATCTGTGTCATAGAACATTGAAAAAGTAGATTTTCCTGTGCGTAAATGTTAATGTATATACAATCATTTCATTCTTCAATCTTGGATCATAAATCTAGTAATAAAAAGATATACATACCAGATAAGTAGAAAAATAAAAAATGTAAATGCTTAAACCATATATAAATGTAAAAGGAACATCTTAATTAAGGAAAGAACATATAGCCATATCAGGAATACATCAACTGTACGTTATCATGATTTCCTTATGATATATATGGAACAAAATCCCTTTGCAAAAAATTACGTCCACATTATTCTGATTCGCAGTACTTGTACGCTGAATTAAAGCAAAACACATGTGATTGATACTGATTCCAAAAATATCCATCCCAAAACATTCATCAGGTTATGTTCATCACAGAAAACACATATAATTGATGTCTTCATTAATTCCTTTTGGGGTTAGAGAACTTAATCTATCTATCCAAAATGTCTCACGTTGATCCAGTCTTTTCTGTAAATCTTCATGTTTCTCTCTTCTTTGGATCCTCTCTAAGATCACAAATTTTATCTGTGCCAAATTATGTTGTTTATTCTGCCAATGTCTTGCCACCGCCGAACTTGCAATGTTGTTCCTAATACACGATCTATGTTCGTTCCACCTTGTTTTAGCTGTACGTTGCGTTTGTCCAACGTAATGTACATGCGGATTGTATTACATTGGACAAACGCAACGTACAGCTAAAACAAGGTGGAACGAACATAGATCGTGTATTAGGAACAACATTGCAAATTGGGTACATTTTGGATAGATTAAGTTCTCTAACCCCAAAAGGAATTAATGAAGACATCAATTATATGTGTTTTCTGTGATGAACATAACCTGATGAATGTTTTGGGATGGATATTTTTGGAATCAGTATCAATCACATGTGTTTTGCTTTAATTCAGCGTACAAGTACTGCGAATCAGAATAATGTGGACGTAATTTTTTGCAAAGGGATTTTGTTCCATATATATCATAAGGAAATCATGATAACGTACAGTTGATGTATTCCTGATATGGCTATATGTTCTTTCCTTAATTAAGATGTTCCTTTTACATTTATATATGGTTTAAGCATTTACATTTTTTATTTTTCTACTTATCTGGTATGTACATCTTTTTATTACTAGATTTATGATCCAAGATTGAAGAATGAAATGATTGTATATACATTAACATTTACGCACAGGAAAATCTACTTTTTTCAATGTTCTATGACACAGATCGCCGTGGCAACAATCCCGCCCCCCTGCAGCAATGTAGAGGGGTGGGACCCGAGGCGTACGTACAGCATCGCTCGCGCTGATCTGCGTCGCCCCGCCCACGTTCCCATGGCGATCTTTGATAGCGTCTGAGTTCGCGCGCATTACACTTTCGCTTTCAACGCGATCGGTTCTGCATGCGAGCTCTACGCATAAAGGTAAGATACCCTTTAGTATAGAGATATTAGGTATGTGTAAATGTATAGATAGAAGTTTTTAGACTCTCTTATTATTAATCAACAGGAGTGTTGGAGACAACTATTGAGAATACTGATACGAGAGGACAACGAATTTAAAGCAGGTATAGACTGCCGTAATTTGGGAATAGTTAAACACTGGAAACGTACAGTTGTTCAACAATATTGACATACTTTTTGTTTGTTTTTTTCCCTTATTCAATTGCACGGATCCACTTGGGGGTACGTGCTTTATCTGTTTTGAATTATCCTTGAATCATTGATATATGTTTTGTGTTGAAATGCTATATGGTTCTATGAAAGATTAGTTGGTGGTATATTCACTTAAGCATGGCCCTGACGAAGGTCGAAGACCGAAATGCATTGGCATATGTGCTTATTGATAGAACAACTTATGCTTTTCGAAGTTGCCTCACTATAAGAAAATTTAACTGGTGATACTAAACTAAGGAATGTGAATAAAACATTTCTCGTTGAAGAATTTACTACAACTATTTGATATTTTGGAATCAACATATAATACTGGATAGTATATTCAGAAAAATATTGCAACCCTGCCAAGGGTCAACTGAGAGCTCTAGCCTTTAGTAAGGTAATACTACCTTACTTTTCTTCTTAAATACCTGGGGAGCACAACATTTCAGGCCTGTCAAGGCCGTCCACTTTCACCCCTAATTCTAATGACCTCCCACCAGAGGTGATTATCTTTGAAAAATTGGTCTTGAAAGAAATTGAACAATCAATTCGATACTCGAGGAAACAATCAGGACCCAACTTGAAGCTATTGGAATTCCAGGCTATTCAGACATTGGCTGGGGACCCCTCGATAGTGATTAAAGCCGCAGATAAGGGTGGGGGATAGTGGTCTGGGATGCCTCCAAATACGATCAAGAAGTTTCCAGACTCCTGTCCCTCCCTGGCCACTATACCCAAATTGCCAATGATCCATCAAAATCGATTAAGGCTAAGATTCTGGAACTCACGGAGGAAGGTAGTCATGTGGGGTTTCTTTCTACAAAAGAAATCGAATATATCAATTCTTCAGAGGAACGTATGCCCCTTTTTTACATTATGCCAAAAATACATAAAAATATGGAAAACCCTCCCAGTCGTCCAATAGTCTCGGGTTGTGGTTTGATTTTTTTATAAAACCTTTGGCTATGGCAACCCCCACTTTTCTACTTGTTTCGCGCGATGTAATTAATCTTGTCGAATTTAGAACATTTGATCCAACCACACAAATATTGGTCTCCCTAGACATTGAGGCTTTATATACTAATATACCTCAGGACAGAGCAATTCTTAGCTTACGAACAATGTTAGACAGGCGACAACTAGCACAAGCTGTCCCTACAGAATTTCTGTGCAAAGCAGCTCAATTGGTACTTACCAATAGTTTCTTCAAATTTAAGGAAGATTTTTTCCTACAATGCAAGGGTACGGCCATGGAACGTACCTTTGCACCAAATTTGGCCATAATCCTTATGGCCTTACTTGAGGAAGAAAAAGTTCTGCATAGTTCAAATCCGTTTAGAGAAAAAAAATCAAGATATATCGTCGATATATTGACAATATATTTATGATCTGGGAGGGAACTTTGGAAACATTGCTGTTATTTGTGGAATGGCTGAATAAAGTATATGTGGATATTCACTTCACTTTTGAGTACTCTACCTCCAGAATTGCTTTTCTGGATTTATCAATCTTTTTTGAGGAGGGTTGCCTCCACACTGAACTACGCAGAAAAGCAACTGAAAGAAATACCACACTTAAATATGAAAGCCAACATCTGGCCAACCTCCTCCGCCATTTACCATATGGCATGTTCTTGTGGCTTTGCCACAACTGTACAGATATCAATAACTTTACAAAGCATGCCATAATTTTGGAAAAGAGACTCTTGGAACGCGGGTATCTGAGAAAGCTTATAAAGCAGTCTAGAAAAAGAGCCCGCTATACAAATAGAGAGTCACTATTGCTACCCAAATCCAAGATAGAGAAAAAAGAAGAACTAGTTTGTGTGTCAACCTTTTGCCAACACAGTGAAGTCATCAAGGGAATTATATTAAAAAATTGGCGCATTCTTAATGCATCAGGAACCACCCTGCCTAAACCTTTTTTGCATTCAAAAAGAGTAAGAACTTGAAACAAAAAATTACTCGTGAATTTAATCAAAAACTCCCACAGTGCGAGACATTAATCAGAACCCTGGTATTGGGCTTTACCCGTGTTCTACTTGTGTGGCCTGTAAATTCTCTAAGAAAACAACCTCTTTTTTATGCAAAATAAAAACTGGGACCTTCGTACCTTTACGACCTTTAAGAGTAAAAATGTCATTTACGCAATCTTGTGCCCCTGTCAGAAAATGTATATTGGTAAAACCACAAAGGAAGTCAGTACTCGTATCAATGAGCATCGCTCAAAGATAAAAACCTGTAACTTAAATGCCCCCATGGTCATCCATTATGTAGAGATGGGGCATAAGGCAGAACAAATGGAATGGCTCTGTGTAGAAAAGGTTTCTGGTCATAATCAAACACAACTTCAAAAAATGTGGCTTATAAAGAAGAATTATGGATCTTTAACATAAAGACACACAGGATTTGAATACTTTGGAGCCCTGGCATTCAAGTACATAAATATTCTTACTTGGCAAACCCTAATTCGATCGTTGGGACGCATTATTAATTCATATGTTGCACATATGTTGTATCATTAATTCATATGTTGCACATATGAACTGGTCCACATTGTGCGTATCCCCACTTATTTGCCAATGAGTACATTGCTGGCTGGGACGCACTGTACATTTTTTCTTTTTCATTCGAGACTGCATCAAGTGCCACGGATGGCCTGCTCCAACTAGCTGGGCTCTCCTCTCCGGGGCAAACACTGTCACAATGAGAGTAGACCCGTTATGCTTTTAACGTGCCTCTCCTCAGAGGTGTATCCTCGGTAATTGTTGTTGCCATGGCAGCACGTTGTTTCATGCTCAACAAACGCCACAAGGACACGTGGGCCAGTAGCATGATCACATGAGAGGCTTGGACGTTATATTTACGCGCACCTACAATGATGCTGTGCTGATGCGCATTAACGGTCCCCCGAGCAGGTTTGTGTGCTACATCTCACCCGCTGACTTTTTGCTAAACTTTCTGCGGCCGTCAGCTCCAGGTAAGCGCCCTCCTGCAGCATTACATTGATTCTGGCTCAGTTATCAATCCGGCGTTTCTTATCTTTAACGCCACGTTGCGGCATCTCTAGTAAGATGCGGCGGCCATAGTTTGTGTCAGTTTTGCTGCTTCTGAGCAATAGAATTATTTCCATGCGATACTCTGTTAATACAATTGGCACTTTTCTTTTTCTGCCTTGAAACGGTACTCAGTTCTAAAACCGACGTAATTATCTTGACTACACGTCGCGGTACTTGCTATTAGATGCTTTTAGTCATGTTTTCCGATGCTATTCAATATAATCTTGTCCATGTGACACCCTGTAAATATAACAGGTACTGTTTCTTTCTTCCCGGGGATGTGACACAACTGCTTACTAGTCTCTTCTTCTTGCCTCAGACGTGTTACATTGAGGTTCCATTGTGACTGAATCACAGGCACTGCTAAGACCTCTCCAGAGGTGTGTGACTATTCCAACCTGCACCTCCTTAATACCCGGACCGCTTGGATAAGAATAATTATTGCCCTGTGTTCGAAATGTGTACTTTTTCTTTCAAACTTCTGATTATGTATTTTTATTCGTGAGCACGGGTTTTCATCTTGGGACTGGATACCTGACATTGTGGTATCTCTTTTTTAGATTGGAGCCCCAAGGCCAGCTACCTTTTACGCAGGAATCCTTATCTGAACGCTGCCAACTTCTACAGCAGCTTTTCCAGTTCTGCGTACAAGTAGCAACGGATTGACTCTTGTTGTTTGTCTGAAGTCTGAGCTCCTTTAGTATCCACACTAGGGCTCACTAGGGCGTGGCAGACCTCTTTCTTTTCCAATCGACCCTCCCAGGTCCAACTGGGGTCCTTCCTCTCTGAAATCTTTTTCTCCACTTGTGGTGTCCCCCAGGGATCTAATCTCTCTCCCTGGCTATTCAACCAGTATCTGGCACTCCTTGCCCACCGCATCGCCGCTCTCTGCCCCAACTTTCAGTGCTATGCAGACGATACCCAGCTCATTTTCAGGCTACCCTCGGCCTCCTCCTCTCCTTCCCTCATCTCTGACTGTCTGTCTGCTATCCAGGAATGGTGTGCCGCCAATGACCTCTGCCTTAATGCCAGTAAGACTGAGATTCTACTCATCGGCTCACCCACTCCCTCCTTCTCTGCAGCTCTCTGGCCAGCCTCTCTTGGCCTTCTTCCTGCTCCTTCCTGCAAGGCAAAAAACCTTCGGGTCATGTTAGACTCCACACTCTCCTTCTCTCCTCATATATTGGACGTCTCTAAGAAGTCACACTACCGGCTGCACCTCCTCAGAGGTATTCTTCCCCTCCTCTCCTTCCCCCAGAAGCTTACTGTCTCCCGAGCCCTGGTTCACTCGAAGCTGGACTACTGTAACAGCCTCTATCTTAATCTGCCTGCCTCCACTCTCCGCCCTCTGCAACTCATCCAGAACAGAACTGCGAGACTTGTCCTTGGCCTCAAGCCCAGGGACCGTATCTCTCCAGGACTGAAATCTCTACACTGGCTCCCAGTGGCTGCGAGGATTAAGTTCAAAACCCTCTGCATTGTCCACAAGGCCTTCTGGGGCCTGGGGCCTAAATACCTTCAACTCTCTCTTCCTAAATATCTTCCTTCCCGAGCCCTTCGCTCATTCGTCTCCAACTCCCTCAGGGTCAGCCGCTTCTCGAAGCAACGAGCTGGGGGTAGATCTCTCTCCACGGCAGGGGCCTCCCTCTGGAACAGCCTTCCTGCCTCCCTGAAACTTGAGGAGAACCATCTCCGGAAGCACCTCAAAACCTTCCTCTTTGCTTCTGCTTTCTCTCTCCCTCTCCCGTGCTAAATTCTTCGCTGAAACTGCACTGAATCTGCAACTGGGCCACTCTTACCGACCTCGGTCCTGGGCCCACCCACTCTCCACTTGCACTGCCTCCTTGGCAACCCCTGCACTGCGGGACTGTCTCTGTATGCCTACAGCCCCCCTTCCCAGCACTTGCCTGCACTTACCTTGCACTTTCCACCAGCTGGCCCTATTTATTTATTTTATTCTACTTACCTTGTACTGCACTTCCCCCCTCCCCTTCCCCTTGCACTTTTTCCCTTCCCCCTACCCTTGCACTTGCGCGATCTAAATGACACCTGGCCTAGTAGGATCGTTGTCTGTCTTCCCCTTGTTCCCCCCTCTCTGCCTCGTCGCGCCTTGAAACACTTGTGTATAGGCGTGTTACAAAAGCCATATCATATCATACCCCCACATATGACTATTGCCCATTTTTTCCAGCTTTACTGGTCGATTTTGTTGTTAGGTTATTTTATTGATTTGAGTATTGTCAAGTCATTTCTCCCCTCCTTTTTTGTTCCTATGTTACCTACACCACTCTCACAGGGAACTTATGGGTTTATGTTTTCCCTCTCCTTTGGAAAGTTATTTGTAATCTCCTGATGAAGACGTAACACAAACAACGTTAATACGTAAAACCGGTAGAGAAATTTGGGATGAGGCCGCTTGTGAAGACCTTTGGGGCCCATCCCAACTGTTGACCACCTGCAAGACTTATTGTGGTTATGCACTTTGTTTTGCACAAAAAACTCTTTTGTACAATAATTGAATTGTTGATGAATTGATTGTTATTATGATATATATTTGTTATAGGTTTTTATCTTGTACCTATTGATGTTTGGTATGAGTGGATTGATGCATGTTGAATGTATGTGGATGAATGCTTGAATGATTTAATAGTATGAATTTTATGGAACTAATGTGTTTTTTTAAAAAAATGTTTGTCCTGCTATGTAAAATAATTGCCCGAGTGCAGGTTAAATCGTGATTGAACTCGCATTAAAAATACACGTGTCAGGTATAATAAAACCCTTGATATTGTACTTCCAAATTGTACCCTCTGGATTTTCTTTCCGAGATGAACTGCTAATACCCTAATCTAGAGTGTGGGGTTCCCTGTGCCTTTCAGATACACACTCAGCCCCTCTCATGACAAACTCCTCAAGCGACATTGGCACGACTTGGGCTACCGGGCACTGTCCGACCTATACCCCGAAGAGAAATTCATCACCCCGCAGACATGGTGCCCCGGACACTCTGGCTCGGTGATGGAATTATTGCAATATTTCAGGCTGAGGGCGGCGATCTGCGCCATGTGGCCCACCTATCCCGACGAACCCCCAAACTCGCCTGAAATCCACTACATAACCAATTCGGCTGGGGCCAGGGGCATAACATCCTCGTTGTACAAGATGCTGCTGGTCAAACTAGATGACGCACCGCAGACGGCACGCGACATGTGGAGCGGTGAACTGGGCCTGACCCTCACTGATACTATGAGGAGAAAGATGTGCCCTAAATGCCAGATTCAGGTGCATGCAATATAAGCTCCTGAATCGCCTATACTATACGCCACACAGGGCGGGGAGGTTTGCACACAGCCAGGCTCATTCCTGCCCTTGATGTAGATCCACCAATGCAGACCACATTCATATGTTCTGGGCTTATGAAGCACTGGGCCCGTACTGGAAAGCTGTTGTAGAAGCCCTCTCTGAGATAACAGCGACCCACATCTCTCCCGACCCACTGGCTGCCCTGTTCGGAATATGGGAAGGACCCGAGTTAAGGAAGGTGTCCAGGTTTTTGAATGTCGCAACTAGGGTGGCCAAAAAATGTATATTGCAGTGCTGGGAGCGCTGCCCCCCCTCATTTGAGATGTGGCTAAGGACCCTCACCTGGACTCAAATGTGCAAAGAGGACTCCATTAACACTCTCCCAATGACCTCTTGTCCCAAAAATGTATGGACTGAGTTTTGTAGCTATCTGAAAGTAAAGATGATATTGAACTTCTCCCCCCCCCCCTCAGATGAATAAGCTTGGTTATTCCTGAAACACACTGTACTGTGAGGCCGATCACCTACCCCTTGCCTGAAACCCCCCTATATATGTAATGCCATTCATGTGTCTGCAATCACATCTGTCCTGTGCACTGTATTGTTTCCCTGTTCTCAAAAGAAAAGTGAAAAAAAAAATCCAAAACTCTTTCAGAGAGACTGGATCGATACTAGAGGAAAATGCAGTCAATATCGAGACTTTGACCCTGAATTGTTTGCCATAAAAAAATATAGTGCACCGGAGCCGTATCTGCTGCAATCTCCATCGCAACTGCATAGAAATGACTTTATTCGATTAAGATTGAATTTCTGGCCCACAAGACAGGTCTTGGCTCGCCGGAAAATCATCAAGAGCTCAGCCAATTACTGTCACTTCTGTAAAAGACAAGATCAGGAAGAAACGCTAAGCCATCTCCTGACTGAGTGTGATGCAATGATTGATCAGCGGCTTACACACTTTAAATATTTGATGGAGCTTTTTAGGCTTCTCATTCCTGAAACTATAGGGAAGTTAATACATTCTGGCATTTACACACAGACAAGATAAGGAACAATTGCGTTCCTTCATGGTTTGAAACTTCACGAGAGCAATGGGAACACTGTTTAGTGAGATCAATCCTACTCAAACAAAAGAATGAAGAACAGTGCAGTGGATGTGAGTGTTATTGGGCCCAAGTATGCAGATGCCAGTTCAAGAACCGATTATATTTTACTGCTAGCACTCCTAAATTGATTTTAGAAATCTGCCTTGTTTAATTTGTGTTCAATGTCCTAAGATGTTTGACTAATTGTGATTTGTGTTTTAATGTATGACATTGCATTGTTTTTTGTTCTTAATCTTCAATTGTATAATGTATTTAATGATTGTATTTTATTCTGTTTCTTTTCTAATAATGATATTGTAAAGTTGATTTATATCTGCTATGTCAATAAAATATATATTTTTTTTAAGTAGTGCACCCCATTCTAAGTTTTCAGGTGGGCATGTTGTCAGATGCGTACTCCTCAGTGTGTCTGTATATGGGCCATGGCAACCGAGGGGCTTGTGGCTGCGACGCAACTAACAACTGTTGTGCACCCATGGGCAAGGACAAGTTGTTTTGTTGCATGGTGGCTATGTTGGCTTTGCATGGGTGTCATGTGAGGGAGGGGTCTGGTGTTCACTGGTTGCTATCAATGGGACCTGGAGCCTCACATGGATGGTGATTGGTTTCTGCCTGCAGAGTGGTGCAGTCATTGTTGCATGTGTCACTGTGGTACTCACCAGATTCAGCTAGGCTGCTGGCTCCTAGCTCTGTCGTGCCTACGCCCTCGATCCCGAGCATGTGCAGTATCCCACTGACCATCTCCACCCACAGCGCCATTAGCAGGAGTTCTAAGGTGCCACCTCCAGTGGCAGCAGTCTCCCGGCGGTGACTGGAGAGGAGAGTCCTGACACTGGCCCGGAGGTAATTTCACCTCTTCTTCTTGTCCTCAACGGCATGTTGGACGTGCTCTATGGTCACCACCTTGTCCCCGATTTCAGCCCATATGTTGTTCTTGCGCTTTTGGCTAGTCTTCCTGTGCAATGCCCCATATAGCTCATCAGAGTTGACAACCACTTGCTCTGCCAACACTGTGAGCTCCTGATCGCTGAATTTGGGCTTCTTCTGCCTCTCATCGGGCACCCTACCTTTGCCCTTTCCTGTGGACATGTATGGCCTTAGCTGGGTGTCTGGATGGCCTCGTATCTCGAGACTTTGGGTGGATTGTATTTTTCAAAATGGGCTGCCATGGAGCTTTCTTTTTGTAGTGAGGACGAATTTCGGCCATGGTGGTAGCAGTCATTCTGACATTTTTTGCTGGATTTTCATCATACCACAGAGTCTTCAATGGTAACTCTGCTAGGTGAAATTACAGTTACTGCCATTGGTGTGTGTGCCCGCCAGGTTTTAATTCAGCAGTGAATCTGCGGCGATGCATGGGGGTAACGCTAAATCTGCCACAGCGTATTTACCGCCGATTTACCTTGTAACTCATCATGAGGTCCTTTGTACTCAGGCAGTTCGATTCAAATAATGGCATATTATATTATATATATATATATATATACACACATCTACACACACACACACACACACACACACACACTCTGGGCCTCATTGCAAGTTTGGTGGTATCTGGGCGGTAAATCTGCCCAGATGCCACCAAACTGAATTACTGTACTGCCACCTGGTCCGGTGGAATTACCGCCGGATTACAAGTGGCGGCGGCAGTGTAAATCCCCATTTTATTTCGAGTCTGCCCATTCTGACATTTTTCCCGCAGTGAGTTGAAGGCAAATCCTCCACTCCAGGCCCAAACTTGTAATTTGGTGTTGTGGTAAAGTTGGTGGTAACAGAGTTACCTCCAACTTTACCACTTACCGCCAGACTCGTAATTAGGCCGTCTATGTGGTACCACACTAGACTTAAATTCAGTAAAAATGCACCACCTGCTGACAGTTTTAAACAGGCATGTTAATTCTTAAGTATGGTGTACTTTCTTAGATCAAGGAGGAAAGGCAGGTTAATTTCAGAACATAGGCAGTATACTTTAATGAGACTCTAATAGTAATACTTTGTGAGGATCCCCCACCTGGGCAACCTGTAATGGAAAGGTTAGGGAGTATCTTATCTTGTCTTTTACAGCCCAGTCCAAAAATGTTCAATAATGATCTGCTTTCTTTTTACAGATTCTACCACCCCAATGTACCTGAGATGACACAGGAGAACAGGATCCAAGATGACTCTGGGACAACTGGACTACTCCTAAGGCTGGAAGACGCTCTTCCTCGTTACAGTAACTTTGGTGCCTTGTCGCTGAGATGCCGAGACCAAGAGAAAAAGAGGAACCAGGTGCTTTCGGAAAGGCAGACGTTTCGGTCTTCACGGTGGTCCCCGTTGGACGGGTGGTACTCCGGTCGTGGAAGTCCTAGGAACGTGAAACTTGCTGTGAACTCCGAAAAGGCCTGGCTGGAGAAGAGAAGACCCCTGGCGATCTTGGATGTCTTTTGGTGGTGACAGGTGCAGTGGCAGAATTAGCGGTCAGGTTTCAGGATTTCGCAGTTTACTGACTTTTGTATCTTCGGTGCTGCAGCCACAGTACAGACCACTGGATGGTGTCTGGTGACCTAGACTCGACCACCGTACTGGACTATTGACCCTCTCCAAAGTTGGACCCTCAGGATATCTTCAGATTTTGGTGACAGAAACCCACCGGCAGACCTTGCTCTTCACACAGTGAACTGGGATCTTCTTCAGTGGGAAAAAGTGTTCAGCTGTCGTGTCCTTTGAAGGATTCTCAAGAGATTTAGAACTTTCACAGCTTTGGGTGTCAAGCAGCACTATGCCACAGTACCCCCTGTTCTGGGTGGTATACAGCAATCTGGCTTCCAGCAATCACAAACACGGTTTCCCGGACCATGGGTGACACAGTTGGACTTCCTCCAATCAAGATGTCCAGGCACTCCTCTTCTGGACTCACCAAGACCCCTTCTCCGGATGGCAGGCACAAAGGACTTGCTTCCAGGGTACTTCAGATGAAGAGTAGCTAGTGCACAGTGGTCCCAGATAGCTCAGGAACAGGTCTCCGATCCAGGTCCTCTCTTGATTCCATCCTTGCATTAGCTCATAAGTCTTCGGATTCCTTGAAGAAATGCAGCTGCAGACTCCTTCCTCCGACTGGACCCAGGATTCATGTTTCAGGTTTCAGCCTCAGAACACATTTGTGGGTGAGAGGTCCCCAGTGATACAAAGTGGTTCCCCATTCACTCAGGCTGAGCCAGGTTCAGGCAGCCAATCATTCACAAGTGCATCTATGCAGGCAGGCAGCCAATCCGACTCACAGCCATTCACCCCATTCACTCCCCATTCATTCTGTTCCATAAAACAGAAAGTGGATTGGAGCAAGCAACCAGCCTTCAGTACACTAAACTGCATTCACTCAAGTATCAGTCAGGGATGGCCCAGGTATTGTGTCGCACACACCAAAACCGACACCCACAACACAGAATGTGAATTCACTTTAGACTCAATTCATTCATGTCCCACCCCAAGGGTGGGAAGGCTCCAGTCAGCCGGACAGGAGGCAGCCCCAAAGCCATATATAGTCTTTCTACCCAACACCCAGTCAGAAAGAAAGGAACAGAGTCAAGGCTTCCCAGGACTTTGGGTAACAAGGTGTAAAGGCAATAGAAACCAAGAGGCTACAGTTATCAAGTTTGCTAGGATCGTCACTTACTTCAGATAACTCCTCTTCGTCCTCACCTCTCTCGGTGGAGCTAGTCTGTAGGTTCTTGTCTCTTCCTCTCCTCCGGGTGTTCCTGTTCCGTTTCTTGTGAAAGAGATAGGGTCTCCCTCGGAGGGAAGCCACGATGCCTGCCTCCTGAAATTAGCGGGCTAGTGGCCCCTTCTCTGAGGGAGCCACAAAGAGGAAAAAGCTGTGGAAGGCGGAAAAAACCTCTTGTAGGTGGAGATCCAAAAGTTTGAACTGGTGCAGACTGTATCCTGGAGTGTTTTTAAATGGGGTGAATTCAGAAATAGTCCTTTAAGTAGACAGTAGGCAAGTGCAGTACGTCCAAATAGAGGGATCAGTGGCTAAGAGCAGGGGCTTCAGGCGCTCCAGCGGATAGCAAGGGAGGAGACCAGGAAGGGCCACGAGAAGGAGACAAAGTAACCCAGAGGGGTTTTGGGGAAAGTACTGCGCTGATAAGGGAGCGTCCAGAGGGAATTCCAGAACGGTGTCCACAAGGCAGAGACATGGAGAAAAGCTGTGCGTAGAGAGGGAGAAAGAGAGAGAGAGCCACGGCAGAAGCCGACGAGAAACCGCGGTAACAGGCAGGCACTGTGCAGGAACAGCAACCAAAGGGAGAGGCACAGAGATGAGAGAAAACAGGAGGAAAGCAAGGGTCAAGGCGAGCTCATAGGGACAGCAGAAAACTTAGCGTCAGACCCAAAATAAGAATGCTCACGGGTTGCAACGCGCTGACCACCCAGTGCCGAAAGCCTAAATGCAACCCGACGGCAGCAATAATGGAAACAACTAGACCGCCACTTCATGTTGCAGTAGAACGTGGAGTGCGGATTAATGGCAGCGAATCCCCCATTCATTCGATAAGCACCACCTGAATGGGCACGTGACAACAGTGGCCATCTTGCCTTTCTTCAGGAATCCATTAATTTCTATGGCAGGGCCTGGGTGACCTAAAAATGGAGGACACTGAAAGCCACTGCCAAGTCAGCATGTAGCTGCCACCAACACCTATCCTGCTCTGTGGGCAACACACAGGTGCCCGAAAACACACATAACGGGTACAAGGGTGTCCCCCCACCCATGGGTGCCATAAGGGTATCTCATGGGTGTTGTTCACCAAAAGAAAAACATGAAGAGCTGCTCTTCCAGAGGTCCTGACTGGACCTCAGTGGCAGAAAACATAAAGAAAACACATACAGATAAGTGGTAGGACAAGGACTAGGAGGCCCTGTCCCTCCAAAAGTAATTCCCAGCATCACAACCTGGCAGGATGGTGAACCAGGTCTGCAGCTTGAAGAGAATAGAATAGCATGGGTCTGGGACCCGCACCTTTGTATGAAGAGTAACCCAAGTCATCTTCATAGCCACAGTACCTGGCAGGGTAGTGAACCAGGTGAGCTGTGAACATGGTGAAACCCCTAAGAAAGGCCAGGGGAAGGGGGTCATTCCCCCTGGTGTTTGTCAACATTGTGATAAAGGCTAGGAGAAGTGAGTTACTCCCCCTGGTGTTTGTGAACATTGTGATAAAAGTCAAGGCAAGGGAGTCATTCTCTTGGCATTGCAAGAAGCCTAAGAAAGGCCAGGGGAAGGGTGTTATTCCCCCTGGTGTTTGTGAATATTGTGCTAAAGGGCAAGGGAAGGGAGTCACTCTCTTGGCATGGTGAGAAGCCCTTGAAAGACCAAGGAAAGGGAGTCATTCTCTTGTCCTCAAGGTTTTGAGTTGGAACATTGCTTTATTTATGAACATTGTGAGAAGCCTGAGACAGACCAAGAGAAGGGAGGCATTCTCTTGGTACCGAGATTTTGAGTCAGAATGTTGCTTTCATTTTGAATTGAGACTCGTCAATCTGGAGGTTTGTGTGCTGCCTTTGAAAACAACTGCAACCTGGGGAAGGGAGTCACTCTCAATCAGTCCCTTTAGACTACAGACATGGTGGTCCGCACCACAGAAGAAGGGAACCGTTCTTCTGTATTAAAAAGACTCACCAAACTTTTAGTTTAATTAGAAGTAATAAGGAAGGAAATAGGTTTTAAACGGTGGACTTTTGATTGGGGATATTCGGACACATCCTTAGCATTGAGTTGAGGCAGGGAACCCCTCTTAGTAATTAGGTCATTTGGGATGTTTACTTTATTTTCTGCCAAAATAAAAGTCTTGAGCAACAATCATGCCACTTGTGTGTCAATCTCCTTCTTGCACACCCTTACAATGCATATATATTTCTATGATGTTGCTTCTTGTGCAAAGAGTGCCATAGAGCCATTACACAGTTGGCCACAGAGCCATGCTGCGCCATCTGGTGCTGTTGAAATGTTTTTTAGACCAGACTTTGCCTGTGTCACATACTGAGGGGGCAAGTGGATTCCCAGTGATCTCGCTGGTGGCTCCCGTGGCTTCTCGGGGAGCACCAGGCATGTGAAGACTACATTACCAGACATGCTCCATGAGATCAGCTGATGGCTGCACACCAACGTGCTGCACTTGAGTCACAGCACGCGGGTCAGCTGGGAACCATAAAGAAGAAAGGAATTGTCAAGGCAACACTTCTCAATAACATAATGCTGTGAGTAGCGTTTGTCCAGTTTTTCTTAATCTTGGCCATGGATTTTTGGTGATTTTTGCCCTTGGCTCAGTCTATTCCTGGATTGCTTTATGGATCCTCCCTTCCTGGTGCTCTGTACACCCTCCACTTTTCTGCTTTTGGACTTTTCTCTTCATGTATTTGGAACTGCTCTTCGATTGTCCTTCTGCTTTGGCGAACTTGTGAATTTTCGGGATTTAAATATTTCATTTTGGAACTTGGAATTCCTTTGGATTTACCACTTTTTTGATTAACATTGCAACAATTGTTTCAACGTGTGAACTGGCTCCCTGTACTTTCCCTTGGGTTCTCCCCCTGATCCTCGATGTGCCCTAGGATGCCACTCTGTTAGACCTTGCACAGTCGTGTCGTTTGGGTTAGGCCCCTATGGATTGCTCGTTTTCTTCTCCCCGATTGCTACTACTTCTCAGGACAAATTCAGTTAGGTATTCACATTCCTCCTTTAATACTCTAGAGAGGCATGGTGACACTGGGAACAGGGTTTATGTGGGAAAATAACCTCTGATAGTAGCAAACCCATGTTTTTTGTTTCCTTGTTGATCTGGGAGAGACCCTTATGGTAATCATCCATCCATCCATCCATCCATCCATCCGCCTGACCACTTCCCACAGGTGTGCTACTTATACTCATATGTCCCTTCCACTTTCCTCCATCCTTGCGGCGTATCAGAAACCTTGGCAGAAAAAAATGTGCGACCTCTCTGGCGCCTCACCTCAGTCCCTTTTTTGGCACGGATGGTGTCGGACCTGGCAGCTAGGTACATGAGCTTTTTTGACTTTTTGTATGCTCCCTGTTCTTTTTTTTTTTTTTTTAATTCTTCACCTCCCTTCGGTGCCTTCCCTTCCCAGCACATGTCCGCTGCAAGAGGCTTCATGAGATGTGCACCCTGTGATCGCTCGTGCCCGGGCCTCGGACTCCCATGTGCTCCGTCTCGAGTGCCTGTGGCCTGACCACTGCTGGGACGGGTGCGCAGCTTGCAGTTCTCTTGGTCACCGAGCCTGGAAGAATCGTTTTTTCCGCTGGAGAGAGTTCTTCATTCTTCTCCTCCCGGTCATCTAAAGGATTTTGCCACCAGGACCTCGCGTAAATAGAAGGTCGGTCCTTTGTTCACCAAGGACCCCCAGCACGGGAATTCCTTTCCTGGGCCCTCAACCAGAAACGGGACCTTGGACTCTGGATCTGGAAAACTTGAGGCTGTCAAGGCTACCAGCTCCCAAGATGAGGGACCCAGGAGCTCTTCAAGGTGATCCTTAGACAGACCCAAGGCTGTTAAGGCTACCGGCTCCCAAGTCGAGGGACCCAGCGGCTCTACCGGTCGAACCACCGAGGGGGACTCAGCCCTTGCTCATCTTCTGCACCGGGGTGCAAGGGGCTCTCAAGCTCTGGTTCCAGGCGGCAACCTGAGGCACGATCCCTTACGACTACTAGCTCCATAGCTGAGGGCTTGCAGCCTACCGAAGCCATCTCCAAGTCATCACGCAGGGCGATTCGAGTACCGGCCCGCTGGCTGAGAGCCCTGGGCCTACAGGAGCCATCTCTGAGGTCGGCGCTTCTGCTTCAGGGTCAGGTTGCTAAAGGTCCTCGTCCATATCGGAGCCAGCACGAGGCACAGGTCCTCCGTGCCCTCCCTCCCAGAACAGAGCGCCAGGCCCCAAGATGGTGGCCAAGCATGTGGCAGAGCCTTCAAGGCCAGCTGCCATTTTGGAAACTGACTCTGGGCCTCAGCCTGCCCCTTTGCCTTCAGAGTGGGTCACTCAAGGAGGTTTCAGTTCTCTTCCTTTGGGGAGTGGTGTCGGACCCTACGGCGCAGGCAGATGGGCTTTGTAGGGTTAATTGTACCTCTCACAGCATTTTGGATACCCATCTCAGGGTCCTCAGCACTTCGATCAGAAAAGAAGGCCCATTGCGGTGGACGGGCGTGAACCCTGTGATCCGGTGGCCTGTGAGGATCGCTTTTTCGAGTGCTTCCTCCTCCTCATGCACTCCCCTGAGATGGCAAGCTCCTCAAGGGCCTCATGAAGGAGGTGGTTCCACAGGTCGTGCCTCTGAGGCCCACGCCCCGGGGTCCCTCTCTAATCCATCGGGGAGTCCCATTACTGCAGCCTGTACGGCATCCCGTCCAGGCTCCTCCGGTGCCTCAGAGCCTTCCGCCTCCAGTAACATCCCTCCTCCTCCGCAGTCGTCTGTCGATGTCCAGCCACCTTTGGGATCTGACATGGGGGGGCCCCTCTGGCTCCTCAGCGGCAGGACCCAAACTCCCCTCCGTCTGGCAAAAAGGGGGTGAGGGGACAATGATGACAATCATGGCAATGATGGGGACTAATCATGGGCTCTGTCTCAACGATGACAAGACGAGTTAATCATCCTTGGCACGCAAACTAAACTCACTAAACTTGACCCCAACTATAAATCCTTCTCCATTGACGGAAATGATATTAAAGTGGCCGGATTCCACACTATCCCTCAATCGACGAACTAACGCATTTGTATCTGCGTCATCCTACACTTGCAAATTGATCACGGCCTGCCGGCCTTTCCCGACAACAGACAACTGTCCGACACTCGCCAGAACCCTCATTATGTCGAAAATCGACTATTGCAATGCCCTATACTTAAGGACTAGCCAAAGAAACATTGACAAACTCCAGATCACGCAAAACAACGCCATAAGGGCAGCACTCCACATACCTAGACAAAGTCACATATCCAATACCAGACGTAACCTACAGTGGTTACCCATCTCCCACCGCATCTCACTCATAAGGCTCAGAATAATACAGCTCCTGCCTACCTAGCATCTCGCTTCACGCAACATACAGCCTCAAGACCGCTTAAAATCCGCCCAGGCACACACGCTGGATATCCCCAGCTTCAAGCTCCGCTCTGCCGGAGGGTCAAGCTTCCCCGTCCTGGCCGCCAAGCTGTGGAACTCCTTGCCCAATGCCCTAAGGAACATTCCACTTTGCCACTCATTTAAAGCCAACACTAAACTTTCGCTACGCGAACAGGATGCTTCAGTAGCAACCCTGGCACCTCTCAGCTGCTAGAGACGCGGTGAGATTCCGACCGCTCTCAGCTGTCCCTTCACATGTCTATACTTTATCTCAGATGTGCACTATCTGCATAGGTGCTTCTCCCCATCTACCTCGAGGTAAATATAGCCTGAAAATGGCAGCCGTAGTGCTTCTTGTATATTTTTCCCGTAACTGTACATATACTTTGCTTGTGATCGTTATTAATAACTGTTAACCTTTGATCTTGATGTATTTATAACCTGCTAGTGTATATTGTTCCTTATTGGCTGCAACTTGTAACTTCCATAAACATGCGCCCATAAGCCTTTAGGCAAGGTTGCGCAATACAAATAAATACAAATACAAATTACGACGACGCACAGGCCGAAGAGCCATTGGCTTTGGTGAAGGCATTTCATGACCGTCTTCAGGGCCTTGCAGATTTTGTGGGGGTCACCCAGCCAGAGCAGACCCCTCAGGAGTCAGGGGTGTTGGCAGAGGTCCTGGCCCGGTGCGCTACGAGCCGCTCAGCATTTCCCTTCAGAAAGATGTCCTTTTGGTGGCCAAGATGGTCTGTGAAAAGCCTAGGGCCAAGACTCAGATAGAGAAGAGATTGGACAGCTGTTTTTGGCTATTGGATGGGGAACCAGTCCTCCTGTCCTCCCACCCTCAACCACACTCTTCAGTTGTGGCGGCAGCCTCCTTGTATTCAAAGCCAACCTCATCGTCTTCCAAGGCAGGGGCCACCTCCAGCTGTCTGTCCAAGGAGGATAAGGCCATCGAGTCCTTTAGCAGAAGAGGTTATCTCAACGCCGAGCTGACCCTGCATCAGGCTAACGCCAACACCCTCCTAGCTGCTGCAAACCAGAAACTGTGGCAAGAGATCAGGGGGTTCCTGCCTGGCCTCCCCCAGAGAGTCAGGCCACCTTCATGGCCGGTTGACAGAGGTCTGCGTGGTTGCGCAGGATCTCATGGAATCCTCGGTCTCGCACATCGACACAGCCAGCAAAGGCCTCTGCCTGGTTGTCGTGATGAGGCGGATGGCGTGGATGCATGCCACGAAATGATCAGATATGCAGGAGAGGATTCTAGACCTTCCGTTCGAAGGGGCGGACCTCTTTCATTCGTCCACCGATGACGAGCTGACAAAAAAGAAGACCTCAATGCAGACTGCTAAATCCTTGGTCATCCTGACCAAACTAGGGCAAAAGTCCTTCCCTCAGACCCAGGGCAGGTCTGACTTCAAATCTTGCTCCTTCAGGGGGTTCAGAGACCGCAGTACGCGGCGGCTATACAGGTCCCCCCTTGACCACAGGAGGACCTAGAGGGGCTTTTTTTGCTCCCCCCTCCTCCACTCCCGCCTCGGGTACCAAAAGGCAATGATGTATCAGTCAGGGAACACAGCTCACCTGTAGGGGACCAGCTGCCTCTCCTCACAGACAGCTGGAAGCATTGTTTCAGGAGTCCATGGATGCTTTCAGAAGTCTCTAGGGGCTTCAGTCTTCCTCTTCCTTTTCCTCTGCCGCTTCTCCTCCTCTGCTTCAGATAGGATCAGTGCCACTGTTGCGGGAGATCCTTCTTCTTTTGGACATGCAGGCGGTGGAGCCGGTTCCTCAGTCAGACATGAGCTTTGGCTTCTACTCCAGGATTTTTGCGGTACCCAAGAACAACCAGGCTGGCCTGAGGGTATTCCTGGACCTGTCATTTCTCAACCTATCGAGTGCTTCAAGATGATCACCCCAGCACATATAGCAGAGTCACTGTGCGCAGGGACTGATGTGTTCCCTAGACCTCAAAGATGCATACCTTCATGTCCCCAGCATCTATCAGCCACACCAGAAATTCCTGCAGTTCACGATCATGTCGCACCACTTCCAGTACAGGGTGCTGCCATTTGGCCTCAATTCGGTCACTCGTGTGTTCATGAAGCTCATGAATGTGGTGGATGTCCTCCTTGCCCCGGAGGGCCACCACCTATACCCCTATCTGGATGACTGGCTGGTGCTAGTGGATGTTCTTGACCAGCTAGGGTTCACCCCTCAAACAATGAAAGTCGCAGTTGACCCCTGTCTAGAACCTGGTGCTCCTTGGAGTGCACTGGGACACGGCAGATCAGAGGGTGTTCCCCACATTCGAAAGGTTCCAGTCCCTTCGGAAAGGCGATCAGGCCCTTTCTGGCCAACTCGACCACCTCAGCATGTGGTTCCAGCACCTTCTGGGTCTGATAGCGTCATGCCTCTCACAGTGTGGCACTCCCGCCTAAAGATGAAACGCCTCCAGCTCCACCTGGTGGCCAACTGGGACCAGGAAATGGGGGGTGCAATCGGACAGGCTCCCTATCCCTCAGTCCCTTCTTCCGGATCTTCACTGGTGGTTTTTGGACTGCACTGTGACAGTGGGAACCTCATGTACCCAGCCAGAGCCCACTCTGGTAGTGACGACGAATTCCTCCCTCTCGGGCTGGGGGGCTACCCTGGCTGGCTATTCCATTCATGGCACATGGTCCAGGATGGAGGCCCTCCTGCAATCTGCTGGAACTCAGGCAGTGGGCCTGGCACTCGGGCCCACTGCCTAAGATGGCTTTTCTACCCGTCATCAGGGACAAAGCAATTCTGGTCAGGACTGAAAATTCCATGACAGTGTTCTACTTGAACAAGCAGGGCGGCACCCGCTCTCCCCTCCTGTACATGGAAGATGTGCAAATCTGGGAGGGGATATGGATCTCAGTGGTCCATCTCTCAGGGGCCAACAATGCGGAAGCGGACCAGCTTAGCCGGCTGGGGTTCAACATGGGAGTTACACATCAACTGTTTGTTTCCCCTATTCCAGAAATGGGGGGTTTGGATCCAGACTCATCTCCTCTGAATTCCAAGTTTCCCTTCTTCGCTTTATGGGCGTTCCAGGGTTCTCTGGGGACGCGTTCCAACTCTGCTGGCACAGTCGCAGATGATATGCGTTTCCTCCTCCTCCATTGCTCCAGCGGACCTTCTGCAAATTTCAAGCCTCGGTGGGCTGTAGCCTCATCCTGATTGACTCCCCACTGGCTGTCGAGGACTTGGTTCTCAGACCTGCTGCAGTTGCGCTCCGAGGGGCCTCTCCATCTCCCGATCCCCAGCAGGGGCTTCCTAATGCAGCACACGGGCGGAGTAGCATCTTGACCCGGCCAGCCTGGCCCTCTCGGCCTGACTCCTGATCAACTGGGAAATCATCCAAGAGAACAGGAGGCCCCCTACGCGTTCTCAGTACAAGAGCAAGTGGACCATGTTCTGCTACTGGGCTCACGACCAGGAGCTGGACCCCCCCCCCGCCTGCTCCCTGGATGATATGCTGGCCTTTTTTGCACATCTGGCTCATTCCTGCATCCAGGTTGAGACCTGTTGTACCTATTTGGCGGCCACCAGGGCCTACAAGAATTCCTCACAGCACATATTTTCAGCAGCCAACCCAGTGGTTAAGGCTCACCTCAAGGGTTTTCCTCCGGTACATAGGCCGCACCCGGTCTGGGACCTCATCTTGGTTCTTTAGGCTTTACAGCGTAAACCTTTCGAGCTGATGGCCTCGGTGGACATCAGGCTGGTAACTCTCAAGGCAGTACTGTTGGTAGCTCTCACTTCTGTGCGCAGAGTCAGCGAGCTGCAGGCTATGTCGTTCTGCAAGCCCTTCACCAGCTTCAACAATGACAAGGTCATCTTGCTCACTCATCCAAACCTCTTGCCCAAGGTGGTCTCTCCGTTCCATTTCAACCAAGAAATCTGCCTGCCAGTGTTCTTTCCAAACCCACAGTCGGATGCTGAAAGGATGTTGCATTCCTTAGATTTGAGGAGAGTGATGAAGTTCTATCTCTCCAAGACGAGATCTTTCTGGAAGTCTGAGGCATTGTTCGACACCTTCAGGGCCTCGGCTCCCGGCACACAAGCTTCCACAGCTTCCATTGCCCATTGGATGGTCCAGGCCATTTCAGAGGCTTACGTGGCCATGAGCAAGACTGTTCCTGCGGGGATTCATGCCCACGTGGTCAGGGCCAAGGCTACGCCCGTCGTCTTTCAGAGACACACTTCCTGGGAAGTCATTAGCAAGGCGACTGCGTGGGCCGCTCCATCTGCGTTCTGAAAGCACTATTCCATGGATACCAGCTCCAGGTGGGATGCAGAGTTTGTTCAGGTGGTTCTGAAGAACCTTTTTGCTTCTTTTTAAGCATGAAGTAGGTTGTCACAGCTCCACCGTCTTGTTCGGTGGAATCACCCACAAGGATGTAGCAAAGGGGACGGAATGTATGAGTAATTGAGGAGTACAAGGAGAACAACCACTCCATTACTCCCGCTTTTAATCTCAGTCCCCCCTCATATACATGTAACTGTTTACATCCTGAAGGTACACTTTCAAAATAGAGGGAACCACCACCCTCAAGCACTCTTTCAATGGCCCACTGCCTGCCGCCTGCCGCACCTACTCCAAACCATACTGCTCCCTGGCATGAAATGTCTTTAACTTGATATATTTTATGATTTAGACTTTATCAAATACTAGTAATGGTTATTTTGTGTTTTTTGCAGTTATTGTAACCCTGCTCTAATTATTTACAGCACAAACAGCAAATGGTTTGTCTTGCTATTTGTGTCAGGCTTGATTGCTATTAATAGTTACTGCCACAGTCATTGTGCTACTGTAATGTTTGGTGTGGCCTGAATGTACAGTGTCAAATATTTGAAAATTGCCATGGTTCTGTTTTAAGGCTTCACTTCCACAAACACTGCTCCCCTTGGCATAAAGGCGTACACAATTATAACTGTAACCTGCACAAAATAATTAAAAATGTATGTTTTTTTCTAGGTGAGGATTATTATTCAGACACCGAATTACCTCACAATGAGAGTACCATAGCAAGATCTACGCCGTCATCCTTAGCAGAATCATCACTTGGAAAAAGAGGGTCTCCAAATAATATAAGTAGACTCTCCACTGATAAGTACTATACAACTGTAATGAAAAATGATAATAAACCAATGACAAAGTCCTTTAAAAATTTCATAAAACAAACGCCTGAGAAAGACATTTCCTCACCAGAGTTCAGTCCGATGTCCCTGGTAAGAATGTGATTTTTGTTCAAAGTGATTTTAATAATACAAACCTGTTTTGAAAGAATATACTATATCTATGCACTGAAGAGTGTACTTATTACTATTGCTGAATGAGTTGCCGTCATTTGTGGAAGAAGTCTGTTGCTTCAAAGCATTTGAATTGTGTCCCCATCTTTGCATATTATACCTTGGTTCATCCATTGCAAAGCGTCACTCAGAATATGTGTATTTGTAATCACTGTAATTGCAGTCAAATGTTATTTAAAAAAGTAGCTTTAGTAATTCATTTGGAAACATACATAAGCATTTTTTTTAAATTGTTTAAATGGATTTTTGCAAAAGTAATAACAAAACCCCCCCTCCCCAACCCTTCACTTCCCTGACCGTTCCCGCCTACCCTGCCCCCCACATTCGCTGGAGGAATATGGTTGCATCTTCAACGTATACTAAAGGTAGGCCAGGGCCAATCACAATACGTCTAAAATTCTCAGGCATCGTAGGCACCATTGTATCTTGAAATCACTTTTAAGGTATGTTAGCACTTGTCCCCACTCCAGAGCTGCAAAGTTACATAGCGTTTGCAGCCACTCGAGCTCAGTTGGGGCCTGCTTTTGTTTCCACATCTGTGCGATGACAAGCCACCCTGCTATGAGCACAACCATGCATCCCCTGCGTTGCTTTTTGGTGAAGGTCCTTACATTGGTGTCTCAAAACACGCACGTCCATACTTCCACGGTTAAGTCTTTGCCTCTAGGGAACATTTCCCCAATCTAGGACAGAACCCCTTCTCAAAATCGTTTTAAAACAGAGCACTCCCACCATATATGGGCCCAATCACCCCCTAGCGTCGCAGCCCCTCCAGCAGTCTGATGCTATTTTAGGATAGTTGGCATGCATTATTTTATACCATATTTCCCTAAGCAGAATAGAACACGTTCGTTTGGGCATATTGCCCCATAAATAATCCCATCTATCTTGTGAAATCGCAAAGTCCAGCGTGTTGTTCGCCAATCTACTCATGTATGGCCAGTGCATGGCCGTCGGGCTATCTGACAGTAATTTATAAAGGGACGAGACACATTTCCTGAACCAAGACTGTGTCGTTATACATTTCGCAAATGGGGTCAATTGTCTTCCGGCTGCAGCCTTGATACGTGGGTCGGATAGCCAGTGTCTCAACTAACAGTAGGGACGTCTATCGCCCTACCCCTACCAATTGCTTATACATTTCAAACGACATGATTTCCTGCCAATGCATCATATTGCGTAGTTTAATGCAACCTTCCACTTCTAGAAGGATCCCAGCTCCAACCCAAGGTTGAATTCTGGATTATGAAATAGGGGCATAAATGTGACTGGAATAGTGCATAAGGCCCCTTTCGACGCCAACGTGTCCCAAAATGTCTACTGCCAGGCCCACAACTTTACAGTTATGTATATTAGGTGAACCATTCTTTTTTTTGTTAGAAACATTTTTATTGGCATTTTAACAAACAAAGACAACTCAAGCAAGGTGTTGCGCAAGCAGCGGCTTCAGTAGAGCTCCCACTATGTGGGAGGTCTTGTAAAGACCAACGTATTCAAATACACAAGAAAATCAAAAGGAATGAAAGCATGAACCCCCCCCCCGCCCTCTCCAATGCTATAACTAGGCTACATTGAGCAAAAGTTCCAATCAGCCAGTGGCCCTCGAGGCGAGTAGCCTCAACAGAGATGCCATTGTGCCACCTGAAACACGTCAACTCTCTAAAGGCACTCAAGCAGGCCCATCATTCTCCACAGAGGTGGCAGGTAAAGTCTTTGTTATTTGTCCGTGCACAAGTCAAAAATGCTTCCCACCTCTGGAAGGCGGCCTGGGTCTCGTTCTCAGCATAATATACTACCTTCTCAGAGGCCTCTATTGACCACCGGGGTGCTCGACAACCTCCAAAAGGATGCTATAACCACCTTTGCAGCAAGGAGCATCGTATGTACCAGCCCGGCTTTGGGAAATCCGCCCCACATCAGAGTCCATCGGGAGAATCCCTCGTAGACAAAATCTCGGCTCCAGCAGCAAAGTAGATTCCATAATACTGATAATACAAGTTAGTAGTCCAGTATCGTGTGAGTTTGGGGCAGCGCCACCATATATGCATACAAGTTCCTGTATTCCCACGTCCCCTCCAACACAGACCACTGACATTCCCCTTTCCTATGTGCCTCATCCTATCCAGAGTCAGACACCACCCGGTCAGGAACTTGAACCCACGCTCAGCATACTGGACACTTTTGGTTGCCCGACCCCTGGAAACACCCTTACAATCTTCAGCGGAGAGCTCACAATCAAGGTCTTCGTGCCATGCACTTGCATAAGTTGGAAGAGAACCCCCGACGTCGGTTGGACACCGGGTCCCTGGAAGAAGACAGGCGAGAATATGAGTCTCTCAAAACCAGTAAGAGTCCTGGCAGCTGCCTGCCGATTGCTCGATTGCATCACCCAGTGGTGAAGCTGCTAATATTAGAAGCTGTCCCCCTCCTTCACTCCAAAGGTGTCTTTGCAGGACTCAAAAGGATTTGATCTGGCCATGGTCAAACAGGTGTGCCAAAAATTCACAGCACCTGGCCCTCCAACTGGAAAAAGGTATACCATCATAGGCCAGCTGGAAGCTGGGATTAAAGTGCAAGGAGTGAGAGGGGAGAGGAAGGGCGAGAGGGCCAGATGAGTCACCACAGAGTCCCAGACTTGCATGGTTACCCCTATGGCAGGTAGTTCATAGATACACAATGGCTGATCTCCCTTAGGAAGCCACAGGAAGTATCGGTATGGTTTACCCACCACGTCCTCCTCCAGCCGGCGCCACCCTTTCGTCGAGGGCGGGTTGATCCAGTTCCGGATGACCCTTTGTTGGGTTGCCCAGTAGTACCTACGTATTTCCGGAAGTGCCATCCCTCCCCCATCTCTGGGTCTATAGAGAGTAACTTTAGAAATTCGGGTTTTGCCCCCCTCGAAATACCCCATGATCTCCTTCAATGGATTACTTTTCTCCTGCAGATTTCTCATTTTGACAGATATCCATCATCCAGCTCTGCTGTTTGGAAACCATTCTACAGGGGGCGTAGTGGACCTCGACACGGCCGTCGAGCATCGATCTGCCTTGCGCGGTGCTCGATCATCATCTCTGGAAGTGACGTCCAGCGTAGTATATATAACACGTCAATACGCCCCATGCTTTAGTTCCTTTTTTCTGTGTGCTTGCATGCTGCATCGGGAACACAACACGAGTTTACTCAAAAATATTTCTTCACAAAATTGATCGTTTTTGGTAAAACCTCCCTACGATGTCCACTCACCGGGTCTCAGGCTTTAAACAGTGCACTGATTATGGGGCCAAAATGTCAGTAACCGACCTTCACAGCATCAGTCTGTGGTGTCTGGGTTTGGCGCATGACACAGAGGCTTGTGCGTTATGCTTGAAAATGCAACCGTAGCCCCTGCGCGAGAGAGATGGGAAACTTGTCCTGGGCCGACCTGCCTCAAAATCGCTTTTGCAATCTCTCGTCCGGTCTTCCAAGGCTAAGACTGAGGAGTCCACCCTTAAGAAGGGTGAAGATAGACATCGGAAGAAAACAAAAACAGTTCCACTCAAGGAGCCATTCCTCTAAGTCTTCCTCACGTAAGAAGAAGCAATGCTACCATCATCGGCAGCAATCAAGTTCCTCTTCGGAACAAGGTAATCCCTTGAAGGGACCCACCACTCGCGAAGAGTGGGAAAGTTTTAAACAAAAAATGCTTACCATATTTAAACAGGCGGCTTTCGGCGAGGTACCCCCCACACCCCTGACCAGCAGGCCTTAGCAGCAAAATTGCCACTCAGCAACCCCGACCTCACGCTAGACACTGAATCAACGCCACTGATTTCGACGAAGCCTTCAGGCTCGACAAAAAAGGCATCAGAAAGGCTGTTTCCCACAGCGACAATCGTCCGTCGGAGCAGTCGGCGCCGAAAACGATGCCATCGACAGCACAGGCGGCACTGCCGGCTTTAAAGCCTGCACGACCAGAATCCGAAGCCATTGCATCGGGGGACAAACCCTCGGCATCGACTACTAATGGCAATTCTTTTCAGCCACTATCGAGGTCAGTGTTTCTTGATTCTATGCGGTCGATCTTCGCGTCGACCAGCCCGATCACCACGATGACATCGACCCAATTTAACAGTGTCAATTATTTCGACGTTCAAGCTAATCTAATGGCACTGGCCCAAGGGCTACAAGATGCCAGTGGTCTAGACACATCTCCAGACCTTGATATGCAGCAAAGCCAACCTTACACTCATGCTAATGTTAAGTATAGGGCATTGGTAGAGAGGGTTGTAGACACCCTTGGGCTGAAGTCATCCACCACACCCCTTCAGGGGTACAACCTGGCAGACATCCTAGATGAGGGTCCAGCAGTTGACCATAACATGCCTTTCAATCAGGCCGTAGCAGACACCTTAGCCTCCTTATGGCAACACCCTTGCACGTCTCCACCTGTGAATGCCAAGGGCAAGAGGGGATCCTTCTTTCCTCTCTACACACCATTCCCCGGAAGGGCTTGTGGTGCAAGCTTCCACGATACTACTTGACCCGTGGCATCCAAGTCAAATCTACCTCCCAATAGGGAGGGAAAGAAGTTAGATGCTTTGGCCAAGAAAGTTTTCACTTCTGGCAGCATGGCACTCAAGGCCACAAACATAGCTTGCGAGTTTGCAAAATATTCTTACATTTTGTGGGAAGCAGTGGAACATTTATTTTATTTATTTATGACATTTGTTAAATGCCCAGACCCTCAGGTATCACGGCATTGTTGCAGACAGCTCATAATACAGTTTACACAATTTTAGATACAAAAATGTACACAATTGCAAGGTTAATACATTTATATTATTCACAATAACAGGTATAAGTCTATCCTAGAGGAGTGGTTCTATTGGTTAAATAGCCAAGTTTTGAGCAATTTTTTGAAGCAGAGGAAGGATACTTCGTTTTTGATGTTACGTGGGAGCTTGTTCCAATGTTTAGGGGCCATAACTAGGAAGCTACTCCCTCCTGCTCTAGAGCTCTTGAAATGGGGGACATCCAGGAGGGACTTGTGGTTAGATCCAAGTGTCCTCTTTGACACTTTTTTGCTTATTGATTTATTTAAGTATATGGGCGCGTTGTTGGACAGACATTTGTAGGTTATGCACAATGACTTCAATATAATTCTCGCCTTAATTGGTAGCCAGTGGGTCTCTCTCCGGATGTTAGAGATATGGTCGGACTTTTTGATACCTAATGCTGCTCGAAGCGCTTTGCTTTGCATTAGTTTTAGTTTCCCTAAATTGGCGTTAGTAGTACCTAGTAGGAGTGCATTACAGTAATCCAATTTAGACAGTATTAATGCTCTGGCTAAGGTGACACAGTTGGTTGGCGTGAGGTACTGTTGGCTAAGGGCGATCAGTTTGGAAGTATAGGATATAGATGATGCCAGGGCGTTTACTTGTCTCGTCATGGTTAGATTAGAATCTAGATAAACTCCTAAGGTTTTGACCTGTTTTGATACTGGGATCGATACGCTGTCTATGTTGATGGTAGAGAAATTAGGGTGAAGAGCACTAATTTTACTTTGGGAGCCCACAATGAAAATTTCTGTTTTCTCATCGTTGAGGCTAAGACTATTGAAAGCCATCCAGCAGAGTACATCCCTGTGGGTGCTATTCGGGACGGATTTATACAGCTGGTTGAGGATGGGAAGGAAGTAGCCAAGTGGTCATTGCAGATGTGTAACGCTCACCTGGCTCCCACGGAGGCGCTGGTCTGGTCTGGGTTGCTGTGGCCTCTTCAAGCGTGATGCGCAGAATTCGGACCACCGATTGAACAGGACCCCCAAATCTTGCTTGTCTGGCCCGCAGGAATATCCTTCTGCAGATGAGAAAGGGGATTAACTGTCTGCTGAATAGTGTGCTTGCTCCCCCCTTTCCCCCTTCGTTCTTCTCTGACTTCCTCCAAAACCCCCGGTTTAAGCTCACCTTATGGTTTGGAAGGATGAACTCTCCATCCTGCTTCTGGTGCAGGGGCACGCGTTCGTCCAGTTACTTCACTGGTTTTCAGAATGGCGCTGGCAAATCCACTTGACTTTTCTGAGCGATACGCCGTAAGTATGAAGATGCAAAAGTTCAAGTGTGAGCCTCCTTTTATGTTGTTTTTCCTAACCTGTGATCTGTCCTTTATTTCAGGTGCAGAACAAAGGCGATGCGTTGAGGGGTTAAATTGCCGGTGGTAAAATCAGGTTAGTTAGTGATGAGGGCGACCCCTCTAAATGTCTTTATAATTCCCCAGTAATGTCTTTTGTCCTTTCCCCATAGGGGCTGGGGTGCGGTACCTGCCAAAGATGCGGCGCCGACCCGAGATGTGGAATGGTTCACCAAGAAAAGCCGGTAAGTAATATGGCTGAAAATCCGGCTTTCCTCTTGTGTTCCCTTGCTCAACTTTTGTCTCTTCTTCTCTCCCCTAGGTGCAGAGATGTGGCGACCGGTGCTGAGAGCCGCGATAGAGCCGGGCGGCGTCTCAGGAACAGGTGAGTGAAGCGCGGCGCTGCAGCGAGCAACGCGGTGCTTTAAAATGGAAGTCTTCCTTCAGGAATGCTGGCGTGAAGATTCCGGATGCAGGTAAGAAGGTTGAATAAGTTCTTGGTTTTCACCTTTCTCTTCTCTTCTTTCCTTACAGGTGTTCCAGGTTCGAGGCGGGCGTGGCTGGAGTCGAGGTGCAGGAGCAGACACGGTGAGCGTTCAGCTGCTGGTATGCAGAACAACGCGAAGCACGTGTGGCTGTCCGGGCGTGGCTTAAATAGCCTTGGAAGAAGTTCCAGGTGAGTATTCTTCCACAGCCCCACCCAAGTAACAAAATAGTTCCTTCAGAAAAATAGTCCCTCCTAAGCCTCATTTGGCTTGGTTCTTCATGCAGCATGGTCTGCATCAGGTGAGTGTGCAGCATGGTCTGCTTCAGGTAAGTGCACCAAACACTTCCCCTTATGAGCCTGGCGCCAACGGCGCCAGGACAGAGTCCAAAGAGCCCCTGTAAAGGGCCGCTGGGCTTTTACCCGGGGGCGTGATGCCTGCTCCCGGGGGTGCTGGGCCTGGCCTGGTGCTCCGGGGGTAGGCATCATGACAAGATGGGCCTGGACGTTGCGGACTGCATTGGCCGCTCAATGGGGTCGGTTGTAGTTATAAGGAGGTAATCCTATTTGAAACCTCTTGATGTTCAAAACGCTTAATGGACATGCTTTTTGAGGGAGATTTTCTCTTTGGACAAAATATAGAAAAGATAGGTTAGTTATAACATGCTTAATACCCAAAGGTTTCTAAGCGCGGACTCGGGATCGAACCTATGTGGCTCCTTGTCGTCTTGCTTCCAAGGCGAGCATGTTACCGCTGAGCTATCCTCCCAATACTAAAAGTTTCAAATAGTCTAAAATTGCTATTAAGTCACTGGGCCTACCTGCTCAGCTGGCCAAACCTGCTTTCAGCTTTGCTTCGAGGGGTAGAGCCTATAGGTGCTATGTACCCTGTGGCAGAAAAGCACAGCTCCCGCAAGCCAGCTAGGGGCAGAGGCATTTCTCGCATCCCTTAAGGGGCAGAGGGGCTTCTACAGGCCAAAATACAGCATGCAGCAGCGGGGGCAGCCATGGCCTCTATGCTGCTTTGATTCCCCCCCCCCACGACTTACCAGCTGGTGGACGTTTGGCAGGGCATTGGCCCCAGTCACAGGAGATTACCTCCGATGCTTGTGGCCTGCAAACGATTCAGTGGGGTTATTGTCTGCCCTTCTTAAAAAGGCCACCGAACAGACTGCCACCTCCCCCAATCCTACCGGGACAGGAGCTTCAGGAAGAACTGAGAGCCCTGTTGTCAAAGGGTGAGAGGTATCTGGGTCGGGCTGGTATTCCCAGTATTTTCTGGTACCCAAGAAGGGAGGTGGTCTCCGTCCCATTCTGGACCTCAGTGCCTTGAACAAGTTCCTGAGGAGAGACACGTTCAGGATGGTGACGTTAGGAGAGATTCTCCATGCTCTCGAACTTCAGGACTGGCTGGTGTCAATAGAGCTACAGGACGCCTATTTCCATGTGCCTATACATCAAAAGCACAGGAAGTTCCTACGGTTCCTCATAGGGGACAAGCACTATCAGTTTAAAGTGCTGCCCTTTGGGTTGACCTCTGCTCAGAGGGTCATCACCAAGCTCATGGCGGTAGTCGGGCTCACCTCAGGAGATCCAGAGTCCACGCATTTCCTTACCTGGACTACTAGCTGAGCCGGGGGAAGTCAGCAGGGCAGGTTTAGTCTCATCTGTAGGACACCTGTCTGATACTGCACAGGCTGGGCTTCTCCCTGAACTTGAAGAAGTCTGACGTGACACCAGTCGAAAAGCTCAAGTTCATCGGAGCAGTCCTAGACACTCGGATTGGGAAGGCTTTCTCATCTGAAGAGAGAGCCGAAAGTATACAGCAGATGGTACATTTGTCCCAGAACCACGCCACTTTACCAGCGGCTTCCTTCCTCTTAGGTCTCATGGCCTCCTGCATTGTTCTAGTGCCAGAGGCCATGCTGCGCATGAGATCCTTCCAGTGGCTCTTACGAGATCAATGGTCTCAGTATCCCTGAACCCTCACAGATCCTCTCCATGTGTCCAACCAAGTGGTCCTCGACCTAGGCTGGTGGGACAACTGCAGCAACCTTATGGCGAGGGAACGCTTCTGGCCCCCTTAGCCTCAGACCCGGGTGGTCACGGATGCATCATTGAAGGGTTAGGGCACTCACTGTGAGGACTTGTAGGTGAGCCTTCTTTGGTCCACAGCAGAAGCCAAGTGGCATATCAACAGACTAGAGTTGTGAGCCATCAGGCTAGCCCTGAAGGCTTTCGCCCCGTCTCTCAAGGGAAGCGTGTCCTCATTCTGATGGAAAACATGGTGGCCATACACTACCTGAACAAACAAGGTGGTGTGTACTCCCTTCCCCTTTGCACAGAGGCGATGCTACTGTGTTTCTGGTTGCTAGAGAACAAAATCTCAGTCTCAGCAGTTCATCTGGCGGGGACAGAGAATGGTTTGTCTGATTCTCTGAGCAGGCAGAGCACGGTCTCGCATGCGTATAAAGTGTGCCAGGAAGTCCTGGGAGAGGTCTTCTCTCTCTGGGGTACCCCGGCGGTGGATCTGTTTGCCACGGAGTCCAACAGGAAATCCTAACAGTTTTGCTTGAGGGAATTCCCAGTAAACGGCGCACTGGGGATGCGTTTCTGGTGGACTCGAACATCCCTCTCCACTACGCTTTCCCCCCAGATTCCCGTCATTCCTTGGGCACTCAGGAGGTTGAAGAGATTCTGAGCGACCATTATCTTGATAACCCCGGACTGGGCGAGGAGAACAAGGTACTTCGATCTCTTGGATCTGACCATCTACCCTCCTCGCCGGTTGCCTCGGCGTCCGGATCTCCCGAGCCTGTCGGCAGGTCGGGTGCTTCACTTGACTCCAGATTTCTTCAATCCTCATGCATGGCTCTTGAGAGAATGAGATATGATGACTGGGACCTCTTGAAGGAGGTGCTTGAGGTGTTGTTGGCTGCATGCGGACCTTCTACTAGATCGCTGTTATGCATGCAGGCGGAGATGTTTTACGGCGTGATGCAGGGAATGCAGGAATGACACTATCTCTTGCCCCACCACTACAGTGATGGAGTTCCTTCTGTCCCTGGCCTCAGCAGGCGCTCAGGTTACTGGAATCAAAGGGTATTTTGCGGCCTTGTCTGTGTTCAAATGGTGCCCGGATCAGGGTTCTTTCTTCACTATTCCGGTCATGGCCCAATTTGTGAAGGCCCTTCTTAATACGTTTCCGCCAACCCCTTTTGTTGTTCCAGATTGGACGTTAATCTCGTTTTGACCTTTTTGATGGCAGCTCTGATGGAGCCTATGCATTCCTGTTCTTTGAGGCTGTTATCCCTTAAAACAGCCTTCTTGGTTGCAGTCAGCCAGGAGAGTTAGTGAGCTGCAGGCATTATGCTGCAAACCGCCATTTTTGCATTTATTTAGAGAAAATGTTTTTCTCAAATTCAGGCCTGGCTTCCTTCAAAAAGTTGTTTCTGAATTCTATCTTTCACAATCTAATGAGTTACCTGTGTTTTACCCCCCTCCACAACCCTCAAAAGAGAAGTAGCTTTTTCTTGACCATAAAAGAGCCTTGAGCTTTAACATTGCCTGTACGTCTGATTTCCGGAAAGACAGACCAGTTGTTCGTAGCCCATTCTCTATCTCGCAATGGTCTCGCCATAACAAAACAAACTCTTTCACGTTACATTATTTTATGTATATCTGAATGTTTTCAGTCGGCAGACAAAGAAATTCCGCCAGGGATCAGACCACATTCAACCAAAGGGGTTTCGGCTTCCAGAGCCCTACAGAGGGGTTTTCCTGTTAGGGACATTTGCTGTGAGGCCACATGGTCTTCCTTATATATGTTCACCAAGCATTAAGCTTTGGAGGTTGCCAGCGGGGCTGATGCATGCTTTGGTAGGGCAGTTCTGCAGAACCTACTTGTATAATATTTTCTGCCCTCCTCCTTTAGCCTAACTGCTTGGGGAGTCTATCAAGATGAGGAATGTGCGGGAGAAAAGCAATCCATTGTTGAAGGATAAATTACTTACCGTAATGATATTTTTATGGATTCTTCTCCAGCAGATTCTTCATCGCCCCTCCCAACCGTCCCCGCTCAGAAAGTGTTGTGGCTCAACGTTTCTGTCTAAGTGAAAAAGACATTGGTGATGGCGGCTCTGGGGTGTCCTTTTTCACTTATTGTTCTTTTAAAAAGAAATAATTTTTAATCTCTAATTGTATAGGATCACCCTGTTGGGATATATCCTTTTGTTAAGTATTTTTACAGGCGAGTTAGTATCCTCCCGTTGGTCTTCCTCTGCAGCGTTCAAGCAAGGGGGAGAAAGAAGGAGTTGAAGCATGGGGCGTAGTGACGTGTTATATACACAACACCTGCCGTCCATTCCGGAGCGGACGATCGAGCACCGAGCAAGGCGGCTCAACGGCCGAAAGTCCAACAGCAGAGCTGGATGATGGAGATCTATCAAGATGAGGAATCTGCGAGAGAAGTATCCGTAGAAAGATTACAGTAAGTCATTTCTCCTCCTGCAGCGTCGCCAGGGAGTGAGCCGGGACAGTGACCGGGAGCACCTGGAAGTGGTACAGCAACCTCGGCAGGATATTCATCTTGATAGCCGCAACTCTCCCAAACCATGAGATAGCCTTCATCCCCCAGGAATGCAGATCAGCCTTGATGGGATCAAACAAAGAGAGGTAGTTAGCCCAGTACAGATTCTCACAATGAGATGTGAGGTCAATCCCCAAGTATTTAATCTTTTCATTCACCCAAAAAAAGGCAGCCACCTGTTTCAAAATGCTCAGAGCCTCTGCCCCATAGGCGATTGCAGACCCTCTCTTTTGCTAAGGTTTATCTTAAACCCTAGTACTGAATGGAAGGCGCTGAGGATCACCACCAACCTGAGTACCAAGATTTTAGCCCTCACCAGGGTCAGGATTACATCATCAGTGATGAGTGCAATATTGTGTACCTCACCCCTATTAGGAATGCCACAAATGCGCTCCTCTGGTCCAATCCGTGCTATGAGTGGCTCCACTGCTAACACGGATAGGAGGGGCAAAAGAGGGCATCCCTCCCTCGTGCCCCAAGAGAGTGCAAAGCCATGCAAGATCCCCCCATTAGCAGATATCCGAGCCGTGGGTCAAGAGTACAAAGAAACGCCCTTGATAAAGCCATCGCCTAAGTTGCACCTCTGAAGGACCTCCCGGTGGAAAGACCACTCATGCGGCCAAATGCTTTTTCGGCATCGAGCCCTAGCAATATAGCTAGGGTCCCAGTATAATGAGCCACGTCAGTGAGGTTTGTGATCTTCTGAACTTTGTTCTCCCCCTGCCGACCACTTACAAATCCCAACTGATCCTCTCTCAACAGGAAAGGCAACACCTTGTCCATCCTCAAAACCAGAATCTTAGCATATATCTTAATATCAGTATTTAATACCGCTATGGTATTGCAATGATAGATATCCTATCTTGGCCCATGGTCTGTGAAGAAATACCCTGTGAAAACATCACATTAAACATTATTTGGAGGTGTTCTAAAAGGCTCCCCGGGAATTTCTTAAAAAAGGACATTGTTAGGCCAAGAAGCCCGGGGACTTTCCCCACGCTCCTCCTTGGTGATATCCCTCTCTGGCAACTACCGTTGCTCAGCGGTTAGACGGGCCATGGGGCATAGGATCCGAAAATCCTCTAGAGAGGACTGGTCTGGATGGTCCGAGGTATATAGGTTTTTGTACAAGGAATCAAACTCTCCTAACAATGCAAGGTCACTATTTAAGTGCTTGCCTGATCCATCCCCTCCTAGAAAGCTTTCTGTTTTAGCTTCCAAGCAGGATCTTTCCCTCTTTGTTCCCCTCTTCAATGTACTTTTGCTCGGTCCGCAAAATGCAAAATTCTGCTCGCGAGTACTCAAGCATATTCACCTGCGTGCGGTCTGCGGTGCCCGGACAGCTTTGCGTGTTAACCTTCTATGTGGCAAGGACGGCGGAATACAGGAAGGTCGGCCAGTTGTTTGTAGCCTACTCTGTTTCCAGGAAAGGGCTGGCCGTATCGAAGCAGACAATCTCACGATGGATCACATTGTTTATTTCAGAATGCTACCATAACACAGCCAAGGAATTGCCTCCCGGCATCTGAGCTCATTCCACCAGAGGTGTTTCTACATCTAAGGCTCTGCAAAGAGGAGTACCAGTCAGGGAGATCTGCCGTGCTGCAACCTGGTCTTCGCTTCATTATTATTTCTACTGCTTTGGGAGTCTATCTGATCAGGAATCTGCAGAAGAAAGGCAATCCATTGAAGGAGAAATTACTTACCATAATGTTCTTTGTATGGATCCATCCCTGCTAAGAAAGCATCGGCAGTAGGTATCTACCTTCTCCTGAGAACAAAGTGTTGGCGATGGCTCTAGGGTCTATCGTTCTTTCTTGGTTGTGAACCGCATGCCTTCAGTAGTTTCTATTTTATCCTGGGTGGGATTTGATTTTTTTTCCCGAATCCTCTGCTGGCTATTTGCCCATCTTTTTCTCACTAATTTTCCTCTGAAGTGACTGAGCTCAGGGGGAAAAATGTGGGAAATGAGGTACAGGGCATAGTGACGCATTATATATATGAAGCCCAACATCAAATCCGGAGCCAGCGATCCACCACCGAGTCAAGAATCGATTGCCGATCGATGGCCGAGTCGAAGTCCATTATGACCCCGTCGAAGATTTTTCCAACCAGCTGAAATTGGAAGGGGATATCGATCTGATGAGGAATCTGTGGGTGAAGAATCCAAAGAAAGAACATTACAGTAAGTAATTTCTCCTTCTCAAAGCAACCAATCTCTTCGGGAACCAGACAAGCTCCTTCTGCAGGAGATCCTCTCTCTGCCAGAGAAAGGTGCTATGGAAAGTGTACTCTTAGCGAAGCAATACCAAGGTTGGTACTCTGTATACTTCCCGGTACCCAAAAAGGATGGAGGACTGCAAACCATCTTGGACCTTCGGCACTTGAACAAGTTCCTTAGGAAAGACAAATTCAAGATGGTCACTCTTTTGCAGATCCTCCAGGCTCTTCAGCTCAATGATTCGTGGGTGTCACTCGATCTTGAGGTTTGTGATTGGCGGTACTCACTAACAATTTCGAGTTGTATGTTTCAGGCTCACCTCCACCTGAGGGTTTTCACCAAATTGCTGGTGGTAGTGGCAACCAGTCTGAGGAGAGAAATGATTCATGTTTTTCCCTTACATGGACGATTGGCTGATCAGGGCACATTCCCCAGAACATGCTCTGAAACATCTCAACAGTACCCGCTACTTCCTACACAATCTGGTCTTCTCCCTCACCTTCAATGAGTCCCACTGACTCATAAATGCTCCAGTTCATCAAAATGGTCCTGGAGCCCTCCTCAGGGAAGACTTTTATCCCGAGATAAAAGCTCAGTATATCCTTCAGATGGTCATGAAATTCCAGTTAACCCAAACTCTGCCGGGCTTCGATTTCCTAAGTTTGCTTGGTCTCATGGCATCCTGCATTTTCCTGTGGACGGATGCCCAACTGAGGATGAGGTCACTTCAGTGGACCCTCAGATCTCCGTGCTCACAGTGCTCAGTCAGTATGATGGACCTAATTCAAGTCCAAAGTAGGGTAGCACATGACCTCCTTTGGTGGACCCACAAAGATAACTTAAGGGCCAGAGAACCTTTTTGGCAACCGTGTCTGGAGATCATTATGGCCATGGACTCCTCCCTCAAGGGATTGGGTGTACACCTCAACAAGCTGACAATAAGTGGACTGTGGTCCTCAGCAGAGACAAGACTGTGCATAAGCCCATTGCAGCTTAGGGCTATATGACCACTGCTGATGGCTTTCCTGCCTTCAATAGAGTGGAAACATTTCCTGACCATGACAGACAATACAATGGCCATGCATTGCCTCAACAAGAGAAGAGGTCTATGGTCAGTACCACTGTCTAAGGAGGCAATGCAGCTCTGGTTTTGGGCGTCACAAAATGGGATCTCCCTGTCAGCAGTTCACTTAGCCAGAATGGAGAATATGGTGATGAGCGATCTGAACAGGCTGGGCTGGATCTCCCACGAGTGTGAGCTGTCTCAAGAAGGTCTTCTAGAGATCTTCTCCCTCTGGGAAATCCCTCAGGTGGATTGGTTTGCATCTGGTCCCAACAGGAAGTGCGAGATATTCTGCTCCAGGGAATTCCCCCAGAGAGGAGCACCGGGAGACGCGTTCCTAGTGGACTTGAATTTTCCATTTCAAATGGATTGTGTCCTCCCATGTATCCCTCATCTTTGGTATCTCGATGCTCCTCGACGGCCTCTGTCCACTCTCGAGTACGATATCACCGACTGTATATATATATATATCATACACCGCACCCGTTTCTTTAGTTCAGTTTTTCTGCTGCACAGTTTGCTTTGGATCGGTTCATTCTCTTCGTATCAACGGTTACTGTTCAAATATGTTGACTCCAAAAACTGGCTTTAAGAAAGGCGTGGATTGTGGGGCCATCATTTTCATCACTGACCCACACCGCATTTCTCTCTGGTGTCTCAGGCTCAAGCACAAGACGAAGACTGCAGTTCCTGTTAGTGCATGACAGGGAAGGTGCTAAAAAAGAGGAAGGGGAAACTCGCTACGGGTCACCCCTTATCAAAGTCCCAATCGACAACTCCTTCAAAGAGGAGATCTTCAGATGAAAGGAGCTCAAGGGAAGGTTCACCACTGCAGAAGCGCTCCAAGAGGCGCTTGCGGTCTCGAAGTGGTTTGCACCACTCAACATCCTCGACTTCTCGAAAGAAGGCCAAAAAAGGGCATCATAGGTACAGCTAGACGTCTTCCAACTCCTTTCCCAAACGCAAAGTCTCTTGCCCAGGTAGGTCGACCTTTAAGGCAGAATGGGAGGGTTTCTTCACCGCCAGATATAAATAAATTTTGAGAAGGCGGTGTTAGGGAGAATTCTCTGAGCAGGCTAATTTCCCAAACCTAGTGAGTCCCCCAGCAGCTTTGCTGGATTTTTGGGGTTTATTTTATTCTCCTGCTAAGAGTGAGACTCTTTTTCTCCCACTCTTAGGCATGATTTGAGAATGTCCTTTGACTATGTAATGTGTTTTATGGGCTATGGGGTCTTTTACTCCATAGGGCTTCATGTGTTTTTGGTATATGTGTTACACAGCACCCACAGTGCAGTAACACAGGGGTGTCATAGTGACCCCCAAACAGACTCCATACCCTGGGACTGACTACTGTCTCCCAGGGCATGTAAAGTCACCATTGACTTTACTAGTCTTAAATTGTGAACAGAACCAGTACAAACCATCATATTGTGGAAGTACTGGTAGGGGTAATGGCCCTGGGTCTGTTTTCCAAGGGGGCACTGTCCAGTCCCCCCTTGTCGAGTTTCTGGCTGGTAGCAGTGGATAACACGCAAAATCTTCCACCGGAATATTCCCTATGGGATTTTCCCATTAATTTTAAACGCACCACTTTTTGGTGCAATGTTAAAGATACCGCCGGGTTATTTATTTAATATTTATTCCCCGGTTGGGTCTTTTTGCCAGGACTCGGTTTTAAAATGGCGTTTGCGTTCGCCTCTGAAACCCTAACCCAAGTCAAGCCCTTTGTTCCACTTTTGGTGGGCTTCTGCACAGAAGCCTCCAAAAGTGGTGCCACTCTGTCTGGGTCTACAGGATGTGTGGGAGAGGGGGGGGGGGGGGAAATAGGCACCCTCGACTGAGTTGCCTTGGCAACTCATGTCGCACTCTTGTGTGATTGGCCCAGTGGTGAGCCGGCCGGCTCACCACTTAGCATGTTTGATTGACCGCTGGGCTGATGAATGGGGGTTTTCTGCATAAAAGCAGGGCTTTGGGGACTGGAACTTCAGAAGTCACCACAGGACCTAAAGAATCCAAAGAAGGGAGAAGCTGAGCCATCTACAACGACGACACCACCGGTGGAACTCTGCTGTACGAAACTCACCACTTTCACGACGACAGAGAAGATCTTCTTCCAGGAGAGTCTTCTTCCCTTTGAGCTGGTGGGACCAACCAGTTCGCCTTTTTCGCCTTCCTGGATTCGTCTCGTGGTCGAATCGCCCGTGCCAAGCACCCCGGCGACCGGATAGCCACGCTTCACCACTACCGCGAATAAAAGGGTAGTACCTTTTAACCGGGAAACTCTGCGGCTAGTTTCTTCCCTGGCAGTGCAACGACCTCCAGCTTTCCTCCACATCGAGATCTTCTCTTCCCCTGGACGAAGCCCGACTTGCACCCGCTGCCAGGAACAACTGCCCCCGCTGGAGCTTTCTCACCATTTCAGGTACTGTGTCCCGCCTGGTCTCCCTTGCAACAGACTGTCCAAGGTGTTCCGTAAATCCTTGACTCTCTATCCTGGGGTGACCTTGGACCGGTTAACATTACCTTTCTAACTTGATCCAACCTCTTTTTGACTTTCCTGCAAAGACTTTGAGTGCATTTCCACTGTGTGATCTTGGGCACATTCCGCCTTGCTCTCTCCAAGAGTGGGCCTGGCCTATGAACTTTTTGCTCTACAGTAGACCCTGCCTTTCTCAACTCGCTGTGGTTTCTTAAAGGTGTTGGTACTGTGCGATTTTCCTATTCTGCCTTTTCTCTCCCTTTTTAAACAAATTATTGGAGTGCCATCTAGGGTTACGTGCTCACCTCTGTTTTGATATATAAGTGGTGTCTTAACCTAGACTTGTCAAATAATTAATTAGGGAGGTGTATATATTTCCAGTGACTGTGTTTGAACTTGCTTGACATATTAGTGCCAGTGTATTTTTACAAGTGTATTTTTAAATAAATTATATACTTTTATACCAAAGCTCTGATCAGTGTTTGCTTGTGCCACTGTATTTTTAGCCCTATTGTGTATACTCTATATACTGCCTAACTCTCCTTGAGAGAGGTCTGACTGCTCAGCCACAGCTACCAGGTAAATCTGGGTGGTGCAGACTGCTACCAATTGGGTTTACTGCGAACACCTGTGGTCTTAAACTTTTTGCAGTGGTTCCTAAGGGAACTGCACAGGTTTCTGCCTAACAGGCGGCTTCTCCCGCCCCTTCTAAAGAGCTGAAGGCGGCCCATGACCCCATCATGCCTCTTATGGCTGAGACGATGTCTGTCAAAGTTTCAGCTTGTGCGTCCTTGAGCCCAGGCTCAAAGCCTTCGACCCCTCGAGTTGACTTGAAGCCCAGAGACAAGTAAAGGTCTAGGCCTCATGCCTCGATTACTCCATCTAGTCATGGGTTGGGTTCTTTGACGTCAAAGCCATCATCGACGGAGCCAGTGAAGGTTTTCAAACCTGTACCGAAGAAATACTTTAAGTCAATGGGCTTCATTACAAGTTTGGCGGTCCAGAAATAAGGGTGCCGGTAGCAACATACCGGCACTCTTTCCGGACCACTAAACTAAGAGTCTGCTGGTAGGGGCACGGAACTCCCGGCAGGCCTGACCTGCCGGAAGTTCAGGCCCCTACCGGCAAGGCTTTCACTGGAGAATCGGCACGGTTACTAACGGTGCCGGTGCTTCAGGTTTCCCATTCCAATGAAGCCCCATGTGACTCCATGGGAATGTGAAATACCATTCTGCTGCTGCCTATGATATCCCGGTGGCACCGGGATGTCAGGCGGCGGAAACAGTGGTATAGGGTCGGCGGAAGCCCGCCCCCTACCGGCAGGTTTTACCGCCGACGACCTAATGAGGCCATTAATGTCTTTTATTTTTGAAGAGGATGAGCCTTCTGACCAAGGCACCCCTCCTTTCGGGCTTCAGGTTGGGACCCCAAATGTTCCTGAGGCTCTGATTTCAGAGGAGTCCAGGATGGACAATTTAATAGACTCTTTTAAAAGATTCAAGTGGCCTAGATACCTCTGCTGAGGTGGCGTTTGCTTCATCAGACCCCACTGATCATGCAGAGGCCTCTTACAGGTCACTTATAAATAGGGTGTTGGAGTTTCTGGGATGGGGAAGCCCTGCCACTGTTTGCCAGCAGGATGAGCTTATTGATATTTTAGATAAAGGTCCACAAAAGGATTGGATTTTACCATTCCATACTGCTTTAAAGAGTAAGTTAATGGCCAATTGGGAAGCCCCAGATACAAACCCTCCAGTGAGTAAATATCTCACTATAAAATGCAAACCGTCTAGTATGGATCCACATTTTTTTGTCCAAACTTCCAACTCCCGAAAGTTTGATAGTGCAGGCTGCTACCTTGTTATCTAGGGTGCCGCCTTCCCGACTATACCACCTGACAGGGATGACAAAACGTTAGGCATATTGGCCAAGACAGTTTTCTCTGCCAGTAGCATGGTGTTAAAATCCATTAACTGTACTTGTGCCCTGGCCAAATTTACGTTCACGCTATGTGATGTCATAGCTATGGCTGCAGAACATATCCCAGAAGGGGAAGAACGGGATGGTTTCCTTAAGGATAGGAAGGAGGCCATGCGCAATCTGGCCTTGATTCTGCTGACAGTGTCAGCAGGGCTATGGCAGCCAGTACTGTTTTACTCAGGTCTGCATGGCTTCCCAAGTCTGGCTTTGCACCTGATGTTCATTCTAGATTATTGAACGTGCATTTCGATGGTTCCCATCTATTTGGAAGCAAGGCAGATGAAAGTTTGGAAAAACTCCATTCACCCAAAGCAGCAGCAAAATCGCTTGGTGCAGCAATAAGTCAACCACAACAGGCCCATTAGACTCCTCAAGGTCAGAGGGGTTGGCCCTTTCAATATTATTCATCTTTCGGAAGGGCAAGGGGTTAGGCCAACCAAAGGGGCCAGAGAGGATTTCCTCAAGGTGGACGAACTCATGGTGGAAAGTCTGCCCAGGCTGCAGCATCCTTGCCATCAGCCACTTCCACAACTGCACCAAAACCTCTCTGAGGACTTGGTCCACATGACTGTTGTAGGGGGCAGGTCCAATTAGCATTTGGAATAAGGGCGGGGATTACTTCAGATGCTTTGGGCTTTGCAAACCATAGCCCAGGGTTACTGCCTCCCTTTCTTAAGAAGGCCTCCAGATCATCCAAAAGGGAGCCACTCCCTCAAGGTTCCAGATCTGTTCCTTCTGCAGGAGGTTTCCATCCTTCTAGAGAAATGTGCCATAGAGCCGGTACCTGTGGCGGAGAGGAAGCGGGAGTGGCGCTCCCCTTATTTTTCTATCCCCAAAAAAGACAGAGGATTGAGACTTATTGTGGACTTGGATGCTTGAACAAGTTCCTCAGGAAGAACAAGTTCAAAATGGTCACTCTTTCTCAAATTCTTCAGGCCCTCCAGCTCCAAGATTGAATGGTATCATTGGACCTTCAGGGTGCTTACTTTCATGTACCTATCCATCACAAGCACAGGAAGTACCTGAGGTACACTGTTGGCAGTTCTCATTTTCAGTTTTGAGTTCTACCGTTTGGGCTCACCTATGCCCGAGGGTTTTTTACCAAGTAGATGGCGGTAGTGGCAGTAAGTCTCAGGAGGGGAGGGATACACATCTACCCCTACCTGGACGATTATCAGGGCCCGTTTCACCAAACCGTTCCTGAAACATCTCAGCATCACCTGCCACTCTCTCCACAGACTGGGCTTCTCCCTCAATTTCGAGAAGTCCCAAATGATACCTTCTCAGAAGCTGCAATTCATTGGAGCTGTCCTGGATGCTTCCTCAGGAAAAGCCTTGCCACCCAAGGTGAGAGCTCAGCACATTCAACAGATGGTCATGAAGTTTCAGAATGCCCAACATCTACCAGCCTTCGATTTTCTGAGGCTGCCCGGTCATGGCATCCTGCATTTTCTTGGTGCCAGAGGCCCATCTGAGGATTAGATACCTTCAGTGGACTCTCAGATCCCAATGGTCACAGTTCGCTGGCAGAATGACAGACGACCTTCTGCTCGCGCAGAATCTCCTGTGGTGGGCGTGCAAGGCGAATGTTTTGAAGGGGGAACAGTTTCGACAACCGTGGCTGGACATTACAGTAATTATGGATGCCTCCCTCACAGTTTAGGGAGACCACACCAGCGATCTGACGATCAGCGGTTGTTCTCCATCGGAGTCCAAACTGCACATCATCCTTTTGGAGCTGAGGGAAATCAGACTGCTGCTGATGGCCTTTCTGCCTTCTTTGCAGGGAAAGTATGTCTTCATAATAATGGACAACACAGTGGCCATGCATTACTTCAACAAAAGAGATGTAGGATCATTACCACTGTGCAGAGAGGCAATGCAGGTCTGGTTTTGGGCACAGTAAGAAGGAATCTCTCTTCCGGCCGTTCATCTAGCCGAGAGTAGAACACAACAGCGGACGTTCTGAGCAGGCAGAGCACAGTCTCCCATCAGTCGGAGCTAGCTCAGGATGTCCTTCAAGAGATCTTTGCCCTTTTGGGAACCCCTCAGGTGGATCTGTTTGTCTTTTTGTGTCCAGTATAAACAGGAAGTGCGACCTGTTCTGCTCAAGGGGATTTTCCCTGCTTTTCATTGAGTCCCCGTCATTCCTGACAACATCAGGTGGTTGAGGAAGTTCGGAAAAACCATGATCCTGATTGCTCCGGATTGGACCAATAGGACGTGGTACCTGGACCATCTGGACATGTCCATCTATCCTCCAATTCCCCCAAGAGGGACCTACTCTCGCAAGAGGGAGGTTGCATTCTTCACCCAGAAATCAGGACTCTCAACCTTCACACCTGGTTTCTGAGAGGTTGAGATACATAGATTGAGACCTATCCGGAAGACGTAATGAACGTGTTGCTTTCTGCTAGAAGACCAGCAACAAATTCTCTGTACCGCTGCCGTTGGAATAAGTTTTGCAGCTGGTGCAGAGCTAATAATGTGGATCCTTTTGCTGGTGACACAGCAGTGGTGTTGTCCTTTTTCTCATTCGAATTAGTCAGGTAATTGCATATATCATTAGTCTTTTTAGGACTCTTGATCGCTTTATGATTTACTGGGCTCACGTGCAGTGCATGGACTGTAACCACATGTTTGTTATCCTTTCTGTTTAATACTGTTTCGGGGGTAGTAGGTTTTATCAGGCTGTCAGTACAATTCACATTTGAAGGTTGCTTATCAACATCACCCATAAGGGTCGTCCCTACTTGAGCATATTTCTTATTTAGATTCGTTTTTCCCTTTGTTGTTTTCTTATTGCCGTTCTTCACATACTCTAATACTAACATTTTTTACTTTTACGATGTGACTGATGACAACTTTCCCTTATAATTTTGCGCTAATACATCCTGAGTTCTCAGTGGAGCTATCTATATTACAGTCAGTTGCAGATACTAATTGGAGAAGAAGCATGCTTTATCTTTGTTCCTGCTACTGCCTCTCATTATTTTTCTCCCTTTATTAATACTTTTGTGAAGTTATATAGAATGGACATTTGCGCTCAATGTTTTCACATTTATCAACTAGTGTGGCTAACAGATTTTCTAATGCCTCAAACATTTAATTGGAGGGCTTACTGGTAATACTCGGGTCCATTTGGGTTTTAGATGTATAGCACTCATGATCAGTAGGTACCACACCAGACACTGGAGCCGAACACGGTAATGCAATTTCCTCAGACATACCATCAGTCACAACCAACTGTCCAGTTTCAGGATCAACTTCAATTCTAACAGTGTTGTCAACATTATTCTGAACCTCATCATCCCGTGGTATTTCTTCATTCACACTTAAAATGTTCGTCGGGGGATTCAAGATGGCCGCCCGTGGGAGTTAGACATTCCTGCGGAGCTCCCAGCTACCGACACGGGAGGCGGCCCACCACCCGGTGTTTGCAGCGTGATTTGGGGCTGAAATCTAGGCAACGTGGTGCCGCTGAGATAGGAGAACCACTCGTTTTGCAAACGGAGGAGACCGTGAGCCCTCGGCAAGCGCAGAGGCTTGGTGGCGGCAGCCGCCGGAGCCGGGGGGTCTGCCGCGTGAGCTGCGGAGCATTGGCGGGTTAGTCAGAGACCCGTAAGGAGGGCAGTCGCCACTGAGAAAGGGCCAGCCGGGAGGAGGCCTGCCCCGGATTGAGGAGCAGAGAGGCGGCGGGTGGAGTGCCCCACCTCAGGCCCAGGAGGCGCAGAAGCCTTGAGTAGTCCAGCGTGCGCCGACCGTAGGAGGAAGAGTGTCAGAGAGCGGCTCATCAGGAGGCGGAGCGGAGCTCGGGCGGCCCCGGCGCATGGGCAGCGTGAGCCCGGTGTGGCCTAGTGCACAGCGTTTGACCCAGCCTAAGTGGCTGCGCGGCGCTCCCTGTGCCGGAGGCGGAGCTGCGGGGATCGGCGGAGCGGGCCCCGCGCGGGGGCGGTGGGCGGCTCGCGGTTGACTGGGCTTTGCCAGTTCTGTGCCGGCCCTCAGTGGAGGGGGGGGGGAGCGGCCCAGAAAAGGGCCCTACATCGACCAGAGGACAGTCCTGCTTGGGGGCTGGATAGCATAGTCCCCCCGGGCATGGAGAAGAGTGCCTCCGAGTGGAGGAGGAGGCACCTGCGGTGTGGTCTCTTTTGGAGGCTCCATCTTGAGGAAGGGTAAGGGGATCAGGTCAACAAGAGAAGACTCTGGCTCGCCGGCCCCGGGGGATCGAGTAAGGAGCTGTTCTCCTGGGCTGGACGTGTGCAAGTGCTCAGCACAAGTTGGAGAGGCCTCCCCCTCACTACCACTGCTGCTGGTGAGTCCCCATATAAATCACGGGAGGTGGAATGGCAACTTAGTAGGCAACGAGATCACGACATTGGAGGACAGAATTTAAGGTATGCTGTGTCCCCTGTGTGTGTGCATCTGGTGGTGTGCTACGCTCTCAACCCCCCCCTGTTAATATGTCCACGAAGAATAAAGGCAAAAGTGGAAGAGCGCAGTCAGAGCTCGGCGAGGCCCGGGGAACTCTTCCTAACATCTGGCCAGTGCAGGAGGCGAGGGGCTCGACTAGGTCCTCTGGGGAGGACCTGTCCAGGAGTGTCTCTCCGTCAGAAGAGGATGGCGCAGCTATGATTTCGAGGCAAGATTTCAGGGGGGAGATGCACTCTTTACACACCAGTTTAACAAAAACCTTTCAGGAACAATTCCAGCTCCTTAGGTCTGACCTGAACGCGGCTATGGGGGAAATAAAGCAGGAGCTGCGGCAACAGGGCGAGAGGACGGATCTTCTGGAGAGAGGCCTGCAAGACTTGGCTAACAAGGTGACGGCCAGTGGTAAAGCTATTGAGAGGCTCGACACAGCCATGCACAACCAGGAGATACAAATGGAGGATATGGAAAATAGATCTCGTCGAGTCAACATCAGAATCAAAATGCTTCCTGAATCGGTCCAGGACAGAGACTTAAAAGGAGTAGTCCAATCCATCTTTGCAGAGATTTTGGGGATTGCGCCCCCGGAGGAGATTGAGCTTGACCGCGTCCACAGGGTGGGCAGGGGCAACGCAGGGTCTCAATCAAGGCCCAGGGATGTTTTGGCAGCATTTAATAGGTATGCCCAAAAGGAAACAGTCCGGGAGGCAAGGAGACAAGAACCAATTAAATATCAGGGGTAGTGTATATCCCTGTTCCAGGATCTGGCAAGCAGTACACTCACGAAGAGACGGCAAATGGGTCCGGTCCTCAAAGCTTTGAATGGGAAAGGCATTAAGTATAGATGGACATTCCCATTTGGTCTCGTGTTTGAGTCGGAAGGAGCTCAGAGGCGCATAACATCGTTGCAGGAAGGAGCGAGCATATTGTGCCTGGACCTAGAGGACGCTCCTACAGGATCGGGGAGGAGGGGGGCAGTATCTGGCCCGGAACCAAGGCCTTGGGCCTGGTCAACGGTGGGAGAGAAGAGGAGGAGAGCGAAGCTAAGTCATAAACCACCTGCGGGGAGCGGCGGGCAGCCTCCTGGGGAGGCAGGAGGGTCTGTACAAGAAGGATCCTAATCCCCAGTTTGCTTTAAGGGTGGTGGGCCACTGACGGGCGAAATTGGCGGGGGGAGGGAGCATCCATCCTTGTGTCAGAAAGGGTGGGTATACCCGAAGAGGGGTGAGGGAGGGAAGCGGGAAGGGCACCTCCTTTGGGGGGGGGTGGTTTTGGAGGAGGGGGGAAGGGGAGAAAGGGCAGCAGAGGGGAGGAGCATGGATCATGGCCAAGTGGGCAGAGGCTCTGCTTATCGATGCGCGAGGTTAAGGGGACTCGGGAGGACCGGCTGCAAGGCATCGGCCCCCGACGACGCAGGCGGATGGTGCCGCGGGTGACCACAGTGTACTCAGCTTACCGAAATATTGTTCCCCATGATAAAGTGGCTAATGCATAACGTCAGGGGTTTAAATACCCCTCTTAAGAGGAAAAATTCAGAACAATTTACGAAAAAGGAGAATCCTGACATTTTGGGGCTGCAAGAAACACATCTTAGACCTAAGGATCAGGGGCCCCTTAAATTACGGGGTTTTGACCAGATTTTCCATGCCTCGGGCGGGATTAGGGCAGGGGGAGTGGCACTGGCTATCAAATCCTCAGTGGGTCTTAGGATCTCTGAGGTTATACGGGACAAGGAGGGCAGGTACATAATTGCTAGGGGGTTGCATCAGGGTAGCACACGGCACCCCGAGGACAAGGGTCCCCACCTTCCACTGCAGGAGCAGTCCTGGAGCTGGGAGTGAAGCAGGAGCTTCCTCCTGCCCAAAGGTAGGCTACCTGGCGTTTCGACCGCAACGACCGAAAACTCCGATCTTTTCCTTAATATATGCGGATGCATGCACGATGCCTACGCTCCACACGACGACCTTCGTGACACCTTCTGCGAGCCCAAGAACTGCTGAAACCTAGATCTAACTATCCCTACCTATAGTGTTTCTACAAGAGGCCGCCATTCCAAGATGGCCACCCGACTCATCTAGACTCTGCCCCTCCTTGGCCGAGTCCACGCGAGCTGCATCGCGCACACTATTGGCTGCCTGATTTCATTTCTCAACCTATCCACGACTGGCAGGCGCAAGCCGGCTGCAGCACGAAGGCGTGCACTAAGGCAGCTTCCCTGTCCATGCCTGTCACTGTCTGCTCACTGGCCACTGGCCAGGAACTCTGCCCGTGAGCCTTCCCACCGGCAACCAAAGGCACTGTACAAACTGTCTCCTGATCGCCTGATCTGTCTACCCCCACCTCTTTGGCTTACACACCTCCTTATATAGCTACAACTGTATATGCAAATGCTGCCCTGATTACATGCAGCCTGCTAAATATCTCGCACTATATACTCACTCAGACGCTCAAGCACAGAGCAATCTGCCCTCTAAGCGCGGTGCTAGCGCCTACGTATCTGCATTCCTTGCTTTAGCCATCCCCCGCCATAACCAACTCTGCCCACTCTGCAACATGGCATCACTGTATTGTGCCTTATGGTCGCCCAGAGACCACTGCATTGTTGTGTAGTGCCTTATGGTCGCCCAGAGACCACTGTAGTATTGTGTAGTGCCTTATGGTCGCCCAGAGACCACTGTAGTATTGTGTAGTGCCTTATGGTCGCCCAGAGACCACTGTAGTATTGTGTAGTGCCTTATGGTCGCCCAGAGACCACTGTACTATCACTCTCAGCCCAGTATCTGACCTCGGTTTTTAGACTTACATCTGACTGTCGCACTTAGCCCAGTATCTGACTGCTACTCTTAGACTAGTACGTCACTGCTGCATTAATCTCGCCAAGTATTTGAGAACTGTACTCTGCCTACTCTGCCCCGTATCCACCCACGGCAACTAATTCCAGCCCACCTAGCTCAGCTGGTAGTAACAGTATGTACTTCCACATGCCTAACCCAGTTCACCTTGCACAGTTCACCAAACTGACAATTATCCTTACCATCATCTACATGACCATGCCTACAGTTCTGCCTACAGACGGCCTTGGTGCCCACATACAACTCATCTCTAAACCTTGCAACTTAGAACAAAGGAAGCTTAGACTCCGGGCTCGACTACCTAAAATATTCAAACCTTTTACTAAATATAACATTAACCTAGAACACCTTCGACCCAAAATATCCCGACCACTGGTAACCACCGCCCCTTTCAGACGCCAACCATACCTTAAAATCAATAAAACTTATAGCCAACCCCCCGCTCAGAGCGCAGCTAGAACCTGAACTAAAAGCTGCTCTAATCAATGCCAGATCATTAGTCGCCCATGCCACTGACATAGCAGATATCATACGGGATAATAGCCTTGACTTCATTGCCATTACTGAATCTTGGCTCCACGATGCAGCAGGTCCGGCTCTCACTCTGGCAGTCCCAGAGAATTATACCATTCTCAGAGCTGACAGACCAGACTCGCGTGGTGGAGGAATTGCAATTATCGCCAAATCTGATCTCTCTATGAGAATCACACCCACACCCTCCCTCAAATCCTGTGAGCTTCTCTCTATCAAACTACCGACTGCGAACTCCCAAACACTAAACATCCACCTTATCTATAGACCCCCTGGCCCCGTCAGCACCTTCACTGAAGATATCACCACTGTTATCTCTGAGAAGCTAAAAGAGTCCTCCCAAACACTAGTACTAGGAGATTTCAATCTAGGGCTCAACGATATCAACGACCATCATGCTACTGCCACAGGCAATACTCTGTCAGTGCTAGGCTTCACGCAGCTCGTGAATACTCCCACACATATCAAGGGAAGAACACTAGACTGGATTGCCAGTCACAACTGCTACCCTTCTATAACAGCCATCACCCCCCAAATATGGTCTGACCATTACCTTATCTCTTTTACCCTCAACACCAAAAGACCCATAGTCTTAACACCCACGCCAGCCACACCCACCTTAACGAGAAACAAGAAAAATATTACAGCCGACAATATTCTGCCCCACATCCTACCCAAACTAAATTCCCTACCTGACCACTCTGACCCAGGCATCCTAGTGGATGCATTCAACGCAGCCATGTGCTCTGCTCTTGACGGTATTGCTCCATTTAAACTTCGGATTAGTAAACCTAAAAAGCATTTGAACTCATGGTTTACACCCCACCTAAAAAACCTAAGACTGCAGAAGAGAAAATGCGAAACAGCTTGGAACCGGCATCCGACCGCTGAAAATAAAACTAACCTAATTAACATCTCCTCGCAATACAAAAAAGATATCATCCTGGCCAAACAAGAAACCTATAATAATAGGATCACCCAATCCAACTCCAGCATGAAGGAGCTATTCTCTATCCTAAAGGAATTGGAAACTCCTATCACAGTACAGGATGACTCCATTAAAGACAAAACTTGGTGCACAGACATACAACTGGCACTAACCAACAAAGTATCCAACCTTCAAACAAATATTGCCCTAAAGAAAGCCTCACTGCCTACTCAACCTCTGCTAGTCAAAATTCCCACATCCAAACCTAAAGAATCCACCCAATTCCGTTTCTCCAAGGTCTCAGTAATTGAGGTGGAGAAGACCATTTTGACTCTCAAACCTTCTAATTGCAAAGGCGACCAATGCCCCGCACAACTGATCAAGGATGCGGCTAGGGACTTAGCCCCCTTTATTACAAAACCTATCAATGCCTCCTTCACTACGGGCACTATCCCCCGCAATCTAAAGGAATCTTGGGTACTCCCCCTCCTAAAAAAGCAAACATTGGACCCCAACATCCCCACTAACTACAGGCCCATCACCACGGTTCCCTTCCTACTAAAAATATTAGACAAGGTAGCATACACCCAAATCCAGAACTTCCTTGAGATGAACCATCTCCTTGGCACCCGCCAATCCGGTTTCCGTCCGCAACACGGCACAGAGACTGCCCTTATCGACCTAAAAGCCCAAATAGACTCACTCAGAGACGAGGGAAAACTAGCTCTCCTCCTCCTTCTAGACCTCTGAGCTGCCTTTGATCTGGTGGACCACAAAGTCCTATGTAATCACTTGGACTCGGCTGCCCACTTCTCAGAGGAGGCTATAGTCTGGATTCAATCATTTATTAGTGACAGGACTATGAGGGTGTTCTCCCCCGCAGCGGCAGCAGACCCTATCCCAATCACTTGCGGTGTGCCCCAGGGATCCTGCGTCTCGCCGACTCTCTATAACATCTTCACCAAGCCACTCTTTGACGATCTTGATAATCTGGGTATCACCTACACTAACTATGCAGATGATACTCAGATTCTCTTACCACTTACTGGGGATTACATCGAAGATCTGGCTCTGGTGAATAGAGTCTATAGCATCGTTCAAGCTTGGATGGCCAACCATGGCCTATGCTTGAACGATGACAAAACAGAGCTCATCATCCTGGGCACGGCAGCCCGCATCTCCAAACTTAACCAAAACTACTCCGCCTTCATCATCGATGGTAACACTATCAAGGTCGCCAGAGAAGTAAAGACCTTAGGTTTTTACCTTGATGCGACACTATCTTTCACCAAACAGGTGAACTCACTGTCATCATCCACTGCCTATACATGCAAGTTAATACGAGCTGGGAAACCATTCCTTTCAGAGGACAGCTGTCTTATTCTAGCTAGAGCCCTCATTCTACCGAAATTAGATTATTGTAACGCCCTCTACATAGGGACTACCAAACAAATCATCTACAGAATCCAAGTGCTCCAAAACAATGCACTTAGAGCGGCCCTAAGTATCCCCAGAAGTGCACACATTTCAGAAATAAGTCGAAAACACAAATGGCTTTCCACCCAAGAAAAAATCAACCTTAAATCTGCTTCCCTTATCCACAAATGCCTAAACAAAGCAGCTCCCCGATACCTCTCAGAACGCTTCAACAGGAAAAATCCAACGAGACTCACAAGGACAGCCAGCCCCAACTGCCTCCTAGTGCCCAGATTCAAACTAGCCACCATTGGAGGTTCCAGCTTCCCAGTTAAGGCAGCACAGTTATGGAACTCCCTACCTCTTGCACTCAGATCTGACCAAACCTTCAATAACTTCAGAAAGAACACCATAAAATGGCTTATTGAGAATGCGACATAGCGTATGTCACTTTATACGTAACGTCTTTTATAATGCTTGTGCTGACCTGCTTTTACTGTTCGATCGCCATAGATTTGACTGTTTAGCTACGCCTTATCTGCACGTGCACTTGCCCTACCTTGCAGATTCGAAATGTCCACTATGCCTGTAACCTGTAACTTGTAACGTTAACTTATCTGTAACCTGTAAACGTTAACTAAGCTGTAAACCTCCTTGTTCTCTTGCGCCCTGCTACCCAAGGGTCTGGTGCGCACAATAAATAAATAAACAAACAAACAAACAAACAAACCGTAGCAGTAGTCTACGCGCCCAACGTGGGCCAAGAACACTTTTTGAAGCGTGTCCTGGATAAGCTTGAGGACAATGCCCGGGGCCCAATCATCTTATTAGGTGACCTCAAAATAGCCTGGAAAAAAGGCCGAGACCGGTCTGGAACTTGGATAAGGGGGGGGGCAGTGATGTCCTCGGACTTAATAAATAGGATTCGTGGAGCAGGGTTGAGGAACATCTGGCTGGAGATCAAAGGGGAGGAGGAATGGTACACTTTCCTGTCAGGGGTCCATGGATCCCAATCCAGGATTGACTACATCTGGGCATCTTCGAGCCTGATAGGTCGGGTGCAGGAGGTGGTGACGGGCCCAGTTGGCATAGCAGATCATAAGGTGGTTTCTATGATTATGGATTTAGGGCCCAGGGAGAGAGGGGTCTGGACGTGGAGGTACCCAGGACACCTACTCAGAGACCCGGTATTCAGGCAGGAGATCGAGGAAAAGATTAGGGACTTCTTCCTCTTAAACCAAAGGGGGGATACAAGAGAAGAGGTCAGATGGGACGCCTTTAAGGCCACGCTGAGGGGGGAATTAATAGCGGCAGCGACGCATAGAGAGAAGCAATTGAAAGCGTTGGAGGCCCGCCTGGAAGAGGAAGTCGAATTGGCGAGGCAGAAGGCGGGAACGACCCCGTCTAGGCTTGTTATGAGGGAATATCACAGAGCACTGGGCCAGTTGGAGTTACTTAGGACCAAGAGGGCTGAGGGAGCTCTCTTGCGGGTGCGCCAACATTTTTATGCCAAGGCAAATAAGGCGGATACTCTCGTTGCGAGGCTGCTCAGGGGTGCGAGATCCAAAAACGTGATCACGGCCTTATTTACCGATTTGGGGAAGAGAGTAACGGAGGAGGGGGAGATTCGCGAGGCCTTGGTGTCTTTCTACCAAACCCAGTACACGTTGCAGACCCCTCGGGACAGTTTTTAGGAAGAGTTCCTAAGTAAGGTGGAGTTGGAGCGGTTGGGGAAGGAGGCTGCAGAGAGGTTGGACGGGGAGATCAGGGAAGAGGAGGTACTAAAAGTATTAGGGGTCTTCCTATGAATAAAGCCCGAGGCCCAGACGGCTATACTGCAGCGTTTTACAAAACCTTTGCAAACGTTTTGGTCCTGCATTTAACTACCCTACGTTTGGGGCCACAGGGACAATAAACCCCTCCATGGAAGAGGCCAGGCTTTCCCTTATCTTGAAACCCAACAAGAACTTGGAGGAGCGGACGTCCTATAGGCCTATCGCGTTGATTAATATCGACGCCCAAGATTTTCACAAAGGTGCTGTCAGCTAGGCTGGAGGGCTTCCTACCGGAACTGATCCATCTGGACCAGGCAGGGTTTATAAAGGGTCGGCAGACTGCGGATAACATACGGAGGGTGGCCCATCTGGTGGAAAGGTCTCATAGAACGAACACTCCTGCGGTCCTTTTATCTCTGGATGCCGAGAAGTCTTTTGACCGTGTGGAGTGGTCCTTTCTGTTCAAAGTGATGAGGAAGATGGGTATTGGGGGGAATTTTTTGCGTATGGTACAAGCTAATTATCAGACTCCTAGCATGAGGATAGCGGTGAACGGAGCTATGTCCAGGTCTTTCACAGTAGGCAGGGGTACTAAGTAGGGTTGCCCCCTGTGCCCTATGCTTTATGCAATTTATCTCGAACCCCTCTTGCAGGCAATTAGGGAAGCGGAGGGGATTAAGGGTATCCCATTTGGGGGGGTTCATCAAAAGGTAGCAGCATTTGCAGATGATCTCTTGCTAACCTTAATGGACCCAGTGGAATCCATCCGAGTGAGTAGGGAACTGCTTCAGGCCTTGGGTGAGGCCTCTGGTCTCAAAATTAATCTTACCAAATCGGAACTTTTGAACCCAACTATGAAGGGGGAGGAGCGCGAAATGCTAAGGGGGGCTACCCCTTTTCTGTGGAGTTTGGAGGGAATCCGATACATTGGAGTGAGAATTACTCCGACCCTGGCAGGGTGGTATCGAGCTAATTACCTACCTTTGCTAAAGGACATCGAACGGGACTTCCGCAGGTGGAGGATCCTCCCGATCTCGTGGCTGGGCAGGGTGGTGACAACTAAAATGGTAACTCTCCCGCGCCTGTTGTATCTTTTCCAGGCAATACCACAGGCAGTCCCCATGATCTTCTTTAAGAAACTAGATACGTTAACTAAAGAATTTGTGTGGAACGGGAAAAAACCACGGGTTAGTAGGCAATTGTTGATGGCTCCGAAACGGGAGAGGGGCTTGGCCCTACCTAATTTTCTACGTTATTACAAGGCGACGCAACTACGGGTCGTCCGGGATTGGTTGCGGGAGGGGGAGGTCACACAGTCTAAGCATTGGGTGGCAATGGACAGAGCAGTGGCGCACCGCAGTCTGGCTGAGGTCCTATGGCTCCCGAAACAGCATAGACCCAGCCATCTGTATGAAAGTACCATCACATCATTAATGGTGGAGAACTGGGATAAACTAGTGAAGGCTAAGGGTATCACGACCTTTCCCTCTCCCTTCACGCCTTTGTTTGGCAACTGGGAGTTTACCCCAGCGATGGAGCGAGGCACCTTTAGCAATGGCAGGTAGATGGTTGGGAGATCTGTTTCGGGGGGGGGAAGATTCTCTCCTTTGAGGAGTGCAAGAGGGAATTTGGTGTGTGAGAGGGGGAGAGGCTTCGATATGCGCAGTTATGCCACTGAGTTCTACACCCTGCGAACAAACAAGCCGCAACGAGGGAGAAAACGCGGTATGAGAAGTTTCTTCTCTCGAATGACGGATCCAAAGGTCTGATTTCCAACCTATACAGGATCTTGGACGAAACGCCTGACAGGCGCCCATGGAAATACACGCTGAGATGGGAACAGATCCTGGGTAGGTCGATTGGGCGGGAGGAATGGGAAAGATTATGGAAGAAAATCCCCATACTGATTAAAGCCTCCCAGCTGCAGGAGATGTGGTATAAGGTTCTGTTTGTGTGGCATTACACTCCGGCCTGTCTAAAGGAGATATACCCCAATACCTCTGGGGTCTGCTGGAGAGGGTGTGGGGAAGAGGGAACGGCGCAGCATATCTGGTGGTCCTGCCCAAAACTTTGGTCTTTTTGGATGGAGGTCCAGGGGGCTCAGGAACAAGCGTTCGGCCCGGGAGGCAGTAGGCCCCCAGAGGTGACCCTATTGGGAGTGGAGCAGACTTCAGGTGGAGGGGAGATTAAATCCCGGGGGAAGGCTAGAGCGATTTTGACATTAGCTGCTATGTTGGTAATAGCACAGAGATGGAGGAGCAGAGAGGGGCCGGTTCTCCCGGATCTGTTGCGGAAACTTTGGGAAATTGTGGCCCTCGAATGGGCAACTTACGCGAAGGACAACAATTTGAAATCTTTTGCAGGGGACTGGGAGGTAATCTTGCTATTTCTAAAGGATGACTTTTGAATTGGCTGGCGGCCCCAGCGCCTGCTTTTACTGGATTTGCAGTAGGTGTGGGTGGGGGACCCACGAGGGCAATGGTCCGTTGTCAAGGAAGAGCTGCACCAGGGAGGGAGGGGGGGTTGGGAGGGGGGATTCTGTTTTCTTTGTTGTATATTGGTCACTTGGGAGTTTTGATTCATGGTTTAAATGAACTACGGACACGTCGGAGCTGCCTCTGTGGGGGTGGGAGGGAGTTGGGGAATGTTCTTTATTTCTTTCTATGTTGTGAAACCAATAAAAAGAAGTTTAAAAAAAAAATGTTCGTTGGATTGTTTCCACCCAGTACAATGTGATTCAGAACGTTAAAACTCTCATCACTTGCACCTTGGTTCTCATCTACCTCGACACATAATTAGGTGTGTCAGTTTGCTCCCCATTAGAATCAATTTGAGCGAATTCAGATGTCCTGTCCACACTAAATTGTATACAAGGACACTCTTCTACCATACTATGAATGTCCTTATGAGGACCGGCATCAGAAAGCAGTTTGTGATTACTTTCAGCGTTTTCCCGTACCTCTATCTGTGCATTTACAGACTCATAGTTAAGTGCAAGAAAGTTCATCTGTTTCATTTCATTTACCGTTTCAACGTCATTAATAATGTTGGAGTGATTTAGCATTTGTGAGATTATTTAAGTGCCTAAACAGTGTAAGAGCCTAGCTCTTCTATTAAAGAGCATAACATGGCCTCCTCATCTATGCTACTCAATGTGCGTTTCACACAGGTTGTTCTTTTTTTGAGAAAAAACAAGTCATTTTTTCTATGTTAGGGAGAATTCTCAAAATGTGCTGATTTCCCTTACCTTTTGAGACCCTCTGCAACTTTGCTGGATTTCTAGGATTTGATTTTTCTACCCGAGAAGAGTGTGAGCCTTTTTTCCCCACTCTCCCATGTATTTTGATGTATGTTTTACTTTTGTGTTCTTTGGTTATGGAGTTTTAAAACAACTCCATGGGCATCATCTTATATGCACCTTCAGTGCAGTGGCAGAGGGATGCCTTTCAGACTTCCCATGGTTTAAATACCTTCTCTGAGACGGACTACTGTCTCCCAGAGCATGTAAAGTTAAATTGACTTCACTAGTCTCTATAAATTTACTGACCCAGCACACACTACCTTACTATGGAGTGCTGGAGGGGTAGCCTAGCTTCCCCTGAGCCAAAACACTCATGTAACAGTAAAATGTTACCCTTTCCTAGTTTAAATGGCTGGTGGCAGTGGTTTAGATCAAACTACCATGATTTTTCCCGACCGCGAACAACGGTAGATAAAAATGGGGTCAGCCATGTTTTTCAATATTTGCCCAAGACCTATCTGTAAAAACAGACTCCGGTCGACTTTTTTCGCCATTTCTTTTAGGAAAGGTCCTTCTTGTGTTTGTCTCTGCACGCCAAACCAGGTTTGGTCCCTTTGTCCGTTGGCGGGCTTCAGTGCTGAGGCCCTCCTCTGGCGCCAGGGTGTCTGGGGTGGACAGGATGTGAGGGAGGTGCCCGAAGCTCCCTGTGCTTAGTCTCCTAGGAGACCTGAATGCACTCTGGCGTGATTGGCCGGCTGGCTGTCCGGCAAGGACAGCCACCCTGCTGTGTGAGGGAAAGCCAGGCTGGAATGAATGGGGGAACACTGTTTAAAAGCAGGTCTCTGGGACTTGGAAAGCAGAGTCGACGACTGGAACGAAAGAACCGAAGATGAGCTGAAGAAGGAAGAGGACTGCTGCAACTCCTGGGTGACCGATGAAGCCCTGCTGCAGGTCCGAATTGCCTGAAACTCCATCGACAGAGAAGCCCTTCAAGGTTAACTTCTTCCCTTGAGTTTGGTGGGAACAACCAACTCGCAAGCCACCTGGACACCGTCCCCATCTGGTTGAATTTTCATCAGAGTGCTGTTGAAAACCAGATAGCCCGAGGGAAGGAAACCAGCTTGTGGACTTTAAGGCACTCACACCTTAAACCTAAGTCTTGCTAAAGCTTTTGGCCTCATCCCTGGGCAGTGCAGGAACCTCCCGACGTCGTCCTTGTCCCCATGACTGAAGCTCAGGAACAGCGAGATCTGCTCGAACTGCCAGGACAACTGCCTCAGCTACAGCTCTTCTTCACTAAAAAGGTACTGTGCAAACACGGTCTGGAAATCTTTTCGGCCATCGCGAAAGTTTGTTGAAACTTTCTCAACTTCGAAGGCTTGTCCTTCCCTAAACATTCCTCAAACTTTTCGCCTAGCCAAATTCTTCTAAACTCCGTGAAGACTTAACCGTTATCTACCAGAACTGTGCTATCCTATACAAAGACTCTGAACCATTGACTTTGACCCAGACCTATTGAGAAGAATTGCTAGTTGTAGTTAACTGAAACCCTTTGCCCTGCCTATGAATGTATTTGGGCTGTCTATTCTTATAACCTTGTTTTTTTACCCCTTTTAAATGTATTTGAAGTGCCATTTTGCTCCCACTTCAGGGGAGCTAAACTTGTTCATTTACTTATCGGTTGTGTATTTGTGGTTTATTAGTGTGTGATATTGAGCTGCTTTTGTTAGGGTAATGTTTTCAAACTGACTGTGTAAATAAATGTATATTCTTTTACCAAGAAACCTTGAGTAAGTGTTTGTTTGAATCACTGTAATTGTTGGTCCTTTGTGTAACTTGTTCTACTGCTCACTTTACTCTTGAGATAAGTCTGGCTGCTCAGCCATCGCTACCACTTTACTGTGTAGTACAGGCTTGTACCAAAGGTGAAATTGTACTTACACTTGTAGTCTTAATTGTGTGTTGTGTTCCCAAAGGGTACTGCACATGATTCTGCCTAACATGCTAGACGAGTGTCATTGTAATTGTAAGCCTTGCTTGTGAATGGTTTTACGGGCACAAGCACGGTTGCCAGTCAAAGGATCGACAGTGAAAGGGTCGACAGGTCAAAGGATCGACACCAAAGGGTCAACAGGTCAAAGGATTGAATTTTTTTGGGTTTTTTTCACATTTATTTTTGGGGGGGTCCCCCTGAACCCCCTTTTTTTTTTTGCTAAAAACCACTTTTTTTCCCTAAACGAAAACCCACAAAAATATATATAATTTAAAAAAAAATGTGATCCTTTTACCTGTCGACCCTTTAGATTCGATCCTTTGACTAGACACCCACAAGCACAACTCAGTCTTTTGCGTTGATCAGCAATTTCACTTACTGTTTGACTAACAGCAATAACAAGACCGCCCTCGCCGATCTCGCTCTGCTCAGTGGAGCTCGCCACAGCGCCAGTCTCATTCACACTTGTGTCCATTTTCTGGTACCGAAGCACTCACTGTACAGTTACGTTTTTTGTTTCCTAAAGAGATACTAGTCGCAGTTACATGTTATGTCTCACAGTATTTATTTACCTGGCGCTGTCTTAAACAAGTGAAGATTACAAGTATCAAGATAACATAAGACGCAGCCTCACCTCATATGTATGAGATCAAAACGATCTACGAGTGTTTGATGTATAACAAACAGGTCGCTCCTACGTTCCACACGTGGATTTCACAGTGGAGTGCTGCCGCTGACGCAAACCAGCAAACAACCAACAGCACTTCACGTGCACTTCCACGAATGCGCCGATGCGCGTGTGCCTGGCTTGAAATATGTTTGCGGGGTAAAAGGGGCGTGGCTAAGTATAAACACGCTAGGTTAATCGTAGAACAGTAGTTATCTGCAAAAAATAAAAAGTTGCTTGCTAAGGTTAGACATCCAAAAATTATGTCCATATACTTGAATATAAGGAAGTCCAGTATTATGAGTAAAGTCTTCACCTTGCTTCTCAGAGCTCCCTCACAGCCAACAGCACTTCACATGCACTTCCAGGAATGTGTGCCCGCGGATGCACGCACGCCTCGCTTGAAATAGGTTTGCTTGGTAAAAGGGGCGTGGCTTAATAAAAACACGTTAATTAGCCGTATAACAGTAGTTATCTTGCTTCTCAGAGCTTCCTCACAGCCAACAGCACTTCACATGCACTTCCAGGAATGTGTGCCCGCGGATGCACGCACGCCTCGCTTGAAATAGGTTTGCTTGGTAAAAGGGGCGTGGCTTAATAAAAACACGTTAATTGGCCGTATAACAGTAGTTATCTTGCTTCTCAGAGCTTCCTCATAGCCAACAGCACTTCACGTGCACTTCCACAAATGTCCTTTTTGCTTGATTTTGCCCATCAGGCACTTCAAGTTGCCACTGCAAAAGCCTATCTAGCAGTGCCATCTATTTTTAAGCGCTCACCAGAGCAGGGTTCCTATTTCAAGATCCCTATTGTAGTCCAATTTTTGAGGGGCTTACTAATGAGTTCCCACCAGTCCCTTTCATTGGATCAGTGTGGGACCTGAACCGTGTACTGGAATTCCTCATCGGTGCTTCTGTTGAGCCACTACATTTATGACCTCTAAGGATGTTTACCCTCAAAACCTTTTTCTTAACACCCATTGCATCGACGTGCAGTCAGTTAATTATGGGGTATTTCTGTGAGCCTTCTTTTATTACCTTTTACACGGAGAAGGTTGTTTTGAGAATCCATCCTACCTTTCTATCCAAGGTAGTTTCAGAATTTCATCTAACTCAGAAAATGGTGCTTCTGACCTTTTACCGCCACTGCATCCTTGAAGGAGGAGGAAAGACTTCATTGTCTGGATCATAGGAGGCCCTTGAGCTTTTGCATCTCCAGGCTGGCAAAGCTTAGGCAATACAACCAACTTTTTGTGGGTTACACAGATCATATGATAGGACTGGCTGGGACCAAGCAATCCTTGTCCCGCTGGATTATACTTTGCATATCAGAGTGTTACAGTTTAGCGGGTAAAGATGTTCCTGTTGGTTTACGGGCGCACTGAACTAGGGATGTGGCCACTTCAACCGCCTTACAGAGAAGAGTACCAGTACAAGACATCTCTGTTACTGCCACTTGGTTCTCTCTGGATACATTCACAAAATATTGTCTGGACTCTGCGTTGGGACAGGAATACATTCTTGTTTTCACTGCCTACATCATACTGCTTTGGCATTGTATCAAAGACGAGGAATACATGGGAGGACACAATCCATTTGAAGAACAAATGACTTACTTCTGGTAATGTTCTTTCGATTGGATGCTCCTGAAGACCATGAAAAGGCAGCTGTGCGCAGTATAAATCACAATAACATAACATCAGCACTAAAAAGAGGTGTTCCAGTTCGGGATATTTGCCAAGCTGCAACATGTTCATCCCTACATACATTCTCCAAACACTATTGCCTGGACACCCTGTCTGGTCAGAACAGCCCTTTTCGAAAGAGCGTACCTACAACATTGCTTACAGAAAATTCACGAGAGTTTGCTCTCTCTCCGAATTTACAAAGCATTGCTATGGGAGCTCATCTATGATGAGGAATCAGTGGGAGGACACAATCCATTAGAAGAACAAATGACTTACCCCTGGTAATGTTCTTTGTGATGGATGTTCCACCAAAGGATTCCTCATCGCCCTCCCATTCTACCCCTCTACTAAACAGCATTCCCTTGTTTTATCTCTCTTTCAATGTGATTCCCCAACAAAGCTGAGTGCAGGGACAAAATGAGGAACTAAGGCAACTGGGCATGGTGCGAGCCCGACACCAACGTCACATCCGGACACAGGTGTGAAGAGCATTGAGGGAACTCGACACTGAAGTCACATGGTGCCCCTTCCTTTTGATTTCTTTTGGGAGACCTTTTAAAGCAGGAAGATGATATCTAAAATGAGGAATTTGTGGGCGGAACATAATCAAAACGAACATTACCAGGGGTAATTCATTTGTTTATCTAATCTTGGTCTCTTTTTTCGTTCCCCTCTCCTCCAGGATACACATACTGCTTCAGGAATCTATCTAAAATGAGGAATCTGTGGGAGGACACAATCCATTAGACAAATTACTTACCTCCGGTAATATTCTTTTTGATGGATGTTCCTCCCACTGATTCCTCTTCGCCCTCCCATTTTACCCCTCTGATTGAAATCTCACTCTCCTGATGGTTGGTTCCCCAATGCGGCTGAGCACAGGAAAAAATGATACAAACCGAGTTTGTGGGGAACGCTGCGAGCTATACATACAGACACCAAGGTCACATCCAGTGCCTAGGATGGAGCACGTCGAGGTATCCTGCCATGCTGGGGAAAATGTTTCTGTAATGAGTTGAAGCTGGGGAATATATCTAAAATGAGGAATCCTTGGGAGGAACATCCACCAGTAAGAACATTAACAGAGGTAAATACTTTGAGGTAAATACTTTGCGCTTCTCTATCTCATTGTCCTCTCGGAAACAATGGGCCTCATCACGAGTCTGGCAGTATTCCGGCACAGGTACTGCCAAGTGGAAATAGCGTTACTGGCGGGTCGTACGGCAGAATTAGCACTGCATCACAACCTGGCGTGAACGCGCACCCCACTCTGGTAGTAACGCTATTACCGCCCAGTGGGAACTGCACCGAAATAAGGCTCACTGACGAAAAATCTGCACTATTAGCGATACCACTGCTGTCCCCTATTAGCGCCGGCGGAAACTGTCATCGTCGGAACGGGAACGTCAATCTAACCAGAATCACCCACTTCTTGCAGCCATCCAGACCTGGAAGACAGCTAACCTGTCACAGTAGAGGACCAAAGGCAAGGTGCCAGAAAATCGCCTACGAAAACCAAAGTTCTGTGAGGGCGAACTGGTGGTCCACACTGATGAGTTTGTGGCCCACTGCAAGGAGCTGTACGGCAGTAGGCACCGTAAAACATCAGGCCAACTCAGGACAGCCATCTGGCATGCCATCAGCCAGAAGGTAACTGCTGTGTCCAGCGTACCCCGTGACAGAGGGAACTGTCGAAAGCGCTAGAATGACCTCAGGGTCAGGGTGCGTGGACTCCTGTCCCAACACCGCCAGGTGTCCCCTGCGACTGGAAATGGTAATGTGGAACCTCTGGTCCTGACTGCCTGTGAGGAGAAGTGCAGCACGGTCCTGGGCATGGAGGGCATAGAGGTGCAGAGGCGGGTGCCAGAAGCAAGGAGGCAGGAGGTGAGTCAACCCCCACATCCCAGTGCAAGTCCATGCACAAAAGTCAGCCTAGCACAATACGCCCCAGTTGACAGGGACACATGTCAGCAGACCCAGAAGCAGGGCAGGCCAATCAGGGTGGAGTGACATTGGCCACCCTGCACAGCAGCCAAGGGCACCCCTGACCGTTACAGCAGTGGGAAGGGGTGGCAAGTTACCTATCCAAGTGCCATGCACAGCACACCCCTGCTGGTGCACCCTTGTGCCAGCAGGATTGTGGTGCGTGGGCAACCACAACACCATGCAGCAGTCACACCAACATGTTGCGGCTCCAGTTGGCCTGCCCCATGTTGGCATGGCAGACAAACCACATGGAAGTACATGTCCTCCTACAACAACATGGTCGCAGCTAGTCAATCATTGTACACTCCCCCCACAACACTGCTGGCTGCACAGCAGCGCCCCATAGAGCCATGCCAGTGCCATAGAGGAAGCCACACACCCACTTCCACAAGGTGTATGTACCTCCCGGGGCGGGGATGTAGGGGCATGAAGGATCACAAGCATGCAAGCTATACATCAGCTACCCCTGCATGAACACCCTGCCCTCCCCACACACAGGCCAAAGGGCAACTGGCCATGTGTCACACACACATTGCTGCAACCATCCCCACAATGCTGTGCCCACATGCAGTATCCCCTGGCCAACTATGCACATCTGCCCAAATGTGTGGGGTCCCACTCTGTACCATGGAAAATGTGTCTTGCATGCCAACACACGTGGAAGAACCATACCTTACACATATTCCTATGTCCCCTACAGGCATTCACGCATTACCAAAGTCATCAGAGGAGGACGAGGGGGCAGGCCCACCTGGAAGTGTTGCCTTCAATGTCAGCCACCACCACCACCCAACAAAAGCGCACACAGGCTACGCCTAGACAGATGGACTGCCATGAGACACCACGACCCAGCAAGGCCAAGCCTGCAGGTGGCACTGCAGACCCTACAGTGATGTCACAGGCCACCAGGAGCACCCCCAACCCCACTGCACCCACTACCACAGCTCCAGTGTCTGAGACAGAGGTCACACCTCCTGGCAGGGTGACAGTAGAGTCACAGGGGGACATTGACCCAGTGCCACTGCCTACAGAATGGCCACAAACCCCCCAAGAGCCCTCACCGCCGTCAGCGTGCCTAGACACGTGAGCAGCACGTGGACACGCCATCCTATGGCTCCCCTGCCTAAGCTCAGAGCCACTGCATAGCACCCCTCCCATTCAGCACACACCACCAAGCAACACCATGCTTCAGAGGCTGGAGGAGATGGAGAGGCGACAGAGGGAGATGGAGGCAAATGGGCACATCCATTTGAAACACCTCCAGGCGATCTGTGACTGCCTGCTAGGGGCCAACAGCAGGATTGTGCTGGCTATGTCAAGGAACCGGACAGATGCAGCTGCCAGTACTGCCGCCCTGTGTATGGGCAGAGGGTCAGGAAGTTGACGGAAGGGGTCTCAGCCCTTGCAGAGGCCATCCATCAGAGCACAGAGGTCACACTCCACACATCCGGGGTCCATGTTCGATAGCCTCAAGTTCTACGACACCCACTGTGGGGTTGCAGAAGTATACACACAGGTGCCGGTCTCAGCGCCACTTGGGTCCCAGATCACCAGGGGCTGGCATGGGGGGAAAAGAGGCCACACAAATGATATCGATACACATTTTGCCACGAGTGGCTGTGCTGGGAAGTTGGTGTTGGGTGGGGGCAGGGGGATAGTGTGTTGTGGAGTTGGTGGTAGGTGGGGGGAGTGTGGATAGTGTGTTGGGGAGTTGGTGGGAGGGCGAGGGGGGATAGTGTGCTAGGGAGTTGGTGGTGGGTGGGGAAGGGGGGATAGTGTGCTGGAGAGTTGGTGGTGTGTTGGGGAGTTGGTGGTGGGTTGAGGGGAGTGGGGGAATAGTTGATGGACATCATTTCATTAAGACGTTTGAACTTCATCAATGCAAGGACATTCCCGATTGTGTTATTGTCGTGTTTATTAATAGAGGTGAGTGTCACACAGTCGTGCATGGCTTGTGCCATGTGAATGTGTTAGAAGAAATTGTCTGTCAGTCCCTGGCGAGCGAGTCTCCCATTCCTCACTACATCTCTAGCAATGCTTGCATTTGCCTCTGACAGAGGCACTGCATCCTCATCCTATGGGGGTGGCATTTCCACGTCAGGGGTAGCGGAACACTTCTCTTCAGGCAAATATTGTGCAGCATGGCACACACAAGCACCATTCTACCCACTTTCTCTTGAGCGTACAATCAGGGCTCCACCTTTACGGTCGAGGCAGCGGAAACGTGCCTTCAGGAGGCCAAAGGTATGCTCGATGCACACACGGGTCCTGCTGTGAGCGTGGTTGTAGGCAATTTTCTACGGTGGTTGTGGATCACGCACAGGCGTCATTAGCCAGGGCAGCTGCAGGTATCCGTAGTCACCTGCATGGGGTAGGCACAGCCATTAGTCACAGTGCAATGTGTGGGGGTGGCCTTACACAGTATCGGGGCAATTAAAATCATTTGCATGCATATGGGGCTTCATTTCGTGGCATGTGTCTGTACAATGTCTGTGCATGCTTTATCACTCATATAATGCATTGTTTTTACTTCACATGCACCCCGTTTCCTTGCAGCAGATGTTACAGCCTGCAGAATGGCCACAAACCCCTCAAGAGCCCTAAGGTTTCTGTCGGGGACATGTGCAGCTGACATTGTGTCTGTCTTGTGGCAGTGTATGTCTCCCATGCATGTGGCATGCTGGGTTTGGCATCTGCCCTCCCTAGGCTTCTGGGGCCACTGGGTCGGCATTGCGGGCTGGGTGCACATGGGTGCATGGCTGTGGTACTGGCAGAGTTGCTGTTGTGTGATGCAAGTGGCCATTTGTCAGAATTGCTTTGGATTGTGAATGTTGTATTGTGGTACCTGTAGTCATGTTTGTGATTGTAGTTTCTACTGTATGTGTTCATCAGCTTCTCCATTCAGGTATGTCCAACATGTTCATTTTCCCTGGGCTGTACTGTGACGTTGGTGCGGGAGGTGGTCATGTACGACTTCTGCATTCGCTTGTTATGCCATGCTTTGTGTAGTTATTTGCACACCCTCATTTCATCAGGTGCTTTGCAGTGCGTGCGTAGAGGCAATTTTACTCACCCACTATCCATGTTCGTTGTCCGCTGTGCCTATCCATGTATCCTGGCAGTGCGCTATTCCGTAGGGCCATGGCATCATGGGTGGAACCAGGGTAGTGCGCACAGCAGTGGGTGATGTACAGGTTGGGGTCGCACGCCAACTGCACATTCAGGGAGTAGAAGTGCTTCCGGTTACGGTACACTGCTTTGTGCGCCTGGGGGGGGCAACCAACGCAACATGGGTACAGTCCAGGGCTGCAATCACATTTGGGCACCAGCATAGAACTGTGCCTTCATAGCATTGACCTGGGCTGCGGTGGTAGGCAGCGAGATATGGCATTGCACTTGCCGCAGGACGGCTTCAAGCAGCTGTGCCAGCACTGTACAGAATGTGGGTTGCTCCATGCCGTGCATCATGGCCACGGATTGCTGGAAGGTGCCAGTTCTGAGAAATTGTAGGACAGACACTAGCTTCAGCAGTGGGGCACAGCTGTCAGGATGTTGATCCTGCTCCCTATGTCGTCCTGTATGGAGTTGAGCAGTTCAGTTATGTTCTCTCTGTTGAGGCGTTATAGGGTGACCAACTGGCTGTCAGTAAGGGTCCAGGGTGAGGGCCTTACCCTGGGGATCGATGCACACCTTGCTTGGGGTCTCTTCCTCCTCTTCCTCCTCCTCCCCCCGCACTCCCTGTGTCCTGGCCTAGTTGTCCTGAATCTCTACTTCCATGAGCAGCTGCCTGTCCCAGCTCACAGTGACTAGTGGCAGCATGATATTGGAAACAGTGTTTGGGGTAGAGGTGTGTGTTGAGATGGATTTCTGAACTCTGACCTGGTGTGCAGAGTTTCAGAAGGCCAGCCTAGTTTCTTGGAACAGGGTAACCTTCTGGACAGGTTAGACCAATCAAGGTAGCATTGGCAGTGGACTAGACTATGTCTCAGGAGGGGTGAGTGTGGTCGAAAGCCCCCAATGAGCACCCACAGTAAACGACACTACAAATTACTCTCAGTCAGGTGTATATATCGAAAATACATATACATTCATTAAATGCCTTTTAAGTAAAACACACAATAGAATTAAAGAATAGTAACCAAACTAACACAATCATAACTAGCAAACATATATACAACAATTGACCTAAAGGAATATTACACAGTAGAGATCCACAACCTGCAAAAAAGGGGCCACACAGTGCGAATATTATTTAGGTAGTCCTTCACAGTTCAATTCCTTTTTTTTTTTTTTAAATGTATTTATTAGGTTTTATTCAACATGAACTGCAGAGGAACAACAATGTCATGCATTTTATAAATTGCACTTGTAACTTCCCTCCCGCCCACCCCGACACCCCCCCTAACTCCCCCCAAGGCCACTGTCCATGTGTCAGTTCTGTTCACACCAAACTGTCGTCATGAGCTGGCCGCATCTTTAGAAATGCCTTCTGTCTCTCTGGGGCTTAGTAACAGTACCGTGAGCGCCACCCATTGGTGCAAGTCCTCACTGGTGTTCAGTTTTTGTTCTCGCAGAGCGTTCTCCCACGGCCCAGTTTCTGCAGTCACCCATTTGTGAAGGTCCTCCCACCACATTGCAATGCTTGGACCCCTAGCACTCTTCCACCCCAATGCAATGCGTCTCTTCGCTGGGATGTACATCAAGTCTACAAGTTTCTTAAGGGGTTTGTTCTTTTTGCCTCTCTTTAACTGCCCAGAATGCATGCTGCAGGCGTTTGCCCTTCCAGTTCAATGTCTGCTTCAGCCACTTTTGCAGCAATCTGTGCCCAAAACGTTTGTATCACCTGGCATCCCCAAAACATGTGCGTCATTCCCGCGCGGGGTTCGCAGCACTTGGGACATTCGATGATTCTCGCCCTTTGAATTTGGAGATCACTTCTGGTGTAAGGTACGCTCTATTGAGAACATAGAATTGTATAAGTTTCATAAATTGCAGTCGGGCGTTCCTGGAAACCTTTTTATGGTAGTGAACAATGTGCTCCCATTCCTTTTCCTCAAATTCTGAGCCCAACTCGTGTTCCCATTTCACTTTGCTCTTCTTTGCTCTTCTTCGCAGTTCAATTCCTAACTAAGAGGTAGTCCAGTCCCTAAAATGAGTGGTTCCTGCGAGTAGTGATTGTTCGGCTGTGCAACGAAGTAGCCGAACAGCTCTTCGCGGTTCTCGCTCCTGCCCTCTTGATATTAATTTGGCCATCTGAGCTTTGTAGCAGGTTGGTGGAGTTTATTCATCATTCTGTTTGTGAGTGGATTGAATTAAACTCGCAGACATTTATACTCTACGAACGGATATGCCACCCGTAATTGACACCATGACGAGTGAAGAATCCGTGCACGTGATTAATGGCAGCCACGTTAAAGCACTTTCACTGATCACTCAAATGCCCAAAAGACCAGTAAAGACCAAAAGCTACACTTGATCCAAATCGGCAAGAGCCGATCTCAGACGACTGTGGTCCCCAAAGCGTATTCCAAACTGGGTACAGACTGACAAAACAGATCTGATGCGAAATTGCGCACCAAAACCATGAACTTCAAACAAATGACCTGTAGTAGTCAGACTCGCAATGGTGTCACATGCGCTTGCTGCCCATTGCTTAACTGCCAAAGGTTGTTAAAAACCTTGTGTGTGAACCCATCTAACAGATGTGCAGCTCAAGCAGAAATACAGGCCATACAAAGCAAGAACGTGCCAAAACTTTATTTGCAAGCAACAAGAGCTTGCAAATTGTTTATCTCCAAAATCCACTTGCTCTCAATTGCGACAAATATACAAAGAAAGACACTTGAAGTATGCACAAATACGAATAAGTTATCAGCACATGCTAATGAACAGAACATTATCGAAACAAATGCTAGCACACTTCCTGATGAGACCAATAGTGGAAATGATACATCCGCGAATGTGGCTGGGACATGCGGTCCCGGAAATCATAGCAGTACACATCCTGAGCGGGGCATCTCTGTCGCGCCAGAGACAAACGAGACTGCACATACAGAGCAGGAATTAAATGCGGATAGTATGATTATACAAGAAAATTGCTTGACTCAGCCTGAGGTAAAAAGAGTCGGGGTGTACAAACAGAACCTGGCATTCAACACCAGCCCATAGATAGTGTGAGTAATTGTTTATCAGTAGGTATGCAATCAAATTGTAGCACCAGTTTGTTGGGGGGGAAGTTTAACAGGCACAGTTTCTTCATGTTGTGAGGCTGCAGACAATGCAAATTTAGTCCCGGAAACACAAATGAATGATGATCATGAGAATTATGTTATTATTCAAAAGAGAGATAACATGAACCTGTCGTAGTCACCAATAATTAGGCCTAGATCGATAGCACAATCATTGAATTCCACTGTTACCTCTGAGGAATCATATGTAAGACCTACACCCAGACCTTTTGGGTTTAAACCAAATAACAATTCCACCATTGGCTTTCAAGCATGAATACAGGAATCTATGGACTTATATATGGACATATGGAAAAACAACTTAGTCAAACTTCAGAACAAATGAGCATGCACCAAAATAATTTTTATCAAATATTTGCTGAGTTGAATCACATTAACATCACTATGTTAAACACAAAATAAAATAATGAGAGAAATTGCAAATTGACAAAATATGTATACAAGCAATCAAGAATTGCAAACACCTATAATGAGAGAGGGTGTATGACTGACATATGATCACTCAGTTTTGTAAATAATGTGATAGACAAATTGATAACCAAGAACAAAATGGAAGCGCAGAAGTTGCTGATAGACATGCGCAATCTGTATCCATGGAGGAGGGAATCGAGTTGACAGACACTCCTTCCTCATCACAGCCAGAGCAACAGGAGCTGATAGAACCTGAGCAGATGGCTCAGATCGTTCTAAAAGATAAAGATCAAATATATAATTTCTTTTACCAACAAAAAAGGGGTTGAAAAGGGTAACTCTAAAAACAAAAGGAAAACTAAAAATGAGAAGGCACAAAAAATTCAATGCACGGATAAACGTACATTTGTTAAAGCATTGACTACCCCTCAGTGTCCAAAGAATCAAAAAGAAAAACGAAAGAGACAAGTAAAGGATTGTAATATAAACAAGACTCTAAAAGAGTGGAAGAGGTAAGCGCAAATCCAAACAGAACAATGAATGAAGAGCATGACGCAAATATGAGCATACTGATGAACCTAACAACTCACTCGATAGTAAAGGATGATGAGCAAGAAGAACTAGATGTATCAGTCCCGATGCAGAGCTTAGAACTATTGAACCCGAATCATGAATTTACATCAGAGCCATTTCAAACTCTGGATCAAAGGAGAACACGAAAAAAAAACATGTTAGGGAAGATGTTATAGAGAAAAATCAATATGAGAGAACACACAGAAATCCGGTTGAAGTAGACAAAGCATATGAGAATGAGAAAAATAGAAATGAAAAAAAGAAGTATCAAGAGACAGATGATGGAGATGCCAGAGTTGACTATAAGAATGAATGATAGGAGAAAGAGAGATCCATACCCAAATAGAGCAACTTCATTATTTGTCTTTCACAAGAATGCCGAACTAAAAGCGATAAGATCATGCGACATAAATAGTGTTGCAATTGTAAAAGACAAATATATGGATACAGCAATTATACATGTCTCATCATTGACAGTTAGGCACTTAATATGGAAACAATGAAGAACTTTAAACCAGGAGGGTTTTCAAATGTCTATCAAAAAAGATTGCTTAGACAATAAGAAAAGACCAGCTCCTAAATCGCTCAACCCAATAAGAAACAGGGATAGGTTGATCCAGGAGGAAGCTCAATAAACAAATCCATTAATACATTGTAATGGCAACATAGGTATGTTGCAAAGATTGGCGTATTATGAAAAAGAGAAAACCAGCCCACCTAAGAGAGAACTTGCTACCTGGTCATGGTTATCTCAAGCGAGAGAACAAGCCAAGCAGAAAACACAAAATTAGCATTTAAATATTAACCACTGCTCCCAATTTAAAATAGCCATCTGGAATACTAGGGGACACTCACATTTGATGTCCCCTGAAAATCTACATGTTCTGGATAAATATGATCTGCTTCTGCTTCAAGAGACATGGCTCACCAAACAGGCGATTTGGCCAAACCGGAAAATCTGTTGGATTCCAGCCATCGAAAAGATAAAAGGACATCCAACAATGGGTCTAATAGGAGCATTAAAAATGAATGCGCCGGGAAAATTAACAACATGGACATCCTCATATCCAAACCCCTTCAAATGTGATGGCAATTGTCAACGCATATTGGAACCTGACAGACATTTCAGATAGTGAGTTTATGAAACTCACCAGGACCTTGTTTGAGGAACTAGATCTAGATACGACCATCACTCATATATTCCTTTCAGGTGATTTAAACTTACAATGCTTAAAGCAGGGAACACAAAAATCTCTCCTCCAGAGCCAAATTATGGTTAAAATATATGAAAAACTGCAACATGACTATGCTTAATGGATGTATTAAAGGCGATGTCCCGCCTCAGTTCACACGGAAAAGAGACAAAATGAGAAGCATCATTGATTAAGCCTTCATTTCGACTCAAACCCTAGGTATGATAACGGAATTGAATGTGGTCACAACTGATTTAAGTGATCATAATATCCTAGTCATAACTATTGAGGTGCCTACATCTTGCTCATATTACAAACATAGCGTCAGTGTAAATCAAGGTCTTAATCGCATCAAATGGGATGAAGGAAAACTGGACAAACTGTTTGATGCGATTAAGCTTGCGCCTAACAATATGTTGACATGAAGCCGATAAATATCAGCAAGAATCTGATTAGAGAAGAACTGGTTATTCCCCATGATACAATAATCAAGGAGAAAAAAGAGAAAAAAGGAAAGCAATAAAATATATCAAGGCTAGCAACATCAACGAATATAATAAACAAGTAGGAATGATTAAAACTAAATATAGAAATTTTATCAAACAACAAAAATGCAGAAAAAACTATTTGAAAGTGAAACCATGCTAAATGCATTGGTATCCAAAACCAGTGCAAGAATTTGGGCTTTGCTAAAAGAGGGAGCTGCGACTCATACTGTGCCCCATCTCATCATTGTCATTGATGAACAAAACATGGGTAAAACATTTCTCTGCCTTGTTTTACAATCCCTCTAAAACGCTTGAGAAATTGGCCGAAAATAAAAAAGAATCTCCAAACATAGTAATAGAGATTGCAGATATTGAAGATATTATAACTAAGAAATTGAGCAACTCCAGAGCACCCGGCCCTGATGACATTGTTAATGCCACCCTTAAGTCTAACCCAGAGAAGTCTGTAATATTACATCACATTTTTTGTAAAATCAGGATTAACAGGGAAATACCTAGCTCCTGGAAAGAATCTATTATATTACGTGTTTTTAAAAAAGGGGAACGTCTGAACCCCTCAAAATTATAGAGCTTTAGCCCCCATGGACTCAGCTGGTAAGATCTATGCCAGAATCCTCTTGACAGAACTTAACATCTGGCTCAAGAAAAATAATTTATTAGATGAGAAACAAGCCGGATTCATGATAGGGATAGGAACACTACCTATTCTTCATATAATACAGGCTCTAAAATATCAAGCGATAGACAATAAATCTCCACTGTATATGTTGTTTGTAGATTATAAGCAAGCGTTTGATACAGTGGATCGACTCTTGCTATGGGACAAATTGAGAGCGGCTGGGTGCCTGTCTCTATTACTAAACAGGATACAACAACTATACACAGGTACATCAGTTAGAGTTAAACTTAACCAAGAGGGTCTATTAACCAATGCAATAAAAACAAATATTGGTTTGAAACAAGGATGCTTGTTAGCATCAACCCTTTTTAACTTTTATATCTGAAATATTTCAACTTATCTCAACAAAGTCAGATCCTTCCCACCTCAACTAAATCAAATAGCGGTGCAATATCTATTATACACTGATGATCTTTTGATAATAGATCAGACCTCTACAGGATTATCCGTATCATTACAGGCGTTAGAACTCCATGCCAAGGACAACAACCTTATCATCAATTCCAGTAAAACCAATATTCTCATCATCACTAATAATTGAGCACAAAAAAAGAAATTGTCGCATTTCTGGAAAATCGGAGATGAACCTTTCACACTAGTAAAACAATATAAATATTTAGGAGTTAGTATAGTTAGAGAAGAATTAAAAACTAAAATGGAAATGCTATGCTCTCAGGCTAAACTAATTCAACATACATTTGGGAAATTCTCGAGTAAAGCTATTATAATTTACTACAAACAGAAGATCATACCAACTATTATGAATGGTGTGTCTTGCAAGATGCATCATTTCATTCAGGGATTGCCCCACACTGTGGTGATTAATCCCTCCTACCAAGTGAGGAATCAATATATCTATTTGACCAAAAGAAGGGACACATACATGATCACTAACACAACATATTACCCTCAGAATTCAGAAACACTACCACAGCCACTTATCAAATATGGGCTATGTATAATATGATTAATAACATGTACAAGCCATTTACTAAAAATGTCAATTTTTAATTCATTTACTTATTCATAGCACACGTATCAAAAAACATTAAAAAACACAAACACCACATAAAAGTATACAATGTTAAAAGTAGTTTTTCCACCACACAGAATCAAGTTCACAAATGCTTGATACACTACGCAGTAGCAACTTAATTACTCTTGCTTCCTACTGGGTACAAAAGAGCCCAACTTATATATGTTTCTGTCCTTGATGTTGTTAATAACTGGACATTCTTCAGGGGCAGAAGTTTGTCTTGTGCTTTCTGTAGGTTTCTCTATTCTTTCCTCTATGGTTCCAGTTCCTATATCTGAGGGTACATACAAACATATACACATTACTAAAAGGGCATCATCGGTTTATTTACTAAGCCTAGCCATCCCTAATCACCAATAGGGTGCATCAAGTATACAATTCTTAATATACCTGTGCCAAAAACATGAAACACTACATGTTTTCAAGTTCATTAACAGTTTATTATTCTTGTTAGTCACCTTTATAGTGGTACGGAGAGTTAACGTATATCTGCACACAGCACCTAGGTCATTTCTAAGTGTATCATACCCAGAGATGAACAATTACTAAACACTTCCCTCTTGCGTCTTGCAAGATGACCAGCAAAGGATCTGATTGGACACTTTTGGAAGACGTTATTAAAGCGGCCAAAAAGCTATTTGATGGCTATAATACGCCACAAATTAAGACTTACATCACTTGAGGCATATGTTAACTGGAACTCATTGATGCTGTATGAAAAATGCCAACAGATTGAACGATATAAAAATACGGCCATAGGCATATTAAATAAATCATTAGGCACTGGAGGTGCAAAAATGATTAGCAGGTTGGAAGAGAAATGAAGAGAACACACAAATAACGCAGGTAACAGTTTTACGTTGCTTACTGAGAATACTGTAAGAGCCAAGATGAAGCTATGGATGTCAGATTGGATTGAAACTAGAAACCAGTAGCAAGTGTATAAATGGTTTACATTAGGATATTTTCTGCATAAAAAATTAAACTATATAACGAAATACATGGAAAAACATCCAAATATTCAATATCGTAATGACATGATGACATTTTGATTTAATTTGGTCCCGGTAAGAGAAGTGCAGTAAAAATGAAACTTGGCTATGAGCGACAGATGTAGGTTCTGTGAAACAAAAGAAGTAGAGACTCTCAAACATGTAATGCTAGAATGTAAAAAACGACACACTCTAAGGCATGAATATTTTCAAAAATGTTTTAAAGAGCACATTTTAATTGACATAGATACTATGTGGTTAATCATGTGTGAGGCAGGTAAAGTCTCTATGAACCTTGCCATGATCCGCTACTTGGTGAAAATAGATATATTAGAGGATAAGAAGACATATTGACTCTGAGTAATGAATAGACACAAGAATAATAATATGATGTTTTTTAACAATTCAAACTTATGACTTCATTGTGCTATGAACTCATCTTTTGGCATATGTTTGTAAATTGTCTTAATAATGGAAAAGTTGTTAGCCAAAAATGTTATATGATAAGAAATCCTGTTATTTCAACCTTTCAAATTTTATTGTATTGAAAACATTGTATTGTATTGAACGCTACATTTTATTGTATTGAAATTGTTGTATTGAATGTTAAATATATATTTGTAAAGCTGTTATACAACTAAAACAAATATTTAAAAAAAGAGTTGGGAATACAATGGTAGTACAGACTACCTCAATAAAGGTGAGTGGCCCTCGGGGGACACTTGTGTGTAAAAATGGATGGATGCACCAGGGGCCACCGGTAAGGGTTGCAAGTTCCCATGACCTAACATGCACTCCGGACCAAACTTTGGCACCGAGACCACTTCAGTTGCGGGTTCAAATGCTGCAATTGTGTGGTTCTGCGGCTTTCAGCGGCTGAGTTCCAGGGATGATCCCGTGAAGGGACAATGTCGATTTCTCCTCTCCTGGTGAAGGGATCAACTCAAAATCACTGCAGCTCGTCTCAGGGCAAAGGGGGGCACAGCATCAGCACACCCTTGAAGTTCGTCACCAAGGCTGGGCGACACAGTGACCGCATGCATTCGGGCTCAGGCGTACTCTCCTAATTCCAGACCTAGGGCGCCTAGGTGTATGAAACTTGGCTGGAGAGTGCGTTGTACCCAGTACTTACGGTTCCAGAGCAAAGTTTCTGTGCAAACTGGTCAGTTCACTGGTTGGCCCAGGAACACTTCCGCCTTAACCTGCAAGTGAACCTTTTCGGAGGTGCTATGAATAGTTGGTCCCACTATTCAAATGTGTCGAAGGTGCCAAACCGTCCAGCAGGTCACCAGTGGCTACTCGAATCGGCTTCTTGGTTTCAGGATAATTAGCTCCTATCCTAAGTTTGGTGCAAGCTCAAGAGATCGACCTGGTATGGGTTTTTGGGCCCTTCTCTTAACCAGAATATCGTTCGCGCCAAAATGAAGAGGACCCAATGAGAGATCTGCTCACATACAGCCTCACCAGATGTGGACCAATCATGAACCACGGTGGTCCCAGTCATTCCCAGCACACCAGACTCTCTTGGCACCCAGGATGTGTATTGAAACTAGACAGTCCAGCCCACATCCTGGAGGCACACACACAAGCCATTCAGAAGCCCGCAAAAGCTTTGGTTTGCGTGGGAGCTGCATGACCAGATAAGGGTTTTCCCGGGTCTGCTCAACTTGGAGAAGGCAAAAGGGACAAGTTGGCCAAAGGACAGAACAAAGGACCTTGTGGAATGGTAATTTTGCGGCCAAGATACTGTCCAGGTCTAAACATGGTAAACCGAAACGGACCAGAAGAAAGGGTTAAAAATATATGAAAAATAACAGCTGCCACCAGCTCTGTCCAAGGCACATCTGTACTCCTTTGAGGGTATCTAGATCCTTAAAAACAAATGGAAGACCCCAGCGCACTGTATTGTAAATTACTTTGTGCACTGGTAACATGCTGCTAAAAACATCAACAAAGTAAAAGACCAAGGGAAAGTCTCCCAGTACTGACTGTCTTTAAGGGCATGTCAGTTTTCCCATAACAAAGTGAGCGAAAACCCAGCAGAGTGCAGCAGAAGTCTGTGCGCCACTGGCAAAAATCCAGCTAGGATGTTCAGACAACAGCAAATAGTTGGGGGGGTTCACAACTGGAGGGAAAATTACACATAAATGGAAATCTTTCCTAACAGCTCCCAGTGGCAACGGTAATACAACCAGGAGGGTACACTCAAGTACCATCCAATCAGCAGTGGGGAACGGTGCAGATGCAGCAACAACCTGCATTTATAAACGTGCAGCAACAACCAGTGGTAGTGCAGACAGGAGGAATAAACGGTTACATGGGACTGTATCAGACAGGGAGAGGATTACACACGAGGAAGGGGAATGGAGTACAGGGGGCCTCGGTTAGGGGGACAGTGCTTTGCATGTCGACATTTTGGTCACTTTTCAGGGACATGCCCACTAATAGCACAAACAGGGCAACAACAGCAACCTTACACACAGGCACCTCAACAAATACAGGCGATACCGCAGCAGCTACAAATACAGCCCACACAACCACAGGGTATATCCACCCAGGTGCAAGTGCAGGGAGGGGAAATGGCAGGAACCCCAAGTACAGTAAGCATACTCCAGGCACCAGTGCAGACACACGTACAAGAAGGGGTAACATTACTGGAACAGGACACTGTGCCCCAATACACCGGAGTGACCGTGGTGGGCGGTAATCCATTTACATATTCCACCAATTCATTTTCCCGAAAGGGGTGCCCTCTGGGAGTTCAAGTGTGCCCTGTTCTAGCACTAACTGAGGACCCCCATGAGGAACCAGAGGTAGCAGTTCAGAGTGAATTTTTTTTCTCATAGATACTGGAGGAACCAGATCATGATAAACGAAGAAGGATTTCCATTATCTAACACAGGTTTGGACACACAAAGCTTTTCAGGGACCATTTTGAAAGTTCCTCTGACATAAGATTGACCTTGCCAATAGGGACACAGAATATTGTAGCACCATGTTTGTTTTTGTAAGATAGTCCCATCAACATTCTGGGAATGGATTTACTCAGCAAATTGAACGCCACAATTTCATTTTCAGTGAAAGGGATGGTGTGCACCACCCCTGGAATGTATCCAGCCTGAGTGGCAGTATTGATTCAGGTATTACACACACACACAGTGAAAGGGATGGTGTGCACCACCCCTGGAATGTATCCAGCCTGAGTGGCAGTATTGATTCAGGTATTACACACACAGTGAAAGGGATGGTGTGCACCACCCCTGGAATGTATCCAGCCTGAGTGGCAGTATTGATTCAGGTAACACACACACACACACACACACACACACACTGGAATGGCGTTCAATTTTATGTATTAAGCCCACGCTGACATTAAAAGGACTAACAGTTGTTTGCAACAAAAGACAAAGAAGGAGAGGTGGTGTTTGAATTCAACATGCCTTGTCCAGTACACATACAATAAGGGCAGTTCCCCAGAGGGCTCAGATAATTAAAGGAAAAAAAAGAAAAAAAAAGAAAAAGTACAATATATTTGCAGGAAGATTTGGAAAAAGGGGCAAAAAGCTTATAGACAACAGGACCCCATGATGTAGGGGGATACTAAAAGGGGCCAGGACAGTACACATCAAATTAAAAGAAGGAGCACTATTGCCACAAGTAAAGCAGTACCCCTTTCTCGAGTGGCAGATGAAAGCATTTTATGAGACACTGCATGCCCTATGGCATAATACAGGAGAGCATATCAACTTGCAACACGTCTATCCATCCGATCAAGAAAGCAAAGGGAGGGGCGTGGCATTTTATACAGGATTTACACCCTCTTAACAATATTATTGAGGCAGAGTATCCATTGGTCCCAAATCCTGCAACAATTTTTTGCAGCAGTCCACCGGAGGCACAATATTTCACTGTGGTAGATTTGAAGACGCATTTTTTTCAATCGTACTACACCCAGATTCCAGGTATCTTAACGCGTTTACGTATCACTAGACCAGGTTTGAACACACTAGAATGCCCCAAAATTACTGGGGGGGGGACCTAGCATCTTTAACAGAGTTATACAAATGGATTTGAGCAATTTACAGGTTGCAAGCACAGTGATACAGTACATTGACGACTTATTGGTGTGCAGCTCGACAGAAGGAGTGTAGAAAGGACTCAGCGACACTACTGACTTTGCTATCTGGAAAAGGATACAAAGAGAAATTGCAGTAGTGTCAAAAAGAAGTGGTGTACTTGGGTCAGATTGTGTCAGCAGAAAGTAGAAAATGAACACCAGTAAAAGTAGAGGCCATACATAAAACTCCACCACCTAAAAAAGTGAAAGAGATGCAGCAGTTCTTGGGCCTATGCAACTACTGTAGGGCATGGTTTTTTGATTACTCCCTTACACCAGGTCATTGCTGCAAGCATTAAAAGAAGCTCAGAAACACAAAACATAATATGGACAGCTGAAATGGGTGTGAGCTTTGATGAACTAAAACGTGAGTTAGCATATGCACCAGTACTGGCTACACCCAATTACGAAGAGAAGTTTCACCGGTTTCCCCATTCAGATGGAAAATTAATGACAGCTGTGCTGACACAGAAGGAAGGGCAGTGACACAAACCACTTGCATATTACAGAGGATCCCTAGATGCAGTGATGCAGGGACATGGTCCATGTGAGCAGGCACTTGCTGCTGCATTTACAGTTTAGAAGGCTTCCACAATACGGGGTGCCCTGTAATTGTATACGTGGAGCATGCATTATTCACAATACTGGAAAAAACAAAATCAACATTGACAACACTTGTGTATAGGCGCGTTACAAATGCCATATCATATCATAGATCTTCATCATAGATCTTCAGGGTATGAGGTAATACTGACAACCCCAGCAATAGAAGTGGTAAGAGCCAGGACTATAAATCCAGCAGAGTTCATTGCAGAAAAAATAGAGGAGGGAGATTACATGACTGCATAGCGTGCATAGACAGGAACAATGGTAACCTCCTGGTTAAGGAAGAGGTGATTGAAGGGGGAGGATATGATTTTCATTGATGGAAGCTCCAGTATTGATCAGACCACAGGACAGAGTCATTCAGATTCCGCAGTGGTAGGGCACAGACATGAAGTACACAAAGGTGAGGAGTTGATAGTGTACTCACAGACACCACTACCAGACCACTACTCCACACTGGCAGCAGAACTGGTGGCCTTGACTGAGACACTGAACATATCAGAGGGCCAGGTAGTGAATGTTTTCTGATTCGGCCTACGTTACTTCCAGAGTGCACTCAGGGCTAGCAAGATAGGAAAGGAGAATGTTCAAAAGAAGTGATGGCACACCTGTTCAGCATGTAGGACTACTGAGTAAATTATTAGAAATGTTACGACGCCCAGTAGAACTAGCTTTAATAAAGTTCAGGGCTCACAAAGGAGGGCAGGATTTTATTAAATAAGGAGACAAAAGAGCAGACAGAGCAGCAAAAGAAGCAGGTGACGAGGATGGGTCCACATCTCAGACGTGCGCAAGGACAAAAGCTCCACTTCGCCAAGCACAGCATGGTGGGAAGTATATGGGAGAGTTCTTTAAGCTTTTTCTCTGCCTTTAAACTATACAGAAAACTAGAAAAAGAAAAAGATGAAAAAGTCTTTAAAGAAAATCTTTTAATAAAGGAAAAAGTTTATGGGGTCGATTCATGGAACAAACGTGCGCCGAAAATCCCAGCGCAAGCAGGCGCAAGGTGGCGCAAGCGTAAGAAACCCAGCGCACGCGTGCGATTCAAGGAAGACGCTGCGCGTGTTTCGCGCTGTACGTGCGCCAAATCCTTGCATGGCGCATGCGGGCACACACTCCACCAAACGGCGTGCGCTACGCACACAGCAAAAGCGCACATAGCGCGTCTCACACAACCAAAGTGGGCGGAACAGTGGGCGTAACACGCGGAATGGGGAATAACGCGTGAAAAAGAAGGCGTAACTGGGGAAGTACTGCAGGGAACTACACGGATCGCCCACACACATGCGAACAACCCGTATTCATGGATTCGAATACGGGAAACCCGCGCATGGCAAAAGAAGCACACAGGCGTCAACGCGTCTGCCACACGAAGGCAGGCGGAAGCGTCCCCGCGCACAGTATAAAAGTGCGCGCAAACAACAAACACGTATATACAGCTACGATGAATGCCCCATTTGTCGCAGCACTGATCGTGGGACACCGCAGGAGGAGAATAGCCAGGGCATGCATTTTCGCACCACGGACAAGCCTTTTTGGAATGCCTGATGACCAGGTCTACGGCAGGTATAGGTTTCCACCCCATATCATCCTAGACTTGGTCAAGGAGTGGGAAGATGACCTTACACCCCCCCACCCTTTGCGCCCAAGCATTGAGCCCCTTGGAGAAGGTGCTCAATGTCCTGCATTTCTTGGCCACCGGGTCATTTTAGCGGACTACTGCCATAGTGGGGGGGGGGTCTCACAGGCCACGCAGTCACGCTGCCTACACCAGGTCTTGGCAATCATGACAGCGCGCCCCTCTGTCCGCAGGCACATATACATGCCCCGAACACCCGCAGAAAGGCAGGCCGTTGTCCTGGATTTTTACAGGGTGGCAAACTTCCCCAAAGTGCTCGGTGCCATAGATTGCACCCATGTGGCCCTACGTCCACCTAGGGCCACTGAGCACATCTACCAAAACCGCAAGCACTGGCATTCCATCAATGTACAGGTGGTATGCGATGCAAAGGGAATCATCACCTCTGTCTATGCAAACTACCCTGGCTCCACCCATGACAGTTTCATATACAGAATGTCCGCCCTGAACCGGGCCCTGGAAGCTGGGCAGCATGGCGACACATGGCTCCTAGGTGAGTACAAATGCCCTTGCACATGCATGCATGTCACACACAAATACACAAACCCCAATAATCACAACCATTTACACCTCCCCAGGGGACAGTGCCTACCCTCTGAGCAACCACATGATGACGCCAATACGGAACCTCACCACACCACCCCAGGTAAGATACAACGCCGCCCATATTGCAACCAGGGCCATAGTGGAGCGCACATTCGGAGTGCTCAAGTCACGTTTCCGCTCCCTTGACCTCTCTGGCGGGCAGCTACTCTGCACCCCCAGTACTGTGCAGGATCATTGTGGCAGCATGTGTCCTGCACAATGTTGCAACACGGCATGCGTACCGGTGGACATGGTGGTGCCCCCACATCCCCAACCACAGGCAAAGGCGCTGCCCATGGGAGTGGACAGGGCACGTGGCGAGGAAGCCCGGACCCAGCTTGTGGCCACATTTTTCACCTAAACTCCCACCCCTGTGGAGTGCACACAGGCCTGTCACATACCAGGTGACAGTCGATGATGACAAAGAGACAGTCAACTGTCACAACCTTACCACCCTGAGATTATTGCCATGGAAGTGCCACATTGTCTGCATCCATAGCTACTTAAAACACAAGCTATCGTGTGTGACCAAAAGGCACACATATGACATAAATATATGATATGATATGGCATTTGTAACGTGCCTATACACAAGTGTTTCAAGGTGCGACGAGGCAGGGAGGGGGGGGGGGACAAGGGAAGACAGACAACGATCCTACTAGGCCAGGTGTCATTTAGATTGCGCAAGTGCAGGGGTAGGGGGAAGGGAAAAGTGCAAGGGGAAGGGGAGGGGGGGGGGGAGTGCAGTACAGGTTAAGTAGAATAAAAAATAAATAAATAGGCCAGCTGGTGGCAAGTGCAAAGGCAAGTACAGACAAGTGCTGGGAAGGGGGGGCTGTAGGGATAGAGAGACAGTCCTGCAGTGCAGGGGTTGCCAGGGAGGCAGTGCAAGTGGAGAGTGGCTGGACCAGGGACCGAGGTTGGTGAGAGTGGCCCAGTTGCAGAATCAGTGCAGTTTCAGTGAAGAATTCAGCAAGGGGGAGGGAGAGAGAAAGCAGAAGCAAAGAGGAAGGTTTTGAGGTGCTTCCGGAACCGGAGATGATTCACCTCAAGTTCCAGGGAGGCAGGAAGGCTGTTCCAGAGGGAGGCCCCTGCCGCAGAGAGAGATCTACCCCCAGCTCGTTGCTTCGAGAAGTAGCTGACCCTGACATGCAAGGTGTGAATCACACACACCTGCGAAACAGGCCATGACCATCACTGTTATGTCACTCAAACCCTCCCAAACCACAACATGACATGGCAAGCAATAGCCATACACCAACACAGTACCAATAAGGTACACATTGCCATGTTAAAAATGTACATTGGCATCAGACAATGATGCCTGACATGGAATCAGATGAAATGACTGACCAACAACCTCCCACACAAAATAAGTAATTCCCAAATGCATTACAAAAGTTGTAGCCGTTACATAACAATGAATGCCTGTTTACATGCACATTGTGCATTGCAAAATCAACACTGCAGCTTCTGTGTGCTGTGTCCAACTCCTGCAACACACTGCTCAGCGCACAGCACAGTGAACAGCTATTGTGTGTGATGCACACCCTGAGCATCACATCTAAGCGACAAACCACATCAAAAAGCAAATTAGGCATGTACAGGATCCATAATTGGTCACAGAACATGTGCTGCAGGGACACATTGGGCACCAGAAGGCAAACAGAGTGTACACGTGGATATCCAAGGGTGGTTGTACATGTAGTGCATCATAGTGCGAGTGTGTGGGTCAGTAAGGAATGCACGAAAATGTACTACTTGCATGAACACATACACAATCCTAACAAACTTGTACATCATTGTCAGGGCCTTCCAGAGTCCAGGCTTAGGAGTGGCACGAACCAACCACCCCCTCTAGGGTTTCGGCACCTGCAAGCTTGGGGCTTACACAGGCATCCGCAACCCCAGCGGGGAAAGAGGGTTAGGGAACTTTGGTTGGATAGGTACGGGAAGCAGGAACACCGGGTAGAGGGTACAGGGTTTAGAATTCGGGCTCGGGGTGATTAGGGAAAAAAAACATACCAAATTGAATTATACATTCATCCATGCATTAGTGCATCCCCCAGCAAGCCTAGGCAGAGCAGTTTGAAAGAAAAACAACAAGACACTTAGCTCTGGTTTTGTGTGCTGTGTCCAACTCCTGCAACACACTGCTCAGCGCACAGCACAGTGAACAGCTATTGTGTGTGATGCACACCCTGAGCATCACATCTAAGCGACAAACCACATCAAAAAGCAAATTAGGCATATACAGGATCCATAATTGGTCACAGAACATGTGCTGCAGGCACACAGTGGGCACCAGAAGGCAAACAGAGTGTACACGTGGATATCCAAGGGTGGTTGTACATGTAGTGCATCATAGTTCGAGTGTGTGGGTCAGTAAGGACATGCACTCAACATATGCATGTGCAATCAAGTGACCATCAGTGTCCTCTACACATCACATGTGAACATTCACCATGTGTACACCCCAGCATGTCAAACCACAACTATCCCCTCACACCTGAAAGGTAAACACAACACATGAACAGGCATTGATCAGCAGAACACATCATGTACATAGGATACCACAATTACAATGTCAGGGTTCCCATCACCCTGCAGGGCAAGGCAACTATCAACAACAAAACACCCCCCTCCCTCACAAATCGCCAGGACCCACTGAACAACTGCACCTGGGTCATGGAGCCTTCAACCCTCAATTTCACCTGGCCACAGGATCACCCTTCCCCTTCGTCACCATCTCCCACCTTGTGTATAAAAAGTTGCCTGCACCCTCAGAGTCCACCTTGATTTGCAAAAACACAAAATCCAAGGCAGAAAAACGAACCAGAACAGCCTCCAGTAGATGACTTGAAGTAGCAGTACCTAACAAAGGCCAAGTACTACCACAATGATGTAACAACCAAGGTAGCACAGTAAAACAATGTCACAACAGGATGTGAACCATGTGTGGTACATAACATAGAATGATGCACCACGAACGGATGTGTACTGTCACAGCTCCCGTGTACAGGTGCAGGAGTGGCACAAACCAACCACCCCCACCGTGGCCCGGGTGCCTGCAAGGTCAAACTCACACAGGCCTCTGAGACCCTGGTGGGGAAGGAGGGTCAGGGATATGCAGTCGGGACAGGCGTTGGCACACTGGATAACTGGAATGAGTGGCAGGAGAGGGGAGGAGGAATGACACGTGAAAGTAGGTAATGCACGAAAATGTACTACCTGCATGAACACATACACAATCCTAACAAACTTGTACATCATTGTCAGGGCCTTCCGGAGTCCAGGCTTAGGAGTGGCACGAACCAACCACCCCCTCCAGGGTTTCGGCGCTTGCAAGCTTGGGGCTTACACAGGCATCCGCAACCCCAGCGGGGAAAGAGGGTTAGGGAACTTTGGTTGGATAGGTACGGGAAGCAGGAACACCGGGTAGAGGGTACAGGGTTTAGAATTGGATAGGACTCGGGGTGATTAGGGAAAAAAAAACATACCAAATTGAATCACACATTCATCCATGCATTAGTGCATCCCCCAGCAAGCCTATGCAGAGCAGTTTGAAAGAAAAACAACAAGACACTTATCTCTGGTTTTGAGTGCTGGCCTCCTGCCTGCGCACTCTCAGGTCCGGTTACAGGAGCACTTCAATGCTGCAAAGAGAGCCACAGTTAATAATCTGTGCTTGCCCATAACACACAAACAAATATGCCCCATAGCAACAAACTACTCTACAAACAGACAATCTGGTGTGGATGCTTCGTACCCATATGTAACATTACCCCTGTGATGGGTCATACACAGTTAATGCAGTAAGTCAGCCGCCGGTGGGTGCGTGGCAAATGGACCACCAATGTGTCACAATTCACACAACATGCAATGTTCCCTGGGTAAGCAGACAGACGCATATAGCAAAGTATGACTTCAGAACAAGTCGTGTTCCACCATGACCGAAACAAAGTAGGCAGTGCATGTTTAAAAATGTACATGGAAATGAAATGCACTGCACCCGAGTCTGTCCCTTGCTGTATGTCCCTGTGAGCTGCTCCTTTCCATGTCTCGGAAGGCTACATGGGTGATACAAGTGCCTCAATGGCCCATGGTGGACCGGAGGGTATGTGCCACTGCCCCTGCAGGTGCCCCAGACAACCTTACAATCAACTAGCCATCAGTCCACCAACACATCTGAGCTGTATTGTGTGCTTCCACACCAATATTTGTCCAAGCTCACCCTCAGTGCTGCTACTAAGCCTGCATGTGCAACTGGCTTGGTGGAAGCTTTGCTGTGTTGTGGCCCCCCCTGTGCTGCTCACCTTGCCTGGAGTTCCTTGGAACACGTCAGCAGTTCTAGGATGTATGTCTGCAATCCCTGTGCCTCCGCTTGCGCACACATGTGCATGTGGGCACCAACAAACGTGTCCAGAATCCAGACGTCCAATGGGCCATGTCTGCTGGCAAAGGTGGTCTGGAGGCTCATCCCCCTGCAGAAAGGGCATGAAACACATGATTAATGCTTTAAAGTCATCTGTGTGTGTCTCTTCAGGCATCTCATTACTGGACCATGTCAGAGACGTACATCAGAAATCACACCATCAGTCCGTCTTTCACATCCAAAGTGTGGAACACACTATCTACGGCATGAATTACAACAAGCACGTGTACACTACAGATAAGAAACATACTACACAATGCATAGCAATGAATGTACACATTAATCATGAAACACCCCATCTAGCAAAAGCAGAACAGTGGTCAATAACACCGCAATCATCCCCACTAGGGGGTTAACACAAGTTACACAGCACCAGACATGCCACGGATATGACAGTCCAAAGCCCTTGTGTAATAGGCTGTTACACCGAACCATCCTTGCGAGCCTATGGATAAGGGAGTCAGGAGTGGCATATGTGAGTAAAGGACCCCAAGCAGCAAACACATACACAAGACAAGCCTGAAGGGCCCAGCTGGAACAGACAGTGGATGCTTTCAAAAGCCACAAAGCACCTGTAACGCTCACCTGATTCCCACGGAGGCGCAGGTCTGGCTTCGAGTGCTGATGCTTCTTCAATGGTGAAGCGCAGGACTCTGAAGATGGACAGGAAGGGCCCCTCTACTCTGGCTTCTCCGGCTCGCAGGAATATTCCCCTGTGCGTGAAAAGGGAGTATTACCTACTGACTGAGTTATGCTCAAGCCTCCCACTCTCTTCCAACCCTCCACAATTCCCTTCCACGATTCCCCGTGAAGCCTCACCTTAGGGTCAGGAAAGATGAGCTCTCCATCCTGCTTCTGATGCAGGGGCGCGTTGAAACCCAGTTACTTCACTGGATTGAGGATTGATGGGAGTTCAGGTAAGCTTGACTATTCAGGTAAGGCTCTGTAAAAGTTCTGTTGCAAGTCCAAAAGTCCAAGCTTAATAATAATGTTCATTGTCTTTTTCCCCTTAGGGGCCGGGGTTCGGAATGCCGGAGATATGGCGCCGACCCGAAGTGAAACGTGCAGTTCCAGTAAATGACAGGTAAGTTCTGGATGAGCGCTCGGGTAATGTCTTGCATTCGCTCATTCAATGTCTTTGTCTTTTTTCCCCATAGGGGCCAGGGTCCGGATGCCTGGAAGCGGCAAGACCCGAAATGAAATGGGAATGACCCAACAGGTAAGACTTAGAAGGAAACTGAGCTTTTCCTATTCCCTTCCTTCTCTCACCTTGTTCTTGTCTTTCTCTCTAGGTTCTGGGATGTGGCTGTGGATCCAGATGATCGCTGCTGAAAATGGTGGCGTCCAGGAAAGGTGAGTGAAATGCAGCGCTGCAGCGATCGTAGCGAAATGCTTTTAAAATGCTGTCTTCCTTTTCAGGATCGTCGGTGTGATGTCTCTGTGGTGCTGATTTAGCAGGTAAGGTCTTTTGTCTCCCTTTGCAGGTGACCCAGGATTCTGACAGGCGTGGCTGAGGTCCAGATGCAGGAGCTGACACGGTGAGCGTCCAGCTGCGAGGAGCAGAACAACGCTAAGCGTGAGTTGCTGATCGGGTGTGGTTTAAATAGCTTTGGAAGAAGTTCCAAGTGTATATCCTTCCTCCGATCAGGTATGTATCCTTCCCAGACCACACCCGGGTGGAAAGTAATCCCACAGGTAAAGTAGTTGCATTCAGGCCTCAAGAGGGCCTGGATGTGGCAGCATGGTCTGCATCAGGTAAGTGCACATTAAAACACTTGAACACATGTCTAGCTTTATGAGCCTGGCGCCTAAGGCACCAGGACAGGGGTCCAACATGAGCCTGGCGCCTAAGGCGCCAGGACTGCGTCCAAAGGGCCCCAGCTTGGGTCCGCTGTCACTCCTCTGGGGGAAATGATGCCTGCCTCTGGGGTTGCTGGGTCGGACCTGGCTCCTTGGAGGTAGGCATCATGACAGTACCCCCCCTCAAGGCCCCTCCCAAGGTTCTTCCCTCCAGGGGTTTTGGCTTGTTCGGAAATCTCCAGTGAAACCTTTGTACTAATCGAGGTGCGTGGACATGGTTACTAGGCTCCCACAATCTCTCCTGAGGTCCATATCCCTTCCAGTCAACAAGATAGAAGAGTTTCGACTTTACCACCTTGGAATCTAAAATGTCTTTAACTTCGAATTCTAATTCCCCTTCAATTTGAACTGGATCTGGAGGCTTGGACAATCAGGTTCCTGGTTGTACGGGCTTCAAAAGTGATGCATGAAAAACTGGATCTATACGCATGTTGGACGGTAGATCCAGTTTAAAGGCCACTGGGTTGATTATAGCCTTGATGGGATAAGGTCCTATGAATCTGGGATTGAAGGTTCGCGGGCCCTTGAGGGATAAGTGTTTAGTTGCTAGCCATACCTGGTCTCCTACTTGGTAAGGAGGAGTTTTACTTCGGTGCAAATCTGCGTTTTCTTTATACTTTTTCTTGGCTTGCTGTAAATGAGTTGCAGCTTCTTTGAAGGCTCGGGTTATTGTGGAATGCAGATGATTTACTGCAGGCATTTCCAGGGTAAGAGGTGGATCTAGGTCAGAGGTCCGAGGATGGTGACCATACAAAGTATAAAAGGGGGTTTGTCCGGTTCCCGAATGCACTGAATTGTTGTATGCATATTCTGCGATCCAAAGGATGTCTTTCCAATTTAACTCGGATTGGTATAACATGCACCGAAGATATTGCTCGAGAGTCTGATTGGTTCTCTCGGTTTGTCCGTCGGTCTGGGGGTGGTGGCTGGTGGATAACCGCACATCTATTTGTGCTAGTTGGCAACACTTCTTCCAAAAATGGGAGATAAATTGACTTCCACGATCCAAGACTAATATGGAAGGGAAACCATGTATGCGAACTACATTCTCCAGGAATTCCTTGGCTATGGTGGAAGCAGAAGGCAAACCCTTTAAAGGGATAAAGTGGGCCATCTTGGTGAATAGGTCCACAATTACAAGGATTGTGTTTTAACCGGCACAAGGAGGCAGGTCGGTTATAAAGTCCATTGACAGGGTGTGCCATGGTGCCGGTGGAATATCCAAGGGTTGAAGTAGGCCGGCTGGCCTTTTCTTTTGGGCCTTGTTTTGGGCGCAAATTCCGCAAGACAGAACAAAAGACTTTATGTCTTTTCTCCAAGAAGGCCACCAGAAGTGACGTTTGATTTTTTCATCCGTTTTAGCGATACCAGGATGTCCTTCCATTAAAGATTCATGATGATGGGCAATAACAAGTTCTTGCAATTCTTTACTTGGCAGAAACAACCGCTCCTGGAAGTAGGGTAAGTCATCCTTAACAGTGTAATGAGGACCCTTTTGACTCCATTCCAGTAAGGTTGAAGAGTCTAGAAGTTGTTTTACTTGCGTTTGGATGTCCTCAATAGTGTGCAATGAAGTTTAGCCTAAGATTCTTTACTCAGGTATGATGGGCACAGGTTCTAAGCTCGAATTAGGTTCTTCCATGTCAATCCGGGATAAGGCGCTCGCTTTTCCATTCTTGCAGCCAGGGCGATAGGTAATTACAAAATCAAATTCCGCAAAGAAAAGAGCCCATCGGAGTTGTCGTGAAGATTGAGCTTTGGCCGTCTTTAAATACTGTAAGTTTCTGTGGTCCGTAATTACGGTAATGGTGTGTCTTGCCCCGAGAAGATAGTGACGCCAAGCCTTGAAAGCAGATTTGATGGCCAGTAACTCTTTATCGGTAATTGCGTAGTTGATTTCAGGAGGAGAACATTTTCTGGACCAAAAGGCCACTGGGTGTAGTTGGTTAGTTTTTGGGTCTCTTTGGGACAGGACAGCTCCCATGGCCGAACTGGATGCATCGGTTTCCACTATGTACGGGAGATCTGGGTGCGGGTGTTTCAGTACAGGTGCAGAGGTGAACTTGGTTTTCAGGTCCTGGAAGGCTTGTTCGGCTTCAAGAGTCCATTCGAAGCGTTTGTTTTTCTTTAGGAGAGCGGTGATGGGTTGGACTGTTCGGGAAAATTCCGGGATGAATCTTCGATAGAAATTGGCAAAGCCAGCATGCTCTGAACTCCCTTCACCGAGCTGGAGATGGCCATTTGAGGATGGCGTCCACCTTTCGCGAGTCCATTCGGACTCCTTGAGGTGTCAGGATGAATCCGAGAAACTCAACTTCTGTGGTGTGAAAAACGCATTTTTCGAGTTTTGCAAATAGTCTGTGCTGGCGCAATTTCTCAAGAACTGCCCTAACATGTTTTCTGTGATCAGATTCTGAAGAAGAGTACACCCGGATGTCATCAATGTAAACAATGACACAGACATCGATAAGTTCCCGAAGAACATCATTCATAAAGTACTGAAAGGCGGCAGGTGCATTGCACAACCCGAAGGGCATCACCTGATACTCGAAGAGCCCAAATTTGGTGCGGAATGCAGTCTTCCATTCGTCGCCTTCTTTTATGCGCACCAGGTGATAAGCTCCTCGGAGATCTAACTTGGTGTACACACAAGCGTCTTTCACCTGGTCGATAAGCTCAGGGATCAAGGGCAGAGGATAACGATTCTTAATCGTTATTTGATTTAGGGCGCGATAGTCTATACACGTTCTAAGGTTGCCTTCTTTTTTCGGCACGAAGAACAGAGCTGAAGAGACAGGAGACTTGGACGGGCGAATAAAACCATTGGCTAGGTACTGATCTAAATACTGACGCAAATGCAGGTTCTCAGGTTCCGTAAGAGCATAAATCCTACTACAAGGTAGTTGAGCATTGGGTACCAGATCGATTTGGCAATCATAAAACCGATGGGGAGGTAACGTGTTAGCCTGTTCTTTCTGAAAAACGTCTTGGAATTCTTGGTATTCTGACGGTAGCTGTACAGGGGTGGAAGTTGCTGAGGCTAGACCCATAGCTGGATTTCTTGGATAACAAGTTGGTTCACAATCAAGAAAACTTCTCTTCTTTGCTCGCCAGTCAATTCTGGGATTATGTGTTTCTAACCAAGGAATTCCAAGAATTGCTTGAAATTGTGGGGCCTTGATCACATCAAATACGATTGCTTCCCGATGTCCATCCTGACCCACCAGAGTCACTTCAACAGTGGAATGCGTTACTGGCCCTGAGGCTATTTCGGTTCCATCTACTGTAGTAATGACATCTTGGGTTACTTTCGGGCGGAGAGGAAGCTTAATCCTGGAAGCCAATTCACGGTCTATGTAATTTCTAATAGCTCCACTGTCGATGTATGCTTTTATAGCATGCAACTGCTGAGGCTGTTTTGGGTCCACGAGCACCATTGGCATGACAAAATGCGAGGTCAAAGAGTTAGTTTTCAAGCTCGGCAAGCGGACCCCTACGCTTGTCGGGCTAGGTCGTTTCCCGAATCAGGTGTCAATAATTCGTTATCAGTAGCTCCAACCACCTTCTTAAGTGGTTTAACTGGACAATTTTGAAGAAAGTGACCGAGGTCCCGCAATACAGACAAAGTTGCATTTGCCGCCTTCTCTCTCGTTCTTTCTGCATTAATGGTCCTTTAACGCCACCGATTTGCATAGGTTCAGATACGTCGGTACTCTTGGAGTTAGCGTGGGTTTTGATCGGTACTCGTTTTTCATACTTGAACCGATCTGCTTTTCTATTTTGAAATCTGTGATCAAGTTGAACCACCAGGTCTATGTAGTCTGCGCAGACCTGGGGTGGGTTTACTATCTGAGCTAGAACGTCCTTAAGCGCTCCGCGCAGGCCTCGATGAAACAATGTGATTCTTTTGTTTTCTGGCCATCCAGTTTCCACAACCAGTCTGTTAAAGGTGGCAATGTAGGACAGAATATCCTGATTACCTTGTCGTAAGGATAGCAGTTCGTTATCAAGGGCCTGTCCTTGAGAGTGTCGAGCGAACAATCTTTCCATGCTGGCCTGGAAGCCCTAAAAATCCTGGAGAATGGGATCATCCTGATTTACCAATGGAATAGACCAATCGGCAGCACTGCAACTGAGGTAAAATAGTATAAAGGCTACCTTGGTCTGATCGTTAGGGAAGGCTCCGGGTCTGCATAGAAAGTGTAAACGACATTGGTTCATAAAGACTGCATATTTCTTGGGATCCCCCGCAAAACGTTCAGGTGGGGCCAAAGGCATGTGTCCAGGTAGATTAATTTGTACCGGGTTACTCAAACCCATTGATGTGGAAATGTCTCCGGAATTAGTTAAAGGAGTGTGCCCTGCCTGGGCCTGTAATAACCTTTTGGCTAGGTCATCTGTTCTTTCCTTGGATGAGATCAGTTCTCTTTTGAGAGCGTTAGTCTCTTGGCGGGCTGAGTGCACCTCCGCCCGTAATTCCCCCAAAAGCTGGGCCAGCTGGTCAGTCTCGGAAGTCTCCATAGCGCCCGGGTGGGAAATTGTGGGTACGCTTCGCGTACTGTAACGCTCACCTGATTCCCACGGAGGCGCAGGTCTGGCTTCGAGTGCTGATGATTCTTCAATGGTGAAGCGCAGGACTCTGAAGATGGACAGGAAGGGCCCCTCTACTCTGGCTTCTCCGGCTCGCAGGAATATTCCCCTGTGCGTGAAAAGGGAGTATTACCTACTGACTGAGTTATGCTCAAGCCTCCCACTCTCTTCCAACCCTCCACAATTCCCTTCCACGATTCCCTGTGAAGTCTCACCTTTAGGGTCAGGAAAGATGAGCTCTCCATCCTGCTTCTGATGCAGGGGCGCATTGAAACCCAGTTACTTCACTGGATTGAGGATTGATGGGAGTTCAGGTAAGCTTGACTATTCAGGTAAGGCTCTGTAAAAGTTCTGTTGCAAGTCCAAAAGTCCAAGCTTAATAATAATGTTCATTGTCTTTTTCCCCTTAGGGGCCGGGGTTCGGAATGCCGGAGATATGGCGCCGACCCGAAGTGAAACGTGCAGTTCCAGTAAATTACAGGTAAGTTCTGGATGAGCGCTCGGGTAATGTCTTGCATTCGCTCATTCAATGTCTTTGTCTTTTTTCCCCCATAGGGGCCAGGGTCCGGATGCCTGGAAGCGGCAAGACCCGAAATGAAATGGGAATGACCCAACAGGTAAGACTTAGAAGGAAACTGAGCTTTTCCTATTCCCTTCCTTCTCTCACCTTGTTCTTGTCTTTCTCTCTAGGTTCTGGGAAGTGGCTGTGGATCCAGATGATCACTGCTGAAGATGGTGGCGTCCAGGAAAGGTGAGTGAAATGCAGCGCTGCAGCGATCGTAGCAAAATGCTTTTAAAATGTTGTCTTCCTTTTCAGGATAGTCGGTGTGATGTCTCTGTGGTGCTGATTTAGCAGGTAAGGTCTTTTGTCTCCCTTTGCAGGTGACCCAGGATTCTGACAGGCGTGGCTGAGGTCCAGATGCAGGAGCTGACACGGTGAGCGTCCAGCTGCGAGGAGCAGAACAACACGAAGTGTGAGTTGCTGATCGGGTGTGGTTTAAATAGCTTTGGAAGAAGTTCCAAGTGTATATCCTTCCTCCGATCAGGTATGTATCCTTCCCCGACCACACCCGGGTGGAAAGTAATCCCACAGGTAAAGTAGTTCCATTCAGGCCTCAAGAGGGCCTGGATGTGGCAGCATGGTCTGCATCAGGTAAGTGCACATTAAAACACTTGAACACATGTCTAGCTTTATGAGCCTGGCGCCTAAGGCGCCAGGACAGGGGTCCAACATGAGCCTGGCGCCTAAGGCGCCAGGACTGCGTCCAAAGGGCCCCAGCTTGGGCCCGCTGGCACTCCTCTGGGGGAAATGATGCCTGCCTCTGGGGTTGCTGGGTCGGACCTGGCTCCTTGGAGGTAGGCATCATGACAGCACCGCACCGTCACATGAAAGCACAATAGACAAGCAATTTTAAACTATATTAACTAATTACACTAACTATGAAAAACCTACATTACCTAATTAAACTAACTTTCAAACAGAAACTTAACTAACTAAAATAAAAGAAAAATCAAAAATGGCCACATACGACCCGGGGGGAGGGGAGGCACCCAGGAGGGGGGGAGGTACAGGGTGCTGCTCAACACCCACATGCGATGATGCTGAGCCAAAACAAAAAAACCTCCATGGGCTCAATGCCTGCACAGCCCGACCTATGTGGGAGATAGATGGTCGTCCGAGTCTGGCTCATCCTTGAAAGGAGGACGTGGCACAGTAGCCTGGCCACGCCTAGCCGCAGCTTGCCCCTTGACGGCAGCAAGTCTGCCGGACGGGTGAGCCTGGTTCTGTGTGGCGATGTGACGTAGGTCTGCATGCAGAACCTCACGTGATACACGTGCTTCCTCTTGCAAGGTAGCACGTGTAACACAGAGTTCCTCCTGCAAGGCCTGGCTAGACAACCGCTGCACCTCCCGGCAAGCCTGTAGCTCAGCCGAGATGGTAAACTCAAGCTGTGCAAACCTCTCTTCTGCCCGCTGCCTCTGGGACATCATAAGGACACCCAGAGTGGATTTGAGGGAAGCATACTCCTCCGTCAGGGCATCCATGTGCGCCTCTGCGTGAGCAGCAATTGCTTTACGCAGAGACATTTCAGCCTGGCGTGCCCTGTCTGAGGCCGCCATGCCCAGCCTGAGCGAGCGGGCCTTGGACCGTGCTGCCTGCTGCTGGAGAAGCACCTGCCTAGCAGGGGGGAGCACAGATCGGGCCACACGCTCCATGCTCTCAGCGATGTTCTCCATTGCTGCCCCCTGCCGTTCTGAATTGGCAGTCATGTCTTGCTTCCACTCAGTATTCTGCAGTTGCGCGCTGCGACCGCGTTGCTGGGCTTGACTCCTGCGGGACCCAAGAACTGGGTGTCCTCGCTGTGTTGGCACCGCCCGCGGCTGCACGACTACATGCCCCCGTCGACGTGATGTCCCAGGCACATCAGTGACTGGTGTGGAGGGTGACCCTGCGTCCCGATCCACCACGGGCGGAGTAACCAAGACTGTCTGACCCCTCAGTGCAGGTGTCACGGACAGAGGAGTGTCCACATCAGAATCACTCACCCCTGACACATGGACTTGATGCCCATCAAACTCGACATGGACGTCAGAGTCGTCATCAGGGCTGGACTCGTAGGCAGCCAGAGACAAGATGGACTGTAGCACTTGGGGGTTTTCGTGGCCTAGCACCCCACGACCCCCACTTGTGCCGGGTTGATGTAGTGGTAACAACCCTGTGTCTGGCATGACAACACCATCCTCCGCCTCCATTGCGTCATCACCTGAAAAATAGAGAGAAAAAAGGTCACTACACATGTCAGAAGCACACAACACACACACACACTGACAACAAATACATCAGGCAGACATGTGACACACAAAATAGAACCTGGCATGCATGCTGGGTCAACTTTGAATTGCTTCTGTGATCAGACCTGTTGAAAGGTGGCAGTTTGCATAGAAGTGGGTCTATGCAGTGCAGCAAATGTGTATGTCACTCACTACCTACATGTACAAAGACTCCATGGTGTGTGTCAGGAAATGTGAAGGCAGTGCAAGGTCAAATTCAGGCATCACGTGCACTGTGCATTAAATGGGTAGCATATCTACAAGCAAAGCAGCCCTCCACCCAAGTACAAAAGCAGGGATGCCTAGCATGGTATCAAAAGGCTGACCATAGACCTGTGTATTGACAGGCAGTGTTGACTGGCATCAACAGCTTAATGTGATTCAAGTGACAACACTGCAAATGATGATGGGACAGTAAGCAGGACACATGATGAAAACTCTGTAGGCCGCCCACGTGTGAAGAAGACACTACAACAGTCGGACAGAGTCTTTGGCCATTAAACAGGCTGAGGCCTGTGACCACACAGATTGTCAGACCCTAAACATGTGTGCAGCGCAGTACTGAGCCACAGTTGGCATGGGAAGGCTGATGAGGTGCCATGCAATGTATGTCACCCAGGACTTGTATTACAGTGATCATCCAGTCAAGGACACATAGGGGCATGCGTGCAATGCACATGGAGCATGAATGGGCACTCATGTCCCTGCGGGGCATCTGACCTATGCACAGTACAAGTGAGATACCCTGCATCAAGTACTAAGGCTGTACCACACAGCATATGTCTGGCAGATTGTACGCTGTAAGTTAGCATGTACACAGGACGCATGAACAGGAAAGTACACAATGGCAGGATTGAAGCAGACCAGTGCAAAGGTGGAACTGGGGTGCAGAGTGGCAGAGGAGGGGCAAGGGAGCATGCCTACATGGAGTACCCGTATGCAGGCAGAGGACACATGCACGTCAGTCATGCTATGACATTGTGCCTGGGCTGAGAGGAAGGTCACCCCACGCCACATGCAGAAGGGCCAGTGAGCTGGAACATGGACCGGAGGGGTATACTGGTAACCAGCATGTGAGTAGGGTGCAATAGTGGTGATGCGGACAGTTCCCGTCTGCTCCACATTTCTACCATCCAGCAGAGCAGACATTCATCACGGAAACATTGCATTACGTACACTTCAGAACCATGTACACGTCACATGTAGTGGCAATCATGCACAACACATCCCACAAGTAAAACGCACACGTCCTCAACAAACACGCATCAACACTCACTGGACTGGGCATCAAAGTCCAGCATCTCTCCCACTCCTTCGACCGATTCAGGTGGTATGAACTCTGCAACGAGTGATTCATGCTGAGTGAGCTCTTCCTCCTCTGGTGCAGGCCCACCGCCAGTCAACATAGTCAAGTTGTAATTTGAGGCATACTTAGCCTTAGCGCTGCGTTTGAGGTAATTCCAACGCTTTTTGCACTCTTGCGCCGTGCGCACCTCATGGCCGAATTAACTGACATGTTCCACAACATGCTTCCAGTGGGTGTCACGGTGGCCAGCCGTAGTCTGACTATTGGCACCCACTACCATGTCACGGCTGTGGCCCCGCACGTAGTCCACGAGGAAGTCCAGTTCCTGCTTGCAGAAAGGCTTCTTCCTCGACGTGCAGGAGGTTGTGGCTGTGTGTGGGGTCCCAGCCTGTGCTGCAGGTGCAACCTTCCTCCTCTTGGACTGTGGCGCAGACTCTGGCTGGCTAATGCCACCCTGACCAGTATGGCCAGTGGGTTCGGTGGATTGAGCCAAGGGAGTGGCAGGTGGAGGGACGACCAAAGGCCTGACTTGTGTCAGTGGCAGCTGGGTGCCCTCTAATGGACCCTGCGCAGCAACATCCGCTGTGGCAGGGTCATTGACCGCAACGGTCCTGGTTGGCAGACTCACAACCGGGGTGCTGTTGGGTGCATCTGCCCCTGCACTTGCCAACACCCGGCTGTTCGGGGCAGCAGATGACATAACTGCCCCAGGGACACGTGTCTTGGTCAGAGCAGCCCTGCGTGCCCCTATGGTTTCCCTCCTGGCCTGTTGGAAATCTACCAACGGCTCCTCAAGTGCCAATGCAGCCTGCGCTGGCAGACCCTGAGCCTGGGTGGCGGTGTCCACAGCTGCACCTGCAGCTACCACTACCCTTGGGCCCGTGGCAGTACGGACTGCCGGGTCACACGGGTGCCAGATGCAGAAGCTGCATCCCCCAAAACCACAAGGGGTGGTGGCATGACTGCACCAACACATGACACAACATTGTGCTAAAGTGGCGCACCCCTGCCTCTTCCCCCTCTGTGGCCGCCCTGGAGTCCCCCTACTCCCTGGTCACCACGGCCACGTCCCCGACCCAACCATGGCACAGATGTAGTAGTGCCGGCACAGATGGAGTAGTGCCAATGGGAGGTGTACACCACAATTGACCTGGGCAATTGGGGTGAAGGGGGTGGGAAGCAAGATGTTAACAGTCCCCCTGCACCTGCAAGGCTGTATGTGACCCCGGTGATGTAGTGACGGGTCACGCAACGCTCAGGCACCCCAAAACTGCAGTAAAACGTGCACGCAAACCTGCAGCCTACGTGCGTGGAATCAACCTCCTGCAGTACGCGGTGGCACCCAGTAACACGAATAACGTGTACGCGTGGGACACGCAGGCTACTAGGACCTCGAAATGGGTGCGATACACAGGGGCACCCGCAGTGGGAAAAATAGCGTGTGCGACTCACCGCCTGACTAGCGCGATGCAGAAAAACACGCGTAGCCAATACCCCTGCCAAAAGAAGAGATACGTCCTTGATAGCTGTGAAGTTGTGATGGCACGCGAAACAGGAAGCAGCAACAGACGTCGGTCTCCACGAAAGGCACGTACAGCGAACTGCTGCCCCCGCTCACCTTTAACCCGTGCTGAGGGAAACGCCCGCGCGCCTCACGTCACTTACGCGCATGGGCCCTTTCCTCGGATTACACGCATTCCCACACGGACGTGCAGTTTTTCACGCGCGCTGAAACGCCCACAGAGGCGCTTACGCTTGAAGGGCCTTTGGTCCAATGAAAGTGCGTACGAGTGCTGACGCGCTTACACGCTAGGGGCCTTTCCTCGAATCACACGGTGACGTGCACATTTTTCACGTGCCAAATAACTCTGTATCAAGCTGGCCACGCGAAAACACACAGAAGACCACGGTCCTGTCCAAAAGGCCGAATCACTGCACCCCAAAGCCCCGAGCACGCTCCCACCTGCCATCTGCTGCTGCCTGACTGCCTGCTGCCCACGTGCCCTGCTATTTGCTGCCTGCACATCAGCCAGGGGTGCAGTTGCTGTGACCACCCCTGCTGGAACTGAAGACTCCCGACTGGGATACCATCGCTCCACAGCCCAGGCCCAGGCCCCAGTTGCCCACCCACTCCTGCCTCTGGGGTTGCCATGTCGGGCAGTACACCATCTGGCACCACTGGCAACCCCCAGCCAGAGAGGCAGAGGGCCACCAGCTTCACTGCCACCGAAGTTGGTGTCCTGGTGGAGCAAGTCCTGGGGCAGTATGATGCCCTCTTCGGAAGTGCCCGCGCCGACAAGGAAGGAAGGACTCGGATCTGGACGGACATCGTGACTGCTATCAACACGGAGGGGGTGGCAGTTTGCGACTTCCAACATGTCAAGAAGCGCTGGGAGGACTTCAGGTCCAGGAACCTCAACACGGCCCGGCGCCTCTTGAAGGAAGCGGATGCTAAGGGACGCCGGGGCCACCTGTCGGAACATCAGATGAGGGTCCTGGAACGCATATGCCCAGCGCTCCACGTCCAGGTCCTTGAGAGGCAGACCCGTCTAGAGTCGAGCAGTAAGTGTAAATGCATAGTGATTGGAAGCTGTGCGTGTGGTGGTGTGCCAGTAGTGTGCAGGTTGTACATGTGTTTTTATAGGGCCATGTCTGGATGTGTATGTACAGGGCTGTGAGGCAGACACATGCAAGTCCTTTCATGTGTGAGACACATGGCTGGTGTATGTGTGGGTAAGCATGCAAGCCAAATGCAGATGTGTGAGCACACATGTTTGGATTACTGTGGATGTCAGTTGGCATGGTTGTGGTGTCACACATGGATGTTGGTTCCAACTGCATGTATGTGCACCGTGTACATGTGCATGTGTGTCTATTTGACAAGGATGCGGCAGTGATGCAACATGGATGCATGTGACACTGATATGTGGAAAACAGATTTGCAGATGTGACATGGATGCCGATCTCAACACTGTGACAGTTGGCGGAGGTGTACACATGCATGTAAGTGTGTTGGCGTGTGTGCATGTGTAGTGCACTCCCTGTGTTTCATGTGATGTCTGGCTCACCTTTGGCTGCTCATGCTGTTGTATGTGTATGGATGGTGCTGGCTGTTGCAATATGGCTGTGGAATAGCTCATGTGTGCGAGTCAAAATGACATGTGTGTTGGGGATTGTGATGCCATGTCTGAAGTTTGACAATGCCACTCATGTGGAACTGTCATGTGTGTATGAGTCCATTGTACAGTGCCGTGATGCCTGTGTTTCATTTCTCCCTGTCTGCAGCGTCAACTGATGAAGAGGGCGGAGAAGGTGCTGTGGAGCACAGCGGCGGGGATCGCACCGCCAGCCGGAGACACAAGGCACGGCTCCCCTCCCAGGTTGTCATCTCGTCGGGGAGTGAGGAGTCCGGTGCCACGTCCCAGGCCGCAGCTGCCGAGGGGAGGTCCAAGAGGCGGAGGTCAGAGTTGGACTCCTCGGCAGTAGAAGGGGCAGCTGAGACCCCACAGGGCCCAACGGAGGAAGATGGCATGGAGTCATCCAGGTTGGTGGGGGGTTTGGTGGAGGAGGAGGCCGTGCAAGGGACAGAGACGGGGTCTGGAGGTGGGGATTCCACTGGTGCAGTGCAGGACCAGGGACAGGAGGCAGCACAGGCCGCCGCGGAGGTGCCTGTGTGCAATCCTGTCCCTGATCCTGTCACTGCATCATCTTGCACCAGCAGGGATGCCTACGTCCAGACCCGTTCTCAGGGAGGGGATTGGCTTACACCAACTGGCCTTCCTCTCCCTGCGGATGTGGCTATCCGGCACCAGGTTGAGCCTGTCCTGGGTGAGGTGGCGTTGCGTCAACGTGCCATGCGAGGTGACCTGCAGACTTTTCATGAGGAGACTGCACGTCTTCTCGCATGGCTCGTTGACCGCGATGACCCACTGGGACAGCTCACCAGGGCCGGATTCCTCCGTTTCCTGGACCTTGTTCCGACCCCCTCCTCAACTGAACCCCCTATGCCCCAGTCATCCTCCATGCCATCTTCCCACCCACTTGGGTGCCCTGTGGAGCTGCCTCTGACCCTGCGGCCAGGCTGGTGGACAACAGATCCCTGCCACAGTCGGGAGTCGGACGTCCAGCAGGGGTGGCCACCTCCACAACTGCACCCCAGCTGGAGGAGCATGTGCAGGCAGCAGGAGCCAGGGCACAGGCAGCAGCACAGCAGCAGCAACAAGGTGGGAGCCATGATGACTCGGGGCCTTCATCATCGGAGGGGTAGGCATCGGCCAGAGGGCAGGAGGACCCTGGACGGGAAGTGTCTTCCGTGTGGCAGCGGTTGGGCCATGCAATAGATGCGGAGCAGCAGCGGGCAGAAGAGGCACAGCTCACGATGGTCAGGGCAGAGAACTCCATGCAGAGGGCCCTGAGGCGGGCCGAGTGCCTCGAGGCCATTCGCAGGGACCTGGAGTTCCAGATGACATCGTCCCTGCGAACCCTCGGGGCCATGGATGAGGACCGCCTCCGGGACATCGAGCAGGAGTTCGATGATGCCCTGGCCCGGGACATCCAAAAGTGAGCCGTCGGACTAGCCCGCTGCCCTTGTAAATAGTTATGTAGTTAGTGTTAGGTTTCCTTTGCTTTTTTATTTATTTTGGACAATGGACCACATTTTTGTATATAGTTTTTTTATTAGGTAGTATTTTTAGATAGGTTTCATTTCTTCAGTTGGGATCATGGACCCTGGATCTGGATTGTTTATCTGTATATAGTTGACTGTTGGATTATACTTTTTTTTTTGATTTACCCATGGAGCAATGGTTTTCCGTTTTGTTTTTCCCTTGGATTTACTTTTTTGAACTGTGACTTTGGACACCTTTCCTTTGGATTATGATTTGTTGTTTTTCATTATTTTACGGACATGCTGCTTTTCGTTTTTAATTCCCATTGTCGTTTGTTTATTTTTAATTCCATTTATGTTGCTTTTAATACATTTTTTTCATCAAACTTCAATGTGTAGTATCATCTCATTGGTTTCATGCATGTCATGATATGGGTTTTGACATTCACTTACACCCATTGTGTGTATGTGAGGGACATGTGTTCATTTACATACTTTCCATTGGGGTTGTATCATGTAATTGGCATTTCTAAGTGGGTGGATGCAATACTTGGGTGGGTGTTTGGCATGTGGAGGCTGCCCATAAAGGCCAGAGATCTAGATTGTGATGACGTGTTGGCTGGGGGACGTGAGTGGGGGCCTGCGGGCAGGTGCCCTGCACTGCTGGGGGTGCAAGGGGACATGAGTGGGGGCCTGCAGGCAGGTGCGCTGCACTGCTGGGGGGTCTGATACTTGCCTGTATGTGTGACATAGGCCATGTACGCATGTGTGTGTGCAGGGACATCATGCGTGTGAGACCAGTAATGTGTGAAGCACACGGTTGGTGTATGTGTTTAAATGCAACATGGGGAGCCCTATGCGGAATGGACACATGAGAGCATGCCAGTCTCTGTTCCTGGACATGGGTGGGGGTGAGGGATGGGTGCTGATGCCATGTACATGTATGGTGTCCATGTCTGTGTGCCTGACTTGCGTGTCTGTGACTTGTGAATGCCATGGATGCATGACACATGTCTGTGACAATGTTCAGAATCACTGATGCAGCCTAATTATCCTTGCATCCACTGTGTCTGGGGTGTACGAGTCCAGATGGATGAAACTACGGTGAAGTGTGTGCATGTGATAGGCATGACCCATGATGCATGTGAGTTCCAAAACAACATTGTATGTTTCAAGATTCCCTTGGACATGTATGCTAATGTCCATAGCATGCGCCATGCCTGTTACTGCATGTGTTTTGCCTGCACTGACCCATGTGTTGTGGAGGGACATGATGGAAGTGATCTTTGACAGTGCCACTCATCTGCTATTGCTTCCTGTCTAGGGGACCATTGTACAGTACCCTGATGCTTGTGTTCTATGTCTCCCTCTACACAGCGCCAAGTGAAGAAGAGGGCGGAGACGGCGCTGTGGAGCAAAGCGGCGGGGATGCCCCCACGGCTGCAGCAGAAGGGGTGGGTGAGCCCCCACAGGGGCTTGCAACGGCGGAAGACGGGGTGGAGCCATCCAGGTTGGTGGTTTCCACAGAGGAGGAGGAGGCCGCTACTGAGCCGCACATGGGGCCAGGTGGGGGCATCCCTGCTGGTGCAAGTGGTGCAGTCCAGGGGCAGGGGCAGGAGGCAGCACAGGTCGCCGTGGAGGGGCCTGTGCATGTCACTGTTCCTGACACTGACTGCACCACCATGCACCAGCAGGGATGCCCCATCCCAGGCCCGTCCACAGGTAGGGGGGATGTCCATGTCATCTGACTCCCCTCCACCTGCGGACAAGGGGACCCCTGGCCGTATGGAGAAGGTCCCGATTGGTGTCGTGTTGCGCACGGGTGTCATTCGTGATGACGTGCGTGCTTCCTGGGTGGAGCATGCACGTCATCACGAAGAGCACCGTGCCAACGTGGCCCAGTTGGGAGCGTCCGTGGTCGGGGGTTTCGTACATGTGTCGGCCACTCTGGCGACCCTCTCCTCCTCTGTGGAGGCTATGCGCCAGTCGTTCTCCATGCCGTCTTCAGGCCCAGATGCCAACAGGGCCCCCTGTGGACCTGCCCCGACCAACGCAGCCAACTCGGTGGGGATCCCATCCCTGCCACAGTCGGGAGTCGGAGGTCCAGCAGGGTTGGACACACCAGCAACTGGACCCCAGCAGATGGAGGATGTGACGGCATCATCGTGCAGGGCGGGGGCAAGACGGCGTCGGTGGATTCCATCAGCGTGGATGCCGTCGTGCTGGCACAGGCAGTTGCGTCGGAGGCAGCAGCAGGCTCGACGTGGGAGGCATCATGGCTCGGGCCATCAACATCAGGGGGGCAGGCATCGGCCGGAGGGCAGGAGAACCCTGGAATGGGAGTGTCTTCCGTGTGGGAGCAGTTGGGCCAGCAGATAGGTGCGGAGCGGCGGCGGGCAGAGGAGGAACGGCTCACAATGGTCAGGGCGGAGAGGCGGGCTGAGTGCCTTGAGGGTATTCGCAGGGAGTTGGAGCTGGACACTACATTATCCCTGCGAGACCTCAGGGCCAAGGAACATGCCTGCCTCCAAGCCATTGAACAGGAGTTCGATGATGCCCTGGCCCATGACATCAACCAGTGAGCCGTCGGACTAGCCCGCCGCCTTTGTATATAGTTATTTAGGTTTAGGTTTCATTTCTTTATTATTATGATTTGGAGTCCACGGACTTTGCTCCACTTTTTGTGTGCATGGACCCTTCAGACTTTCTTTTTCAATTTTCTGGACATGTATATACTTTCTTTTAGTCATATTCACATGGAGTAATGTTTTTTATGCTTTTCATCTTTGGATTTCGTTCTATGGACTTTGGGGATGCACCACTTATATTTTTTCATGTTTTGGATTTCTTTTCTTGCTTGAATTTGAGTTTCTTTTTCTTATTTCAAAAATTATTTCTTCATTTGCATGTGTGCTTTTCATTTTGACATTTGTTATACTTTTTAATACATTTCTTTATTCAACATTATTGGTGTGGTGTACAGTGATGATTTTGGTGCATGTCTCCATGAGCATTGGCACAGTCATGTGTTGCAACTGTGTGGCTCTGTAGGACATTTGCTGATGGGCATGCTGGTTCTTTTCAGACTATCATGGAAAGGATGATTTACTAGGGAGTGGGTGCAGTGGTTCGTTGGGTGTTTGCACTGGAGGGTGGAGGGGTGTGATTTGGGTTGGCATTAGGGCCATGGGTCTGTATAGTCATGGCGTGGTGTTTTGGGGACATGTGTGGGGGCCTGCTGGCAGGTGCCCTGCACTGCTGGGGGTGGGGGTGCAAGGGGGCATGAGTGGGGGCCTGCTGGCAGGTGCCCTGCAATGCTGGGGGGTGGGGGTGCAAGGGGACATGAGTGGGGGCCTGCTGGCAGGTGCCCTGCACTGCTGGGGGGTGGGGGTGCAAGGGGACATGAGTGGGATCCTGCTGGCAGGTGCCCCTGGGGGGTGGGGGTGCAAGGGGACATGAGTGGGACATGAGTGGGGGCCTGCTGGCAGGTGCCCCTCAGTGCTGGGGGGTGAGGGTGCAAGGGGACATGAGTGGGGGCCTGCTGGCAGGTGCCCTGCACTGCTGGGGTGTGGGGGTCCAAAGGGACATGAGTGGGGGCCTGCTGGCAGGTGCCCCGCAATGCTGAGTGGTGGGGGTGCAAGGGGACATGAGTGGGGGCCTGCGGGCAGGTGCCCCGCAATGCTGGGGGGTTGGGGGTTCAAGGGGACATGAGTGGGACATGAGTGGGGGCTTTCGGGCAGGTGCCCCGCAATGCTGGGGGGTGGGGGTGCAAGGGGACATGAGTGGGGGCCTGCTGGCAGGTGCCCCACACTGCTGGGGGGTGGGGGTGCAAGGGGACATGAGTTGGTGATCAGTAGTGCAAGGAGACATGTGCCTTTGCTGGGGGGCATGCCCATGTTGGGTGGGCTGCCTGCAGGACATGACCAGGGGTGCAGGGTAGTCCCCTGTGGTGTGGGCTGCCTGCAGGGACCGTGGAGGGTGTAGAGGGAACACCTGGGAGGACCCACACTGCCAAATCACGTGTAGTACTCCCCGGCACCCCCGAAATACACGTACCCTGCTGAAATCGCGTGTGAAACTTCCCGCACACCCCAGTAATACACGTACCCCTCTCGCACAGGGCCAATCGCATGTGAAACTTCCCGCGAACCCCAGCAATACACGCACCCTGCTGAAATTGCGTGTGAAACTTCCCGCGCACCCCAGTAATACACGTACCCCACTCCCACAGGGCCAATCGCGTGTGAAACTTCCCGCGATCCCCAGTAATACACGTACCCTGCTGAAATCGTGTGTGAAACTTCCCGCGCACCCCTGAAATACACGTACCCTGCTGAAATCGCGTGTGAAACTTCCTGCGCACCCCAGTAATACACGTACCCTGCTGGAATCGCGTGTGAAATTTCCCGCGCACCCCTGAAATACACGTACCCTGCTGAAATTGCGTGTGAAACTTCCCGCGCACCCCAGTAATACACGTACCCCGCTCGCACAGGGCCAATCGCGTGTGAAACTTCCCGCGATCCCCAGTAATACACGTACCCTGCTGGAATCGCATGTGAAATTTCCCGCGCACCCCTGAAATACACGTACCTTGCTGAAATCGCGTGTGAAACTTCCCGCGCACCCCAGTAATACACGTACCCCGCTCGCACATGGCCAATCGCGTGTGAAACTTCCCGCGAACCCCAGTAATACACGTTCCCCGCTTGCCGTGCTGGTACAGGGTTAGCGCAGCCCTTTGCGCTGGATTGGGGATTTTTATGGCTTTTCCCTGCGCGAGGGACGTTCTTGGGGGTGCGACTGGCGCTGCTGCAGGGTCACTGCGCCACTGTGCGCCACGGCTGGTTTTGGTAGCTGAAATCCATGAATACGCTGTGCGCGGAAATGGATTATAGCGCACGCGGCTGGCGCAGAGATTTGCACGCGCACACTGTGCGCCAGCCGCGTGCGCCACTTGTGCGCTAAATTCTATGAATTACCCCCTAAGTGTTTTGGAGTGTGATGATATTGACTTGTTTTAGTGGAAGATTAATACTTTTGGTCAAATTGGTTTGAAGAGAGAAAATTGGAATACAATTGATTGAAAATATGAATAGGGAAAAAAGAATTTTAATGAATGAGGAAGGTTTTCATCATTGCACTGAAGGAGATCCAGATTTGGCAACTGGAAATGTTTGGTACAAGGAGATTTTACATGTGGGGAGAGAAAGAGTGAATTGCACTTGCTATGTCTGCTCTCTCATCCCACACGCGATAGGTGTGCCCAAACCTTTTCGACTCCAATCTGTGTCTTATGAGGAAGCAGGATGCCTAATGCACCTGTCACTCTGCAAAACTAGAAGTTTGCTCTAGGAGAAAAAAGGTAACGGTTCAGTGGGTGGATGAAGGAGAAAAGGTTTATGAAGACAATTTTGTGAAATTAACAAAAATGGTTGAAAATGAAGAAACACAGCATAAGGTAGTGGAATATGTGACAGAAGGTCCTAAAAAAGGGGGAATTACACATAAGAGACCACAAGAGATTGTGGTGCACAAGTGAGGAAGGACAAAGCATACCCTGGTGTCATACAAGATGAGGTAGAAGTAGCAGTGTGGTATGGGGACAAATGGGAGGGGGGAATAATTCAATGTCGTGCTGAGGGATGGTAGGTTTTTACCAAAATGTGGCTGCCATGGTGAATGACAGTTGCAGGGCAATTTAGGGGAAATATATGCATGCATTAACTTGGTTACATGAAAAGCATTAACCAGTTGACATCAAGAGCTGTAAACAATTCCTGTGATGTTTCAAGCGGAGTGGCTCCATCTACCTGGGCAGTAACTCTGGATGAGAGTCAATGTTAATTCAAAAGATTCATTAATTAGTACTTAATCAGTACATTGAACACTGTTAAATTCTTTTGATGAAAAAAATGTATTAAAAGCAACATAAATGGAATTAAAAATAAACAAACGACAATGGGAATTAAAAACGAAAAGCAGCATGTCCGTAAAATAATGAAAAACAACAAATCATAATCCAAAGGAAAGGTGTCCAAAGTCACAGTTAAAAAAAAAGTAAATCCAAGGGAAAAACAAAACGGAAAACCATTGCTCCATGGGTAAATCAAAAAAAAAAAAGTATAATCCAACAGTCAACTATATACAGATAAACAATCCAGATCCAGGGTCCATGATCCCAACTGAAGAAATGAAACCTATCTAAAAATACTACCTAATAAAAAAACTATATACAAAAATGTGGTCCATTGTCCAAAATAAATAAAAAAGCAAAGGAAACCTAACACTAACTACATAACTATTTACAAGGGCAGCGGGCTAGTCCGACGGTTCACTTTTGGATGTCCCGGGCCAGGGCATCATCGAACTCCTGCTCGATGTCCCGGAGGCGGTCCTCTTCCATGGCCCCGAGGGTTCGCAGGGACGATGTCATCTGGAACTCCAGGTCCCTGCGAATGGCCTCGAGGCACTCGGCCCGCCTCAGGGCCCTCCGCATGGAGTTCTCCGCCCTGACCATCGTGAGCTGTGCCTCTTCTGCCCGCTGCTGCTCCGCATCTATTGCATGGCCCAACCGCTGCCACACGGAAGACACTTCCCGTCCAGGGTCCTCCTGCCCTCTGGCCGATGCCTACCCCTCCGATGATGAAGGCCCCGAGTCATCATGGCTCCCACCTTGTTGCTGCTGCTGCTGCTGTGCTGCTGCCTGTGCCCTGGCTCCTGCTGCCTGCACATGCTCCTCCAGCTGGGGTGCAGTTGTGGAGGTGGCCACCCCTGCTGGACGTCCGACTCCCGACTGTGGCAGGGATCTGTTGTCCACCAGCCTGGCCGCAGGGTCAGAGGCAGCTCCACAGGGCACCCAAGTGATACATGGGTGGGAAGATGGCATGGAGGATGACTGGGGCATAGGGGGTTCAGTTGAGGAGGGGGTCGGAACAAGGTCCAGGAAACGGAGGAATCCGGCCCTGGTGAGCTGTCCCAGTGGGTCATCGCGGTCAACGAGCCATGCGAGAAGACGTGCAGTCTCCTCATGAAAAGTCTGCAGGTCACTTCGCATGGCACGTTGACGCAACGCCACCTCACCCAGGACAGGCTCAACCTGGTGCCGGATAGCCACATCCGCAGGGAGAGGAAGGCCAGTTGGTGTAAGCCAATCCCCTCCCTGAGAACGGGTCTGGACGTAGGCATCCCTGCTGGTGCAAGATGATGCAGTGACAGGATCAGGGACAGGATTGCACACAGGCACCTCCGCGGCGGCCTGTGCTGCCTCCTGTCCCTGGTCCTGCACTGCACCAGTGGAATCCCCACCTCCAGACCCCGTCTCTGTCCCTTGCACGGCCTCCTCCTCCACCAAACCCCCAACCAACCTGGATGACTCCATGCCATCTTCCTCCGTTGGGCCCTGTGGGGTCTCAGCTGCCCCTTCTACTGCCGAGGAGTCCAACTCTGACCTCCGCCTCTTGGACCTCCACTCGGCAGCTGCGGCCTGGGACGTGGCACCGGACTCCTCACTCCCCGACGAGATGACAACCTGGGAGGGGAGCCGTGCCTTGTGTCTCCGGCTGGCGGTGCGATCCCCGCCGCTGTGCTCCACAGCACCTTCTCCGCCCTCTTCATCAGTTGACGCTGCAGACAGGGAGAAATGAAACACAGGCATCACAGCACTGTACAATGGACTCATACACACATGACAGTTCCACGTGAGTGGCATTGTCAAACTTCAGACATGGCATCACAATCCCCAACACACATGTCATTTTGACTCACACACATGAGCTATTCCACAGCCATATTGCAACAGCCAGCACCATCCATACACATACAACAGCATGAGCAGCCAAAGGTGAGCCAGACATCACATGAAACACAGGGAGTGCACTACACATGCACACACGCCAACACACTTACATGCATGTGTACACCTCCGCCAACTGTCACAGTGTTGAGATCGGCATCCATGTCACATCTGCAAATCTGTTTTCCACATATCAGTGTCACATGCATCCATGTTGCATCACTGCCGCACCCTTGTCAAATAGACACACATGCACACGGTGCACATACATGCAGCTGGAACCAACATCCATGTGTGACACCACAACCATGCCAACTGACATACACAGTAATCCAAACATGTGTGCTCACACATCTGCATTTGGCTTGCATGCTTACCCACACATACACCAGCCATGTGTCTCACACATGAAAGGACTTGCATGTGTCTGCCTCACAGCCCTGTACATACACATCCAGACATGGCCCTATAAAAACACATGTACAACCTGCACACTACTGGCACACCACCACACGCACAGCTTCCAATCACTATGCATTTACACTTACTGCTCGACTAGCCCGCCGCCTTTGTATATAGTTATTTAGGTTTAGGTTTCATTTCTTTATTATTATGATTTGGAGTCCACGGACTTTGCTCCACTTTGTGTGCATGGACCCTTCAGACTTTCTTTTTCAATTTTCTGGACATGTATATACTTTCTTTTAGTCATATTCACATGGAGTAATGTGTTTTTATGCTTTTCATCTTTGGATTTCGTTCTATGGACTTTGGGGATGCACCACTTATATTATTTCATGTTTTGGATTTCTTTTCTTGCTTGAATTTGAGTTTCTTTTTCTTATTTCAAAAATTATTTCTTCATTTGCATGTGTGCTTTTCATTTTGACATTTGTTATACTTTTTAATACATTTCTTTATTCAACATTATTGGTGTGGTGTACAGTGATGATTTTGGTGCATGTCTCCATGAGCATTGGCACAGTCATGTGTTGCAACTGTGTGGCTCTGTATGACATTTGCTGATGGGCATGCTGGTTCTTTTCAGACTATCATGGAAAGGATGATTTACTAGGGAGTGGGTGCAGTGGTTCGTTGGGTGTTTGCACTGGAGGGTGGAGGGGTGTGATTTGGGTTGGCATTAGGGCCATGGGTCTGTATAGTCATGACGTGGTGTTTTGGGGACATGTGTGGGGGCCTGCTGGCAGGTGCCCTGCACTGCTGGGGGTGGGGGTGCAAGGGGGCATGAGTGAGGCCTGCTGGCAGGTGCCCTGCAATGCTGGGGGGTGGGGGTGCAAGGGGACATGAGTGGGGTCCTGCTGGCAGGTGCCCCCTGGGGGGTGGGGGTGCAAGGGGACATGAGTGGGACATGAGTGGGGGCCTGCTGGCAGGTGCCCCTCAGTGCTGGGGGGTGAGGGTGCAAGGGGACATGAGTGGGGGCCTGCTGGCAGGTGCCCTGCACTGCTGGGGTGTGGGGGTCCAAAGGGACATGAGTGGGGGCCTGCTGGCAGGTGCCCCGCAATGCTGAGTGGTGGGGGTGAAAGGGGACATGAGTGGGACATGAGTGGGGGCCTGCGGGCAGGTGCCCCGCAATGCTGGGGGGTTGGGGGTTCAAGGGGACATGAGTGGGGGCTTGCGGGCAGGTGCCCCGCAATGCTGGGGGGTTGGGGTGCAAGGGGACATGAGTGGGGGCCTGCTGGCAGGTGCCCCGCACTGGTGGGGGTGCAAGGGGACATGAGTTGGTGATCAGTAGTGCAAGGAGACATGTGCCTTTGCTGGGGGGCATGCCCATGTTGGGTGGGCTGCCTGCAGGACATGACCAGGGGTGCAGGGTAGTCCCCTGTGGTGTGGGCTGCCTGCAGGGACCGTGGAGGGTGTAGAGGGAACACCTGGGAGGACCCACACTGCCAAATCACGTGTAGTACTCCCCGGCACCCCCGAAATACACGTACCCTGCTGAAATCGCGTGTGAAACTTCCCGCACACCCCAGTAATACACGTACCCCTCTCGCACAGGGCCAATCGCATGTGAAACTTCCCGCGAACCCCAGTAATACACGCACCCTGCTGAAATTGCGTGTGAAACTTCCCGCGCACCCCAGTAATACACGTACCCCGCTCCCACAGGGCCAATCGCGTGTGAAACTTCCCGCGCACCCCTGAAATACACGTACCCTGCTGAAATCACGTGTGAAACTTCCTGCGCACCCCAGTAATACACGTACCCTGCTGGAATCGCGTGTGAAACTTCCCGCGCACCCCAGTAATACACGTACCCCGCTCGCACAGGGCCAATCGCGTGTGAAACTTCCCGCGATCCCCAGTAATACACGTACCCTGCTGGAATCGCATGTGAAATTTCCCGCACACCCCTGAAATACACGTACCTTGCTGAAATCGCGTGTGAAACTTCCCGCGCACCCCAGTAATACACGTACCCCGCTCGCACAGGGCCAATCGCGTGTGAAACTTCCCGCGAACCCCAGTAATACACGTTCCCCGCTTGCCGTGCTGGTACAGGGTTAGCGCAGCCCTTTGCGCTGGATTGGGGATTTTTATGGCTTTTCCCTGCGCGAGGGACGTTCTTGGGGGTGTAACTGGCGCTGCTGCAGGGTCGCTGCGCCACTGTGCGCCACGGCTGGTTTTGGTAGCTGAAATCCATGAATACGCTGTGCGCGGAAATGGATTATAGCGCACGCGGCTGGCGCAGAGATTTGCACGCGCACACTGTGCGCCAGCCGCGTGCGCCACTTGTGCGCTAAATTCTATGAATTACCCCCTAAGTGTTTTGGAGTGTGATGATATTGATTTGTTTTAGTGGAAGATTAATACTTTTGGTCAATTTGGTTTGAAGAGAGAAAATTGGAATACAATTGATTGAAAATATAAATAGGGAAAAAAGAATTTTAATGAATGAGGAAGGTTTTCATCATTGCACTGAAGGAGATCCAGATTTGGCAACTGGAAATGTTTGGTACAAGGAGATTTTACATGTGGGGAGAGAAAGAGTGAATTGCACTTGCTACATCTGCTCTCTCATCCCACACGCGATAGGTGTGCCCAAACCTTTTCGACTCCAATCTGTGTCTTATGAGGAAGCAGGATGCCTAATGCACCTGTCACTCTGCAAAACTAGAAGTTTGCTCTAGGGGAAAAAAGGTAACGGTTCAGTGGGTGGATGAAGGAGAAAAGGTTTATGAAGACAATTTTGTGAAATTAACAAAAATGGTTGAAAATGAAGAAACACAGCATAAGGTAGTGGAATATGTGACAGAAGGTCCTAAAAAAGGGGGAATTACACATAAGAGACCACAAGAGATTGTGGTGCACAAGTGAGGAAGGACAAAGCATACCCTGGTGTCATACAAGATGAGGGTAGAAGTAGCAGTGTGTTATGGGGACAAATGGGAGGGGGGAATAATTCAATGTCGTGCTGAGGGATGGTAGGTTTTTACCAAAATATGGCTGCCATGGTGAATGACAGTTGCAGGGCAATTTAGGGGAAATATATGCATGCATTAACTTGGTTACATGAAAAGCATTAACCAGTTGACATCAAGAGCTGTAAACAATTCCTGTGATGTTTCAAGCGGAGTGGCTCCATCTACCTGGGCAGTAACTCTGGATGAGAGTCAATGTTAATTCAAAAGATTCATTAATTAGTACTTAATCAGTACATTGAACACTGTTAAATTCTTTTGATTCACCATTTAAGAAATGATACTCGTAGTTGGATTTCATGTGTATGTATTATTCTCATACATATACCATGTTCATTCACCTTACTGCCAATAATTTTTTTTCACCATCAAATTCAAATAACAGAAGTTTGCAAAAGGTTTACAAGAAAATAATTCAATAAACTTTAAATAAAAGGTTCAACGCGTTTCGAGAGATAATCTCTCTTTTTCAGGAGCAAATTAAAGTCTTGTATATCATTCAGAGAAATACTTTCATGTCCATTCTTATGTCCATAAATCGTGCATTCATTTACTTTCGTTAGAAGTGGTTGCATATTCAACCATCTCTTTGTCAGATAATATACGGTCACCATGTGGAGTGATGGTTACTCTTGTTCTAGTCTGGTAATGGAGTATCCCCTGTGATTAATGTAAATAACAATATGTTATAAATAATTGTTGATGTAACCAATTGTTGATACACCTATTGATTGGTAAGTGTGGATGATTTGTTACCATCTATTACCTGAATCCTATGCTTTGGTCATCTCAAAAGGAAAGGAGATTTCATTTTCATCTATCCGTTGCCCTGTTTTTGCTTGTGAATGGTTACGCCTTTAAGGAAAATTCAATGTCCTGCAATACAGGTATGTGTATGTCAGTACCTATTTATCTCACTTCAGTATAAATCAGGTTTTATACTTCGAGTTAAACATTTACTTGCATCAATGGTTAGTTCTATAGTATCAACAACAGATACTAGCTCTGTGGATAACTTAAGAATCCCCATGGTGCTCACCTCTCTATTGTGTTCAAGCGGAGTCTCCATACATAGCCACGCGTATCACTCAGACTGTATTCAATTGCTGCAGTAGCGATCGTGATATGTCCCAACATAATCTTTCAGAAAGAAAAATGTTTTACTACTTAGCTAAACTCATTCACGACATCAGCTGAATTATTCAGTCAATAATGCTTACGGTAGATTCAGAATTCTTCAATTCCACAAGTGAAACTGCTCTCTCTTGCTGCGACCGTACCCAACAAAGCGCTAGTTGCTAGGCAGCCCTTGCGCTCTATACAGCGTGCGGTTACACGAGCGTGATCACGTTCTGTGCAAAGGCTCATGGGAATTGTAGTGGATTGGTATGCAGGGCTTCATATGTATACTAGTAACGCTTTCTAGCCATCAAAGGCGCCATATGTGTGCTACCAGCACTAGCTGATTCTTCAGGCTTTGAGAATTCGGATATTGCTTATACGTTTCTTTTCTTTCATGTGTGTCTATTAAGTATGCAAGGAGATGCATAATGGAGCACTAGTTGGAAGGCAACCATCGCGCTCCATGCGGCGTGCCGGTTATATAAGCATGATCATGTTCTGTGCAAAGAATCATGGGATTTGTAGTCAATTCACCCGATGTGCGAGGCTCCATATGTATGCTTGCACCATTTTTTAGCCATTCATTCTAAAAGCACCATGTGTGTACTGCCAGTACTTAATCATTCTTCAGGCTGTAGGAATTCAGATCTGGTTAACACAATTATTTTCACCTAAATGTGATGCATTATGGAGGATGTCACAGACATCATACCGATATACAAGAGCAGGTTTCTAATTAAAGACCATAGTCATTGTCCAAGAAGGGAACTTACATAACTCTTAATACTGCTATATGTGGTTAGGTTCAATTATATTGTAGCCATCATTCTACATTGATGTTCCAAGTTGAAAGTGACAGTTTCAATTCCGTAATTTTCCAACCCAGATAAGAATGTTCACAGAGGTCTTATTTACACTGCATTCTCTTAATTGGGTGTATTGTCTAATACATTAAATTGCGCCATTTCTAAGCTCAGACTGTTCATATATTCACTATTTGGTGAGTGGATATCCCTCTTCCTGCATTTATCTATCACAGAATTAATGAAACATTCTGGTGTACATAATCATTAACACTCTTGGAAAACAATTAAAAAAACAATTAACAATATGGTGTTGTTCACAAGTGTGTATCCACGTTCTGCCCTAAACATAGTTCAGATCAGTTGGTAGGTCCTTACAAGAATACATTCAACAATGCAAATTTTCGAATCAATTGCTGGGTCCTCACAAAAATACATTCAATGAGAATTCTTCATTCATCCCCCGTGGCTCAAGGGACTCTAGCTTGTGAATCCAAAACATTTCTCTGCGGGACAGAATTTGTTGTAGATTACCCCCTCGTGGTGGTTTGGTTACCAGTTCAAGAATTACAAATCTTAGTTGTGAGATTGTATGATGTTTATTCAAAAAGTGTCTAGACACTGGATATTTTTCATTTCTTGTCCGTATATTAGATTTATGAACTGTGATTCTATCTTTTACCCTCCTCGTAGTTTGACCTACATAGTATTGTCCACATGGGCAGATTAGTGCATAGATTGCCCATTTACTTTCACATGTCGCATAATCATGAAGTGCTATTTTCTGTCCAGTGTATGGATGTCTAATTAGTTTACCCTTTTGTACGTTCTTGCAGTGGCAACAATTCAAACAAGGAAAAGTTCCTTTCTTGGGTTTGGAGAGAAACAGTTGTTTGGATTGGTCTGTTCTTTCTGCTTTAACCAAAGCGTCTCTCAAGTTACGACCCCGTTTGTATGCCATCAATGGCTGATTAGGGAACAATGTACTCAATTGTGGATCCAATCTTGTGATTTTACAATTTTTTGTTAGGATTCTTCTAATTTGAGAGCTCTTTTGTGAATATTGAGATAAATATATTAGAGGATATTCCTCTTTGGTTGCCTTGAGTCCCGGTTGTAGTAAATTTATTCAATTCTTTGACCTGCATTTCGTCACTGCTTCCGACAGAATTTGTTCTGGGAAACCTCTCTCCTGAAATCGTTTGATTTGATCTTCTTCCTCTTTTCTGTAAGATTCTTCTTCAGAGACTATCCGTCTGATTCTTAACAATTGGCTCAGTGGAGGGTTATTTTTTAGATGTTGTTTATGATGACTAGTATAGTATAAGCTGTTATTGACATCCGTCGGTTTCCTGAAAATGGTAGTGTGTAATTGACTATTCTTAGGGGTTATCTTCACATCTAGAAAGTTCACCTCCGGTGTGCCCATTTCTAGGGTGAATTTTATCTTTGGATTACAACTATTTAGGTAGTTTAGAAACGCCTCTATTTCAGTCGATGGTCCTTTCCAGATCCCAAAGATATCATCAATATATCTTCCCCACATGACTAGTTTAGGTGACCATGTAGGATTGTCCAAGATGTGGGTGGATTCAAAGTAAAACATAAACGTATTTGCGTAAACTGGAGCCATCGCTGAGCCCATAGATGTGCCTGAGGTTTGTAGATAGTACTGTCCCTTGGAAGTCAAATTTGTTCCACTTCGAGGACAGCCTTTTTTTATGACGAACAAACAAAGCTTTACAAAAGCATTGTTTTTAGGAAATTACTCTAAACAAAAATATCCAAAACCAAGTGTGAAAACATGAAAACCTACTGAATAGGAACCTTTCTTTCGTAAGCAAAATGGGACAGTGCGCGGATTGTAATTAATAGGATGGGGGGGGCACCACGTCCTTCTTCCCTACTGGATTCATGTGAAACGTGGTTACAGATGATTTATAAAGGCACAAAGTCTGTCTACTGGCCTTACCACTGGTTTTTATCACTCTTGCTCTGTTAAATAAGGAACAACCTAAAGGTTCCATAACCACCCTTTCAAACTCGTCTCTGTTTGTTCCATCTAATTGACCAGTATCACTCTTGTTCCACTTCCCATAAAATAGTGCACTTAGTGGTGCATAACATGCCCTATTAAGGGGTAATGGCTGTACATACTAACCCATTCCTTTCCCGCCATGCTGGTGTAAATGGGAGCAGACCCAACAATTTGTTCTATTCAGGATAGAGTGAGTCATATTCATTATCAAAAGCAACGTATTATTATCATACCCCTTTCTGTGTCTTTCTTCTAGTGGAGGGAGAGTATAAGAGAGTACATGGACTGGACTGTCTGTGGCAGGTGCATTGGTAGTAGACAAAAGAGAACTTAATGGATGCACGCTCTCCAAATACCATAATACTGGAATCAGTGTACTCAGAATACAAAGTAGTGTTATAATCATTACCATGAATTTCCTACAGCAAATCCTTATAGTCTCTATATCTATTATGTCATCAGCGTTGGTGCAGGAGGGAACAGAAGTGAGTATAGGCATTGTGTGCAATCCTTCTCCCCAGCAATGTTCGTCGTGAATAATTTCTTCACAGCAGCGCCGGTTAAAACAGCAAAGCATTCAAAGAGGTCAGCAAAGCATCTAGGCCAGTTCTCTTTAGCCCGAATTGCTAAACACGTGGCAAGGTTATTGTGACTCTGCACAGTGCTCCAAAGACTTTAGACTAGGCATTAATTGTGTTTGTACCATATGCGCGCCGCTTGTTCGCACGGGGTGATCAACATAGGTCATTCACTTTTTCTAAAGATAGCACCGGGAAGCCGTGTTCCAGAGTTTTCAATTAGATGCAGATTGATACAGCTCCCACGCTCCACTTCCCTAGTCCTCCGATTCCCAATTAATCCGTGTTGGGAATAGAGGCAAAACAAAACATGTAGATCAGATCACTTCCGATTTTGAGAACGTAGGTTGTACCTTATCGCCCCAGGTACTGTGTGATCCATGAATAATGCAGATTCACTTCCAGATGCAGGCTCGGTGTCAGCCTGTGATGCAATAAGTGATGAAGCAGGCTTCATGTCAGCCCGCAATGATGCAGATTCAGCTGGGCAAAGTTGGGGCACCTTTAGCCCTTTCTCCTTCGTGGCAATCTTTTCAGGCACTTTCTCTGGCTTAGGCAGTATTTGTGGCAGAGAACTGGCGAGGGTGTCTTTCGAGTCAAGGGCAGCTGTTTCTTTCTTGTCGTCTGGATCAGGCAGCTCTTTCAACGGGAATGGAATTCTTTTCGTATGGGTGGCATGAATCCATGCCTTTCGACCATCCACTCGGACTGCAGTCTGTGTTGCCAGGAGAATCTGGTACGGGCCCTTCCAGCGAGGTGCGAGCAAAGATTTCCTTTCAAAGTTTTTTTACCAGAATCCACTCTCCTGGCTGCAGACAATGCCCTGGGCCGGTGTATCTGACAGGAAGAGCCTCCTGCACCTGCTGATGAATCAAACATAGTTTCTGAGTTAACATGTTACAATAAGTGCTGAGCAAAGGGTATTCTATTTCATTCAAGCGCCTAGGCTGCAGGCAGCTCCAAACATTTGCGGGTCTCCCCATCATGATTTCGTATGGGGAGAGTCCAGTCCTTGCCTGCACAGACATGCGCATGCACAGCAATTGACTCCCTGAACAGATTTTGCTAATCTTATTTTTCAAAATTCCGTTCTGGCGCTCAACAAGACCAGCACTCATCGGGAGTCTGGCCGAATGGAATAGTTTATCAATCTGGAGGCCTACACAAATCTGTAATATCACGGCGGCAACAAAATGCGGGCCATTGTCTGACCATATGACCCGTGGCAGGCCAAATCTAGAGAAGTAATCTTTCAGCATCACTTTTGCTGTGCTCATTGCTGTGCAGGCCTTAACGTTACGTTTAATCAAATCAGAAACAATGCATTTCAATGCTTTCTCACCTTCCACCGAAATGTTATACTGTGGAATATGTGGCAATGTAAGTCCCTCCTTTAAAACAATTTTCACCGGCTCTATTTTCAAACAACCAACATCATTGTCATTCTTCGCCCATATACAAGTCGGTACGTTACTTAATTCAGTTGGTTTAGACAAAAATTGTGACACTGGCATTGGTTGTGGTGATATTGTCAAATACACTCCATCAGGAGAACAATGAATAACCGCACTTAATTTTTTCAACAAATTTAAACCCAATAAATTCTCGCCGCAATTTTGTGTCAAAAGGAACGGGCAAGACTCAGTGAATGGACCTAGTGTTATAGGTACCGACTGTGACACTGGATTGATTACTGGCGTACCTGCGAACCCTACTGAAACATTCTTTTGCCCTGACAGTGGTATCCCCGGAACCAAGTGATGGTCTATTGAGCACTTTTGCGCACCTGTGTCCACTAGAAAAGTGTGCTCTCTGTTCCCAACTTTCATCTCTACGTAGGGCCCTTTCTGATCAACGGGAATAGATACTGGTTCCGACCCCTGTCTTGGGCTGTCCTAGTTGAACAATACATCATCCGATGTAAAGTCGCCGGAATAGTATGAATTGGACTCAGCATCAAAAATGTTCCCTTCTCCTGCACTATTCTGCTGATGTTGGTTTTGGTTCCGATTCAGGTTATTTCCCTGGTTATTCTGAATTTGTGGCATCCTTGTGTTTCTAATTTGTCTTGGCGTTCCCGGGCAACCTCTATTCTGCCTTCTCGGGGCATTTCCATTCCTATTCTGCAAATGTGCGCACTGTGCTCGCCACTGACCTTCTCTACAATATGCGCATTGATTCAGTCCAATTGGACCTCCATGCATGTTGGAAAAATTCCCTCTCATTTGTGCATTACCTCTGCCCTTGTTATTATTCGCTACCTGCTGCATTAATACTCTTGTTTTTAGATTCACTCTAACCCTCACTTCTTTCTCTTTCTCTGCATTTACTCTATTCTCATAGTATTGTGCCATGTGTAATACTTCACCCTGTGATCTTGCTTGCCGCGCACTTTCAGATGTCATTATTCAATTTTGAATTTTCGGCAGCAGCCCTCTCACATATTTGTCAATAAATAGTCTCTTCTCGGTTCAGTGCTTAAATCTTGGCCACTAAAATCTGCAAATACTTCTTCAAATCTATTAAAATAGTCAGTAGCCAATTCATCTTTACCTTGCACACATGCCGTTAATTGGTCCCAAACAATTATCTTTTCAGGTATAAGTATTTTTCATTTCTGTACTATTCGCACTGGTAAGGCTAATAAAACTGGCGATGGCTTCTCGGCAGCCTTCCCGTCTGTATCCTCTTTAATCAAATGCTCCCACGTCCCACCCAAAATATCAATATCATCTACATTTCTAATTTGTTTCCATATATCTATGGGGGGAATCACAGGAAATAATAGGTCAATATCACTCATCGTGAAATTAGACGATTTCAAATAGGACTCAATTTCTTTATAAAATCCCGCCGGATTCTTGCTCAAATCAGGGATTGCTTGTTTTATACTATTTACCTCCTGCCTGGAAAAAGGGACATGCACAAACGGTGCTGTATAATGGGCTTCTATTACCTGTGTGTCAGTCGTTTCAGTGGCAGTAATCTCTACTTTTGGCACAAAGGTGGGAGGGACTTCTCTCATGGGCAATATCGAACTGGGCATTTCCTCATTGGTTCGCTTACTAAGCACTATAGCTAAGTCGAGGGAAAGGGCAGTCTTTCCAGTTTCAGGTAAAAACGCTATTTTGTATATCGTCATTAAATCGGAGGGGCAACAATACTTCTTTTCAAAACATTCATCTTGCAAATACTGAACCATTACCTCTAATACCTACCTCTGCATCTCTACCGTATACTGATCGAACGTATCATGCACCTCCATTGGAGAAATGTTAGCATCCATAATCCATCTAAGCGCTTCTCGTGTACATATTTTCATCTCCTCACTAACAGGTTTTGACGGCGGGAAAAAACTCCGCTTGACATATGGTACCACCTGTTGTTTCCCTCTTTTCACCTCTGCATGCAATTCAACAAGCTCATTTTTAAAATCAAATAGCCTGTCTATGTGCTCTTTTATCTCTGACGCACTTTCCCCTCATACGCGAAAAAGCATTTAGATCCCGTAACTTCTGCGATGCTAACATACCGGTCAATTTTTCCATCCATCTATCAGATACTCCCCCATGCATTCTAACAATACCTGTTATTCACCAAGCTTCTTATAGTCATACATTGCACTCAGCGTGGATGCCTCGTCATTGCCTTCAATGTACGTTTCTGCCCATTCTTTCAGTTCTTCTCTCCTCTCCCTGCTAACCGTACTACATGTTACTCTGGTGCTTCCTCTCTGTGCAGGCCCCGCCTCCGTAGAGCTGCCTTCTCCGGCAGCTGCTAATTCATGCTCTGTCGGTGGTGAGGGAAATGGTATCACGTGCACAGGGGGAGATGGTGCAGTTGGAGCAACAGGAATGGGGGTGGCAGCTGAGGTGGAGCAATGTGTATTGGTGCAATTGTGTCAATATTGCTTTGAGGACGTTCTTGTCTTTGTTCATTCAAAATTTTATTTATTAGTTCATCTGATGCATGTAACTCTTGTTGTATGCCTAATTGGATACTCCTATCCCCTCTTGTTATATCCTCAGTCCATTTTAGCTGTTCTAGTTCTAGTGCTTTTTCTGTGTTTGATTTGTGACTTCGTGCATGTTTCTCCCTACTTTTTAAACGGAGGTTAGCTTCTTTCCTCCAGTCTCTTATGACGTCAAATGTCGCGGGGCATGCTTTCTTGCGCAGCAGTACTGATTCTAAGTGTTCTATACGGGCCATCTTAAAAGTACCATCTTTCAGCCACTGCAAATCTACATGTCTGGTATGCCTATGCCAAATTCATTAAACATTACCGCCCCTAGCCCATATTTTACATACATTTCAAACACTGGCGACCCTATGGGTGGCGCAACCTGGCCAGTTTCCAAAGATTGTCCCACTAGACAGGAAGACAATTTCCCAGGCATATTGATCTTATTCGTACCTTACCCTTGGCGTTTGATCTTGCAAGAGCAACACTCAACCAATACCAGGGCTGTTAAGAATCGGGGCATGACTCACCTGATCAATCAGTTCGTCTCTCAAGACGCAATTCGTCCGTATACAGACGCAACCAAGATTCGTCGTGACTGCATATCTGGCTCAATCTGCCTCGTTTCGGGACCCTCGCCTCGATACTCTCTGGCCACTGCTCGTCGTTCAGGGATCGGTTGTTTACAGATCTGCAAAGGAGTATCTCATCACTTTCACAGGTTGCCCCGAACACCTTTCGATCCCGGCTCGACGGCCTCGTCCTCGATTCGTTTTCGCCTTCTTCAAATTCAACGAACACGATCGAGCAAATGGGGGAGGGTCCCTATTCAGGCTCCATTTTTTGCTAGGCCCTGAAGACCCTCGCATGTGGAAACAAGGCACAATCACCATACACCAAGTGATACGACAGGCACGAGGTTCGGTTTCCAAGTACTAGGGTTTATTGCAAAGCAAATTCTCTCGGCCGACTGGGTCTAACATCTCGCAACGTGTGTCATCCAGACCTCATGAGACGCAAGAGAGCAAACATTCTATAACAGTATCATATATAAAAAGACAATCGCACAATCTCTTTGTGACACATCAAAACGGCCCATAATGTATCTTCTTGAGCTAGGGTTCGGTAATGTCATGATCACTGCTTCCAAGGAGCCAGGATCAGTCCAACGTCCTTGGAAGCAGGCCCCTAACCCTGATCCTAGGCACCAGCCGGTCCCCACAGGGACCTTTTGGACCTTGTCCTGGCGCCGGTGGCACCAGGCTCATCAGAAGCCTTGGTCCCGGCACTGGAAGCGCCGGGCTCATCATAGGTGTGAAGATGCTTGGGTGGACTTACATGCGGCAGCCCATGCTGCTGACTTGCCAGACTCTTAAAAGTCCTCGGTGAACTGGGACTACTTTTCTTACCTGGGTGGGGCAGCTCCACTCCACTGGAACTCTTCTGGAAGCAGGAACTCTTTTCTTACCAAGGCGGGGCCGTGGAAGGAGATGCCTCATCACTCCCAGGCTATTTAAACCACACCCGATTGATGAAACGTGCTTCGCGTTATTCTGCATCTGCAGCAGAACGCTCACCGAGTCTGCTCCAGCTTTTCTTCTTTGGATCCTGAACCTGCAAGAATTATACTCACCATTCCGGTACCCGAGCAACATCAGCACCTGCAAAAGATCAGAAACAACAGGTTAGCAGAACGAACTTTCACACGCAGTGTTTGCTTACCTGATCCATCGGCAGCGGCCGTGTCTCACGCTGCACCTTCGCCTGCAAAGACAAACAGCATTACTTTACTTACCGGCACGTCGTGCATTCCGGATTCTTCACGCTGCATCTGCACAAAGACAAAAGCATTATTTTACTTACCGGCACGCCAGGCATTCCAGATTCTTCACGCTGCATCTGCACAAAGATAAACAGCATTATTCAACTTACCGGCACGCTGTGCATTTCGGATTCTTCACGCTGCATCTTCACCTGCATAGACAACAGCAGTGTTACACTCACCGGCACGTGGCGATTTCCGGATCTCTTCTTTCTGCATCGTCGCCTGCATAGACAAAGAAAGAGACAGTAAGAGCGCTTGCCATACTCACAGACTAAAGGTGTCCAGAAACTTACCGGTCGTGCAGACAACGACTGTACTCATCCTCTGAAGTCAAGAGGCTAACGTTTCACCAGTGAAGGAACTGGCAACGGCACCCTGCACTAGACGCAGATGGAGAGCCCAGCATTCACCTATCTAAGGTGAGCAAGTTGACCTGGGAGGGGGGTTCAACAGACAAGCTGGGAGGAGAGAGATAGGGACATTCAACAACCCAGACCTTTAATCCCCATATTATTTCACCTGCAGAAACCTCACCCTTCGAGTTTGACACACAGTGCGGAGAGGTTCGACCCCAGAAGCCAACCGAATCCTGCACATCACGTTTCGTGTTACGGACACCTTCCTGCCAAGAACCGCGCCTCCGTGGGAATCAGGTGAGCGTTACAGGTAATTGACAATTGTGACAAATATGACACATTATGACACGTTTCTTAATCTATATTACTCGTTTTAGAAACAATTTGCAGTAAGCAGATATAGTTCTTTGTTATGAAGAACACAAGGCACTTGTTCAGCGAGGAAACAGTGTTCGTAGGAGAGACACATTCCAAAGCGTGTTATCTACTGGTTTCTATTTGTGAACTAGGGGCCAGCCTAATCTAAGGAGAGCCTCGAAGAGGGGTCGCTTGGAAAGTATAATTCATGCTTTAACGGCCTGTTTCTATAGTTTCAGCGAAACCGACAGGCACCTGGGCCGCTGATTAAATGCCCCTCTGCTCGCCTTGAAGGACTTGTGAGGGAGGAAAACAATGTATTTCTGTACTGTTAGGCATTTCTGTCTGGGCCGGTCTCTCAACATGTAAATTGTGGCCTTGCTCCATGCATGAGCTGGATGAAATAAAATACATTTTGCAAAGCGTTGAACAGAGAAAACAAAGCAAATGGCGGATCTTGCACAAGATGGACGCTCTATGGTTATGCTGACGATTCTCTATAGGCGATGTAAGGTATATGATGCGATTGGTTTTCGGCCAACACAATATGCCTTCTATGCTTTGGTAGGGTAGTTTCTAAACTCACAGTATGGAGACTCCGCTTGAACACAATAGAGAGGTGAGCACCATGGGGATTCTTCATAGTTATCCACAGAGCTAGTAGCTGTTGTTGATACTATAGAACTAACCATTGATGCAAGTAAATGTTTAACTCGAAAGTGAGATAAATAGGTACTGACATACATATACCTGTATTGCCGGACATTGAATTTTCCTTGAAGGCGTCACCATTCACAAGCAAAAACATGGCCAAGGATAGATGAAAGCGAAATCTCCTTTCCTTTTGAGGGGACCAAAGCATAGGATTCAGGTAATAGATCATCCACAATTAACAATCAATAGGTGTATCAACAATTGGTAACATCAACAATTATTTATAACATATTGTTCACAGGGGATACTCCATTACCAGACTAGAACAAGAGTAACCATCACTCCACATGGTGACCGTATATTATCTGACAAAGAGATGGTTGAATACGCAACCACTTCTAACGAAAGCAAATGAATGCACGATTTATGGACATAAGAATGGACATGAAAGTATTTCTCTGAATGATATACTAGACTTTATTGCTCCTGAAGAAGAGAGATTATCTCTCGAAACGCGTTGAACCTTTTATTTAATGTTTATTGAATTTTTTCTTGTAAACCTTTTGCAAACTTCTGTTATTTGAATTTGATGGTGAAAAAATTGGCAGTAAGGTGAATGAACATGGTATATGTATGAGAATAATACATACACATGAAATCCAACTACGAGTATCATTTCTTAAATGGTGAATCAAATGAATTCGTTAACAGTATTCACTGAACTGATTAAGTATCGAACTAATTAATGAATCTTGTGAATTAACATTGACTGGACGTCATTGCCAGTATTTATAGGTGTGCAGGGGAAGGGGGCACCCATAATTTATGGGTTCTCCATCTGCCTCATTATTCTTTTGACTTCTGATACCCGAGTCATTCTCTCTCCCCCGCACTCTCTATTCTCAATAACTATCAGTGAGCCCAGGAGCTCCAAACAATAGAATATTCTACATTAATGACTACTTCAAACAAAGGGTTTGCTTGTTCTCTATCTTTGTTTAGTACACTAACTCTGGATGCACCACAGTGATGCAGAATTCAGCGCTGACGCAGGGGACTGCTGTGGTGATGGACGTATGGTGGGCCTGTGGATCGAAGGCTTATGTCCAGCTTCCGCCCGACTGGAGTGGTGTTTGTCCTCTTGTCACTTTGCACAGTCCTGCACTAGTGGTGCCTTGTAATAGCACCACCATGAAGATTGCGTCGCAGAAAAAATGGCACAGCAAGATTCATTATAATAAGGTCCCTATGCAGGATGGATACTTTGATAATGTCCAAGCAATAGTTTGCCTGAGCCCTGTTTTAGGGATACGGTCTTCCCGAATGAAATGGGTTGAATACTTAGTTTATTGTTTGATGAAGGTGGACTGTATTACCTAAACAGGAGGGAGGACAGTTCTAGCTCTGTTCAATGAAATACCTCCACTAAGGCTGATTACATCTAATGATATCAAACTGGTAGACTGCATTCATCTGGAACAGTATGATTATGTCCGCCTGGTAATCCCTTCAAGGATGGTTTTTGGTGTTTTGTTGAATGAAGTAGAGAACTTCCATAAATTGGGGTATGATCTTAGGCCCTACAATCACACTGTTGAGGTGGGCTGTGATGGTAGGGGCTGGGAAGGGACAGATGTAAGTAGGAACGATGAGGGGAGAGAGAGTGAGTGGCAGAGTACAAGTAGATGCATACAAGGGGCTGGATGTACCTAATAGGCGGTGGCTTGCAATAACACTCAGAGAAGCCATTGCACAATTATAAGAAATTAAATGACCCTTTTAGCGTTGAAACTGATTTTGCACTAATCTGTTGGAATGTTCCAGGATTCTCTGCACTATGTACAAATGGAACTCTGTGTCAGTTCTTGCGTTCTTCCCCACTTATTTGTTTACAAGAAACTTGGTTGACAGAACTACCTCTGTTTCAACGGTATGACTTAGCTTATAAATTAGCGACACAGGGCCTCTGTGGTCGTCCTGCTGGCGGTCTGTTGGTCGCATTTCAACAAGGAGTGGGACTTTCTATGGTTAGTCAACATAATGTATGTAAGGGTGTCCTAGCTGTGATCCAAAAAATTGAAAATGGTCAACTCTTGAATTATGTACTATTGTTCAACATATGTTGGAACCCAGATGGAAATTTGAAAAATACTTTAGCACTGGTGAATCTAAAGATCGAAAATTGGTACCTTGAATGTCCAGGGGGTCAGGTGGTGGTAGGAGATTGTAATGCTGACTGAACCACTTCCCCTCTAACAAACTATGATCAACTATTACAGGCCACCTCCCCAAACTCAAAAAGGTATAGGGACAAAGATGGCACTCTAACTTCGAAAGCTGGGGCCTCCAATTGTTATCTGTAACCACAGAGGGGGTTGAGTAAGCCCATACTACTTGGCTTGGCAACAATATCTCTTGGCAATAATACCTCTTCATGCATAGACTACATATTCGTATCACAAGATATTTGTAATCAAAATCTTTTGAAGAATTATGTACGGAGTTTAGCGAACACACTATATTGCTAGCAACCTCTGAGTGGAATAAACCAGATACTATGGCAGATACATATAGTGCATCTCTAATTTCAAACCAGCAGGGCAATCGATTATCAAAACAACATCTGTACGTCCAATACGTTGTTATTAAGTGATTTTGTGAACTCCCCGTTAAGAGGTAAAAAGGACAACGTATACCACTTTGTCCTTTAACAATTATGTACTGACCCTACTGGCGACAATTGGGAAAGGCAAAACAAAAAGTACTCAAGTAAAAACACCCCCCACATACATAATCCTATATTACAACAAAGGTCTACACGAAATTAGATAAGACAAGTGAAGAAGAATATGGATGGAGGATTAAGGGGGGTGTGGCTAACCGCCATGTAAGAAGGACACCCTCTCTGCAAGCTCTGCATGATGTAACCAGGATATGCTGAAAAAGTATGCTGCATAGATGATTAAAACTAACTGCGATATTACTGAAGGCTTCGTGCGGCTCCGTCCAAAGTTACGCTGTCCAGAGCACCAGACTTGGTGCGTAACACTGTGAGAGACTGAGCCGAGGCACCAGGTGAAAAATGGCAGCTGTGGCACAGAGGATTGGGCAGTGCTGACTGGGTCTGCTGCGATAGGAGCCGGCAAGTCCGGACAAGCTGAGAGGTGGATTGTGATCCTGTTGCGCAATCGAATAGGATGCCGTGGTTTGACGGGACCACGAGAGCGAGACAAGCGGGAGACGAGCTGCGGGCCTTACTGCTGTGAATGCAACCTGTGATGGCGCGAGGGGGCTGGGAAGTAGTAGCACCCAGTGCACAGAGCGCGGCTGCCGGGCCCTGAGGAGGAGCTTCAACAACGCTGCGGCCAGGGATCCTGAACGGCAGAAGGCCCGTGTGGGTGAGCGAGGAGAGAACCGCACAGGCGTAGGCAGAGAGGACCTGACCGAGCTGCGAGGACAAGGTGAGGGGCTGGCAGGAAGGGGAGACTTAGCCGGATCTATATGCTGCAAAACCTCAATTGCGCAGCGAGCTTCCCCCCCCCTTGCTGATCCCCGCATAGTACAGAGTGCGCAAAGACTTTGGCACCCGCACTGCAAAGGTGCTATCAACCCCCAACAGGGGCCACTCGCAGCGGATTTGAATGGCGCACACAGTAGCCGCAACAGTTCGTTATTGCTAGCTCTGAGCAGTGGGGTGCAGGAGCACAGGATGTAAACTGGAGCCGCTGCCAGCGTGGCCCACCCCACGATACAGCGCAGGAGACGCGGCCCACTGGAGCAGAGCCTCCACCTTATTTGGAACACTGTGTTTACTTGACACCCATAGCACACACAGTGGGCGTCTGGGCATACGCAGACCAACGCAGCCCAAGCGGAGCGGAGTGCCCGCACGCCTGGAGCGTCCACCCATTAAAAAAAAATAAAAGCATACTACGAGCTGCAAGCTGCATCAGCCCCATGCAAAGTGCTGGAATACGCGAATAGAGCGGCCAGTCCATCACATGGTTGATCCGATGCTGACTGCATTACCAATACGGCCCACCAGCCCTGGGACAGCTCAGTACATTGAACACAGCTCGTTCTGGCGCACACCGCTTATGCAGGGTGTCGCCCTGTTGGAAGGGCAGCACTCATACCGGCACAACAGTGAGCTTCTAAATCTGCAACGGATACCCACAGTGGAGACATAGCACAAGCTAGTGGAGACACAAGGGATAGACGGACGACACCCAGCACCCTAGAGCTATCGGGGCGACACCGCTCAGCGCCTATACTACAACAGCACCCACAGAGAGCAAAGGGAAACAATGCTGCCCTCCAGCAGTGCGGCACTTACAAGGGACGGATTGCCCCCTCCCCCCCCTGAAATCCAAAGAACCCCTCGCCCTCGGTGTAATGTCCTCAAAGGGAGGGAAAGTCAAACAAAAGCAGACCACTCTGGAAACCTTTGCGGCCAGTGGGAAAACAAGACCTGAAGCCATCACTAAAAGTACTGCAGTTGAACTGCCCGGATCTCACGGGACCATGGCGGAGCTGGGCAATTTACAGATCCTGGAGGCCCTCAAGACACTCCAGACAACCTTGGAGAACAAAATAGACGTAGTGGCCATAGACTTGGGCCTACTGCGACAAGATGTCCGTACTATCACTGGAAGGACAGACGTACTTGAAGCCCAGCTCTGAGAAAATACAGGGGCTAAAACACAGCTTTTGAAGGATGTTGATGAACTTGCACAAAAAGTGAAGCAACTAGAAGACGGGGCTGAAGAAGCCGAAGGGCGAGCACGCCGAAATAGCATAAGGATCTTAGGCCTGCCCGAGGGAATCGAGGGAATAGACCCCACTAACTATATAGAGAACCTGCTGATCCAGGAGATCGGAGCGCAGAACCTCTCACAAGGGCTCACTATCAAAAGAGCCCACCGATCTCTCACCAAACGAACGCGGCCTGGAGCTCCGCCTAGACCAGTGATTGCTAAAGTGCTCAATTATAAAGATATAGAAACAATTTTGGCCTTTTCGAGAACGGGAGGCCAGATCCAAAGAGACTCAGCAAAGATTGCCATATATCCCGATTACACCTTCCAAGTCCAAACGAAGAGAGCGCAATATATCTACACGAAAGCAAGATTGAAAAAGGCAGGACTACAATATATGCTCCTGTACCCAGCGAGATTAAAAGTGCTACACAATAACTGGGCACTTCTCTTCGAGTCACCTGCTGAAGCCTGTGAATGGATGGACAGCGAACAGATCCAGGGCCTCGAAGCAAAAGTACGCAGCACACGCTAAGGACTGCCTGGTGAGGTCTCAGGCAAGACAAATTCAATAACCGCAAGGATCAGACCACGTTCACACAAGAAAGAGACGGAACCCATACCCTATGCACAGCAAGATCGATTATATAGAGGAGCCACGCCGGCGAATGACTGCTCCTGATGAGAGTAAACAGCGGACCTCTTCTGCCCCCAGAAGCAATTTGGGTATTGTTAACCCGCCCGTAGGGCACCAGGCGACTAGTACAGGGTCGAATGGAGTGGAAAAGGGATAGTCCTAACGGGGGAAACCCTGCTGGACATGTTTTGTTACAGGGAAGTTTAAAGTTGGGGGAGGGAGGAAAAATGGGAGTTAGTAAAAAGGTTGGGGGAACAAAAGGGAAGAAGCAAGACCACCCAGGGCCTCGAAGACTATCAGACCGGAAAGAGATGCCACCAGATGCGCTACCCACAAGAACACTTGGGGTTCCAAACATTATGGCTGACAAGATCCGAGTTATGACGTGGAACGTCAGAGGAATGAACAATTATGTCAAGCAACGCCGGATCTATTCACACATCAAGCGGAATAAGATCGGAGTCGCCCTGCTACAAGAGACCCACCTGGATGCATGTAAGCAAGCAGCAATAGCTAGAACCTGGGGAGGTACAGTGATAGGCTCCACATACTTCAATTACGCCAGAGGGGTCCTGATCTGAGTCGATCCAAGCATCCCTCTTAAAACCATCACCATTAAAACTGATGACGAAGGAAGGATGGCCTTATTACATGGAACAATTGAGGATAAGGAGGTCTGTTTAATCAATACTTATGCCCCCAATAACGACGCCACAGTTTTCTTCCGCTCACCATACAAACGGCCGAGTCCATTCAGAAATACTACCCTGTTATGGGGTGGAGACCACAATTGCATCATGGATCCCCGCAAAGATAGATCGGATAACAAACATAACCGTCCATCCCCACCCGCTAAAATATTAGCCGCAATGACAACAGTTCAAGCTAAAAGACCTGTGGAGGGAGCAGTATCCTGAGAGCAGAGAATCCTCATATTATTCTCCCCCGCATGCCGTCCATACCAGGATAGGCTATATATTCATAAGCGAGGAGCAGCAGGCCATGTTCAGTGACGCACAATACTTAGCCAGAGTTCTATCAGATCACGCCCGCTCCTGGTCACCTGGGTGGTGTTTGCAACTAGACCCCCCCATACCTTTATGGAAGCTCCGAAGCGAGGCCTTGCTAGATGTCGCCTTCCGCGAACAGATCAGAGAAAGCATGCAGGAGTTCTTTCAGATAAATGAGAATAGTGTACGACATGTTGGTACAGTTTGGGAAGCATACAAGGTTGTTATAAGGGGGGAAATGATTGCTGCTACCGGGGAAGCCCAAAGGTCCATTGAAAACACATTAGCACACAACGAAAGGGAACTGAAGGAACTAGAGGCGGGAGCTAAATCAGACCCTGAACACTTGAAAAAAAAGTGGAGCTCAGACAGGCTTGTTTAACGTACTGGGAAAAATTGGGGAAACTTAGCTACACGAAATATATGGAAAGGAGCCATGCCCTAGGTGACAAACCAGGGAAATTATTAGCCTGGCTATAGAAGCGTGAAGCCTCTAGGGCACCCATATGCCATGTCCTCACCCCGGAGGGTAAGACAGTGCACACACAAACCAAAATAAACTCAGTCTTCTCTGTCTTTCACCAGGAACTCTATGCCAGCACCCCTTTGGCCACAGATACCGAAATAGAGGATGTCCTCGACATCATCAAGCTACCCAAATTAGATGCGCAGATGGCAGAAGCCCTAGACGAACCCATTACCCCAGACGAGGTCCTGGTCACCATCAGATCCCTACCATCCGGTAAAGCCCCAGGGACCGACGGGCTCACAGGAGAATTTTACAAGGCATACGAAGATGTCCTGGCACCATTCCTTGCCAAAGTATTTAATGCCGCGTACGAAGAAGATACCCTCCCCGACTCCATGAGGGGGGCTGTAATTATCCCACTACTGAAATCGGGGAGGGATGAGGCAGAGTGTGGCTCATATAGGCCCTTGTCTATGTTAAACCAAGACAATAAGATTCTGACAGCACTTCTTGCAGGGAGACTGCGGAAAGTGATCCCTCTTCTGATCCATCAAGACCAGACGGGATACTTACCAGGGCGGACAATTTCCGAAAACTTGCGCATACTGCACCATGTCATACACAGCACCAATGGCAGACCCGAAAAATGCGCAGTGGCGTCTTTGGATGCCACTAAGGCCTTCGATTCAGTCAGATGGAACTTGGTGTATGCCACCATGACGAAGATGGGGATTGGACCCGCCATCTTAAAATGGACCAAACTCATATACACAGGCCCGATGGCCAGAGTGCGTACGGGCAAAACATACTCTGATAAATGACAGTTACACAGGGACACACGACAGGGATGCCCACTTTCCCCCATGTTATACATCATTGCCTCTGAACCAGTAGCCTCCTACTTACGACAGGAATATGGGGGGGTGCATAATAATAGACGGAGTAGCGCATTTGGTGTCTATGTATGCAGACGACACTCTACTGTATCTGAATAACCCCGAACACATACTAGCATATATATTGGAGACACTAGACGGGTTCTATAGATACACAGGGATCCATATTAACAAAGAAAAGTCATGCCTCTTCCCCCCCCTAGCCGCCTTGGGCAAGGATAATCTCCCTGCCATGGCACTCCAGTGGAAGACCACTTCATTCAAATACCTGTGAATCACCATCCACCGAAACCCCAAAATAGAACACGGTGAGAGCTAGAGAGGGCCTAGAAAAATCAATGGACTTCTGGAGTAAACTACCACAGTCAGTGGCAGGAAGGGCTGAACTCCTCAAAATGGTGGCAATGCCCTGACTGTTACATTGCTTTAGCAACGTTCCATTCAACGCCCCCCCACTGTTTTTCAGAGACCTAGATAAGCTCTGTAGACGATTCCTTCGGCAGGGGGGAAGGCACAGAGTTGCACTGCACGTACTGCAGAGACTATGAAAAGGGAGGCCTGAAAATCCCCAATTTTGAACTGTATTTCTTGGCAGGACAATTGTGACACGTAGTGAAATGGATGGCGGATGAGATCACGACGGACACTCTACCTTTACTACCGGCCATCCCACAAATGCTCCTTAGGGATCTACTCTGGGCCCCGGCAAGCACAACACAAAACTGTCCCTACTTGGTGAACTTGGGATTCAGATTTGGAAACAGGTCTGTAGGATCATGAAGGTAACAGACTCAATCTCCCCCCAGATCCCAATAGCAGCGACCATGGCGGGCAGACCCTGGTGTCAAACGTAGATAAGAATTGGGTGGGAGCACTGCGGAGTAGCCACATTGGGGTATCTGGTAAACGACCAAGAGATCCTGACTTTTGCTGAACTGCATGAAACTATGGGACTGCCCGCTGGATAGTTCCTGCTTCACAGAGCAGTGATAGAAAGACTCATGGAAAGATGGCCCGACATTAAGAACCAAGAACCAGAACATGAAATTATAGAGAACATACTAAATGTCGCTGAAGGGGGCCACGAAATTGAGGCTTTACGAAACATTATTGGACAGTACATCCAATGAAGAACTTAGATGCAAGGCGAAATGGGAAAACGAAGTGGGCTTGGAATTCAAGGACACGTCATGGGAAACCATAACCCACTACCACAAAAAGGTCTCCAGTAATGCCCGATTGCAGCTAATACAGTTTTACATCACCAACAGAGCGTACCTTACACCAGAAGTGCTCTCTAAGTTCAAGGGGGCAGGAGCTAAGGAACGCCCTAAATGCAAGAGTGCCGGAATGACTCACATGTTTTGGGGGTGCTGAGAAATACAATCTTTTTGGACACAGATAGCTACAAAAGGTGGCTGAGGCAGACATAGACCTGGACATACAAACCCCGGTATCATGCATTTTGGGCAGATATAAGAGAAGCCGAAAGAACAAACCACTGAACAAGCTAAAAGATTTGATGTACAAAAGCCCAAGTGTGGTACTGTGATGGGGAGACCTCCAAAAGTGGGTGACAGCGGCATCTGGGGCCTGGGAGAACGCACTACGGGAACAGAAGACAGACAACAGTAAAGATCTGCAACAATGGGTGGCGCTCACAGTGCCTTTATTCAATTCAAGGAAAGAAGACACTACCACGGATGAAGCAGGCAGCTTGCAATCAGAGCCCTGTAACGGTAGACTCGAAGGACAGACTGTGTGGTCTTGGGAGGGGACGGGGGGGTGGAGGGAAGGGGTTAACACGTGAGACTGCTGAATAATGTATCAATGATAAACAGTTTTGTTGGTATTGTTTTAAAATAAATGTAAACAAATGTACTAAAAAATAAAATGGATGGGGTATTAGGGGATAAAATTGTTCAGATTAAGAGGATAAAACAGAGATTGAAGAATCAGATTAAATCCTACCTTTTCACTTTACACCAAAATGATAGTGAGAGGCTATGTTGTCCGCCCTGAAAGAGGGGAGCTCACGGAAATGCAGGAATTAGATTAATGATATAGAAAGGACACAGTGCTCCTCATAAATCAATCCTATAAAGGAGAAACTATGGGCCCTATATTTTGGGGCTTTGTACAAAGAGGGGACAAATTAAAGTAGCAAAAACTATGAGGGAAATACAGCACCGCAGTCATTGGAGTTCTCCCCAGAGAAAATAGCAGCAAAAATAACTACGGCTAGCGTTTCTAAAGCGGAGAGCCCAAATTCCCTAACGTACATCATATTTGAACAGAAAAGTACATCATATTTGAACAGAATGTTATTATGGTCTAGTATCCTATTTGTATTCTTCACTGACATTGTCAATACCCAGAAAAACCATGCAACTTGGAATATTTCCCATTTCTCAGTCGTCCTGGCTCTCCCTCCTTCCCAACTTGTTGGGAACACCTGCATCCGCAGGCAGGCTGGGAAAAGCAGGCTGAAAAAGAGGATTGTGAAGGCCTTCAATGGCTTAAAAGACTCCATGTGATGGTGCACACTAGAGAAAGAATGTTTCTCTGTTGTGTGGGCCCTAAGGAAGCCGAGGACCTACCTCTATGGGACCCACCTCACTGTGCCAACTGACCATAAGCCCTTAAAGTGGCCGATGAACATGACATTCTAACTTGCACAGGTATTCGATAAGCCTGCAAGGGTTGGACTTCACTATTGAGCATGGGCCAGGTGTTCAACATAGCAATGCTGATTGGTTGTCCAGAATGTTTAACCGACCCGAACAAGAAGTTCATCCAGGGGTGGATTAGTTCCCCCTGCCCTTAGTCTGGGAGGGGGGGGGGGGGGGGGAGTGTTAGGAATAATTTTAATTTATGTGTAATTTTCCCTCCAGTTGTGAACCCCCCCTTCCCTCCCCTCCCCCCCAACGTTTTGCTATTGTCTGACCATCCTAGCCTTACTTTTGCCAGTGGAGCACAGCCTTCTGCTGCACTCTACTGGGTTTTCGCTCACTTTGTCATGGGGAAACTGACATGCCCTTAAAGACAGTCAGTACTTGGAGACTTTGTTTCCCTTAGTCTTTCACCAGTGCACAAAGTACCTTACAGTATGGTGAGCTGGGGTCTTCCTTTGATTATTAAGGTCCTAGACACCCTCAATGGATTTTCCGGTATAAGTACAGATGTGCCTTGGACAGAGCTGGTGGCAGCAGTTATTTTTCTCATATGTTTAACCCTTTCTTTCGGTCCATATCACGTTTACCGCGTTTGGCCCTGTATAGTGGCTTGGCCCCAAAATAACCATTCCATTAGGTCCTTTGTTCTGTCCTTTGGCCATCTTGTCCTTTTGCCTTCCCCAGGTCGAGCAGACCTGGTCAATCCTTATTTGGTCATGCATACTCAGCGAAACGCCAAGCTTTTGCAGGCTTCTGCATGCCTTGTGTGTGTACCTCCAGGATGTGGGCTGGACCGTCTAGTTCAACTACACATCCTGGGTGCCAGAGATTCTGGAGGTGCTGAGAATGACTGGGACCCCCATGGTCCATGACTGGTCCATGTCTGGCATGGCAGTATGTGAGCAGATCTCTCATTTGGTCCTCTTCATTTTGGCGCAAAGGAGATTCTGGATAAAAGAAGGGTCCAAAACCATACCAGGTCGATCTCTTGAGTTCTCACTGAACCTAGGATAGGATCCAAGCATCCTGATACTGAGAAGCCGAGTCGAGGAACCGCTGGTGACCCGCTGGAAGGTTTGGCACCCTGAGCCCTCTGTTGTCCCGTAGGACCCCCTCCTTCTGATCGTACTAGAAGGTCTGCAAAGGCGCTTTGCCTTATTTGAATAGTGGGAACTACTATTCACGGCACCTCTACCCTAACCTGCAAGTGAGCCTGTTCGGAAGTGTTCCTGAGCCAACCAGTGAACTGACCAGCTTACGCAGGACCTTTGCTCTGAAAGCACCGCCGTCTCGAGTTAACTGTTGAGGCTTTGGAGATCATAAGTACTGGGTCCAAGGCACTCTCCCGCCGAGTTTCGAACACCTAGGTGTCCTAGGTTTGGAATTAGGAGAGTACGCCTGAACCCTAATACACATGGCCTGAACCCTGATACACACGGTCACTGTGTCACCAGCTGTGGTGACGAACTTTGTGGGTGTGCTGCTGCTGTGCCCCCCTCTGCCTTGAGACGAGCTGCAGTGAATTCAAGTTGATCCTTTCACCAGGAGAAAAGAAATTGCCACAGTCCCACCACAGAATCATCCTTTGAACTAAGCCGCTGAAAGCTGCAGATCTGCACTTTTGCAGCATTTGAACCAGCAACCGAAATGGACTACACTGGCGAAGTTTGGTCCGGAGTGCGCCTTGGGTCTGTGAGTACTACAACCCTTACGGGTGGCCCCTGGCGCATCCATCCATTGTTACGCACAAGTGTCCCCTGAGGGCCACTCACCTTTATTTAGGTAGTCTGTGCTACCAAGCTATTCCCAATTCATGGAGTCTGTTCTGCCCTCTTGGGGAGACCCTCCTCGAATAGTTCAAACGTATTCTTCACTGCCTCATCTGCGTTCCTGAGCTGCTACAACTCCTGCAAGAGACCCTGTTTTTGCCCAACCACACGATTGCATGCAACTGCATCCGAAAGTACATTTGAGCATGAGGCTCCACTCTTCTTAAGGATTGGACTACCTTTCAGTTATGGCTGATAAAGTGAAGGACTGCCTAAAGTATATTTGCACTGTTTGATTTCTTTATGGGTTTTTGGCCTTTACTGTGTGCCATTCCTTTAGGTCATTGGTTCTGTATATATGTTCTATAATAGTGTGGTTTCGGTTTAAGTATTACTGTTGATCTTTGCTTCTGTTTGATTTAAAAGGCCTTTAATAAATGTATATGATTTTTTGATATACACCTGACGGAGTGTAATTTGTAGCATCCTCGCTCTGTGTGCTCATTGTGGGTTTTCGATCACCCTCACCCCTCCTGAGACCAAGGCACTCATTGCAAGGTTGCCGGTCCGGTAACAATGGTACCGGTAATCTTGCCGGTACTGTTTTTACGGGACCGGCAAACCACAAGTTGTGCTTGCGAGTGACTTTCCGGCTGCCAGGTCTGACCTGGCGGGCGGACCAGCACCCGCGAGCAGACCTACACGGTAGCACTGGCACCATTATTAACGTGCCGGTGCTACCGCCCTCCACATTCCCATTGAGTCCTATGGGACTCAAATGTGAATGGGAGTCATTTTTACCGGCGAAAGGGAATTACAGAGTCCGTCGGGGCTGGAATGCCCCGGTACATCCCCATTGCCGGGTGGCGATAAAAAAATTGCTCCTGTGGCAGCCGTGCTGGTATTGACCGGCAGGGCTACCACCAACCCTGTAACGGCCCCCCCTAGTCTTGACTGCCACCAATGCTCCCTTGATTGGTCTGGCTTGTCCAGAAGGTTACCCTGTTCCAAGAAACTAGGCTGTCCTTCTGAACCTCCGCGCAACAGGTCAGAGTTCAGAAATCCATCTTAACACTGATTCCCACCATGCTTGCGTCCACTGTCTGACGGGGTATACCTACATATTTTGCTGTGGAATTCACCGGAGGTATCTGCGGACTCACCTTCTCTTCATGTCCGAGCTGGGACCAGTACTGAAGGTGACTGAGGACTTCGTTCGGAACAGGATCGAGGCCGATATCGGTAAGAGAGGGACTATATCTTCAGGTGAGGTACTAGTTTCGGCACCGGCAGTTGCTATCCAAGGGAAGACTCCTGAGTCTTCACAGGACCATTCAGGAGGAAACCACTGGCCCATTCAACTGAAAGTACCTCTGGGTGGAAAAGCACTAGTACCTCCAGGTGGGAAAGGGTCACAGAAGACCCACCGGATAAAATAAAAACAGTACCGGCAAAACCCTTGTTTGCCTCAGTACACCAAACAGGCAAGGGTACGTGCAAAAGGCTTGCGCCTCTGGGGTTGATTTGTTCCAATCCGATTCCCCTGTTCCGAACAAAGCCAAGTCGGCTTCTGCACATAAAACTTAAGGTACTTCGGTACTGAAAGAAAAGGTATGTTTTACCCTCAAATACTGCAGTTGAGCTGCAAGTTCCTCGGTACCGAATTCTCTGCAAAAACAGAAACTGAAGAAATATCCAGTGGCTTCTGTCTCGGGCTCGGTAACGAGAGCCAAAAAAACAATTCAACTTTAATTTCTGACTCTGAAGACTTTGACGCTTCAACATTTTTTACTGTTCCACCAGAACAATTGTTCAGCACTCCTGTAAAAGCTCAGACTCCTCACAATTTGCCTCAATGTTCTCCTCAGTCGGAGGACAATTTAGGCCTACCTGCACTGGGACCATCACAACCTGCACTCCAACTGGTTCTAAACAACATTAAGGTGCCTAGACCGGTGGTGTTGAACATTTTCAATCCTAGCCAACCGCTTGGTAGGATCGATTCTTGAACTATCACATTGGAGGAAACTTTACCTAGCCCTTCCCAAATGGCAAACGACATCACTAACACTGTGCTGGAAACTATGCTTTCTGAGCCCTTCCTCAAAGTCTTGGCTCAACGCATCAAGGACAAAATGCCACCAGTACTACTGCAGGGATCGGTTCCAGTTGAACCTTCTCCCGACCCTTTACCGGTACCAGTGGACAATGTGGACTCTGCTCCTCCACCCAAAAAACAGAAAATGTCAAAGGACAATGACTCAGATTCAGAGGAGGACACCACTCATTAACCCTCTAAAGTGTCCCATGACATTGTCACTAAAGCCATGCAGGCTCTTGAAAACCTCCCAAAGGATAAGCCTGAAATGGCTGGTGATTTTTGGAACACTGCATCACAGCAGTCTAAGGTTGCCCTACCCATGGAATTGTCCGTCATGGTTCAAGCTCTAGCTTGTTGGGGAAATCCTCATTCCGATCCCCACATCTCCAAGGCCCTAGATAATAAATACAAGGTGCCCAAGGACGAACCCTTCATTCTCATGGGAAATCTTCCAGTTCAATCAACAGTAGTCTCTGCTGCACTGGGCACAAATGTTAAAGGCCCTTCTCCTTCTCCAGCTTGAGTGCTGGACGAAAATGCAAAGGCATGGGAGACCCAAGGTAAGAGGTCTTACACCAGCTCTACCTTACAACTTAGGCAGATTAACACTGCTACAGTTCTGTCAGGATTTAATATCCTTAACTGGGAGAATCTAGAGCGCTTCTCCGACATGCTACCTCAGGAAGCCACAGACGAGTTCTCTTTCAGGATCTCTGAAGGCAGACAAGGTTCTATGCAGCAACTTCCAAGTCGTTAAAGATCTAACTGACACAACTGCTAGGGCAGTTACTACTGCAGTCAGCATGCGGTGACACGCATATATATCTGCCTCTTCCCTTCACCAGGCTATCCAGGAGAAGGTGCTTGACCTTCCATTCAATGGTAAACCTTTGTTTGACCCATCTACAGAGGAGGTCGTACAGAAATGTAAGGCCAGTGTCACAGCAGCTAAAACTCTCAGCTCCATCTCGTTGAAACGACCATATCACCAAAACTTCAAGGCATTTAAACCACGTACACAAGGCAACAGTGGTTCCTCCACTTCTGCTAAATCGTACTACTCTTCTAAAAAGAGATGGTATAGACCCAAGAATACATGCCCTCACCCCTCCTAATTCTGTTCGGGAGCAGAAGGAGTGAAGGAGTCTATTTGACTTTCCCCCGGGAATGTACTTACATTCTGCTCCAACCATCATCCAGGAGCATACATCCCCGGTAGCAGGAAGGCTTTCCAACTTCCCCGCCTTTTTGGAAACCCGTTACTCAAGAGGAGTGGGTTCTAAATATTATTCCATGGGTACCACCTTGCCCTTCCAGCGTCTCCACCTTCCTCTCCTCCAAAGCTCAAAAAATCATCCCAGAGCACTTGGAAGAGATTCAAAAACTCCTTCTAGGAGCGATAGAATTGGTTCCCCAAGAAATGGGTCACGGATTTTACTCACGTTACTTCCTGATCCCAAAGAAATCAGGCAGTGATCCATCCAATTCTGGACCGTTCAGACCTCAACGAATTTCTGTCTCTGGATACTTTTCATATGATAACCATCCCTCAGATTCTGGCTTCCCTAGATCCAAACAATTGGATGGCATTGTTAGACCTATAGGATGCGTATTTTCACATCCCCATCTACAATTTCCACTGTCAGTTTCTGAGATTCACAATAGGAAAGTCTCATTACTAGTTCAAATGTCTACCATTCGGGCAAAGTTCTGCCCCCAGGGTTTTCATAAAGGTTCTGGGGTCAGTGGAAGCCTTCCTTCGGTTGCAGACAGTCCATCTATATCCGTACCTAGACGACTGGCTTCTCAAAGAGCAGTGTCTGGAAGTATTGCTTCAGAAGTTGCAAATTGCTTGCCATACTCTGTTCAACCTGGGGTTCTCCATGCATATGACAAAATCCCAACTCAGTCCTTTGCAAAGGATCCAATACTTAGGAGCAGTTATAGACACTACTCTGCACAAAGTCTTTCCACCCTTAGAAAGAGTAGAAGCCATTCAACAAACCATCGTTCAGTTCTCCACTCACCAGTCACTAACAGCTTGGTGGTTTCAAAGGCTCTTGGGCCTCATGGCCTCTTGCATAAACCTAGTTCCCTTTGCAAGGTTCCATATGAGAACGACCCAGTAGCATCTTGCTCTCAACTGGAATCAGCTTGCGGATCCCTAGGAAAGAAAGATCCAAATTCCAGGCCAAGTCCAAGACTCTCTGCGCTGGTGGAACTCCCCTGAGAACCTGCTAATGGGATCTCCCTTTCAACCTCCCCCTCAGAAAATAAGCATAACAACAGACTTTTCAGAGTATGGTTGGGGAGCCCATTGTCAGAACTTAACAACTCACAGTCTTTGGTCCTCTCAGGAAAGGAAGGACCACATAAATGTACTGGAACTAAAAGCCATATTTTTAGCTCTAAAATCTTTTCTTCCCTCACTTCAAGGAAAGGTGGTGAACATTCAAACGGACAATACCACTGCAGTGTGTTATATCAACAAGCAGGGGGGACTTGCTCCACCCCATGTGTCTCATAGCAGAACAAATTTGGTATTGGGCCATTCAAAAAAACAAAAAAAACAATCACATTTTCTTGTTGGCGTCCCATCTCGAGGGCAAGAAGAGCATCCTGATGGACAAACTATGCAGGTAACAGTCCGCTCTGCATGAATGGGAGCTGAAACCATCAGTAGCACACATAATATTTCAGAAGTGGGGCCATCCATCCATCCATCCATCAGTAGACTTCTTTGCCAATCAACACAACAAACTTTGTCTGCAATTTGCATCAAGGCAAGGTCAGGGTCCTCGGTCCCTGGGAGATGCTCTGCATCTGGTTTGGTCAAATCTAGCTGTATATGCCTTCCCACCTCTTCCATTGAGTCACAAAAAGTTGCTGAAATTCGAAATGACACACAACCTGACAATGATTCTATTAGTCCCATTCTGGCCCGCCAGATTTGGTTTCCAGATCTTCTGGAGTTAGCAGGGTATCCCCCCTTAGATATTCCATTTTCACGAGATTGTTTGACTCAACAGAAGGGGCGGGTTCTTCATACCTTCCCTCAATTGCTCAACTTGACGGCTTGGTTCCTGAAAAACTAGACTTCTCCCGCTTGCATTTGTCAGTACAAAACATTGCTATTAGTACAACTTGCAGGAAATCTTCCACTAAGAAACGATATCGTAGCAAATGGTTACATTTCTGTCACTGGACCTTAGAACATAACCTTAACCCTCTAAAGGCCTCCCTTGATAATGTCATCTCCTTCTTGTCTTATCTTGTTTCCACCGGTGTCAAGGGAGGCACTTGCAAACATTACTTATCAGCTATTGGTGCTTATATGAATACAGAACACATGTCTTTCTCTTCCCAACGAGGCCATTAACCCCTTAAGTGCCAAGGACGAGGTATCTCGTGCTTGACATTACTATTGCAGCGCCAAGGACAAGATACCTAGTCCTTTTTGGCACTGCACTTTGTGTGATCCCCACAAAGCAGGGATCACACAAAAGTGTGACCCAACCCCGGGGGCTATATGAGGAGGATTCCTCCTCATGGCCCAGGGGTTGGATTTTCTTCAGTTTCACGTCAGCATGCTTAACGCACGCTGATGTGAAACTGAAAGTAATTTTTGCTGCCGCAGTGAAAACAGAAGGCGAGTTCCCTTCTCTCTCTCTCCCTCGATCTGCAGCATTATTGTGCCGTTCAGATCGAGGGAGGTGTCGTTGGAAAGGGGAGACTCTTCCCCTTTCCGACACCTTATTTGAAGCATTGCTTGGCGCGGATCGCTCGATCCGCGCCCAGCAATGCCACTAGACCACCAGTGGTCTGTTTTTGAAGTGGGGGGGAGAGGGGGCAGCTTACTATGTAAGCAGCCCTCTCCCCTGGCTCCCAAAGCATGGGGCAGCACGTTTTGCCCCCCTGGGGGCAGATGGGCACATACTGTACCCATCCGCCCCTAGGCAAGAGGCACACAAAAAAAACCAACAGAAACAATGTTTTGGGTGGGGGGACACTACTAGCAGGTATTTTATATATTGAAAGGGGGGTGGCCCTCTCCCCCATCCTAAGTGGATGGGGGTACCTCATGTAGCCCTCCCTGGGGGCAGATTTCTGCCCCTAGGAAGGGGTACATGAGATGCCCCCCCATCCATTTGGGCTGGGGGGAGAGGCCACCAGAAATCTTTGCACAGGCCTGCCCCAAGATTGGGGCAGTACGCTTTGCCCCCCTGGGGGCAGGTGCGCACAGTAATGTGCCCATCTGCCCCAGGAAAGGGGCAAAACAACAACAACAAAAAATAAATAAAGGTGTTTTGGGTGGAGGGACACTAAACCACCAGTGAATATATGGAATGAAAATGGGGGGGGGGGGTGTGATGCTAGAAATGCATTGGAAGGCAGTGCCTCCCTGTCCTTGTTCTGTAGTCCTTTCTCATGTGTGTTCTGTATTGTTTTCTGTCCAGGAGTCCATGTGGGACTCCTGGCAGTGCAGCTCTTCCTCTTTTTGGTTTGGTGTACAGACCCTTGGGATACCCATATGGCACCAATGGGTGGGGGTATAACCCTTTGCCCCTAGTGTATGTTTTTAGGCACCTATGTGCGGCCCACAGAGCAGGGTATGGGAAGGGGAAATAACAAGCCCTTAAGTAGGCACTGTTTGGCAGGAAAATTTGGAAGAGGAGGATCTGTTCACATAACCAGGGCCATTGCTATGAATCTGGTGGTAGAGCACTGTATACATAGTGATACTACTCTTGTTAATTGGTCACGCCTGTGCTATGTCATTCTAAAAATCAGCTATCCTGTTTCATAATCTCTGTAGAGGTTTTTTTTTTTTTTTTAGAAACCATAATCTGCTGGTTATTTACACAAAAAACAAAATAAGCAAAGAAGGAATGTTCAACTGTGTTGTTCTGCTGAGATAATTTACAACCTAGATGCCACCTAATATGCCTTTTGCATAGCATCAGTAACTTCTTTTTAAAAATGATTGCATGCTTTCATTTATTTATAGCCTACTCTAACTCCTCCAACGGTGGACAGTGAAATGGATATGGACATCAACATACCTGAATTTGTTTCTGAAGATAATAAGGATGATCATCTAGATATTAGCAATGATGTTTTGGAGAAATCACAGATGAAAAGCCTGAATGGCGGTATTCGGAAAAGTATTAGTAAGGTAGAGATGTCTGTTTCTTCACTCCAGATATGTTCTAATCACCCACGAATCGCTAGTACACGTCTATTGTTTTATTTCACAATGAAACTTTCTGCAACCTATAAGTGACACATATTACAAACAACGAACACAAATCTAAAAAGGAAAGAAATAAACATACTAGTACGGCAGATAAGTGAAACTAGTGTTCCTTTGATGATATTCGACACATGTTTAGACCATACCCTAATGAACATTCTTGGCTATGAGGCCATCTCAGTTTTTCCGGTAACAAAGTTGGCAGCCATTTTTAACAAATGGGGATTAGTTGTTATTTAGTATCTTCATTTGTGTAGATATTCATTGTTCAATCATTTACTTGTGGTCACGCGATGCCTATTGTACACTTTAGAAGTATAAACGAAGCCTAATAGAAAATAATATTAGTTTTCTTTCATAATTTATAGCAAAATATATGAATTAATTGATTTAGTCGAGGGAAGAAAAACAAAACCATTAATTATTGATTGATGTTTATGTAATGCAAATACAGTGTCGTATATTACTGATTTTTATGTTATTGTTCATTGAATGAAAATTGATACTATTACTGAAACAGATTACTGGTAATAACGCCCTTCCCCCTTTCAGTCCGGTCCGCTGAGCACCTTCTTACCTGGGAAGCCTCAACAATCCTGCATGTTGTCAAAAACCTCAACATTTCTCGGCGCCTCCTTTGTGCATGTCTATGTACCCTAAATGCTGCCCTCACCTTTCCACGCAGTTCTTTCCTGTTTATGGGCTCCTGCCTACTACGTTTTATCGCCGTTCTTGTGCTTTGGCCACACCTACCTGCACTGCGCCCTGCTCAATTATTCTCCTGCAAGTACTGTGACCCTGAACTTCTCCGCACCTGCACCCTGTAAATCACACACCTCTTTGAACTTCTACAACACTGTATTTCGTATGCTTCCATTCATATCTTAACAGCCCAAAATGAGATAATCATTTGCCTCTATATTGAAATTGCTCCTGAATTTGAAAGTATGCCTTTTAACCTAGATAGCTGAAAGTTGAATCGAACTGTGCTGATAACTGTTGCTGCATTTAAAAGTATGCCTTTTTGGTTTTGGCGCTTTGATGGCGTAAGCCACCTTATCACTAAACCATTGGTACTGTAAATGTTTTAAAAAAAGGTGAAAAAGGAGTTCGGAAGCAGTGTATGGTTTTGGTATGGCAACTTCCCAATGCTTGGCTTTTAAATGGCCAATGCACCAGGCGGGCTTTGACCCGATCGCGCACGTCTGCTGGCTTGCTGCTGTTGCCAGTTAGCTGTGCGTGCTACCAAAGTAGGAGCAAAATTACTGCACTTAACTAGATGTACGTTTGATTTTCATTTGTATGCACCAAATGCTTTTTGTCAAATGAACTCCTGTCAGACTATGTTTAAAGTCCATGCAGAGTGATCTGTTTGGTCTGCTTTGCCTAGACCTCGCTTTCAGCCACACGGTGGAGGAGCCGACTGAGACAGCCGACGCCACGGCAAGGATCGTTGAGCTGCAACACACCCACGATCACAATGCGTTTGGGGCTTTGTATTCTTTTGTGCAGAGCGGTGTGGCCGCTTGCATTAGGTTTTCTGCGATAGGAAAGGAGGGAGCAGGTATCATCCCCTGGGTATTCGGTGGGGGCCAGGTCCAATAAAAGACCAACATTTACGGGTATCATTGGGTGTAATGTGGAGTGCTAACGGCGGCCAAGAAGGTCGAGGTGGCTCAGATGTGTGGGTGTCTGAGATGGTCTAGGTGCTGTGAGACCGGGATGGTACAAGTGAGCAGAGGAGGTCAGGCATGTTAAGGTGCTCTTATGTCCAGGCGGTTGGTGTCTTCCTCATAAGTTTCACTGGAAAACAAATTGGTCAAATTGGATAGCCTATAGGACGTTTGTGGAGAATCTTTGTGTCGGAATTATATATTGATACATGCCAGTATTCTAACTAATTGGTGCATTTAATGTTAAAATAGCACTTTGGGTCGAAGAATTGTACGACCTATTGTTTTTTGACAAATTGATTACCTTGTGCTTTTTGCACAGTATGAATGGATTATGTATGTGAATGCATGTGGTTGGTTTGTATAAGTTACAGAATTGATTACAGTTGGTTGTGTGTCTTTTATGATTAAAATTTATTGTTGAATCATAGATTTAGCTATGTATTTTTAATCAGTGAGATCCTTTTTTATACACTGTTTTCTATGCATTTCACAAAATAAAGACTATTTTTGATAACAATTAAAAGTTTGTTTCTATGTAAAGAGATATAAAACTGTTAATGCCATCAGTTTGTATATACCCAGGTAACTCCTAGTCTAACATACGGAGCAGATGGTATGATACATATGCCAAAGAAAATATGGCCAACATTGGAAGGTATTTTTTAGAGGACAATTTTGAACCTTCCTAACTCTGCGGGAACCTTCAGGATCCGAAAAGAGGTTGGTCTATCTTCCCTTGCCGCCATCGTTGAATGGAATTCTTTGAACTTACTTCGCAAAATTCTTTTACCATCCATTGCACTGATATTTGGCATAATTTTTGACAAACTCAAAAAACACAAACATTAAGCTAAATAAATGGGTTTGCGACTGAAGGAAAACATTGGACGACAATGGATGTTCGGAAGACGACCTTGTCGCGAACCCAACGAAAGTAAATAAAAAGCTCTTGGAGAAGGATTGGGTAGAAACACTTGACGCAGAAAATATAAGTAGCCTATCCAAGAACTTACCATCGATCGATACTAAACTAAATTACTGCAGAGGACACCTAACAAAATGTCCAGATAGATCATACAGAGACATCTTCCTGTGAATGAGGTTAAACGTTTTGGATACAATTGAAATAAACCAAATCCGAGGGTTATCGGACAGTGGAGATAGAATCCATCAAACACTTCATGATATCTTGCCCTGGCTGGTAGGAGAAAAGAGAGAAATACTTTACTCCGGTGATGTTAAACTACCAAACTTTAGATATTGAAGACTGCTGGAGGACTTTGATGAGCGGTGAAAAAACTGAGATGGTCATAGCCATGGTATTGATGATGAAAACTATAATTCCGAAATTGGAGCGAGAAGAAACTTAGAAGGGAAACACATTATTGGATAGGAAACACATTATTGGATACAAATCTCAAGTTTTAGACTTTTTGACCCGACCTTGGTCTTCCCTCTGATTTTTCCTTGATTGATTTCTCTTTTCTCTCCTCTTCTTGCACTTTTTCTTCTTCAGTACACAAAGAGGACTGACATACACACAAGGAACTTTTTGTCTTTTTGAAAAAATTGTTAATTCAATTAATTCAAATAAAATATATATATATATATATATATATATATATATATATATATACATACATACACACCCTTATACACGTTGTGAAGTTCCTCACGAGGGCCGCCAAATAGTGGCTGTTTCTGTATTGAGTTTCTCATGGCGAGTGCTTGGAAATGTCCATGCTGATTGAGGCGCTGCAGCAGTGCCTCAAGAGCTCGCAGACTAACGTGTTTGTGCAATACAGGCCACAGCACAGCGCTTGCTGTGTAATTTTGTAGCAACAGGTTTGGTGCCGATAACCTTATTGCTGGAAAGCCTCGTTTTAGCATGGAATAGGCCGAGCAGGGGTCTGCAACCTTTGGCTCTCCAGATGTTTTGGACTACAACTGCCATCCAACCTAGCCAGAATAGTCAATGGTGAGGGATCAAGGGAGTTGTAGTCCAAAACATCTGGAGAGCTACAGGTTGCAGACCTTTGGAATAGGGTAACGCCCGAGTTCAGCCTGGATGCGATGGCGATTTAGATCAGACTGGACGGATAAGAGTCCCAATAACATGCAGGTTGCAGAGAGGTGCTTGCATGGAAGATCTATGAAGACAACCCTGTTTATAGAATGCTGAGCCCAAAGAGACATCTTGATATACATGTGGGTGGTATGTATTTATGTAGAACATATTTTTATGATGACAAAAAAGGGACCATTTTCCTCCAATTGCCTTTTCCCTTTTTCATTAACACCCCGATGCTGTACTTTTCTTTTTATCTTTCATTTCCTTCACTGGTGTTTTGTCCATTTCAAAACTACGTGTTTTATTTAATTTTAATTTTGTGTATTTATTACCACGCAATTTACAGAAGCAGTGGGGCACTGTACGTTGTTAGGGTTTATAGACATATTAAATGCAATTTAAGGGTTCATATAGCACCATATTGCAACGAAAGTGTTTCGCAACGCTTACACGGGACATTAACATCACAAAGGAAGTAAGAGGTGAAAAACACTCTCCGAGGCAGCACCCAATATTTATTTGTTGTTGGGCGGAGATGCACACGAGTGAGTATGTAAAAAAAAGCTCACAAATGTGATAAAAACAGAATGTAGGAATAAGGATAAGCCGACAGGGTATGTATACAGGGCAGGGGACGTTGTGTTCCAACTTCCAGCAGAGCACATCTGGGCAGCTTGTGGGATTTCGCAGGTGACTTGCACGTGCCCCGCCCGCGATGGTGGGGGAGGATTGCCCCATCACAGTTTTTAAATGCATGCAGCAGATGTTGTGCACAGCTGGCAAATTCCTTTGTTTAGGAAAATGGTCAGCCATTGTGGAGTTGTTACAGGCAGTGGGTTTTGCAATGCCTTGATGTGGAAAGTGTTCTGGTCGCCATCGCTGTTGTTTAAGGCGAGGCTTGGCACTAACTATGGAGGTCAAATGACCCCTCCTTTCCTCAACAGGGAAAAATGAAAAGAAGCGGACAAAAAGTGTAGTTTGCCGTGTGGCGTGTGTATGCCTGCATGCAGACAAAGTAGGCGAGGTTTTCCGCGGGTTTGGTCGGGCGGCCACAAGCAGGTTTAAACAATGGCGCTGCACGGTAACAAAAGACAGAGCCTCAGCCACGTGTTCCAATCCGTTCATTAACGTGCGTTTAACACACCCTGGTGCTTGACCCAGGGCTTTTTTTAGTGATTAAGGATACAATTGCGTTTGTTGGTATCGAGTAATGTTTGTGGAGCAAAATGTTAAGGTCTTTACAATATACAAACACTTTGTGGGGACGTCGTCTCGCGAGATCGCAGGAGCGTAATGCCATGGCTGAGCGCAGCCCCCTGGGTGCTCTGGATGTGTGATGTGTGCACCCCTGGCACATAGCAGGCAGTGAAACTGCATGCATTGGCATAGCTCTCAACCATTTGTGTTACAAAGGCTGGTGAAATCACCCGATGTTGTTTTTGGCGGGTGAGACGCCCATTGGAATGAATGGGCGTGCAGGAGTCTTGGCGGGTGAGTCAGCCCTTTACAAGGCGGGTGACACCCGCCAAAAGCGTATGAGTTGAGAGCTATGGCATTGGACTGCATACCTGCGTGAGTACTGTTTCTGCCCCTGCCCTGGACTCTGCTTATCCCCAGTTCAGCAAGTTAATGAAGGTATCTAATTTAAACACTGTGTTCCAGCACAACCTGTGTCCTGACTTCCTTCAGGCCCCTACACAATTGGCGATGAGGATTCAGAACCCTGTGTGCTCACCATTCAAGGTGCCACGCCACCCCCTGCATTCCTCCCATCGCCTGGAACACCGGCAATCCCATGGCAGCAATGGGAAGCACTCTTTTCCACATACATAGAAGCGATGGGTGGAATGGGGTACGCACCGGCCAGGAAGAAGGCAATGCTTATAAATGCAATGGGGGGGGGGGGGGTCGAAGGGCAGCAAATCTTTGCAGGGCTCAAAGCCATGCCTGCAGCAGGCAAAGGTGACGATGCCTACAAGGAGGCAATCTGCCGCAATGGGAAGCGGTTCACCAATAAAGAAAATGTGGTGCTACACAGGCTATGGTGCTAAAACTTCAAGCATTAAGGCAACGAGCCAGTAGACGACTACATCACCAGGATGAGGGAACTTGCATCTCTATGCGGATTTGGCGACAACGCTGAACAGGTAATCTGCGACATGCTGGTAGTTCATACAAATTCCAGGAACGTGCAGGACAAATTCATACAGGAAAAGGAAGTGGACCTCGACAAGGCCATCCAAAATCACCAGAGCCGAGGAGGAGACCTCCAGCAGGCGCAAAGAAGTCGGAGGCCCATCACCTGTACCCGAACTAACCATGCTGCAGCAGAGAGGGCGAAAAGAAAGACAGCCTCCGCGACAGCCCCAGAGACAAAGGTCCTTGGCAAAAAGATGCACCCAAGTGCTACAGATGTGCCAGCACCAAGCACATGGCAAATGATCACGACTGTCCCGCTAGGTGCAAGGCGTGTTCAAAATGTCGCAGCTTTGGTCACGTGGCAGCGGCCTGCACATGGCGGGAAAAAAAACGTCACTCGCGTCGACGGTGACAGAGAGTCAAGCGAAGACAACGATCTACATGACAAACCCATGGTAATCATGGTCAACGCACGCCACGGCAGGTGGGAAAACCCTTGCTGCACAGTGAAAGTAGTCAGCATGGAGACACGAGTCATGGCTGACTCAGGATCAGACCTCACCATCCTCCGCATAAAAATGTGTAAAGAGATGATGGGCCATAACCAAGTGGAAATCAGAACCACCAGACAGAAGCCAACGGTCTTTGGAGGGGCCACCGTAGATCTGCTCGGCTACATCAGAGCGAAGATCTCATTCAAAGGCAGGTCCACGAATACCAAAGTTTACTTCTCTTCCCAAGGCCCCGCTGTGCTTGGATGGGACAATCAACACAGGCTCAGCATAAGACTAGACCCCAGCACCCCAGAGCAGGTGCTCTTAGTCTCTTCAGGAGGCGTGCCAAATTTGAAGGAAGCCTTTCCTGGCCTGTTCTCTGAAACTCCGGGAAAAATCAGTAACTATGTCCACAAGATCCGCCTCAAACCAAATGCGGTGCCCGTGAAGCACAAGGTCAGGTCCGTGCCTGCCACAGCGAGGCCAGCACTGGAAGCCCACCTCCAGAAGATGGTTAAAGAGGGCACCATCGAAACAGTGGAATCTTCAGAATGGTTGAGCCCAGTAGTGCTCATCAAAAAGAAATCTTCGAACGATCTCAGAGTCTGCATAGACCTAAGAAGTCTCAACCTAGAAGTGGTCACCGACAGCTTTCCGCTTCCCAGCATCAGCGAAATTGTGCTCATGATGAAAGAAGCAACCATATTTCCGAGGATATATATGCGTGACACGTACCACCAAATAAGCTTGCACAAGGCCTTGCGCCCACTCATGGCGTTCATCACCCCATTCGGCACGTTTCAGTATACACGCATGCCGTTCGGCCCGTCATCGGCAGAATCAGCTTTCCAGAGGATGATGAGCTCTCTGTTGAAAGGAATCACAAATGTCTCCTACTTTCAGGACGACATTTTAGTGTACGCCAAGGAAGCGGATACCCATGACAGGGCACTAAATGCGGTATTGAGCAGACTACAAGAAGCGGTCGTCCACCTGCACCACGAGAAATGCGTGTTCGGCATAGGGGAAGTCGAGTGCCTTGGACATCGCATCTCGAAGGATGGCGTGAGTCCCAAGAAGAATCTCCTCGAAGCCATAACCAACGCCCCAGCCCCGATGTCCAAAGATGAACTCCGGTCCTTCTTGGGCCTCGCGGAATCCTACGCGAAATTTGTTCCCAGATTCTCCAAAACCACATCCCCCTTGAGGGAACTCCTGAAGAAGGGTGCAACCTACACGTGGGGGCCCCAGCAGGACGACGTGTTCGTCAAGATCAAAGAGAGGATCCTGCACACGCCCTGTCTCAAACCCTTCAACCCTGAATGGGAAACATGTATCACAACAGATGCCAGTGCCTACGGGCTAGGCGCCAAGTTAACCCAAAAAGGGGGGGGGACACAGTGAACACAGTAGCCTTTGCCGCAAAGGCCCTATCAGCATCGGAGAAGAAGTACTCCAGTGTGGAAAAGGAAATGCTGGTGTGCGCCTGGGCAGTTGAGTATTTCAGATCATACCTCTGGGGTACCAAATTTCAATTGGTCACAGACCACAAACCTCTCATACACATGGTAAGCCCAGGCAGCACCAATACCGCCACTCCAAGACGGGCCAGAATCGCCGCAAGACTTCAAGAGTACACTTATGAAATAGCCCATATCGCTCACTTTCCTTGACGATTAATGTGTCGTAGCCTCCATAAGCGACCTAAGGAATGGTGAATTCCTGGAACTAAGTGAGCGCCACTGGCAGAGCGAATATGAGCAGAGCGAAGCACTATGCTGCGTGGCGCTGTGGGTCTGCGAGGGCTGGCCCCTACTGGAAGGTGAGCGATGAAATCACTGCCATGAACAGTCTCCTTCTGAGAGGCGATCCTGTAATTCCCCCAAGAGGAATCCGGAAAGTAATCCTGTGCAGAGCACCCTCAGGCCATTTAGGAATCAACATGATGCCTACTGGTGGCCCGGCATGGACCAGGACATAAGGGCAATGATTGAAAGGTGCCACAAATGCATCAATAGCGACAAACGCCTGTCCGTGAGACAAGCCCCCATGATGCCCACCGATATACCAAAGGAAGCATGGCACAAATAGGCCTGGACGTCATTGGCCCACTGGACAGTATGGAATAGTCATAGTTGACTACTTTTCCAAGTGGGTGGAGATCGAATTTGCGGCAGACATCACCACAAGTACAGTCATAGAGGCGCTCACCGCCGTGTTTCAGCGAAGAGGTCTCCCCGAGGAAATCGTGACCGACAACGGAGTGCAGCTGGTATCCTGAGAAATGGAAAGGTTTCTAAGAAGACATAATGTCTGCCAGTTGAGAGCGAGCCTGTACCACCCGCAAGCAAATGGGTTGGTGGAAAGGGCGAACCTCTTCATCAAAGGCATGCTGCGACTGGCGCACGCATCGGGTCTAGACCCCAGTAAGACAGGAAAAGGAGGCTGTCGCAGCCCACCACATCACACCAAACGCCATCACTGGAGTTTCCTCTTTCCAGCTGTTGAGAGGGAGAAGGGCAGCATCCACGCTGTTACCGCCCTAGCTTCACCAAGTCAGAGAAGACAAAGACGTAGACATGCGAGACATCGTATTCTGCATGCAGCAAAACAAGGAAGTAATAAAATCTCAAAGCGACAGACGCAGGGCCGCCCACCGCACCAAGGCCAACGAAGGCGATCTAGTAAAAATACACCTTCCTCAACAAGACGCCACGACTGGCTCCAAATACAGTAGGCCCATAGAGGTCACTGCCAAGGGAACCAACCACATCCTCACCAGTGACGGCAAGCGATGGAACCTGGAAAGAGTGGCCGTATACCGCAGAAGAGCATCCACCAACCACAAGTCACCGGAAGCAGGAGATGATCAGGAGCAGCGAGATTCGCCCGGCGACCCCCTTCATCCAGAGACAGACTCTCCGGAGATGAAGGATCAAAGGGAACAATCAGACATGAGCCCCTCTCCACATCCCTGGGAATCTCGCAGGGAAGCAACACAAGGAGAACGCGATCCACCCGAATCTCCCCACGCCACCGCTCGAGCCCCAGGTCTCATCTCCAACCAAGGCAGACCCCAGCGGGAGAGAAGGAAGCCCACCAAGTTCTCAGACTTTGTCATGGACTAGCACCCATCCTTTTCCCATCAAAGAAGGTGTGTGGAGACGTAATCTCGCGAGATTGTGGGAAGGCGATCTTGCGAGAAGACAGAGCACGGAAAACTCCAGAGGCGGCAGAACGAAGCGGCAGTGAATGAAGACGCACTGGCTAGAGCTCCTCCTGATCCTGGAGCACCCTTAGGCCCCAACACCTGTGGCCTGCACATCCAGAGCATAATGCCATGGCTGAGGGCAGCCACCTGGATGCTCTGGATGTGAGATGTGTGCACCCCTGGCACACATAGCAGGCAGTGAAGTAACTGCATGCATTGGACTGCATACCTGTGTAAGTACTGTTTCTGCCCCTGCCCTCGACTCTGCTTATCCCCAGTTCAGCAAGTTAATGAAGGTGTCTAACTAAACACTGTGTTCCAGCACAACCTGTGTCCCGTCTTCCTTCAGGCCACCACACACTTGCTGTATCCTTACTGTTTTATGGAGAATGCTTTTGAGCATTCGTTGGTATCTTAAAGTTAAAGTACATTTTAGTTTACAGTGTGCATTTACATTTTAACATATGTACGCTGTGGTCTTGTTTTCCCGTTTTAATTTTAAGGCGCTTGTTAGGAGGAATTTGTGGGTTCATGCGGTAGTGGCATAATGGCTGGTGGGAGGCGGAGTCGTGGCAGAGTCGAGAGCAGTCTCTGCAGCCCAGTCTCTGCTCAGCGAGTTACAGTGTGCAAGATTCTTTCCTTGCCGTCTACTTGTGGGAGGACTCTTAAACCCATCAACACCGCGGAGCGGCCGCTGAGTCATGGCAGAGCTGAGAGCAGTCTCTGCAGTCTATGGCAGCAACGGCAAAACGGCACTCTTTGGATGAAGAAGTTGAGGGGATTAACACCAGAAGTAAACATGTGTGTCGCCTAGGTTGTTCAGGAGCAAGTACTCCAGAGAAGGGACATTACACTTCACAACCAGCACTTGATCTAAAAATGGCTCCCCCTCTCAATTCGAACAATGAACCACAGAGCCCACTACAACTCCATCAACGACCTCGCCAAGCAACAAAGAAGGGGAGAGAGGGGAAAAAGTAATTCAATCAAAAGCCCCCCCCCACAATCGAAGAAAGAACTACAGGAGGGGTGAGTGCAATTACTACTCTGAATAACACAGCGTCAGATTTCCCAGAACACGTGAACTCATCAATAATTACATCTCCACAATAACCACCATGCACGGAATCGTTCAATGGGGACGTCCAATACCCTTCCTTGAACGAGAATCCTCCTGTAACCTCCGGCTTAATGTCGCCAAACAAATTAAATTCAGAGGGCAGTGGGAACCAACGGACGCCTTCCACCGCCACGACCCCCAACCACAATAACTATGACAGTGTGCGTTCCCTAAATCTCACCTGTGGTGGTGGTGAGGTGGAAATAGTGGCGGTGACGGCAGAGCCCCCCGTGCAGGTGGCGAGCATGGGAGGAGAGCGTCCCTCCTCGATAGTTCTGGCGGCAGTGCACGCGCACCCGCAGGTGGAGGATCTCGTCTCCCCTCTCTCGGGAGCATACAAAGCACTGCGGTCCTCGACCGCGCCACACGAGCCAGCGAGATTGGGAGAGGAGTGCTTGCTGGTGGGTGGCCCCCCCTCGAGTCCTGAGTCCGTGGAGTCGGGAAGGGAGTCCCCTTTGAGAGGCTTGCCTTCCCCGGACAACGTTCGGGAAGAGAGGCCGAGGTAGGGAGTGGAGGTGGGAGGGGCTTCCCCTCGGATTGACACTGCAACCCCGCTAGTAAGAGAGAGCGAAATAACAGCTCGCCCTGCACTGCCTACAGCGCACCAGCTTGCAAAAGGGGACCAGTCATCTCCCAAGCACCAGTTCACAAGCAAAATAGTGGCCAGCACATTTATAACGTCGGCCCGAAAAGCATTACGTGGTAAAGCCCCATACAAAAGAACATGCGAAATGCAAAACAAATTAAACATTCTTAAGCCATCTAGTTCTATGAACACGCTAAAGGAGTATTTTGGCAGCAAAGGTCGCCTAGAAGGTGCCTTGCACCACGACATCTCGGATGCAGAACTGCTGGCCATTGTTGAAGAAACAGCAATGCACTTGACGGAGACAATTATCCCCTTTCTTCCTGTGGCCAGAAATGAAGTCACTTGCCCACAGAAAAATCTGGTGGTGGTGGGTAAAAAGAAGTCAATTGAAAACGTACCAGATACTGGCCAATTGGTGCCACTCACTATGGGTCAAGACAAAGCAGATCCAACTAAGTTGAGTCCACTGGAACCAAGTGCGAAATTAGACCCTCTACTAAAGTCTTCCGTGTCCCTATCCAGTAAAGAAAAAGCGGACGTCCTCCTGTTGGAGGACCTTACAACACAACCAAATGATCAAAGTGACCCCCCCCTCCTCCAAGGGAAAAGAAACAAAAAATGAGGAAAGGATTCAACAACCGAAAACCTCAAATGACCTCGGGGAATTCAATAAAGGAAAAGAGACGCTGCATGGTGACCGAGGAAAAAATGGCAGCAAAATTCCTCAAGGGAAATCTCCGGCAAATCAACTTACCTCAACTCCTCTGCCTTTAAATAGTGCAGAAAAGAAAAAATATGTGGACGAGACAACAAATACCAAAGACCCAAGGGCAAGGTCTCCTATACCAAACAGACGCTTGAGTGAGGTTGCCAGTACATATGCGCAAGACTCCCACCAAAAGAAATTGGATGCGATGGCCATTCTTTCAACTGTCACAGTAGCGTTGGCACCTTTTGGAAAATTATACGAAGCTTTAAACGACGCAATGAGAGATCAAAACGCATTGATTGCCATGATGTACACAAAAATACTCTTCTAGAGGGTTTCGTGACTGCCAAAGAGAAACATACTAATGTGGACTCACAAACTAATCCAGACAAAAGATCAAGGCAGGGGAACAAAAGTAAAGAAGACATCAGGGGGGAACCAGAGGCAAACCATACAAGATCCTTACATACTAAAACTGAAACGGCTGGGGGTACTACCGTTAACAGTGCATCAATAGTAGCAAAGGATACCCAGTCCCTAGCCTCTACAGCACCAGCAAGGCCTCAAAAAATTGATCAGTTCTCCCTTATTACCCCTGCACCACTTTCACCACAAGAGGATGACGATGGTGAAAGCAAATCAGACCCTGGGCAAAAAAGAAGAAAATCAGAGCCCGAGCAAAACGTAAATGGATGCTCAAAGACGAAAGCTGTGCCTGCTATCTTCATGTTCAAGTCAGATCACATCTTTCCTACCTTCGATATCTTCTCGCAGACAGTACCATCTCAAAATGAGTCGATGAAAAAGCCTGCACCAAAGCAAAGCCGCACAACAAAGGAGGCAAAGGGCAAACCAGGGCTTGTGAAAGGACATCCTGCCACCAAAGTCTCAGTTGGCAAAAAGCCAACTGTGTCAAGTCCTCGTAGTGCTAACCGGAAAAACTCCTCCTTAATATCAGCTCAGGGCGAGTCAGTAGAAGAGGAGCAGCAAGACGGGGAACAATCATACAACTCAATAGATTTGATGAACTAAGCTTATAAACTGTTGAAGACTCTGATACCGAAATTCCAGAAGCGCCGCAAAAAAAAAAAACAAAAGTGACTGCAGAAAATTGCAAGACGCAAACTGCAAACAAGAGAGTGTTCTTTTTTTATTCCAGTCCGCAACCCCAAGAATCCAGGATACGAACCAATAACACCAATAAAAAAATTGGGGAAAGAGCTTGGGAGCCACTACAGTCAAAAGGCTTGAAGCGAAGACACTCATTGGCAGGGCAAGAGAGCCCTCCTCCTCAATTCTACAACAAAGGAAATAACAGGGAAACTGAGATATGCAAGGACAAAGAAGGAAAAATTGAAGTTCATAACCACCGCCCAATGGGTGAAACACTTCCGCGTCACCCCCAACCTCAAGTAAAAACACATTATAGGTCAAGGGTTCAAGATGCAAGAGAAAACTCTGTACCACCTAACGGGCAAGAAAACGCTCAGGTAAGCAAGTCCAGTCCGAGTGTACAATCAATTCCGATGCGAACATTCAAGTTTCAAAGATGCTTTGAAGTAAGAGACAACTGGACCCTGATTTACAAGGCGCTACTAAGCATCTTTAAGCAAACAAAGTCCCTCCAAGTGGCTCCGCTAAGTGTTATCGACATCCTTGAACCCAACCCAAATGGAAGGAAGGATAGTTCCTACCTCCATGTCAACTCAAGCAAGGCTCAAAAACTATTGTGGAGTTCTAAGGATGAACTAAAACAACTGGGTTTAGAGCTCACCATTGCAACAAACTCGACACTGAATCAAAGAGACAAAGTAAGGGACGAGAAAGCTTTAAGAAGTCCTACAGGACTGACCAAAGGAAGAACTGTAAGAACACCATTAAATTACAATTCGCCTAGTAGACGGCCCCTCTACACAAAATCATTCCAGGCTGCGTCAGAGTGTCACCAGCTCTCGAGAGCGGGCAGGGGAAAAAACAGCTAGACAACTGAAGAGAAGCTACGACATAACACAACTGAGAAAACAGATAAAAGACAAGACACTCAAACCAGCAGAACGACATCATGGGAAAGAAGATCAATGGGACATTGTACCCCCAAAGAGGGCCTACTTAAGGACAAGAACTGGTCCTTTTAACGATGGTAAATGAGGGTGGAGCTTTGGAGAGAAGGTGCCAATTAATCCGGATGAAAACAGCGACTGGTTCGAGAAGCAAGTGAACCAGCTGAGATCGAAGTAGCTACCATAGAAGGATATCTCGGGAAAACTCTGGGTTCCTCAAGGATTAAACAATATTCCCACATTGTCACTGGCATCTTGGAACACTAGGGGTTTTGTTCATTTGACTGCAAGATCTGACGTGCAACTGTCCGACTTCGACATATTTTGTCTACAGGAAACATGGCTCATCAATAAACCTTGCCTAGGTGGATTCGAATTGGCGCATGCACCGGCCCAGGAAGGCCACGATCAGGCTTATTAACAGCGGTAAAATCAGGAAGTACCCTGTCTTTGACCAAGGTTACGAAGAGATCGGAATTCATCTTAGCTTCAATAATCTCTTGGGCGGCCCCGGAAAATAGTACTAAAATAGAAATACAAGAAAAGATCTTGATTCTCAACATCTACTGGAATCCGCTGAGAATATCGAATGAGCAATTCCTGACGGAAGTGGAAAAGACAATCGACTCAGCCCTAATAGAAGAAAAAGTCAAACACATAATGATTGCAGGAGATCTAAATATCGATTTACTCACCAACAAGAGAAAACAATGTGGAAGAGCCACTTTGTGGTCCAGCCTCATTAAAACAAGAGACTTGCACAATCTGCACCTAATAAATGATGGAAAAGGAAACCTTACTTCAACATGGGAGAGAAAGGGCAAATAGGCTGTCAACGATTACATCCACGTGTCTATGAGCCTTCTAAAATACTTTGCCTCCTTTAAGGTACGAAGAACTGAAAATAGTGATCACAACTTGCTATTTCATGAGTGGTAGACAAGCACAATAGAAGAACATAGAACGATCCTACCTCTGGATGCTGATACGCAGGGTATTCGTATTCGACTCTCAGACACTGCAGGGTATTCGTATTCGACTCTCAGACACTGCAATCAGCGCTCTTACGAAAGAATATTCTGAGCGATTCAGCCGGGGCAGGCACCTCTCTGAGAATACACCCGATTACTCTTCAGTTCTCGCAGTCTACAAAAAGCCAGTAAAAGAGGGTGCTAAACAGCCAGCAATGGCAATTCATGTCTACAATAAACAACTGGTGGAGAAGAGGACATTGGTGAGAAAATTAAAAAGAAGAGCAAACAAATCAGGTTTGGAACTTGACATAGTACAATCAGACAAAGCCACAAAAAAATACCAACAGTGGCTCAGAGCAAACAGAAACCAGAGAAATCAAGACGATGCAGAATTGATGCTGCGCACCATCTGCAGCAAAAAAACAAAGGACTTTTGGTCTCTGATTAATGAGAAAAAGGGAGAAAATCAGCCACTTACCAATGCAGTGGGCGAATCGAGTTGGGTGAAGCATTTTGAACAACTCTACAAAGCGCCCCGACAAGTTCCAGCACTACACTCTACTATCGAAAAAGGTAAATGGGAAGTGCCAACGGACCAAGAGATGATTTTCAATAAAATCAAAAAACTTACGGTTCACGAGCGGCAGGACCGGATGGCATCACCAACTTTGACCTCAAACAAAAGGCCAACAGTTGTCCAAGTTGGTGGGAGAAGTCTTCAAGAACTGCAATATTACCTCAACCATTCCACCATCCTGGAAGAAGGCGATTGTAGTGCCCATTTTTAAGAAAGGTGCAAGTGACGACCCGAGCAACTATCGGCCGATATCACTATTAGACTCGATAGGCAAACTCTTTGCTGCATTCATCTTGGAAAGCTTCAAAAGTTGGGTAGCCCACGGCAACATGACAGACCCGTTACAAACAGGATTCGTAAAAAACTCAGGAACGACTGACAACATCCTAGCATTAAGCACCTGAAAGCCAAAGTTGTCGAAGGCCACTCCAAACTCTACATGGCTTTCATCGACCTAACAAAGGCATTTGACTCCGTCGATCGAACCATGCTGTGGGAAAAATTGGAAAAACATAACTGCCCACCCAGAGTCCTAAATCCTATCAAGGAATTGTACACTGACACGTTGATGTGCGTACGCCTAAACCAACAAGGCCTCTTGTCAACTTGGATAAAAACCAAGCGAGGAGTAAAGCAGGGCTGTCCCTTGGCCCCAGCTCTCTACAATGCATGTACCTCGGACTATAAAAATTGCGAGGCCAACGATCCTTCCCCCCCAAGAATAGGGGATGAGAAAATATCAAGAATGCTTTATGCCGACGACATCATCTTGATGGACCAAACACCAATAGGTCTCCAAAGACAACTTACGAATCTGGACTCTTATCTTCAAGCAAACCATCTTCAAATGAATCAAGATAAAACCAAAATTATGATTCTGGGGAAAGGTGTGGGTAAAAAGGTGAACTTCACATGGAAGGTTCGGGAAGAATCCCTGGAAATTGTCGAGGAGTTCAAATACCTCGGCATTACATTCATCAAAAGCACCAAAGAAAACCTGATGTGTGAAATGATTCTGAAAAAATTACGCCAGTTAATAACTCAGACAAAAATCCTCTACAGGAAGTATGGCCGATTCTCAATTGCCCCATTGTTTACTTTCTACAGGATGAAAGTCATCCCTACATTAACATATGGGGTGGAAGCTATGCCCTATATCACATCAGGCTTTTGGCAGAAAGTAGAGGGCCAATACTAGCGTAGAGTCCTCAATCTACCCCAATCTATTCATGTGGCAGTCATCAGGAAAGAACTTACTCTACAGTCTCTTCACTCCATTGTAGCCCGGAACGAATTGATGATATATCGCAAAATGTCTTTGCCAAATCCATCGCTGATGCTCAAGGCAATAAAACAAGAAATCAGAGCAGGGACGTGTGTGATGCTCAAACAATGGGAAGAGAAAATCATCCAACGCCTAGAATGGGCAGGTTGCTCCCACGAGGATCTCATTCTCAATCCAGGAAAAGTAAAAAAGCGAGTGATGGAGAGAGACTGGATACAAACTATAGACGAAGTTCAGTTAGTAAAATCAATGAAGAATGGCCCAAATAACCCAGTAAAAATCAACAAAACAAGGACTTACTTATTGAAGTGCCCCTCCAAGAAGCTTCGTGAAAACTTCATGAGGATCCGCCTGAACATCTTACACACAAATGAGACATTAGAAAGGCGAAAACAAGTAAACACCAGCCTCTGCCGATTATGCCGCCAAACAGATGCAATCGAAACTCTAAAGCACTTGCTCTTAACTTGCAGAGGGGTGGACGAAATCTGTTTTCGTCATCTGGGACATTTATTTGGCAAATTCGATTTTGTGGACGAAGAGGGGAAATGGAACAACTTGATGAGCGGAGAGAACATCAAATGGACTATCGCAGTGACAGGTTTTTACAAAAGTCTGGGCCTATTGAACCGTCGGGAGCAGGGCTAAGTAGATAGTGCAACTGGAGTAGATGGTACTCGGAATACCATTAACCCTCTCCCCTCCTCTCAGCACCCCCTTGACTATGACCCTCCCCCTCCTCTTCCAGTAGCAGAGGCTGGCAGAATTTGGATTTTACTTTTTTCTTTTATCAGGAGCATCCTTGTAAAAATTGTTTTTTTGTTAAACAATTAAATTCAAGTAATAAAAAATAATAATAATAATAATAATAATAATAATAATAATAATAATAATGGCTGGTGGCTGTAGATTGTTTTGCTATGCGGAATGAGCTGTATACCAGCACTGGGACAATAGTGAGTTTGTCTTGCTTCGTGCTGTTGCTTATTTCATTTTAAAACAGGGACTACGCCCTTCTTATCCCACAACTTCCCACTGTAGCTGGGTTCTGCCCCTGAAGGCTTTTGGGTGCCATTTCGGTGCTCGCGCTAAGTGGCGGGGGCAGCGAGTCGATCGAGGATGGCGCCTCCTTTCGGCGCCCATACCATTGCTTTTCACCTTAAGGGTTTGCGTCAAGCCACACAATGCATCCTTCATGTGCAACATCTGAAGATCTCATACACTGAACCAAATTTAGCTCATCATTGCACCCTTTAGAATCGCCCATACCATAGTCCAACAGTGCGGTTACCTTCAGGATCCTGTTTCTTGTAATCCGTTTGCTTACTTTGTCTTACGTCAAGGTCACATATTCAAATTCGGGAAGGATAGTTCAATTGGCTCATATACGGAAAGATAGGTCTGTATGACACATTAAAGATTTGAACCCTGGTCTGACTGTTAAGTGGAGTAATACTGGGTGTGTGCATGTTACAGGCTCAGACCACACTAACAGGCCGATTCATGTAATTCCTCTCAAAAGTGTCGCACGCGGCTGGCGCACAGCGTGCCCGTGCGAATGTCTGCGCCAGCCGCGTGCGATAAAATCAATTTCCGCGCACAGCGTATTCTTGGATTCCCACCTCCAAAAGCAGACGTGGCGCAGCGACCCTGCAACAGCACCAGTTACGCCCCCAAGAATGCCCTCGCGCAAGGAAAAGCCATCAAGATCGCAAAACCATCGCAAAGGGCTGCGCCAACCCTGTACCAGTTTACCGGACTGGCAAACAGCAAACGCAAAGCGGGGAACGCGTATTACGGGTGTCGGGAACACGCGTGCGCGAGAAGTTTCACACGCGACCTGGCCTGGGGGAGCGTGTGCGTGTATTTCAGGGGTGCGCGAGAAGTATTACACGCAAATGGCCTGGGTGCATGTATTTCAGGGGTGCGCGAGAAGTTCCACACGCGATTGGCCTGGGCGCGTGTATTTCAGGGGCTCGCGGGTGGTTTCACACGCGATCGGGCCTGGGGGAGCGTGTGCGTGTATTTCAGGGGTGCGCGAGAAGTTCCACACGCGATTGGCCTGGGCGTGTGTATTTCAGAGGTGCGTGAGAAGTTCCACACGCAATTGGCCTGGGCGCGTGTATTTCAGGGGCTTGCGGGTGGTTTCACACGCGATCGGGCCTGGGGGAGCGTGTGCGTGTATTTCAGGGGTGCGCGAGAAGTCCCACACGCGATTGGCCTGGGCGCGTGTATTTCAGAGGTGCGCGAGAAGTTCCACACGTGATTGGCCTGGGCGCGTGTATTTCAGGGGCTCGCGGGTGGTTTCACACGCGATAGGGCCTGGGGAAGCGTGTGCGTGTATTTCAGGGGTGCGCGAGAAGTTCCACACGCGATTGGCCTGGGTGCGTGTAGTCCAGAGGTGCGCGAGAAGCTCCACACGCGATCGGGCCTGGGGGAGCGTGTGCGTGTATTTCAGGGGTGCGTGAGAAGTTCCACACGCGATTGGGCTGGGTGTGGGTATTCCAGGGCTGCGCGGGAAGTTTTACACGCTCGCCTACAACACGTATTCATGGAAACGAACGTGGCCAATCCGGAAACACGTACGCCAGCAGGAAGTAGGCGTACGTCCACCCGCACAGCATAAAAGTGCACGCAAACAAGCTCAGACGCCAGGATGAACATACCGTGCCTAGCAGCAGTAGCCGTGGGATACCGGAGGAGGAGGATAGTCCGGGCCCGAATTTTTACACCCAGAACCAGCCTTTTTGGGATGCCTGATGACCATGTGTATGGGAGGTACAGGTTTCCACCTCACATAATACTCGACCTGGTCAGTGAGTGGGAGGATGACCTCACATCAACCACCCTGTGCTCCCAAGCACTCAGCCCCCTGGAGAAGGTCCTCAATGTACTGCACTTCCTGGCCACTGGATCATTTCAGCGGACAAGTGCCATAGTGGGGGGGTGTCACAGGCCACGCAGTCACGCTGCCTTCACCAGGTCTTGGCCATCATCACTGCACGCCCATCAGTCCGCAGGCACATATACCTGCCCAGAACACCTGCAGAAAGGCAGGCTGTTGCCCAGGATTTCTACAGGGTGGCACAATTCCCCAAAGTGCTAGGTGCCATTGATTGCACCCATGTGGCTCTACGTCCCCCCAGGGCAACTGAGCACATCTATAGAAACCGCAAGCACTGGCATTCCATCAAAGCCCAGGTAGTATGTGATGCCAAGGGAATCATCACCTCAGTATACACCAACTGACCAGGCTCCACCCACGACAGTTTCATCTACAAAATGTCTACCCTAAACCGGGACATAGAAGCTGGGCGGCATGGCGATACATGGCTGCTCGGTGAGTATAAATGCCACTGCGCATGCATGCATGTCAGATACTGAGTAATGTCACAACCCCACTGATGATACCCATCACCACCTCCCAGGGGACAGTGCCTACCCTCTCAGCACCCACATGATGACGCCAATTCGGAACCCCACCACGCCACCCCAGGTAAGATACAACACAGCCCACATTGCAACCCGGGACATTGTGGAGCGCACATTCGGAGTGCTCAAGTCACGCTTCCGCTCCCTTGACCGTTCTGGCGGGCAGCTGTTTTAAATGCTCCCCCAGTAGTGTGCAGGATCATAGTGGCAGCATGTGTCCTGCACAACGTTGCAACACGCCGGGGCCTGGCCGTGGACATGGTGGTGCCCCCACATCCCCAACCACATGCATGCCCACTGCGCATGGGAGGGGAAAGGGCACGGGGTGAGGCAGCCCGTACGCAGCTCGTGGCTAATTACTTCACATAAAATCACACCCCTGTGGAGTGCACACAGCCCTGGCACATACCAGCTGACAATCAATGATGATTGTAACTGACAATTATGATGTGTCAATGGACAGTCAACTGTCACAACCATACCAGCCTGAGATTGTACATCTGGAAGTGTTCCATTGTGTGCTTCCCTACCTACACAAACACCACCAATGCTGTGTTCAAAAGGCACACTTCTATGCTGCTAAAATCATTACCCCCTTGCAAGACACAACATGACGACAGTGCCATGTCACCCAACCCCTCCCCAGCACCGCCACCCAACACACCGTGGCATGACATGCCATGTGAGAGCAAACAAAGTCATCCCCCCAAACATGACACGTGTCACAAAGTACAGTGTCCCTAATGGAAACTGGCCACACACAATATGCCCACATAAATGTAGAAACAACAACACACATGACCAAATACTTACCACAATACAATCGACATAGCATAAACATGACAGTACTAAGGCAAAGGATACGTAGTCTTACAACATGAGAATGCCAGCACATCCACCACCTCCAACTGTACGGTGTTGTTGCCACGCACATCTGGAAGTCCACTGCTCACAAAATGAGCTCCATCTCCAAAGTGGACGGCCTTGTGAAGACATGAGGAATGAACCTGCAAATTAGGAGGGAGACATGGATGCACAAGCACACATCAATACACCATGCAGTGCACAATACAACAACAATATGCACTAGGAATGTATACACAGTATTGACTACAGACTGCCCACACAGCTCATGGGAGTCCAACGTCACTGTGTAATTCACTGTCACTTGGGCACACCCTTTGCAAGCCCATGGAAATGGGAAGCAGGAGGGGTGTGTGTCTCACGGACCCAAGCATCTAACCCAAACTCAGGACAAGCCTGCATGTGCCCAGCCGGAATACAGTGGATGCCCACGGGAGCCACACAAGGCAACACACTGCAAAAAAAAAACAAAAATGGCCATGTGTGGGCCATGGGGGGTGGTGGAGGCCACCCAGGAGGACCGAGGACAGGGTGCCCACCAACAGCCACCTGCGAGAATGTTGCTGAAAAAAAACACCTCCATGGGCTCATGGCCTGCACGGCTACTAAATAGTGGGAGATTCAATGCTGGATTCACTCTCCTCAACCCCTGCTGCTGCTGCCACAGGAGGTGGTGGTGCTATGGGAGGCAGCCCACGCAAAGCCCTAGTTTGGTCCTCCATGGCAGCAAGCATGCGGGTCTGGAAGGCCTCGTTCTGGAGGGATATGGTGCGGAGATCCCCATGCAACACCCGACGTGTTGCCCGGACCTCCGCCCGAGTTGCCTGCATCTCTGCTGAGAGCGTACGGGTGACGCGCTCCAGCAGCTGTTCCGTCCTGGTGACAGTGGAAGCCTCAAGGTCCACAAGAGTCTGCCTGAGGTGTCGGACCTCTCCCCTCAGGGCTTCCCTCTGTCCCTGGGCATCTATAGAAATTGATTCCCTCAGATTGTCCAGGGCCGCCTGTCTGTCCCTGTTGGACGCCAACATGTCCTCCCTGACTGATTGGCAAATGGAGTCTGTTGCCTGCTGTAGTAGCTCCATCTGCCTTTCTGGGGGGGCAATGGAAGTGGCCACCCTCTCCATGGCTTGAGCAATCATTTCGGATGATGCTACCTGTTGGTTGGCCATACCGTAAATGGATTGCTCCCATGCGGTATTGCCTGGTGGCGGACGGCCACCGCGTTGGCGGGCACCACACCTGTCTGGGGCAAGGCGAACTCCGCCTTGCTGTGCCGGCACTGCCTGAGGCTGCAGGACTGCATTTCCCCTCTGAACTGCTGGCCCAGGAACAGGATCAGATGTTGCGGGGTGTGGCCCTGCATCCGTAACCACCACAGGCGCACCTACCAGCACTGACATCCCCATAGTGGGCTCTACCCCTGGTGCAGGTGGGTCGGACAGAACAGTATCCCTTCCATGAACACATACCTGCGAATCCACATAGGCCTCTGTCATGTCTTCGAGTGGTTCCTACAGCCATGTCCCGACACCCAGTACAGTGACTTACCCCTCCCATTCAATTGTCTCCCGGGGCTCACACAGGCAACCCAGTTTGGCTCGCGCGCTAGCCAAACAAACGCCATACACCCTACAGTCACGATTGCGGCCGTTTCTCCATTGGCAGTTGCCATGGAGATTAGGCCACCGCACGAGCAGTAACACACTCGCTCGTACCGTTGTGGCCCGATCACGTGACCCGAGGAAACGGTCACGTGCCCCGGGTTCGCGGTCACGTGATTCCGTTTAACATCATGTGACCAGGAAGTGGACGTTATTTAAGCAGTGCAGTGCCGGTATCCTACGCTTCACAGCTGGTTTACCAGGATAACTCTGTTTGGCTTTCTTACCTTTGTTGTTTACCTGGCTTCCTTGGACTCGGCTTTCGTTTCCTGGACTTCTTGTGGATCACGCTTGGATTTGGTTGCATCGGCTTTTCTGATCATCACGGCTCCTGACCTCGGACTGAACTACGGACTTCATCTGGATCACGTTTTTGTTTTTCCCTTTGGTTCGGACGGCTCTTCCAGGCTTCAGACCTTCTTCTGCAACGGATCTCTTTGGGCCTCCCTGATTGCACCTCTGCACGGATAATGTCACTCTCCATTTGGTGGCTGCCATCTGATTACCTGGGGGGCCCATCTACTATACACTCTCCAGGTGGAGACTGGCGAAGAACATCTAGATCTATCCCGCAGGGTGGGTCCTTTGCCTACGTGAGTCCCGGAACCATCCTCCCGTTCAGGTTCACCATCCCTTTCATCCGATCCCCGGTAAGACTCTGATTGTCTTCTGATTATTGTGTGCAGTATCCTGTCTGCTTGGCATCTAACCATTGCCTTTTTTCACAGCTGCCTTGGGGTTCCTAGTACTTCGGTTCCGGCTTCGGATTATCTCCACCTGTGGCCTCAAAGGTTGCACAGGGAGTGATTTAGTGATTCTCCCTGTGCGGCACTTGGGGACGGAGGTCTCTATATCTTCATGACTCTCAACGCAAGACAGACTGTGAAGCCTTGTCGTGCAAGATATGGAGGGTGCCGCCGAAGACCCCCTGGCCGCTGTCATCCAAGCAATCACGTTACTACGGGCCGACATGGTGGCTGCTAATACCGCGGTCCATCAGCGTCTTGACCTATTACAGAGCACCCAACATCCCTTACCCGTGGACCCGGAGCTCGGAGACACCCCTCCAGCACCGACACCCCTTGTACACCCAATCCCGATCCCCTCGGCTCCCGTTCCGGTGGTTTTGCCTTCTCCCTTTCCTTTGGCTGCCCCAGAAAAGTTCCATGGGGACCCAAGAAGGTTTAGGACTTTCCTTAACCAGTGTAAGTTGCACTTCTTGTGTCGACCTCTAGTTTTTCCGGATCCTACCACCAAGGCGGCATTCACTCTCTCTCACCTAGCAGGCACGGCCGCTGCTTGGGCAAACCCGCTGTTAGAAACCGACCATCCTGCCCTCTATGATTTTGATCAGCTAGTATTGGAAATGGCCTGAGTGTTCGACACCAGGTATAAAGCTCAATCCCATGATCTAGAACCACTGGACCTGTCCCAGGGGAAGGGCTCTCTTATTGAGTACATCACAAGATTTAACCAACTGGCAGCGGAGACCTCCTGGCCTGAAAGTAAGAGATCGGTTGTATTCTATAGAGGGCTAAGCAGCCCTATGAAAGATGCCTTGGCTATGGTACCGTCTCTACCAGTCCAGTTCCCGGCCCTGGTGGACCTGGCTCTCCAAGTAGACGCACGCCGCTCTGAACGCAGGGCTGAGGCTGGGTTTTCCCAAACGGCCAGCTCTGCAATCCCGTCGTCTTCCTCCGAAGCCACCGGTGAGCCTATGCAGATAGGGGGTGTTAGGAGTCCCATCACCTCGAGAGAGAGAGAGGGAGCGCAGAAGGGCTGAGAATGCCTGCTTTTATTGCGGCTTAGGGGGGCATTTTGTGAAGGAGTGTCCCCGGAGACCCCGACCCAAGAAGCAGGTTTTTCTTCCAGCTCGATCCTAGATACGGGGGTAGGATCGAGTTCTCCATGCCCTTCCCCGAAAATCATTCCATCATTTGGTCAGATCAGGCCCATTCAGGTAGAAGCCACCATACAGCCTGCCCCTGGGATTATCCACCCCGTGCGGATCGTTATCGATTCCGGGGCCTCCGGGAACTATATTGATATCGCTCTGGCTCAGGCATTAAACCTACCCCTGATCAATAAACCCCGAACCGGTTCAAGCAGTTGATGGGACGGAACTCGCTTCTGGTCCCATTAAGCAACAGACCACCCCCCTTGTCCTAACTATCCTGTCAGTCCATAGGGAAACCCTCCATTTTGATCTGATATCCACGCCTCAGTTCGGCGTCATAGTAGGCATACCCTGGTTACGAGAACACAACCCACATATAGATTGGGGAACGGGACACGTCCATTTCGAATCTGAGCTCTGTCAGAACTACTGCCTCCCCGTGGACAGAGAAACAGACACACCAGCATTAGCACTTGGTGCTGTCGCCCAACTCACGATACTGGGCGACGACATTCCCCCTGCCTCACACATAGTGGGTTTAGTCACCGCTCCCATCCCTGTGGCTTATCAGGATTACACATTGCTATTCGATCAGGGCTCCTCTGAAGTACTCCCTCCTCACCGCTCCTATGACTGTCCAATTGACCTTGTGCCCGGGGCCTTGGTACCTTCAGGTCGCATCTATTCTTTGTCCCTATCGGAAGATCTGACTCTTAAGGAGTACATTGATAAGGCGCTGCGTCTGGGTCACATTCGTCCATCTAAGTCGGCTGCAGCCAGTCCCATATTCTTCGTGCCCAAAAAAGAGGGCGACCTTCGTCCCTGCGTGGATTATCGTCGGCTTAACGCCGTCACGGTGAAGAACCGCTATCCGATTCCACTCATCTCTCCCCTCCTGGACCGGTTAACCCACGCCTCCATTTATACCAAGTTGGATTTGCGGGGGGCATATAACCTCGTCCGCATCCGAAAGGGTGACGAATGGAAGACCGCCTTCTGTACGCGGTATGGCCTTTTTGAGTATACGGTCATGCCCTTCGGCCTGTGCAACGCCCCTGCCACCTTCCAGCATTTCATGAACGACATCTTCTCGGACGTATTAGACACGTTTGTGGTGGTGTATCTCGATGACATACTCGTCTTCTCTCACACTCTGGAAGAACACATACAACACGTACGAGAAGTATTGTCCCGACTGCAAGAACACTCGTTGTTTATCAAACCCGAAAAATGTCTGTTCCATGTGTCTAACGTGGAATTTCTACGGTTTAACATCACACCTGGCGGTCTGGCCATGAATCATGCCAAGGTTCGAGCGATCCTCGAATGGCCAACACCAAAGACCCTAAAGACATTGCAATCCTTCTTGGGTTTCGCCAATTTTTATCGGCGCTTTATCTCTGGGTTCTCTTCTCTTGTGTCGCCTCTCACGTCCCTTACCAGTCCTCTTGTTCCTTTTGAACGGCAGGAGGTACACCAGCAGGCCTTCGAGGCATTGAAGAACGCTTTTACCACTGCCCCTGTGCTCCAACACCCCGACCAGCCATACGTCGTTGAGGCCGATGCCTCTTCTTTCGCGTTGGGGGCGATTCTGTCACAGGTCTGTCCCGCTACAGGGCGGTTGCATCCTGTGGCCTTCCATTCACGTAAGTTCAGTCCCGCAGAATCCCACTATACCGTAACCGAAAAAGAGCTACTGGCGGTGATGGACGCCTTCCGAACTTGGCGTCACCACCTGTTGGGGGCCAAACATAAGGTTACGGTATACACAGATCACAGGAACCTGCAAGACCTGGCAGCCTTGAAATGTGTAAACAGTAGACAGGTCAGGTGGCATCTGTTCTTCGCCGCTTTCGACTTCCAGATTAAACACCGCTCTGGTACAGAACATAGCAAGGCTGACGCTTTGTCTCGCTCCCCTGGGGGGGTTTCGTTACCAGTGTTTCCTGACACACTCTTACCCCGGGGACATGTTGTCTGCACATGTACACCCCCTCTGGCACTACTAGAAGAGATCCGTTCTTGGGTTCAAAAGCACCCCGATCAGCTGTCAGAATGGGATCCCACTTATCACAACGGTCTGCCATATGTACAGGATCGCCTAGTACTCCCTTCCACTGACACCAGAAACCTAGCCCTGGAGTGGTCCCATGACGCCCCGATCAATGGTCACCCGGGCCAGGCCCGCACCTTGGACCTCTTGAAACGATGGTGTTGGTGGCCGTCCATGAGACACGACGTGGGCTGTTACGTAAACTCATGCTCGGTCTGTGCTCAGGGCAAACATCGTAGGGGCCGTCCATTGGGGCTACTGCGACCCTTACCCGTGCCACCAAAACCCTGGCACACCCTGAGCATGGATTTCGTAACCGATTTACCCAAGATCCAGGGTTACGACACCGTTTGGGTAGTGGTCGATGTCTTCACCAAGATGGCTCATTTCATCCCTTGTCATGGTATCCAGTCTGCCCCTGCCTTGGCCAAGATGTTCTTTGACACCGTTTTCTGTCTCTACGGCCTTCCCTCTGTCCTGGTGTCCGATCGAGGCTCTCAGTTCACATCCCGTTTCTGGCGTGCATTGACCGCTCTGTTAGGTATCGATGCCCGGTTTTCCTCCGCTTATCACCCGGAAACCGATGGCCAGACCGAGAGAACAAATCAGTCCATGGAACAGTATCTGCGTTGTTTGATGCTACAACAACATTCAACCTGGTTGCAGAATATACATTACGCTGAGTTCGCCTACAACAACGCTACTCACTCCTCCACGGGTCTCTCTCCGTTTTACGCCCTGTATGGCCAACACCCCAGGGTCCTCCCTATCCCCGACATTTCTCCCACCGAGAACCCTGCAGCAGTAGCCTGCGTTCGGGATATGTCAGCCCTCCATACCCAGGTCCTCGTTCATCTGCAGGAGGCACAGGCATCCATGAAGGCCTCCGCAGACGCTAGGCGTACCATGGCCCCGTTGTATCCCGTTGGGTCCCGGGTTTGGCTGTCCTCCCGTCATCTCCACTTGAAGGGCTGCCGCAAACTCATGCCCCGTTTTGTGGGTCCTTATGTTGTTTCCCATGTCATCAACCCGGCGGCCTATCGCCTGGTTCTCCCCTCCTCTTGGCGGGTGCATCCTGTGTTTCACACCTCCCTCCTCAAGCCCTGCCCATCCTCGACGCGTCTTCGCCCTTCTCCTGCCCCCGTGTCCCTGGATGCGCCAGATGTTTTCGAGGTCTCGGGCATATTGGGGTCCCGTTTCCTTCGGGGTCGCCTGCAGTACCTGGTCGATTGGTTGGGTTTTGGTCCGGAGGAGCGCACCTGGGTCTCCGCCTCGGATGTCCATGCCCCTCGAGTGGTTTCCCGGTTTCATCGGGAGCATCCTTCCTGCCCACGGGGTCGTGGGCCTTGGGGGGGGGGGGCTCTGTCATGTCTTCGGGTGGTTCCTACAGCCATGTCCCGACACCCAGTCCAGTGACCTACCCCTCCCATTCACTTGTCTCCCGGGGCTCACGCAGGCAACCCAGTTTGGCTCGCGCGCTAGCCAAACAAACGCCATACACCCTACAGTCATGATTACGGCCGTTTCTCCATTGGCAGTTGCCATGGAGATTAGGCAACCGCACGAGCAGTAACACACTCGCTCGTACCGTTGTGGCCCGATCACGTGACCCAAGGAAATGGTCACGTGCCCCGGGTTCGCGGTCACGTGATTCCGTTTAACATCATGTGACCAGGAAGTGGACGTTATTTAAGCAGTGCAGTGCCGGTATCCTACGCTTCACAGCTGGTTTACCAGGATAACTCTGTTTGGCTTTCTTACCTTTGTTGTTTACCTGGCTTCCTTGGACTTGGCTTTCGTTTCCTGGACTTCTTGTGGATCACGCTTGGATTTGGTTGCATCGGCTTTTCTGATCATCACGGCTCCTGACCTCTGACTGAACTACGGACTTCATCTGGATCACGTTTTTGTTTTTCCCTTTGGTTCGGACGGCTCTTCCTGGCTTCAGACCTTCTTCTGCAACGGATCTCTTTGGGCCTCCCTGATTGCACCTCTGCACGGGTAATCTCACTCTCCAGTTGGTGGCTGCCATCTGATTACCTGGGGGGCCCCATCTACTATACACTCTCCATGTGGAGACTGGCGAAGAACATCTAGATCTATCCCGCAGGGTGGGTCCTTTGCCTACGTGAGTCCCGGAACCATCCTCCCGTTCAGGTTCACCATCCCTTTCATCCGATCCCCGGTAAGACTCTGATTGTCTTCTGATTATTGTGTGCAGTATCCTGTCTGCTTGGTATCTAACCATTGCCTTTTTTCACAGCTGCCTTGGGGTTCCTAGTACTTCGGTTCCGGCTTCGGATTATCTCCACCTGTGGCCTCAAAGGTTGCACAGGGAGTGATTTAGTGATTCTCCCTGTGCGGCACTTGGGGACGGAGGTCTCTATATCTTCACGACTCTCAACGCAAGACAGCCTCATCCGAATCAACACCTGAAAAGAGTTCTGGGGAGGTGGAGCCAGGGACACCCCTGGACAGTATGGCCTGCAGCAAGAGAGGGTTCTCCCCCACCACCAAACCACGTCCCTCACTGGTGCCTGGTCGTGCTTCAGATCCCTCCTGGGCCTGCACCATCTCCTCTCCCTCAACAGCATCAGGTGCGTCATCCTCTGCAAAAACATGAAAGACAAAAAATGGGAACAGGCATTAGCACCATGGCACGCTATTAGGCCAGACAAGCTACAGTACCAGTATTTGATTTACACATGTCCCACATGACTATAACCCTCCCATGCATGCACTGTCCATGAGTTGGAAGGGGAGGAAAATGTCAGACACTGATGACACCAAGATGGGAGAGCAACACATCAGCTGCATGCTGGCTAGCAGTGCCATCACACATTGGCCTGCGAGTGGCATGTCCAATACACATACATGACACATGCCATCACACAGATGGCATGTACCATAGGCATGTCATATATGTGACAATAGGGCAGAGTGATGCGCAGTAGAACCAGGTGAATTCCTACAATCAGCCTGAATGAACACAGCTAAATACGAAACAATGTTGTAGCAAGATGCCACTTCAAGGGCAACTGGCGCGATGTAGTGCAAAACGCCTACTGTGGCCAGAAGGGATACTGGAATACCCAAATCCCGGGGTGCTAAATGCATTGGATGAAGCACATGGGTGGGCCAAAACACTCAGGCACACACACCCTGACCTGACACTCAACCAGAACCCCTCCCACAAACAACATACACATGGATCACAACACATGCATGTGCACTCACCGGACAATGCCTCGTAATCTGGCAGTTCTCCCACACCTTGGATCTGCTCCTCTGTGACGTAGGTCCCAGCAACATGCTCATGTAGAGTGAGTTCTCTGTCCTCTTGTGGAGACCCACCTCCAGTCATCAGAGTTGCGGCATGACTTGAGGCCAGCTTTTTCTTAGCCCTACGCTTAAGGTCGTTCCAGCGCTTGTAGCACTCAACAGCTGTGCGCCTCATAAACCCAAGGGCACTTATGCTGTCCGCGATGGACTGCCAGTGTGCCTGACGTCGAGCAGGTGTAATCCTACACCCTGAAGTGACCAACATTTCGGCGTCATGTTCGGACACATACTGCACAAGTGCATCCAGTTCGGCATCATTGAAGCTAGGCTTCCTTGGCGTGCCGGACCATGTAGCCGTATCGGGGTCATCAGCCTTTACTGGACGAGCACTCTTCCTCTTTCTTTTTGTGGGTGGTGGGGATCCGGAGTGCCCTACGCCGCTCTGGACACTAGAGGCAGGAGCACCGGTGGACTGTGTAGTAGTAGTGTGCGATGGCACACTGACCACATGACTTTCTGCAGGCATTAGCTGAAGTGTGATGATGGCAGGGGAACCTCAGTCTGATGTACCGGGACCAACACTGTCCTTGCTGGGGGAGTCAGAGTTGGGGTGGACGGAGCTGCAGCTGCCCCTGCAGCCTCCCCACCCCGCCTACTCGGGGCAGCAGATGACATGGCTGCCCCTGTACCACATGGCCTGGTGACACTGGCTTGCGCCGCCACCCGTGGCCTAGACTTGGCGACCTGGAAGTCAGCCTGGGAGTCACCCTGTGCTAGGTCAGGTGCCACAACGGGCCGGTCCAACAAGGGCTGAGCAGGGATGGTGTCAGCCACGTTTCCCTCAACCATGGGGGGGGGGGAAAGAGGATGTGTGTCCCTGACTGGTCCTCCACATGTGGGGGGCTAGGGGGAGTCTGCAAATCCTGGCCACGTCCCCTACCGCACCCACCACACCCACCTCTTGAGGCTTGGCCACCTTTGCCACCCTTACCACTTGCTCGCCTCCCAGCCATGGCACTGATGGAGTTGTGCGTATGGGAGTTGCAGTGGACAATTGTCCTGGGCAATTGGGGGTTAAAGGGGTAGGGTACTAGATGGAATTCGTACCCAAGTGCTCTAGCAAGGCTGTATGGAACCCCTGGGGAAAGATGACGGGTCACGCAACGCACAGGCACCCCTAAAACAGAAAATGACGTGCACGCGACCCCTCGTAGACCACGTGCGTGGGAAAAGGAACCTGCACTACGCTGTGGCACCCAGAAACACAAAAATGAACGTATGCGTGTCACACGCAGCCTACAATGACCTCTGAAGGGGTACGCTACACACGGGGCTAGCACAGTTGGTAAATACGTGCGCGACTCACCATCTGCCTGGGAAAAGAGCGTGAAAAATACGCGCGTGTGCGCGTTGGCAACACCCCGCCAAAAGAAGAATTGTACACTGTCTGAGGAGACAGGACAAAAGGAGAAGTCAACGCTGTTTGAGGAAACAGGTCGAAGAGAAAATCAGTAAAATACTGACAGAGGTAACAGGGAGTACGAACTAGAAACGCTGTGAAGTAAATCGCATGTGAACCAACAAGAAGTACAGATTTCACCCACTCGCTCTCCACGGGAAGCACGTACAAGGAAATGACGTACTACACGCACCTTTTAAACCGCACCACACGTCCAACGTCACTTCCGCGTATACGCACTGAGGCACTATCCTCCAATTACGCGGGCTGACACTCGGACGTGCAGTTTTTGGTCTTGTAACATTCCCCCGGGTACAGGGACACGCCCGTGCGTGTCACGTCACAGATGCGCCTGCGCCGTCAGGGCCTTTGGTCCAATGGAATCGCGTACACAGGCCAATCGCGTGTGGAACTTCTCGCGCACCCCTGAAATACACGCTGTAAAGACTGGTAGGGGGGTCTGTACTTCCGCTCTCTATATGGTAGAGGGGAGGCACAGAGGACCCCAGCCAAGATTCTCTAATATGGTAACGATGGACGAGCAATCAAGGCCTAGCTTCTCAGGAGGTGATGCAGGCTGGTTCTTAAGTACAGTGTATCCCCAAGCCCCCACAAAGGAATGTCCACACACTGTATTACTGAAAACACAGTCTTTATATAATTAATATTCAAGGGTTATGTACACTTATCACAATAACGCACTTTGTGCTCAGGAAAATCAGCAATGGTAAATATCTACAATTCTAAAGTGGTACCACTAATATTAGACCTCATTAAAGTGCATTCACAATACTGTTAAAATGGCACACAGATCAATAAGAAGGAAACCAGCAATAGAGAGAGGAGAGATAACAGAGGGTTGAAACAATAGGCAGAATACTGGCCCCTACCACTGGACACAGTTCTGTGTGGAGATCCCCCCACCTGGGCAACCTGTAAAATAAAGAGATATAACACCCGCCCAGTCCATATATTGTTCAATAGTCTATTTCTCTCCTATAATGTTTTTACCCCCCCAATGTACCTGGTGGAGTCGAGTTCTTCGAAGAGGCGTCGACAGATCCTTCTTGAATGACCCCCTTTAAAGCAGGAGTCACGGATCGTCGAGAAGCGTCGAGGAACTCGGTGTTCGGTGTCGGGGAATCGACGGCCCTTCTTGAATGCCTTCCCTTTCAAGCGGGAGACACGGGGCGTCGAACGTCCGACAACAAACAAGGTAGAACGGCGTCGATGAGGCGGCAGGCTTCGATCCGAGCGGTGCTCGTCGGCGTCGAGACGTCGGCGTCCTGCGAGGAAGAGGCGTGCGGGGCACCTCGGCGACACTAGTTCTGGACCGCAAAGATTGTGGGTGACGGTGGCCCAGCAAGGGCGTCGAGTCGCTCGAGTCTTTGGGGTCGTGAGGTGGCGGGAAACCCACCGGTGGATTCTCCTCGGCGCGTTGGTCGTCTCCGGCGGGACAAAGCGGCCGACGATGCGGACGAGGGGGTCCTTCAAGGCAAATGTTCTTAGGCAAGGAGCGGACGGCTCCGGTCGTCGGCGGCACGGCGTCAAGTGGTTCCCACGGCGGGGCAACACAACTTCGACGGGCCTCCAGCGGTTACACAGACCTGCGAACCCTGGTCGACAGCAATGGACTTCGACAGCGTCGATGTCCGGGTGCTTCACTTCGATCTCCTCGGCGGTCCCGTCTCGGGTCGGCAGCCTTTCGAGGGTCTGACTTCCAGGGCGCTTCGGCGAAGATTCAGCGGTGCTCGATGGTCCCTCGGAGCACAGGAAGAGGGCGCCTAGCCAGGTCCTCTCTCGGGTCAGTCCTCGACGATTTCGACAACCTTCAGTTCCGTCGAAGCAAATGCCACAGCAAGTCTTCTTCTTCCAGCTGGACGTCGAGGATCAGCAAATCCAGTTACTCTTGAGTGGAGACTCAGCTTCTGAACAATGTCCAGTGGTGAGAGGTCCCCAGATATACTATCCTGTCTCTCATCCACACTGCTGGCACACACACAGCAGCCAATCACACAGAAGGGCATTCATGCAGTCAGTCAGCCAATCAGGCACACAGTGCATTCAGGCCACACTCCTCCCTTTCAGACACTCACAACAAGGAATGTGGATTGGGACAAGTACCCAGCCATTCAACACTACACACTGCATTCAGGCCAGTTTCGGGCAGGGCTGTCTCAGTCTTTGTCTCACATGCCAGAAACCAGACAACCACAACAAGAAGTGTATATTGGTCACACACTCCATTCACCCAGGTCCCACCCACAGGAGGTACCCACAACATACAGTCAAAGGGAAGGCTCCAGTCAGTCTAGCTGGGCCTTCACAACAACACCATATATGGAACTTCCACCCAACAGCCAGTCAGGGGGAAGGGACAGAGTCAGGGTTTCCGAGGACTTTGGGAAAAACAAGACAACAGGCCATAGAAAGCAAGAGGCCACAGGGGCCATCTTGTTTTCTATCAGGAATCAACTGATCCCAATGGCAGGGCCTGGGTATCCCAAAATGGAGGACGCCCAGAGCACCTGTCTAATTCAGCATGGAGCTGCCACCAGCCCATACCCTGCTCTGTGGGCCACCCACAGGTGCCCAAAAACATACACTAGGGGCACAGGGTTGTACCCCTACCCATGGGTGCCATAAGGGTATCCCAGGGGTCTGTTCACCAAACCAAAAGAGAGAGCTGCACTGCCAGGAGTCCCAAATGGACTCCTGGGCAGAAAACATAACAGAACACACGATAAAAGGCAGAAAAGGACAAGGATTCAGAGGCCCTGTCCCTCTGATGCATTTCCAGCATCACAGTCGCCCCCCCCAGACTGAGGTGGAGGGTGTCTAATCTCCCACGGGATAGACACCCTCATCCAGACGGTCAACATACCTTCTGGAAAGGCCATCCGCATTATCGTGACTCTTCCCTGGTCTGTGCTCTATGGTGAAGTCTAGCCCTTGTAGGCTAATGGACCACCTGAGCAATTTCGGGTTCTCACCCTTCATCTGCATAAGCCACTTCAGGGGCTTATGATCTGTTTGGACCTTGAAGGTAGACCCCGTAAGGTAGGGCCTAAAACGCCTAAGGCTCCAAACTATGCTAAAACACTCCTTTTCAACAGTAGCCCACCTAAGTTCTCTACCCTTGAGTTGTCTACTGATGAATATGATAGGGTGTTCTCTCCCTTTGTCATCTAACTGGGACAAGACAGCTCCAATTCCGGTGTCGCAGGCATCCGTCTGGACGATAAAGGGTCGGCTGTAGTCAGGCGCACACAACACAGGTGCCCTACACAGACTTTCTTTCAAGCCATCAAAGGCCCTCTGACAGTCTTCAGTCCAATTAACCTTCCTAGGTTGTTTGGGCGAAGTTAGAGCTGTCAGGGGTGCAGCTATGGTTCCATAGTCTGCCATGAAATTGCGATAGTACCCAGTGAGGCCCAAAAAGGCTCTCACCTGGGTTTGAGTAGTGGGAGTCTCCCAGTTCTGTACGTCCTGTACGTTACTGGAGAGAGGTTGGATTTGACCCCCTCCTACCTCATGACCAAGATAGGTAACTTTCCCCTGAGCTATCTGGCACTTGGTGGCCTTGATAGTGAGGTTAGCCCTTTTCAAGGCCTGCAACACCTTATCCAGATGTGTCAAATGCTCTTCCCAGGTGGAACTGTAGACGGCAATGTCGTCTAAGTAAGCCACACAAAAGGCTTCCAGCCCACTGAGCGCATGGTTGACCAATCTCTGGAAGGTGGCAGGGGCATTCTTCAACCCAAAGGGCATGACCCTAAACTGGTAGAGTCCCTCAGGTGTTGAGAAGGCCGTCTTTTCCTTGGCATGGTCCGTCAGAGCTATTTGCCAATAGCCTGAGGTAAGGTCAAAGGTGCTCACAAATTTGGCAGCACCTATGGTGTCCACGAGCTCATCAGCCCTGGGCAATGGGTGCGCGTCAGTTTTGGTGACGGCATTGACTCCTCGGTAGTCCACACAGAACCTCCAATCCTTGGTACCCGCCTGGGAACTTGCCTTGGGGACAAGGACCACTGGACTGGACCAGGGACTGGTTGAGGGTTCAATAACACCCAGATCCAACATCTTGGCGACCTCAGCCTGGATGTGGTTTTTGACGGTATCTGACATACGATAGCTCCTGCTCTTGACAGGCACGCTGTCACCAGTGTCAATTTCGTGCTTACACCACGGTGTAAGGCCCGGTGTCAGTGAAAACAGAGAGGCATACTGCTGGAGCAAAGCCCTGCAGGCCCTCTGCTGCTCCGTTGTCAAATCGGGAGAGAGTTGTACTCCCTCCACTGAGCCATCCTGAGGGTTGCTATGCAGCAAATCAGGAAGGGGCTCACTCTCATCCTCTTCTTGCCCTGAAGCTAGCAAGAGACATGAGACCTCCGCTCGTCTGTGGAAAGGCTTGAGCCTGTTGACATGGAATACCTGGGGGGCTACCCCAGAGGCTCCCATGTCAACCAGATAATTGACTTCGCCCATCTTGGAGATGATCCTGAAGGGTCCAGTCCACTTGTCTGCCAAAGCTCTAGGCTTGGTAGGCTCCATCACAAGGATTTCCTGTCCCGGAGTCCAATCCACTTGCGAAGCTTTAAGGTCATGCCAGTACTTGTTCAATTCCTGGCTGGCCTTGAGATTTGCTGTTGCCTGACCCATCATTTGTGTCATCCTCCGCCTGAGGCCTAACACATAGTCCCCCACTTGCTTGGCGGGACCTGGAGGGGTGGCTTCCAAGCCTTCTCGGATCAAGGCGAGGGGCCCCCTCACGGGATGTCCAAAGAGTAACTCAAAGGGGCTGAAACCAACACCCTCTTGAGGTACCTCCCTGTAAGCAAACAGCAGGCATGGCAGGAGGAGATCCCATTTCCTCCTTAGGGGCTCTTCCAAAGCACCTAGCATGCCCTTGAGAGTTTTGTTAAATCTCTCAACCAGACCATTGGTCTGGGGGTGGTAAGAGGTGGAGAACTTGTAAGTTACCCCGCACTCTTTCCACATGGTTTTCATGTAACTAGACATGAAGTTGGATCCTCTGTCAGAGACAACCTCCTTGGGGAATCCAACACGGGTGAAAATGCCCAGGAGAGCCCTGGCAACCACCTTGGCAGTAACAGTCCGAAGGGGTATTGCCTCAGGGTACCTGGTGGCATGATCTACCAAGACCAGGATGAACCGATGTCCACCTGAAGTGGGAGGGTCAAGGGGACCGACGATGTCGATGCCCACCCTCTCAAATGGTGTGCCAACCACTGGTAATGGCTGCAGTGGGGCAATGATCCTGCCTCCAGTCTTGCCAGACAACTGACAAGTGGGGCAGGTCCTGCAGTGGGACTCCACTTCTACCCCCATCCTTGGCCAGTAGAAATGGGCAGAGAGCCTCTGCTTAGTCTTCTTAGTCCCAAGATGACCAGCCAAGGGCACCTCATGCGCCAACTGCAGTAGGAAGGGCCTGTAAACCTGGGGTACCACCAACCTCTTGCGGGCACCAGGTTCAGGCTTAGTGGGCTCACTAACAAGGAGCTCACCCTCCCAATAAACCTTGAATGTCCTAGGCACTTCACCTTGTGCCTGGGACAGGGCCTGTTTCCTCAGACCCTCGAGAGAGTGGCACTGCCAGGAGTCCCAAATGGACTCCTGGGCAGAAAACATAACAGAACACACGATAAAAGGCAGAAAAGGACAAGGATTCAGAGGCCCTGTCCCTCTGATGCATTTCCAGCATCACACACGCGCCCAGGCAAATCGCGTGTGGAACTTCTCGCGCACCTCAGAAATACACGCACACGCTCCCCCAGGCCCGATCGCGTGTGGAACTTCTTGCGCAGCCCTGAAATACACGTGCCCAGGCAAATCGCGTGTGGAACTTCTCACGCACCTCTGAAATACACGCGCCCAGGCAAATCGCGTGTGGAACTTCTCGCGCACCTCAGAAATACACGCACACGCTCCCCCAGGCCCGATCGCGTGTGGAACTTCTCGCGCAGCCCTGAAATACACGCGCCCAGGCAAATCGCGTGTGGAACTTCTTGCGCACCTCTGAAATACACGCGCCCAGGCCAATCGCGTGTGGAACTTCTCACGCACCCCTGAAATACACGCGCCCAGGCAAATCGCGTGTGGAACTTCTCACGCACCTCTGAAATGAACGCGCCCAGGCAAATCGCGTGTGGAACTTCTTGCGCACCTCTGAAATACACGCGCCCAGGCCACTCGCGTGTGGAACTTCTCGCGCACCCCTGAAATACACGCACACGCTCCCCCAGGCCCGATTGCGTGTGAAACCACCCGCGAGCCCCTGAAATACACGCGCCCAGGCCAATCGCGTGTGGAACTTCTCGCGCACCTCTGAAATACACGCACACGCTCCCCCAGGCCCGATCGCGTGTGAAACTTCTCGCGCACCCCCGAAATACACGCACCCAGGCAAATCGCGGGTGGAACTTCTCGCACACCTCAGAAATACACGCACACGCTCCCCCAGACTTGATCGCGTGTGGAACTTCTCGCGCATCCCTGAAATACACGCGCCCAGGCAAATCGCGTGTGGAACTTCTCGCACACCTCAGAAATACACGCACACGCTCCCCCAGACTTGATCGCGTGTGGAACTTCTCGCGCACCCCTGAAATACACGCGCCCAAGCCAATCGCGTGTGAAACTTCTCACGCACCACTGAAATACACGCGCCCAGGCAAATCGCGTGTGGAACTTCTCACGCACCCCTGAAATACACGCACACGCTCCCCCAGGCCCGATCGCGTGTGAAACCACCCGCGAGCCCCTGAAATACATGCGCCCAGGCCAATCGCGTGTGGAACTTCTCACGCACCTCTGAAATACACGCGCCCAGGCCAATCGCGTGTGGAATTTCTTGCGCACCTCAGAAATACACGCACACGCTCCCCCAGGCCCGATCGCGTGTGGGCCTTCTCTGGCGCACATTTTTTTCCTGCGCAGGGACGCTACCGCCTGCTTTCGTGTGGCGGACATGTATGGGCCTGTGCGCGTCTTTGGCCGTGTGCTGTTTTCCCCTATTCGATTCCATGAATACGTGTTGTAGGCGAGCGTGTGGGCGTTCTGCGCACTTGCCTCCTGTACTTCCCTGTGACGCCCACATTTTCGCGAGTTGTTCCCCATTCTGTGTGTGACGCCCCGTGTTACGCCTACTTTTGTTATGTGCGCCGCGCTATGTGCGAATTCGCTGTGGCCTTATCGCACAGCGTTCGGTGACCTGTGCGCCAGCGTGCACCAGCGTGCGCCGCGCACTTTTTCAGCGCACATCCCACATTTTGCGCGTGCACAGACTTCCATGAATAGATGTGCGATGTTTTCTGTGCGATAATCGCACTTGCACTGCGATTTTCGCTATTTCACTGCGAATTGCACGTTTTCGCACACGTGCGCCGTTTTTTCGGCGCACATTGATTCCATGAATCGGCCTGTAAGACTGCCAATTGGCTACATGCACCTGAAACCAGCTTTAACCGTAAAATCTGCAGGACTCATGTTTCATCAATACAGGGATGATAGCTGGGTGGGTTGATGTGTCTGGACAGGGTGCACGTAGCCGGAACTAGTTATGGTAAAAAAAATAGTTAAATACCTACAGTAACCCACAAAATACAATGTTCAAAATAGATATTAAAGTGTTTAATGATGTTATGTTATGTTATGTGTTAGAAAGAATTATATGCAGTACCCTTTGGGAACACCACACACAATTAAGACTACAAGCGACAGTACAAATTCACCTTTGGTACAAGCCTGTACTACACAGTTAAAGTGGTAGCGATGGCTGAGCAGCCAGACTTATCTCAAGAGCAAGTGAGCAGTATCAAATAGTTACACAAACTACAGCAATTACTATGGTTCAAACAAACACTGACTGAAGGTTTTCAAGTAAAAGAATATACATTTATTTTACTCTTCAGTTGTATAACATTTCAATATTATTAGCAGTTTAAAAATCACACTCTTAGTACACCACACCACTCCCGATACATTCCAGACAAGTTAAGCTCACAAAATGAAGTGGGAGCAAAATGGCACTCCAGCAATTTAAAAGGGAGGGAAAGACAAAGTTAATAGACATTGAACCACACCAACAGGTAAGTACTCAGGGTAATTGAGCAAGAGGAACTACAGTGATAGAATCAGGTAAAAAAGGCTTTGGGCCAAAGTCACTAGGTCAAAAGTCTTTTGCTCAAGATCACACCGTTCAGGGTAGTTCACGGTAAAGTTCGTGCCACGGGTTCCAGACGAGGTTGGTTGGCAGAAAAGTTAGTTCAAAGAGAAGAGAAGGACAAGCCTTCGGATTTGAGAAAGATTTCAAACACTTTCACCGCGGTTGAACGAAACGAACAACCGGATTTGCACAGTACCTTAAAACAGAAAAGAATCTGCAGCTGAGGCGGATGTTCCTGGTAGTTCCTGCAGGCTCACGGTTCCTGAAGCGACTGTCGTACTGACAAGTAGTAAGACTGGAGGGTCCTGCACTACCCAGGGAAGAAACCAGCAGCAGAGCGAAACAACGAATAATAGGTGCGCTCCTTAAATCGCAAGCAGGGTCCGACCTTCCTGGCTATCCGGCCCATTGTAGCTCTGTACAGCGAATTCGATCAGAGGAGGGGTCTTGGCTTACAGTTTGGGCGAACTGGTTGGTCTCACCAGCCCAAGGGAAGACGTTTCCTGGAGGATGATCTCTGTCGTCGGATTCTGAAGATTCGGACCTGCAGCAGAGCTTCACCGGGCGGTTCAGTCGTTGTAGGGGTCCTCTTCCATCAGCTCCTCGTTGGTTCTTTCCTTCCAGTGGCGACTCTGCCTTTCCAGTCCCAGAGACCTGCTTTTTATGCAGTTTTCCCCGCATTCATACAGCCAGGCTGTCAATCACACAGCAGGGTGGCTGTCCTGGCAAGGACAATCACCCAGCCAATCAAACAGGAGTGCGACTTGGGTTACCAAGGGAACCCATGGCAGGGGCCCCAAGACCCCTACCTCACATCCTGCCTACCCAGACTTTCAGGCACCTTAAGGAGGGCTTCTGTGCAGTAGCCTGCGAAAAGATGGCGAACAAAAGGGACCAAACCTGGTTTGGCGCGCAGAGTAAAACACGAGAAAGACTTCGACAAAAAGAAATGGCGAATAAACCCAGCCGGAGCCGAAATAAAATAGATTTGGTCAAGCGGGTTTATGTTCGAGGCTAATAAAAGAGCCTAAAATAATACCATGGTTATATAAGATAACCACGGCATGAAAAATAGGATAGTTACCACTGCCATCAGCCAAGTCTTGATGAAAAGAGGGCGAAACAGTGCTCCAAGAGAAACAGACAAAAAGGAATAAGAATTAACCCTTTCCAATACTCCATGTAAGATGGGTTGTGCTGGGTTGGTGATTTAAAGAGACTACATAAAGTTAATGGCAACTTTACATGTTTCTGGGAGGCAGCAGTCAGTCCCAGAAAAATGGAGTCATTGGGAAGTCTAAAAGATAACCCTATGTCACTGCACTGAAGGTGTTGTGTAACACATAAAAATGATGCTCATGGAGAAGGTGAGGCTCCAGAGCCCAAGATCACACAAATGGTAGAAACACACACAGCAAAACGCATGTAAGAGTGGGAAAAAAGACTCACACTCTTACCAGGTGAAAAAAATAAACCCTAGAAACCCAGCAAAGCTGCTGAGGGACTCATTAGGTAAGGGAAATCAGCCATTTATGAGAATTCTCCCTAACATTATGTTATGTTACTTGGCATTCATATAGCGCCATATGGATTATTGGTATGACCTCAAAGCGCTGGTAAGTTGAACGCCCTCGGGATACCACAGTTCAAGTCAGTAGAGAGAGAGAGAGAGAGTGTCGTATGGTCCATGGGGCACCGAATATGTGTGCAGCTGGTGTGGTTGTTGCACGATAGCCGCCTTTTAGCAGTAGGTGTGGTGCTGAGGAAATCAGTTTGATGTGTTCAGTCTGGAAGCTGGACACCCAGACTGAGTTCTGGATGCGTTAGGCCTGATGAGATGCCTATGCTAGCCGGTATGTGCTCAGCTGGCTGTCTTTTATTAGGATGGTGAGGTGTTTGTGGGGACATGTTAGTATGAGAACTGCTAGGCCGAACGTGTCATAGCATAGCTGTGTTCTAGTTGAATGATGGTGTATATGAGAGAGTAAGCGTAGTAGTGCGATATGGTGGTTATCAGTAAAGTGCCTGCGACCAAGCACAAGAGTAGGACAGGGGGCGTACATAGCTGCATACGTATATAAAGCGACAGGATGGATAGGGTAAACATGTGATACAGATAACATGGGAAAACAGGTACATAGCATATATATAGCATAAATAGGAGATAGAGATATATCCACTCCATCCACTAAGCTTTAGCAAAGTGATGATATTAGGCACACTTTCTAGATTCAACCCTAGCACAGTGACGCTAATCAGGCACACTCTCTAAATTCAACTATACCACAGTTACGTTATTAGGCACACTTTCTAAGTTCAAACTTCGGCACAGTGACGCTATTAGGCCCACTTTCTAGATTCAACTATACCACAATTACGTTATTAGACACACTTTCTAAGTTCAAACTTCGGCACAGTGACGCTATTAGGCACACTTTCTAGATTCAACCCTAGCACAGTGACGCTAATCAGGCACACTTTCTAAATTCAACTTTAACACAGAGACGCTATTAGGGCACACTCAATGATGTTGGGAGCACAGTCTACATGCAGGGTTCAGTATAGTTATGTTATTAGGGTACGTTAGTCCTTAATATGTGGCTGTACAATGTAATACTTTTAGGGAATTTTAGGTGAGAGCGTGTGGCGTGAAGTGAGTGCTTCAGTCCCCATCCTTGACATACTTCCTTTGTGGTTGGTGCTGGTTGGCAGGCTACTGGCTTTATGCTTCTCCTGCGGATACGATCTGGGGCTGCCTCTCTAGGAGCGCCCTTTGCCTTGACGTCCTAAGCCGAAGGCGCTGCCGGGCAGAGGGCTGCCCTGGGAGGGTCGGTGAGGTCAGTGATATGACCAATCGGGATGGGTGGGCGGGTCGGGAGGAGGTCAGGGATTCGATTCAGGAAGCGGGAGCCGGTATGTGGGAGGAGGGCACAGGGGATCACAGAGGCAACAGGCCCGAAAATATTGGCACAAATATAGAGGCAAAGCGGCAAGGAGCCTGAAAATATTGGCACAAAAAATTGAGGCAAAGCGGCTCACAAGCCCAATTCAAGTTGCTACACTCACCTCGCTTTCGTAGGGAAAAGTGCAGACCATGGGCAAGTGCAGCAGGCTAGGCCGACAGAGGAGGACTGAATTAACCAATCGGGAGGGGTTGGTGGGTCGGGAGGAGGGAGGGGATTCGATTCAGGAAGCGGGAGCTGGAATGGGGGGTGGGGGGGTGGAGGGCACAGGGGAATCACAGAGGCAAGGAGCCCGAACATATTGGCACAAAATATGGAGCAAAGCGGCAAGGAGCCCGAAAATATTGGCAGAAAACATGGAGTCAAAGCGGCTCAACAAGCCCAATTCAAGTTGCTACTGCTTTCGTAGGGAAAAGTCTGATGGTTTTTTGATTTAGTCACGGATCATAACACGATGAGGGGGATTGCTGAGTTGGCCCTTGTGCACTATCGCTCTCTCTCTCATCTGCATGCGCTGTCGCTTTTTCTCTCCCTCCCTGTATGCACTGTCACTCTCTCTCGCTCTCGCTCTCTCCATGCATGCTGTCCCTTTCTTGTGCTCTCCTAGTTCACACACTCACTCGCTCTCTCCCCGCACACGCTCTCTCTCTCTCTGGAGTACTCTTGAAGATATCCCCATATTCCGTCTTCTTCACCTCTCTCATTTGCTCTTGACCCTTACTTTTTCTCTTACTCTCTCACCATTTCTCATGCAAATTTCCTCTTGCTCATCGTGGACACCCTCTATCAATGGCTTTCTCCATTGCTTTATTCTCCTTCTCATTCCATTGCACACTTGCCCCCCAGATCACATCCTCCTTTAAACCTTTGCACTCTGATGTCTATAAATACAAAATACGGTAAAAACCCAAACTATTGGCATTGCCAGTGTTTGTTTAAACGAGATAGTTGAAAGTTGAATCCAGTTGTGCTGATAAATGTTGCTGCATTTAAAAGTATGCCTTTTTAAACTCTGTTGCTGCATTTAAAAGTATGTCTTTTTAAACTATATAGCAAAATGTTGACTCTAGCTGTGCGGATTTCTGATGTTAGCTTCGCCCAATTGTGCCCTTCTGTATACCTGCTGGAATACTGAATCTAGTGCTTCTGCTCTTGTGCTATACTTACCACGATTTGCTCTATCTTCTGCATATCTCTTGGGAACTTATGCTGTACCACTATAGTTGCATTTCTAATAATGATGTTTAAATTTGGGCAGTCTGTTTTGAATTGCTATGCTCTGCCAGCCCTCACGCATGCCTGAGTTCTCGCACCTCTAACTCTGCGGCCCTCTCTGGGCTCCTGTTCCTCGTGCAAGTTTCCTGCTCTGTTTGCCTGCTAGGTGCCTGGTGAGTTCTGCTGTGCACTGTGCAGTGCTGTCCCTCTCCCCCCACTGCACACCCTCTGACCCCCCCCCCTTGCATCCCCATGGTGCTGTCCATCTCCCCTATCTATTCAAACTGCTTCTCCATCATCTATCCCCCCTCTTTCGAAATCCGGGAGGAAGAGATTTAAGAAGGCTCTCCTGGTCTCCTACCCATGTTTGCCCATAGCAGACACCTACGTCAATGCTACCTCCAGACAGACGGTCACTGACATTGTCTTTGTCATTCCTTTTCCTGATCTATGGACTCAACATATGGTTTCTGTCCTCTCCCCTTTTTCTGTCTCTCCCATTAGTGGTGGCACAAGATGGGAAGTGCTCATGGCTCACTTTTCAATCAAGGTGCATCATAAATGTCTATTGTAATGGCACTATCATGGCCCAGGGCTCTTAGCCCAACCTCCTCCTTTATGACAGGCGTCTACTGTCTCTTTTCAACTCCCCCCTACTTGCTCCCCACTCTCTTCCCTCACACCGCTTTCGCCCTATCCAGTGGTGATACCTCACCCCTGTAACCCCCTTGGAAAACATTTAAAGGGGGTACTCAGCTTCACTTAGCTACCTTAAATTCTCGCTCTGCTATCAAACATTCCTCTGACATCGGTTTCCTCCTTGAAGACCTTGACCTTGACGTTCTTTCTCTCACTGAGACATGGTTCAAAGCTAGCTCTGTCACTGCTTTTGACACCCTTCCTTCCGCCCAAGGGCTACAAGATCCTATCCAATCCTAGGCTAACCAGATCTGGGGGCGGAGTGACCCTGATCTACCCCGAGTGGGTTCTGGCCACCATCATGCCCACTCAATCCTGCTCCTCCTTTGAATGCCTCCTCTGCAAGCCATCTGTCTCTCCTACCCTCTCTCGCAACAATCTACACACCCCCCCGGATGGACCCACCTTTTCCGCTCAGAATGGGTGGACCTCTCCTCCTCTCTCCTGGCCTCCTTCCTCAAATCCTCTTCCTTTGGGATTTTAACATCCATCTGGACTCACCGGACTTGGCCAGTGTACTCTTTCGTGACCTCTGTGTCTCTCTTTCCATCGCAATTTCCCTCTGGTCCAACCCACTCTTCCGGACACACCAAGGATGCTCTCATCTCATCTGATATCATTTGAAATGACATTGCACTGTCTGAGCAGAAGTGGCGGCCTCAAGTACATCCTCTGACAAACTGGCCTTCCGCCTGCTCCAAAGGCAATATCGTCTCACCATCGGCTCTAAGAAGAGGCCTGCTGCCTGCTCCAAAGGCACTATTGTCTCGCCATCGGCTCTAAGAACAGGGCTCATGTCCAAGCCTGCATCACTAGGGCCACCAACAACACAACTGAACTTTTAAAATTCTGCAAGGAACTTGACAATCCTACTACAATCTCATCCGCTCCTCCTTACTCCCAGGCCCTCCGCCTCCCACCTCTCCTCCATACTCAGGACATCCTGTCCTCACTGCCATCTTCTCCAATCCTCAACCCTCTCTTCTCTCACCTCCCTTGGCCCCCTCTCTACCTCCCATACTCCACTCATCTCCCATTTCACCGGACAAGGTCTCTAGAGTAGTCTGCTATATTAAAGTATCCTCTAAAAAGGTGACCCCTGCTGTTCCAGAACCATCAAGGACATCATCGCCCCTCTTGCCCCAGCCTTGGCTGACCTCTGTAACCATTCCTTTGCCACTGGCTCCTTCCCACAACCCCTCAAGCACTCTCTTGTGCAACCTCTCCTAAAAAAGTCAAAGGCAAACACATGGAGAAGCTGGTCACCTCCCATCCCTGCCCCCTACTCCTCCTTCCCCTGCACTCATCACCCACTTGCACGGTAGGATTGATACAGGGGCAATTTAACCATCATATAATCGTCATTTTTGTTTCTTTTTTTCCAACCACCTGCCCTTTTTTTGTCTTGTGATGGGTGGAACCAAGTGAGTATAGGCACCATACAAATGTCCAAAAAATAAAATAAAATTACAAAGAGCAGTACACTGTACACTTGCACTGTAATGTGTAGCCTTTCTTGCAGCCATATCGAAAGAGTTCCCTGCAAGGTTATGTAGCTTCTGGTAGGGTTTACCAGGATATTTCCCATCCACCTTCATCCTTCTTCCACCCCAAATCACTTGGCGATGGTAGCTACAGTGTTTTGCCTCCCTCGTTTGGGCCCATCAGTTAACAGCCTGGTAGATGGCTCTTTTTGTATGATGAATGAGCACATCTTGCGTGGGAGGTAGATTGTCAATTGCTCTACCTTTCTCAGTAAATAGGTGTTTTCTTGCCTCATTAGCATGTTTGTCGCTGCTAGTATGGTCAAATATATAGCCAAACTACAAATCTCTCCAATGGCTTCAGCATTTCTTCTACTCCCTGCTGACTAGGCCTGTCAACCAATCCACAAAAAGCTGAGGTGACATCTCTGTATGCATTCCAGGTGTCCCATACAGTCCCCTTGCCTCTTCCTCCAAAAAAGGGCACAGTGTCACACCCAGTTATTGCGTGAAACATTGGTAAGACAGTACAACAATCAGGACCCAAAGCTCTTGCAAACTCATAAGCGGCAAAGAACCAGAAGTTCTTCCCAACTCCAAATGCAGCCCATAGTTCCACCATGTTGTTTAGCCATTGCGCAGATGTGATGGCAAGAATTACGACGTCTATGTCCACAGTGCATATTTTGGCTTTGTTATATCCTTGCTACACAGCATCACACAAATGGAGTAGGATGCAAATGTCTCCTTCTTCATGCGAGCATGGAGCCAGTCCCAAGATATCTTGATGATTTATAGACAGAACACTGGTATTATTGTGGTAATTACCTGCTTGTTTGTATCAATAGCTGTTAAAGTGAACGATTCAGTCTTATTTTCCTCAACCCAGAGACAATACGGAAGTGCATTTCTTGATTCAGCACGTTTCCGAACACCTTTTCCCAATTTACTGCATGTGTCACTCTTCAAGCTGTCAGGCCTGTACACATCCCAGATGATATCTAGCCTTGTAACATTTGAAGCTGAAATTTCATGTAGGGAACGAACACAGTCATGGCATAATCTTGGAATGTATTCTTAACATAAATTGGGGCTGAAACCCAGTTGAGCTATCTACCACACCTAAGTTATTTTCACATACACTTTTGTTTTTAAACAGACTGTACCAAATACTGGACACTGGCGGGCAAGCAAAGGTCTGTAAGGCTCAGACTCAAAGCCTCAAATACAAAAGTAGATTATGTAATTTCCTAACCGGCCACCTGTGCCACTACCACATACTATTCTTTAAGATCTAATATATGTATATTTTTTAATTAAATGTTTATTGGTTAGACTTACATGATAAGACATTTAACCATTTACATTAAAAGAAACTCAATATTCCACAAAACACAATTTTCAGTCCAACAAAAAGTGCAAAGCAGGTCAAAAGATAACTTTTACACTCCGGATTACTCAATCATTTATTTGGTTATACTCAAGGTTGCTATGTCGATGATAGCCTTGACTCAAGGCCTCATAGGATGTTTTACATTGGTGCTGAGTTGAAACAATTGATGTGAATTCCAGAATTTGTGAAGTATTTAGGGAATCATATTTGTTTGCCCGGAGCCCTTCTCATTCCTTCTCTGTCTTTTGTCGGTAGAATAACAGTAACGGAGAGGAGAATTTACAGTATCTACACACAATTCTCATTCCCTGGGTCCTTAGTCATTTGGTCTGAACGGTAATGGGCGTTGTCGTTTATGTTTCAATTGATGATGACCCCTCCTAGATACACCATGGTTCGCCCCACTTCAATCCTTTCATTTTGGACCCACCACGAGGGCTCTTTTCTTGGTCTCCTGTTGGCAGAGGACATGCTCAATACTTTTGATTTTCTAACGTTGACCTTCAGATCATTACTTTCCAAGAACTCAGTAGTTCTTGATCCGTCTCTGAAGACCAACTGGAGTAAGATCCATGAGCACTAAATATAGGACCCATGGAATGGCAGTTCCATTGATGGTAGGTGAAAAGGCTCTCACTGCTTACTGCCATTCACCCAGGTCCGAGATGTACAGGTTAAACAATAAGGAGGCCAGGACGCCGCCCTGCTTTAGTCCCTGGTGGGTCAGGATCTTTCCGGAAAGAATACCAGTTACATCGAGTCTTATTTGGACTGACGTGTCAGAGTAAAGGGTGCAGTTTGCCTCCAATAGATCAAGGTGGCAAATCCAGTGTCTTAGTTTTGCCCACAACCTAGCCCTGTTGACACAGTCGAAGGTCTGCTCCAAATCTATAAAAGGCAGTGTGGATGCAGGTCCCCGACTCGAATTAAGACTCCAATCACAAAGAGATTTAAGGAGGTTCCCACGCCCCTCACAAACCCAGTTTGGTGTAGGTCTAGTCTTCCGATCCGAGTAGCCCATTTTGTCAAATCTCGCAACAAGATTGAGGCGAAAAGCTTCCCCATAGAGTCGAGAAGGACGATCGGTCGATAGTTCTGGTGATCAGCAGGATCGCCCTTCTTGTACATGGGGTCAACTATCCCCTCTCACCACGGTGGATGGAATGTGGTTAGTATGGAGGACCTGAGAGAAGATCAACATTCGGCTCCACTCCTCTCATCAGGTGGATGGAATCTGGTTAGTATAGAGGACCTGGGAGAAGATCAACATAGCGATTCGGCTCCACTCCTTGGGATTTTCTTTGAGGAGCTGATTGGAAATGCTGTCAGGTCCTGCGGCTCGTGAGGAGCTAAGACCTTTCATCCTCAATTCAAGGTCAGCTCTTTCAACCTCGATAACCCACCTATTGGGTGTTACAGGGTCCTGTTCACTCGCTGGATCACCCGGATCCGCAAATAAACTTGAATAGTGAGAATGCCAGGTCGGCTCACTCACTTGTCCCAGCATGAGGTCTGCACTAAAGGTCCCCCCATTATTTAATAATTCCCAAAGGTCCTTTGTGTTCTTCTTGTAGACCACTCAACATCTGCTCAGCTTCCGACTAGGGACGTGGCCTTTTAGTGGCTATGAGCCAGTTCTTGAATTTTTGTTTGCGTAGACGAATCAGTTCAGTGCTCTGGGGAGCCTTACTGGCTTTGATCTTCATTAAGGCTGCACGTAGTTCTTTCTTTTCTTTAGTAACCATGGCATCATAGGCATGCTTAGGAGGATGTCCTTTTTTACTGCTCTTCGCTGGATGAGCAAAGTCTTTTAACATTCAGTTATATTCAAGGTTGTAATTGTTTTCTTTCACTGCCATTTCATATTGCTCTCAGATGGTATGGATCTCTCTCTACCCCACACTAACCTATTTCTGGCCCAGGTTAATTCTACCGGGTCCATACTTTTCCTTGATTTTAGAATTTTCAGGTTCTCGAATGAGATGGCAATCATGTCGTGATCACTCACAGGTTGTTCTATGATGTTAAGGCGGTTTACTCTGCCTCTTATATTGCCTGAGACAAAACAATAGTCTAAGCAATATCTTTTTTGACCCCTGCCCCATGTACATGCTCCTGGGATATCCACATGTGTCTGTGCGTTTAACATGCAAAGGTCCCTAGCATTTGCCTCCAAATACCACTCTAGGGCCCTGCCTTCCAGATCACTTAATTGTAAAGGGAGCCCATTTGAATGGATTTTGTCCTCCCACGTATTCCTTATCTTTGATAAATACACTTCCAGCTTGCCAGTAGAGGGTCTGCGTGTCGGTGTCCCTCGAAGGCCTCCCTATAGGCACCAACGTCACCATAGGTATAAATAGGTCGCGCAGCGTCCATTGCTCAGTTCCATTTTCCTGCGCTTCGTACGCCTCAGAGACGCAACGCTCGGTTCCTCAGTGAATCTTTCCTAAACTTAGATTTTCTTGAAGAAATCTTCAAATCTACGATGGCATCTTCGTCCACTTCATCGACGCCATGACGGGTTTAAAAAAAATGCTGAGATTGTGGAAAAAAATATGTTGTTAACCGATCCTCACAGGATCTGCCTGTGGTGCCTAGGCCCAGAGCACCCGTGTTTGGAGTGTGAGGAATGTAGGTCTATGACGGCGAAAGCCTGGAGGGAGAGTAGGGGGAAGCTGGAAAAAGGTAAGACTGTTAAATCCTCTACCCCTTTGAAATTGTCCTCGGCCGAGTCGAGACATTCGTCTCCTCGTCATCGGAGAAAACATTCCCGCTCAAGATCTCGTAGTGGTTCTCACCACTCATCCAGATCAAGACATACCAAGAAGAGGTGCACTATCGATCACCTTCCTCTTCATCTTCCAATTCACCAGAAAGGGTCGCCTGCCCCACAAAACACAGCTCTCCAGCTAAGTGGGAGGAATTTTGCAAAAAAATGCTAAGGGTCTTCGAGTTACGCAGCCTTGTCCCCCTGGGAGATGCCTGGAGGTGATATCCTGGGTGAAAGACCCAACAAAGATAAACGCTATGAGTCGTCGACCTCAACAAATAAAACCCTTCAGAGCGTCACAAACCCTCGAGTAGAGACAAAGGCCCTTTGCACAAGACTCCGTCATCGACGCCATCGTCAAAGGCGCCTTCCACACATAAGACAACATCATCGATGTCGTTGTGGACCCTGATGAAGGAGAATCCATCGAAACCTCATGCCCCGACCAAACCATCGGTACCCGAGGCATCGAAGGATCCTTCGACGGTGTTGAAAGGGGCTTCAGCCCCATCAACGACATTGAGTAGAATTCCGATTCGCTCGACGGCATCAAGGCCATACTCTAGTATATTGACGCCGTTTAGGAGTTTGTCGAGGCCTATGACTTCTACATCGATGACTACAACCCTCAAGCAGTGTCGACCAATTTGGCTCCCTCATCGCTGGAAATGGGTTTTACTCCTTACCCTCGTTCTGACTACTTCAGAGCTTTATCCTCTATTTATGAGGGAATGCTCTGATAATGAAAGGCCTTTTGGCTTACATTCTACAAGAATTCCTATTCCAGAGGAGCCAATATCAGAGGAAGTCAGATTAAAAGATCTTCAGGAGTGGCATAGATACTTCGGCAAACAAGAACCCAGGGAGCATGCACAGATGTCTTACAGATCTCTCATGGCTAGAATTATGGAGTTTATGGGGTGGTCAGCACCTGCACCATCTTTTCAACAAGATGACTTAACAGACATCTTACATAAGGGACCTCAAGAAGACCCTATAGTTCCCTTTCATGCAGCATTACAGAGAAAGATAACTGCAAATTGGGAAACACCAGAGGTTACCCGTGCAGTAAACAAAAAGCTCTCTGAAAAATACAGAACGTCAGCCTCAGATCCTCTGTACCTAATTAAGCATCCGACACCAGACAGCTTGGTAGTACAGGCTGCGACTTCGTCAGGCAGGCAATCAGCGTACCCCACTATACCACAAGATAGGGACGACAAGAAATTTGACGCCATGGCCAGAAAGGTCTTCTCGGCATGCAGCATGGCACTTAAGTCAGTTAACGCCACTTGCACCCTAGTGAGATTCAGCCACACCCTTTCGGAGTGCGCTTCATCGGCGGCTGACCGTCTCCCGGAAGGGGAGAAATGACATGCATTTTTGAAGATCATCAAGGACGAGAAGGATGCGATGTCGAGACCTGTTTGGAGGGACTCATACTCTGCTGACAGCATCAGCAGAGCCATGGCGGCCAGTACCACAATCTACAGATTAGTCTGGCTTTGCTTCTGATGTACAAGCCAGACTTCTAAATATGCCCTTTGACGGCACCTCTTTATTTGGCAAGAAAGCTGATGACAGTTTGTAGAAATTACAAACCTCCAAAGCGCAGCCAAATCCCTGGGGGCTGCAATTCGTCAAACTCCAAACCACCCTACAGGAATGTCCTGGAGGGGAAAGCCCTTTCGTTTTTACTCTGCATTCGGAAAAGGAAGAGGGCAGCCAGCTCAAAGGGGCCAGAGACAATTTACCTGTGGGGGATGGGTTAAAAAGGTACCAAGTCTGCATCAGCAGGTCCTGCTTTAGCCTCAGCATCTGCGTCAGCCGCTCCAAAACCCCTCTGAGGTCTCTCATACAAAACACCAGTAGGAGGCAGGTTAACTCAACATCTGACAGAATGGCAGGCTATTTCGTCAGATGCTTGGGCATTGGAGACAATTGCCCAAGGTTACTGCCTGCCTTTCCTACGCACCCCTCAGAGTCATCCACCGGGGAGCAACTCTTTGAAGTTTCCAGACCCGCTCCTTATGCAGGAGATTTTAGACCTGCTAGAGAAAGGTGCCATAGAACCAGTACCTGTAGCGGAGAGGAACAAGGGTTGGTACTCCTCATACTTCCTAATACCGAAAAAGGGCAGAGGATTGAGACCCATCTTGGACTTACGAGAATTGAACAAATTCCTAAGAAAGGACAAGTTTAAGATGGTAACCCTTTCTCAGATCCTTCAGGCCCTCCAGTTTCAGGATTGGTCAGTATCTCCGGAACTTCAGGATGCTTACTTCCATGTGCCTATCCATCTCAAGCACAGAAAGTACCCGAGGTTCGCCATTGGCAGCTCTCACTATCAATTTCGGATTCTGACATTTGGGCTGATCTCCACCCCGAGGGTCTTCACCAAGTTAATGGCGGTCGTGGCAGCAAGTCTAAGGAGGGGAGGGATTCATGTCTTCCCCTACGTGGACGACTGGTTGATCAGAGCACTGTCCCCGGAACAAGCTCAGATCCATCTAGATTATGTTCGCCACTTCCTCCACAAGCTGGGATTCTCCCTCAACTTAAAGAAGTCACATATGATGACCATCACAGAGACTACAGTTCATTGGAGCAGTCCTGGACACATCCTTGGCCTTGGGAAAAGCCTTGCCACCATAGGTGAGGGCTCAAAATATTCTACAGATGGTGACCAGATTTCAAAATGCCCAGCGTCTACCAGCCTTCTATTTTTTGAGGTTGCTCTACCTCATGGCATCCTGCATTTTTCTAGTGCCAGAGGCTTGGCTGAGAATGAGATCTCTCCAATGGGCGCTAAGGACCCAGTAGTTGCAATTCTCAGGAAGGATGTCAGATCGCCTACAAATCCCGAACAGAGTAGCAGGAGACCTCCAGTGGTGGGCCTGTTGGGAGAACATCTTGAAAGGAGAACCGTTTTGGCAACCATGGCCGGAGATAACAGTAGTCACGGACGCCTCACTCACAGGGTGGGGAGCCCATACTATCAGCGGTCGTTTGGCTCAATCGGAGTCCAGACTACACATCAACCTATTAGAGCTGAGAGCAATCAGGCTAGCACTGAAAGCTTTTCTGCCATTAGTACAGGGAAAGAAATTTTCTGATAATGATGGACAACACAGTGGCCATGCACTACCTCAACAAAAGAGGAGGTGTAGGGTCACTGCCACTGTGCAGAGAGGCAATGCAGCTCTGGTTCTGGGCAATTCAAGAAGGAATCTCTCTATCAGCAGTTCACCTAGCCGGAGAGAAGAACACGGCGGCGGACGCTCTGAGCAGGCAGACCACAGTCTCCCACGAATGGGAACTAGCTCAGGAAGTCCTTCAAGACATCTTCACCCTTTGGGGAACCCCTCAGGTGGATCTGTTCGCAACGAATGTCAACAGGAAATGTAAACGATATTACTTAACGGAATTTCCCCTGAGAGGAGCTCTAGGAGATGCATGTGTGGTGGACTGGGAGTTTCCACTTCTGTATGCGTTTCCTCCAGTCCCCATCATTCCTCACGTAATATGGAGGCTCAGGAGATTCCCGAAACCCATGATTCTAATTGCCCAGGATTTGGCCAGAAGAACGTGGTACCCGGATCTTCTAGACATGTCCATCTGTCCTCCGATTCGTCTTCCACAAAGAGAGGATCTTCTCTGGCAAGAGGAAGGTCAGGTTCTCCATCCGGATATCAGGACTCTCAACCTTCACGCTTGGTTTCTGAAAGGTTGCGATACAAAGTTTGTGACCTCCCGGATGACTTAATGGAGGTGTTGCTTTCAGCCAGAAGGCCAGCAACTAAATCTTTATACCGCTGTCGTTGGAACAAATTCTGCATCTGGTGTAGAGATAAGGATATTGTCCCTTTTTCATGTAGTACACCCATGGTGTTATTTTTCCTGCTATATTTGGCAAATTCAGGACTTCAAGTTGGCACAATCAAGGGTTACCTCGCCATGCTGTCAATCTTTAAACGCATGGCTGAGGAACATTCATATTTCAAATTGCCTCTAGTCATTCAGTTTCTGAAAGGGTTGACTAATGTCTTCCCCCCACTCCTTTTCAGGTTTCCCTGTGGGATTTAAATCTGTTCTTAAAATTTCTAAATGGGCATTCCGTTTGAACCTCTTCATTCCTGTCCATTAAGGTTTCTCACTCTAAAAAACTGTTTTCCTAGTGGCCTTAACTTCTGCCAGAAGAGTGAGCGAACTACAAGCTTTATCTTGCAAACCTCCACATACTATTTGTCACAAAGATAAAGTAGTTCTTCAAGTGAAGCCGAATTTCCTCCCAAAGGTTGTCTCAGAATGCCATATCAAACAAAAGATAACCTTGCCTTCATTTTACCCTCCTCCTCACCCAGGCAAAGAGGAAGAGAGATTACACAGGCTGGATCCAAGGTGTGCCTTGAGTTTTTACATCAACATACTCGCAATGATTAGGCAAGCAGACCAGTTGTTTGTGGGGTATGCAGGACATGAACTAGGTTTACCCATCACGAAACAGACCATCTCAAGATGGATAATTCGAACTATCATAAAGTGCTATAAATTGGCAGGAAAAGACCCTCCTCAACACCTCAGGGCTCATTCGCTCTCCAAAGAGGAGTTCCAATTAAAGACATCTGTGCGGCTGCCATATGGTCGTCTGCACATACTTTCACCAAATTCTACAGTCTAGATTCCTCCACTAGTCAGGAGACCAAATTTGGGAAAGCTGTGTTGCACTCTTGCATTCTTAAAAGGTTACTAGATTGTACTCCTGCCTCCTGTACAAATTACTGCTTTGGGAGTCTATCAAAGATAAGGAATACGTGGTAGGAAACAATCCATTCGAAGAACAAATTACTTACCAACTGTAACGTTCTTTTGACTGGGTGTTCCTCCCACGTATTCCTTATATCCTTCCCCGCAGTAAACTTCCCTTGTAGTCGCAGCCTATGCTCCTTCAAGGGTACTAACCATCTCATACTGGACAAACACAGCACTTCAAAACAGAACTGAGCAACGGTCGCTGCACGAGACTATTTATACCTATGGTGACGTCAGCGCTGAAAGGACACCGACTCGAGGGACGTCGACGCGCAATGCCCTCTACTGGAAAAAACATTAAGAGGCAGCAAGCTTGAAGTGGATTTATCAAAGATAAGGAATACATGGGAAGAACATCCAGTCGAAAGAATGTTACAGTTGGTAAGTAACTTGTTCTTCTCATCTAAAAGATGGATATTCAAATCCACACACAATATCACAAGTACATTCTCCCAATGCCTGGTCCACTATATTCATAACGGATTGGACAAAGTTCCATTTCTTGGCTGAATTTACTCACCAGTATACGTTCAATAAGGGAAGATGTTCCTTCTTGTCCTCTACTGAACTTGCAAGATGTATTACTTGGACATAGGGACTCAGTGTTTGATGGAATATCACTTCTAGTCCAGCATTCAATTTTTACTAGAGTGAGCAGCCCCAAAAAAGGAATCCCCAACACCCCCCTTCCTGGCTGGATTCAAGAATGCTTTGTACCCATCACACGAGGGGATAGATCTGAGCCACGTTTCTTGTAGGCATATGATGTCAAATTTGCCCAAGGCTTTCAGGTTATTTGTAAAAAGAGTTAAATCCCCTCGTGTTCCATGAGTAGATCCAAGCAATGGGGCGGGGGGGGGTTCTTCCTTGGTGGTAATCTATTCCTTACAGTGGTTGGCTAGTGCACCGGCTAGCCAATCCCAATTTTCAGGTTTGATCCCTGAACCAGGTTTCAGGGAATGCAAGGGATTATCCACCATTAATTTTTATTTGAGCAGGTCTTTTTTTCCCATTGGGAGCGGCTGTGAAATGTGAGTTTTGGTAAAGGTCAAAGATGTCCTAGTAGGCACAGTAGGGGCATTTGAGACTTGTTTCAGCCGTTCAAGCTCCGTTCCTTTTTTTGCTCCATTTTGCTTTACCCAGGATATCTCTTGTGCTAGTTGTCTTTGCAAGTCTGCATACGATGGTCGCCCCATTCCCTGACCGTCTCTGATGTCATATCCAAAGGGTAGCAATTTGTCACTCTGACCGTAGATGGAGGACTACCCAATCCATTTTTTGTTCTGTGACAAATTCCACCACTTTGATATCCTTAGAGGATACAGATCGCAGGCTTGGGATATATCGAAATAGTTTCAGAACGTTGCTGTGATTAAGAATGGGCACTTTTGGACCACTCACAATTCATTCAAGATGAATTTTGAACACCTTCCCCTGAGCAGCGTCACGTCTGATCACAGGTTTATTTGGTTTCAACTGCCCGGTTGAGATTTGTTTTGGAAGTTCCAATTGACCTAGTCGGTCTAGTTTTTGTTTCATCATTAGAACCATATTGTCCCAAGTCCAAATGAGTTGATCTCTTGGGTACACCTCCCCGACCAGCCTTTAGCTTTTCAACTCAGTCGGGTGCCACTCGAGTAGCTAGTCCCTTGATTTCAATCCATTCAGAGTTCGAGAGGTCGTTCCAATATTCGTTCTATGATTTCCACAAAGTCACTCAGGCAGGAGCTCTGCGTTGAAAGCTTTTTATGCGATATCAATGTCGCTGTCGATTCCTGTAATTTTTCCCATGTTCCGAATGAGCAAGAAAGTTCTTTCCTAGATCTTTTGGGGTATTGGCAAGGGAGTTGGAGTTCTTACATTGCGGAGGAAGTCCCTCGAACCATTATATTTATTTCTCTTCATGGGTGGCTGACTTTTTCTTTTCTTCTCTTTTGTCTGTTGGTTATCCTTGGTCACTTTTAGCCCCTACGGTCTTTATCCTTAAAGATGGAGAACATATTTGTGTCTGTCTTGGGATATCATGTTGGTAGATGGCATGGAGTCTTTTTCTAGGGCTGTAGTTGTGCTTTGCAATGTTTCTTTGGCCTCAGGAGATATACGATCCCTCGACTTACTTTTCCATGCAGCTCGCACCCACTTACAGTCTTCCAATAAGGCTTCCATCAATAATGCTTTGTCTGTCAACTCCCTTCTTGCCAGGTCACACAAATGGTCTGCCATAGGGTGGATGTTTCCGCCTCTTTGTTGAGGCGTTCTTCAACTTTAGTGGCTGTTAGGGAGAATTCTCACACAAGTGCTAAATTCCCTCTACCTTATAGCCCTCCAGCTCTTTTGCTATGTTTTGGGACTTTGAACTTTTCATTTTCAGTGTGTTTTACTTTTGTGTTCTTTGGTTATGGAGTTAAGACAACTCCATAGGCATGATCCTTTTCTGTGTGTCACACAGCACCTGTGCAGTGGCAGAGGGATGTCTTTCAGACTTCCCAAGGTTTAAATACCTTCTCTGGGACCGACTACTGTATCCCAGAGCATATAAAGTTAAATTGACTTTGCTTGTCTCTTTCAATTTACAGACCCAGCACACACACTATCTTTCTATAGAGTGCTGCAGGGGTGGCCTGGCATCCCCTGAGTCAAAACACTCATGTAACAGTCAAATGTTACCCTTTCTTACTTCAAATGGCTGGTGGCAGTGGTTTAGATCAAACTACCATGATTTTTGCCAACCGCGAACAACGGTAGCTAAAAATCGGGTCAGCCATGTTTTTCAATATGGCGCCCAAGACCTATCTGTAAAAACTCTGGGCAACTTTTTTCGCCATTTCTTTTAGGAAAGGTCCTTCTTGTGTTTGTCTCTGCATGCTAAACCAGGTTTGGTCCCTTTGTTCGTTGGCCTTTGGCAGGCTTCAATGCTGAAGCCCTCCTCTGGCGCCTGAGTGTCTGCGGTGGACAGGATGCGAGGGAGATGCCCGAAACTCCCTGTGCTTAGTCTCCTAGGAGACCTGAATACACTCTGGCGTGATTGGCCTGCTGGCTGTCCGGCAAGGACAGCCATCCTGCTGTGTGAGAGACAGCCAGGCTGGAATGAATGGGGGAAAACTGTTAAAAAGCAGGTTTGGGACTTGGAAAGCAGAGTCGACCACTGGAACGAAAGAACCGAAGACGAGCTGAAGGAAGAGGACTGCTGCAACTCCTGGACGACCGGTGAAGCCCTGCTGCAGGTCCGAATTGCCTGAAACTCCATCAACAGAAGCCCTTCAAGGTTAACTTCTTCCCTTGAGTTTGGTGTGAACAACCAACTGACAAACCACCTGGACACCGTCCCCATACTGGTCGAATTTTCTTCAGAGTGATGTTGAAAACTGGATAGCCAGGGGCAAGGAAACCAGCTCGTGGACTTTAAGGCACTGACACCTTAAACCAACGTTTTGCCAAGTTGGAGGCCTCATCCGTGGGCCGTGCAGGAACCTCCCGACGTCCTCCTTGTCCCCACAACTGAAGCTCAGGAACAGCGAGATCTGAGCGCTTCTTCACTTTAAAAGGTACTGTGCTAACACGGTCCGGAAATCTTTTCAGCTACGGTGAAAGTTTGTGAAACTTTCCCAACTTCGAAGGCTTGTCCTTCCCTAACATTCGTCTAACTTTTCACCTGACCTAATTCTTCTAAGATCCGTGGCAAAGACTTAACCGTTTACTACCAGAACTGTGCTATCCTATACTAAGACTCTGAACCATTGACTTTGGACCAGGCCTATGAACTGAATTGCTGGTTGTAGTTTACTGAAACCCTTTGCCCTGCCTATGAAAGTATTTGTGTTGTTGATTCTTATAACCTTGTCTTTTTACTCCTTTTTAAAGTATCTGAAGTGCCATTTTGCTCCCACTTCAGGGGAGCTGAACTTGTTCAGTAACTTATTGGTTGTGTATTTGTAGTATATTAGTATATGATATTGAGCTGCTCTTGCTAGTGTAATGTTTTCAAACTGACTGTGTAAATAAATGTATATTAGTTTACCAAGAAACCTTGAATACGTGTTTGTTTGAATCACTGTATTTGTTGGTCCTATGTGCAACTTCTTCTACTGCTCACTCATCTCTTGAGATACGTCTGGCTGCTCAGCCACTGCTGCCACAGAACTGTGTAGTACAGACTTGTACCAAAGGTGAAATTGTACTGGCACTTGTAGTCTTAATTGCATGTAGTGTTCCCCAAGGGTACTGCATGTGATTCTGCCCAACAGTGGCCATGCCTTCCAGGGTGCTGATTTTTGTCACAAGCATTGCTATCGGGATTCCTTGATCCCAAAGTGAATCATTGATAGATTCATATAGTTTTTCAAACAGTGTTAAGGTAATTGATAGCAATGCCATGATTAGTCTCTGTAATTCCACCATGTCAACCTTCGGCCGTTGAGAATGTTCTGCAGCACTTTGATTGTCCCAGACAGAGTCATCCTGACTTGGGTCTGAGGAATCCATTGTGTCATTAACAGAGAAGTTCCTAAGGTATGCCGGAGGGACTACGCTTCGCTTAACTTGGCCCATTGGGAGAGGAGTAGCCATGTCCCTGCTGCTCGATACCTCCTCTTCCACATCCGACTCACTGCTCCTCCCTACAGGTTCACAGGAGGAATGAGGAGCAGATGACATAAAATTCAGGTCCTCCTGCCATATATTGGCCTCTAGGGCTGCAAGTTTGTCCTGCATGGAAGCCAAAAAGCTCTCTTTTTTGGTGGAAATGTTATCTGTTAACACTAAAAGGTCCCTGGCTAATTGGGTTGCAATTAAGAGTTTTTGCACAGGTCTATAGGCAAGGCCACCGACCCCACCACGTTTTGGCTAATGGCTTCTTCAGGCGATGACAAATTAACAATTGCAATCAGTTCCAGGTCACTAGACTCCGTGCCATTCTCGCTAGGCACTGTTTCCTGTGTGCATGCATTATGACAGTCATTGCTTTCTAGTTGTTGCTCAATTGCGATGATTTCCAGAGCAGAAGTCATTCCCTCTTGCCTCTGCAACAGTGTCTTGAGAGCTGTTAGGCAGAAACCTGTGCAGTTCCCTTAGGGACCACTGCAAAAAGTTTAAGACTACAGGTGTTAGCAGTAAACTAAATTGGTAGCAGTCTGTACCACCCAGATTTACCCGTTAGCTGTGGCTGAGCAGTCAGACCTCTCGCAAGAAGAGTTAGGCAGTATATAGAGTATACACAATAGGGCCAAAAATACAGTCGCACAAGCAAACACTGACCAGAGCTTTGGTATAAAAGTATATAATTATTTATTTAAAAACAAACACTTGTAAAAATACACTGGCACTAATATGTCAAGCAAGTTCAAACACAGTCACTAGAAATATATACACCTCCTTAATTAATTATTTGACAAGTCTAGGTTAGTACACCACTTATTTAGCAAAACGGAGGTGAGCGCGTAACCATAGATGGCACTCCAATAATGATTTAAAAAGGGAGAGAAAAGGCAGAAATAGGAAAACACACAATACCAACACTTTTAAAGAACTACAGCAAGTCAAGAAAGGCAGGGTCTACTGTAGAGCAAAAAGTTCAGTGACCAGGCCCACTCTTGGAGAGAGCAAGGCGGAATGTGCCCAAGATCACACAGTTGAAGTACACTTTAAAAGTCTTTGCAGATAGTTCAAAAAGGAGTTAGATCAGTTCAGAAAGGTAATGTTAACGGGTCTGAGGTCCAGGATAGACAGTCAAGGATTTACGGGACACCTTGAACAGTCTGTTGCAAGGGAGACCAGGCGGGACACAGTACCAGAAATGGCGAGAAAGCTCCAGCGGGGGCAGTTGTTCCAGGCAGCGGGTGCAAGTTGGTGCTTCGTCCAGGGAAAGAGAAGATCTTGACGTGGAGGAAAGCTGGAGGTTGTTGCACTGACAGGGAAGAAACCAGCCGCAGAGTTTCCCAGTTAAAAGGTACTACCCTTTTATTCGCGGAAGTGGTGAAGCGTGGCTATCCGACCGCCGGGGTGCTTGGCACGGGCGATTCGACCACGGGACGATCCAGGAAGGCGAAAAAGGCGAACTGGTTAACCCCACCAGCTCAAAGGAAGAAGGCTCTCCTGGAAGAAGATCTTCTCTGTCGTTGGGAAGTGGCGAGTTCGGTTCAGCAGGGCTCCACCGGTGGTGTCATCGTTACAGGTCGGCTCAGCTTCTCCCTCTTCGGATTCTTTAGGTCCTGTGGTGACTTCTGAAGTTCCAGTCCCCAAAGCCCTGCTTTTATGCAGAAAACCCCCATTCATCAGTCGTAGCTGTCACTCAAACATGCTAAGTAGTGAGCCGAGCGGCTCACCACTGGGCCAATCACACAAGAGTGCGACTTGAGTTGCCAAGGCAACTCAGACTAGGGTGCCTATTCCCCCCTCCCACACATCCTGTAGACCCAGAGTGGCACCACTTTTGGAGGCTTCTGTGCAGAAGCCCGCCAAAAGTGGAACAAAGGGCTCGACTTGGGTTGGAGTTACAGAGGCGAACACAAACGCCATTTTAAAACCGAGTCCTGGCAAAAAGACCCAACCGGGGAATAAATATTAAATAAATAACCCGGCGTTATCTTTAGCATCGCACCAAAAAAGTTGTGCGTTTAAAATGAAAATCCCTTTATATTCCGGTGGAATATTTCGCGTGGTAACCATTGCCACCAGCCAGAAACTCGACAAGGGGGGGACTGGACAGTGCCCCCTTGAAAAACAGACCCAGGGGCAATCGAATTACCCCTACCAGTACTTCCACAATATGATGGTTTGTACTGGTTCTGTTCCCAATTTAAGACTAGTAAAGTCAATGGTGACTTTACATGCCCTGGGAGACAGTAGTCAGTCCCAGGGTATGGAGTCTAAGTTTGGCCACTATGACACCCCTGTGTTACTGCACTGAGGGTGCTGTGTAACACACTTACCAAAAACACATGAAGCCCTATGGAGTAAAAGACCCCATAGCCCATAAAACACATTACAAAGTCAAAGGACATTCTCAAATCATGCCTAAGAGTGGGAGAAAAAGAGTCTCACTCTTAGCAGGAGAAAAAAATTAAACCCCAAAAATCCAGCAAAGCTGCTGGGGGCCTCACTAGGTTTGGGAAATTAGCCTATACAGAGAATTCTCCCTAACAAGAGCCACCGCCCCACATGAACAAACAGGATGAGGCAGGTGAGAGGGAGAAAGGGAAGCAAGATTTGCTGCATGTGACATTTCCACTGCAGTACTCGTTGATTTAAATACAACTTTAGCAACTTGGCGGGTTTTCATTGTACCCGGAAGAAAACAATCAACGTTTTGGCGAAGCCAAGGAGGTTGATTGCCCAGAAGGGCTCCCGATAACAGTTTGAATGGAGCAGTGAGGCACCCTGCTTCTGGTGTGATATTGGGGGTTATATTTAAGCATAAAGTTGCTGTAAGGGGGTGCGGGAGCCGGCCAGCTAAAAAGACTCAGCTGGTGTCCGTTGCAGCTCGGATAAATTATGCGATCCTGGTAAGTGTGAGACGCAGTTTTCAACAAACAGTAGGTATACATTTCAATGTACTTACTCACCGCCCTGAGATTTACCGCCGTTATCACAACATTCTCTCCCTAAATTGAAACGATGGTTGATAAATCCGGACTCTCCCGTCTCTCCGCTGATCACCTAACACTTGGCCAGGACGCTTCGCGTGACCTGTGAGCTTTTGAAGTTTTTTTGCAGCAACGCCTGCAGGCGAGATTCAAGGCGCCACCACACGTAGCAAGGAACTCCTTCACTTTCCGTGAGTTCGCCACATGAGGGATAGTTTCCGTCCTGGTATAATGATGAAAGGCTATCAATTTCCCTCAATTGCACAGTTCAGAGATTATGCAGCAGCAATGCGATTCACACGTATTCTAGGCAGTCCTCCAAGGCACCAACACACCAAACACTTGGCCAGGACACTTCACGCAGGCGGTTCGTGTGACCTGTGAGCTTTTAAAGTTTTTTTGCAGTAACGCCTCCAGGCGAGAGTAAAGGCGCCGCCACACGTAGCAAGGCACGCCTTCACTTTCCTTCAATTCGCCGCATAACGGATCGTTTCTGTGCTTCGAAAGGCTGTCAATTTCCCTCTTTTACACAGTTCAGAGATTATGCAGCAGCAATGCGATTCACACGTATGCGAGGAAGTCCTCCAAAGCACCAACACACCAAACACTTGGCCAGGACACTTCGTGCAGGTGCTTCGCGTGACCTGTGAGCTTTTGAAGTTTTTTTGTAGTAACGCCTCCAGGCGAGATTACAGGCGCCGACACATGTAGAAAGGAACACCTTCACTTTCCTTCAGTTTGCCGCATGAGGGATAGTTTCCGTGCTGGTATATTGATGAAAGGCTGTCAATTTCCCTCAATTACACAGTTCAGAGATTATGCAGTAGCAATGCGATTCACACGTATGCAAGGAAGTCCCCCAAAGCACCAATACATCAAACACTTGGCCAGGACACTTTGCGCGGTTACTCCTGATTAGACAATTTGTGTTTTATTATACACGTTTTGCAGAGCCAGCCAATACATGTTTCAACCTTGCTAAGGTCTTCCTGCGGCTGTAATGTTTATACACATAATGTAGACACATCAACAATACATTTACATATGATGTAAAGCAACAATACACAGAAGTTGTGATTCTCCAGAATGGAGTCTGGCATGGATTCACATGCTCATGAATATTCCCTGTCATCAGGCTGGGAATCCTTGTCAAAAGAAAAAACGGTTTCACTTTCACTTTAAAACTGTATTTCTCCTCTAAACCAATCGCAGTCATGTGGGTCATAATGCCCCAACCAATGACAGTCCTCTCCCTAAGCTCCACCCCTGGTGGCCATCTTCAGATATTTACTGCACTTCAGTTTTGGGAGTCCCCTTAGTGCTTTCCGAGCTTTTTTCCTAATATTTTGAGTTTTTGGTAAAATTTGAAAGTTTTGACTGATTTTGGGATTTATTGTTCGACCGTAAGTCGACTACCGTCAATGGAATCAGCTGTCGGTAAAGATCACACTACATCGAGGATTTTTAATCAGAAGGCCCAGGTTTGGACCTACTACGCGCCTTTTCACATGTCATGTTATGTTACTTGGCATTTATGTAGCGCCTTATGTATCATTGGTATGACCTCAAATCGCTGGTAGGTTGAACGCCCTCAGGAACCATAGTTCAAGTCAGTAGAGAGAGAGAGTGTCGTAAAGTTCCTGGGTGCACTGGATATGTGTGCAGGTGGTGTGGTTGTTGGATGATAGCTGCTTCTTAGCAGTAGGTGTGGTACTGAGGAAATCAGTTTGATGTGTTCAGTCTGGAGGGTGGACACCCAGACTGGTTCTGGCTGCATTAGGCCTGAGGAACGCCTAAGCTAGCCAGAATGTGCTCAGCTAGCTGTGTTTTATTAGGGTGATGAGGTGTTCGTTGTGTCATGTGCGTATGTGAACAGCTAGGCCGAATTATCAGGGGTATAGCTGTGTTCTAGTTGAATGATGGTGTATAGAAGAGAGTAAGCGTAGTAGTGTGAAATAGTGGTTATCAGTAAAGCGCCTGAGACCAGTTACGTGAGCAGGACAGTGGGGATGTACATAGCGACATACGTATATAAAGCGACAGGATGGATAGGCGTATATATGGGATACAGATAAATATGGGGATACAGGTACATAGCATATATAGAAGATACAGATAATTGGTAACGTCATGGTGAACAGGTGTTGCCTCTATCCGCAACATCTGCACCATCAGTGACATCTGTGACATCCGCATGATCGAGGAGAAGAGATGCCTATTCAAACTCTGTGCGAAATGTGGACTAAGAAACGTTTTCGTGGAGGATTGACACCACAAATGGATAATACCTGCATCCAGACCATGATGAGGAGGGATGCGAGGTTTGCTGTGGTTTTTCAAAAAAGACAAAGAAGGGCCGCTACAGTATGCTGGCGGCGTGGTTAAAATCAAGTAAGACCTCTGACTCAGCCTCTGGGTATGTTCATGCTTCCCCGGGAATGGCCGGTCGAACTCACTCAGATAAGAGGCTGAGGTCCTTTGAGGACGCCCTGCCCGTGGGAGTCCAAAAGAAGGCAAGGCTGCACGCCATAGATCCCACTGGGTTTGCCGCTGCTGCAGGTCCCGGCTAGGGAAGGACAAGGTTGCCATCACCGACCACATCCACTGTAAGCCTGCCGGCGAGGTTCGCACACTGAAAGAGAAAGTCCTTGACCCCTTCAAAACTTTGTTTGCCATCGGCGAACAAGGCGACGAAGGAGAAATCCACAGTGGGCCCTTCAATAGTTGTCCACTCTTCTAATGCCCTTACAAGCCTTTTATCCAAAGAAGCCAGATGGATCCATCGCCTTGATACTTTTCGCAATGGCCTTAACAAGGAATTCATACCTCCTATATGACTCCCATCTGGGTCACGAGTGGTTCCACATAGGCTCTTGTGGTAGGGCCGGCCTTTTTCGCGACACTCATCTCTGGCATCCTGCTTCTTGACTCCTTCATCTCCTCTCTGGAGTTTACCTGCCTTGACATCTTTTTTCTGCCATGGCCGCTTGATCCCTGCACTCATTTGTGAGTTGCTGGCCTAACATTTTGCCTGCCTCCCTCCTGTTTTTGCGCCCTGCTCTCTGTCCAGCCTGGCGGTTGGTTGTTTTCTTTTAATGCGCACCCATCAGATCTTTAGTCTGACGCGGCAGTGCTTTTTCCTGCTGCGCCCTCACCCCCCCCGGATCCACTCCGCCTCTACCCACCCACCATACCAAACCCCCCTCCCCTTGGAATTTTTTCCTGCCTACCTCTGGCCTCTCCCATTCTCCTCCTCCCCCTTTCCGCGACGCGCAGCTTTCACCAGCCCCAGCTGCTTGTCTCGCGAAGGTCTCATGGCAACTCATCTTGTAGCATGACGCAGCATTCTCTCCCCGTCTGCTTCCACTTTGTGAGCCCTGCCGCATGAGCTACTGCTACGCGCACTGGTAAGCTCTTCGCCTCACACCTGCTCTTCAGGGTTTTCGCTTTGGCGACTCATTTAGATGCTGCTTTCCTTTGTGCCATACTCTTTAGGGCGCTCGAACATGTTGCCACCCAAAGTGCCTCACATTTTCATTTTGGTTGGTGTGCTCTCTCCCACAGCACCAATTGTGCCGTTGGATGTGGCACACACTTTACCATGACTGCTGAGCATCCAGTCCAGTCACATAGCCCGGCCCAACTTGGAGTGTGACTAAAAGGTACTCCCCCCCTTTTTTCATTCAACTCTTTCTTACTTTTTCCTGCACACCTCATTTATTCTCCAATTCACTCCGCGGTGTGCTTCAATGTGACTTCTTCTCACTTGCACGAGCACCCGCTCCACCTAGCCTGTGATGCTGCTGTTTTTCTGCGCTCCTTTTCATGCACGGGTTTGTGTGCATTCTTAATCCACCCAGTCATTATGTCTGTCGTCTCCTAGTTAAGCTTCACTCATGACTCTTTACCACATTAGCCTTTTTTCCTGTTGCTCTGTATTTGACCACATTTTCTGGTATTCATGCTCAACAGACTTTGTCTGGTTCTGAGTGCGGGCTCACGGACAACACCTACTGATGTGTGTTTGTAGTAACCTCCCCATGCTTTTTTCCTATAATCCTGAGGCCCTCTCTTCCTGTCTACTTTTGTCTTTACAGCTGCTGTACTTCTGCACAGCAAGTTCAGAACCCTGGCCCAGGTTCTCTCTTTTCCAATCTGGCTGAACCGTTTTACAGTGCAAGAATTCTAATACACTGGGAAAGTAGCGTCTACGGACTCCACCCTGTTCCTTAAAATTTGTACTGGGTGAGTGACCTGTATATCCACGACAGCAGCCCCTCTAACCCTGATATCCCTTTGAAGTTGTCTATATAGAAGTTTGTGTTTGTAACCTATGTCCCCTCTATCTCTGCCCCCTTTAGGGTGATACTACTAAATCACATCAATCCTGCCCTGAGGAAGGCCTCTACTATTGATGCCCGTCTGGCATGCCAAAACGTGATATCCATGTGTGTTGTTCCCTTTGGGAACAAGTTTATGATCTTTTCCTACACGTTGGCAGACAACCATGCACATTTAGCTGAGTGAATACTCCCTCTCTATACCTACCAGGGTAATTTTTTATACACCCTGGTAGACTCTATGTTGTAGGAACAATTGGTATCCTGCAAGGATTGTTCAAAGTTTCCCCAACAATCCAATTTGTTATTTGATGAACATGTTTTTCTTTTGTATTTTATGTATATATGATGAATGTTATGTTTCATCTCTTTCTTCGTTTTTTTCAATTGCTTCATTTAACTTTTGTAAAAATTCTGAATAACTAAAAAACGGTGCTCTAAACAATACATCTATTGCTAGTATTCTCTAGACTTCTTCTTTGGTTTACCTTCAGTGACTTTTTCTGTAAGCACTATCCTTGAATTATTATGGAGATATTACCTAAATAATCGACAGAATTTAGGACTGTCCATAGCGTGAGTACCCTTTTGTCGGTTCTGTTTAAGCGAATTATCAGGGGTATAGCTGTGTTCTAGTTAAATGATGGTGTATAGAAGAGATTAAGCGTAGTAGTGTGAAATAGTGGTTATCAGTAAAGTGCCTGAGACCAGACATGTGAGCAGGACAGTGGGGACGTACATAGCGACATACGTATATAAAGCGACAGGATGGATAGGGGTATATATGGGATACAGAGAAATATGCGGATACAGGTACATAGCATATATAGAAGATACAGATAATTGGTAACATCATGGTGAACAGGTGTTGCCTCTATCCGCAACATCTGCACCATCAGTGACATCTGTGACATCCGCATGACCGAGGAGAAGAGATGCCTATTCAAACTCTGTGCGAAATGTGACTAAGAAACGTTCATGCTTCCCCCAGGACTGGCCGGTCCCACGATCGAACTCCCTCAGTTCGATCGTGGGACTCCACTTCTTCAGGGAATTCCCTCAGATAAGAGGCTGAGGTCCTTTGAGGACGCCCTGCCCGTGGGAGTCCAAAAGAAGGCAAGGCTGCACGCCACAGATCCCACTGGGTTTGCCGCTGCTGCAGGTCCCGGCTATGGAAGGACAAGGTCGCCATCACCGACCACATCAACTGTAAGCCTGCCGGCGAGGTTTGCACACTGAAAGAGAAAGTCCTTGACCTCTTCAAAACTTTGCTTGCCATCGGCGGACAAGGCGACGAAGGAGAAATCCACAGTGGGCCCTTCTCTGCCTCAATCGATGTCTCAACCAGCCAAGACAACATCATCATCAACTGCGTCATCAACAGCCACATCGATGACGACTGCTGTTTCCACCCCGTCGATGACCCCATCGACGGCTTTGTCGATGACCACTACTTCTTCAAAAGGAGGGCAGACCATGAAGGTGGTTCCCACAGTCACAGCAACTGATCTTCGTGGGTGTCCTTACAAGCCATGGCCTGTAACTGTAACTGCCACGGCTTTGGTGAAAGAGGACATCAGCCTCTTCACCCAGAAGTCAGAGTAGAGGAGAGGGAGTAGGGCTCCAGCGACCCCTAGGAAGGGTACAGAACAAAGAGCTGATCCAAGTGTACCAGGTCATGTTTATACTAGCTCCGATGAGAGTGATGTAGAGAAGCAGCTGAATGCCTCTGCTGGAAGTCCCGCCCCTATTCTGCCTATATGTTGGAAACCGTGTGCAACGCCAGTAATGATACCTATACCACAAAGAGCCTTTGAGACAAGGTCCACTGAGAAAACCCTACATGATGTATCCCCGAAGAGATGACGGTCTCCTGAGGGAGATCCCTGAAGAAGTGTAAAGATATAAAAAGGAAATGTTGGTGACGTCAGAAGAAATAAGCGTGACGCATGGAGAAGGATGACCATAGAATAGAATGCATAAACCTTATAGGATCTGATGGCGAAGTAAGGAATCGAGAAGACTTTCATGTGCGGAATGAAGATTGCACGAAGGGCCTTATAGTTTGAGAGCCAATGATACGTCTTGTTTCTAATCACTGCCGAAGATGACTTGCACTAAGGGAGGGCATGAGTGCCCACCTGACTATAGACATCCAATCACAATCCAATTCCTTATAGAAAGTATACTTAGATACTGCCCTTAGTCCTATCACAATCTCTTGTAGATTTTTGTAGTTTGCCACGTAGTATGACATCACGTATAACAATTTTTGGCTATAAAAGTAACATTTTTAATTAAATGTATTGAGATCATGTTGTGCAACGTCCGTTGACGTCTGTTGTACTCCCTGTTTTAGATAATTGCGAATAAAACAGACATTTTGCCAACTTCCTGAGTCAGTCTTCTTTTTTGGTGTGAGAGTTATTCTCCATTCCATCCATCGTACAATGTGTTACCTTAATTAAAAGGACAATAAGGGTACACTTGGTAGCATGTTGGATGGTTGGATAGAAAGACCAATCTACCAGTAGGACTCCAGTGTTTTGGACGATCAAGTACCATCCGCCATCTAGCCAGAAGCTCGTGAGATTTCCTGTGGAGAGCGGCAAATATAAAATTCTTGCAAGAAAATCGAGACCGGTTGGATAGGTCCCTTTCTGACAAAATCCCTCCTGGTTTTCACAGGTGCTTTGCGGACAGAAGGCGAAAGTGGTCGATTGGAGGGCGAGTCGATACTGAAGCCGAAAGAGCGAAGTAGACTATGGGGAATGGCAAACTGAGGGAATGGAATTGTGATAGTTAGAAAGTAACAGGTAGTTTAAGAAAGTAACGGAAAAGTAACAGGTAATTAGAAAGTAACAGGGAAAAGTAATGGGTAATTAGAAAAGTTACGGAAAAAGTAACAAGTGATTTCTTTTTGGGTGTAAATAAGAGAGTAGGCCCAGGAGTCCTATCCCAGGGGGTTTTAGAAGGCGTTGTCATAAACTTCATTCTAAGTAAATTAGCCTACGTATCGGACAGGTCCATACAAGTTGACAATTCAAATCCTGTGATCAGGGTATAATTAGGGGCAGAAATAAGAGGAGTGATCACTAAGGATAAATGTGAAGAGTCGACTAGTCTGTTTATGTATTTGTAGTTTATTGAGGTGTCGAAGAGTGACAAATTGTATAAGAGTCGAAAAAAGGTCAAGGAAACATAGCATCCATCTAGAGAAACTGTCGGTACCGACTCAGAGGTTGGCTGAGGTTATGGAAAAATAGAGGTTTTGAGCTGCGATTGTTGGAGCGTGCTCATATTTGTTATTTTCATTTAAAGTATTTTTTGTGAACACTAGTAAGTATCGACAGTCAATTGAGACTTTTCACAATGGGAGCATTACTCTTCTGATGCATTTATGTAAAACATTGACAAAACAAATGCCCAAGCTCAAACAGTATAGTGCAGAGTGCGTGAAATACACGGTAGATAAAATGTTCATGCCATGGCCACAAGCGGGATCATTGTCGAAAGCAGTATTGTAACATATGACCACATACTTGCACGCTCCGTACACGGGAAAGAAATTGGAGAAAAGGCTAGCTATTTTAGAGGTTTGGAAAATGTATCAGGAAGAGAGAGAGGATCCGCCACCTGAGAAGTGGATGCTTAACCTCAGTAAGGAGGAAGGTGTCAAGCCTTCTGCTCCCCTTGCCTCCCCTGAGGTAAAAAGTGATTGCCCGGAAGATGTAGGATTGTATCTGGTAAAGGAACTGAAAGCAGCGACGGGGTATAGTAATTCAATATACGAACTGCCTGCTTATAGTAGTGATGATAGTCCAGAGGAGACTTAGACAAAGGAGGAGATGTTTAAGGTCTTACAAAACAGGGAAGAGAAAAGCAATCGACCGATTGTATCGACAAATATAGAACAAGATATCAAGAGATGGAAAGTAGAGAAGGATAAAGCTGATGAAGTAATGCTTGTACAGAATGAATGGATGGAAGGACAGATATTACTCAAGCTAGATGGGAAAAGCATTGAGGAAGTTAGGCAAAGGGAAGATCAAGACGAACAGGATAGAAAAGACAGGGAACGAGAGAAGAGATTGAAAGAAGACGAGCATAAAGGAAAAGCAGACAGCAGCGAGAACAGATGTATCAGGAGGAGTAACAAAAGAAAGAAGAAAGGGCAGAGGAGCAAAGGAAGTATGACAACAGACAGAGAGCAATAGAAAAACTGGATAAGCAAGAAAAAAGAGAGAAGAGGAGGAAGCGCAGAAAGAGGAAGAAAAAATAGCAGGGGTGAGGAGAGACAAGATAAGAAAGGAAGAAGAAAGAGTTTGATGGGTAGCAAGTAAGCGAAGAGAATAAGATGAAGAATTAGAACAAAAAAGGAGACAGTGGGAACGCGATATTGATAGCATTCAAAAGGAATTAATGGAGCCAAATCCAGTGATACAATGGAGCAGTATCGAAGAGTTCCTCCAGTTACAGGGAGCAACGTCAGTGCCATCTAGATTAACCCTAGAAGAGAACTTTGATATAGGAAGCATTGGAGATTGGATTGATAAAGCCTATCAGGATTTAAGAGAAGGTGGCAAATCGGGAAGCAGAGGGCAGGGAGATCAAACCCTAGTCTTCCAATCACAAAGCAAAGAGAATAATCCATTCAGTCTTGAGCATAGAACCTTGTCTTTAAGTAGGCTGACCTTAGTTAAGGATGAAGGGGATGAGATTCACACTAGTTGGAGACTAGATAGGTCAGACAAGGAGAGAGAATTCTTCTGTGGGGAAAAGGGTGGAGGTGCATGTGCCCCTGAGGGAGGCCTGCAGGCAGACAAGGAAGTGAGATGGTCTGATTTAGAGCAGCCTTAAGAAAGGACGTCAGATCCTATTGCATATCCAGATCGCCCAAAAGGACGATTGTATAGTGATAAGGGGGGAGTCACCACCATATGTAAACAGGTTAAGGTCATTGCCAGGAAGAAGGCGATCGGGAACCATTGTCCCCACTATGGATAGGCAGACAATGGGAGCCGATTGCGAATCGAGATTTACACAGTTTTCCTTTTTGGAAAAAGGGGGAGCAAGACCACAGTATATTCCATGGCCACAAATTGACAAGGATAATTTAAGTTGCAAACTCCCCAGTTTACTGGCAGGTGTGGGAAAATGGATTTATGAATTCACAAAAATGACAGGAGGAAATACCTTATCAATAGGGGATATTAAGGGTCTCCTAGCAGCCATTCTTGGGGAAAGAGCTGATGACATTTGGGCGAGAGCAAGATATTCAAGTGTCACGGCACAGAACACAGCGCACAATGGAGCGTCATTCAATAGTTGTCGGGCTGATGTCTGGAGAGCTCTCATAGTACAGTATCCCGATGTATCAGACATGGGTGCATTTATGACACGAAAGATGAAAGAAGATGACGATCCGCTTGCTTGCATTCAGGAACGCCGGACTCTTGAAACGCGCAAGCCGTGGGGCAAGACACTGGCAGTATTTTACCACATTTTATGTCAGGGTTCCCTGAGCAGGTACAGGGGCAACTTAAGAAGCAAGTGGGAATGGAAGCGAAACCATGGCCTGAAATACAGTTGACTATAGTGCATCACTGTCGGCTGTTACAGGAGAAAAACAGGAAGAAAGACGATGTTAGAAAACCTGAGGAAGCCAAGTTAGTACAGAAGAAATTGTCAAAGTATGCCATAGAAGTGGCGGTATTGACAAGGTGAGAAGCGCTAGGAGCACAGCAAGCAGTGGGTACATCACAGGCAAATAATCATCGCCCGATGGACCAAGGAGGGAATGGGTTTGAACAATGAGGTAGAGGCATTGACTATAGAGGAAGGTGCGGATTTCAGAACACACAGAATGGGTTTCAGAATGCGCAGGATGAGAATCAGAATGCACAAGGAGGATTTAACCAAGGGGGACTAGGCAGACAAGGTCCTCCTATATGTTGGACATGTGGGATGACAGGGCACATTGCACGCGTATGCGATGCGGAAGCCAAGGGTATGTCCAAAATGGCCAGTTCTCAAGAGGGGAGACAGCTTATCCTCCAGCATATAGCTCACGAACTAGAGAAGGATTTGCCCAAGATCAAACAGTGTATCATGCACAAGTTCCACAAGTGCTGCAAGTGCAACAGGTACAGCAACCATAGCAGGCACCATTGATCCACCTCAAGGGCAGTCACAGCACACCCCCATGCAGATACAGCAGAATGCAAACACAGGACAATTATTGACACCTAGTATAAGGGGTGTCGCTGTGGTAGGAGGGAACCCTTTCACAGGTACAGGGCTATGCATGTATCCCCAATAGGACAGCTCACAGGGCAACTTGCTGTGTTCAGTACCATCCGTGACACCAGACCCCCAAGAGGAACCAAGGGTTGATGTGACGATAGGACGCAAATCGTTTTAGTTTTTAGTAGACACTGGTGCCACTCATTCATGTATACGAGAGGGAAAATACCCAATGTCAAGAAATGCCATGAATGCTCAAGGATTCTCTGGAGCTACAAGTCAAGTTCCTTTTATTGTTGAATTACCAGTTTCGATAGGAGAGTGTGACATGTCTGTTCCATTGTTGTATTCAGGGCAGACACCAGTTAATATTTTGGGAAGAGACTTAATGACAAAACTTAACATGACGATTTCTTTTACTGACAAAGGTATATTGTGCCCCACTCCGAGGATACACTATATGAATGTGGGCACGTTTATATTGGCATTTACAGGATAAATGGCTCTGAGAGGGGTGCCAATAGAGCCAGAAGTTTTCCTTTATGGGGTTAGCAGTCTCTTAACATGGCTACCTGGCTTAGTGGGAAGGACTATGAGGATACCTGGTGAATTTTTGTTTAGACCACAGGTACCTATGGACGAAGAGGGAGGACAGACCATCCCCCTAGAATTTGATGCAGCCATAGTACGAGGGGAAATGGCAATGCTGGAAGGAACAGATGATGAGGGTAGGCCATGGAGAACAGTGATCGTCATTGGGGAAGGGTGCAGATTGACTGATGTCACTGACGACGACATGTTCAGAGATGATCCATCAGATGACGAAGTGGTGTTCTTTATGAGCATTACTTATTGGATCAGAGTAGAGAAAAGGGAGATCCACAACGCATGACGATAATGCGGCAGCGTCCAGCATTTTTTGACGGAGACTTGGAGAAAGTGCCCAGCGTTTTATGGACTAAAGGCCCTTATGATGATGTAGGCCTACTAAAGGGACTAGGGGAGGTTAAAATAAAGTTGAAACCAGGAGGGATTTTACCTTGAGTTAAGACAATACCCAATGTCTCTAGAGGCAGAGGAAGGCATTTTTGAGACCATCTCAGCATTGATGGAGCAAGGTATTCTGGTACCGTCAGAGTCATCGTGCAACACTGCAGTGTACCCTGTGAAGAAATTGAAGGGAGGGTCGTGGAGATTCATACAAGACATGAGACCGATTAACTAGATTGTGGAGGCAGAGTTTCCTTTAGTTCCTAATCCAGCGACAATACTATGTAGTATTCCAGTAGAAGCGGCATATTTCACGGTGATTGATTTGAAAAATACTTTTTTCTCAATCCAGTTGCACAAAGACTCGCAAGACTTGACTTCGTTTTCGTTTCGTCAAATCCGCCTAAAGTACACAAGGCTGCATCAAGGGTACTCTGAGTCCCCATCCTTCTTTAATAGAGCCCTACAGATGGATCTAGGCAATATTGATTTGAAAAGCACTGTGATACAGTACGTAGATGACATTTTGATTTGTAGCACAACAGAAGATGAGTGTAGACAAGACTCAATTCAATTAATGACTATTTTAGCAGACAAGGGATACAAAGTAAATAAAGAAAAGTTACAGTACTGTTAAGAAGACGTGTTGTACATAGGCCAGTTGATCTCACATGAGGGAAAGAAGGTGACACCTGAAAGAGCTGAAGCGATAATTAAAACTGCAAAACCGCACGCAGTAAAGCAGATGCAAACGTTTTTGGGATTATGTAATTATGTAAGAGCATGGGTGTTTGACTATAGTTCATACACAAGACCCCTTTTGCATGCTTTAAAGGAAGCACAAGTGAATAAGGAGATCATAGAGTGGACCAAAGAAATGGAGGGAGAATTAGAAGAATTAAAGAAAGCAATTTGTACAGCTCGTGTTTTAGGAATTCCAATTTATGCTGAGGAGTTTTTCTTATTTGCAAACACCAATGGGACAGTTATGACAGCAGTGCTTATACAGAGCACTACTTTAGGGTACAAACCTCTGGCATATTATAGTGGAATTTTAGACCCGCTTATGAAAGGGCATTTTCCTTGCGAACAGTCATTGGCAGGCATCGCATTCGCAATTGAGAAATCTACAGGTATTGTGATTGGTTGTTCTGGTACGCTATTTGTAGAGCATGCTTTGTACATTGACATCTCAGAGAGCATCTGTGTATGAAGTAATCATATCAAACCCAGTGATTAAAATTGTTAGATGTAAAATAGTGAACCCTGCCACATTTGTAGCTGAGCCAGTGGCAGAGGGCGAGCATGTGCATGACTGCGCGAACTATGGAGAGTTTTATGAAAATATACTGCACGTAAAAGATGATGCATTATCAGGAGGGGAGATTCTCTTTATTGATGGTTCTTCGAAAATTGATCAAACAAGTGGATATAGGCATTCTGGTGCAGCTGTAGTGAGACATAGAGCAAATAGTAAATTTGAGGTAGTAGTAAGTGCAAGACTAATGTCTCACTTTTCAGCGCAAGAGGCAGAATTGGTAGCGCTTATTGTCACGCTTGAGAAACATGAAGGGCAGGAAGTGCCGGTGTACAGTGACTCCGCCTACGTAAGTCAACCGTACATGCAGGGCTAGCACATTGGAAAAGGAGGGGCTACCTCCGAGGGGATGGCACTCCAGTACAGCACGCATCATTATTGGACAGACTCATTAAGGCACTACAACTCCCAGTAGCCATAGTGGTAGTTAAATGTGCAGCGCATACTAAGTAAACTAACTTTATCTCTTGCAGGAATGATGCCGCAGATGCAGAGGCCAAAAGGGTCGCGTATTCACCAGATATTTCAAGTTTTGACACTCCAGATGTTAAGGAGAAAGTAGTTACGATGATGGTAGTGAATGAAGGATTTAATTTAGCAAGAGCCCAGTTAATGGAGATTCAAGGCAGTGCACCATAGGAAGAGCAGGAATTATGGAAACAAAGGGTGTTCTTTATCCCCACAGAAGCTTTATGGCGACAGGACAGCACTGGAAAGCCAGTGATGCCAGAAGCACTGTTAAGGGTAGCGCTTGAACAGCTGCACTACTCTGCGCATGTAACTACAGAGAGTCTCGGTGCAACAGTTGCAGAAGACTGGTTCGTACCGAACCTGTTAGAACACGTTGCATTTTATGTAGGAAAAACTGCATTGTATGTCAAAAGTTTACCACTGGGCATACACTGCAAATGATTAGAGGAGTAATTCCTCCAACAATTGGTCCTTTTCAGCATTTACATATTGATTATGTTGACATGCTGCAAGTATGTACTGGATACAGGGATCTGATAGTGGTGGTATGTCCCATCTCCAGGTGGATCGAAGCAGGTCCTTGTACACACCCTGATGCACTTGCACAGCAAAGATTTTAGTACATGAAATCTTTCCAAGATGGGGAGTATGTGAGGTGCTGCAATACGATAATGGGCCACATTTTGTTAATGAAGTATTTGAACAAATAGGATTATTGTTGAACATTAAGCACAAGTTTTCTTCTGCTTACCAACCGCAAGCGAACGGAATATGTGAGAGACTCAATGGCCTACTAAAGGAAAGAGTCGCCAAGCTTAAATTGACATTGAAAAAGGGATGGCTATATTGCTATGGGCTTTATATGCCCTAAGGAATCAGCCCGGCTCTGACTACCACCTCACACCCCACAAGCTAGTCACAGGAAGACGAATTAGAGTGCCTTTAACTCCTCCATCAAGGAGTAGAAGTGAGGCCCAGAGCACTGTGAAAATGTTAGGAAATGAATTAAATGAATATTTGACATGTATGACCGCTACTATCTCTGTCATTTCAGATCAACTCAAGCGTCAGGGGGGTCGGTCTCAGAACATAGATGAAAACCATTCAGCAACCGTAATTTCTGAAATATTATCAGCACCAAAACTATTTGCTGGAGATACAGTGCTGATCCGTAACTTTACTAGAGAGTGGCATGAGCCAAGATTTATCAGACCCTATGTTGTGGAGGACATTACTCCCTCAGCAGTAAAAGTTCAAGGCAGAAGAGCTTGGATTCATCTCAACAACGTCAAAATCTACACTGGTAAGACCGTCGCACGATCGATTCAGAAGCAAGACAAGGAGAAGAATTTCAGTGTGTGCAGACTTGATCGATGAGGAAGAAGGATGATTACCAGCAGATTGATTAATAAATGCAGATTTGCATTTGGACTGTGGTTCTCACTGGACTCTCCTTATAGATATTATAGCAGCCATGCACATTTTTCTTGAGCCACAGAACTCTTTGAAAATGAACTTTAGAAAGTTTTTGATACATCATAACTATGCCTGAGTTGCATTTCGAATTTGCCTTTGATAATTGGAAAAGGGAGCAGTATCCTGAGTCAGTCTTTACTGAACACATGTTCAACTGAGTTTATGGTTATCCCCGAGAGTAATGTGCATTGTGTCGTGCTCGCTATTTTTGTGTTTATTCTTAGAGCTTATCCTGCACTTGTTAGAAGAGATGTGGATATCCACACGTTTTTACAGGATCCTAAAAATTGCCCTATAATAAGGAGGCTGCTTATAGCAATCGTAGAGGAGTTACTGCAAGTTTCAAATATACTGCAATTGCCAGAGTAGTGTTTTGTCTTCCTTTAAAGTATAAGCAAACATGAGGAATCTTGAAAATGGCACGATTTCAGAGAATTGACAAGCTCGAGAGATTCAAGAATGCCATAAATGGTGTGGGTTGATATTCTGGTGTATAATATATGCAAGTGCAGTGTCTATCTTTGCCTTCCTGTTTCTTCTGGTTCACATTCTTTATTGTATTGGTCCAAAAGAGGCAGAAGCTCCTGTGATTCTCCCGACACTAGGAACTCGTGTTGATTTACCCATTACCAATCAGCCAAGGTCTCGAATGTTTTCTTCCCGGAGCAGAGCTGCTTTAGAGTTGTTTCCATGGGCTGCAATAATTATGTTAGGAAGACAAAGGAGAATTACAGACAGATATGATAATGGGATTAAAACATATTTAGACAGTACAGCACTCGTGGGTAATAACATGTGGTATCGGCACATGAAAAAGGTGGGAGAGAGAGAGAACTTCCAAGGAGAGTTGCTATGTTTGTGCTCTCGTACCGTAAGCTATGGGGACCTCCAAGATTTTCATAGCTACAGAGGTCCCCGTGCAAATAGCTCATTGCCTAATGCATCTTGCACTCTGCTAGACATGAGGACAATTCCAGGGTCGAACAGCATCCTTGATATGGGTGACTGAAAAGACATCTCCGAGAGAAGATAGCTATGTACTAGATTTGAAAACAAGAGAAAGACCAAAAACACAGAATCTAGTGATAAGATATGAACAGCCTTGGAATCAGAAGAGAAGAAAACAAGATGTTAGATTGTCAATGCAAGAATAAAGAAGAGATAGAGACGTTAGGAAAGAGGTCAATTGCAAATTAAAGGAACAGTGTTGGCGGAAGGCCTGATTATGTGCAAGGTACCAGCACCAACCGGATGACCTGAAGCAATTGTGTGGCATGCAAAGAATGAAAACAAGCACCACGGGCCGTAAATTGTAAAGTTGTTGACATGGGTCGATGATAAAGGAGGACTGCTGCATATAGTACCTCTAGAAAATGTATCTGTGTTTCAGAAACAATGGCACGAGGAAAGTTGGAGCAAATCATCAGTGAGGCCGAATTTTAGATGTACCAGGCATGAAGGATGGGACATTAGTTCTAATGGATCACTACTGGGCCTGTGGGTCCAGAGCCTACATGAAGCTGCCTAAGGATTGGGGAGGGATGTGTTCCATAGTGCTTATTCATGTTCTAGCGTTAGTGATTCCTCTAAGCAACCTGAACATTGGAGAGTTTCCAAAAGCAGATGCCCATTTGAGGAGGAGGAAATTACTTGAATTCCTCAATTGAACAAGGAGGGAGAATTACTTCTCTGCTAAATCGATAGAAGCCTTTGATGCTCATCTCTATGAGTCTAGGCTATTCAGCAAGACTGCCTCAATCTTCACAACTATCTTCATGCCAGGGATCCAGATGATGGCCAATGCAAAATGGTTACAGAATATCAGATGGGAGCTCCTGCAGACAATCAACACTACCATAAAGGGATTCAATGCGATCAAGAAAGAATTGAGGGCCATAAGGCTGATGACCCTCTAGAACAGATATGTCCTTGATATGATTACAGCAATGGATGTAGGTGTTTGCGGCAAAATCAGAGATTCACGTTGCACGTTCATACCTTCTCATGATGACGAGAATGGTACCTCGACAGATTATGATGTTTGTATTCTGTGTGATCAGGATAATAATCACATAGTGCAATAAGACAGCAAAGAAGGCAGTAGGAATGAAGATCATGATCAATGTCGAATCAGGGTTTGGACCCAAGGATTTGACAGATGAAGAAATCAGAAAATATATAGATGCCAGCATCTTAACACCAGAGGGAACACAGTTCCTGCATCCAAGAAATCACAGGAAGTACATGGGACGATGGATCTACTGGAATCCAAATGGACAATGCAACCGTTTGACCTGGAGTGTTGATGAACATGTAAAATCAGCAGGATCCTTGAAGGGAGTAGTGAAAATGTGGACTCCAAAGGAGTCCTTTTTCAAGAAAGAATACCAAGATGTGGAGACTTGTGAAGGAGTGGTCGATAAATCAACCAGAGGGGGGAATGTAGAGGAGCAACTGAATGCCTCTGCAGGACGTCCCGGCCCTATTCTGCCTATATGTTGGAAACCGGAAATTGCGACATGTGCAACGCTAGTAATGGTACTTACGCCACTGAGAGCATTTGAGACAAGGTATCCACTGAGAAAACCCTACATGATGTATCCCCAAAGAGGTGACAGTCTCCTGAGGGATATCCCTGAAGAAGTGTGAAAATATAAAAAGGAAAGGCTGGCGATTTCACAAGAAAAGAGCGTGACGCACAGAGAAGGATGACCAGAGAAGAGAATGCATAGAACTTGATGGCGAAGTAAGGAATTGAGGAGACTTTCATGTGCGGATTGTAGATTGCATGTGTAAAGAAGCGCTGCAGAAAAAGCAAGTCGTTTTATAACTGTACAGATGCCGTAACACAAGTAGACAAGTATTTATAAAGGCTGGCTATGCGTAGTGAATAGACTGCAGACGGTGCCGCCAATATATAATATATATATGTAGAATCTGGACATTCGATGCCATCATTTTAGTAAACTGAACCTGTGTAGAAAGAAGGATTGATAGCTGTGTGCATGTGTCGCAGCAAAGAAATAAGCAGAGGCTCGAAGATGGACCAGAGGAAGATTGCTTGGTCTGATGTCAAAGGCTAAGAGCAGCCAACACTGGTTATCAGTCCTTGAAGAACAGTGACTGTGAGACGCAGAGGCATCCCTTGTTAAGTTGCAAAGAAATAACACCATGGGAGCCACATTTCTTCATTTAAGACAATTAAATGCTATAAAATGGGCCAATTCATGGTCTCCAGTCGTGTGAGTCCAAGATCGAAATAGCCAACGATACGTCTTGTTTCTAATCACTGTCAAAGATTATGTGCACTAAGGGAGGGCATGAGTGCCCACCTGACTATAGAGTTCCAATCATAATCCAATCCCTTATAGAAAGTATACTTGGATACGCTGCTTAGTCCTATCACAATCCTGCGTAGGTTTTTGTAGTTTGCCACGTAGTATGACGCCACCCATGATGAGTTTTTGCTATAAAAGTAAAGTTTATTATGAAATTTATTGAGATCATGCTGTACGACGTCCGTTGATGTCCGTTGTACTTCCTGTTTTAGATTATTGAGAATAAAACAGACATTTTGCCAACTTCCTGAGTCGGTCTTCTTGTTTGGTGTGAGAGTTATTCTCCATCCCATCCATTGTACGATGTGTTACCTTAATTAAAAGGAGCATAAGGGTTCAGTGACAACCTACCCGAGGGCTACTATTCAGACCATGAAGGGGGAAGGGACCCTTGATGGCAGGTGAGTCCGTGCAGGGTGAACCCTATCACCTTCCTCTCCAGAAGAGGCGTACCAACCCGGAGTCTCCTCCTCTCATTCCTTCTACACCTCAACCCAGGGACTTCTCGTTGAACATTCTGAGCATGCTGCATACGCTGGTATCCGAAGTTCAGCAAAGACTGATGCCCACACTCGGCCGTGCTCTGTTTGGAAGTCCTCCAAGACGGCTTTCTGGAAGTTCTTCTAGGCGCAAACACAAGTCAAAGGACCCTGCTGGCCCAAGGCACCAACCGCCACCACCTCCTCCACATCAGGATTTAACCCCAATAGGGAATCCTGCCACGCACACGGGCACAGATACGGCAGCTATGGCGATGGACAGCGACAAGGCCAATGACTTTGTGCCAGGGGACAGAGACCCAGAAGGCGCAGATGACCCGCACACAGCCTCTGCACCGGATGAGGTTGGCTCCTTCTATTCAATTATGTCCAGGGTCTCCAAACTTTTTCAACTGATGCCTGAGGAGACGAAAAAGGAAGGGTTCCTTTAACAACGCCGCGAGTCAAGGTGGAGGAGCATCATGTCCGTTCCTTTTTGGACAATATTTGGGATCAAGGCCTAGTACTGTTGAAGACTGCGAGCACCACCCCGCCCAAGCGGGACAGGCTTGAGAAGAAATACAGAGTTGAGGGCTCGGCCCCCAAGTGCCTGGTGTTTCAGCCATCATCTGACTCTGTGGTCTCAGCCGCGGCCAGGAAACGCTCTGCGAATCCGTCGTCCTCGTCTATGGTACCCCCGGACCAGGAGGGTAAGAATTTGGACGCTATGGGGAAGATGATTATCTTAATGCCTGCTAGCACTGTTAAGGCTGCTAATGCACTGGCCATTTTGTTATGCTGTGACCAGGAGATCTGATATAAGCTGCACCCTCTTCTTGACTTCCTACCTGAAGACAAGAAGGCAGAAGCTCTTGAGCTGTTTAAGGAGGGGGAGGTAGCCAAGGACCATGCTGTCACAGTGGCGTTAGACATTGCGGATACCGGATTCCATCAGATGGGAAACATAGTGTCTCTTCATCGGCAGGGATGGCTGAAAGTCACCAACTTCTGGCCCGACGTTCAATCTAAGGTATTGGACATGCCATTCGATGGAGAAAACCTATTTGGCAAGGTGGTCGATGAGTTTCTTCAAGTCATCAAGATTGAGATAGCACGTTCGTTGGGCAACCTGCAGCACGTCAGTCATCGTCCTTTCGTTCCTCAAGAGGAAAACCTGTCAGGTCCTCCAAGGGCTACACCACCACTTATTGGCTTCCTTCCCACTCCATGACGCAGGAGGCATACAGAGGCTGCTCGCAGGCATACAGCAGCGGAGGACAGCACTATACGCAGGGCAGGGCCCGGCACCTAACTGGCCGTGGACTCAGGCTCCCGCTCATGCACCCCGTGGGAGGCCGGCTAGCAAGGTTTGTCAGCGCATTGAAGACCATCAACCTCGGCAGATGGGTACTGGACGCTCTTGGACAGTGGCACACCTTGTAGTTCCAACGCAGGTGTCCTCGTAGTCCCCCTGTAGCTCGTCAAGAAAAGCATGTGGCGCTTCTGCAGCAGGAAGTCCAATCCATGTTAAAAATGGGGGCAATAGAAACCGTTCCCCAGCACCTCCGGGGCTCTGTGGCACATATACTTTCTGGTCCAAAAGAAGATAGGAGGGTGGAGGCCGATCCTGGACCTGCAACGCCTCAACAAGTACCTGAAGTCCCAGAAGTTCAGGATGGTCACATTGCAGCACATCCTCGGCCAACTGGAGGAAGGCGACTTACTGGCGTCTGTGGACCCGGAGTACGCCTACTTCCACATCCCCATGCATCAAAAGCACTGCGGTTTGTGGTCCAGAGGCAGCACTATTAGTTCAAGGCACTTCCCTTTGGCCTGAAATCGTCTCTGAGGGTCTTCACGGAGTTCATGGCTCCGATAGCGGTGCATATTCATCTTGAGGGCATCCACGTCTACCCTTAACTAGACAATTGGCTAGTTCGATCCCACTCCCATGCTCTGGCGAGCCAGCAGAGGGCAAGGACAATATGTCTGCTGACAGATCTGTGATTCTCCATAAATTATCCAAAGTCCTACTTGGAGCCATTGCAGAACACAATGTTTCTGGCTGCACGACTCACAGCGGCTTGCCTGGCAGCTCCCTCGGAAGAGAGGCTGGTATCCATCCTAGGGAAGGTACAGCGTCTGTCGTTGGCTACTGTAGGAGCCGTCAAGTCGCTGTTGGGCATGATGTCCTCATGCATCAACCTCGTCCTCCTTTGCAGACTACAGATGAGGCGTGTCCAGGAGTTTCTGGATGCAAGATGGCTGCAAGTCTCGGGATCCTGGCCGGCCAAAATCCAAGGAGTTCCAACGAGCAATACAGTGGTGGGGCGTGCGCTCTCATCTCACGCAAAGGGCCCCACAGTCACCACGGATGGTTCTATGGAAGGTTGGGGAGCTCATACCAGACAGTTGCACGTCAGAGGCCTTTGTCTGGCAGTAGAAAAGACCCTTCACATCAACATCCTGGAGCTTTGCGCCGTCTTCTGGGCCATCAAGTCTTTCCTGCCATCGATGAGGGGGAAGGTGGTGAGGATCTTCACGGACAACACCACCCCCATGTTTTACATACCGAGGCAGGGCAGGATGTGCTCTGCCGCTCTGCAGACTCGCTCAGCAGGGAACTACGTTCGTGCCATGAGTGGGAGCTTCGCCAGGACCAGGTGGAGCTTGTATTCCATGAATGGGGTCAACCCCAGACCAAGCTTTTGACAGCGGTGACAAATTTCAAGTGTCAGAAGTTCGCCAGCAGGTGCCCACAGCCGAGGAGCATGGGCGATGCATTCTCGTTCCTGTGGGAGTGTCTTTTCCTATATCCTTTTCCTCCGTTCCCACTCCTGTTACGAGTGATCAACACTCTCAGACAGTGTCACTGCAGGATGATACTCCTAGCTCTGGCGGGACTGCTACAAATCTGGTATCCAAACCTGCTACATCTGGTGGCAGTTCAGTCCATCAAGCGGCCACTACTTTAGGACCTTCTGTCCAGAGAGGGAGGAGCGTTTCTGCACCATGACCCAGCGTCGCTGAACCTCAGTGCCTGTCTCCTACAACCCTGGAGTTTGGACATTATGCTTTACCTGCAGAGTGTAAGGACATCCTGGCCAAGGCCAGGGCCTCTTCAACGTTGACATGCTACTGCCATAATTGGAAGCGTTTCTGCGTGTGGTGCCGGGTTCAGAAGATTACCCCTATGCGTGTCACAGCCCTGCAGCTCTTGCCATACCTGCTTTCCTTGGTCAAGGCTAAACTGGCTCATGCCTCTATCAAGGTGCACTATGCCTCCATATCGTGTTGCACCAGGGCACCGGGTAGGCCTTCTTTGTGGTTGCAGAGACTCATCAAGGAGTTCCTCAAAGGATTCTTCAGGACTTTTCCGTCGGTGAAGGCTCCTGCCCCGGCTTGGGAGCTCAATGTTGTTTTGTCTAAGCTCATGGGGGCTCCTTTTGAGCCGATGCATCATGCCCAACTCAAGTTTCTATTGTAGATGACGGCTTTCCTCGTGGTGATCACCTCGGTCAGGCGGGTCGGGGAGATCCTGGACCTGTCGCGCAACCAGCCGTACTTGTCCTTCCACGCTTCAAAGGTGGTACTGTGTACACACCCCACCTTTATGCCGAAGTTGCTGTTGGAGATCCACCTCGACAAGCCTTTGGTGTTGCCCGTCTTACTCCCGAATCCATTGTGACTAGTGGAGAGGGCCTTGCATTTGCTAGATGTTCCTCGTGCCTTGAAGTTTTACGTGGCACACACAAAGAGCTTTCGGAAGGCTTCTCAGCTGTTCATCAATTTTGGACCTGTGAATCACGGAAAGGCCTTGTCGAAGGCTTACATCTCTAGGTGGCACTCTGGCTGCATCATGCACTGTCATTGACTGGCTAGCAGACAGCTTCCTGGCAGGCCAAGAGCCCACTCCACCAGAGCTATTACAGCAGCGACAGTGTTTCTCTCTGGTGTGACCCTTTTTGACATCTGCATGGCTGCTATGTGGAGGTCCATGCACACCTTCATGAGGTTCTACTGCGTAGACAGGGATACTATGGGAGTCCTGAGTCGGCCAAGCAGTGCTACGCAACATGTTTGTTTGAGGTGAGTCTGTTATAGAGGTGAGCGTTTATTGCTTCTGTTGAGCCTTGCCACCTCCTGTGGTTGTGTATATGTACTGCTGTGTAATCGTTATTTATTATTAATATACTTATAGCCAAACCGGCTTTGTATATACAATCATAATACATTTTAAAACCATAAAACCATATAAAATCAGCACCATTTATTATATTAAAATCCTATCTTAAAATAATCCGAGACAATTCATCTAAAATTTCTATACACCGCAAATAAAATGTAACCATGTGATATATAACATTAATATTGTTTCAATTCATTAGCATATCCAACTGGGTTAATTTCTCATCACAATTAATTGCATTATCAAAAGATTTTAAATATTTACAACATATTCCATGTAGACTTTCACAGTGTATTAAAATATGTTTTATAGACTCAAGCTCATGACACCCACATAGTCGACACAGTCACGCTTCTCTGCAAAGACCAATGTTGGCACCCGAACCTCAAGCAGACTAGTAGCATTCAATTTTAGCAACAGGTATTGGTGTGCTATACAACTGTCAGGATAGGCTACTGTATAACATGGTACCTGTCTAGGGGCCATCCAATATTGGACAAAGGACCCACTGTTAACGTTTGTTGCCAAGCGCATAATATTGGTTTTTCTGCTGTGCACACAGAGTCTGTATTTTAACCGTTTTTTGGATGCTAATCCCCAGTCTCTCTGTTCAGGTTGTGCAAACTTTATTCATTAACAACAGCTTGCCAAGAGTGCCAAATTGTTCAAATGTATTTAACTTCCTAAATGCATTAAAAACTTCAACCATGATGGTGCCGTTGTTAAGACTCACTAAGTTCTCATAGCACATAATCATCTTGCAGTTGTTGTCCACCACAATGCCTTTTCGCTCAAACTCTAGTCTCAGATATTCCATAGGTAATTTTCTCGGCAATCCGAACAACCACCTTAACATTTTTGCTTCAAGTATTCACAGTCGTGGTAAAAAATTCTCTCCCCATGCTTCCATTCCATATAGCATACAGTGGACGATCTTTGACACATACAACAACAATACTGTTTGGATAGACCAACCTGTCTACCAATTAATGTGCTTATTGCATATGCCAACCTCATACAGTTAATCATATTTGTTTCCCAATGGTGAATCCAAGTAAGCTTATCATCAATAAACACACCTAGATATTTGTAATGCCTGACAACGTCAATGGGTTCCTGGTTGATTTTCCATACAACTTTGGGGTGTACGCACTTGAATTTTTGGAATACCATTACTTTTGTTTTACTAATATTTATACGTATCTCATTCGTATTTGCATAGCTACCTAGTGCGTCAAGCATACACTGGAGCCATTTTGGTGTATAAGCGAGTAAATGCATGTCATCAATTTTTACAGGATAGGCTTCAGGGATACAGAGTTCATGGGTGAAATTAGCCAGGTAGAGGTTGAATAGCATGGCAGCCAATATAAATCTCTGCTTGACACCCCTCTGGGTGTTGAACGGGCTGGACAGGCTAGACAGTCCATCTAAACATACTCCAACACTTGTGTTATGATGTTGTAGCATAATCATATTCAACAACACAGCAGGAATTTGCCAGTCTGCCAATTTCTTCCATATATGATTCTGCGTTACCGTATCGAATGCAGCACTGAAATCGATATATGCAGCATACACAGGAAGTTGCCGCCTCTGCCAGGCATACGCTACCGCAGAAACTAGGTTAGGGATATTATGTACAGTGCATGACTTTTTCCTAAAATCAGTTTTGTTTGGAGGTAAGATTTTATTAGTTACAATCCACTTATTCAGCTCATCGAGCAGTACCCTTGCAAAAATGTTTTGCTGGAATATTGAGCATAGCTAACAAGCGATAGTTGCCTGGATCTTTTCAACATCCTTTTTTGTAAAGTATCAGGTAATTTTTCATGTTTACCTATATTTGCAAAAAGGTTGCGTAACGCATGGCCCAGATGACAGATGAGGATTTAAGCAATGCATTACACGTGCCATCAGGGCCTGCTGCTCTTGATGTGTTCAATCGCTCTATTATCATTACACCATCAGCGATTGATGCTTTGCATGACCACTTGACACATGGAATATTTCCTTAAGGCTTCCAATGTGTTTGCAATAGGAGTGCACCAAATGTCCTCAGAGACACTGATAATTGGTAGATCTTTCTTTCTTCCATTCCCCACCTTCCTCCAAATACCAGTGTTATTACCAGGTCTAGCATGTAACGCAAGCTGTTGCCATTGCTCAATTTCACACTGTATCAGATGATCCAACAACCAATAGCGGTAGCTAGATTTCAGGACTTTTATCTATGTTGTAATTTCCATATCTATCTAAGTCCCATTTTTACCTGATATTATATCTGAGAATTGTTTCCATAGACCTCTTTTTTCTATTTGGATCTTATGGTCATACTGACTGCGACCATTAACAGTGAAATTCCAACACTCATATACTCTCTTGTGAATCTGTTTCTTTTGTATGGTTTCTTTAATGTTTAGGGTAGGCGCTGAAAAAGCATCAATAGATGAGGGACCCTCATCTTCGATACAGTTCAGGTAGCGGGCACTATATAAAGCGACTTTGCGTTCTGCTAAGATTTTTGCATTTGCAAGGTTAGTGGGGTTCCACCGAATTAGATTCGCCCCAGCGTTTACAAAAATATTTCCTTTCATATCACAATCACAACTACTTATTCTAGATTTTAATAGTACACACAAGGGCAGGAGATCACTCTCCTCTCGAATTAAGATTGACATATTAGCCACTAATTCAAGAGCAGCCCAGTTAACAAACACAATCAATTGTCAATGGACTCAACCCACCTATTCGAGTATATGCTTTATCTGCATCACCGGGACACTAGCCATTCAGCATACTAGCACTGGGTTTGGTGGGTTATAGATATTTATAACAACCATACCCTTACTTCCATTCGTGTCATGAATTATTTTAACTGCCTGAACCACAAGTAGCAGTCAGTGTTTCCTTGATATGCCACGGATGACGGGCCAATATCAGTAGTCCCCCCCTTAGGTCATCCAATTGGACCCTTTACTGCCAATATCTGAGCGTTACTTCTACCATCAATGTCGCATATTTCAGTCATCCAGGTTTCCCGGAGGGCGACCACATCATATAGGTCATATGTGTGTTAAAAGTCCATCATTTGCAGTCAAGTGATTAAAGCCCTGGATATTCCAAGAAAGTAACATATGCTGTCAGCGTGATAGATTCACAAAGTGTGCTTTAAAGGCTTTCGGTAACCATTGTCAGTAGCTATAATCGCTATCAGTATGTTCGTTCTCACTATTGGTCACATTATTTGCGTTATTACTTTGGTGCGGCCCGCACCTCACTTCATTACTGTTCTTAGTGTTACACCGTACTCTTAAACCATCTGTAGGGCTACTATGTTTTGTAGACTTTGGGTACAACACTAGAGGTCAATATTTAGTCGGCATCATGGGTACTATCATACAACTATAACCTGAAAATGCAGACTACATACTTAAAGGAAATCTGTAACCAAGTGACATTCCTTACTCACCTGATCTGGGAGTCTGCCATAGTACCGGAAAGACGGTTGGTTGCTGCCATAATTAAAGAACTACAAACGGGCTCTCCCCTAGAGCAGATGGGGAACGGGACTAGTGTGAAGTAAGGGAAAGTAACTTTGATAAGGCAAAAACCAACAATGAAGAAACTAATAAAGATTTGTCTCTTACTGATAGCACCCATGGCCAAAATAAAAAAATAAAGAAAGTAAAACATCCTTAACTAAAAATGCACTAAATAAAAAATCTTGTGAATGTGTAAAATTGTGCAATCTGCCATGAATGACTACTAAGGTAACTGGCATAAGCCCAAATTCTGGGGTTCAGGCAGAAATGCCAGGTAGGGAGTGGGGGGAAAGAGAGCTGGTAACTAAGGGGCAATATACATCCTCTGAATCTAGATTGACTGATGTGCTCAAACAGAAGGGTGTGATAAAAGGAAATGTGGGGAAGAGAAAGCAGGGTTACCTACCAGAAATAACCACATTTAAAATATTCAACCAGAACAAGAAGGGAGATACTATGACTAGAGGGTGAATTGCAGATGTGATGTTGACCATATCCCCTCCTACAGAGCCCTCTGATTCTAATAGTTGTGCTGTAAGGGTTGAGCCTATGAAGGCGTCTTCCCTGAATGAGATGGAAATTAGAGATCTTATTAAATAATTAGTTTTCGAGGAAACACATCAAATAATAATTGAGGCAGGAAGGCCCTCACATAAGCCAGAAATTATGATGAACCTGCAACACAGGGAGACACTGTTTAAATTGGGAGATGGCTTCGGAAACTTGGTGAGGCCAAACTCAGGGGACCAAACCAATCTTAATAAACTATCTAACCCAGTGAAACATTCTATTACTCCCGCAGTGCATTTTATAACTTCCCTGACTTGCCCAAGGGAGCGTTTAGAAGCCCTTTCAAAAAATGTATGTAATGAGGAAGTTGGAGGTGGCCCGAGGGGGATCACTGGGACTATACTAAATAATCCTAACATTCCTACTCAATCTTATAAAGCACGAAACCTGGAATCAAATAGATCCTCACTTCAACATAAGGAATTGACTCATTATAATAAGGTCCCTATGCAGGACGGATACTTTGATAATGTCCCAAGCAATAGTTCACCTGAGCCCTGTCTTAGGGATACGGTCTTCCAGGATGAAATGGGTTTAATACTTAATTATATGTTTGATAAAGGTGGACCAGTGTCACAATTCGGTGCTCAGAGGCACCAGTATCAGTATCCCACAAGGTAGTGGAAGCCTTTAAACATTTCTTAGGCCTCACTCTGAACAGATCGCGCTGTGCACCAAAAGGAGTCAACTGGGCTCAGTCCTGGCGCCTTTGGCACCAGGCTCATATGGAACAGGAAGTGCTCCTCTCTAATTCCAAGATGGAGGGTTAGCGAGTTTCTGCTTCTGCCTGCAAGCAGTGTATGCAGACTAGGCTTTTGGGAGTGGCAGCGTGTGGTCGAGTATTTAAGCTCCACCCCTGCTGAAATCCATGCTTCGCGTTACCCTGCTCCCAAGCAGAGTGACGCTCGCCGCAACCAGCTTTCTGTTTTCTACAGCATCGGGACCCGTTTTGGCTCCAGTGACATCCAGCTTCAACTGCAAGGACGAAGACAAAATAAACACGATTAGAACAACACTTACCTGTTTCCAGATGCCGTCATAGAACTCCAGCAGCGGCCTAATCATCGATCCTCTGAACCACAGCTACTCGGCACCTGGAAGAAAGAACAAGAAAGACAACAGGTCAGATTGGGAACACAAGAGACTCACGCGCACCCTGTAACTTTAACCCCACGCAGCCACACTTACCGGGTTATTGTGCGCAACGCTCCATCTCTTTGCAAGCTCATCCAAAGCGGAGTAGATCTTAGCATTTTGCCCCGCGGACACCAACTTCATCTCGGCACCTGCAGAGGAAGGAAAAACACGTGAGAGAAAGAACAGCACGTAAAAGCTAATGAAAACAGCAAGAACAATGCTAAAAATACCTTAAAAGGGAGTAAGCAAGACGACAAGAAAGAAGGCAGAACAACACAATGAAAGAAGTCAAGAAAGACAGATAACAAATAGGAGACAAGTAAAGACTTACTTTGGCTAATCAGGACAGGCTAGTCTTCGCCACAGCCGGACTGGGCAAGCGGACCAGTGACATAACTAGGTCCATCAGAGGCTGTGCCCTGCAACAGCATCCCTGCAACGAATAGCAGGACGGATAACCCACAACCACAAGTATCAGGTGAGGAGCATTCAAGGGGAGAATTCCATACCCAGGGAAAGGGAAGAGCAACCAGGGAGGGAGGTCTGGGCAGACGCATGTACCAGTAGCCCACAGCTGACCTAGCTTTCCATCCTAGGAGCGTACCCGAGCAGACTAGATCTCCCGAGTTATCAAGCCCAGCAGTCCAGACGCCTGTCCACCCAGCAACGCCCGACGTCCCTGTGGAGACAAGGTGAGCGTAACAACCGGATTACCTAAACAGGAGGACAGTTCTAGCTCTGTTCAATGAAATACCGGCACTAAGGCTAATTATATCTAATGATATCAAACTGATAGACTTCATTCATCGTGAACGGTATGATTATGTCCACCTGGTAATCCATTCAAGGATGGTTTTTGGTGTTTTGTTGAACCCCCATAAATTGGGGTATGATCTTAGTCCCTACAATTACACGGTTGATGTGGGCCGTGATGGTAGGGGCTGTGAAGGGACAGATGTAAGTAGGAAAGATGAGGAGAGAGCCTGAATGGCAGATTACAAGTATATGCATATAAGGGGCTGGATGAACCAAATTGGTGGTGGCTTGCAATAACACTCAGAGAAGCCATCGCACAATTAAAAGAAATTAAAAGGACCCCTTTCGCGTTGAAATTGATTTTGCACTAATCGGTTGGAATGTTCGAGGATTCTCTACACTATGTACAAATGTAACTCTGTGTCAGTTCTTGCGTTCTTCCCCACTTATTTGTTTACAAGAAACTTGGTTGACAGAACTACCTCTATTTCAAGGGTATGAGTTAGCTTATTAATTAACGACACAGGGCCTGCGGTGTCACCCCGCTGGCGGTCTGTTGGTCCCAGTTCAACAAGGAATGGGACTCTCTATGGTTAGTCAACTTAACGTATGTAAGGGTTCCTAGCGGTGATCCTAAAAATGGAAAATGGTAAACTCTTGAATTATGTACTATTGTTCAACATATGTTGGAACCCGGACGGAAATTTTGAAAATGCTTTATCATTGGTGAATCTAAAGATCGAAGATTGGTACCTTGAATGTCCGGGGGGTCAGGTGGTGGTGGTAGGAGATTTTAATGCAGACTGTACCACTTTCCCTCTAACGAAATGTGATCAACTATTACAGGCCACCTCCCCAAACTCTAAAAAGGGGATGGATGGGGAATGTGCGCTGGGGACCAGTACTGCTAGATGCAAAAAGGTACAAGGATAAAGATGGCGCTCTAACTTCGAAAGCTGGGGTGTCCAATCGTTATCTGTAACCACAGAGGGGGCTGAGCAAGTCCATGCTACTTGGTTTGGCAATAATACCTCTTCATGCATAGACTACATATTCGTATCACAAGATATTTATAATCGGAATGGATCTTTTGAGTTTAGCGTCCACGCTATATGGCTAGCAATCTTTGAGTGGAATAAACCAGATACTATGGCAGATATATGTAGTGCATCTCTAATGTCAAACCAGCAGGGTAATCGATTGAGGCAAATCGATTGAGATAGAATGAAAAGAACATCTGTACGTTCAATACGTTGTTATTAAGGGATTTCACAATTGGGAAGGGCAAAACAAAAAGTACTCAAGTATAAACACCCCCCTGCCACACATATATGACCTATATTACAACATGTGAAAAGCTCTACTCGAAATTAGATAAGACAAGTGAAGAAGAATACGGATGGGGTATTAGAGGGTAACATTGTTAAGATTAAGAGGATACAACAGAGATTGAAGAATCAGATTAAATCCTACCGATTCACTTTAATCCAAAATGATAGTGAGGCTATTTTGTCCGCCCTGAAAGAGGGGAGCTCACAGAAATGCTGGAATTTGATTAATTATCTAGAAAGTACACAATGCGCCTTACAAATCAATCCTATAATGGAGGACCTATGGGCCCTATATTATGGGGATTTGTACAAAGAGGGGACGAATTCAAGTATCACAAACTATGAGGCAAATAGTGCACCGTGGCCATGGGAGTACTTACCAGAGAAAATAGCAGCAAAAATAACTAAGGCTAGCGTTTCTAGAGCAGGGGGCACAAATTCCCTAACGTTCACCATATTTAAACATAATGTTTGCTCATGATCTAGTATATTCTATTCGTACTCTTCACTGACATTGTCAATACACAAAAAAAACCTACAAATTGGACTATTTCCTATTTCTCTATCGCCCTAGCTCTCCCTCCTTCCCAACTGAAAGGGAACGCCTGAATCCGCAGGCGGGCCAGAAAAGCTGGCTGAAAAAGATAGCTGTCACTTTAAGAGTTTCAGAAGGGGAAGGGCCTACATAATGCATGTGTCTCTATGCACGACGGGCCCACACCTTACCCTCACGTCACCAGCAGTCCACACCCAGTTCCTGTTTTTCCACCTATTCTGCGGGGCAGAATTTTTTGCTGCGCTGCGACTCCCTTTCCTGAGGGTTCCTTTGGCTGTCCATCCCTTTTTTTCTAGGGATGGGTTCTTTATTTATTTTTTCTGTTTGCGGTGCCTCCCTCTATGCATGCCGTATGTGACAGGCTTCAAGCAGTGCATCCATTGCTGGAAGCATTTTTCAGCGCCAATCCCCACCATGCCTCCGTCCGCTGTCTGGGTATACATCGCCCGGTGGGTCCCTGCAATTTTTCTGTGGAATTCACCCGAGGTCTCTGCAGACTCGCCTTCTCTCCATGTCCGAGCTGGGACCAGTACCGAAGGTGACCGAGGTCTTCGTTCGGAACAGGATGGAGGCCGATTATGGTAAGAGGGGGACTATACCGTCAGGTTAGGTACTAGTTTCAGCACTGGCTGTCGATACCCAAGGGAAGACTGCCTCCCCAGTTCAGGAGTCTTCACAGGACCATTCAGGGTGAAACCACTGGCCCATTCACCTGAAAGTACCTCTGGATGGGAAAGCACTAGTACCTCCAGGTGGGAAAGTGTTGGTACCTCTAGGTGGGAAAGGGTCACAGAAGACCCACCCGGTAACGGAAGAGTTAAAATAACAACGTATTTGTGTAAGGGGTTTGCAGGCCCTAAGTAGGAAGTTTCTGGAGGTGTTGGAGAGGCAGGATGCAAGTAATGGGGCTTGCACTGTATGCCAGCAGAGTGTCAGCAATGGTGTCTTCGGTTCCAATACTTGCATCTGCATTTTGCCGGTTAAGCCCACGTTTGCCACTTGGAGCCAAGACGGACTCATGTCTTGGCACAACTTGGTCCATCCCAGGAATTCTCTGGCTCTCCCAACTCTACATCCTACAAATACCACCAACAGAGCATAGCTTTATGACTGCCTCATACAGAGTCCTCACACCTATCTTTACCCGCTGTCACACATTGGCCAACTTTGGAATTGGGGAGATTACCCAACATATATTCCTCAGAGAGGTCTGTTATGTCAGGCAGAGTAATATGCTCCCACCTAACCGAGCCCTACGAGTCTCGACTACCTATTGTGAATTCTTAATGTTTCTCTATGGGCATGGCCCATAGGAACATATGCTGCTCACTTTTCACTTATCCTCACCACTCCTTCTCACCAATAAACAGACATTTGCACCTTATCATTCCTGATAAAATATCAGATAATGTTAAACTCAGGACAAGTCATTAAAAAAAGAAAAGGGGGGACTATGACATAAGCAATGGGAAGTGACATGACAGGAACAGAATGTATCCTAAAGTGAAATATTCACATTTCTTTCAGTTTGTCTTTTCCAACTGAAGAAAGTGCACATTGCATATAAACATCGCCAAAAGAGAAGATGTTCCTATATGGTTGCTGGCTAAGTATAAAAGGTGAGCACCTTTCATGTCTAAGAACATGTAACAAAACAAGCCCTAAAGAGCAGATTACAATTTAAGATATTTTACAGCTGTGGGATAGCAATTTGTCTGGTCTTGTGGCTAAGTGTCTGGTCTAATTCTATTCAGTTTTGCAAACTGAAGTCTATATTTGCATTTCTGAGTGCTTGTTGCATTGTATTCAAATGAGAATGACAAAGTATTCGGCAAGAGCCGAATAGCTCTTTTTCAGCCAGAATTCAGACGAATACTGAATCGAAGCTGAAGTTCGGTACACCCCTAAACGTTACTAGCAAAACCCTCTATTGCCTCGGTACACTGAACAGGCAAGGCTACGTGCAAAGAGGCTCGCGCCTCTGGAGTTGATTTGGTCCATTCCGATTCCCCTGTACCGAACAAAGCCAAGTCGGCTTCTGCACATAAAACGTCTGGTACTTCAGTTCTGAAAGAAAAGGTTTTACCCTCAACTACCGCAGTTGAGCTTGCAAGCTCCTCGGTACCGAGGAAATCTCATAAGTCCTCTCATAAGATGCATAAGCACTCTCATTCAAGAGCTTGTGCAGTACCGAATTCTCAGCGAAAACACAAATGGAAGAAATCTCCTGTGGCTTCTGTCTCGGGCTCGGTTCTGGAGAGCCAGAAAAAACAATTAAACTTTAATTTCTGACTCAGAAGACTTTGACGCTTCAACATTTTTTACTGTTCCACCAGAACAATTGTTCAGAACTCCTGTGAGAGCTCGGACTCCTCACATTTTTTTGTTTTACTTTGTTTTTATTGAACATTATGCATCATACAAGTAACTCCAGGAATTCCTGGGCACAACCAAAGATCACCATAACATAACCCCCCTATCCCCCCACACATAGCACTACCAAGCACAACCAGCTGTTGGGCCAAAAGGAACTATAAGAAACAACCCTTGAGCAAGACCAACAAGTAGCACTGACTTAGAGGGGCCAACCAAAGCGTCAGGGTTCGGGAGCAGGCAGCACGTGTTACAGAGAAAGTAGGGTAATCAGTACACCTTTAGGGATCACACAGCTACAACTTGAAGGCATCACATTCTTCATTCATGAGAACCACAGACCAGTTCATTAAAAAGGAGGCTATATTAGTGTTGGATATTTCCGAGAGTTTGTCGTAGGTGAAGATTCCCCATAACTTCGAAAGCCACTCAGATTTGGACGAGGTAGAGGGGCTCTTCCAATTTTAGGCAAGGGCCAGTCTCCCGGCTCTCAACATCGACTCCACCACCTTAGGAAAGGGACTAGTGTCAAGGTTGGGAGTAGGTGTGCCCAAGAGAATGTCCAAGGGAAGGAGAGAGGGCCCATTACCCACAAACTCTTTGATCCAGCTGAGTAGATCTGAAACACCAGGCATTCTCACCACATGTGGTACCAAGTTTCCTGTTGCTTGCACTTCCTGGCGCACAAAGGGGAGGACCCTTCGAACATCTTGGCCAGTGTCACTGGCGAACGGTGCCAAGAATGTAACATTTTAAAGTTATGTTCTAACTCCGACATATACAAGGACCGCGGGAGAGTAGATTTAAATATCGCTCCCTATGTTTGCTCCTCAAGGGTCAACCCCAACCTCTCCTCCCACACATGTTTAAAGTGTTGCCTACCCTCTAGATTTGCCACAATTAGAGTTTTATCAATCTTAGCGAGCGAGCCCCTAATTGTGGGTGCTTCCACCATAATTTTTTCTTTTCAAAAGGCGTTAATGGACGGGACAAGTCAGCAACCCATTGAGGATGGGTGAAGATCCCCTTAAGGTACAAGTATTCAAATACCGTGGGCATGTTGTCCACCATCACAGCAGCCAGTTGGTCGTACTCGAAGGCATTCTGGCGAAAGAGCTGGGCTGCCGTCTCAAGGCCCAGGTCTGACCAAGATTGAGTGTCCCAGAAGCCTTTCTTTCCCAAACTAAAGTGGGGTCCCCACAGGGAGGTCAGAGGAGATGGCCAGGAGGAAAGCAACTTGTTATCTTTGTCTCTTTTCCATGTTGCCCATAACACTGCCAGGGTAGGGTGTGATCTAAGTCGAGCAGGGAGATTTTTGGGAGAGGTCCACAAGAGATCCCTGACTTTGTTTGGGTGGGTGGGTGGGTGTGAATGTCCTCTATATAGGTCCAATATGTGCCCATGTCGTCCCTCATGTGCTCCAACATCACACAAAGCGGTGCTGCTTTGTAATATAACCGAAAGTCCGGGAGTCCAAACCCCCCACTTGATTTTGGCAAGGTTAAATTTGAATGTTTAACCCTTGGCTTTTTACCTCCCCATACAAAGCGCTGGACACAATCCTGCAGTGTTAGAAAGAAGGCATATGGGATTATGATGGGGAGGGCCGAAAAAAGGTAGAGAAGGCGAGGTAAAACATTCATTTTGATTGTAACCATGCGGCCAAACCAAGAAAGCGTTAGAGGAGCCCATCGCAAGAGATCTTTAGTAATCTTTGACAGAATCAGGGAAAAGTTGGATGTAAACAGTGTTCCTAGGTCACTAGGGATGGACACTTCCAAGTACGGAATGGCCCCACCCTCTATCCTCTTCCCTTCCAGTTCACTTCTACCTTCGATCCCTGCGGTCTCTGGCCCACATGGGCATGATGCATGACTTGGCTAAATTAATTTTTAAACCCGAGAAGACCCTGAATCTTCGGATCAGGTCTAGGAGGCGTGGGAGGGAATCATGGAGATTAGACAAATAAGCTAAAATGTCATCAGCAAATAGCGACAATTTAAAATCAAGATCACCGCACTGGACTCTGGTGATTTCAGGGTCCGACCTGATAGCAATAGCCAAGGGCTCCATCGCTAAGGCATATAGGAGGGGAGAAATAAGACACCCCTCCCTGGCGGGTACCTCTAGAGAGCATAAGCGGTGCCGAAATCACGCCATTGACAGATACCCTTGCCGAGGGGCCATTGTACAGGGTTGCAATCCACCCACGGAACTTGTCTCCCAATCCCATTTTTTGCAGGACCATACCCATATAGGACCATTCAACACGGTCAAAGGCCTTCTCCGAGTCCAATGAAAGGATATAGGCCTCAATGTCGCGATTTGAAACTTCATGCACGAGGTCAATAGTCTTCCTTATGTTGTCTGCACCCTGCCTTCCAGGAATAAAACCAACTTGATCTCCATGCACCAGGGACGGGAGGAGATTAGCTAGTCTATTGGCGAGAAGCTTGGCCAGGATCTTAACATCTGTGTTCAGGAGAGAAATAGGAAGATATGACTGGCACTGGGAGGAGTCTTTTCCCTCTTTAGGAATCACCACTATACATCATTGATTGAGGGAGGATTCCTGTATCTAACGCAACGTTAAACATTTTGGACATGAATGGGGCGAGAGTAGAACGAAAAGCTTTATAAAAGCGGACCGTGAAACCATCGTCCCCCGGTGAGGTACCCCCATTCAACATGGAAATGGTGTCTATTACCTCTTGAGGATTAATGGGAAGCTCAAGGGGACCGGCCAAATCGGGCAGGAGATGGGGAATGGGCTGAACCATTATCGCTGTACTCCAACGTGTACATGTGTTCTTAATATTGGCGAAACTGTTCCACTATCGATGCATTGCTAATGTGTTTCTCTCCCTCAGAGGAACGGATGTAGTCCACCCTTCTGCTATTTCTACGTTCTCGCAGCCTCCAGGCCAGAATCTTATCTGTCTTTTCCCCCTTCTCCATATATTTCTGTTTTAGAAAGGCTAGTTTCCTCTCCATCTGGCCCACCAAGAGAGCTGCCAGTTTCGTCCTGAGCTGCTGGAGCTCCTCCCACTTGCCCAGGAGCATTTGAGATCTTAACTTCCCCCCCTGGCTGGATAGCTCTAATCTTCTCTCTTAACTTTTTCTCCTCCCTCTCCCTTTCCCTCTTTTTCCTAGAACCCATTTCCATCAGAATACCCCTGACTGAGGCCTTGAACACGTCCCAAACACCCATTACTCCCAATTCCCCATTATCATTCAATGCAAATTACTCCTTTATGGCAGCTAGGAGGGACTGGGACAGCTCATTGTCCTGCAGGATAAGGTCATTACATGACCAGCGAGCCCTTTTGGGGGGGCGTCGGCAGACCTAGACGGTCCTGACCATGTCATGGTCCGACCACAGGATGGACTCAACATTAGAAAGGTTGATGCGTTCTCGAAGCGAGGCGTCGACCAGGATATAATCAATCCTCAAGAAAGTAGCATGGGGTCTAGAGAAGAACATGAACAAAGGGGCATGCCGCTGTTTAGGCACGTGGGAATCAAACAAGCCCAGCTCATCATTAATCCTTTGGAAGGAGGCAGCCATTTTCTTATATAAGCACAGATCTGTGTGCAGATTAGCCGACCTTCTATCGGACACCGGGTTGAGACCCATATTAAAATCCCAACCCACGAGTAGGGTACCCTCAGTGAAGGCTATTCTTTTTTCCCTCATCCCCTCCCAGAAAAAATCCTGGGCCTCATTCGGGGCATATACAGAGACAGCCGTTATCATCCACCCTCTAACTTCCCCCTTAACCATACTGAACCACCCTTCTGGGTCGACGCGCTGGGCCTTCGGGGAGAAGTGAGCCTTGGGAAGATACCAAGAGCGCAACCCCACGGTTTCTTGCTGTATAGGATGAGTAGAATGAGTGCTGTATGGCATGAGCACTAAGCTTTGGCTCTTTCCCCTTGACCCAGTGCGTCTCCTGAATAAACAGAAAGTGCAGCTGCAGCCTATTGAATTCCCTAACCACCATTGACCTTTTGGTGGGGGAATTCAACCCAAGCACATTTAAGGACCCCAGAGTCAGTGCATGAAACGAGTCATCCATGAGGGTAGTAAGCATCACCTAAAGCTCCACCTAAGGAGCACATAAATCCAGACTCCCCGTCTTGCTTCCATGGGCATTGGTTGCTTTTAGAAAGACCTAAACCATTAAGACCCCAACTCGCGCTTGGTAACAGAAATCCACACTTAGTAAATACGAATCAAAACAAAACTCAACACCTCCCACCCCCCTCCCCATCCCCAAGCGCCTGGACGTCCGGCAACATAGAAACTGCCGTAAGGCCAGGCCACCAATGTCCCCCCAACCCCACCTGGGCTTATGAATGCAAAATCATCTTCAAAAAGAGAGCCCGCCCCCCATAGCTCATTACAAGCACCTGATACCCAAACCGGCCGCGGCCGAGAAAGGGACAAAACAAAAATAGACGCAACATTACGTTAACCAGTTAAATCAGAAGGGAAAGATCTTAACAAATACAACAAATACAACAATCCCCCTCCAGAACTGCAATTCACCAAGATCGGGCTGGCGTCATCCCACCCAGTCCCCAAGGCATCAGCCAGGGTTAGAAGGTCTCGGGAGGCCGGGGCAATTCTTCTAAACTTTCTGTGGCCTCGAACTTTGCATCTCTCCATGGCAACACTAGACCCCTGAGGCCCGGTTAGCTCTTCCACCTGCCCTGCCTCGGTAGAACCAGAATTAGGGTCACCCAGGAGCTCTCGGGAAACTATATGAATGTCATCTTCTGTGACCAAGGCATATTTATATCCCTCCAGCTCAAAAGACAACGAAAAGGGGTAGCCCCACCAGTATCAAACCCCCTTGGACGGAAGAAATCTTGTCAGGAGGCACATAGGCAGCATCTTGCCAGGGTAAGGACCACCAGTTCTTGGTAAATTGAAATTTGCGCATTTTCCCAATTGACCGGGCCTTTCCCCTGCTCTAAGTCCAAAATCTTGCTTTTCTCAGAGAAATAATGAAACCTCACCAAAACCGATCTAGGGCCCCTGTTAGACGCCCCCGCTCTGTCAATCGTAGGTTCATTGCTGTTGGCCTCATTGAAGAGTAACCTGATGACAGCCTTGACAGCAGAAGTGACATCTGACTGAGTCTCGCCTACCCGTTCTGGAAAACCCAGGAATCGTAGATTACAGCGGCGCTCCCTATTTTCCAGGTCATCGAGCTTCAAGAAACACTTCTCTTCCCTCCTTTCAAGCTCCGCAAGACACATGTCAAACTGGGTCTCAAGCAGATCAATTGAAGTTGTATTTGCCTCCAGAGCTTGAACTCGGTCGTCCAAGGTATCAACCTTTTTTTCCAATGTGTCTAATCTATTAACAATGTCTGCTCTAAAACCGCAGATTTCCTCTAGCAAAGCTGTCATACCCTTGGCGAGTGCATTAGCGTGCAATGGCTCCGGTTGCACAGCATAAACAGAGAGGATCCCCAAATGATTCGGGAACACAATGGAGCAAAAAGCTAACATATAACAATAGACGTTCCTGTATGGCTAAAGTTAGAAAATGGTTTAGAAAGCTGTCAGTGGATACTCAACTGATAGCTGAAACAGAATAAATCGGTTGCGCAACGGCCGCCATATTAGGAGACGGCTTGGGGCCAGAGTGCGTATGGCGAACTTCCGTAAGGACTCAGCCCAGTTCATGAAGCCCCCAGCGGCCCAGTGTTAGGCAGAATCCTGTGCAGTGCCCTTAGGGACCACTACACACAATTAAGACTACAGGTGGCAATACAGGTTTTACCTTTGGTACAAGCCTGTACTAGTATGTTAAAGTGGTAGCAGTAGCGGAGCAGCCAGGCTTATCCCAAGAGTGTATGAGCAGTAGCAGAGATTACACAAAGGGACCACAATTACTGTGACTCAAGCAAACACTGACTCATGGTTTCAGGTAAAAATATAAGTACATTTATTTTTAAACCGTTTGTTATAAACACAACACTTCTATTAATTCAATACCACACGTAAAATACACTATGACTAACCAATTCACTTTGTATGGTAACTCAAGGTAAGTACCCTATGTTTTAACGGACCGGTGTTGTGAAACAAAAGACGTTACCGGGAATATATATGCGATCACTTTTTGACAGTAACGACAGTTCGGTCTTACTAAATAAACGCGTATCCGCAGCAAGAAATGTTACCGGGGCAAAAACACACTTAGCACCTGAGATACCCAGAGAGAGTAGGGGCAAAAATCATAGGCAATACTTTTGTCAAGGCAGACAGAATCAGATGGACAGAAATTCAAGAGTCAATCGGCCGGAGCCAGTGTCAAGTGGAACCGGGTTCCTGTTGTCGAGGAACACACAGTCGGACAGTTCACGATTCAATGTAGCCAGGAGTACTTAGATATTGTCAATGGAGGAAGCAAAAGTTATAAGAACGATGGAAGATAAGGACAAGCCTTGTAGGAGGAGGAAAAGGGATTCACCCGAATTCCTCAAGCAGAACACAGTACCTTATTCAATGAAGACGCTGGTGCCACAGCAGTTGTTCCTGGTAGTTTGTTTGTTTATTTATTTGTAGTGCGCACCCAACACAGGGTTAGCAGGGCGCAAAAGCAGCAAGAGGATTGTAAGGCTTAGGTTACAGAGAGCACAATAGATGGAATCCAGCTGAGGTTACATTGCAGGAACGCATCAAAAGCATAGAGAACTGATACAGCAGGTTATAATTACAAGGAAATATACATAGTTTACAGGTTATATAATATGTCTAAACATAGAAGATCGGTGGATATACACAATTTATACACAGTTTACAGTATTTATATTATAACACAGCAAGGAAGTGCATTAAGTGTCATGTTCCTTAATCCAAAGGATGGTATTGGATCTGAATTGTGGGTAGGGAAGGTCTTCCCTGAGGGATGGTGGTAGTTCCAAAATTGTGCTGCTTTAACAGGAAAGCTGTCCCCCCCAGACATAGTGCGTTTGAATCTTGGCACTAGAAGGAGGTTGGAGTTGGCCTTTCTGGAGGGGCGGCAGGATACCGGTCTAGTGAATCTCGTTATCAGGTATTGAGGTGCAGCTTGGTGGAGGCATTTGTGAGTCAGAGAGACAGATTTAAGGAAGTTTTTGTCTTTCGTTGAAAGCCAATTGACAGATCTTCTAGTCTCTGAGATGTGGGCTTTCTTTGGGAGGCTTAGGGCTGCTCTTAAAGCATTATTTTGTAAAATTTGAATTTTGTTCGTAATGTATTTATTACTGCCTACATAGAGAGCATTACAATAGTCCAGCTTGGACAGGATCAACGCTCTGGCTAAGGTGATACAGTTATTGGGTGAAAGGAACGGTTTGGCTGCTCTAATGAGTTTGCATGTATAGGACGTGGCGGATGCCATAGCATTAACTTTTATTTTGAAGGTAAGTGTGGAGTCTAAGTAGAAGCCGAGGGTTTTAACCTCCTTAGCTACGGCGATGTTGTTATTATCAATTACAAAAGAGTAGTAGTTTTAGCCTAGTTTATTAAGGTTGGGTGTGGTACCTAGGATGAGGAGTTTTGTCATCATTCAGGCATAGACCGTGTGAGGCCATCCATGCCTGGATGATGAGGTACACTCTATTTACAAAGGCCAAATCCTTGTCATAATCCCCCGTCAGCGGGATCAGCATAATTTGTATAGGTGATACCCAGACCATCTAGATCATCGAAAAGGGGCTTTGGGAAAATGTTGTACAATGTAGGGGAGACACAGGAGCCCTGTGGTACGACGCAGGTAATGGGCATTGGGTCAGCAGCTGCTACTGGGGAAAAGACTCACATAGTTCGGTTGTTGAGAAAGGATTGAATCCAGTCGGTTGCCTCTTGGGAAAAGTTGGCTGCCGACTGTAAGTGATTGCAGAGGATCTCATGGTCAACCAGATCGAATGCAGCTGAGAGATCAATAAGTAGCAGTAGTGCTGTCTTACCCTCGTCTCTCAGCTCATCTATCTGTGCCTTGAGATCTATAAGTGCAGTTTCAGTTCCGTGCTGGGGTCTGAAGCCTGACTGCCGGACTCCTAGAAAGTGGTTGTGTTCAAGGTGGTGTTGGATTTTTTGGTACGCTATTTTATCAAGGATTTTAAGTAGGAAAGGCACTGTGGTGATGGGGCGGTAATTGGTGGGAGTGGAGGGATCTAGATTAGGTTTTTTGAGGAGTGGGAGGACCCAAGATTGTTTCAAATTGTTGGGTATGGTGCCTGACGTAAAGGATGCGTTTATTAGTTTGGTAAGAAACGGTAAAAGTTCACGAGCTGCATCTTTTATCATTTGTGCAGGTCATAGGTCCCCATGGCAATTTGAGGGTTTGAGAGTAAGAATTACTTTTTCAACCTCTTTGGTAGATACTTTACAAAAGTTAAAGTGGGGAATAGGCGCAGGTGGAGGCGTCAGGATGGATTGTGACATCGAGGAGCTAGTGTTGCTGGATTTGGAGGTGGAGAGAAGTACAGGGGATTCTACCTCTTTCAGAATAACAAAAAGCTCTTTGGTGTTAGATTTGGCTTGAGAAATTCAGAGGTTATAGGAGGTTTGTTTAGCAAGGATAATTTCTTTTTTATACTGGGAAGCTAGTTTGCTCAGGTTTCCTGCAGACCCACGGTTCCTGGAGCTTTGGCAAAAAGGTCGACGTCTGGAGGGGTCTGCACCACACACGGCTGAAGCCGGCAGCAGCGACGGTGAATAAAAGGTGCGCTCCTTAAAAACAGGAGAGGCTCTTCAGATGGCTATCCGGACCACTACAGCAGTGTGCAGCGATTTCGACCATAAAGAGGATCCTCTGGCTGTAGAAGATGAGCTGGTTATCCCCACCAGGCTCAAGGGAAGACGACTCCGGACTAGATCTTCTTTGGTCTTTGAAGGGTAGATAGCTCAGGACTGCAGCAGTGCTTCACCGGGACGGGATAGTTGCAGCAGCCGACTTCTTCTCCCCTTCTCTTCGGTTCCTTGTAGTTCCAGTGGCGACTCTGACTTCTAGCCCAAGAGTCCTGCCTTTTATGCAAAAATCCCCCATTCACACGGCCTGGCTGTCAATCACGCAGCAGGGGGGTTGTCCAGCCCAGACAACTACCTCAATCAATCATGGCAAAGTGCGACTTGGGTTTCCTAGGATACCCTGTGCAGGGGGTGACTACACCCCTCCCTCACATTCAGCCCACCTAGACACCCAGGCGCCTAGAGGAGGGCTTCTTGGCAGAAGCCCGCTAAAAGACAGTGAACAAAGAAGTCAAACCTGGTTTGCCACGCAAAGTAAAACACAAGGACTTTAACAAAAAGAAATGACGAATAAACCCGACCGGAGCCAAAAGAAAAACTATTTAGTCAAGCGGGTTTAAGTTCGAGGCTAATATAATAGCCTACAACAATACCACGTTTATATAGTATAATCGCGGTAGAAAAGTTAGGGTAGATACCACTGCCACCAGCCAAGTCTAAATGTTAAAAGAGCGAAACAATGCTCTAGGAGGCACAGCTAAAAAAGGCTAATGATTAACCCTTTCCAATACTCCATGTAAGATGGGGTGTACTGGATCTGTGGTTAAATGACTAAGTAAAGTTAATGGCAACTTTACCCTTTTCTGGGGGACAGTAGTCAGCCTCAGAAATGGAGTCGGTGGGAAGTCTGAAAGACAACCCTGTGTCACTGCACTGAAGGTGCTGTGCAACACACAAAAGAAGGGGGCTACTGAAGTGGTGTACTCCAGAGCCCACAATCACAAAAACAGATGAAATACACATGGCAAAACATGGGTAAGAGTGGGGGAAAAGTTCACACTCTTACCAAGTGAAAAAAATAACTCCAGAAATCCAGCAAAGCTGCTGAGGGACTCACTAGGTAAGGGAAATTAGCCATTGAATGTGAATTCTCCCTAACACCCGGGGCCAGAGATCAGGCCGGCAGAGGAATAAAGGCACTGTTGTGCACAGGCGTCAGTAGGTGCAGCGCAGGAAACTGCCCAGGGCAGGACGCTTCCCAGAAAGTGTGGACAGGACTGCAGTTCAAGCGGCCAGGGACGAACAGAGGGTTTAGGCATCGGGTAGGGGGCCCCGCTGGGAGTGCCCTGCCCTCAGGCAGCAAATGGCTTGTGGAAACGTACCTGAACTCCTAGTCTATGCCAGGCCGCTTAAATGCAAACAAGAAGTAATGTAATGGGGAGACCAACCCCGAAGACCAGGATACCGGTAAAGAAGTTGAGGTGGCCAGAAGCAAGAGAGGAAGGACATCCACCCATGGGCTCTCCAGGGCTGGTCACAGGGTCCATCCACAGCCCTGGAAGCAGCTCCCCATCCCAACTTTCCGCTAGGGGGAGGGGCACCAGCACACACTAAGATCACCCTCCACACTCCTCCAAGGGCACCGCGGCACGAAGGACACGTCACCTCAAACAATGGCAAAGCAGAGGGAGACGTCTGGGATCGACAGGCGCGGGAGGGAGCCCAAAGTCCCAGGTCCAAGCCGGTCGAGGCCTCCCGGCGTTCTGCCGTAGGGGTCTCCCTCCTCCTGACAACTGCCTCAATTGCAGTACCAACCCACAGGGGACGGGCGGCCAAGGAGACCCCCATCAGCCTCCGTCTTCAACCAGACTCCAGCAACGGTGGGCAGGCTAAGCAGCAGGGCCGCGGTGCACAGGGCACTGGAACCGTCTCCGCAGCTCTCCTCACAGCCCCCACCTCCAAAGGCACAATGCATGCAGGGGAGCAGTACGCGGGTCCCACCGCAGCCGCTCCACCCCATATGGCTCCTGCACCTCCAGACCAGTCAGGGAGAAGAGGGGAATCCCGAAGGGAATGGAGACAGCCCAAGATCGCTCAGCCCCCGGCAGCGGGAGCGATAAGCCCGACAGCACCAGAAGAACACAGGCAGAAGGCCCTTCCCCCACCCCAGGCTCAGTCCAACTGCCACAGATCCACAAGCTGGAAAGGAGGCCAACACAGTCCCTTCGTAGAAGCACACTCAAAACTCGAGCTTCGCAGGGCCCCCGGGTGCCGGATCTCCCCTCAGTCAGTGCCTGGGGGGTTCACCCAACTTCTGGGGGGGGTCAGCGCTTCTCTCCTGGAGGGCCAGGGGGGCTCAGATCCCTATTAGTCTGCCCTATGGAGGAGACCGACGGAGATGCTTCAGCACATCTCGGCGCCCCCTTGTGGCTCCCAGACTCCTCACATTTTGCTTCAATTTTCTCCTCAGTCTGAGGAGAATTTGGGCCAACCAGCACTAGGGCCATCACAACCTGCACCCCAGCTGGTTCTAACCAACATTCAGGTGGCTAGTCCGGTGGTGTTGAATATTTTCATTCCTAGCCAACCGAATGATAGGGTCGATTCTTCTACTTCTATCACATTGGAGGAACTTTTACCTAGCCCTTCCCAAATGGCAAACAACATCACTAACACTGTGCTGGAAACTATGCTTTCTGAGCCCTTCCTCGAAGTCTTGGCTCAACGCATCAAGGACAAAATGTCACCAGTACTACTGCAGGGATCGGTTCCAGTTGACCCTACTCCCGACCCTTTACCGGTACCAGTGGACAGTGTGGACCCTGCTCCTCCACCCAAAAAACAGAAAATGTCAAAGGACACTGACTCAGATTCAGGGGACACCACTCATTCACCCTCTAAAGTGTTCCATGACATTGTCACTAAAGCCATGCAGGCTCTTGAAATCATCCCAAAGGATAAGCCTGAAACGGCTGGTGTTTTGGGGAAACTGCCATCACAGCAGTCTAAGGATCCTCTGCCCATGGAATTGTCTGTCACGGAGCAAGCTCTAGCACTTTGGGGAAAACCTCATTCTGATCCCCACATCTCCAAAACCCTAGATAATAATAAAAAGGTGCCCAAGGATGAACCTTTCATTCTCATGGGAAATCATCAAGCTCAATCGACAGTAGTCTCTGCTGCTCTGGGCACAAAGGGTAAAGGCCCTTCTCCTTTTCCAGCTTCAGTGCTGGACAAAAATGCAAAAGCATGGGAGACCCAAGGTAAAAGTCTTACACCACATCTACCTTGCAATTAAGGCATATTAACACTGCTACAGTTCTGGCGGGATTTAATATCCTTAACTGGGAGAATCTAGAGCGCTTCACTGAAATGCTACCTCAGGAATCCGCAGACAAGTTTTCTTTCTGGATCTCTGAAGGCAGAGAAGCTGCTATGCAACAACTTCAAGTCATTAAAGATCTACCTGACACAACTGTTAGGGCAGTTACTAGTGCAGTCTGCATGCGGTGACACGCATATATGTATGCCTCTTCCCTTCACCAGGATATCCAGAAGAAGGTGCTTGACCTTCCATTCAATGGCAAAATGTTGTTTGACCCATCTACAGATGAGGTCCTACAGAAATGTAAGGCCAGTGTCACAGCAGCTAAAACTCTCAGCTCCATCTCGGTGAAACAACCATATCACCAAAACTTCAAGGCATTTAAACCACACACACAAGGCAACAGTCGTTCCACTTCTGCTCAATCGTACTGCTCTTCCAAAAAGACAAGGTATAGACCCAAGAAGAAATCCCGCCCCTTCCCCCCTATGCCTCTAATTCTGTTCAGGAGCAGAAGAAGTCTATTTGACTTTCCCCGCGGCGTGTACTTACCTTCCGCTCCAACCATCATCCAGGAGCATACATCTCCGGTAGCGGGAAGTCTTTCCAACTTCCTCCCTTTTTGGAAAACCATTACTCAAGAGGAGAGGGTTCTAAATATTATTCAACATGGGTACCAGCTTGCCCTTTCGGCTGCTCCACCTTCCTCTCCTCCAAAGCTCCATAAATCATCTCCAGAGCTCTTGGAAGAGATTCAAAAACTACTCCTTCTAGCGATAGAATTGGTTCCCCAAGAGAAACTAGGCCAGGGATGTTACTCACGTTACTTCCTGATCCCAAAGAAATCAGGCGGGATCCATCCAATTCTGGACTTTCAGACCTCAACCAATTTCTGTCTCTGGATACTTTCCATATGATAACCATCCCTCAGATTCTGGCTTCCCTACATACAAGCAATGGCATCGGTAGACCTACAGGATGCATATTTTCACATCCCCATCTACAAACTCCATCGTCAGTTTCTGAGATTCACAATAGGAAAGTCTCATTACCAGTTCACATGTCTACCCTTCGGGCTAAATTCTGCCCCCAGGGTTTTCACAAAGGTTCTGGGATCAGTGGCAGCCTTCCTTTTGTTGCAGACAGTCCATCTTCATCCCTATCTAGAAGACTGGCTTCTCAAAACCCATTCTCCCGAGGTATTGCTTCAGAAGTTGCAAATTATTTGCCATACTCTGTTCAACCTGGGGTTCTCCATAAATGTGACAGAATTCCAACTCAGTCCCTCCCAAAGGATCCAATTCTTAGGAGCAGTTATAGACACTACTCTGCACAAAGTCTTTCCACCCTTGGAAAGAGTGGAAGCCAGTCAACAAACCATTGTTCGTTTCTCCACTCAACAATCACTAACAGCATGGTGGTTTCAAAGGCTCTTGGGGCTCATGGCCTCTTGCATAAACCTAGTACCCTTTGCAAAGCTCCATATGAGAATGACCCAGTGGCATCTTGCTCTGAACTTCAAACAGCTCTCGGATCCCCGGAAAACAAAAATCCAAGGCCAAGTCTAAGACTCTCTGCACTGGTGGAACTCCCCAGAGAACCTGCTAACCGGATCTCCCTTTCAACCTTCCCCTCACCAAAAAGACATAACACCAGACTCTTCAGAGTACGGTTGGGGAGCCCATTGTCAAAGCTTAACAGCTCACAGTCCTTGGTCCGCTCAGGAAAGGAAGGACCACATAAATGTGCGGAACTAAGAGCCATATTTTGACAATACCACTGCAATGTTTTATATGAACAAGCAGGGGGGATTCGCTGCCGCCCCCTGGACCATTCAAAATCACATTTTCATGTTGGTGTCCCATCTTGATGGCAAGAACGACGTCCCGGCGGACAAACTAAGCAGGTTAAAGTCCGCTCTGTACGAATGGGAGCTGAAACCATCAATAGCACACATGATATTTCAGAAGTGGGGCCATCCATCAGTAGACCTCTGCCAATCAACACAAAACAATTTCTCTGCAATTTTCGTCAAGGCAAGGTCCTCGGTCCCTGGGAGATGCTCTACATCTGGATTGGTCAAATCTGGCACTATATGCCTTCCCACCGCTTCCTTTGATTCACAACATTTTGCTGAAATTCAAAATGTCACACAACCTGACAATGATTCTATTAGCCCCATTCTGGACTTGCCAGATTTGGTTTCCAGAACTTCTGGAGTATCCCCCCTTAGATCTTCCACTTTCGAGTGATCTTTTGACTCATCAGAATGGGCAGGTTCTTCACCCCTGCCCTCAATTGCTCAACTATGACCATGACCTGCTCATTTTATTGATTGATTGTTTCCTATTAACACGCGTATGCGTTTGGGTGAGTGACTGGACACCCTGCGTGTTTTACTACTGCTGTGCTAATAAAGCATTTCAACTTCATTTTTCCTTTCCTTGTACCGCTGCTCCTCGCGGCAGCAAGGTGCCTGGCTTTCTTATCTGACACGCAGCAGACACTCCTTGCAGTCTGTTTTTATGTTATTTCCCTCAGTGGGAGGGACTAAGTTTGTGCGATATGTGTATACAAATAAAAGGACTTACCCCGGAAGCACAGCAGACGAGCGCAGCAGTCTAGCCCGTCTGAGCTCGTCTGTGCGCTGGCTGTGCAAGGGCTGCATTCTAGAGGTAATGATTCTCATAAATCTAATGGTTATCAGGTTCTTGATGACTTGGTACTGCTGGCCCCCACTGAAACCATCTGGCCTACTGGTTTTTCCAAACATTCTAAATGTATACATAGGGCTGCTGCTCTCCATTGTTATTTACTAAACACCCGCTCTCTGGTGGCTCATTCCCTGGACTGCTATGATTTGTTAAATACTTCTGAGCCTGATTTTTCGTTTCTGACTGAGTCCTGGCTTTACGACACCTCAGGCCCATCTATAATTCAAGCACTACCTTCCAACTATGAGCCTGTCCGTGCGGATCACCCCTCCACTCATCCCCGGGGGGGGGGTTGCCTTAATATATAAGGAAATCTTTACAACGTCCTGTATTATGCTTGATCACTCTCTGAAGATGGGGTGTCCTTTTGCCTGTACATCGGTCTCTCCCACTTTTACGCTTCCTATTCTTGTTGTTTACAGACCACCGGGTTTTGTTTGCAATTTCTGTGCAGAGTTTCCTGCCTTTGTGTCTGAACTTCAACTTAAATATCCCAATCTCTTGATTGTGGGAGACTTCAATCTCCCAGTTAACACGACCAGTGCGCGACGGGTCTCCACTTTTTTGGCTCTCATGTCTGCTCTTGGTTTTCCCCAGCAGCTTATTGAGCCTACCCATCAGCTAGGCAATGTTCTTGTTTGTGTCATTGCCCCAGACTCGTCTATTACTAGCTCTCCTTCCTTTCCAGTATTATGGGACTGACCATCTTGTGGTGCCTTTCTCTATTTCACTACCAGCAGTTATTTCACCTCTGGTTAGGCAGGACGCCTTGCTCGTTGCTAACTTTGGATGCAACTTTTTGTGCGGTAGGTGACTTGGCCCCCCTCAGGCTTTGTAAAAAGAAAATTCATCCATCTGAGCCTTTATTCTCAGGTGAACTCAAGGCCCATAAAGTTCTCTGTAGACAGTCGGAAAGGAAGTGGAGAGCCAGCTACTCGATGGCTGATAAAACTCTTTTCTGTCTTGCGATGTCAAACTAGCAGAAGGCAATTATCTCGGCCAAACAATCTTTTTTCAGTATGAAGGTGGAGGTAGCCATAAATTGGCATAAAGCACTGTTCGACTTGGTTCACTCACTCTCTTCACCTGCCAAGTTAAGTTTGCGTGTTTCACCATCTTAGGATCTTTGTGATTCTCTGTCCCACTTTTTTATTAATAGGATGGATACTATTCATCAGAATATTACAAATACGGTGGGGCAACTTGTAACTCCTGTCTCTTATGTTTCCCCTCCTACAGTTAATGCTAATTGGTCTACCTTTCCTACTTTTTCTGATCTTAATGTTCTTACTGCAATTCATAAGCTCAAGTTTGCCTCACCTCTTGATTCTATCCTTCTTTCTCTTTTTAAAGAAATCTCAGGGGATATTGTTACACTGATTACATCAGCTGTTAATAGTTCTCTCTCACCGGGATATATTCCTAGTGCCTTGAAACATGCACTGGTTATTCCCTTGCTCAAGAAACCTTCTCTCGATTCTGCTGTCCTCTTGAATTTTCATCCTATTTTGCTTCTTAATTTTCTCATGAAGCTGCTTGAGTCTCTGATCTCTCCTCTGCTCTCCTCTTTTCTCAAGTCTTCTGATTTCTTTGATTCTTTTCAGTCCGGCTTTCGCCCTGGGAGAGGTACAGAGTCTGTTCTTACATCCATGATTGACAACCTTGTCCACCTGGTTGATCAGGGTGGTGTCGGGGCACTGTTATTATTAGATCTATCTGCTGCCTTCGATACTGTTGACCATCCTACCCTGATCTCTCGGTTGTCGGCTGCGGGCTTGTCAAGCCAGGTTCTGACTTGGTTCTCTGCCTTTTTGGCGAACCTTTCCCAGTCTGTGATTCTCGCTCCTTTTTGCTCCAAGTCTGTTCCTTTATCCTGTGGTGTCCCGCAGGGGTCTACTCCCCAATTTTATTTCATATTTACATCAGACCACTTCTCCTCCTTATCCTTCCCATGGCTTCCAGTATTACTCCTATGCCGATGACACGCAGATTGTGGTCCGTCTCGATCTTTTCAGGCCCGACACTTCTATACGGCTGAGGGGCTGCTTGGAAGACCTGGGTTCCTGGATGGCCGCAAACTGGTTAAAATTAAATGGTGAAAAGACAGAGGTTCTTATGGTTGGCTCCATCTGCCCTCTGTCTTCTGGACGCTGGAATTCTAGCCTACTACGCTGGGACCCTTTCTAACTCCCTTCTCTTCCGTTAAGGATCTGGGGGTACAGCTTTCTTTTTCTTTGTCCATGTGGAATCAGGTTACCTCAGTCTGTAAATCTCGTCATTTTAAACTCAAAATTCTACGTAAAGCACTCCCATTCATCCCTCTGCAATTTCAGGCACCTGTTGTGGCTGCCTTGGTCCTTAACAACATTGACTATTGCAATGCGCTTTATTTGGCTCAGCCAGCCTATCTTGTGCATCACCTTCAGAACGCTGCAGCTAGGTCTGTCCTTCGCCCCCCCGTTTGATGCCCATATGTCTCCCTTGCTTCGCCAACTTCACTGGCTCCCAGTTGTGAAGCGTGTTCTCTTTAAGTCACTCTGCATTCTACACAGATCTTTCTATAAATGTGACACTGAATATTTGCAGATTAAATTCACTCCTTATGTCCCTCAGCGCCCACTTTGTTCACAATCTGCTTTGCTGATCCAACTTCCTAGGGTCAGACTCTCTCCCATGGGTGGCCGTGCGTTCTCGGTTGCTGCTGCTAGGGCTTGGAACTCTCTTCCCTATTCCCTTCGTGCCAAATCCGATCATCTTCCTTTTCATCGGGCCCTACAAATGCTCTTGTTCTGAATTAACATCTAATGTTCTCTGATTTGTCCTGTTGGTGAGCGCAATGATGCCTTAGGGTGAATGTGCGCTATATAAATTCTGCTAACATAACATAACTTGAAGGCTTGGTTCATGAAAAGCTAGCCTTCTCCCACTTGCATTTGTCAGAACAAAACATTGCTATTATGTCGGCCTCCAGGAAATCTTCCACTGTGAAACAATATCGTAGCAAATGGTTAAATTTCTGTCATTGGGCCTTAGAGCTAAACCTTAACCCTCTAAAGGCCTCCATTGATAATATCATGTCCTTCATGTTTTATCTTGTTTCCACCGGTGTCGAGGTAGACCCTTGCAAATATTACTTCGAATGGATTGTGTCCTCCCACGTATTCCTTATCTTTGATATTTCTATATCCAGCTTGCTGCTTCGGAATTTCTTTTTTCAGTATTGGGCGCTGCACATCGATGACTGTTGAGTCGTTATCCCTCGAAGGCCTCTGTCTCGATGTCGACGTCATCAATGGTATAAATAGTCGTGCGCAGGGTCCGTTGCTCAGTTCTGTTTTTCCGCAGTTCATGAGCTTTGGGAATGTGAAGCTCGGTTCTGTGAAGAGAACAAATTCTTTGAGTTTTTGTCAAGGAAACCTTTGACAGCCTCTTCGTCGGCTCCATCCACGCCCAATCCAGCTTCAAAAAGTGCTGAGATTGTGTGGCAAAGATGTCCTTGACAGACCCCCACATGGTCCGCCTATGTTGCCTCGGGGCAGAGCATCCCTGTTCAGAGTGCGAAGAGTGCCCATCGATGACAGCGAAAGTCTTAAGGGAGCGCAGAGGGAAGCTGGAGAGAGATGTAAGTCTAAAAAATCCATGACCCCTACCAAATTTACCTCAGACGAGTCAAGACCGCCGTCTCGACAAAAAAACACTCCTGATCTAGATCTCAGAGCGGATTGCATCACTCATCCGTTTCAAAGCACAGTAAAAAAAAAGGCGTCACAGATCCCCCTCTTCATCATCCTCCAGTTCACTGGATAGAGTAACTTGCCCTACCAAAAACAGCTCCCTGGCTCAGTAGGAGGAATTTCGTTAAAAAATGATGAAGGTGTTCGAGAATGCGGCCTTGTCCCCCTCCGAGACAGCTAGAGGCGATGCCCCAGGAGAAAAACCCGGTAGAGTCAAAAGCCATGAGTCATCGACCGCGGCAAGACATACTCCTCAAGAGCATGACCAACCCTAGAGTCGAGTCAAAGCCTCTTCGACGCACAAGGCATCGACACTGTCGACTCACACGTTAACGCTGTAAACTGCATCATCGACTCCTTCGGCAGCTTCGTTGAAAGAAAGATCTTCGACACCTCTAATGTCGACCCTGTCGATGCCGATCACTTCAATCCCTTCGACGATTTTGTCAAAAACGTTGAAGCCGTTGTCAATTCTATCGACGTCCTCGAGGCCAATCACAAATCCATTGAGGCCAGTGATGTCTACATCAGAAAGTTTAACTCCTCCTGTAATGGCATGCTATTGCTCCTTCCTCATTGGAAAAGAGCTACACTCCTCTACCACGCTCTGATTATTTCAGAGCTTTATCCTCAATTTATGAGGAGGGTTGAGGATTCAGATACAAAAAGACCCTCTGGTCTACAATGAGTTAGACCTCATGTTCCAGAAGAACTCATTCTAGAAGAGGTCAGATTGAAAGATCTGCAGGATTCCTTGCAGGAAGCAAGCAGAATAGATACCTCCCCAGAGATAGATTTTAGGAAGCCTGAACCAGGGGAACATGCTGAGAGTAATTATAGGTCACTAATGTACAGGGTCATGGAATATATGGGGTGGCCTAGGCCTGCACCCGTATAGGAACAAGATGACCTCACGGACATACCTGATAGAGGACCATAAGAAGATCCTATTGTACCCTTTCACAAGGCTTTGCAGAAAAAAGTGTCCAGCAATTGGGAAACGCTGGAGGTTATTTCTGCAGTCAGTAAAACTGTCAGCAAAATATAGAGCTTCATCTGCAGACCCTCCATACTTATCTAAACATCCAACCCCGGAAAGCTTGGTTGTTCATGCTGCAACTTCGTCAGAAAGACAAACTGCATATCCCACAATGCCGCACGATCGTGACGATAAAAAGGTTGACGCCATGGCCAAGAAAGTTTTCTCGGCATGCAGCATGGCGCTAAAGTCTGCAAACGCCAAATGCACACTGGCAAGATTCAGCCACACACTTTGGGAGTATGCTTCAATGGCTGCTGACCTTCTCCCAGAAGGGGAGGAACGAGACGGTTTCTTGAATATTATCTAGGACGGGAAGGATGTGATGTGTGAATCCCTCCCAACTGGTCTCAACTCTGTTGACAGCATCAGCAGAGCCATGGCGGCTAGTACCACAATCTGCAGATTCGCATGGTTGCAGAAATCTGGATTTGCTCCTGATGTGCAATCCAGATTTCTGAATATGCCCTTTGACGGCACCCATCTATTTGGCAAAAAAAGCTGAGACAGTTTGGAGAAGTTGCAATCTTCCAAAGCGGCGGCCAAATCCCTTGGAGCTGCAATTAGACAAACTCGAAACCACACCACAGGTACGCCCTGGAGGGGTAAGTCCTTTTGCTATTACTCCGCATTCGGAAAAAAGGCAAAGGACAGCCAGCTCAAAGGGGCCATAGACGATTTACCCGTGGTGGATGGGGCAAAGGTACTAAGTCCGCATCTGCAGGTGCTGCTTTACCCTCAGCATCTGCTTCAGCCACCCCAAAACCCCTCTGAGGTCTTACATCACAAGACATCAGTAGGAGGCAGGTTAACTCGACATCAGACAGAATGGCAGGCTATTACTTCTGATGCTTGGGCATTGGAAACAGTTGCCCAAGGTTACTGCCTGCCTTTCCTACAGACACCTCAGAGTCATCCACCGGGCAACAACTCTTTGATGTTTCCAGACCCGCTCCTTATGCAGGAGATTTTGGACCTGCTATAGAAAGGTGCTATGGAAACGGTACCTGCGGCGGAGAGGAACAAGGGTTGGTACGCCCCATATTTTATAATTCCGAAAAAGGACAGAGGAATGAGACCCATCTTGGACTTGCGAGAATTGAACAAGTTCCAAAGGAAAGACAAGTTCAAGATGGTTCTCAGATCCTTCAGGCCCTCCAACTCCAGGATTGGTTGGTATCTCTGTACCTTCAGGATGCTTACTTTCATGTGCCAATACATCTGAAGCACAGAAAGTACCTGAGGTTCGCTATAGGCAGCTCTCACTATCAGTTTCGGGTTCTGCCATCTGGGCTATCTCTGACCGAGGGTCTTCACCAAGCCAATGACGGATGTGGCAGCGAGTCTCAGGAGAGGGGGGATTCACATCTACCCCTACCTGGATGATTGGTTGATCAGAGCGAATTCCCCGGAACAAGCTCAGAATCATCTAGATTTTGTTTGCCACTCCCTCCTCAGGCTGGGCTTCTCCTTCAACTTCAAGAAGTCCCATATGATACCATCTCAAAAGCTCCAGTTTATTGGAGCAATCCTGGACACATCCCTGGGAAAAGCCTCGGCACCAGAGGTGAGGGCTCAAGACGTTTTACAGATGGTGACAAAGTTCCAAAATGCCCAATATATTCCAGCCTTTGACTTTCTGAGGTGGCTCGGCCTGATGCCATCCTGCATCTTTTTGGTGCCTCAGGCCCGCCTGAGAATGAGATCTCTCCAGTGGGCTCTCAGGACCCAGTGGTCACAATTCTTGGGAAAGAGGTCAGATCTCCTTCAAATACCGAACAGAGTTGTTCTGGACCTTCAATGGTGGGCTTCTCGAGAAAACATCTTGAAGGGAGAACCCTTTTGGCAACCATGGCCGGAGATAACGGTAGTGACAGACGCCTCACTCACCGGGTGGGGAGCCCAAATGAACGATTTGACCATCAGCAGTCGTTGGTCTCCATCGGAGTCCAAACTACACATCAACCTTTTAGAGCTGAGGGCAATCTGACTAGCGCTGAAGGCCTTTTAGCCCTCTGCACAGGGAAAGAATGTCCTGATAATGACGGACAACACAGTGGCCATGTACTACCTCAACAAAAGAGGGGGTGTAGGGTCGCACCACTGTGCAGAGAGGCACTGCAGCTCTGGTTTTGGGCGATACAAGAAGGAATCTCTGTCGGCAGTCCACCTAGCCGGAGAGATGAACACGGCAGCAGACGCTATGAGCAGGAAGAGCACAGAGATTTATTTATTTATTACTTTACGCCACTTACCTTGTACTGCACTTCCCCCCTCCCCTTCCCCTTGCACTTCCCCCCTCCCCCACCCCTGCACTTGCGCGATCTGAATGACCCCTGGCCTAGTAGGATCGTTGTCCGTCTCCCCTTGTCCCTCCCCTCCCTGCCTCGTCGCGCCTTGAAACACATGTGTATAGGCGCGTTACAAATATCATATCATATCATATCATCATCATCACAGTATCCCACGAGTGGGAACTAGCTCAGGAAGTCCTTCAAGAGATCTTTGCCCTTTAGGGAACCCCTCAAGTGGAACTGTTTGCAACGAATGCCAACAGGAAGGGCGAGCTGTACTTCTCCAGGGAATTTCCCCTGAGAGGAGCTCCAGGTGAGGCGTTTGTGGTGGACTGGGAATATTCACTCCTTTATGCATTTCCTCCAGTCTCTGTCATTCCTCATGTAATAAGAAGGTTGAGAAGGTTCAGGAAAACCATGATCCCAATTACCCCGGATTGGGCCAGGAGAACGTGGTACCCGGACCTTCTAGACATGTCCATCTGTCCTCTGATTCGTCTTCCACAAAGAGAGGATCTTCTCTCGCGAGAGGAGGGTCAGATTCTCCGGATATCAGGACTCTCAGCCTTCATGCATGGTTTCTGAAAGGCTGAGGTACAAAGATTTGGGACCTCCCGGACGATGTAATGGAGGTGTTGTTTTCGGGCCAGAAGGCCAGCAACCAAATCACTATACCACTGCCGTTGGAACAAGTTCTGCAGCTGGTGTGGAGATAAAAATGTTGACCCTTTTTCATGCAATACACTGACAGTGTTATCTTTCCTTTTACACCTATCAAATTTAGGACTCCGGATCGGCACAGTTAAGGGTTACCTAGCAGTGCTGTCCATTTTTAAACGCACTGCTTAGGAACCCTCATAATTCAAAATACCCTTGGCTATTCCATTTTTGAAAGGGTTGACCAATGTTTACCCCAACCCCTCTTCAAGTCCCCCTGTGGGACCTAAAAGTAGTCTTAACATTTCTAATGGGTACTCCTTTCGAACCCCTTCATTCGTGCCCGCTTAGATTCGTTACCTTCAAAACAGTTTCTAGTGGCAATACCTTCTGCACGGCGGGTGAGCGAGTTACAAGCTTTATCCTGCAAACCCCCTCACACGGTTTTTCATAAAGATAAAGTTGTTCTACAGGTGAAGTCATATTTCCTGGTTTAAGTGAGACCTCCCAAAGGTTGTGTTGGAATTTCATATTCCTCAAAAGATAACCTTGCCTGCATTTTACCCTACTCCTCATCCGGGGAAAGAGGAAGAAAGGCTGCACAGACTTGACCCAAAGCGTGCTTTGAGGTTCTATATTAGAAGATTGGCAAAGTTAAGACAAACAGACCAATTATTTGTGGGCTACACAGGTCAGAAGCTAGGTCTAGCCATCACTAAGCAGACAATTTCAAGGTGGATTTTTCTAACTATTATAGAATGTTACAAATTGGCAGGTAGGGACCCTCCAGAACATCTGAGGGCTCACTCTACCAGGGGTATCGCAGCTTTGTCAGCTCTCCAAAAGGGAGTCTCTGTAAAAGACATTTGTGTAGCTGCCACATGTTTGTCTGCACACACCTTTACTAGATTCTATAGCTTGTATTCCTCCACTAGCCAGGAAACTAAATTTGGAAAGGCAGTATTGCATTCTGTGCATACTTAAAGGATAAAAATTGTACTCCCTCCTCCTTTATACTTTACTGCTTTGGGAGTCTATCAAAGATAAGGAATACATGGGAGGACACAATCCATTTGAAGAACAAGTTACTTACCCATGGTAACGTTCTTTCGACTGGATGTTCCTCCCACATATTCCTTATCACCCCTCCCATCCTTCCCCGCAGTAAAACTTCCCTTGCAGTTACAGTATGCGCTACCTGAAGGGTAGTAGCTGCCTCATCCTACACAATACCTACTCTTCAAAACGAAACTGAGCAACGGACACTGCGTGCAACCATTTATACCATTGATGACTTCGACATCGAGAGGGAGGTCTTCGAGGGACATCGACTCGGCAGTCATCGACGCGCCGCGCCCTCTACTGAAAGAAATTCTGAAGCAGCAAGCTGGATATGAAAATATCAACGATAAGGAATACGTGGGAGGAACATCCAGTCGAAAGAAAGTTACCATGGGTAACTTGTTCTTATCAGCTATTGGTGCTTACCTGAATAGAGAACACAAGTATTTTTCTCTTTCCAAGTAGGCCATTAAAAGACACTTGGAGGGCCTTTTACGTTTACATCCTCAGTGGGATCTCAACGTGGTCTTAGAAGCCCTAATGCAATAAGCATTCAAGCCTTTGGCTTCATGCGATTTAGAATTCCTAACTTGGAAATCAGCCTTCTTAGTGGCCTTTGCTAGTAGTTCGCTAGAAGAATTGGGGAGCGCCAAGCTCTTTCTTCTAAGGAACCATTTTTTGGGCACCATAAAGACAACGTTGTCTTGCATACGGTTCCCTCCTCGCTGCCTAAAATGGTTTCTGATTTTCACTTAAACCAGGAAATATGTCTTCCTGGTTTTCTTCCTAGACCGCATGCGTCTGCGACAGAAGAGAAAGTGCATCTCTAGCCTTTACCAGGCACGTTCCCATTGTAGACATCTGTAAAGCAGCTATCTGGGCTACCCTGCTTGCCTTTTGCAAGCACTATGCTATGGACATATCGCCCAGAGATGATGCAAAATTCGGCCAAGAGGTTCTCTGCAACTTGTTTGCCTAAATCCTCTACATGTCTCCTCCACCCTGCTTATGCAAAGTCTTAGTCTGGTCCGAACCAGTTGGAAAGGAGGGAGAGACAGGACGACAGAAATGAAAAATGATCTTCATGGTAATTCTCGTTCTCTTAGTCCGGCTCTCCCTCCTTCACAACACCCACCCAGCCTTCCCCTTACGTACCCATGCACTTAAATTCTACCGCTTCGGTGGAACCACAGGAACTGGGTGTGGACGGTTGGTGACGTGAGGGTAAGGTGTGGGCCTGGCGCGGGGTGGGATGCACGCGTGACGTAGGCCCTTAGCCTTCTAAAACTCTTAAAAGTGACAGCTATCTTTTTCAGCCAGCTTTCTCGGTCCGCCTGCGGATGCAGGCGTTCCCAACCAAGAAAGTTTCTTTCTCTCCCCGAGGAAGGCCAAAAGGGCGCTTTTTGCTGTGGTAAGGGGCGAGTATGGAAGCGCGACGAGGAGGGATTGGAAGAGAAAAAGGAGTCGCGGTAGAGTATACATTTTTATGGAGGTTAAATTCCCTGCCCAGGAGAGTTTTAATTTCCTCCACATTTCCAAGTCCTGCTGAATCTTGGCCCAGGAGTGGTTTATAATTGACTTGATAAAAGTCCCACAGCTGTCTAGTAATTGTTATCCCTAAGTAGCGTATCCTATCTTGTGCGACTTTCAAACCCCAGTTCGCCGGATTAGCGGACTGTTGTTGGGTAACTTCTACCAGGGGGAGGGCGACAGTTTTGTTACGATTTATAAGAAATCCTGAGTGAGCTCCATATTCCTCCATCTTTTCCAGAAGAGCAGGAATGGATTTTTCGGGATGTGTAACATAGACCAGAACATTGTCCGCAAATAGGGCGAGATTGTACTCTCTGCCGCCTCAGACCATGCCCTTTATCCTGTTATCGCTTCTGATGCTCTGGGCTAGGGGTTCCATGACTAAGATGAAGACCAACGATGAAAGAGGGCACCCCTGTCTAGTACCTCTAGTAAGTGAGAATTGGGGCGATGCCACCCCGTTAACTACGACCTTAGCATGTGTGTTGTTGTACAGGGCATGCACAACTCACACCCAATCTGGACCCAGGCCTGCTTTGTGTAGGATTTGTGTCATAAAGCACCATTCCACTCGATCGAAAGCCTTTTCGGCATCTACCGTGATCAGAGTGGGATTCAATTGAAGCCATGAGGTCTAGCGTTTTGCGGACTTTGTCAGCCCCCTGTCTCTCTTTAACATACCCTACCTGGTCATTGTTGACTAATTGGGGAAGGACTTCGCTCAGTCTATTAATTAGCTAGGATGCTTGCATATATTTTTGCGTCCACAGAGATAGGCCTATAAGAGCCACAGTACAGCTTGTCTCTACCCTCCTTTGGAATGACAATGATCCTGGCTTCTGTGAATGATGGTGGGGCATCTCCATAGGGCATGATGTTGTTAAACAAATGGGCTAGGAATGGGGCGAGGGCTCCTTTCAGTCTTTGATAATATGTTGGTGTGTACCTATCTGCTCCTGGTGCGGATCCCGCTTTCAGGCGTGGGATGGCGTGGTCTGCCTATTCAGGTGTTATTGGGGTGTTCAGTTTGTCTCTGTCTGAGGGTTGGGTTTGGGGGAATGTGACTGTCTAAGAATTCTGTGGTGACCTCCCTTGGGGGATTGTGTTCGGTGGAGTATAGCTGTTGGTAGTATTGGGCAAAACGAGCGGTGATATTGGTTGGGTTGGTCAGGGTAGTTCCTGAGGGGGAGTTTATTTTGAGGACGGCTCTCTCAGCTCTCCGCTTTCGGAGTTTGGCCGCAAGCAGAGTATGTGAGTATGTGCCTTATCACCTTTCTCGAAGTACCTTTGTTTGACATATCTGAGGTGGGTCAATGCTTTCTCCTGCCAAACTTCCCCTAATTCCCGTCTGAGGTCCCTAATTTCTGCTCCAAGACCTGGCTCATCGCCTCCCTCCTTTCCCCTTGCAGCTTCCTTGTCTTTTATCTTTGGCTTAATTTGGGTTTCTCTGAGAAATTTCACTCTTTTCTCTGTGGACACTTGTGCAATTAGCAGACCCCTGATTGCTGCTTTTGACGCTTCCCAGAGTGTGTCTCCTGTGTCATTTCTTTTAAAGAAGTCCCGTACTTCCTCATCTAGCGATTCCCTGAATAGTTTATCCTTAAAGAGTGTGTCATTACGCGTCCATCACTTTTCTATGGGCCTACCCAGACCCAGGTCGAGGTCTATGGTGACCATGTCATGGTCGGCCCAACCAATAACTTCTATCGTTGCATTTTTCATGAGGTATTCTAGGTCTCCCTCCAGGAAGAAGTAGTCTATGCAAGAGTAGGTTTGGTGTGGTGGAGTAGAAAGTATATGTTTTATCCTGCGGGTGGAGGGTTCGCCACGCATCAATCAACAAGTGTTCTGTGATAAGGTTCTGAAAGGCTTTCCTGTCCGATGGAGGGTGGGGCCCCTTCTCTATCAGATCTCCAGTCTAAGTCTGGGATCATGGTGAGGTTAAAGTCTCCCCCACAGATCAGGAGCCCGTTCTTTCCCCATCTAATTGCCGGAAGAGCTGTCTGCAGAAGACTAGTTGCTGTGAGTGTTGGGGGTGTGCGGAACATAAGGTTTCAGTTTTGGACCTAATAGATATGATATGATATGGCATTTGTAACGCGCCTATACACAAGTGACCTGCACATTAAAGAACCTTCCCCACGGTCTCTGTGTGTCTGTGTTATTAGCAGCTCAAGGGAGGAGCAATTCAGGATTCCCACACCCCCTTTCTTTTCCGGACCGAGGCCCACAAGGCACCCCTAGCTCTTAGGGTGATTTCTTCATTGCACTTAAATTTAGTTTCCTGCACAAAGAGAATGCTTATTTGGATTGCTGAAATGCTCTAACCAGCATGGACCTTTTCTGAGGTGAGTTGAGGCCTTTGACATTCAAATCCCTATACAAACAGTGTCACCTGCCATCTGAGGTTTGCGTGATGGGCGTTTTTCGGAGGCCCTCATTTTTGTGTCTTCCTGGATCGTGGATGATTTTTATTACTTAAATGAGTGTATGGCTCGCGGCGGATCGCACTTTGCCTCTGCTGGCGCGCAAACGATCCCTGTATACAATGTGGACTAATTGGATAAAATTCTGGATATTTCGGCATTCCTTTCCACGTTCCTGTACCCTGAGTGGACCCTCTTGTAACCCCCCATCTCCCTGATAAGAAAAAAGGAAGAAAAGGAAAAGAGAAAGAAGACATTCTCCCAATGGTGGAGACGCTTTAGGTGTCAACATAGGGCCACGCAACGGGTGGACCCCGGGAACCTTTTGATCAAACATTGCTTTTAGCCTTTATCAATTAGCGTGAGTGCATGATGGTACCGTCTTCTTATGCCCAGCCCGGCTTGCCATACGCTATGGGGCCCTGGAGGGGTAGTGTGCGGAAAGAGCCCATGCCATGGCGGCAGGGAGGATTCTGTAACTTATCACACGTTCGAGCGCTGACTCTTTGTTTGATTATGCGGAGTCAGATCTTGTGTTTTCTCCAGGTTTCCTTGGTTGCACATTACTCACTCCCTTGCATTTCTAGTCTAGGGAGTGTCCAGTCTTGTAAATGTTCTCTTGCTTTTTTAACGGCCTCTCCGTGGCTGGGGACCAGATGATTTCCTGGCCGCTTCTGATGAGGACGGCATCTCTTCACCTTCCGGTAAGTCTTCCCTAGCCCGCAGTCCTCTCAGTACGTTAGTGGCCTCTTCTCCCGAAATTACTCTAGATTCCTCTTCCTCATAGGTGAACGCAAGCGTAAAGGGGAAGTGCCATCTGTATCTTGTATTGCGCTCTCGTAGCCATGATGTCAGTGGTCTGCAAGCTCTTCTGCGGGCTCGGTCTCGGCTGAGAGGTCCTGGTAAATGTCAACTCTCGAGTCCTCGAAGTCAATGAATTTGCTTTCCCTTGCCCGTTTGACTATCTCCGTTTTGTGTTTATAGTGTGCCATTTTTCCAGAACGGACCATGGACCACCTGCAGGCCCTCCTGCTCAGTGCACCCTTTCAAATTCTAATTCCGGGGTTAAAGGGGAGCGGAGGAGAGCGTTTATCAAGGCCTTGATCCTTCTTTCCAAGTTTGCCGGCGTTTCATTGGGGGACTCTTTGAGACCTTGAATCCTGATATTGGCTCTTTTCTCTATTTTCCAGATTGTCAATCTTTGCCTCCAGCTCTTGGTTTCTCTGTTCCAGGTCTTGGAGTCGGCTGTTAGGGAGAATTCTCTTCTAAGGCTAATTTCCCTTACCTATAGAGTCCCTCAGCAGCTTTGCTGGATTTGAAGGGTTTATTTTTTCTCCTGCTAAGAGTGAGACTCTTTTTCCCACTCTTAGACATGTTGCTGATGTGTGTTTTAGGCTATTTTGTGTGCTTATGGTATATGAGGTTTTTCTCACCCTCATAGGTATAATCTTTTTACATGTGTGTTACACAGCACCCTCAGTGCAGTAACACAGGGGTGTCATAGAGACCCCCAAACATAGACTCCATACCCTGGGACTGACTGCTGTCTCCCAGGGCATGTAAAGTTACCATTGACTTTACTAGTCAATAGTTATGAACAAAACCAGTACAACCCATCTTACTATGGAAGTATTGGAAAGGGTTAATAGTTTTTCCCTGGTGTTCATTTTCGAGAGGGTCCCGTCCAGTCCCTCTCTCCAAAGTTTCTGGCTGGTGGCAGTGGTTACTACTGTAAATATTCAACCGCGAATATCTTCCTATGGGATTTTCCCATTGTTCGAGGCTACCACTTTTACTGACAGCCTCTAACATACCGCCGGTTTATTTTAATATTAACTTTACTCTGGTAGGTTTTTATTGCCAGATCTTTGATAATATTTCTTTCTCGTGTCTTTCTCTAAAATCCTAACCCAGGTGGGGGATCCTTTGTTTGTCCTTTTGGCGGGCTTCGGCCCAGAAGCCCTCCTTTTGGCGCCACTGAGTCTGGGGTAGACAGGATGTGTGAGAGGGGGAATAGGCACCCTGGACTTCTTACCTAAGCAACCCAAGTCGCACTCTGCCCTGATAGGCTCTGGGGTTATCCCACCAGGATAACCACCCCACTGTGTGAGTGACAGCTAGGCTGTATGGATGGGTTTTTTCTGCATAAAAGCAGGGTTCTGAGGACTGAAGGACAAGAAGTGGCCACTGGAACTAAGAAACCCAAAGAGGAGAGAAGCTGAAGACATCTGCAACGACAACCACCGGTGAAGCCCTGCTGCAGATCCTCACCACTTTTCTCCAACGACTCGAGAAGCTCTTCACCTGCAAGAGTCTTCTTCCCTTGAGCTGGTGGGGCCAACCAGTTCGCCAATCGCCTTCCAGGACCTGCCTTGGTCGAATCGCCAGTGCCCAGCACTAGGAGACCGGATAGCCAGGCACCGGTCCACCACGATCACGATTTAAAGGAGCGTACCTTTTATTTCGTCTTGGCATCACTGCGGCTGGCTTCATCCCTGGGCAGTGCGGTAAATCGAAGCTTCCTCCACGACGAGAGTCTCTCTTCCTCTGCTGGATCTCCCGAACTGCAGGAACTGCCAGGAAATACTGCCACCGCAGGAGGCTCTTCCACTTTCAAGGTACATTGTTCTGCCAGGCCTCCCGTTTCGTTGGGTACTGCTAAAGGTGTTTTAAATCCTTTCTGGATTTGCCGCCCCTTTTGTCTAACATTATCTTTTTACCTTCTGCAACTGCCTTTTCAACTCGTTAAACAAAGACTTGACTGCAGCTACTAGAACCGTTTGATCCTGGGCATTTGCCTTGTACCATTGACTCTGGCACAGGCCTCTTGACTCTGGCTAAATCTGTTACAACTGCCTTCTCTAGATTGCTTTTCACTAATAAATGTGTTGGTGGACCTAAACTCTTATAACCACCTTTCCTTCCCCTTTCTATATTGCTGAAGTGCCATTTTGCTCGGTTTTCACCAAAGTATTGCTTATACTAAAGTATTGCCTTGCCTAACTTGTTCACAATCCAATTGGGAAGTGTTGCTGGTGTGTTTAGGAGTCTAAACCTGTATGACGTGTCCTTTCCTCCCTCTGAAGAAATTGTTAGCGTGCCATTTCTGCTTGGTTTACACTGTGCCATTTTGCTCAGTTTTCCCTCTTGCTCAAACTTGTCTATTTAAATAGGGAGTTGTGTATACTTTTCTTGACTGTGTTAACTTGCTTTAATGATAGTGATTTGTGTGTGAACTTAAGAGTGTGTAAAATAAATATATATATTCTTTTTGATACAAAGCTTTGGTCAGTGTTTCCTTGTTCCATAGTATGGTAGTCCTGTTGTGTAAACCCTCTTGAGATAAGTCTGACTGCTTAGCCACAGCTACCAACTAAATCTTTGTGGTACAGACTGATACCAAAGGGGATTTATTGCACATACCTGTAGTATTGATCTTCTGTTGTGCTCCCTAAGGGAACTGCATAGGGTTCTGCCTAACATGGGCCCTTGGTTTTAAGTTCCATAATGTCGGCTGATTGTTGATAGTTCTCTAAAGCTTCCACTTTATCTTCAATCCGGTGCACTTTCTCTTTGAGAGCTCAGACTGTTGTGGTCATGCTGTTCCTGAACGAGCGAATTTCATTGAGTAGAAGGCGCACATCTGCTTTAGCCGAAGCTTCCTGGTCTCCCCCTGGGATGAAAGGGATTTCCTGGGATTGGGAGGTCGGCCATAGTAGCGTTGTTGCGCCTAAATTCCTGCAGCCTCTGGATCTGTGAAGGGTTGATCTCGTTCTGCATGAGCCCTACACTCCTGACGTTTTCACGGGGGTTGCAGGCGAGTTCCTTGTGGGAAAATTGCAGTGGTGCTATTGGTTCTCCTTGCGTTTTGATGCAGATGTGTATGCACTTGATGTCCGCTTTCGTGGTGATCCTTGTGGGGTTTTCTGCAAGAGTAGGAGGTGTGGGGGGGTTGTTAGGCAGAAACCTGTGCAGTTCCCTCTGGGACCACTGCAAAAGATTTAGGACTACAGGTGTTTGGTAGTAAACCCACTTGGTAGCAGTCTGTACCACACAGATTCACTTGGTAGCTGTGGCTGAGCAGTCAGACTTCCCTCAAGAAGAGTAGGGCAGTATACAGAGTATTCACAATAGGTCAAGAGCACACAATAGAACAAGTAAACACTGACCAGGGCTTGGTGTAAAAGAGCTATAATTATTTATTTAAAATCACATCTAGAAAAACACACAGGCACTAATAGTAAGCAATTCAAAAACACGGTCACTAAAAGATATACACTCCCTTAAAAGAATATTAGACAAGTCTTAAGTAAAGCCCCACTTATTTTCAGACAGCGGTGAACGCTTAACGTAGATGGCACTCTAATAGTTCGTTTAGTTCGCTGTTTGGAAGGCCCTGCTTTAAAATTTGTGAATTTCCCTGTGTGCAGCGTTCACACTCCTGGTTTCCCTGTCCAGAACCGTCTTCCTTGTTTCCATCTCCCATCACCGTCTCCCACCCCCGCCTCCCAACCCGGCCCCATCGTCTGATTGGGCCCAGTGCCCTTGGTTGCCTCCACTGAGCAAAGCTACCGACAGAGCTGAGGACCTGGCATGCATTTCCACCTGTGGCCTCCTCTTGAGCCCATCTGCCCTGCTAAATTAGTATTTTGGCCTGTTTGGAAGTGTGAGAAACTTGAGGGTATTCTCCCAAGTAGACCACAGGAATGCCTTATTTAGGTGGCATGGGGAGGGCAGGCGCTCTCAGATCCCAACCCTGGGGGTGGACGAGAGAGGGAGGATCACCTGGGTAGGACAGCCCGGGGCTGTGCTCGGGGAAAAGCCTCAGGTGAGACGTGGTTTATGCAGAGGAAGAAGGAGAGGAGAATGAGATCCCTAAAACATTTGTAGGTTGCACTACATCGATCTCCCTTCTTCCCAATGAAGCTCCTTTAATAGAATACCACCACCCATACACCTCTGGTAAACCAATTAAAGACCCAAACCCTGTTACAGTAGGAAAAAGCCTTTCTCAGAATCACTGCTTTCATGTTGCCCACCTGAATAACCCCAACCATTCCTCTTCACATGCCTCTGATAATTCATTTCCGATCACCCAATCTATCTTAACAAAACACTACCGTTCTCCCAATCCCTTCTGTTCAGTTCACGATTCCGGATATCCCTGTTTGTTTCATAAGCCCTACCAATCCTGTCCCTCTGATTGTCATTTTCTGACTTCCCAGTCGAATGTGACCAACAACTACAGTTCCCACAAACCCTCTTAATCATTGCACAAACCCTACAAAAACCATCCGTCTGAGATCACCAGAAATCCCTCTAGGAGGAGGGTTATAATACCATACAATACCTCTTCCTCTCTATATCCCGTAGGATACACTAATAGTCCAACCCCACTTTTCCGACACAAACACTTTTTGCACAACAAAAAAGATCACAGAATAATACTAGAGCTGTTTACCTAAATGTCCCGACACAAGGGTCAAGCAGAGTCAGGCAATTAACCAGAATTAAACACACCTGATGGCCTTTTCCCTTCCCCACAGAGATAAAAGGGGGAGCACGAGAGCACAAGACGAGCAAGGCAAAAGGTACGACATGAGAGCATGGCAGTTCAAAAGGAGGGGAAAGACAGCGCATACCGAGAGGGTGACAAGGAGAGACGCGACCTTGCCTTTTCCGACCAAGGCCCGTGAATCCTCAGCAGAAGGAATTATAAGACCGCGAACAATAGCCAGCGGGTGTTGCAGCAGATGTCAATGGTACCCGAGACCCTCCTCTGCTGATTACCAAGCCGGGGAAAGACACTTGTCTCGGTGGTACCAACCTTGACTCCAAAGAGAAAGAAAGCCAAGCAGCTCATAACAGCCGGTGAGTCGAGGAGGCAATTGATAAGAAATCGAACTGTGTTGAGCGAAAAATAGCCAACGGCTAAATTGAACTTTGAAAGATTTAAAGAAACTATTGATGAAAGTGTGGAAAACCAGCAGCAGAGGAGCATGGCACCACATGGGTGCTCAGTCAGGAAACTCTGGGCGATTACCCGATGATAGGAACTACCAGTCACCAGTAGCCCTTGGGAAGAGGCGAGAAGAGGTCAAAGTGGTCATACAGGGGTCTTGTAAAATTCTCTATACCATCGAAAGTCTTTGACTGATACACGATTGTGAAAGAAAGGGAGATGAATCCCGCTTGGTGAAACTAGCGCATTACATGAACAGTGTGTTACACAGGTTGGCAAGAGTGAACCCGGCAGAGGGATGTTAATGAAAATGGGCGAGGCCTGGAGTCCCTCTGAATAGTGTGTTGACCGAAGTGAGCCCAGCCGAAGAGTGTCTATTTGTAAAAGTTGGCAAGAGCAAACTCGGCAGAGGGAAGCCGACAAAAAGGGGCAAAGCCTGAAGAATTGTTTGAAAAGACATTAATACTTGTGAAAGTAAAAAAAGCCACAGTTAACCCGAAGGAGGGAGGCTGACGTCTGAAAGGGGTCCGAGCCCGAAAGGGGGAGATCCAGGTGTGGAAAGTTATCGCCCAAAATTCATTGGAAAATGAACTGTTTAGTTGATTTGTTGAATACCATTTGTGAAGGGTCTACGCCCAGAAGAGGGGAACCCAGGGGTGGAGCCATCACCCTAAGTATACGTGGAACAGAACTTTGTGTTTGTTTGTTGGCTACATCAGGCCTCAAAGGCAAGAGACTTTTTGTTGAAAAGAGACTTAACCATCAAAGAACCTGATAGCTGGTACGGAACTGTCAGCTTGTGCTGGGAAAGTTCGAGCGTGTGCTGTACTCCAAAGTCCCACCTTGATCCGTGCTAAAAATGCAGGGAAGGGAGACCTCAGGTACCGCCTCCTGACTTATTATTTGTGAAACTTCTTTCTTTCTTGAGAACATTATCCCACACTTCTTTCTGTAATTCATTGTAAGGATTTGGAAATAGTTTTTTTTAGTATAGGCGTTTTACTTTGACAAGACACCACAAGGACTGCCTTATTTTTCATTTGATGGTCGAAGCTTGCTCCCATCTTAGATTTAGGTTTAGGTTAGGTGTTTTTCCACCCTGCATTTACAGTTTAATAAACACCCTTGAACTGTGATCAAGTGTGTCTGTCTTTACTGTTGCCACCATGAGTTCCTTACAGGAAGGCACTGCTTTTAAATTTGTGAATTTCGCCATGCGCATCATTTTGGACTCCTTGTTTCCCTGTCCAGAACCCTTTTCCTTGTTTCCCTCTTCCACCCCGCCTCCCAGCCCGCCTCCATCGCCTGATTAGCCTGGTGCCCCTTTAAGCCAATAGCCCAGGGCAGCCTCCCTGCCTGCTAGCCCTTTCAACTAAGGACCCTGAAACAAAGGGCAGCTCCTGAAGAAGCAGCTCCAGATCGTGTTGGCCCATGTTTGCCTGGGGAGCCGGCAGCCGCCAACCTACAGTGACAGATAAGGTAGGCATGGTCTGGACATAGGGACCATCAATCACTGTTCCCCATTAGGCTGTCCAACCCTATCTCATCTTTTTCTTTTTCTTTCTCTAATATCATTTAGCCTAATTGTGTAAGTTAGCCTGATTGTGTCAGTTAATCTGATTGTATAGGTTAGCCATATTTCACATTTAGCCTAATTGTGGAAGTTAGCCTGATTGTTTAGGTTAGTCTGATTGTTTAAGTTAGCCTGATTGTATAATTAGCCATACATCACATTTAGCCTGATTGTGTAAGTTAGCCTGATTGTGTAAGTTAGCCTGATTGTTTAGGTTAGTCTGATTGTTTAAGTTAGCCTGATTGTGTAAATTAGCCATATGTCACATTTAGCCTGATTGTGCCAGATAGCCATACGTCAAGAGTGTGCCTATCGCCAAAGTCAGCTTATCTGTATGCGTACATACAGGATTCCAGTATACATTTATCACAAAAAACTGTATTTTACCCCAAATCAGGCAGGTTGCTGAAACAGAGTTGGAGTCAACGTGCCATTCCTTAAGAGAACCTCCAAAGTTGTTATCCAAACCAACGATAAGCCCTCCCATGGAGCAACCTCTTAAAACTCTAAGGGGCGTAAACCTATTCCAACATTTTTCCATGATTATTAAGCATTAGCTCTATCAAAGAACTGCCCTCTGACTTACCACTAAGAGGAAACTCTACCAAAAGCTTCTTGGGTTTCATATATCTATAGCGCTTTGGCTAAGGTGGTAACAGGCTGTGTAACATAGAAATAATCTATGGTAGAGCAGTTTCCACCTCTACGCCAAGATTGCATACCAAGTATGTCACCCACTAAGTTCCCATTCATTTTCAGGAGGTGTCAATCATTCATGAGGATGTCCCAAGAAATACCCCTTGATGTTATGCCAGTACCAATCAGACTCGAGTGTGCCTACCACCAAAGTCAGCTCATCTGTATGGGTACAAACAGGATTCCAGTACACATTTATCACAAAAAACTGTATTTTACCCCAAATCAGGCAAGTTGCTAAAACAGAGTTGGAGTCATCATGCCAATCCTTTAGAGGACCTCCAAAGCTCTTATCTACACCAACGTTAAGCCCTCCCATGGGGGAACCCCTTGCTCCTTTCCATGCCTTTTATAGTAATAAAGAGTACCCATACAATGTGGGAATAGATGTCAGCGACACTTCCTGTAACAAAAAAGTGATATTCCAGAATCTTTGAACTGCCATCAAGAAGGCTATTAAAATTCCTAGGATTCCAGGAAATAATAGTCATGTCCCTTATGTTAAAGGCATTTACCCTTTTCAGCATTGTACCTGGTGGCTAATGCTGCTGATAACCAAGACCAGTCTTTCCTGATCTTTATTAGTTTATTTTCATTAGGAATGACTTGGACGTGTCAAAAACCCCTCCACAAGGTACCGGGGATAGCCTCCCTAGATCAAGACACTATCAGGGTAATTCATGGAATTAATGTGCGCTGAAAAGGGGAGCGCAAGCGTGTAAATTGCAGCGCACGCGTGCTAAAGCCACGCACATGCAGCCGTTTGTCGATTCATGGAATGCGCTGCGCGTGGCTTACCTGAGCTGTGCGCTGAATCTGCGTGTGGCGCACATGTCATTGCGACATCCCGAAGGTTGTGCGCGAGACGGCCAGTGAAGGCGCACACAGGGCAGCGCACACACCTAAAGAGGGGGCGGAACACGTGGAATGGGGAACAACACGTGAAAACGTGGGCGTTACGGGGGAAGTACCGCTGCTAAATCCTCGCAACGCCCACACACGCGCTAACATCACGTATTCATGGAATCGAACAGGGGAAACAAACCCATGCGCCACAAAAGACGCGCTAATCCGGAAACACGTACGCCAGCAGGAAGCAGGCATAAGCGGCCCCGTGCAGCATAAAAGTGCGCGCAAACAAGCACATACGCTACGATTAATATACCGTTCCTTGCAGCAGTGGTCGTGGCACACCGCAGGAGGAGGAGGATAGCCAGGCCCCATATTTTTTTTTGCCCAGGACCAGCCTTTTTGGGATGCCTGATGACCAGATGTATGGGAGGTACAGGTTTCCACCCCATATCATCCTAGAACGGGTTGCTGAGTGGGAGGATGACCTCACATTACCCACCCTGTGCTCCCAAGCACTGAGTCCCTTGGAAAAGGTGCTCAATGTACTGCATTTCTTGGCTACTGGGTCATTTCAGCGGACAAGTGCCATAGTTGGGGGCGTCTCACAGGCCACGCAGTCACTCTGCCTACACCAGGTGTTGGCGATCATGACTGCACGCCCTTCAGTCCGCAGGCACATATACATGCCCAGAACCCCTGCAGAAAGGCAGGCCGTGGTCCAGGACTTTTACGGGGTGGAACACCTCCCCAAAGTGCTAGGTGCCATTGATTGCACCCATGTGGCTCTACGTCCTCCTACGGCCACTCCTGTTCTTGGGCCAGCAGATCAAAGGAGGAATGCAGTCCTGCAGCCTCAGGCAGTGCCAGCACAGCAAGGTGCACATCACCTTGGCCCAAACAGGTGTGGTGCCCGCTAACAAAGTGGCCGTGTGCCACCAGGCAATACTGTGTGGGAGAACTCCATGTATACTATTGCAGCACAACAGGGGGCATTGTGTGAGATGATGGCTCAGGCCGTGGATAGGGTGGTCACTTCCATTATCCCCCTGAAAGGCAGGTGGAGCTCCAGCAGCAGGCAACGGAATCCATGTGCCGCTCACACAGGGAGGACTTGTTGCGGTCCAACAGGGACCGACGGGCTGAACTGGAGACTCAGCGCACAGCCATATCTGCAGAGTCACAGGCCCACAGGGATACCCTGAGGTTAGAACACAGGTCCCAAAGAGATACTGTGGGTGCACTTGAGGTGTCCCAGAGTACAAGGTCAGAACAGCAACTGGAGCAGCTAACACGCACAATCTCAGCTGAGCTCCAGGCAACCCGTGAGGAGATCCGGGCATCACGTGAGACCATGCAGGCAGATGTTTGTGCTACCCGTGAGGTGCTGCATGGGGATCTCCGGACCATCATCCTGCAGAACCAAACCTTTCAGACCTGCATGCTTGCTGCCATGGAGGAGCATGCCAGAGCTTTGCGTGGTCTGCCTCCCATACCATGCACACCTTCTGATGTACCACCAGAGGGTGATGACAGTGACGGCAGTTCTCCCACTATAGGGTAGCCATGCAGGCCATGAGCCCATGGAGTTTTTTTTTTCCTCAACATCCACACATGTGGGTGTTGGGGTGCACCCTGTACCTCCTCCCTCCTGGGTGTGCCCCCCCCACCCTCCTGGTCGACACATGGCAATTTTTAGTTTAAATTTGTATTTTTATTTTTTTACATTTTGATTTTTTGATTTTTTTCATATTTGATTCTGATTTTTCATTTTAAATTAGATTTTGATTTTTAATTTTCATTTTTTCTTAGATTTTTTCAGTTTATTCTTTTTCATTTTCTTTTCATATTTCATTAGAATTTTTCTTTTTCATTTGATTTTTTTTTTTTCATTTTAATTAGTATTTTACATGTTCTTTTTGTATTAGATTTTTTTTACTTTTCATTTTATTTTAATTTTTCATTTCATTTTTTAAAATTTATATTTTTTTTTTTGTTCATAACTATTTCATTTCAGATTATACATTCATGTTACAGTGTGTTGCTTCGTGTGGCTCCCGTACGCATCCACTGTGTGTTCCCACTGGGCACATGCAGGCTGTCCTGTGTTTGATTTCAAAATTTGGGCTCATGACACATATGCAACTCCTGATTCCCCTTTCCATGGGCTCGCAAGGTTGTGACCAAGTGATAGTAACTTACACAGAGGCATTGGGCTTCCATAAGTTGTGTGGGCAGTCTGTAGTCCAAACTGTGTATACACCCCTAGTGGGGATTGATGATGATTTCTCCACTGCATGGTTGAGAGGCTGCGATGCACTGCCAGTGGGCCCTACATTGAGGAGTCGTAGTCTTGCACCCTGCAGTCACCAGCATCTCGCGGCCATGGGCCGACACGTAGCCCACAAGTGCGTCTAGCTCCACATCATTGAAACTCTGCTTCCTTGATGTGCCGGAGGGGCGAGCCATGTCTGGGGTCCCTGCCTGTTCTGCAAGAGCACGCTTCTTCCTCTTGAGAGGTGGTGCAGACCCTGAGTGGCTTATGCCGCTCTGGTCGGCAGGGGCTGAAGTGCAGGTGGACTGGGCACTGGAAACAGGCAATGGCACAGTGATCAAAGGTCTCACTGCAGGCATTGGCTGCTGGGTGCTGTTGCCAGAACCATGCGGCACAACTGCCTTGGTGTGATGGTCCAGGACCAACACTGTCCCGGCTGGGTGACTCAGTCCCGGGGTGGATTGAGCTGCAGCTGCCCCTGCAGCCTCCTCACCCTGGCTACTTGGGGCAGCAGATGACATTGCTCCCGAAGATCCACGTGGCCTGGTGACAGCATCTTTCACTGCCACATGTGGGTATGTCTTCGTGACACAGAGTCGGCCTGTGTGTCATCGCGTGCCAGTTCCGTGACCAATCTGGGCGGGTTAACAGGGCCTGAGCTGGGATGGTATCAGCTGCATCTCCACGACCCATTGAGGGTGGGGGCATAGGTGTCCCTGATTGGTCCTCCACACACTGGCCTCTTGGGCCACCCTGCTCATCCTGGCCACGTCCCCTACCGCGGACACCTCTTGGAGGTCGGCCACCTTTGCATCCCTTACCACTTGGTCGCCTCCCAACCATGGCACTGATGTTGTTGTGCAAATGGGAGGTGCAGTAAACAATTGTCCTGGACAATTGGGGCGAAGTGGGCAGGGTACTAGATGGAATACGTACCCCTGTGTTCTAGCAAGGCTGTCTGTGACCCCTGGGGGAAGATGACGGGTCACGCAACGCTCAGGCACCCCGAAAACAAAATTTAACGTGCACGCAACCCCTCGGTAGCCCACGTGTGTGGAATTAAGGACCCCCAGTATGTGGCACCCAGAAACACAAAAAAAGCGTACGCGTGTTAAACCTCTGAAGGGGTACGCGACACACGGGGCCACCACAGTGGAAAAATATGTGCGCAACTCACCGTCTGCCTGGAAAAAAGAACGTGAAAAGGACACGCGTGGGTGCGTTGGCAACACCCCCGCCAAAAGAAGAATTGAACGCTGTCTCAGTAAACAAGGAGTAGTACGCACTGCAACCGTTGTGAAGTAATCACGTGTGAACCGACAAGAAGTACAAGAATAATCTGCTCGCTCTCCACAAAAAGCACGTACTAGAAAATGTCATTCTAAGGGGACCTTTAAACCCTGCCCACAGAAATGCCTATGCGTGCCACGTCACTTACACGCTTATGTGCTAAGGGCCTTTCCTCCAATTACACGCTGACCTGCTGTTTTTCACTTGCCAAATCACTCTGTATCAAGCTGGCCACGCGACAACACATGGAAGACCATGCTCCTGCCCAGAAGGCCATTTTCCTGCCCCCCAGAGCTCCGAGCCGACTCCCACCAGCCATCTGCTGCTGCCTGCCTGCCTGCTGGCCAGTTGCCCTGCTATTTGGTGCCTGCACATCAGCTATCTGCAGGAGTCCAGTTGCTGTGACCACCCCTGCTGGAACAGAGGCACTCCCGACTTCAGTTACATCGCTCCACAGCACAGCACCAGGACCCAGTTGCCCACCCACACCTGCCTCGGGGGTTGCCATGTCGGGGCAAACACCATCAGAGACCACTGGCGACCCCCAGCCAGAGAGGTAGAGGGCTACCAGCTTCACTGCCGGAGAAGTTGGTATCCTGGTGGAGCAAGTCCTGGCGCATTATGATGCCCTCTACGTAAGAAGATGCGCCGACAAGGATGGACGGGAGAGGATCTGGAAGGATATCGTGGTTGCCATCAACATGGAGGGGGTGGCAACCCGTGACCTACCACACGTCCGTAATTGCTTTGAGGACTTCAGGTCCAGGACCCTCAGGAAGGCCTGACACCTCTTGGAAGCAGCGGGTGCAGTGAGGCGCCGGGACCACCTTACCCCCGATGAAATAAGGTCCTGGAACGCATTAACCCAGCGCTTCACCGCCAGGTCCTCGAGAGGCAGACCGGTCTGGAGTCTAGCGGTAAGTGTCCATGCGTACTTATTGGACGCAGTGCATGTTGAGGTGTGCCAGGAGTGTGCAGTTTGGACATATGTCTGAAATGGGCCATGCATGGATGTGCATGTGCAGGGACATGACCGTGCTGCATGTGAGTCCAGTCATGTGTGATGCACATCAATGGTGTATGTGTTCCAAAGCATGATGCACAACTGCATGTGGAGACAAACACATGTTAGCATTTCTGTGTATGTACTATGGCATTGTTGGGGTGTGACACATGGATGCTGGTTCCACCTTCATGTACATGCACGGCATACAGGTGCGTGTGTGTGTTTGACATGTGTGCGACTGTGATACGCCATGGATGCATGTGACAGAGACATGTAGGAACCCGATTGGCAGATGTGACATAGTTGCCGATGATTGCACTGTGACAGGTGGTGGAGATGTACAGATGCATGTCTGTCTGTTGGCATGTGTGCTTGTGTTAGGCACTCCCCGTATTGCTTGTGACGTCTGGCTGACCTTTGGATGTTCATGCTGTTGTGTGTGTATGGATGCTGCTGCCTGATGCACCATTCCTGTCAATTTATGCATGGGTGTGGGTTCAAATGATATGAGTGTTGGGGAGTGTGATGGCATCTGTGAAGTTTGACACTGCCACTTATGTGCAACTGTCATGTGTGTATCCGACCATTGTACAGTGCCCTGATGCCTGTGTTCTGTCCCTCCCTGTCTGCAGCGTCGACTGATGAAGAGGACGGAGACAGTGATGTGGAGCACAGCGGCAGGGATCCCACCGCCAGCCGGAGACGCAAGGCCCAGCTCTCCTCCCACGTAGTCATCTCTTCCGGGAGTGAGGAGTCTGGTGCCGCGTCCATGGCCGCAGCTGCCGAGGGTAGGTCCAAGAGGCAGAGGTTGGAGGTGGACTCCTCAGCAGCAGTAGGGGAAGCTGAGCTCCCACAGGGGCCTATGGAGGAAGATAGCACCGAGTCATCCAGGTTGGTGGGGGGTTTGGTTGAGGAGGAGGCCATGGAAGGCCCACGCACGGGGCCTGGAGGGGGGGATTCCACTGCTGCTAGTGGTGCAGTCCAGGGGCAGGGACTGGAGGCAGCACAGGTTGCCGCAGAGGTGCCAGTGTTTAATCCTGTCCCCGATCCTGTGACTTCATCGTCCAGACCCGTTTTCAGGGAGGAGATGCGCGAACAACAACTGGCCTTCCTCTCCCTGTGGATGTGGCAATCTGTGACCGGATTGAGCCTGTCCTAGCTGGGGTGGCGTTGCACCAATGTGGTATTCGGGATGACATGCAGAGTTCTCGTGAGGACAATGCACGTCATTTCGAATACCTCATTGACCGCGTCATCCTATTAGGACAGATCACTGGCGCTGGGTTCCACCATGTGCTGGATCTTCTAGCGTCCCCCTCCGCAACTGAACCCCCTATGTGCAAGTCGTCCTCCGTGCCATCTTTCTCCCCAAGTATCACCTGGGAACCCTGTGGAGCTGCCCCTGAGCCAGCGGCCAGGCTGATGGAGGACACATCCCTGCCACAGTCAGGAGTCAGAGGTCCAGCAGGGGTGGCCACCCAACAACTGGACCCCAGCAAGAGGAGGACAGCAGGCATCAACTGGCAGGGCACGTGCACAGCAGCAGCAGGCTCAGAGTGGGAGTGATCATGGCTCGGAGCATCAACATCACAGGGGCAGGCATCGGCCAGAGGGCAGGAGGACCCTGGATTGGGAGTGTCTTCCGTGTGACAGCGGTTGAGCCAGCAGATAGATGCAGAGCAGCGGCAGGCGGATGAGGCGCGGCTCACAATGGTCAGGGCGGAGAACTCCATGCGCCGGGCATTGAGGTGGGCTGAGTACCTCGAGGCCACTCGCAGGGAGTTGGAGGAGGCCATGGCTGCATCTCTGCAAGACCTCGGGGCCAGGGAAGAGGCCCGCCTCCGGGACCTTGAAGTGAAGTTCGATGATGCCCTGGCCCGGGACATCAATGAGTGAGCCGTCGGACTAGCCCGCTGCCTTTGTAAATAGTTATGTAGTTGTAGGTTTCCTTTCTTTTTTTTTTCCTTTGGGGCGCATGGACTATGCCCTGTCTTTTGTAAATAATTACATGAGTCGGGGCTCCCAAGTTCATGGTGCCATTTGGCCTGCCTGCGGGGCATGACCAGGGGTGATGGGCTGCGTGCGGGGCATGACCTGGGGTGATGGGTTGCCAGTGGTGCATGGCCAGAGGTGTGGGGTGGTTCACTGTGGTGTGGGGTGCCTGCGGGGCATGACCAGGGGTGATGGGCTGCCAGTGGTGCATGGCCAGGGGTGTGGGGTCGTTCAGTGTGGTGTGGGGTGCCTGCGGGGCATGACCAGGGGTGATGGGCTGCCAGTGGTAGATGGCCAGGGGTGTGGGGTGGTTCACTGTGGTGTGGGCTGCCTGCGGGGCATGGGGAGGGGGGCACACCCAGGAGGGCCCACACTGCCAAATCGCGTGTAAAACTCCATGCGCACCACTGGAATACACGTACCCCACTCGCGCCATGCCTATCGCGTGTAAAACTCCCTGTGCATCCATGGAATACACGTACCCCGCTCACGCCAGGCCTATCGCGTGTAAAAACTCCCTGCGCACCCCCGGAATACACGTACCACACTCGCGCCAGGCCTATCGCATATATAACTCCTCGGAAACTCTGCCATTGCCCTCCGAACTGACGCCTTCAAGGGCACAATCTTCCCCGCATGGAGAGGAAAGATCAACTGTTGTGGACGCATTAAGGCACTCAACTTCACTTTTATTAACCCCCCCTCCAAGAATATATAGATTTGAAAAGCCCCAGGGAAACATTTTGGGGAAAAACCTGACCCATCCACTGACCAAGTGCTGGCAACCGAGAGGGCTGCTCCCAGAAACCGCTGTAACAATGTCTCACTTTATTTACCAGAGACCAGGGCCTCACACTTCATTAGCTTTGACAACTCAAACAGATGAGGTCCGTGGTAGTAGCTTAAGGACATTGCCAGTGGGCTCTTCACGTCCACGCAGAGGGACAACGTGTGGGGATCCTTCTCAGGTGCTAATTAGGGGGCGGTGTGCCCTAACGGGGGTGTAAGTGAAGGGGGCCACTTCCTGAAAAGGAGAGCTTAAACCACAGTTGATGTGAAATCGCAGCCTCCAAAAAGACTGAAGACAAATTCGATAGGGGACAAGGGGGTCCCAGTGCAAGTCCTGCTGCCTTTACAGAGCAATTATATAACGGACGAGGACCTTCTTTTGGATTTGGCTGCGGCTGAGGTGGAAAACCAGCCCCTGAAACCTCCCTCTAATATTGATGCAGGTTTGATAGCAGCCATGTCAGTGACTTTGGCCCCTTTTATGAAATTACATGAAACTATGAGTGAAACTATGAGTGACCAGATTAGGGACCAGTCAACTCTCATTGCAATGCTGCACACAAAGCTTATATTCCTGGAAGGTTTTGTGACAGGGATCCAGAGAAACCTGGATGAAAACAAAGAAGATATTACCAACATTCTTAAATCAATCATAACAACTTCAGTTTTGGAGAAAACCAAGAGGCGGAGTGAAGTCCAGCTGAAAACCCCTTCTAAGTCTACGATAACAAATTTAATAGCTTCTTCTACATCGCCCCGCAGGGGTGGAGTTGTGGAAGAAAGTATAATATTAATTCAAGAGGACCAGGCCTTGAGTGTAACACCTGTGCAGTTACCAGATAATAATCTGGATGTGAGGCCAGCACCTGATCCAACGATAGTGGCTCTCTCTGAACCAGCTCAACAGCCTGTGGCTGAGGTAATTCGAGAGGGTGTCTGCTGTGGAAGAGGCGGCTCAATCTGCCGTGAGGGCTCTAGGGCCAGGTAACGACCAAAAAAAGAAATACGACATCTTTTCAAAACTTACTGTGGCTGATTAAGCCAACAACATGTCCCCTCAATCTAAAAGACTGTCCCTGAAGAAGAAATTGGTAAAGGCCATGAAAGTAATGAAACCGCAGGCCTGCAAGCAAACTGAACAAGTGAGTCCTTTGTTGAGGGTGAGAGGGGCTTCTCGTAGATTTATCAGAAACCTACTACCAGTTACGATCCCTGATGAAAGGGGTGTGGGAGGGAACAGCAGGCATGGGGTTCCGAAACCGGCAATGCTGTTACCAGCCCAGGAAAAGCCTAATCCGGAAATTAGCCAGCTGGAAGTGTCTGGAGAGGAGTCGTCGTCAATTGACTTGGCTGATCTTTCCACATACTCAATGGAGGACGATGAAGTCTCCTCCCCAGAGATAGATCACTCCGTCAGTATCACTACGTGCCCAAAAAAGGTCCCCATAGAGTCAACCTATTGAAAGTTCTACGGATCAGAATGTGTTGCCGCAAGAACAACGGCCAACAAAAGTCACTTTTTTAGTAAAGGGGCTCAAAGATTATAGGTACCTCGACTCTCCCCCTATTGATAAATTGGAGGCAACCGACGAAGAAACTCTTGAGCAAAGTCCAAACAGTAGTTTGTTTGTGGAGATGAACTTTAAAACACTGGAAGAGAAAAGATCCAAGTATACTGAGCCCAGAAATAAGGGTAGTATACTGAAAAATGATCCCTCTACTCGCCAGGTAAAATTTGACTTTGCCACCGTTAATGGTGAGCAATCCCGACTAAACAAATTGGAAGCGCTCACTAAAAAATAACCTGAGGGTTTATAGGCCTGCCCTGGAGAGAACATTGTTTACTAACGACAATTTAATTTTGAATAGATCTAACGTTATGCGCTTGCTGAATACCATTCCAGCCCTCAATGACATCAAATCTAAGGACATATTGTGGATGGAATTCCCAAAGGAGAATCGCTTATACAAAATCTTGTTACATCTTTCATCAGCGAGTAAGGAAGATTTTTTTCTGAGTCAAGGAGTCAAACTTCTCCCACTGGGTTTCCGGCTAAGGAACTATGACTGGGGAAGTATAAATTCTTCCCTCAGCCCTCAAACTGCCGCTTGGAAGCAACACCAAGATGAAAGACCTTTTCATTCCCAGAGGACTCAGTCTTTGACGTCGAGATGAACGATCACCATCGAAAGATCTACACAAAGATACAGTGCACAGGCCAAGTGTACCGGTTTAATAACGTCAACTCAGGCCTTGCTACTAAAGTAAATAGGTTGCAGAGTTGTTCCTCATGGCCCTGTCAAAATCAGAGCGCAGGGGACTGGAGTTGGGTGGCCGGCACCTGGTTAGGAGCAGCAAAAGCTCATAGCCTACATCATTGGGGGGGACCAAACATCTGCAGAGTGGGAGTGCCCAAATAAACATCTGTAGTTAGAGCACACAGGGTTCCCTGCATCTTTCTGGGGGAGGTATTCCAAATATTCAAGATCTGGACATTATCTGCCTGCAGGAAGCGTAGTTGAGGTCCCCTCCAGTTCTGGAGGGTTTTCCCATAATTTTCAAGGTGGCGGAAAAAGGCCTGAGTGGCAAGCCAACTGCAGGCCTCCTTTTAGAGCTCAGAGTAGGAAGAGGCTAAGAAATTGTCGCAGAATTCCAACCTTCACCATTGATCCAGGCAATACTTCTAAGACTGGGATCGTCATCTGCTGGTAACACCAAGATGATAATGTTGATAAACCTTTATTGGAACATGGCCTCAAAGTGGAACGAGAAATTTGCAGCCACAGTGTTCGACTTGATTGATGATACAAGAGCTGAGTATCCAAATCTGGAGATCCTGGCCTGTGGAGATTTAAATATCCATTGCTTCGACAGCGCTAATGATTTTATTGGGGAGATGTCCCTCTCAGCCTTGCTGCAAGTGAAGAGAGGTTTATTTTGGAGGAAAGAATTGATAGAAAGAAACATCTACCTGGTAAATGGTCATATTTCAGGGGATCGTCCTCCAAGTTCAACTTGGCGAAGGAGCGGGAACTTGAATGTCCTTGACTATGTGTTTGCCTCTGAGATACTTTTCTCTGAATTATTAAATCTGGGGATGGGATTAAGGAGATGGGCAATAGTGACCATAGTATTATGGTATTAACAGTAACAAACCGGCCAGTCAAAGCTTCTAACTGCTACATGCCCAATTTGGAAATTGAGCCAGGTGGAAATAGGCTGAGGCTAAGATCATCTGTATTTCATGCACCCAGTGAATTGGGGAGCCTCAAAATCTTCCCCCAAGTGATATTCAAGGCCTATGACCCTAGGCCCCCGTCAGTGAACAAAGTTGGATTCACATTGCATTATAAATACGACCTTGAAGTGGCCAAGAGGAAACAGGCGTTGAATAAAGAGTTAAGATTAATCTCCAGGAGCCAAACAATTCACGCCAAGGAACAAGTAATATGGCTCAAACAATCTTTTAAGAACTGGTTCAAGACCCACAAATATTTGATGTTGCAGCAGAAGGCAGGAAGCATGCTGAGTCACATCTCTTCAAAACATACAGCAGAGATTTGGAGGCTGATCAATCATCTTTTGGCCCCTCAAGATGCTATGCTACTCAAACCAGTACCGGCGGAAAAATGGAAGCGCCACTTCGAATCAGTTTTTGATGGCCCTAAAGCGTGTTCATCTCATATCGTATTGGATGTAGGGAAAAATTGTGCTTTCTCTATGTCCCAGAGCAAGATATACGCTTTGATTCTCAGGGCAAGCAACTCTAGAGAGTCTAGGTGGGCTGAATGTGAGGAAGGGGTGTAGTCACCCCCTGCCCAGGGTATCCTAGGAAACCCAAGTCGCACTTTTTCATGATTGGCTGAGGTGGTTTTCTGGGCTGGACAACCCCCCTGCTGTGTGATTGACAATCAGGCTGTGTGAATGGGGGATTTTCGCATAAACGGCAGGTCTCTTGGGGTGGAAGTCAGAGAGTCGCCACTGGAACTACAAGGAACCGAAGAGAAGCGGAGGAGAGGTTGACTGCTGCAACTATCCCGTACTGGTGAAGCCCTACTGCAGTCCTGAGCTATCTACCCTTCAACGACTAAGAGAAGATCCAGTCCAGAGTGGGAATAACGAGCTTGTCTTCTTCAGTCAGAAGAATCCCTTCGTGGTCGAAATCGCTCCACACTGCTGTAGTGGTCTGGATAGCCACCTGAAGAGCCTCTCCTGTTTTTAAGGAGCGCACCTTTTATTCATCGTCGCTGCTGCCGGCCTCATCCCTGTGTGGTACATACTTCCTCATTGTCCTTCTTCGTGCCGAAGCTCCAGGAATCGTGGGTCTGCAGGAAACTACCAGGAACAACTGCCGTGGCACCAGCTTCATCCTTTGAGAAAGGTACTGTGTCCTGCTTGAGGAATTTGGGTGAATCCCTATTTCTCTTCCTTAAGGCTTGTCCTTACTTTTCCCTCCTTGCTTCCGAAGATTGACAATATCAAAGTACTCTTGGCTACGTTGAATCGTGAACTGTCCGACTGTGTGATCCTCGACAACAGGCACCCGGTGTCACTTGACTCTGGCTCTGGCCCTTTGACTCTTGAATTCCTGTCTATGAGTGTTCTTCGATTCTGTCTGCCTAACTATAATATTGCCTATGATTTTTGCCCCCAACTCCCTCTGGGTATCTCAGGCGCTAAGTGTGTTTTTGCCCCGGTAGCATTTCTTGCCGCGGATACGCGTTTATTTAGTAGGCCGAACTGTCAAAAAGTGATCGCAATCGTATTCACGGTAACGTGTCTTGTTTCATAACACCGGTCCGTTCAAACACAGGGTACTTACCTTGATTTATACCGTACAAAGTGAATTGGTTAGTTGTAGTGTATTTTACGTGTGGTTTTGAATTTAATAGAAGTGTCGTGTTGATAACAAATAGTTTAAAAATAAATGTACTTATATTTTTTACCTGAAACCTTGAGTCAGTGTTTGCATGAGTCACAGTAATTGTGGTCCCTTTGTGTAATCTCTGCTACTGCTCATATACTCTTGAGATAAGCCTGGCTGCTGCGCTACTGCTACCGCTTTAACACAGTAGTACAGGCTTGTACCAAAGGTAAAACTTGTATTGCCACCTGTAGTCTTAATTGTGTGTAGTGGTCCCTAAGGGCACTGCACAGGATTCTGTCTAACACTAGTGTACAGCGGTGAGGATTTGGAAGTAGAGTGATTACACTTAGAGTGCTGCTATTGCTTGGGTTCAACTAACCACAAGGCTAACACCACTAATTCTATTTTTCTGAGAAATAATTTCAAATATGGAAAGCTACACTGAAGAGGGTCTCTTAAACTATACTGCTGAGGTTTTAAGAACCATGTGTAGGGAGAGGAGTGTCTCTGGTAAAGGAAAGAAATCTGAATTGATTGCAAAGTTAATAGGAAAACAAAGTCTGGAGAGTGGGTCAGAAGGGCCTACCCCTCCAGCAAATGTGGATACTGATGTTTCTGATTCTGAGAGTGTTGCTTTAGAAGAAGTAGCCGAGTCGTTGTTAGGAAACCCTACAACTCCCTACAACTCCTTTCCCTGTTCAGAAAGCACAACCTCTGTCCACTGGGACCCCCACAGGTCCAGACTTGAATTGGAAGTGAAACGTATTGATGCAAAAACTGCCATGAAACATCAAGAGTTAAGGCTCAGAGAAATTGAGCTGAATCATGAACTAGAGATGAAGAAATTGTCTGTAGAAAATGCTTCTCTCCCAGAGTCTTCTAGGTCTGCCATCCCTAAGAGACCCCGTATGCCAAAGGAGATGATTGGTATGTATGAGACTAAACTTGATGTTTTGGATTGGTTAGCAATGTTTGAGTACAATCATGGGATTCAAGGTATCTCATGGAATCAGCTGATTCCCTGGCGTTTCTCTAGGCTTCCCCCTGTTGCAAGTGATGCTGTAATGGAGTTGTGGGAGGAGGATAAACAGGATTATAAGTGTGTGAAGCTGGCATTAATAGCTAGATTTGGGAAGACCCCTTCCCAGTATCTTAAGAGGTTTAGAACCCTCAAAAAGCATGATGGTACCCCTTGGGCTACCTGGGTGTGGGAATGTTTGAAAAGCTTAGATGGTTGGGTTAAGGGTTACAAAGTGAACACTTATGAAGGTTTGAGGAATCTTGTAATGTTGGAGTCTATTTTTGATGTCTGCTCCCCTGAGCTTAGACAGCACTTCGCTGATTCTAAAAAGATAGATCCTAAGAAACTAGCTAAGGCTGCTGACTTGTGGGTTGCCAACAGGGCTACTTACAAGGATTCTGGGGCAACTCAGAAGAAGGATGAGGGAAAGCAGCCAAAGAAAGACAATAAGGAGAATTCCAATAATTCCAATCCAAAAGAGGGCCCCAAACATAACCAGGGTAAGCCACAAGGGAAACCGAATCAGGCTAGTGTACCAGCTGGTCCCAAACCAGATGGCGGTCAAAGTAAACCCCCATTCCATTGAGCATTTGGAAAATGCTTTGTTTGTGGGCTACCTGACCATGTGAAAGGAGATCCCAGATGTAAGGGATCCCTTGAGGGGTCAACACTGTCTCCTTAGCCTTCTCCCAGGTGGACAAAGGGCCTCATTACACGGATGGCGGAGAACCATGGCGCTATTAGCGCCATGGTTCATGCCGGTAAAATACCGGCACCACCTTGGCGGAAAGGGGAATTACTGCCCCATTCCAAGGTTGGCGGGGCGGTAATTCCCCCTTCCACCATTGCCCTTCCCCATTCCCATTTTTGCCCCATAGGGCATAATGGGAATGGGGAAGGCGCTAATTACGGTACCGCAAATTGCGGTACCGTAATTAGCTCCCTGGGTCCCTTTGCGGGTTGGTTTTTAACGCCTGCAAAAAGCAGGCGTTAAATTCCCCAACCCGCAAAGGGACCTCGTAGTAAGGCGGTAAGGATTTACCGGTACCGGTAAAATACCAGTACCGTTAAACCCTTACCGCCATCCGTGTAATGAGGCCCAAAGTATCTATGACCAGGGGAAACTTTCAGTTACTAGCTGATGAGCCCATGAGAGTCTCACCTAGTGTTTCTTTAGTGTCCTTGGGTCTTTGGGAACAACAGAACTTAGATGTTTATAACTCAATCCCAGATAATACTAAAGAGTATTACAAATATAGTGTTCTTGTGAATGGTCAGGAAACCCCTGCCATCAGAGACACTGGAGCCAGCATAACTGTGGTTGATGAATGTTTTTTCTAGGTGGAGGATGTTTCTAAGGCACCCAAACACTTAACCAAGTTAGCTGGAGGCCCTGTGCAAATGGTTCCCCAGTTATCAGCTCTCATCCAGTGTAATGATATGACTGTCAGAATACCTGTAAGTGTGCAAAATAACGTACCTGGGAGGGTCCTGCTGGGTAATGACCTTAAAACTCTTGGAGTTGTGTCTGGTACCCCCAGACCCCCCAGCAGAAGGAAGGAGGAGCTCACAAGGTCTGCAAGGGAGAGACCCTTGAGAGGCTCTCCAGGGGACACAATAGAGGAAACTATCACCCCAAGTCCACAGGACTTACTTACTGCCATTGCAGGGCAGGAAAAGACAAAGGGGAAACCCAAGTCTGCCAGCAAGAAACCAGCAAGCACTCCTGTGCCCAGAAGGACATCTCCAAGACTGTCCAAAGTCACATCAGTGACTCCTTCACCAGCTGAGGTTGAGTGTGAGGTTCAACCCTGTATGGTTCAACTAGATACTGATGAATCAGATCTAGAAGAAGATCTTACTCTGGTAGGAGATCTTGACCCTGTTGACCATCCTGAGCTGCAGTCTTTACTGGCAGAGGGTGGACACAACAGGGAGGATTTCAGCAAGGGACAGAGAGAATGTCCTACTTTAGAAGGTCTTTGCCTACAGGCAGCTTCTCAGCTCAATGGGACTGAGCCTGGGAAGTATAGGTTGCACCAACTGAGTCAACCCCTGGAGACTGCAAAAGACGTGTAGTACCTCTAGCGAACTGACTCCAGTTTCTGCAGTTAGCCCACGAGATACCTTTGGCTGGTCACTTAAGTTTTAAGAAGACCAAGGAAAGGCTCTGTCTTTACTTCTACTGGCCTAAGATGGGTTCAGAAGTAGACAAATTCTCCAGAAGCTGCCACACTTGCCAAACCTCTGGCAAGAGTGTAGTCAAGAACGTGGCACCCTTGGTGCCTCTCCCAGTGGAGGGAGTTCCTTTTGAGAGGGTTGGGATTGACATTGTTGGTCCTATTGACCCTCCCACATCTTCAGGCAACAGGTTTATCCTGGTTGTGGTGGATCATGCCACTAGATTTCCTGAAGCCATACCTATGAGGACTGTTACGGCTCCGGCTGTGGCTAAGGCCCTACTTGGTATTTTTACCAGAGTAGGTTTTCCTACGGAGGTGATATCTGACAGGGGATCACATTTTATGTCCAACTACATTCAAGCCATGTGGAAAACCTGTGGAGTTACCTACAAGTTCTCAACTGCCTACTATCCCCAAACCAATGGGTTGGTAGAGAGGTTTCACAGAACTATGAAGAGCATGATAGGTGCTTTAGAAGAACCCCTTAAAAGAAAGTGGGATCATCTACTGCCATGCCTTCTCTTTGCATATAGAGAAGTCCCTCAGGAGGGAGTAGAATTCAGTCCCTTCGAACTTCTTTATGGCCATCCAGTCAGAGGTCCTTTGGCCCTGATTAAGGAGGGGTTGGAAAGTGCTCCTTCCCCCAAGCCAGACAGAGTGACTGACTATGTGAGGAGATTGTCACACATGATGGCAGAGGCAACTGATAACTTGAAGGCTGGTCAAGCTCTGGTCAAACATTGGCATGACCAGAAGGCTAACATGGTTGAGTTTAATCAAGACCAGCTCATTCTTGTTATGGTCCCTACAAGGCAGAGGGCCTTACAGGACAAATGGATAGGACCCTTCAAGGTTGTAGGTAAACTTGGAGAGGTGAACTATCTGGTGGACCTAGGCAACCCTAAGGAGGCTCCCAGAGTCTTTCACACCAACCGTTTAAAGGCATATGTCTCTAGATCTGACACAGGAGCTTTGCTTCTAGCTTCAGCTCAGGAGGAGGAGAGTGAACCTCTGCCTGACCTCCTCAGAGGCTTACCTTTAGATGAGCAAGTGGAAAGAGTTAATCTCTCTTCCAGTCTCACATCTGACCAGCAGGATGAGTGCAAATTACTGTTAAATCAGTTTGCCTCCCTGTTCTCACTTTCACCATGCTTAACCTCTTGGGCACAGCATGATATACTCACTGGTGACTGTTTACCTGTCAAAAGCAGGGGGTACAGGATGTCAGACAATATAAGAACCCATATAAGGAGTGAGGTCAACAAGATGCTTGATCTCGGGGTTACAGAGCTCTCTACTAGTCCATGGTCTAGCCCAGTTGTGCTCGTACCAAAGGCAGGATCCAAGGAGTTGAGATTCTGCGTGGACTATAGAGCTCTGAATGCAGTCACCACGACTGATGCCCATCCTTTGCCTAGGACAGATGAGCTGTTGGACAAACTTGGTGCAGCCAAGTACCTGAGCACATAGCCCTGACAGACCATGCCAAGGAGAAAACTGCATTTTCCACCCCAGCTGGCCTCTACCAATTTAAGGTAATGCCTTTTGTATTTAAGAATGCACCTGCTACATTTCAGAGGATGGTCAATCAAGTTCTGAATGGGATGGAGGACCTCTGCATGGCATACTTGGATGACATTGCAGTGTCCAGCCCTACATGGAAAGAACATATTGAACACCTAGGCTATGTGTTGCAGGCTCTGGAACAGGCCCATCTGACCATAAAGGCAAGCAAATGTCAAATTGGCCAGAGTACAGTGGTCTACCTTGGACATGAGGTAGGAGGAGGTGAAATAAGTCCATTGCCTAGCAAAGTACAAGCTCTACAAAACTGGGCCACCCCTACTACTCAAACCCAAGTGAGAGCCATCTTAGGTGTCACTGGATATTACAGGAACTGTCGAACGGAAAATTATATTGTGCCTCCTATACTGTATCAATATATGTATATTGGCCTACGCCAAGCTGTTTATAAGCCACTTGCAAGGAAAACCGCGTTGCAAGGTCTTGACCTTAGATCAGTGTAAGCCGCCATTTTAGATCTATCCGCCATTTTAGATTCTCCCTCTAAAGTCACCCTGTGTTCTAAGGTGGTGTACAATGTCATTCCGAATGCAACATGGCCGTCTGGACCTCTGTGTACAAACTAATGTATAACTTGCCTGCAGGCTACATGTTAGGATCCTGAACTGAGACCTTGTCTTTCGCTGACCTGTGTGTAGAGGATTGCTTGCACCAACAAAGCTAATCCATGAGCATATGTTAAACACAATGGGCCTCATTACACAGAGGGTGGACAGGGATTACCGGTACCGGTAAGGGTACCGGTACCGGTAATCCCTTACCGCCTTACTACGAGGTCCCTTTGTGGGTCCCTAACTTAATGGCCGGTTTTACCAGCCGTTAAGTACGGGACCTGCAAAGGGACTCTGAAGGTAATTACGGTACTGCAATTTGCGGTACCGTAATTACTGCCTTCCCCATTCCCATTGAGCCCTATGGGGGCAAAAATGGGAATGGGGAAGTGCCATGGTGAATGGGGAATTACCGCCCCCGCCACCTTGGAATGGGGTGGTAATTCCGCCATTCACCATGGCAGACTCTGTAAAATACCGGCGGCAACCATGGCGCTAATAGCGCCATGGTTACCGCCTTCCGTGTAATGAGGCCCACTGTATTTAAATACTGAAATGTGAACACCTGCTTGACTACATTGAATACAACTGTTTGAGAAGGCTTAACATGAAATCCTAACATATACTGTTGCCATTGAGGCTTGTTAGTGAATACATTAAAGGTAAACCCTAAATGTACAGAAGTAAGAACTCGGCACAAACCCATGATCCGTAATGTATTAACTTATATTAACCTGGGAAATGGGTTGAACATCATGATTTCGAGGGTATAAAGAGTGCAACTATTCTAATGTACAGTCCCACTCATTGAGTACACCGAACCACGCTGGAGTTTGCTGTGTTGAACTGAGGGCCGATAGCTATCTGTTGCTTGTCCTTTGAAACTGTTCAGTATAAAATAAAGATCTTTTTTGCGTTCCTTTGTAACCCGCGTTTGGTGTATTTCCTTTTGGGGTACTCAGCCTCGATATCTTCTTTTTGTTTTCACAGTTGGCGCCCGAATAGGGACCCTCAAGATTGATGCCGGATCGTCGAAGGTTGACACGAGCTATCGGACCGGGATCGGACGGTGTGACAAAATAAAGGGGCCCCTTTCTGAAAGAAACGGACACCTCAGCAGCGCTGCACGACCCGATCCCTGGACGATGAGCTTGTGGTCTGAAACAGCATCTTGACGAGGGTCCACTTATCGAGGCAGGCAGATTTGCCGAAATCACCAAACATGAGGTGAGATTAGTTAGAAAAGAATCTTTGTCATCCGATCGGACCTCCTTATGATTGATCAGGTGAGTCGTGACCCGATTCGTAAGTATCCTGATAATTTGTTTTGGCGCATTGTATCTGCAAATACAATTATTGACCAGGTAACACCAATATTTTGATATGCCTGTGAAATTGTCTACCTGCTTCAGGGCGTTATTCCGCAGTGATAGGCAATCTTTGGAATTTAGCCGTCCGGCACCATAGGAGGGGTCGCCGGCTTGTACTATGTACTGTAAGCATGGCATTGGCAGTATAGTGTTTAATGATATTTGGCACAGAAAAACCAGACATGTTTCAGAACTTCAGTGGCCGATCAATGGTAGTTTTGAAATCCCTCGTATTGAGTATTTAGAATCTATTTTATTAAAGAAAAAAGCTAGACCTGCAGCATTCCATGTTTTACAGAATTGGAAGAAAGAAGCTTTGTCACAGATTAAGAGTAGAGAAAAACATGCGCGCCGTCATAAGACGAATGCCGAAAAAGCGTTGTTAAATGACCAAGATAAACAGTCTGAGTCGGCTAGGAATATGGATAGGGCTTTTTCACTTGGCATTCAGAAAATCTATCCTTCTAAAGACTTTCATGTTTCTGCTGAATTTATTGATAAATTGTTAAATGAACGAAGGCCTGGTGCCTCTGTGCCACCTCCGTATGTTCCTCTTCCTGCTGTTTTGCCTCTTCCTGCTGTTATTCCTGCTCTTCCTGCTGTTGTTCCTGTTGTTCCTGCTCCTCCTAATGTTGCTCTTCCTCCAGTCGTTGTTCCTCCACCTGTTCCTCCGCCTCTTCCTATTGCACCAGTGGCAGTACCTCCATTGAATTTACCTGCTCTCCCTCTTCCAAGTGGTCCTGCATCGCTTGTAGTCGATCAGGGAGCGGGATCGAGGGTTGTCACTTATAATACTGTACCTCTAGGGACAAAACAGAACTTGATTGCATGGGCTAAGCATTGTATGGAGAGAGATGATCGAGCTAATGTTTTTGCCGCACTTTCTAATATGGACAATTTTCCTGAGAAAAATGTTTTTATTGAGGGGTTAGGGATTCACTTATGTGTAATGTGGGGGCAGACTAAACAATACAGATCTCCCACAAGGGTTGATGGATCTGGACACCTTTGCACTTTCTAGAGACACTGTGGAGAAAGTACAAGAGCATGTTGAGAGGATATTCGAGTATAGAAAGGAGTTGGAAAGGTTACAGAATGAGGATGACAATGAGGATAGTATGTATGTACAGAAACGATTCCTTCCTTGTCGTAAATCGATATCCGAAGAACCACGAATTTGTACGAAAGATGCGATTAGATGGACTTCAGACATATCGATAACTCCAGTTCAAGTATATGACACTTATAGTCAGTATACGCTAGAAATGCAGAGGAAAGTGATACAGGTAATGGTAGAGTACCGGCAGGATGAATGTGTGAAAAGAAAGATTTGTTGTCCCACGGAGTTATTGAGTATTTATAAGAGAGCTTTTTCACTTGACACTTCTTCGACTGCTTTAGCGCTCGATTTGGCTCTGTTGCTTAGTAAGCGTTCGGAGTTACCTACTTCTCAGTTGCCTATGACAGAGGTTCCTCCGGCATTTTTCCCGAAAGTTGAGATTGCGGCTAATATTGCAGCAGGTAAACCCGCTCGAGAAATTCCTGCACATTATGTGTCGCAGTTCATTCACGTCCCGTTCTCAAGGCAGGAAGTGAACACCATTATACAATCTATTCCCGACATTAGGAAAAATCCGGCAGGATTCTATAAAGAAATGGAGTCTGTCTTGCAGTCCTCAGTATTCACCTTAAGTGATATTGATCTGTTGTTTCCTGTACTCCTGCCCGTAGATTTGTGGAAACAAGTTAGGACTATGATGATGTAGCAGGGTTAGGAGATACATGGGCTAACATAATTAGACTCAATGGAGATACTAACTTTACCTTATAGAATTATTGCGAAATTGAAAACCATAATTCCTGAAAAGAGAATTATTTGGGACAAGTTTACGGCCTATGTCCAAGGGAAGTCTGAGGGTGCTACCGAGTTCTTTAATTGGTTCAAACAGGTATTCTCGGATTTCAGTGGACAAGACTTAGGCACAGAGTCTGGGAAGCGATTATTTGTAGACAAATTTGTGCGTGGATTGCTGCCTGACATCCAGTCATAAAGTTTGTCTTCTGAGAGCGCTTGGCAAGCGAGGTCTCACTCAGAAGTACTGCACATGGCTCAGTACTATGAGAATCGTGTCAATAATGAAAAAGAAAGAGTCAAAAAAAGGAAAGGTGATTTGAAGACAAAAGTATTATTGCAGCAAATTGTTAGGGGTCCGAGAGGGGGTAGTTTGCAGATTAGAGGTCAGTATGTTCCACAAGGAAGTATGCCCTTGGGTCCTGTAAACATTAACCAGTGTGTCTAGTGTCTATTGTAGGCAAGGGGTTCATTGGCGTGCACAATGCCCGGTCCTTCGACAAAGGTCAAATAATGCATTTGGAAACATGGGTAGACGATCCAGAGGTCGCCCGGGTGTTGGGGGCCCTGGTAGAAGTCAGTTTGCACAGGTTCCACAGCAACCTTTTTCACAGGATAATCAGGTACCAAGTGTGGATACTAGAAACATATTCGACCATCCTTCTGCTGCTTACCTCTCTGAAGAACTTCCTTTTTACGACATTATGTTTTGTTAGGATTGCCCGAAGCAGGGTTTGGAACCGACGCCTATTCCCGTTAATAAGAAAGGTCCCTACGTTGAGATGATAGTGGGAAATAGGAAACATCTATTCTTGATAGATACAGGGGCACAGAAGTGTTCCATTGATCATTCTCAAGTTACAAACATTCCACTGTCAGGGCAAACCAATGTTTCTGTAGGGTTTTCTTGCACACCCGTGGTTTGTCCAGTTTCTTCGCCGGTACCTATTTCTTTGGGTCCCTTTACGGACCACTGTCCATTCCTTTTGACTTCGAATTGTGGAGATAATTTACTGGGGTTGAATCTGTTGAAGGAATTATATGCGGTAATTCATTGTTCTTCTGATGGAGTGCGTTTGACGATTTCACCACAGCAATTTTCTGTCTCTCAATTCTTGACCAGACCTTTACCGCCAGAATTCAGTGATGTACCAGAGAGTTTATGGGCAATTGACGACAATGATGTCGGTGTTTTACAGATCGAGCCTGTTAAAATAGTCTTGAAACATGGAATAAAGCTGCCACATATTCCACAATATAAGATTTCAGTTGAGGGTGAACAAGCTTTGAAATGCATTGTTTCCGATTTTGTGCATCGAGGGGTGATTGAGGAAATTACAGGTAGTTTGTGCAATAGTCCAATTTTGCCCGTGTACAAAAAAGGCGATAATGCAATTCCATTTCGTTTCATAATTGATCTACGTGCCATCAATAAGGTCGTCGCTCCACAATTTCCAATTGTGCCTGATGTGGCGACGATATTAACTATGATTCCGGCTTCAGCTACTTACTTTAGTGGTGTGGATCTGAAGAAGGCTTTCTTTAGTATTCCTATACACAAGGACAGTAGTTACTTGTTCTCGTTCACCTTAGGGGGACGCTCATTCACCCTTACCTGTGCACCGCAAGGTTACACGGAAAGTCCTAGCATTTATAGTAGGGCTTTGAAAGAACAGCTTGATACCCTTGAATTGCCCTCTACTTGTACATTGCTTCAGTATGTTGATGACTTACTTTTGGCTGCCGACTCTGAGAGCGCTTGTAAGGAGGGCACTGTGTTATTACTTATACACCTGGCTAAACATGGACACAAAGCTTTGCTTAAAAAATTCCAATATTGATGTCAGGAGGTCGCCTATCTAGGCTATCTCCTGTCAAAGGAGGGAAGAAGATTGACACCTGAACGAATAAAACACATTTCTGGCATGTCTGTCCCAAATACGCAGAAAGAAGTTAGAGCCTTGATAGGAATGGCTTCTTACTGTAGGTTATGGATCCCAAACTTCTCACTAGTGATTAAGCCGATGTTGGCTTTGCCGAAGAAGGGCATTTCTTCACCATTGCCGTGGAACATTGAGCACCAGCAAGCATTTGATCTGCTCAAGACTGCATTGTGCTCGGCACCGGTTTTGGGCACACCAAACTATGAAAAGGCCTTTGTGTTGTTTGTGCATGAATTTGATGGATGTGCTTTGGTGTATCTACACAGGAACATGGAGGGAAGAATAGGCCATGCGGTTACTTTTCTTCCGCCCTTGATCCTGTAGCATGCGCTTTGCCAAGATGTCTGCGAGCCGTCGCTGCTGCTGCTGCGTCTGTAAAACAGAGTGAGGCAATGGTCCTAGGCCATCCTCTAACCCTGATGGTGCCTCACTCTATAGATGTTCTATTGAACAGAACTCAAACGCAACATCTCACTTCCGCACGGTTGACGAGATATGAATTGATCTTGTTTGCTCCCCACATACAAATTAGGAGGTGTTGTGTTCTTAATCCGGCTGAACTCTTACCTTTCCCGCAAAGTACTGCTTGCAGTGACGAAGAGTCACATGACTGTCTCTATACTACCGAACAAGAGACAAAAGGTAGAATTGATCTAAAGGACACTAATTTGAATAATCCACAAGGGGAGCTGTTTTGCGATGACTCCTCCTTCAAACTTCCGGATGGTACATCCACAGCTGCTTATGCAATCACCACATTAAACATGGTTGTGGAAACTAAGAGAATCACGCATAACTCCGCGCAGGCCGCAGAGATTATCGCATTGACCCGAGCTTGTGAACTTTCCGAAGGGCTTACAGTAAACATATATACTGATAGTCAGTATGCCTTTGGGGTGGTTCACAATTTTGGTAGACTTTGGTCAGAAAGAGGGTTCTTAACTTCACACGGTACAAAGATTCAGCATGGCTCCCTAATAGTACAACTGCTCTCAGCGCTTGCACTCCCTACTCAGTTAGCTGTCATAAAGTCTGCAGCACATCAAAAGATTATAGATGATATAGGAAAAGGGAACGCTTTCGCTGATCAGATAGCTAAATAGACTGCCACCAACCTTTCCATGGAGATGTACATTTCAAGGGAGACTGTAAATGCCTATGCAATAGATGAGGGTGTTGACTCTGTTAAGGACATCCAAGCCAATGCCACACTAGAAGAATCCAAGAGATGGGCAGAGGGCTTGGGGAAACTCGATGATGATGGGTGGATGTAGTTGAAGGAAAATGGCTACTTCCTGACGCATATGTAGTGATGATGGTCGTCATGGCTCATTGCCCTACCCATATATGTGCCCGAAAGCTTACACGAATGTTGGAGAAAGTTTGGGCAAATGACAAAATCTCTAAAATAGCTGAGTATTATGTTCAGAATTGCATGATCTGCTTGCAGCAAAATGTGGGAAAGGGAACATCAACTCCCAGGGGAAGTTTTGGTCCACCTTCTGTCCCCTTTGAGGTTATCCACTTTGATTTTATTGAAATGGAATGGTGTAATAACTTAAAATATGTGTTAGTTGTAATGTGTGCTTTTAGCAAATGGGTTGAGGCTTTTCCTGTTAAGGACACTACAGCCATGACTACTGCAAAAACTATGTTGAAAGAGTATTTTCCTAGGTTTGGGCTACCAAGAGTCATCTGGTCGGACAATGGTCCACATTTTGTCGCTGCTGTAATTCTGCAGATATTTACGGTATTACAAATCGACAAACGGTTCCATTCGGCCAGACACGCTCAGAGTACCGGACTAGTATAAAGACACAACGCCATCATCCAGAACAAGCTTGCTAAGACGTGTGCCGGCACCAAACTAAAATGGCCGGACGCCTTACCGATTGTGTTACTAGCTATGCGTACAACCCCTCAAACTAAGACTAGGCTCTCTCCATTTGAGGTGGTAATGGGGAGACCTGCGAATATCTGGAACCTTCCAAAATATCGATCTTTAAAGAATGTCAAAAATTTACTTCTTTCAGATTACTGTAGCCAGTTGACTAAAAACCTGTATTTGATTTATCACCAGGTGTGAGAGGCTTTACCTGTACGATACGAGGGCCCAGGTCATAGCATCCGGCCTGCAGACTGGGTGTTAACAAAGGCATTTGAACAATCCTCTTGCCTTGCACCTCGGTGGCGGGGCCCATTCCAGGTCCTGCTGGTCACACAGACTGCGGTGCGTGCCACAGGCAGAAAACATTGGATCCACGTGACGCATGTCAAGAGACTTCCACACCCGGTGCCATACGATACAGAAGAAACAGAACCCCTGACCAATACTGCAACCAACGATCCCGAAGCAGTAACCAACGACGAGAGTGCATCGGAGTCTCTCTCTGAGCCCGTGAGGGCTGGGGAACCAGCCATTTTGTCTCCACACTCTCCAAAAGTTTTGTTTCCAGAAACTGTTGTTCCGGATCTTGCATCTTCACTTGCTCTTGATACGTTGTTTCCAACGGGAAGTGACGACACATTGTTCTTAGATCAATCAGTACCGGGGGCAAAGAGGTACAATTTGCATCCAAGGAAATAGACTTACGGCACGGTTCGGCTGTGCATGCGAAGAAGAAAGGAAAATCATCAAGGTGTCATGAGCATGGGTCATGCCCCTAGATTAGCCTCTAAGAATTTGTGGACCACGGCTTATCATGCTTGGTCTGTAACGAGGGAAAACCCATGTCTAGGCTATATGGCAGAAGACACTTCCTCATTACCTAAGATGGGGGCCTAGTGGTCCTCTGGGAAGTGATTGTGATGGTCTAGTGCTTCACACTCGCTGCATATATAAGCCCCTCCCTTCTCCTGCTCCGCGCTTCGCGTCGTCTGCTTTGCAGCGTACACTTACCGCGGTGCCAGTTCCAGTCACAGTTTTCCTCAGCCCATTCTTGAAATATCCTTTACCGTAGTTTTCATTGTTCCCTCTTTAGTAGCCTTGTAACTTCCCTGTCCTTATCACAGTATTCCATAGTGTTCGTTTTTTCATTCAGCATTATCGGCAGTTGCCTTCACGTCTGCCGCAGCACTGTTGCCGCGCTCATTCCTGTCAGCGGAATTTTTCGTTGAATCTCCGTCAGCTGTTTGAAGTTCATTGTCTTGTCAATCTACATTTATCGCAAGTATTGGCTGTTAAGGTTATAGTGTGCACTTGTTTTAGCGATCATTAGATTGACAGCATGCCTTTTCCAGTCAGATGAATTACTTAGTTTTTGTGTCAGCTGTAAGAAGTTGTTCCCCTGTCAGTCAGCCTTTTACACACACTGTAGGGTGCCGCAATCCTGTGACAAGGTTTTGAGTTACCACATATTGGGTGCTACAATTTTCCCAGTCAGCGGAACTAACTAGGGTCATATTAGTTAGCTGTTGGAAGTTGCCTCCCTTTAGTTAGCATACTGCACATTACGAACAAAGCTAGTGTTTCATGTAAAAAGGCAAGCACATTAATTGAGAGTGTAAGGCGTAGTTCTTCTTGGTTGTTAATGCCCAGAGGGGAACCACAATACATTTTCTCAGGAGTTGACATTGTCCGGTCACTTGTTCACACGCCCATGTAGGCGTTCCTCATTTTTTGGTTTAGGAAGGTTAGGAGTTCCTGTTCTTGCACTTTCAATTGTTAATGCAACAGCTCCCTTTGTTCTATTCTAGGCAAGGATAGCGTCTATCTCCTACCTTCTCCCAATAGCTCTCTCTCTCATATTATGCACACTAGTGGTCCTACTCCCTTCAGAAAATACATTTCATCTCCATTCTTCAGAACAAGCGCCCCGGCGTAGAAGCAGGATGGAGAGCTCACCAACAAATAACAAAACGTTAAAAAAAACTGGAGAGTTAGAGAGGTAATTACTGAATTGGTGCATTTGACAAGCATATTGAGGATTGTCGAACGTTTTTTCTTAGATAACCTGACTACATAGAGTTACAACGCACACTAAGAATAGTACAACCTGATTTTCCAGAGAAGTGCTCCCGCAGAGTTTTTTGAGGTAAGCGTCACACAAGGGCTTGCTTTTTGCCCAAGTAATTGTTTGAAAAAGGGGATTCTGTTGGCTAGGGTTGTGGAAGGACTAAGAAGCCGCTCGGCCAGGAGGTCGCCAGCAAATAACATTGGGGTTTTTCGTTTGAAGAATGCAATGCCTGCAACAGCTACCGCTCGTACAGGACTGATAAATGATCGTGTGACCAGCAGTGAGAATGGACAAATTGTTTGGGCCCCGAAAACGTACTGTTGTCTTTTTATAATGTCAATTGGTTTTATAATAGTAACTGTTAAGTTTTTGGTACCTGGAAGAAGTGCATCCATTCGAAACCTTGTTAGCGACTGAAAATGTACCCACTGTCCCTACTCCTTTTGTGCATTTACATACTTTATCTCCTAGAGACTCTCAGCATAGACAGAGATATTACAACAACACATTATTACTTATCATGAATGTTACACATGCCATTTTTAATAAATCCAACTGTTGGGTCTGTTCGCATTTACCGCAACACGGGGATAAGGGGCTAGGTTGGTATATTCATCCTTTACCTTTGACAACTGCTTGTCATGCTTCTCTTAGAGCACTATTCTTTGGCCGATGGAACGATAGCATCTCGGGGAACTTTGATGGTGCTAATTTGAATAGTTTTGAGAAACGTGTTCTTATGCCCTTGGGATGCTTGCTTTTCGCGAATAGGAGCAAGCCCAAAGTTGCTTCTATTAGGCCTCCTGATAGACTGTCTCGTCCTTTTCAAACTTTGATTTCTTTCAAGATGGCTCCTATAGGCAATAAGGATGCCATGCCTCCATTTTACACTGTTAACCATAGCCCCGATTCAGTTTCTTTCTGCATACAGAGGAATGGTACTCAGTCAATGGGAAATTTTAAAGGTTGCGCCAACGTTGCGAATTTGACTGGGGAAGACAAACCTTTGTATGTAGGCGAACCTGTCTACTTTGTTTGCGGTAATGTAGCATTTCCATGGTTACCTAGGGATTGGCTGGGAACTTGTTATTTAGGGATCTTGTTACCCAGGGTATTCATAACCAGTACTGTAGAGGTTTCAAAGGGTCGTCCACGACGGGATGAGAATGGTGACACTCCAGCACAGGTTCTGGGAGACGTAGCGAAATCCCTTGTGCCATTTTGGGGAGAAATTGCGAACTCTGAAGACATCAGGAGATTAGCGAGAGTACTGGAGAGAACAATCAACCGGACCACGGACATACTCTAAAATATGACATTAGAACAGAAAGCAATAAGAATAGTAGCACTTCAGAACCGGATGGCATTAGATGTCATTCTGGCTGAACGTGGTGGAGTGTGTAAATTAGTGGGGTCCGCTTGCTGTGTTTTCGTGCCAGATTCCTCCCCAACTATCTTCAAGGCAATACAGAATCTGCACGTCGTTAGTTCAGAAGTGCATGTTCCCGAGAGAAACTGGGATCTTAGCGCTTGGTTCTGGGACTTCTTGCGATCTTGGGGTTGGAAGGTGCTTTCGGTCTAACTGATCATTTTGGGAATTCTGTTGTTTCTTTGTTACTGTATACAGTGTTTACCTAGTATATGTTCGATGCTAGGGGGATGTTGCGCACAGGTGATAGGTACAATAGGACACAAGGTATACACCCCAGATAAGAGTTCCAAACAGTATGTGCTGGAAGAGATTTTTATAAATGATCTAATGGCAATAGATATTTCTGACAGTGATTCAGGGTGTATGGATGTTGAGACTTAGAATTGTTCGTAAGGTCACCAGAAGTAGTTTAGAGCTTGGCATAGGCCAAAAGGAGGGTTTGTCGAACGGAAAATTATGTCGTGCCTCCTATACTGTATGAATATATGTATATTGGCCTACGCCAAGCTGTTTATAAGCCACTTGCGAGGAAAACCGCGTTGCAAGGTCTTGACCTTAGATCAGTGTAAGCCGCCATTTTAGATCTACCCGCCATTTTAGATTCTCCTTCTAAAGTCACCCTGTGTTCTAAGATGGTGGACAATATCATTCCGAATGCAACATGGCCGTCTTGACCTCTGTGTACAATCTAATGTATAACTTGCCTGCAGGCTACATGTTAGGATCATGAACTGAGACCTTGTCCTTCGCTGACCTGTGTGTAGAGGATTGCTTGCACCACCGAAGCTAATCCATGAGCATATGTTAAACACAATGTATTTTAATACTGAAATGTGAACACTTGCTTACATTGAATAAAACTGTTTGAGAAGGATTAACATGAAATCCTAAGATATACTGTTGCCATTGAGGCTTGTTAGTGAATACATTAAAGGTAAACCCTAAATGTACAGATGTACGAACTCGGCACGAACCCTAGATCTGTAATGTATTAACTTATATTAACCTGGGAAATGGGTTGAACATCATGATTTCGAGGGTATGAAGAGTGCGACTATTCTAATGTACAGTCCCATTCACTGAGCACACCGAACCACGCTGGAGTTCGCTGTGTCGTACTGAGGGCCGATAGCTATCTGTTGCTTTGTCCTTTGAAACTGTTCAGTATAAAATAAAGATCTTTTTGTATGTTCCTTTGTAACCCGCGTTTGGTGTATTTCCTTTTGGGGTACTCAGCCTCGATAACTTCTTTTTGTTTTCACAGAACTTCATAGAGAACCATGGGACCATAGCTTCTCCCTTGAATGTCATCTCCTCTCCCAAATTCCCTAAAAAGGTCAGGTGGAATGAGGAGTGCAATCAAGCCTTTGAAGGTCTGAAGAAAGCCCTTTATCAAGCTCCAGTCCTAAGAACTCCTGACTATCACCATCCCTTCATTGTACAAACTGATGCTTCAAATGTAGGTATAGGTGCAGTCCTTAGTCAACTGGATGAGAAAGGTAGGGAACACCCCATTTGTTTCATCAGCAGGAAGTTAAAGGATCCTGAGGCAAGGTGGGCAACAATAGAACGTGAATGTTTTGATATTGTGTGTTCACTGAAGAGGTTTAGACCATACTTGTATGATCTACCTTCATCATTCAGACTGACCACCAACCCTTGAGATGGCTGATGCAAATGAAAGGGGAAAACCCAAAGTTACTCAGATGGTCAATCTGCCTGCAAGGGTTTGATTTTTCCTTTGAGCACAGAGCAGGAAGTCACCACCAAAATGCTGATGGTCTCTCTAGGATGTTTGTAACTGACTAGAGGTCTGAAAACCATCCAGGAGTAGATTAAATCCTCCTGTCCCTTAGTCTGGGGGGCGGGGGTGAGTGTTAGGGAGAATTCTCATTTCCTGGCTAATTTCCCTTACCTAGTGAGTCCCTCAACGGCTTTGCTGGATTTCTGGAGTTATTTCTTTCCCCTTGGTAAGAGTGTGAGCTTTCCCCCACTCTTACCCCTTACCCATGTTTGCTATGTGTCTTTTACCTGTTTTTAGGATTGTGGTCTCTGGAGTACACCACTTCAGTGGCCCCCTTCTTCAGTGCAGTGACACAGGGATGTCATTCAGACTTCCCACCAACTCCATTTTCTGAGGATGACTACTGTCCCCCAGAAAAGAGTAAAATTACCATTAACTTTACTTAGTCAAATTAACCACAGATCCAGTACACCCCATCTTACATAGAGTACTGGAAGGGTTAACTCTTAGCCCTTTTTATCTGTACCTCTTAGAGCATTGTTTCGCTCTTTTAACCTTTAGAATTGGCTGGTGGCAGTGGTATCTACCCTAAACTTTTCTACCGCGGTTATCTTATATAAACGTGGTAGTATTGTAGGCTATTGTATTAGCCTCCAACTTAAACCTGCTTGACCAAATGCTTTTTCTTTTGGCTCCGGTGCGGTTTATTCGCAATTTCTTTTTGTTAAACTCCTTCTTGCGTTTTACTTTGCGCGGCAAACCAGGTTTGCCTTCTTTGTTCACTGTCTTTTGGCGGGCTTCTGCCAAGAAGCCCTCCTCTAGGCGCCTGGGTGTCTAAGTGGGCTGAAGGTGAGGGAGGGGTGTAGTCACCCCCTGCACAGGGTATCCTAGGAAACCCAAGTCGCACTTTTTCATGAGTGGCTGAGGTGGTTGTCCGGGCTGGACAACCCCCCTGCTGTGTGATTGACAGCCAGGCTGTGTGAATGGGGGATTTTCGCATAAAAGGCAGGTCTCTTGGGGTGGAAGTCAGAGAGTCGCCACTGGAACTACAAGGAACCGAAGAGAAGCGGAGGAGAGGTTGACTGCTGCAACTATCCCGTACTGGTGAATCCCTGCTGCAGCCTGAGCTATCTACCCTTCAACGACGAAAAGAAGATCCAGTACGGAGTCTTTTTCCCTTGAGCCTGGTGGGGATAACCAGCTTGTCTTCTTCAGTCAGAGGAATCCCTTTGTGGTCAAAATCGCTGCACACTGCTGTAGTGGTCCGGATAGCCACCTGAAGATCCTCTCCTGTTTTTAAGGAGTGCACCTTTTATTCTTTGTCACTGCTGCCGGCCTCATCCCTGTGTGGTGCAGACCCCCTGATCGTCCTTCTTCGTGCCGAACCTCTATGAATCGTGGGTCTGCAGGAAACTACCAGGAACTACTGCCGTGGCACCAGCTTCATCCTTTCAGAAAGGTAATGTGTCCTGCTTGAGGAATTTGGGTGAATCCCTATTTCTCTTCCTTAAGACTTGTCCTTACTTTTCCCTCCTTCTTATAACTTTTGCTTCCGAAGATTGACAATATAAAAGTACTATTGGCTTTGTTGAATCATGAACTGTCCGACTGTGTGATCCTCGACAACAGGCACTGGTGTCACTTGACTCTGGCTCTGGCCCTTTGACTCTTGAATTCCTGTCTATGAGTGTTCTTCGATTCTGTCTGCCTAACTATAATATTGCCTATGATTTTTGCCCCCAACTCCCTCTGGGTATCTCAGGTGCTAAGTGTGTTTTTGCCCCGGTAGCATTTCTTGCCGCGGATACGCGTTTATTTAGTAGACCGAACTGTCAAAAAGTGATCGCAATCGTATTCTCGGTAATGTGTCTTGTTTCATAACACTGGTCCGTTCAAACACAGGGTACTTACCTTGATTGATACCGTACAAAGTGAATTGGTTAGTTGTAGTGTATTTTACATGTGGTTTTGAATGTAATAGAATTGTCGTGTTGATAACGAATGGTTTAAAAATAAATGTACTTATATTTTTTACCTGAAACCTTGAGTCAGTGTTTGCTTGAGTCACAGTAATAGTGGTCCCTTTGTGTAATCTCTGCTACTGCTCATATACTCTTGAGATAAGCCTGGCTGCTCTGCTACTGGTACCACTTTAACATAGTAGTACAGGCTTGTACCAAAGGTAAAACTTGTATTGCCACCTGTAGTCTTAATTGTGTGTAGTGGTCCCTAAGGGCACTGCACAGGATTCTGCCTAACAAAGATTAACGTAAAAAAATCGAGAATCGTAATTGTCGGGAAAAGGAAGAAGAAGGGATGCCCTACGAAGGCATGGTTCGTCGATGGTGAGAAAATCCTTGAGGTCTCGGCACTTACCTATCTTGGCCTGTGGCTAAATGATAGTATTGCTGATACGCAAAGGGAACAGGTGCTGCGGAGCAAGACAAAGAATCTAGCTGCTCAAGCCATCATCATCAAGAACCGATATTGTAAATGTTCTCTGTCTCCTTTGGTCGATTTTCTTCGATTAAAAGTGTCCCCGATCTTAACCATCGGGCGAAAACATCGTTCTCACTTTTGGCACTCATGTGGGGCAGACTGGAGGGCATCCTTTAGAGAAGGGTGTTACGCCTACCAAATTGTGCCCCTATCCAGGTGATACGAGCTGAACTGGGGCTGAATTCTTTTTATTCAATTATGGTGTGGAAAAGCCTTTCACTATTTAGGACATGTGCTGCAGAAGAGGTGGTGGAAGGGGGTTTGGCTGCTATTGGCCAAGCCACGAAGAGCCCTTCAGAACTCTTATTGACTGCTTGGAGTGCATTGTGTCTAGGAGAAACAGTGGAATAACTGCGGAACGCCCAGCCAGAGGTAAAAGAAAACTGTATCACCTGGACTTGACTCAATCAATGGAGGCGAGAGCTAATTCAAAGATTTATGGCAATAATTTTAAGGATATAAGAGCAAGAGGTTCCCTCCTGCCTTATTTGTCCAAATTTCCTTGTAAATTTAAACGGGACAATTTTTTGAGGGTGAGGTTGGAACCTTTATCTAACTAAGGAAGTTTTGGAAGTTAGAAGGACGCCAGAATCACTTGATTACCAGTGTTGATTGTGCAACTATGACCAAGAAACTTTGCTCCACCTTACGTTATATTGTCCTGGTTGCAATGAACTTCGAACAAATGGCTGGCCATGTTCTTCTATAAATTTACAATGGTGACAGCGGATGAGTGGTGGGGAGACTGATGTCAAGTACCCAAACCTCCCTGACTTTGGCTCTTCTAGCCTTTGTGAAGGATCTGTTTAAACTGATAGGGGACAAGTAACTCTAATCTAAAAAATGGTGGATGAAAGTAAGGGGAGCATCCATTGATGAGTAAGCAAACTGGGAAACTATGTTCACCCTTAGGAGGGTTGACAAAAAGCAAGGGTGCTCCGAGCAAGGTTCTGGTGTGCGGAGAAAACCTGAAAATCATGAAAATTTGAAATTTAAGAATTTTTGAAGTTTGTGAATTTGTATGTAGTAGTACATTTTTAATGCTTGTTGGGATTTGTACTTTGTATAGCTATGGTTTAAGTTAAAAACATAATGCTAATAAAAAGAAGTTTAACAAAGTTGGGCAACAAGAAGCCTTATCAAAAATGCACCAATTAAATCTTTGCACTCTTTTAGCATTTGCAGATAATATAATTGCAGTTTTATCCACATACATTTTCTAGAAATTATCATTAACATAGCGCATCATTTCCACAAGTGCATGTTGTTGTCCAATATGCGTACGGTGAAATAAAATAATATTGTCTGCAAAGATCAAGGCATTAGTGTGGATGCTGCCTAGCTTAGGAGGAAAGGTATGAGCATTGACAATTCCCTAAATCACATCAGAAATACTAATATTGAACAGGCAAGGGGCAAGGACACAACCTTGCCCTATGCCCATTCCCGTTATTGTTTTTTCTGAGTAAGCACCTCTAGAATTTTGCTGTATGTATATTTCAGTTTCCAAGTTCAGCAGGATGATGATTTTTAACAATCCCTGAGGTATGCCCAACTCCCAGAGTTTGTTCCACAGCCTATGTCTGTCTATGCAGTCAAAGGCTGCACTTGAGTCGACAAAAGCAGCATACACAGGTGCACTCCCTTTTCCCCATGTTTGGTTCCTAAGCAGTTTTAGCAAGAGGCCATTCGATGTAGTTCCCACCCTCTTGCGGAATCCCATTTGGAAGGTGGCCAACATATTAGTTTGGTATACCCACTCATTTAGTTAATCCAAAATGAGCGAGGCAAACATTTTACTTGTATCCAATAGCGCTATTGGCCTATAATTTCCTGTGTTCATGCGGTTTTCCTTCTTAATATTGGCACTAAGTAGCTCTTATGCCAAGGGTTGGGAAGTGACCCTTAAATGCATATATGATTGAATAGGGGAAACAAAAACTCTGCCCAAAGCACAGGATTATCTTTAAGTATAACAGACAAACCACCCGGCCCATCAATCGGGACATTTTCTTTTTTGATATTTAATTCTCAATATCGCGTTTAGTAAATCTTCCCTGCCAAATAGGTAGTACTTGTGTATTCCCGGATATCTCGCGCTTGAAAGAATGATTCTAATTCTTTGTATCTTATTTTGAGTGATTTTTATTATTATTTACAATAATTTAAGTGGTCATACGACACGTGTTTCAACCTCTCAGGGTCTTTATCAAGGCTAATTTGTTGTGTTTTTATTAACCAGGTGTTATGTTATGTTATTTGAATTTATAGAGCACGCTGTCACCAAAGGTATCTTGGCGATGAGGAGAAGACAAGGATGTACAGTCAGTACAGCCACATAAATTTAAAATAACAGGGTCTTCAAGGATTTTCGAAAGGCAAAATGATTGGATATAGCCTTAATGGAAGGATGGAGATTATTCCACATTTGAGCTGCCGCAATAGAAAAAGCCCGGCCTCCAATGCGTTTGCGGCGGAAGGAGGGAACTACCAGCAGCTCTGCTGTGGAAGAGCATAGCATACGAGCAGGGTGGTAACGAACAAACTTAGACTGAAGGTATTCTGCACCTGATCAGTGGAGTGCTCGATGAACAATGCACAATGACTTAAACTTGATTCTTTGACTGACCAGAAGCCAATGCAAAGCACGTAGCACCAGGGAGATATGAGCTCCATAAGGAGATCCAGTAGCAACACGAGCTGACAGATTTTGGCACTGTAGCCGCTGGACTAAGCCCTTAGGTTGCGCGAGATACGCCGAATTACAGTAGTCCAGACGGTTAAGCACCATGGCTGCAACAACTGGAGGGCGAAGAGTAGCTGGAAGAAGCGGTAGAACCTTTTTCAAAATTTTAAGATGAAAGTGGCTGTCTTGCACACAGCGAAAACCTGATCGTGCATTGAAAGAGAAGCAGAGAGAATAACACCAAGGTTTCTAACCTTTGTCACAGGAACCGGCATAGAGCCTAGAGAAGAGGGCCAGAACTAGGACACCCAAAGTGAGGGATCAGGGGGAGGCACCAACCACCAGCACCTCTGTCTTGTCCCCATTCAGTTTCAGCCAATTCCTGCTCATCCACTCGCCTACATCAGTCAGGCACTGTAGGAAACGTGACGACACCTCAGTAGGAGCCAAGTCCAAGCGGATTAGGAACTGGGTGTCGTCGGCATAAGAATAGCACCGGACGCCGAGGGAGCAGATGAGACAGATAAGAGGCCAGATATATATATTGAAGAGAATGGGTGACAAGGCAGAGCCCTGTGGCAAACCACAAGTGAGATTAAAAGAGCGAGACAAGAAAGGAGGAAGAGAGAGCACCTGAGTGCGATCAGCCAAAAAGGAAGAGAACCACGAGAGGATCTGCCCCTTAATCCCAATCTGGGACAGGCGGGAAAGCAAGATGGGGTGATCAACCGTATCAAAGGCTGCTGAAAGATCCAACAAAATCTGGTCCCCATCCCCACCAGCATCAACCAGCCTGGCCATGTCATCCAAGACCGACACTAATACACTTTCCGTATCCCGACCAGGCCTAAAGCCGGATTGAGCGGGGTCAAGCAGTGTGTATGACTCTAAGAAGGAAGATAGAAGAGGGGAGATCAGAGATTCAAGCAGTTTCATAGAAAACGGAAGAAGAGTAATGGGACGGAAATTAGAAAGGAGTGAGGTGTCAAGTGACGGTTTCTTTATCAAAGGGATAGCTGTGGCGATTATAAGTTGAGCTGGGATAACTCCTGTCTGACAAGAGGCATTCACCGATGTAAGGATGGCCCCGGCAATTTCTTTCATAACCACTAACGGAATAACATCAGATGGGGAGCCCGATTTAATCTGTTGTATAGCCCCTCACTGTGGTGAGGAGGTTAAGGATGGCTGGTTGGATTGGAAAACCTCTCACTGTTAGTCCTGTTGGATTATCATGGAATGTGCCAGCTGGGCGTTGGTTCTGGCCAGTTGACCCGATGATCCTTTTGTGATTTTGTCTGGCTAGCAAATGTGAACTGCCAATTAGGTAGAGTGGTACGGTCGAAATTTACTTTACATTATGGATTCAGTCAAAATTTCCTTTGATAGAACACAAGCCAAATGGATTCTTCAATAGGATTAATCTGCAACTTATTATGTGTATACTCTACCTGATTCATTATTTCCAATATCGTCTACCATTTTTAGAGACCAGCATTTGCAGCATAGCAGCACTATCCCTTTACTTAATGCTGAGTTTATGCTGTTTGTGCCAATTTTTATACTTTTGTTCTATTTCCTTAATGATGGTAAATATCTGCTTATTGTAAAGGGGGAAGGTGTTCTTGATTCTCCTTATCCCTTTTCTATACTCTCTTTTAGTATCCGCTACAAGACTATCATAAGTATGGGCTCTGAGAAAGGACCAATTATCAACTGTCTTCTCTATCGTCTCGTACTGACAATTTAAGTGATTATTGACCGTAGTTAGATACAAGCGAATCCTCATATGCCACTTCCAAGGTACCATGCTCTAACCACGCTCTAACCACGTCCGTAGATGTGCTGTAACTGTTCCTCTAGGGGGCGTAAGCACATTTCAATGTAGTCCCATGATTATTAAGCATTAGCTCTACCAAGCAACTGCTCTCTGACGTACCACTAAGAAGAAATTCTACCAAACGCTTCTTGAGTTTGATATATCTGTAGCGCTTTGGCTAAGGTGGTAAAACGTTGCGTAACAAAGAAATAATCTGTGGTAGAGCAGTTTCCACCTCCATGCCAAGATGGCATACCAGGTATGTCACCCACTATGTTCCCATTCATTTTCAGGAGGTGCCAATCATTCATGAGTATGTCCCAAGAAATACCCCTCGATGTTATGCCAGAGGCGTGAGAAGGTCCCATACATCTTTTCCATATGTATGCAGAGGTTGGGCAAATGCAATTTAAGTCTCCTGCCAAAATTATAAAGTAGTATTGTACCAATCAGACAAGAGTGTGCCCATAACCAAAGTCAGCTCATCTGTTTTGGTACATACAGGATTCCAGTATACATTTATCACAAAAAAACTGTATTTTACCCCAAATCAGGCAAGTTGCTAAAACAGAGTTGGAGTCAACATGTCATTCCTTAAGAGAACCTCCGAAGCTGTTATCCACACCAACGATAAGCCCTCCCATTGGGGGATCCCTTGCTCCTTTCCATGCCTTTTATAGTAATAAGGAGTACCCATACAATATAGGAAAAGACGTGAGCCACACTTCCTGTAACAAAAAAAGTGATATTCCAGAGTCTTTGAACTGCCATCAAGAAAGCTATTAAAACTCCTAGAATTCCAGGAAGTAATAGTTATGTCCCTTATGTTAAAGGCATTTATCCTTTCAGCATTTTTCCTAGTGGCTAATGCTGCTGGTAACCAAGACCAGTTTTTCCTGATCTTTATTACTTTATTTTCATTAGGAATGACTTGGACATGTCAAAACCGTCCTCCACAAGGTACAGGAGATAGCCTCCCTAGTGCAAGACAATATATCCGTTTTGTTTCTTACATAGGTCCTATCCTTCCTGCCCTATGTGCAGGTATTATTTCCCTCTCTTGCACCATCAACATATTTATACGCAAACTCGTTAATACCATACATAAAGAATGTCTCCATCTCTTGTAAAATGTAATTGCAACCCACTTTAGAATTGATGTGTCCTACAACAAAGTCTTCACTGTTATCGGCCACAAACTCTACCAAACTAATGTCCGTATGGGTCAATACTCTCAAAGTGGGAGTCATATTAAAGAGCTGCAGCAAGTCAGATATAGATAACAGTAGATGGCCCTCGTCACCAAAAGTCTGCTTAAAGCCATTTACTAATTTTGTCTGATCGGCATTGCAATTTCTTTTTGTCAAATCAAGCAGCTTTTTGAAGTGAATACCAATCTTCTTTTTGGCCTTCAACAGTTTCAAGGTTGCTATTCAAGTCAGAGCCTCCACTCTTAGGCTTTGTAGGTCATGAGTGTGGGTCGACTTTGTTTAGTTCATAGTTCTCCATAGAAGGTGAATGCTTCTGATGCTTTGTTGTCCATTAACAGCAAACATTTAAATCACTATCTGGCGTTGGAGGCTGTAGGTTTTCTTCAGCCTTCTTGGTTGGCTGTTTGCACAGATATTGAATTATGGTGTTTTTCTTAGCATAGGGCCTGGTCACAGGGTTTTATTACCTTTGCTGGTTTTAGCCTTTTGTGTTCTTTTTTTGTTTTTTGAGATCCTATTATTCTCCTTGGAACTTACTTGGTACTTACTTCTCCTGGAATTACCACGATGGAGTTAGAGTCAATGTTCAGGCTCCTTAGGAACATCCTAGCTCCTTTAGAGGTCATCATACTAGGGACCAGAAGTCTCTTCTTCTTAGTTTTGGTAGTAAATTTCTTAGTTGGCCAGTTGGCTCTTCACCAGATGTTACTATATCTCCAACTGGTTGAGATATCAGGTCATTTTATCGCCTCCATTTTGGGAAGTTTCTTGCGTGATTATGCATACATCCACACATTCAACACCCTGTGGTGTCATAACTCAAGTTGTCAGTTTTTCTATTTCATTCATATCAGGCATATCATAAGGGGTGGGAAGGAGTCTATGTAATTAAAATCCTTGCTGGGTTGTTTAAGTAAAGCTCAGTATCATTTGGCTTCTGCCGCAGTCTCCACTTATATCATTTATTTAATTCCATACAATCACTGATTTAATTTAGGAGAACGGTATGCTGCTTTGTTTCATCTCATATGATATTGGAGTCTTACCACTGATTGAAGGACAAGGTGGAAGCTTGCAGTGGTGTTCATCTCCTAAATCATGTTTTCATTCCCATTTCCTGAGGCTAGCAATGTATTCAAGGTGGCACTCTTAGTACAAGAGGTTTCATCAGTATTTCTTTTATTGCTCAGGGAATTCAGTATGGCGGGAGCAGTGTTCACAAATAGAGCCAGCTTATTGGATAGTGTACCTCCTTTGATTCAGCTTCCAGATTATTACGGAGCTGCCTGAAGGCGTTTTAAATCTCCTCCAGCACCTTCTGTGAGTATGTTTGAATGCATTGCAGATCAGGAATTCCCAACTACACTAATTCTGTTACATAGTCTAATTCGGGTGCCATAGATTGTGTTATAGCTTTGACGGGGAAGTACTTTTTAGTTTGGGCTAATAGGTGGCGCTGAAAGCGCTACCTTTAATTCAAAACTATTGTCATTAAAATATGAGCTTTCACATATGGGCTTTGAATAAGGGTCTGTAATGCTTTCCCAAAGGAAATGACATTTGAGGACGGATACACAGTTATTTTGTTATTGAATCCCCCCCATTCCCTGCCTCTAGCCATGCTAATTCCTATGGCTAATCCCACCAATTCCTGCCCATCTCAGAACATCCTCAATGGAGGCAACTATCTTAGATGACTGTCGCTAAGGAAGCTCTCTGGAAAAATGCCAAAACTAGCGGCCATCTTTGAATAGGAAAAATACCATGCATCCACGGATTTTGAGCACTGTCTTTTCGAAGGATTTTGTACACAAATCACATTGTAAACTGAAATGATAAATATATAAATACTTATGTGAGCCAAAAATAGTATGACAGTATAACTTTGTTTTCCCTATTTGGAACTGAAGAATACAAGTATATGAATGCAAAATGATGTCAGCCTAAAAAAATCTTTTTCAGTCAAGTCATAAAGCCACAAAAACAAAACTGTGTGGCAATGCTATCTGTTAGTAAACATTATGGGCCTGATTTGAAAACAAAATGTTCAATGGGAAAATCAATCTCAATGCTCCCAGAATAAATTAACTGCTTGTAGAAGTGCTTTCCTACCGCTTGGGAACTGTCATTTAAACATTCCACCTGCTTGAGAAATGGTAAGCAAGCATTTCTGTTGTTTAGGGCAATTCTGACCTTACTGGGTGGCTCCCCTTTTCTCAGCAAGCGAGTCTGTCGGCTAGGGCTGGTTTTCACCTGTTCTGAAGCGCAAAGACCACATAACAGAGATGCAAGGTGTGGCTGGTGAGTATTGCAGGTAGGGCAGGGCAGTCCCTGGTACATGTTTGCATAGTTATACTTGATTTTGTGTATCATTGATTAGCACCTCTTTGATTGAAACATAATAGAGCTTAAATGTTCATCTTCCCCTCGCCACCTGTTGGGCAAGGTGTGCCCCCCACATGTGACTCTGAGAACCTGATGAAGACATGAGGTTGAATTCTTGTTGTGTCTTCACCTGAAGACACAGGAGAGTTGAACTCTCCTATAATACCCTCCACCGGACAGTAGAACAGAATTCCAGTAAGTGTTCGAGCTCAGCTCCTGAAAAGTATTTCCGGGTCAACCAAAGGTGGTTTCTTGGCCATTCTGTGATGAAGCTAGGCTTTATGCCAGTTACCTGCACTAACAAACTGAGGTGAAATTTGCATGACTCCAAATGCCCCCCCACCCAATCTTATTGGCTTGCTTGTGCAGCAGTGATCTCTGGTGTAGAGCTTTCCTGGAAGGGACACTCTTAAAGCAGGCGCAACATGCATCTTTTTTCTCCATGGCAGGAGAACACTTAGGATCTCAGGGTTGCTTTTGTTCCAGTCAGCAGGCTTCGCTGGCCAATCTGGAGGCTAGCCAGCATTTTGTCCAACCCACTTAACACCAGGACAGGAATGCCCCACATTATCTCTGCACCTTTGCTGCTGCTCCAAGACTGCACCCCGATAAGTAGACATACATAGAGTAAGGACAACCAACATGTGACATTTTTAAGTGCCGTTAGGCAGTACGGCCAGATGCGCTTAGAATGTGACCATGATGGGTGAAGTGCTAGAGTGGAGGCAGAGGAGGGACAGAGGCGGGTTAGAGGCGAGTGAAAACTTTTAGCTTTGCCAGCTAGTATAGATGACTGGGTTGAACAAATGCTGCTGACTGAGCACAGAATGCAATCTATAGGTCACATATTTGAATCCCATTGAGGTGGAATCAGGATTTCATCCATCTGTGATTGACTAAAATTAGGACAATCACGTTTTGTGATTTGTTTTTTCTTTTTAGTAGCGCAGAGCTGAAAGCTATGTCTTTCTTGCGGGCGCAGCAGGAAACGCTGTTTCAATGGATTGCTTTTCTCCCTCAGATTCCTCATCTTGATCGAAATCCTTCATCCAGCTCTGCTGTTCAGAAACTTTTCGACAGGGGGCATAGTGGACCTCGACTCGGCCGCCGATCGTCGATCCGTCTTGTTTGGCTCTCGATCTTCGGCTCCGGAAGTGACATTAGGCATCGTATATATAGCACGTCACTACACACCATGCTTCAATTCCTTTTTTCAATGCACTTGCACGCTGTAACGGGAACACAACTTGAGTTTTACGTTTTCGCAGAAAACCTCAACGCGATGTCATCTCGCAGGGTCTCAGGTTTCAATCGATGCCTCAATTTCGAGGCCAAAATGACGTGTGTCTATGGTGCCTAGATGTTGGTCACAACAGGAAGGCCTGTGCTTTATGTGCAAAGTTGCAACCCAAGTCTCTACGTTAGAGGACCAGTCGCCAAATCTCTGGCACGGGTCCTCTGAGGCTGAGAATGAGGAGCCCATTCCCGACAAGGGGAAAGAACGACATTGCAAGAAGACCAAGAAATGGTCCCACTCCAGGAGTCATTCCTCGTCATCTTCCTCACGGAAGAAGCAGCACCACCACCATTGACACAAGTCCAGCTCGTCATCGGATCGAGGTACGTCCTCAGTGGGGCCGACCACTCGGAAAGAGTGGGAAAGTTTTAAGACTTCCATGCTTGATATGTTTAAGTAACAAGCTGTTGTAGTTGTGGCTCCGGCCCCCAACCAGCAAGCTTTGGTGGAAAAAGTAGCACTCGGTGCTCCCGACCCCAAGCCAGCCATTTCGTCAACAGCATCGACATTGAACAAGCCTTCGGGCATCACGCCTTCCAGGCAGAAGTCGCCTGAGGGCCGTTAGGCCGAGGCCCATGACCCCCGCCGGTTATCCGAGTGTCCCTTAGCACCGAAAGAACCTTCGGCATAAAAAAACCCATTCTCAAGCCCTCTGCACCGACAGTCGGCGACAGTTCAGTTGTGCTGCAGTCGAGATTGGGTTCCTTTGATTTGAAGCAATCCATATTTGGCATCGATGACCCAGGTGACCCGGTTTACACGGCAGCCGGCGGCAACGATTTCCGACGACCAGGCTGAATTATTGCCCTAGCTCAAGGTCTACAAGACGCCAGTGGTCTAGATACTTCCCCATACCTTGAGTTAAAAGAGAGCGAGCCCTATACCCACGCTAATATCAAGTTCAGCACTGTTGAAACCCTTGGGTTGAAGGCGTCCACCACACCTCTTCAGGTGTATGAGCTCATTAACATTTTGGCGAGGGTCCCACAGTTGAGCATAACATGCTATTCAACCCAGCCATTGCGGACCCTTTAGCCTCCTTATGGCAGCACCCTTTTACTATTCCCCCTGTGAATTCCAATTTTACAGGGAAGTCTAGGCCGGCAAGAGGAGACCCTTCTTTCCTCGCCACACACCCTTCTCCGGAAGGGTTGGATATAGAGGCTGCCACTATTTCTACCAGACCTGCGGCATCCACTTCCAATCTGCCTACGGACAGAAAGGGAAAGAAATCGGATGCATTGGCCAGAAAGGTGTTCACCTCTGGCAGCATAGTCCTCAAATCCACTAACATAGCATGTGGATTCGCCAAGTACTCCTTTGGCCTATGGAAAACGATGGAACATGCTGCTGAATACGTCCCTGAGGGTGCCATGCGGGACGGTTTTTTACAGCTAGTGGAGAATGGGAAGGAGGTAGCCAAGCAGTCACTGTAAACGGGCCTGTACCTAGCGGACTGCGTTGACATAGCAATGGGTTCAGTGGTAGTGATGAGACGCCAAGCCTATCTAAAAACCTCAGGCTTCTCTCTGAATGTTCAAAACAGGCTGCTTGACATGCCCTTTGAAGGTGACATGGTTTTTGGTCAGAAAGCGCACAAATCCTTTAAGGAATCCAAGTTGGCTGCTAAATCATTAGGCCTAGCGGCACAGCCGGCCAAACCTGCCTTCAGCTTCGCCTCCAGGGGCAGAGGCTGTAGACGTTATGTACCCTATGGCAGGAAAGTGCAGCACCCGCAAGCCAGGCAAGGGAAAAGGCGCTTCTCGCGTCCCAGAAGGGGCAGAGGGGCCTCTAGAGGCCAGCAAGCAGCAACAGCGGCAGGGTCTTGCGCACCCTTTATACCGCTTTGATTTTCCCCTGTCATGATGAACCGGTTGGTGGCTGGTTGTCAGGACATTGACCCCAGTGGCAAGACATTTTTTCCGATGCATGGGCCCTGCAGTTGATTCGGTGGGGTTATTGTTTGCCTTTTCTAAAGAGGCCTCCAGACAGACCTCCACCTTCCCCAATCCAACCAGGATAGGAGCTCCAGGAAGAACTGAGAGCCCTGTTGTCGAAGGGTGCCGTGGAAGAGGTACCTCCCGATCAGAGAAGGTTGGGTTGGTATTCCTGGTATTTTCTGGTGGCTATGAAGGGAGGAGGTCTTCGTCCCATCCTGGACCTCAGGGCCTTGAACAAGTTCTTGAGGAAAGACAAGTTCAGGATGGTGACGTTGAGAGAGATTTTCCACGCTCTCGAACTTCAGGAATGGCTAGTGTCAATAGACATACAGGACGCTTATTTCCATGTGCCGATACACCAAACGCACAGGATGTTCTTATGGTTCCTCATAGGGGACAAGCACTATCAGTTCAAAGTGCTTTTCTTTGGGTTGACCTCCGCACCAAGGGTCTTTACCAAGCTCATGGCGGTAGTCCGCGGTCCATGCATTTCCATACGTGGACGACTGGCTGATCCGACGGAAGTCGGCGGTGCAAGTCTTGTCTCATCGGGAAGACACCTGCCTACTACCGCACAGGCTGGGTTCATTAGAGCAGTCCTAGACACCCGGGTATTGAAGGCTTTTCCTCCCGAGGAGAGAGTCAGCAGTATAGCCCAGAGGCTGCATTTGTTTCAGAACCCTGCCACCCTTCCTGCGGCTTCCTTCCTCCACCTCTGGGGTCTCATGGCCTCCTGTATTTTTCTAGTGCCAAAGGCCAGGCTGCGTATGAGTTCCCACCAGTGGCACCTGTGGGAGCAGTGGTCTCAGTATCTGGGAGCGCTCACAGATCGCCTTTCAGTGTCAGCCAGGTAGTCTGCGTACTCGGCTGGTGGAACACGCGCAGCAATCTATTGGCAGGGGAACCCTTCTGGCCTCCTAGTGGTGCATCCTCTAAGGGTTGGGGCACCCACTGCAAGGATTTGCAGGTGAGCAGCCTCTGGTCTCCATCAAAAGGCAGGTAGGAAGAGACCGCTAGGGGGCACGGACCAGGATGGTTGTGTGAGGAAGCAGCTCTGTCTCCAGGTGTTGGGCCCACGAAATTGATCCTCCACCCAGTGGAGCGCGAGGCTATCCAGCACCTGCCTGGAGCACCGGCAACCCAGGAGGAGGTGTAGGCTGTGGCGGGCCCTTGTCGCGATCAGAACCAACAGCAGCAGGAGACGGTGAGGAAGTCCGGGCGTAGGCGAGAAGAGGTGCAGAAAGTCGTGGCAACCTTCCCCTCACCATTGACGTCCGAGAGGGGTGCGCAAGTCGAGGAAAGGGTCGGAGCAACAACCAGGGACCCCCGGAACAGGCAGTGGGACTATGTGCAGTTTCCCGCAGATATTCAGGAGCTCTAAACCGTTCATTCGTAGTGCCGCATGAAAGAAGCGAAAGACGGTGAAACTACAGAGAGGGGACCCCTGCAAGCGAAAGCGGGAAGCAAACCAGCACATGCCCACGTGGCGCCAGGAGGTGAGAACCCCCAGGGGATTACAACATGACGTGGGGAGACCCGAGGAGGGGATTGAGGGGGTGACCCCTAGAACTGCTGCAACCCGGACCCAGAGGGTGGAATCCTGACCAAGAACTACTCTGGGGACACTACTCTGCATGACACCATACAGAGAGAGCCAAATGGAACACTTGAGGTGACACATACAGACACCAGATGAGAATACGTCATAATAAAGGACAGTGGAAACAGCCCCAGACCAGGCCGTGGAGGTGAAACTCGGCTGGGGGAGCCATAACTAGAGGTGACAAGGGAGAGCCGGGCCCAGACCCTACGCCAGGACACACACAGTGCCTGGACACAGGCATACCCTCATAGAAGGAGCGAGGAGCCCTGGTGGGGTGCCAAAAGGGCCCGTTAGGTGGCCAGAACCTGCAAAGTAACACATAGGGTGCAGGGGCAGTAGACCCTGAAACACTGGGGTGCAGACCCTCATAGCAAAGCGGGGGTGGCCGGAGAAGCCAGAGACGAGCTTGGAGCCTAGGGAGGCGACGGACAGAGTCACTGAAACAATACCATCCCTAACCTCAAAAGAAAGGGGGCTGCACCCGGCTGAGAGAGCAGGTGGTCGTCCTGGAGGAGGTACGAGAACAGATTGTAACCACAGGGGGGATCCCCACGGGGGTACTGTCATTACAACACTTCCGGAGATAGTCGGGGAGTGCCCAGGAGGGAACCCCTTCTGACCTACATGAAATGGCGACCAGAGGGCACGTCTGCTCCTATCCTGACCAGAGAAGACCTGAGGGACATATTTCAGGAGATTAAAGCAATTAGGACGGACATCCAGGCTTCCATTTGTGACCTCAAGGGCAGGGTTGATAAATTATAGGATAAGATGGAAGGGATGGAGAACAATCACTTACAGGTGGACATCCTCGACATGAAATATGAAGCACGTTTGGCAGACCTCGAAATGCGGGAGGAAGAAACTTTGTTGAAGCTGGACGATTTAGAGAACAGAGAGAGGCGCAACAACCTACGCATCCTGGGAGTGAAAGAACAGAAAGGGGAGTCAGCAACGGCAGTGGGACGGAAGGTACAAGGCCTGATAAACCAACTGTTTGCCCTAGAAGGGGGTAAAGAGGTACAGCTGAAAAGAGTCCATACAGGCGAAGGCGGTGGTTGTAAAGGCCCTAGGTCTATAGTAGTTCGCTTCCTCAGATATAGGGAGAAGATGGAAGTTCATGAAAAAGTGAAGTGCCTGGGGAGCTTCCTATATGAAGGCGACACGATCAATGTATTCCAGTACCTGACAGGACTGATGTTGATCCGCCGCAGAGACTGCCAGCCCCTCACGCAATGGCTGACCGATAAGGGCATCCAATGCCGTTGGTCCTTTGCCTTTGCTCTGACATTTGAACTCGGACAAGTGGATTACCGAGTGACCAGTGGTCAGGAGGCGCAGCAGGTGCTCTAGGTTCTCAAGGGCAAAGATATGACCGTGGAGCAGGAGGGGGCAGAGGTGACATCACTGGAACAGCAAGGGCCACTGGGTCTGCAGAGTACAAAAAAGAAGATGCACGATGGCAGGAAATTCAAGAATCTGAATTCCCCCCCCCCCACAGAATGAGAACGGAGACAAGAGATGACGGAAGTGGAGGCGCAGACCAATTGGAGAATGGGTTAGCTAAGTGTGCAGAACTACCACCGGGGGGAGATGAGGAGATAATGGGGACAACAGGAGCGACAAGACTTCATCCTTGGTGGCACACCTTAGGGTGGGCGTCTCGAGCAAGACAATCTTTAGATGGTTGAGGGTGGCAGGGGGGCAAGGTGGACTCAGGAATGTCTACAAGGAAAGGCAGATCTGAAGTAGATATGACGAATTCTGTATTGGTTGAAACCTAGTGGTCAGGAAGGGAAATCATGGTTCCGAATGGCGCATCCTGAGAAAGGGGGCTGGGTGGAGGTTATCAAGGTGGGATCTTTGAATGTTAAAGGCCTGAACTCCTCCACAAAACGTTCCTTGCTGTGGAAAGAAATGCGGAACTGTGACCTAGGTGTGCTCCTTGTGTAGGAGACTCAGATGGTATATGGGGAAGAAAGACACATCCGAGGGCGCACATTGGGCAGGTTTTCTGGGCTTCGAGGCCTATTAAGAAGGGAGGAGTGGGGGTCATACTTAATCAGAGAATGAGAATGGTGGATCCAGTGGTCTGGCTTTGAGCTGATGGGAGGGCTCTGGTGGTTTCGTGGGACCATAGAGAATTCACAGTTGACCATATCATCCATATACTTCCCAAATGTTGGCCAAATGCAGTTCTTGAGAGTAGACATGGGGGAGACACTTGACAGGACGCAGGGCTTACTCATCGTAGGGTGAGATTTTAACATGTGGGCAGACAGAGAAATGGATCATAGCGGTGAGCAGGTCCTTCCGGGGGCAGGGGTGGATCTTCGGAAGGAGGATTGGTGGATTACATGTGGGACCAGGGGTTGATAGACGTGTGGCGGGATTGTCACCCAGCTGAGAGGGGCTACACCTTCTCCACGTCAACCCACGGATCTAGAACAAGGATTGATTACCTGTTCATGCATCAGCAGCATGTCAGTAGGGTTAATAAATGCGAACATCTCCTGATTAGCTGGTCGGATCACGACATGGTGGAGATGGACATAACCCTGACAGGTTTGAGACCACAGGATTCCCTTTGGCGGTGCAACGACCTCCTGAGGGACGCCATCTTTGCAGATGAAATTAAAGGTGCAATTGGGGAATTCTTTCGACTCAATGATATGGGGGAATTTGAAAAGGACAGGGTATGGGAGGCGGTGAAAGCAACATTGAGGGGCCTACTTATCAGGGAGGGTGCCTCTAAAAAGATAATTAGGGTCTTATTGGCCGGAAACCTCAGGGGAGAGATTTGTCACATAGAAAGAACAGAAGGTAAGGGGGAAAGAGAGAAGGAGGAGGACCTCAAGTCGGCAAAGAAAAGCAGCAGAAGCTAAAAGATATAGAGATGGGAAAGGTGCTTGCTAGTTTACAATACCTGAAACAAAGATACTATGAGAAGGGGGATAAGGCTGATGCACTATTGGCGGCGATGCTCCCGAGCAGGGGAAGTGACTTGTGAATTTGCTGCATTCTATGGGCATCTGTACAGGAGAGAGTGGGGGACAGACGAGGCAGCACTGGAGACATATCTGGCAGAAGTATCCCTGCCAAGTGTCCACAGCTGGTAGATCATTGAATTAGACAAGCCAATCACTTAGGAGGAAGTGTCGAAAGCTATAGCACGGCTAAAGCTGCGGAAGGCACCAGCGCAGGACCGATATACAGCAGGTTTTTATAAGACCTTTGCGGGGTTCCTGACGTGACACATGGCAGGCCTTTTCACTAATATCATGGCCACCGTGAGGTGGAAAGGCATTGGTTACAGTTATACTGAAGGCGGATAAAGACCCAGAGAACTGCAAATCATATCGACCCATCTACTTAATGTGGACGCAAAAATCTTTACCAGTGTGCTGGCTACACGAATGGAGGGCCTTATGCCAAAACTAATCCATTCAGATAATTTGGGATTTATTCAAGGCCGACAAGGGGCAGACAGCCTGCACAAAACGCTACATCTTATGGGGGCTGCCGTGGGGGAGGAGGGGAACCCAGTTCTGGTGGCCGTAGATGCCAAGAAGGGTTTTGATCGGGTGGACTGGGGTTTTCTTTATGGGATGCTCAAGAAATGTGCATTTGGCGAGGGGTCCAGAAGGGCACTCAGGCACTATATGCAACTCTGACGGCCAGGGTCACAGTCAATGGGAGAATATCATGGGCTTTTCTGTTACAATGGGAGACAAGGCAGGAATGTCCTCTGTCACCCCTCCTGTTCGCTCTAAAGATGGAGATATTGGTGGAGCACCTGAGAAGGACCCCATGGTCGAGGGCATCAGGGATGGTAACAAAAAGAGTTTAAACTAGGGCTGTACATAGATGATGTCATGCTACACCTAATGATACGGTCCAGTCCATCCTTGCGGCCATGCCGGTAATTGACGAGTTTGGGAGGTTCTCGGGATTCAGGGTGAATAAAGGAAAATCTGTGGTTTTCCTGTTCGCTTTAGATGGCATTAGAAATGTAGAAGAATTGAAATCACTGGGATTGCAGGTTGAGCTGAAAGGGGTGAAATACCTGCGGATAAACATGGTTAGACCTGGAGAAGACCTGGGCCATGCTAATTACCTTCCTTTGTTTGATAAGTTGTTCTCAGAAATTGACTCTTGGTGAAAGAGGCAGTTGTCGTGGATGGGGAGACTCAATGCCATAAAGATGAATCTCCTCCTGAGGGTATTATATTCGTTCCAACTGTTGCCGATCCGGCCACCGAAGCACACTTGAAAGAGGCTAAGCGACGCAGCCTGAGGTTCCTCTGGCAAGGTCAGAAGACCAGGGTGGGATACAGGATGGTAATACTACCGAAAGAAAGGGAAGGAGTGGGATTACCAGACCTGATGAGGTATAACAGGGCGCCGCAACTTCGGGCACTGGTCACGCACCTGATGGAGGACTCAGGTAAGCAGTGGGTATTCCTGGAAAATCAACATTTACTCCTGGCAATGGCGGGGGAATGGCTCTGGGTCCTGAAGAATAGACCCCAGAGGCAAATAATCCTGGGAGTTCACAGGGAAGTACAGGGCATGGGGGAAAAGGGGAAAGGATTACCACCTGGCCTTCCACGATGAGCCACATTTGGGCCCCTTTGATAAGAGACGCAATACCCAAGGTTGAACGGTACCAGTCATGGTTTGAGGGGGGACTGGCCAGGGTGGGTCAATTGGTGAAAGGAGTCGAGTTATAGGCATACAGGACTGGAGGCGGCATTGGGCATAGGCAAATTGTCCGTGTTGCTATACCTCAGACTGAAAGGAATATTCATGGCAGAAAAGTGGAAGGAGCTTATTCTGAGGGACCTTATGCCGGTCGAAATGGTTCTGGATGAGCATGCAGATATGAAAGGTCTCATTTCACGTCTTTACGGGGCACTGTTGGAACCCAGACATGGGGTGATACAGGGACTCTGGGCACGATGGGAGAGAGATCTGGGGATGGCACTGGAGGGCAACCTGTGGCAGCTGATGTATAGGAGGGCCTTTTAGACGTCCATATCGTGCCAGTACAAGCTCCATGCTATAAAATTGCTACATCGCTGGCATTATGATCCGATGCACCTGTCCAAAATGTTCCCAACGGTGGACCCCCCATTGTTGGCATGGATGTGGAGCTAGAGCTGACTTCTGGCACATGTGGTGGGACTGCCCCAGGGTGCAAGTGTTCTGGTCCGGGGTCTTGGGGTGGATCAAGGATACAGGAGGGGGTGGGGGGATGTACAGGCTGGACCCTATGTTGTTTTCTTTCGGGTTGGAGAAGCGGGAAGACCAATGGGACGTACTTTCGCCTTTGGTGCACTATCTCCTCCTGGTGGCAGGCGCTTGTCGGGCCAGATACTGGAAAAGGGGGACCCTCCCCACAGTGAAAGAGTGGTCGAGCACGGCAAAAGGTATATACTTAATAGAAAAGATCACTGCAGCGATCCAAGGGGGGATCGCATCAGTGGAAACGGAATGGTTACAGTTTTGCAACACATTTGGGTGAGGGGAGAGGGGGCAAGCGGCTCAGAAAGAGGGAACCGGCCCGGCAGGATAATAAGCACGGGAGGTGCACCACAGAACTTGATGAGACAAGGATTAAATGTTCAGAGCCCACTTGGTTTAGGACTAAAATGTATGGGCACACTTAAGATTTTAGGAGGAGGTTACCTGAAACAAAGGGAGGGCAGGGGAAGGTGGGGAATTGATGCTATAGCAAGTCATGTTGACTAACATGCTTGTAGAGGGTGGATCCCTCATGTTGTTCAGTTTATTCAATTCTTCACCCTGTTTGAAGTCAATAAAAGGCAATTTACAACAAAAAAATGCCAGGCGGCATATCAACAGGCTGGAGTTGCAGGCCATCAGGTTAGGCCTGCAGGCTTTTGCCTCGTCTCTCAGAGGGAAGCATGTCCTCATCCTGACAGACAACACAGTGGCCATGAACTACCTCAACAAGCAGGGTGGTGTGCACTCCCGTCCACTCTGCACAGAGGCAATTCAGCTGTGGTTCTGGTTGTGAGAAAACCAAATCTCAGTCTCAGCAGTTCATCTGGCAGGGGCAGAGAACACCTTGGCAGATGCTCTGAGCAGGCACAGCACAGTCTCACAACAGTGGGAAGTGTGTCAAGAAGTCCTCAAGGAGGTCTTCGCTCTCTGGGGTACCCCGGCAGTGTATCTGTTCGCCACGGGGTCCAACAGGAAGTCGACCAGTTTTGCTTGAGGAAATTCCCAGTGAATGGCGCACTGGTAGACATGTTCCAGGTGGATTGGATCTACCCTCACCAGTACGCCTTCCCCCCGATTCCCATCATCCCTTGGCTTCTCAGGAGGTTGAAGAAATTTCAGGAGACCATAATCTTGATCACCCCAGATTGGGCGAGGAGACCGTGGTACTCCGATCTCCTGAATCTGACCATCTGTCCACCTCACTGGTTGCCTCGGCGTCTGGATCTCCTAACCAGTCGGAGGGTTTAATGCTCCATCCGACCCCGGATTTCCTATCCTACATGCGTGGGTCTTGAGAGGATGAGGTATGATGACTGGGACCACTCAGAGGAGGTACTTGAGGCGTTGATGGCTGCATGCAGACCTTCTACAAGATCTCTGTGTGCAGGTGGAGAAGATATGAGGCGTGGAGCAGAGAACACGAGACTGACGATATCTCTTGCCCCACCACAGTTCTGTCACTGGCCTCTTCAGGCCTTTAGGTTGCCACAGTCAAAGGGTATTTGGCAGCCCCGTCTGTGTTCAAGAGGTCCCCAGACCAAGGTTCCTTTTTTACTATTCCAGTCATGGACCAGTTCCTGAAGGGCCTCCTGAACAAGTTTCCACCAACCCCATTAATTGTCCTAGATTGGGATCTTAATCTGGTTTTGAACTACTTCATGGTGGTTCCTTTTGAGCCATTGCACTCATGTTATTTGCAGCTGTTATCCCTTACGACAGCGTTCTTGGGCACAATCACATCTGCCAGGAGGGTTAGCGAGCTACAAGCCTTGTGCTGCAATCCTCCCTTTCTGAAGCTCTTTCGTGAGAAAGTCTCTCTTAAAGACAGACCTGGGTTCCTTCCTAAGGTGGTTTCAGAGTTTCATCTGTACCAGTCTATTGATTTACCTGTCTTTTACCCTCCTCCACATCCCTCGAAAGAGGAAGAGCGATTCCTCTGGCTTGACCCCAAGAGAACTTTACATTTCTATGTTGCTCGCACATCCGAATTTAGAAAGTGAGACCAGTTGTTTGTGGCCCATTCCTTGTCTAGAAAAGGCTTTGCCATCACTAAACAAACCCTGTCACATTGGATTATTTTGTGCATATCCGAATGTTACCAATCAGTAGGCAAGGAGCTTCCAGCGGCATCAGGGCCCACTCAACCAGAGGGGTTTCAGCCTATACAGCCCTGCAGAGAGGGGTTCCTGTTAGGGATCTATGCATAGCAGTCACTTGGTCATCCTTACATACATTCACCAAGCACTATGCCTTGGATGTTGCACGGGGAGATGATGCAAGCTTTCTTAGGTTGGTTGTACAGAATCTACTGGTTTAAATCTTTCTCCCATCCTCCGTTATTGTAACTGCTTTGGTAAGTCTATCAAGATGCGCAATCTGCAGGAGAAAAGCAATCAATTATAGGAGAAATTACTCACCGTAATGATCTTTCTATGGATTCTTCTCCTGCAGATTTCTCATCGACCCTCCCATCCAGCCCCGCTCAGAAAGTTCTGTGGGTTGTCGCTTCTGTCCAAATGAGAGGGCATCTGGTGATGGTTCTTGGATGACCACTTCTGTCTCATTCTAAAAAATAATTTAAAAACAAAAAAAATTGTTCAATCTTTGTTGTTGGGGATCACCCTGTTGGAATGTATCCTTGTTAAAGTTTTAATGGCTGATTAGCCTCCTCTTGTGGTTTTTCCTTCTGCAGCGTTCAAACGCGGGTTGCGAGGGAGGAACTGAAGCATGGGGCTTAGTGATGTGCTATTCATAGTACGCCTGACGTAACTTCTGGAGCCGACGATTGGGAGCTGGATAAGACGGATCGACGATTGATGGCCGAGTTGAGGTCCACTATGCCCCCTAGCAAAAGGTTTTCGAACAGCAGTGCTGGACAATATCAAGATGAAGAATTTGCGGGAGAAGAATCCAATGAAAGATCATTACGGTGAGTAATTTGTCCTTGCTAGCTTATCTTGCAGCCAAGCAGAACCCAGAATTGATTACTTGAAGTTGCGGGCGCTTCTGTTTTGGTGCATTTTGTTGCATCTTTTCCAATTGTGTGAGTACCGTATGTTGGAGACGACACAAAGCGTGTAGGTATTTTTGGTTATTTGCCCACCCATTGATTGACCATTTGTATAAAGTATTAGGCATTTTGCAGTTACTGCAATTAGATGCCCACAAAAGCCCAAACTTTTGGCATTGACAATGATTGTTTTAGTTGCAGTGACTTCCTTCTTTCTGTGGTATGCTCAGTGTAGGCTGAACTGCCCTCTGGGCAGGTGCTTTATTAATAAGCACAGTCACTTCCACTATCCGATTTCAACAGTGTGGGGTCCACTCTTAAGGTTATATCGTAGTTGGTCGTTAGAGGTCATAATACATCTACCAACAATACATAGAGCTGTCACTTACTTACAGGTTGATACTGTCACCCGAATAATAAAGCCTGCCTCGTCCTACAGTTCTGCAATAACTGCACTTATCACTGCACTTGTTACCGCGCTAGTGCTCCGCGAGAGGCCTGTAGGTTATAACAAGAAGAGTGCGCCTTCCACAAGTGTCATCCAGCAACAGGAATCCTTAGTATATATATAATAACTGCACTTATCACTGCACTTGCTACCGCTGTGACGCGTTGCGCGGCGTTTGTAAATTATAGCAGGAAGTGTGCGCCTTCCACAAGAGTCTGGCCAGCAACAAGATTCCTTCGTGCAATAACTGCATTCATCACTGCGCTTGATACCGCCCTCGTGCTTCATGCAACACATGTAGTTTATAGCATGAACTGTGATTTTTCCACAAGTGTTCGTCAGCATTATATCTACTGTTTTTATTCTGTTTTAAATACATTAACGGTCGTTATGCATTGTCAGTAATGTGACTGCACTCATCACCACAGTCTCTAATTAATTTCTTCATATTGCATTATGATGAGGCAGTCGGGCAGTTAGAGACAAACAATGAGTACAAATACAAAATAAGGAAAATGTATTGTTTGTTGAATAACAAGCCTTTCACATGATTGTATATGTTGGTCATACTTTATTCGCATTCTTTTTGTTTTCAGGAAAGTCAGCCTCCACCCAACATGTCCACATCTAGTGAAAGTAGGGAAGAAACCTGGAATGATTTGGCTCACTGTACTATTCACATGTCTGGTACGTTGACTATAACTTTATAGCAGTCTTTCCTTCCTTCTAGCATTCAAAATGTGCAGATTGCTGCAGCTATCTTGAAATACTGCCTCTTGTTTAAAAAGAACACAACCAAGCATTCAGGTGAGGTTGCTAATACTTGTAATACAACTATTTATCATTCTGTATTTTGCACAAAGGGCCCACAACTCGCACTACTACTGTTAACCTCAAGCGAATGTACAACAACGGCAGTCAAAGTGATGAGGATGAACATGAAAATGATGAAATAGAACATGAAGATGAATTTGAAATAAAAGAAGAATCGCATCCTAAAAAAATGTTTAAAGTGACAGTTCAGGACCAGTTTACCTGTAGAGGTAAGGTGGATTTGCAGCTCCAACATTAAAATATTTCTGTATTGTGGGAGCTTCCAGCAACTATGGGACAGTGATGCTCACAAGTTGACCAATACGTACACAGCAGGTTCATAGAAAGAGTAGGCTCAAACAGGAAACGAGATGGGAGTTATTATTCTTAAATTATAGGTATAAAAGGCAGAAGTTTAATCTGCGATAAGAACGCAGATTCTCTTCAATAAAGTCCCTCCCTTCCTCCCTCCCTACCATATGATTTTTGTCCCTGAGCCATTGACTCTATGAGAAACCAGGTTAATGAAAAACTACAGAGAAAACCTGGGTTTCACTAGGCGCCTGAAGGAAAGATAATTATTGGTAGAATGCAGTTGAAAAGGAGGAAGGCTTCATTCATCAGAAGCTTTGTCCAAGAAATCTCGTCCACCCTTTCTAGAGAGGCATACTGTGCGACAATATAGGAGACTGTTGGCTGTACGAACGTTCCGCATTGGACAGTGGTGATCAAATCGTGAAGAAAGAAATAAGGAAGAATCTCCATAGAAAGAGTATCTTTTTACCAAAAAGGCAGTTGGCTTTAGCCTCCTTATAACTGGCCTTGGCTTGAGGGTCAAGGATATGCATGAAGGCCAAGTCCTGCATTGCAGGAATTTTTGAAGATGATGTTAGGGCCTAAGTTGGCATTTTTGAAGTCTGTGACTCTTCATGTGTTAAAGCTGAATCCCTGCCTAGTGCTAAAGGCCATGCCCCTCCTTGATGCAAACGTTGTGCTCCTTAGAGGGGTGAGAGAATGTTTGTGCACTAGCCTATTTTCAAGGCTTTGGAATGCTCTAAGGTTCTTTTTCACAATCTGTGCCATGCTCCCTGGGCCGCAGCATGTAGGTTGAAGGTGAAACGGGCGCAGCCGGAGCAGTCAGCTTTCTACCTCGATTGGATAGATGCCCAAGCATGTTTGAGGCCCACGGGCCAGTTAGCAGTATCTTACATTTAAGGGAACCGTCAACACCATGGGGCATAAGCATGATTGTACATGTCTTTTTTATTTTATATTTGTTTAAACTTCTTTTTATTGAGTTTACAACATGTAAAACATTTCCGCAACTCATCACTCCCTCCATCCCTCCCTCCCCCCTGGGGCATCCTTTCATTCTTCTTTGTGCTAATTCAGCTTGTGCTGGTTCTGCGTGTTCATTGCAAGTCTAGGAGTTTGAGGCGTTGGCGGCACCACACCGCCTTGTAGTCGTCTTTGAGGAAGGGCAGAGTCTCTCCCCAGTCCTTTGCATACTTTTGTACATTCCCATTCATGACATATGTGGCCAATTTTAAGGCAAATTTCCAAACTTCGCGTAGTCAGTCCTAGATTGTAGGTATTGTGATGCTGGAAATGCATTGGAGGGACAGGGCCTCCCTGTCCTTGTCCTGTAGTCCTTTTTCATTTGTGTTCTGTATTGTTTTCTGTCCAGGAGTCCATTTGGGACTCCTGGCAGTGCAGCTCTTCCTATTTTTGGTTTGGTGTACAGACCCATGGGATACACTTATGGCACCCATGGGTGGGGTACAACCCTGTACCCCTAGTGTATGTTTTTGGGCACATGTGTGTGGTGCACAGAGCAGGGTATGGGCTGGTGGCAGCTCCATGCTGAATTTGACAGGTGCTCCGAGTATCCTACATTTTGGGGATACCCGGGCCCTGCCATTGGAATCAGTTGATTCCTGATAGGAAACAAGATGGCCCCTGTGGCCTCTTGCTTTCAATTGCCTGTTACCTTGTTTTCCTAAAGACCTGGGAAGCCCTGACACTGTCCCTTCCCCCTGACTGGCTGTTGGGTGGAAGTTCCATATATGGTATTGTAGAGAAATCCAGGCCAGACTGGCTGGAGCCTTCCCAGTGACTGTATGTTGTGGGTAAACCCTGTGGGTGGGACCTGGGTGAAAAGAGTGTGTGACCAATATGCACTGCTTGTTGTGGATGTCTGGTTTCTGGTATGAAAGCCAATGACTGAGACAGCCCTGCCAGAAACTGGTATGAATGCAGTGTGTAATGTTGAATGGCTGGGTACTTGTCCCAATACACATTCCTTATTGTGAGTGTCTGAGAGGGAGGAGAATGGCCTGAATGCACTGTATGCCTGATTGGCTGACTGACTGCTGAATGACCTTCTTAGTGATTGGTTGCCTGAGGTGACCCAGCAGAATGAATGGGAGATCAACAGTATATCTGGGGGCCTCTCACTGCTAGAATTCGTTCAGAAGTTGAAGTTGACACTTGAAGCTAATCCTTGAAGCCCAGCTGGAAGAAGAAGACTTGCTGCTGCATTTGCTTTGACCCAATCCGAAATCTATCGAGTTCCTCGAGGACTGATCCGAGAGAAGACCTGGTTAGGCACCCTCTTCCCGAGCTCAGAGGGACCATCAAGCACCGCTAACCTTTGCCAAAGCTCCCTGGAAGTCAGGCCCTCGACAGGCTGCCGACCGGAGACGGGGACCGCCGAAGAGAACGAAGAGAAGCACCGGACATTCCATCCACCGTCGTCGACCAGGGTTCGCAGGTTTGCTATAACCGCTGGAGGCCAGTCGAAGCCGAGTTGCCCAGAAGCGTGGACCGATTGACGCAGTGCCATCGACGACCGGAGCCGCAACGCTCCATTGATTAAGACATTTGATTCCAGGACGCGCTCGTCCACACCGCTGACTGCCTTATCCTGCCGGAGAAGGCCAGGCCGTCAATGTGCTGAGGAGCATCCGCCAGTGGGTTTCCCGCCACCCAAAGACCGTAGAGACGCCAGACGACTCGACGCCCTTGCTGGGCCAAAGTTCTTCACAAACTCTTTGCAGTCCTGAACTATCGACATAGAGGTGCCCCGCTCGCCTCATACTCGCAGGACGTCTTGGACTCGTCATGAGCACTGCCAGGACCGAAGCTGCTGCCTCAACGCCACCGAACCTTAATCGAGGATCCTCAATGCCAAGTTCACTTTCTTCAAGGCCGATCGATGATCCGTGGCTCCTGCTTTAAAGGGAGTCACTCAAGAAGGATCCATCAACGCCCTCTTGAGGACCTCTGCTATTCCAGGTAAATTTAGGTGGTAGAAACATTTTAGAAGGAAATAAGACTAATTGAACAATATGTGGACTGGGCTTGTAGTATATCTTTATTTTACAGGTTGCCCAGGTGGGGGGGATCTCCACACAGAACTGTGTTTAGGTAACGGGGCCAGTAGTCTGCCAATTGTTCTAACCAACTGCTTTTCCTCCTATGTCTATTGTTGGTTACCTTTATTAATTGATTTGTGTGACAGTTGACCAGAGTACAGTTGATGCACTTTAACTAAATCTTATAATAATTGTGGTACCACTTAGAACTGTATATATTTACAATTGTAGATTAACTGAGCACAAAGTGAGTTATGGGCCTCATTACGACCCAGGCGCTCCCATAATGAAGAGTGCCGCTACGGGACCGGCACTGTTCATTACGGGACGCCCTATTACGAGGTTCCCTTGCGGGACCCGGTAAGGACGCCTGGTAAAACCAGGCGTCCTTACCGGGTCCCGCAAGGGGACCAGAGAACTAATAACGGGCCCGTCATTAAAATGGGAATGTGGATGCGTTTTTTCAATGAGGAATTACCGGGTCCACCAAGGTTGGAATGACCCGGTAATTCCTCATTGAAGGAACCCGGTACTGGGCATGGCTGCCTTCATACTCGTAATGAGGCCCAATGTATATAACCATGAAACTTAATTATATAAAGACTGTGTTTTCACTAATACAGTGTGTAGACATTCCTTTGTGGGTGATTGGGGACTACACTGTACTTAAGAACCAGCCTGCATCACCTCCTGATAAGCTAGGCCTTGATTGCTCGTCCATTGGTACCGTAATAGAGAATCTTGGCTGGGGTCCTCTGTGCCTCTCCTCTACCATATAGAGAGCAGGAGCACAGACACCCCCCTCCAATCTTTACACTGGTGGCAGAGGTGGGATGCTTATGGTTTTAAGAATCAGTGTATAACCTTGCCACTTACAAAATATCTGCACTTTTGTTAAATTGAGGTTTAGTTGTGTGATAGATAACTGCATTACAAGCAGTGGAGTCTATTGCAAATGGTAAATTGACTAGGATGAGCTTAGAGACTCTCCAGAGTGCTTGTGAAGCCAGGGAGTTAGACTTTGAAGATAAGACTAGGGCTGAGCTGATAGCTACCCTGGTGGACTACCAGACTGATTGTGAAGTTCTTGAAGGGGAGGATGTAACCATTGAGGCCCCTGCCCCTGGGGTTACTGTTGAATCTGTTTCTGTGAATGCCACCATTCCTGCTGCCTCTGTTCCGACCCCCAGCAATATTTCTTCAGGGAATGCCTTACAACTTGAGTTATTAAGGATGAAATTGGCCTTTGAATACCACAAGTTGGAAATAGAAGTTGAGCTTAAGAAAGAGGAGTTGGCACAACAAGTGGAGCGCAAGAATAGGGATCTTGAACTCAAAGATAAGGTCCTTGAACTTAAGAACAAAGACACTGAGTGTCACAAAATTCAGCTAGAGAAAGCTGGAGTGGAGACTTCAGCTAAACCAGTTGAGAGTGTCAGGTGCCCAGCCACCAAGTTTATGAAAGATTTGGTTGGTGTGTATGTGGAGGGTTCTGATATAATGAGAGAATGTGTCTTGGGTTGACTGGGTGAGTGCTGCACATATGAACATGATGGGGTGGATTGATGGATACAAGGTGAAAACCTTTGTTGAATTGTCCCACCTTTTGTTTTTTGAGCATTTTTCCAAAGCCTGTTCACCAGAGCTACGTCAGTATGTTGCTGACCAGAGCATTTTGGATCCCTTTAAACTGGCCACGCTGGCTGACAAGTGGGTCTCCCACCGGGTGTCCCCTAAGGACTCCAGTGGGAAGGACAAGGACAAAGAAAAGGGGACCTCTCAGAAAGCTGAGGAGTTCCAAAAGCAAGCACAGTCGGGTAAACCAAAGCCTTCCTCTCCTAAGACCCAGAAATCTAGTGGGGAAACGTCCTATGTGGGTGGGAATAAGAGTAGTGGTCCACCTACTGCAAAGCAGGCTCCCAGTGGTTCCAGTACCATACCCTGCACTTGTTGGGACTGTGGGGCTCTGGATCACAAGAAGGGTGACCCCAAGTGTAAAGGTAAGGCACTTGGAGTCCAGGCTGTCAGCCTGAGCTACCCTACCCCATGTCTGAGGTGGAGGTCACTGTCCTCCCCCCTTGTACAGGAATCAGATTCGGTGCTCCGGTAGAGATTTCCCTAGTGTCCCTTGGGGCCTGGCACAGTACGCAGACGTACTAACAACAATCCCACAGAACACCCGTAGGTTTTTGAGAAGTGTCCGCTTGAATGGCCAGCCTTCTATTGGTTTGAGAGACATGGGGGCAAGCATATCAGTGGTGGACAGGACCCTGCTCAAGCCAGAGGTCTATGTAGGTGCTCCTCTGAGAACCACCAGATTAGCAGGTGGGCCTCCCAAACTATCGCCTGTAGCTTTAGTCACACTCATGATTGGAGACAAGACAGCAAAGCTTCCAGGTTTCCTGGTTCAGGACAATGTCCGTGCTAACATTCTGTTGGGAAATTATCTAGTAGAGTTGGGGTTGATCTCTGATGGTCTCCCAATGACTGCTGCTGCAGTCACTAGGTCACAGGTGACAGAGGATCTGGCTGTGAGTCAGGTACCCGAGCCAAAGGCGAGGCCTAAGGCAAGAAGATGGAAGAACAAGAAGGCCACCTCTGTGAAGGGGGCTCCTTCTCTTCCTGCTGTTCCTACAGCACACATTGGGATCCATGCTCCGGTCGGGCTGGGTCCAGTGGAAAACCCAAACTCAACTTCTGAGGGAAAAGAGACAGAAGGCTCTCCTGGTGGGAGAGGTTCTCAACCCAGAGGACCACCCCGACCTTCAATGCCTGTTGGCTGAAGGGGGACCCTCCCGGGCGGACTTCTGTAAGGGACAGAGAGCGTGCCACTCTCTCTCTCTCTCTCTCTCTCTCTCTCTCTCTCGAGGGTCTGAGGAAACAGGCCCTGTCCCAGGACAAGGAGAAGTGCCTAGGACATTCTGGATCTATTGGGAGGGTGAGCTCCATGTTAGTGATCCCACAAAGCCTGAACCTAGTGCCCTCAAGAGGTTGGTGGTACCCCAGGTTTACAGGCCCTTCCTGCTGCAGTTGGCGCATGAGGTGCCCTTAGCTGGTCATCTTGGTACAAGAAGACTAAGCAGAGGCTCTCTGCCGATTTCTCCTGGCTCCGGATGGGAGTTGATTTGTCAGTTGTCTGACAAGACTGGAGGCAGTGCCGTTGTCCCACTGCAGCCTTTGGCAGTGGTTGGCACACTATTTGAGAGTATGGGCATCAACATTGTCAGTCCCCTTGGCCCTCCCACTTCCGGGGGACTTCGGTTCATCCTGGTCTTAGTTGATCATGCCACCAGGTACCCTGAGGCTATACCCCTTCAGACTGTTACTGCCAAGGTGGTTGCCAGGGCACTCCTGGGCATTTTCACCCATGTTGGATTCCCTAAGAAGGTTGTCTCTGACAGAGGATCCAACTTCATGTCTAGTTACATGAAAACCATGTGAAAAGAGTGCGGGGTAACCTACAAGTCCTCCACCACTTACCATCCCCAGACCAATGGTTTGGTTGAGAGATTTAATAAAACTCTCAAGGGCATGCTATGCGCCTTGGAAGAGCCCCTAAGGAGGAAATGGTATCTTTTCTTGCCATCCCTGCTGTTCGCTTACAGAGAGGTACCTCAAGAGGGTGTTGGTTTCAGCCCCTTTGAGTTACTCTTTGGACATCCCGTGAGGGGGCCCCTTGCCTTGATCAGAGAAGGTTTGGAAGCCACCCCTCCAGGTCCTGCCAAGCAAGTGGGGGCCTATGGGCCTCATTACGATTTTGGCGGCAGCCATGCCGCTATTGGCTGCATGGCTGCCGCCAAATTTGGGTCCGGGTCTGGGTTCCCAGAATGGGGAATTACCGGGCCATTCCGAGTTCGGAGGGCCCGGTAATTCCTCCCTCCAGGAACCTGGGCCCGGACCTTCCCCATTCCCATTTCAGCCCCCATAGGGCTGAAATGGGAATGGGGGAGGGAGCTAACAACGGGCCGATTACGATCGGCCAGTTGTTAGCTCCCTCTTCGCCTCGCGGGACCCGCTCTGCACATCTGGTGAAACAAGACGTGCAGAGCAGGTCTCGCGAGGGGACCTTGTAATGTGGTAGAATGGAGTTAACGGGTCCTGTTAGGCAGAAACCTGTGCAGTTCCCTTTGGGAACACTGCAAAAGATTTGCATTTACTTGCCTTGATAGTCAAATTGGCTTGCTCAAGAGACTTAAAAACATGCCCTAGGTGGTTCACATGTTCCTCCCAGGAGTGGCTGAAGACTGCAATGTCATCCAAGTATGCCATGCAGAAGTCCTCCATCCCAGCTAGAACTTGATTCACCATCCTTTGGAATGTAGCAGGTACATTTTTTAATCCAAAAGGCATGACCTTAAACTGGTACAAGCCAACTGGGGTTGAAAATGCAGTTTTCTCCTTGGCATGGTCTGTCAAGGCTATTTGCCAATAGCCTGACGTAAGGTCAAATGTGCTGAGGTACTTGGCTGCACCAAGTTTATCCACCAACTCATCTGTCCTTGGCAAAGGGTGGGCATCAGTCTTCGTGACTGCATTACGAGCTCTATAGTCCACAAAGAATCTCAAGTCTTTGGATCCTGTCTTTGGTACTAACACAACTGGGCTAGACCATGCACTAGTAGAGGGCTCTATTACCCCGAGATCAAGCATCTTCTTGACCTCCCCTTTGATATGGGTTCTCATATTTTCTGACATTCTGTATCCTCTGCTTTTGACTGGCAGACAGTCACCAGTGAGTATCTCATGCTGTCCCCAAGGGGTCAAGCCTGGTGAGAGTGAGAACAGGGAGGCAAACTGATTTAACATAGATTTGCACTCCTCTTATTGCTCAGGTGTCAGATCTGAAGAGAGATTGACTCCTTCAATTTTTTCATCTAAAGGTACACCTCTGAGGAGATCAGGGAGAGATTCACTCTCTTCTTCCTCTGCTGCTGAAGCTAGAAGCAAGACTCCTACTTCAGGTCTGGAGTCGTACGCTTTCAGTCGGTTGGTGTGGAAGACTCTAGGAGCTTCCCTGGGTCTGCCCAGATCCACCAGATAGTTGACCTCCCCAAGTTTTCCCACAACTTTGAAGGGTCCCATCCATTTGTCTTGCAAGGCCCTCTGCCTTGTTGGGAGCATAACGCGAACTAGCTGGTCTTGAGTAAACTCAACCATGTTAGCCTTTTGATCATGCCAATGCTTGACCAAAGCTTGTCCAGCTTTCAGGTTATCACTAGCCACTAGCTTCTGCCATCATGTGTGACATTCTCCTTCGGAGACCTATCACATAGTCAGTCACTCTGACTGGCTTGAGGGGAGGAGCACCTTCCAATCCCTCCTTAATCAGGGCCAACGGACCTCTGACTGGATGGCCATACAGAAGTTCAAAGGGAGAGTAACCTACTCCCTCCTGAGGGACTTCTCTATAAGCAAAGAGAAGGCATGGCAGTAGAAGGTCCCACTTTCTTTTCAGAGGTTCTTCTAAAGCACCTATCATGCTCTTCATGGTTCTGTTAAACCTTTCTACCAATCCATTTGTTTGGGGGTGGTATGCGGTTGAGAACTTGTAAGTAACTCCACAGGTTTCCACATGGCTTTCATGTAGTGGGACATAATGTTTGACCCCCTGTCGTATATTACTTCCTTAGGAAACCCAACCCTGGTAAAAATACCAAGGAGAGCCTTAGCCACAGCCGGAGCTGTAACAGTCCTCATAGGAATTGCCTCAGGGTACCTCGTAGCATGGTCTACTACAACAAGGATAAACCTGTTGCCTGAGGAGGTTGGGGGATCAAGGGGACCAACAATGTCAATCCCTACCCTCTCAAATGGGACTCCCACAACTGGGATAGGCACTAAAGGTGCCATATTCTTGGAGCCAACCTTACCAGAAGTTTGGCAGGTATGGCAGCTCTTGCAAAACTTATCTACTTCACCCCCATTTTTGACCAATAGAAGTAGAGTGAGAGCCTTTCCTTGGTCTTCTTGAAACTCAAGTAACCAGCCAAAGGAATCTCGTGGGCTAAGTGCAAGAACTGTTGTCTGTTTTCTTGAGGTACTGTAAGGCGCTTGTAGTCTCCAGGTTCAGACTCAGTTGGTTCACTGTAGAAGAGGCCATCTTCCCAGTGCAACCTATACTTCCCAGGCTCTTGCCCATCAGCCTGAGCAGCTTCCTGGTGGCGGAGACCCTCCAGAGTTGGACATTCTCTTTGTCCCTTACGAAAAGCTACCCTGCTGGGCCCACCTTCTGCCAGTAAAGACTGCAGCTCAGGATGGTCCTCAGGGTCCAGATCTCCAATAAGTTCTTGGCCTCCCACTAGCTCTTCTTCAGAGTCTAGTTCAACCACACAGGGTTGTACCTCCTTCTCAGCCTCAGCTGGAGGTGGAGTTACAGGTGTTACTGTGGACAACCTAGGGGAAGTCCTTGTTGGAAGCACTGGAGTGCTTGCTGCTGGCTTTTTCTTTGGAGTCTTGGGTTGCCCCTTTGCTCCTGATCTGGTAGTTACTGCAGTAAGTTGCTCCAGGGGGAGAGGAGTGATCTCTGTCATCATCTCCTGAGATAACCCTCGCAGGGTTTTCTCTCTTGCAGGTTTTGTGAGCTCCTGTAACCTTTTACTAGGAGGTCTGGGGGTATGTGGCACAACTCCAAGAGCTTTCAGGTCATTACCCAACAGAACCCTACCTGGTACTTCACATTGTATACTGACAGGTATCTTTACAGCCATATCATTACACTGGATGAGAACTGGTAACTGGGGACACATCTGCACAGGCCCTCCAGCTAACTTGGTGAGGCATTTGGGTGCCTTAGCAACATCCTCTGCCTTAAAAAATGATTCATCCACCACAGTTATGCTGGCCCCAGTGTCCCTAATGGCAGGAGTCCCCTGACCATTCACCTGGACACTGTCTTTATAATACTCTTTAGTATTATCTGGGATAGAATTATACACCTCTAAATTCTGTTGTTCCCACAACCCCAGAGAGACTAAAGAAACACTGGCTGAGACACCAAAGGGTTCATCAGCCAGCAGTAGAAAGTTTCCACTTGCCATTGGGACTTCCTCTTCTGGAGCGAAGGCTAAGGAGACAAGTTGGATCCCTGAAGATTTACCCTTGCATCTGGGATCTCCTTTCACATGGTCAGTAGAGCCACAAACAAAGCATTTACCGAATGCCTTCTGGAATGGTGGCTTGTTCTGGCCTCCCTCTGGTTTGGCACCAGAGGGTACACTATTCTGATGTGGTTTCCCTTGTGGCTTACCCTTATGGTTTTGTTTGGGGCCCTCTTTGGAATTTGCAGTATTAGAATTCTCTTTGGAGTCCTTTTTAGGCTGATTCCCCTCATCCTTTTTCTGAGTTACCCCAGAATCCTTGTGAGTGGCCCTGTTGGCCACCCACAAGTCAGCAGCCTTAGCTAGCTTTCGGGAATCTAATTCCTTGGAATCAGCCAAGTGCTGTCTGAGCTCAGGAGAGCAGGCATCATAAATTGACTCCAACATAAAAAGATTCTTCATACCTTCATAAGTGTTCACCTTGTAACCCTTAATCCATCCCTCTAAGTTTTTCAACCCTTCACTCACCCAGGTAGCCCAAGGGGTACCATCATGCTTTTTGAGGGTTCTAAACCTCTTAAGATACTGGGAAGGGGTCTTCCCAAATCTAGCTATCAGAGCTAGTTTCACACATTCATACTCTTTCCTATCCTCCTCCCCCAACTCCATTACCATATCAGTTGCAACAGGGGGAAGCCTAGAGAACAACCAGGTGAGTAGGTCATTTCCTGTGATGTTCTGGAGCCCATGATTATATTCAAACAGAGACAACCAATCCAACACATCCAACTTAGGCTCATACATACCAACCAATTCTTTAGGCATCCGGGGTCTTTTAGGACTGTAACTTCTAGTGGAACTTCTAGAGGAGCCAGAGAGAGAAGCATTTTCAACAGACAATTTCTTCATTTCTAGCTCATGCTTGAGCTCCATTTCCCTTAGCCTTAGTTCTTTTTCAGTTTGAGCATTAAGTTTCTTATACTCCAATTCTAGTTTCATAATCTCCAGTTCAAAGTATTGAGGACTAAATGTGGGACCTGGTAAAGGTCCAGTAGGTACAGCAGGTAGAGCAGACTGAGGCCTAGGGGGGACAGTCACAGCAGCCTCACCCTCCTCTTCTGACTCTTCCTCAAGATCATCAACATTTGGTTCAGTTTCAATCTCAATACTGTTATCTACAGTTGCTGGAGTGGTAGGTTCCTCTGAACCATCATCCAGGCTTTGGTTAGCTAACAACCTTTCTATTAGTTCCATTTTCTTGCCTTTAGTCAGGAGATTCTTATGCTTACAGAAAACTCTTAAACAATCAGCAGCTTTTGCAGCAAGGGACTCTTGACTATAACTTTCCATAGTTAACATTTTAGAAAGATTATTTTTTCAGTGCTAAGCTTTGTGGTTAGTTGTACTAAGGTATCCTAAAGCACTCTAAAATGTATACGCAATACAAATCCCACCGCTGTACACCAGTGTTAGGCAGAAACCTGTGCAGTTCCCTTTGGGAACACTGCAAAAGATTTTGGACTACAGGTGTTAGCAGTAAACCCACTTGGTAGCAGTCTGTACCACCCAGATTTACCTGGTAGCTGTGGCCGAGCAGTCAGACTTCCCTCAAGAAGAGTTAGGCAGTATGCAAAGTATACACAATAGGCACTCCGGCACAATAGCACAAGCAAACACTGACCAGAGCTTTGGCATCAAAGTATATAATTATTTATTTAAAAACACACGGTTTGAAACACTCCAGCACTCTTATTTGTAAAACACTCTAAACACAGTTACTATATAATATATACAACCCTTATTCCTTATTAGATAAGTCTTAGTTAACACTACTTATTTCCAGACAGAGGTGAGCGCTTAACTATAGATGGCACTCCAATAAGTTCATGAAGAAGGGAGGGAAAAAGACAAAATATGTAAAGATACACCACTCTAAGATTTAGGAACACTATTAGCAAGGCAGAAGAGCAAAAGTCACTTGTGAGCCAAAGTCCATAGGCTGGGCCCACTCTGAGAGAGAGCAGAGCACAAATGCGCCCAAGATCACACAGTTACACTAGGCTTAGAAAGTCTTGTAGAGAGTTCGAAAAGAGTTTAGAGAGTCTCAGAAAAGTTTAGCCAGGGTGTCCCAGGCTAACCCAGGTTCGAAAGCCGGGGGCTAAATCTACCCCGTACAGTCGGTGGCAAGGGAAGCCAGGCGGGACACAGTACCTTAAGTGGGAAAGATCCTCCAGCGGTGGCAGTTGTTCATGGCAGCGGGTGCAAGTCTTGTCGTCGTCCAGGGGAAGAGAAGATCTCGACTTGGAGGAAAGATGAAGGTCGTTGCCCTGCCTTCGAAGAAACCAGCCGCAGAGTTTTCCGGTTAAAGGTATTACCCTTTATTTCGCGGTCGTGGTAAAACATGGTATTCCGGTTGCCGGGGTGCTTGGCACAGGCAAGGCGGCCACGAGATGTGTCGGGAAGGCGAAAAGACGGTAAAACTGGTTATCCCCACCAGTCAAAGGAAGAAGACTCTCCAGCGGGAGATCTCCTCTGTCGTTGGGAAAAGTGGTGAGACGGTCCAGCAGGGCTCCACCGGTGGTGTCGTCGTGGCAGGTCGGCTCAGCTTCTCCCTCTTCGGATTCTTGTGGCGACTTCTGAAGTTCCAGTCCCCAAAGCCCTGCTTTTATGCAGAAAACCCCCATTCTCTCAGCCTAGCTGTCACTCAAACGTGCTAAGTGGTGAGCCGGCCGGCTCACCACTTGGGCCAATCAGGACGGAGTGCGACTTGAGTTGCCTAGGCAACTCAGTCCAGGGTGCCTAATTCCCCCTCCACCCTTCCTAAGTACCCCAGACAGAGTGGCATCACTTTGGAGGGCTTCTGTGGAGAAGCCCGCCAAAAAAGTGGAACAAAGGGCTCGACTTGGGTTGGAGTCACAGAAGAGAACACAAACGCCATTTTAGAACTGAGTTTTGGCAAAAAATACCAACCGGAGAATTAATAATAATTAAATAAACCGGCGGTATGTTCGAGGCTATCGTAATTAAATAAATAAAGATAGTAGCCTCGAACAATGGGAAAATCCCATAGAGAAATATTCGCGGTTGAATATAAAAAGTAGTATCCACTGCCACCAGCCAAAACTCGATCAGGGGGGACGGAGACGTGCCCCCTCGACTAACAGACCCCGGGGCAATCGAATTGCCCCAGCCAGTACGTCCACAATATGATGGTTTGTACTGGTTCTGTTTGGAATTTAAGACTAGTAAAGTCAATGGTGACTTTACATGCCCTGGGAGACAGTAGTCTGTCCCAGGGTATGGAGTCTATACTGGGGGGTCACTATGACACCCCTGTGTTACTGCACTGAGGGTGCTGCGTAACACACATCACAAAAACACATGAAGCCCTATGGAGTAAAAGACCCCATAGCCCATTAAACACATCTAGAGTCAAAGAAACACACCCAAATCATGTCCAAGAGTGAGGGTAAAAGAGTCTCACTCTTGGCAGGAGAGAAAAAATAAACCCCAAAAATCCAGCAAAGCTGCTGGGGGACTCACTAGGTTAGGAAATACAGCCTAAACAGAGAATTCTCCCTAAAAGGTCTGCATCCTTTTGCGGCACCCGTTAACCCATTCCACCACTCTTGTAATGAGGACCTATGTGTTAGGCCTCAGACGGAGAATGACACAGATGATGGGTCAGGTGACAGCGAATTTCAATGCCAGTCATGAATTCAATACGTACTGGCATGACCTTAAATCCTCACAAGTAGATTGGACTCCAGGCCAGGAGATCCTTGTGATGGAGCCTACCAAGCCTCGAGCTTTGGCAAACAAATGGACTGGACCCTTCAAGATAATCTCCAAGGTGGGCGAAGTCAATTATCTGGTGACATGTGAGTCTCTGGGGTAGCCCCTCAAGTATTCCACGTCAACAGGCTCAAGCCTTTCCATAGGTGAGCGGAGGTCTCATGTCTCTTGCTAGCTCCAGAGCAAGAAGAGAATGAGAGTGAGCCCCTTCCTGATTTGCTGCATAGCAACCCTCAGGGTGGCTCAGTGGAGGGAGTACATCTCTCTCCAGATCTGACGACAGAGCAGCAGAGGGCCTGCAGGGATTTGATCCGGCAGTATGCCGCTCTGTTCTCACTGACACCAGGCCTTACACCGTGGTGTAGGCACGAAATTGACACTGGTGACAGTGTGCCTGTCAAAAGCAGGTGCTACCATATGTCAGATACCGTTAAGAACCACATCCAGGCTGAGGTTGCCATGATGTTGGACCTGGGTGTTATTGAACCCTCAACCAGTCCCTGGTCCAGTCCAGTGGTCCTTGTTCCCAGGCCGGTACCAAGGATTGGAGGTTCTGTGTGGACTACCAAGGAGTCAATGCAGTCACGAAAACTGACGCGCACCCTTTGCCCAGGGCTGATTAGCTTGTGGACACCATAGATGCTGCCAAATTTGTGAGCACCTTTGACCTTACCTCAGGCTATTTGGCAAATAGCTCTGACGGACCATGCCAAGGAAAAGACGGCGTTCTGAACACCCGAGGGACCAGTTTAGGGTCATGCCTTTTGGGTTGAAGAATGCCCCTGCCACCTTCCAGAGATTGGTCAATCATGCGCTCAGTGGGCTGGAGGCCTTTTCTGTGGCCTACCTAGACGACATTGCCGTATAAAGTTCCACCTGGGAAGAGCATTTGACATATCTGGATAAGGTGTTGCAGGCCTTGAAAAGGGCTAACCTCACTATCAAGGCCACCAAGTGCCAGATAGCTCAGGGGAAAGTCACCTATCTTGGTCATGAGGTAGGAGGGGGTCAAATCCAACCTCTCCCCAGTAAAGTACAGGATTACAAGTCTGGGAGACTCCCACTACTCAAACCCAGGGGAGAGCCTTTTTGGGCCTCAATGGGTATTATCGCAATTTCATGGCGGACTATGGAACCATAGCTGCACCTCTGACAGCTCTGACTTCACAGAAACAACCTAAGAAGGTTAATTGGACTGACGACTGTCAGAGGGCCTTTTATGGCTTGAAAGAAAGTCTGTGAAGGGCACCTGTGCTGTGTGCGCCTGACTACAGCAAACCCTTTATCGTCCAGACGGATGCCTGCGACACCGGAATTGGAGCTGTCTTTTCCCAGTTAGACGACAAAGGGAGGGAACATCTGATCATATTCATCAGTAGACAACTCAAGGGTAGAGAAGTTAGGTGGGCTACTGTTGAAAAGGAATGTTTAAGCATAGTTTGGAGCCTTAGGCGTTTTAGGCCCTACCTTACGGGGTCTACCTTCAAGGTCCAAACAGATCATAAGCCCCTGAAGTGGCTTATGCAGATGAAGGGTGAGAACCCGAAACTGGTCAGATGGTCCATTAGCCTGCAAGGGCTAGACTTCACCATAGAGCATAGACCAGGGAAGAGTCACGATAATCCAGATGGCCTTTCCAGAAGGTATGTTGACCATCTGGATGGGGGTGTCTATTTTGTGGGAGATTAGGCACCCTAACCTCAGTCGGGGGGGGGGGGGCGACTGTCATACTGGAAATGCATTGGAGGGACAGGGCCTCCCTGTCCTTGCCCTGTAGTCCTTTTTCATTTGTGTTCTGTATTGTTTTCTGCCCAGGAGTCCATGTGGGACTCCTGGCAGTGCAGCTCTCCCTATTTTTGGTTTGGTGTACAGACTCATGGGATACCCTTATGGCACCCATCGGTGGGGATACGACCCTGTACCCCTAGTGTATGTTTTTGGGCACCTGCGTCTGGCCCACAGAGCAGGGTATGGGCTGGTGGCAGCTCCATTCTGAATTTGACAGGTGCTCTGAGTATTCTCCATTTTGGGGATACCCATGCCCTGCAATGGAATCAGTTGATTCCTGATAGGAAACAAGATGGCCTCTGTGGCCTCTTGCTTTATATTGCCGGTTTTAAAAAAAAAACATTTTTAAAACATTTTTATTATTTTATTCCAAAAAACAATACAAACCAAACTTGAAGTGCATACTTTAACATTTCAATTATACATCGCTTTATCATGTTCACTGCTACCCTTATCCCACCCCCCGTTTTGAGCCTACTTCTATTCACGTTCTGTTCCTGCATCTTGTGATAGGGTATTTCTTTCTATGAGTTCCATTGGGTCTTGCCTTGATACAAATAACTCTGCTCTTAACAATTTCCAGGCCATCAGGGTCTCTGTCTCTTCCTCCCCCCCTGTACTGCTCGATTCTTGTCATACCATGGTTTCTGCATCAGCCCATTTCTGCAAATCTTTCCACCATACCTCTAGCTGTGGTCTGTGGCATGTCTTCCACCCCATAGCAATGCTCCTCTTTGCAAGCGCATATGCCAGATCTTTTAGTTTGCTCACGTGCTTGAGTTTTCGTGGTCTAGGAAACCCCCCTAACAAGCAGGCCCACACTGTATCAACCACAATCTTAATGCCTCTTCTGCTAGCCTGTGTGCCACCTCGTTCCAAAAGCACTCTATAACCGGGCATGACCAAAACATATGCACCATACGAGCATTCTCTTCATCGCATTTGGGGCATGCTTGCTGTCCTACATTTTTTAACCTGGCTATCCGCTGGGGTGTCATATACGCCCTATGCGTAATATACAGTTGAATCTGCTTTAATCTTGCATTCCTCAACACCTTCTCATGATATCCTTGGGCTCGTTCCCACATCCCATCATCCATCGGGGCCCCCACTTCTGCCTCCCAGTCTTGTCTCAGTTGTACTACCTCCTTCCCTACTTTGGACATCATCATCTCGTATATTCTGGATATCTCATGCCCCCCCTCTGCTATATCATATATTATATCTATGGTAACATCCGGGTCTTCCCCCAGTACCACTTCAGGCCATGTCCTCTTAATTTTCCGCACTATTCTGTGATACGTGATATTCTGGCCTGTGTGTAACCCAGTTTCCTCCCCCAACACCTCAAAATCTGTTATAGCCCCCTGTTGGCAAATATCACCCATTGTTGCTATCCCAACAGGTTCCCAGTGGTTCCTGATTATCATTCTTAGTTGCTTTTCTTCACTCGCCAGTACCACTAGTGGTACCTGCGGGGAACACGGGGATGGGTTCTCCATCATCTGGCATGCCCTGCGCTATATCTTCCATCCAAGTACCATCATCATTGGACGCCCTTCCATTTCTGCCTTGGGCAGCCACATAATCTCTTTTAAATAAAATGGGGCACAATCTTGTCTAAACAGCCTGGACTCAGAGCTTGCCTCCTCTGAGAGCCATTTGGCCACATATTGCAGCTGGCTTGCTTCGTAGTTAGGCAGTTTTATCCCCCCTTTCTCATAGAAATTCTGTAACTTCCAGAGGGCCACTCTATTTCGCGTGCCATGCCAAAGGAAATCCCTACACATACTGTCCAATCTAATGAAAAACTTCTTAGGTATCCAGTACGATATATTCCCAAAGTAGTGCAGGAGCCTAGGTAGGACCACCATCTTCAACATTGCCCCACGTCCCATCATTGCTATAGGCAGCTTCACCCAGAACCTCATGCAATTTTCGATTTTCTTAATGACTACCTCTGTATTGCCCTTATGCTCCTCTTCCACCGTGTGGTATATATCTATCCCTAAATAGCGAAATGTGCTAACCTCCCATGGTATCTGTAACACTGGTAGCTGTTTCAATGGGATCCCCTTATATCCACCCAATGGGAACATGCTAGATTTCTGAGGGTTCACCGCTATACCAGACAGCCCTGCATATCTTTCCATTACTTCCAAAATATATTGGAGGTTTTCCTCCGGGTGTCGCAAATACAACAACATGTCATCGCATATAATGAGATTAAATGTCGTTCCTCTCCCACAGCAATGCCTATCGTATCATATTGTTGCCTCAAGTATGTCGCTAAGGGTTCCAGGGCCAATATATAGAGCATAGGGGACCATGGACATCCTTGTCTGGTACCCCTACGGAGTTGCCATCTTTCAGATATCACTGCTCCTGTTTTAACTCTCGCCAGCTGTTCACTATATAACATTTTTTGCCCACTGTAGATATCCAGGCCCCATGCCATAGCCAGCCAAGGCCTTTATTGCGTCCATGATACAATTGCCATTTCACCTTCGTTCCCATTCCCATGCTCAATAACTCGGTGGAGTCGTCTGAGATTATTGGATATGTTCCTATTCGGGACATAGCCGTCTGGTCAGGATGTATTCATTTACCAATAACCCTCCTCAGTCTATTTGCCAAAACAGCCGTCAGTATTTTGCTGTCTTGATTCAACATTGATTGGGGTCTGTATGAACTACAGATATGCCCGGGCTTGTTAGGTTTGGGCAGCGGTATTATAACCGCTTCTCTACGTGACTCTGGTAGTCTGCCCAGGTCATATGTCTCATTCAACATTTACAAAAGCGGGGGAGCACCTCTCCTCTAAATGTTTTATAGAATTCACTTGGGAGTCCATCAGCCCCCCGAGTCTTGCAGGTGGGTAACTGCCTCACTACCTCTTCCAACTCTTCTAAAGTAATCAGTGCATCTAGCTCCTCTCTTTCCTCAGTACTGATCTATGTCCTCCAATGTTTCTACTATCGTTGTGTGATTACTCTCCCCGTCATCCCCATATAATAGCCTATAATAGTCTGCAAATTCCCGGTTAACTCCCTCTTGGGTATCAACTACACTTCCATCTTCCCTTGTTATTGTTCTAATCGTGGGTCTGGGGGTTTCTCTCTTGTATAGCCATGCCAAGATCCTTCCTGGTTTATCCCCTCCCGCATGCTGTCTCTCTATATATTTTTTATAGTTTAAGTTACATAGTCTTTCCCAGTGTCCAGCACATTTCTGCTGCAGCCTGAGTATCAATTCAGTGCCTTCCTTGGTATTATTTTCTCCCTTCAATGCCCTTTACAATTCTCCCTCCATTTCCCGTAGGTCAGCTAGGATCCCTCCTTGCAGTCCTTTAGACTTTGCTATGGCTACCCTTCTCACCACAACTTTAAAGGCTTCCCACAATGTGCCCGCCGAGTCCACACTGCCAGTATTAATCTCAAAGTAGTTAACAATCTTTTCCCTCATATCCTCTCTAAACAAGGGGTCTTTCAGCGCCTCTACTCTGAGGCGCCATGTCGGAATCCTCGCTCTCGGGGGACGATATTGCCATCCGAGGATCAAAGGCGAGTGATCCGAGAGGACCCTCGCTTTATATTCTGCTTGCGTGATCTCCGTCACTGTCATGATCTCTGCTTCCAAAAGATCAGGACTTGCCCGACTCCCTTGGAAGCAGACCCATAACCCCGGTTCCGAGTGCCAGCCAGTCCCAATTGGGACCTTTTGGACCCTGTCCTGGCGCCAGTGGCACCAGGCTCATAAAGATGCCCAGTCCCAGCGCTGGAAGCGCCGGACTCATAATGCTTGGGTGGACTTACCTGCAGAAGACCATGCTGCTTACTTACCTGCCAGTTGAACCCCTGATCCTCTTCTGTTTGGGACTACTTTTCCTGTTGGGTGGGGCAGGAGCCCCTCCCTAGGTTCAGAACACTGGAACTCTTCTGGAAAGCAGGAACTCTTTTCTTACCTAGGCGTGGCTGTGGAAGGAGACACCTAAGCACTACAGGAGGCTATTTAAACCACACCCGATGGATGAATCTTGCTTTGCGTTATTCTGCATTCTCTGCAGCAGAACGCTCATCGTGTCTTCTGCTTCTGATCCTGGGCCTAAGGGAACAAAGGCTTACCATCCTGGAATCCAGTCTTCAGCAGCACCTGTAAAGACAAAGAAAGAACAGGTTAGCACTACGGTCTTCAGTGGCAGCGCATCTCTTACCTGGTCCATCAGCTGTCACCAACGCCTCGCGCTGCATTCCGGCATCTGAAAGACAAAGGCTTACCTACTCTTCGCATGCTCCGGAGGTCTTCGCACTGCATTCCGGCATCTGAAAGACAAAAGCTTACCAGCTCTTCGCACGCTCCGGAGGCCTTCGGCGCTGCATCCCGCATCTGAAAGACAAAAGAAGGTGCGTTTAAAGACATTGGGCAACTTTATTAGTCACGTGCCATTACTCCTTCCCACGCCGAATCCAGTGGGTATTCCAGCACCCTTCAGCTTCTCTAAAGCTCCGAACTTGTACCTGCAAGATAAAAGGGACAGTTAGTGCGCATGTTGAAGCAGGCTACAAGCGCTTACTTACGTGCTTCCAGGCGCTTCTATTCCTCACGCGGGTTCGATCCTCAACTCTCATCAGCCCGCCATCCGCCATCGCCGGAACCCTGCAAAACAAGAGATATCATTACAAAAGACTTTTAAGACATTTGAAGTGCCCAGAACTTACCGTTCGTGCAGTTAACGACGGACAGCAGTCCTCTGAGGTCAAGAGGCCTGCACCCTTATCCAGTGAAGAAACTGGTTACGGCACCCTGCCCCGAGGCAGATGGAGAGCTCGGCGTTCACTTACCTAAGGTGAGGGCGTTAACCTTTGGGGTTCTACAGGAGAAGAGAAAGGGAAGAGGAGAGAGGCACCCAATAATTCCAGTTCATTAATCCCATATTTTCTATCTGCAGACATCTTGCTCTTCGAGTCTGACATACAGTGCACAGAGGTCCAGCCCAAAGAGCCAACCGTGTGTTACACATCACCTTTGAAGATACGGCATTCACCCAGTCAAGACCGGCGCCTCTGCGGGAATCAGGTGAGCGTTACAGAACGCAAAGCCTACCGCAAAACTCCCACCCAGGCGCTATGGAAACCTCGGATACCGACCAGCTAGCCCAGTTACTTGGGGAACTAAGAGCAGAAGTGCATGCAGCCCGTCAGGAAACGAATTCTCTAAGAAGGGAACTGCTTATTTCCAAGGAGCGAACAGACGATCTCGCTAGACAATTGCTACAGTCACAAGCCGGAAAACTCTGTTACCCGCATCAGGGGCAAATCTTCCTTCAACATCCTCTACGAACCCAGTGCAGATCAACCTACCTGGGAATGTACCTCTGGCTCCGCCCGAACGATTTTCTGGTGACCCAAAGAGGTTTGCAGTATTTATTAATCAGTGCCGGTTGCACTTCTTATGCCGGCCAGCAGCCTTTCCAACTGATCAAGCTAAGGTAGCTTTCGTGCTTTCGTACCTTAGTGGCAATGCAGCAGACTGGTCGATCCCTCTAGTTAATCAAGATGATCCGGTTCTCCATGATTTTCAAGCTTTTCAGCTCAGGATGGAAAAACTGTTTGCAAGACATTCACAGGGGCAGGCCTTGGACAATGAGCTCCTTTCATTGGGACAGGGTAATCAAGACCTTTTGGCTTATATTGCGTCTTTCAACAGACTGATAGTGGAAACTCGATGGCCTGAGGACAAAAGGATTACGCTGTTTTATAGAGGTCTACGTGGAGAGCTCAAAGATGTGTTAGCCCAAGTAGTGAATCCCCCGCAAGACTGTTCGGACTATATTGACTTAGTCGTTCAAATTGACCACAGACTGCAGAACAGGAAGGCCGATCGTTCCAGGTTTGATGCTCGAGTATTTTCCAAACCACCAACTCCTACCAAAGGAGTAGACTCCGGGGAACCCATGCAAATAGGGGGCCTGAAAGGACCACTAACACAAAAGGAGCGGGAAAGGAGAAAACAGCTGCAATTATGCCTCTATTGCGGAAACTCGGGGGCACTTTCTTCGAGACTGTCCGGTGAAACCAGCCAAGAAGGCAGTAGGAGCTGCAGTTACCAGGGTCACAAACTCTGAGCGGGGAAACGACCTCGCCCGACAAGAATAGAGGTCCTCTTGCCGAGCGTTAAAACCAGTTCCGTCACCTCGCATTTCGTGATACCTATGGTCCTCATTAGCCCTGAACATCCGGATCGATTACATGCGATTGAAGCTTACGTCGACAGCGGTGCCATCGGCAATTATGTGGATCATGAAATGGTTTTGAGGATGAATCTGACTCTTTGTCCAAAGGCTGTAAAGGACGTCATTACTACGGTGGATGGTACGGAGATAGCCTCCGGACCAGTAACGCATACCACCCAAGAAGTGACGCTAGTAAGTCAAGATGGACACCATGAGAAGATCGTGTTCGATGTGATCAAGGCCCCTCAGTTCCAGATTTTTCTAGGAATTCCTTGGTTAGAGAAGCACAATCCTCAGATCGATTGGCGAGCAAGAACGGTTCAGTTTCCAGAATGTGTCTCTACTTTTCACCCTCGACCTGGTGTTGCACTGGCAGCAATTTCCTCGGAGGCTCCCCAGTTACCTCCTGAATACCTAGAATTCCAAGATGTTTTCCGGAAGGATCAGGCTAACTCTCTACCTCCTCATAGGTCTTATGACTGCCAGATAGACCTGATACCTGGATCTACTCCTCCTTGTAGTAGAATTTATGCCCTCAACGAGCCTGAGAATCTTCACCTCTGACAATACCTGGATCAATACCTAGCGAATGGGTTTATTCGTCCTTCCAAGTCCCCTGCTTCCTCAGCTTTGTTCTTCGTTCCAAAAAAAGAAGGGGACCTTAGAACTTGTATAGATTATCGCGCCCTGAACCAGATCACCGTTAAGAATAGATATCCGTTACCTTTGATCCCTGAACTCCTGGACCAAGTCAGAAAAGCATGCATATATACAAAGCTGGATCTTAGAGGAGCCTACCACTTGGTACGAGTAAAAGAGGGCGATGAATGGAAGACGGCCTTCCGCACCAAGTATGGGCTATTTGAATATCAGGTCATGCGCTTCGGACTTTGCAATGCCCCGGCCGCCTTTCAATATTTTATGAACGATGTCCTCAGAGAGCTCATAGATGTGTGTGTTGTTGTTTACATTGACGACATCCTCGTTTATTCTTCATCGGAAACTGAACATCGGAAACACGTGAAAATGGTCCTCGAGAGATTGCGTCAACACAAACTTTTCGCTAAGTTGGAAAAATGTGTTTTCAACGTGACTGAAGTTGAATTCTTGGGATTCATATTATCACCTAGCGGAGTGCGTATGGATTCAAAGAAGGTCGATGCAATTCTCAAATGGCCATCGCCATCCTCCGTAAAAGGTGTTCAAAGCATGTTAGGCTTCGCTAACTTTTACCGCAGGTTTATCCCCGAATTCTCTCGAATAGTCCAGCCCATCACCGCCTTGTTAAAGAAAAACAAACGTTTTGAATGGTCTACCGAGGCGGAACAAGCTTTCCAGAATTTGAAGACTAGATTTATCTCTGCACCGATCTTAAAACATCCTCGCCCAGAACTCCCCTACATCGTTGAAACTGATGCTTCGAGCCTTGCCATGGGGGCAGTTCTATCACAAAAGGACCCAGTAACCAATCAGTTGCATCCCGTGGCATTTTGGTCCCGCAAATTCTCGCCTCCTGAAATCAATTACACTATTACTGATAAGGAACTTCTAGCTATCAAGTCCGCCTTTAAGGCTTGGCGGCATTATCTTCTGGGGGCCCGACACACCGTTACTGTGATTACAGATCACCGAAACCTGCAATATTTGAAAACCGCAAAAGCTCAATCCTCTAGGCAACTCCGTTGGGCACTATTCTTTGCCGAGTTTGACTTCATAATTACCTATCGACCTGGTACAAAAAACGGTAAAGCTGATGCCCTTTCTCGGATGAGAGTGGAAGAACATTTGATCAATCCTAAACCTGTACCTATCATTCCCGAACAAAGAATTCTAGGTGTAATCGCCACACAATCCATAGAGGAAGTTAAGGATAAAGCCAGGCTACTGGTAACTCCAGCAGACATACAGAATTGGCATCTGCAGGGAAAGGACTTTACAGTGAAGGACAATCTATTATATTTCCAAGAACGGTTATACCTGCCCAGCACAGATTTACAGAAAAAGGTAATCTCTTGTTATCACGATTCTTTAATGGAAGGACATCCCGGTATGACCAAGACCTCGGAAAAGATCAAGCGCTACTTCTGGTGGCCGTCTTGGAAAAAAGATATCAGAGACTTTATAATGTCCTGTGGAGTATGCGCCCAAAACAAGAGTCAAAAGGAAAAACCAGCCGGCCTCTTATGCCCTATTGACATCCCGCCTCGCCCTTGGCATACGCTTTCTATGGACTTCATCACCGATCTACCTCCATGCTCCGGATACAATACGATCCTAGTAATCGTGGACCTATTCTCCAAGATGGCGGATTTCATTCCACTCAAAGGCTTACCAACAGCAGCAACTCTGGCCCGAGAATTTCTCGAAAACATCGTCCGACTGCACGGTTTTCCTTCAGTTCTAATTTCGGATCGAGGTAGTCAATTTATTTCTCATTTTTGGCGAAGTTGCTGTCGGTCGGCTCAAATTGATGTGAGACTTTCGACCAGCCACCACCCTCAAACCGACGGACAAACCGAGAGGACCGATCAAACTCTGGAACAGTATTTGCGCTGCATGCTACAACAAACTGAAAAAACTTGGAAAGATATCCTTTGGATAGCCGAATATGCCTACAATAACTCTGTCCACTCGGGAACTGGGAAGACCCCGTTTTTTCTTTTATACGGTAGTCACCCTCGAACCTCGGAGTTGGATCCACTCCAAGATCTTGGAACACCAGCAGTAGACCACCTGCATTCTACAATCACCCAAGCCTTTAAGGAAGCCGTTTCTCACCTTCAAAGGGCTAAAGAACAATACAAGAAAGGAGCAGACCAACATCGGAAGGAAGCCTCCCAATATCAAGTAGGAGATCAAGTCTGGTTATCCACCAAATATCTACCTCTAAAAGGACCACGCACATTCAACCCAAGATACCTTGGTCCCTATTCCATCACTACCATAGTAAATCCAGTAGCGGTCAAGTTGGACTTGCCCCCTCACATGAAGATACATCCGGTCTTCCACGTCTCTCTATTAAAACCCGTGCAACCTCAAACCCGACTAACTACATCTCCAAAACCTATTCTAGTTGATGGAGAACTCGAGTTTGAAGTCAAAAGCATCCTGGATTCCAAGATCTCCAAATCTAAACTATTTTACCTGATTGACTGGAAAGGCTACGGTCCCCAAGAAAGATCCTGGGAACCTGCAGAATATGCGCCTCGTCTAATCAAAAGATTTCATCGAACATTTCCTAACAAGCCCAAACCCCCGGAGAAGCCCGGTTTGGGAGGGGCCTTGAGGGGGGGTGCTGTCATGATCTCTGCTTCCAAAAGATCAGGACTTGCCCGACTCCCTTGGAAGCAGACCCATAACCCCGGTTCCGAGTGCCAGCCAGTCCCAATTGGGACCTTTTGGACCCTGTCCTGGCGCCAGTGGCACCAGGCTCATAAAGATGCCCAGTCCCAGCGCTGGAAGCGCCGGGCTCATAATGCTTGGGTGGACTTACCTGCAGCAGACCATGCTGCTTACTTACCTGCCAGTTGAACCCCTGATCCTCTTCTGTTTGGGACTACTTTTCCTGTTGGGTGGGGCAGGAGCCACTCCCTAGGTTCAGAACACTGGAACTCTTCTGGAAAGCAGGAACTCTTTTCTTACCTAGGCGTGGCTGTGGAAGGAGACACCTAAGCACTACAGGAGGCTATTTAAACCACACCCGATGGATGAATCTTGCTTTGCGTTATTCTGCATTCTCTGCAGCAGAACGCTCATTGTGTCTTCTGCTTCTGATCCTGGGCCTAAGGGAACAAAGGCTTACCATCCTGGAATCCAGTCTTCAGCAGCACCTGTAAAGACAAAGAAAGAACAGGTTAGCACTACGGTCTTCAGTGGCAGCGCATCTCTTACCTGGTCCATCGGCTGTCACCAACGACTCGCGCTGCATTCCGGCATCTGAAAGACAAAGGCTTACCTACTCTTCGCATGCTCCGGAGGTCTTCGCACTGCATTCCGGCATCTGAAAGACAAAAGCTTACCAGCTCTTCGCACGCTCCGGAGGCCTTCAGCGCTGCATCCCGCATCTGAAAGACAAAAGAAGATGCATTTAAAGACATTGGGCAACTTTATTACTCACGTGCCATTACTCCTTCCCACGCCGAATCCAGTGGGTATTCCAGCACCCTTCAGCTTCTCTAAAGCTCCGAACTTGTACCTGCAAGATAAAAGGGACAGTTAGTGCGCATGTTGAAGCAGGCTACAAGCGCTTACTTACGTGCTTCCAGGAGCTTCTATTCCTCACGCGGGTTCGATCCTCAACTCTCATCAGCCCGCCATCCGCCATCGCCGGAACCCTGCAAAACAAGAGATATCATTACAAAAGACTTTTAAGACATTTGAAGTGCCCAGAACTTACCGTTCGTGCAGTTAACGACGGACAGCAGTCCTCTGAGGTCAAGAGGCCTGCACCCTTATCCAGTGAAGAAACTGGTTACGGCACCCTGCCCCGAGGCAGATGGAGAGCTCGGCGTTCACTTACCTAAGGTGAGGGCGTTAACCTTTGGGGTTCTACAGGAGAAGAGAAAGGGAAGAGGAGAGAGGCACCCAATAACCCCAGTTCATTAATTCCATATTTTCTATCTGCAGACATCTTACTCTTCGAGTCTGACATACAGTGCACAGAGGTCCAGCCCAAAGAGCCAACCGTGTGTTACACATCACCTTTGAAGATACAGCATTCACCCAGTCAAGACCGGCGCCTCTGCGGGAATCAGGTGAGCGTTACAGTCACTATCTCTAATGTGACAAAATCATAGTCCAACCTTGTGTGTATTTGCTGCGGGGCAGAATAATGCGAGTATTGCCTCTCTTGGGGGTGCCATGACCTCCACACATCTTCGAGTACAAAGTCATTCAGCAATGTCTGCAATGCTTTAACGGCTGGGGCAGGTCTATCCATTTTCCCATCTGATCTATCAACCTTAGGGTTTAGTATACAGTTAAAGTCTCCTCCCCAAATCACTGCGCTCCCCACACACGTGCTAAGGTTTTTACACAAGGTTCTAAAATATGCCGCTGTGTTTTGATTTGGGGCATACGTGTTTACAATGCTTATCTCCCTATTTTCTACCAATCCCCTCATTATGACCATCCTCCCGTCCGTCTCAACTATTGTCTGTAACAGCTAAAACAGGTCATGTGGTGCCACCCAGATAATCACTCCCCTAGCATAAACCGAATATGATGAGCCCACCATGGTCCCCTTCCATTTCTTCCCGATCATCTCCATCTTGTCCCGCGTCAGGTGCGTCTCTTGCAGCAAGGCTATGTCTATCTTCTTTCTGCGCAGGTATAGCATAACCTTATTCCTCTTTAAGTAGCTATTGAGCACCCTGACATTCCAAGTAATTATTTTAAGATCCCCCATGACTTGTTAGATACCCACTCCTCCTCACCACCTATGCAGTCCAGCTCCAATTGTATTCCCCATCTATATAGGCTTGTTTCCCAACTCAAACTTCCCCCAACTAAAAACACACCAAACACCTCACCCTCCTTCCCACCCACCTCCCTTCCCTGTCCCAACAACACCCTCCCCAACTGTTGCCCAGCTCCATCCATGGATCTCAGGCACCCCCGCATCTAGCCCTTTCTGGCAATAGCCGTACTCGCGGCTCAGCAGGGTGAAGTCGCCCTAGTGGCTGTCTTATTACTAATTCCTGGGGGTAGATTGCCTCCATCCTGTTGCTCCCGATTACTTTAAGTCCCCTACGCCTACCGCTACTCAGTTTACTTGTGTGTTTTATTCTCTATATTCCAGTCCAACAGGGTCAGTGAGTCCAATAGTACAATTCAAATGTTCCACAGTCTCTCACTGGGACTCCCCCCCCCCACTTATCCCCTCAGCATTCATGATACCTCCCCCTCACTTGTCACGCTCCTCATGATCCTGCTCCTCTTCTCGCTCCGGACAACCCTGCAAATCCCAGCCATGCCGCCGCTTCCTCTGGGGTGTCGAAAAAGAACGCTCTACCTTCTGCTTCGCAGGGTACAAAAGCATGTACTTGATCCCAGCCGTGCGCAGTCTCCTCTTGACCGCCACATAGCTGTATCACTGTCTCTGCACCAACAAGGTATAATCAGGGTACGCCGTGATGTTGGCAGATGCCCTTTCTATCGTTCCGCCTTTACGGAAGTACTCCAAGATCTTCTCTCTGTCTTTATAGTTCAGGATCTTTGCAATTATCACCCGAGGAGGGGCCCCGGGCCGTGGTTTCCTCATCAGGGCCCGATGTGCTTGTTCGACCGTAAACCCTTGTGAGAGCTTGTCTGCCCCTATCTCTTGCAGGATCATATTCTCCACATAGTCCGTGGGGTCCTGGCCTTCTTCTCCCTCCGGCAGGCCGACCACACGGATGTTGTTTCGTATTGCCCTTCCTTTCGCTTCCTCTGCTCGGTTCTCAAGATTGGCCACCTGTTGCTTTAGTATGTGGATCTCCTTCGCATTATTTGTGCTGGTATCTGTGTTGGTTTTAACCGCACTCTCTAGACCACTTGTTCTTTCAGCCAGTGCTCTGACATCCAGTCGCAGTAGGGTGACTTCTATTCCCACTCCATCTATTTTGTTCTCCAAGGCCATCCGTAGGTCCGCCATTGCCGTCTCCCATGAGGTTCTCAGCTCTGTTATAGCTGCTAGGACCAGGTGGTTTTCTCCTTCAGGGGTACCGTCCTCAGAAGCTGCCGCTGCACTTTGTGTTGGAGCAGTAGGAGTCCGTTGCATCTTGGCAAATACCTCCATTGTGGGTTTCTTACTCTTGGTGCTGAGTCCTTTCACCGACATCGTGCAACCCTGCCGGCGTTTCCAATGTCAGCCCCCCTGTATCGTGCTGGTTCTGTATCCCAGTATTTCTGCGACGCCACCAGATCAATTCGGGTCCGGGGGCACCGTCCTCAGAGGGCTACAATCTATGGTAGCGTGCACTGTGTTACGTTTCAAGTGGGTCTTGTCCTCCCACGTACCTTCTCTGACTATTTGTAACGCACACCTGATTTCCACGGCGGTGCTGGGCTGGACTGAGCTGTCGCCGTGTCTTCTAGTGTGACTTGTAGATCTCGGCCTTCTCCTAGGGCTGGTCCCCTTCTCACGATGTACCGGACGTGTAGAGTGAGGTGTCTGCAGACGGAAGAACAAGGATTTAGGAACTGGATTGACTGAACTTCTCCTTCCTCAGTCTTCTTATTCGAACCAAGGGCGTGGCTTGCTCACCTTAGATATATTAAGGCCGGGCTCTCCATCCTGCGTCTTTGCAGGGGCGCAAGTACCAGTTACTTCACTGGTTCACTGACAATCCTCTTGATTGCAGAGGTTGATGCTGGAAGATACCGCCGTTTACCGCACGAGCGGTTTCTTGATAGTTATTGGAGCACCCTTAATTTAGTCCCTTGCTCAGTCTCAGGGTGTCAAGATTGAAATTGTAGAGGAATGATGCGGCGAGCAGGTGAGTAGGAAAGATGACCGGTTGCTGTCACCCTTTCTAATGTCTCTCTTTGTCCTGCAGGTTTAGGTGCAATGGACGCTGATGAATAAGTGCCCAGGATCGTGCAAGCACGTATGTACGAAGAAGATGAAGCGCGGTGCACGTAAGTAAAATGACTGCTGTTTGTTTCAAAAGCACGCCTTAATGTCTCTTTTGTCCTTGGATCGTGGATGCAGAGAGCGTTGCTAGATGGATGCCGGCGAACGTGTGAGCGCGTAAGTAGAAAGTTTATGGTTGATTTAGAATGCGCCTTAATATGTCTCCCTTTGTTTTGCAGATGCCGGCATGCAGCGCTTCTTGAAGTTCAGAACGTGCGAAGCGCAGGTAAGCAATTCAAGAATGCAATGCTTAATCAAGTCCTTTTCTTTGCAGATGTCGATGGGGAGCCGAAGAAAGCGGCGGACGGCTTTGGAAGATGCCGCCGTATTTGGTAAGTAAGAGCGCTGCTCTCGAATTGAATTCTGCTAACCCGTTGTTTTGTCTTGGCAGGTGCAGCTGAGGATCGGATCTCTAGCAGGTAAGGAATTCGTTTTCACAGGAACTGGAGCTGAAGAATCTCAGGAAGACTGGAGCTGACACGGTGAGCGTCCTGCTGCAGATGCAGAATAACGCGAAGCACGTTTCATCAATCGGGTGTGGTTTTAATAGCCTTCTGTAGTGCTTAGGCGTCTTCTTCCACAGCCTCGCCCAGAAAAGAGTTCCTGTGTTCTGATTCCAGGGAGTGGCTCCTGCCCCACCCAGACAGGAAAAGTAGTTCCAGGCAGAGAAGGATCAGAAGACCATCGAGCTGGTAAGTAAGCAGCATGGTCTGCCGCAGGTAGCTCCACCCAAGCACTCTTAAGCATTATGAGCCCGGCGCTTCCAGCGCCGGGACCGGTCATCTTTATGAGCCTGGTACCACTGGCGCCAGGACAAGGTCCAAAAGGTCCCGATAGGGACTGGCTGGTACCCAGGATCAAGGTTATGGGCCTGCATCCAAGGATGTGAGGCAAGTCCTGACCCCTTGGAAGCAGGGATCATGACAGTACCCCCCCTCAAGGCCCCTCCCAAGCTTGACTTCTCCGGGGGTCTTGGTTTGTTAGGAAATGTTCGATGAAACTTCTTGACTAAACGAGGTGCGTGGACATGTTCTGCAGGTTCCCAAGACCTTTCCTGGGGGCCATAACCTTTCCAGTCAATCAGGTAGTATAGCCTTGATTTGGAGATTTTGGAATCTAAGATGTTTTTGATTTCAAACTCGAGTTCTCCATCAACTAGGATAGGTTCTGGAGATTTAGTCAATCGGGTCTCTGGCTGCACAGGTTTTAGTAGCGAGACATGGAAGACTGGGTGCATTTTCATATGAGGGGGCAAGTCCAACTTGACTGCCACTGGGTTTATTATGGTAGTGATTGAGTAGGGTCCCAGGTATCTTGGGTTGAAGGTGCGCGGCCCTTTTAGGGGTAAATGTTTGGTGGATAACCAGACTTGATCTCCTACTTGATATTGAGGGGCCTCCTTCCGATGTTGGTCTGCTCCTTTCTTGTATTGTTCCTTAGCCCTTTGCAGATGAGAAGTGGCTTCCTTAAAGGCTTGGGTAATTGCAGAATGCAGGTGGTCTACTGCTGGTGTCCCTAGATCCTGAGGTGGATCCAGATTAGACGTTCGAGGATGGCTACCATATAAAAGAAAAAACAGGGTTTTTCCGGTTCCAGAGTGGACTGAATTATTGTAAGCGTACTCGGTTATCCAAAGGATGTCCTTCCAAGTTCTTTCTGTTTGTTGCAGCATGCAGCGTAAGTACTGTTCCAAAGTTTGATTGGTCCTCTCGGTCTGTCCGTCGGTTTGGGGGTGGTGACTGGTTGAAAGCCTTACATCAATTTGAGCCAACCGACAGCAACTCTGCCAAAAGTGGGAGACAAATTGACTTCCTCTATCCGAGATTAAAACTGAAGGAAAACCGTGCAACCGAACAATGTTTTCGAGAAACTCCCGGGCCAGGATTGCTGCTGACGGTAGACCTTTCAGTGGGATGAAGTGCGCCATATTGGAGAATAGGTCCATGATTACTAAGATCGTATTATATCCGGAACATGAAGGTAAGTCGGTGATGAAATCCATGGAGAGAGTATGCCAGGGACGAGGTGGGATGTCAAGTGGGCGTAAGAGGCCTGCTGGTTTCTCCTTTTGACTTTTATTTTGAGCGCACACTCCACAGGACATTACAAAGTCTGATATCCTTTCTCCAAGTCGGCCACCAGAAGTGAGGCTTGATCTTTTCCGAGGCCTTGGCCATACCGGGGTGTCCCTCCATTAGGGAGTCGTGATAACAAGAGATGACTTGATTCTGTAAACTAGCACAGGGTAGATATAACCGTTCTTGGAAGTACAATAGGTCGTTCTTCACCGTGAAGTCTTTTCCCTGAAGATGCCAATTCTGTATGTCTGCTGGAGTTATAAGTTGTTTAACTTTGGCTTCAACTTCTTCGATGGATTGTGTGCCGATTAGACCTAGGATTCTTTGTTTGGGAATGATAGGTACGGGCTCAGGATTGACCATGTGCTCTTCCACTCCCATCCGGGAAAGGGCATCAGCTTTATCGTTCTTGTTGCCTGGTCGGTAGGTAATGACGAAGTCAAACTCGGCAAAAAATAGTGCCCAGCGGAGTTGTCTGGAGGATTGAGCTTTAGCTGTCTTTAGGTATTGTAAGTTGTGATGGTCTGTAATCACTGTGACTGTGTGTCTGGCACCCAAAAGATAGTGTCACCAGGCCTTGAAGGCGGACTTAATAGCCAGAAGTTCCTTATCGGTAATGGTGTAGTTGATTTCAGGAGCCGAGAATTTGCGGGACCAAAATGCCACGGGGTGTAACTGGTTTGTTCCTAGATCTCTTTGCGATAGGACTGCACCCATCGCAAGACTGGAGGCGTCGGTTTCTACGATGTAAGGAAGCTCTGGGCGGGGATGTCTCAAAACAGGAGCGGAGATAAACTTGGCTTTTAACTCTTGGAAGGCTTGCTTCGCCTCGGTAGACCACACAAAGCGTTTGTTTTTCCTTAGAAGGGCAGTAATGGGCTGGACTATTCGGGAGAATTCTGGAATGAATCTACGGTAGAAATTGGCGAAACCCAACATGCTTTGGACTCCTTTCACCGACGTTGGTGATGGCCACTTAATGATAGCGTCTACCTTTCTTGAATCCATGTGGACTCCATTTGGTGACAGAATGAATCCCAGAAATTCGACCTTGTGACATGGAAAATGCACTTCTCAAGCTTGGCAAAGAGTTTATGTTGGCGAAGCCTCTCAAGAACTGCCCTGACGTGTTTCCGGTGATCGGCCTCAGAGGACGAATATATGAGGATATCATCGATGTAGACAACTGTACACACGTCAATTAGTTCTCTGAGGACGTCATTCATGAAGTACTGGAAGGCGGCCGGGGCGTTACATAGTCCAAAGGGCATTACTTGATACTCAAATAATCCATACTTGGTGCGGAAGGCCGTCTTCCATTCGTCGCCCTCTTTTATTCGGACCAAGTGGTAATCTCCTCTGAGATCCAACTTCGTATAAATGCGAGCATTCTTGACTTGGTCTAGAAGTTCAGGGATCAATGGCAAAGGATATCTGTTCTTGACTGTAATCTGATTCAGGGCGCGATAATCGATACATGTTCTGAGATCCCCTTCCTTTTTCGGAACGAAGAACAGAGCTGAAGAGGCTGGAGACTTAGAAGGACGAATAAATCCATTGGCCAGGTATTGGTCCAAATACTGCCTAAGGTGGAGATTTTCTGGTTCAGTGAGAGCATAGATCCTACTACATGGAGGAGTGGACCCAGGTACCAGGTCTATCTGACAGTCGTATGACCTGTGCGGGGGTAGGGAGTTGGCTTGTTCTTTCTGGAAGACATCTTGGAACTATAGATATTCAGGAGGCAGTTGGGGACCCTCGGATGTAATTGCTGCCAGCTTAATGTCAGACTTCAGATAACAAGTGGAGGCACATTCCGGAAACGGAATGTCTTTGCTCGCCAATCAATTTGGGGATTGTGTTTTTCTAACCAAGGGATCCCCAGGATAATTTGAAACTGAGGGGCCTTGATCACATCAAACACGATCTCCTCACGATGTCCATTTTGGCTTACTAACGTCACTCCCTCGGTGGTATGGGTAACTGGTCCGGAAGCTATTTCCGTACCATCCACTGTGGTAATAACGTCTTTAACCATTTTAGGACAGAGAGGTAGATTCATCCTGGATGCCATCTCGCGATCCACATAATTGCCGATTGCTCCACTGTCAATGTATGCCTTGATGGCATGCAAACGATCTGGCTTCTCGGGGCTTATTAGGACCATGGGCACGATGAAATGCGAGGTCAAAGAACTGGTTTTAACGCTCGGCAAGCGGACCTCTACACTTGTCGGGCGAGGTCGTTTCCCGATTCTGGCTTTTCGATGCTTTTGTCGGAAGCTCCCACGGTCTTCTTAGCAGGTTTCACCGGGCATTCACGAAGAAAATGTCCTGAATTCCCACAATAGAGGCACAATTGCAGCTGTCTTCTTCTTTCTCGTTCCTTTTGTGTTAATGGCCCTTTCACGACTCATTTGCATGGGTTCTACGGTATCGACTCCTTTGGCGGAACTCTGTGGTCTTGAAAAAACCCGAGCTTCGAATCTGGAGCGATCAGCCTTCCTATTCTGTAATCTGTGATCCAGTTGAACCACCAGGTCAATATATTCAGAACAATCTTGCGGAGGATTTACTACTTGGGCTAGGACATCTTTGAGTCCTCCACGCAACCCCCTATAAAACAGCGTAATCCTTTTATCCTCGGGCCATCTGGCTTCAACTACCAGTCTGTTAAATGATGCAATATATGCCAGAAGATCCTGATTACCTTGTCGTAAAGAGAGGAGTTCGTTATCTAAGGCCTGTCCCTGAGAGTGTCTGGCAAATAGTCTTTCCATACTGGACTGGAAGGCCTGAAAATTACGAAGAATCGGGTCATCCTGGGTTACCAGGGGAATTGACCAGTCTGCAGCACTGCCACTTAGATATGAAAGTACGAAGGCCACTTTGGCCTGATCAGTGGGAAATGCAGCTGGCCTACACAGGAAGTGCAGACGACATTGATTGATGAACACTGCAAACCTTTTGGGATCGCCTGAGAAGCGTTCGGGTGGAGCCAAAGGCACATTTCCAGGTAGATTAATTTGTACAGGATTAGTGGAGGTCGCTGGGATATTACCCCCCCCTGGGGTCGGCAGCGGTGTTTGCCCCGCCTGCGTTTGTAACAACTGTCTAGCAAGATCATCTGTGCGCTCTTTGGACACAATTAGCTCCCTCCTTAGGGCGTTCGTTTCCTGGCGCGCTGCTAGTACTTCTGCTCTTAATTCCCCTAGCAACTGGGCTAGTTGGTCAGTATCTGAGGTGTCCATTGCGCCTGGGTGGAAGATTTGTGGTGGGCTTCGCGTTCTGTAACGCTCACCTGATTTCCACGGAGGCGCTGGGCTGGACTGAGCTGTCGCCGTGTCTTCTAGTGTGACTCGTAGATCTCGGCCTTCTCCTAGGGCTGGTCCCCTTCTCACGATGTACCGGACGTGTAGAGTGAGGTGTCTGCAGACGGAAGAACAAGGATTTAGGAACTGGATTGACTGAACTTCTCCTTCCTCAGTCCTCTCATTCGAACCAAGGGCGTGGCTTGCTCACCTTAGATATATTAAGGCCGGGCTCTCCATCCTGCGTCTTTGCAGGGGCGCAAGTAACAGTTACTTCACAGGTTCACTGACAATCCTCTTGATTGCAGAGGTTGATGCTGGAAGATACCGCCGTTTACCGCACGAGCGGTTTCTTGATAGTTATTGGAGCACCCTTAATTTAGTCCCTTGCTCAGTCTCAGGGTGTCAAGATTGAAATTGTAGAGGAATGATGCGGCGAGCAGGTGAGTAGGAAAGATGACCGGTTGCTGTCACCCTTTCTAATGTCTCTCTTTGTCCTGCAGGTTTAGGTGCAATGGACGCTGATGAATAAGTGCCCAGGATCGTGCAAGCGCGTATGTACGAAGAAGATGAAGCGCGGTGCACGTAAGTAAAATGACTGCTGTTTGTTTCAAAAGCACGCCTTAATGTCTCTTTTGTCCTTGCAGATCGTGGATGCAGAGAGCGTTGCTAGATGGATGCCGGCGAACGTGTGAGCGCGTAAGTAGAAAGTTTATGGTTGATTTAGAATGCGCCTTAATATGTCTCCCTTTGTTTTGCAGATGCCGGCATGCAGCGCTTCTTGAAGTTCAGAACGTGCGAAGCGCAGGTAAGCAATTCAAGAATGCAATGCTTAATCAAGTCCTTTTCTTTGCAGATGTCGATGGGGAGCCGAAGAAAGCGGCGGAAGGCTTTGGAAGATGCCGCCGTATTTGGTAAGTAAGAGCGCTGCTCTCGAATTGAATTCTGCTAACCTGTTGTTTTGTCTTGGCAGGTGCAGCTGAGGATCGGATCTCTAGCAGGTAAGGAATTCGTTTTCACAGGAACTGGAGCTGAAGAATCTCAGGAAGACTGGAGCTGACACGGTGAGCATCCTGCTGCAGATGCAGAATAACGCGAAGCACGTTTCATCAATCGGGTGTGGTTTAAATAGCCTTCTGTTGTGCTTAGGCGTCTTCTTCCACAGCCTCGCCCAGAAAAGAGTTCCTGTGTTCTGATTCCAGGGAGTGGCTCCTGCCCCACCCAGACAGGAAAAGTAGTTCCAGGCAGAGAAGGATCAGAAGACCATCGAGCTGGTAAGTAAGCAGCATGGTCTGCCGCAGGTAGGTCCACCCAAGCACTCTTAAGCATTATGAGCCCGGCGCTTCCAGCGCCAGGACCGGTCATCTTTATGAGCCTGGTGCCACTGGCGCCAGGACAAGTTCCAAAAGGTCCCGATAGGGACTGGCTGGTACCCAGGATCAAGGTTATGGGCCTGCTTCCAAGGATGTGAGGCAAGTCCTGACCCCTTGGAAGCAGGGATCATGACACTATTGTAGTCTTGTGTGGCGTTTGGTGTTATGTATTCACCACAGTGCCTGCCGCCTTTCTTCTTGTTGTGCCATCATAACTGTCCAGGATAGGGTGGCTTATTATTCACTCCAGTTACTGTAGTGCCAGTATTCTCCAGTTCTTGTATTTGCACAGCGTGCTAGTATGGGTCCAGCTTCATTGTGTATGCCCCATATATTCTTAGGGGTAACAGTATCAATTCAATTTCCTGGGCACATGTCCCTCAGCAAAAATGAAGAGCAGGCTTCTGATGCCCTCCGAGCCCTAATGTAGCACTTTGTTGCATGGAGCACCCACTCCATCCAATACAATAGCAAGGCAGCGTTCTAGTTGGTGTCTTCCTCGCATCACTGTAATCGGAAAATGTATCTTGCTGGCCTCGCTGGCACCCTCGCACAGCGTGGCTCGCTCACTGTTGTTCGGTCAGAGTAACAATGTTCCTTTCTGCCAGCTCTGGAGATCTGCTGCCTCACAGTCCAGCTAGCCCGCTTGCATCCCGTGTGCTCTGCAAGTGTGGAACATGGGCATTCCCAGCTGGCAGCCGCACGTCACTTTGATGTGGTTTAGGGGTTTCCACAAGCTACTGTATCCTGCCTCACGAGAGGAGAGGCTTGGATACTTTTATCCTTTCAAAGCAGTGTTCTGGGATTTTAGCAGCACAGATCAGCTGCAGCCGGCTTGTGTGCAAACAACTCTGGTGCTCCGCGACCGAACACCGGTACTCTTTCCGTGTCCCAGCAGATGCCAAACGTCCCGGCCCTTCGCGTCGGTTGCATCAGGGGTCAGCACTGCACATCCGTGTTAGGATTCAGAGCCCCACTCAAGTCGTGCCAACGCTGGGCTCCAGTCAGGGTAATCAGCGTGTGGGTTTAACTCTGTGCCCCCTGTCCGCTGCTGAATGCCGTCTCCTTGTTTCATTGCGCAGCACCCCATAAATCCATCATGGCTTTTACAAAGTCCTTTGTTTTCTGTGGCTGACGGATGGCGGCCATCTTCTTTTTCTTGTTGTGTTCGCCTCGGGATGTTCTCGGGCTGCTATCTTCCTAATTCCTGCAGGAAACAGCATGGCAATGTCTCATGGTAAGCCCTGTGGAGAAAGGGCTGGACCTAACCGCTGTTAGGCTGTTTGGCGAGTGGCGCCAGTGCGCCCAAGCAGCTAACCAATGGCGGCTCAAACCACCCCTGTGTCCAGAACAAGGGCACAGAAGAAACGATCAGGAGGAAATGAGGCCAATGGAGATCACTGCGCTGCAAATCGGCTGTCAACCAGAAAATAAGTCGTTTTTATTCCTGTGCCTCAATGACTGATGACCTAAACGACCTGAATGTTGCCACTTGGAACGCTCCGGTCGAGGAGTTGGAACTAGGCAACTGTAATCATTTGCCCCCGTGTAGTGCAGTGGCAGAGGATGTGCTAAGGCCTGCCAGGATCGTCTGTAAGTGTAACAGTAATATTAACAGTACTTGTAATTATTCAAACTTACTAAAGGCGATACCTGGTGGGTGGGACTCCTACAAAAATGCACACTCATACAAAAACGATGACTTATCCGGCATGCTGCCGGCCCTCGATGGCCCACGGGATGCGTTGGGCGTGTGTGCATGTAGGCCCAGCGGAGATCCCTGTGGGATTGGGGAGAAGGAGGAGGCTTTGGGTGAGTCTGGTGCTGGTTCGCCGGCTCGCACAAGCTCTGTAGGAGTCCGAGCGGACGCGGCGCTGCAGGCTCAGGGCGGCGTAAGCGAAGCAGGGACGCAGCTTGGGGGCGGGGCCAGTGGCAAGGTCTCTCGCTGTTCTCCCGCGGTTGGGCGGACCTCCACGCCAGCTCGCTCTGGCTCAGCTGTGGAGGCTGACGGAGCTGCTGAGTTTGTTGGAGGCGACCTCCTCGCATATGCACCTGGGGCTGACAATGAGGTTGTGACTATGATCACCAGTTCGCCCGTCTCGCTGCCTGAGAGTCGATCCGGCTCGAACGGGGCTCTAGATGACGAGGTATTCAGCTCCACGCTCGGTATCCCAAAAGAGCCTCATGCCCAGAATCTAACGTCTTACACAACTGAAGATGTAACTGTAGCAGGTGGGCTGTCAGTTCACACATGTGAAGAACGACGAGATTCACTGGATGTTGCCAACAACATACTGCACAACTTGATCTCCATGAATAAAGCATGTAGAGGCAAAGTAATGAAGGATTTAAAGGGATGGTCTAGTAAAAATTTTTATTTAAAAAATAGATAGGCAACATAAAAAAAAATATAACCACAACGTTTTACAACACAACCGCGTGTTGTGTTGGAAAACGCTGGGCAGCACCGGAGACCCAAAGTGAAAGCCACAGCAGGCAGAAACACACGCGGTTATGTTTACATGCCGCGTAGTGTTTCTACCTGCAGCTGATTTCCCATTTGGGGCTCTCGGGCTCTCTTTGGGGAGCCCGAGAGACCCAAATGGGAAATGCTAAATGCTGCGTTGTCTGCCTGAATCTGCTTTCCCATTTGGGGCTCTCGGGCTCCTCCGAGCCGGAGGAGCCTGAGAAACTTGGAAAGAAAAACTGCAGCGTTTTCCAACACAATAATGTTGTATTTATGTTTGCGGTCGCTTCAAAAGCGACCGCAAACATAAATATGTTTTTAAAACTGCGGTTTTAGTTCTAAGTTTTCCGGGCTCCTCCAGCCCGGAAAACTTAGAAAAAAAAACGCAGCTAGTGCTTATTTTTTAAAAAAAAATAAATAGCACTTACCGAGATTCAGCTGCAGCTTTCCTGCTCTGGTCTCCGGTCCACGTCCTCTGCCTACAGCACTAATGAAGGGAAAGCCACCCAGCGGTAGCCTTTGTTTACTACAGCTGGCTGGCTTTTCCTTCATTAGTGCCGCAAAAGCAAAAGCCAGCACAGGAGGGCCTCCATTTCACAAAATTGATGCGCCCATGTGCTTGCTTTTGCGAATTTTGAGCTTGAATAGCTCAAAACTTTACATAGGAAGTTTTAAAACGGAGAATGCTAGTATTTTTTTTTTATGTTGCCTATCTATTTTTTAAATAAAAAATTTTACTAGACCATCCCTTTAACTCTGCAATGTGAGAATGTACAAAAAATAGCCTGCAAATGTCAGAATGCACAATTTAACAACCCCAATAAGGACATATGGGCAAATGTTTCCTACAAACGTAGCAAGACGTCAATATGTGGTTTAAAGGTGAAGACAAGTATGGCATCCTCAGACGATTCATTCTACAATCAGATGAATTCACAAAAGAGGGTTGTTAATACGAAACGGCTAAACTCGAACAAAACGCACCCAAGTGTGCGTAATTCACAATCTTCCAATACGATCATATCGGACACTGGTGAACTGTGTGATTCCTCATTTATAGAACGCCCCTTCCCGAAGGTAAGGAGGGGAAGAGTTTGCAGGCCCAGGAAGGTAAGGAAGCGCACCTCGGAGGTTAAAAATGTGCTGCCTAAGGATCTCAGTGCGACTTCAGAGTTACAAACCGCAATATTGTCTTCCCTAGCAATTTCTGACTGCCTTAATGAACACTAAAATAGTCCATTTGGAGTACATAGGCAGCCAGTCTTCGTGCAATGTCAACGAAACCTTGAAAAATCTGGATGCCTCATTCAAATCCTTATGTGACCAAAAAGGCAATGACTCTACTGATAAAAAGCTTTTGGCCGAAGTAGCTCGTGAAGCACTGGCCTTGTTCAAATATGAAGGTTTGGCTCTAGTAGGATCAAAAAGAAAATATGAACTTAACAGCAATAACACACTGCAAAGAAGCTCAAAACTGTCCGAGGCAGTGTGCCCTGAACCCACACCGCTATCTGTTGACGTCGGTTCAGAGAGTGCTCTAGGAGAAGCTGTAATTGCTCCCAGAGGGCCTGTGGCGTCCGCCCCAATATCGCAAGATAAGTCACCTGACCTCACTGGAAATAAGGGCCTGGATTTGGTGAACTATTCTCACTCAGGTAGTGTTTATGCAGAGCCCATTACAGTGGAACCCGTAGTTGATAATTCACTTGAATGCGAACAAATCGCTAACATCTCATTCAATACGGCTTTCAAGCAGGCTAGAGCTAGTAAGAAGAATCTGCGTATAGAAGATCAAACGCTGACAACATCTAACACAGGACCCCAAGTAAATTTAGAGAAAAGCGGGCTAACTAGCAACCTAGGAGTAGGGAAACTTAATGTATTCCCCATTTTCGGTGGCACTTCAGGTATCTGCACTGAATCGGAGGAACTAAAAAATAAACCTACAAGGCCTGCAAAATAATCTAAGAACTTCCCAGCGAAGAAAACCAACAAAACACGGGTGCTTCAAATAGTGACAAAAGAACTATGTAAACCGGATTCAAAGGAAGGTACACAACAATCAGAGTTGTCAAAAAAAGCTGCCACTCAACAAGCACTGAAAGAGACAGATACAATGTCTAAGGACATGTCAGAAGCCCTCTTAAATATGTCCATATATGATGAGGTGGAGGAAGTTGAGGTCTTACAAGTTGCCCCTCTGAAAATCCGAGATGAGAACACTTGGACTGAATCAACCCCCGCAATCACACCAGGGCTTGCACAAACTGAATGTCTAGATGACAAGGTTGGAGTTGACTCTGTCGAAGTGCCGATTACAGACTGCACTGTGGCTCTGAAGAGTGCGGGAATTAAGACGACTCGATCCTGCCATCTTATTACGGAACTATGGCCTTCTGTGTCAGGCTTAATTGCACCGGCAAGTCCCCCGTTTGAGACAATGCAAGAAAGAAGGCGGAACTTATGTAATGATGTAATGATCAGGTACAAGTTCGTCAGAATGATTCACTTAGAAAAGAGGATGTATACGCCACTTGCACTCGGGGTGCAACAGGAAGAGATGGCAATATGCACAGAAATTATACGAAAGATAACTCAACAAGCATGATGCGGAACACCGATGTGAATTCCCTCGGAAGAAATAGAAGCAAAGGTACAAGAGGGAAAGATTTAGCGCCAGTATTTACATTGATGATCGAGAGGCTGGATTCAAAGGATAAGTTGATCCTAAATCGAGCAAACATCATTCGACCATTCGATCTAATTCCAAGCCTACGCGCCATTAAGTCTAATGACCTAAAAATTGTTGAATTTCCTTACGAAAGACGGGACGATAAAGTAATTCTTCACGTGATTTCGTCATCGATTGCTAATACAATTGTTGAGGCGAGCGTTGCATTATTCTCACTCGGATTTGAAGTCTACGCGCTGGAAGCTCCCTGCATGAGCCCCGTCGATCAAGACGCAAGAGGTTCCCATGACGCTCTAAGTTGTTTACAACAAAACATAGTGATACGTTCTCAAATTAAAGAAGACATCACTCACCATTGGGGCGAAGGGATAAGGAAGGTGGCCAATGGCCGGTCAGCGAGTCCCTTGCGCGAAAAATTGAAATCAGAGGGAAAAAATCTGAACCCAACGTCAGTTAAGAAAGTGGGAGCTCTTGAAACACCCAAAACTAACATAAGGATCACGATATGTGGAAGTCAAAATTTGACAATTTCACCGGAGAACATCAACAGTGATCCAAACATAAATGGGGTCACTCATGATTGGGGCTGGATAGCGGCAACGCAACGCTTAATACAAATGCCCAGCAATAATGCCAGGAATTACCCACTGTGAGTGATTGTTTAGTGGCCTCTTGGAATACTCGAGGAATTACCCACCTTTTTAAAACGACCTGGTTGGAGGGCTTAACTATTGCCTGTTTACAGGAACATGGCTACTCGAAATCCCACTTTCAAGTGACTATGAAGTCGCAGTGAATCTCGCGATAAAATTGGAAAAAGGGCGCCGTGCGGCGGGACTACTAATAATGGTAAACAGGGCTTTGGGTTTCAGAATTGAAAAATCTATCAATCATTCTCCATACATTCAGGAAACCACGATTTCTAAGCAGAATATCGGTTTTGATGATACTGATGATATAACAATCTTAAACGTGTATTGGAACCATTTGAGGGCAGGTAGAACTGAATTCATAGAACAAATTGCGGAAATTATAGGCGCCCTCTATGAGCTTACGATAAGTGCTAACATAATGATATGTGGAGATCTGAACATCAACCTTTTTAACCCTGTGGCAAAAGACAAAAAGATGCTCGCACATGATTGGATGGAAGAAATGGAAACGAGGCAATTGTTAATGCTGAATGGGAACACCCTTGGGGACATGCTGGCAAAGACTTGGCAGCGCGAAGACTCATCATCTATAATCAACTATATGTTTGTGTCCATTAATCTACAGGCCCGAATAAAATCTTTCACAATTAGGAAAGAATCCAGTAGTGATCACAACATGTTAATAACAAATCTCATAACATCGACACAAGAGAGCCCTTCTAGGTGGCAACACTCTGTCTCAGTTGCAGCAAATAGGGTTAGACTTTGTCTAGAGGAACATGAAGTTGCCCAGCTGTCAAGGGCTTATGGCCAGCTCAACTTCCAACTGGAATATGAACAGCTATTGCAGTAATTTAAGACCAAGAAGGTAGGGTTAAAGAACATAAATATGGCCCATAAGCATTGGTTCGACCCAGAAATACAGAAATGCAAACGGCAGATGAGGCAAGCGATCCGACAGGCCAAAACATTGTACCTGACACCTCGAAAGAAGGAAATTGGAGCTGCTAAACAGAGGTACAAGAACTGGATGAAGGCACATGTTAATTTGACCATCCAAAATGATGCCGAAACAATGCTATCTGCCCTAAAGAATAAAAACACAAGCAAGTTCTGGCGAATCATTAATAATACACAGGCCCCACAAAAGGCTTTGCAAACATGTTTGGTGACGGAATCGACCTGGATCTCTCACTTTGAGAACCTGTATAAGGGATACAGGCTGTCGGATAACAAGAGCGAATTGACTTTTCCACCTCGTGCACTCGAGTACTGTAGTTTTGTGTCCATTATCACGAAGGCTAATAACTCAAGAGCTCCTGGCCCAGATGGCTTAACCAACTACACCATCAAGCAATGTCCCGAGACTTGGGCTGAGTTTTGTTTAACCCTCTTTGAGAGAATAAACAACTCAGGGCAATCTCCCAAGTCATGGAAATCGGCAATCATTATACTGATTTTCAAAAAAGGGGACAGATCAAACCCCAGAAATTATCGACCGGTGGCTTTATTAGATGTTCTGGGCAAGATCTATGCCACCACTCTTCAACGAAAACTAGTAGAGTGGGCTGAAGAAACGGTGCACGTAGACACCCGGCAGGCTGGGTTTGGGAAACAAGTGGGTTGCTCCTTAAATCTACTATTACTCAACCTGGCAAAAATGGAGGCCCTGAAATCAAACACAGCAATATACTTGGCGTTTATTGACTTCTCCAGCGCATTTGATACTGTCGATCGGGACCTATTGTGGTCAAAATTGCGAGCTAGTAGCCGCAATTCAGGAGCTCCATACTGATATAACTATCAGGATACGCCTAGATCAATCTGGCACTCTGTCAACGGTGATCAATACACATAAGGGTGTAAAACAAGGTTGCCCGCTGGCTGCAGCTATCTTTAGCTTGTTTATATCGGATATAGGAAAATCGATAGACGCTGTAGTCTCATTTCTGCCGAAAATAAACAAACTACACGTAAGCTGGCTCCTATACGCTGATGATCTCGTTATGGATTTAACACCCGTCGGCTTGCAAAGAAAACTCAACGTCCTCCAGAAGTATGTAATTGAGAACCGGCTGCTGATTAACACAAAGAAAAGCGAAATTCTAATATTTAAGAACTTGAGAGGAGCTGCAACAAAAAACCAAAAAAAATTCAAATGGCGCCTAGGAGGTGTACGGGTGACGATATCCCAAAACGTCAAATATTTAGGCATGGTATTAAGTTCTTGTATCAACGATGCCCCCTGGGTAGCTGATACAAAAAGGAAATGCACTCAATTAGCGTGTCAAGCGCTTTGCATGAAAAAGAAATTTGGGAAATTCTCACTAGAACCTTTCCGACTCTTCTATCAACAAAAGGTCATTCCAGCATTGATCTATGGGGCTGAGAATGCTCTGGGAAGCCCTTACGAAGTATGGTCTTCCCTGGAGAACCAATTTTGGACTAAAGTGCTGGGACGCCCAAGAAGGACCACGACTTTGTGTATTACATTCGAGCTATCATTCATTTCATTGCAGGCAAGGATCACTTGGAACTTGTTATCCTTGTTTCGAAAGACACGTGCCCGAGAAAACATCTTGCAGTTGGAAATCCTCCACAACGCCACGGCCAAAGGACAAAACGTGGTGGCAATGTGGATGAAGAGTTGTGAAAGCATACTAGATGAATATGACATCGACATCAACTTGCTCCACGGAAACCCAGATGCAGCAAAATTGAAAATTTGGCGCTTAGATTGGGAGAGAACCTGCTCTCAAAGAGCCTTGGCAAAATTGATGATCGACGTGCCATCCGAAGCATGTGCTTTCAATACCGCTCAACGATACATCAGCCTTTTTCCTGATCCCCAAGCACGGAGACGCTTCATACTGTTGCGTATTAATTTGTTTAAAACCAAAGAGCGTTTGCAAACGTGGAGTTGTAATAAGACCATAAATCTCACGTGCAAATTCTGCACAAAAGAGTCAGAAACACTGAAGTACTTGGTATTTTTCTGTAATAGCCTCTGCAGCAAAAGAACTCTGCATTTGGGCCCGTGGAGCAGAATTCATCCCTCCCTGTGCGCGGAAGAATGGTGGGGTCACATGTTCAACGGAATTGACTCGAAATTGTTAACCCCATTGACGCAATTTGTAAAGATAATTAAAGATCGGCTAGATACGGTCTCCGGAGTTTAGGATCTGAGCCACGGCAGAGGGGCCTTCGGGGAATAATGGACTCGGACAGACCCGGCCTGGGGATTATGGAGGGGACAAAACAGGATGCTTGTTACTTGTTGTCTATTGTTGTGTGTAAATATTTTAAAGGTTTGTATAAACCACATAAAATAAAATAACAAAAAAAACAAAAATAATGTCTCATGGTGCGCCTCAGGGTGTCCTACGCCCGCACTTCAAGTTGTAGATCTTGCTTGCTTCTATTCACACAGCTATATCCGGATGTTGAAAGGATCATCAGGAGCGACAGTGGAGACACGTCCTTTCACATGGCTGCTTAGCCACGCCCCCTATTGCCTGTTACCTTGTTTTGCCAAAGACCTGGGAAGCCCTGACTCAGTCCCTTCCCCCTGACTGGCTGTTGGGTGGATGTTCCATATATGGTATTGTAGTGAAGTCCAGGCCAGACTGGCTAGAGACTTCCCAGTGACTGTATGTTGTGGGTACACCCTGTGGGTGGGACCTGGGTGAATAGAGTGTGTGACCAATATGCACTTCTTGTTGTGGATGTCTGGTAATTGTCCCAATAAGCATTCCATTTTGTGAGTGTCTGAAAGGGAGGAGAATGGCCGGAATGCACTGCATGCCTGATTGGCTGACTGACTGCTGAATGCCTTTTGGAGTGATTGGTTGCCTGAGGTGACCCAGCAGAATGAATGGGAGATCAACAGTATATCTGGGGACCTCTCACTGCTAAAATTCGTTCAGAAGCTAAAGTTGACACTTGAAGCTTATCTTTGAAGCCCAGCTGGAAGAAGAAGACTTGCTGCTGCATTTGCTTCGACCCGATTCGAAAGCTGTCGCGTTCCTCGAGGACTGATCCAAGAGAGGACCTGGTTAGGTGCCCTCTTCTCGAGCTCCGAGGACCATCGAGCACCGCTAACCTTCGCTGAAGCCCCTGGAAGTCAGACCCTCGGCAGGCTGCCGACCGGAGACTGGGACCGCCGAGGAGAACGAAGAGAAGCACCGGACATTCCGTCCACCGTCGTCGACCAGGGTTCACAGGTTTGCTATAACCGCTGGAGGCCTGTCAAAGCTGAGTTGCCCAGAAGCGGGGACTGCTTGACGGCGTGCCATCGACGACCGGAGCCGCAACACTCCATTGATTAAGACATTTGAATTATGGACGCGCTCGTCCGCACCGCCGACCGCCTCATCCCGCCGGAGAAGGCCAGAGCATCGACGCGCAGAGCAGCATCTGCCGGTTGGTTTCCTGCCACCCAAAGACTGTAGAGACGCCGGACGACTCGACGCCCTTACTGGGCCAAAGTTCTTCACAAACTATTTGCGGTCCTGAACTATCGACATCGAGGTGCCCCGCACGCCTCATCCTCACAGGAAGCCTTCGACTCGTCATCAACGAGCACCGGCAGGACCGGAGCTGCTGCCTCGACGCCATCGACCTTTCCATCGAGGATCCTCAACGCCAAGTTTATGTTCTTTGAGGCCCATCGACGATCCATGACTCCTGCTTTAAAGGGAGTCACTTAAGAAGGATCCATCGATGCCTCCTCAAGGAACTCTTTTATTCCAGGTACATTGGGGTGGTAGAAACATTTTAGAAGGAAATTGTACAATATATGGACACGGGCTTGTAGTATATCTTTATTTTACAGGTTTCCCAGGTGGGGGGATCTCCACACAGAACTGTGTCTAGGTAACAGGGCCAGTATTCTGCCAATTGTTCTAGCCAACTGCTTTTCCTCCAATGGCTATTGTTGGTTACCTTTATTAATTGATTTGTGTGACAGTTGACCAGAGTACAGTTGATGCACTTTAATGAAATCTGATAATAATTGTGGTACCACTTAGAACTGTATATATTAACAATTGTTGATTAACTGAGCACAAAGTGAGTTATTGTGACTGTGTATATAACCTTGAAACTTAATTATATAAAGACTGTGTAATTATGTAAAGACTAATACAGTGTGTAGACATTCCCTTGTGGGTGCTTGGGGACTACACTGTACACTGTACTTAAGAACCAGCCTGTATCATCTCCTGAGAAGCTAGGCCTTGATTGCTCTTCCATTGCTACCGTAATAGAGAATCTTGGCTGGGTTCCTCTGTTCCTCTTGTCTACCATATAGAGAGCAGGAGCACAGACACCCTCCTCTAGTCTTTACAGGTATGTTTCTCACTTTTCCATCTCTGTGCAAATATAGTCATTGCTGCCAGGGTTAGTACCACTCTTGCCTTTTCTCTGTTGCTGGGTTCCCCCGCCACCTCCCTTCCCTTTAGGCCCAGCAGGATTTGTTCCCGGGGTCTGCTTCCCCCTATGCCTGTTCTTGTGCCTGCTGCACTTCGGCCCAGAAGGGGACGATTTTCAGGCAACTCCACCATATATGCTCCGCTGTGCCCTCTTTTCCGCATTCTCTCCAACATTCCCCTGATGCCCCTGGGAAGATTCTGTGGAGGCGAGCTGTCGTATAGTATCACCCAAAAAGTATTTTATACCATGCCTCTTGCAGCTGGGAGGCCTTGGCTAGCTTGGGAATCCTCCCCCATAGCTTCCCCCACTCCTCCTTTTCTATGCCCCTCCACAGTATCTGTTCCCATCTTTTCCTGTACGGCAATTGCTGTCTGGGGATTGCATTGTCTATTATCCTATACAGGTTAGAGATCAGCCCTTTGGACCCATTATTTGACAATAAGAACTTCTCAAACTGAGTCACCTCCCTATTAGCTGCCTCTTTGTTCACCTGATGTAACTGCCAGTGGCGTAACTGAGCGTATCTAAGCCTCTCCCCTTCTGCAATAGCAAATTCTCTTTTACAGTCTTTGAAGGACAGAATCTCCCCATCTTGAAACATAATCTGCATCCTCTTGCAGCCTCCCTCCTGCCATTGTACATGTCTTTTTAACTCTTAAGTTTCTATAGTGGCAAGGCAAAAATGGTGTTTACATTCTTTATTTGTTTTTAAAAGTATATAAACATTTATTAAAATACACTTCCTTCAATATATGAGTAGCACATGATGAAAACACCTTTCATTGAGCACTGTGCAACTTTTATTCCTAAAGCCACTTTTTCATTACACATGTACAGATACTTTAAATGGAAATTGCTTGGTTTTTAGAAACCAAGCAGTTTAGTAAGTGAACAAACAAAACATGGTGTGCCTGGTGACAGTAAAACGAGTCATGCATGTAATTTTTTATTCCACACAGCTGCACATTGTACTCCTATCTGCTTTGGCACAAACTCAAATTGTTAAAAAACAAACAGAAAAGGGTTTTTTATTTTGATGCTTTTTGATTCTTGGTAGGAAATTTAAGGATCAAGAGGATCCGTGTGTTGTCGAGCTAAAATTAAAATGCTTTTTGACACGAAAGAAGGACGCTGGGGTAACCTTCAGTTGTTTAAGGGCTTTAGCATGTTTTAATGCTCTATCAAATGTAATTTGAACATGTGTGGGCATGATTTATTGATACCTACCTTTTCCATCTTTCCTGTAGATATATGGATTACATTAGACTGTTAACGTGTGTTCAACTTATTTTTTTATTTTTTTATTTAATTGCAACCAATTTTTACAAAAAGCAAGTTTGTTTCATGTTTCGTTTCTGGAGTTCGTTTCTATTGCTGTGAGATTTTTTTAACTGACATAGGTCTTGTCTGTTCCTCTCTCTACCTTCAGGGCTTCATTACGAGAATGGAGGTAATGAAAGTAGGAAGGCGGAATGGGATTACCGGCATCGTTAACGGGTCTGGGCCATTCATTACCGCCACCACCCATACCGTGCCCCTTCATACCGGCTTGCGTGCGTACAAGCGCCCCTTCGTGGAGGAAATACCGGGATGCCAGTAATAGGAGGACATCACAAGTTACGCGGGCATGCACTTAGCGGCATCCCGAAGGCGGTAAATAGGGCCTGTACGACGGCAGCCATACAGGCATCACGAACCACCCGTAAATAGCAACCTGCAGTGAAGGCAACTGCAACAGGTGCACACAATCACCACAGGTGGAGTCAATGGAGCCTGTCCCAGTATAAAAGGAGTACACCCCTTCCCACACCAAAATGATACCACTAGCTGTTGCAATTATGGGGCTGGAGGACATGCCTGTACTGCTACAACTACAGCAACAACAGCACCTACAACAACAACTCCAGCCACAACAACAGGCAACACAGAGGAGACGCAGGAGGAGAAGGAGGGTGAAACAGGCCCAGCAATTACCACCAGTGCAGCCAGTAGTACCTCGTAGGCAGCCACTAATCCCTCGCATCAGACCCAGTCCACTCAATCTAACCCCTGAGCAGATCCACACCATGTACCGGTTGGACCGGGCCACCATCACCACCATTGTGGACATGATACATGACGACATCGTCAGCCTCATTGAAATACGCACTGCCATCCCCCGCTACTAAAGGTGGTGTCTGTGCTCCACTTCCTGTCCACAGGCACCTACCAGCACACAGTGGGCCAGCTGCATGGTATATCACAACCACTCTTTTCACGCATGCTGACCCAAGTGCTGTATGCCCTCCTGAAGTACGCTGGCACCCACATATCCCTACCACGGACTGCACAGGAGATTGCCAACACCAAAGTAGGCTTCCATGCACTGGCAGGCATGCCCAATTGCGTCGGTGCCCTCGACTGCACCCATGTCGAATTGGTAGTCCCTCATGCCATAGAAGCGGTGTACCGCAATCGCAAGCAATACCACTCCATCAATGTGCAGATGGTATGTGACTCCAGCAAGATCATCACACATTGTTGTGCCCACTATCCTGGATCGACACATGATGCCATGGTGCTGCCTAACTCCACGCTACCCCGTCACATGGAGCGACATGCTGGACAACATGCCTGGCTGCTTGGTGAGTTGCCTGACTGGGCCATGGCAGTGCATCAGGGTTGTGATGTGGAGGGATGCATACTCCACCTGGGTGGGAATGGGCAGTGAGTGGACAATGCCTTTAGAGCTAAACACTTCTGACCTGAACCTCCCAACCCGAACATGACACATCACTGCCACACTGCCACACATTGGACCAATCCCGTACTTCAATGACAACATGTAAGACGCACAACCGGGCCACCATGGGTATGTCAAGCAATGCATGACTAAACATGATTACAAATGTGCTAATGCTGCTAGTGTGATTAGGCACAGAGTAGCATACACTGCAATTATGGGAGGCAAGACATCGTTCTGCATCCACAGTACATCCGCATCAGCATGCAAGTTAACACCCTGCATCATCTGTACAACGCCATCCAGACTAGCAGACCATATTGCAGTACACAATGCATCCAAATAATCTTTCTCCAGCATTGGATCTTTCATAGATTCAGATGCTTGAATATTCCCCGTCGTCAGACTGGGAATCCTCGGTGATAAATTAAATAATAATAATACATTTTTTTTTAAAATATATATATATATATATAAATATATATATATATATATATATATATATACACTGCCACCTAGCAGTGCATGTACATAGCCCATTATAGCCTACGAGCCACTTCATTGTGTAGTCGCTCCACCTCACTTTGGTCCTTTATGGCCCCAGCCAATGAGGTGGCAGGGCTTAAGCTCCGCCCCCGGCAGCCATCTTCAGATTTTTCACCGCAGTCTATCAGACACAGGGAATCCTCAAGCTCTCTGAGCTTTTTCAAATTCTTTCTACTCTTGTGTGGAATATATTTGTAAAATATATTCCATCTTGTTCCCCTTCTTAGGGGCTTTCTTTCCAATTAACCTTGGTGGCAAAACTTGTTTTTTTCCTCTCAAAATCGTCGACTGAACTTCTCTTCAGGAATGGAGGCACCTCAGGCTGTCAGGAAGCCTTCCCTGTTCTGGGACTGCACGAGGTGCAAGAAGAAATTGGTTTACTACAAGGACCCCCATGAGCATTGCATTTATTGTCTGTACCCACATGACATTAAAAAATGTGAGATTTGTAAAACTTTTTCCACCAAGACCCTTCATGACAGGCATAGAAGACTCCTTTCATACCTGGAATCCAGGGATCAATCTTCGGACGAAGAGTCTGTCAGAACAGCTCCTGTCCAATCCAGCACTCCATCTGAGAGGCAAACTTCAAAGAGAAGGGCCTCTTCAGTGGAAAGGAGTTCCTCTCCCAAATCCAAAAAGAGGAAGCTGGAATTGATACCCTTTCTGCCTCCAGTTGACCTATCAAGCCAGAAAAAGTCAGCAAAATCTGCCTCCAGAGGTAAGGAGGAGTTTGCAAAAAACGGGGGGGGGGCAGTCGTCGGCGGGTAAACCGCCCACGAATGAAGGGAAAGGTAAAGGCCCGTCATCGGCCATACCGTCGACGAAACCAGCATCGACGACGACGACGCTTAAGACATCGTCGACAGTTAGATCATCATCATCGGACATGTCGACCGCGAAGCAATCGTCGACGAGCAAGAAACACCACTCGTCCACGAAGCATTCATCCATGACGCAGTCGTCCACGGAACACACTCCACATTCGTCAACGAAGCCCTCGTCGACGGGAAAATGTCAGTCGTCGACGACGAATCCCTCGTCGACTGGAAAATCTCAGTCGTCGACGGGAAAATCTCAGTCGACAGCAAAGCCTTCGTCGACGGGACAATCTCAGTCGTCGACGGGAAAATCTCAGTCGGCGGCGAAGCCCTCGTCGACGGGAAAATCTCAGTCGTCGACGAGGATAACATCATCCATAACGCCTTCAGAGGCACCGCAAATTTCGGCAGTTACAGAGGAATTACTGCCCCTCACTCTTGAAGCTCCTGTCATTATAAGCAATATCATTGAGAAGAATATTGTAATTGAACCTCTGGTGCAGCAATTTTCACCTTTGGGGCACATGGCAGAACTTCCGGATATAATTCTTCAGGAAGAATTCTCTGATGCGGAAGTGGTGGAAGAGTCCATCGGTCCCTTACCGAAACAATACAGCCCTCCTTGGCACCCGTCCACGGGAGAATCCGAATATCCTCATGACCCGTTGCTCATGTTATCCGTGCAGAGGATTGTAGAAGAATTTTACAAACGGCAAAGGGAGAAGCAAATTCCGATTAATCCCATTCCTAGAGAGTCATCCCCGATTCCAGGCACATCGGGTTGCTCTCCTTACAGGAGTAGACCGCAAAAACGGATGAGATCACCTGCTCGAAGACCGAGGAGCAGCACCCACAGTGCTTCACCTACAAGAGTCCCCTCACCACAGTCATCGCACAGACCGCGATCTCCGGACGTAGATCCCACCATGGTACCGTCCACCATTTCGGTATCAGACTGGCAGGAGGATCCTTTTGGTGAATTTTCGGAACCAGAAGAAGGAGAAATAACTCAGGAGCCAGACGCACCCAGTGATTGGGATGACTACGTCGTCGAGAAGCCCAGGAGGAGAGACTCGCCGGGCAACGCCTCACCACCGGATGATCTCGTCTCTTTCCACACCATAATAGGTAAAGCCGCAGAACTGTTTAAAATTCAGGTTTCTTCGGAGGAAAGGCAATCAGTGCTCTATGAGCACAGGGACAAGCGAAGGAGGACAGTGACCACAATTCCCCTCCTCGATACCATCTGGGATTCCGGATCCAAGATCCTATCTACGCCCTTATCGACTCCGGCGTTGGTGTCCAGGCCAGAAAAGAAATATAAAGCTCCGGATTCGGCACCGCTTTGTTTAAGGGGTCATACGAAACCGGATTCAGTTATTACAATGGCGGCCAGAAAGAAACTCGCCAACCCCTCCTCACCGTTGTCGGCACCACCGGATAAGGACAGACGTAAATTGGAAGCCATGGGCAGGAAAGTATCATCTTCTGCATCACTTACAATCAGAGCGGGTAATGCACTGGCCATGACCGCAAGATTCGATCGCGAGCTTTGGCTCCGCATGTCTAACTTGGCGAAACAATTACCACCAGAGCTCCAGGAGGAGGCAAAATCCATAATCGCGGATGGTGAAGCAACATCGGATCACATGATCGACGCAGCAGTTGATGTGGCCGAATCAGGCTTCAGGCAGATGGCGCACGGCACAGTCACAGTGCTCAGAAGGCAGGCCTGGATGAAGGCTACTAACTTTAGACCTGAAGTTCAGGTGCAGATACTAGACATGCCATTTGACGGCCAAGATCTCTTTGGGAAAAAGATAGACGACCATTTGAAGGCAATCAAGACAGACACTGACACAGCCAGAGCCATCAGTTCTTTAAAGGACAAAAGTAAGGACCATCGGTCTTTTCGTCCCTTTAGAGGTTCATCTTCCAAGTTCAGGGGATACAGTCGTTCCTCCTATGGTCAAAAAGCACAAGGCGGCACGTACCAAGACAATAAATATCAGTCATCCAACAGATACGCCCATAGAGGCAGACGTGGCTCCGCCCAAGGGAAGTCGCAAGGCAAGCAGAACTGACGACCAATCCCTCCCCCCCCTTCGCCACGCCCCGGTGGGGGGAAGGGTGAGCCAGTTTTTCCAGCGCTGGCGGTCAATTACATCGGACAAATGAGTGTTACAGGTGATCCGAAAGGGTCACACCTTGGAATTTCTGGACCAACCTCCTTCCCTGCCTCCAACTCCCCGCAGAGTGCATATGCTAAGACAGGTCATGTCCGAAGTGAAAAAACTGCTCCAGAAGGCAGCAGTAGAGCCAGTACCCTATTCTCAGAGGGGAAAAGGTTTCTACTCCCGATTCTTCCTCGTCCACATTCCGATCCATCCAGCACACAGGCAGTTCCTCAGGTTCACAGTGGGAGGGCTCCACTTTCAATTTCAAGTGCTCCCGTTCGGACTAAAATCGGCGCCAAGAGTTTTCACGAAATGCCTGGCACCGGTAGCGGCAAGTCTCAGGAGAGCAGGTATGGACGTTTTTCCATACCTGGACGATTGGCTGATAAAGGCAAGTTCAGCTGCAAAGGCTCGTTCGGCAGTGTCGAGGACGGTCAACCTCTTAAAAGAGTTAGGTTTCTCCATCAACCAGACGAAGTCCTGCCTCGTTCCCAGCAAGGTAGCTCTCTTCCTGGGAGCCGAACTCGACACCAGCATTCCCAGGGTGAGACCATCCACAGAGAGAGTAGCAGCGATTCTACGCTCAACTTCCAACTTCCTACAGAAAGAGACAACATCCGTACGCTCTTACAAATCCCTATTGGGCATGATGTCTTCATGCATATTCCTCATACCGAACTGCAGGCTTTGCATGAGACCGGTTCAGGAAGCTCTGGACCACCAATGGAAACAAGCTTTCGGAGGCTGGGAAGACATTGTCCAGATTCCATCGACGTTGCACAAGGCCCTTCGATGGTGGAATGCTCCGAGGAATCTTCTGCAGGGAATGCCGTTTCAAGCACCGACATCGACCCTCCCGCTGCGGACGGACGCTTCCTTATCAGGCTGGGGCGCTCATCTTGCGGACCTCCAAACCAAGGGATCTCGGTCGGCGCAAGAGTCCCAGCTCCACATCAACGTGTTGGAGCACAGGGCCGTAAGGTTGGCGTTGAAAGCTTTCCTACCGGTTATAGCTGGTCAAGTTCTTACAGTCCAGACAGACAACACGACCTCCATGCACTATACAAACAAGCAGGGAGGCACGAGGTCTCAGATTCTGTCGCAAGAAGCCCAAGAGCTATGGGCATGGGCCTTGCGCTACGGGATACAGATCAGGGCAGAGCATCTTCCAGGAGTGGACAATGTCCTAGCGGACAGACTAAGCAGAGAATACACAGCGTCACACGAGTGGGAGTTGGACGAAAGAGAAACCCAACGGATATTTGCCTTATGGGGCCATCTGCAGATCGACCTTTTTGCCACCAGGAACAACAAAAAATGCAAGAGTTTTGCTTCAAGATACCCGGAACACCAATCGCTGGGAGACGCGTTCTCAGTGGATTGGTCGGGGAAGTTCCTCTACGCCTTCCCACACATTCCCCTCATGTCGAGGGTACTTCGCAGGGTAAAAGAACAGGATTGTTCCTTGATTCTTATTGCACCCGATTGGGCACGGCAAGTCTGGTACCCGACGCTGCGACATCTATCCTGCAAAATCCCGATTCGTCTCAAGTCACATCAATATCTACTGACACAACAGAACCGCAAGGTCCTCCACCACGACCCGAGGAGCCTGTCTCTCAAAGCGTGGTTCCTGAGCAGCGTAAACTGATGCACCTAAAGTTACCATCAGAATGCTGGGATATCATCAGGGCCGCTAGAGCCCCGTCCACGCGACTCACCTACACCAGGAAGTGGACCAGGTTTTCCAAATGGTGCGAGACCTCTGCGATCGATCCCCTCACGGCCTCGGTTGATCAGATTCTGCCCTACTTGTTGCACCTGGCAAAATCAGGGCTCTCACTGTCCTCTATCAAGGTCCATCTGTCAGCCATAGCGGCCTACACAGTAACCGCGGAGACGCAAGCCTTACTCTCCTTACCAGCGATTAAGATCTTCCTGAAAGGACTTATCCGCCTACATCTACACCAGTTCCGGACTGGAGCCTCAACACCGTCTTAACAGCTCTCATGCAACCTCCCTTCGAGCCCATACATAGATGCGATATGAAATCCTTGTCCTGGAAGACATCCTTCCTGGTAGCCATCACATCGGCCAGAAGGATCAGTGAGCTGCAAGCTTTGTCTTCGGAACCTCCGTTTACCTTGTTCCAGAAGGACCGCGTCATCTTAAGGCCTCACCCGAAGTTCCTCCCCAAGGTACTTTCGGAGATGTCGTTCACTGAGCGCATTGTTTTACCAACCTTCTTCCAGAATCACGCTTCGGAAGCGGAAAGGACATTACACTCTCTAGACGTTTCTAGGGTGTTGAAGTTTTACTTGCAAAGAACCAAGGAGTTCCGCTCCTCAAACCGGCTATTCATTTCCTTCTCTGGCTGTTCCAAGGGCCAACATATATCTAAACAAAGTCTGGCACGCTGGGTATCGTCCTGTATCACCCACTGCCATCTTTTGAAAGGCGACCCTTTAACTAGACCGCCGTCTGCGCACTCCACCAGAGGAAGGGCGGCGTCAACAGCATTCCACGCAGGGGTGGCCTTGAAAGACATATGCAGAGCTGCCACGTGGAGCACTCTGCATACTTTCGCAAAACACTACTGCCTGACGGAAGATACCAACAAAGAAACTGCAGTTGGACAGGCAGTGCTCCGCCATCTCTTTGTATAAGGTAGGACCAGCCTCCTTTCCCACCTTTCCCGAAGTATGTAACCGTTGTGTTGCTGCATGGTAAAGGTTTGATCAGAAATATGTTTTCTGTATTTATGCATATCTGTTTATAATGGTGGCATGTTTTAACTGCTTGGTATTCTATTCAAGCATCTGAATCTATGAAAGATCCAATGCTGGAGAAGTCTTAGTTACTTACCTGTAATTGTATTTCTCCAGCATTGGTATCTTTCATAGATTCACATGCGCCCGCCCGCCTCCCCTGAGAGGCTGCTCCTATGCTCGGCATCCATCATACTGTAATCTCTACGGTTCAAAATCTGAAGATGGCTGCCGGGGGCGGAGCTTAAGCCCTGCCACCTCATTGGCTGGGGCCATAAAGGACCAAAGTGAGGTGGAGGGACTACACAATTAAGTGGCTCGTAGGCTATAATGGGCTATGTACATGCACTGCTAGGTGGCAGTGTATATATATATATATATATATATATATATTTATATATATATATTTAAAAAAAAAAATAATTATTATTATTATTTAATTTATCACCGAGGATTCCCAGTCTGACGACGGGGAATATTCAAGCATGTGAATCTATGAAAGATACCAATGCTGGAGAAATACAGTTACAGGTAAGTAACTAAGACTTGTGCATACGTACAGGGACATGTGCATGTCAACAGCAAATAGCTGCGGCCATGGCTGCGCATCCTGAAGGTGGCAGCTCAGAATGACTCACACAGACCTCTTTGTACTCCCATGCAGGTGATGGAGGATATCCCTTGAAGCCGTGGCTACTTACCCCTGTGCGGAACCCACGCAACAGGCATGAAGAGGAGTACAATCGGGTTCATACCCGTACCCGTGTCGTGATTGAGCAGACCTTTGGCCTGTTGAAGACGCGGTTCCACTGCCTAAGCAGGTCTGGTGGAGCACTCCTTTATAGGCCTGAGAACGTGGCAAAGATCACCATGGCCTGTGTCATGCTGCACAACATGTGAATCCAGAGAAATGTACCACTGCCAACTGACATTGACATGCATGCACCGGGTGAGGATGACAGTACGTGATGCACAAGATGGCCGTGCTGTACGCCAATTACTGATTGCCGAATACTTCTGAACCACCATTGATGGATATGTGTCAGTGCTACATTGAGCACTGGATCCATGTGGACATGCACACAGGGTATGTGGGAAGTTAGGCACTGTGCACTATCATGAATAAAATGTATACACACAAAATGAACAATGTCCAGGCATTAAATTATTTTTTACACAACGGGTGTATTAATGAAAACTACAGAAAAGTGCCTCACCCCTCCACCACTCACATGCCCTCCCCCACCCCCCAACACACCAAAACTCCTCATACCCCCAATGAACTCCCCATTCTCCCCAATGAACTCCCCATACCCCCAATGAACTCCCCATACCCCCAATGAACTCCACATTCCCCCAATGAACACCCCCTTATTCCCCTATACACCACCGACACCACCTCCCCCACTCCCATTGTTGTCCCACACTATTTGCGTGCTTTCTTTGTGTCCGGGGGCAGCATTCCAGACTGCCTCGCACTCCGCCTTGTCAGTCATACAGGGCTGGAGGGTGCAGAGGATGGGGTGGATGCCGCAGGGATTGGCACGGCTGGCGCAGGTTGCTGCGTATGTTGCAGTATGCCGGTCAGGACCTGCGTGATTGCCGACAAACTCACGCATCATGACCTCAGAGGCATTTATGGCAGCAGTTTTACCTGCAATGGCCCGAGCGATCTCTCGCCTTGCGTCCTCTCCGTCAGCCACATATTGGCAAACAAGTTCAAGCATGGAGTCCTGCCTTGCCTCCACCCTTGACAGCCGTGCCTCCAAATCAGTGGGAGCAGCAGAGGTTGAGGGTGCTGCGGCTGGGCGTGCAATTGCAGGGCTGGCCTCAGGGGTGGTACTGAGGTCAGAACTGTGCAGTGCAGGATCCACCATGGGGCTGGAGAGTGTGGCCTGAGTGTGGGGTTGGGGGGTGGATGGGGGGCTTGGGGTGTGTGAAAATGCACATGGATTGCACCTCCTTGGTCCACGTACTCCTCCGCTCCTATGTCAATGTCACTCAGTGGGGCTGTGGCTGCTGCCTCCCCCACTGAAGTTGTTGCAGCAGAATGGGTGCCACTGGCCTCCCCTTCCATTGTTGTTGGCAGTTCTGTGCTTGCAGTCTCATCCGCTGCTGTGGGGCCCTCATGTGCCGGCATGGCCTGTGCACTCGCCCTGGCTTGTACTGTGGGCCGCGATGCTGCCCCAGCGGTGGTTTTGCCAGTGCCAAGTGGTTTGGCCCGGGACGTGGATGGCCTTGTGGCTGGGTCTTGACTGCCATCTTCTCCATCGGTGCCTGGGGGGGAAGAAGAGATGCAGGGCATCAGTGATGGTGTTACATGCAAGATGCATGAGATGGTGCTGTGGAGTCTTTCATTTCTCATGCATTTATATCTTACAGGTGTGTCACACAGGGTAGTTTGAAGGGGGGGGCATTTTGGCATTAGCCGTGACGTCTCAATTTGGCAATGCTGCATGCCAGGTGGCATGCCATTGTATTGGGGTTTGTGTGATGTATGACATGGGAATGGTCCCTGTGTGTTGGCTGTATGTTGGTAATGGGATTGGCACTCGGCATGCATTTCAGTGTGGCAGGGTTTGGGCCTCCATCTGGACATGGATATGTTAATGTGTGTGTGATGGGACATGCATTGCCTTGCCTAGGCTCTATTCCACATCACTTGTGCTACGTCATGGTTTGCCCTACTGGGGTTTGCAGGGTCACTCACCTCCATCTCCAGATGTTGCGGCACACGTCTCCATCTCCCCGATGCCCTCAATCGACTCCATCTGGATGGTAGCGCTGCATGTCTCCTCCCAGCGCATGAGTTTGACCGGGGAGTGGGCTCTCCCGCCTGTGGCCATGGCCTCCTGACGATTGCTGGCCCGGATGTTGCGGACCCTGAGGCGGAGGTCTTCCCACCTTTTGTTGCAGTCTTTGACTGTGCGTGGGGTGGTGCCGACTGCAGACACCTTGCGGGCTACCTCCTCCCATATCTCCTTCTTCCTATGCTGCGCCTCCCTTTTGAGGCTATGGATGTTGATCTCATCAGCATGGGCAGAAAGGGTGTCTGCCAACATGTTCAATTCCTCATCAGAGAAACGCTTCTTGCGCAGGCGGGGGTTGGTTTTTCGGGTTGCCTTAGACATGTTCTTTTCAATGGCCCTGGTCTCTCCCATGCAACACTGGTGGTTTGGGAGGATCGCAATGGATTGTGTTTTTAAAGATGGCCGCCGGTGCATTTCCCGTTCCAACGCGATGACGTTACTTCCAGATCTGGTATTACGAGCCCGGTATTTACATGGGGCCTCATTACGACCCATGCACTAAGTGGTTAACGGCGCCGTAAAAGGCTGCAGCGTTGTTAACCACTTAGCGCCTAATTACGAGGTCCCTTTGCGGGACCCGACCTTAACGGCTGGTCTAGATCAGCCGTTAAAGCAGGGACCCGCAAAGGGAACTTCGCAGGAAGTATGGTACCGCAATTTGCGGTACCGTACTTAGCGCCTTCGCCATTCCCATCATGCGCCATGGGGCAAAAATGGGAATGGGGAAGGGAAATGGGGAAATACTGCCCCACCAACCTTGGAATGGGGCAGTATTTCCCCATTTTACCATGGCGAACACGTTACGATACCGGCACCAACAATGGTGCTAATAGCGCCATGGTTTAGCGCCGGTATCGTAATGAGGGCCATGGTGTTATTACCGGGTCGGTATTAAGGGGTGCCTCCTAGGCGGAGGCGGTATCGGCGAGTCCCGTGATGCCGCTATCATGGGGCTGGAGGGCCTTTATCGGCATGGCGGTATGGCCATTAACGGCATGGGGGTTCGCGCGTGCTCGCACACTCGTAATCAGCCGCTATTAGCGGCATCAAACGAGCACGGACCCGCTACTTCCTCCATGCCGGTAATGACCCCGTTTTAAGCGCACATCTCGTAATGAGGCCCTTAGTCTCTCAATTCTATAAGCTGTCAGATAAATGACTTTTTAGATTAGCTTTCGTTCGTCAGTTAGGTGATCATGCCAATTGTTTTGAAGAAGCCTACCCCTGTGATGACCCAGGTTGTTTTTTCTCCGCTTATCAAGCGGGCCCACCATTGTTGTTCTTCATAAAAATGCAGGTTTTTCAGCAGATGGCCTAGCGATTTGGATCTTTCCTTCAAGAGACCTGTGCAAGCAAGGATTATTTGATTCAGCTTGCCGTCTGATCGCTAAGATTTCATTTGTGCTGATTAAATCTAGACGGATTCTCATAAAGTTTGTTGTTAGAGCCTTGTCTGGAAGTTTCACGAGGTATGGTATAAGTTCATTTACTTTTTTTAAGTTGTTTGGGAGGTCCTTTCTCATGTTGCATTGTTCGGCTGTTTCGAGCATCTCTATCCAGTCCATTTCTAAGATTTTCTTGTTGACTTTCCCTGGATTGGATATGAGTTCCTCCTCTGAACTTCCGATTTTTTCAAGGATGCTCTTGTTTGTTGATCTCCATTTGGTGAGCATTTGATTTTCGTCAGTCATCATTGCTCTATTGAGTATCTCTAAAATTGGTTTCACTGCTGTTTGAATGATTTTCCTATGCAGCATCAAACTGTTTCTTTCAACGATTGCTTTCATAGAGGTCAGGCTTAATTCCCGTTGAATCAGCACCATAGGAGTTGACTGTGGCAGAGACAGTACTTGTCGCCAAAAGGGTCCCTCCAATTTGGTCCATAGGGAGTTGGGAAAAGATGGCATTGCGTCATACTATACTCGGGATTACCTTTGATCTATAGAATTTCAAAGTTGGCATTAAGGAGAATCGTCAGAATTTTCTGTTTATTATTTTTGTTTGGACTAATAATGTTCTCATCTTTGCTTGTAGACAGAGGCGTTGCTAGGGGGGGCTAACGGGGCTATAGCCCCTGGTCTTTTGGTTGTAGCCCCGGATAGAATCTATGGAGCTACAACCAAAAGGCTGGCTAGCCCTCAGTCCCGACAGTTCCAACATTAGCATAGCCCCGGGTCTTTTCCAGACCTAGCAACACCCCTGCTTGTAGATGGTCTTGCATAGGTGTTTCAACTCTGCTATTGCTGAGTATGACCCCCAAGTATTTGAAGCTGATGACATTTTCTAGTCTGTTCCCCTCCGTGAACAGTTTGAGGGTGGTTTTTTTTGTGGATTTTTCCCGAACAACATTACTTTTGTTTTCTTTTTCATTCAATTCAGTTGTTGTCGCTCAAGTAGACTTTCAAGTTAGCCATCTGTCTTTGTAGTGCGACAGGAGTTTGGTCTAGCACTATTATATCATCTGCATAGAGAATTCTTGGGATGTTTGTGTTCCCCAATGATGGCGGGAAAGCTCGAATTAGTTCCTGCAACTCTTTATAGTCAGAAATGTAAGCGTTATATAATGCTGCTGCTAGGGGACAACTTTGCTTCACTGCGCGCAGTGTCGATCTTATCTAATAACAAGCCAGCTTTATTAAGTCTTACACTTATTGAGGTCTGTGAATACAGGGCTTGAATAGGTTGTAGAATTGCATTCGGGCATCTTCGATGGATCCATTTTTTCCATAGAATTTCTCTGTTCACTCTGTTGAAGGCTTGTGCTAAGTCTATAAAGATTAGGCATAGTTGTTTTTTGCCTTCAAGTGCTTTTGCCTTCAATGCACTTATCAGAAGAATGTTTACTGAGGTTCCTAGTCCACGTACAAACCCTGCCTGTAGGGGGTCGGAATTGTCAGATGCCCACGTCCATTGTTGGAAGCCCTTCAGGGCTAAAGGGCCAAAGATTTTACCTATGGTGTCCAGTAGGGTGATCGGACGATATTGTTTCGGATCGTTCTTGTCTCCTCTTTTAAAGATTGGGACTACATTGGCATTTTTCTATGTTAAAGGGATTGCACTGCAGTCTATGCATTCCTGGAAGATGTCACTTATTAGAGAAGCCCAGGCGTCTGGGTGTTGTTTCAGATTGTAATTTGTGATTCCATCTGGGCCCGGTGCTCGGAAATTGTTTAGTTTCTTAATCTTGTCTTCTATAGTTTGCTTGTCGCAGGCAATGTTCCAGCGTACTTTGGTGAACGGCAGTGCTTACGGGCTTCTGCTTCCCAAGGATTTGTATAAGTCTTTAAAGTGTGTGACTCACGTTTGTTCAGATACGTTATTGTTGAGCGATGTTGGTTCATTTCCTCCCGGCGCAATCAGGGTCCAGAAGGCTCGAGAGTTTTTACCGCCCAGAGTGCATAGCATTGCTTCTGAATCTGCGTGGTATCGATTTTGTTTTTGTTGCTGGATCCAGGATTTGTACTTTTTTTCCTCTTCTTTTGCTTTGGCTATTAGGTGTGGTTTTTTTTTCACCATGTGCTTGCATCGTCTTACCGTTCGCTTTTTTATAGCAATTTTTTGTACACATGTAACTTATGTTTCATAGTATCTGAGTTATGTTGTTTATTGAGTTTGTGTACTTTAAAAAAACGGCTGGTAAGGTAGGACATCTTTGCCTCTTTTTTGCCACTTTTCCTTTGCTAATCGATAGTCAGATGTCAAGTAGTGAATTTCGTCTTCTTTTAGTCTGGGGCGTGTGTTCTCATTACATGGTCCCAAGTTGTTAGGCATGGTTTCCTTATTTTGATGTAAGGTTATCCAGTAAGTTGCTAGGAGATCACGGTCACTGTTTAAGGTTTTTACAACTTCAAAGTTTTCGATCTGGTCCAGCAGTTTTCTCGAGATACACGTGTGATCTATTGTGAGGCCCACTCCTTTCCCTTCCCATGTTGGGATTGATGCTGTTTGATTATTATTTTTTTTTATTTTGTGAACATTATGTAGGTCGTAGGCATCCATTAGGAGTAGGTCGGAGGCATCCATTAGGAGGTTCCACTTTCTACCTCTTGCATGTGAAGGCACTTTCGACTGGAGGTATACTTCTTGTGCCCTCTTTGTTGTGCACACTGCATTTAGGTCGCCCGTGATTATTGTGTGGTCGATTTTATGTGTGGCATTATCTTCTTCCTTGGTATCTCCTATGGCGCCTAAATATTTGTTGTCATCAATTCTGGCTGGATTCCAATAGGTGTTGATTAGGTGGATCTTTTTGAGTTTGATTGAGTTTTTTTGGGGTTCAACTCTGTTCCACAGGAGTAGAACTGCTTGGATTAGTTCTGAAGCTTGAAGGGTACGGTCAAGTGTTAGCCCACTGCCTGCTCTTATGGCAATTACCAGCCCTGAAATAGGCCTGCCAGCCACCCCCTTAATTGCAGGTGAAAGTGTCAGATCAAAACCGTTGAGAAAGGGCTTTGTAGTTAACCATGTCTCTTGGAGACAGACGATGTGGAAGTCGCTCAGGTTGACGTCTGAGTTTGCGGTTAAATGTCCAAAGCCTTGGGTGTTCCATGAGCAAATTGAGTGTTTCTTTCGCGTCTTGTCTCTTTTGATCACCCCTGTCCCTCCTCCCGGATCCTCCCTGCGTTTCAGCGTTGGTGGCTAGAAGAATTTATAGTTTTTCTGGCCTCTTGAGGTCCATATGCTCTTCCTTTGAGGCGACTGTTGCTAATTTCTTTCTCTTTGTCTTTCCTGACAGATTTTTGGTGTATCGTACATTATATTTTCCATCTTGTCCTCTTTATTGTTTCTCCCTAAGGCTGGGCTTCGTGGAAGTGTCTCTTTAGCTTTTTCAAGTAATCGACTGTGTTGCCTTTTTGGCCCTTCCTTGTGATGTTCGAGATTGGGAATGTCGCTCGTGTCCTCTCTGGCTAGTACTAGGGACGTACGTTCCTGAATTGGATCTTGTGCATCTGTAGTCTATGTCCTTCAGTTTTGTGTTACTTGGGTTTCATGATGACCTTTTCTGCCCGTATGCTTTTCACCTTCTTGATTCCAAGGATTTTTATGTATTTTTATTTTGTGTGTCTCTTTAATTTCATAGCCCATTCTTTTGAAATCTCTTGTGGTGTTTCTAAAGAGGCTCCTTACATTGGAATCATCGATGTGGAGATAAGAGCACTCTTTGTTATCTTCTTGTCTTGGTTCAACTATCTTAATGTCTCCTGAGTGGAGTCTTTTCAGTGTTGTAGTTTGTGTACAAAGTTGAATAATCTTCCTTCGATTCAGTACATCGTTATTTGTTCTGTCAGAGATCGATACCAGTCGAAAGATGCTCTTTTCTTGTGGTCTTTTGTTCTCTCTTCCAGGAGAGGCAGTGGTATATTTCCGGTCTTTGCTAGCTTCCCTTTTTGAGTTTTCCTAAAATCTTTGTGGTTGTTTCGTCGGAAGTTGGGGGAGTACCTCCTTTCTACGTGCTCGTTCTCTCTATCGACTTGGAGTTACTTCTGGTTTTTTCACGTCTCGCTCTTGATTTGTCAGTTGGTCCTTTGTGCTTGGCTTTATCTTTTCTCGTTTGAATTCCACGCTTAACCGCCTCACCCCTGCTGTCGTCTTGTTGACTGGGGCATTTATCTTCCCTTTTTGGTGGTGCAGTTCTTTTTGCTTCTCTTATCCATTTTTTCCTTTTAGGCTCCAGTTTCTTTAGATCGTCATTCGAGCAGTCAGTTTTCCTTTTTATTGCAGGCATAGGAGTTAACTCTGACCCTGAATCTTCAATCGGATAGATACTTCTGATCGCTATCTGTATTGTTAGCAGATTTCATGGTCATTGGCTCTTGGGCTAAGCATCCTTTTTCTTTTGTGTTTATTTTCAAAGTTACTGTTTTTTTTTATTGAAGGTTTTAGGTTTTACAATATCCTGAGTCACTGCTTCCTTGGTTGTGCTCTTTGAAATATCTTTGTTCCCACTGAATATAATGACATCCTTTGCTGATCCTTGCCCAATGTTATCAAATATCCCATAGGAAGCTTTGGAGCTTGCATTATGATCTGGTGCAAGTTTCTGCGGGTGGTTTTCCCGGGGGAAAGGCTCAATTAGAGCTAAGCTTCCCAAGTCTTTAGCAATTGCGCCGTTCTCTCTTGATTTCTTTTGAATAGCTTTTGGCTTTTGTGACTGCGGGTCTGAGGACAAATGTTCCAATTCGGTGCCCAATCTTTCGTTGGATCGGGTTAATGTCCATGGTTCTGTTTGGATGTCAATTGAAGTGGCCGTTTTGGCCAATGTTCAGATGAAGTCTCTTGTTATTGTTAGGGTGTCTCTTGTTGCTGTTGGTGATTTTGAGTGTTTTTTTTTTCTTGATTTTTTTGCTTCAATGTATCCCTCCAAATGGATTATTTTTGAGTGCATCGATGACATTATTGCTGTATTGTCTTTGAGGGCTTCATTCATGGACTCATATAGTTTGCATTAGGGGGCTAGCGTGATTGTAAGGGGCTGGAGTAGAAAATTCACTTAGCCGTCTCCTCGGTGGGGTCATCTCAAGCGTTAGTCCATGCTGAAGAGTTAATTTCAGTTTTTTACTCTTTTTTAGTTTTTTTTGTGGGGGATCTATTTTTCAGTTGATCCTCTTTGTTAGATTCATTTAATGATAACGATCTATTGTTAGACACCTTTGTTGTCAATGTCTTCTCAGACTCTTGTGTCTGAGAGCTACTGTCGATGCATGAGTTGAGTGTTGAATCTATTTGACTTTCCCCTATTCCGGGTTGCTGGTTCGAGTTGTTTGATCCTGTGCAGTCTGCAATTTCTCTGAAAACTGGTTGGTCCATTGCCATAAGGGATTCATTTATTGTTTCTGAAGTTCGTTTCTGTAATGTGTGCTTGCTTGAATTAACTTCAGAGCCTCCTTTTTCTTGTCTATTATAGTGCCATTTTATCAATGTTGGTATTTTTGCTGAGTTCTCGCTGGTCTTTTGAGTAGATCTTTTATCAGAGTCTTGTGCCTGTAAGAGAAGTTTGTTTGCTGAGCTTATTTGTGCGCAATTCATTGCACTAGCATCTGCAGGTATGTGACACGGTTCTGACCCTGCCAACATTTCGGCATCTGTCAGTTCTTTTGCTGGCGGCTTCTCTCGCAGTGAATTTGTTGCGAAGAAGTGTTTCAATGTGCTAGATAGCACTGAAGTTTGCTGTGCCGAGAGAAGATGGGATTTCGTTTTGATTGCCTTGGGACGTGAGCACATATATGATCGGGGTCTCTTTGAGTCTCTTCCTCTATTTTGCGCTCCTCTACAGAAGTGACCCCCGACCTCCTTTCCTTGCTCTTGAATTATTTGATTTATTTTCTTTGTCGTCATGCGCATGATCTCTATGCTTTCTTCACCTGGTTCGTGTACATCTTTGTCTTCAGTTGTTGGTTGAAGTGATGGGATGCTTTCTTCATTGAGGTCTTCTCTCTGATTCCAGGCATATATGGTTGTCGGCAGCTCTGGGGGAGTTATTAGGTCCGCTCCTGTTATGTTATCATGGACTTAGATAATTACTTTCAGACTTTTTTTATTGGGCACTGTGGTCTCGCTCAGGGGGGGTATCAGAGCACCACTGTGATTCAGTCCTGGATCATCGCTCGTGCGGTCAAATGTGGGGGGTGTGGTGTTTGTGTTGAAGGGGGCGTTGTTTTCAAGCATCAGTGTTACATTTTAATTACTTTCCTTATGTTTATCTTGATCAGAGCGTCGCAATTCTTCAGAGGTCTGGTCAGATTCTTTGTGCCCCTCCCCCTCTGGTGAGTCGCTCTCTAGTGTCGCCCTGGCAACGTAGCTCTTGCCGCGGCTCTTAATTTCTGTTTTCTTACTGTCTTGCTTTCTTGCAGGGGTTACTGTTGAAGTTGGCTGCTTGATATTGGTGGGGGTCTGGCACGGTTCTTGTTCTATGATCCTATGGCGGCCGCTACGAAGGCTTCTGTTTCCCTCCATTAGAGTCCGTGCGACTATAGAAAGTTCAGTCGACTCGGTGAGCCAGGTCGTTCTGGTTTTTGAATGTTCGTTTATTTTTTACAAATGGTGCAAGATGAAAGTCCTTTCGTGTATTGCTAAGTTCTTTGTCTCCCTGATTTCTGGTTGCAATCTTTAGTTAGAGCACCCGGATCAAAGGCTCAAGGCCAGCAGTCTCCGGATGACAATTATGTTCTTGTGTTGCACCGAGATCTTAGCATCAGGGTAGTGGTTGCTCTAGCTGTTGTTTTCCACTGGACTGCTGATGTGTGCTTTCCTCACAGCAGTCTAGGCATCCTGCAGCAAAGCAGCAAACAGTGAAAGTAGCCAGCGCCCTTGACTCGCGCGGGCTTCAACTTATGTATTGGAAAAGTGGATGAATTATTTCATGATGGATGACATATGTATGCCATCACTATAAATGCTGCTAAATTTGAAATCCCAGAGGAATGTCTGCACTGTGGACATTATGACAGAATCATGGTGGATGGTTTGGGACCATACTAAATCTTCTCTTCTGTTCCATTGCGCTTGCAGCAATTTATGATTATGGTTAGTTATAGTTCATTTATGTGTTTGTAGAGGACCAGCTGAATGCCTCTGCAGGAAGTCCCGACCCCATTCTTCCTATATTTATTTTATTTATTTATTTATTGCATTTATTACTCGGCCAAACCCTTGGGTACCACGGCGATGTTACAGACAGCTTGGTTAAAACATTTCTTGGACTTTGCCAATCGGGCGCAGTGCATGTGAATACAAAATAATCATACACGAAGACATTAAATGCAGGGTTTCAGTACAATGATATTTCCTGAAGCATGGAGGGGGATTTTTTTAGTCTTGGTTAAATAGCCACGTTTTCAGGGATTTCTTGAAACCTGAGAATGTTTGCTCATTTTTGATGGGGAGGGGAAGAGTGTTCCAATATGTGGGTGCGAGGTATTGGAAAAACTGCCTCCTGCCTTGGTTGTCTTGTAGCGGGGGATAGCTAGGAGTAATTGACTGTTAGATCTGAGGGGCCTCTTAGATACTTTTCTGGTGATGGCGTGGTTGAGGTAGATGGGGACACATGAGTGGATGCATTTGAATGTGACGCACAGAGCTTTGAATGTGACCCTGGCTTTGATGGGGAGCCAGTGATGGTTTCTTCTAATATTTGAGATATGATCTGACTTCCTTATTCCAAGGGCCGCCCGAAGGGCTTTATTTTGGATAAGCTGTAGTTTGTTTAGATTGGCTTTTGAGGTACCCAGGTAGAGTACGTTGCAGTAGTCGAGCCTGGATAAGATTAAAGCTCTTGCCAGCGTGATACAATTGGTGGGTGTCAAGAATTGGCGACTGAGAGCAATAAGTTTTGCTGTGTAGGATGTAGAGGAAGAGAGGGCGTTGATGTGCTTGGTCATGGTGAGGTTGGCATCAAGGTAGACACCTAGTGTTTTCACTTGTTTGAGTACTGATATGTTTGTGCCATCAATGTTGATGGATGAGTAATCAGGATGTAATGCTTCTATTTTGGATTGGGAGCCCACAATGAGAACCTCAGTCTTCTCATCATTGAGACAGAGGCTATTTAGTGCCATCCAATTTTGGATTAAGGCAAATATTTTGTTGATAGTGTCGGTGTCTTGAGTGTAGTCTCCCGATAAAGGGATGAGGATCTGGGTGTCATCTGCAAAGTTGGTGTAGATGACGCCCATGTCGTCTAGCGCTGAGAAGAGGAGTTTAGTGTATGCATTGTATAATGTTGGTGAGAGACAGGAACCTTGGGGGACACCAATGGGTACTATGATGGGGTTGGCGGCTTGTTTACCTATGGCGACCCTGGAGGTGCGGTCAGCGAGAAAGGATTTGATCCAGGTAGTAGCTTCGGTGGAGAAGTTGAAGTCTTTCGCTAGTGTGGCGCACAGTTTATTATGGTCTACTAAATCAAACGCTGCGGAGAGATTGAGTAGGAGGAGGATGCAGAGTTTCCCTGAGTCTCTGATGGTATCCATCTGGATTTTTAAGTCAAGGAGCGCCGTTTCTGTGCTATGGTTGGGGCGGAAGCCTGATTGCCTCGTGCCAAGGAGGTGGTTTTGTTCGAGGTGAGTTTGGACTTGGTTGTATGCTAATTTATCCAATATTTTGAGGAGAAATGGGACAGTTGTTATTGGCCTGTAATTAGTGGGCACAGTGGGGTCTAGGGTAGGTTTTTTCAGGAGAGGGGTGACCCAGGCTTCTTTAATACTAGCTGGTACTAGGTTAGTATTGAAGGAAGCGTTGACGAAGTTGTTGATAATGGGGGTGAGGGTGTGAGCGCAGGATTTGACTACTGATGCGGGGACAGAATCGCCTTTGCAGTTGGAGGCTTTAAGTTTGGCGATGGTGTCAAACACTACATTTTGGGATACTGGTGTGAAATGGAATGGGGCGCTAGTGAATTCCTGATGTGGTCGATTTAGGTTAAGGAGGGCAGGTTTGTTGGCTAGTGATTGTTTTTTGGAAGTGATTTTTATTTGGAGTAGTTCAATTTTGGCTGTTAGTGCGTCTTGTATAGTGGTGCACCATTCCTTGCTGGGGATGGTTGGGTTTATGGCTGGAGTGGGGTTTTCCAATTCTTTTAGAATGGCAAATAATTCCTTGGTATCTGAAGTAGCATTGCTGATCCTATTATTATACGCATTAGATTTGTAGGTAATAGTAGCTGTTTTATAGGTTTTGTTTATTTCTTGGTAGGCTTTTTCTGCCTCTGCAGTAGGATGCTTTCTGTAGGCATGTTCACACGCGCGTTTGGTTCTTCTGAGGGCGATAAGATCATCATTGAACCAGAAGCTAGATCGCTTGTCTGAGCGTTTTGCCTTGGTGGTGAGCGGTGCTATAGCATTAATGGTTGCAGTGAGGCAGTTGTGATATATGTCTGCTAGGAGGCAGGGGTTGTCACTGGTGATCGAGGTAGAAGCTAGGAGTTTTGAAAGAGGAGGCGTGAAGTTTTCTGGCGTGAGTTTGCGGGCGTTTCTAGTTTCATAGGTAATCACAGTTTTAGGTTTCTTTTGTGTGGGTTCGGAGGGATTGATTGTAAATACAATGTTATGGTGATCGGTCCAAGTAAGAGGGGAGATGACCTCAATGGTTACGGGGGTATTAAGGGAGAGGATCCAATCAAGAGTCCTGCCTTTGATATGTGTGGGTGCATTAACTAGTTGGCTGAAACCCATGTCCTTCAGGGCGGAGTGCAGTGATTCTGCTTTGGCATCTTGGCAGTCATTGAAACCTAGGTTAAGGTCACCCAGGATGATGTATTTCGAGCTAGGTTTTATTAGTGGAGCTAATAGCAACGGAATTTCAGTCTCTGGGTGGTTGTTGGGGCTAGGTGCTCTATAAATTACTATTAAATTAATAGTAGTTTTGGCATTTATGGGAAATTTTACGAGTAGTGTTTCATACCCTTCAATACTTTCAATGGGACAAGATCTAAGCTGTAATTTAGTCTTGGCTATAATAGCAACACCGCCTCCTTGTGAGTGGGTCCTATCTGTTCTGAATATGGTGTAGTCGGATGGGATTGCCAGAGTTAGTAGTGGACCTGATGCTTGATGGAGCCAGGACTCTGTGACTACTAGTATGTCGAGCTGTGATTCCATAATGAGGTCGTGAACTTCTATAGCATGCGCCCCTAAGGAGCGGGCATTGATAAGCGCTCCTTTAAAGGTGGATAGTAATTTATTGGGGGTGTCCGGAGCTGGTTTGGAAGTAGTGTTGGGTTTCTGGCTAGGAGTATGATTTTGATGAGGGGGAGGTACTCTGGGCTTAATTTGTTTGGGAGGTGTGTGTTCATATTTGACTGGGTTGGGGTGGTTGAAGGTGCGAGACCTTAATCGGAAGTGTCTTGCTACACCTGTCACGGGGTTAGAGAATTTTTTGGTATGGCTGTGGTAAGGTGACTCTACTGTGGGCAATACATGTGAGATTGGATCAGGGCTGATAGCATGCTGCTTGATGGTATTCAGATAGGTCCTGGGAGTAAGACTTGCGCTGTTTGGGAATGGGGGAGTAGAGGGGAGGAACGGTGTAGGACATGGGATAGGGTGATGCCGGGGGCATGCCGGCTTGCTGAGACCGTTATTATGGGGCCAGTAGTAGTGGGCCAAGCAGGGTGTGTGGTTGGGGAGAATGCAGAACGGGAACATGATGAGGGGCAACCAAGTTTGCATATTGGATTAGTGTCAGGGCGAGCTGCGACCATAAGGCACAGTGCTAACTCCTCAAAGTGGTCTGTATGCGACCAAAAGGCACAATACAGCAGTCTAATGTGGTCTGTAGGCGACCAAAAGGCACAATACAGCAGTCTAATGTGGTCTGTAGGCGACCAAAAGGCACAATACAGCAGTCTAATGTGGTCTGTAGGCGACCAAAGGGCACAATACAGCAGTCTAGTGTAGTCTGTAGGTGATCCTGGGCACAATACAGCAGTCTAATGTGGTCTGTAGGCGACCAAAGGGCACAATACAGCAGTCTAATGTAGTCTGTAGGTGATCCTGGGCACAATACAGCAGTCTAATGTGGTCTGTAGGCGACCAAAGGGCACAATACAGCAGTCTAATGTAGTCTGTAGGTGATCCTGGGCACAATACAGCAGTCTAATGTGGTCTGTAGGCGACCAAAGGGCACAATACAGCAGTCTAATGTGGTCTGTAGGCGACCAAAGGGCACAATACAGCAGTCTAATGTGGTCTGTAGGCGACCAAAGGGCACAATACAGCAGTCTAATGTGGTCTGTAGGCGACCAAAGGGCACATACAGCAGTCTAATGTGGTCTGTAGGCGACCAAAGGGCACAATACAGCAGTCTAATGTGGTCTGTAGGCGACCAGTATTAGAGACCGTGAGCACATTTCAGTAGAAGGGGTTAAAATTACAAGCATACAGTGGTGTCTCCAGTGCTGGCATGTACTTACAGTACGTTTTCATTGTCCGAGTGGTAGTCTATCGGCTGGAGAGTAGTAAAAATGTGCAGGGGGGGTGGCCACGCCGCGCTTCCATGCGCGTAAACAGGCGCAGGAACAGGCCTTTGTATGGCCTTCGGACTGGCCGCCGGCGAATCCGCCTGCCGGCGGATCCAGCTGATGTAATTGAGGCTCAGCCTCGGTTTCGCGCCGCGCCGCGCCCGGCATGGGCGAGTCAGGCGCCGTATGGGGACAGGGTCAGGCAGGCCCTGTCTGTGTTGCTCGCTAGGAGCCTGGATCCTCTGCTGGGCTGGGGGGGCTCCTGCCCTCACCCCTCGACGAAGAAAGATGGAATGGGGGGGTCTGGGGCGCAGGAACAGGCCTTTGTATGGCCTTCGGACTGGCCGCCGGCGAATCCGCCTGCCGGCGGATCCAGCTGATGTAATTGAGGCTCAGCCTCGGTTTCGCGCCGCGCCCGGCATGGGCGAGTCAGGCACCGTATGGGGACAGGGTCAGGCAGGCCCTGTCTGTGTTGCTCGCTAGGAGCCTGGATCCTCTGCTGGGCTGGGGGGGCTCCTGTCCTCACCCCTCGACGAAGAAAGATGGAATGGGGGGTCTGGGGCGCAGGAACAGGCCTTTGTATGGCCTTCGGACTGGCCGCCGGCGAATCCGCCTATATGTTGGAAGCCGGAAATCGCGACATGCACGATGCCAGTGATGGTGCCTATTCCACCTAGTCTTTGAGAAAAGGTATCCATTGAGGAGACCCTATATGATGTATCCCCGTAGAGATGACAATCTCTTGGAAGAGATCGCAGAAGGAATATGAAGATGAGAGAAAGAGAGGCTGGTGACGTCACAAGAAATGAGCGTGATGCAATGAGAAGACTGGTCGAAGACGAGAATGCCTAGACCTTATGGAATCTGATATCGAAGTAAAGAATCGAGTGAACTTTCATATGCGGAATGAAGATTGCACGTGTGAAGAGCACTGCAGAAAATGCAAGCCGTTTTATAACTGTATAGATGTAGCAGCACAAGTAGACTGAGTAATCATAAAGGCTGGCTATACGTAGTGAATAGATTGCAGGCGGTGCCGCCATTATATAGCATTCTGGACATCGCTGTCACATATTTAGTAAGCTCAGACCCGTGGAGAAGAAGGATCGGAAGACTGTGTCGCAGCTAGAAAAACAACTGAAGATCGTGGAAAGGGCTGGAATAGTTGTCTGGCCTGATGTCAAATGATGGAGTAGCCAAGAACCGGTTATCTATCCTTGGAGAACAGTGAACGTGAGAAGCAGAATCAGCCCTTGTTAAAGTGCGAGGAAAGAACACCATGGGCCTCATTACGAGGTGGGCGGAATGGGTTTAACGGCGCTGGTAATGGTGCCGGTAAACCCATTTCGCCCTATTACGAGGTTCCCTTGCGGGACTCGCTCAGAACGTCTGGTCAGACCAGATGTCCTTTGCGGGTCCCGCAAGGGGACCAGGGTGCTAATAACGGGCCTGTTATTAACAGGCCCGTTATTAGCTCCCTCCCCATTCCCATTGAGCCCTAGGGGGCTGAAATGGGAATGGGGATGGGTTCCTTCAATGAGGAATTACTGGGTCCTCCAAGGTTGGAATGGCCCGGTAATTCCTCATTGAAGGAACCCGGACCTGGAACCCGGTATGGAGGCAGCCATGCCCTTCTTAAGGGCATGGCTGCCTGCATACTCGTAATGAGGCCCCATGAGTGCCAAGTTTATTAATTCAAGACAATTAAATGCTGCAAAGTAGGCCGAAATACTGTCTCCTGTCACGTGAGTCAAGGATGAAAATGGGAGTTGGACATGCAGATCTGAATTGCGACAAGAGTGTGCCTATACTCCCTTTTATTCTCAGGATCAGTGATACTTTTCAAGGCAAAGTTCAAAGCCAATCTGAATGGCAGATGGTATGAGCGATGAGAGACGATGGGCTAATTGGGTGGGGAGACATGGTGAAGTCCACCCACCAGCACCTGGGGTACCAGCTTACGTGCCATTAGTGAGCCGAATGTTCCAGACATGGCACTAGCGTGCCAACCAATTGTAGAAGGCCATATAACGAAGGGCCTTATAGTTTGAGAGCCAATGATATACTGTGTACTTAATAACTGATGAAGATGACTTGCACTAGGGGTAGGCATAGGTTGTCCACCTGACTGTAGAGACCCAATCACAACCCAACCCCTTATAGAAAGTATACTTAGATTTTCCCCTTAAGCCAACCACAACTCCCCGTATGTTTTCTTAGTTTGCCACGTAGTATGACGTCACATATGCTGATCTTTTGTTATAAAAGAGTTGTTCTTTATGAAATGCTTTGAGTCTTATGCTGTGAGTCGTCTGTTGATGTCTGTTGTAGCTCCCTGTTTTAGACAATTGTAAATAAAACAGTCGGAAGAGACTTTTTGCCAACTTCCTGAGTCGGTCTTATTATTTGGTGTAAGAGTTATTCTGCATCCCCATCCTTGTATGATGTGTTACAGATTCAAGGCCCGCCCGTGGGTTCACGTGTTAGCATGTTGGATGGTTTTATAGAAGACCCATCAGCCTGTTGACTCTAGAGTTTCGGATGATCAGATATCCTCCACCATCCAGCCGGAAGATCGCAGGTTTCCTGTGGAGAGCAGCCGAATAGAAAACGTGCAAGAAAATCGAGACTGTGGGCAGGGTCCCTCTTTGACAAAATCCATACCTGGTTTCCACAGGTGCTTTGCGGACAACAGGCGAAAGTGGTCGATTGGAGGAGGAAGTCGATACCGAAGGCCTCGAGCTGAACAAGCAAATGGTAGTAGACAAAGGGGAATGCCAAACTGAGGGCATGGGGTTGTGGTAATTTAAAAAGTAACAAAGGGAACAAAAAAGCAACAGGAGTAATGGGAGATTTGTTTTGTGTGACGAGAGAGATAAAAGGCCCACGAGTCCTAACCTAAGGGGTTTTAGAAGATATTGGGCCTCATTTCGAGTTTGGAGGTAGCCGTGCCCTTAATAAGGGCATGGCTACCCCCAAACCCGGGACCGGTTCTGGGTTCCCTGAATGGGGAATTACTGGGCCATTCCGACCTTGGAGGTCCCGGTATTTCCCCATTCAAGGAATTCGGACCCGGTACATCCCCATTCCCATTTGAGCCCCCATAGGGCTCAATGGGAATGGGGAGCATGCTAACAACAGGCCTGTTAATGACGGGCCCGTTGTTAGCATGCTGGGCTGCTCGCGGGACCCGCTAAGGACGTCTGGTAAAACCAGGCGCCCTGAGCGGGTCCTGCGTGCGGACCTCGTAATGAGGCGTTAGGGGGTTAACGGCACCAGCAGCTCTACCGGCGCCATTAACCTCCAACCGCCAGGGTCCTAATGAGGCCCATTGTCTCTCACTCCAAATGGAGTAAAAATAGGCTATGTGCAGGACAGGACCGCATAAAGTGACAATCTAAACTCTGTGATCAGGGTATTTATTAGGGGCAAGAAAGGAGAAGGGGTGATCACTGAGGTTTTTATGTAAAGAGTCGACTAGTCTGTCTGTTTATGTATTTGTATTGAATTAAGGTGTTGAGGAGTGACGCGAACAGTTGTATGAACACCGAAACAAAGTTAAGAAGGTATACTATCTATCCAGAAAGTGGTTGGTACGAAACCAGAGGTAGACAGAGAAAGAATTGGATGAGAAGTGAGAAAGCGAAGAGAATTAGATGAAGAATTAGAACCAAAGAGAGGACAGTGGGACCGCAATATTAACCTTATTCAAAAGGAGTTAATGGAGCCAAGTCCAGCAATACAATGGGGTAGTATAGAGGAGTTCCTCCCGTTACAGGGAGCAACGTCAGGGCAATTTACAGTAGCCTTAGAAGAGAACTTTGATATAGGAAGCATCGGAGACAGGATCGACAAAGCCTATCAAGAATTAAGGGAAGGTAGTAAATCGGGAAGCCGAGGGAAGGGAGGTCACACGCTGGTCTTCCAATTGAACTGGAGTTCCCAGCCCTTTAAGATGAGGTAGCAATACCCTTGAGATGGATGGTGGATGCAGAAATTTTTCAAACATCAATAATAGAAATGACTCAGGTAGTTGGCAAAAGGATAACTGTTTTAATGTCAATTATCTAAATCAGATTTCTTAACATCAGGTGGGGCAACTAAGCCCTGCCCTCAAACAGGTCACTATGAACGTCACTAAATACACAACGTTCCATTGGCTAAATAACTATAGGACCCTTGATCGTGTGGTCCCCTATCATTGGTTGGCTTCCAACCTCCATCAGTACCTTCCCACCTACATATAGCAGCACGCAGGCCATCCATCATCACCTCAGTGGTCTGCTGTCAATTAGGACTTTGAACTTGTTTTTGGGAGTGTTCTTTGCTCTTGGAAATTCAGGGGCGTGAAGGCACGCTCTACCCTTGTGCGTAGGTGTGACCATCATGCTCGTCCAACTTCTTCTCCCCACGTCACCGAAGACCACGAAATTGAGCTTCTAGTGTATTAAAATACTATTTTCTGGAGATCCAAGATGGCCGCCGGCAGAAGTAGTCGCGTTTGAGTCGCGCTCTCGCCTGGCCGCCAACAAAAAAGCACTTTAATATGAAGATTTCCATGCTGTTTAAACTCAGCTAGACGCCGGAACGCTCCGCGAGGTGTAGTGAGACGGGTCGTCGGCGTTTCAGCAAGGGAACTCGTCTTTTAGCCGAAAGAAACACCAGTGAGAAGCAGCGGCCCCTCCCCCACCGATGACAACCCAGCAAGGACGCGTGAACGGCGTAAGGCGCTGGGAAAGGAGGACGGCACCCGGGGGCCCGGAGCAGACAAAGGCACATAGCACGCGCCACGGGTGCACCCAATAATCATAATTGACCCTGAGGCGGCGGACCCGCGATTGCCGGCAGGCGGCACGAGTAGAGCAGATGAGCGGGTCGGCTCTCTCCCACAGGCAGTGACAGCAGCGGCCTGGCCACCGGCGAGGAGCAGGGATAGCAAGAAGATCGCCGCCCCCCCTCCTCCACAGGGGACACACAACAGGGAGACGCTTCTCTACGGCGGTGGGGATGGTCGCGAGAAGGAGAAGCCAGACGGAGGAGGACCGGAGTGGAGCAGAGCCACCAGAGTGGGCAATTACGGGAGTCGGAGGTGAGTGCGTTGCTATAGCACTCCACCTCTCCCCATTGAGCGAGGCCCCGGGCAGCCCCCCAAGCACCGATCCAGTACTGGTGGCGCCGCCTTTAATGCCATCGGAGCGGCGCTTAGCAAGGGGGGGACAACTTCTTTAGGGGTAAAGAAATAAACCATTGTGGGGCCAGCACAGGGAGGGTTGCACTGAACCCCGCACCGAGGCGGCTTTCTGGGAAGAAAAACACAGTGCGGAGCGAAGTCGCCCCCCAACAAAAGGCAACACAGCTCCCACATCCAGCACAGGGAAGTCCCGTCGGACCCCAGCCCTCGAACCGGCGAAGATGTCAAGGGCTAAAGCGAAGGGGGGAGTGCCTCAGACCGCATCGCAACCCCTCAGGCAGGATCCGAACCTGCTACAAATGTGGTCCACAGAAGCAACTACGACCTCAAAGGACAGGCCGGGAGAAGAACCCGTACCAGATATCACCTCCCCTAACCAGAGCTCACTGCAGCCGACAAAGGACGAAATGCGGGCCTGGTTTGTGGAGCTCCAGGACAAGTTCATGTCCACGGTCCAGGAACAGTTCACCTCATTGAGGAGTGACATGAAGCAGGCGGTCCAAGAGCTAAGGGTTGAGGTGGCCCAGCTGGAGGAACGGACGGACATCCTAGAAAGAATTGTACAAAATGTGGAGGAGGAAGCGAAACAGTGCAGTGAAACACAGGAACACCTGGTCAGGCTGTCTCACAACCTGGAAATTCAATGTGAGGATCTCGAAAACCGCTCCCGCAGGTCCAATATCCGCATAAAATACATGCCGGAGTCGGTGCTGGATAAAGACCTGAAGAGTGCGGTGCAAGAAGTCTTTCGGGACATATTAGAGGAACAAGACGTGGAGATTATTGGGATTGACAGAATCCACAGGATGGGCCCGAAAAGATCCGGGGCCCCAGGAGAGAGGCCAAGGGACGTGCAGGCTGCCCTATCATCGTATCCGCAAAAAGAACGGATACTAAGGAAGGCAAGGCAATTAGACCACATAAGGATGAATGGGGTGGAAATCCAACTATACCAAGACCTGGCCTCTGCAACACTCCTAAAAAGAAGGGAGATGGCCCCCTTAGTGAAAGAACTTGTGGGGAAAGAAATCAGATACAAGTGGACGTTCCCTTTTGGCCTTCTGTTTGAGTGGGAGGGTAAACAGAGAAGAGTAACAACTTGTGAGGAAGGTCTCCAAATAATGGGCCTGCAAGCAGAGGAGGGCGCGGTATGTGGGGACAGGCCCCGGGGAGAACCGCACAAGAGGCCTCGGGGATGGGAGGTGGTAAGGCACATGAAAAAACAAACTGGAGGGGGAAAAGCTAGACACCCCACGGATGAGAAGTAGATATCTTCTAAAGGAACAAAGAGGGGAAGTTCAGAATATCACAGAATATCATATATGGGGCGGCCCGGCGGAGGTTCCGGAATGTACACCAACTGGGTCTGTGAGTGATGTGGGGTTTAGGACTCCCTGCACAGTTAGTCCTGAGTCATGAGAGGGCAAGGAGCGATAGGCGAAATGCCCTAGCAACCTTAGGTGCCTGGGCCCTCCTCGGGATCAAAGTTGAGTTTCAGTTACTAGTTGAGGGTAAGTTGAACGGGTTGGGGGGAGGGTGTGCCTCGGTGGGAGGGGTGGGATCACAAATAGCAGGTTGGCAGATAGCAGTAACAGAGTAGATGAGATGACAAAGTTTAGAATCTTCTCACTAAATGAAAGAGGGCTGAATTCGCCGGTGAAGAGGAAAAAAGTGGAGGGAATGGTTAGAAGGGAGAAGGCGGATATTCTGCTCCTCCAGGAGACACATGTTAAGGCACAAGATAAAAAGAAGATATTCCTGAAAGGGTACAAGATATGGGCGCAGGCGAATGCGGGGGAAAGAAGAGCAGGGGCGATGATTGCGGTGAGGGGGGCTTTGGGGCAATCCTCATAGACACACAAGTGGACAAGGAAGGGAGGTATGCATTTGCTAACCTCACGTTAGATGGTCTTAGGCTTACTCTGGTGTCCACATATGCGCCAAACACGGGACAGGATGGTTTTCTGAGAGACACCGTGGGGATTCGCGAAATGAGATAATACTGGGAGGAGACCTAAATCTAGCCTGGCAACCGAAGCTGGATAGGAGCACAGGGGGACGTCATGCTCAGGGAGCCCCGTCCAAACAATTGAAAATAAAGATGGATGACTTGGCACTACATGATGTCTGGAGAGAAAAAAAGGGCCAGGCCAGTGGGTTCACGTTTTACTCATACGTTCATAACACGATGTCAAGGATTGATTACCTCAAGGGTATTGCTACCTCATTGATTACTTCTGGGTTTCGGTGGGCCTCCTGGGGAAGATCTGAGGTATTGATTTGGGCGCTATTACAATTTCTGACCATGCTCCACTGTGTCTGGACTTCCAGATCCCAGGCAAAGGAAGGGGTCTATGGAGATGGAGAATGCCTCCAGACATCCTGTGGGACAGAGTCCTGGGCGGGACCGTGGGGAAAAAAATTAGTGAATACTTTGATATGAACGACAATGGAGAGGTACCTCTGGCATCTGTTTGGGAAGCATTTAAGGCGGTAACACGAGGGCATATAATAGCCCTAAAAGCCACTAAAGATAAGCAGACCTACGAGTGGGAAAGGACATTGGAAAGAATAATAGCGGACATTCATGAGGAAATGTTAGATCACCCCAATAGAAGCCTCAAGGAGGCGCTGAGGCATGTGCAGGGCCAATTAGATATGCTCCAAAACCAAAAAGCAGAGAAATCCCTTCTGTACTTAAGGCAACGCTACTACATCAAGGCCAATAAAGCGGACAGATACCTTGCAAGACAACTCAAAGGGAAACAAAATGCATTGGCGATTATGAAAGTGATGGATGCCAAAGGAGAGACTCAAACATGTAACAAGGGCATAGGAGAGACCTTCAAAGCCTTCTACCAAGACCTTTACACGACGGAGCACCCGAACGTACATGAACAGGATAGGTTTCTGCGTTCTCTCCCTATTCAAGCAATAACGGAAGAAGAAAAAAAGCGCCTGGATGCCAGGATTACAGAAGAAGAAGTCCACAGGGCAATAAAGGGCCTCCCGAACAATAAGGCACCAGGGCCAGATGGCTTCACGGCCCCCTTCTATAAAAAGTATGCGGACAGTCTAGTTCCGAGACTAACTAGGCTGTTCAATACATTCAAGGACAGCGGTAATATAACCCCATCCATGAACGAGGCGAAAGTCCTAGTTTTCCACAAAACAGGTAAAGACCCAATCCTCCCTGGCTCGTATCGCCCCATTGCCCTGATTAATTTGGATGCAAAAATGTACACCAAAATACTCGCTGCCAGGCTGTCACCCCTCCTCCCATCCCTAATCAACCCCGATCAATCAGGCTTTATTCCAGGCAGACAAACACATGATAACTTAAGAAGGATTATCCACTTAGTAGAAAAAATAGGCTTTACCCACACTCCGGCAGTATTGCTTTCCCTAGACGCCGAAAAGGCCTTCGACCGGGTGGAATGGTCATTCCTCTTTCGAACGCTGAAACACATGGGGTTCGGGGACCAATTTATCAATATGGTAAAGGCCAACTACAACTCCCCGTAGATAAGAATCGCAATAAACTGGGAAGAAACGGATAAGGTCGAGATATCAAGAGGCACGAAACAGGGGTATTGTCATGATCTCTGCTTCCAAAAGATCAGGACTTGCCCAACTCCCTTGGAAGCAGACCCATAACCCTGGTTCCGAGTGCCAGCCAGTCCCAATTGGGACCCTTTGGACCCTGTCCTGGCGCCAGTGGCACCAGGCTCATAAAGATGCCCAGTCCCAGCGCTGGAAGCGCCGGGCTCATAATGCTTGGGTGGACTTACCTGCAGCAGACCATGCTGCTTACTTACATGCCAGTTGAGCCCCTGATCCTCTTCTGTTTGGGACTACTTTTCCTGTTGGTGGGGCAGGAGCCACTCCCTAGGTTCAGAACACTGGAACTCTTCTGGAAAGCAGGAACTCTTTTCTGACCTAGGCGAGGCTGTGGAAGGAGATACCTAAGCACTACAGGAGGCTATTTAAACCACACCCGATGGATGAATCTTGCTTTGCGTTATTCTGCATTCTCTGCAGCAGAACGCTCATCGTGTCTTCAGCTTCTGATCCTGGGCCTAAGGGAACAAAGGCTTACCATCCTGGAATCCAGTCTTCAGCAGCACCTGTAAAGACAAAGAAAGAACAGGTTAGCACTACGGTCTTCAGTGGCAGCGCATCTCTTACCTGGTCCATCGGCTGTCACCAACGCCTCGCGCTGCATTCCGGCATCTGAAAGACAAAGGCTTACCTACGCTTCGCATGCTCCGGAGGTCTTCGCCCTGCATTCCGGCATCTGAAAGACAAAAGCTTACCAGCTCTTCGCACGCTCCGGAGGTCTTCGGCGCTGCATCCCGCATCTGAAAGACAAAAGAAGGTGCGTTTAAAGACATTGGGCAACTTTATTACTCACGTGCCATTACTCCTTCCCACGCCGAATCCAGTGGGTATTCCAGCACCCTTCAGCTTCTCTAAAGCTCCGAACTTGTACCTGCAAGACAAAAGGGACAGTTAGTGCTCATCGTGAAGCAGGCTACAAGCGCTTACTTACGTGCTTCCAGGCGCTTCTATTCCTCACGCGGGTTCGATCCTCAATTCTCTTCAGCCCGCCATCCGCCATCGCCGGAACCCTGCAAAACAAGAGATATCATTACCAAAAGACTTTTAAGACATTTGAAGTGCCCAGAACTTACCGTTCGTGCAGTTAACGACGGACAGCAGTCCTCTGAGGTCAAGAGGCCTGCACCCTTATCCAGTGAAGAAACTGGTTACGGCACCCTGCCCCGAGGCAGATGGAGAGCTCGGCGTTCACTTACCTAAGGTGAGGGCGTTAACCTTTGGGGTTCTACAGGAGAAGAGAAAGGGAAGAGGAGAGAGGCACCCAATAACCCCAGTTCATTAATCCCATATTTTCTATCTGCAGACATCTTACTCTTCGAGTCAGACATACAGTGCACAGAGGTCCAGCCCAAAGAGCCAACCGTGTGTTACACATCACCTTTGAAGATACGGCATTCACCCAGTCAAGACCGGCGCCTCTGCGGGAATCAGGTGAGCGTTACAGAACGCAAAGCCGACCGCAAAACTCCCACCCAGGCGCTATGGAAACCTCGGAAACCGACCAGCTAGCCCAGTTACTTGGGGAACTAAGAGCAGAAGTGCATGCAGCCCGTCAGGAAACGAATGCTCTAAGAAGGGAACTGATTATTTCCAAGGAGCGAACAGACAATCTCGCTAGACAATTGCTACAGTCACAAGCCGGACAGACTCTGTTACCTGCATCAGGGGCAAATCTTCCTTCAACATCCTCTACGAACCCAGTGCAGATCAACCTACCTGGGAATGTACCTCTGGCTCCGCCCGAACGATTTTCTGGTGACCCAAAGAGGTTTGCAGTATTTATTAATCAGTGCCGGTTGCACTTCTTATGCCGGCCAGCAGCCTTTCCAAATGATCAAGCTAAGATAGCTTTCGTGCTTTCGTACCTTAGTGGCAATGCGGCAGACTGGTCGATCCCTCTAGTTAATCAAGATGATCCTGTTCTCCATGATTTTCAAGCTTTTCAGCTCAGTATGGAAAAACTGTTTGCAAGACATTCACAGGGGCAGGCCTTGGACAATGAGCTCCTTTCATTGCGACAGGGTAATCAAGACCTTTTGGCTTATATTGCGTCTTTCAACAGACTGATAGTGGAAACTCGATGGCCTGAGGACAAAAGGATTACGCTGTTTTATAGAGGTTTACGTGGAGAGCTCAAAGATGTGTTAGCCCAAGTAGTGAATCCCCCGCAAGACTGTTCGGACTATATTGACTTAGTCGTTCAAATTGACCACAGACTGCAGAACAGGAAGGCTGATCGTTCCAAGTTTGATGTTCGAGTATTTTCCAAATCACCAACTCCTACCAAAGGAGTAGACTCCGGGGAACCCATGCAAATAGGGGGCCTGAAAGGACCACTTACACAAAAGGAGCGGGAAAGGAGAAAACAGTTGCAATTATGCCTCTATTGCGGAAACTCGGGGCACTTTCTTTGAGACTGTCCGGTGAAACCAGCCAAGAAGGCAGTAGGAGCTGCAGTTACCAGGGTCACAAACTCTGAGCAGGGAAACGACCTCGCCCGACAAGAATAGAGGTCCTCTTGCCGAGCGTTAAAACCAGTTCCGTGACCTTGCATTTCGTGATACCTATGGTCCTTATTAGCCCTGAACATCCGGATCGATTACATGCGATTGAAGCTTACGTCGACAGCGGTGCCATCGGCAATTATGTGGATCATGAAATGGTTTTGAGGATGAATCTGACTCTTTGTCCAAAGGCTGTAAAGGACGTCATTACTACGGTGGATGGTACGGAGATAGCCTCCGGACCAGTAACGCATACCACCCAAGAAGTGACGCTAATAAGTCAAGATGGACACCATGAGAAGATCGTGTTCAATGTGATCAAGGCCCCTCAGTTCCAGATTATTCTAGGAATTCCTTGGTTAGAAAAGCACAATCCTCAGATCGATTGGCGAGCAAGAACGGTTCAGTTTCCAGAATGTGTCTCTACTTGTCACCCTCGACCTGGTGTTGCACTGGCAGCAATTTCCTCGGAGGCTCCCCAGTTACCGCCTCAATACCTTGAATTCCAAGATGTTTTCCGGAAGGATCAGGCTAACTCTCTACCTCCTCATAGGTCTTATGCCTGCCAGATAGACCTGATACCTGGATCTACTCCTCCTTGTAGTAGAATTTATGACCTCACCGAGCCTGAGAATCTTCACCTCCGACAATACCTGGATCAATACCTAGCGAATGGGTTTATTCGTCCTTCCAAGTCCCCTGCTTCCTCAGCTTTGTTCTTCGTTCCAAAAAAAGAAGGGGACCTTAGAACTTGTATAGATTATCGCGCCCTGAACCAGATCACCGTTAAGAATAGATATCCGTTACCTTTGATCCCTGAACTCCTGGACCAAGTCAGAAAAGCATGCATATATACAAAGCTGGATCTTAGAGGAGCCTACCACTTGGTACGAGTAAAAGAGGGCGATGAATGGAAGACGGCCTTCCGCACCAAGTATGGGCTATTTGAATATCAGGTCATGCCCTTCGGACTTTGCAATGCCCCGGCCGCCTTTCAATATTTTATGAACGATGTCCTCAGAGAGCTCATAGATGTGTGTGTTGTTGTTTACATTGACGACATCCTTGTTTATTCCTCATCGGAAACTGAACATCGGAAACACGTGAAGATGGTCCTCGAGAGATTGCGTCAACACAAACTTTTCGCTAAGTTGGAAAAATGTGTTTTCAACGTGACTGAAGTTGAATTCTTGGGATTCATATTATCACCTAGCGGAGTGCGTATGGATTCAAAGAAGGTCGATGCAATTCTCAAATGGCCATCGCCATCCTCTGTAAAAGGTGTTCAGAGCATGTTAGGCTTCGCTAACTTTTACCGCAGGTTTATCCCTGAATTCTCTCGAATAGTCCAGCCCATCACCGCCTTGTTAAAGAAAAACAAACGTTTTGAATGGTCTACCGAGGCGGAACAAGCTTTCCAGAATTCGAAGACTAGATTTATCTCTGCACCGATCTTAAAACATCCTCGCCCAGAACTCCCCTACATCGTTGAAACTGATGCTTCGAGCCTTGCCATGGGGGCAGTTCTATCACAAAAAGACCCAGTAACCAATCAGTTGCATCCCGTGGCATTTTGGTCCCGCAAATTCTCGCCTCCTGAAATCAATTACACTATTACTGATAAGGAACTTCTAGCTATCAAGTCCGCCTTTAAGGCTTGGCGGCATTATCTTCTGGGGGCCCGACACACCGTTAGTGTGATTACAGATCACCGAAACCTGCAATATTTGAAAACCGCAAAAGCTCAATCCTCTAGGCAACTCCGTTGGGCACTATTCTTTGCCGAGTTTGACTTCATAATCACCTATCGACCTGGCACAAAAAACGGTAAAGCTGATGCCCTTTCTCGGATGGGAGTGGAAGAACATTTGATCAATCCTAAACCTGTACCTATCATTCCCGAACAAAGAATTCTGGGTGTAATCGCCACACAATCCATAGAGGAAGTTAAGGATAAAGCCAGGCTACTGGTAACTCCAGCAGACATACAGAATTGGCATCTGCAGGGAAAGGACTTTACGGTGAAGGACAACCTATTATATTTCCAAGAACGGTTATACCTGCCCAGCACAGATTTACAGAAAAAGGTAATCTCTTGTTATCACGATTCTTTAATGGAAGGACATCCCGGTATGGCCAAAACCTCGGAAAAGATCAAGCGCTACTTCTGGTGGCCGTCTTGGAAAAAAGATATCAGAGACTTTATAATGTCCTGTGGAGTATGCGCCCAAAACAAGAGTCAAAAGGAAAAACCAGCCGGCCTTTTACGCCCTATTGACATCCCACCTCGCCCTTGGCATACGCTTTCTATGGACTTCATCACCGATCTACCTCCATGCTCCGGATACAATACGATCCTAGTAATCGTGGACCTATTCTCCAAGATGGCGCATTTCATTCCACTCAAAGGCTTACCAACAGCAGCAACTCTGGCCCGAGAATTTCTCGAAAACATCGTCCGACTGCATGGTTTTCCTTCAGTTCTAATTTCGGATCGAGGGAGTCAATTTATTTCTCATTTTTGGCGAAGTTGCTGTCGGTCGGCTCAAATTGATGTGAGACTTTCGACCAGCCACCACCCTCAAACCGACGGACAAACCGAGAGGACCAATCAAACTCTGGAACAGTATTTGCGCTGCATGCTACAACAAACTGAAAAAACTTGGAAAGATATCCTTTGGATAGCCGAATATGCCTACAATAATTCTGTCCACTCGGGAACTGGGAAGACCCCGTTTTTTCTTTTATACGGTAGTCACCCTCGAACCTCGGAGTTGGATCCACTCCAAGATCTTGGAACACCAGCAGTAGACCACCTGCATTCTACAATCACCCAAGCCTTTAAGGAAGCCGTTTCTCACCTTCAAAGGGCTAAAGAACAATACAAGAAAGGCGCAGACCAACATCGGAAGGAAGCCCCCCAGTATCAAGTAGGAGACCAAGTCTGGTTATCCACCAAATATCTACCTCTAAAAGGACCACGCACATTCAACCCAAGATACCTTGGTCCCTATTCCATCATTACCATAGTAATTCCAGTAGCGGTCAAGTTGGACTTGCCACCTCACATGAAGATACATCCGGTCTTCCACGTCTCTCTATTAAAACCCGTGCAACCTCAAACCCGACTAACTAAATCTCCAAAACCTATTCTAGTTGACGGAGAAATCGAGTTTGAAGTCAAAAGCATCCTGGATTCCAAGATCTCCAAATCTAAACTATTTTACCTGATTGACTGGAAAGGCTACGGTCCCCAAGAAAGATCCTGGGAACCTGCAGAATATGTCCACGCGCCTCGTCTAATCAAAAGATTTCATCGAACATTTCCTAACAAGCCAAAACCCCCGGAGAAGCCCGGTTTGGGAGGGGCCTTGAGGGGGGGTGCTGTCATGATCTCTGCTTCCAAAAGATCAGGACTTGCCCAACTCCCTTGGAAGCAGACCCATAACCCTGGTTCCGAGTGCCAGCCAGTCCCAATTGGGACCTTTTGGACCCTGTCCTGGCGCCAGTGGCACCAGGCTCATAAAGATGCCCAGTCCCAGCGCTGGAAGCGCCGGGCTCATAATGCTTGGGTGGCCTTACCTGCAGCAGACCATGCTGCTTTCTTACATGCCAGTTGAGCCCCTGATCCTCTTCTGTTTGGGACTACTTTTCCTGTTGGGTGGGGCAGGAGCCACTCCCTAGGTTCAGAACACTGGAACTCTTCTGGAAAGCAGGAACTCTTTTCTGACCTAGGCGAGGCTGTGGAAGGAGACACCTAAGCACTACAGGAGGCTATTTAAACCACACCCGATGGATGAATCTTGCTTTGCGTTATTCTGCATTCTCTGCAGCAGAACGCTCATCGTGTCTTCAGCTTCTGATCCTGGGCCTAAGGGAACAAAGGCTTACCATCCTGGAATCCAGTCTTCAGCAGCACCTGTAAAGACAAAGAAAGAACAGGTTAGCACTACGGTCTTCAGTGGCAGCGCATCTCTTACCTGGTCCATCGGCTGTCACCAACGCCTCGCGCTGCATTCCGGCATCTGAAAGACAAAGGCTTACCTACGCTTCGCATGCTCCGGAGGTCTTCGCCCTGCATTCCGGCATCTGAAAGACAAAAGCTTACCAGCTCTTCGCACGCTCCGGAGGTCTTCGGCGCTGCATCCCGCATCTGAAAGACAAAAGAAGGTGCGTTTAAAGACATTGGGCAACTTTATTACTCACGTGCCATTACTCCTTCCCACGCCGAATCCAGTGGGTATTCCAGCACCCTTCAGCTTCTCTAAAGCTCTGAACTTGTACCTGCAAGACAAAAGGGACAGTTAGTACTCATCGTGAAGCAGGCTACAAGCGCTTACTTACGTGCTTCCAGGCGCTTCTATTCCTCACGCGGGTTCGATCCTCAATTCTCTTCAGCCCGCCATCCGCCATCGCCGGAACCCTGCAAAACAAGAGATATCATTACCAAAAGACTTTTAAGACATTTGAAGTGCCCAGAACTTACCGTTCGTGCAGTTAACGACGGACAGTAGTCCTCTGAGGTCAAGAGGCCTGCACCCTTATCCAGTGAAGAAACTGGTTACGGCACCCTGCCCCGAGGCAGATGGAGAGCTCGGCGTTCACTTACCTAAGGTGAGGGCGTTAACCTTTGGGGTTCTACAGGAGAAGAGAAAGGGAAGAGGAGAGAGGCACCCAATAACCCCAGTTCATTAATCCCATATTTTCTATCTGCAGACATCTTACTCTTCGAGTCAGACATACAGTGCACAGAGGTCCAGCCCAAAGAGCCAACCGTGTGTTACACATCACCTTTGAAGATACGGCATTCACCCAGTCAAGACCGGCGCCTCTGTGGGAATCAGGTGAGCGTTACAGGTATCCCCTCTCCCCCCTCCTCTATGCCATATTCTTAGAACCCCTCCTAATCAAAATAAGGGAAACAGTAGGAATAAGGGGAATAGAGATGGCGGGCAGACAACACAAAGTCATTGCATATGCAGACGATATGCTGCTGGCTTTGGAAGATCCCGACAACTCCTTAGCACAAACCCTAAAAGAACTGGACGTATTCGGGGGGCTGTCAGGTCTAAAAATAAACAGAAAAAAATCAGAAATGTTGCTCCTGGTGGGAGATGGGGGTCCTTGGGCAAGGTGGCGGGAAAGCTCGATCTAAAAATAACAGAAGGAGGCATTAAGTACCTAGGGGTGACACTCATGAGCCCGGTAGACCTGTTCTATTTAAACAATTTTCCTAAACTACTGGAAGGTGTAAAGAAGGACCTAGACAGATGGTCCCCACTTAGGGTCTCTTGGTGGGGCAGAGTCCAGTCGGTTAAAATGAACATTCTCCCCAGGGTGCTCTATTATTTTCACACCCTTCCCGTGACAGTCCCGAACTCATTCTTCAAAGCATTGTCCAAGGCCATATCGCTATTCGTATGGAATAGAAAACCCCCTAGGGTTGCAAGGGCCATCCTCACGGCACCAATCAAGGCAGGAGGCTTTGCACTTCCACACTTTCAAAAATATCACCAAGCGGCACAACTCTGGATCATGAGGGAATGGCTGGCAGAGGACCTAAGCACTACCTAGGCAACACAAGACAGGGCAGTGGCTAGGACCCCTTTGCAGGACCTGTTGTGGAAACACAAACAGCACAGACATCCAAATCTTCGAATTAGTGAGGTCTTGAAAACAACCATCGATGCATGGGACACTCAAACCAGGAAGGGAATTATGACCACCCCACTGGGCCCCTTTACGCCAATCTGCCGAAACCCACTGTTCCCTCTGGGATGCGAACCAGGGGGATTTGAAAAATGGGAGGAGGCTGGGTGCAGAAAAATTGGAGAAATGATCCAGGACAAAGAACTAAGGACATTTGCAGAGTGCAAACAAATGTGGAAACTGACGGATGCGGACAGATATAAATATGAACAAATAAAGCACTGGCTCACCACTCCGGAGATTTTTCAGGCAGCCACAAGAAATTTAACACCATTTGAAAGATATATAATATCCAACCCAGGTGACAGAAAACTGGTGTCAACATTATACCAATTCATTAACGCGCCAGAAGAAGAAATTAAATGGTCATATATGAAAAGATGGGCGGGCACGCTTGGGGAAGATATTCCAAGACAACAGTGGGAGGATTTGTGGGTCGGTATCCCGAAACTTACCCAGGCCGTCCAAACAAGGGAAATGTGGCTCAAAATCATAACACAGTGGCACTACACTCCAGAACGGATCAAATCAATGTATCCGGGAATGTCGGATAACTGCTGGAGAGGATGCACGGAAAGGGGCACATGGAGGCATACCTGGTGGGACTGTCAGGGTGTGAAGGGTTTCTGGAGGGAAGTCCAAACGGAGATGACAAAAATATTTGCAGATGCAGCACAAATGGGGGAAAGGGTTTGGTTGTGTGGACTAAAGGACCCTCAGGCCAAAAGACTCCATATAGCACAATGGAGAAGCTTCATGGGCCTACTTATTGCAGCATGGGCCACAATCGCCCAAAACTGGAAAAAACAGGCCCAGCCTTTAGTGTTTACCTGGCTACAAAAAGTCTGGTCACAAATTACAATGGAAAAGATTACACACCATCTCCAGGCCCAGAAGAATTCCTTTACGAAGGAATGGGGGGCAGTGTTGGAGTATTTAAGGTCGGACTATATGGAGCAATGGTGCCCGCACAATATTAAAATCTCAGACATTTTTGGTACATAACTTTTTGAAATTGCAACGACATATGATCCTACTCTTCCGGGGGGTGGGGAGGGGTGGGGGGGAGTTCGGGGATGTTGTTATGATGTTATGTTTTTAAGAAAACAATAAAAATATGTTTTAAAAAAAATAAAAATAAAAAAATACTATTTTCTAATAGACCTCTGACATCTTCTTGTTTTTGTCCATGCCTTCTGAATAGGAGCTCCATTCTTTCACACGATTTGTATCCAATGTCAGCTCACCCCAACCTGATACGGCCTTGGCTTCTTGGCTCATCCTGTCAGATTCAGCTCTTCCTCCCCCTTCTCCTCACCTGAGTCGTCAGAAGATATGTCCTTGGAAGCGGTTTCCGCCTTCTGGCGGCTCTTCTTCTTGTTTGGTGCCTTGTCCTTTGGTTTCCCGATCTTCCGCTCATGTAAGTAAGGTCTGGCCTCCCCGGAGGCCACCTTGACAGAGATGGGAATCTGCCCTCGGGGAACCCCGGGGGACCAGCCCCAAATTCCAGGGAAAAATCCGGAAGGCAGAAAAAACCCTGAAGATCTAGTATGCAGGAAGTGGTTGGTATTGTATTGTATTGTTTATTTGATAATGCGCACAAAACCCAGGGGTAGCCGGGCGCAGCAGTCATAAGAATACTTGAGCTTAGGTTGCATACATGGAGTACATACAGGGAATGCAGTACATGAAGAAATTACAGAGCCGGTATACAGAATGCATTAGGTACAGGATAAGTGAAGTACAGGTTACTAGTTTAGTATAGTCTAATGTCAGGTAACAGAGGTAGCAGGCGGTTAAAAATTCTAATAGGTCCTGGCCTAGCGCAATTGTAGGTCGTCATTGGTCCAAAGCCAACTTTTCACTTTGCATCTAAATCTGGTGTAGGGTAGGTGGGCAGTGCATTCCAGGCGTGATCAGCTCTAACCGGGAAGCTTGCCCCACCCGCTCTGAATCTGGGTGTTTCAAGCAGAAAGTGGTTAGAAGCTCTAGTGTGTTGAGTGGAGGATTTTCTTGTCAGTCTGGCCAAGATATATGGGGGCGCATTGTTATTCAGGCCTTGGTGAAGATAGTCCGGGGACTCAAGTACTGAGTGAACAGTTCCCCGCTGAGGTTGGTCTGCCAAAACTCCGAAAGCAGCCGAGGTAAGTATTGCAGAGGTACGTATTTCCGAGGGTGGCTAGCAAATGTCAATAGGAGGTAAGATAGATAGAAAGAAAGAGGGAGATAGGGAGGAAAGGCAATACAGAAGTTGGGTTGCAAAGGGAATAGGTAAAAGATGAGGTAACAACTAAGATACCGTCCAAAATTAGAGCATGCAGAGGGAACACCCAGGGATAAACAAGAACTCCGAACGAAGAGGCTATGAGAAAGAAACACTCGAGTCAAAAGGCGGTATCGAGTGAATACAGAAAAAAGCTAAGATCTAGAAACAGAAAGTATATCTAAGTAAAGGAAGAGATAGAAAGAACGTCCAGACGTCGGAACCCAAAGAAAGTAAATAAGTAGGAGGACTCGCGTAGCACCGCAGAGATTAATGATCCCGAGAGCGGGTTAATGGAGTAAAGAATGGCGGGAGAACGCCACAGTAAAGAAAGTAAACAAACTAGAAGGAAAAGGGGACAGAAACAGTAAGCGAACGAATGAAAGGCAAAAGGGAGCAGGAGCGAGAAGTAAGATCGGAGAGAGTATTTCAAAAGAGGGGTTTCAATAAACACAGAGTAGTCAATGAGGAATGAGGGAGAAACGAATCACAAAGAATACTCGGAGCGCCGTAGAAAGTCGGAGTCGAAATTTATAAGAGAGTCTGCCATGTTGGGTGAGGACTAGAGCGGAGAAACACAAAGGATATTAGTCCACAATTTCCACCCACGATTCCTGACAGTATACCCCCTTCTCCTCGGGGTGCCCCCTGGTTTACCGGGATGGAGTTGGTGAAAGATCCTCAATAACCTGGGGGCATGAATGTGACTCTTGGGTTCCCAGGACCTTTCTTCGACCGGATAACCCTTCCAATGAACCAAGTATTGCACTCTGCCCTTGCGATACCTGGAATCCACTAGATAGGCCACCTCATATTCGTCTGGGATCTGGGCAACCTGAGTCTGCCCTCTGTGGACAGGTCTTTGAAACGGATCTTCTTTATGCTTCTGCAGTAGGGAGACATGGAAAACCGGATGTACTCTCTTGAGGAACTCAGGTAGTTTGAGTCTATAGGCTACTGGGTTGACTTGTTGTAATATGGGAAAGGGACCCAGATAGCGAGAGGAGAATTTCCCAGTGTGGACCCATTTGGGTAAGAATCTGCTAGATAACCAGACTAACTGCCCGGTCTTCCACTCTGGGTTGGAGGGTCTGCTCCTATCTGCCCATCCTTTTTGTGACTGTTGACTAGCCAAATGTGCCTTCTTCACCTCATTCACTTCATGCAGGTCCTTTAAAACTCCATCGAGGGCTGGGACCTTGGTAGACAATGAACTTGACCAAGGCAAATGTTGGGGATGGCTGCCGTAAGTACAAAAAAAAGAGCTCATCTGGATAGAAGTATGGACAGAATTATTATAGGCAAACTCAGCTTGAGGGAGAAACCGAAACCACTCTTCCTGCTCGGGACTGCAAAAACACCTCAGATACTGCTCTAGACTGGCATTCAGTATCTCGGTTTGTCCATTACTTTGAGGGTGATAACCTGAAGAAAGGGCTCTGTGGATTCCCAAGATCTGGCAGAGGGTGGGCCAGAATTTGGAGGTGAACTGAGGGCCTCGATCCGATGCTTTGGTCCTGGGCAAACCATGGAGGCGAACAATCTCTCTAAGAAAGACTGCAGCGGTCTCCGATGCAGAAGGGACCTGTTTGAAGGCAGAGAAATGGGCCAATTTACTGAATGAGTCTACTGTCACCATGATTACTGTCATACCATAAGACTGAGGGAGATCAACTATAAAATCTGTGGAGATATCTTCCCATGGACGTTCTGGTAACAAATGTTGTTGCAATAATCCAATAGGCTTAACCGTCTGATATTTGTTAGCAGCACAAACAGAACAAGCAGATACGTACTGGTATACATCCTTACGGAGAGTAGGCCATCAAAAACCTCTGCGAAGTAATTCATAGGTCTTCCTAATACCCGGATGACCAGATAAAGGTGTATTGTGACACCAGGAAAGGACTTGATTCTGTAGCTTCTTGGTAGGGATATAGAGAGCATTCTCATGGTAATAGAGCCCATCGTTACCTTGAGTGATCGATGAAGGTAGATCGATACATGTTTGATATTGGGGAACCAAGTCTCAAAAAAATAAGGAGATAGTGGCTAGTATCTTCAGATCAGGGAAGACTAGTTCATGACCCTGGTAGAGACCAGAGTCTTCCCCGTGATTACGTGACAAAGCATCAGCCTTCTTGTTTTCAGAACCAGGAATATAGTTCATTATAAAGTCGAACTGGAAAAAGAAGTAGGCCCATCTTGCGTGACATGCATTAGTACATTCCATTTGCTGCAATACTCTAAGGTTGCGATGATCAGTACGGATTATGAAGCTGTGAGCTGCACCTTGCAGGAGATGGCGCCACTCTTGACATGCCAATTTGATTGCCAATAATTCTCTTTCGAGAACTGAATAGTTGCGTTCACTACTGGTCAGTGTCTTGGAATAGTATGCCACTGGGTGTTCTAAACCGTCATCTGCCCTCTGAAGTAGGATAGCACCCACCGCTCCAATAGATGCATCAGTTTCGTAAATTAATGGGTGGGTCTGATCTGGTTGAATCAGTACAGGTGCTGAGGTGAACATCTTTTTGAGTAACTGAAAGGCTTCTCTGGGTTCTTTATCAAAGACAAATTTGACTCCTTTCTTTAGTAGTGATATGAGGGGCAGCACTGTATTAGAGAAGTTGGTAATGAACTGTCTATAAAAGTTAGCCAGTCCCAAAAATCTCAGTACCTCCTTGATGTTGGTAGGTTCCTTCCATTCCCAGATGGCCTTGATCTTATTTGGATCCATCTCAACACCTTCTTTAGACAGAATGAATCCTAGGTAGGATACGGAGGTAGCTCCAAACTGGCATTGTTCAGGTTTAACCAGCAGCTGATGGGATTGTAAATGCTGTAGCACCTTCTTGACATGTAGACTGTGATTTTGTAAAGTCTTAGAGAATATCAGGATGTCATCAAGGTAGACTACTACCAACAAAAACAACAAGTCAGCAAAGACCTTGTCCATAAATCTCTGGAAAATGGCCGGGGCATTACCAGACCGAACCTCATCACCTTATATTCAAATAGGCCAAATGGAGTACAGAAGGCCGTCTTCCATTCGTCTCCCTTCCTTATTCTTAATAGGTGGTAGGCACCTTGTAGGTCAAGTTTGGTCAAATAAACTGCTCCTTGAACCGCCATTCAGGATGTCCCGTATCAAAGGCATAGGATAACGATCACGGATAGTTATCTTGTTAAGACCTCTGTAATCAATGCAAGGGCGTAGTTCAGAGGAGTCTTTCTTCGGAATAAAGAACAAGGAAGCGCCACATGATGAGTTAAATTCCTGGATGAGCCCATTCTGAAGATTGGCGTCTAGGTAGCCTCGAAGAGCACACCTTTCCGTGAGAGACAAAGGGTACATACGTCCGAAGGGCACTACTGCGTCAGGAATCAGGTCTATGAAGCAATCTTCTTCCCTGTGGGGAGGTAACCGTTGGGGTAAGGTATCCAGTAATAACTCCGAATGTTCCTGATACTGGGTGGGACTGAAGATATGGTCATAGTACTGATGACATTGGCCTTTCCTTCAGGTACTTCTTTATTGGGAAGATCCATGTAGTTGGAACCGCAAAATTGCGAGTTAAAGCACACCCTATTGGAAGTCCAGTTAATGAGAGGGCTATGCTTCCTCAACCATGGTATTCCGATCACCAGAGGGAAGTGAGCAGCTCTGATGAGATCAAATACCAACATTCTTGATGGTCTCCCAGCCTTATCTTCAGAGGAATGGTCTCTCTTATTATAGGACCCGAGGACAACAGTGTCCCATCCACTCCTTCTACAGGAATAGGTCTTGCTTTGGGTTTGGAAGGGACCATATGCTCCTTTGCCCAGTTTAAATCAATTAAATTGCCGGCTGCTCCACAATCCAGCATAGCCAACACCTCAGTGGGTTCAGAATCGGATAGCCATAGTAGAACTCGGAATACCATCAGACTATTATCTTCTGTATCCCCCATTGGTCTTGAGTTGTAGCAAGGGTAGTAGGTAGTTCCCCCGATACTTCCCTTGCAGCAGATCGGGGGTTGGAGTTTTCCTTCTTTTTTAAATTTTTTTTATTTGCATTTGGTTCAATTACAAAAAATAAATTCATGTAGAACCTTTACAAAATCTAAAATATGAAGATCACCATACAAATATTCATTACATCCAAAATATTATAAAAGCCTTTACAAAATTTTGAAAATTTAAAATCCAGAACATTAAAATATAGAATATGAGGACCTTCTTTTACAAATTTAATTACAATCACATATTTGTAGTTACAATCCATTTGTATGACTCCTAATTTTTTTATCCAATATACAATAAAATCCATATAAAATAGAGGATACTCTTCAGAAGGTTAAGTTTCACTTCCTATCAGTTTAAGGATGGGTTTCACCATTTGTATGTTTCCTCTAATGATGTAAGCAGATCAACTATCAAATAGTATCAGTTCCTTTTCAATGTGCTTACAAAAACTTACCAACTCATAAATTAAAGGTTTGTGTACTCCTTGCATCATTCTTGACCATAGAAATTCTAGACAGTCCTAATATTCAATATTAACAAATTTCATCAGTCTAGCTGTCCTAATGTTCTTAAAATGAGGACAGTAAAGTATAAGGTGCTTCAGTGTTTCATATGGTTCCCTACATTCAACAAACCGACATTCCACACCGTTATTTGTTTAATTCAATTTCCAGTTCTTAGTTCTTTCCCTTGTGTGGTAAAGATTAAATCTATAGCTAATATATGCTTTTCTAGTATACTCGCAAGGGAATAACGTAATATGCTCGTATCGTGGGATACGCTGCTTGACGACTGCACCATATTCTTTATATAGTCTATAAGTCATGATCCGATCAAGCGTTGAACACCAATCTATTTCAAAAAGCTTTTTTTTGGCATAGCAGGGACGATGGTATACGCCATCCACAGTGATATTCGCCTCGCTCAGTATTTGTTGCATTTTCAGATGGTAATTTAGAAAAGAGATTGAGGCATGAGTGCCCAGCATATTATTCATATCGACATGCAACGAATTTGCAGGTGGATAATGTACCTTTGCATAGCTGGAATCAAAAAATAGGGCTCCTGGTGTGGAACCTATTCTACCCAGGAGGGTTAACTAGGAAAACAAAAGATACAAATGAATAGGTCCAAGGATGCTAGGCTCAGAACAACACCTCCACATGTATTATCAAACTCTGCATTGCTAAGGAAGGAATCACTCTTCAATAGTATGTTGTAGAGATAAATCTCATTTTTTTATATTAAAGTTGTGTGCAAAAAGACATAAATCCAACATTTAGAGAAATTAAGACATCAAAATGGTTTGCTAAAACAGAACAATCAGACAAAAAATATATTTACAACACACAGTGCCAAAAAAACATTTTTTGGGACAATCTCCAAATTGTGTGTGTGTAACAAACCCGACTCCTATTAGGATTTGCCAAGAAATTCACATATTGCAGTGTACATATTCAAGTCAACATTTGTGGAAAACACATAGAACAATGGTAGGTACACAAAATTATTTTTCTTGCGTAAACAGCATTAATGTGTTGTAGTTTTGGGGGGAGTAGTGCGTCTACACCAGGTGTTTCAGCCGTTTCTAGGTGGGCTAGGTGTGCCTCATCTTTAACACAGCCTTCATCAGGACGGAGTTCTGTGTAGATTGACGTCTGTGCTGCAGGGGAAGGAGACTACAGTCAGGGGGGTGTCTGAGCCAAAATTATTTAGTTTGAGTGAATCACGTGTGGTTGATGTAAAATCAAAAAGCACCTAGCTTACCTATGGGTTAATAGATTTCACAGGCGCTAAATTTTAGATCTGCTAGCCGCATGGGCTCGTCTCTGTATGGTCCTGTTGCAAATATCAGAGAACGAGAGAAGCAAAGGGAGGTTGAAGCTAAACATGTCCCCGTTTAAAAAGGCATGAAAAAAAGTTTTTTATTATATGCAGGGAAATAAATCTTACCTCTCGCTGGAGGTCGAAAAATGCTGATCCAGGGTGGTATCAGTGGGAAACAGACACGGCTTGCACAGCTAAAAAATATATATGGCTCAAGGTGAGTGTGGTTACCTAGTAACAACTGTCTCATATATATAGCAATAAGTGCAGGGTTTATTTTAAAGTACCTGTGAGGGTTGCAGCATGGGCAGCCTGTCTGCCAAAAAAGTACGAGCTGGAGCTCCTCAGGCTGCTGTGTCACAGTTGAGACTGCAGGGGCCTGACTGCAAAGCGTTGGTAACGCTGTTGCTAGGTCCCTGTAGGTATTTATATGTCAGCCATCTTGGAATGGCCCTAGGATCGAGTGAGAAACAAAATGATGGATTCTGCTCCATCCGGGGGGCACAAAAAAAGCTCAATCAATTATGGGTGTGATTAGTGTCAACACGTGTCTAAAAAGTTAATTTAGGCAATATTGTTGACAAACGGTTGTCATGGCAACCGTAAGCATTGCGGGGTGGCATTGGTTTTTTATACTCTGAGACAACATAGCTAATGGCCCCATGAGGTTGTGATTACCGAAAATACTTCATTTCAATATGTTGTGGCATGGATCACAAAATGTTTATGTGTCTCAGGAATCTCAGCAGAGAAAAACCATAATTAAGTAGGTGGACAGTTTGTATTGTATTACTAACAGCCCGAGAGGGTGAGAATTAGGGCGTGTCGCCTGGAAACTTAATACATAGTTTCATAATGACAGAAAACATTTGGAATTAACAAAGAAAGTATAGTTTTTCATGTAGGTGATTTCATACATTGACCAAAAAAAAAAAAAAACACAGTGTCATAATGTCTACTGACTTCTGCATTTCATGAAATGAAAAATGATCATAGTGTTAAGAAGTTCATAGCTCATACTCAATCATTGGGCACATGTCATTACAGGAAAGACTTCGATTCAACTGACACATTTAGACCAGCCTGAACGGAGTTAAGTCTGTGGACCCACCGTTGTTCTAATTGGGTCAGCGTTTTGTTCAGATCCCCCCCACGCTTTGCTGGTTTCACTTTTTGGAGGACAAACCATCTTAGATCAGTATCACTATGGTTCTTACTGATAAAATGCTCTACTAGGGGCTTGTCTGCTACCTTGTTCCTGATACAGGAACGATGTTCAGAGATGCGCATTTTGATGGCACGTGTGGTTTTTCCTATGTAGAGGAGTTTGCAAGGGCATTGTATTACATATATGACACCCTTCGTGTTGCAGTTTGTAAAATCTTTCATTGTCCATTTAACTTGTGCATGTTCGAAAGATTTCTTTTGTAGGGTCAAAGGGCATGCCACACATTGACCACATTTGTGATGTCCAACTATCGGAGGTAAATCCCATAGTGTGTTCTGTGTTTGTGGGCGTGGCTCTATGAAGGTGTGTACTAGAGCGTCTCTTAGATTTCTGTTTTTCTTGAAAGCAAAACATGGCACATTGTGCAGAGTGCCGGGGTGTTTCACCAAATGCCAGTTCTTCTTGATGGTTTTCTGGATCAATAGGCTCAAGGGTCCAAAAGTGGTGACACATACCAGTCTTCCCAAATCTTTTTTCGGTTTGTTTTCCAAACAGATTTCTCTAGGTGTATGTTTGGCTCTCTTTTTGGCTTGGTTGATGGCCTTTTTTGGATAGCCTCTCTCTGCAAGTCGTTGGGTTAGTCCTTCCGCATGTTGATGGAATTTTGCCAGGTCTGAACAATTTCTTCGTATACGCAAAAATTGTCCGTAAGGTAAATTGTACTTTAATCCCATCGGATGATAACTTTGGAAGTGCAACAAAGTGTTGCGGTCCGTGGGTTTTCGAAAAAACTCAGTTTTTAGTCGATCCCCGGTCTTGTAGATATGCAGATCCAAGAAATCTATTTGGTGGTGGTCCCAATGCATGGTAAAATTAATGTGAGTATTTCTTAAGTTGATCCAACTGTGGAACTGTTGTAGTTCCAAAGGTGTCCCCTGCCATATAATAATCACGTCGTCAATGTATCTCTTCCATAATGAGATGTTTCCTAGGAAGGGGTTGTCTGGCGTGAAGACATGGCTCTTTTCGTAGCGGGCCTTATATAGATTGGCAATGTCCGGGGCGAAAGTAGCGCCCATACTCACACCTTTAGTTTGTTTGTAGATTTGGTTCTGGAACAGGAAGACATTTTCAGACATTGCCAATCTAGTGCACTCAAGGATGAAATTTGTGGTGGTAGAATCTAAGTCTTCTCTGGTGTTCAGGATGTCACGAATGGCTTCTAGACCTTCTTGTTGTGGTATCGATGTATATAGAGCCTCGACATCCATTGTGACAAGGAGGCTATCGGTGGTGAGGATGATGTTGTCAAGTAAGTTAATAGTGTGTGTGGTATCCTTTAGGTAGGAGGGCATTTTGATTACAAAAGGTTTTAAAAAATAGTCTGTGAAAAGGGACAAAAGTTCCAGGAGGGATTCACACGCAGATACAATCGGTCTACCGGGCGGTTTTTCTGAATTTTTATGCATCTTTGGGATGATATAGAAGGCTGGGATGCGTGGGTTGGTTTTGTTCAAGAACATCTTCTCATCTTCACATATCCAACCTTGCGTGAGAGCGTGTTGAGTGAGGCTTGCAATTTCGTCTTGGAGGACCTTGGTAGGGTTGTATTCCAAAGGTAGGTAAGCTTCTAGATCGCCCAGTAGTCGTAGGCACTCAATGTTGTAATCAGGGGTATCCCAAATGACTATGCCGCCCCATTTGTCTGCGGGCTTGATTGTGATTGATCTGTCGGTTTCCAAATTTCTCATAGCAATCCTTTCTTCTTTGTCAAGGTTATCGCTGTAGAAGTTGTCTTTTTTAAAACCAGCTAGTATGGTCTTGGTGACTATCTTCTCAAAAGTTATGATCTCGACGGGAGTCGAGCCAGGTGGAGGATAGAACTTGGATTGTTCTTTTAAACCTGTAGTGTTGTCTGACTTATTCTGTGGTTGTTGTTGTCCAGTGTCTCTGCACGAAGGTAAGTAAACTTCAAAAAAATGTTTCAAACGTACATTTCTGAAGAATTTCCGCAGTTCTAATTCAATCTCGAAAGGTCGTGCCTTTTGGGCAGGGACGAAGGATAAACCCTTGGCGAGGAGCCTTAATTCTGGTGGGGTCATAAAGCGGGTGGATAAGATGAAGACTGGTATCCCTCGTTCTCTGTTATTTGCAACAGGACCATACAGAGACCAGCCCATGCGGCTAGAAGATCTAAAATTTAGCGCCTGTGAAATCTATTAACCCATAGGTAAGCTATGTGCTTTTTGATTTTACATCAACCACACGTGATTCACTCAAACTAAATAATTTTGGCTCAGACACCCCCCTGACTGTAGTCTCCTTGCCCTGCAGCACAGACGTCAATCTACACAGAACTCCGTCCTGATGAAGGCCGTGTTAAAGATGAGGCACACCTAGCCCACCTAGAAACGGCTGAAACACCTGGTGTAGACGCACTACTCCCCCCAAAACTACAGCACATTAATGCTGTTTACGCAAGAAAAATAATTTTGTGTACCTACCATTGTTCTATGTGTTTTCCACAAATGTTGACTTGAATATGTACACTGCAATATGTGAATTTCTTGGCAAATCCTAATAGGAGTCGGGTTTGTTACACACACACAATTTGGAGATTGTCCCAAAAAATGTTTTTTTGGCACTGTGTGTTGTAAATATATTTTTTTGTCTGATTGTTCTGTTTTAGCAAACCATTTTGATGTCTTAATTTCTCTAAATGTTGGATTTATGTCTTTTTGCACACAACTTTAATATAAAAAAATGAGATTTATCTCTACAACATACTATTGAAGAGTGATTCCTTCCTTAGCAATGCAGAGTTTGATAATATATGTGGAGGTGTTGTTCTGAGCCTAGCATCCTTGGACCTATTCATTTGTATCTTTTGTTTTCCTTTGCATAGCTGGACAACTGCCTCCATTTCCATCGGGTAGATAGCGCCACCAACCCCAATTCATGTCGGATGATAGCATTTGGGACGGACATTGGTAGAAACATTGAAGATTTCAAAAGTGATCCCTGTAGACTATCAAGCATAGTAATCATGTCACACAAGCATATATCAAGTGCATAAAGAATAACACTTTTGATTTTTAGTGTCATAAATTCGATTAGAGGTGTTAATGAAAATTTGCAATACCGGGTATAAATCTTTTTCATTTGAGACAAAAGTGGTCTAGTGTTACATATAATGATTTCAGTCCATGAATTGATAGAGTTTTGGGATGATAGATTATACCCTACTAAATTGCGTTATTAATACAAGATATTTGTGTGTCCATAATTTGCCATCTGAAATTGCCTTTTTTTGTTTCACTCCAAATTTCATGATGGCAGTTTTAGCCGGGTTGGAGTCAGGTTATGGGCTTTTGCAAATTCCTCAAAGAGTGATAATTTGGTTTGCAGCCCTGCCGAAGTAGGGTCAAACAGAAGGATATTATCTGCGAAAGCGATCCATTTCAGGCGAATACTCCCAACTTTAACAGAGAACAAGTTCATGTTTTCCCAATTTTTGTCTAGATCAGACAGATATATAAGTTAAATAGGGTAGCTGCAAGGTTACAACCCTGTTTCAAACCAATCGCTGTTCCAATTGGAGCGGTAGTGCCACATTCTGAGGATATTCTTATTTTATACAATGTATTCGTATGTAATTTGATAATCCAATACAACAAAACAGTAGGAATTCCCAGCTTCAACATTTTCATCCACAACAAATTACGGACAACATTATCGAAAGCTGAGCTCATATCAATCATTGCAATATAAACTGGATTAGCATTCTTTGCCTTTACTCCTGCAATAACATGTGCCAGAATAACCACATTTAAAGTTGTGCTCATGCACTTCCTAAAGCCAGTTTGAAATTTTTAGTATAAGCCCTTTATTTCAATACATTTTTCAAGCTCATGTAAAAGTAGGATCGCAAAGATTTTTGCCTCAGTGTAAATTAAAGAAATCGGTCGGTAGTTCTCGGGTAGTGATGGATCACCTATTTTAAATATCGGGACTATATTGGCCGTTAGCCAAGATGGTGGAATATCCCCAGATTTGATAACAATGTCAAATTTAGTTTTTATGATGACAGCCCACATTCCAGGATCTGCCTTATAGAGACATGGGGGAAGCCCATCTGGCCCTGCAGCCTTAGAATACGACAGCTGAGAAATTGCCCAAGTAATGTCACTGAGATTCCACTTCAGTCTGGAAATAATGCTATACCCCTGAGATACACTTGGAGCAGGCATAAATTTATGAGGCAGTTGATATTTAGCCTTTATGTATGTTTGCCATATTTGATCGGGAATGCAATTTGGCATGGGTAGAGCAACACATTTATTATCTGCTTTCAAGGTACACCAAATTACACGGGTATCATGTGACATAATAGCACGTATTAGCGCACAATTCTCCTCAATTTATCTTGAGATTCGTCCGTGCCTTAGATTTTGTTTATAAGCAGACAAAATTTGGTTCCGCCTTACCCTACAGCCCTCATTGCTTAAATTGCTTTGCTTTAAATGTCTCAGTGCCTTATTTTTATCCCTTTTCAATAGTTTGCATGTGTGATCGTATAGATGGATATGTTTCACACTGCTTTGTTTTTTGCAGAACATAATCAATGCTGCATTGACTATTTCAGAATACTGAGTTCCGGATGTATTTTGAATATTACCCCCTCCTTGTCCAATCCTCCCCATTTCTAGCGATATGTGTTTTACAACGTGATTACTCAACCGATTTCCACTACTTCAAGTGCTATGTTTGCTCTAAGCAGTTGACATTTCAATTTCAGATATGTGGAAATTTGCACATGGTCACCGATCAATATCTGGCATATTTCTAATTGAGCCGTATGCGTGAGGAGGTTGAGAGAGACATATATAAAATCTATCATCGAATTCTTTGCTCCTCGTTCCCATGATACTTTAGGTTTCATATCGTTAGTCACCAATAAATCCATATCCCAATCAGTTAAAAGTTCCCTAAGCTTAACTCCTCTAATATGTGATAAAGTCGAAGAATTGGATATGCCAATCTCATTCACATTTCAGCAGTCACAATTGAAGTCTCCACCAACAATGATCTCACATGCCTGATATCTACCAGAAATAATTTCTAAGCACGTGTCGAGTTCATCTAACATCTCCTCAATTGTTATGTTGGCGGGATTCCAATATAAGGACATGATGATTAATGAGGAGTATCTAATTGATGGAATATTGAGATGGATCCCCAATAAACTTCCCATTCCCAGACCAATTTCGATTGAGCTTTAAGTGATGTATTGACTGCAATCACTAAACCCCCAGATAGACAGCCTTGAGAGGGCCTCTTTTGCAGGCGAGCAGAAAGTTAGTGAAGAGTACCATTTCATTAAATTCACATAACCACAGGAATTCCAAGAGATGATTTTCAGTTCTGCAGTATTAGATGGCTATGTTACAGGAAGAGGTGTTTTAGAGAACAAAATAGCCGAGAGCATTGATTCCAACCAAGGAAAACCTTTTGCATTTGATGCTAATTTCAATAACTCCATTGTTTCACAATCAGACCCCGCTTCAGATTTCATACCAGGTCTACCCGATTCAAGAAGCTTTTCAGCAACCATGCTTAGGGGTTCTAAGAATTCAGCAGCATCTACCTCAGATTCAAAAGTAGATAATACCAATCCTTCATTTTTATTTCTTCACGGCTGAACCAGATGAATTTCATTATGGCCTCACAGCTAAGATAACAAACAGCCCTATAATTGTTTAATCTTGCCATAGAGACCCTAATGATATCATCGGATTTTACCATTTTCAGTTGTGGTATTCTTGAAAATAAAGAAAATACAAATGATCAATTAATGCATCTATCCACCAAGTCGGCCGCATCACCCTCAAATCCAATAATATACTATCTTTCAACATCAGCATGTAGAGGCTTGGTTGAATTTAAATTTGTTACTGAATCTCTAGAAGTAACGACTTTCGAAGAAGTACCTGCTACTGCATGAGGAAGTTGATTAGGCAGGGATCTACTGATGCTATTTGCATTTTGACTGCCCTCATATGAGGTTTTACTCATGGATTCCTAAAATTCATGGTTCCTATACAATGGGCCCTTATTAATAATAGTTTCTGTTAGTGACCTACTTAGGGAAGGGCCATGTATAGATATACAATTGAAATCGTGTACAATTCCAATGTGGTCAGCATTATTAGTTGTGTTACATTTGGGGCTCCCAATAGAAACCATAGCAGGAACCTCAGCCAGTTCAGTTTTTTGCCCATACCATTTGCCACAACTAAAGACTTATTTTTGTTCACAACACCTTCACTGATTACAGTTAATCCTGCACTCACAGCCTTCATTTTTTCGCCCATGCCATTTACCACAACTAGTGACTTGTTTTTACTCAACACACATTCATTGATTACAATTGTTTCTGTAGTCACAACGTTTGTGCATGCTTCGCTGTACGATTTCCTTATGGGTATATTTAAAGGGGCAGTAGCCCGAGAATCAGAATATTTCATATCTCTTTTCGTCGTGCAACTTCTCCCTACATTCTGGAAATAGCTGTTTAAGTTGGATTTCACAACAACATCAGTAGAGGATTCGCTTACAGTCATTTCACTTCCCTTTTCCTGCGTTTCATGAACCTTTAAGGACATCCTGCGTATTTTTGATTTAATTACAGGCCTGCAATTTATTGGTTTCTCAGATACCATCTTCTCCAAATTTATATTACCAGATTTGGTAACTACAGTCTTAAAATAAGTATCTGCCTTCATCAGCAGAGTTTTTATAGAGCCCCCTCGTCTCAATTCCTCTGATGTATTAGAGGCGGGTGTGAGTGCATCCTGACTTTCTTTGGACAATTGTTCTAGATCAATGTGCTCCTCATCAGTAATCTCTAAAATAGAAGCTGATTTAGGATCTTTTACTGGTACTTCCTTCTTATGTATTAAAGCTGCCTTCCTTCGCTTAGCATATCTCTTAACAGCACGCAAGTGTGTCCTTTTAGCACGGCGGGACATAAAGGTAATAGTTCCGTCAGAGGAAGAGTTCTCATTCTCCACCTTATTTTGATATTCGATTTCTTCCACCAATACAGATAGACTGTCTGGGGTAACTGATGGTGGTACCATTTTCAGTAGGTGAGTTGCAATTGTAGAATTCAATGCCTCAACTGAGGCTTTGATCTCTTTCATGTCATTATCGCAATTGCACTTCACAGACTCAAGTGGTACATTAATTTACTGTATAATCCGACACCCCTCATGACAGCCAAATTGCGAGCATTGTGTGCATTTATCATGATTCACTGCACGAGCCTCATTAGTTCCTTGCCCTCTTGTTTCAAAATGCATGGATCTCATGGTATCAACAGCAGTTATAAATCCCTCAATTTTGTCAATTTTAGAACATAAATAATGCAGGATAGCCTTTGTTTCCTTTAATTCCAAATGGGTAAGTTCATGGCCCTTATCAAGAAGGTCCAATATTTTTGTAATTACCGGGAGAGAGCTAGGGGATTGGTATTCTATTCCGCACGCATCATTCGTACCCCCTTCAAGATCGTCTTGTAACAACCTACTTTGGTCTTCGACCTGATCAGGAGAGTATGATAGTGCGTGCAGAATTACTACCGGGGCTCCGTCATCCGCTACATCATTATGTGTCTTAATAGTATAATTACTACCAAGTGTTTTCAAATTGTTCCTCTTAGCTGATCCATATACTAGTGGGGTCATCATACTAATAGACCGATTGAGCTGTTCATCTAATGCAGCCATCTTCCGCATAGTAGTATTAAAATGGTCTTCACTAGAAATACATAGTGCCGATGGAATAGTATACAGTTACTCAAATTCTCATTTGTACGCTCCCTTTCCTCCTCCATTATAGGGGCATGCAAACAAACAGGAGAAACTTCATGAACTTGAGCTAGATGAGTAGCATATGTAACAGTACCTAGGCAACTCACAGGTTCAGCTATAATACCCCCAGCTGGGACATCCAGTGTTAGCGGTTCATTGTATGAAGTGCGACCTTTACACACGAGAGAATCGATATTAGTTGAAGTAAGGACATTCGTTATTGCCTCAGTGCAACGCCCACTCCGCAGGCCATTGGCCATTGTTGTATAACTAAAGTAAGGCTAATGAGGAGTATGGAAATAAACCAAAATTTTAAAACTTACTTTTTAAGTATAAGCAGCTTCTTAAAATAGCAAATATCCTATTACGGAACCAACTTATTTCGCGACACCGGCCTAATACAATCAAGTTAACATATAATTTAAAGGTTAGTAACGCCCAAGCACCCCAGGCTCACCAGCGAACAGCTAACAGTACTTTGCGTGTACTTAGTCGGTGTGCAGCACAAGTGCGCTGGGATGTGTGTTGATAAGGAAGCCGGAGGGGCGTCACAACCAAGGGGGGCAGACCGCCGAACAGGGAAACACCTTGGAGTAGAAATAAACAAAGGAATTGTAAAAACGACGGCCAGTGGGGATTCCACTTACACACGTACTACATGAGCACACAATATCATTAGTAGTGCTCTATATGAGCACACAATATCAATAATAGTCCTTAATGTCCAAGGGTAATTAAAAGTAAATACCCAATCACTCCTCCTTCTTCCCTCATCAGAGGTCAAGCAGTCCGGGAGCAGCAAAAAAGTACGTCCTCCGATACGAAGCAGACTGACTGCACCTAAGCTGCTCAAGGCTCCGTGGAAGCAGAAGCGGGGCTAAAATATTCAGTGATCCGCAGAGGGTCCAACAACAGTACCAACAGCTAACAGTACTTCGCGCGTACTTAGCCGGTGCGCAGCGCGAGTGCGCTGGGCTGTGTGTTGATAAGGAAGCCGGAGGGGCGTCACAACCAAGGGGGGCAGACCGCCGAACAGGGAAACACCTTGGAGTAGAAATAAACAAAGGAATTGTAAAAACGACGGCCAGTGGGGATTCCACTTACACACGTACTACATGAGCCCACAATATCATTAGTAGTCCTCTATATGAGCACACAATATCAATAATAGTCCTTAATGTCCAAGGGTAATTAAAAGTAAATACCCAATCACTCCTTCTTCCCTCGTCAGAGGTCAGGCAGTCCGGGAGCAGCAAAAAAGGACGTCCTCCTACGCGAAGCGGACTGAGTGCACCTAAGCTGCTCAAGGCTCCGTGGAAGCAGAAGCGGGGCTAAAATATTCAGTGATCCGCAGAGGGTTCAACAACAGTACCAACAGCTAACAGTACTTTGCGTGTACTTAGCCGGTGCGCAGCGCGAGTGCGCTGGGCTGTGTGTTGATAAGGAAGCCGGATGGGCGTCACAACCAAGGGGGTGGGCCGCTGATAACAGGGAAACACCCAATCACTCCTCCTTCTTCCCTCATCAGAGGTCAGGCAGTCCGGGAGCAGCAAAAAAGGACGTCCTCCGATGCGAAGTGGACTGACTGCACCTAAGCTGCTCAAGGCTCAGTGGAAGCAGGGCTAAAATATTCAGTCATCCGCAGAGGGTCCAACAACAGTACCAACAGCTAACAGTACTTCGCGTGTACTTAGCCGGTGCAGAGTTTTCCTTCCTCCTAGGTGGTACTTTGGGACAGTTCCTTAGTAGATGCTTGGAGGAACCGCAATACATGCACAATCCGTCTTCACAGCGACGTCTCCGTTCTTCCGGTGTTAGGGGTCCTCGAGTTGCTCCTATCTGCATAGGCTCATCTGTAGAAGGAGAGGACCTTGGAGCCGGAGAATGGGAAAGTAGGCCGATAGTTTGAGGGGTGTCGCGGATTCTTCTTCTTTCTTGTCGACGTTCTTGCAACCTGAACTCGATCTGTAGGGACAAAGTCATTAAATCTTGAAATGAAGTTGATCGTGCTATCCGTGCAAGCTCATCCTTAATGTCATCATGGAGACCACGTCTAAATATTGTTTGCTTTATAGAGTCAGCCAATCCGCCTTCGCTGCCAGTCTCAAAAAGCGGGAAATATAGGTTTGGACGTCAGTGGTTCCCTGACGGACATCCAGAATAGCCTCCAGTGAGGTGTACAGCACTTCAGGTCTGTCAAATCTCTCCTTAAAGGTATCAACAAAACAATCATAATCGTTCAAGTAAGGATTGTTTCCCGTGACCAACGGCGTGGCCCAGGATAAAGCATTCCCAGTAAGGTTTGCGATGATGAAGCCAACTCTGGATCGTGCCGTTTCGTAAGCATGGGGTCGGAATGTAAAATACACTTTGCAGGTGTCTCGGAAGTCCTTGAGTCCTCCCGGATGCCCATCATACTTGCCAGAGGAGAGTGTCATAGGAGGCAAGTCACCATGATCATCTTGATGTAACACCACCTGTTGTCGAAGTGCCACATTCTCTGTTCTCAAAGCTTGTACCTCAGCTGTAAGATTCTGCATTGTGGCCACCAACTCTTGATACTGTTCCAAGGACGCCATGGGTATCGACTGGCGTTGTATTCTGTCAGACTTCAGCTCTACCTCCCCCTTCTCCTCACCTGAGTCTTCAGAAGATATGTCCTTGGAAGCGGTTTCCGCCTTCTGGCAGCTCTTCTTCTTGTTTGGTGCCTTGTCCTTTGGTTTCCTGATCTTCCGCTCGTGTGAGTAAGGTCTGGCCCCCCGAGGCCACCTTGACAGAGATGGAAATCTGCCCTCGGGGACCCAAATTCCAGGGAAAAAGCCGGAAGGCAGAAAAAACCCTGACGATCTAGTATTCAGGAAGTGGTTGGTGAAGATAGTCCGGAGACTCAAGTACTGAGTGAACAGTTCCCCGCTGAGGTTGGTCTGGCAAAACTCCGAAAGCAGCCAAGGTAAGTATTGCAGAGGTACGTATTTCCGAGGGTAGATAGCAAATGTCAATAAGAGGTAAGATAGATAGAAAGAAAGAGGGAGATAGGAAGGAAAGGCAATACAGAAGTTGGGTTGCAAAGGGAATAGGAAAAGATGAGGTAACACCTAAGATACCGTCCGAAATTAGAGCAAGCAGAGGGAACACCCAGGTATAAACAAGAACTCAGAACGAAGAGGCTACAAGAAAAATGGTATCGAGCGAATACAGAAAAAAAGCTAAGATCTAGAAACAGAAAGTATATCTAAGTAAAGGAAGAGAAAGAAAGAACGGCCAGACGCCGGAGCCCAAAGAAAGTAAATATGTAGGAGGAGTCGCGTAGCGCCGTGGAGATGAATGATCCCGAGAGCGGGTCGATGGAGTAAAGAATGGCAGAAGAACGCCAGAGTAAAGAAAGTAAACAAACTAGAAGGAAAAGCGGCAGAAACAGTAAGGGAACGAATGAAAGGCAAAACGGAGCAGGAGCGAGCAGTAAGATCGGAGAGAGTATTTCAAAAGAGGGGTTTCAATAAACACAGAGTAGTCAATGAGGAACGAGAGAGAAACGAATCACAAAGAATACTCGGAGCGCCGTGGAAAGTAAACACAGATACAACGGGCGGAGTTGAAATTTTTAAGAGAGTCTGCCCTGTTGGGTGAGGACTACAGTGGAGAAACACAAAGGATATTAGTGTCTCCAGTAGTTCCACAATTTCCACCCACGATTCCTGACACATCCAGCCTCGCCTTTCTGAGATTCGCCTGTAATTCACTTGTTTTTCTCACTGCGACATACTGTAAAAACGGCCTTACTTCCTTTGCTCAGCTCTGCTAGTGTACATAGTGGAAACATCCATTCTTTATTGACTTATATATATATGTATATATTGGCGCATGACGCAATCTATCCACTATAAAGCTAGCCTCAGGAATACAGCTCAATGTTTTCATCTATCTCCTTACATAATCTTCTACATCTTGATCCCAAAATGTCACTTATCTCTGATACTTCCTTGATGCCTTATAGAATTGCCTGCATTCTCTCGTCTCTGCATCTCTTTTATGCACGTCAGTCTTGCTTTGTGTGACATCACCATTCATCTTCGCCATTCATTTGTTCTGTTTCTTCTGGAATTTCATTCAAATGATCATCGTACCCTCTCGTATGCAGATATGGCTTTCTCAATGGGAACCTTGCTTTCCAGATTCTCCTAGGTATCAGTATTCTCACTGGTACTGCACGTGTCTCACACTCTGGCTCCCAACATATATGCACTATGGGCGAGGTGGTTGAGATGGGGGTACTTGACTTCTTCTCTACACTCCCCCCCTCTGGGCGATTCATCGACCACTCTCCCATCATTCTTCACCGCTAGACATCCTTGTCTGAAGAAAGGCTTCTTAGGGATCCATATCTTTATGACTCCCTTCAGGCATTCAGCTGATTTCACATGCTCATGCTTGTTCCAAGTCATGAGCATGCACTATCCACTTGGAATGCAATAGATCCATCTTCCCACATACTTCTTATGGTTCTTTGGATACAGGAATTTCGTTCCCTCAGGTGCATGGATGCTGACCTTTACAAAGTCTCTGATTTCTTCATCTGTCAGATCTCTGGCCTTCCATCCTGATTCAACATCGATCATGATTTTCATCCCTAGAGCTTTCTTTTCTGTCTTCTTGCATTGCGTGATTATTGTCTTGATCACACAGAATCCCAGCAATACTAACATGATCAGGGCTCCAAGGAACGTGAACATGTCTGCCATCCATTGTGGAACCCAAGAAAAGAGCGATCCACACCAGCTGTCATCAGCAATGTCTATCATCTGGACGTGTAGTTTTGTTAGCATCTCTATGTCCTCTGTCAAAATTCAATTTTTGTCATCGTGAAAAGGTATGAATGTGCAACATGATTCTCCGATTTTTGCACAAACACCTCCATTCATAGCTGTGATCATGTCCAAGACATATCTATTCTGGAGAGTCATCAGGCGTATGGCTCTCATCTCTTCTCTGATAGAATTGAATCCCTTTATGGTTGTGTTGATCATCTGCAGCAATCCCCATCTGGTAATCTGCAGCCATTTGGTAATTGCTCCAACCTGGATTCTTGGCATGAAGATCAACGTGAATATCGATGAAGTCTGACTGAGCAACCTGTGTTCATATGGGATAGAGTCAAAAGCTTCTATTCACTTGGCAGATAAATAGTTCTCCCTCTTTATTCGATTTATTAGCTCCAGAGATCTCTTCTTCCTCAGGTGAGCATCTGCTTTTGGGAAACTGTCAAGATTCAATTTACTTTTCGGAATCACTAATGCTGCAACATGAACATTCACCAAGGTGCATATTCCTCAATAGTCTGCGGGTAGTCTCATATATGCTCTTGCTCCGCAGGCCCAATAGTGATCAAAGATCACTGCTGTTCCAAGTTTCATTCCTGGTGCATCAAAGATACAGCCACAGTTCTTATTCTCTCCAACTTTTCTTGTGCCATTGTTTCTGAAGTACAGCTTTGAACTTTCCAAAGACACTATCTGCAAGGGTCCTCCTTTGTCTTCGAACCAGGTCAGTAGTTTAGCAAGTCTCAGCCATAATAGTTTGCATCCCTTCTGTACAATATCAATAGTTGGCTTGTAACGACCAATGACTACCCAGGCTCTGCATATAACTACTCCTTCTTCCCAGCTATCTGGTGATAGCACGGATCCCCAAATCTGCATCTGGCCTCTGTTCTTCCATCTATGAATTTCTTCTGTAGATTTTCCTGTAACCTCAAGTTTTCTATTTGCTTCTCGTCTAATCTCAGCTTCTTTCACTCCAGTCTTTTCGTATCTGATCACAAGATTCTCAGACTGCGCTTTAATTCTTGTCTTTGTGTCTTGCACATAGGGCCTCATTATGATACTGGCAGGAGCCATGCCGGTAAAACCGGCACGGCTATTTTTTTCTGGTGCCCGTGAAGGGGCAATTACCAGGTCATTGCGGCCTTGCCGGACCTGGTAATTGCCCATTCATGGGCGCCAGAAAATATTCTTCCCCATTCCCATTGAGCCTAATAGGGCTCAATGGGAATGGGGAAGCCGGATGCACCGGCACCATTCGTGAATGGTGCTGGTGCATCCGACATGCTCTGCTCGCGGGTGCGCCAGGTCAGACCTGGCGGGTGAAAAGGCACCTGCAAGCAGAACTCGTAGTTTGCCAGTCCGGTAGTAATGGCGCCGGTAGCTTACTGGCACCGTTACTACCGGACCAGCAAACTTATAATGAGGCCCATAGTCATCTTCATCTGGATCTGTACATTCAGTTGCCCAATTGAGATATGCATCTCGGCCCATGAACTGGCCTCTTGTTCTGCAGAGTGCTATGTCCGACAGACAATGTGCTGTCTGAACATCTATTTCAATAGCTATGAAAATCTTAGACTTCCCCATGGTATAAGGCAGGAGTGCACACACAAAGCATTCCTCCTTTGAAGAGCCTCCTTCCCACTTCCTTCATATGCTGATACCAAATGTTATTCCCCAAATGTGCTGTACTTTCCAGGTAATAATTTAGCTCATGATCATCCTCCCTAGCATTTCTCTTGGTTCTCTTCCTTTTCTTCCGAACTTCTTTAGCCATCACATGAAGTATGTCAGCATGGTTTCTTCTTACTGGACCAATCATAAAGACACTCATCAGTGGACTGGGTGTATTTACGTGTGCTAGCTGTGTAGGAGAAAGTTTGAGAAGCTTTGTCCTATCCACTTGTTTTTTTCTAGCAGCAGCAAATGATGGCCATAGAGAATGTACTATAACCTCCATGTGTGACCTCCCTCGAAAAGGTAACCTTGGTTCATTTATCATAGGAACGGGTGCTCTTGTGTGTATTTCTAAAGTAGGAACAATCACATAAGGTTTCAACTGCCTAGTAGTTGCCACGTCTGTACCCTTCTCTTGCACAGGAGGCTACACAGGAATCTTTACTTCATGTGTCTCCACATAATGAGCCGTGCGTACTGTAAGTGAGAGTAATACTATTATGAACACAATGCAAGTGTAAATGACACAGAGGTAGGACCACTTGCAGTAAGAACTTTTCGTGGACGTCTCTCATGATCTGCCATGATGAAATTGCTACTGATGCTGCCCATCTTTACGTTTAAGGAAGGGAAAAATAATCTTTAATTGGGCAACATCATGCACTATTTCTGGAACCTGCTGAGTCGGCTCTAAAAGTTCCTCAATCAGCTTCAGCTAGTAGATTTATTCAATGATGAACACAAATTCCCAATGGATGCCACAAATTGGCCTCTCACCAGACGACATGATGGTTTTCTTTCAGCATGAAACAAAAGGGTTCAATCAACAGGCTTTTGGATTTTCATCCTTGAAAGTCTCATTCAGTTCTCAGTGTTCTCTCGGAGTATCCATTTACTTGGATAATGATGTCGCTCAATATTTGATTGAGCGCTGCATTGTTTCTCGGGTCTCTCAGTAAAGTTCGGACGCGAGTCTGTCTCCCGACAAGATGTGGACATTCCTCTATCAGGTAGTAGAATACCAAACTGACCAGTCTGTGTGCATTATCATGTGACAGGGGCATCTGTGTTCCCCACACTGAACTCAGGAAGTTGAAGGATCTGCTCAATGATAGCTGCAAGCAATCTTCTCACAATTGGACCATTGTTAGTATCTTGCAGAAAAAGATGAATGTCAGTAGTTCTCCCCACCAGCGTAGGATAAGCGCGCAAGATGAACACAAAAACAGCAAGAACGATCAGTGAAACGTTGTCATTGGGCACCACCATAGGTACCTCCGAACAGATAGTTAGCAAGAAAGGAATTGGGGTACTGCTCCCTTTTGCAGTCGTTGAACAGAAACTCTAAGTCTGGCATACTCTCCTTTACAATCAAGACTTAAGCATGTCTTAGTCCAATGTCAACAAAATCCTGCGGATCAAGAACAACAATCTTCCCTTAACTCCTTTTTTTAGTAACTAAACCGAGTGTTCCAACTAAGTCACAGTCCAATTAAATCTTTGTCTTTATTCAGCAGCTTCTGCGTCCTTCTTCCTCATCATAGATCTAGTCTGCACGTGCTGTGGTTCTTCCCCGATGCTTGCTTCCGATGGGTGTGGGTGTGCTGAAGATTCTTCAGTATAGATCTATACATCACTAAAGAAAGTGTGCTTGCCTCGTATCTTACGTATCTTAACTGTAGATGGTGTAGTGTCCTTTAACAAGAAGAGGCCTTTGAAAAGAAGCATGTGCCACCTTCTAGCAAAGTTTTGCAAATTATGACCGTATCTCCGGGAAAATATTTAGAAATATAAAGCTGATCATCTACACTTGTTGTAGCATCTCCTTCTGTGTTCTGCGCTGCCCCACACCCTTGTCGCTTGAGCTGATCTGAAATGACAGATACTTGAAGTCATACTCGTAGGGTAATCACATAGCTCCTTTCCTAACAATTCAACTTTTGGCTAGGCATCACTTCTAATACTAGATGGAGGTGTGAGAGGTATCCCCATTTGCCTCCTTGTCATTCTTTTTAAAAATAAAATGGTGTTCTAAATCTGGCTGATTTCTTAACGTACAGAATGCCAGTGATAGGCAATGCACCCATTTTTTCTTCAGGGTAACTTCCAATTCAACTACTATCTCTTTAAGCAGGCTGTCGGGTCCTTTTACAGACCATGTCCGCCCTGTTGGTGATATGTCAATGAAAACTTGTGCTTTCAGCAACCATCTTATGTATCCACAGACTTTTCTAACCCAAAAATAAGGGTCATTACCTAGTTGCAAGAATTCCCATATTCTCTATGTTGAGAATACCTTTCAGACTAAAAATGTTTTGCTGCACTGGTGGCGTCTGGGTGTGTACACAGTCCAGTTTTAATCCACCTTAAAAAGGGACATACTACTATAATCATATATCTGTATTCATTGCAGACTTGCAGCATGTTGATTTTTATCAATATGCAAATGCCAGGGGGGGCGTGGCTAGCGCGCGAACGATGCGGACGTGAGCCGAGTGAGCTCCCGTGAGCGCCGATATAATCCTGTACTTTTATCCTGATTCCTGGGGATTTCGAGCGATATCAACGCCGCGATTGTGCCCGTGAAGCTGTGGGCTAGGATCGACTGAAATCTGGGCACTTAACGGTCCACCCGACGAGCTAAATCTACAGTTTGCTGAAGGCCGGTGGCGCCGTCCGAACTGCGAGATCAAGATGGCCGCCGGGGCCTGAGGGCAGGTCTCCTTTGCATGACTGTGGCTCGTGGTACGGTGTGAAGCGGTATACGAGGCGGACACCATTTGTACCTGCTGGCACCCGGAGGACGCCTGGACAGACCTGAGCCCGGTGACAAGCGGCCCCCCCCATTCTTGGGCCATCTCGCCCCAGCGCCGAGCGGTGGAGGACAGCAGCGACCCGGCTTGGCCGCGCTAGAGGTAGGTGGGTTCCCCCTCCCCCCCTGGAGCCGGGTGTCGTGCAGGGGACATAAGGGGACCACCACCTAGCGAGGGACTGTGAGATACGAAGGAGGCCTGTACGGTCTCTGGAGGCCCCGTGAAACCCCAATACAGTCCCTCCTATCCAGAACACAAACTAGCCGGTTGGAGGACGCTCTGGGGACCCGCTGCTCTCCATCTGATCCGTTGCAGGCCTGCAACACCACACGTCGAAGTGGGCTCAACTGGGTATAAATAATATCACTCGACCCACTGTGCCCGACGCTCCACGGTCTCCGGAGCCATGGGGAAAGACAGGCAGAAAAAACCATCCACACAGAGCAGTATGGACCAATTTGCTGTCGCTACTACCCCGGCCCCGGTGGGCCCAGCAACACGTCTGAACTCCCCCACGGGGGACGGCCCTCTTTCCCTACATGATGTAATGGCGGCCATTGCTAGTTCCCGATCCTCCATGGAGACCAAAATAGACAGTATGGCTGCGGATGTTTCCTTCCTGCGCCACGACCTGCAGAAACTAACTTCCAGAACAGGAGAGGCGGAACACCTCATCTCTGAGGTGGAGGACAACATTGGCGGGATCAATCGTCAACTGTCCCAGGCCTTGAACCGCCTTAAAAACCTTGAATCGAGGGTGGAGGATGGAGAGGGGAGATCCCGCCGTAACAACGTCCGCATCCTGGGCCTGCCGGAGGGGGAAGAGGGACAATGCATGGAACTATTCTTGGAGCAGTGGCTCGTGGATATCTTCGAGGCCACATCCTTTTCAAAGTTTTTCTCAGTGGAGAGGGCTCATAGGGTGCCGCCGGGCAAACCACCCCCGGGTGCTCCGCCACGTACTATTATCGCCCGCCTACTCAACTATCGAGACAGGGACGCCCTCCTGCAACTGTCACGATCACAAGGGTCGATTACCCATAACGGCTCCCGAATCGCCTTTTTTCCGGACTATACCCGAGTAGTGCAGCGGGCACGACAATCATTTGAACCACTCAAGAGACAACTGGCTCAATTGAATGTGAAATACGGCCTGCTCTTCCCGGCCCAACTAAAGATTTATCATAAAGGAACTACTGTTCACTTCAGTGACCCGCAAGAGGCATGGAAATGGGTGGACAGCAAGGCCAAGAAGACCGAGAGGAAGACCCCGGCCGAGGCCTAGGCGAGCCTCCCCGAGGGGACACCCAGAACGGGAAGGACAGGAGATCCTGGAGCCGGTGGCAGATCAAGAAGGACACTAAACAGAGCATTGCCCCTTACTCCTGGGGCCTAGGAGATATGCTCTGACAGGGGGATGTGCACCTCTCGCACTCCTGAGCCCCATGCATAAATAGTCCACCATGGAAGATGTTGACATTGGCGCAAGGGAAGGAACTCTGGAGGAGGCTCTCACTCCCCCCCCCCCTCCTAGCTAAGTCTTTTCCCTCTCCCTTCCATTTCCCCCCATCCCCCCCTTCCCCTTTTTTCTTTTCTCTCTCTTGCTTATCTAGACCCTGTCCAAGGGTCTGGCTTTTGAGCTGATACCTTAATTGAAGGCTCAGCTATGTTGGGGCGACAGGTACTTCGTGTTGGGGTGGAGTATAGGGTGGGGGGGAGTTGGGAATGTTTAAAAGTTTTGTTTGTTATTCCAAGACTGTCATGTGTTCGTAGGTCATGCGAATCATTATCTCTGGCTGAAGGCGCTCTGTACTATTTTACGGAACACCCCTGCTCTTTTGATACAGGCAGATACCATGTCGTCTTCTTTTACTGATTGCTACACCCTTGACAGTCCCACTATGTGTACTAAGCATCCTCCGCACAGATTAACTGGACACCCATACGACACACTAAATCTCTGAAATCCTTATTTGGAACGTGAATGGGATGGGGTCGGGAATCAAACGGCGTCTTCTCAGACAATTTTTAAACAGACACTCCCCTGATGTGGCCCTGTTGACAGAAACCCACCTGGCGGGATCAAACTGTGCTTTTTTTCAGAGGACTAACTACCAACTTGCCTTTCAGGCGGGGTATACAATAGGCTCCAGGGGCACCCTCATTTTGATACACAAGCGCATCCCATTTGTCCAGCAAATGGTTGAAAGGGATCGGAGGGGCCGATACGTGTTCGTTATGGGAACGATCTGGGGTCAGAAGGTGGCTATCGCCTCAATCTACTCTCCACCTGGGTTGGGACAGGAGTTACTGGACGACCTTACTACCCTTATAGGGAAACACCACCCTAATACACTTGTTCTGGGGGGAGACTTCAATGACACCATGAATGATAGTGTGGACCGTTCCCATCTCCGAAATCGCAACCCAAACACTCCCACTAGATTTTACATCTGCTCTTGGGCTCCGAGATGTATGGAGAGAGTTACACCCGAATGCTAGGGAGTATTCCTTCCATTCCGGCGCTCACGGCTCCATGTCCAGACTGGATTACCTCTTTTTGCCACATACCGACCTTTACAGGGCGATGTCCGCAGCTCTACTCCCCCGGGGTATCTCTGACCACTCACCCCTCTCAGTTGAATTATGTATGCAGGGCCCCCTCCCCCCTAGAACATGGAGACTTAACAACTACTACCTGGGGTTCCCGGAGCTGATAGCTCGCCTTGAGGAGGTGTCTGCCGAATACTTTGAAATTAACGAGGGGTCGGTGGATAACCACGTGATACTATGGGAGGCATATAAAACAGTGCTAAGGGGTGAGATTCTTTCCTGGACGACACATAAAAGAAACACCCGGCTTCGGGAAATACTAAAAGCCGAAGAGGAAGTGAGTAACTGGGAGACTAAGCATATTTCTGACCCTACGCCCGAGACCCATTGATCCCTCCAGCGTGCCCAAGAATGCCTCCGGAACAGAGCGATGGATGACGCTAAGCAGGCCCATTGGCAGGCTAGAGCGAGGGTGTACGAACTAGGGGACAAGGCAGGTAAACTGCTCGCCTGGTTACAGAGGAGGGATGAAGGACAACGCCACGTCCGGGAAATAGTTACGCCACAGGGCGACAGCTACCATTCGGACTCTGGGATCGCTGAGGCCTTCGCAGAGTTTTACGCGGACCTGTACCGAGCCCCGACCTCACCACTAAATCCCTCCCTCCTAGATGCGGTAACGTTACCGACTCTTTCGGGACAACAGAAAGACCAACTGGACTCTGCCTTGTCGGAGGCTGAGATTTCGGAGGCGCTGTCTCAGCTCCAATCAGGGAAGGCCCCGGGTCCGAATGGATTCCCTATCGAAACTTGGCAAAAGTTGGGAGCAGATAAAATGGCGGCTCCTCTACACAGATTGTTCCTTACTGCCCGGGATCAGGGGACCCTTCCACCAGATCTTTGTAAGGCGACTATCGTAGTCATTCCCAAACCTGGCAAACCTCCACATGATTGTGCCTCCTATAGGCCTATATCACTGATCAACGGGGAAGCTAAGATCCTCGCTAAGTTACTAGCGAACCGTTTACAGTTGGTTGCACCCACCCTGATCCACCCGGACCAATGTGGATTTATGCCGTGCAAATCGACTCGGATGAATCTACGCCGCCTCCATCTAGCGTTGGAGAGATCCCCGATCATAAACGAACCCTTGGCCCTGTTGGCAGTCGATTTTGAAAAGGCGTTTGATTCCATTCGATGGGACTGCCTCTGGGAGGTCATGCGCCGTATGGGGTTCGGAGAGGCCTTTCTGGGATGGGTACAGCTACTTTATACTAATATCAAAGCTGAAGTGAAGGTAAACGGCTGGTCCTCCAGGTCCTTCCCCCTGGGTCGGGGTACACGACAGGGATGCCCACTGTCCCCTCTTTTATTCGCCCTTGCTATTGAACCACTGGCTCTTTGGCTTCGCCAAAACACCACCTGGAAAGGATTCAGATGGCCGGAGGGTCACGAGGATCGTACGTCCCTGTACGCAGACGACCTCCTCGTATATCTGGGTGACCCACCAAGATCTTCCCCCATTGTAACACAACTGCTCATCCGCTTTGGGGAACTTAGCGGACTTAGAATCAACTGGGAGAAATCAGTCTTCTTTCCGGTAAAGGGTGGAGACCAAGCAATTCCCCAGGGGTGCCCGTATCGGGTGGAACGACAGGGCTTTCGATACCTAGGATTATGGATATCTGGGGACTTATCAAGTTATATACAACACAATCTCCGACCGATCACGGACCGCTTCATTATTGATGTCCGACACTGGAAACTCCTCCCCCTGACACTCATGGGAAGAGCGGCACTCTTTAAAATGATATCCCTTCCCAGATTCCTTTATGTTCTCCAGAATGCCCCACTTGGAATTCCCGATCTGGAGTTTCACCAGGTGGAGACACTCCTTAGAGATCTCATATGGGGGGGAGGCCAACCACGAATTGCGTTAACCACACTTCAGAGATCGATCTGGGAGGGAGGAATAGGAGTCCCCCGTCTACAAACGTACTACTGGGCATCACAACTGGTAGTGGTTAATGATCTTCTCCACGGAAACCGAGACTTGCCCCACATACGTGCTGAGATAGCCACCATGCAGAACACCGACCCGCTGTCCCTCCTTTATCAACCCCTCCCGAGAACCCCCCCACCCACAACCAAAACACACATGATTACGGTGTGGAGACAAGCACACCGATTCATTGGGTGGGGAAACAAAGTTACTACTGCACAACCCCTCTGGCAGAACTATAATCTAGCTGCGACTCAGAAGTTTGATCCGTGGCCCAAATGGGTTAAGGCGGGGATTATTAGGGTTGGGAATGTGCTCACGCAGGGTAGATTGACCTCATTTGATGACCTACAATTGCAATTCCAGATTCCACATACGGAACGATACCATTATATACGCCTGGCCCACGCCCTACCAAGTCCCTACCAAGTCCCTACCTAACAGATGATACACAACTGCCAGACTATACCCCTATAGAGCGCAACATTCTCCCGGCGTACATCCCCACCAAATGCACTTCCATCCTCTATAATGCCATGTCCTCCTTTGCCACCCCTGACCTGAACGAGCTGAAGGCGAAATGGGAGGCGGATGTGGGAGAGATAGATCCAGAGGACTGGATACAAGTCCTCATGCACCCCCGAGAAATCGCCATTTCCTCTAGGCTTCGACTTGTGCAGTTGAAGATACTGCATCGGGTTTATTACCCTAGAACGCGCTTATATGGCTGGAATCGGCCCCCAAACCCGAACTGTTTGCGATGCGGGGAGGAGGAGGGAACCTTCATTCATATTCTGTGGGCATGTCCCCGGATACAAACTTTTTGGAACGCATGCTGTAGGGATCTCTCTCGAGTTCTGAACCGGACCCTGCCACAGGACCAAAAGACTCTGCTTCTGGGTGTGCCTGGCGAGTTGGAGGCTAATAAATGGGAGACATTACTCCTACACACGGCGATGGGACTGATCAAGCGCAACATAGCGCAGAAATGGGGAGCCCCTGACTCCCCAACACTGGACCAATGGAAATTAGATATGGACAGATGCGCTATGATGGAGCATAGGATTTACCTAGCGCGGGGCTGTCCCAACAAAGCCTTGAAAATATGGGGCAGATGGGAAGAAGGAGCGACCTGAGAACCCCCCCCCCCCACAGCCTGAGGAATGTGTACTGGGTGTTTTGTTTTGTTTTGTATTGGGACATGTATTTGTATTACATACTGCTGCACGTTCTGTGGATGCCGTTCGACTTCTGATGCTAAGGTACTATCTCCAGTGATTCTGAATGACCATGACAGTCTTTAAGTTGATTTGTTTGCTTGTTGCTTTATTGTGATTATTTTATTATGTCTAAAACAATAAAATACTTTATAAAAAAAAAAATATGCAAATGCCAAAAGAGACCCTTAAGTCTTGTAATAGCTCCTCTAATCGTGTGCAAAGTGTGCTCAACAATAAACTTTTAAAAGACGGTACACTTTATTATACAAAATGCAACGTAATCTACTATTATGTGAACCGAACCAATCCTCTGCACTCGCTGCAGCGAGGTTCTCTCTAAAAAAGTGCGCAGGTTAGTATAGCTGTTCCAACACCACCCTTAATAAGGCTACAAACATCACTGGTTTATCAATGTTGTTTTGTCCCCACAGTGCCTTAGAGGGGTTTAAAGAACACCCTCTCCGTGTCCACAAGTCTTTCTTATCTTGGGACACTTCCCTTTAATCTCTCCTCATTAAGTTCTAAACACAAAAAATAATTACAACAGTTCAAACACATGCATCATTATTATCATACTTTCATTCACATGAGGCGTATCAAATAACATAATTACTTCTATATATGCAATACGTGTTTCTTCCTCGTCTGCTTTTTGATTTTCACATAAAATAAAATCTGCTCTTTTGGTGTGAGTTGCACATTCTCGCGACTATAATGGCTACTGGGAGTAGTGCTTCAACGAGCCTGTCCAATAAGACTGCGTATTGCACCAGAGTGCCAACCGCATGGAGGTAGTCCCTCCTTTTCCAATGTGCTAGTCCTACATTCACCGTTGACATCACATAGGCAGGGTCACTATACATCTTTACTTCCTGGTCTACATGATTCTTGAGCGCGACAATCAGCACCACTAATTCTGCAGCTTGTGCCGAAAAATGAGACCACAGCGGCACCTGTCTATTTTTCTCCATTATTTTAATAGGTTCTTAGAAGAACTGTAAATGACAAAAATCTCCCCAACTGCCAATGCATCTTCCTTCACCCTTGGAAGCTCGTCATAGAACTCCTCATAGTTCGAACAATCATGTGCGTGCTCACCCTCTGACTATTTTAAATGCTGGATTCGATGTGACCACCTCATAGGCAGAAGTCCTTTGAGACGTCAACATTGTAACAGTGACCACAGCGGCTGCCAGAACTGTTCACATGAACATGACCCCTTAATACTGGGTCCAAAATCCCTCTATTATATACAAGAGATTTGTACTTCATATTAAAAAACATTTAATTCTACTGACACTCTTTATTGGACCATCCCTCCTGTAAATGCTATAATAGGTTCACTCTTGTTTAAATAATGCATTCCTGGTGTTTTGAGCATACTATGCCTTTACTAGTAAACTAAATCCCCACACTCAATTTGGTCCTTAAATCGTGACCCAATATATGAACATATGTCTGCCTAAACCATAATAATAACTGCTCAGACATGTCCCTTTCCTGTACATAGGCATATTACACCGGTATCTATTAACCGTACAAAATGTGCCTCTTATATTATTGTCAACCCTTAGTTTCCTCATGAGGATTGTTAGGCATCACCAATAACATTGATCATATTCAAATCTCTCATTAAGGATATCTCATATCCTTGTGTCTATAGACAGGATTCCCTCCATCAACAGTGTCTCCTCTCATTCTATAAGTCATTATTCTTCTCATATTTGTGCTTTGCTTTTGTCTACATTCTCTGCGCTTGTCTACTACACTGTTTGATTCTGAGCGACTCCATCTCCGTTCTGCTGCAATTATGCATGCATGTTGGAAGATCTCCCTCTCGAAATTGATTATTCTACACAAATCCTTAACTTCTACACATGCAAACAAAATAACCTGTCATACCACATGTTCAGTATATAAACAGAGGTCTCGCCATCTATCTTGCATACCTTGATTATCATTCTGTATGTTCTGAAACCCACTTGATTATTCTATAAGTGCTCCTAATTATTCTGGCAGCCCCTATCCTGAAAGCTTACCATTTTCCATGGTGCAAATCCACTGTTTTGTTTTAATCGATCTGCCTGTGGCTCTTCACCTGCGGCATACTTGCTGTTTGCTGTGAATCTGATTAGTTTCCATTAGTCAACATTGCCTCCTCAACGGCATACTAGGATAATTTTTTCTGCACTAACTTTGCCTCTTCACCCTTCCTGGCATCTCTTTCTGCTGTTCTTTTCTTGCAAAAGCCTGCAATAATGCATGATGGTCAGCTACATCTCCGACCACGATTTGGCTTCCATACCCACTAGCTTCTTGAGCTGCTTCTGCACGGGCTCTGTCAGCCCTTGACATCATTATAGCTCCCATATGTGATATATCCAGATACAGCACTCTAAGCGCTTTCCAGACTGCCGCCCTATAATTATTAAACACTGCTCCATCATGAGAAGTGCTCAACGCAGTAATACTCAAATATCCTGCCCTTGACAAAAGGTCATCAGCCCTTTCCCTACGAATAGCAGTCAGGAGACCCCTGATGTCCCTTATAGATATCATATTTTCTCCTGTCATTTTTCTAATTCATGTATCCATTTTCCAGCGCCAGAATTTAAACTCAAAAAGTCTGCACCTTGAATTATCCTTATTCATTTGCGGCCAAAGTACATATTGTGGGATGGCCCCCTCCCTTCTCTAACAGAAGAAATTGTGAATTCCCAAACTCGCATTTGTCACCCCTCATTTGTCTATCAGTGTCAGAGACACTGGTTCCGCACCGCCTTTTACCTGCCAATGACCTTAGCCTGCTCATATATTGTGACAAGTCCCCCATTTGACCATGGGACTGCTTTTTAGGTCACTTTAGCCACGTCACTAATTCTGACGGCTGAAATATAAGGAGGTCTAATTCCGACCGTCTTACATTCTTACGCATTGAAATACACCCTTTAGGGCTACATGTGTTACCTTCGTCCTCATGAATAGGTTTTCTATTCTCGTTTGACATATCCTGTTCCTAATTGAGAAAAATGCGCACCTTATGTAAATAATGTTTTCCTTTCTGTACTGTTTTGAATTCAAATGTACATTCGGTGTACCCGACTTTTACCTTATTTACCCTGTTCGCTTGCCCTTTGTTTGGCATACCCTAATTGCCTTGTCTGCCCTGGGTCCGAGGCCTTGTTTGTTTTATTATTGAATTATGTTTGATACATGGTTCTGTTTCAACAAATATACTGTATAATTTTGTAAAAGCAGCCTCAGTAGAAGAGCTGGAAGCTCGAAACACGTGTCAGGCTGCAACGGTGCTGATTAAAACCAATTAATTTAATCTGCAATTGAGCTTGTTATCTTATGTGTGTGCGCAGCTTGATAGCGAACCCATTTTTTTCTCAATTTAATTCTCTAGTGGGTAATTTGGCAGGTTCCCACTGAAGCTCTCAGCCGCAGCCCATACACAGCCACCTAAATTGCCGTCTATGCGCTGTACCCTGCTGGCCCTTTCTCTGCCACTCTCTCCTTATATCCTGTTCCTAGTTTGTGTGATTTCTCTCTTCATCATCACCATTTAGAGTCAGTCTATTTAAAGACAGCTCCTTAGGTTTTAACACTACATAAGGCTCCCTTTATGCCATATAGCGGTGTACTCTTGAGTCGTTCCTTTTTACTCTTTGCCTCACGTCATCGATACTTTGTACCATCGAGTTTGAGCAAAATCTGACCACCCATCCATTCGTTCTGTATAAGTGCTAACTCATCAGCCTTATCCTTTTTTCTCCTTTCCATCCCTCTCTCTATATCCCATCCTATATCTCTGGATATATTTTATTGCTTCTCTTCTTGTCGCATCACTTCTTGTCCCTCAGGACCTTTAGAGATTACATCTCTCAGTATTTTCCTCTGAGTCCTCATTGTTGCTTTGCGCAGGCGATTCATATGCCGGGTTACTATACCCCATTGCTGCTTTGAGCCCCCTTAATGGGCACATCCCGTCATTCTTCTTACGATCGCCGTCTGCTTCAGGCACGGTGGGTGGAGTGGAAGGCTGCTCACCCCCCTCTGTGCATACATTAACTATTCAATCTACAGGAGGCATGTCCTCTCGATCCTCCTGGTATATCTTCCAGAGCTCTAATCTCGCTAGTCGTTTGCCTCACTTTTTTCCTGTATATGCAGCATGCAAATATGTCATCATATGTTGCAGAACTGCTTTCGATAACGATCCCCCTTGCGACCATGGCATGAACATTTTGTCTGCGGTTCATTTAACCCATTGTGCACTGTACTGTCTAAGCTTGGGTGCGTGTTTCAGCAGCTGTTTGCAAAGGTGTATAAGCGGAGTAATAGCCTCCATTTTGACACGTCGCTCTGACTGTCAATACTCACCATTTACTCTTTGCAAATTTCAAAAATACTTTTTCAAGAAAATAACATATATGAGCGTGCACCAATCGTCGCAAACCCTCTATTATTATGTGTTTTTATTTTTAATCTGCTAAAAAAAACACAATCAATACAAATTCCTTAAATACACGCTTAGTTCTTTAACTCTTGCGTTTCTTCTTTTCATATTTATCTATCTCGTCTATTATTTCATCATTATTATACAATCACATAAAACAAACAGACAAACAAACACACTTGGCCGGCCACATGCATCTTAGTCTTTCTCCTCAAGAATTCCCCTGCCTCTAAAAATACTCCTATGGAGTCTGAACAGCCCTCCTTAAACCCGTCTTTAACCGGGTTCGTCTCCTACGTCTTCCTCGATGGGATTTTAGGTGCGTTTTTTTCTGTTACGTTCTTTAATACGCAGGTATCTAGGCGTACTCTTTCACGATACTTCTTAATTGCTTGGCCTCTACTCGAGTCAATTTTACTCATATTTAACACTCATCGTTCTCGAGTTACATTATCCCCACCTCCCTCCATTACTTATTTTCCCCTTTATCATTTTCTTCACCCACTGCCCATTCACACTTTTGTCACCTCACTCAGTTTTACTCACCATTCTTGTTTTTCAACTTCCGACTCTCGGGGACGTACGCCTCCTCAGTAGCCTCTCCAACCTTCCGTTCGTTCAGGTTCCTGTAGACACCAGGAGGGGTTTCTGCCTGAAAACAAGGGACCTGTCTAACCTCGATTTTACAAGACTTGCTTTATACTAAAACGCTATCTATAGGAGCTAAACGTCCTTTCAGCCGAATGGCAGCGGTTGTGCGATATTTCTGGACCCCAAAGCTTACTTATCTCGATGGGTATCTAACCATCCTCTCAGCTACCGCTTGAACTGGAGTTCCCAGCCCTTTAAGATGAGGTAGCAATACCCTTGAGATGGATGGTGGATGCAAACATTATTCAAACATCAATAATAGAAACGACTCAGGTAGTTTGCAAAAGGATAACTGTTTTAATATCAGTTATCTAAAACAGGGAGTACAACGGACATCAGCAGATGTCCCTCATGGTATCTGGTCATTGCATCTAATGCCATTCCATCTAATGCCATTCCATCGAATTTTTTCCATCTACCCAATGTGCATCAAATGCATTTTTTTGGGGGGTAAAGGGTTAATTTGTGTTCAGGACAATTTTAAAGGGTAAAAAACGGGTTCAGGGGGGGTCCCCCCAAAAAAAGAAAAAGAAAAAAAAACGCATTCGATGCACATTTGTTAGATGGAAAAAAATGCGATGCAAATGCATTTAAATGCAAGTAATTCGATGCAATGACCATAAAACGTCCCTCATCACGATCTCAATGCATTTAATAAAAAAGCTTGTTTATATAACAAAAAAATTGTCATAGGTGACGTTAACCCACATACAACTAACGTCATCCTACGTGGCAAACTACAAAAACCTAGTCTCAAGTGTGATAGGGTCTAACAAGATCATCTAGGTATATGATCCATACTCGTTTAGGCAGTGGAATAAAGTAATAGGTTTCTTAACATCAGGTGGGGCAACTAAGCCATCCCCTCAACCAGGTCACTAGGAACGTCACTAAATACACAACGTTCCATTGGCTAAATAACTATAGGACCCTTGATCGTGCGGTCCCCTATCATTGGTTGGCTTCTAACCTCCGTCAGTACCTTCCCACCTACGTATAGCAGCACACAGGCTGGGTGTTCAGGTGCTGGTGAGCTCGTTTAACCATAGCTTCCCACCAATTAATATATCCATCCATCATTACCTCAGTGGTCTGCTGTCATTTAGGACTTTGAACTTGTCGTTGGGAGTGTTCTTTGATCTGGGAAATTCAGGGGAGTGAAGGCATGCTCAGCCCTTGTGCGTAGGTGTGACCATCATGCTCATCCATAAAGGCACGCACTCAAGACGCAGGCCTGACTGTGGTAGTAACACTTTACACCAGATATCGGGCATGCAGGAGCCCAGCCTGCACCAGCTACGAGACGGAATGCTGCGCCCAGCTGATTCGCATGATGCACCGAAATACATCACGCTGCCGCAACAATGTTTTATCTACCAACCCTAGGAGGGCCCAGAGAGCCACCGCCACACGGCCTTACATACCGTAAGTTGCCTGACCCTGCCATCATTCTGCCGAATCTACCGCTGCTGACCACGAGGTCCGTCCCGAAATGGCTGCTGCCATGAATGTTTATTTGGTTGCCTAGCAACCTTACGGAAGCCACTCTGCCTGTTGGCCCGCTGCCTTCTCTTCCTGGAAGAGCCCCCACTGGAAGGCGCAAGCCGGCCCTCCCCTAAAGGCACAAGCCTGTCTGTGCCTGTCTAGGCTGGTCGGGCTGTGGACTGTGGCCCCTCTACAATTGTAAGTACCCTTTCCTTTATACCACCTCTCCTGCATGTGCCAGTCCAGCCACCTTCACACAAGGCTCCCGACTGTATATCTACAAACTACTGACCTGATGTGTGAGCGCAACTTGACCCCTATGCGACCGCACCTCTACTGTCAAGTCGCCATAATATCTTTGTTCCACGAGACTGCCCGTAAGATCTTGAGCACCATGCCTAGACTGGACTTTCCCTCATAACAGTGTCCAAGTTACAGGACTCACCCAGAGCATGCTACAGGTATAATATCACGTAACACTATATGGTATATCGAGCCTTCCACGCCCCTTCTTTGCAAGGGTATTGGATTGTCGTCTTAGTTAGTACAGTCTATTGTTCTGTGCACTGAACTTGCTTCGCCTTCTTGAAGTCCACAGATCGCTGAATTTTGCTCACGCCAGTCGCCTACCTGAGCATTGCAGCGTGATAGTTTTAATTAGCCTACACTTTATCTTGACCTTCAGCCTGTCCACAGACTGCCATATTTAACAGACGCTGCCATGCCTATTGACCTACCACATTGAATGCGTACCTACCCGGGCATGGAGCTACCTACAGGGTGCAGTACGAATTAAAATAGCACATCTCATAGCCTACTGTGACGAGTGTCACATGCTCTGTACCAACCTTTACCACTTGATCCTGACAGTGCGTTGCCATTGTGTCTACCTCACTAGCCTTTGTAACTTAAACAAACATGTTATTGCCACATCATGTCTCCAGAAATGAGCCTATCCTGTGATACTTTTATTCAGCCCATTCTATGATATTTGCATTCTGCCCATTCTGTGATAACTGCATTCTGCTTATTCTGTGATACTTGCATTATGCCCATTCTGCAATACTTGCATTTTGCCTATTCTGTGATACTTACATTCTGCCCATTCTGTGATACTTGCATTTTGCCCATTCCGTGACAATTGCATTCAGCCCATTCTTTATTTGCATTTTGCCCATTCTGTGATAATTGCATTCTGCCCATTCCGTGATAATTGCATTCTGCCCATTTTGTGATACTTGCATTTTGCCCGCTCTGTGATATTTGCATTTGGCCCACTCCGTGATAATTGCATTCTACCCATTCTGTGATAAGTGCATTCTGCCCATTCTGTGATACTTGCATTTAGCCCACTCTGTGACAATTGCATTCAGCCCATTCTATATTTGCATTTTGCCGATTCTGTGATAATTGCATTCTGCCCATTCTGTGATAATTGCATTCTGCCCATTTTGTGATACTTGCATTTTGCCCACTACGTGATATTTGCATTTTGCCTATTCCGTGATATTTGCATTTTGCCCATTCTGTGATAATAGCATTCTGCCTACTCCACGATAATTGCTTTCAGCCTATACTGTGCCACGTGCATTTAGACCAATCTGTAACAATTGGAATTAGACTGTCCATTACAACCTGTGAAGCTCACTTTGTGACAACGCTGGCCCTGACTCTCCTATCAATATGAGCAAAATTCAGAGGAACCAGACAATCTCACTCTTATTAGGACTCTATGCCACTATGGCAACCATCACTACTTCATGCCCACCCCAGGACAGAAACAGGAGACTTAGAGCAAGACTGTCACAGCTCTATGAGCCTAAAACAAATTTCAAACGATCCCAAAATAGTACGCCTAAATGTAATACCTCCAAAGCCGGCGAACCTTTGACCAGACCAGGGCAGAAGGGTATGCTTAACAACCCTACCGCGACTCATGCCACCACCCTAAAAATTATTAAGAGTACCAACACCCCTTTAATTAAACTCCCACCTACCTCAAAACCAAACAGCACGTCCACCCTATCTGGAGCGCTCATTAATGCCAGATCACTCATGGCACATCCTACTGAAATCGCAGACATCCTAACCAAGGAAGACTTGGACTTGCTTGCTATAACAGAGTCCTTGCTCCATGAGGCAGCAGGACCCGCACTTATGTTAGCCATACCTGATGGCTACCAAATACTTAGAACTAACAGACCTAATGCCAGAGGTGGTGGTCTAGCTATCATCGCCAAAACTAACCTATCCACCAGATTGACCACTCCACTATCATGCCAATCATGCAAGATATTCACAGCCAAAATGCCCTTTTTTATAGGCAGGGTCACTACACATCTTTACTTCCTGGTCTACATGATTCTTGAGCGCAACAATCAGCGCCACTAATTCTGCAGCTTGTGCCGAAAAATGAGACCACAGCGGCACCTGTCTATTTTTCTCCATTATTTTAATAGGTTCTTAGAAGAACTGTAAATGACAAAAATCTCCCCAACTGCCAATGCATCTTCCTTCACCCTTGGAAGCTCGTCATAGAACTCCTCATAGTTCGAACAATCATGTGCGTGCTCACCCTCTGCCAGTGGTTCCAATACAAACATGTCAGGATTCACTATTCTGCATCTGACTATTCTAAATGCTGGATTCGATGTGACCACCCCATAGGCAGAAGTCCTTTGAGACGTCAACATTGTAACAGTGACCACAGCGGCTGCCAGAACTGTTCACATGAACATGACCCCTTAATACTGGGTCCAAAATCCCTCTATTATATACAAGAGATTTGTACTTCATATTAAAAAACATTTAATTCTACTGACACTCTTTATTGGACCATCCCTCCTGTAAATGCTATAATAGGTTCACTCTTGTTTAAATAATGCATTCCTGGTGTTTTGAGCATACTATGCCTTTACTAGTAAACTAAATCCCCACACTCAATTTGGTCCTTAAATCGTGACCCAATATATGAACATATGTCTGCCTAAACCATAATAATAACTGCTCAGACATGTCCCTTTCCTGTACATAGGCATATTACACCGGTATCTATTAACCGTACAAAATGTGCCTCTTATATTATTGTCAACCCTTAGTTTCCTCATGAGGATTGTTAGGCATCACCAATAACATTGATCATATTCAAATCTCTCATTAAGGATATCTCATATCCTTGTGTCTATAGACAGGATTCCCTCCATCAACAGTGTCTCCTCTCATTCTATAAGTCATTATTCTTCTCATATTTGTGCTTTGCTTTTGTCTACATTCTCTGCGCTTGTCTACTACACTGTTTGATTCTGAGCGACTCCATCTCCGTTCTGCTGCAATTATGCATGCATGTTGGAAGATCTCCCTCTCGAAATTGATTATTCTACACAAATCCTTAACTTCTACACATGCAAACAAAATAACCTGTCATACCACATGTTCAGTATATAAACAGAGGTCTCGCCATCTATCTTGCATACCTTGATTATCATTCTGTATGTTCTGAAACCCACTTGATTATTCTATAAGTGCTCCTAATTATTCTGGCAGCCCCTATCCTGAAAGCTTACCATTTTCCATGGTGCAAATCCACTGTTTTGTTTTAATCGATCTGCCTGTGGCTCTTCACCTGCAGCATACTTGCTGTTTGCTGTGAATCTGATTAGTTTCCATTAGTCAACATTGCCTCCTCAACAGCATACTAGGATAATTTTTTCTGCACTAACTTTGCCTCTTCACCCTTCCTGGCATCTCTTTCTGCTGTTCTTTTCTTGCAAAAGCCTGCAATAATGCATGATGGTCAGCTACATCTCCGACCACGATTTGGCTTCCATACCCACTAGCTTCTTGAGCTGCTTCTGCACGGGCTCTGTCAGCCCTTGACATCATTATAGCTCCCATATGTGATATATCCAGATACAGCACTCTAAGCGCTTTCCAGACTGCCGCCCTATGATTATTAAACACTGCTCCATCATGAGCAGTGCTCAACGCAGTAATACTCAAATATCCTGCCCTTGACAAAAGGTCATCAGCCCTTTCCCTACGAATAGCAGTCAGGAGACCCTTGATGTCCCTTATAGATATCATATTTTCTCCTGTCATTTTTCTAATTCATGTATCCATTTTCCAGCGCCAGAATTTAAACTCAAAAAGTCTGCACCTTGAATTATCCTTATTCATTTGCGGCCAAAGTACATATTGTGGGATGGCCCCCTCCCTTCTCTAACAGAAGAAATTGTGAATTCCCAAACTCGCATTTGTCACCCCTCATTTGTCTATCAGTGTCAGAGACACTGGTTCCGCACCGCCTTTTACCTGCCAATGACCTTAGCCTGCTCATATATTGTGACAATTCCCCCATTTGACCATGGGACTGCTTTTTAGGTCACTTTAGCCACGTCACTAATTCTGACGGCTGAAATATAAGGAGGTCTAATTCCGACCGTCTTACATTCTTACGCATTGAAATACACCCTTTAGGGCTACATGTGTTACCTTCGTCCTCATGAATAGGTTTTCTATTCTCGTTTGACATATCCTGTTCCTAATTGAGAAAAATGCGCACCTTATGTAAATAATGTTTTCCTTTCTGTACTGTTTTGAATTCAAATGTACATTCGGTGTACCCGACTTTTACCTTATTTACCCTGTTCGCTTGCCCTTTGTTTGGCATACCCTAACTGCCTTGTCTGCCCTGGGTCCGAGGCCTTGTTTGTTTTATTATTGAATTATGTTTGATACATGGTTCTGTTTCAACAAATATACTGTATAATTTTGTAAAAGCAGCCTCAGTAGAAGAGCTGGAAGCTCGAAACACGTGTCAGGCTGCAACGGTGCTGATTAAAACCAATTAATTTAATCTGCAATTGAGCTTGTTATCTTATGTGTGTGCGCAGCTTGATAGCAAACCCATTTTTTTCTCAATTTAATTCTCTAGTGGGTAATTTGGCAGGTTCCCACTGAAGCTCTCAGCCGCAGCCCATACACAGCCACCTAAATTGCCGTCTATGCGCTGTACCCTGCTGGCCCTTTCTCTGCCACTCTCTCCTTATATCCTGTTCCTAGTTTGTGTGATTTCTCTCTTCATCATGACCATTTAGAGTCAGTCTATTTAAAGACAGCTCCTTAGGTTTTAACACTACATAAGGCTCCCTTTATGCCATATAGCGGTGTACTCTTGAGTCGTTCCTTTTTACTCTTTGCCTCACGTCCTCGATACTTTGTACCATCGAGTTTGAGCAAAATCTGACCACCCATCCATTCGTTCTGTATAAGTGCTAACTCATCAGCCTTATCCTTTTTTCTCCTTTCCATCCCTCTCTCTATATCCCATCCTATATCTCTGGATATATTTTATTGCTTCTCTTCTTGTCGCATCACTTCTTGTCCCTCAGGACCTTTAGAGATTACATCTCTCAGTATTTTCCTCTGAGTCCTCATTGTTGCTTTGCGCAGGCGATTCATATGCCGGGTTACTATACCCCATTGCTGCTTTGAGCCCCCTTAATGGGCACATCCCGTCATTCTTCTTACGATCGCCGTCTGCTTCAGGCACGGTGGGTGGAGTGGAAGGCTGCTCACCCCCCTCTGTGCATACATTAAGTATTCAATCTACAGGAGGCATGTCCTCTCGATCCTCCTGGTATATCTTCCAGAGCTCTAATCTCGCTAGTCGTTTGCCTCACTTTTTTCCTGTATATGCAGCATGCAAATATGTCATCATATGTTGCAGAACTGCTTTCGATAACGATCCCCCTTGCGACCATGGCATGAACATTTTGTCTGCGGTTCATTTAACCCATTGTGCACTGTACTGTCTAAGCTTGGGTGCGTGTTTCAGCAGCTGTTTGCAAAGGTGTATAAGCGGAGTAATAGCCTCCATTTTGACACGTCGCTCTGACTGTCAATACTCACCATTTACTCTTTGCAAATTTCAAAAATACTTTTTCAAGAAAATAACATATATGAGCGTGCACCAATCGTCGCAAACCCTCTATTATTATGTGTTTTTATTTTTAATCTGCTAAAAAAAACACAATCAATACAAATTCCTTAAATACACGCTTAGTTCTTTAACTCTTGCGTTTCTTCTTTTCATATTTATCTATCTCGTCTATTATTTCATCATTATTATACAATCACATAAAACAAACAGACAAACAAACACACTTGGCCGGCCACATGCATCTTAGTCTTTCTCCTCAAGAATTCCCCTGCCTCTAAAAATACTCCTATGGAGTCTGAACAGCCCTCCTTAAACCCGCCTTTAACCGGGTTCGTCTCCTACGTCTTCCTCGATGGGATTTTAGGTGCGTTTTTTTCTGTTACGTTCTTTAATACGCAGGTATCTAGGCGTACTCTTTCACGATACTTCTTAATTGCTTGGCCTCTCCTCGAGTCAATTTTACTCATATTTAACACTCATCGTTCTCAAGTTACATTATCCCCACCTCCCTCCATTACTTATTTTCCCCTTTATCATTTTCTTCACCCACTGCCCATTCACACTTTTGTCACCTCACTCAGTTTTACTCACCATTCTTGCTTTTCAACTTCCGACTCTCGGGGACGTACGCCTCCTCAGTAGCCTCTCCAACCTTCCGTTCGTTCAGGTTCATGTAGACACCAGGAGGGGTTTCTGCCTGAAAACAAGGGACCTGTCTAACCTCGATTTTACAAGACTTGCTTTATACTAAAACGCTATCTATAGGAGCTAAACGTCCTTTCAGCCGAATGGCAGCGGTTGTGCGATATTTCTGGACCCCAAAGCTTACTTATCTCGATGGGTATCTAACCATCCTCTCAGCTACCGCTTGAACTGGAGTTCCCAGCCCTTTAAGATGAGGTAGCAATACCCTTGAGATGGATGGTGGATGCAAACATTATTCAAACATCAATAATAGAAACGACTCAGGTAGTTTGCAAAAGGATAACTGTTTTAATATCAGTTATCTAAAACAGGGAGTACAACGGACATCAGCAGATGTCCCTCATGGTATCTGGTCATTGCATCTAATGCCATTCCATCTAATGCCATTCCATCGAATTTTTTCCATCTAAAAAATGTGCATCAAATGCATTTTTTGGGGGGTAAAGGGTTAATTTGTGTTCAGGACAATTTTAAAGGGTAAAAAACGGGTTCAGGGGGGGTCCCCCCAAAAAAAGAAAAAGAAAAAAAAACGCATTCGATGCACATTTGTTAGATGGAAAAAAATGCGATGCAAATGCATTTAAATGCAAGTAATTCGATGCAATGACCATAAACCGTCCCTCATCACGATCTCAATGCATTTAATAAAAAAGCTTGTTTATATAACAAAAAAATTGTCATAGGTGACGTTAACCCACATACAACTAACGTCATCCTACGTGGCAAACTACAAAAACCTAGTCTCAAGTGTGATAGGGTCTAACAAGATCATCTAGGTATATGATCCATACTCGTTTAGGCAGTGGAATAAAGTAATAGGTTTCTTAACATCAGGTGGGGCAACTAAGCCATCCCCTCAACCAGGTCACTAGGAACGTCACTAAATACACAACGTTCCATTGGCTAAATAACTATAGGACCCTTGATCGTGCGGTCCCCTATCATTGGTTGGCTTCTAACCTCCGTCAGTACCTTCCCACCTACGTATAGCAGCACACAGGCTGGGTGTTCAGGTGCTGGTGAGCTCGTTTAACCATAGCTTCCCACCAATTAATATATCCATCCATCATTACCTCAGTGGTCTGCTGTCATTTAGGACTTTGAACTTGTCGTTGGGAGTGTTCTTTGATCTGGGAAATTCAGGGGAGCGAAGGCATGCTCAGCCCTTGTGCGTAGGTGTGACCATCATGCTCATCCATAAAGGCACGCACTCAAGACGCAGGCCTGACTGTGGTAGTAACACTTTACACCAGATATCGGGCATGCAGGAGCCCAGCCTGCACCAGCTACGAGACGGAATGCTGCGCCCAGCTGATTCGCATGATGCACCGAAATACATCACGCTGCCGCAACAATGTTTTATCTACCAACCCTAGGAGGGCCCAGAGAGCCACCGCCACACGGCCTTACATACCGTAAGTTGCCTGACCCTGCCATCATTCTGCCGAAACTACCGCTGCTGACCACGAGGTCCGTCCCGAAATGGCTGCTGCCATGAATGTTTATTTGGTTGCCTAGCAACCTTACGGAAGCCACTCTGCCTATTGGCCCGCTGCCTTCTCTTCCTGGAAGAGCCCCCACTGGAAGGCGCAAGCCGGCCCTCCCCTAAAGGCACAAGCCTGTCTGTGCCTGTCTAGGCTGGTCGGGCTGTGGACTGTGGCCCCTCTACAATTGTAAGTACCCTTTCCTTTATACCACCTCTCCTGCATGTGCCAGTCCAGCCACCTTCACACAAGGCTCCCGACTGTATATCTACAAACTACTGACCTGATGTGTGAGCGCAACTTGACCCCTATGCGACCGCACCTCTACTGTCAAGTCGCCACAATATCTTTGTTCCACGAGACTGCCCGTAAGATCTTGAGCACCATGCCTAGACTGGACTTTCCCTCATAACAGTGTCCAAGTTACAGGACTCACCCAGAGTATGCTACAGGTATAATATCACGTAACACTATATGGTATATCGAGCCTTCCACGCCCCTTCTTTGCAAGGGTATTGGATTGTCGTCTTAGTTAGTACAGTCTATTGTTCTGTGCACTGAACTTGCTTCGCCTTCTTGAAGTCCACAGATCGCTGAATTTTGCTCACGCCAGTCGCCTACCTGAGCATTGCAGCGTGATAGTTTTAATTAGCCTACACTTTATCTTGACCTTCAGCCTGTCCACAGACTGCCATATTTAACAGACGCTGCCATGCCTATTGACCTACCACATTGAATGCGTACCTACCCGGGCATGGAGCTACCTACAGGGTGCAGTACGAATTAAAATAGCACATCTCATAGCCTACTGTGACGAGTGTCACATGCTCTGTACCAACCTTTACCACTTGATCCTGACAGTGCGTTGCCATTGTGTCTACCTCACTAGCCTTTGTAACCTAAACAAACATGTTATTGCCACATCATGTCTCCAGAAATGAGCCTATCCTGTGATACTTTTATTCAGCCCATTCTATGATATTTGCATTCTGCCCATTCTGTGATAACTGCATTCTGCCTATTCTGTGATACTTGCATTATGCCCATTCTGCAATACTTGCATTTTGCCCATTCTGTGATACTTGCATTTTGCCCATTCCGTGACAATTGCATTCAGCCCATTCTTTATTTGCATTTTGCCCATTCTGTGATAATTGCATTCTGCCCATTCCGTGATAATTGCATTCTGCCCATTTTGTGATACTTGCATTTTGCCCGCTCTGTGATATTTGCATTTGGCCCACTCCGTGATAATTGCATTCTACCCATTCTGTGATAAGTGCATTCTGCCCATTCTGTGATACTTGCATTTAGCCCACTCTGTGACAATTGCATTCAGCCCATTCTATATTTGCATTTTGCCGATTCTGTGATAATTGCATTCTGCCCATTCTGTGATAATTGCATTCTGCCCATTTTGTGATACTTGCATTTTGCCCACTACGTGATATTTGCATTTTGCCTATTCCGTGATATTTGCATTTTGCCCATTCTGTGATAATAGCATTCTGCCTACTCCACGATAATTGCTTTCAGCCTATACTGTGCCACGTGCATTTAGACCAATCTGTAACAATTGGAATTAGACTGTCCATTACAACCTGTGAAGCTCACTTTGTGACAACGCTGGCCCTGACTCTCCTATCAATATGAGCAAAATTCAGAGGAACCAGACAATCTCACTCTTATTAGGACTCTATGCCACTATGGCAACCATCACTACTTCATGCCCACCCTAGGACAGAAACAGGAGACTTAGAGCAAGACTGTCACAGCTCTATGAGCCTAAAACAAATTTCAAACGATCCCAAAATAGTACGCCTAAATGTAATACCTCCAAAGCCGGCGAACCTTTGACCAGACCAGGGCAGAAGGGTATGCTTAACAACCCTACCGCGACTCATGCCACCACCCTAAAAATTATTAAGAGTACCAACACCCCTTTAATTAAACTCCCACCTACCTCAAAACCAAACAGCACGTCCACCCTATCTGGAGCGCTCATTAATGCCAGATCACTCATGGCACATCCTACTGAAATCGCAGACATCCTAACCAAGGAAGACTTGGACTTGCTTGCTATAACAGAGTCCTTGCTCCATGAGGCAGCAGGACCCGCACTTATGTTAGCCATACCTGATGGCTACCAAATACTTAGAACTAACAGACCTAATGCCAGAGGTGGCGGTCTAGCTATCATCGCCAAAACTAACCTATCCACCAGATTGACCACTCCACTATCATGCCAATCATGCAAGATATTCACAGCCAAAATGCCCTTTTTTATAGGCAGGGTCACTACACATCTTTACTTCCTGGTCTACATGATTCTTGAGCGCGACAATCAGCGCCACTAATTCTGCAGCTTGTGCCGAAAAATCAGACCACAGCGGCACCTGTCTATTTTTCTCCATTATTTTAATAGGTTCTTAGAAGAACTGTAAATGACAAAAATCTCCCCAACTGCCAATGCATCTTCCTTCACCCTTGGAAGCTCGTCATAGAACTCCTCATAGTTCGAACAATCATGTGCGTGCTCACCCTCTGCCAGTGGTTCCAATACAAACATGTCAGGATTCACTATTCTGCATCTGACTATTTTAAATGCTGGATTCGATGTGACCACCCCATAGGCAGAAGTCCTTTGAGACGTCAACATTGTAACAGTGACCACAGCGGCTGCCAGAACTGTTCACATGAACATGACCCCTTAATACTGGGTCCAAAATCCCTCTATTATATACAGGAGATTTGTACTTCATATTAAAAAACATTTAATTCTACTGACACTCTTTATTGGACCATCCCTCCTGTAAATGCTATAATAGGTTCACTCTTGTTTAAATAATGCATTCCTGGTGTTTTGAGCATACTATGCCTTTACTAGTAAACTAAATCCCCACACTCAATTTGGTCCTTAAATCGTGACCCAATATATGAACATATGTCTGCCTAAACCATAATAATAACTGCTCAGACATGTCCCTTTCCTGTACATAGGCATATTACACCGGTATCTATTAACCGTACAAAATGTGCCTCTTATATTATTGTCAACCCTTAGTTTCCTCATGAGGATTGTTAGGCATCACCAATAACATTGATCATATTCAAATCTCTCATTAAGGATATCTCATATCCTTGTGTCTATAGACAGGATTCCCTCCATCAACAGTGTCTCCTCTCATTCTATAAGTCATTATTCTTCTCATATTTGTGCTTTGCTTTTGTCTACATTCTCTGCGCTTGTCTACTACACTGTTTGATTCTGAGCGACTCCATCTCCGTTCTGCTGCAATTATGCATGCATGTTGGAAGATCTCCCTCTCGAAATTGATTATTCTACACAAATCCTTAACTTCTACACATGCAAACAAAATAACCTGTCATACCACATGTTCAGTATATAAACAGAGGTCTCGCCATCTATCTTGCATACCTTGATTATCATTCTGTATGTTCTGAAACCCACTTGATTATTCTATAAGTGCTCCTAATTATTCTGGCAGCCCCTATCCTGAAAGCTTACCATTTTCCATGGTGCAAATCCACTGTTTTGTTTTAATCGATCTGCCTGTGGCTCTTCACCTGCGGCATACTTGCTGTTTGCTGTGAATCTGATTAGTTTCCATTAGTCAACATTGCCTCCTCAACGGCATACTAGGATAATTTTTTCTGCACTAACTTTGCCTCTTCACCCTTCCTGGCATCTCTTTCTGCTGTTCTTTTCTTGCAAAAGCCTGCAATAATGCATGATGGTCAGCTACATCTCCGACCACGATTTGGCTTCCATACCCACTAGCTTCTTGAGCTGCTTCTGCACGGGCTCTGTCAGCCCTTGACATCATTATAGCTCCCATATGTGATATATCCAGATACAGCACTCTAAGCGCTTTCCAGACTGCCGCCCTATAATTATTAAACACTGCTCCATCATGAGCAGTGCTCAACGCAGTAATACTCAAATATCCTGCCCTTGACAAAAGGTCATCAGCCCTTTCCCTACGAATAGCAGTCAGGAGACCCTTGATGTCCCTTATAGATATCATATTTTCTCCTGTCATTTTTCTAATTCATGTATCCATTTTCCAGCGCCAGAATTTAAACTCAAAAAGTCTGCACCTTGAATTATCCTTATTCATTTGCGGCCAAAGTACATATTGTGGGATGGCCCCCTCCCTTCTCTAACAGAAGAAATTGTGAATTCCCAAACTCGCATTTGTCACCCCTCATTTGTCTATCAGTGTCAGAGACACTGGTTCCGCACCGCCTTTTACCTGCCAATGACCTTAGCCTGCTCATATATTGTGACAATTCCCCCATTTGACCATGGGACTGCTTTTTAGGTCACTTTAGCCACGTCACTAATTCTGACGGCTGAAATATAAGGAGGTCTAATTCCGACCGTCTTACATTCTTACGCATTGAAATACACCCTTTAGGGCTACATGTGTTACCTTCGTCCTCATGAATAGGTTTTCTATTCTCGTTTGACATATCCTGTTCCTAATTGAGAAAAATGCGCACCTTATGTAAATAATGTTTTCCTTTCTGTACTGTTTTGAATTCAAATGTACATTCGGTGTACCCGACTTTTACCTTATTTACCCTGTTCGCTTGCCCTTTGTTTGGCATACCCTAACTGCCTTGTCTGCCCTGGGTCCGAGGCCTTGTAGTTTTATTATTGAATTATGTTTGATACATGGTTCTGTTTCAACAAATATACTGTATAATTTTGTAAAAGCAGCCTCAGTAGAAGAGCTGGAAGCTCGAAACACGTGTCAGGCTGCAACGGTGCTGATTAAAACCAATTAATTTAATCTGCAATTGAGCTTGTTATCTTATGTGTGTGCGCAGCTTGATAGCAAACCCATTTTTTTCTCAATTTAATTCTCTAGTGGGTAATTTGGCAGGTTCCCACTGAAGCTCTCAGCCGCAGCCCATACACAGCCACCTAAATTGCCGTCTATGCGCTGTACCCTGCTGGCCCTTTCTCTGCCACTCTCTCCTTATATCCTGTTCCTAGTTTGTGTGATTTCTCTCTTCATCATCACCATTTAGAGTCAGTCTATTTAAAGACAGCTCCTTAGGTTTTAACACTACATAAGGCTCCCTTTATGCCATATAGCGGTGTACTCTTGAGTCGTTCCTTTTTACTCTTTGCCTCACGTCCTCGATACTTTGTACCATCGAGTTTGAGCAAAATCTGACCACCCATCCATTCGTTCTGTATAAGTGCTAACTCATCAGCCTTATCCTTTTTTCTCCTTTCCATCCCTCTCTCTATATCCCATCCTATATCTCTGGATATATTTTATTGCTTCTCTTCTTGTCGCATCACTTCTTGTCCCTCAGGACCTTTAGAGATTACATCTCTCAGTATTTTCCTCTGAGTCCTCATTGTTGCTTTGCGCAGGCGATTCATATGCCGGGTTACTATACCCCATTGCTGCTTTGAGCCCCCTTAATGGGCACATCCCGTCATTCTTCTTACGATCGCCGTCTGCTTCAGGCACGGTGGGTGGAGTGGAAGGCTGCTCACCCCCCTCTGTGCATACATTAAGTATTCAATCTACAGGAGGCATGTCCTCTTGATCCTCCTGGTATATCTTCCAGAGCTCTAATCTCGCTAGTTGTTTGCCTCACTTTTTTCCTGTATATGCAGCATGCAAATATGTCATCATATGTTGCAGAACTGCTTTCGATAACGATCCCCCTTGCGACCATGGCGTGAACATTTTGTCTGCGGTTCATTTAACCCATTGTGCACTGTACTGTCTAAGCTTGGGTGCGTGTTTCAGCAGCTGTTTGCAAAGGTGTATAAGCGGAGTAATAGCCTCCATTTTGACACGTCGCTCTGACTGTCAATACTCACCATTTACTCTTTGCAAATTTCAAAAATACTTTTTCAAGAAAATAACATATATGAGCGTGCACCAATCGTCGCAAACCCTCTATTATTATGTGTTTTTATTTTTAATCTGCTAAAAAAACACAATCAATACAAATTCCTTAAATACACGCTTAGTTCTTTAACTCTTGCGTTTCTTCTTTTCATATTTATCTATCTCGTCTATTATTTCATCATTATTATACAATCACATAAAACAAACAGACAAACAAACACACTTGGCCGGCCACATGCATCTTAGTCTTTCTCCTCAAGAATTCCCCTGCCTCTAAAAATACTCCTATGGAGTCTGAACAGCCCTCCTTAAACCCGTCTTTAACCGGGTTCGTCTCCTACGTCTTCCTCGATGGGATTTTAGGTGCGTTTTTTTCTGTTACGTTCTTTAATACGCAGGTATCTAGGCGTACTCTTTCACGATACTTCTTAATTGCTTGGCCTCTCCTCGAGTCAATTTTACTCATATTTAACACTCATCGTTCTCGAGTTACATTATCCCCACCTCCCTCCATTACTTATTTTCCCCTTTATCATTTTCTTCACCCACTGCCCATTCACACTTTTGTCACCTCACTCAGTTTTACTCACCATTCTTGTTTTTCAACTTCCGACTCTCGGGGACGTACGCCTCCTCAGTAGCCTCTCCAACCTTCCGTTCGTTCAGGTTCCTGTAGACACCAGGAGGGGTTTCTGCCTGAAAACAAGGGACCTGTCTAACCTCGATTTTACAAGACTTGCTTTATACTAAAATGCTATCTATAGGAGCTAAACGTCCTTTCAGCCGAATGGCAGCGGTTGTGCGATATTTCTGGACCCCAAAGCTTACTTATCTCGATGGGTATCTAACCATCCTCTCAGCTACCGCTTGAACTGGAGTTCCCAGCCCTTTAAGATGAGGTAGCAATACCCTTGAGATGGATGGTGAATGCAAACATTATTCAAACATCAATAATAGAAACGACTCAGGTAGTTTGCAAAAGGATAACTGTTTTAATATCAGTTATCTAAAACAGGGAGTACAACGGACATCAGCAGATGTCCCTCATGGTATCTGGTCATTGCATCTAATGCCATTCCATCTAATGCCATTCCATCGAATTTTTTCCATCTAAAAAATGTGCATCAAATGCATTTTTTTGGGGGGTAAAGGGTTAATTTGTGTTCAGGACAATTTTAAAGGGTAAAAAACGGGTTCAGGGGGGTTCCCCCCAAAAAAAGAAAAAGAAAAAAAAACGCATTCGATGCACATTTGTTAGATGGAAAAAAATGCGATGCAAATGCATTTAAATGCAAGTAATTCGATGCAATGACCATAAACCGTCCCTCATCACGATCTCAATGCATTTAATAAAAAAGCTTGTTTATATAACAAAAAAATTGTCATAGGTGACGTTAACCCACATACAACTAACGTCATCCTACGTGGCAAACTACAAAAACCTAGTCTCAAGTGTGATAGGGTCTAACAAGATCATCTAGGTATATGATCCATACTCGTTTAGGCAGTGGAATAAAGTAATAGGTTTCTTAACATCAGGTGGGGCAACTAAGCCATCCCCTCAACCAGGTCACTAGGAACGTCACTAAATACACAACGTTCCATTGGCTAAATAACTATAGGACCCTTGATCGTGCGGTCCCCTATCATTGGTTGGCTTCTAACCTCCGTCAGTACCTTCCCACCTACGTATAGCAGCACACAGGCTGGGTGTTCAGGTGCTGGTGAGCTCGTTTAACCATAGCTTCCCACCAATTAATATATCCATCCATCATTACCTCAGTGGTCTGCTGTCATTTAGGACTTTGAACTTGTCGTTGGGAGTGTTCTTTGATCTGGGAAATTCAGGGGAGTGAAGGCATGCTCAGCCCTTGTGCGTAGGTGTGACCATCATGCTCATCCATAAAGGCACGCACTCAAGACGCAGGCCTGACTGTGGTAGTAACACTTTACACCAGATATCGGGCATGCAGGAGCCCAGCCTGCACCAGCTACGAGACGGAATGCTGCGCCCAGCTGATTCGCATGATGCACCGAAATACATCACGCTGCCGCAACAATGTTTTATCTACCAACCCTAGGAGGGCCTAGAGAGCCACCGCCACACGGCCTTACATACCGTAAGTTGCCTGACCCTGCCATCATTCTGCCGAATCTACCGCTGCTGACCACAAGGTCCGTCCCGAAATGGCTGCTGCCATGAATGTTTATTTGGTTGCCTAGCAACCTTACGGAAGCCACTCTGCCTATTGGCCCGCTGCCTTCTCTTCCTGGAAGAGCCCCCACTGGAAGGCGCAAGCCGGCCCTCCCCTAAAGGCACAAGCCTGTCTGTGCCTGTCTAGGCTGGTCGGGCTGTGGACTGTGGCCCCTCTACAATTGTAAGTACCCTTTCCTTTATACCACCTCTCCTGCATGTGCCAGTCCAGCCACCTTCACACAAGGCTCCCGACTGTATATCTACAAACTACTGACCTGATGTGTGAGCGCAACTTGACCCCTATGCGACCGCACCTCTACTGTCAAGTCGCCATAATATCTTTGTTCCACGAGACTGCCTGTAAGATCTTGAGCACCATGCCTAGACTGGACTTTCCCTCATAACAGTGTCCAAGTTACAGGACTCACCGAGAGCATGCTACAGGTATAATATCACGTAACACTATATGGTATATCGAGCCTTCCACGCCCCTTCTTTGCAAGGGTATTGGATTGTCGTCTTAGTTAGTACAGTCTATTGTTCTGTGCACTGAACTTGCTTCGCCTTCTTGAAGTCCACAGATCGCTGAATTTTGCTCACGCCAGTCGCCTACCTGAGCATTGCAGCGTGATAGTTTTAATTAGCCTACACTTTATCTTGACCTTCAGCCTGTCCACAGACTGCCATATTTAACAGACGCTGCCATGCCTATTGACCTACCACATTGAATGCGTACCTACCCGGGCATGGAGCTACCTACAGGGTGCAGTACGAATTAAAATAGCACATCTCATAGCCTACTGTGACGAGTGTCACATGCTCTGTACCAACCTTTACCACTTGATCCTGACAGTGCGTTGCCATTGTGTCTACCTCACTAGCCTTTGTAACCTAAACAAACATGTTATTGCCACATCATGTCTCCAGAAATGAGCCTATCCTGTGATACTTTTATTCAGCCCATTCTATGATATTTGCATTCTGCCCATTCTGTGATAACTGCATTCTGCCTATTCTGTGATACTTGCATTATGCCCATTCTGCAATACTTGCATTTTGCCTATTCTGTGATACTTACATTCTGCCCATTCTGTGATACTTGCATTTTGCCCATTCCGTGACAATTGCATTCAGCCCATTCTTTATTTGCATTTTGCCCATTCTGTGATAATTGCATTCTGCCCATTCCGTGATAATTGCATTCTGCCCATTTTGTGATACTTGCATTTTGCCCGCTCTGTGATATTTGCATTTGGCCCACTCCGTGATAATTGCATTCTACCCATTCTGTGATAAGTGCATTCTGCCCATTCTGTGATACTTGCATTTAGCCCACTCTGTGACAATTGCATTCAGCCCATTCTATATTTGCATTTTGCCGATTCTGTGATAATTGCATTCTGCCCATTCTGTGATAATTGCATTCTGCCCATTTTGTGATACTTGCATTTTGCCCACTACCTGATATTTGCATTTTGCCTATTCCGTGATATTTGCATTTTGCCCATTCTGTGATAATAGCATTCTGCCTACTCCACGATAATTGCTTTCAGCCTATACTGTGCCACGTGCATTTAGACCAATCTGTAACAATTGGAATTAGACTGTCCATTACAACCTGTGAAGCTCACTTTGTGACAACGCTGGCCCTGACTCTCCTATCAATATGAGCAAAATTCAGAGGAACCAGACAATCTCACTCTTATTAGGACTCTATGCCACTATGGCAACCATCACTACTTCATGCCCACCCCAGGACAGAAACAGGAGACTTAGAGCAAGACTGTCACAGCTCTATGAGCCTAAAACAAATTTCAAACGATCCCAAAATAGTACGCCTAAATGTAATACCTCCAAAGCCGGCGAACCTTTGACCAGACCAGGGCAGAAGGGTATGCTTAACAACCCTACCGCGACTCATGCCACCACCCTAAAAATTATTAAGAGTACCAACACCCCTTTAATTAAACTCCCACCTACCTCAAAACCAAACAGCACGTCCACCCTATCTGGAGCGCTCATTAATGCCAGATCACTCATGGCACATCCTACTGAAATCGCAGACATCCTAACCAAGGAAGACTTGGACTTGCTTGCTATAACAGAGTCCTTGCTCCATGAGGCAGCAGGACCCGCACTTATGTTAGCCATACCTGATGGCTACCAAATACTTAGAACTAACAGACCTAATGCCAGAGGTGGTGGTCTAGCTATCATCGCCAAAACTAACCTATCCACCAGATTGACCACTCCACTATCATGCCAATCATGCAAGATATTCACAGCCAAAATGCCCTTTTTTATAGGCAGGGTCACTACACATCTTTACTTCCTGGTCTACATGATTCTTGAGCGCAACAATCAGCGCCACTAATTCTGCAGCTTGTGCCGAAAAATGAGACCACAGCGGCACCTGTCTATTTTTCTCCATTATTTTAATAGGTTCTTAGAAGAACTGTAAATGACAAAAATCTCCCCAACTGCCAATGCATCTTCCTTCACCCTTGGAAGCTCGTCATAGAACTCCTCATAGTTCGAACAATCATGTGCGTGCTCACCCTCTGCCAGTGGTTCCAATACAAACATGTCAGGATTCACTATTCTGCATCTGACTATTCTAAATGCTGGATTCGATGTGACCACCCCATAGGCAGAAGTCCTTTGAGACGTCAACATTGTAACAGTGACCACAGCGGCTGCCAGAACTGTTCACATGAACATGACCCCTTAATACTGGGTCCAAAATCCCTCTATTATATACAAGAGATTTGTACTTCATATTAAAAAACATTTAATTCTACTGACACTCTTTATTGGACCATCCCTCCTGTAAATGCTATAATAGGTTCACTCTTGTTTAAATAATGCATTCCTGGTGTTTTGAGCATACTATGCCTTTACTAGTAAACTAAATCCCCACACTCAATTTGGTCCTTAAATCGTGACCCAATATATGAACATATGTCTGCCTAAACCATAATAATAACTGCTCAGACATGTCCCTTTCCTGTACATAGGCATATTACACCGGTATCTATTAATCGTACAAAATGTGCCTCTTATATTATTGTCAACCCTTAGTTTCCTCATGAGGATTGTTAGGCATCACCAATAACATTGATCATATTCAAATCTCTCATTAAGGATATCTCATATCCTTGTGTCTATAGACAGGATTCCCTCCATCAACAGTGTCTCCTCTCATTCTATAAGTCATTATTCTTCTCATATTTGTGCTTTGCTTTTGTCTACATTCTCTGCGCTTGTCTACTACACTGTTTGATTCTGAGCGACTCCATCTCCGTTCTGCTGCAATTATGCATGCATGTTGGAAGATCTCCCTCTCGAAATTGATTATTCTACACAAATCCTTAACTTCTACACATGCAAACAAAATAACCTGTCATACCACATGTTCAGTATATAAACAGAGGTCTCGCCATCTATCTTGCATACCTTGATTATCATTCTGTATGTTCTGAAACCCACTTGATTATTCTATAAGTGCTCCTAATTATTCTGGCAGCCCCTATCCTGAAAGCTTACCATTTTCCATGGTGCAAATCCACTGTTTTGTTTTAATCGATCTGCCTGTGGCTCTTCACCTGCGGCATACTTGCTGTTTGCTGTGAATCTGATTAGTTTCCATTAGTCAACATTGCCTCCTCAACGGCATACTAGGATAATTTTTTCTGCACTAACTTTGCCTCTTCACCCTTCCTGGCATCTCTTTCTGCTGTTCTTTTCTTGCAAAAGCCTGCAATAATGCATGATGGTCAGCTACATCTCCGACCACGATTTGGCTTCCATACCCACTAGCTTCTTGAGCTGCTTCTGCACGGGCTCTGTCAGCCCTTGACATCATTATAGCTCCCATATGTGATATATCCAGATACAGCACTCTAAGCGCTTTCCAGACTGCCGCCCTATAATTATTAAACACTGCTCCATCATGAGCAGTGCTCAACGCAGTAATACTCAAATATCCTGCCCTTGACAAAAGGTCATCAGCCCTTTCCCTACGAATAGCAGTCAGGAGACCCTTGATGTCCCTTATAGATATCATATTTTCTCCTGTCATTTTTCTAATTCATGTATCCATTTTCCAGCGCCAGAATTTAAACTCAAAAAGTCTGCACCTTGAATTATCCTTATTCATTTGCGGCCAAAGTACATATTGTGGGATGGCCCCCTCCCTTCTCTAACAGAAGAAATTGTGAATTCCCAAACTCGCATTTGTCACCCCTCATTTGTCTATCAGTGTCAGAGACACTGGTTCCGCACCGCCTTTTACCTGCCAATGACCTTAGCCTGCTCATATATTGTGACAATTCCCCCATTTGACCATGGGACTGCTTTTTAGGTCACTTTAGCCACGTCACTAATTCTGACGGCTGAAATATAAGGAGGTCTAATTCCGACCGTCTTACATTCTTACGCATTGAAATACACCCTTTAGGGCTACATGTGTTACCTTCGTCCTCATGAATAGGTTTTCTATTCTCGTTTGACATATCCTGTTCCTAATTGAGAAAAATGCGCACCTTATGTAAATAATGTTTTCCTTTCTGTACTGTTTTGAATTCAAATGTACATTCGGTGTACCCGACTTTTACCTTATTTACCCTGTTCGCTTGCCCTTTGTTTGGCATACCCTAACTGCCTTGTCTGCCCTGGGTCCGAGGCCTTGTTTGTTTTATTATTGAATTATGTTTGATACATGGTTCTGTTTCAACAAATATACTGTATAATTTTGTAAAAGCAGCCTCAGTAGAAGAGCTGGAAGCTCGAAACACGTGTCAGGCTGCAACGGTGCTGATTAAAACCAATTAATTTAATCTGCAATTGAGCTTGTTATCTTATGTGTGTGCGCAGCTTGATAGCAAACCCATTTTTTTCTCAATTTAATTCTCTAGTGGGTAATTTGGCAGGTTCCCACTGAAGCTCTCAGCCGCAGCCCATACACAGCCACCTAAATTGCCGTCTATGCGCTGTACCCTGCTGGCCCTTTCTCTGCCACTCTCTCCTTATATCCTGTTCCTAGTTTGTGTGATTTCTCTCTTCATCATGACCATTTAGAGTCAGTCTATTTAAAGACAGCTCCTTAGGTTTTAACACTACATAAGGCTCCCTTTATGCCATATAGCGGTGTACTCTTGAGTCGTTCCTTTTTACTCTTTGCCTCACGTCCTCGATACTTTGTACCATCGAGTTTGAGCAAAATCTGACCACCCATCCATTCGTTCTGTATAAGTGCTAACTCATCAGCCTTATCCTTTTTTCTCCTTTCCATCCCTCTCTCTATATCCCATCCTATATCTCTGGATATATTTTATTGCTTCTCTTCTTGTCGCATCACTTCTTGTCCCTCAGGACCTTTAGAGATTACATCTCTCAGTATTTTCCTCTGAGTCCTCATTGTTGCTTTGCGCAGGCGATTCATATGCCGGGTTACTATACCCCATTGCTGCTTTGAGCCCCCTTAATGGGCACATCCCGTCATTCTTCTTACGATCGCCGTCTGCTTCAGGCACGGTGGGTGGAGTGGAAGGCTGCTCACCCCCCTCTGTGCATACATTAAGTATTCAATCTACAGGAGGCATGTCCTCTCGATCCTCCTGGTATATCTTCCAGAGCTCTAATCTCGCTAGTCGTTTGCCTCACTTTTTTCCTGTATATGCAGCATGCAAATATGTCATCATATGTTGCAGAACTGCTTTCGATAACGATCCCCCTTGCGACCATGGCATGAACATTTTGTCTGCGGTTCATTTAACCAATTGTGCACTGTACTGTCTAAGCTTGGGTGCGTGTTTCAGCAGCTGTTTGCAAAGGTGTATAAGCGGAGTAATAGCCTCCATTTTGACACGTCGCTCTGACTGTCAATACTCACCATTTACTCTTTGCAAATTTCAAAAATACTTTTTCAAGAAAATAACATATATGAGCGTGCACCAATCGTCGCAAACCCTCTATTATTATGTGTTTTTATTTTTAATCTGCTAAAAAAAACACAATCAATACAAATTCCTTAAATACACGCTTAGTTCTTTAACTCTTGCGTTTCTTCTTTTCATATTTATCTATCTCGTCTATTATTTCATCATTATTATACAATCACATAAAACAAACAGACAAACAAACACACTTGGCCGGCCACATGCATCTTAGTCTTTCTCCTCAAGAATTCCCCTGCCTCTAAAAATACTCCTATGGAGTCTGAACAGCCCTCCTTAAACCCGTCTTTAACCGGGTTCGTCTCCTACGTCTTTCTCGATGGGATTTTAGGTGCGTTTTTTTCTGTTACGTTCTTTAATACGCAGGTATCTAGGCGTACTCTTTCACGATACTTCTTAATTGCTTGGCCTCTCCTCGAGTCAATTTTACTCATATTTAACACTCATCGTTCTCAAGTTACATTATCCCCACCTCCCTCCATTACTTATTTTCCCCTTTATCATTTTCTTCACCCACTGCCCATTCACACTTTTGTCACCTCACTCAGTTTTACTCACCATTCTTGTTTTTCAACTTCCGACTCTCGGGGACGTACGCCTCCTCAGTAGCCTCTCCAACCTTCCGTTCGTTCAGGTTCATGTAGACACCAGGAGGGGTTTCTGCCTGAAAACAAGGGACCTGTCTAACCTCGATTTTACAAGACTTGCTTTATACTAAAACGCTATCTATAGGAGCTAAACGTCCTTTCAGCCGAATGGCAGCGGTTGTGCGATATTTCTGGACCCCAAAGCTTACTTATCTCGATGGGTATCTAACCATCCTCTCAGCTACCGCTTGAACTGGAGTTCCCAGCCCTTTAAGATGAGGTAGCAATACCCTTGAGATGGATGGTGGATGCAAACATTATTCAAACATCAATAATAGAAACGACTCAGGTAGTTTGCAAAAGGAGAACTGTTTTAATATCAGTTATCTAAAACAGGGAGTACAACGGACATCAGCAGATGTCCCTCATGGTATCTGGTCATTGCATCTAATGCCATTCCATCTAATGCCATTCCATCGAATTTTTTCCATCTAAAAAATGTGCATCAAATGCATTTTTTTGGGGGGTAAAGGGTTAATTTGTGTTCAGGACAATTTTAAAGGGTAAAAAACGGGTTCAGGGGGGGTCCCCCCAAAAAAAGAAAAAGAAAAAAAAACGCATTCGATGCACATTTGTTAGATGGAAAAAATGCGATGCAAATGCATTTAAATGCAAGTAATTCGATGCAATGACCATAAACCGTCCCTCATCACGATCTCAATGCATTTAATAAAAAAGCTTGTTTATATAACAAAAAAATTGTCATAGGTGACGTTAACCCACATACAACTAACGTCATCCTACGTGGCAAACTACAAAAACCTAGTCTCAAGTGTGATAGGGTCTAACAAGATCATCTAGGTATATGATCCATACTCGTTTAGGCAGTGGAATAAAGTAATAGGTTTCTTAACATCAGGTGGGGCAACTAAGCCATCCCCTCAACCAGGTCACTAGGAACGTCACTAAATACACAACGTTCCATTGGCTAAATAACTATAGGACCCTTGATCGTGCGGTCCCCTATCATTGGTTGGCTTCTAACCTCCGTCAGTACCTTCCCACCTACGTATAGCAGCACACAGGCTGGGTGTTCAGGTGCTGGTGAGCTCGTTTAACCATAGCTTCCCACCAATTAATATATCCATCCATCATTACCTCAGTGGTCTGCTGTCATTTAGGACTTTGAACTTGTCGTTGGGAGTGTTCTTTGATCTGGGAAATTCAGGGGAGTGAAGGCATGCTCAGCCCTTGTGCGTAGGTGTGACCATCATGCTCATCCATAAAGGCACACACTCAAGACGCAGGCCTGACTGTGGTAGTAACACTTTACACCAGATATCGGGCATGCAGGAGCCCAGCCTGCACCAGCTACGAGACGGAATGCTGCGCCCAGCTGATTCGCATGATGCACCGAAATACATCACGCTGCCGCAACAATGTTTTATCTACCAACCCTAGGAGGGCCCAGAGAGCCACCGCCACACGGCCTTACATACCGTAAGTTGCCTGACCCTGCCATCATTCTGCCGAATCTACCGCTGCTGACCACGAGGTCCGTCCCGAAATGGCTGCTGCCATGAATGTTTATTTGGTTGCCTAGCAACCTTACGGAAGCCACTCTGCCTATTGGCCCGCTGCCTTCTCTTCCTGGAAGAGCCCCCACTGGAAGGCGCAAGCCGGCCCTCCCCTAAAGGCACAAGCCTGTCTGTGCCTGTCTAGGCTGGTCGGGCTGTGGACTGTGGCCCCTCTACAATTGTAAGTACCCTTTCCTTTATACCACCTCTCCTGCATGTGCCAGTCCAGCCACCTTCACACAAGGCTCCCGACTGTATATCTACAAACTACTGACCTGATGTGTGAGCGCAACTTGACCCCTATGCGACCGCACCTCTACTGTCAAGTCGCCACAATATCTTTGTTCCACGAGACTGCCCGTAAGATCTTGAGCACCATGCCTAGACTGGACTTTCCCTCATAACAGTGTCCAAGTTACAGGACTCACCCAGAGCATGCTACAGGTATAATATCACGTAACACTATATGGTATATCGAGCCTTCCACGCCCCTTCTTTGCAAGGGTATTGGATTGTCGTCTTAGTTAGTACAGTCTATTGTTCTGTGCACTGAACTTGCTTCGCCTTCTTGAAGTCCACAGATCGCTGAATTTTGCTCACGCCAGTCGCCTACCTGAGCATTGCAGCGTGATAGTTTTAATTAGCCTACACTTTATCTTGACCTTCAGCCTGTCCACAGACTGCCATATTTAACAGACGCTGCCATGCCTATTGACCTACCACATTGAATGCGTACCTACCCGGGCATGGAGCTACCTACAGGGTGCAGTACGAATTAAAATAGCACATCTCATAGCCTACTGTGACGAGTGTCACATGCTCTGTACCAACCTTTACCACTTGATCCTGACAGTGCGTTGCCATTGTGTCTACCTCACTAGCCTTTGTAACCTAAACAAACATGTTATTGCCACATCATGTCTCCAGAAATGAGCCTATCCTGTGATACTTTTATTCAGCCCATTCTATGAGATTTGCATTCTGCCCATTCTGTGATAACTGCATTCTGCCTATTCTGTGATACTTGCATTATGCCCATTCTGCAATACTTGCATTTTGCCCATTCTGTGATACTTGCATTTTGCCCATTCCGTGACAATTGCATTCAGCCCATTCTTTATTTGCATTTTGCCCATTCTGTGATAATTGCATTCTGCCCATTCCGTGATAATTGCATTCTGCCCATTTTGTGATACTTGCATTTTGCCCGCTCTGTGATATTTGCATTTGGCCCACTCCGTGATAATTGCATTCTACCCATTCTGTGATAAGTGCATTCTGCCCATTCTGTGATACTTGCATTTAGCCCACTCTGTGACAATTGCATTCAGCCCATTCTATATTTGCATTTTGCCGATTCTGTGATAATTGCATTCTGCCCATTCTGTGATAATTGCATTCTGCCCATTTTGTGATACTTGCATTTTGCCCACTACGTGATATTTGCATTTTGCCTATTCCGTGATATTTGCATTTTGCCCATTCTGTGATAATAGCATTCTGCCTACTCCACGATAATTGCTTTCAGCCTATACTGTGCCACGTGCATTTAGACCAATCTGTAACAATTGGAATTAGACTGTCCATTACAACCTGTGAAGCTCACTTTGTGACAACGCTGGCCCTGACTCTCCTATCAATATGAGCAAAATTCAGAGGAACCAGACAATCTCACTCTTATTAGGACTCTATGCCACTATGGCAACCATCACTACTTCATGCCCACCCCAGGACAGAAACAGGAGACTTAGAGCAAGACTGTCACAGCTCTATGAGCCTAAAACAAATTTCAAACGATCCCAAAATAGTACGCCTAAATGTAATACCTCCAAAGCCGGCGAACCTTTGACCAGACCAGGGCAGAAGGGTATGCTTAACAACCCTACCGCGACTCATGCCACCACCCTAAAAATTATTAAGAGTACCAACACCCCTTTAATTAAACTCCCACCTACCTCAAAACCAAACAGCACGTCCACCCTATCTGGAGCGCTCATTTATGCCAGATCACTCATGGCACATCCTACTGAAATCGCAGACATCCTAACCAAGGAAGACTTGGACTTGCTTGCTATAACAGAGTCCTTGCTCCATGAGGCAGCAGGACCCGCACTTATGTTAGCCATACCTGATGGCTACCAAATACTTAGAACTAACAGACCTAATGCCAGAGGTGGCGGTCTAGCTATCATCGCCAAAACTAACCTATCCACCAGATTGACCACCCCACTATCATGCCAATCATGCAAGATATTCACAGCCAAAATGCCCTTTTTTATAGGCAGGGTCACTATACATCTTTACTTCCTGGTCTACATGATTCTTGAGCGCGACAATCAGCGCCACTAATTCTGCAGCTTGTGCCGAAAAATGAGACCACAGCGGCACCTGTCTATTTTTCTCCATTATTTTAATAGGTTCTTAGAAGAACTGTAAATGACAAAAATCTCCCCAACTGCCAATGCATCTTCCTTCACCCTTGGAAGCTCGTCATAGAACTCCTCATAGTTCCAACAATCATGTGCGTGCTCACCCTCTGCCAGTGGTTCCAATACAAACATGTTAGGATTCACTATTCTGCATCTGACTATTTTAAATGCTGGATTCGATGTGACCACCCCATAGGCAGAAGTCCTTTGAGACGTCAACATTGTAACAGTGACCACAGCGGCTGCCAGAACTGTTCACATGAACATGACCCCTTAATACTGGGTCCAAAATCCCTCTATTATATACAAGAGATTTGTACTTCATATTAAAAAACATTTAATTCTACTGACACTCTTTATTGGACCATCCCTCCTGTAAATGCTATAATAGGTTCACTCTTGTTTAAATAATGCATTCCTGGTGTTTTGAGCATACTATGCCTTTACTAGTAAACTAAATCCCCACACTCAATTTGGTCCTTAAATCGTGACCCAATATATGAACATATGTCTGCCTAAACCATAATAATAACTGCTCAGACATGTCCCTTTCCTGTACATAGGCATATTACACCGGTATCTATTAACCGTACAAAATGTGCCTCTTATATTATTGTCAACCCTTAGTTTCCTCATGAGGATTGTTAGGCATCACCAATAACATTGATCATATTCAAATCTCTCATTAAGGATATCTCATATCCTTGTGTCTATAGACAGGATTCCCTCCATCAACAGTGTCTCCTCTCATTCTATAAGTCATTATTCTTCTCATATTTGTGCTTTGCTTTTGTCTACATTCTCTGCGCTTGTCTACTACACTGTTTGATTCTGAGCGACTCCATCTCCGTTCTGCTGCAATTATGCATGCATGTTGGAAGATCTCCCTCTCGAAATTGATTATTCTACACAAATCCTTAACTTCTACACATGCAAACAAAATAACCTGTCATACCACATGTTCAGTATATAAACAGAGGTCTCGCCATCTATCTTGCATACCTTGATTATCATTCTGTATGTTCTGAAACCCACTTGATTATTCTATAAGTGCTCCTAATTATTCTGGCAGCCCCTATCCTGAAAGCTTACCATTTTCCATGGTGCAAATCCACTGTTTTATTTTAATCGATCTGCCTGTGGCTCTTCACCTGCGGCATACTTGCTGTTTGCTGTGAATCTGATTAGTTTCCATTAGTCAACATTGCCTCCTCAACGGCATACTAGGATAATTTTTTCTGCACTAACTTTGCCTCTTCACCCTTCCTGGCATCTCTTTCTGCTGTTCTTTTCTTGCAAAAGCCTGCAATAATGCATGATGGTCAGCTACATCTCCGACCACGATTTGGCTTCCATACCAAGATGATGTCAAGGGCTCTGTCAGCCCTTGACATCATTATAGCTCCCATATGTGATATATCCAGATACAGCACTCTAAGCGCTTTCCAGACTGCCGCCCTATAATTATTAAACACTGCTCCATCATGAGCAGTGCTCAACGCAGTAATACTCAAATATCCTGCCCTTGACAAAAGGTCATCAGCCCTTTCCCTACGAATAGCAGTCAGGAGACCCTTGATGTCCCTTATAGATATCATATTTTCTCCTGTCATTTTTCTAATTCATGTATCCATTTTCCAGCGCCAGAATTTAAACTCAAAAAGTCTGCACCTTGAATTATCCTTATTCATTTGCGGCCAAAGTACATATTGTGGGATGGCCCCCTCCCTTCTCTAACAGAAGAAATTGTGAATTCCCAAACTCGCATTTGTCACCCCTCATTTGTCTATCAGTGTCAGAGACACTGGTTCCGCACCGCCTTTTACCTGCCAATGACCTTAGCCTGCTCATATATTGTGACAATTCCCCCATTTGACCATGGGACTGCTTTTTAGGTCACTTTAGCCACGTCACTAATTCTGACGGCTGAAATATAAGGAGGTCTAATTCCGACCGTCTTACATTCTTACGCATTGAAATACACCCTTTAGGGCTACATGTGTTACCTTCGTCCTCATGAATAGGTTTTCTATTCTCGTTTGACATATCCTGTTCCTAATTGAGAAAAATGCGCACCTTATGTAAATAATGTTTTCCTTTCTGTACTGTTTTGAATTCAAATGTACATTCGGTGTACCCGACTTTTACCTTATTTACCCTGTTCGCTTGCCCTTTGTTTGGCATACCCTAACTGCCTTGTCTGCCCTGGGTCCGAGGCCTTGTTTGTTTTATTATTGAATTATGTTTGATACATGGTTCTGTTTCAACAAATATACTGTATAATTTTGTAAAAGCAGCCTCAGTAGAAGAGCTGGAAGCTCGAAACACGTGTCAGGCTGCAACGGTGCTGATTAAAACCAATTAATTTAATCTGCAATTGAGCTTGTTATCTTATGTGTGTGCGCAGCTTGATAGCAAACCCATTTTTTTCTCAATTTAATTCTCTAGTGGGTAATTTGGCAGGTTCCCACTGAAGCTCTCAGCCGCAGCCCATACACAGCCACCTAAATTGCCGTCTATGCGCTGTACCCTGCTGGCCCTTTCTCTGCCACTCTCTCCTTATATCCTGTTCCTAGTTTGTGTGATTTCTCTCTTCATCATCACCATTTAGAGTCAGTCTATTTAAAGACAGCTCCTTAGGTTTTAACACTACATAAGGCTCCCTTTATGCCATATAGCGGTGTACTCTTGAGTCGTTCCTTTTTACTCTTTGCCTCACGTCCTCGATACTTTGTACCATCGAGTTTGAGCAAAATCTGACCACCCATCCATTCGTTCTGTATAAGTGCTAACTCATCAGCCTTATCCTTTTTTCTCCTTTCCATCCCTCTCTCTATATCCCATCCTATATCTCTGGATATATTTTATTGCTTCTCTTCTTGTCGCATCACTTCTTGTCCCTCAGGACCTTTAGAGATTACATCTCTCAGTATTTTCCTCTGAGTCCTCATTGTTGCTTTGCGCAGGCGATTCATATGCCGGGTTACTATACCCCATTGCTGCTTTGAGCCCCCTTAATGGGCACATCCCGTCATTCTTCTTACGATCGCCGTCTGCTTCAGGCACGGTGGGTGGAGTGGAAGGCTGCTCACCCCCTCTGTGCATACATTAAGTATTCAATCTACAGGAGGCATGTCCTCTCGATCCTCCTGGTATATCTTCCAGAGCTCTAATCTCGCTAGTCGTTTGCCTCACTTTTTTCCTGTATATGCAGCATGCAAATATGTCATCATATGTTGCAGAACTGCTTTCGATAACGATCCCCCTTGCGACCATGGCATGAACATTTTGTCTGCGGTTCATTTAACCCATTGTGCACTGTACTGTCTAAGCTTGGGTGCGTGTTTCAGCAGCTGTTTGCAAAGGTGTATAAGCGGAGTAATAGCCTCCATTTTGACACGTCGCTCTGACTGTCAATACTCACCATTTACTCTTTGCAAATTTCAAAAATACTTTTTCAAGAAAATAACATATATGAGCGTGCACCAATCGTCGCAAACCCTCTATTATTATGTGTTTTTATTTTTAATCTGCTAAAAAAAACACAATCAATACAAATTCCTTAAATACACGCTTAGTTCTTTAACTCTTGCGTTTCTTCTTTTCATATTTATCTATCTCGTCTATTATTTCATCATTATTATACAATCACATAAAACAAACAGACAAACAAACACACTTGGCCGGCCACATGCATCTTAGTCTTTCTCCTCAAGAATTCCCCTGCCTCTAAAAATACTCCTATGGAGTCTGAACAGCCCTCCTTAAACCCGCCTTTAACCGGGTTCGTCTCCTACGTCTTCCTCGATGGGATTTTAGGTGCGTTTTTTTCTGTTACGTTCTTTAATACGCAGGTATCTAGGCGTACTCTTTCACGATACTTCTTAATTGCTTGGCCTCTCCTCGAGTCAATTTTACTCATATTTAACACTCATCGTTCTCAAGTTACATTATCCCCACCTCCCTCCATTACTTATTTTCCCCTTTATCATTTTCTTCACCCACTGCCCATTCACACTTTTGTCACCTCACTCAGTTTTACTCACCATTCTTGCTTTTCAACTTCCGACTCTTGGGGACGTACGCCTCCTCAGTAGCCTCTCCAACCTTCCGTTCGTTCAGGTTCATGTAGACACCAGGAGGGGTTTCTGCCTGAAAACAAGGGACCTGTCTAACCTCGATTTTACAAGACTTGCTTTATACTAAAACGCTATCTATAGGAGCTAAACGTCCTTTCAGCCGAATGGCAGCGGTTGTGCGATATTTCTGGACCCCAAAGCTTACTTATCTCGATGGGTATCTAACCATCCTCTCAGCTACCGCTTGAACTGGAGTTCCCAGCCCTTTAAGATGAGGTAGCAATACCCTTGAGATGGATGGTGGATGCAAACATTATTCAAACATCAATAATAGAAACGACTCAGGTAGTTTGCAAAAGGATAACTGTTTTAATATCAGTTATCTAAAACAGGGAGTACAACGGACATCAGCAGATGTCCCTCATGGTATCTGGTCATTGCATCTAATGCCATTCCATCTAATGCCATTCCATCGAATTTTTTCCATCTAAAAAATGTGCATCAAATGCATTTTTTGGGGGGTAAAGGGTTAATTTGTGTTCAGGACAATTTTAAAGGGTAAAAAACGGGTTCAGGGGGGGTCCCCCCAAAAAAAGAAAAAGAAAAAAAAACGCATTCGATGCACATTTGTTAGATGGAAAAAAATGCGATGCAAATGCATTTAAATGCAAGTAATTCGATGCAATGACCATAAACCGTCCCTCATCACGATCTCAATGCATTTAATAAAAAAGCTTGTTTATATAACAAAAAAATTGTCATAGGTGACGTTAACCCACATACAACTAACGTCATCCTACGTGGCAAACTACAAAAACCTAGTCTCAAGTGTGATAGGGTCTAACAAGACCATCTAGGTATATGATCCATACTCGTTTAGGCAGTGGAATAAAGTAATAGGTTTCTTAACATCAGGTGGGGCAACTAAGCCATCCCCTCAACCAGGTCACTAGGAACGTCACTAAATACACAACGTTCCATTGGCTAAATAACTATAGGACCCTTGATCGTGCGGTCCCCTATCATTGGTTGGCTTCTAACCTCCGTCAGTACCTTCCCACCTACGTATAGCAGCACACAGGCTGGGTGTTCAGGTGCTGGTGAGCTCGTTTAACCATAGCTTCCCACCAATTAATATATCCATCCATCATTACCTCAGTGGTCTGCTGTCATTTAGGACTTTGAACTTGTCGTTGGGAGTGTTCTTTGATCTGGGAAATTCAGGGGAGCGAAGGCATGCTCAGCCCTTGTGCGTAGGTGTGACCATCATGCTCATCCATAAAGGCACGCACTCAAGACGCAGGCCTGACTGTGGTAGTAACACTTTACACCAGATATCGGGCATGCAGGAGCCCAGCCTGCACCAGCTACGAGACGGAATGCTGCGCCCAGCTGATTCGCATGATGCACCGAAATACATCACGCTGCCGCAACAATGTTTTATCTACCAATCCTAGGAGGGCCCAGAGAGCCACCGCCACACGGCCTTACATACCGTAAGTTGCCTGACCCTGCCATCATTCTGCCGAAACTACCGCTGCTGACCACGAGGTCCGTCCCGAAATGGCTGCTGCCATGAATGTTTATTTGGTTGCCTAGCAACCTTACGGAAGCCACTCTGCCTATTGGCCCGCTGCCTTCTCTTCCTGGAAGAGCCCCCACTGGAAGGCGCAAGCCGGCCCTCCCCTAAAGGCACAAGCCTGTCTGTGCCTGTCTAGGCTGGTCGGGCTGTGGACTGTGGCCCCTCTACAATTGTAAGTACCCTTTCCTTTATACCACCTCTCCTGCATGTGCCAGTCCAGCCACCTTCACACAAGGCTCCCGACTGTATATCTACAAACTACTGACCTGATGTGTGAGCGCAACTTGACCCCTATGCGACCGCACCTCTACTGTCAAGTCGCCACAATATCTTTGTTCCACGAGACTGCCCGTAAGATCTTGAGCACCATGCCTAGACTGGACTTTCCCTCATAACAGTGTCCAAGTTACAGGACTCACCCAGAGTATGCTACAGGTATAATATCACGTAACACTATATGGTATATCGAGCCTTCCACGCCCCTTCTTTGCAAGGGTATTGGATTGTCGTCTTAGTTAGTACAGTCTATTGTTCTGTGCACTGAACTTGCTTCGCCTTCTTGAAGTCCACAGATCGCTGAATTTTGCTCACGCCAGTCGCCTACCTGAGCATTGCAGCGTGATAGTTTTAATTAGCCTACACTTTATCTTGACCTTCAGCCTGTCCACAGACTGCCATATTTAACAGACGCTGCCATGCCTATTGACCTACCACATTGAATGCGTACCTACCCGGGCATGGAGCTACCTACAGGGTGCAGTACGAATTAAAATAGCACATCTCATAGCCTACTGTGACGAGTGTCACATGCTCTGTACCAACCTTTACCACTTGATCCTGACAGTGCGTTGCCATTGTGTCTACCTCACTAGCCTTTGTAACCTAAACAAACATGTTATTGCCACATCATGTCTCCAGAAATGAGCCTATCCTGTGATACTTTTATTCAGCCCATTCTATGATATTTGCATTCTGCCCATTCTGTGATAACTGCATTCTGCCTATTCTGTGATACTTGCATTATGCCCATTCTGCAATACTTGCATTTTGCCCATTCTGTGATACTTGCATTTTGCCCATTCCGTGACAATTGCATTCAGCCCATTCTTTATTTGCATTTTGCCCATTCTGTGATAATTGCATTCTGCCCATTCCGTGATAATTGCATTCTGCCCATTTTGTGATACTTGCATTTTGCCCGCTCTGTGATATTTGCATTTGGCCCACTCCGTGATAATTGCATTCTACCCATTCTGTGATAAGTGCATTCTGCCCATTCTGTGATACTTGCATTTAGCCCACTCTGTGACAATTGCATTCAGCCCATTCTATATTTGCATTTTGCCGATTCTGTGATAATTGCATTCTGCCCATTCTGTGATAATTGCATTCTGCCCATTTTGTGATACTTGCATTTTGCCCACTACGTGATATTTGCATTTTGCCTATTCCGTGATATTTGCATTTTGCCCATTCTGTGATAATAGCATTCTGCCTACTCCACGATAATTGCTTTCAGCCTATACTGTGCCACGTGCATTTAGACCAATCTGTAACAATTGGAATTAGACTGTCCATTACAACCTGTGAAGCTCACTTTGTGACAACGCTGGCCCTGACTCTCCTATCAATATGAGCAAAATTCAGAGGAACCAGACAATCTCACTCTTATTAGGACTCTATGCCACTATGGCAACCATCACTACTTCATGCCCACCCTAGGACAGAAACAGGAGACTTAGAGCAAGACTGTCACAGCTCTATGAGCCTAAAACAAATTTCAAACGATCCCAAAATAGTACGCCTAAATGTAATACCTCCAAAGCCGGCGAACCTTTGACCAGACCAGGGCAGAAGGGTATGCTTAACAACCCTACCGCGACTCATGCCACCACCCTAAAAATTATTAAGAGTACCAACACCCCTTTAATTAAACTCCCACCTACCTCAAAACCAAACAGCACGTCCACCCTATCTGGAGCGCTCATTAATGCCAGATCACTCATGGCACATCCTACTGAAATCGCAGACATCCTAACCAAGGAAGACTTGGACTTGCTTGCTATAACAGAGTCCTTGCTCCATGAGGCAGCAGGACCCGCACTTATGTTAGCCATACCTGATGGCTACCAAATACTTAGAACTAACAGACCTAATGCCAGAGGTGGCGGTCTAGCTATCATCGCCAAAACTAACCTATCCACCAGATTGACCACTCCACTATCATGCCAATCATGCAAGATATTCACAGCCAAAATGCCCTTTTTTATAGGCAGGGTCACTACACATCTTTACTTCCTGGTCTACATGATTCTTGAGCGCGACAATCAGCGCCACTAATTCTGCAGCTTGTGCCGAAAAATCAGACCACAGCGGCACCTGTCTATTTTTCTCCATTATTTTAATAGGTTCTTAGAAGAACTGTAAATGACAAAAATCTCCCCAACTGCCAATGCATCTTCCTTCACCCTTGGAAGCTCGTCATAGAACTCCTCATAGTTCGAACAATCATGTGCGTGCTCACCCTCTGCCAGTGGTTCCAATACAAACATGTCAGGATTCACTATTCTGCATCTGACTATTTTAAATGCTGGATTCGATGTGACCACCCCATAGGCAGAAGTCCTTTGAGACGTCAACATTGTAACAGTGACCACAGCGGCTGCCAGAACTGTTCACATGAACATGACCCCTTAATACTGGGTCCAAAATCCCTCTATTATATACAAGAGATTTGTACTTCATATTAAAAAACATTTAATTCTACTGACACTCTTTATTGGACCATCCCTCCTGTAAATGCTATAATAGGTTCACTCTTGTTTAAATAATGCATTCCTGGTGTTTTGAGCATACTATGCCTTTACTAGTAAACTAAATCCCCACACTCAATTTGGTCCTTAAATCGTGACCCAATATATGAACATATGTCTGCCTAAACCATAATAATAACTGCTCAGACATGTCCCTTTCCTGTACATAGGCATATTACACCGGTATCTATTAACCGTACAAAATGTGCCTCTTATATTATTGTCAACCCTTAGTTTCCTCATGAGGATTGTTAGGCATCACCAATAACATTGATCATATTCAAATCTCTCATTAAGGATATCTCATATCCTTGTGTCTATAGACAGGATTCCCTCCATCAACAGTGTCTCCTCTCATTCTATAAGTCATTATTCTTCTCATATTTGTGCTTTGCTTTTGTCTACATTCTCTGCGCTTGTCTACTACACTGTTTGATTCTGAGCGACTCCATCTCCGTTCTGCTGCAATTATGCATGCATGTTGGAAGATCTCCCTCTCGAAATTGATTATTCTACACAAATCCTTAACTTCTACACATGCAAACAAAATAACCTGTCATACCACATGTTCAGTATATAAACAGAGGTCTCGCCATCTATCTTGCATACCTTGATTATCATTCTGTATGTTCTGAAACCCACTTGATTATTCTATAAGTGCTCCTAATTATTCTGGCAGCCCCTATCCTGAAAGCTTACCATTTTCCATGGTGCAAATCCACTGTTTTGTTTTAATCGATCTGCCTGTGGCTCTTCACCTGCGGCATACTTGCTGTTTGCTGTGAATCTGATTAGTTTCCATTAGTCAACATTGCCTCCTCAACGGCATACTAGGATAATTTTTTCTGCACTAACTTTGCCTCTTCACCCTTCCTGGCATCTCTTTCTGCTGTTCTTTTCTTGCAAAAGCCTGCAATAATGCATGATGGTCAGCTACATCTCCGACCACGATTTGGCTTCCATACCCACTAGCTTCTTGAGCTGCTTCTGCACGGGCTCTGTCAGCCCTTGACATCATTATAGCTCCCATATGTGATATATCCAGATACAGCACTCTAAGCGCTTTCCAGACTGCCGCCCTATAATTATTAAACACTGCTCCATCATGAGCAGTGCTCAACGCAGTAATACTCAAATATCCTGCCCTTGACAAAAGGTCATCAGCCCTTTCCCTACGAATAGCAGTCAGGAGACCCTTGATGTCCCTTATAGATATCATATTTTCTCCTGTCATTTTTCTAATTCATGTATCCATTTTCCAGCGCCAGAATTTAAACTCAAAAAGTCTGCACCTTGAATTATCCTTATTCATTTGCGGCCAAAGTACATATTGTGGGATGGCCCCCTCCCTTCTCTAACAGAAGAAATTGTGAATTCCCAAACTCGCATTTGTCACCCCTCATTTGTCTATCAGTGTCAGAGACACTGGTTCCGCACCGCCTTTTACCTGCCAATGACCTTAGCCTGCTCATATATTGTGACAATTCCCCCATTTGACCATGGGACTGCTTTTTAGGTCACTTTAGCCACGTCACTAATTCTGACGGCTGAAATATAAGGAGGTCTAATTCCGACCGTCTTACATTCTTACGCATTGAAATACACCCTTTAGGGCTACATGTGTTACCTTCGTCCTCATGAATAGGTTTTCTATTCTCGTTTGACATATCCTGTTCCTAATTGAGAAAAATGCGCACCTTATGTAAATAATGTTTTCCTTTCTGTACTGTTTTGAATTCAAATGTACATTCGGTGTACCCGACTTTTACCTTATTTACCCTGTTCGCTTGCCCTTTGTTTGGCATACCCTAACTGCCTTGTCTGCCCTGGGTCCGAGGCCTTGTAGTTTTATTATTGAATTATGTTTGATACATGGTTCTGTTTCAACAAATATACTGTATAATTTTGTAAAAGCAGCCTCAGTAGAAGAGCTGGAAGCTCGAAACACGTGTCAGGCTGCAACGGTGCTGATTAAAACCAATTAATTTAATCTGCAATTGAGCTTGTTATCTTATGTGTGTGCGCAGCTTGATAGCAAACCCATTTTTTTCTCAATTTAATTCTCTAGTGGGTAATTTGGCAGGTTCCCACTGAAGCTCTCAGCCGCAGCCCATACACAGCCACCTAAATTGCCGTCTATGCGCTGTACCCTGCTGGCCCTTTCTCTGCCACTCTCTCCTTATATCCTGTTCCTAGTTTGTGTGATTTCTCTCTTCATCATCACCATTTAGAGTCAGTCTATTTAAAGACAGCTCCTTAGGTTTTAACACTACATAAGGCTCCCTTTATGCCATATAGCGGTGTACTCTTGAGTCGTTCCTTTTTACTCTTTGCCTCACGTCCTCGATACTTTGTACCATCGAGTTTGAGCAAAATCTGACCACCCATCCATTCGTTCTGTATAAGTGCTAACTCATCAGCCTTATCCTTTTTTCTCCTTTCCATCCCTCTCTCTATATCCCATCCTATATCTCTGGATATATTTTATTGCTTCTCTTCTTGTCGCATCACTTCTTGTCCCTCAGGACCTTTAGAGATTACATCTCTCAGTATTTTCCTCTGAGTCCTCATTGTTGCTTTGCGCAGGCGATTCATATGCCGGGTTACTATACCCCATTGCTGCTTTGAGCCCCCTTAATGGGCACATCCCGTCATTCTTCTTACGATCGCCGTCTGCTTCAGGCACGGTGGGTGGAGTGGAAGGCTGCTCACCCCCCTCTGTGCATACATTAAGTATTCAATCTACAGGAGGCATGTCCTCTTGATCCTCCTGGTATATCTTCCAGAGCTCTAATCTCGCTAGTTGTTTGCCTCACTTTTTTCCTGTATATGCAGCATGCAAATATGTCATCATATGTTGCAGAACTGCTTTCGATAACGATCCCCCTTGCGACCATGGCGTGAACATTTTGTCTGCGGTTCATTTAACCCATTGTGCACTGTACTGTCTAAGCTTGGGTGCGTGTTTCAGCAGCTGTTTGCAAAGGTGTATAAGCGGAGTAATAGCCTCCATTTTGACACGTCGCTCTGACTGTCAATACTCACCATTTACTCTTTGCAAATTTCAAAAATACTTTTTCAAGAAAATAACATATATGAGCGTGCACCAATCGTCGCAAACCCTCTATTATTATGTGTTTTTATTTTTAATCTGCTAAAAAAACACAATCAATACAAATTCCTTAAATACACGCTTAGTTCTTTAACTCTTGCGTTTCTTCTTTTCATATTTATCTATCTCGTCTATTATTTCATCATTATTATACAATCACATAAAACAAACAGACAAACAAACACACTTGGCCGGCCACATGCATCTTAGTCTTTCTCCTCAAGAATTCCCCTGCCTCTAAAAATACTCCTATGGAGTCTGAACAGCCCTCCTTAAACCCGTCTTTAACCGGGTTCGTCTCCTACGTCTTCCTCGATGGGATTTTAGGTGCGTTTTTTTCTGTTACGTTCTTTAATACGCAGGTATCTAGGCGTACTCTTTCACGATACTTCTTAATTGCTTGGCCTCTCCTCGAGTCAATTTTACTCATATTTAACACTCATCGTTCTCGAGTTACATTATCCCCACCTCCCTCCATTACTTATTTTCCCCTTTATCATTTTCTTCACCCACTGCCCATTCACACTTTTGTCACCTCACTCAGTTTTACTCACCATTCTTGTTTTTCAACTTCCGACTCTCGGGGACGTACGCCTCCTCAGTAGCCTCTCCAACCTTCCGTTCGTTCAGGTTCCTGTAGACACCAGGAGGGGTTTCTGCCTGAAAACAAGGGACCTGTCTAACCTCGATTTTACAAGACTTGCTTTATACTAAAATGCTATCTATAGGAGCTAAACGTCCTTTCAGCCGAATGGCAGCGGTTGTGCGATATTTCTGGACCCCAAAGCTTACTTATCTCGATGGGTATCTAACCATCCTCTCAGCTACCGCTTGAACTGGAGTTCCCAGCCCTTTAAGATGAGGTAGCAATACCCTTGAGATGGATGGTGAATGCAAACATTATTCAAACATCAATAATAGAAACGACTCAGGTAGTTTGCAAAAGGATAACTGTTTTAATATCAGTTATCTAAAACAGGGAGTACAACGGACATCAGCAGATGTCCCTCATGGTATCTGGTCATTGCATCTAATGCCATTCCATCTAATGCCATTCCATCGAATTTTTTCCATCTAAAAAATGTGCATCAAATGCATTTTTTTGGGGGGTAAAGGGTTAATTTGTGTTCAGGACAATTTTAAAGGGTAAAAAACGGGTTCAGGGGGGTTCCCCCCAAAAAAAGAAAAAGAAAAAAAAACGCATTCGATGCACATTTGTTAGATGGAAAAAAATGCGATGCAAATGCATTTAAATGCAAGTAATTCGATGCAATGACCATAAACCGTCCCTCATCACGATCTCAATGCATTTAATAAAAAAGCTTGTTTATATAACAAAAAAATTGTCATAGGTGACGTTAACCCACATACAACTAACGTCATCCTACGTGGCAAACTACAAAAACCTAGTCTCAAGTGTGATAGGGTCTAACAAGATCATCTAGGTATATGATCCATACTCGTTTAGGCAGTGGAATAAAGTAATAGGTTTCTTAACATCAGGTGGGGCAACTAAGCCATCCCCTCAACCAGGTCACTAGGAACGTCACTAAATACACAACGTTCCATTGGCTAAATAACTATAGGACCCTTGATCGTGCGGTCCCCTATCATTGGTTGGCTTCTAACCTCCGTCAGTACCTTCCCACCTACGTATAGCAGCACACAGGCTGGGTGTTCAGGTGCTGGTGAGCTCGTTTAACCATAGCTTCCCACCAATTAATATATCCATCCATCATTACCTCAGTGGTCTGCTGTCATTTAGGACTTTGAACTTGTCGTTGGGAGTGTTCTTTGATCTGGGAAATTCAGGGGAGTGAAGGCATGCTCAGCCCTTGTGCGTAGGTGTGACCATCATGCTCATCCATAAAGGCACGCACTCAAGACGCAGGCCTGACTGTGGTAGTAACACTTTACACCAGATATCGGGCATGCAGGAGCCCAGCCTGCACCAGCTACGAGACGGAATGCTGCGCCCAGCTGATTCGCATGATGCACCGAAATACATCACGCTGCCGCAACAATGTTTTATCTACCAACCCTAGGAGGGCCTAGAGAGCCACCGCCACACGGCCTTACATACCGTAAGTTGCCTGACCCTGCCATCATTCTGCCGAATCTACCGCTGCTGACCACAAGGTCCGTCCCGAAATGGCTGCTGCCATGAATGTTTATTTGGTTGCCTAGCAACCTTACGGAAGCCACTCTGCCTATTGGCCCGCTGCCTTCTCTTCCTGGAAGAGCCCCCACTGGAAGGCGCAAGCCGGCCCTCCCCTAAAGGCACAAGCCTGTCTGTGCCTGTCTAGGCTGGTCGGGCTGTGGACTGTGGCCCCTCTACAATTGTAAGTACCCTTTCCTTTATACCACCTCTCCTGCATGTGCCAGTCCAGCCACCTTCACACAAGGCTCCCGACTGTATATCTACAAACTACTGACCTGATGTGTGAGCGCAACTTGACCCCTATGCGACCGCACCTCTACTGTCAAGTCGCCATAATATCTTTGTTCCACGAGACTGCCCGTAAGATCTTGAGCACCATGCCTAGACTGGACTTTCCCTCATAACAGTGTCCAAGTTACAGGACTCACCGAGAGCATGCTACAGGTATAATATCACGTAACACTATATGGTATATCGAGCCTTCCACGCCCCTTCTTTGCAAGGGTATTGGATTGTCGTCTTAGTTAGTACAGTCTATTGTTCTGTGCACTGAACTTGCTTCGCCTTCTTGAAGTCCACAGATCGCTGAATTTTGCTCACGCCAGTCGCCTACCTGAGCATTGCAGCGTGATAGTTTTAATTAGCCTACACTTTATCTTGACCTTCAGCCTGTCCACAGACTGCCATATTTAACAGACGCTGCCATGCCTATTGACCTACCACATTGAATGCGTACCTACCCGGGCATGGAGCTACCTACAGGGTGCAGTACGAATTAAAATAGCACATCTCATAGCCTACTGTGACGAGTGTCACATGCTCTGTACCAACCTTTACCACTTGATCCTGACAGTGCGTTGCCATTGTGTCTACCTCACTAGCCTTTGTAACCTAAACAAACATGTTATTGCCACATCATGTCTCCAGAAATGAGCCTATCCTGTGATACTTTTATTCAGCCCATTCTATGATATTTGCATTCTGCCCATTCTGTGATAACTGCATTCTGCCTATTCTGTGATACTTGCATTATGCCCATTCTGCAATACTTGCATTTTGCCTATTCTGTGATACTTACATTCTGCCCATTCTGTGATACTTGCATTTTGCCCATTCCGTGACAATTGCATTCAGCCCATTCTTTATTTGCATTTTGCCCATTCTGTGATAATTGCATTCTGCCCATTCCGTGATAATTGCATTCTGCCCATTTTGTGATACTTGCATTTTGCCCGCTCTGTGATATTTGCATTTGGCCCACTCCGTGATAATTGCATTCTACCCATTCTGTGATAAGTGCATTCTGCCCATTCTGTGATACTTGCATTTAGCCCACTCTGTGACAATTGCATTCAGCCCATTCTATATTTGCATTTTGCCGATTCTGTGATAATTGCATTCTGCCCATTCTGTGATAATTGCATTCTGCCCATTTTGTGATACTTGCATTTTGCCCACTACGTGATATTTGCATTTTGCCTATTCCGTGATATTTGCATTTTGCCCATTCTGTGATAATAGCATTCTGCCTACTCCACGATAATTGCTTTCAGCCTATACTGTGCCACGTGCATTTAGACCAATCTGTAACAATTGGAATTAGACTGTCCATTACAACCTGTGAAGCTCACTTTGTGACAACGCTGGCCCTGACTCTCCTATCAATATGAGCAAAATTCAGAGGAACCAGACAATCTCACTCTTATTAGGACTCTATGCCACTATGGCAACCATCACTACTTCATGCCCACCCCAGGACAGAAACAGGAGACTTAGAGCAAGACTGTCACAGCTCTATGAGCCTAAAACAAATTTCAAACGATCCCAAAATAGTACGCCTAAATGTAATACCTCCAAAGCCGGCGAACCTTTGACCAGACCAGGGCAGAAGGGTATGCTTAACAACCCTACCGCGACTCATGCCACCACCCTAAAAATTATTAAGAGTACCAACACCCCTTTAATTAAACTCCCACCTACCTCAAAACCAAACAGCACGTCCACCCTATCTGGAGCGCTCATTAATGCCAGATCACTCATGGCACATCCTACTGAAATCGCAGACATCCTAACCAAGGAAGACTTGGACTTGCTTGCTATAACAGAGTCCTTGCTCCATGAGGCAGCAGGACCCGCACTTATGTTAGCCATACCTGATGGCTACCAAATACTTAGAACTAACAGACCTAATGCCAGAGGTGGCGGTCTAGCTATCATCGCCAAAACTAACCTATCCACCAGATTGACCACCCCACTATCATGCCAATCATGCAAGATATTCACAGCCAAAATGCCCTTTTTTATAGGCAGGGTCACTATACATCTTTACTTCCTGGTCTACATGATTCTTGAGCGCGACAATCAGCGCCACTAATTCTGCAGCTTGTGCCGAAAAATGAGACCACAGCGGCACCTGTCTATTTTTCTCCATTATTTTAATAGGTTCTTAGAAGAACTGTAAATGACAAAAATCTCCCCAACTGCCAATGCATCTTCCTTCACCCTTGGAAGCTCGTCATAGAACTCCTCATAGTTCCAACAATCATGTGCGTGCTCACCCTCTGCCAGTGGTTCCAATACAAACATGTTAGGATTCACTATTCTGCATCTGACTATTTTAAATGCTGGATTCGATGTGACCACCCCATAGGCAGAAGTCCTTTGAGACGTCAACATTGTAACAGTGACCACAGCGGCTGCCAGAACTGTTCACATGAACATGACCCCTTAATACTGGGTCCAAAATCCCTCTATTATATACAAGAGATTTGTACTTCATATTAAAAAACATTTAATTCTACTGACACTCTTTATTGGACCATCCCTCCTGTAAATGCTATAATAGGTTCACTCTTGTTTAAATAATGCATTCCTGGTGTTTTGAGCATACTATGCCTTTACTAGTAAACTAAATCCCCACACTCAATTTGGTCCTTAAATCGTGACCCAATATATGAACATATGTCTGCCTAAACCATAATAATAACTGCTCAGACATGTCCCTTTCCTGTACATAGGCATATTACACCGGTATCTATTAATCGTACAAAATGTGCCTCTTATATTATTGTCAACCCTTAGTTTCCTCATGAGGATTGTTAGGCATCACCAATAACATTGATCATATTCAAATCTCTCATTAAGGATATCTCATATCCTTGTGTCTATAGACAGGATTCCCTCCATCAACAGTGTCTCCTCTCATTCTATAAGTCATTATTCTTCTCATATTTGTGCTTTGCTTTTGTCTACATTCTCTGCGCTTGTCTACTACACTGTTTGATTCTGAGCGACTCCATCTCCGTTCTGCTGCAATTATGCATGCATGTTGGAAGATCTCCCTCTCGAAATTGATTATTCTACACAAATCCTTAACTTCTACACATGCAAACAAAATAACCTGTCATACCACATGTTCAGTATATAAACAGAGGTCTCGCCATCTATCTTGCATACCTTGATTATCATTCTGTATGTTCTGAAACCCACTTGATTATTCTATAAGTGCTCCTAATTATTCTGGCAGCCCCTATCCTGAAAGCTTACCATTTTCCATGGTGCAAATCCACTGTTTTGTTTTAATCGATCTGCCTGTGGCTCTTCACCTGCGGCATACTTGCTGTTTGCTGTGAATCTGATTAGTTTCCATTAGTCAACATTGCCTCCTCAACGGCATACTAGGATAATTTTTTCTGCACTAACTTTGCCTCTTCACCCTTCCTGGCATCTCTTTCTGCTGTTCTTTTCTTGCAAAAGCCTGCAATAATGCATGATGGTCAGCTACATCTCCGACCACGATTTGGCTTCCATACCCACTAGCTTCTTGAGCTGCTTCTGCACGGGCTCTGTCAGCCCTTGACATCATTATAGCTCCCATATGTGATATATCCAGATACAGCACTCTAAGCGCTTTCCAGACTGCCGCCCTATAATTATTAAACACTGCTCCATCATGAGCAGTGCTCAACGCAGTAATACTCAAATATCCTGCCCTTGACAAAAGGTCATCAGCCCTTTCCCTACGAATAGCAGTCAGGAGACCCTTGATGTCCCTTATAGATATCATATTTTCTCCTGTCATTTTTCTAATTCATGTATCCATTTTCCAGCGCCAGAATTTAAACTCAAAAAGTCTGCACCTTGAATTATCCTTATTCATTTGCGGCCAAAGTACATATTGTGGGATGGCCCCCTCCCTTCTCTAACAGAAGAAATTGTGAATTCCCAAACTCGCATTTGTCACCCCTCATTTGTCTATCAGTGTCAGAGACACTGGTTCCGCACCGCCTTTTACCTGCCAATGACCTTAGCCTGCTCATATATTGTGACAATTCCCCCATTTGACCATGGGACTGCTTTTTAGGTCACTTTAGCCACGTCACTAATTCTGACGGCTGAAATATAAGGAGGTCTAATTCCGACCGTCTTACATTCTTACGCATTGAAATACACCCTTTAGGGCTACATGTGTTACCTTCGTCCTCATGAATAGGTTTTCTATTCTCGTTTGACATATCCTGTTCCTAATTGAGAAAAATGCGCACCTTATGTAAATAATGTTTTCCTTTCTGTACTGTTTTGAATTCAAATGTACATTCGGTGTACCCGACTTTTACCTTATTTACCCTGTTCGCTTGCCCTTTGTTTGGCATACCCTAACTGCCTTGTCTGCCCTGGGTCCGAGGCCTTGTTTGTTTTATTATTGAATTATGTTTGATACATGGTTCTGTTTCAACAAATATACTGTATAATTTTGTAAAAGCAGCCTCAGTAGAAGAGCTGGAAGCTCGAAACACGTGTCAGGCTGCAACGGTGCTGATTAAAACCAATTAATTTAATCTGCAATTGAGCTTGTTATCTTATGTGTGTGCGCAGCTTGATAGCAAACCCATTTTTTTCTCAATTTAATTCTCTAGTGGGTAATTTGGCAGGTTCCCACTGAAGCTCTCAGCCGCAGCCCATACACAGCCACCTAAATTGCCGTCTATGCGCTGTACCCTGCTGGCCCTTTCTCTGCCACTCTCTCCTTATATCCTGTTCCTAGTTTGTGTGATTTCTCTCTTCATCATGACCATTTAGAGTCAGTCTATTTAAAGACAGCTCCTTAGGTTTTAACACTACATAAGGCTCCCTTTATGCCATATAGCGGTGTACTCTTGAGTCGTTCCTTTTTACTCTTTGCCTCACGTCCTCGATACTTTGTACCATCGAGTTTGAGCAAAATCTGACCACCCATCCATTCGTTCTGTATAAGTGCTAACTCATCAGCCTTATCCTTTTTTCTCCTTTCCATCCCTCTCTCTATATCCCATCCTATATCTCTGGATATATTTTATTGCTTCTCTTCTTGTCGCATCACTTCTTGTCCCTCAGGACCTTTAGAGATTACATCTCTCAGTATTTTCCTCTGAGTCCTCATTGTTGCTTTGCGCAGGCGATTCATATGCCGGGTTACTATACCCCATTGCTGCTTTGAGCCCCCTTAATGGGCACATCCCGTCATTCTTCTTACGATCGCCGTCTGCTTCAGGCACGGTGGGTGGAGTGGAAGGCTGCTCACCCCCCTCTGTGCATACATTAAGTATTCAATCTACAGGAGGCATGTCCTCTCGATCCTCCTGGTATATCTTCCAGAGCTCTAATCTCGCTAGTCGTTTGCCTCACTTTTTTCCTGTATATGCAGCATGCAAATATGTCATCATATGTTGCAGAACTGCTTTCGATAACGATCCCCCTTGCGACCATGGCATGAACATTTTGTCTGCGGTTCATTTAACCAATTGTGCACTGTACTGTCTAAGCTTGGGTGCGTGTTTCAGCAGCTGTTTGCAAAGGTGTATAAGCGGAGTAATAGCCTCCATTTTGACACGTCGCTCTGACTGTCAATACTCACCATTTACTCTTTGCAAATTTCAAAAATACTTTTTCAAGAAAATAACATATATGAGCGTGCACCAATCGTCGCAAACCCTCTATTATTATGTGTTTTTATTTTTAATCTGCTAAAAAAAACACAATCAATACAAATTCCTTAAATACACGCTTAGTTCTTTAACTCTTGCGTTTCTTCTTTTCATATTTATCTATCTCGTCTATTATTTCATCATTATTATACAATCACATAAAACAAACAGACAAACAAACACACTTGGCCGGCCACATGCATCTTAGTCTTTCTCCTCAAGAATTCCCCTGCCTCTAAAAATACTCCTATGGAGTCTGAACAGCCCTCCTTAAACCCGTCTTTAACCGGGTTCGTCTCCTACGTCTTTCTCGATGGGATTTTAGGTGCGTTTTTTTCTGTTACGTTCTTTAATACGCAGGTATCTAGGCGTACTCTTTCACGATACTTCTTAATTGCTTGGCCTCTCCTCGAGTCAATTTTACTCATATTTAACACTCATCGTTCTCAAGTTACATTATCCCCACCTCCCTCCATTACTTATTTTCCCCTTTATCATTTTCTTCACCCACTGCCCATTCACACTTTTGTCACCTCACTCAGTTTTACTCACCATTCTTGTTTTTCAACTTCCGACTCTCGGGGACGTACGCCTCCTCAGTAGCCTCTCCAACCTTCCGTTCGTTCAGGTTCATGTAGACACCAGGAGGGGTTTCTGCCTGAAAACAAGGGACCTGTCTAACCTCGATTTTACAAGACTTGCTTTATACTAAAACGCTATCTATAGGAGCTAAACGTCCTTTCAGCCGAATGGCAGCGGTTGTGCGATATTTCTGGACCCCAAAGCTTACTTATCTCGATGGGTATCTAACCATCCTCTCAGCTACCGCTTGAACTGGAGTTCCCAGCCCTTTAAGATGAGGTAGCAATACCCTTGAGATGGATGGTGGATGCAAACATTATTCAAACATCAATAATAGAAACGACTCAGGTAGTTTGCAAAAGGAGAACTGTTTTAATATCAGTTATCTAAAACAGGGAGTACAACGGACATCAGCAGATGTCCCTCATGGTATCTGGTCATTGCATCTAATGCCATTCCATCTAATGCCATTCCATCGAATTTTTTCCATCTAAAAAATGTGCATCAAATGCATTTTTTTGGGGGGTAAAGGGTTAATTTGTGTTCAGGACAATTTTAAAGGGTAAAAAACGGGTTCAGGGGGGGTCCCCCCAAAAAAAGAAAAAGAAAAAAAAACGCATTCGATGCACATTTGTTAGATGGAAAAAATGCGATGCAAATGCATTTAAATGCAAGTAATTCGATGCAATGACCATAAACCGTCCCTCATCACGATCTCAATGCATTTAATAAAAAAGCTTGTTTATATAACAAAAAAATTGTCATAGGTGACGTTAACCCACATACAACTAACGTCATCCTACGTGGCAAACTACAAAAACCTAGTCTCAAGTGTGATAGGGTCTAACAAGATCATCTAGGTATATGATCCATACTCGTTTAGGCAGTGGAATAAAGTAATAGGTTTCTTAACATCAGGTGGGGCAACTAAGCCATCCCCTCAACCAGGTCACTAGGAACGTCACTAAATACACAACGTTCCATTGGCTAAATAACTATAGGACCCTTGATCGTGCGGTCCCCTATCATTGGTTGGCTTCTAACCTCCGTCAGTACCTTCCCACCTACGTATAGCAGCACACAGGCTGGGTGTTCAGGTGCTGGTGAGCTCGTTTAACCATAGCTTCCCACCAATTAATATATCCATCCATCATTACCTCAGTGGTCTGCTGTCATTTAGGACTTTGAACTTGTCGTTGGGAGTGTTCTTTGATCTGGGAAATTCAGGGGAGTGAAGGCATGCTCAGCCCTTGTGCGTAGGTGTGACCATCATGCTCATCCATAAAGGCACACACTCAAGACGCAGGCCTGACTGTGGTAGTAACACTTTACACCAGATATCGGGCATGCAGGAGCCCAGCCTGCACCAGCTACGAGACGGAATGCTGCGCCCAGCTGATTCGCATGATGCACCGAAATACATCACGCTGCCGCAACAATGTTTTATCTACCAACCCTAGGAGGGCCCAGAGAGCCACCGCCACACGGCCTTACATACCGTAAGTTGCCTGACCCTGCCATCATTCTGCCGAATCTACCGCTGCTGACCACGAGGTCCGTCCCGAAATGGCTGCTGCCATGAATGTTTATTTGGTTGCCTAGCAACCTTACGGAAGCCACTCTGCCTATTGGCCCGCTGCCTTCTCTTCCTGGAAGAGCCCCCACTGGAAGGCGCAAGCCGGCCCTCCCCTAAAGGCACAAGCCTGTCTGTGCCTGTCTAGGCTGGTCGGGCTGTGGACTGTGGCCCCTCTACAATTGTAAGTACCCTTTCCTTTATACCACCTCTCCTGCATGTGCCAGTCCAGCCACCTTCACACAAGGCTCCCGACTGTATATCTACAAACTACTGACCTGATGTGTGAGCGCAACTTGACCCCTATGCGACCGCACCTCTACTGTCAAGTCGCCACAATATCTTTGTTCCACGAGACTGCCCGTAAGATCTTGAGCACCATGCCTAGACTGGACTTTCCCTCATAACAGTGTCCAAGTTACAGGACTCACCCAGAGCATGCTACAGGTATAATATCACGTAACACTATATGGTATATCGAGCCTTCCACGCCCCTTCTTTGCAAGGGTATTGGATTGTCGTCTTAGTTAGTACAGTCTATTGTTCTGTGCACTGAACTTGCTTCGCCTTCTTGAAGTCCACAGATCGCTGAATTTTGCTCACGCCAGTCGCCTACCTGAGCATTGCAGCGTGATAGTTTTAATTAGCCTACACTTTATCTTGACCTTCAGCCTGTCCACAGACTGCCATATTTAACAGACGCTGCCATGCCTATTGACCTACCACATTGAATGCGTACCTACCCGGGCATGGAGCTACCTACAGGGTGCAGTACGAATTAAAATAGCACATCTCATAGCCTACTGTGACGAGTGTCACATGCTCTGTACCAACCTTTACCACTTGATCCTGACAGTGCGTTGCCATTGTGTCTACCTCACTAGCCTTTGTAACCTAAACAAACATGTTATTGCCACATCATGTCTCCAGAAATGAGCCTATCCTGTGATACTTTTATTCAGCCCATTCTATGAGATTTGCATTCTGCCCATTCTGTGATAACTGCATTCTGCCTATTCTGTGATACTTGCATTATGCCCATTCTGCAATACTTGCATTTTGCCCATTCTGTGATACTTGCATTTTGCCCATTCCGTGACAATTGCATTCAGCCCATTCTTTATTTGCATTTTGCCCATTCTGTGATAATTGCATTCTGCCCATTCCGTGATAATTGCATTCTGCCCATTTTGTGATACTTGCATTTTGCCCGCTCTGTGATATTTGCATTTGGCCCACTCCGTGATAATTGCATTCTACCCATTCTGTGATAAGTGCATTCTGCCCATTCTGTGATACTTGCATTTAGCCCACTCTGTGACAATTGCATTCAGCCCATTCTATATTTGCATTTTGCCGATTCTGTGATAATTGCATTCTGCCCATTCTGTGATAATTGCATTCTGCCCATTTTGTGATACTTGCATTTTGCCCACTACGTGATATTTGCATTTTGCCTATTCCGTGATATTTGCATTTTGCCCATTCTGTGATAATAGCATTCTGCCTACTCCACGATAATTGCTTTCAGCCTATACTGTGCCACGTGCATTTAGACCAATCTGTAACAATTGGAATTAGACTGTCCATTACAACCTGTGAAGCTCACTTTGTGACAACGCTGGCCCTGACTCTCCTATCAATATGAGCAAAATTCAGAGGAACCAGACAATCTCACTCTTATTAGGACTCTATGCCACTATGGCAACCATCACTACTTCATGCCCACCCCAGGACAGAAACAGGAGACTTAGAGCAAGACTGTCACAGCTCTATGAGCCTAAAACAAATTTCAAACGATCCCAAAATAGTACGCCTAAATGTAATACCTCCAAAGCCGGCGAACCTTTGACCAGACCAGGGCAGAAGGGTATGCTTAACAACCCTACCGCGACTCATGCCACCACCCTAAAAATTATTAAGAGTACCAACACCCCTTTAATTAAACTCCCACCTACCTCAAAACCAAACAGCACGTCCACCCTATCTGGAGCGCTCATTTATGCCAGATCACTCATGGCACATCCTACTGAAATCGCAGACATCCTAACCAAGGAAGACTTGGACTTGCTTGCTATAACAGAGTCCTTGCTCCATGAGGCAGCAGGACCCGCACTTATGTTAGCCATACCTGATGGCTACCAAATACTTAGAACTAACAGACCTAATGCCAGAGGTGGCGGTCTAGCTATCATCGCCAAAACTAACCTATCCACCAGATTGACCACCCCACTATCATGCCAATCATGCAAGATATTCACAGCCAAAATGCCCTTTTTTATAGGCAGGGTCACTATACATCTTTACTTCCTGGTCTACATGATTCTTGAGCGCGACAATCAGCGCCACTAATTCTGCAGCTTGTGCCGAAAAATGAGACCACAGCGGCACCTGTCTATTTTTCTCCATTATTTTAATAGGTTCTTAGAAGAACTGTAAATGACAAAAATCTCCCCAACTGCCAATGCATCTTCCTTCACCCTTGGAAGCTCGTCATAGAACTCCTCATAGTTCCAACAATCATGTGCGTGCTCACCCTCTGCCAGTGGTTCCAATACAAACATGTTAGGATTCACTATTCTGCATCTGACTATTTTAAATGCTGGATTCGATGTGACCACCCCATAGGCAGAAGTCCTTTGAGACGTCAACATTGTAACAGTGACCACAGCGGCTGCCAGAACTGTTCACATGAACATGACCCCTTAATACTGGGTCCAAAATCCCTCTATTATATACAAGAGATTTGTACTTCATATTAAAAAACATTTAATTCTACTGACACTCTTTATTGGACCATCCCTCCTGTAAATGCTATAATAGGTTCACTCTTGTTTAAATAATGCATTCCTGGTGTTTTGAGCATACTATGCCTTTACTAGTAAACTAAATCCCCACACTCAATTTGGTCCTTAAATCGTGACCCAATATATGAACATATGTCTGCCTAAACCATAATAATAACTGCTCAGACATGTCCCTTTCCTGTACATAGGCATATTACACCGGTATCTATTAACCGTACAAAATGTGCCTCTTATATTATTGTCAACCCTTAGTTTCCTCATGAGGATTGTTAGGCATCACCAATAACATTGATCATATTCAAATCTCTCATTAAGGATATCTCATATCCTTGTGTCTATAGACAGGATTCCCTCCATCAACAGTGTCTCCTCTCATTCTATAAGTCATTATTCTTCTCATATTTGTGCTTTGCTTTTGTCTACATTCTCTGCGCTTGTCTACTACACTGTTTGATTCTGAGCGACTCCATCTCCGTTCTGCTGCAATTATGCATGCATGTTGGAAGATCTCCCTCTCGAAATTGATTATTCTACACAAATCCTTAACTTCTACACATGCAAACAAAATAACCTGTCATACCACATGTTCAGTATATAAACAGAGGTCTCGCCATCTATCTTGCATACCTTGATTATCATTCTGTATGTTCTGAAACCCACTTGATTATTCTATAAGTGCTCCTAATTATTCTGGCAGCCCCTATCCTGAAAGCTTACCATTTTCCATGGTGCAAATCCACTGTTTTGTTTTAATCGATCTGCCTGTGGCTCTTCACCTGCGGCATACTTGCTGTTTGCTGTGAATCTGATTAGTTTCCATTAGTCAACATTGCCTCCTCAACGGCATACTAGGATAATTTTTTCTGCACTAACTTTGCCTCTTCACCCTTCCTGGCATCTCTTTCTGCTGTTCTTTTCTTGCAAAAGCCTGCAATAATGCATGATGGTCAGCTACATCTCCGACCACGATTTGGCTTCCATACCCACTAGCTTCTTGAGCTGCTTCTGCACGGGCTCTGTCAGCCCTTGACATCATTATAGCTCCCATATGTGATATATCCAGATACAGCACTCTAAGCGCTTTCCAGACTGCCGCCCTATAATTATTAAACACTGCTCCATCATGAGCAGTGCTCAACGCAGTAATACTCAAATATCCTGCCCTTGACAAAAGGTCATCAGCCCTTTCCCTACGAATAGCAGTCAGGAGACCCTTGATGTCCCTTATAGATATCATATTTTCTCCTGTCATTTTTCTAATTCATGTATCCATTTTCCAGCGCCAGAATTTAAACTCAAAAAGTCTGCACCTTGAATTATCCTTATTCATTTGCGGCCAAAGTACATATTGTGGGATGGCCCCCTCCCTTCTCTAACAGAAGAAATTGTGAATTCCCAAACTCGCATTTGTCACCCCTCATTTGTCTATCAGTGTCAGAGACACTGGTTCCGCACCGCCTTTTACCTGCCAATGACCTTAGCCTGCTCATATATTGTGACAATTCCCCCATTTGACCATGGGACTGCTTTTTAGGTCACTTTAGCCACGTCACTAATTCTGACGGCTGAAATATAAGGAGGTCTAATTCCGACCGTCTTACATTCTTACGCATTGAAATACACCCTTTAGGGCTACATGTGTTACCTTCGTCCTCATGAATAGGTTTTCTATTCTCGTTTGACATATCCTGTTCCTAATTGAGAAAAATGCGCACCTTATGTAAATAATGTTTTCCTTTCTGTACTGTTTTGAATTCAAATGTACATTCGGTGTACCCGACTTTTACCTTATTTACCCTGTTCGCTTGCCCTTTGTTTGGCATACCCTAACTGCCTTGTCTGCCCTGGGTCCGAGGCCTTGTTTGTTTTATTATTGAATTATGTTTGATACATGGTTCTGTTTCAACAAATATACTGTATAATTTTGTAAAAGCAGCCTCAGTAGAAGAGCTGGAAGCTCGAAACACGTGTCAGGCTGCAACGGTGCTGATTAAAACCAATTAATTTAATCTGCAATTGAGCTTGTTATCTTATGTGTGTGCGCAGCTTGATAGCAAACCCATTTTTTTCTCAATTTAATTCTCTAGTGGGTAATTTGGCAGGTTCCCACTGAAGCTCTCAGCCGCAGCCCATACACAGCCACCTAAATTGCCGTCTATGCGCTGTACCCTGCTGGCCCTTTCTCTGCCACTCTCTCCTTATATCCTGTTCCTAGTTTGTGTGATTTCTCTCTTCATCATCACCATTTAGAGTCAGTCTATTTAAAGACAGCTCCTTAGGTTTTAACACTACATAAGGCTCCCTTTATGCCATATAGCGGTGTACTCTTGAGTCGTTCCTTTTTACTCTTTGCCTCACGTCCTCGATACTTTGTACCATCGAGTTTGAGCAAAATCTGACCACCCATCCATTCGTTCTGTATAAGTGCTAACTCATCAGCCTTATCCTTTTTTCTCCTTTCCATCCCTCTCTCTATATCCCATCCTATATCTCTGGATATATTTTATTGCTTCTCTTCTTGTCGCATCACTTCTTGTCCCTCAGGACCTTTAGAGATTACATCTCTCAGTATTTTCCTCTGAGTCCTCATTGTTGCTTTGCGCAGGCGATTCATATGCCGGGTTACTATACCCCATTGCTGCTTTGAGCCCCCTTAATGGGCACATCCCGTCATTCTTCTTACGATCGCCGTCTGCTTCAGGCACGGTGGGTGGAGTGGAAGGCTGCTCACCCCCTCTGTGCATACATTAAGTATTCAATCTACAGGAGGCATGTCCTCTCGATCCTCCTGGTATATCTTCCAGAGCTCTAATCTCGCTAGTCGTTTGCCTCACTTTTTTCCTGTATATGCAGCATGCAAATATGTCATCATATGTTGCAGAACTGCTTTCGATAACGATCCCCCTTGCGACCATGGCATGAACATTTTGTCTGCGGTTCATTTAACCCATTGTGCACTGTACTGTCTAAGCTTGGGTGCGTGTTTCAGCAGCTGTTTGCAAAGGTGTATAAGCGGAGTAATAGCCTCCATTTTGACACGTCGCTCTGACTGTCAATACTCACCATTTACTCTTTGCAAATTTCAAAAATACTTTTTCAAGAAAATAACATATATGAGCGTGCACCAATCGTCGCAAACCCTCTATTATTATGTGTTTTTATTTTTAATCTGCTAAAAAAAACACAATCAATACAAATTCCTTAAATACACGCTTAGTTCTTTAACTCTTGCGTTTCTTCTTTTCATATTTATCTATCTCGTCTATTATTTCATCATTATTATACAATCACATAAAACAAACAGACAAACAAACACACTTGGCCGGCCACATGCATCTTAGTCTTTCTCCTCAAGAATTCCCCTTCCTCTAAAAATACTCCTATGGAGTCTGAACAGCCCTCCTTAAACCCGTCTTTAACCGGGTTCGTCTCCTACGTCTTTCTCGATGGGATTTTAGGTGCGTTTTTTTCTGTTACGTTCTTTAATACGCAGGTATCTAGGCGTACTCTTTCACGATACTTCTTAATTGCTTGGCCTCTCCTCGAGTCAATTTTACTCATATTTAACACTCATCGTTCTCAAGTTACATTATCCCCACCTCCCTCCATTACTTATTTTCCCCTTTATCATTTTCTTCACCCACTGCCCATTCACACTTTTGTCACCTCACTCAGTTTTACTCACCATTCTTGTTTTTCAACTTCCGACTCTCGGGGACGTACGCCTCCTCAGTAGCCTCTCCAACCTTCCGTTCGTTCAGGTTCATGTAGACACCAGGAGGGGTTTCTGCCTGAAAACAAGGGACCTGTCTAACCTCGATTTTACAAGACTTGCTTTATACTAAAACGCTATCTATAGGAGCTAAACGTCCTTTCAGCCGAATGGCAGCGGTTGTGCGATATTTCTGGACCCCAAAGCTTACTTATCTCGATGGGTATCTAACCATCCTCTCAGCTACCGCTTGAACTGGAGTTCCCAGCCCTTTAAGATGAGGTAGCAATACCCTTGAGATGGATGGTGGATGCAAACATTATTCAAACATCAATAATAGAAACGACTCAGGTAGTTTGCAAAAGGATAACTGTTTTAATATCAGTTATCTAAAACAGGGAGTACAACGGACATCAGCAGATGTCCCTCATGGTATCTGGTCATTGCATCTAATGCCATTCCATCTAATGCCATTCCATCGAATTTTTTCCATCTAAAAAATGTGCATCAAATGCATTTTTTTGGGGGGTAAAGGGTTAATTTGTGTTCAGGACAATTTTAAAGGGTAAAAAACGGGTTCAGGGGGGGTCCCCCCAAAAAAAGAAAAAGAAAAAAAAACGCATTCGATGCACATTTGTTAGATGGAAAAAAATGCGATGCAAATGCATTTAAATGCAAGTAATTCGATGCAATGACCATAAACCGTCCCTCATCACGATCTCAATGCATTTAATAAAAAAGCTTGTTTATATAACAAAAAAATTGTCATAGGTGACGTTAACCCACATACAACTAACGTCATCCTACGTGGCAAACTACAAAAACCTAGTCTCAAGTGTGATAGGGTCTAACAAGATCATCTAGGTATATGATCCATACTCGTTTAGGCAGTGGAATAAAGTAATAGGTTTCTTAACATCAGGTGGGGCAACTAAGCCATCCCCTCAACCAGGTCACTAGGAACGTCACTAAATACACAACGTTCCATTGGCTAAATAACTATAGGACCCTTGATCGTGCGGTCCCCTATCATTGGTTGGCTTCTAACCTCCGTCAGTACCTTCCCACCTACGTATAGCAGCACACAGGCTGGGTGTTCAGGTGCTGGTGAGCTCGTTTAACCATAGCTTCCCACCAATTAATATATCCATCCATCATTACCTCAGTGGTCTGCTGTCATTTAGGACTTTGAACTTGTCGTTGGGAGTGTTCTTTGATCTGGGAAATTCAGGGGAGTGAAGGCATGCTCAGCCCTTGTGCGTAGGTGTGACCATCATGCTCATCCATAAAGGCACGCACTCAAGACGCAGGCCTGACTGTGGTAGTAACACTTTACACCAGATATCGGGCATGCAGGAGCCCAGCCTGCACCAGCTACGAGACGGAATGCTGCGCCCAGCTGATTCGCATGATGCACCGAAATACATCACGCTGCCGCAACAATGTTTTATCTACCAACCCTAGGAGGGCCCAGAGAGCCACCGCCACACGGCCTTACATACCGTAAGTTGCCTGACCCTGCCATCATTCTGCCGAATCTACCGCTGCTGACCACGAGGTCCGTCCCGAAATGGCTGCTGCCATGAATGTTTATTTGGTTGCCTAGCAACCTTACGGAAGCCACTCTGCCTATTGGCCCGCTGCCTTCTCTTCCTGGAAGAGCCCCCACTGGAAGGCGCAAGCCGGCCCTCCCCTAAAGGCACAAGCCTGTCTGTGCCTGTCTAGGCTGGTCGGGCTGTGGACTGTGGCCCCTCTACAATTGTAAGTACCCTTTCCTTTATACCACCTCTCCTGCATGTGCCAGTCCAGCCACCTTCACACAAGGCTCCCGACTGTATATCTACAAACTACTGACCTGATGTGTGAGCGCAACTTGACCCCTATGCGACCGCACCTCTACTGTCAAGTCGCCACAATATCTTTGTTCCACGAGACTGCCCGTAAGATCTTGAGCACCATGCCTAGACTGGATTTTCCCTCATAACAGTGTCCAAGTTACAGGACTCACCCAGAGCATGCTACAGGTATAATATCACGTAACACTATATGGTATATCGAGCCTTCCACGCCCCTTCTTTGCAAGGGTATTGGATTGTCGTCTTAGTTAGTACAGTCTATTGTTCTGTGCACTGAACTTGCTTCGCCTTCTTGAAGTCCACAGATCGCTGAATTTTGCTCACGCCAGTCGCCTACCTGAGCATTGCAGCGTGATAGTTTTAATTAGCCTACACTTTATCTTGACCTTCAGCCTGTCCACAGACTGCCATATTTAACAGACGCTGCCATGCCTATTGACCTACCACATTGAATGCGTACCTACCCGGGCATGGAGCTACCTACAGGGTGCAGTACGAATTAAAATAGCACATCTCATAGCCTACTGTGACGAGTGTCACATGCTCTGTACCAACCTTTACCACTTGATCCTGACAGTGCGTTGCCATTGTGTCTACATCACTAGCCTTTGTAACCTAAACAAACATGTTATTGCCACATCATGTCTCCAGAAATGAGCCTATCCTGTGATACTTTTATTCAGCCCATTCTATGATATTTGCATTCTGCCCATTCTGTGATAACTGCATTCTGCCTATTCTGTGATACTTGCATTATGCCCATTCTGCAATACTTGCATTTTGCCCATTCTGTGATACTTGCATTTTGCCCATTCCGTGACAATTGCATTCAGCCCATTCTTTATTTGCATTTTGCCCATTCTGTGATAATTGCATTCTGCCCATTCCGTGATAATTGCATTCTGCCCATTTTGTGATACTTGCATTTTGCCCGCTCTGTGATATTTGCATTTGGCCCACTCCGTGATAATTGCATTCTACCCATTCTGTGATAAGTGCATTCTGCCCATTCTGTGATACTTGCATTTAGCCCACTCTGTGACAATTGCATTCAGCCCATTCTATATTTGCATTTTGCCGATTCTGTGATAATTGCATTCTGCCCATTCTGTGATAATTGCATTCTGCCCATTTTGTGATACTTGCATTTTGCCCACTACGTGATATTTGCATTTTGCCTATTCCGTGATATTTGCATTTTGCCCATTCTGTGATAATAGCATTCTGCCTACTCCACGATAATTGCTTTCAGCCTATACTGTGCCACGTGCATTTAGACCAATCTGTAACAATTGGAATTAGACTGTCCATTACAACCTGTGAAGCTCACTTTGTGACAACGCTGGCCCTGACTCTCCTATCAATATGAGCAAAATTCAGAGGAACCAGACAATCTCACTCTTATTAGGACTCTATGCCACTATGGCAACCATCACTACTTCATGCCCACCCCAGGACAGAAACAGGAGACTTAGAGCAAGACTGTCACAGCTCTATGAGCCTAAAACAAATTTCAAACGATCCCAAAATAGTACGCCTAAATGTAATACCTCCAAAGCCGGCGAACCTTTGACCAGACCAGGGCAGAAGGGTATGCTTAACAACCCTACCGCGACTCATGCCACCACCCTAAAAATTATTAAGAGTACCAACACCCCTTTAATTAAACTCCCACCTACCTCAAAACCAAACAGCACGTCCACCCTATCTGGAGCGCTCATTTATGCCAGATCACTCATGGCACATCCTACTGAAATCGCAGACATCCTAACCAAGGAAGACTTGGACTTGCTTGCTATAACAGAGTCCTTGCTCCATGAGGCAGCAGGACCCGCACTTATGTTAGCCATACCTGATGGCTACCAAATACTTAGAACTAACAGACCTAATGCCAGAGGTGGCGGTCTAGCTATCATCGCCAAAACTAACCTATCCACCAGATTGACCACCCCACTATCATGCCAATCATGCAAGATATTCACAGCCAAAATGCCCTTTTTTATAGGCAGGGTCACTATACATCTTTACTTCCTGGTCTACATGATTCTTGAGCGCGACAATCAGCGCCACTAATTCTGCAGCTTGTGCCGAAAAATGAGACCACAGCGGCACCTGTCTATTTTTCTCCATTATTTTAATAGGTTCTTAGAAGAACTGTAAATGACAAAAATCTCCCCAACTGCCAATGCATCTTCCTTCACCCTTGGAAGCTCGTCATAGAACTCCTCATAGTTCCAACAATCATGTGCGTGCTCACCCTCTGCCAGTGGTTCCAATACAAACATGTTAGGATTCACTATTCTGCATCTGACTATTTTAAATGCTGGATTCGATGTGACCACCCCATAGGCAGAAGTCCTTTGAGACGTCAACATTGTAACAGTGACCACAGCGGCTGCCAGAACTGTTCACATGAACATGACCCCTTAATACTGGGTCCAAAATCCCTCTATTATATACAAGAGATTTGTACTTCATATTAAAAAACATTTAATTCTACTGACACTCTTTATTGGACCATCCCTCCTGTAAATGCTATAATAGGTTCACTCTTGTTTAAATAATGCATTCCTGGTGTTTTGAGCATACTATGCCTTTACTAGTAAACTAAATCCCCACACTCAATTTGGTCCTTAAATCGTGACCCAATATATGAACATATGTCTGCCTAAACCATAATAATAACTGCTCAGACATGTCCCTTTCCTGTACATAGGCATATTACACCGGTATCTATTAACCGTACAAAATGTGCCTCTTATATTATTGTCAACCCTTAGTTTCCTCATGAGGATTGTTAGGCATCACCAATAACATTGATCATATTCAAATCTCTCATTAAGGATATCTCATATCCTTGTGTCTATAGACAGGATTCCCTCCATCAACAGTGTCTCCTCTCATTCTATAAGTCATTATTCTTCTCATATTTGTGCTTTGCTTTTGTCTACATTCTCTGCGCTTGTCTACTACACTGTTTGATTCTGAGCGACTCCATCTCCGTTCTGCTGCAATTATGCATGCATGTTGGAAGATCTCCCTCTCGAAATTGATTATTCTACACAAATCCTTAACTTCTACACATGCAAACAAAATAACCTGTCATACCACATGTTCAGTATATAAACAGAGGTCTCGCCATCTATCTTGCATACCTTGATTATCATTCTGTATGTTCTGAAACCCACTTGATTATTCTATAAGTGCTCCTAATTATTCTGGCAGCCCCTATCCTGAAAGCTTACCATTTTCCATGGTGCAAATCCACTGTTTTGTTTTAATCGATCTGCCTGTGGCTCTTCACCTGCGGCATACTTGCTGTTTGCTGTGAATCTGATTAGTTTCCATTAGTCAACATTGCCTCCTCAACGGCATACTAGGATAATTTTTTCTGCACTAACTTTGCCTCTTCACCCTTCCTGGCATCTCTTTCTGCTGTTCTTTTCTTGCAAAAGCCTGCAATAATGCATGATGGTCAGCTACATCTCCGACCACGATTTGGCTTCCATACCCACTAGCTTCTTGAGCTGCTTCTGCACGGGCTCTGTCAGCCCTTGACATCATTATAGCTCCCATATGTGATATATCCAGATACAGCACTCTAAGCGCTTTCCAGACTGCCGCCCTATAATTATTAAACACTGCTCCATCATGAGCAGTGCTCAACGCAGTAATACTCAAATATCCTGCCCTTGACAAAAGGTCATCAGCCCTTTCCCTACGAATAGCAGTCAGGAGACCCTTGATGTCCCTTATAGATATCATATTTTCTCCTGTCATTTTTCTAATTCATGTATCCATTTTCCAGCGCCAGAATTTAAACTCAAAAAGTCTGCACCTTGAATTATCCTTATTCATTTGCGGCCAAAGTACATATTGTGGGATGGCCCCCTCCCTTCTCTAACAGAAGAAATTGTGAATTCCCAAACTCGCATTTGTCACCCCTCATTTGTCTATCAGTGTCAGAGACACTGGTTCCGCACCGCCTTTTACCTGCCAATGACCTTAGCCTGCTCATATATTGTGACAATTCCCCCATTTGACCATGGGACTGCTTTTTAGGTCACTTTAGCCACGTCACTAATTCTGACGGCTGAAATATAAGGAGGTCTAATTCCGACCGTCTTACATTCTTACGCATTGAAATACACCCTTTAGGGCTACATGTGTTACCTTCGTCCTCATGAATAGGTTTTCTATTCTCGTTTGACATATCCTGTTCCTAATTGAGAAAAATGCGCACCTTATGTAAATAATGTTTTCCTTTCTGTACTGTTTTGAATTCAAATGTACATTCGGTGTACCCGACTTTTACCTTATTTACCCTGTTCGCTTGCCCTTTGTTTGGCATACCCTAACTGCCTTGTCTGCCCTGGGTCCGAGGCCTTGTTTGTTTTATTATTGAATTATGTTTGATACATGGTTCTGTTTCAACAAATATACTGTATAATTTTGTAAAAGCAGCCTCAGTAGAAGAGCTGGAAGCTCGAAACACGTGTCAGGCTGCAACGGTGCTGATTAAAACCAATTAATTTAATCTGCAATTGAGCTTGTTATCTTATGTGTGTGCGCAGCTTGATAGCAAACCCATTTTTTTCTCAATTTAATTCTCTAGTGGGTAATTTGGCAGGTTCCCACTGAAGCTCTCAGCCGCAGCCCATACACAGCCACCTAAATTGCCGTCTATGCGCTGTACCCTGCTGGCCCTTTCTCTGCCACTCTCTCCTTATATCCTGTTCCTAGTTTGTGTGATTTCTCTCTTCATCATCACCATTTAGAGTCAGTCTATTTAAAGACAGCTCCTTAGGTTTTAACACTACATAAGGCTCCCTTTATGCCATATAGCGGTGTACTCTTGAGTCGTTCCTTTTTACTCTTTGCCTCACGTCCTCGATACTTTGTACCATCGAGTTTGAGCAAAATCTGACCACCCATCCATTCGTTCTGTATAAGTGCTAACTCATCAGCCTTATCCTTTTTTCTCCTTTCCATCCCTCTCTCTATATCCCATCCTATATCTCTGGATATATTTTATTGCTTCTCTTCTTGTCGCATCACTTCTTGTCCCTCAGGACCTTTAGAGATTACATCTCTCAGTATTTTCCTCTGAGTCCTCATTGTTGCTTTGCGCAGGCGATTCATATGCCGGGTTACTATACCCCATTGCTGCTTTGAGCCCCCTTAATGGGCACATCCCGTCATTCTTCTTACGATCGCCGTCTGCTTCAGGCACGGTGGGTGGAGTGGAAGGCTGCTCACCCCCTCTGTGCATACATTAAGTATTCAATCTACAGGAGGCATGTCCTCTCGATCCTCCTGGTATATCTTCCAGAGCTCTAATCTCGCTAGTCGTTTGCCTCACTTTTTTCCTGTATATGCAGCATGCAAATATGTCATCATATGTTGCAGAACTGCTTTCGATAACGATCCCCCTTGCGACCATGGCATGAACATTTTGTCTGCGGTTCATTTAACCCATTGTGCACTGTACTGTCTAAGCTTGGGTGCGTGTTTCAGCAGCTGTTTGCAAAGGTGTATAAGCGGAGTAATAGCCTCCATTTTGACACGTCGCTCTGACTGTCAATACTCACCATTTACTCTTTGCAAATTTCAAAAATACTTTTTCAAGAAAATAACATATATGAGCGTGCACCAATCGTCGCAAACCCTCTATTATTATGTGTTTTTATTTTTAATCTGCTAAAAAAAACACAATCAATACAAATTCCTTAAATACACGCTTAGTTCTTTAACTCTTGCGTTTCTTCTTTTCATATTTATCTATCTCGTCTATTATTTCATCATTATTATACAATCACATAAAACAAACAGACAAACAAACACACTTGGCCGGCCACATGCATCTTAGTCTTTCTCCTCAAGAATTCCCCTGCCTCTAAAAATACTCCTATGGAGTCTGAACAGCCCTCCTTAAACCCGTCTTTAACCGGGTTCGTCTCCTACGTCTTTCTCGATGGGATTTTAGGTGCGTTTTTTTCTGTTACGTTCTTTAATACGCAGGTATCTAGGCGTACTCTTTCACGATACTTCTTAATTGCTTGGCCTCTCCTCGAGTCAATTTTACTCATATTTAACACTCATCGTTCTCAAGTTACATTATCCCCACCTCCCTCCATTACTTATTTTCCCCTTTATCATTTTCTTCACCCACTGCCCATTCACACTTTTGTCACCTCACTCAGTTTTACTCACCATTCTTGTTTTTCAACTTCCGACTCTCGGGGACGTACGCCCCCTCAGTAGCCTCTCCAACCTTCCGTTCGTTCAGGTTCATGTAGACACCAGGAGGGGTTTCTGCCTGAAAACAAGGGACCTGTCTAACCTCGATTTTACAAGACTTGCTTTATACTAAAACGCTATCTATAGGAGCTAAACGTCCTTTCAGCCGAATGGCAGCGGTTGTGCGATATTTCTGGACCCCAAAGCTTACTTATCTCGATGGGTATCTAACCATCCTCTCAGCTACCGCTTGAACTGGAGTTCCCAGCCCTTTAAGATGAGGTAGCAATACCCTTGAGATGGATGGTGGATGCAAACATTATTCAAACATCAATAATAGAAACGACTCAGGTAGTTTGCAAAAGGATAACTGTTTTAATATCAGTTATCTAAAACAGGGAGTACAACGGACATCAGCAGATGTCCCTCATGGTATCTGGTCATTGCATCTAATGCCATTCCATCTAATGCCATTCCATCGAATTTTTTCCATCTAAAAAATGTGCATCAAATGCATTTTTTTGGGGGGTAAAGGGTTAATTTGTGTTCAGGACAATTTTAAAGGGTAAAAAACGGGTTCAGGGGGGGTCCCCCCAAAAAAAGAAAAAGAAAAAAAAACGCATTCGATGCACATTTGTTAGATGGAAAAAAATGCGATGCAAATGCATTTAAATGCAAGTAATTCGATGCAATGACCATAAACCGTCCCTCATCACGATCTCAATGCATTTAATAAAAAAGCTTGTTTATATAACAAAAAAATTGTCATAGGTGACGTTAACCCACATACAACTAACGTCATCCTACGTGGCAAACTACAAAAACCTAGTCTCAAGTGTGATAGGGTCTAACAAGATCATCTAGGTATATGATCCATACTCGTTTAGGCAGTGGAATAAAGTAATAGGTTTCTTAACATCAGGTGGGGCAACTAAGCCATCCCCTCAACCAGGTCACTAGGAACGTCACTAAATACACAACGTTCCATTGGCTAAATAACTATAGGACCCTTGATCGTGCGGTCCCCTATCATTGGTTGGCTTCTAACCTCCGTCAGTACCTTCCCACCTACGTATAGCAGCACACAGGCTGGGTGTTCAGGTGCTGGTGAGCTCGTTTAACCATAGCTTCCCACCAATTAATATATCCATCCATCATTACCTCAGTGGTCTGCTGTCATTTAGGACTTTGAACTTGTCGTTGGGAGTGTTCTTTGATCTGGGAAATTCAGGGGAGTGAAGGCATGCTCAGCCCTTGTGCGTAGGTGTGACCATCATGCTCATCCATAAAGGCACGCACTCAAGACGCAGGCCTGACTGTGGTAGTAACACTTTACACCAGATATCGGGCATGCAGGAGCCCAGCCTGCACCAGCTACGAGACGGAATGCTGCGCCCAGCTGATTCGCATGATGCACCGAAATACATCACGCTGCCGCAACAATGTTTTATCTACCAACCCTAGGAGGGCCCAGAGAGCCACCGCCACACGGCCTTACATACCGTAAGTTGCCTGACCCTGCCATCATTCTGCCGAATCTACCGCTGCTGACCACGAGGTCCGTCCCGAAATGGCTGCTGCCATGAATGTTTATTTGGTTGCCTAGCAACCTTACGGAAGCCACTCTGCCTATTGGCCCGCTGCCTTCTCTTCCTGGAAGAGCCCCCACTGGAAGGCGCAAGCCGGCCCTCCCCTAAAGGCACAAGCCTGTCTGTGCCTGTCTAGGCTGGTCGGGCTGTGGACTGTGGCCCCTCTACAATTGTAAGTACCCTTTCCTTTATACCACCTCTCCTGCATGTGCCAGTCCAGCCACCTTCACACAAGGCTCCCGACTGTATATCTACAAACTACTGACCTGATGTGTGAGCGCAACTTGACCCCTATGCGACCGCACCTCTACTGTCAAGTCGCCACAATATCTTTGTTCCACGAGACTGCCCGTAAGATCTTGAGCACCATGCCTAGACTGGACTTTCCCTCATAACAGTGTCCAAGTTACAGGACTCACCCAGAGCATGCTACAGGTATAATATCACGTAACACTATATGGTATATCGAGCCTTCCACGCCCCTTCTTTGCAAGGGTATTGGATTGTCGTCTTAGTTAGTACAGTCTATTGTTCTGTGCACTGAACTTGCTTCGCCTTCTTGAAGTCCACAGATCGCTGAATTTTGCTCACGCCAGTCGCCTACCTGAGCATTGCAGCGTGATAGTTTTAATTAGCCTACACTTTATCTTGACCTTCAGCCTGTCCACAGACTGCCATATTTAACAGACGCTGCCATGCCTATTGACCTACCACATTGAATGCGTACCTACCCGGGCATGGAGCTACCTACAGGGTGCAGTACGAATTAAAATAGCACATCTCATAGCCTACTGTGACGAGTGTCACATGCTCTGTACCAACCTTTACCACTTGATCCTGACAGTGCGTTGCCATTGTGTCTACATCACTAGCCTTTGTAACCTAAACAAACATGTTATTGCCACATCATGTCTCCAGAAATGAGCCTATCCTGTGATACTTTTATTCAGCCCATTCTATGATATTTGCATTCTGCCCATTCTGTGATAACTGCATTCTGCCTATTCTGTGATACTTGCATTATGCCCATTCTGCAATACTTGCATTTTGCCCATTCTGTGATACTTGCATTTTGCCCATTCCGTGACAATTGCATTCAGCCCATTCTTTATTTGCATTTTGCCCATTCTGTGATAATTGCATTCTGCCCATTCCGTGATAATTGCATTCTGCCCATTTTGTGATACTTGCATTTTGCCCGCTCTGTGATATTTGCATTTGGCCCACTCCGTGATAATTGCATTCTACCCATTCTGTGATAAGTGCATTCTGCCCATTCTGTGATACTTGCATTTAGCCCACTCTGTGACAATTGCATTCAGCCCATTCTATATTTGCATTTTGCCGATTCTGTGATAATTGCATTCTGCCCATTCTGTGATAATTGCATTCTGCCCATTTTGTGATACTTGCATTTTGCCCACTACGTGATATTTGCATTTTGCCTATTCCGTGATATTTGCATTTTGCCCATTCTGTGATAATAGCATTCTGCCTACTCCACGATAATTGCTTTCAGCCTATACTGTGCCACGTGCATTTAGACCAATCTGTAACAATTGGAATTAGACTGTCCATTACAACCTGTGAAGCTCACTTTGTGACAACGCTGGCCCTGACTCTCCTATCAATATGAGCAAAATTCAGAGGAACCAGACAATCTCACTCTTATTAGGACTCTATGCCACTATGGCAACCATCACTACTTCATGCCCACCCCAGGACAGAAACAGGAGACTTAGAGCAAGACTGTCACAGCTCTATGAGCCTAAAACAAATTTCAAACGATCCCAAAATAGTACGCCTAAATGTAATACCTCCAAAGCCGGCGAACCTTTGACCAGACCAGGGCAGAAGGGTATGCTTAACAACCCTACCGCGACTCATGCCACCACCCTAAAAATTATTAAGAGTACCAACACCCCTTTAATTAAACTCCCACCTACCTCAAAACCAAACAGCACGTCCACCCTATCTGGAGCGCTCATTTATGCCAGATCACTCATGGCACATCCTACTGAAATCGCAGACATCCTAACCAAGGAAGACTTGGACTTGCTTGCTATAACAGAGTCCTTGCTCCATGAGGCAGCAGGACCCGCACTTATGTTAGCCATACCTGATGGCTACCAAATACTTAGAACTAACAGACCTAATGCCAGAGGTGGCGGTCTAGCTATCATCGCCAAAACTAACCTATCCACCAGATTGACCACCCCACTATCATGCCAATCATGCAAGATATTCACAGCCAAAATGCCCTTCTCAAGTAACTGAACTGTAAATATCCACTTGGTATACAGGCCCCCGGGTCCTTTGGGCACCTTCGAGGAGGACCTAACGAACCTTCTAGCTAATAGCACAAAAGATTCCTCTCAGACTCTGCTGATGGGGGACTTCAATCTGGGCTTCAATGACCCTGATAATAAACATGCTCAATCAGTAGCAACTATACTGACGGATTATGGGCTGACACAAAAAGTCCTTACCTCTACGCATACTAGAGGAAGGAATCTTGATTGGGTGGTCGATCTGAACTGTAACATTTCTATCACCAACATTGACCCGCAATCTTGGACAGACCACTACCTAATCTCCTTCTCCGCCACTCTAGATCTTCTTAGCCCTAAATCCATTATCATGGCACCACCACTCCCTACTAGAAGTAAAAAGGACATCACAGCAGAAAAATTATTCCATCATCTCCTTCCTTCCATTAACAACCTGGCCAGCAATGCAGACCCCAACATTCTAGTTGAGGCTTTCAACAAATCCATGACCAAGGCGCTGGATATTATCGCACCTACCAAACTTCGCAAAGGTAGACAAAAAGCACACCTTAATGCATGGTTCATGCCCCAACTCAAAGAATTAAGGCTCCAAAAAAGAAAGCTTCAATCTACTTGGCGTCATTCTCCGACCACTGAGAATAAAACTAAGCTAGCTGACCACTCCAAATTCCATAAAAAAAGAAATAATTAGCACAAAAAAAAATACTTTCAATGATAGAATCTTAAAGGCTAAGTCCAACACCAAGGAATTATTCACTATCCTCTAGGAAATGGAAGCTCCGGTCCCGCCCGTTGACAACGCCCCTAAAGATAAGCACCGACATACAAAATGCTTTGTCGAATAAAATTGCTTCCCTCCAATCAAAAATAGTGATTAAAAAGGCCTCCTTGCCCCCCTCGGAGCAGCAACCCACTGACTAACCTATACCGGTCAGAACCACCACACCCTTCATATTCACTAAAATTTCTATCCTTGAGACGGAGAAAATTATCCTCTCCCTAAAACCATCCAATTGCAAGGGAGATAGCTGCCCGGCCCAAATTATAAAGGACGCAGCTAGAGACCTATCCCCTTTTATCTCGAAGCTTATTAATTCCTCTTTCAAAACTAATACAGTGCCAAATAACCTCAAAGAATCCTGGATTCTCCCTCTGCTAAAAAAACAAACGTTGGACCCCTCCATCCCGACCGACTACAGACCCACTACTAGAGTCCCATTCCTTCTAAAAATAATTGACAGAGTAGCCTACCTTCAAATTCAAGACCACCATGAAGCCAACCCCCTATTAGGAACACGTCAATCTGGCTTCCGCCCTCTACATGGCACGGAAACAGCCTTCATTGATCGAAAGACCCAAATCAACAAGTTGAAGGACAATGGGAAAACAGCTATGCTACTCCTCCTTGATCTATCTGCAGCCTTCGATCTGGTGGATCATGCAGTCTTATGCAATCACCTCAGGTCGGCTGCACATTTCTCAAGTGATGCAATACTCTGGGTTCAGTCCTTCCTGGCAAACCGTACGATGAAAGTCTTCTCTCCCTCAGCCTGCGCTGACCCCATACTAACGCCATGCAGTGTACAACAGGGATCCTGTGTCTCACCCACCATGTATAACATCTTTACTAAGCCCCTATTCGACAAGTTGGACAGACTGGGTATCACCTTCACTAACTATGCAGATGACACTCAGATCCTTATTCCCCTTTCGGGCAACTTTCTCGAGGACACGGCCTTAGTAAACAGGATATACCTCCTCATCCAGGCATGGATGGCATCCAATGGCCTCTGCCTGAATGACGACAAAACCGTGATACTGATCCTAGGTTCAGAGACGATTCTAAAAAACAACCCAGCCCTAGTTATGCCTCTTTCAATATTGATAGCAACTCCATCAAGGTAATGTCAGTAGTTAAAATGTTAGGTTTCTACCTCGATTCCACATTAACCTTGAAGAAACAAGTCAACGCACTAGCATCTTCAACTGCCTACATCTGTAAGCTTATTCGGGCAAGCAGAACTTTCCTCTCCGAAACTAGCTGTGTCACCCTGGCCAATGCACTTATAATGTCCAAACGGGACTATTGCAACGCATTGTACTCAGGCGCCAACAAATACATCACTGACAAAATCCAAAGGCTGCAAAATAACGCCCTACGCGCAGCCCTAAATATCCCCAACAGAGAGGACATCTCAAATTCAGAAGAGATGTCCATTGGTTAAACATAAAGGACAGGATCCTTCTCAAGCCAGTTTCACTCACTTCCAAGTGTCTGAACAACATAGCACCACCATAACTCTCAGAAAGAATAAACAGGAGAACCTGCACATGACCAATGAGATCGACCAAGTCAAAGCAGCCTTTGCATGGAATGTACTGCCTCTACACATCAGAACAGAACAACCTTACACTAAATTCAGACGTAACATGCTGAATTGGTTACACAAAAACGATTGTTATAACGCAGTACGGTACCTGATACCTACCACCCTATATTTGCTCCACGACCAGCTGGCCGCCCTTGCGTCAGCCTTGACTGTCTACCGCACCTACTGATCCTATTACTGCCTGTACGATTTGACTTTTTTTATGTAAGATGTAACCTATTGCACCACTCCCTCACTGTAACCTGCAAGTGGTTGCAAACTATACCTTTGTTTGCCTGTATCCTTACATTGCCTGTAACTAAGCTCAAGTATACCTGTACTGCTTTCTTTTGCGCCCAGCTACCCTAGGGTTCGGTGCGCATCACCAAATAAATAAACAAACAAACAACTTCTCCCCACGTGACGGAAGACCACGAAATTGAGCTTCTAGTGTATTAAAATACTATTTTCTAATAGACTTCTGATGTCTTGTTTTTGTCCATGCCTTCTGAACAGGAGCTCCATTCTTTCACACGATTGGTATCCAATGTCAGCTCACCCCCGCCTGATACTGTCATGATGCCTACCCCCGGGGATCCAGACCAGGTCCAGCAACCCCGGAAGCAGGCATCAAGTTCTTTTGGGCAAGCCCAAAAACCCCTGCTAGGGGCTGTTTGGGTGCGGTCCTGGCGCTTATGGCGCCAGGCTCATATGGAAAGTCAGTTCTGGCGCCATAGGCGCCAGGCTCATAGAGTAGAACTTACCTGATGCAGACCATGCTGCAAGCTTACCTGATGCAGACCATGCTGCAAGAGCTCCAAGCCAAATGAGGCTTGGAAGGGACTATTTTACCTAGGGACTATTTTTTACTAGGGTGGCGCTGGGGAGGAATACTTACCTCGGACTACTTTGGAGGCTATTTAAACCACGCCCAAAGAGCAGCACATGCTTCGTGTTATTCTGCATCCAGCAGCGTAACGCTCACCGTGCCTGCAAGTCTACATCTAGCCTTCTGCCACGCCCGCCTCGAGTTTGGAGCTCCTAGAAAAAGGGAGAAAGAAGGAGAAAAGGTTAGAACAAGAGCAATACCTTTGATCCTTACCTAAATTCCCGATCCATCGCGCCTTCGAGCTGGAAGAAAGAAGTTATTTTATGCGCGTCGCCTCGCCTGCTGCAGCACCGCGCTGAACTCACCGGCCTTCGCAACATCCTCACATTCTACTGCATCCTCCTGCATGTTCCCACCGCATTCCGGCACCTAAGGAGTAGACAAGAACAGCAAGGTGAGCCAAGGGAATACACAGAGGAATATTAGTATCCCCCCATAGACTTACCTGATTTTACCACCGGGGGTAATGTTCCTCTTCATGGGTCGGCGCAGCTTCCACTGCATCTTCGCCGAACCCTGGCCCCTAAGGGGAAACAAAAGGACAGCAAGGTGAAACAAAGGGACTATCAAGGGGAACCCTCCTCACCACATTAGACTTACCTGATTTTACCGCCGGAGGTATTATGCCCCGAGAGTTCATACTTTCTCTCAGTGCCTGAATAAGGGAGAAAGCAACAGGTTACATATTGACATTATTTATCGAACTGTGTTGGAAATACAAATCCTTACCACAATATTACCGGTTGCCACGAGGAACTCTTCACTAGGGTCAAGCTGCAATCTGCAAGGAATCGGACAAGAGTGAAAGTCAGGCATTTGAACTCTTACGAAATTTATACCTATGGCGTCTTGCCGGGAATCACAGAGTCAATATTGTTCTGGAACTCACTAATTCCTTCGAGCCAGTGAAGCAACTGGTTATCTACGCACCCCTGCGCTCAATGCAGGATGGAGAGCTCATCTTTTCAAATCATCAGGTGAGACTATAAGAGGGAACATCCAAGGTGATCAGTAGGGAAAACAGCGGGGCGGGGGGATTTACGCTCAACTCCACGGGTGGTTAATTCCCTTTCTCCATTTGCAGAAGAATATTCCTACGGGCCAAGCAAACGAAGCTACGTGGGCCAGTCCAGTCCGTCATCTCGGCCCTACGGGTCACATTGGTGGAGACCGCAGCTGTCCAGTTCAGATCGACGCCTCTGTGGGAGCCAGGTGAGCGTAACAGATACGACCTTGGCTTCTTGGCTCATCCAGCCTTGCCTTTCTGAGATTCGCCTGTAATTCACTTGTTTTTCTAACTGCGGCATACTGGAAAAAATGCCTTACTTATTTTGCTCAGCTCTGCTGTTGTACATAGTGGAAACAATTCTTTACTGACTTATATATATGTGTATATTGGTGCATGCCACAATCTATCCACTATAAAGCTAGCTTCAAGAGTCGTCTGCTTGCATTTCTTTGCATACGTACACGTGTAAAACAGCTCAATATTTTAATCTATCCTGGTACATAAGCTTCTTCATCTTGATCCCGAAATGTCACTTGTGTCCGATACTTCCTTGATGCTTTATAGAATTGCCTGCATTCTCTCATCTCTGAATCTCTTCTATGCACGTCAGTCTTGCGTTGTGTGACGTCACCATTCATTTACGCCATTCATTTGTCCTGTTCCTTCTGGAATTTCATTCGAATGACCATCGTACTGTCTCGTATGTAGATATGGCCTTTTCAATGAAAACCTTGCTTCCCAGATTCTCCTAGGTATCAGTATTTTTACTGGTACTGCACGTGTCTCACACTCTGGCTCCCAACATATAGGCACGATGGGCGAGGTGGTTGAGGTGGGGTTACTTGACTCCTTCTCTACACAATCATGAAGCAAAGAGGAAAATCCATTCAGCCTCGAGCATAGAGCTTTATCCCTAAGTAAACTGAACTTAGTTAAGGGTGAAGGGGACAAGGAAGTAAGATGGTCTGATCTGGAGTAACCTAAGGATAGGACGCCAGATCCTATAGCATGTCCAGAGAATCCTAAAGAACGATTGTATAGTGAGAAGGGAGAATCACTGACATAGGTGGGTAGGTTAAGATCGTTGGCAGGGAGGAGACTGTCAGGAACCATTGTCCCCATTATGTATAGGCAGACGATGGGAGCCAATTGCCGCTTAGGGTTTACGCAGTTTCCCTAATTGAAAAAAGGGTGAGCAAGACCACAGTCTATTCCATGGCAGCAGATGGATAAGGATAATTTAAGATGCAAACTCCCGAGTTTGACATCAGGTGCAGGAATATGGATATGAGAATTAGAAAATATGACAGGAGGAAATACCTTGGCAATAGGAGACATTAAGGGTCTCTTAGCAGCCATTCTTGGAGAAAGAGCTGATGACATATGGAAGAGAGCAGGCTATTCAAGTGCGACAGCACAGAACACAGCGCACAATGGAGCACTGTTTAATAATTGTAGAGCAGATGTCTGGAGGGCTCTCAGGGTACAGTATCCTGACACATCAGACATGGGTGCAATCATGACACTAAGATGAAAGAAGAGGAAGATCCTCTTGCTTACATTCAGGACATTCAAGAGTGTTGGACTCTTGAAACACAGGAAACGTGGGAAGAAACAGTGGCATTATTTTTACTACTTTTTATGTGAAGGGTTGCCTGAGCAAGTACAGAGGCAAATGAAAATGCAAGTGGGAGTGGAAGCAAAGCCATGGGCAGAAATCCAGTTGACAGTAGTGCATCACTGTTGGCTGTTGCAGGAGAAAAACAAGAAGAGAGATGAGGCTAGGAAACTCGAGGAAGCTAAATTAGTTCAGAAGAAATTGTCAAAATATGCATTAGAAGGGGTGGTATTGACAAGCGGAGAAGGGCTGGGAGTACAGCAAGCAGTGGGTACATCACAGGCAGACAATCAGCGCCCAATGGACCAAGGAGGGAATGGGTTTGTACCACGAGGTAGAGGCATGGGATACAGAGGAAGGGGTGGATTCCCAAACAATAAAGGTGGGTTTCAGAATGCACATAATGAGAATCAGAATGTATAAGGAGGACTAGTCCGAAGGGCTCCTCCTGTATGTTGGACTTGTGGGATGACAGGGCCCATTGCGCTTATATGTGGGAGCCAACGGTATGTAATGATGAATTCTCAAGAGGGGGGACAGCTTATCCTCCAGCATATAGCTCACAAGCTAGGGAAGGGTTCGCCCAAGATCAGACAGTGTATCAGACACAGACGCTGCAACTGCAACAGGCACAGCAACCACAGCAAGCGCAAATTAATTCACTGCAAGTGCAGTTGCAGCAAGACGCTATGCAGATAGAGCTGAATGTAAACACAGGACAGTTATTGACACCTAGAATGAGGGATGTCATTGTGGTGGGAGCAAATACTTTCACGGGCACAATGGTATGCATGTATCCATATTAGAACAGCTCACAGGGTTCAGTACTATCAGTGATACCAGACCCCCAAGAGGAACCAAGGGTCGATGGGACTATAGGAGGCACATTTTTTTTGTTTCTAGTAGGCGCTGGGGCTACTCGTTGATGCATACGAGAGTGAAAATATCCAATGTAGGGAATTGCCATGAATGCTCAAGGGTTCTCTGGAGCTATGAGTCGAGTTCTTTTTACTGATGAATTGGCAGTGTCTATAGGCAGGTGTGATATGTCTATGATATGTCTGTTCCATTGTTGTATTCACGGCAGACACCAGTTAACATTTTGGGAAGAGGTTTAATGACAAAACTCAACATGATGATATCTTTACAAAGGGATAGTGTGTTCCACTCCTGGAATACATTATATGAATGTGGGTGAATTTATATTGGCATTTACAGGGCAAATGGCTCTGCAAGGCGTACCAAAAGAGCCAGAGGTATTCCTTTATGGGGTGAGCATTCTGTTGACATGGCTACCTGGCTTAGTGGGAAGGACTATGAGAATACCTGATTCATTTTTGTTTAGACCACAGATACCAATGGAGGAAGAGGGGGGACAGCCCATCCCTATAAAATTAGATGCAGCCATAGTACAAAGGGAAATGGCAATGCTTGAAGGAACAGATGATGAGGGTAGACCATGGAGAACAATGGTAGCTATTGAATAAGGGTGTAGGTTGACTGGCGTCACTGATGACATGTTTAGAAAAGACCCAACAGATGATGAAGTAGTGTTCTTTATGAGCATTACACATTGCATTAGAATAGAGAAAAAAGGGAGACAAAAAGGGAGAGAAAAGAACCCACAGCGAATGTCAATAATGCTGCAGCGTCCAGCATTTTTTGATGAAGATTTGGAGAAAGTGCCAAGCGCTTTATGGACTACAGGCCCTTATGACGTAGGGGGAAGTTAGAATAAAACTGAAACCAGGAGCAATTTTACCTCCACCAAGACAGTACCCAATGTCTCGAGAGGCGGATGAGGGTATTTTTAAGACTATTTCAACACTGATGGAATAAGGTATCCTGGTGCCATCGGAATCATTGTGCAACACTGCGGTGTACCCTGTGAAAAAAATCAAAGGGAGGGTCATGGAGATTTATACAAGATATGAGACTAATTAACCAGATTGTAGAGGCAGAGTTTCATTTAGTTCCTAACCCGGCGACGATACTATGCAGTATCCCAGTAGAAGCACAATATATCACAGTGATCGACTTGAAAAATGTGTTTTTCTCAATCCCGTTGTACAAAGACTCACAAGACTTGACTTCATTTACGTTCCGCCAAACTCTCCTGAAACATACCAGGCTGCCCCAAGGGTACTGTGCGTCCCCATCGATCTTTAATAGGGTCCTACAGATGGACCTAGGCAATATTGAGTTCAAGAGCACTGTGATACAGTACATAGATGACATTTTCATTTGTAGCACTAAAGCAGACAAGACTCAATTCAGTTGATGACTATTCTAGCAGACAAGGGATACAAGGTACAAAGAGAAGCTACAGTACTGTCCATAAGAGGTGTTATACATAGGCCAATTGATTTCACAGGGAAATACGGAAACAACTGAAAGAGCGGAGGCGATCATGAAGACTGCAACATCGCACACGGTAAAGCAGATGCAACAGTTTTTGGGGCTATGTAATTATTTAAGAGCCTGGGTGTTTTACTATAGTTCGTACACAAGACCCCTTTTGCAGGCTTTAAAGAAAGCACAGGTAAACAAGGAGAAAATCGAATGGACTGAGGAAATGGAGGAAGGGCTTGAAGAGTTGAAAAAGGCAATTTGTACAGCTCCTGTTTTAGGAATTCCCAATTATTCTGAGGAGTTTTTCTTGTGTTCTCACACGAATGGGACAGTTATGACAGCAGTGCTTACACAGAGGACAGCATTGGGGTATAAGCCTCTAGCATATTAGAGTGGGATTCTAGACCCCACTGTAAAGGTCACTTTCCTTGCAAACAGTCATTGGCAGCCGCCGTGTTTGCTATTGAGAAATCTACAAGCATTCTAATGGGCTGCTCTGTGACGCTTTTTGTGGAACATGCTTTATTTGCCATATTAGAAAAACCCAAAGGTACATTACCATCCCAGAGAGCTTTGGTTTACGAAGTGATAATCTCAAACCCAGTAATTAAAATTGTCAGATATAAAGTAGTGAACACTGCCACCTTTGTAGCTGAGCCAGTGGCAGAGGGTGAGCATATGTATAACTGCGCAAACTATGAAGAGTTTTATGATAATATACCGGCCGTAAAGGAAAATGCGCTGTCAGGAGGGGAAATTCTCTTTATTGATAGTTTTTCAAAAATTGATCAAACAAGTGGAAAAAGGCGTCCTGGCGAAGCTTTAGTGAGGGAAGGAGCAAATTGCAAATTTGAGGTTGTAGCAAGTGCAAGACTACCGTCTCACTTTTCGGTGCAAGCGCCAGAATTAGTGTGCTCATTGTCACGCTCGAGCATCATGCAGGACAGGAAGTGACGGTGTACAGTGACTCCGCCTATGTGATGTCAACCGCACATGCAGGGCTAGCGCGTTGGAAAAGGAGGGGCTACCTCTGAGCAGACGGCACTCCAGTGTAGCACGCATTATTGGACAGGCTTATTAAGGCACTTTAACTCGCAGTAGCCATAGCAATAGTTAAATGCGCAGCACACACTAAGCGAACTGACTTTATTTCTTGTGGGAACGAAGCCGCAGGTGCAGAAGCCAAAAGGGTTGCGTATTCACCAGATATTTCAAGTTTCGATAATGCAGATGTCAAGGATAAAGTAGTCAAGATTATGATAGTGAATGAATGATTTAATCATTTACCAAGAACGCAATTAATGGAGATTCAAGGCAGTGCACCAAAGGAAGAGCGGGAATTATGGAAGCGAAGCAGGTGTTCTTTATCCCCTAAAGAAACATTATTGCGACAGGACAGCACTGGAAAGCCAGTGATGCCAGTAGCATTGTTAAAGGTAGCGCTTGAACAGCTGCACTACCCTGTGCATATAACTAGGGAAAGTTTTGCTGCAACAATTGCGGAAGACTGGTTTGTTCCAAATTTGTTAGAACACGTTGCATTTTATGTAGTAAACTGCATCGTATGTCAAATGTGTACCGCTGGGCATACATTGCGAACGATTAGAGGAGTAATTCCTCGACCGAATGGTCCTTTTCAACATTTACATATTGACAATGTTGATATGCTGCAAGTATGTAGTGGATACAGGTCTCTGATAGTGGTGGTGTGTCCCTGCTCTAGGTGGATTGACGCAGGTTCATTTACACACCCAGACGCCACTTGTGTAGTGATGTTTTTAGTACGTGAAATCTTTCCAAGATGGGGAGTGTGTGAAGTGCTGAGATCCAATAATGTGCCACATTTTGTTAATGAAGTATTTCAACAGATAGGATTATTGTTGAGCATTAAGCACAAGTTTCTTTCTTCTTATCACCTGCAAGTGAACAGGATATGTGATAGACTCAACAACCTCTTTAAAGAATGGATTGCCAAGCTCAAGGTAATGCTAAAAAAGAGATGGCTATATTGCATGCACTTAGCTTTATGTGCCCTAAGGAATCTGCTTGGTTCGGACCATCACCTCACACCCAATAAGCTAGTGGCAGGAAGACGAATGAGAACACCTTTAACTCCTCCATACAGGAGTAGAAGTGATGCCCAGAGTACAGCAAAAATATTAGGAAATGAATTATATGATTATTTGACATGTATGACCTCTAGCATCTCTTTCATTTCAGATCAACTCAAGCGTCAGGGGGGTCGGTCTCTGAACACAGATGAAAACCATTCAGCAAATGGATCTTCTGAACTTTTATCAGCACCAAGACTCTGCTGGTGACACCGTGCTGATTAAGAACTTCACTAGGAAGTGGCACAAGCCAAGGTTTGATGTCCCTTATATTGTTGAAAATATGACTCCCTCAGCAGTAAAGGTTCAAGGCAGACGAGCGGGGATTCACCTGAATGACGTCAAGCTATACACCGGCAAGACTGCAGCAACCGCAGCCATCAATACAGAAGCAAGACAAGAAGAAGAATTTTGGCGTTTGCAGACTTGATCGATGACAAAGAAGAAGGATGATAAGCCAACAAACCTATAAATGCAGATTTTGCATTTGGACTGTGGCTCCCCCTAGACACTCCTTATAGATATTATAGCAGGCATGAAACGTTTGCTTGAGTCACAAGAATCTTTGAAAATGAACTTTAGAGAAATGCGGATGTATCACGATTATGCCTAAACGACAACAGTTGGTTAAGAATTGGAAACGTGAACAGTACCCCAATTTGTTCGATTTATTTCTTACCAAATATTTGTTTGGCTGACTTTATAGTCCTCCCAGAAAGTGATGTGCATCGTCTTGTGCTTACTGTTTTTGTGTTTATTCTTCGAGCTTATCCGGCCCTTGTTAGAAGAGACGTGGACATACACACTTTTTTACAGGTTCCTAAGAATGGCCCTGTAATCAGAAGGCTGCTAATAGCAATAGTAGAGGAATAGTTGCAGCTGCCAAATCTACTGCAGTTGCCGGAGTAAAGTGTTTTTCCTTCCTTAGATTGAAGTGAAAATGAGGAATGTTGAAGCTGCTACGATTTCAGAGAATGAGCAAGCCCAAGATATTCCAGAATGGCACACGTGGTGGAGATTATTATGTTGGTTTGCAATATACATATGCACAGTTATACTATGTGTCTTTTTGTTTCTTATGATTCACCTTTTTTACATTTTTGATCCAAAAAAGGCAGAAGTCCCTTTAATCCTCCCCACTCCACGAACCCTTGTAGATTTGCCCATTACCAATGAGCCAAGACCCCTTGAGTTGTCTCCACAGCATAGAGCTGCTCTATAGTTGTTTCGCCAGGATTGATGCTGCTGCCTCAATGCCTTTGTTCACCGTTTCCTCATGGGATCTCGACGATCTGTGGCACCTGCCTTAAAGGGAGCTGGTCAAGAAGGATTTGTCTACGACCCAACGTCGAACTCTGCTATTCCAGGTACATTGAGGTGGTAGAACCTTTCTAGGGGGGAATAAGACTCATAGGAACAATATAGGGACTGGGCCTGTATTGTATCTTTATTTACAGGTTTCCCAGGTGGGGGGATCCTCATACAGAACTGTGCCTAGTGGTAGGGGCCCAGTATTCTGCCTATTGTTTTAACGAACCTGCTTTCCTCATATGTCTATTTTTGGTTCACATTATTAACTGGTTTGTATGACATTTGAACTGAGTACAGTTGATGCATTTTAATGGAATCAAAGAGTAATTGTGGTACCACATAGAAACTGTATATATTTGCCATTTTAGATTATCTTGAGCACAAAGTGTGTTATTGTGATTGTGTACATAACCTGAACCTTATTTATATAAAGAACTGTGTTTTCACTAACATAGTGTGTGCACATTCCTTTGTGGGTGCTTGGGGGCTACACTGTACTTAAGAACCACCCCGCATCACCTCCTGAGAGCTTAAGCCTTGATTTGCTTGTCCACGTTTACCAAATAGAGAATCTTGGCTGGGGTCCTTTGTGTCTCTACTCTGCCATATAGAGAGCAGGAGTACAGATACACTCCTCCAGTCTTTATAGATACTTACCATTATTTTACACAAAATACGTTTCAGAAAAATAACAAATATAAGCGTGCAGCACCTTTGCTGCTCAAAACCTCTACTTCTTAGTTTACTCCAATCTACCTGTTCAGTCGGTGCTGACAATGACTAAAAGATGGATATTACCTTTTGATCTCTACTCAGCTCTTTGACACTTCACTTTTTCAATATACAAACAGACAAGCCAGTCGACTTTAACATATATCTCCTCAGCGCTCTTCGCTGCTATCTCTTGCCCCTAAAATACTCTGATAGGAGTTTAAATCATTTCCTCTCACAGACCTTGTCCCTCGTCATATATTAGCCAACCCCCGTTACTGTCTACTTTTACCACAATCCCCATTCCCTTATTTTGCCAGTCCCCTTCTACTCACCATTTGCCTTTTCAGCTCCTGACCCTCATGATCGTCTCCTCCTCCAACAGGCCACTGTCGCTTTTGATCCGCTCATTGCCTGTGGAAACCGGGAGGGATTTCATGAAAGAGGGACCCGTCCCACCTGTATCAATCTTCTTGCAACAGTTCTATATCGGCCGCTCTCCACAGGAAGCCTCGCGGTCCACCAGCTAAATGGCGGAGGATGCCCGATTTTCCAAAATTCTAGAAGCCTACTGGGTCGATGGGTTTTTAAACATCCTCTCCTACCACGTGAACCCGAAGGCCCTTTAAGACGAGGTAACAGTATCTGAGATGGATGGGGATGCAGATCTTACTTATACATCAATAATCAGACCGACTTAGGAAGTTTGGCAAAATCACGGCTGTTTTAATAAGACTTGTTAAAACAGGGAGTTCAATGGACATCAAAGAACACTGCACAGCACAATCTCAAAACATTAAAAAAAATATGATACTTTTATAGCAAAAACTTGTCATACGTGACGTAATACTACGTGGCAAAATAAGAAAACCTATAAGGGGATGTGATAGGCTTAAAGGGAACATCTAAGTATACTATCTATAAGGGCGGGTGGACAACTAAATCCACCCCAAGTGCAAGTCATCTTCCGTGTTAAACTAATACGCAATGTTCTATTGGCTTCTCAAACTATAGAGGTCTTTGGTACGTGGACCTCTACAATTGGTTGGTACGCTTGTACCCTTCTGGAATATTCCACTTGCTAGCAGCAGGCGAGCTGGTACCCCAGGTGCTGGGGGGTTGGTTTGGTTATGCCTCCCCACCCAATTAGCCCAACATCCATCATCACACCTGCGGTCTGCCATTCAATTAATGCATTTGAACTTGACCTTGCAAAGGCTCACTGTGCCCGAGAATAAAAGGGAGAGAAGGCATGGCCTTATCTTCTGGTCTCGGTGTAGCTCGCCCCAAAGTCTATTTTCATTTTACCATGTGGCTAGAGCTCTTTCGTTGTATTTAATAGTATTAAATGAGGAAAATCTGGCAATTCTAATGTTTTTCCACTACACCTCAAACATGAGCTCAGCTCGCTTCTCACGTTCATTGTATCTTCTCGAGTAGATGACTAGGCTCTTGGTAGCCCTGACTCTTGACACTGGGCCAGGCAAGCCTTCTAAAATCTTCCTTCACCGTTATTTATTTATTTATATTTATATAGTGCGCAAACAGCCAAGGGGCATTGAGGCGCTGTTACTTGCAAGAGCTTAGTTACAAAGGTACAGGAATGGTAGCAGTCGTTGGCACAATATAAATACTACAAAACATAATTCTGTCATTACAGCTAATGCACTTGCTAATTACATTACAGCTTATGCAGTGGGTCATATGTTTAGTATTCATGCTGATGCGAGGGATCTTATGTGAAGAGGATGGTTTTCATAGCTTTACGGAAAGCAATGAGGGAGGCCCCACCTCGGATTGTGGGAGGTAGGGCATTCCAGTGAGTGGGTGCGAGATATGGGAAGCTGGATCCGCCCGCTCTGGCTCTTTTTACTAGTGGCACACAGAGCATGTTGGTATACAGTGATCTGGTTGGCCTTGTAGAGGAGACGGGGTGGATCCTTTGAGAGAGTTAAACAGGAGCAGTGAGGTGAATGCACTTGTGGGTCCGTGTCAGAGCTTTGAAGACGATTCTTTCCTTTATTGGTAGCCAGTGGGCTAGTTTTCTGGCCTCCGAAATGTGTTCTCTTTTAGCAATGCATTGGGCTGCACGAAGAGCACTATTCTGTATGACTTGTAGCCTCTCCAGGTTTGTATTGGAAGTTCCTAGAAAGAGTACATTGCAGTAGTCTAGCCTGGAGCCAGTGATGGCTCTGGCTATGTTTGTGCAATTCTCTTTGGAGAGAAAGGGCCTGACTGCGTTGATTAGTTTAGCATGATATGCAGCTGAGGAGGCTATTGCGTTGACTTGTCTGTCCATGGATAGGTTGGAACCAAATAGACTCCAAGAGTTTTGACTGAGTCTAAGGCAGGTATTTTGATGGTTTTGATGGTGAAGTGACTGAAATGGGAGTCTAGATTTTTTAGCGTGTCAGGAGAACCTACCAGGAGGAGTTCGGTCTTGTTGGAGTTGAGGCATAGTCCATTGTCTGCCATCCAGGCTTGGATGGTGTTGTAGAGGTTGTCGAGGGGCAAGGAGTCAGTGTCATAGTTACCAGGGTGGGTGAGGAGGATCTGGGTATCGTCAGCGCAGTTGGTGTACGAAATACCCATAGCGTCGAGGATGAGGTAGAGGTGTTGTGTGAAGATGTTGTAGAGGGTGGGGGAGAGGCAGGATCCTTGGGGCACACCACAGAGTATGATGGTGGTTGAGGCGGAGGCTAACTCAGAGAATACTTGCATGATTCTGTCTTGTAGGAAGGAGGTAATCCATGCTGTGGTGTCAGGGGAGAACTTGGCAGTGGAGGAGAGGTGGTGGCATAGGACGTCATGATCTACAAGATCGAAGGCCGCGGATAGGTCAAGAAGTAAGAGAAGTGCTGGTTTGCCCATGTCTCTGGCATCGTCCATCTGGTTTTTCAGGTCAAGTAGGGCGGTTTCAGTCCCGTGTCTGGGGCGGAAACCAGATTGGCGGAGTCCCAGGAGTTTGTTCTCTTCAATGAAGTGTTGAATCTGCAGGTAGGCTGCTTTGTCCAGTATTTTGAGGAGGAATGGGACAGTGGTGATGGGTCTATAGTTGTTAGGGGAGGTGGGATCGAGAATTGTTTTTTTTAAAGAGAGGGCGGACCCAGGCTTCCTTAAGGGAGGCGGAGACTTTCCCTGTGGCATAGGAGGCATTGACAAAGGCTGTCAGGAAAGGAACTAGCGCTTCAGTGCAGTCCTTGATGATGGTGGCTGGGCATGCATCACCTTTGCAGTTAGAGGGTTTGATATTCCTCATTATGTTGATGATGTCTTTTTCCTGTATGGATTTGAAGGAGAAAGGTTGGGGTGGGGTCCGAGGCTGGTGGTGGGACAGAGATGTGCGTATTAGGCAGGGCTTGTTTAGTGGCTAGTATTTTGTTTTGGAGAAGGCTCAATTTGGTTTGCATGGCCGTTTGTATTTCATCGCACCAGGCTTTGTCTTTGGTGAAATTCTTGGGGGTGGGAGTGGGTGTCTCTAGCTCCCTGAAGATGGTGAAGATTTATTTTGTTCTAGATTGGGCTTCCGAGATTCTGGATTCAAAAGATTTGGCCTTTGCTTGGGTGATTGCCTTTTTGTATTTGGTAGAGTGGGCTTTAAAGATCATCTTATCTTTGTCAGAGTGGGACGTTTGCCACCGTGTAAGTGCAGCCTTTTTTTCATTGCGGTGTGTGAGAAGGTCCGGGGTGAACCAGGAGTTGGAGTGAGTGGTGGGTTTGGATTTACAGGGTTTAAGTGGGGCAATGGAGTTAATAGCTGCTTTGATGGCAACATCATAGGCTGTTGGGAGTGTTTCTGGATCTGTGGAGAAAGGTGGTCTGAAAGCTGGGCCTTGGAGGAAGGGCAGTAGCCTTTCTTTAGTGAGCTGACGGGAGCTTCTTGCGAGGCAGGGTGTCAGGGGTTGGGGTGAAGGAGTGGAGGGGCTGGTGTTGAGGATGCTAAAGGTGATGATATGGTGGTCAGACCATGGGGTGTGAGTGTTTCCAGTGATGATGAGTGGACAGTTATGCTGTGCGATCCAGTCAAGAGTTCTGCCCTGGGTGCGAGTTGGGCTAAAGATGGTGTTCTTGTAGCCTGGTGCCTTGAGGGCTGAATCAAGGGATATGGCTGCTGAATCCTTGCTGTCCAGGAGGCTTAGGTTGACGTCCCCAAGGAGAATGGCTTTTGAATGTTTTTTGAGGTTGTCAGAGAAGAGGTGGATGAGAGAGGCTTGAAAGTCTCCTGTTGGGCCTGGAGGGCGGTAGACAGTGTGAACAGCAATGGTACAATGGTGAGAGAGGTTGATTTTGACTTGGAGGTAGTCGCTGTTGTTGTGCAAGGATTTCTCTACCTTTCTAATGGAGAGGCAGTCTCTGGCAATGATTGCTACACCTCCACCTTTAGAGAGGCGATCTTGTCTAGTGATGGAGTAGCCAGAGGGCAGTGCAAGGGAGAGCGCAGGGCCGGAGGCCTCATGTAACCAGGTTTCTGAGATCATGAGCAGATCGAGGTCATGGGTGGTTATGAGGTCATGGATGTCCAGAGCGTGGGCATTGATGGACCTAGCGTTGATCATGGCGCATTTGAGATGGGGTTCTGTAATGACTAGGGGGGGTCAATGGGGAGAGTGGGTGAGGTGGTGGGCATGGTTGCACTGTGGGAGGTAGAAGAATTGCACATTGCAGATTTTGCACTGAATTCCACACCATTTTCAGTGGTGGTGGACACATGTGGAATCACATTTGGCACAGTAGCATTCAAAATGGGGGTAGAAGAATTGCAGATCACAGATTTTGCACTGGGGGGCTCATTTTCAGTGGTGGTGGGCACGTGGAATCACATTTGGCACACTAGCATTCAAAATGAGGGTAGAAGAATTGCACATCACAGATTCTGTACTGGGGGCTCATTTGCAGTGGTGGTGGACACATGTGGAATCACATTTGGCACAGTAGCATTCAAAATGGGGGTAGAGGAATTGCACATCACAGATTTTGCACTGGGGGCTCATTTTCAGTGGTGGTGGACACATGTGGAATCACATTTGGCACAATAGCATTCAAAATGGGGGTAGAAGAATTGCACATCACAGATTTTACACTCGGGAGCACTGAACCATTTTCAGTGGTGGTGGCCACAGGTGCAATCACATTTAGTATAGAAGCAGTACAATTGTAGGTGGGGTAAAAATGCTTCATTGGCCACTATATTGGCGGTAACTGTAATGGCTGTGTGCTTTGTATTTGGACGGATGAGTCTGGCCTTGTTCGCACGTAAAGTGGGTGGCATAGTACGTGAGCATAGCCGGGCATTGCAGGTGCTCGTGGGGAGGGGCTGGGAACTGACAGTGGCCTCTAGAGTGTGGGCGCGTAGTCTGAGGCCCCTGGTGGCAGAGCATGGGTTTGAAAGGTGTTGGCAATAGTTAGGCTCCTTACCTCCGGGATTCGGCATAGCTTTGGGGCAAACGGCAGTTAGTTATTCTATTCTGCTGCGCCACACTTCCAGCCCTTTCATTCACAGGGTCCAAGTTTGCGCTGTAAAACATCCATAGTCTATACATTCCTATATATATTGGCGGCACCGCCTGCAGTCTATTCACTACGTAGCCAGCCTCATGATTACTTCGTCTACTTGCGTTACTGCGTCTGTACATTTGTAAAATGGCTTTGCATTTTCTTCAGTCCTTCTCTGCACGTGCAATCTTCATTTCACTCCCGAAATGTGGCTTACTTCTTAACTTCACCATCAGATTCTACAAGGTCTATATTCTTTCTTCATTGGCATCACTTTTAGGTGCCTCATTTCTTCTTCATTGTGACGTCACCAGTCTTCTCTTTTATTAATTTTCACACTTCTACCGGAACTTCCTTCAGAAGACCATCATTTCTTCGCGGATACATATAGGGGTTTCTCAATGGTACCTTGTTTCAAGGACTCTTCGCGGTATAGGGACCATTATTGGCTTCCTGCATGTCACAATTTACAGCTGCCAACATATGGGCATAATGGTGGTGGGACTACCAGTAGAGGCACTTGGCTCCACCTCTACAGTTGGGTCTCCAGTTTCACAAACGGGACGTTCTTCCTCAAAAAGATGGCCATGCTCCCTTTCTTTTAGCCATCTGACATCAGGAACTGCACTGGGAACTGCGTGCTCCGCAGTCTTGCATAGTCTTGGGGAATCAGGTGAGTCTTCTGTAGGAAGGCGATCGAGCAGGTGAGGTCCTCGAGGCGTCTCAGAATAGATTTGCACTTGGCTGGGGAGTTCAGGCCTTTCACGTTAAATGTCACAAATCGTAGCTTTTGGTGGGGGCTGGAGGGTGTGTCACTGAAATCTCAGACAGAGTCTTTCCTCCAGGTGTAGGAGGGGTTACGGGTCTCATCTACCGTTTGACCTCCTCATCTGATCTCTCTGTGGCTTACGTGCAACCGGGTTTTGTTAATACAGAACTGAAGAAACACAAACTTTGACAAAAGAGCATAAACAATAATGGGCCTATCGCCCAGATGACCTTCGAGTGAAATCGCACTTCCGGTCTGGCGCAGACCGTGGAGAGCCCGGGGCAAATCTTCTCACTATTGCTGACTGTCGGTCCGATTAGTGTGCGGCAGTGCGTTAGGTGTTACCCCGCCGGGCGGCATCCTCACCATTGCTCATGTCTGTTGCAGGAGGGATAATGCCTTTTGCACCTTCCGTGCTTTCCACCTTGTGTTACGCCTTGGTTTAGGGTCATCCCCATTCTTTGGTGTGGGAATATTCAATGTAGAGCCTCCATTTGTTCCAGGGTGACTATCTCCCAAAATGCCTTCTGCCTCCTCCAAGGCGCTGATGGTCCGCGTTGTGCCCTTGAGCGTGAACTGCAGTGTAGCTGGGAAAAGCCCCCGGTATCTGATTTTTCGGTCCTGCCGGACAGTCGTTAATAGCCTGAGCACCCTTCTTTTCTGAATTGTAGCCGTTGCCAAGTCTTGGAAGATCTGAAGGGACGCTCCCTAATAGGATACCTCCTCTTGGGCTTGGCTCGCTGCCATGATATCCTGCTTGGCCGTGAAGAAGTGGACCCTTATAATTACGTCTGGTGGGGGTCCGAGGAAATCTCCCCCCTGCAGCCTGTGAGTGTGATCTAACAGGAGCATCACTTTGTTGTGATGCGGCAATAGCATCTGGAATACCTTGCCTATGTACTTGCTCAGGGCCTGATCTGGGATCGAGGAGGGCACCCCTTTAATCTGCAGGTTACTTCTGCAGGCCCTGTTCTCGAGATCTTCTTGTTTGGACGTCGTTAAATCGCTTTTCCTTTCTAGCAAATTAATTATGCGCTGTAGTTCCGCCACCGCTGACGCTTGCTCCATCGACTGGTCCTCAACCTCTCTGAGTCTTTGTTCCACCTCCAGCATTTGATCGTCCAACCGTTCCACTTTTGATGAGATCTCCATCATACAGTCAGGAATTCAGCTTTAATTTCAGACATAAAGGATTGGATGTCTTCTTTCTTAGCCAGCTGCCCTGGTGGAAGTTCCAGGGAGTTGTGCATAGCTTGCACAGTCTCAATTTTCTTCGCTTTTTCTTGTGGCTGCAGGAGTGCAGCTATATCTTTTGCGGTTTCTGTTGCTTGGCCATTCTTGCTGCGCCCACGACCCCAACCACCCCGAGTGCCTGTTGATATTCCTTATCTCTCTGCGGGCAGAAGGGGGGGTCAGGAGATTCCAGCGGCCCAAGTCACTCCACCAGTTCCTCTTGGGTGATCACACGGCTCCAGAGGTCCCAAGGCCTGTGTCTCTCCTTCGCAGGTGGCTGGGACGGTGTATTCAGGCCAGCACCCATCTTGCCCAACTTCTTGCAGCCTTCCTCCAACCCTCACTAACCCATAGCTCCTTCAGGCTGGAGTTGCTGGTATGGAGAGCTGTCTCCCCCAATGGGCTGCTGTGACTCCTCTGTGCCGCCGCTGGGAATGGCATTAGTGTGATGGGTCCCGAGTCCACTACCACACAGGGTGCTCACCATGCCTCCCGGCTTCTCCCACTACATGGGGCCTTTGCTGAGCTGCGCTGTTCGCTTCTATTCGGTGCCTCCTTCTCCCCCGGCTTCAACTTCTGTTTCACCATGCCCTCTGCCTCTCAGATGTCCAGTCCTCCCATGCTGGGTACAGGTCTCTGGTGTCGGCCGGAAGCCCTGTCCCTGACCCCACATCAGGTGTAAGGCACCAGCTTTCCGGCACTGGAATTTTGCTGACCAGGCCCTTACAACAACCGCAGCTCACAGGCTTCCCCTGCGCAATACCTCTGCCTCCTTCCCGGCTCCAAGACTCGACACAATGCTCTCCTCCTCTGCCGGGGCTACCCCCCCCAGCCACCTAAGCTCCTGTAGGTGTCAAGCGGGCCGGTGCTAGTTAGCGGGCCAGGAGCTAGGCGATGGGCTGAGAGCCCAACAGATGATGGTCACCATCCTGGACAGGTGCTGGGGTTCTCGAGCTAGGGCCTCTGCTGCGTCTCACTGGCAAAGTGCTCGACCCCAGCCTCTGCCACTCACCTTGGTGTGCACCCTGAACACTGCTGCCCTCATTGGATTGTTTAAAGATCCCGCACTGGGTCAATTACCGGCTTATCATGCTGCATATCTCAGGCTCCACACTAAGGCTCTCAAAGAAGCATCTGCATCGCTCCAAGTCACGCCGCCCCATCCTCATTTTTTTAAAGCACTAAAGGTTTGAGGAATCTTGTAATGTTGGAGTCTATTTTCGATGCCTGCTCTCCTGAGCTTAGACATCACTTGGCTGATTCAAAGGAGATAGATCCTAAGAAGTTAGCTAAAACTGCTGACTTGTGGGTTGCCAACAGGGCTACTCACAAGGATTCTGGGGCAACTCAGAAAAAGGATGAGTGAAAGCAGCCAAAGAAATACAACAAAGAGAATTCCAATAATTCCAATCCAAAAGAGGGCCCCAAACTTAACCAGGGTAAGCCACAAGGGAAACCGAATCAGGCTAGTGTACCATCTGGTCCCAAACCAGATGGGGGTCAGAACAAACCCCCATTCCAGAGAGCATTTGGAAAATGCTTTGTCTGTGGGTTAAATGACCATGTGAAAGGGGATCCCAGATGTAAGGGTAAACCTTCAGGGGTCCACACTGTCTCCTTAGCCTTCTCCCAGATGGATGAAGTACCTACAGCCAGTGGAAACTTTCAGTTACTAGCTGATGAGCCCATGAGAGTCTCAGCTAGTGTTTCTTTAGTGTTCTTGGGTCTTTGGGAACAACAGAACTTAGATGTCTATAACTCAATCCCAGATAATACTGAAGAGTATTACAAAGATAGTGTTCTTGTGAATGGTCAGGAAACCCCTGCCATCAGAGACACTGGAGCCAGCATAACTGTGGTTGATGAATGTTTTATCAAGGTGGAGGATGTTGCTAAGGCACCCAAACACCTAACCAAGTTAGCTGGAGGCCCTTTGCAAATGGTTCCCCAGTTACCAGCTCTCATCCAGTGTAATGACATGACTGTCAGAATACCTGTAAGTGTGCAAAATAACGTGTCTGGGAGGGTCCTGCTGGGTAATGACCTTAAAACTCTTGGAGTTGTGTCTAGTACCCCCAGGGCCCCCAGCAGAAGGAAGCAGGAGCTCACAAGGTCTGCAAGGGAGAGAACCTTGAGAGGCTCTCCTGGGGACATGATAGAGGAAACTATCACCCCAAGTCCACAGGACTTACTTACTGCTATTGCAGGTCACAAAGAGACAACGTCTGTGACTCCTCCACCAGCTGAGGCTGAGTGTGAGGTTCAACCCTGTATGGTTCAACTAGATACCGAGGAATCAGATCTAGAAGAAGATCTTAATCTGGTGGGAGATCTTGCCCCTGTTGACCATCCTGAGCTGCAGTCTGTACTGGCAGAAGATGGACCCAACAGGGCAGATTTTAGCAAAGGACAAAGATAGTGTCCGACTCTTGAAGGTCTTCGCCTACAGGCAGCTTCTCAGCTCAATGGGACTGAGCCTGGGAAGTATAGGTTGCACTGGGAAGATGGCCTCTTCTACAGTGATCCGACTGAGTCAACCCCTGGAGACTGCAAAAGACTTTTAGTACCTCTGGTGAACCGACTCTAGTTTCTGCAGTTAGCCCACGAGATACCTTTGGCTGGTCACTTAAGTTTTAAGAAGACCAAGGAAAGGCTCTCTCTTTACTTCTACTGGCCTAAAATGGGTTCAGAAGTAGACAGGTTCTGCAGGAGCTGCCACACTTGCCAAACCTCTGACAAGAGCGGAGCCAAGAATGTGGCACCCTTGGTGCCTCTCCCGGTGGTGGGAGTTCCTTTTGAGAGGGTTGGGATTGACATTGTTGGTCCTCTTGACCCTCCCACATCTTTTGGCAACAGGTTTATCCTGGTTGTAGTGGATCATGCCACTAGGTATCCTGAAACAATACTTATGAGGACTGTTACAGCTCCGGCTGTGGCTAAGGCCCTACTTGGTATTTTTACCAGAGTAGGTTTTGCTAAGGAGGTGATATCTGACAGAGGATCACATTTTATGTCCCACTACATGCAAGCTATGTGGAAAACCTGTGGAGTCACCTACAAGTTCTCAACTGCCTACCATCCCCAAACCAATGGATTGGTGGAGAGGTTTAACAGAACTATGAAGAGCATGATAGGTGCTTTAGAAGAACCCCTTTAAAGAAAGTGGGACCTTCTACTGCCATGCCTTCTCTTTGCATATAGAGAATTCCCTCAGGAGGGAGTAGGTTACAGTCCCTTTGAATTTCTCTGTGGCCATCCAGTCAGAGGTCCATTGGCCCTGATTAAGGAAGGGTTGGAGAGTGCTCCTTCCCCCAAGCAAGTCAGAGTAACTGACTATGTGATAGGTCTCTGGAGGAGAATGTCACACATGATGGCAGAGGCAAGTGATAACTTGAAGGCTGGTCAAGCTCTGGTCAAACATTGGCATGGCCAGAAGGCTAACATGGTTGAGTTTACTCAAGACCAGCTTGTTCTTGTTATGGTCCCCACAAGGCAGAGGGTCTTGCATGACAAATGGATAGGACCCTTCAAAGTTGTGGGTAAACTTGGAGAGGTGAACTATCTGGTGGACTTAGGCAATCCTAAGGAGGCTCCCAGAGTCTTTCACACCAACCGTTTGAAGGCTTATGTCTCTAGACCTGACATAGGAGCTTTGCTTCTAGCTTCAGCTCAGGAGGAGGAGGAGAGTGAACCTCTGCCTGACGTCCTCAGAGGCTTACCTTTAGATGAGCAAGTGGAAGGAGTTAATCTCTCTTCCAGTCTCACATCTGACCAGCAGGATGAGTGCAAATTACTGTTAAATCAGTTTGCCTCCCTGTTCTCACTTTCACCAGGCTTGACCCCTTGGGGCCAGCATGAGATACTCACTGGTTACTGTTTGCCTGTCAAAAGCAGGGGGTACAGGAGGTCAGACAATGTAATAACCCATATAAGGAATGAGGTTAACAAGATGCTTGATCTCGGGGTTATAGAGCCCTCTACTAGCCAATGGTCTAGCTCAGTTGTGCTTGTACCAAAGGCAGGATCCAAGTAGTTGAGATTCTGCACGGACTATAGAGCTCTAAATGTAGTCACAAAGACTGATGCCCATCCTTTGCCTAGGACAGATGAGCTGGTGGAGAAACTTGGTGTAGCCAAGTACCTCAGCACATTTGACCTAACGTCAGGCTATTGGCAAATAACCCTGACAGACCATGCCAAGGAGAAAACTGCATTCTCCACCCCAGCTGGCCTCTACCAATTCAAGGTAATGCCTTTTGGACTAAAGAATGCACCTGCTACATTTCAGAAGATGGTCAATCAAGTTCTGAATGGGATGGAGGACTTCTGCATCGCATACTTGGATGAAATTGCAGTGTTCAGCCCTACATGGAAAGAACATATTGAACACCTAGGATATGTATTGTAGGCTCTGGAACAGGCCCATCTGACCATAAAGGCAAGCAAATGTCAAATTGGTCAGAGTACAGTGGTCTACCTTGGGCATGAGGTAGGAGGAGGTGAAATAAGGCCATTACCTAGCAAAGTACAAGCTGCACAAAACTGGGCCACCCCTACTACTCAAACCCAAGTGAGAGCCTTCTTAGGTCTCACTGGGTTACAGGAACTTTATAGAGAACTATGGGACCATAGCTTCTCCCTTGAATGTCATCTCCTCTCCCAAATTCCCTAAAAAGGTCAGGTGGAATGAGGAGTGCAATCAAGCCTTTGAAGGTCTGAAGAAAACCCTTTGTCAAGCTCCAGTCATAAGAGCTCCTGACTACCACCAACCCTTCATTGTACAAACTGATGCTTCTAATGTAGGTATTGTTAGGGAGAATTCTCATTCAATGGCTAATTTCCCTTACCTAATGAGTCCCTCAGCAGCTTTTCTGGGTTTCCAGAGTTTATTTTTTTCACTTGGTAAGAGTGTGAGCCTTTCCCCACTCTTTCCCATGTTTTGCCATGTGCATTTCATCTGTTCTTGTGATTGTGGGCTCTGGAGTACACCACTTCAGTAGCCCCCTTCTTTTGTGTGTTACACAGCACCTTCAGTGCAGTGACACAGGGTTGTCTTTTAGACTTCCCACCGACTCCATTTCTGGGGCCGACTACTGTTGCTATTAACTTTACTTAGTCATTTAACCACAGATCCAGTACACCCCATTTTACATGGAGTACTGGAAGGGGTTAATCCTTAGCCCTTTTTTATCTGTACCTCCTAAAGCATTGTTTCGCTCTTTTGACATTTAGACTTGGCTGGTGGCAGTGGTATCTACCCTAACTTTTCTACCGCGATTATACTATATAAACGTGGTGTTGCTGTAGGCTATTATATTAGCCTCGAACTAAAACCCGCTTGACCAAATACTTTTTCTTTTGGCTCCGGTCGGGTTTATTTGCCATTTCTTTTTGTTAAAGTCCTTCTTGTGTTTTACTTTGCGTGGCAAACCAGGTTTGCCTTCTTTGTTCACTGTCTTTTGGCGGGCTTCTGCCAAGAAGCCCTCCTCTAGGCGCCTGGGTGTCTAGGTGGGCTGAATGTGAGGGAGGGGTGTAGTCACCCCCTGCACAGGGTATCCTAGGAAACCCAAGTCGCACTTTGCCATGATTGGCTGAGGTGGTTGTCCGTGCTGGACAAACCCCCTGCTGCGTGATTGACAGCCAGGCTGTGTGAATGGGGGATTTTCGCATGAAAGGCAGGACTCTTGGGCTAGAAGTCAGAGTCGCCACTGGAACTACAAGGAACCGAAGAGAAGCGGAGAAGAAGTCGGCTGCTGCAACTATCCCGTCCCGGTGAAGCCCTGCTGCAGTCCTGAGCTATCTACCCTTCGACGACCAGAGAAGATCCAGTCCGGAGTCTTCTTCCCTTGAGCCTGGTGGGGATAACCAGCTCATCTTCTACAGCCAGAGGATCCTCTTCGTGGTCAAAATCGCTGCACACTGCAGTAGTGGTCCGGTTAGCCACCTGAAGAGCCTCTCCTGTTTTTAAGGAGCGCACCTTTTATTCACGGTCGCTGCTGTCGGCCTCAGCCCTCTGTGGTGCAGACCCCTCCAGACGTCCTCCTTCTTGCCGAAGCTTCAGGAACAGTGGGTCTACAGGAAACTACCAGGAACAACTGCCGTGGCACCAGCTTCATCATTGAATAAGGTACTGTGTTCTGCTTGAGGAAATCGGCTGAATCCCTTTTTCTCTTCCTACAAGGCTTGTCCTTATCTTCCCTCCTTCTTATAACTTTTGCTTCCTACATTAACAATTTCGAAGGGATTGTGTCCTCCGACGTATTCCTCATCTTAGATATCTCCTTCCAGCTCTGCTGGCCTCGGAAAATTTTTTCTCTCTAGAGGGCACTGCGCGTCGACATCCTCCGAGTCGATGTCCCTCGACAGCCGCCGTATCGACGTCGACGTCATCCTGCCTATAAAGGCCGCGCGCAGCGCCCATTGCTCAGTTCTGTTTTTCCACGCTTACTCAGTGCCTCGGAATACCGTTGCTCAGTTCTTAGTCAGATTAATCCTATTTACCTCGAGTCATTCGATCCGTACTCGATGGCTTCCTCGTCGGAACCGACAACTCCTCGATCCGGCTTCAAAAAATGCCGAGATTGTGGGAAAAAGATGTCGTTGACTGACCCTCACAGAGTTTGTCTGTGGTGTTTGGGAGCTGAACACCATTGTTCGGATGGCGAGGACTGTATGTCCATGACAGCTAAGGCCCTGAAGGAGCGTAGGGGGAAGCTGGAGAAAGGTAAGACTTTTAAAGCTTCTTCTTCGTCGACGAAGTCGAGACACTCGTCTCCTCGTCACCATTCGCGCTCCAGGTCTCGGAGTGGGTCTCATCACTCCTCGAGATCGAAGCACTCAAAGAGGAGACTTCGAAGATCCCCTTCTCCGTCTTCCTCTTCCTCTGTTTCGCCAAAAAGAATCCCTTGCCCCACGAAACATAGTTCCCGGGCTGAATGGGAGGAATTCCGCAAAAATATGATGAGCGTCTTCGAGAAAGCGGCCTCGACCCCCTCGAAGACTGCCGAGAGCGATGCTCTGGTCGAAAGACCTCAAGGTCAAAAACGCCGCGAGTCGCAGTACCCGGCGAAGGTAACCTCTCGAGCGCGTCTCGAACCCTCGAGTAGGACTATGACCTCCAAACCTTCCTCGAAGGTTCCGTCGATGCCGTCGACGAGGGTTCCGTCGACGCCGAGGTCGATGTCTTCGACGCCGTTGTCGAAGGGACCTTCGACACACGGGTCTGTCGACTCGACGCCGGCTTCGACACCGGCGTCGACGCCAAGAAAAGTCACGGTTACGACACACGCAGTGACTATCCCCAGGTCCTCGACGTCGATGGCGTCGAGATTGTCGAGCAGAATTCCAATTCTGTCGAGGTCATCGAGGCCTCCGCCTTTGTTTTCGACGCCACGCTCGAAGCCTTTGACGTCGGCGTCGACGACATCGACGTTTTCGAGACCGATAATGATAAGTTCGGCACCCTCTGTCTTGGAAATGGGATTTACTCCTTTTATGAGTTCAGAACAATTGAGAACTATGTCCTCAATTTTGGAAGAGGGTGAATTGTCTGAACAGGAAGACACATTTGAGTTGCAGGGACCTGTAACCCCAATTAGAGAGGAATTTTCCTCTGAAGAACGCAGGTTAAAGGATCTTCATGATTCCTTACATGAGGCAAGTGGGTTAGACACTTCCCCTGAGGTGGAGTTTGCTAGGCCAGACCCGGGGGAGCATGCTGAAACCCCCTATAGAGCCTTAATGGCCAGAATCACAGAGTTCATGGGGTGGTCTGCACCTTTACAATCTTTCCAACAAGATGACCTCACGGATATTCTTGACAAAGGCCCACAGGAGGATCCTGTGGTGCCTTTTCATAAAGCTCTTCAGAGGAAGATCATGACAAACTGGGAAACCCCAGATGTAGTACCAGCAGTAAATAAAAAACTGTCTACAAAATACAGGGTATCTTCTACAGACCCGGAGTTTTTGTCTAAACACCCATCCCCAGAAAGTCTGGTGGTACAGGCAGCATCCTCTACCGATGTCAAGACGGCTTATCCTACCGTCCCACAGGACAGGGACGATAAAAAATATGATGCTATGGCAAAGAAAGTCTTTTCAGCATGTAGCATGGCGTTAAAATCTGTTAATGCTACTTGCACCCTTGCTAGGTTCAGCTATACACTTTGGGAGTGTGCTTCTACAGCGGCTGACTGCATCCCGGAGGGAGAAGAAAGGGATGCGTTCCTGAATATTATACAGGACGGTAAAGACGCTATGTGCGAATCCCTCCAGACGGGCATTGATTCGGCTGACAGTATCAGCAGAGCAATGGCGGCAAGTACATCAACCAGGAGATTCGCTTGGTTGAGAAAGTCTGGTTTTGCCCGAGATGTGCAAGCCAGGCTCTTGAACATGCCATTCGATGGCTCTTCTTTGTTCGGGAAAAAGGCGGATAACAGTTTAGAGAAACTGCAAACTTCAAAAGCAGCAGCAAAATCCCTAGGAGCTGCAATCCGTCAGACTCCTTTTCGTCCCACAGGAACCTCTGCGAGAGGCAAGTCCTTTCGCTTCTACTCCGCATTCGGAAGAGGTAGAGGACGACCGGCTCAAAGGGGACAAAGAAGAACTACCCGAGGTGGACGGGGTAGATATTCAAAAGCCGCAGCAACAGCAGGTGCCTCTTTACCATCGGCATCTGCATCAGCCGCCCCAAAACCACTCTGAGGACTTTCCTCACAGGACACCTGTAGGAGGCAGGTTGACTCAACATCTGGCGGTATGGCAGGCTATCACGTCAGATGCTTGGGCATTGGAAACAGTTGCCCAAGGTTACTGCCTGCCTTTCCTACGTATACCTCAGAGTCATCCACCGGGGATCAGCTCTCAGAAAGCTCCAGATCCGCTCCTCTTGCAGGAAATTTTGGACCTGCTAGAGAAAGGTGCCATAGAACCGGTACCTGTAGCGGAGAGGAACAAGGGCTGGTACTCCCCTTACTTTCTCATTCCAAAGAAAGACGGAGGACTGAGACCCATCTTGGACTTGCGAGAATTGAACAAATTCCTCAGAAAAGACAAATTCAAGATGGTCACTCTTTCTCAGATCCTCCAGGCCCTTCAGTTCCAGGACTGGTTGGTATCTCTGGACCTTCAGGACGCTTATTTCCATGTGCCTATCCATCTCAAACACAGGAAATACCTGAGGTTCGCAATTGGCAACTCTCACTATCAATTTCGAGTGCTGCCATTTGGGCTGACCTCCGCCCCGAGGGTCTTCACCAAGTTAATGTCGGTAGTGGCTGCAAGTCTAAGGAGGGAAGATTCACGTCTACCCCTACCTGGACGATTGATTGATCAGGGCTGTTTCTCCGGAACAAGCTCAGATCCAGCTAAATCACGTGTGCCACTTCCTTCACAGACTGGGCTTCTCCCTCAATTTAAAGAAGTCACAAATGATACCATCACAGAGACTCCAGTTCATAGGAGCGATCCTGGACACTTCTCTGGGAAAAGCCTCGCCACCAGAGGTGAGGGCTCAAGATATTCTACAGATGGTTACCAAGTTCCAACATGCCCAACGTCTCCCAGCCTTCGATTTTTTGAGGTTGCTAGGCCTCATGGCATCCTGCATTTTCCTAGTGCCAGAGGCTCGCCTGAGAATGAGATCCCTCCAGTGGGCACTGAGGACTCAGTGGTCACAATTCTCAGGGAGAATGACAGATCTTCTTCAGGTTCCCGGCAGGGTGGCTCGAGACCTTCAGTGGTGGGCCTGTCAGGAGAACATTCTGAAAGGAGAACAGTTTTGGCAACCCTGGCCGGAGATAACAGTAGTCACGGATGCCTCACTCACGGGGTGGGGAGCCCACGCCAACGACTTGACCATCAGCGGTCGTTGGTCTCCATCGGAGTCCAGACTACACATCAACCTGTTAGAGCTGAGAGCCATCAGACTTGCGCTGAAGGCGTTCCTGCCAACTGTACAAGGGAAGAACGTCCTGATAATGACGGACAACACGGTGGCCATGCATTACCTCAACAAAAGAGGAGGCGTAGGATCACTACCCCTGTGCAGAGAGGCGATGCAGCTCTGGTTTTGGGCAATCCAAGAAGGAATCTCTCTATCGGCAGTTCACCTAGCCGGAGAGAAGAACTTGACAGCGGACGCTCTGAGCAGGCAGAACACAGTCTCCCACGAGTGGGAGCTAGCTCAGGAAGTCCTTCAAGAGATCTTCGCCCTTTGGGGAACCCCTCAGGTAGATCTGTTCGCCACCAGCCTAAACAGGAAATGCGACCTGTTCTGCTCAAGGGAATTTCCCCCGAGAGGAGCTCTGGGAGACGCGTTCATAGTGGACTGGGAGTTTCTGCTTCTGTACGCGTTCCCACCGGTCCCTGTCATTCCTCAAATGATCAGGAGGTTGAGAAGATTCCGGCGAACCATGATCCTAATTGCCCCGGATTGGGCCAGGAGAACGTGGTACCCGGACCTTCTAGACTTGTCCATCTGCCCTCCAATTCGACTTCCACTCAGAGAGAACCTACTCTCACAGAAGGGAGGTCAGGTTCTCCATCCAGACATCAAAACCCTCAACCTTCACGCTTGGCTTCTGAAAGGCTGAGGTACAAGGATTGGGACCTCCCTGATGATGTTATGGAGGTGTTGCTTTCGGCAAGGAGGCCAGCAACAAAGTCTTTATACCGCTGCCGTTGGAACAGATTTTGCAGCTGGTGTAGAGAACAGAATATCGACCCTTTTTCATGTGGTACACCAATGGTTTTGTCCTTCCTACTATATTTGGCAAATTCAGGCCTTCAAGTTGGCACCATTAAGGGCTATCTCGCAGCGCTATCCATCTTTAAGTGTACTGCGGAAGAACCATCCTATTTCAAATTACCCTTGGTAATACAGTTTCTAAAGGGGTTAACCAATGTTTATCCCCCAAGACCATTCCAAGTTCCCCTATGGGATTTAAACTTAGTACTAACTTTCCTGATGGGTACACCTTTCGAACCTCTCCATTCTTGTTCGTTAAGATTCCTTACCCTTAAAACTGTTTTATTAATAGCACTTACATCTGCTAGAAGGGTGAGCGAATTACAAGCTCTTTCTTGTAAACCCCCTCACACAATATTTCACAAAGACAAAGTTGTCCTGCAAGTGAAGCCTAATTTCCTCCCAAAGGTGGTTTCTGAATTCCATATCACTCAGAAGATTACCCTACCATCTTTCTATCCTCCTCCTCACCCAGGGAAAGAGGAAGAGAGGGTAAACAGGCTAGACCCTAGGAGGGCTTTACGTTTTTACATCAGTATACTAGCCAGGACAAACAGGCAGACCAGCTGTTTGTAGATTACGCAGGTCACAAGCTGGGGTTACCAATAACTAAGCAGACCATTTCCAGATGGATCATTCTAGCCATTCTGGAATGTTATAAACTGGCAGGGAAAGAGCCCCCTCAAAACCTTAGGGCTCATTCGACCAGAGGTATTGCAGCTTCATCGGCCCTCAAAAGAGGAGTGCCGGTAAAAGACATATGTGCGGCCGCTACATGGTCATCTGTCCATACCTTTACACGTTTTTACAATTTGGATTCCTCCTCCAGTCAAGAGACTAGGTTTGGAAGGGCTGTACTGCATTCTATTCATCAATAGAAGACAGCGTGAAGTCAGTACTCCCTCCTCCGATAATAGAATACTGCTATGGGAGCCTATCTAAGATGAGGAATACGTCGGAGGACACAATCCCTTCGAAGAACAAGTTACTTCTTACCTTGTAACGTTCTTTCGACGGGATGTTCCTCCGACGTATTCCTCATCGACCCTCCCATCCATCCCTGCAGTTCTACTTCCCTTGTTGTTGCAGCTTACGCTCCTTCAGGGTGATTAGTTTAGTCCAGAAAGTATTATTGTGGGCTACAAAACGGAACTGAGCAACGGACGCTGCGCGCAGCCTTTATAGGCAGGATGACGTCGATGTCAATACGGCGGCTGTCGATGGACATCGACTCGGAGGACGTCGACGCGCAGCGCCCTCTAGAGAGAAAAAATTTTCCGAGGCGAGCAGAGCTGGAAGGAGATATCTAAGATGAGGAATACGTCGGAGGAACATCCCGTCGAAAGAACGTTACAAGGTAAGAAGTAACTTGTTCATCTAAGTACTCCTTGCTACGTTGAATCGTGAACTGTCCGACTGTGTGATCCTCGACAACAGGAACCCGGTTCCACTTGACACTGGCTCCAGCCTATTGACTCTAGAATTTTTGTCCATGAGAGTTCTCTGATTCTGTCTGCCTTGACAAAAGTATTGCCTATGATTTTTGTCCCCAACTCTCTCTGGGTAACTCAGGTGCTCAGTGTGTTTTTGCCCCAGTCACATTTCTTGCCGCAGATACGCGTTTCTTTACTAAGACCGAACTGTCATTACTGTCAAAAAGTGATCGCATATGTATTCCCGGTAACGCCTTTTGTTTCACAACACCGGTCCGTTAAAACACAGGGTACTTACCTTGAAGTAATACCGTACAAAGTGAATTGGTTGGTTGTAGTATATTTTACGTATGGTTTAGAATTCCTAGAAGTGTTGTGTTTATAACAAACGGTTAAAAAATAAATGTACTTATCCTTTTTTACCTGAAACCTTGAGTCAGTGTTTGCTTGAGTCACAGTAATTGTGGTCCCTTTGTGTAATCTCTGCTACTGCTCATATTCTCTTGAGATAAGCCTGGCTGTTCCGCTACTGCTACCACTTTAACATAGTAGTACAAGCTTGTACCAAAGGTGAACTTGTATTACCACTTGTGGTCTTAATTGTGTGTAGTGGTCCCTAAGGGCACTGCACAGGATTCTGCCTAACAAGGTTTGATTGGGAATGTCGGCCATGTCCGACTAAGAGCAGTGGACATAATAATGTACTGCATTATCACCATTGTATCGTTTCCCAATTTGGCAGTGAATTCCAGCAAGGTGTATAGGCACGTTACAAATGCCATATCATATTATATCATATCAAGGTGACGAACCTCCCTTCTGGGAACATGTCCTCCACAGTGAGCCCACACCCTGGATCCCACCTGATCTGTATACTTTTATCCTGAGTGGGCATGATACATGGAAACCCCCACAATGGTGCTTACTGTATGGAGATTGTATCTCCAGTCGCTTAAACAGCCTAGACGAGGCACAGATTGTTGTCCTAACTTGGTTGAATGTGTAGTTGTCAAAATATTGGTTGCCAAAGATCAAGCGCAGAGGTGCAATAGTCACACACTACATTTTTCGATCTCTACATGCTGATGTACCGGAGGAGAGGAGTACCAGTGTGCTGCAAGTTTGGCCTGAGAAGCGATGTAATAAAGCTCAACATCTGGGGGCGCTAACCATCCCTCTTCATAGTGCTTTACCATGCCCTCCCATGACATTCTAGATGCCCTGGTTCCCCATATGAATTTAGACACCATTGAACGGATGTTATCAAAGAACGCTCTCTTGGGCCAAATCGTTATGTTGGTGAAATAATACAATAATTTGAGGAGCACTATCATTTTCACCAGCGATAGATGGCCGTACAATAAGATCGGTAATCTGGACCAGAATCCCAGTTTGCCCACTAGGGTAGGAAGTAGGCCGCAAGATTATCCCCAAATATTGTTCTGGAAGACTTTGAAACTTGTATTGCCAGGTATGTAATAGCATTGGGAGCCTATATGAATTCCAGCAGATCCTAAGGTGGTTGTACGCAGTTTGTCAGTGGGACCATTTCAACTTAGACATACTGACTTTGTTGCGGTATCCAGAATAAACTGAATAAAAATGGATTTCGTCAAGTATGGGGTGCAAATTCTGCTCTGGGTCACATATATATAGTAGTGCATCATCTACATATAATGAAATAATTATGTGTGAAGGTCCTGAGATACGCAGACCTTGGTGTCCATGTCTTGAAATGATTATTTCTGCCAGTGGTTCAATGCAGAGTGCGAAAAGTAGTAGGGACAGTGGACATCCCTGTCTCATGCCCTTTCTTAATGATATAGTATCCGTTATGACATCATTCGCCTGTATTTTGGCCCTTGGGTTTGAGTACATTAGTCGAACACAGCTTATAAAAATGTTCCCAATTGGAATGAGTCAAGAACCGTGAATAGAAAGTTCCCTGAACTGAGTCAAATGCTTTTTCTGCATCTACTGTTTCTGCACCGGCAGACCCTAGGGTGTTAATATGTGACATGATACCAAATAAATGACTGAGGTTTAGGGCCTTGGATCTTGTCTGGATAAACCCTGATTGGTCATTGTTAATCAATTGTGTCATTACACGCATCAATCTGTTCGCAAATACCTTTGGCGAATATGTTAGCATCCGTGTTGATCAAGGAGAATGGGTGGTGTGAGCCCATACTTTCTCTTGGCTTATTTGGTTTGAGTAGGACCGTAATGACCGCCTTTTGCATACTAGGAGGCATAGTGGCCCTTACAATTTATTCATCCCAAATCTGCAGGAGGATCGGTGCCAACATGCGCTTATGTTCCTTGTAAAATTCCGCTCCTGGGCCATCTGCTCCTGGGACCTTACTCGAGCGGCGGTCTGTGATTGCTAACAGTATTTCCTCCAACTGAATCGGCGCGTTCAGTGTAGCCACCGGTTCTGCTGGTAAAGCTGGAAGGTCTACTTTGGATAATACCTTCAGTTTTGGTGTCCCTATTTGCATAGAGGTTTTCATAAAAGCTGGCAAATGCCTTGCATATCGAGGTGTTCTCATTATGTATTGTACCATCTGGGGTTTGTATTCCTTTTATTAGATTTCCATGTGTATCAACCCTCACTGTTCTAGCTAGTGCCTTGCCTGGCCTGTCTGCTTCCCCATATTTACAAGCCATCACTTCACGTTCAGCTAATTCGCGGAACATTTGGAGTTTCAATTTAATGTCCCCCACTGTGGATGGCTCGGGGTTTATCCTGTATCGATTTTCAAGAGTATGTAACTTAGTTTAGGACATACAAAATAGGTAGCAGGCACCCCTCTCTATAAAGAACATGTCATGATAACCTGTTCTGTGCTTTTTTCCCACTTTGAGAGTCGGCAACCATCGATTTTTGCTCACTGTACTTTTCACAAAGGAAGAATATCCATTTGCACATCAGTCTTTTTCCCACCCACAAAGGCAGGCCAGCACCGGAATGCTAGGCAAACCTCCTTTGAACAAGAGTACCAACAGCAACCCCAGACGATTTTCAGCCTTGTTGGGCCTCATCAGTGAGGTGGAGCTGTGCCTCTCTGAGCACAGTGAGCAAGGGGTCCACGTCTTGGTTCCCCCAGCTAATTTAGGACATGCTTAACTCTACCCTTATTGATTTAAGTATGCCCACCCGCGTGGAGAGCACCACGTCACTTATGTACACTTTAAAGGACTACCATAGAGTGGAATGCGAGGACACAGTACCGATATAGCTCTCAAGGAAAACTGACATATTTCTGCCAAAATCTGTGACAGCACTGTATCATGCAACGCTAAGGCGTTCATCCTCCATAAAGGCTGGAACTAGAGGGTCGAACCTGGTTTAAGAGTAATTATGAGCGTTGAGTGATCTGAATATGTGCGAGGTAGAATGTTGACGTTCACTAACCGTTCTAATAGGGATATGGAAATGAACCAATATTTTATACGGAACATCATGTTGTGTACAGTGGAATAATAGGAACATTTTTTGCCCTTGGGGTGTATGTTCCTCCAGGTGTCTTCCAGTTGGAACTGTTTCATAATGTGGAGGATCACTTTCGCTATGCACTTGAGTGGTCTATCAGTGCTATTAGAGTGAGCCCGGTACACGTTGAGGATTGTGTTCATATCCCTACCCCACTGCAATGGGACCCCAATATGTGAATCCAACAGTAATGCTAACTGTGTATAAAACGTGGGGTTATCTATGTTTGGCCCGTAGTTGTTTACAAATAGTAGATCAGAACCAGCAAATCTGCCCAGGACTAGTATGTACCTACCCATGGGGTTTGCAATGGACTTATGTAGCTGGAACTGAAGGTAAGTACACCCAGCGCCTGTGACGAATCAGATGTATAAAACATATTGCACCCCTTTTAGGGACAAAGATTATATTCACTTCTTGCAATGCATGTGTTTCTTGTAGCATCACTATTTGTGGCGGGTGACAATCAATGTAGGACGCCAGTTTCCGGGATTTCACAGTGTGTTTATTCCCCACACATTCCGCTAAGGAGCATTAATACCGTAGCCATAGGAGGAGATGAAAGAGTGTGCAAGTAGCAGTATATCGTCCTTCAAGGTACCCTGCTCTATCATGCTGCCCAGTCCCGTAGTTAGTAAGACAACCCCTCAGTGTGACTACATTTCTTTGTGTGTTACCTCCTCCCACCCGGACCCTCTACCCCAAATTGACAGTGAAACCCATTAAACATAACTAGCTGAAAATTCAATGCGGGCATTGAAAAAACTCAGAGAGCGCAACCAACATCCGGTTATACAACTTTATACTTTCTTTCCATGCGCAATAAAAATACATTACCAGGGCTGTGGTGCTGCCGACGGTTTCTTAATGTGGAGCAATTAAACTGGTCAACTGCCAATCGAGTCGCTCCTGCAGCACCCCACCAAATCCACAGTCCCTACGCCCTCAGGAATATCTTGATGATAGGATCAGCAGACGCTAGTCACTCTGCGCTTCGCAGTGGTAAATTCTGCGAGCTCAGGGTACATATTTCATTGCACCTCCCAGGCTGTGGCCCCATTCTGTACATATCTTCGCAGTTCACTGTCCGAGTCATAGTTACATCTATACCCAATAGCAGATAGCTGTCAGTCTTTGTCGCCCGGTGGGGTCATTGATCCAGGCCTTGGCCTTCTCCGGAATTTCCTTCAGGTGGAGGGGTCTTGTGGAATATTAGATTCTATGTAAGAGGCGGGGGAAGAAATGTGCATGACCACATGTTGAATCTGGAGCTTTGATGGAAACGTGGTTGCATATGGCACCTGGCGAGCCCTCTGGAGCCGCTTCACAGAATCAAAGGACGTTCAGGTACAAAGCACCGTCGGTGAAAAATCAAGGTATATAGACACTCTGCAGGACTCTAATCGCAACTCTTCTCACTCCCTGGTCAGCCGGAGCATCAGGTCAATGTTCCTGTAATTAAGGAGTCTTGCTATCATAGTTTGCGGCCGCGCCCCAGGTTTGGGTGGAGGCTGAAAGGACCAATGGGCCCGCTCGACCTGGAACTGTGGTGAGAACTCCGGTTTATCGAGGATGCCATTAAGAAGTTTCTCTACAAACACTTCCATAGGGCCTTTAATTGTAGAATCTGGAATGCCCACTATCCGGATGTTGTTTGACCTAGAGCATGATTCCAAATCCTCACAGTCCCCCCGAACGGAAGCTAAATCCTTCTTCGCGGTTGCCGTGTCTGTTTCAATAGCAGTCATTCTATCTTCCATGTCACTAATTCTGGCTGCTGCGTTTGTTATTCAGCTGCTTTCTTCTTTGATTTTGGCATGCAGGGAGTTTATTTCAGCTGATGATAGTCTAATTAGGAATTTAACAATCTGAAGCAAGCCTGCATGGCTTCCATTATCGACTTTGCATGTTGCTGATCAGGAGCGTCTGCTGGCGCAGCTGCTCGTGACAAAGCCGCCTGTTCAGGCTCCTTTGATGAGTCCATGGGCCCATGCTTTGTGTGCGATTCTCTGGTCATAACCACCCGCTCAGAGTGTAATGTATAGCTTATTCACACAAGAGGCTATATCTGGTCTGTGGCACTTCCCGCGTGGCTGTCCTCTGCTTTGTAGGCAATCATGGGCTAGCTGCCCAATGCTGGTGTATCTATTTACAGTGTATCACCACCTCATTGTGACTCCAACATCTGAGGTGCGGCGCACTCTGGGTCTGGGCGGAAGAGCCCTAGCCACACACCATTGATACGCAAATCCCCTTAACGCGCCAGGTGGTGGTCTGGTACAGTCCATGTACCTCTGCTCCTCTCTCCCCACTCGATTCCACTGGTGGAGCGCACAGGAATGTATATATGCACTCGCCACCTTCTTCAAGTATTCTGTGAAAGCTCCAGTCGCTATTGTGGGCACGCTCCTGCTCCAGTGCTCGTACACTCTGTCGGCTCCATCAATGGTAGTGCAGAGTGCCCCGGACCGCTGATCCCTCACAGGCCTTTCCCACGCCACTCTGTGTCTCCCCTCACTATGGGCCGAGGGCCGGCCACCTGCAGTGGTCCACTCACCATATGGGTCCCAAGAGGGGGACCGCAGCGTCTACATGTATAGTCCGCCATAAGTAGGAGGGCGCTGTCGTCTCGAGCCGCAGGTCTCAATAGCAGCTGTCTTTTATCTGTAATGGACGTGCCTGCAAGACAGCAGCCTGCCATCATGCACGGAGCAGTTCACAGTCCGCCTCACCCAGCAATCTCGTCAGACCATCAGGATGCGGGTGGAGCCGCGTACGCTCCTCCAATGTGAGTTTGGAAAAAACGAGGCCAACAGGATCTCCCTCGCGTACCAGGCTACAGCCCTGGCTCTCCCCAATGCCGGTCTCCAGCACAGCTAGCAGGGGATCAATTGCTTTAAGACTTCACGGACCACCGCTCAGGACACTCAGACGTCCCGCCATCTCCTTCTTACGCAAAATGTAGCTTTTAGCACCAAGGATTAATGAAAGATAATCATTGGGCTGTGGAGCTCGGAGCTTACACCGCCATTACACTTGCTGCTCCACAGCTCCACCTTCGTGTTTCCATCTTAACAAGCCCTTGGTCCTGCCTGTCTTCTTTGCATTGGCCTCTTCTGCAGCAGAACGCTTGCTGCATTTACTGGACGTGCTGCGGGCCTTCAGGTATTGTTACCCATACCAGGCAAATCTGCGAATCCTCTCAGTTGTTTGTAGCCTTTTGTCCTACAGCTGTGGGTAAGTGGCTGTCCAAGTCCTAACATCTCCTAGCGGCTGTCAACCTGTATTTCCTACAGCCACTGCATCTCTAACAGGCCAGTTCCCGATCAGACTAGTGCACTCTACAGGAGCCTTCTCTTCCACTACTGCCTTTCTTTATGGTGTCCTGCTGTTGGTTATTTGCAGGGCGCTATGTGGAAGTCGGTGCACACCTTCACAAGACTCTACTGTGTGGATAGGATTTCACGGAAGACTCCAGGGTTGGACATGCTTTGCTTCGTCATCTGTTTGCGTAAGGTAAACTTTTCCTGAGACTATTACCTCCACCCTTTTTGGCATTATGTGCTTGTGTGTACTACTTTACAATCTATTCAAACAGCATGTGAATCTATGATAAATCAAATGCTGAGAAGGAATAAGTTACTTACCTGTAACTCCTGTTCTCCAGCATTGGTATCTTTCATAGATTCACATGCAACCCTCCCACCTACCACGCTTATGGCTCTTCTTGATGATTACAGTTTCAAATTTAAAAGTAAACTGCCTTAATGTTACAAAGGATTCCCAGCCTGACGACAGGGAATATTCAAACAGCGTGTGAATCTTTGAAAGATACCAATGCTGTAGAACAGGATTTGCAGGAAAGTAACATATTCCTTATGCCCAGAGGGTCATCATTGCCCACCGACCTGCCCACAAAACTGTGTACTTTAATGACCAACAATAAGATTTTTTCAAATACTCACCTCAAGCGGTTTTTGCTTTTCAGTGTGTTAGATTTGCTGTTCTTTAAATACAACTGAGAATAAAAGGCAGTAGTGAGGGGAATGGTAAAAGTGGCTTCGGCCATTTGTATTTGTGATGTCACTTGTGACACTTTAAGGTGCCAAGATTCCATGGCAAAGCTGATCATGGATCCACACATGGACACATGGTGGCTATCGTAAAATTCTCATGCACAGATGATCTCTGAAGAGGATTTAAGAAGATGAGGATTCATTCTATGTCAAGACCGGAGGCAAGCATTATGCTACACTCTTTTTATTACTGCAACTCACAGCACTTCAAAACTTTAACTCTATATATCCAAAGCTTATTTTTTTATAACAGAAATAAACAAAAGAAGTTCCATGGACTTCCAAGCCCCACAAGTCTCTTGTCTACTGTAGTCCTGAGGCTCTCCACCTCCACCTATCAGCAGACTCCTTCAACACCTCACATCCTTCCCGTGTCCCTTCCTCTTTCTTTTTGCTGTTCTCACAAGATAAGTACCTCTGTGTGATATCTCGTATGCTAATACCTTTTTTCATGTGTTATTGATACCCATTGTCATTTACTTTTACAAGTATGTTCATAACATGTGTGAGTTGATTAGTATACCGTTGTCCCCCATGCTGCGAAGTGCGTATCATACAGGAAGGTTTTGTTTTCCTTTCAAGGGGCAGCAATTAAAGGCCGGAGTTTGGTCCGGAGCCATGGGCGAATACTCTCACGCTTAGCAGCCGGTCCTGCTCTCGCAAGCACAATGTCACGCACTCGACCCGCCAGCGGGCACTAGGACCGTGAAGGTGCAGAGACTTTTGAAGAGCGAGCGACGTGCGTCACATTTCTGCTTCTCTCCGCAGCAGTGAAATAAGCAGATCGCAGCACTGCCTCCCTCACAGAATACCTAAGATTCAGCACCCATATAAAAATAAGGCAGATTGCCGGAGCAGATGTCCATTGGCACACGGATACAATTGAAATCATAAAATAAAAATAAAAATGAAAAAAAATGCTGATGACCTCAGAGCAGCTTGCACAGTTCAAGCACTGAGAGAGGCACTGCGCATTGACCTCCCACGCTAGCACCTTAGCCCTCATGGCATCTAACAGTACCTCTCCCGAATGGAGCGAAGAGGAATGGGCAGAAGACATTCCAATGGAAGATGGGGACCTTTCCCTTAGCTTCAAGAAGGTTCTAGAGGACTCCCTCGCACTAGCTGTGTTTCAGGGAGTACAGCCCCTTACTCAGCGCTTAGGATTGCTAGAGGCTATGCTAGCAGAGGAGAGTACAAAGGAGGAAGCACACCGGAAGAGAAGGGCAAACAGCCAAGGAGAAGGTACCTCAGCCAGTCAGCCTTACACCGGGGTTGAACAGATGGGGAGTAAAAAGGCTCGGAAGAGCTCTTCCTCTTCTGCCCCCGCGAGCCAAATAGTCGGGGATAACATCGTGCCCCATGAGGTGACCGACCCTTTCAGTAAACTGAAAAATGCTTTTATGCAACAGTCGGCAGTGCCACACCTCCCAGCCCCGGCCCCAGGGGTGAATATCATAGGGGACAATGACGGCGAATATTCGCCTGAAGAGAATGAAGAAGGTGTGGAAGAAGGAATACCCTTTCAGAACCCTGAACAAGTGACAGAGAAAGGTGTCACACCCCTAAAGGATGACAATATAGGTGACATGTTAAACCCTGACACTATCAGACACACCAAGTCCACAGAATGGGTACCATCCCCCAGAGTAGCACTATAAATGGTGCAGCATATCAGGAAACCCCTAGACAGAAAAGTGCACTTCCGTATGAGAGTGGAAGGCCCCAGACCGGAATTACCCAGCAAAGTCACAGACACCCCAGATCTAGAGCCTGAGATGGTGACCTTCGTCATTAAAACCTCCAGGGATGGACCAAGCCTCGAAGGGTTGCCAAGACAAGTTATTGGATATGGCTGGTCCCATAGCGTAAAGTATGGACCAAGCCGAGAGAGCTAAGGAAGCTGTTGACGCGCGAGCTCTAGGAAGCTGGGCACAATGTGCAGTCTGCCTACTGGGCAACGGCAACTGTGCACTTTCGTCAGAGAGGAGGAGAAGCCTTTTTGCTAAAAATAGATAATAAACTCAGCGACCTGACCTCGTACGAAGCTGGAGAAGGTGCCATCTGCTTGCTGTTCAGGGAAGCTTTCGCAAAAGAGATGTCGCAGTTCTTCGGAACCTATGCCGCACTCGAAAAAACCACAAAGCTCCATTAGGAAGATATTTCCCAGGCAAGTTTTTGCAGGCACTGGTCGACATCGAGGTTGAGCGTCCGGTCTAGACTATGAGGCCAGTAGCTGCGGCCATCAGAGAGCGGGGAATCAGGATCATTGTCTACCTAGACAATAACCTCATACTAGCCAAGGAAGCTGCAACGCTCCAGGGGCAAGTGATTTGGTTCTGTGCCCTAATTACATCCTTCAGTTTCCTGATAAACATAGAGAAATCAGAACTACATCCCAAGCAGAGGATGGAGTTCTTGGGGTTTATAATAGAATAGAAGGCCCCTCTCGAGCTGCCCTCGCACAAGCTAAAAAGACATAAATAAGGAGTTATGATCAGTGATCAGGGAGAAGAATATTTCGCTTCCCAGTCTAGCCAGAGTAGTAGGTCTTCTAGCGGCATCGATTCAAGCGATATTTCCCAGCCCATTGCATTACAAGGCCCTGCAGATGTTCAAGAACAGACACCTTCAAAGAGGTGTAGGCAGGGACGGACTGGGACAAGAAATAGGCCCGGTCACCCGAAAAAAAGTGGTCCACCCCTCGCCTCGCCGACCCTTGACCTCTGATGACATCACCGGAAGTGATGTCATTTGACCCCACCCCAAAGTGACATCCCAGGAAGCGATGAAACACAACCTTTCACCCCTTGACAAAACAGGAAGTGGAATCAAATAGCATTGTACCGAAGTACACTAAATCACTGTGAATCCAAGCAGACGTCCAAGGCCAAATGAAAATATGTTATTGTATAGCACTTACGCTTAAGCTCTTTTTTATAGAACAAATATGCATACATATCACTCAACCTGTGTTGGTACTCATTTATCGACCTAAGTAGGATGAAAGGCATTTTGGTTTTGAAAATGTGAAAAAAATATATTTTATTTTTCAATGTCTTTTCTTCCAAACCGGCCCATGCCTGGCCAAAAACCAGCCCCCACTCCCCAGGGACGATTTCGGCCCAGTCGAAAGGCCGAGGGCCCAATCCGACCCTGGGTGTAGGGTACCACCAGATAGTGACCCTAGACAAAGAGCGTTGATCGATGTAGAGTGGTGGCTACAGAATATGGAAGCATGGAGCGGTTGAGCAATCTTGGGGACGTTCCGGACCTGGTTATGGAGGCGGACACCAGCAGAGCAGGCGGGGGAGCGAGATGCGGAAACCTAGAAATAGGCGGCAAGTGGCCCGAAGAAGAATTGCAGCTACACATACATTGTCTGGAGCTGCTTGCAGGCTCTTTTGCGGTGCAGACCTTTGCTGGAGGCCAAGCCAATTGTTGCATCCTGCTAAAAATGGATAACATATCAGCCATCGATACATAAACAAGATGGGAGGTACAAAGTCCATGATGCTAGTAGAGTTGGCGAAAGACTTCTGTCACCTATTCCTGCAGCGCATCATAGTGGTGACGGCAGAATACCTTCCACGGGAACAGAACATAATGGCCGATTGGAACTCGAGCTACCTCATAGACTCCAGCAACTGGAGGTTGCATCCAATGATATTTGAACAACTGCAAGAGAGTAGGGGTCCTTTCGACACTAATCATTTTGCGTCCAGGTTGAATGCGCAGACACCGAAGTACTTCAGTTGGAGGATAGATCTGGGAGTCCACTGCGCCTTTCCCCCCATTCCTAATTTCAACGAGAGTACTAGCGAAAGTGCAGAGAGAGCAGGCACAGATGGTCCTATTAGCCCTGCTGTGGAAGTACCAGGTCTGGTTTCCAGTAGCGATGGAACTTTCTATGGATTTTCGGAGGATGATTCCATACAGGCAGGAACTGCTGCTCAGTCCATCAAGACAGACTCACCCGCTCATCAACGAGGGGAGCCTGCAGCTGATGGCTTGCAGAATTTCAGGAAAAGATCGGAGCTTCCAGGAATTTTGCAGCTCAATGCCGACTTCATCAAGGACTCATGGGCGCCATCCACACTTCAGAGCTATGGTGCTGCATGAAACAGGTGGGAAGGCTGGTGTGCAGAACAAAGTGTTCAACCCATTTCAGCACCTGAAGTTCTGAACTTCCTGGCCGATTGCTCATGAGACGGATGCGCTTTTAGAACTCTTTGAGTTTATAGGTCAGCAATATCTACCGGACACTACAAAGTGGATGGAATACCTATCGGAGAACACCCCGCAGTGATTGGGCTGCTCAAGGGGGCTATGCCTCCCGCCCCTAAATATGCAGTTCTATGGGACGTAAAATACATTTTTGATCTGTTTTCTAGCTAGCCAGACAATAGCCAGCTCAGTTTAGCTCTGGGAAGCTGACAAGACAATGTTACTATGACTAGTGGTGTGTAGGAGAGTGTCCGATATTAAACGTTAGTGATTGACAGAAAGATTTTTTACCCTGAGGTAGTAGCTTTTTCTATCACCAAGCAAACGAAATGTGATTCAAGAGTCATTTTGTACCCATATTTTCCTGAGAACCCTAAGCAATTCGTAGCACAGTGTATCAAAGATTAAAAGCATTAGGCCGCTCGGTGTATCCCAACTGCTCATACCGCATAGAAAACCCTATCATGCCGTAGCAACAGCCACAATAGCCAGATCGGTCAGGGAAGTAATGCAGTGGCCGGCATAGAATTAGCCAAATTTGGGGCACATTCAGCTAGAGGCGCAATGGCTTCCAGGGCGTTCACATCAGGAGTGTCTTTACAAGACATTATGAGATCAGCAGACTGGTCCTCAGAGTCCACCTTTAAGACATTTTACTTTAAGCCAGTATCACAAATTGCTGCAACTGTGTAGAGGAGGTCCCAGATATGGCCTGCACTCCGCCACCCATTTTGAAGTACCAGGAACATACACACCGAGATATGTGACGTATGACGAACAAATAAACCAGCAGAGAGCCGCACTAGGGCTCTGCCCAGTGCCCATCAGAAGAGCAATACCTATTGAGATGCCAATAACCAGACAACCATGGACAGTAAGGTATCCATTGAGACAACCTTATCAGCAAATTACACGAAATTAAGACTACTTGAAAACTGTCCCAGAAGAAACTCAAAAGGCCTTAATTGAAGGCGAATGGTGATGACACAAGGGCCCGGACAGACCCACAGATGAAAGAAATGACAACCAAAAGATGACACACAAAGATGAAATGTTATGAATAATGATGTAATGGACTTATAAGAAGAGACGATGTTGAAATATAAAGAAAAGTAACTGTAAAGCAGGATGTAAGTATTCAATCATCCAACGCCTGTACATAGGCTTGGCACACAAAAAGCTAAAGAACAGTGCAGCTTGCTATGCTTAGTAGAAGAATAGAGCGGCAAACGCCAACTATATAACTACCAAAACAAAGCTCATTATATAAGTGCAAATCTACTTTATACAAAAGCAGAATTAACCCAGGTTACTAAGGGTCGAACAGGCCAGATTCGTATGCCAGCGCAAAGCCAAGAGAGAGGGCGGAATCGAAACTCAGCAAGAAACAGCTCATGCCTAGGAAATCGAGGTCAAACCAAGAGAGGGGGGTGGATAGTAACTTCGGAGAATCAAAACTTAAGAGCAGAACAGCCTGCCCCGTGAAGGTCGAGATAAGGGGGGCCCAGGCAGGTGGTGGCCGAAAAGGAGAATTAAATGCACAAATAGAAGGAAAACAAAGCCGATTCACGGTGTGCTAACACGTGACCAGCCGAGCGCGAAGAGGTACCAACGTCAGATGTCACCCAAAGCAGGATATACCATAACGTTTCGTGACAAGAAGCTACAGTTTCGAGGCCAACCTCAGCCAACTAATTGACACATAGCCCTAAAGTACTGATTGATGGAAGGGAGGCAGGGTGAATCTTGGGGCATACTGCATCTGGGTGACCATTCTGCATGCTGCTAATTAAAGTGGAGATTTATGCTGAGGGTTGTTGCCAGCCCAATCACAGTGGGCCAAATAATCTAAGGTCCTATAGATAGTAGAACCAATGAGACGTCATACTTGTAGTGACGTTTGCACGACTAATGAGGAGGGAAAGGCGTAGACGCCCACCCGATAAGAGTTATCCAATCCTAACTCCCCGTTACCATATACAGATATAGCACCTATACTTAAGTTACCTTTTCGAACCAATAGAATTGTATGACAAACTTTTGCGTGTTACACGTCAATGATGATGAATTTTTACTATAACTATTGCTGCTTGAATGAAGAGAGTTGGGAGTTGAAGCGAGACGGGCAATCGCATTACTGTTGATTTCCATGTTTCCCCGTTTCTTGTACTTGTCATTAAACAGACTTCCCTTTGCCAAACCATTGAGTTGTCCTTATTGATTGGTGTTGGAGTAAGAGAATCCCGCACCCCATCCACCTCAAGTTGCAGCTATCTCGTCTTAAAGTACTCAAGGGTGAGCTCTGAACTTATGGGCCCGTCAGAAGTCACTCCCCCTCCTGTACACTTGGTAGCAGAGGATGGTTTCAAACCATTGATTATTTATTATTGATTATTGATTAAAATAAGACACCTATTGACCATCGACACAAAGTAACTCTGGGTCTTCGGCAACATCATGAGTCCTTCGCCATTCGGCTGATTGACTGTGAAGCTTCCCGTGGACAATGGTAGTATAATTGTTCCAAAACTGCAGTGGGGCCTGAAGGGACCTGTTTTAAGAAACCATAACCCTTCCCATTCCTACGAGCAGCGGATCAGGCGAAAAACTGAAGGAGTCGGTAACTGAGGCGGTGATCCCGAGGGTCCAGAGAGGAACAATGCGAACGGTGATTGAAACGAAAATTGAATGCTTTGACAAATGTCATAGGCTTTAGAACAAGTAAGGGAAGAGCTAACGGAGGGAGGTGGAAAAAACAAAATAGTAAGAAGTAGAGAAGACTTTATATATATATATATGGGGATAATGACTCGAGAATAATTGAATAAATTAAGAATACCAGGGCGGACACCTGAGAAGAGATAGTATACTGGGCAGACACCTGAGAACAGAGAAGATACACCTTATTCGTGCGCTTTAATATATAGGTCAGAAGAAACGTGAACTCAGAGCCCCACATAATAGGGGACGACTAGGCTACCACCACGTTTAAAGACGTCGTGAACGGGGTTCGTTTAAACTCCATGTAGGGGTAATGATTAGAGGCAGATATATTTGTGTCCAGCTGGTGTCTGTCTAGTCTGTTATTTGTCTGTCGTACATGTTCTGTGTGTGTCCCATGTAAGGAATTTTTGTTGTTTGTTGTTTAGAACTGATTCGGATTTTACGCGATTCAGTAGTTGAGACGGAATCGCATATGAATTGATGTTTGTGAGTAAATTGGTGATATATAAAATGTTGGCGGAAAAAATTGGTTTGGAGCTTGCAGTGTCTGGTGCTCGCTCATATTGTTGGAAGTGCTAAGGTTGCATGAACACATTGAAAAGGGTTGTATAAGAGGAAAACAGAAATAGATTTAAGCATGGAAGACATTACTCCATTAGCACACTTATGTAAGCAACTGCCGAAACACGCACCCAAGCTTAAGAAATACAGCACCGAGTGGGTTAAGGGTACCGCCCACAAGATGTTTATGCCGTGGCCACAAAATGGGTCTCTATCTAAAGCCATCTAACAGCATATGAAGACTTACTTGCATGCCACATATACAGGCAAGAAGCTAGAGAAACGCCTTGCTGTTCTAGAACTTTGGAAAATGTTCGAACAGTCAAAGGAGGAAGAGCCACCCGCAGACTGGATATTAAATGTATGCACGGAGGGTGGTGAGATGCCTACCGCACCACCTGCCCCGCCTGAAACAGAAACCGAGGGAAGTAAGCCTGAGGGACTCTACCCATTAAGGGAGCTTAAAGCAGCCACAGGGTATAGCAACGCCACATATGAGTCACCTACGTACAGTAGTGACGAAAATCAAGGGAAAGATAAGAACAGAAATCTTACCTCCGCAGTCCTGAAGGACAAGGAGAGACGCTATGATGAAACAAAGGATCAGGCACAGACAAGTGCATCTCTCGATAAGGAGAGAGAGGGAAAGAAATGGAAAGGAAGTGATGACAGAACTGATGAGATAGCATTCGCAAAAGACGAATGGATGGGTGGACAAATCTTATTGAATCTCGATGGGAACGGAAGTGATGATGTGAGACCTAAAGAGAGGTTAGATGAGGCACAGAGAAAGGACAAAGAAAAGGAGTTAAGGGACGAAAGGATTAGAAGGAAAGATAGGCTGAGGCGAGAACAGCTATATCGCGAAGAGCAAGAAAAGCAGCTCGATCGCAAACAGAGATCAGCCTATGATCAGGACAGACAGAAACAGCAAAGGTTGGAAGAAGAGCAAAGGGTACGTGAAAAAAGGATAAGGAGATGAAGAGATGAGGAAATACGAAAGGCAGATGAACGCAGAAATGAAAAGAGAAGGGGAGAAGATAGAGTCAGAGAAGAGGGGAGGAAGCACAAAGAATTCGATGATATCGAACGTAAGCGTAGACAGAGGGCGCGCGATTTCGAATATTTGGAGAGGGAAGTTAAAAAACCCAATCCAGTGGTGGAATGGGAAGACATTGAAGAATTCTTTCCTGCCTACGGCTCAGTACCAGGCACGTCTAGGGCAAATATTGAAGATGACTTTGACACCAGAAGCATTGTGGAAACAATCGATAAAATAAATGATGAAATGGGGCTAGAACAAATATCCCATGGGGAGGGGGAAGATGAGCGCTTGGAAAGCACTCAGCTGTACAACACTGAGGATGTCACCCGAAGTAGTGGGAGTAGGAAACTGTCCCTGGACAGATTAGAAATCAGTAGAAACGATGATGACACAAGGAGTTGCGTGAATTGGGAACAACCAATGTCCGACTCAGGAGAGGAGACAGAGCGCGAGGCAAATGAAGAAGGGAGACAGCGCGAAAGGCGGCTCCCAAGGGACAAAGAGGTACGATGGTCTGATGCTAGTGAATCCGCACCGAAGACATCAGAGTCTGCCACACAGTCTGATCGGCATGAAGGAACACCCCATGGTCAGAGGGGGGTGTCATCACCAGCCTATGTAGACAGATTGAGGGCATTGCCAGGCAGACAGCGATGAGGGAATATTACCCCTGCGATAGGAGAGCTATGAGAGAAGAGAAAGAAGGCTGTGCATTTCAATTTCCGTTACTAGAAAAGGGGGGAGCAAGACCACAATATATTCCATGGCCACACATGGATCGGGAAAACCTGAAGAACAAGCTTCCAATGTTGACATCGGGAGCCGGAAAGTGGATACATGAGTTAGAAAAAAATGACAGGAGGAAACACACTAGCTATAGGGGACATTACATGTCTCCTGATCCCCATACTTGGGGAAAGAGTAGACGATGTGTGGACACAGCAGGCTACCCTGGTGTAACCACAATTAACACTGCACACGATGGAGTGCCATTTAACAATTGCAGAGCTGCAGTATGGAAAGCGCTAAGAGTGCTTTACCCAGACACTTCCGATATGGGAGCTATAATGACTCGAAAAATGAAGGAATCAGAAGATCTGTTACTTTATATCCAGAATTCAGGTTCAGAGGAAGAGGATGGCAGAGAAATCAAGAAGGTTTCCAAAGTAATCAAGGAGGCTTTCAAAACGTGCAAATGTTTACCCCAGTAAACATCTTGAGTCGAGACTTAATGACAAAATTAAACATGACGATTTCATTCACGGAGGAGGGCATAATATGCTCCACTCCAGGAATGCATTTCTCAAATGTATGCGAAATGATTAGAGCGTACTCAGGACACTTAGCCATGAGAGCTATACCATTAGAGCCAGAAATGTTCACATATGGCATGCGTGTGCCTATGGCAGGATTACCAGGCCTCGCAGATAGAACTATGAGAACCCCGGATGAGTTTTTATTCAGACCAAGAATACCTATGCATGAAGAGGAGGGACAAGTATTTCCCTTGATGATACATGCTGCAGCAGTGCGAGGGAAAGTAGCATTGGTCGAAGGCTACGATGATGAAGGCAGAGAATGGTGCGCGATTATCGCCATTGAAGAAGGGTATCGAGTGACTGACGTCACCGATGACGATCTGTTTGAAGAGCAACCAGACTCAGAAGAGACAACGGTGGAAGTGAGTCTCGTATTTTGGGTAAAAATGATCAGGAGAGAACTGCCTCAGAGAACGATGTTGGCGCTGAAGCATCCGGAATATTTTGATGAGGATATAGCTAAAGTACCTGTCTCTGTATGGACTACAGGACCCTATGACGTAGGCCTCCTGAAAGGGGTGGGAGAAGTGAAAATTAAACTGAAACCAGGAGCAATTTTACAGAGAGCCCGACAATATCCCATGTCCAGAGAGGCAGATGAAGGGATCGCGAAGACAATTTCCGCCATGATGGACCAGGGCATCTTAGTGACGTCAGAGTCACCATGTAACATGGCGGTTTATCCTGTCAAAAAATCAAATGGGGGGTCTTGGCGTTTAATCCAGGATTTACAAGCAATAAATTACATTGTTCAAGCCGAGTTCCCTTTAGTCCCTAATCCATCTACAATTCTATGTAATATACCCGTCGAGGCAAAATAATTCACGGTGATTGACTTGAAAAATGCTTTTTTCTTATTCCTGTTGCACCGTGACTCACAAGATCTGACGTCATTCACGTTCAGACAAATGCGTCTGAAAAGTACGAGGTTGCCACAGGGGTACTGTGAGTCCCCGTCAATTTTCAATAGAGTCCTACAGATGTACCTAAGCAATATTGCGTCAGAAAGTGTTGTCTTGCAATATGTGGATGACATTCTAATCTGCAGTACCACAGAAGAGTAATGCAGACTCGATTCTGTTCAGCTACTGACTATACTGGCTGAGAAAGGCTATAAGGTTGACAAGGAAAAGTTACAATATTGTCAACAGGAAGTGCTGTACATAGGCCAACTGATCTCTCATGAAGGAAAGAAGGTGACCCCAGAAAGGGCTGAAGCAATATTGAACACGGTTAAGCCACAAACGATAAAGCAAATGCAGAGCTTTCTAGGCCTGTGCAACTATGTCAGAGCATGGGTTTTCGATTACAGCTCACATACCAATCCCTTGCTTCAGGCTCTAAAGAAGGCCCAGGTGACAAAGGAAAAGATTGAATGGTCTGAGGCGATGGAAAAAGGGTTTGCGGAACTCAAGAGAGAGATTTGTACGGCTCCAGTTCTCGGAATTCCTAATTATGCAGAGGAATTCTACCTGTTTTCACACAAAGATGGCAATGTTATGACGGCAGTGCTCGATCAAAGAACCTCGTTGGGGTACAAGCCCTTAGCATATTACCGTGGGAACCTGGACCCAGTAATGAAAGGCCAATTCCCATGCGGACAAAGTTTAGCTGCCGCAGCGTTCGCCATAGAGAAGGCGACAACCATTGTAATGGGATGTTCCATGACATTATACGTCGAGCATTCGTTATTTGTCATTTTAGAGAAACCAAAGGGCACATTGACATCTCAGAGAGCTTCTGCTTATGAAGTGATCATATTAAATCCATCGATCAAAATAGTGCGATGTAAAACAGTGAACCCAGCCACGTTCATAGCTGAGCCAGTCACTGAAGGAGAGCCTATACATGACTGTGCAAACTATGAAGAATTCTATGATGAAATCCCCAGGGTAAAAGAAAATGCCTTGGCAGGAGGAGAGATTGTCTTTATTGACGAGTCGTCGAGAATCGAACAAAGTGACGGACAAAGATATACAGGTGTTGCTGTAATGAAACACATAGCAAACAGAGAATTTCGTGTACTCGTCAGTGAGAATCTCATTATTCAGCATTAGCTGCAGAATTATTGGCGTTGATACTCGTCATTGAGAATCACGCAGACCAGGAAGTAACGGTGTACAGTTACTCCGCCTATGTGACGTCGACAGTGCATGCAGGATTAGCACGCTGGAAAAGGAGGGGCTACCTCCGAGCAGACGGCACACCAGTACAACACGCAGCCTTATTGGACAGGCTGATTAAGGCACTACAGCTCCCAGTGGGCATAGCGGTCGTGAAATTCACCACCCACACAAAGTGGACAGATTTTGTGTCGCACGGAAATCACGCAGCAGGCAAGGAAGCCAAGCGTATGGCATCCAAATGTGAGACAGTTATAGAAGTGGAAGTGGCGTGCACCCATGAGAGAATGATGGTGGCACGAACCACACCTGAAGCCTATAGCAATCTGGGGCAGACACAACTAATGGAGCTTCAAGGGGAGGCACTGCAGGATGAGAAGAACCTGTGGAAACGTTGGGGGTGTTCTTTAAACCCCTCTGACGGATTATGGCGGCAAGACAGCACTGGTAAACCAGTAATGCCTGTAGCCCTGCTAAAAAATAGCGTTGGGGCAATTGCATTACCCGATGCACCTAACAAAAGAGAATCTAGCAGCAACACTCGCGGAAGACTGGTTTGTACCGAATTTAGTTGAGCATGTTGCATTTGTTATGGTGAACTGCATAATCTACCAGCAATTCACCGCTGGGCACACGTTAAAAGTAATGAGAGGAGTCATTCCCTGGCCAAACGGGCCTTTTCAGCATCTGTGTGTCGATTACGTCGACATGATTCAAGTATGCAACGGGTAAAGATACTTAATTGTCGTGGTGTGTCCATTCTCTAGATGGATAGAAGCAGGTCCATGTACACACCCAAACTCTACCTGTGAGGCAAAACTCCTTGTGAGGGAAGTGTTCCCTAGGTGGGGGATGTGTGAAGTAATGAGATTAGATAACGGGGCTCATTTTGTAAATGCAATCTATGAGCAGATTAGCTTGTTGCTTGGTATAAAGCACAAGTTCTCGTCGGCGTATCATCCAGAAGGTAATGGGCTTTGTGAGAGGCTCAACGGCTTGTTAAAGGAAAGGATAGCCAAGTTGAAGCTTACTCTAAAGAGGGGATGGTTGCACTGCCTTCCATTGGCACTGTATGCTCTTCGGAACCAACCAGGCTCCGACCATCATCTTACGCCACACGAGATAGTCACAGGAAGAAGGATGATGACCCCCCTAGCCCCTCGACACAGAGCTAGATGTGATGCCCAGCAAAAACGAGAGGTCCTAGGATCCGAAATGCAAAGGTATTTGAACTGCATGACATCCAGCCTTACTGTAATTTCAGACCAACTGCAACGACGACGAAAAGGGTGCAGCGCAGCACAAAACACAGAGGGAGATGCTGCAACAGACCCAGTTCAAGGTCAAATTTGGAACAACAGAGGCCAAATGCAGATTTGGGGAACAGTGCTTTTCCCCAACGTATGGGAAGAAGGAGTGGTGATCTGCCGAGCATGGATTGTCCTTGGAGCCTGCAAGGAAGCAATAGAAAACTCACAGAGCTTGTGCAAACCTCTATGGCTGAGACTCACAAGATTACTGACATGGGTCGAAGACAGAGGAGGACACCTGCAGATAGTGCCACTGGAAAGCCCGAAATTGTGCTTCAGAAACAATGGCACAAGGAAGACGGGAGAGAATCAGAACTGCGGACGAATTTTTGAAGCTCCAGGAATGACTCACGGAACTGCAGTAATTATGGATCATTATTGGGCGCGTGGATCCAAAGCATACATAAGACTGCCGAGAAACCTAGAGAGGGAGATGGATAGTAACTTCGGAGAATCAAAACTTAAGAGCAGAGCAGTCTGCCCCGTGAAGGTCGAGATAAGGGGGGCCCAGGCAGGTAGCAGCCGAAAAGGAGAATTAAATGCACAAATAGAAGTGTGCTAACACGTGACCAGCCGAGCGCGAAGAGGTACCAACGTCTGATGTCACCCAAAGCAGGAGATACCATAACTTTTCCTGACAAGAAGCTACAGTTTTGAGGCCAACCTCAGCCAACTAATTGACACATAGCCCAAAAGTACTGATTGATGGAAGGGAGGCAGGGTGAATCTTGGGGCATACTGCATCTGGGTGACCATTCTGCATGCTGCTAATTAAAGTGGAGATTTATGCTTAGGGTTGTAGCCAGCCCAATCACAGTGGGCCAAATAATCTAAGGTCCTATAGATAGTAGAACCAATGAGACGTCGAGTAATGAAGAGGGAAAGGCGTAGACGCCCAACCGATAAGAGTTATCCAATCCTAACTCCCCGTTACCATATACAGATATAGCAGCTATACTTAAGTTACCTTTTCCAACCAATAGAATTGTATGACAAACTTTTGAGTGTTACACGTCAATGATGACAAATTTTTACTATAACTATTGCTGTTCGAACGAAGAGAGTTGGGAGTTGAAGCTAGACGGGCGATCGCATCACTTTTGATTTCCATGTTTCCCCGTTTCTTGTACTTGTCATTAAACAGACTTCCCTTTGCCAAACCATTGAGTTGTCCTTATTGATTGGTGTTGGAGTAAGAGAATCCCGCACCCCATCCACCTCAAGGTACAGTTATCTCGTCTTAAAGTACTCGAGGGTGAGCTCTGATCCTATGGGCCCGTCAGAGGTCACTCCCCCTCCTGTACAACTGTAGTACATATATTTGAACAAACATAATGCTCGCCTCTGGTCTTGACATAAAATGAAGATTGCCAAGGCTTACAGCGCGGGGTAGTCTTGATTCTATTAAAGACACAGAGGCAAGCATTATTCACAAGCAGAATACACGGGTGGAAGTTAAGTTTGCTTCATTAACATGTTCTGCCGTCTTCTTAATAGAGGAGTGTATTTCCACCCTCACGATAATGTTTTGTTCTGGTTTCTATGAGATGAGCAGAAAGCCGCATGCTGACGTCAGCCTAAACAAGAAGTCAGATCATAACACTGGGTCTTGGCTCAGATACATGCACACTGGAGTTGGTCTTCAGGGCCATAGCCCATGTCGTTGGGACAGTTCTTGACTTTTTTTCATAGTTCTAAGTTTGGATTAAGAGGTTGTGTTCAGGCAGATGTTCGCTGCCAGAGACAGAGCAAGGGACCCGAGCAGGATGTGAGGTGTTGAAGGGGTCTAACTGCTGATAGCTGGAGGTGGAGAGCCTCAGGACTACTGGAGGCAAGAGACTTGTGGGGCTTGGATATACAGAGTTAAAGTTTTGAAGTGCTGTGAGTTACAGTAATAAAGAGAGTGAAGCATAATGCTTGCCTCTGTGTCTTTAATAGAATCAAGACTACCCGGCGCTGTAAGCCTGGGCCATCTTCAATGTGAGGAATGTATATATCCATCAGAAAGAACATTATCAGAGGTAAGTAATGTATTAATTTGTGCAAAAACATAACCAAACATGTAATTTATATAGTTTATGTATGTGTGTGTTATACTGCCTAAACCCATGCATATATACATACATATATATAATTATCCATCCGAATGATAGGTATTGACCCTTACTAACCATACTTTACTGCTTTATGATTGTTTTGTCAGCCATTGTTCATTCCAATCTGTAAATTAGTTCACAATGCAATATAATGGTTAATGATTCATGTTGAATGATCACTCATATTTTTTAGTATCAGAGAGCATATCAACTGTGTCTGGGAATGAAATCTCTGTTATGGACGGTGACCCATGGGAAGCTGGTACTTCAGATGTCGGGACAATTTGTCAGAAGATCAGTAAAGAGTTTACACGAAAAATGCAGGTAATAAGCTCCTGAGAATAAAGGCAATCTTGGCAGAGTGTGTTCTTCTTTGTTATCATATTTAAGAAATTTCGAACCCTCGGATTCCAAATGTTTCCATAATGCTTAATGGTGATCTCAGTTCAGCATAAATTGTGAAGCTATGGATGCAACAAAATCCACAGAAAATCTACCGATGTGAGTTAAGGACCTAATGACTATTTCAGCTGTAGTTATTCTGATTTCTTGACAGAAGAGATCATTGACCTTAAAACTTCCATCCATACTTTTGGGACATTCAGTCCTGTGGGACGGGACCGGAGCACTTTTGTAAAAAAGCATCAAATTGAAAATGTGTCCTTCTTCCCTTTTTACGCGGGGTACAGCACACGGCCTAACCCCGCCCTCCTTAGCTCCGCCCCAAGCATCACCCTTCAGTCCTTTTCTCCACGCAGTCGGGGCTGGACGCACTTACATCACCGGGAAGACCTTTTTTCCTTCCTGTTGTCCTTCTCTCCTGCTCCGGTTCTGCGGTTGCTTAGTCCACCGTCTATGCCGGATCGTTTGGGATTCACTACTTATTCCTCTTGTGAACGTCGCTTCGTTAGGGCGGATCCCCATTCTCTCTGCTTGGAGTGTCTGGGGCCGGATCACCGCTGGGACTTGTGTTTCTTCTTTGACTCCCTTTCGGTCCGGGCACTTCAGCGCTGTCTTCGTCGGTGGGAGGAGATCTTCCAGAAGGTTCCTCCATCGCATTTCCAACTCTTCATCGACGGAAAGAAGAGACGCCCAGTAAGTACCTTACTTTTCAGGGCACCCCGGCCGGGGGACTCCTTCCCGGGGTCCTCCAGGGCCAGGAGGGGCTTCAAAAGCTCTGCTACCAGGGTTTTCCGTGAGGTGCCTCGCAGGCCTAATAGGCGTACCAGGGTTTTCTCCAAGGGTTTCCGCGAGGGGCCTGCCTATACCGGATCACGATCCGAGGTTCGCCGATCAGGTGCTAATAGCCAGCATAGTCGTGCTGAGGCGTTGGGTACCGGAGTTAGTGTTAGGGAGAATTCTCCAGAATGGCTAATTTCCTGTACCTACTGAGTCCCTCAGCAGTTTTGCTGGATTTCTAGGATATATTTATTTCACCTGGTAAGAGTGTGAGCCTTTTTCCCCACTCTTATATGTGTTTTGCTGTGTGTGTTGAAACATTTTTGTGTTCATAGACCATGGAGCCTCACCTACTCCATAGGCATCATCTTTTTACTGTGTGTTACACAGCACCTTTAGTGAAGTGACACAGGGTTGTCTTTTTCAGACTTCCCACTTCAACCTCCATATTCTGGGACTGACTACTGTCTCCCAGAACATGTAAAGTTGCCATTGACTTTATTAGTCTTTTTAAAACCACAGACCCAGTACAAACTATCTTACATAGAATACTGGAAAGGGTTAATAGCTATCCCTTTTTGTCTATCTCTCATGGAATATTGTTTTGTTCCCTTTTCATTAAGATTTGGCTGGTGGCCTATTTTCATTACCGCGGTTATTTTAAATAGCCTTGGTATTGTTTTAGGCTACCTTAGTAGCCTCAAACTTAAATCTGCTGGACACCATTTACTTTTATTTGGTTCCGGCTGGGTTTATTCGCCATTTCTTTTTATAAAGGTATTTCTCGTGTTTTACTCTGCGCGCCAAACCAGGTTTGGTTCCTTTGTTTGCCGTCCTTTGGCGGGCTTTTGCACAGAAGCCCTCCTTAGGCACCTGAAAGTCTGGGTAGGCAGGATGTGTGGGAGGGGTTTTAGGACCCCTGCCATGGGTTCCCTTGGTAACCCAAGTCGCACTCCTGTTTGATTGGCTAGGTGACTGTCCCGCCAGGACAGCCAACCTGCTGTGTGATTGACAGCCAGGCTGTGTGAATGGGTAAAACTGCATAAAAAGCAGGTCTCTAGGACTGAGAAGGCAGAGTCGCCACTGGATCGAGAGAACCAAAGAGAAGCTGACAGAAGAGGACCTCTACCATGACTGAACCTCCCGGTGAAGCCCTGCTGTGGGTCCGAATCTCCAAACTTCGACGACAGGGAAGATCTGCAAGGAATCTTCTCCCCTTGAGCTGTTGGGACCAACCAGTTCACCAAACTGCAAGCCAGGCCTCCCCCCTCTGGTCTAATTTGCTCTGCACAGCTACAGTGAACCGGATAGCCAGAAGGACCCGACCCTGTTTGGGTTTTAAGGAGCGCACCTTTTATTCGTTGCTTTGCTCTGCTGCTGGTTTCTTCCCTGGGCAGTGCAGTGCCCTCCAGTCTTCCTACTTCGTGTCAGTCTGACAGTCGCTTCAGGAACCGTGAGCCTGCAGGACCTGCCAGGAACGTCTGCCTCAGCTACAGCCTTCTTCTTCATTTAAGGTACTGTTTTAACCCGGTTGTTCGTTCCATCCGACCGCGGTGAAAGTGTTTGAAATCTTTCTCCAATCCGAGGGCTTGTCCTTCTCTGTTCTTTAAAGTAACATTTCTTCCGACCAACTTCGTTTCGAACTCTTGGCAAAGACTTAACCGCAAACTACTCTGAAATGTGTGATCCTCTGCAAAGACTAACATTGGCCCAGGCCTATCGAATTGAATCTTCATTGTAGAAAGCCTTTTCTAGATTGCCCTGCTTACTTACTTGTTGGTGCTGCTTGATTTTGAATAACCTTGTCTTTCCCTCCCTTTTTAATTGCTGAAGTGCCATTTTGCTCACACTTCATTTTGAGCTTAACTTGTCCAGAATCTATTGGGTGGTGTGTAGTATATTAAGAGTGTGATTTTTCTACTGCTTTACTTTGGTGAATTGTTTTACAACCGATGTGTAAATAAATGTATATTCTTTTACTCAGAAACCTTGAGTCAGTGTTGTTTGAACCCTAGTAATTGCAGTCCTTTGTGTAACTATTGATACGGCTCACTTTACTCTTGAGATAAGTCTGGCTGCTCAGCCATCGCCACCACTTTACTGTGTAGTACAGGCTTGTACCAAAGGTGAATTTGTATTGTCACTTGTAGTCTTAATTGTGTGTGGTGTTCCCAAAGGGTACTGTTTATGATTCTGCCTAAAAGTTCGCTCTGAGGTCTCCTTGTCAGGAACTTCCCACACAGACACCGGGTTGCGCCCTGAGGCCTCTGTGCAGGCTTCCTATACTGAACCACAGTTTGAGGCCCCTCTCGGGGATCTATTAAGACCGGACTCTTTTCTGAGGTTCCTCTTAACGAGGCTAAGGTGTGTACAAACAGAACTGAGTAGCCTGTTAAGACCTTGTCTGTGAGGTGGATTCCTGACTTCCCCGCGCTCGCGGAGTCACTGGTTCTTTTGAGGGGGCACAGGGAGAGGTTGTCGACCATAACTCCTCTAATTCAAGGGACAGGATGTTCCAAGGCCCCATAGTACCGGCTCTGCCGTGGATCCTTGTGTCAAGGCTAAAATTTCAGTCAAGTCTCCTGACCAGTCTGTGGAGTCAACTGCCTCATCTACAAATGTGACGCAGTTCTCCTCAGATGTTCACAAAATGGCGGGCCTTCCCGTGTGGTCTACGGTGGCCATTTTGGATTCTTCCCTCACACCCACGCTATCGACGGCGGGTGCTGGGAATCTTCTTTTTCCACGTGACAGTGTGAATCCGTTGCGCCTTTCCTATGACTGGCGTGCTCGGATCCCACTACCGCATACGGTCTCGCTTCCTGGCAGCCTCGTGGTCAGAGGATGCCTTTTTCGGGATGTTTCAGAGACTTATGCACTCTGACCCCACGAGGGAGTACTTTAAGAGCCTTTCTTGTAACCCTTTCACCAGGGTTTCCCCTGAGGTGCCCCAAGGGCTTGACAGGCGTACTGGAGATTCCTCCGAGGGTTCTGACGGACCTACCAGTACCGGACATTGTTCTGAGGTTCACCATCATGGTGCTAAAGTTAAGCCCAGTTCGACTGGGTGCTGGGATACCAGCGTTCACCCTGAGGTCTCGGTTTCTGGAGCTTTCCCTGCTGTAACCAGGTTGAAAACTGAGGTTCCTCTTGTGGAGGCTAAAGTCTGTACCAAGTCCCGACTTGAGGCCCCTTTTAAGGGAGCTTTACGTACCAGGTTGAAACCGGAGGTTCCTCTTGTGGAGGCTAAAGTCTATATTGACAGATATGAGAGGACTTCATTGAGGGTCTTGTCGGTGAGGTATTGTTCTCAACCGTCCCATGCTCAGGGTTGTGATGGTACCGGTTCTGTCGAGGGGGCAAAGAAGGGGGTCATGGAAACATTCCCTCTGGTAGCGGCTTGACCGAGGTTCCTCTGTTGGAGGCTAATTTTGAGATTTGTTCGAAGATGTCGACTAAGCATCCAAGACTACCCAGTACCGGCTCTGCCGAAGTTCCTTGTAAGGCTAAAGTGTTACTTAAGCCCCCTGACTCTCCTGAGGAGGCAATTGCCTCAGCTACGCATGTGACGCAGCTCTCTTCAGGTGGTGACAAAATGGCGGCCCAACCTGTGTGGCCTACGGTGGCCATTTTGGATACCTCCCTTACACCTACGTTTGCAACATCTGGTGCTGAGAGCATTCCTTTCGGCAATAGTAACCCGTTCCGCCCTTCTTTGACCGGCTTGCGTGGGCTCCGCTGCCTCATACTCACTCCCTCCTGCTTTTGCTCCTCTGATCTATGTGGACCCGGCTGGGGTGGACCCTCCTTGCAACCATCCTCCTAAGCTCTCGGCTGAGGATGAGTTTTTTGGGAAGTTTCAGATGCTCAAGCACTCTGACCCTATGAGGACGTATTTTAAGCGTCTTTTCACTCCTGTTCCACCCCGTCCCCAGTGGCTCCGATTCGGTTTTTCTTTTAGGCGGTGTTACGCTCACCTGGTCTCTGCAGAGCCGTTGGGGCACTGTTGCAGCCCTCCCGGGGTGGGGTCGCTCGGGTCCGACTTCGCCCTCTGCGCTTATGTGGTGACTAGTGGTAATAGGTGATGCTGCTCGGGGCTTCTCCTACGTGGAGAATAGGGGGCGTGAGTATGCCAGCTTGTGTGCCTGATCCCCTTCCAGACCCATTCTCCCAGACCGTGGAACCCATGGGATGCACTGTCCCTGAACAGCTCATCTTTTGATTAGTTTTGGCGAGCACTCTGTCCTGCTGCTTCTGGCAGAGGCGCTTGTATGATCTGGACCCAGTTCCTTCACTGGTCCCTTGCAAGTGGTAGTCCATTCCTACTGCGACTAAGCCACTATACGTCAGGTAAGTGTTCCTGTTTGCCTTTGTCTTTCCTCATCTGTTTTTGTTGTATTGTAAAGTTTGTTGTCTTGTATTGCTGTCCGTTCCACTTTTGATGTTTGCTCTTTTGCTTTCTTCCCTTGCAGGTGAAGTTGCCGGCCTGGCAGAAGCTACGGAGCTCGAGACGGCAGCGGGAGGGAATGAGGAACGAAGCTGCAGTGGTACAGTAGCAGGTAAATTGTTAACTAGGGGACGCGCGGGGTTCAAATGCGGCGCTGCCCTAGGACAGATATTCTAACCTTGTCTTTCTTCTTCTTCACAGGATCCGAGTTCGTGGATGCGGAGTGCGGTGCTGCAGCATCGGGATCAAGATCACTGTATGTCAGGAGATGAGTCTGCAGGAGAACGCCTGTTTTCAAAGGTAAGTAAACTGGTCCAAGCGGCGGTGAGCATCGCATTGCACGCAAGTGCACAGTAAGGCGAAGCACCGGCCTTAAGGATGGAGCAGTTTATATAGCTGAGCTTCTGAAGCCACGCCCACCAGGTTCAGCCTGCCTGCCACACCCAATGAGTCTGCACATGAAGACCAGCCTTAGCGAGCCACACCCGATGAGTCAGCACATGAGGATGTTCTCTGGAAAGTTCTTGTAAAATAAAAGCACTCCTGCACTGAAATAAAGTAAAAGCACTCCTGCACTGAAATAAAGTGTTCCTGCTGACATCTCTATATGAGCGGCGCCAGGACTGAGTCCAGCCAGGGCCCATGTGTTTATGGGTCCCAAAGGGACATAAGTGAGTCATGTGACCCATTGCCCCCATCACTAGGTGGTGTGGTGTTTGTGTTCTGGGGCCTGTAGCCATGACAGCACTCCCCCTCGAGGCCCCTCTCATGGGTGGTTTCCCCCCTGGCCCTGGTTTAGTGGGGTTATTATGGTGGAACTGCCAGATTAATCGTGGAGCGTGGACATGCTCACTGGGTTCCCAGGTCTGATCTTGGGGTCCATAACCTTTCCAGTCTATAAGGTAGTATAACTTTGACCAGACCATCTTAGAGTCTAGGATCCTTTTAACTTCGTATTCTGGTTCTCCTTCAACTATTTCGGGATCCAGTGGAGTATCGTTCCGCGTACCTGGTCTCAATGGTTTTAGGAGGGAGACATGAAACACTGGGTGGATCCGCATGTGGGCCGGTAATTCTAATTTCATGGCCGCAGGGTTGATCACAGCCTTGATAGTGTAGGGTCTCAGATATCTGGGACGGAACGTCTGTGGTCCTTTCAGGGGGATGTTTTTGGATGCTAACCAAACCTTGTCTCCAGCTTCGTAGTTGGGAGCTTCCCTTCTGTGTCAATCAGCAAACTGCTTCTGTTTCTCTTTGGCTCTGGCAAGATGCTCTGCTGCTTCCTTAAAAACCTGGGTGATGGGTTTGTGTAAGGTCGTTACAGCGGGCATTTCTAATGATTCAAGTGGGTCGAAAATGGATGTCCGTGGATGTCGACCATACACTATGTAGAATGGGCTTTGTCCCGGGTTGATGTGAATGGAGTTGTTATATGCGTATTCTGCTAACCAAAGTATGTCCTTCCAGGTATCCTCGGTTTGTTGCAGCATACACCTTATGTATTGCTCAAGGGTCTGGTTAGTCTGTTCGGTTTGGCCGTCAGTTCGGGGGTGATGGCTTGTAGATAACCGGAGGTCAATTTTGGCAATTTTACAACACCATTTCCAGAATGTAGAGACAAACTGAGTTCCTCGGTCTCATATCAATATTCTTGGGAACCCGTGTAGCCGGACAATCTTTTCCAAAAACACAGTAGCCAGAGTAGAAGCAGTTGGGAGACCTTTCAGGGGAATAAAGTGGGGCATTTTGGAAAACAGATCTACGACGACTAAAATGGTATTGTATCCGTTACAGGAGGTAAGGTCTGTAATAAAATCCATTGATAGCATATGCCAAGGTGCTAGGGGTACTTCTAAAGGATGTAGCAGACCTGCTGAACTTTGTTTTTGGGACTTGTGTTGTGCACAATCGTCCTTGGTAGTATGGTAGGTTGTCCACGATCATATACCAGTCTCACTTCCCTAGCCATTCCTGTTGCGCTGGTGGACTCATCAAGTGTTGCAGATCAGATTTTAAGTTGTCTAGAGTGGTGGTTGCAGCAATCATGCCTTGTATTCGTCCTTCAGGGATGATTGTCAAAAGAGAAATGATATCGTGCCTCTTATTGCAATAAATATATGTATATTGACCTACGCCAAGCTGCTCGAAAGTCGCTTGCGAGAGAAACCGTGTTGCAAGGTCCTGACCTTAAATCAATGTAAACCGCCATTTTAGGCCAATCCGCCATTTTAGGATTCGCTTTGTAAAAGTCACCCTGTGAGTTAAAATGGTGGACAATGTCATTCCAAAATACAACATGGCCGTCTTGACCTCTGTACATAGCTAATATGTAACTTGCCTGCAGGCCACTTGTTGAGGTCGTGAATTGAGACCTTGTCCTTCGTTGACCTGTGTGCAAAAGGATTACTCGTGCAACAAAACTAATCCATGAGCATATGTTGAAACAATGTATTCAAATACTGAACGTAGAACACTTGTTTTACTACATTGTATTAATGTTTGAGAAGGCCTGCATGGAAAATCTTAGAATACACAGTTATTGCATAGGCTTGTTGATACATGTATTAAAGGCAAACCAGTTATATGCGGTTGTTCGAGACTTGGCACGAACCCTAGATCGGTGATGCATTACATGGAATATTAACCTGAAGTGGGGCTGGACATCGTGCCCACCAACTGTATAAAAAGCAAATGCATTCTAATGTACAACGTCTCTCACTGAACACTGTGAACCACGCTGAAGTTCGTTGTGTTGTACTGAGGGCCGTTAGCTATCTGATTTTGCTCTGTTTTTGTAACTGGATTCAGTATAGAATAAAGTACTTTGTATGTTCCTTTGTAACCCGTGTTCGGTGTATTTTCCTTTTGGGGTACTCAGCCTTGATATTTTGATTATGTTTTCACAGTTGGTGCCCGAATAGGGACCCTCAAGATTGATTCCGGATTGTTGAAGGTTGACACATGCTATCGGACCGGGATCAGACGGTGTGACAAAAAGGGGCCACACTGAACGAGACGCGACACCTCAGCAGCGCTGCACAACCCGATCCCTGGACGATTAGCTTGTGGTCTTAGACGGCATCTTGACGAGGGTCCACTTATCGAGGCGGGCAGATTTGCCAAAATCACCATACACGAGGTGAGATTAGTTAGGTAAGATTCTTTCAAATCCGATCGGACCTCCTTAGGTTTGTTCACTTGAGTCGTGACCCGACTCTTAATTCAACCCTGAACATTTTTCTACCTGCTTCAGGGCATTGTTCTGCAGCGATAGACAATCTTTGGAATTTAGCCTTCCGGCACCACAGGAGGGGTCGCCGGCATGTACTATGTACTGTAAGCATGGCATTGGAAGTATAGTATTTAATGACATTTGGCACAGACAAACCAAACATGCCTCCGAACTTCAGTGGCCAATCAATGTTAGTTTCGAAATCCCTCGTATTGAGTATTTAGAATCAATTCTACTAAAGAAAAAGGCTAGACCTGCAGCATTTGATGTTTTGCAGAATTTGAAAAAAGAAGCGTTGCAACAACTTAAAAGTAGAGAGAAGCATACGCGCCGTCATAAGACGAACGCCGAAAAAGCATTATTGTATGACCAAGATAAACATTCTGAATCGACTAGAAATATGGACAGGGCTTTCTCACTTGGAATTCAAAAAATATATCCGTCCAAAGATCTCCATGCTTCCAATGAATTTATAGATAAATTATTAAATGAACGAAGGCCTGGTGCTTCTGCGCCACCTCCGTATGTTCCTCTTCCTGCTGCTTTGCCTCTCCCTCCTGTTATTCCTGCTCCACCTGCTGTTGTTCCTGTTGTTCTTGCTCTTCCTATTGTTCCCTTTTCTCCAGCTCCTCCACCTCTTCTTATCGCACCAGTTACAGTACCTCCATTGAATTCGCCTGCTCCCTCTCTTCCAAGTGGTCCTGAGCCGCTTGTAATCGATCGAGGTGCAGGGTCTAAGGTTGTTACTCGCAATACTGTACCACCGGAGAAGAAACGTGAGTTAATTGCATGGGCTAAGCATTGTATGGAGAAGGATGATCAAGCTAGTGTTTCTGCCACACTTTGTAATATGGATAATTTTCCTGAGAAAAATGTTTTTATTGAAGGTTTAGGGATTCAGTTATGTATAAAGTGGGGAAAATTAAATAATGCTGATCCTCCGCAAGGGTTAAGGGATCTAAATACTCTAGCGTTTTCTAGAGACACTGTGGAGAAGGTAAATGAGCATGTCGAGAGGTTATTTGGGTATAGAAAGGAGTTAGAAAAGTTACAGAATGAGGATGATGAGGAGGAAAATATGTACAGAAACGGTTCCTTCCTGGTCGTAAATCTATATCTGAGGAAGCACGAATTTGTACGAAAGTTGCACTTAGATGGATTTTGGATATGTCGATAACTCCAGTTGAAGTATATGACTCATATAGTCAGTAAAGGCCAGAAATGCAGAGGAAAGTGATACAGGTAATGATAGAGTACCTACAGGATGATTGTGTAAAAAGAAAGATTAGTTGTCCCACAGAGTTATTGAGTATTTACAAGAGAGCTTTTTCACTTGACACTTCTTCGACTGCTCTAGCGCTCGATTTAGCTCTGTTGCTTAGTAAGCGTTCGGAGTCACCTACTTCTCAGTTGCCTATGAGAGAGGTCCCTCCGACATTTGTCCCAAAGGTTGAGGTTGCGGCCGATCCTGCACATAATATAGTTGCTGCGAACATTCCCGCACATTATGTATCACAGTTCGTTCACGTCCCGTTCTCAAGACAAGAAGTGAATACTATTAGGCAATCTATTCCTGATATTAGGAAAAATCCGACAGGATTCTATAAAGAAATAGAGTCCATCTTGCAATCCTCAGTGTTCACCTTAGGCGATATTGATCTGTTATTCCCTGTACTCCTGCCAGTAGATTAGTGGAAGCAAGTTAGAACTATAGACGACATACCAGGGTTGGGAAATACATGGGTGAATATAACTAGACTCGATGGAGAAAGGCCAGCTGGTGAAAGACCGCCTCATGTGATACTAACTTTGCCTGATAGAATTATTGCATAATTAAAAACTATCATTCCAGAAAAAAGAATTATATGGGACAAACTTACGGCCTGTGTCCAAGGAAAGTCTGAGGGTGCTACTGAGTTCTTTAATCGGTTCGAACAGGTATTCTCGGATTTCAGTGGACAAGACCTAGGCACAGAGTCTGGGAAAAGGTTGTTCGTGGACAAATTTGTACGTGGATTGCTGCCTGACATCCAGTCACAAATGATGTCTTCTGAGAGCGCTTGGCAGGCGAAATCACAATCAGAAGTACTGCACATGGCTCAGTACTACGAGAACTGTATCAATAATTAAAAAGATAGGGTTGAAAAACGAAAAGGCGATTTGAAAACGAAAAAGTGCTATTGCAGCAAATTGTTAGGGGCCCCAGAGGGGGTAGTTCTCAGGTTAGAGATCAGTATGTCCCACAGGGGAATGTGCCCTTGGGTCCTGTGAACATTAACCAGTGCGCTTATTGTCATCGAGAGGGTTATTGGCAAGCACAATGCCCCGTCCTTCAACAAAGGGCAAATAATGCATTTGGAAATATGGGTAGGCGATCCAGAGGTTGCCTGGGTGTAGGGGGCCCTGGTAGAGGTCAGTTTGCACAGGACCCTCAGCAACCTTTCTCGCAGGACAATCAGACTCTGAGTGTGGACACCAGGAACATATTTTATCATCCTTCCGCTGCATATTTATCTGAAGAGCTTCCTTTTGATGATATTCTGTTTCGTTAGGATTGCTCGAAGCAGGGTTTGGAACCTACACCTATTCCCGTCAATCAGAAAGGTCCCTACGTTGAAATGGTGGTGGGAAATAGGAAACACCAGTTTTTGATACATACTGGAGCACAGAAGTGTTCCATTGATCATTCACGGGTTCCAAACATTCCACTGTCAGGGAAAACCAATGTTTCTGTAGGGTTTTCTGGTACACCAGTTGTTTGTCCGGTGTCTATGCCGGTACCTATTTCTTTGGGTCCCTTTACGGACCATTGTCCATTTCTGTTGACTTTGGATTGCGGAGAGAACTTGCTGGGGTTGAATCTGTTAAAAGAATTAAATACAGTGATTTATTGTTCTTCTGATGGAGTACGCTTGACGATTTCACCACAGCAATTCTTGACTAGACCTTTGCCTCCAGAATTCATTAATGTACCAGAGAGCTTGTGGGCTTTCAACGACAATGATGTAGGTGTTTTACAGATTGAACCTGTCAAGATAGTTTTGAAACATCGAATTGAGCTGCCACGCATTCCCCAGTATAAGATTTCAGTTGAGTGCGAGCGAGCTTTGAAATGCATTGTTTCCGATTTTGTGCATCGTGGGGTGATTGAAGAAATTTCAGGAAGTTTGTGTAATAGTCCGATCTTACCCGTGTACAAGAAAGACTATAATACAATTCAATTCCGTTTCATAATTGATTTAAGTGCCATTAATAAAGTCGTGGCTCCACAATTTCCAATTGTGCCTGATGTAACGACAATCCTAACCATGATTCCAGCTACAGCTACTTACTTCAGTGTGGTGGATCTAAAGAATACTTTCTTTAGTATTCCTATTCACAAGGATAGTAGATACTTGTTCGCGTTCACCTTAGGGGGACGCTCGTTTACATTTACTCGTGCACCTCAAGGGTACACAGAGAGTCCTAGCATTTATAGAAGGGCTTTGAAAGAACAACTTGATACCCTTGAATTGCCCTCTACCTGTACTTTGCTTCAGTACGTTGATGTTTTGCTTTTAGCTGCCGACTCTGAGAGTACCTGTAAGGAGGGCACTGTGTTATTGCTTATCCATCTAGCTAAGCATGGTCACAAAGCTTTGCTTAAAAAATGTCAATATTGTTGCCAGGAGGTCGCCTATTTAGGCTATCTCCTGTCAAAGGAGGGAAGAAGATTGACACCTGAAAGAATAAAACACATTTCTGGCATGTCTGTCGCAAATACACAGAAGGAAGTTAGAGCCTTGATAGGTATGGCTTCTTACTGTAGGTTGTGGATCCCAAATTTCTCACTAGTGATCAAACCGATGTTGGCTTTGACGAAGAAGGGCATTTCTTCGCCATTGCCATGGAACGCGGAACACCAGCAATCGCTTGACTTGCTTAAGACTGCATTATGCTCTGCACCAGTTTTGGGCACACCAAACTATGAAAAGGCCTTTGTGTTGTTTGTGCATGAATGTGATGGATGTGCTTTGGCTGTATTAACACAGGAACATGGAGGGAAGAATAGGCCGTGCGGTTACTTTTCTTCCGCCCTTGATCCTGTAGCATGCGCTTTGCCAAGATGTTAGCGAGCTGTCGCTGCTGCGTCTGTAAAACAGAGTGAGGGAATGGTCCTAGGCCATGATCTAACCCTGATGGTGCCTCACTCTGTAGATGTTCTACTGAACCGAACTCAAACGCAACACCTCACTTCTGCACGGTTGACAAGATATGAATTGATCTTGTTTGCTCCTCACATTCAAATTAAGAGGTGTTGTGTTCTTAATCCGGCTGAACTCCTACTTTTCCCGCAAGATACTACTTGCGGCGATGAAGTGCCACATGATTGTTTATATACGACCGAGCAAGAGACAAAGGGTACAATTGATTGAAAGATACTCCTTTGGATGATCCGCAAGGAGAGCTGTTTTGTGATGGCTCCTGCTTCAAACTTCAGGATGGTACATCCACAGCTGCTTATGCGATTACTACATTAAGCACGGTTGTGGAGACTAAGAGAATCACGCATAATTCTGCGCAGGCCGCAGAGATTATAGCACTGACCCGAGCTTGTGAACTTTCCGAAGGGCTTGCAGTAAATATATATACTGATAGTCAGTATGCCTTTGGGGTGGTTCACAACTTTGGGAGACTTTGGTCAGAGAGAGGGTTCCTAACTTCACATGGCACCAAAATCCAACATGGCTCCCTAATAGTACATCTACTCTCAGCGCTTGCGCTCCCTACTCAGTTAGCAGTTATGAAATGTGCAGCACATCAAAAGATTACAGATGATATAGTGAAAGGGAATGCTTTCGCTGCTCAGATAGCTAGACAAACTGCTACTGATCCCCATACAGAGATGTATGTTTCAAGGGAGACTGTAAATGCTTATGCGATGGATGAGGGTGTTGGGTCTGTACGGGATATCCAAGCTGATGCCACGTTAGAAGAATCCAAAAGGTGGGCTGAAGGCTTGGGGAAACTTGATGATGACGGGTGTTGGGTGGATATAGTGGAAGGGAAATGGCTACTCCCTGACGTGTATGTAATGATGATGGTCATCATGGTCCATGGTCCTACGCATGTATGTGCCCAGAAGATGACAAAAATGTTAGGGAAAGTTTGGGTAAATGACAAGATTTCGAAAATTGCCCAGCGCTACGTCCAGGATTGCATGATTTGCCTACAACACAATGTGGGAAAAGGGACAGTAACTCCAAGGGGAAGTTTTGGGCCACCCTCTGTCCCCTTCGAAGTGATCCACTTTGACTTTATTGAAATGGAACGATGTGATGATAAGAAATATGTGCTGGTGGTTATCTGCGCTTTTAGTAAATGGGTTGAGGCTTTCCCTGTTAAAGATGCTACAGCTATGACGACTGCAAAAATCATGTTAAGGGAATACTTCCCGCGGTTCGGGCTACCAAGAGTTATCTGGTCGGACAATGGTCCACATTTTGTTGCTGTTGTAATTCTGCAGATATGTACGGCATTACAAATTGACAAACGGTTCCATTCTGCCAGACATGCTGAGAGCGCCGGACTAGTAGAAAGACACAATGGTATCATGAAGAACAAGCTCGCTAAGACGTGTGCCGGCACCAAACTAAAATGGCCGGACGCCATACCGATCGTGTTGTCATCCATGCGTGCAACCCCTCAAACTAAGACTGGGCTCTCTCCATTTGAGGTTGTAATGGGGAGACCTGCCAATATTTGGAACCTTCCTAAATGTAATTCATTGAGAAATGTTGAAAATGTATTACTTTCAGATTATTGTAGCCAGTTGACTAAAAACCTGTATTTGATTTATCACCAGGCACGAGAAGCATTACATGTGCGATACGAGGGCCCGGGCCACAGCATGCGGCCTGGAAGTTGGGTGCTCGTCAAATCGTTCGAGCACTCCTCTTGTCTCGCGCCTCGCTGGCATAGACCATTCCAACTCCTGTTGGTCACCCAGACAGCGGTGCGGGTCGCTGGGAGAAAGAACTGGATCCACGCGTCCCACGTCAAGAAACTTCCTCACCCTGTGCCACACGTTACAGAAGAAACAGAACCCCTCGCTGAAACTGCAACCAAAGATCCCAAAGCAGTAAGTAGAACTGAGAGTGTGTCGGAGAATCTCTCTGAGCCCGTGAGGCTTGGGGAAGCTGCCATTTTGTCTCCACACTCTCCAAAGGTTTTGCATCCGGAAAATGCCATTTGAAATTCGGCACCTTCACTTGCTTCCGACACGTTGCTCCCAGCAGGAAGTGACGACATATTGTTTCTGGATCAATCAGTACCGGCAAAAGTAAGATACAATCTACGTCTGAGGAAATAGACTTACGGCACGGTTTTGCTGTGCATCTGATAGACTTACAGCACGGTTTTGCTGAGCATCTAATAGACTTAAGGCACGGTTCAGCTGTGCAATTTGAAGAAGAAAAGGATCATCGAGAGCTTGTTTTTGCCCAAAATTTGAGAAAGGGGATTCTGTCGGCTAGGGTTGTGGAAGGACTAAGAAGTCGATTGACCGGGAGGTCGCCAGCAACGAACTTTGGAGTATCCGTTTGAAGACTACAATGCCTGCTACCGCTCATATGGGACTTGTAAATAAGGGGGTGACCAACCGGGACAATGGACAAAATGCCTGGGCCCCGAAAATGTATTGCTGTATCTTTATAATGATATTTGGTTTTTTAATAGTCACTGCCTTAGGATTGTGGTACCTCGAGGAAACTCATTCTTTAGAACTTTTGTTGCCTACTGAAAGTACACCTATTGTTCCTACTCCCTTTGTACATTTGCATACTCTATCCCCTAGGGATTCTCAGCACAGTCAAAGGTACCACAATAACACTCTACTGCTTATCATGAATGCTACGCATTCCATTTTTAACAAATCTAACTGTTGGGTATGCTCACATTTACCGCAACACGAGGATAAGGGGCTAAGTTGGTATATTCATCCTTTACCTTTGACAACTGCTTGTTATGCTTCTCTTAGAGCACTGTTCTTTGGCCGGTGGAATGATAGCATCTCAGGGAACTTTGATGGCACCAATTTGAATAGTTTTGAGAAACGTGTTTTAACTCCCCTCGGATGCTCGCTTTTCGCAAACAGGAGTAAACCGAATGTTGCTTCTATTAGGCCTTCTGATAAATTGTCTCGCCCGTTCCAATCTTTGATTTCCTTTAAAATGGCTCCAATAGGCAATAAGGATGCCATGCCTCCTTCTTACACTGTTAATCATAGCCCCGATTCAGTTTCTTTTTGCATACAAAGGAATGGAACTCAGTCAATGGGAAATTTTCTAGGTTGTGCCAACGTTGCAAATTTGACTGGGGAAAACAGACCTTTGTATGCAAATAGCGCCATGACTACCTCCAATCTCGGAATGAGGCCCAATGTCTCCAGGCTTTCAACGCTGCCTCAATTGCTAGCAGTTCTTTATCAGTGATTGCATAATTCAATTCAGGGGCAGAAAACTTGCAAGACCAGAATGCCACGGGATGCAACGGACCTGTTTCGGGTCTCGATGTGACAGGACTGCTCCCATTGCTATGTTGGAAGCATCAGTTTCGACCACGTATGGTAGTTCTGGTCATGGATGCTGTTGAATTGGTGCTGTGGTAAATGCTTGTTTTAGCTCCTGGAAGGCTTTCTCTGCCTCTGCGGACCAATTAAATAGTTTATTTTTCCATAGTAAAGAGGTGATTGGGTGGACGATCTGGGAGAACCCGGGAATGAACCGTTGATAAAAGTTGGTGAACCCGCGTACACTCTGTACTCCCTGTATGGATGTCGGTGAGGGCCAGTTAAGGATACCGTCTACCTTGCGCGTGTCAATGCGTGCGCCCCGTGGTGTGAGAATAAAGCTGAGGAATTCTACATCTGTCACATGAAATAAGCATTTCTACAATTTCGCATGTTGCCGCGGTTTCTCCAAAACTGCCCGGACATGGTTGACGTGGTCCTCGTTGGTGGTCGAATAGAAAAGAATGTCATCAATATAGACAAGCTGGACAGATCGACGGGAAACCAAAGGCCACACACAAAAGCGGCACTGACGCTGAAACAAGCTATGGCAGCATTTCCCCTGGTAGATGTATGGAGAGAGTTACACCCTGCTGAAAGGGACTACACGTTCTACTCCGGGGTACACGTCTCGAGCTCGCGTATTGACTATTGGTTGTGCTCCCCGGTGCTGATAGCAGAGGTGGAGCAGTGTTCGATCCTTCCACGCACCCTGTCGGATCATTCTCCAGTTCTTCTGAGGTTGGTACCAAAGGATACGGAGCACACCACCGCACATTGCGTATGCCCCCAGAGATACTAAAGGATGAAGTAGAAATTGAACCACTTAGAATCGAAATAGAAGACTTTTTTGAGTGCAACTCAGGCACAGTATCGACCCCGAGATCGGTTTAGGAAGCATTCAAGGTGTGGCTCAGAGGTCAACTGATGGGGACAGCATACGGAGCCCTAAAAGAAATCAGGAAGAACTTGTCCCAGATAGAACAGGAACTGACGGCCTTCGAGGTACAGCAACCTGGGTCTACTGGGAAAGAGCACCTACAAAAAATACAAGTACATCTGGAAACATTCAAGACTCTGGCAGAGAAGGAATTATACTATATAACCCAGGCGGCAAGGGCACGAAAGTATGGAGAAGGGAACAAATCAAGTAAGTCACTGGCAACTCTTATCAGAACAGAACATGAGATGAGACACATTACTAGTATAAGTGACTCTGCAGGGGAAACGCAGACGGCCCCAAGCATAATTAACGAAGTGTTTAAACAGTTCTATGCCAAATTATATGCCAACGCAGACACGGTGTCCCCAGAAGACCTTCAAACATACATGAACTCATTCCCGGCACCCAAATTGTGAGAGTCAGAAAGATCCATGCTAGAACTCCCATTGACGACCGAGGAAATCGAACAAGCCATCTCAGACCTGCACGCTGGCAAGGCCCCTGCGTTGGATGGGATTCTGCTGGATTTCTACAAGGTATTCAAACTAGAGATGGCCCTGAGGCTGCTGGAGATCTGGAGGAGGCGCTGGAGAGGGGTGAGTTGCCCGAGCACCATGAGGGAGGCGATCATAACAGTCCATTAAAGCCCCATAAATCTTCTCGAGACCCATCATCCTATCGACCATTGTCACTGATTAACTCAGATGCAAAAACGTATGCCAAGGCGATAGCAAACCGTCTGATCCTGCATATGAATGAACTAATACGGATCAAACCGGATTTATCCTGACCCGATCAACGGCACTGAATTTGAGGAGATTCTTCGCGGTCACGTCACAACTGGACCCGAAGGCTAAGGCAGCAGCAATAACTTTAGATGCCGAAAAAGCATTTGACTCTGTGTCATGGAACTATATGTTCGCAATGTTGAGTAAACTGGGATTTGGGCCGATGTTCACGGGTTACATTCGTCTGCTGTATAAGAACCCAGCAGCGATGGTGAGAACTAACAATACTATGTCATCTCCCTTTGTATTGAGCAGGGGCACTCGTCAAGGCTGTCCCCTATCCCCTCTCATATTTGCACTAACAATAGAGGGCATGGCTGCCAAAGTTAGACATGAATATGCATGGAGGGGTATTCGTATTAGAGGGATCCCCCAGTTACTGTCACTGTATGCAGACGACACAATGGTGTATGTAAGGTGCCCAGAAATACATTTACCCCCGATTATGCAAGACATAAATACTTTTTCAACATATTCAGTGTATAAAATTAACCAGACTAAGTCAGAAATAATCCCACTGACACCTGCCACAGGGAAATCCCAAGCAACATCAGATTTTAGATGGTCCCCTACAACAGCACGATAACTGGGAATAATAATGGCCACTGACAAACAGACCCTATATGCAAATAATTACGAACCATATCTGCAACTTCTGCAACATAAATTGGCTGTCTGGGGGAAACTACCAATATCCATGTATGGATGAGTGGCCCTGCTTAAAATGGTGGTGGTACCCAAATTATTGTACATGTTCTGTGGTATTCCCATTTGGCCGGGTAGAGAGTTCTTTCAAAGACTCCAAAGGCTAGTGGTTACCTTTGTGTGGGCTGGGAAATCGGTGAGACTTAAATGGGCCAGGATGGGTGAAAGATATGAGACAGGGGGACTGGCGGCCCCAGACTTCATGCTATATTTCCATGCAGTGCAAGCGCATTTTGCAAAATACTGGGGGGACACCGCAGAAAAGCATGCACACGTGCGGGCTGAGAAATTCGCTGTAGCCCCAACTAACATCCAAGCGATGCCATTTACAAACAATAAAGGTAACATTAGGGAAGTGGACCCCGTGTGCTCTACAGTACGTGCATGGATCGCAATGTTTGCAAGGGTGGGATGCGAGAGTCCATACTGGCCATTTACCCCCTTATGGCATCATCCCGATTTAGAACCTACATTCAACTTGGCCTTGCAGCGTAAATGGGACCCAGACAAGGAAATGAGAGTAGGATACCTATAGCCAGAAGGCAAATTTGTGACGCTCGCAATAGTGCACAACAAAGTGGGATCAGGTCTGATCCCCACGCTACAATACTATCGTATGAAAGTGGCGTACAAAAAAAGTGCGTGGTAACCACTATCACCTGCCAGAAACTCGACGAGGGGGGACTGCACAGTGCCCCCTCGAAAAACAGACCCAGGGGCAATCTAATTACCCCTACCAGTACTTCCACAATATGATGGTTTGTACTGGTTCTGTTCACAATTTAAGACTAGTAAAGTCAAAGGTGACTTTACATGCCCTGGGAGACAGTAGTCAGTCCCAGGGTATGGAGTCTATGTTTGGGGGTCACTATGACACCCCTGTGTTACTGCACTGAGGGTGCTGTGTAACACACTTACCAAAACCACATGAAACCCTATGGAGTAAAAGACCCCATAGCCCATAAAACACATTACAAAGTCAAAGGATATCTCAAATCATGTCTAAGAGTGGGAGAAAAAGAGTCTCACTCTTAGCAGGAGAAAAGAATAAACCCCAAAAATCCAGCAAAGCTGCTGGGGGACTCACTAGGTTTGGGAAATTAGCCTTAACGGAGAATTCTCCCTAACACTCACCCCTCCCTTGCCCCCCCAGGCTAACGGACAGGAGGATTTAATCCACTCCTGGATGAATCTCATACCTCTAGTCGATGACATACATCCTAGAGAGACCATCAGCATTTTGGTGGTGACACCCTGACCTGTGCTCAATGGTGAAATCAAACCCTTGCAGGCAGATTGACCATCTCAATAGTTTTGGATTTTCCCCCTTCATTTGCATCAACCATCTCAAGGGTTGGTGGTCAGTCTGAATGACAAAAGTAGAACCATACAAGTATGGCCTAAACATCTTCAGTGCCCACACAATAGCAAAACATTCTCTTTCAATTGTTGCCCACCCTGTCTCAGGATCCTTCAGCTTTCTGCTGATGAAGCAAATGGGGTGCTCCCTACCTTTCCCATCCAGTTGGCTAAGGACTGAATCTATACCTACATTAGAAGCATCTGTCTGTACAATGAAAGTTTGGTGAGAGTCAGGAGCTCTCAATACTGGTGCTTGGCAAAGAGCATTCTTCAGGTTTTCAAAGGCCTGATTGCACTCCTCATTCCATTTGACCTTCTTAGGGAAGTTTGGAGAGGAGATTACATTCAGTGGAGAAGCTATGGTCCCATAGTTCTCTATGAAATTCCTGTAATACCCAGTGAGGCCTAGGAAGGCTCTCACCTGGGTTTGAGTAGTAGGTGTTGTCCAATTTTGCACAGCTTCAATCTTACTGAGCAAAGGCCTTATTTCTCCACCTCCTACCTCATGCCCAAGGTAGACCACCTTACTCTGACCAATCTGGCATTTACTTGCCTGTATGCTCAGATTGGCCTGTCCAAGAGCCTGCAAAACAGGTCCTAGGTGGTTAACATGCTCTTCCCAGGATTGGATGAATACTGCAATGTCATCCAAGTATGCCATGCAGAAGTCCTCCATCCCAGCCAGAACCTGATTTACCATCCTTTGGAATGTTGCAGGTGCATTTTTCAGTCCAAAAGGCATAACCTTAAATTGGTATAAGCCAACTTGGGTAGAAAATGCAGTTTTCTCCTTGGCATGGTCTGTCAGGGCTATTTGCCAATAGCCTGAAGTAAGGTCAAATGTGCTGAGGAACTTGGCTGAACCAAGTCTATCCACCAACTCATCTGTCCTTGGCAAAGGGTGGGCATCAGTCTTGGTGACTGCATTAAGAGCTCTATAATCCACACAGAATCTCAATTCTTTGGATCCTGCCTTTGGTACTAACACAACTGGACTAGACCATGGACTAGTAGAGGGCTCTATTACCCCGAGATCAAGCATCTTCTTGACCTCCCCTTTGATGTGGGTCCTTACATTTTCTGACATTCTATATCCTCTGCTTTTGACTGGCAGACAGTCACCAGAGTATATCATGCTGGCCCCAAGGGGTCAAGCCTGGTGAAAGTGAGAACAGGGAGGCAAACTGATTTAACATAGATTTGCACTCCTCTTGTTGCTCAGCTGTCAGATTTGAAGAGAGATTTAATCCTTAATCGGGTATTGCTTCACTCTCTTCTTCCTCTTCTGTTGAAGCTAGAAGCAAGGCTCCTACTTCAGGCCTGGAGACATACGCCTTTAGTCGGTTGGTGTGGAAGACTCTGGGAGCCTCCTTGGGATTGCCCAAGTCCACCAGATAGTTCACCTCTCCAAGTTTACCCACAACCTTGATTGAAGGGTTCCATCCATTCATCTTGCAAGGCCCTCTGCCTTGTTGGGATCATAACTAGAACTAGGTGGACTTGAGTGAACTCAACCATGTTAGCCTTTTGATCATGCCAATGCTTGACCAAAGCTTGCCCAGCTTTCAGGTTATCACTAGCTTCTGCCATCATGTGTGACATTCTCCTCCGGAGACCTATCACATAGTCAGTCACTCTGACTGGTTTGGGGGAAGGAGCACTCTCCAACCCCTCCTTAATCAGGGCCAATGGACCTCTGACTGGATGGCCATAAAGAAGTTCAAAGGGAGAATAACCTACTCCCTCCTGAGGGACTTCTCTATAAGCAAAGAGAAGGCATGGCAGTAGAAGGTCCCACTTTCTTTTAAGGGGATCTTCCAAAGCACCTATCATGCTCTTCATGGTTCTGCTGAACCTTTCTACCAACCCGTTCGGCTGAGGGTGGTAGGCGGTAGAGAACTTGTAAGTAACTCCGCAGGTTTTCCACATGGCTTTCATGTAGTGGGACATAAAATTTGACCCCCTGTCAGAGATTACTTCCTTAGGAAACCCAACCCTGGTAAAAATACCAAGGAGGGCCTTAGCCACAGCCTGAGCTGTAACAGTCCTCATAGGAATTGCCTCAGGGTATCTAGTACCATGGTCTACTACAACAAGGATAAACCTGTTTCGTGAGGAGGTTGGACGATCAAGGGGACCAACAATGTCAATCCCTACTCTCTCAAATGGGACTCCCACAACTGGGAGAGGCACAAAAGGTGCCATATTCTTGGAACCAACCTTACCAGAAGTTTGGCAGGTGTGACAGCTCTTGCAAAACTTATCTACCTCAGCTCCCATCTTTGGCCAATAAAAGTAGAGTGAGAGCCTTTCCTTGGTCTTCTTGAAACTCAAGTGACCAGCCAAAGGAATATCATGGGCCAGTTGCAAGAACTGTTGTCTGTTTTCTTGAGGTACTACAAGCCGCTTGTAGTCTCCAGGTGCAGACTCAGTCGGTTCACTGTAGAAGAAGCCATCTTCCCAGTGCAACCTATACTTCCCCAGGCTCTTGCCCATCAGCCTGAGAAGCTGCCTGTTGGCGAAGACCTTCCAGAGTTGGACATTCTCTCTGTCCCTTACTGAAGTCTGCCCTGTTGGGTCCACCTTCTGCCAGTAAAGACTGCAGCTCAGGATGGGCAACAGGATCCAGATCTCCAATGAGTTCTTGGCCTTCCATTAGCTCCTCTTCAGAGTCTAGCTCAACCATACAGGGTTGTACCTCCCTCTCAGCCTCAGCTGGAGGTGGAGTTACAGGTGTAACTTTGGACAACCTAGGGGAAGTCCTTGTTGGAAGCACTGGAGTGCTTGCTGCTTCCTGTTTCCTAGAACTCTTGGGTTTCCCCTTTGCTTCTTGTTGTTCAGAGATAGCAAGTTGTAACTCCAGTGGAGTAGGAGTGATATCCTTCTTCATCATCTCCTTGGGAGTACCTCTCATGGTTCTCTCCCTTGCAGGTCTGGTGAGCTCCTGTAACCTTTTACTAGGAGGTCTGGGGGTATGTAACACTACTCCAAGAGTCTTCAGGGTTTTTCCCAACAGAACCCTTCCTGGTACCTCACTTTGTATGCTGAAAGGTATCTTCACGAACAGGTAACTGGGGAAGCATCTGCACAGGCCCTCCAGCTAACTTGGTGAGGCGTTTGGGTGCCTTAGCAACATCCTCTGCCTGAGAAAATGATTTATCCACCACAGTTATGCTGGCCCCAGTGTCCCTAATGGCAGGAGTCTCCTGACCATTCACCTGGGCACTGTCCTTATAATACTCTTTAGTATTATCCGGGATAGAATTATATACATCTAAATTCTGTTGTTCCCACAACCCCAGAGACACTAAAGAAACACTAGCTGAGACTCCAATGGGTTCATCAGCTAGTAACAGAAAGTTTCCACTGGCCATCTGTACTTCCTCCTCTGGAGCGAAGGCTAAGGAGACAGTGTGGACCCCTGAAGGTTTACCCTTGCATCTGGGATCCCCTTTCACATGGTCAGGCGAGCTACAAACATAGCATTTCCCAAATGCTTTCTGGAATGGTGGCTTGCTCTGACCGCCTTCTGGTTTGGCACCAGAAGGTACACTAGCCTGATTCCGTTTCCCTTGTGGCTTACCCTTATTGTTTCGGGGTAATTTCCCAAACCTAGTGAGTCCCCCAGCAGCTTTGCTGTATTTTTGGGGTTTATTTTTTTCTCCTGCTAAGAGTGAGACTCTTTTTCTTCCACTCTTAGGGCCTCATTACAACTCAGGCGTTAAGGGTTAACGCCACCGTTAACCCTTAATGCCTGATTCTGAATTTAACGCCTGCTTTTAGCAGGCGTTAAAATCCATGGCGCTAACCTGCCATGGTGCTAATTACGCCGCCGTAATTTACGGCGGCGTAATTAGCGCCTTCCCCCTCCCATTATGCCCTATGGGGCAAAAATGGGAATGGGGAAGGGAAAATGGGAAATGGGGATTTACCGCCCCACTCACCTTGGAATGGGGCGGTAAATCCGCCATCCACCATGGTGTAAACAGAGTTTACACCATGGTGGTAAAGTTGGTGCACTTAGCACCAAGGTTGTAATGAGGCCCTTAGACATGATTTGAGATATCCTTTGACTTTGTAATGTGTTTTATGGGCTATGGGGTCTTTTACTCCATAGGGTTTCATGTGGTTTTGGTAAGTGTGTTACACAGCGCCCTCAGTCCAGTTATACAGGGGTGTCATAGTGACCCCCAAACATAGACTCCATACCCTGGGGCTGACTACTGTCTCCCAGGGCATGTAAAGTCACCATTGACTTTACTAGTCTTAAATTGTGAACAGAACCAGTACACAATATATGGTTCCATCATATTGTGGAAGTACTGGTAGGGGTAATTAGATTGCCCCTGGGTCTGTTTTTCGAGGGGGCACTGTGCAGTCCCCCCTAGTTGAGTTTCTGGCTGGTGGCAGTGGTTACCATGCAAAATATTCCACCCAAATATTTCCTATGGGATTTTCCCATTCATTTTCAACGCACCACTTTTATGGTGCAATGTTAAAGATACCGCCGGGTTATTTATTTAATATTTATTCCCCCGTTGGGTCTTTTTGCCAGGACTCAGTTTTAAAATGGCGTTTGTGTTCGCCTCTGTAACTCCATCCCAAGTCGAGCCCTTTGTTCCACTTTTTGACAGGCTTTTACACAGAAGCCTCCAAAAGTGGTGCCACTATGTCTGGGTCTACAGGATGTGTGGGACGGTGGTTTAGGCACCCTGGACTGAGTTGCCTCGGCAACTCAAGTCGCACTCTGGTATGATTGGCCCAGTGGTGAGCCGCCCGGCTCACCACTTGGCATGTTTGAGTGACAGCTAGGACTGATGAATGGGGGTTTTCTGCATAAAAGCAGGGCTTTGGGGACTGGAACTTCAGAAGTCACCACAGGACCAAAGAATCCGAAGAGGGAGAAGCTGAGCCGACCTGCAACAACGACACCACCGGTGGAGCCCTGCTGAACCGTCTCACCACTTCCCAACGACAAAGATCTTCATCCCGGAGAGTCTTCTTCCTCTGAACTGGTGGGGATAACCAGTTCGCCCTCTTTTTCGCCTTCCTGGATCGTCTCGTGGTCGAATCGCCCGTGCCAAGCACCCCGGCGACCGGATAGCCACGCTTCACCACTACCGCGAATAAAAGGGTAGTACCTTTTAACCGGGAAACTCAGCGGCTGGTTTCTTCCCTGGCAGTGCAACGACCTCCAGCTTTCCTCCGCGTCGAGATCTGCTCTTCCCCTGGACGAAGCACCGACTTGCACCCGCTGCCAGGAACAACTGCCCCCGTTGGAGCTTTCTCACCATTTCAGGTACTGTGTCCCGCCTGGTCTCCCTTGCAACAGACTGTGTCCCGTAAATCCTTGACTTTCTATCCTGGGGTGACTTGGGACCTGCAAACTAACTTTTCCTGACTTGATCCAACCCTTTTTGAACTATCTGCAAAGACTCTTTAAAGTACTATTAAACTGTGTGATCTTGGACACATTCCGCCTTGCTCTCTCCAAGAGTGGGCCTGGACTATGACTTTCTTGCTCCTCAGTAGACTCTGCCTTTTCTGACATGCTCTGGTTCTCTTAAAGTGTTGGTATTGTGTATTTTCCTAATTCTGCCTTTTTCCCTCCCTTTTTAACTAACTTATTGGAGTGCCATCTTCGGCTAAGCGCTCACCTCTGTCTGTAAATAAGTGGTGTTTTAACTAAGAATTGTTCAATAAGTAATCAGGGATGTATATATATTAATAGTGACTGTGTTTGAACTTGCTTGCCATATTAGTGTTAGTGTATATTACAAAGTGTGTTTTTAAATAAATAATTATATACTTTTATACCCAAGCTCTGGTCAGTGTTTGCTTGTGCTACTGTATTTTGGTACCTATCTTGTATACTCTATATACTGTCTAACTCTTCTTGAGAGAAGTCTGGCTGCTCAGCCACAGCTACCAGGTAAATCTTGGTGGTACAGACTGCTACCAATTGGGTTTACTGCCAACACCTGTAGTTTTAAGACTTTTGCAGTGGTCCCTAAGGGAACTGCACAGGTTTCTGCCTAACAGCTTGCCGGGCGTTGGAGTTTCCTGAGTCCTGTTCTTCTTTTCTCCCTTTCTCTCTTGGTGAGTGGGCTCTGCAAGCCTCCGATTGGCATTCGTGTGATTTGGTTTGATTCTCACGGGGTCGCACGTAGACCGACCGCCCCTCGGCCTTGGCCCGATCCATCTTCTGATCCTGCAATCTGTGATTGAGCTGCACTGTCAGGTTGATGTATTCAGCACATCTTTCCGGGGGATTTACTACTTGGGCTAATACGTCCTTAAGTTCCCCTCGCAAGCCTCAGTAAAAGAGCGTAGTTCTTTTCTCCTCTGTCCAGTTAGTTTGTGCTATCAGATGATTGAAGGAAGTGATATATGTTAGTAAGTCTTGATTACCCTGCCGTAGTGATAACAGCTCATTGTCCAGAGCCCGCCCTTGAGTATGCCGTGAAAATAGTTTCTCAATTTCATGCTGGAAACCTCCAAAGTCTCGAAACAAAGGATCATCCTGGTTTACCAAGGGTATTGGCCAGTCCGCTGTACTACCTCCCAAATATGAGAGTACAAATGCCACTCTCGCTTGATCGTTGGGGAAAGCCCCAGGTCTGCACAAGAAATGTAGGCGACATTGATTCATAAAGATGGTGTACTTATTCGGATCGCCTGTGAAGCATTCTGGTGGGGCCAGGGGAACCTCCCCTGGAAGAACCACCTGTACTGGCGTGGGCTGTGTAGGCGCGGCAGGAGGGGCATACCCCGGCAGTGGGACCTGGCCTGCCTGTGCCTGGAGCATTTGCCTTGCTAGTTCATCTGTCCACTCCCAGTTCACAATTAGATCCCTCCTTAGGGCGTTGGTTTCCTGTCTTGAGGCATGAACTTCAGCCCGTATCTCTCCCAGTAATCGGGCCAACTGGTCAGCTTCAGAATTTTCCATTATGCCCAGGCAGAAATTCGAAGAGGCTTCGCGTTCTGTTACGCTCACCTTGTCTCTGCGGAGGCGTTGGGGCATGGTTGCAGCCCTCCCGCGGGTGAGGTCGCTCGGGTCCGACTTCGCCCTCTGCGCTTATGTGGTGACTGGTGGTAATAGGTGATGCTGCTCGGGACTGCTCCTGCGTGGAGAATAGGGGGCATGAGTATGCCAGCTTGTGCGCCTGATCCCCTTCAAGACCCCTTCTCCCAAACCATGGTACCCGTGGGATGCGCTGTCCCTGGAAAGCTCACCTGTTGATTAGTTTTGGCGAGCACTCCGTCCTGCTGCTTCTGGCAGGGGTGCTTGTATGATCTGGACCGAGTTCCTTCACTGGTCCCTTGCACGTGGTAGTCCAGTCCTGCTGCGACTAAGCCACTATACTTCAGGTAAGTGTTCCTGTTTGCCTTTGTCTTTCCTCGTCTGTTTTTGTTGTATTGTAAAGTTCGTTGTCTTGTATTGCTGTCCGTTCCACTTTTGATGTTTGCTCTTTTGCTTTCCTCCCTTGCAGGTGATGTTGCTGACCCGGCAGAAGCTGCAGAGCTCGAGGTGGCAGCCGGAGGGAATGAGAAACGAAGCTACAGCGGTACAGTAGCTGGTAAATTGTTAACTAGGGGGCGCGCAGGGTTCAAATGCAGCACAGACCTAGGTGTTCTAACCTTGTCTTTCTTCTTCTTCACAGGGTCCGAGTTTGTGGATGCGGAGTGCAGTGCTGTGGCGTCGGGATCAAGATCACTGGATGTCAGGAGATGAGTCTGCAGATGAAGCGATGAAGCACCGGTTTCCTGGAGGTGAGTATGCAGGAGAACACCTGTTTTCAAAGGTAAGTAAACTGGTCCAAGCGGCGGTGAGCGTCACGTTGCACACGAGTGCACAGTAACGCGAAGCACCAGCTTTAAGGATGGAGCAGCTGTTAGGGAGAATTCTCATGAATGGTTTATTTCCCTTACCTACTGAGTCCCTCAGCAGCTTTGCTGAATTTCTGGGACTTTTTTTTCACCTGGTAAGAGTGTGAGCCTTTTTTCCCACTCTTACATGTGTTTTGCTATGTGTATTTCTACTTTTTGTGTGATCTTGGGCACTGGAGCCTCACCTATTCCATGGCAACATATTCTTCCATGTGTGTTACACAGCACCTTAGACTTCCCACCAACTCCATTTTCTGGGGCTGACTACTGTCCCCCAGAAAAGATAAAGTTGCCATTAACTTTATGTAGTCACTTTTACCACAGACCCAGTATACCCCATCTTCCATGGCTTATCCCTTTTTCTTCAATGGAGTATTGGAAAGGGTTAATACTTATCCCTTTTTGTCTGTGTCTCTTGGAGCCTTGTTTCGCTCCTTTTACACTAAGACGTGGCTGGTGGTAGTGGTATCTACCTTATTTTTTTATACTGCGGTTATCTTAAATAACCATGGTATTGTTTTAGGCTATTATGTTAGCCTCAAACATAAACCCGCTTGACCATGACCATATATATTTTATTACGGTTCCGGCTGGGTTTATTCGCCATTTCTTTTTGTAAATGTCTTTCTCGTGTTTTACTCTGCGCTCCAAACCAGGTTTGGTCCCTTTGTTCATCGCCTTTTCGCGGGCTTCCACACAGAAGCCCTCCTTTAGGCGCCTGAGAGTCTGGGTAGGCAGGATGTGAGGAAGGGTTTTAGGCATGGGTTCCCTTGGTAACCCAGGTCGCACTCATGTTTGATTGGCTGGGCGACTGTGCTTACCAGGATAGCTACCCTGCTGTGTCATTGACAGCCAGGCTGTATGAATGGGGGAAAACTGCATAAAAAGCAGGTTTCTGGGACTGGAAGAGCAGAGTCACCACTGGAATGAAAGAACCTACAAGGAACTGACGGAAGAGGACCCCTACAACGACTGAACCCCCCGGTGAAGCCCTGCTGCAGGTTTGAATCTTCAGAATCTGACGACAGAGAAGATCCTCCAGGAAACTTCTTCCCTTGAGCTGGTGCGACCAACCAGTTCACCCAAACTGCAAGCCAGAACCCCTCCTCTGGTCGAATTCGCTGTACAGAGCTACAGTGGGCCGGATAGCCAGGAAGATTAGACCCTGCTTGGTTTTAAGGAGCGCACCTTTTATTCGTTGCTTGGCTCTGCTGTTGGTTTCTTCCCTGGGTAGTGCAGGACCCTCTAGTCTTCCTACTTCTGATTAGTCCAACAGTCGCTTCAGGAACCGTGAGCCTGCAGGAAATACCAGGAACTTATGCCACAGCTACAGCTCCCTCTCTGTTTTAAGGTACTGTGCAAATCTGGTTGTTGGTTTCGTTCAGCCGCGTTGAAAGTGTTTGAAATCTTTCTCCAATCCGAGGGCTTGTCCTTCTCTTCTATTTGAACTAACTTTTCTACAAGCCAGCCTCGTCCGCAAACCGTGCCACGAACTTTACAGTGAACTACACTGAACTGTTTTATCTTGAGCAAAAGACTTTTGAACCATTGACTTTGGCCCCAACCCTTTTCTATCTGATTTTATCATTGTAGTCTCTCTTGTGCGATTGCCCTGAGTACTTACCTGTTGGTGTGATTCAATTTCTGTTAACTTCGGTCTTTGCCTCCCTTTTAAATTGCTGGAGTGCCATTTTGCTCCCACTTCATTTTGTGAGCTTAACTTGTCTGGAATTTAAGGGTAGCTGTGTGGTGTATTAAGAGTGTGATTTTTACACTGCTTATAATAGTGTAATGTTATATAACTGAAGAGTGAAATAAATGTATATTATTTTACTTGAAAACCTTGAGTCATTGTTTGCCTGAATCATAGTAATTGCTCTCCTTTGTGTAACTATTTGATACTGCTCACTTACTCTTGAGATAAGTCTGGCTGCTCAACCACTTCTACCACTTTAACTGTGTAGTACAGGCGTGTATCAAAGGTGAAATTGTACTGTCACTTGTAGTCTTAATTGTGTGTGGTGTTCCCAAAGGGTGCTGCATATAATTCTGCCTAACAGCAGCTTATATAGTTGAGCCTCTGAAGCCACGCCCACCCGGTTCAACCTGCCTGCCACCCCAATGAGTCAGCACATGAAGACCAGACCTAGGGAGCCACAACTGATGAGTCAGCACATGAGGATGTTCTCTGGAATAAAGGCTTTCAGCTCCTGGAAAGTGCCTGTAAAATAAAAGCACTCCTGCACTGAAATTAAGTAAAGCACTCCTGCACTGAAAGAAAGTGTTCCTGCTCACATCTCTATATGAGCCTGGCGCCGGAGGTGCCAGGACTGAGTCCAACCAGGGCCTCTGTGTTTATGGATCCCAAAGGAACATAAGTGAGTCAAGTCACCCATTGCCCCCATCACTAGATGGTGTGTTTTTTGTGTTCTGGGGCCTGTGGCCATGACAGCCGGTAGGCGTGGAGGACCAGTCTTCTGTTTCCGCCTCGTTGGGATGAGCCTAAAGCGGATGAGGGCGGCGATGAGCAGCCTCGCTCGGTGAGAGTATTCCATGACCGGGAGGGGCTTTTGTAGCTCTGTCACCAGGGATTCTTCTGAGGTGCCTCAAGGGCCTAAAAGGCGCACCAGAGTGTTCTCTGAGGGTCCCACAGAGGACCTGCCAAAACCGGACGTGGTTCCGAGGTTCACCATTTGGGTGCTAAGGTTCAGCTCAGTTCGTCTTTGGCTCTGGATACCGGGGTTCGCCCTGAGGTCTCCTTTTCTGGAGTTTTCCACACTGATACCGGGGTACGCCCTGAGGTCTGCGTTTCTGGAGCTTGTCACACCGAGCCACGGCTCGAGGCCCCTCTTGAGGGAACTATATGTCCCGGGTTAAAACCCAAGGTTCCTCTAAATACAGTACCGACGGAGTCGGAGGATCCTCTAAGGGTCCTGTCGGTAGGATACATTCCTCAACCGTCCCACACTCGGGTGTGGTGGTACCGATTCTGTCGAGGGGGTGAAGAAGGTGATCAGCAGCAGGCCTTCCAGTACCGGCTCTGCCGAGGTTCCTCCATTGGAGGCTAATTCTGGTCAGTTCCTAGGATGTCCACTAAACATCCTAGATCTGCCAGCACCAGCTCGGCCGAAGATCCTTGTTTCAAGGCTAAGTGTTTCTTAAGTCCCATGACTCCCCTGAGGGGACAGTTGCCTAATTTCTCCTATGACGCAATTCTCTTCAGGTGTTGACTAAATGGTGGCCCAGCCTCCTTGGGCCATGGCAGCCATTTTGGGTACCTCCCTTACACCAACTTTCATGTCCACTGGAGCTGGGAGCTTTTCCTTCGGGGCTGAGCAGTTGTTCCCACGCTATGTGGACAACAGGGACCCCTTTGTTGGTCATGGCGACAGCTTCAGCTAAGGCCCCTTGTACACAGAGGTTAGGGTCTCAGACTTGGTCCTTTTCTGGGATCAGGGGGTTTCAGGGTCGCCGTGCGTACCAATTTGAAACTCCTGGTGGTAGCCCAGCCTTAAGCGGCAGCGGCAAAGTGGTTGGTTTTTCTCTCGCCCATCAGCCTCCTCTACAGGGACGGATAATCTCCCTGCAACAAATCACCAAATTATATTTTTTTGTTGGTCACACTACACTTCGGTGGGAGGACGAATCTCATCTCATCTGTGGGCGCGGCAAACCATCACCGAAGACTGGTGGGGTTTGTCCATCGTTTAGGTGGGTTTTCGTTTGCCCTTTCCTCCTACACCAAGCTTCAAACCTCTCTTCTGACAGACTGTTTCCCCTCATGGAGCAAGGGAGGGGCTAGTACTGCTGTCTTTTCACAGTGCTCAACCAGGCTGCCCTGTGCACTATCTTCAATCTTTCCGAGAGAAATTCAAGTTGATCACGCCCTTGCCAAATAAAGTCCTCTCTTTGGAAGGGCGATTGACTCGTAAATGCACATTCTGACTTGGAGCCCACATATGAAATATCTGTGGTTCTCTGGAGGCCGCATATGAAATATCTGTGGTTCTCCGTGGGAGAAGAACACTTCAGATTCGGCTACTCTTTTTGGTCTCGGCTCAGTGAGACGCACCGGAAACTACTCTGAGGTCCCCCACAGCGGTCTACCAATACCAGATCTTCTTCCAAGGTTCCCCATTTTGGGCTAAGGCTGACCCCAGTTCTGCTGTGGCTTTGCATTCCAGGGTCCACTCTGAGGCTTGTCCATCTGGAGCTAACTGTCCAGAGTCTTGGCTCGAGGCCCCTCTCGAGGTGGCTATAAGACCAGGCTTAAACCTGAGGTTCCCCTGCTTGGGGCTAAATCGGTCACCAACAGAATTGAGGGTCCCTCATTGAGGGTCCTGGCTGTAAGGTTGTTAGGCAGAAACCTGTGCAGTTCCCTCTGGGACCACTGCAAAAGATTTAAGACTACAGGTGTTTCGCAGTAAACCCACTTGGTAGCAGTCTGTACCACACAGATTCACTTGGTAGCTGTGGCTGAGCAGTCAGACTTCCCTCAAGAAGAGTTAGGCAGTATACAGAGTATTCACAATAGGTCAAAAGAACACAGTAGAACAAGCAAACACTGACCAGAGCTTGTTGTAAAAGAGATATAATTATTTATTTAAAACCACATCTAATAAAAACACACTGGCACTAATATCAAGCAGTGCAAAAACACGGTCACTAAAAGATACACACTCCCTTCAACGATTAGTTAGACAAGTCTTAAGTAAAGCAACACTTATTTTCAGACAGCGGTGAGCGCTTAACGAAGATGGCACTCTAATCAATCGGTTTAAAAGGGAGAGAAAGGCAGAGTAAAGATAGAAACAGATCCCAACACTTTCAGAAGAACACAGGAGGAGAAGAAGGCAGGTGAAAACCGTAAAGTCAAAGTTAACATGGCCGGACCCACTTAAAGAGGTTCCGGTCGAAATGTGTCCAAGGTCACACGGTTCAAAGTGCCCAAAAGTCTCTAAATCAGTTCAGAAAGAGTTGGACCAAAAGAAAGCGACCAGTTAGATGGTCAAGGCAGCCAGCCCAGTCCAGAAGGTTAAGGGATTATTATTACCTTGTAGCAATCTTTAGAAAGGGAGGCCTGGCGGACACGGTACCTTAAAGTGGTGAGAATACTCCAGCGGATGCAAGTCGGTGCTTCGTCCGGGGGAAGAGAGGATCTCGTCGGGGAGGAAGACAGGAGTCCGTTGCACTGCCAGGGAAGAAACCAGCCGCGGAGTTCTCAGTTAAAAGGAGCGGTCCTTTTATTCGCGGTCCAGTGGTAAGTGGCTATCCGGTTGCCGGGGTGCTTGGCACAGACAATTCGACCACAAGACGTCCTGGGATGCTAGAAAAAGAAGGAAAACTGGTTGTGCCCACCAGTCAGGGGAAGAAGACTCTCCAGCCGGGAGATCTTCTCTGTCATCGGGAAGTGGTGAGTCGGTTCCGCAGGGCTCCACCGGTAGTGTCGTCGTAGCAGGTCGGCTCAGCTTCTCCCTCGTCAGATTTTCAGGTCATGTGGCGACTTCTAAAGTTCCAGTCCCAAAAGCCCTGCTTTTATGCAGCACACCCCCAGTCACTCAGCCTAGCTGTCAATCAAACATGCTATATGGTGAGCCGGCCGGCTCACCACTTGGGCCAATCACACAAGAGTGCGACTTGAGTTACCAAGGTAACTCAGTCCAGGGTGCCTAAACCCCCTCCCACACCCCCTGAGGTACCTAGACAGAGTGGCACCACTTTTGGAGGCTTCTGTGGAGAAGCCCGCCAAAAAGTGGAACAAAGGGCTCGACTTGGGTTGGAGTCACAGAAGAGAACACAAACGCCATTTTAGAATCGAGTTCTGGCAAAAAATACCAACCGGCGAATTAATATTAAATAAATAAACCAGCGGTATGTTCGAGGCTATGAGAATTAAATAATTAAAGTTGGTAGCCTCAAACAATGGGAAAATCCCATAGAGATATATTCGCGGTCGAATATAAAAAGTAGTATCCACTGCCACCAGCCAAAACTCGGTCAGGGGGGACGGAGACGTGCCCCCTCGACTAACAGACCCCGGGGCAATCGAATTGCCCCGACCAGTACGTCCACAATATGATGGTTTGTACTGGTTTCTGTTCATAATTTGGGACTAGTAAAGCCAATGGTGACTTTACATGTCCTGGGAGACAGTAATCAGTCCCAGGGTATGGAGTCTATGGTGGGGTGTCACTATGACACCCCTGTGTCACTGCACTGAGGGTGCTGTGTAACACACATAGTAAAAACACATGAGACCCTATGGAGTAAAAGACCCCATAGCCCATAAAACACATTAACAGTCAAAGGAACCCCTCAAATCATGTCCAAGAGTGTGAGGAAAAGAGACTCACTCTTGGCAGGAGAAAAAACAAACTCCAGAAATCCAGCAAAGCTGCTGGGGGACTCACTAGGTTAGGAAATTCAGCCTAAACAGAGAATTCTCCCTAACACTCGCCTCCCCCCCCCAGACTAAGGGACAGGAGGATTTAATCCACTCCTGGATGAATCTCATACCTCTAGTCGATGACATACATCCTAGAGAGACCATCAGCATTTTGGTGGTGACACCCTGACCTGTGCTCAATGGTGAAATCAAACACTTGCAGGCAGATTGACAATCTCAATAGTTTTGGGTTTTCCCCTTTCATTTGCATTAACCATCTCAAGGGTTGGTGGTCAGTCTGAATGACAAAAGTAGAACCATACAAGAATGGCCTAAACTTCTTCAGAGCCCACACAATAGCAAAACACTCTTGTTCAATGATTGCTCACCTTGTTTCAGGATCCTTCAGTTTTCTACTGATGAAGCAAATGGGGTGCTCCCTACCTTTCCCATCCAGTTGACTGAGGACTGCACCTATTCCTACATTTGAAGCATCTGTTTGCACAATGAAAGTTTGGTGGTAGTCAGGAGCTCTGAGTACTGGGGCTTGGCAAAGAGTCTTTTTCAGGGTTTCAAAGGCCTGATTCCATTCCTCATTCCACCTAAACTTTTTAGGGAATTTAGGAGAGGAGATGACATTCAGTGGAGAAGCTATGGACCCATAGTTCTCTATGAAATTCCTGAAGTATTCAGTGAGGCCTAAGAAGGCTCTCACCTGGGCTGAGTAGTAGGTGTTGTCCAATTTTGCACAGCTTCAATCTTACTGGGCAAAGGCCTTATTTCTCCACCTCCTACCTCATGTCCAAGGTAGACCACTTTACTCTGTCCAATCTGGCATTTACTTGCCTTTATGGTCAGATTGGCCTTTCCAAGAGCCTGCAAAACATATCTAAGGTGGTCCACATGTTCTTCCCATGAATTGCTGAACACTGCTATGTCATCCAAGTATGCCATGCAGAAGTCCTCCATCCCATTCAGAACCTGGTTTACCATCCTTTGAAATGTAGCAGGTGCATTTTTCAATCCAAAAGGCATAACCTTAAACTGGTATAAGCCAACTGCGGTAGAAAATGCAGTTTTCTCCTTGGCATGGTCTATCGGGGCTATTTGCCAATAGCCTGACATCAAGTCAAATGTGCCGAGGAACTTGGCTGCACCAAGTCTATCCACCAACTCATCTGTCCTTGGTAAAGGGTGGGCATCAGTTTTAGTGACTGCATTAAGAGCTCTGTAATCCACACAGAAAGTTCTTTAGATCCTGCCTTTGGTACTAACACAACTGGGCTAGACCATGGACTAGTAGAGGGCTCTATTACCCCGAGATCAAGCATCTTGCTGACCTCACCTTTGATGTGGGTTCTTACATTCTCTGACATTCGATATCCTCTGCTTTTGACTGGCAGATAGTCACCATTGAGTATGGCATGCTGTCCCCAAGGGGTCAAGCCTGGTGAAAGTGAGAACAGGGAGGCAAACTGATTTAACATAGATTTGCACTCTTCCTGTTGCTCAGGTGTCAGATTTGAAGAGAGATTTACTCCTTCAATCGTTTCGTCTAAAGGTAAGCCTCTGAGGAGATCAGGAAGAGCTTCACTCTCTTCTTCTTCCTCTGAATATGCTAGAAGCAAAGCTCCTACATCAGGTCTGGAGACATACGCTTTTAGTCTGTTGGTGTGGAAGACTGTTGGAGCCTCCTTGGGATTGCCCAAGTCCACCAGATAGTTGACCTCTCCAGGTTTACCCACAACCTTCAAGGGTCCCATCCATTTGTCTTGCAAGGCCCTCTGCCTTGTTGGAATCATAACGAGAACTAGCTGGTCCTGAGTAAACTCAACCATGTTAGCCTTTCATGCCAGTGCTTGACCAATGCTTGTCCAGCTTTCAAGTTATCACTTGCTTCTGCCATCATTTGCGACATTCTCCTTCGGAGACCTATCACATAGTCAGTCACTCTGACTGGCTTGGGGGAAGGAGCACTCTCCAACCCCTCCTTGATCAGGGCCAATGGACTTCTGACCGGATGACCATAAAGAAGTTCAAAGGGAGAATAACCTACTCCCTCCTGAGGGACTTCTCTATAAGCAAAGAGAAGGCATGGCAGTAGAAGGTCCCACTTTCTTTTAAGGGGGTCCTCTAAAGCAGCTATCATGCTCTTCATGGTTCAGTTGAACCTTTCAACCAGCCTATTTGTCTGAGGGTGGTATGCGGTTCAGAACTTGTAAGTAACTCCGCAGGTTTTCCACATGGCTTTCATGTAGTGGGACATAAAATTCGACCCCCTGTCAGGGATTACTTCCTTAGGAAACCCAACCCTGGTAAAAATACCAAGGAGGGCCTTAGCCACAGCCGGAGCTGTAACAGTCCTCATAGGAATTGCCTCAGGGTACCTAGTAGCATGGTCTACTACAAAGTATAAACCTGTTGCCTGAGGAGGTTGGAGGATCAAGGATCAAGGGGACCAACAATGTCAATCCCTACTCTCTCAAAAGGGACTCCCACTACAGGGAGAGGCACTAAAGGTGCCACATTCCTGGAGCCAACCTTACCAGAAGTCTGGCAGGTGTGGCAGCTCCTGCAGTACTTATCTACTTCAGCCCCCATCTTTGGCCAATAAAAGTAGAGTGAGAGCCTTTCCTTAGTCTTCTTGAAACTCAAGTGAACAGCCAAAGGAATCCCATGGGCTAACTGCAAGAACTGTGGTCTTTTCTCTTGGGGTACTACAAGTTGTTTGTTGTCCCCAGGTGCAGACTCCGTTGGTTCACTGTCGAAGAGGCCATCTTCCCAGTGTAACCTATATTTCCCAGGGTCTTTCCCTTCAGCCTGAGCATCTGCCTGGTGGCGAAGACCTTCCAGAGTTGGACATTCTCTCTGTCCCTTACTGAAGTCTGCCCTGTTGGGTCCACTTTCTGCCAGTAAAGACTGCAGCTCAGGATGGTCAACAGGATCCAGATCTCCAATGAGTTCCTGGCCTTCCACTAGCTCTTCCTCAGAGTCTAGTTCAACCACACAGGGTTGTACCTCCCTATCAGCCTCAGCTGGAGGGGGGAGTTACTGGTGTAACTTTGGACAACGTAGGGGAAGTCCTTGTTGGCTGCACTGGAGTGCTGGCTGTGAGGTTCTTTTTAGAAGTTTTAGGTTTCCCTTTTTCTTCTAGTTTCTTAGAGACAGCAGCTGACATCTCCAGTGGAGCAGGAGTGATCTCTTTCTTCATCATCTCCTTGGGAACACCTCTCATGGTTCTCTCCCTTGCAGGTCTGGTGAGCTCCTGTAAACTTATACTAGGAGGTCTGGGGGTATGTGACATTACTCCAAGAGTTTTCAAGTCATTACCCAACAGAACCCCTCCTGGCACCTCACTTTGTATGCTGACAGGTATCCTCACAGTCATGTCCTTACACTGGATGAGAACTGGTAATTGGGGAAGCATCGGCACAGGCCCTCCAGCTAACCTGGTGAGGCATTTGGGTGCCCTAGCAACATCCTCATCCTGACAAAACGATTTGTCCACCACAGTTATGCTGGCCCCAGTGTCCCTAATGGCAGGAGTCTCCTGACCATTCACCTGGACACTGTCCTTATAATACTCTTTAGTATTATCTGGGATAGAATTATAGACATCTAAGTCCGTTGTTCCCACAAACCCAGAGACACTAAAGAAACACTGGCTGAGACTCCAATGGGTTCATCAGCCAGCAATAGAAAGTTTCCACTTGCCATTTGTACTTCCTCCTCTGGAGCGAAGGCTAAGAAGACAAGCTGGACCCCTGAAGGTTTACCCTTACATCTGGGATATATCGTTGACACCAAAGCTCTGGTCAGTGTTTGCTTGTTCTACTGTGTTTACCTGCCCTATTGTGTATGCTCTGTATACTGCCTAACTCTTCTTGAGGGAAGTCTGACTGCTCAGCCACAGCTACCAAGTGAATCTGTGTGGTACAGACTGCTACCAAGTGGGTTTACTGCCAAACAGCTGTAGTCTTAAATCTTTTGCAGTGGTCCCTAAGGGAACTGCACAGGTTTCTGCCTAACAACAGGTTTTTAGCACTAGGGTCCATGGGCTGCCTGCCTTTTATCCTTGTTGGAAAGGTCCCCCAGCATCAGGGGCTACTTTGCCCAACACATGTCGTGCCGCCAAGTATTTGGGTTCCAAGAAGCATGCCTACGACCATGGGGGGCTTTTCCTATGATCATTTGTTGATGGAGGACCACTTGTTCTCTAAGGTCTCTTGTTCTCCCAAACTATAAGGCAATATTTGAGGGGCCTAATACAGGAGGTGTGGCTTCTGAATCCTCAACCAAGTAAAACAAGTCTGGAATAAGTGACAGCACTTCTGCTCTCGCCCTCAGGGCCCATACCAGTGCCTCCACCACTTGCTCCAGCTGCTGTACATCCTGTGATTCCACCTCCTCAGCCTATGCCTAAGGATCCTCCCCCACCACTATTACGAGCTGCCTCTCCAGATGATGCTGGCACCCAGATAAGGCACCCATTTCAGCGAAAGCCTTCCATAAGAGGGTGCAAGGGCTTATGGAGTACTTGGGAATACCTGTCCCAGAATTAACTCAGTGAGATCAGGATGTTCTCGCTTCAGTGCTAGCACAGCAAGCAGCTGACAAATTAAGCATCCCTCTACAGCTCAATGTGGGGGAAGTGATAAAGCTCTGGCAAAAACTTGCATCAGTTCCTGCGGTGGCCAAGCAACTGGACCTCTGTTGCTATGTGCTTCCTACTGAGAACCTATGTGTGATGGGGTAGCCCCCAGTCCATTCAACTATAGTGCCCACAGTACACCCCTTGGGAAGGGACCGACCTCCTCCTCTTCTACCTCATGGAGGCCCCTTGGGTGAGTAGATTGGCTCTCAGATTAGGCTGGCAAAAACATCACGTACAAGCAAAATCTTCGGTACATATTTATTTCGTACAAAAGCAGATGAGATGCTTCAGAAATTCAGGGAATCAAAACAAGCAGCTCATCATCAACTCCCACTACTACATTTGAGATAGAAAGAGGTTTAGGCCTTATTCTTTTATGTCAGAAGGCAGAGGAATCACAGAGAGGCAACAGCCCCTTCAGAAGAGGTGTTTCTTTAGATCGTCCGGAGGTAGGGGAACTCAAAAAACAAAATCTTCAGCCTCTCCTTTCAGGACCTCATGCTCCAAAGCCCCTCTAGATAACCATCACTATCATATCATGAGTCTCCTGCGGGGGGCAGGATTTGTCTCTTTTGGGGTGCATTTCATCTGCTATGTTCAGACAAATGGGTATTACTGCTTGTAGACCAGAGATATTGCCTTCCTTAATTAAGAAAACCCTCTCAAACCCCCCTACATTACATTTGCTCCCTCCAGAACCACTCCTACTGGAATAACTTACTCCTAATGGAAGGACTTACTCAGCTTCTCCTCAAGCGGTGGTGGAGCTTGTTTGGACAGAGAACATCAAGAATAGCTTGTATTCTCATTACTTCCTAATTGTAAAGAAGGATGGAGGACTCAGACCCATCTAAGACCTGAAACACCTCAACAAGTTCCTCCAAAAGGGTCGATTCAAGATGGTCACCCTAGGACTGACTGGTGTCCTTAAATTTGTCTGACACTTATTTCCATTTTAATATCCATCACAAACATTGTAAGTACCTTTGTTTTGTAGTGTGAAACTCTCATTAGGAGTTTGCAATGCTCTCGATTGGCATCACTGTGCCACCAAGAGTATTCACAGAGGTTATTGCTTTGGTTGTGGCTCATCTACATAGGTGCATGTTTTTCTCTTACCGTAACTTTGGCTCCTTTGCCCCCGAGTGCCAAAATGGAGACAGGGTTTTTCTTGAGTATGTATTGATTTATTTAATTTATTTCTATAGCGCTAAACAAGAGCTCATGGGCATAGAAGCGCTGAAAACAGGAACAAACACGCATAAAACATCAAGCATTGTTAGTCAAGTTCGGCCATGCTATCAATCCAATAGTAATAAGATTAGCTAAATAGCATGGTTTTTAGGCTGTGCTTGAAAGCCGTAAAGGAAGGAAAAGCCCTTGTGGCAGAGCATTCCACAAACGTGGAGTTGCGCAGGGAAAAGATCCTTCTCCAGCATTGGATCTTTCATAGATTCAGATGCTTGAATATTCCCCGTCGTCAGACTGGGAATCCCCGGTGATAAATTTAATAATAATACATTTTTTTTTTTTTTTAAATATATATATACATTGCTACCTAGCAGTGCATGTACATAGCCCATTATGGCCTATGAGCCATTTCATTGTGTAGTCTCTCCACCTCACTTTGGTCCTTTATGGCCCCAGCCAATGAGGTGGGAGGGCTTAAGCTCCGCCCCCGGCAGCCATCTTCAGATTTTTCACCGCAGTCTAACAGACACAGGGAATCCTCAAGCTCTCTGAGCTTTTTCAAATTCTTTCTACTTTTGTGTGGAATATATTTGGTAAATATATTCCATTTTGTTCCCCTTCTTAGGGGCTTTGTTTCCAATTAACCTTAGAGGCAAAACTTGTTGTTTTCCTCTCAAAATCGTCGACTGAACTTCTCTTCAGAAATGGAGGCACCTCAGGCTGTCAGGAAGCCTTCCCTGTTCAGGGACTGCAGGAGGTGCAAGAAGAAATTGGTTTACAACAAAGACCCCCACGAGCATTGCATTTATTGTCTGTACCCACATGACATTAAAAAATGCGAGATTTGTAGAACCTTTTCCACCAAGACCCTTCATGACAGGCATAGAAGACTCCTTTCATACTTGGAATCCAGGGATCAATCTTCGGACGATGAGTCTGTCAGAATAGCTCCTGTCCAATCCAGCACTCCATCTGAGAGACAAACTTCAAAGAGAAGGGCCTCTTCAGTGGAAAGGAGTTCCTCTCCCAAGTTCAAAAAGAGGAAGCTGGAACTGATACCCTTTCTGCCTCCAGTTGACTTATCAAGCCAGAAAAAGTCAGCAAAATCTGCCTCCAGAGGTAAGGAGCAGTTTGCAAAAAACGGGGGGGGGGCAGTCGTCGGCGGGAAAACCGTCCACGAATGAAGGGAAAGGTAAAGGCCCGTCATCGGCCATACCGTCGACGAAACCATCAACGGCGACGACCACGCTTAAGACATCGTCGACAATAAGATCATCGTCATCGGACATGTTGACCGCGAAGCATTCGTCGACGAGCAAAAACACCAATCGTCCACGAAGCATTCATCCATGACACAGTCGTCCATGGAACACATTCCACATTCGTCAACGAAGCTCTCGTTGACGGAGAAATCTCCTGCGTCCACGGCGTAGCCCTCGTCGACGGAAAAATCTCAGTCGTCGACGGGAAAATCTCAGTCGGCGGCGAAGCCCTCGTCGACGGGAAAATCTCAGTCGTCGACGAAATCTCATACGGGAGGCTTGTCGACGAAGATAGCATCGTCCATGACACCTTCAGCGGCACCACACATTTCGGCAGTTACGGAGGAATTGCTGCCTTCCACATTTGAAACACCTGTCATTGAAAACATTGAGAAGAATACTGAGACTGAACCACTGGTACAGCAATTTTCACCTTTGGGGCACATGGCAGAACTTCCGGATGTAATTCTTCAGGAAGAATTCTCTGATGAGGAAGTGGTGGAAGAGTCCACCGGTCCCTTACCGAAACAATACAGCCCTCCTTGGCAACCGTCCACGGGAGAATCCGAATATCCTCATGACCCGATACTCTTGTTATCCGTGCAGAGGATTGTAGAAGAATTTTACAAACGGCAAAGGGAGAAGCAAATTCCGATTGATCCCGTAGAATCAGGAATTATTCCTAGAGAGTCTTCTCCGATTCCTGGCACATCTGGTTGTTCTCCTCACAGGAGTAGACCGCGAAAACGGATGAGATCACCGGAACCTGCTCGAAGACCGAGGAGCAGCACCCACAGTGCTTCACCTACAAGAGTCCCGTCACCACAGTCATCACACAGACCGCGATCTCCGGATGTAGACCCTACTATGGTACCGTCCACCATCTCGGTATCAGACTGGCAGGAGGATCCTTTTAGAGAATTCTCTGAACCAGAAGGAGAAATAACACAGGAGCCAGACGCATCCAGTGAGTGGGATGACTACGTAGTCGAGAAGCCCAGGAGGAGAGACTCGCCGGGCAAGGCCTCACCGCCGGATGATCTCGTCTCTTTCCACACTATTATAGGTAAAGCCGCAGAATTGTTTAAAATTCAGGTTTCTTCTGAGGAAAAGAAATCAGTGCTCTATGAGCACAGGGACAAACGAAGGAGGACAGTGACCACAATTCCCCTCCTCGATACCATCTGGGATTCCGGATCCAAGATCCTATCCATGCCCTTATCGACTCCGGCGCTGGTGTCCAGGCCAGAAAAGAAATACAAAGCTCCGGATTCGGCACCGCTTTGTTTGAGAGGTCATACGAAACCAGACTCGGTTATTACAGTGGCGGCCAGAAAGAAACTCGCCAACCCCTCCTCACCGTTGTCGGCACCACCGGATAAGGACGGACGTAAACTGGAAGCCATGGGCAGGAAAGTATCATCTTCTGCATCGCTTACTATCAGAGCGGGCAATGCGCTGGCCATGACCGCTAGGTTCGATCGCGAGCTCTGGCTCCGCATGTCTAAATTGGCGGAGCAATTACCACCAGAGCTCCAGGAGGAGGCAAAATCGATAATCACGGATGGTGAAGCTACATCGGATCACATGATCGACGCAACGGTTGATGTGGCCGAATCAGGCTTCAGGCAGATGGCGCACGGCACAGTGCTCAGAAGGCAGGCCTGGATGAAGGCTACTAACTTTAGACCTGAAGTCCAGGCGCAGATATTAGACATGCCGTTTGATGGACAAGATCTCTTTGGAAAGAAGATAGACGACCATTTGAAGGGAATCAAGACAGACACGGACACAGCCAGAGCCATCAGTTCTTTAAAGGACAAAATTAAGGACCATAGGTCTTTTCGCCCCTTTAGAGGCTCATCTTCCAAGTTCAGAGGATACGGTCGTTCCTCGTATGGTCAAAAAGCACAAGGCGGCACATACCAAGACAATAAATATCAGTCATCCAACAGATACGCCCATAGTGGCAGACGTGGCTCCGCCCAAGGGAAATCACAAGGCAAGCAAAACTGACGACCAATGTTTTCCCCCTCCTCACCACACCCCGGTGGGGGGAAGGGTGAGCCAGTTATTCCAGCGCTGGAAATCAATTACATCGGACAAATGGGTGTTACAGGTGATCCGAAAGGGTCACACCTTAGAATTTCTGGACCAACCTCCTTCCCTGCCTCCAACATCTCGCAGAGTGCATATGCTAAGACAGGTCATGTCCGAATTGCAAAAACTGCTCCAGAAGGCAGCAGTAGAACCAGTACCCTATTGTCAGAGGGGAAAAGGTTTCTACTCCCGATTCTTTCTCGTCAGAAAGAAAAACGGTCAATGGAGACACATCTTGGACCTGAGGGCACTCAACAAATTTATCAAGCGCATAACATTCAAGATGGTAGCTTTACAAGGGGTGCTACCTTGGTTAAACAAGCACGAATTCTTAGCCACTTTAGACTTGGAGGACGCATACTTCCATATACCGATCCATCCAGCGCACAGGCAGTTCCTCAGGTTCACGGTGGGAGAGCTTCACTTTCAGTTTCAAGTGCTCCCGTTCGGACTAAAATCGGCTCCGAGAGTTTTCACAAAATGCTTGGCGCCGGTAGCGGCAAGTCTCAGGAGGGCAGGAACGGACGTTTTTCCATACCTGGACGATTGGCTGATAAAGGCAAGCTCCGCTCGGCAGTTTCGAGGACTGTCAACCTCCTAAAAGAGTTAGGTTTCTCCATAAACCAGACGAAGTCCTGCCCCGTTCCCAAAAAGGTAGCTCTCTTCCTGGGAGCCGAACTCGATACCAGCATTCCCAGAGTGAGGCCATCGTCAGAAAGAATAGCAGCAATTCTACGCTTAACTTCGAACTTCCTACAGAAAGAGACAACATCCGTACGCTCTTACAAATCCCTATTGGGCATGATGTCATCATGCATATTCCTCATACCGAACTGCAGGCTTCGCATGAGACCTATTCAGGAAGCTCTGGACCACCAATGGAAACAAGCTTCAGGATGCTGGGAAGACATTGTCCAGATTCCATCGGCGTTGCACAAGGCCCTTCGATGGTGGAATGTTCCGAGGAATCTTCTGCAGGGGATGCCGTTTCAAGCACCGACATCGACCCTTCTGCTGAGGATGGACGCTTCCTTATCAGGCTGGGGCGCTCATCTTGCGGACCTCCAAACCAAGGGCTCTTGGTCGACACAAGAGTCCCAGCTCCACATCAACGTGTTAGAGCTCAGGGCCATAAGGTTGGCACTGAAAGCTTTCCTACCGGTGATAGCTGGTCAAGTCCTTACAGTCCAGACAGACAACACGACCTCCATGCACTATACAAACAAGCAGGGAGGCACGAGGTCACAGATCCTGTCGCAAGAAGCCCAACAGCTATGGGCATGGGCCTTGCACTACGGAGTGCAGATCAGAGCAGAGCATCTTCCGGGAGTGGACAATGTCCTAGCGGACAGACTAAGCAGAGACTACACAGCGTCCCACGAGTGGGAGCTGGACGAAAAAGAAACCCAACGGATTTTTGCCTTATGGGGCCATCCGCAGATCGACCTTTTTGCCACCAGGAACAACAAAAAATGCAAGAGATTTGCTTCAAGATACCCGGAGCACCAATCACTGGGAGACGCGTTCTCAGTGAATTGGTCGGGGAAGTTCCTCTATGCCTTTCCACCCATTCCCCTCATGTCGAGGGTACTTCGCAGGGTAAAAGAACAGAATTGTTCTTTGATTCTAATCGCACCGGATTGGGCACGGCAAGTCTGGTACCCGACTCTGAAGCACCTATCCTGTCAACCCCCGATTCGTCTCAAGACACATCAATATCTACTGACACAACAGAACCACAAGGTCCTCCACCACGACCCGAGGAGCCTGTCTCTCAAAGCATGGTTCCTGAGCAGCGCAAACTGATGCACCTAAAGTTACCATCAGAATGCTGGGATATCATCAGGGCCGCTAGAACCCCGTCCACACAAGTCACCTACACCAGGAAATGGACCAGGTTTTCCAAATGGTGCGAGACCTCTGCAATCGATCCCCTCACGGCCTTGGTTGATCAGATTCTGCCCTACTTGTTACACCTGGCTAAATCAGGGCTCTCACTGTCATCTATCAAGGTCCATCTGTCAGCCATTGCGGCTTACACAGTAACCGCGGAGACGCAAACCTTACTTTCCTTACCAGCGGTTAAAATCTTCCTGAAAGGACTGATGCATACTTATCCGCCTACACCTACACCAGTTCCGGACTGGAGCCTCAACACCGTCTTAACAGCCCTCATGCAACCTCCCTTCGAACCTATACACAGATGCGAAATGAAATTCTTGTCCTGGAAGACATCTTTCCTGATAGCCATCACATCAGCCAGAAGGATCAGTGAGTTACAAGCTTTGTCTTCTGAACCCCCGTTTACTTTGTTCCAGAAGGACCGCGTCATCTTAAGGCCTCACCCGAAGTTCCTCCCCAAGGTACTTTCGGAGATGTCGTTCACTGAGCGCATTGTGTTACCAACCTTCTTCCAGAATCACGCTTCCGAAGCGGAAAGAACTTTACATTCTCTAGATGTTGCTAGAGTGTTGAAGTTTTACTTGCAAAGAACCAAGGAGTTCCGCTCCTCAAACCGGCTATTCATTTCTTTCTCTGGCCGTACCAAGGGTCAGCATATATCTAAACAAAGTCTGGCACGCTGGGTATCGTCCGGCATCACCCACTGCCATCAATTGAAAGGCGACCCTTTAACTAGACCGCCGTCTGCGCACTCCACCAGAGGAAGGGCGGCGTCAACAGCATTCCACGCAGGGGTGGCCTTGAAGGACATATGCAGAGCCGCCACATGGAGCACTCTGCATACCTTCGCGAAACACTACTGCCTGACTGAAGACACCAACAAAGAAGCTGCAGTTGGACAGGCAGTGCTCCGCCATCTTTTTGTATAAGGTAGGACCAGCCTCCTTTCCCACCTTTCCCGAAGTAGATAACCGTTGTGTTGCTGCATGGTAAAGGTTTGATCAGAAATATGTTTTTTCTGTATTTATGCATATATGTATATAATGGTGGCATGTTTTAACTGCTTGGTGTTCTATTCAAGCATCTGAATCTATGAAAGATCCAATGCTGGAGAAGTCTTAGTTACTTACCTGTAACTGTATTTCTCCAGCATTGGTATCTTTCATAGATTCACATGCGCCCGCCCGCCTCCCCTGAGAGGCTGCTCCTATGCTCGGCATCCATCATACTGTAATCTATACGGTTCAAAATCTGAAGATGGCTGCCGGGGGCGGAGCTTAAGCCCTCCCACCTCATTGGCTGGGGCCATAAAGGACCAAAGTGAGGTGGAGAGACTACACAATGAAATGGCTCATAGGCCATAATGGGCTATGTACATGCACTGCTAGATAGCAATGTATATATATATTTAAAAAAAAAAAAAAATGTATTATTATTAAATTTATCACCGAGGATTCCCAGTCTGACGACGGGGAATATTCAAGCATCTGAATCTATGAAAGATACCAATGCTGGAGAAATACAGTTACAGGTAAGTAACTAAGACTTCAGAAGCAAGTGACAATTAAGGTACTGGAATTTGGAAGAGAAAAGAGTTATTGCACCTTAGAGTTCTTCTATTAGGAATCCAGAATAAGCTTCTGGATAATTTTACAAAGGTAGCGGGCGCCCCTCTCTCGCAAGAACAGACATGATAACCTGTTCAGTGGTTATTAACCACTTGAGAGTTCGCAGCCACTGCTTTTACTGGGCAGGACAAAGACTGATATGCAAATGGATATTTCCCATCTGTGAAAGGCACAGTGGGTAAAAGCAGTGGCTGCGAACTCTCAAGTGGTTAATAACCACTGAACAGGTTATCATGTCTGTTCTTGCGAGAGAGGGGCGCCCGCTACCTTTGTAAAACTATTTTTTAAGGAACCTGGGATTGGTAACCCTAGGTCTCCTGGGGGCAACCAGACGTGGTCTCCCTCTCACTGTGCTTAGAGAGGCATCAGCTTCACCTCACTGATGATCCCCAACAAGGGTGAAACACGTGTATGGGGTTGCTGGTGGTACTCTCGTTCAGATTGGAATTGCCATTGTATTTCGGTGCTGGACTGCCCCTGGGCAGGACAAAGACTGATATGCAAATGGATATTTCCCATCTGTGAAAGGCACAGTGGGTAAAAGCAGTGGCTGCGAACTCTCAAGTGGTTAATAACCACTGAACAGGTTATCATGTCTGTTCTTGCGAGAGAGGGGCGCCCGCTACCTTTGTAAAACTAAGCTTCAGGATAAGTAGACAGGGCTGTTCCCATAAAGACACATATGGGCAGTGCAAAGGGTCCTGAAGGTGATGCGTCTATCAAAAGGCAGTAACATGATCTGATTTCTGAAGCCCCAATTCCCCACAAACCACATTATTTTTTACTATTTTGTACCTGAAGTCGGTTAATTTCACCCTTCTCAATGTCCTGCAAAAGGCTATAGCAATAATCCAAGCGGGCACCGATGATAACCCGGGCTAGGGTACCGTAGTGTGAAGCGTCAATAAATGGTCTGAGCTGTGCAAGTAGCTTGATGTAGTAAGGCATACTAGATACAAGGCTATTGATATGAGCCTTCATGCTGAGCTCTTGATCCAGGACCACTCCAAGCGTTTTTTTTTTTCAACATGGTTGTTTATTGGCATTTGTATATAACCAAGGCATTATACATTTTACTGACTTGGGACAGCAACAAAAAAAAACAGTTACAACAATAATATCGCCTCAAGTGAGGCTAACTTAGGTTTGGGTGGGAGTTGTTCCGGAGGGGACCGGTGGGGATTGCAGTTGTCTCATTTCAGCACTACAGAACTTCTGATCACTGTTTGCAATTGGGGGGACCGCTATGTGTCCGGGCTGGGGCAACTCCGCCTTGTTAGTCCATCTTCATCAGCCATCTGAGTGATGGCGGTTGTCTGGCTATGCCTGGAAATCTCTGTACAAAGTCAAAGAAGGGGTTCCAGATGTTGTGAAACTTGTTCCTGTTTCCCTGGTGGATGGCAGTGATTTTCTCGGCTGCAGCGATGTCCCAACATTTTACCCACCAGATCGGGATTGCTGGAACTTCTGGGAGTTTCCAAACTTTGGCAATCGAGATTTTGGCTGCCGTTAATAAGTGCGTACAGAGGATTGCCAGGTTGCCGGTGCGAGGAAACTGTCCATCTCCTGTGTCTCCCAGTAAAATAATGCCTGGGTGCCATGCGATTGACAGGCCTGTGATCTGACGGATCTGCTCTAGGACTTCCCTCCAGAATCTTTCTGCCTTCTGGCATTTCCAGAGGAGGTGGAACAGTGAGCCTGTATGTGTGCAGTCTCGCCAGCATTGGGGTGGAATAGCGGGATTACATTTGTGTAAAGTTACGGGGGTCATGTACCACCTGTAGCAGACTTTAATGGCTCCTTCTTTGTTTGTTATGCATCTGGAGGCCTTATGAGTCCTTGCCCAGATGTGGGACCAGCTGGCTGCATCCAGTTTCCTGCCCAAGTCACTCTCCCAACATTTCATGTAGGGCTCCTTCACTTCTGGGATTGTCCTGTCCAGTAGCGTATACAGGGTCGCAATCTTGCCTTTGGGCGGTGAGATCATTAATGTGTGTTCTAACGCGGTGAGCTGTCTGTTTCTGTGGGACCGCATCGTGTCGTGGGACAGCCAGTGTCGGAGCTGAGTGTATCGGAACCTGTCGGTCTCTGGCACCTGGAACTTCCTTTTACAGTCCTCGAACGTGAGTAGGGAGTCCCCTTCGTAAAAGTCCGACACATGCCTTAGCCCCCCTGCCTTCCATCTGGCAAAGACGTTTTGCCCTTGTCCTGGGGTGAAGTCCGGGTTTTCCCAAATTGTTGATAGCGGGCCTGTCGTAGTTCTGCATTGCCACTTCCTTGCTGCCTGCTTCCAGCTGTCTACTGTGTTCATCGTAGATGACAGGGGCCCTTCTTTCGGGGGATATTTAGGCCATCTGATGTGTGAGAGGGATTCCAGGGGATATTGGCACCAGTCTTTTTCCAGTTTCAGCCAACAAGGTTTATTATCTCCGTGTTGCCACGTGAATGCCGCAGCCAGCTGAGCGGACAGACAGTATCTCTCGACTTTGGGTACTCCCAAGCCTTCAGATCCTGAGCTTTTGAGCAGTACCTTCCTGGCTACTCTGGACTTCCTGCCCCCGCAGACTAATTTCAACAAGTTTGCTTGCAGATTCTGTTTGGCTTTTTTGGGAAGCGTTAGAGGGAGCACCTGGCAGCTATATAGTAGTCTGGGGATTAAGTTCATTTTGAGCGTTGTGATCCTCCCCAACCAGGATATTTCCTGATCTTGCCAGCGGACCATATCTGCTTGTAGGCCTTTCAGTAGGGCTGGGAAGTTCAGCTTATAAGTGCGTTCCGCGCATTTGGGCAGGCGGACGCCAAAGTAGTTCAGGTGTGATTTTGCCCAAGGAATCGGCAGGGTAGTTGCTAGAGAGTCCATTGTTTCTTTTGGGATGTTGATACCCAGCGCTACGGATTTCTTAAGATTGGGAACCCTGAGGACTCTTTGAATCGGCATAGTGCTGCCATGGATCTATCTGGGTGTTCTAGTGTTAACAACACATCGTCGGCATATAGGGCTGCTTTATAAATATCCTTCTTCAACTTGAGGCCTTGGATTGCGTTGTTTTGGTGGATTCTAGTTGCAAACGGTTCCATTGAGAGAGCAAAAATAAGGGGTGACAATGGGCATTCTTGGCGGGTGCCTCTAGTGATTTCAATCTCGGGGGACATGGCTCCGTTGATTCTCAACTTTGTGGTGGGGTGCTGATAGTTTGCCATTGTCCATTTCTGAAATTTCGGCCCCAGTCCATAGTGTTTCAGAGTTTCACCCATGTATCCCCAGTCTAGCATATCAAACGCCTTATGAGCGTCAAGCGATACTATTGCTAGTTCTCTTCCAGTTCTGTTGGCTGTCTCGATAATGTTCAAGGTGCGCCTGATGTTGTCCATGGTGTTGCGTCCCGGGATAAAGCATGTTTGGTCTGGGTGAATAAGGTCTGGAAGCAGTTTGGCGAGCCTGTTTGCTAGTAGTTTTGAGAAGATTTTGGAGTCCACATTCATTAGGGCGATGGGGCGATATGATGAGCAGAGTTCTGGGTTTGCTCCCGGCTTCGGAATCAGGATCGTGATTGATTCTGTCATAGAGGGGGTGATAGTTCCTGTTTCCAGAAACAAATTGAAGAGTGAGGCCAAGTGGGGGGCTAAAATGTGGTTGAATTTTTTATAGAATGGAGCTGGAAGCCCATCGGGGCCCAGGGCTGTGTTCTTTAGTGAACGGATTACTTCTGCTACCTCTTCCGGGGATATAGTGTCTTCCAGGGAGTCGACCTGTGGGTGGCATGCTGGTCTTGGGACCTTACTCAGGTAAGCCTTGTGTGCGGCTGCCTCTGTGGGGTTCCCTGTCATTACGTTTCTGTGGTGTTCGGTCATGGTGGCCATTTTCTCAGGGTCTGAGAGGGTTCCATCTTGATCCCGTAGGGATGTGATGTTATTTCTGATGTGGACTTTCTTAAGTTTATGAACCAGCAGTCAGTTGGCTTTGTTGCTGTTCAGGTAGTAATACTGCTTCGTGTATGTTAGCGCTCAAGCTGTTTGGTCTGCCAGGTGCATTTGCAGGGCTACTTTAGCTTTGCGGAGCTCGTTCCATGACCTTGTTGATAGACGCATTTTATGGATTGATTCCTTCTGGGCGACCTCCGCTTCCAGCACTTCTTGTCTGCGCTGGTGCCTGCGCTTGTATGCCGCTGTACAATTCATAGCCACTCCTTGGACCACCGGCTTCATGGCGTCCCAGACTGTGGCTTCCGCAGGTCCTTTGCCTAGGTTCTCTGCGAAATAATTGGTTAATGACTCTGCTAGTTCTTGGCTCACTATCATGTCTGTGAGGAGGTATTCCTGCAATTTCCAGGTCCTGTGCTGTGGTGCTGGTAAGCCTTCTGTTTGGAGTTGTGCTATCACCGGGGAGTGGTCGGAGACCACCCGTAAGCCAAAATGAATGTCCGCGATGCAGGGGAATAGCACACTTGACACAAGGAGGAGATCTATCTTGGGATCTCCTTGCACATGGGGGTTAGTTTGGGTTGCTGCGTGTATGCTTGCTTCACTTTTGGGAAGTGTCTCCGTAGGCCGGGCTCTCCGGCTCTGACCGGCTGCTCCTGACTGCAGAGTTGGCTTTGGTGATCAGCGCTTATGACCGCTGAGCGGTGGAATGCTTCACAAGATCTGGAACAGCACAGATCAGGGCGTTTGGGTGAGTTTGCTTGTTGCTAGATCCATGGCCCTTCGAGAACGAGTTGCTCGCTATTTGACGTGGCCCTGGGGACTTGGGTGGGGATGTGCAGCAGTGCCTCTGTTGTTATGCAGTAAATGCCCCCCAGTCCTCTGTGGAGTTGATGTGCTTCAATCTCCCCGGATTCGAGCCCCGCTTATTCCTTCCCCTGCGGGTGGGCTTACGTTGTCCTTATAGGCGGGGGCAGGGGTGCCCCTGCAGGGCGGTTTGATGCTGCGTTAACTGCTGCGCTACTGCCGTGGCTTACCTCTCCCACTTCCTTTTATGCTGGTGCATTTGGTGCTCCCCACTTAATGAACCCCGCATAGAAAGGGGCCCAGGGCCGCTACAGTACACGAGCGTAACAGGTGTTGCTTTACCGACGTGGGCTTTGTGGCTTCCCCCACCCACTAGGGCTCCACGGGCTGGGGCTCCACGCCACCCTGGGCTGATGTATGGCGCAGTTACTGGCCCCTTGGACAAATGCTGTCACTGTAGGCTACCCCGACTGGGCTGCCCTTAATTGCTTTCATCCTGCCTCCGCTTTGACATGCCGCCAGGTGCCGGGTCCGCACCCCCAGAGGCCTAACCGGACGTGGTGTGCCTCTTCTTCTGCGCTGCGCCTCCTGTTGCAGCGATACGGCGAGCCGTTAAGCGCCGGCCCTGGGCTTCAGCTGCTGCGGGGAGTTGAGTTACCGGCGTAGGTGAGAGGAAGGGGGTCCAAGGTTGTTCTCATGCACTCTGTATTGTGCTCGCCCGCTCTATAGTTGCTGGGTCGCCGCGCAACCTAACTGCTGAGTGATCCTGGACACTGTGGATCTGTGAGGGCTCACTGGCTGTGGCGCGGTTCCGGGGCTTGCCTGGCTGTAGAGGTCGGGAGGGGCTCGAATTCTCCCGTGCCGGGCTGCCCTGCGTCTCCACTGGGGGGGCTGGGGTTCGGTGATTGGCCCGGCACCCGAACCCACATGGATGGGAGCTAGGGGTTCAGGGCTGCCTCCACTCACCCTGCGTCGTACTTCCCGGGGCTGCGGCCGCCGGGACCAGGACGCTGCTACGGCCCGCCAGCTGCTGCGAGCCACCCCGTGATGGGGGATCGGGGAGTTTTCAGTCGCCAGGCTCAGGGGCACTCCAGGCCAGCTCCCCAACCGCGAACCAGGGCTGGAGCGGTTCGCCGCTTGCTGGGCGTCGGCCGCCACGGATGGGTAAGAGCGGGGGGTTCTCCATTTAGCGTCACCGCGGCTGTTGCTTGTTCCGAACGGGATCTGCTCCCCGTGCTTTTCTCGATAATGGGTTGTCAAGCTGCCTCTAGGTGCATAGTATGGTGGTAGCCCCCATTTTGGCTGTCGTTGCATCAAGCGCTGAATCAGGCGCGGGGATCTCCAGGCTTCAGGTGCCGACGAGCGTTGGCTTTTAGCTCAATATGTGCCGCATCGCCTTAGTTTTCAGGTACCACCACTAAATTCTATCGGGGTGCACTATCACCGGGGCATTTCGCGTGGATGCTTGGCATCAGCCGGGAGCTCTTACGGAGACAAATCGACCGCCATGGCGCCAAGCCACGCCACCCACTCCAAGCGTTTTAACTTTAGGGAGAGTCTCCAGCATAGACTCTGCTATTTGAAAAGTGCAATATGCAGAGTTCAGCTTATGCAGCTTAGGTGCTGTGCCTGTGAACATAATCTCTGTTTCAATGGATTGCCTTTCTCCCGCAGATTCTTCATCTTGATAGATATCTATCATCCAGCTCTGCTGCTCAGAAACATTCCTCCAGGGGGCGTAGTGGACCTCGACTCAGCTGTCGATCCGTCTTGCTCGCCTCTCGATGTGACATCAGGCGTCTTATATATAGCACCTCACTACGCCTCATGCTTCAGTTCCTTTTTTCTGTGCGCTTGCACACTGCATCAGGAACACGACTGAGTTTTCTCTATTTTTTAATTTTTTTTAATTATCTGCCATTTTCCTCAGAAAAGCTTGACGCAATGTCGTCTCACCGGGTTTCATGCTTCAAACGATACTGCGATTGCGAGAACAAAATGTCTGTAACCGACCCCCACAATGTGTGTCTGTGCTGTCTAGGTGTTGGCCACGACACAGAGGTCTGCGCATCATGTTCAAATATACAGCAAAAATCCCTATGTGAGAGGGCCAGGAAACTGGCTTTCGGTCTACCGGCCACAAAATCTCAGACGTGGTCTCTCGTCTGGTCTTCCGAGGCCGAGACTGAGGATCCCACCCCAGAGAAGGGGAAAGAAAAACATTGCAAAAAGAAACTGTCCCATTCCAGGAGCTATTCCCCATCGTCCTCCTTGCAGAGAAAGAAGCAGCACCACCACCATTGGCGCAGGTTCAGCTCATCGTCAGAATGAGTTGAGCCCTCGGCGGGGCCAACCACTCAGGAAGAGTGGGAACATTTTAAAACTCCCATGCTCTAAATGTTTAAAAAGCAAGCTGCTGTAGGTGTGGCTCCGGCCCCCGACCAGCAAGCTTTGGTGGCAGAAATGGCGCTTGGGGCCCCAAGACAGCCACTCTATCGACGTCATCGAAAACCCCTTTGGCGTCATGCCTACTAGGCATAAATCGCTGGAAGGCCACAAGCCTGAGGCCCACAGCGTCCATCGGTGGTCCGAGCATCCCCCTGTGCCGAAAGAACCATCGGCATCGAAAGCTGCTTTAGCTTCAAAACCAATTCCGTCAGTGGGCAAGCCCTTGGCACTGACAGTCAGCGATGGTTCGTTTGTACTGTTGTCTAGATCAGGGTTCTTTGACTCAATGCAGTACATTTTCGGCATCGATGACCCAGATGATCAAGTCAACCCTGTTTATATGTGAGCCGGCGCCATCCATTATTTTGATGACCAGGCCGATTTATTGGCCCTGGCTCAAGGTCTACAGGACGCTAATGGCCTAGATACTTCCCCAGACCTTGGGTTGCAGCAAACCAGCCCTGTACTCATGCTAATGGCAAGTTCAGGGCTCTGGTTGAAAGGGTTGTTGACACCCTTGAGTTGAAGGCATCTACAACACCTCTTCAAGAGTGTGAGCGCACCGCTATCTTGGATGAGGTTCCCACAGTTGAGCATAACATGCCATTTAACCCAGTCATTATGTACCCTTAATCCTCCTTATGGCAGCACCCTTTCACTATTCCCCCTGTAAACGCCAATTTTGCAGGGAAGTAAAGATGAGCTTCTAGTCCCTGGCGTTGATGAGCATGGGACGAAAACCTGCTGTGCCACGAAGACACGCAGCGGGATCTGAACTGCGGCTCCACGCTCTGGTGGGGGAGAGGCTGGGCGAGTCAGAGGGAGCGGCCTATACCGTCGCGGGTGACAAACCCCTCTGTGGACGGTGCCGCACTGGTGTGTGTTGGCAACGGGTCCTGGGAGCGAAGTTAGAGTGCAGCAGCCCCAGTGAAACAGGGTAGAGGTGCCCCCGAAGAGCGGTGCAGGAGACAGAGGCCAAAGGCACAGCCAGGCCTCAGAGGAGGAGGGTGCTGGAAGACTGAAGAGCAGAGGCCTGGCCTGGGAGGCCAGAGAGATCTGCAAGCGGCGAGCCCCAAGTAAGGGAGATACAAACTGAAGAGGGGAAGGTTGCATAGAGCCCAGGGCCACCAGATGCTCGAAGCCCCGCTGGGAAAGTCTGGGCCCTAAGGTGAGGAGGTGACCAAACTTTTCACTGGGGCTGACACCATTGATAAACCTAAAATTAATTAAGTGCACAGAGCCGGTGGAACTCGTAGAGGCCTGAGGTCGCTCCTTGCTTGCTTTCATAACTACCCAGACACGATGAGGATCCTGGAAAAAGCAAGAGCAATGGGGCTAGTTATGCAGGGCAGTGCTAAAATTGCAGTCTTCCAAGACTTGTCAACCCTTACCCTGGCCAAGCAGTGTCTCTGTGCCCCCCTGACGAAATGGCTGAACAAGAAGGGGGTGAGGTACAGATGGGGGTTTCCATTCTCCATCTCCTTTGAGATAAATGGTTTTAATTACAAACTGGTTACAGAGGATGACATTCAGAGGGTCACCAGAGAGTTGGTGGGGGAAGGGGAGTCACCATCTGCAGACGGAACTAAGGGATTGTAAGATAGACAGTGGTGTATTAAGATAGCCAACAGACGCAAGGTCCCAGGTTCAAGGACATTTAGAAAACTGAACTCTACTCCTCCTGGGAACACTCGGGGGTCTCACCTCCTGTAGTTTTTCTTACAGCAAATGTTTGTTGCTTGAGTATTATTATTGGTTCTGCTCTTAAGGAGACTGAACTGGATGAGAGGACCCTTTTGTTGGTTGTTGGGGGTTTAATTGGGTATTTGAGAGGGGAAATATGGGGGAGTTTCTGAGGTGTTAAGAGGGGAGTTGGGGGAGATAGTGGGAGTAGGGAGAGAAGGGAGGGCCTCTTGAACCGGAGGAGATGGTGGAGGTGCCCTGATGGGCCAGGTCCAAATGTTGGTCCGGTAATCGACCATGGACGTTAATTGGGAGGGCAACTCCGTCTGATTCCATGTATTCCTTTTCTCTGCGGCTGCTCTCCCTGAAGACAGCTTTCTTGGTTGCAATTACGTCAGCTAGGAGGGCTATAGGCTATGTGCTACAGACCCCCGTTTTTGCGTTTCTTTCAGGAGAAGGTCTCACTTAAGGTAAGACCTGGGTTTTTACCAAAGGTGGTTTCTGAATTTCACCTCTCTCAAGCCATAGACTTGCTGGTCTTTTATGCCCCACCTCATCCCTCAAGGAAGAGGAGCAGTTCCATCGATTGGACCCTAAAAGAGCGTTGAGCTTTTACGTGGCTATGACATCTGAGTTTCGCAAATCAGACCCAACTGTTTGTGGCCCATTCTCTAGCCCGCAAGGGTCTAGCAGTAACAAAGCAGACTCTATCCAGGTGGATTATCCTTTGCATCGCAGAGTGCTATCAATCTTCAGGCAGGGAGCTCCCTCCTGGCATCAGGGCGCACTCGTCCAAAGCGGTCTCGGCTTCTACGGCCTTACAGAGGGGGGTTCCCATTAGGGATATCTGCCATGCAGCCACATGGTTTTCCTTAGACATGTTTACCAGGCACTGGGCCTCATCATGAGTTGGGCGGAGCAGTAGAATTTATTTATTTATTTATTTTGATATTACAAAGCACACCGAACTCGGGGGCTATTAGCACCAGGATACTGCCCAACTCAGGATGAAGCCCACTGTAGTCTGGACGTTGCTCGCAGGGCTGATGCGTGTTTTCGCAGGGCAGTGCTGAAAAATCTACTGATATAACTCTATGTGCCCTCCTCCGTTGTCTCACTGCTTGGGGAGTTTATCAGATGAGTAATCTGCGGTAGAAAGGCAATCCATTTGTAGAGGAGATCCCAAATAAAGCCTGTACTCCCATCAGCCATTTGGAAGTACCAGTAACGTTCACACCAAAATACGTGACGTATGATGAGCAAATAAACCAGCAGAGAGCAGCAGTAGGGCTCTGCCCAGTGCCTATGAGAAGAAAAACACCTGTTGAAATACCGATACCCAGAAAACCATGGACAGTAAGGTATCCATTGAGAAAACCCTACCAGCAAATAAGACGAAATGAAGATTGCCTAAGTACCGTCCGGTAAGAAACCAAAAAGGCATTGATGGAAGACGAATCGTGACGTCACGAAGGCCCAGACGGACTCGCAAGTAGGAGATATGACGACCCAAAGATGACACAAAGAGACGAAATGCCATGAATAAGAATATCGTGATCCTAGAAGGAGAGAACGATGTTGAAATATAAAGAAGCTTAAGCTGTAAAGCAGAATGAAGTCATTCAACCAGCTAACGCCTGTACATATGCTTGAAACCGTAAGAAAGCTAAGAAAACAGTACGGCTTGCTATGCTAAGTAGAAGAATAGACCGGCAAGCGCCATTATACATAGGGCCTCATTACAACTCAGGCGTTAAGGGTTAACGCCGTAGTTAACCCTTAACGCCTGATTCCAATTTTAACGGCTGCTTTTAGCAGGCGTTAAAATCCATGGTGCTAAACCGCCTTGGTGCTAATTACGGCACCGTAATTTACGGTGCCGTAATTAGCGCCTTCCCCACTCCCATTATGCCCTATGGGTCAAAAATGGGAATGGGGAAGGGTAAATGGGAAATGGGGATTTACCGCCCCACTCACCTTGGAATGGGGCAGTAAATCCGCCATCCACCATGGTGTAAACATAGTTTACACCATGGTGGTAAAGTTGGTGTACTTACCGCCTGGGTCGTAATGACCCCAATAATCTCCCTCAAAACAAAGCACAGTTATATAAGTGCGAGCCCACTTTACACAAAAAGCAGAATCAACTCAGGTTACTAGAGGCCAAGCAGGACAAGATTCATATTCTAGCTAAACGAGAAGAGACGGCTGAATCGAAACTCAGCAGATGCAACTTGCGCCAGGAAGAGACAAGGTCAGACCAATAGAAGGAACGAACAGTAGCTTCGCAAAATTGAAACTTAAGAAAAGAATATCCTATCTTTGGAAGGTCGAGATAAGGAGGCATAGGCAGGTGGCAAGCAGAATAAGAACTAAATGCACAAATTGAGGGAAACTTGGCAGATTCATGGTGTGAGTAGCACGTGACCATCCGAGCGAGAAGGAGCACAGGTTCACACCTACGCTTGGCAGCCACCCAGACAGAGATATCATAACTTTTCCAGACAAGAAGATAGAGTTTCGAGGCCAACCACAGCAAATTAATTGACACTTAGCCACTAAAGTAATGATTGATTGAAGGAAGGCCGGGTGAATCGTGGTGCACCCTGCACCTGGTTGACCATTCTGCATGCTGCTAAGTAAAGTGAAAATGTATGCATGGGGTTGAAGCCAACCCAATCACAATGGACTAAATAATCTAGGGTCCTATAGATAGCAGAACCAATGGGACGTCGTACTCTTAGTGACGTCAACATTAGTAATGTTAGAAGGAAGGGCTTAGACGCCCACCTGATAGTGTTTATCCAATCCCCTCACTCCGTTACCATATACAGATATAGTACCTATAGTAAAGTTACCTTTTCCTACTAAATAGAATTGCATGTTAACTTTTGAGTGTTACACGTCAATGATGATGAGTTTTGAGTATAAATGTTACAACTTGTATGAAGTTCGTTGGAGTTGAAGCGAGACGGACTATCGCATCACTGTTGATTTCCATGACTCCCTGTTTTTTGTACTTGTCATTAAACGGACTCCCTTTGCCAAACCATTGATTGAGTTGTCCTTATTGATTGGTGTTGGAGTAATAAACTTGCACCCCCATCCATCTCAAGGTGCAGCTATCTCATCTTAAAGTACTCTGGAGCAAACCTCGGCTCTATGGGCCGGCTGGGGGTCTCCCCAGTACACCTGTTAGCAGAGGATGGTTACTGACTATCGATTATTAAGTAAGACACCTATTGACCGTCGGCATAACGTAACTCTAGGTCTTCGGCAATATCACAAATCCTTTGCCATTCAGCTGAGTAGACCATGAAGCTCCCCGTAGACAGTGGTAGTGTAGAAAGAACCTGCAGTGAGGGCCTGAAGGGACCTATAGTCCCCACACATACCTTCCCATTCCTACGGGCAGCTGAGTAGGCGAAAAGCCGAAGAAGGCGGTAACAAAGGCGGTGATCCCGAGGGTCCAGAGAGGAACCATGCAAATGGTGAGTGAAGCAAAGAATTGAATATTTTGGCAAATAGTGCATGCCTTAGAACAAGTAAAAGGAAAAGGGAAAAGGTAACGGAGGGAGGAGGGAAAACAAAAATATGGTTAGACGTAGAGAAGACTGTATATATATATAAGGGGATAATGACTCCAGAATAATAAAAAGTAAATAAAAGGTTACTGGGGAGGACACCCGAGAAGAGAGAGGTTACTGGGGCAGACACCCGAGAAGTGAAAGGATTCGCCTTATTCCTACACTTTAATACAGCAGCTAGAAGAAACGTGTACCTAGAGTCCCACATAATGGGGAACAATTAGACTACGAGAACGTTTAAAGAAGGGGTACGTTTACACTCTATGAAGGGGTAATGATTAGAGGCAGAGATATCTGTGTCCAGCTGGTGTCCGTCTAGTCTGTCAAGCGTCTGTCTTATATGTTTTGTTGTGACGTCATATGTAAAATATTTTCCTTAGAGAACTGATTTAAATTTGTGCGATTTAATAGCTGAGATAAAATCGCACGTGAATTGATGTTTTTTGAATAAATCGGAAGATATAAAATTTTGTGGAAATTTGGATTGGAGCTTGTGATATTTGGTGCTCGCTTATATTGTTAGAAGCTGTTTAAACCACACAAAAGCATTGACAAGTGTTATATAAGAGGAAAGGGAACAGATTTAAGCATGGAAGATATGACTCCATTGGCACACTTATGCAAACAGTTTCCAAAGCACGCACCCAAGCTAAAGAAATATAGTACTGAGTGGGTTAAGGGTACCGCCCACAAGATGTTTATGCCGTGGCCACAAAATGGGTCTTTATCTAAAGCCGTCTTACAACATATGACGACATATTTGCATGCCACATATACAGGCAAGAAGTTAGAGAAATGCCTTGCTGTTCTCGAGTTATGGAAGATGTATGAACAGGGAAAGCAGGAAGAACCACCAACAGATTGGATACTTGATGTATGCACAGAGGGGGGTTACGATGACGAGAGCAGATGATGGTGCGCGATAATTGCCATTGAAGAAGGATATTGGGTGACTGATGTCACCGATGAATCTGTTTGAAGAACAAGCAGAAGAGGGAGAGACAATGGTGGAAGTGAGTTTCACCTTTTGGGTAAAGGTGATTAAAAGAGAAGTACCTCAGAGAATGATGTTGGCACTAAAACGTCCTGAATATTTTGATAATGACATGGCCAATGTGCCTGTCTCTGTGTGGAATACAGGTCCCTACCCACATGGGTCTATTGAAGGGGGTTGGGGAAGTAACAATTAAACTGAAACCAGGAGCAATTCTACCCAGAGCCTGACAATATCCCATGTCCAGAGAGGCAGATGAGGGGATTTTCAAGACAATTTCTGCCATGATGGACAAGGGCATCTTAGTGACGTCAGAGTCACCATGCAATACGTCATTGTATCCTTTGAAAAAAAGTAAAGGGGGGTCTTGGAGACTAGTGCAGGACATAAGGCCAATAAACGATATTGTTGAAGCCGAGTTCCCTCTAGTCGCTAACCCGTCTACAATCCTATGTATTATACCCGTTGAGGCAAAACATTTCATGATGATTGACTTGAAAAATGAATTTTTCTCAATCCCGTTGCACCGAGACTCACAAGATCTAATGTCATTTACATTCAGACAGATGCGTCTGAAAAGCACGAGGCTGCCACAGGGGTACTGTGAGTTTCCTTCTATTTTCCCACAGAGTCCTGCAGATGTACTTAAGCAATATTGCACTAAAAAGTGTCGTCCTGCAGTATGTGAATGACATCTTAATCTGCAGCACAACAGAAGAGTAATGCAGGCATGATTCTGTTCAACCACTGACTATACTGGCTGAGAAAGGATATAAGGTTGACAAGGAAAAGTTACAATATTGTCAACAAGAAGTGCGTACATAAGCCAGCTGATCTCACATGAAGGAAAAAAGTGACCCCAGAAAGGGCTGAAGCCATAGTGAACACGGCTAAGCCACACATGATAAAGCAGATGCAGAGATTTTTAGGCCTATGCAACTATGTCAGGGCATGGGCCTTCGACTACAGCTTTTACACTAAGCCTTTATTTCAGGCCCTAAAGAAGGCCCAAGTGACAAAAGAAAAGATTGAATGGTCTGAGACCATGGAGAAAGGGTTTGCTGAACTCAAAAGAGCTATTTGCACAGCTCCAGTTCTAGGGATCCCCAATTATGCAGAGGAATTTTACCTGTTTTCACACACAAATGGCAGCATCATGACGCCAGTGTTCGCTCAAAGAACCTCATTGGGGAACAAGCGCCTGGCATATTACAGCGGGAATCTGGACCCAGTAATGAGAGGCCACTTCTCATGCGAACAAAGTTTAGCTGCTGCAGCGTTCAGCATAGAGAATGCGACAACCATTGTAATGGGTTGCTCAATGACATTGTACGTCGAACACTCGCTATTTGCCATTCTGGAGAAACCAAAGGGCACATTGACATCTCAGAGAGCTTCTGCTTATGAAGTGATCATATCGAATCCATCGATAAAAATAGTCCGATATAAAATAGTGAACCCAGCCATGTTCATAGCAGAGGCAGTCACTGAAGGAGAGCCCATACATGACTGTGCAAATTATGAAGAATTCTATGATGAAATCCCCAGGGTAAAAGAAAATGTCTTGGCAGGGGGAGAGATAGTCTTTATTCACGGGTCTTCAAGGATCGATCAAAGTGACAGACAAAGATATACAGGCATCGCTGTAATGAAACACATAGCAAATGGATAATTTCGAGTACTTATTAGCGCACGAATACCCTCTCATTACTCAGCACAGGCTGCAGAATTATTGGCATTGATACTCGCCATTGAGAATCACGCAGACCAGGAAGTAACGGTGTACAGTGACTCCGCCTATGTGACGTCAACAGTGCATGCAGGACTGGCACGCTGGGGAAGGAGGGGCTACCTCAGAGCAGACGGCACGCCAGTGCAGCACGCAGCCCTATTGGACAGGCTGATTAAAGCACTACAGCTCCCAGTGGGCATAGCGGTCGTGAAATGCGCCGCCCACCCAAAAGGGACACATTTTATCTCACGCAGAAACCAAGCAGCAGACACAGAAGCCAAACGTATGGCGTCCAAAAGTGAGACGATTATGGAAGTGGAAGTCGCCTGTACCAATGAAAGAATGATGGTTGCACGAACAACACCTGAAGCCTATAACAGTCTTGGGCAAACGCAGCTAATGGAACTGCAAGGGGAAACACCACAGGAAGAGAAAAGGCTGTGGAAACGTCAAGGGTGTTCTTTAAACCCCTCTGACAGCTTGTGGCGACAAGACAGCACTGGTGAACCAGTAATGCCTGTAGCCCTATTAAAAATATCGCTGGAGCAATTACATTACCCGGCACATATGAGTAAAGAGAATCTAGCAGCAACGCTCATGGAAGACTGGTTCATACGGAATTTAGCTGAGCATGTTGCATTCTTTATGGTGAACTGCATAATATGCCAGCAATTCACTGCTGGGCACACATTAAAAGTAATGAGAGGACTCATCCCCAGGCCAAATGGGCCTTTTCAGCACTTGTATGTTGATTACGTTGACATGATTCAAGTATGTAACGGGTACAGATACTTAATTGTTGTGGTGTGTCCATTCTCTAGATGGATAGAGGCAGGTCCATGTACACACCCACACTCTACCTGTGCAGCCACATTTTTTGTGAGGGAAGTGTTCCCAAGGTGGGGGGTATGCGAAGTCATGGGATCAGATAATGGCCTTCACTTTGTTAATTCAATATTTGAGCAGATTAGCTTGCTGCTTGGTATAAAGCACAAGTTCTTGTCGGCTTATCATCCGCAAGGTAATGGGATCTGTGAGAAGCTCAACGGCTTGTTGAAGGAGAGAATAGCCAAGTTGAAGCTTACTCTTAGGAAGGGATGGTTGCAGTGCCTTCCACTGGCACTGTATGCACTTCAGAACCAACCAGGCTCCGACCATCATCTGACGCAACACGAGATAGCCACAGGAAGAAGAATGAGTACTCCCCTGACACCCGAGATAGAGCTAAATGTGATGTCCTGTCAACAGGAGAGGTTTTAGGGTCTGAAATGCAAAATGACCTGAACTGCATGGCATCTTGCCTTACTGTAATTTCAGACCAGCTGCAGCAACGACGAAAAGGGTGCAGCGCAGCACAGAACACAGAAGGAGACACTGCAACAGACCCAGTTCAAGGTATACATGTTCTACTCGTCTTCCCTGGAGACGCCGTCCTTGTGAAAAACCATACAAGGAAAAAGTGGGACGAGCCTAGATTCAACGGTCCTTTTATCGTGGACGACTGCACTCCGTCCGCAGTGAAGCTACAAGGCAGGAGAGTGTGGATTTTTCTCAGTGATATCAAACCCTAAATCGGAGAAGGCACCCTGCCTGCACCCCAACAAGAGGAATTGACGAGCGATGGGGAAGAACCTCAGCACGTGCAGACGAGATCCATGACGAGGAAGAAGGATGCATGACCAGCGAACCAAGGACAAAGAACTTTTTGCAAGTTGTGGCTTAAATTTGACACTTCCTCTAAGCAAAAAAGGGGATAAGGACATAGAAACGGACACACTATGCATCCGAGTTGCAGGGTGAAGAAGAAAAATTGCACGTGTAAGCCGCAACATAATCTGTAGATTGGAACCTTGACAAGAAAAAGACTATGCCAAATTTTGACCGAGGACACTTACATTGGAAGCAAATACAGTATCCCGACTCAATGAATACCGAGACCCTATTCAGACTCACTTATGGTGTCCCACAGTAGAGAAATCACGAAGGACCTAGTCACCTGCTTTGATCTAGTGCTAAAATCATACCGGCCATTGGTAGGGAGGCTCACCAGTGTCACAAACGTTTTACAAGATCCTGAAAACGAGAAGACAATAAGACAACTCCTCACTGTCACTGCCAAACAATTTATACGACTCCACGAGTACAGTGAGAAAGAATTAAATGTTCCCAACATAGGCGGGATTAGACAAGCTTATCAACACACTGTTCTTTTGCATAATCGAAGACTGTCCAACTCTTATCGGAAGAACGACAGACACACTCACATTTCTTCAAGACACACGGAACATTCAAGCCATCTTTTAAATAAGATCATTGTTTACATCATGGAAAAAACATATAATTCTGAACCCAGCAAGACAGGGCAGATGTCCCTGTCACCAGAAGACAGCAGATTGGCACACAATGTCCTCTTTCACCTAGTCACTGACTTTCAAGAGCTAGTGGGGGAACCTATCGATGTTGACGTCCTCACATTCATCAGAGATCCAGCTAATGTCGCACAGATGGGAATGCTCCTGCATGGGATCATGCTTCAAGTGGAACTTTCCAACCATCAGAGAAACTATCTGAAGAGATTCTAAAAAAGCCTACTGCCGAGGGACAGATCGAGGGAGCAGAGTCAAGAGCTTCACTTGTTATATTTGTTGTTATTTTTCCCTATTTCTTCATACTGGTCAGTGTCCAATATGTCCTCAGGACTGAAGCAGATTCGAGGAGTGGAATGGGAGCTTACTTACTTTGAACACGCACAGTAAAAGTGATTCAATAAAGTATTATTTTAATTGATTTTTCCCATAGTCTACCAAAGGAACTGTATCCTGAAATAAAAGACAATTGTCACTCACAAGAGGGGGACACTTTTGGAGCACCTGACACTCGTAAACACAGAACCTGAAGATGATATTGGGTGAGGGAATAATAACATTGACATTTGTTGAATGATCAAGATGGGGGTCCAGAGCAGCAACCTGGTCCTCCCACAAGAAGAGAGGCGCCCCTGCTTCTCTGGAGGAAAATTCTGTCGCCTAACGTATAGAACCATAATGTACTTATGCATCATATTTATCATTATTTTACTGTCATTAACGATCAGAACTGCATTCTTTATTGGTGCACGAAGCGTTCCAATTTCAGTGCACCCACCTGATGATGCACGCATGAAACCCACAAAAGCACCCAGACCTCTATAAGTCATTCCAGTCTCTAGAAGATCTGACGGTGGAGTGAATGAGCTTGAAATGGATGTGATTAGCAATGATACACACACACTTGTGGTAACGAACAAAAAGAAAAGCCGTAGACAAGGTCGGCACGAGATGAATGAAGTAAAATCATGGACAACTACACACACGCAGACACCGAATGCACATGAAACAGGCCTAGTGTCAATGACCGCAGAACCACAAACCAAAGCAGTAGAGAAGAAGAGACTGCCATAAAAAAACTTCACAGCAGATGTTGTAAGAAAACAAGAAGAGTTAAGAGAAAAACCAAAAGAAGCAGTCATATCAGGAACTCTTGAGAAAACAAAAACCAACTCGGAGAAACTCTCTGCACGGACACAACTGATAGTAGACTCATTATTCCCACACATAGTCTGAGCGAGGAAACTACAAGAGGAAATGAAGAACAAAACAGCAGAAACTGTATTGCCAAGCACACATGTCCTAACACAAGGGACAAGTACCAGTTCCACAATACAGCCATATACTGGGCCAGCGTCAGGCTGGTTGGCATGGGCATCTGTAACCAACAGGAAGAGGATGCATGAAGAAAAGGAAAGAGCTGCCAGACTCTTGTCCACTCAAATGGCGCAGATGAGGAGGCCTGTACCATGGACCAGGATACCTGAAAATCCTCATTCAGGGATGTCGTTATAGTAAACTGCAGGAAAACATTAAGAATCAAAAGAATTATACATGGAGATGACAATGAACTAAACGACTACCTGGACAGCATAGCACGTCTGGGAAACAACATTTGGTACCAGCACATGAATGAGGTTGGAAGACGAAATTCTGAAGGGGAATGCTTTGTTTGTGCACACCTACCGTACAGCATGGGGAAGTCCAGGATCTTCGTAGCTTTTGAAATTGATGTCCCGACAGCACACTGTCTCTCACATGTAGCAATGTGCAAGACCAGAGGCCAGTTCATGGGAAGTGACGCTTCATTGATATGGGCAACCGAAACAGCTTATCCCGATGAAGATGATTATGTCCAGGATATTAAGACAAGAAACGGAGCTCATACTAGGAATCATGTGATCAGGTACGAGAAACCTGGAGTTAAAGGAGCAGGAATAAAATGGGAAGTAAACCCGAGACTAAATGTCCAAGGAAAAACTCCAGAAGAGGCTCAAATTTGGAAAAACAGAGGCCAAACGCAGATTTGGGGAACAGTGCTTTCACCAGACGGATGGGAGAAAGGAGTAGTGATCTGCAGAGCATGGATGATCCTTGGAGCCTTCCAGGAAGCAATTGAGAGCTCACAAAGACTGTGCAAACCAGTATGGCCAAAACTTGCAAAACTGCTGACATGGGTCGAAGACAGAGGAGGACCCTTGCAGATAGTGCCACTAGAAAACCCAAAATTGTGCTTCAGGAACAATGGCACAAGGAAGATGGGAGAGAATCAGAACTGCCGACGAATCTTTTACGCTCCAGGAATGGTACATGGAACCGCAGTAATTATGGATCATTATTGGGCATGCGGATCCAAAGCATACATCAGACTGCCGGAAAACTGGGGAGGCATATGCACGATAGCGAATGTCCACGTTCCAGCATTGGTGATCCTGAAAAGGGACCTGAACATTGACAGTTTCCTGAAAGCAGACGCTCACCTGAGAAAGAAGAGATCTGTGGAACTGATAACTCGAGTGAAGAGAGAAAATTATTTCTCTGTTAAATCAGAAGACGCATTCATGCGATCCCATATGAACACAGGCTGTTCAGCCTCACCTCATCAGTGTTCACAACACTCTTCATGCCAAGAATCCAATATGGAGTAAATACTAAATTGTTGCAGATAACCAGATGGGAGTTACTGCAGACCATCAACACAACCATAGAAGGATTTAATGTGATTAAGGAAGAGTTAAGAGTGATCCGACTAATGACTCTCCAAAACAGATATGTCCTTGACATGATCACAGCTATGGATGGAGCAGTTTGTGCAAAAATTGGAGAATCATGTTGCACATTTATACCTTCTCAAGACGAAGAAAATGGAACTCTAACAGAAGCTATAGGTATGCTGACGAAGCTACAGAACCAGATGATCGATGAAACTGACGAAGTTGGTGATGACAGCTGGTTTGGATCACTATTCTCGTGGGTCCCACAATGGATGGCAGACATATTCAAGTTCCATGGAGCCCTGCTAGTGATGATATTAATAGGTTTTTGTGTTATCAAGATAATAATCTCGAAATGCCAGAAAACTACAAAGAAAGCCATAGGGATGAAGATCATGATTGATGTCAAGCCAGGATGGAAGCCCAAAGCTCTAACTCATGATGAAATTAGAGACTTGGTGAAGGCCAGCAAGCATGCACCAGAAGGTACAAAGTTTCTTTATCCCAGGAAACGCAGAAATTATTTGGGAAAATTGATTTACTGCAGCCCAAATGGACAATGCCAACTAATGACATGGAACAAAGACGAACATGTAAGGACAGCAGGAAGCCTAAAAGGAGTAATAAAGACATGGACTTAAAAGAGACACTTCTTCAAACCATCATGTACAAACCCAGAAGATGAAGAAGGAATGAACCCAGACGATGAAGTGAAGAGGAGTACAGAGGAACCAAGTAAGATGAATCCAAAGGAGGAAGCGGAAGTTGTCGATGAATCGCCCAGAGGGGGGAGTGTAGAGTCCCAAATAAAGCCTGCACTCCCATCGCCCATTTTGAAGTACCAGGAACGTTTGGCAGGGCAGTAAAAAGCTTTGCTGCCCATTCCCATAACACAATAGGTTGCATGGCTTGACAAGAGACACAGCTGTTGGTGTTGTGATCGGCCCTCAAACACCATTGGCACACCTGGTGTTGGTTAGACACTGATATTTTGGCCTTGAAATCCTTGCACGGCTTAACGTCCAAGGCATTTCCATATCCGGGCATAATGCAGCTAAAAACCTCTGAGGAGATATTTTTCAAAGAAAGAAAGTGCTGAGCTCTAGAAAAAAGACAGAACATTACGGTAAGTAATTTCTTCTTAAATGTGTACTTGAGAGACCCCCGGCCGGCTCATAGAGTCGGGGTTTGCTCTGCAGTACTTTAAGACGAGACAGCTGCACCTTGAGATGGATGGGGGTGCAGGTTTTCTTACTCAAACACCAATCAATAAGGACATCTCAATGGTTTGGCAAAGGGGAGTCTGTTTAATGACAAGTACAAAAAATGAGGAAACATGGAAATCAACAGTGATGCGGTAGCCTGGTCTCGCTTCAACTCCCAAAAACATGAACCGTAACATTTATACCCAAAACTCGTCATTATTGACGTGTAACACTCAAAAGTTAACGTGCAATTCTATTGGTTAGGAAAAGGTAACTTTAATATAAGTGCTATATCTGTATATGGTATCGGAGTGTGGAGATTGGATAAACACTATCAGGTGGGCGTCTAAGCCCATCATTCTAACATTACTCTTGTAGACGTCACTAGAAGTATGACGTCCCATCGGTTCTACTATCTATAGGACCCTAGATTATTTGGTCCATTGTGATTGGGTTGTCTTCAACCCCATGCCTTAATCTCCACTTTACTTAGCAGCACGCAATATGGTCAGCCAGGTGCAGGATGCCCCAAGATTCACCCGGCCTCCCTTCAATCAATCATTACTTTAGTGGCTATGTGTCAATTAGTTGGCTGTGGTTGGCCTCGAAACTGTATCTTCTTGTCAGGAAAATTTATGATATCTCTGTCTGGGCGACTGCCAGTTGTAGGTGTGACACTGTGCCTCTTCTCGCTCGGCTGATCACGTGCTAGCACACCGTGGATCTGCCTAGTTTTCTCCAATTTGTGCATTTAATTCTCATTTGGTTTGCCACCTGCCTGGGCCTCCTTATCTCGGTCTTCCTGAGATAGGCTGTTCTGTTCTTAAGTTTCGATTCCGCAAAGCTACTGTTGGCTCCTTCCATTTGTCTGACCTTGGCTCCCCAGGCACGAGTTGCTCTTGCTGAGTTTCGATTCAGCTATCTCTTCTCGTTTTAGCTGCAATACGAATCCTTTCCTGTTTGTCCTCTAGTAACCTAAGTTAATTCTGCTTTTGTGTAAAGTGGACTCGCACTTGTATAACATGCTTCATTTTGAGGTAGATTGTGTATAATGGCGCTTGCCGCTCTATTCTTATACTTAGCATAGCAAGCATAACTGTTTTCTTAGCTTTCTTGCGGTTACAAGCATATGTACAGGCGTTAGCTAGTTGAATATCTTCATCCTGCTTACAACTTTAAACTTCTTTATATTTCAACATCGTCTCTCCTTCTAGGTTCACAATATCCTTATTCATGGTGTTTCGTCTCTGTGTGTCATCTTTGGGTCGTCTTATCTTCTATCTGCAAGTCTGTCTGGGTCTTCGTGACGTCACCATTCGTCTTCAATTAAGGCCTTTTGAGTTTCTTCCGGGACAGTGTTTAAGCAATCTCCATTTCGTTTAATTTGCCGGTAGGGTTTTCTCAATGGATACCTTCCTGTCCATGGTTGTCTGGTTATCGGTACTTCAATAGGTATTGTTCTTCTGATAGGCACTGGGCAGAGCCCTACTGCGGCTCTCTGCTGGTTAATTTGCTCATCACACGTCACGTATTTCGGTGTGAACGTTCCCGGTACTTCAAAATGGGCAGTTGGAGTGCAGACCTCACTCGGGACCTCCTCTACACTCTATTCACAGGGTTCGAGCTGATCTCCGATTGGTGTCTTTCACTGTTGCAAGGACTCTCGATTGAAGAATGCAGCAACACTCGATGCAGGACCCCTCTCAGGTCTGGGCTTGGGTCAGGTAAGCGATTTCAGACGGTGGTCACTGCAGCACGGCAACGCAAAAGGACTCAGCAGCCACGGTCGGACTTTTCCTCCTATCTCAGGTCCCCTCCATGCTAGGATGCCAAAATTACACAGAGGTTATCCTCGTTGGGCCAGCCCAAGATCCCCCAAGTTTCAGGCCATAATACGGAACGATCACGCCGGCAGCACGGTAGCCCAAAATCCAAGTTGGTCAGCAACAGGACAGTTCCAGGGCACTTCCGAAGGTTTCCTTTGACAGGGCACCGAGCAGACATCAGAAATGGATGGTCCCTCCACTCCAATGGTCACAGCTCCTTCGCAGGACTGCTAAAGATCATGAGCAAGACAGGATTCCTCCAGGACAGTAGCAGATGTTGGTCGCTAAGCCTCCTTCAGTCAGGTCTCAGGTTTACGCGGGTCTCACAGCTGGACAGGATACTTGGCTCCTTCAGGTTTCTCCAGGAGCTCTGAAGAATGTGTGCAGGCATCCTCTTCTTATCCTAAAAGCCAGGTAAGTGCTGAAACTCCCAGTAGCCAATAGCAGATCTAGCCCTCACGCACACCCCAGCAAAGATCCAATCAGGACCACTGGCAGGAACATTCATGCATACCACTCAGGCACCCTGAAACCAGTTTGTGTATTAGGACCAGAAAGTCCCAGCCCACATCCTGCAAGCAAATACACACAGCCGTCCAGTAGCCCGCCAAAAGCTTCTGCTTTCCTGGGCACTGGAAGTCCTTATAAGGTTTTCCCAGCCTCTCAGGCCAGGAAGAAGGCTAAAGAACAAGATGGCAAAAGGACAAGCGAAAAATCTCGTGGCACGGCCATGTTTGACCCAAAAAGTGGGAAAAGTCCCTGCTGCCACCAGTTTATTCTTTTAGCACACTTAGAGTAACCAAAAATCCTCTTGAGTGTTAGTCTAGGGCAAAGCGACAATGTACCCCATTGTATTGCAGTGTAAGCTGTTTTGTACAATGATAACAATTTAACACAAGTAATACAAAAGTAACCCAAAGTAGTAACACAGTAACACAAATAAGGGAAACAATGTTTACCAGTACTGACAGCCTGAACGACATGTCAGTTTCCCCATGACATTTGAGCAAACACCAGTGCAGTGAAGCTTAAGGCTTAAGGCACTGCAAAACTTACAGGTCAGATTCAAAAATAAAAGCAAAAAGTTTGGGGGTTCCATAAAGATGAAGGAAAGGTGCAGTAAAGAGGAATCTTTCCTAACATGTGATACAAGCTGACAGACATTTGATATGAAGTCCCAATGGAAAGCCCTTTTGCCATATAACTCAGCTCTCTGATTCATTGAGATTTCTTTTAGAAAAAGCTCAGCTCTACCCCAGCTGTAGAAAAGTATCTGCTAAAAAAGTATACACCAGCTCTGTTAGATCCAAGCTTTCTTTCAGTGCCTCCTTCCTCAAAAAGCCTGGTAGTTGAGTCTTCCATGGCAGAGCTCAAACTACTACTTTCCCTCTCCCTCCTGATAGGGAGAGCAAGAAACTGCATGCTGCATGGATAAAGATTTTTATCAGGTAGCCTTGCAACACAGATGATTACCCCTACGTCCCGTCCCCTTATGGGCATCCCTCGACTTTCCCTTTTAAATGTACTGGTGCGTGGGGGCACGGCCTCAGTAGCGGGGGCCCCCTTAGCCCCACCCACCGGTGCGACACCTCAGTCCCCTTTTCCATGTCGAGGGGAACGAACCGCTCCACCACCGCTCCAGGGTGAGGCCTAGCCTTCTAATTATATACGCTTTTCCCTCGGTATCTTAACTTGTTCTTTCCTTCTCTATGCAGCATTGGGAACACCGTCCACTGGTGCCCTAGCTCTGTCCCCAGCGCATGTCAGCCCCGACAGGCTTTAGCAGGTTCCCAGCGTGCGACGGTTCCTTCCCGACAGCAGATCCCCACGCACTCTGTCTCTAATGTCTTGGTGAGGACCATGGTTGGGACCGATGCTCCGCGTGCGACTCCCTTACGCCCAGGTCGCTTAAGCACCGATTAGAGCATTGGAGGGAACTGTTCAACAGGACTCCTCCTCAGAACATCAACGACTACGTCCGGAGGAAGACACAGAAGGTAGGTGTGTTGTTCTCTAAGGCACCCCACAGAGGCAACTCCTTCCCAGGGAAGCCCTCTGGCAGGTGGGATCAATCTGGGCCTCGCACCGGCTCAGAGAGCTCCGAGGCTCATGCAGCTACCGCCTCATGGCCGAGGGGTCCAAGGGCCCTAACGGTCCTGAAGCTGAGGGGCCTGTGAGCTCTACTACCACCAGCACACATCCCGAGGGCATCGTCATGATACTGGGTCTTTACCTGAGGGGGCACCTTCACTACCGGCTGAGAGGCCGAGAGCACACAGCCTACCAGGTGTATACCTGAGGTGCGGGGCGGGGCAGAGCCGCTGCAGTCGGGCATGCAGGCCGAGCCCTGGACCACGCCGGCTACAAGTCCACGTGCACAGTGCGCGGACAAGATGGCAGTGCCTCGAGACAAAATGACAGCCACTCCAGAGCAGCAAAGGCAGAAAGCCTTGCTGGTAGGTGCAGAGGCCCGTCAGCCCACTGAGCAGCATAGGAAATGTTTTGCACCTAGGACTGACTGGGTACCACTGACACTTGTCACCTGGTCCACGTCTTATCTCAACATCTCTGGGTCCAGGTACAGCAACGCCCTGTACGGGCAGGGGCTGTGGAGGCAGCTGGCATATTCGCCCCCTCCACCCGGGCAGGATCGCGCTCAGCCAGATTGTGAGGACAGGTTTTCTGACCAGTTCATGTCGCTCATACGGTCCCCACAAATGAGCTCAATTCTCGGGGGCATTATTAAGTACATGTTTTCCCCGGCTTGCAGGCGCAACCCACGCCGGCATTGCCTATGCTGCCTCCTCCGGCTCCATCAGTGCAGCAGCCCAGTACTGAGGCTCCAGCAACCCCGGAGCAGGTCCAGACCCCCACCATGGAGGATCCCCCTGAAGGCAACTGGCACCAACCCTCCAGTGTCAGAGGACCAGCAGCACACAGATGAAGAGGAGCAGGATACACCCTCATCAGCAAAGGCCTTTCATGACAGGATTGCTTGCCTGTCGGAATACCTGGCAATCCCCCAGCCGCAGAAGGAGCTCCATGAAGCAGGAGTTCTGGTGGCGGTTCTGAGTATCAGGGCGGAGGCTAGGTCTGGCATCCCTCTACAAAAGGATGTGAAGGCTCTGGCCAAAAAGGGCTGGCTCAAGCCCCACTCAACGCAACCCATCAACAAGAAGCTGGATGCTAGGTTCAGACAAACCGAGGAGGACAGTATACTGCTATCTACACACCTGCAACATCTGTCATCAGTCGCTGCTGCATCCATGTATGCCAAGCCCCAGGCCTTGTCATCCAGTACCACCACGACAGCCCTCCTGAACAAGGAAGAAAAGACCCTCGAATCATACGGCAAGAAGGTCTACTCAAATACTGGGCTGCACGTCAGGCAGGCGAACGCAGACAGTATTCTCGCTGCGGCAAATAAACACCTGCGGAGGGAGATCGCAGATTTTCTACCTGACATCCCATCGGACAGGCAATCCTCTTTCAACACAGGCCTAGATGAGGCCATACTAGTGGCGCAGGACTTCATGGAGGCCTCTGTGTGTCACATCGACATGGCAATCCGTCTGGCAATAGACATGAGGAGGATGGCCTGGCCGAAGGTTACCAGGTTCAACCCGGATGTGCAGGATAGAATCTTGGAACTTCCGTTTGAGGGGGTTGATCTCTTCCACGCCTCCACTGAGGCGGAGCTCAATAAAAAGAAGAGCAGCTCTCAGACTGCAAAGTCTCTGGCCATCCTCGCAAAACCGGCACCTAAACCGCTCTCACAGACACAGTCCCGCTCAGACAAGGGGCGTTCATTTGGTGGCTTCTGCGGGTGCCAGGACCGCAAAGCCAGACAGCTGGACAGGTCTTCTATTCAGCACTGCAGAAAACACCATAAAGCATCTCATAAGGGGTTCTTCCAGTCCCCCTCTTCTTCATCAACCTCTGACCAGAAGAAACAATGACGATGTTTCTCAGGTCCACAGCACCCCATTTGGGGGCAGGTTGGCCCTGCACAGTCAGGCTTGGTGGCCAAGGTACGCAGGCGTTTGACGGTTGGGTCATATCAGTGATGTCCTGCGGTTTCCAGCTACCTCTTCCTTCTCCCCCTCTGGCTTCCCCTCCCCTCTCACAGATCGGCACACCATCTTTGCTAACAGAGATTCGCTCCCTTGTAGAGAGTGAAGCAGTAGAGCAGGTCCCCCCTCCCAGCAGGGGCAGGGCTTTTACTCCTGCATCTTCACTATCCAGAAGAAGAACACGACAGGCCTGTGAGTGGTGTTGGATCCATCTTCCCTGAATCTTTACCTACCCTTGCAGAAGTTCAAGATGATGACGCCAGCGCTCATTGCAGAGACACTGTGCGGGGGGGGAGTGGATGTGTTTCCTAGACCTGAAGGCCGCGTATCTCCATGTTCCCATTTTGCAGCCTCACTGGGCTATCCTCGGGTTCCTGGTCACAGGCCGGCATTTTCAGCACAAGGTTCTGCCCTTTGGGCTAAATTCAGTGGAGAGCATCTTCACGAGGCTCATGAATGTGGAGGCGGCTCTCCTCAGGTCAGAGGGGCTGTGTGTCTATCCGTACCTCGACGACTGGCTAGTCAGGGGTACTTCTCCGGAGCAGGTTCGGGACTCAGCAGACAGGCTCATCTCTACCCTGTTCCAGCTGGGCTTCTCGATCAACTACCAAAAGTCTCAGCTCAATCCTACACAGATGCTAGTGTTTGTGGGTCTGCTGTGGGACACACAGCAGCAGAGGGTTTTCCCCACGGGGACAAGTTGACAGTGATCCGATCGGCAGTCTCCCATTGCCGCAGCAGGCCAATCACTACAACCTGTTGGTGTCAACACCTTCTGGGCATACTGGCAGCATGTCTCCTTGTGGTCCTGTACACCAGGCTCCAAATGAGGAGGCTCGAGTTGCATTTCACGGATTCTTGGGATCAGGAATCGGGTCATCAGTGGTCCCCGGTCTCCATCCCTCAACACCTGGACCACGACCTCAGATGGTGGAAGCAGGAAGAGAACATTATGGTGGGCAGACCCTTCCGTCCATCCCCCATGGAGTACACCATTACTACGGATTCCTCACTCCAGGGGTGGGGGAACCACCCTGGGAGCGCACTTAGTGCACTCCCTATGGACCCCAACCGACTGGCAGAATCACATCAGTTGGCTGGAGCTTATGGTTATACGGCTGGCACTTAGGTTTTTTCAATTGACCATGAAGGGAAGGTTGGTGGGCATCCAGACAGACAACACACCCTGCATGTTCTATATCAACAAACAGGAGGGCACCAGATCCCTGCAACTGTGCGTGTTGAGTCTTGAAATCTGGGAATGGGCTATCAGCCAGGAAGTTTAGCTCTCTGCGGTGCACCTTCTGTGAGAGTCCAACCTGGAAGCAGACAGGCTCAGTAGCCTGGCCGCTGACTATTATGTGTGGCAGCTGAACGGGAGAGTCCTCCAGGAGGTGTTCAGCAGATGGGGTCACTCAACGACAAACCTGTTTGTGACAACACAAAATCAGACATGTCAACAATTCCCATCCTGGGGAGAAAGGGGATGAAACTATGGGACTCACTCCAGATACCCTGGGACAGGATGTGGGCATATGCATTCCCACCCAGACCGCTCGTCCACAAGATTGTGAGCAAGATCAGGAACTCCAGGAACCTCAGTATTATCCTCGTGGCACCTCTGGCCAGCACGGCCCTGGTTCTCGGACCTACGGCAGATGTCACTTCAGCCAGAAATACTACTCCCCCTCGGGAAGGGCCCTCTGCTAGCACAGCAGGGAGGCACAGTGCTACACCCCTCTCCAGAGAGGCTAGTCCTAGTGGCCTGGTTCCTGAGCAGCTAACTCTCTTGAACCTTCAGTTGTCCAGCGACAATCTGGAAATCATTCAAAATGCGAGGAGTCAGGCTACACGCAAGCAGTACAAAAGCTAATGGACACGATTCTGCTTTTGGGCTAAAGAACATGGTGTGAACCCACTGACATGCACCCTCGACCAAGTCTTTCGGCCTATATCACCAGGTCTGGCATCCATACCTGCAGAACGTACCTGGCCGCTATCGGTGTCTGTAGGAACACAGACTCCCTTATCCTGTCTTCGGCCAATCCTGTAGTAAAAAAACACCCTACAGGACTGACCAGGCTTTACCCCCCAGTGAAGCGCTGCATCCCGCTTGGGACCTGAATGTAGTCCTAAGCGGTATAGCACACAAACCATTTGAAACCATGGCCACAGCAGACATTACGTTGGTCACTCTTAAGACAGCCCTTCTGGTTGGGCTTACATCAGTTTGCAGAGTAAGCAAGATCCAGGTGTTAGTAGCCTCGTAGCCATACACTAGATTTCACAAGGACAAGGTTGTGCTCCGCACACACCCCAAGTTTCTCCTGAAGGTGGTATCATTCTTCCATATCAATGAGGAGATTGTGCTCTCCACATTCTTCCTGGACCCCAAGGAGGATGCAGAGAAGACGCTGCACTGCCTGGATGTCAGGAGGGACTTAAAACTATCAGGACTGAACGAAGAGCATCCGCAATACGGCCGCTCTGTTTGTAACATTTGGAGGCTCTAGGCCTGGGCAGCAGGCCTCCAAGACATCCATAGCTCGGTGGATGACGGTAGCGATCCAGGTGGCATACAAGGTGCAGCATAAGGGCCCGCCACATGGCATGCATGCACATGTGGTGAGAGCTAAGGTCGCATTCCAGCGCCACGTTCCCTGGCAGATGATCAGCAGGGCAGCAACATGGGCCACTCCTTCAGCTTTTTGCAAGTACAACTGCTTGGATACCAGCGCCAAGGCTGATGCAGCGTCCGGCCAAGCAGTGCTTTGTAATCTATTTGCTTACAGGGTCAGGCGCTCCTCCCCAGCATGATGTGTCAGTTGTTATCGCCAATACAGGATGGGCGAAAGGGGACGGGACGTAGGAGTAAGTAAGTGCTACTCACCTGAGTGACTAACATACTCCTAGTCCATAGTCCCCTTTCGTCCATAGTCCCCTTTCGTCCATACGTCCCACCATCCATCCCCCATTAATAAGACCAGTGAGGTTGTTAGAGTATAATACAGCCTACGCCTCAAAAGGGGACAGAAGTGGGGCACAGGTGGGCGGGGCTAAAGGAGCCCACGCTCCCATAGCCGCGCACCCTGACGCCAGTAAATTTAAAGGGGAATGTCTTTTCCTGGTGTAAAAGCGGTTCCGTTCCTGTCCCTAGTGAGGGATGCCCATACAGGATGGAGAAAAGGGGACTATGGACTAGGAGTAGGTTAGTCAATCCGGTGAGTAACAATTAATTGGACGTCTGCCATGGCAAGGCATTCCTATATATTGTGGAATGTAGTGTCAAAGGTGACCCAAAATGTGCCTGCAGGAGAGATGAGAGAAGGGTTCACTTCCCTCATGGATGATGGGAATGTGTTTGTACGCTAGATCCTACAACATCGATTGGGCATCTGACTTTGTGGCAAGGTTGATGGCCATGGGTTCTATAGTGAGAAGACACTTGTGAGTCAGGTCATCCGGGTTTGCTCAGGATGTCTGAGTAAAACCTTTGGACATGCCATTCGATGGAGATAATCTCTTTATAACCAAGGTTTACCAATCTCTTGAGAAGTTCAAGGAATCCAAATACACTGCCATATCTGTGTGCCTAGTTGTTCAGCAGCCTGCCCATAGTTTAGGTTGTCCTTCTACATTGTTTGTCAAGGGGGTGCTGTTAGGAAAGATTTCCTTTTTATGTGTAATTTTCTCTCCAGTTGTGTACCCTCAACGTTTTGCTGTTGTCTAAACATAAAAATTAAATATATATACATTATTTCCATAGAAAAAGAATGTATATTGCCCATAGTGGCATATAAGCCACTCAATTGTCTAGACCCTCCACCTCACTTTGATCCTTTATGGCCTCAAACAATGAGGTGACAGAGTTTAAGCTACGCCCCAGGCAGCCATCTTCAGATTTTTCACTGCAGTCTAACAGAATAGAGGGAATCTCTGAGCTTTTTGTTTTTTCTTAACTGTTAGAAACAATATTGGTTCTCAAAAATAGCTTTATATTAAAGGGATAGTCCAGTAAAAAATTTGATTTAAAAAATAGATAGGCAATATAAAAAAAATAATACTAGCACTATTTTTTTTTAAACTTCCTATGTAAAATTTTGAGCTATTCAAGCTCAAAATTTGCAAAAGCAAGCACATGGGCGCATCCATTTTGTGAAATGGATGCCCGCCTGTGCTGGCTTTTGCTTTTGTGGCACTAATGAAGGAAAAGCCAGCCAGCTGTAGTAAACAAAAGCTACCGCTGGGTGGCTTTTCCTTCATTGGTGCCGGGACTCGGAGGACGCGGACCGGAGACCAGAGCAGGAAAGCTGCAGCTGAATCTCGGTAAGTGCTATTTATTTTAAAAAACAATAAGCACTAGCTGCGGTTTTTTTCTAAGTTTTCCGGGCTGGAGGAGCCCGGAAAACTTAGAAATAAAACCACAGCTTTAAAAACGTTGTATTTGACCGCAAACATAAATACAACGTGTTTGAAAAAGCAGCGGTTTTTCTTTCCAAGTTTCTCAGGCTCCTCCGGAGCCTGAGAAACTTGGAAAGAAAAACCGCAGCGTTTTCAAACACAACCGCGTTGTGTTTATGCCTGCTGTGGCTATCACTTTGGGTCTCCGGTGTCCCCCAGGGGAGCACCAGAGACCCAAAGTGAAAGCCAAGGCAGGCAGAAACACAACACGGTTGTGTTTCTGCCTAAATCTGCTTCTCAATTTGGGGATCTCGGGCTCCCCCCGAGAGCCCCAAATGGGAAGGCAGATTTAGGCAGAAACACTGCAGCATTTAGCATTTCCCATTTGGGGCTCTCGGGCCCCCTGTGTGGAGCCCGAGAGCCCCAAATGGGAAATCAGATTTAGGCAGAAACACTGCAGCATTTAGCATTTCCCATTTGGGGCTCTCGGGCCCCCTTTGGGGAGCCCGAGAGCCCCAAATGGGAAATCAGCTGTAGGGAGAAACACCGCGGCATGTAAACACAACCGTGTTGTGTTTCTGCCTGCCTTGGCTTTCACTTTGGGTCTCCGGTGCTCCCCTATTTTACATAGGAAGTTTAAAAAAAAATAGTGCTAGTATTATTTTTTTTATATTGCCTACATATTTTTTAAATAACATTTTTTTACTGGACTATCCCTTTAATCTCCCGATGAAATACTAACTACACAGTGTTTCTGGGCTCAGAAAACAACTGTGTTCACCAGAAATGTGTCGAGTGAATCCTCTCTTCACACCATGTCAGAGGAACCTACTGCCAAGAAACCTTCCCTTTTCAGGGATTGTGTAAAATGCAAGAAGAAGCTAGTCTACATGAAAGACCCTCATGAGCAGTGCATTTACTGTCTCTATCCCCATGACATTCACGAATGTGAGATTTGTAAGACTTTTTCTAACAAAACTCTCCAGGACAGGCATAGAAGACTCCTTCTATATTTGAAATCAAGAGGACACTCTTCTAATGAAGAATCAGCCCCTGTACTGTCTATGAAGCCCTCAGAGAGGCAGACTACAAAAAGAAGGGCCTCCTCTGTGGAAAGAGGTTCTTCTCCTTTACCTTCCTGCCATGGGCAGGAAGGTATCATCGTCAGCATCTCCCAATTAGGGATGGAAACGCCATTGCCATGACTGCACTTCTGGACCATGAGCTGTGGCTCTGTATGTCCAAGCTGACTAAGCACTGTCCTGCAGAACTGCAAGAAGAGGCCAAAGCAATCATATCGGATGGCGAGGCTACCTCCGACCATATGATCAACACAGCTGTGGAAATAGCGAAGTTGGGTTTCAGACAGATGGCCCATGGTACAGTCTTGAGGAGACAAGCCTGGATGAAGGCTACAAACTTTAGGCCTGAGGTTCAGGCCCAGATACTGGATATGCCATTCGATGGGCAAGACCTCTTTGGAAAAAAGATAGACGACCATCTCAAGGGTATAAAGGCTGACACTGATACAGCGCGAGCCATCAGTTCTCTTAAGGACAAGGACAAAGATTGCAGATCCTTTCGGACCTTTCAAGGTGCCTCTGCAAGATATAGAGGTTTCAGCCGGGCCTCCTACAATCAAAAAACGCAAAGTACCTTTCAAGACAGATACCATCAGTCGTCAAGCATATATATCCAGAGGGGTAAACGTGGGTCGAACCACGCCCAGACCCAGAGCATGCAAAATTGACAGTCCCCCTCATCCCCTCTCACGACGCACCCCTGTGGGAGGGAGAGTGAGCAATTTTTACCAATGTTGGCTAAAAATAACATCAGCCAAGTGGGTGCTAAAGGTGGTTTCGCGAAGGGCACACCATCGAATTTCTGGATCAACCTCTGTTTCTTACCCCCGTTCCACGCAAGGTACGTCATTTGAAGCAGGTTATGCTGGAAGTTCACAAGATACTCCTAAAAGCAGCAATAGAACCTGAACCAAACCAACAAATGGGAAGAGGCTTCTACACCCGTTTTGTTCTGGTGAAAAAGAAAAATGGCCAGTGGAGACCGATTCTGGATTTGAGAGGTCTCAACAAGTTTATCAAGCGCATCAAATTCAAGATGACATCCCTTCAGAACATTCTCCCGTGGCTCAACCAACACAACTTCCTCCCCACCCATCGACTTGGAAGAAGCCTATTTGCACATTCCCATTCATCCTGCCCACAGGAAATCCCTCAGATTCCCCATAGGGGAGTCACATTTTCAATTCTGTGTCCTCCACCTCGGTCTAAAATCAGCACCAAGAGTGTTTACCAAGTGCCTCGCACTGGTGGCAGCATACCTGAGAAGATTGAAAACAGAAGTCTTCTTGTATTTAGACGACTGGCTCATAAGAGCAAGCTCATTCCAACTGGAGAGCTCCGCAACAGAGAGAACAATAATGCTCTTGAAAGAGTTAGGTTTCTCGATAAATGAGGAAAAGTCCAGCCCCGTTCCCAGCAAGACAGTGCTTTTTCTGGGAGCAGAACACAACACCAACATACCCAGAGTAAGACCGTCAGCAGACAGAATATCTGCTTTAACTCAGCAGGCTTCATGGTTTGAAAGCAACAGGACAGCCACGGTCTGCTCCCTCAAATCTCTTCTGGGCATGATGTCCTCATGCATATTCCTCATACCAAAGTGCAGACTTCACACGAGGCTGATCCAAGAGACCCTGAAGCAGGCAGTCGGGTCATGGGAGGATATCGTACAACTACCAGCAGCCTTTCGCAAGGTCCTCTTATGGTGGGGCATACCTCAAAACCTGCTACAGGGAATGCCTTTCCAAGCTCCAACTTCAACTCTTCTCCTCAGGACGGATGCTTTACTATCGGGCTGGGGAGTGCACTTGGCAGAATTACAAACATAAGGCACTTGGTCCTTCCAAAAATCCCAACTGCACATCAATGTCCTGGAGCTCAGGGCGATACGGTGGGCACTGAAGGCTTTTCTACCGGTACTTGCAGGGCAGGCAGTGACCGTCCAAACGGACAACACAACATTGATGCACTACACAAACAAACAACGGGGAACGAGGTCGGAGTTGTTGTCTCAAGAGGCTCAAGAACTATGAACCTGGGCTTTAGATCACAAGATCCACATCAAGGCATAACACCTACCGGGAGTGGACAATGTTCTGGCAGAGAGGTTAAGTAGAGAATATTCAGCATCCCACAAATGGGTGATAAACATAGCATATCGAACCTTTTGCCACCAAGGCCAACAAAAACTGCAGCAGGTTCACCTCCAGGTATCCAGAGCATCTCTTGATGGGGGACGCCTTCTCAGTGGACTGGACAGGCAAGTGCCTTTATGCCTTCCCCCCGACCCTGCTCATACTGAGAGTGACACGCAGACTGAAAGAACAGGCCTGCTTGATGATCCTGATCGCACCGGATTGGGCTCGCCAGGTTTGGTACCCAACCCTGCATCGTCTCAATGGCTTCCTATTTGCCTCAAAGTTCAGAGTCTCTTAACGCAACAGGATCGGAAAGTGCTCCACCACGACCCAGCGAGCTTGTCAATGCATGCGTGGCTCCTGAGCAGCGAAAATTAATTAACCTGAATCTTCCTGCAGAATGCTGGGACATGATCAAGGCCTCTAGTTCTCCTTCTACACGAACAACTTACATTAGGAAATGGACTTGTTTCACCAAGTGGTGTGAAACATCCTCAGTGAACCCGCTCTCTGCTTCCATCAAACAGATACTGCCATATCTGTTGCACCTAGCTAGGGGAGAACTCTCCCTTTCATCCATCAAGGTGCATTTGTCCGCCATATCAGCATACACAACTAACACAGGTCAACAATATTTGCTCACCAAACCGGCTGTCAAACTATTTTTTTTAAGTTTGATGCATACTTTCCAGCCAACTCCTACACCGGTTCCTGCATGGAGCCTGAACACAGTCCTGGCAGCGCTCATGGAGCTACCATATGAACCATTTCACGGGTGTGACAAAGTTCTTATCCTGGAAAGCAACCTTTTTAGTGGCTATCACGTCAGCCAGGAGGATTAGCGAGCTGCAAGCTCTGTCGTCAGAACCTCCATTAACCTTATTCCTTAAAGGCCGCGTCATACTGAGGACGCATCTGAAATTCTTACCCAAAGTGCTGTCAGAAATGACGCTCACCAAGCACATCGTACTTCCAACCTTCTTCATGAATCACTCATCTGATGCAGAGAGATCCTTACACTCGCTGGATTTAGCAAGGGTTCTAAAGTTCTACATTCATAGGACTAAGTAATTCTGCTCCTCGAATAGACTTTTCATTGCATTTGCTGGCCGGTCTAAATGGCTGCACATTTCGAAGCAGAGTTTGGCGCATTGGGTTTCCCAATGTATCAGTCACTGCCACCAGGTCTAAATGCGATTCACTCGTCACACCTCCTTCAGTCTACTCTACCAGAACCAGAGGGAGGGGAGGGTAGCTTCGGTTGCTTTATACGCTGGAGTACCATTGAAAGACATCTGCAGAGCCGCAACCTGGAGCACTCTGCATACGTTTGCCAAACATTACTGCCTGGCAGAAGATACCAGCAAAGAGTCAGCAGTGGGTCAAGCGGTCCTTCGCCATCTCTTTGTTTAAGGTTGGAGCAGCCTTCTCTTCCCGCCTTCCCTGGTAATGTAACCTATTCAGTTGCTGTATGGTAAGGCGATCAGAAGGATCTGCAGAATGTACATAATGATGGGCATGCCTAACTGCGTGGTATTCTATTCAAGCATCTGAATCTGTGAAAGATCCAATGCTGGAGAAGTTTTAGTTACTTACCTGTAACTGTATTTCTTCAGCATTGGTATCTTTCATAGATTCACATGCGCCCACCCACCTCCCCTAAGAGGATGCTTCCTCTCCCAGCAGCTGCCTATTCATGTAGTCTTCTACGGCTCAAAATCTGAAGATGGCTGTCTGTGGCGGAGCTTAAACCCTGCCACCTCATTGGTTGAGACCATAAAGGACCAAAGTGAGGTGGGGGGACTACACAATTGAGTGGCTCATAGGCCATTTTGGGCAATCTACATTCTTTTTCAGATGACAGGGAATATTCAAGCATCTGAATCTATGAAAGATACCAATGCTGGAGAAATACAGTTACAGATAAGTAACTAAAACTTCTGCTGCACTCCTCTGGGCTTTTCGCTTACTTTTTAATGGGGAAACTGACATGCCCTTAAAGGGATGGTCTAGTAAAAAATTTTATTTAAAAAATAGATAGGCAACATAAAAAAAAGACTAGCATTCTCCGTTTTAAAACTTCCTATGTAAAATTTTGAGCTATTCAAGCTCAAAATTCGCAAAAGCAAGCACATGGGTGCATCCATTTTGTGAAATGGAGGCCCTCCTGTGCTGGCTTTTGCTTTTGCGGCACTAATAAAGGAAAAGCCAGCCAGCTGTAGTAAACAAAAGCTACCGCTGGGTGGCTTTCCCTTCATTAGTGCTGTAGGCGGAGGACGGGGACCGGAGACCAGAGCAGGAAAGCTGCAGCTGAATCTCGGTAAGTGCTATTTATTTATTTTTTCAAAATAAGCACTAGCTGCGTTTTTTTTTCTAAGTTTTCCGGGCTGGAGGAGCCCGGAAAACTTAGAAATAAAACCGCAGCTTTAAAAACGTTGTATTTATGTTTGCGGTCGCTTTTGAAGCGACCGCAAACATAAATACAACATTATTGTGTTGCAAAACGCTGCGGTTTTTCTTTCCAAGTTTCTCAGGCTCCTCCGGCTCGGAGGAGCCTGAGAAACTTGGAAAGAAAAACTGCAGCGTTTTCCAAACAACCGCGTGTGTTTCTGCCTGCTGTGGCTATCACTTTGGGTCTCCGGTGCGAGCACCGGAGACCCAAAGTGAAAGCCACAGCAGGCAGAAACACAACGCGGTTATGTTTACATGCCGCATAGTGTTTCTACCTACAGCTGATTTCCCATTTGGGGCTCTCGGGCTCCTTGTGGGGAGCCCTAGAGACCCAAATGGGAAATGCTAAATGCTGCGTTGTGTCTGCCTAAATCTGCTTTCCCATTTGGGGCTCTCGAGCTCCCCGTGGGGAGCCCAAGAGCCCCAAATGGGAAAGCAGATTCAGGCAGAAACAACGCGGCATTGCGGAAAACAACCGCCTTGTTTCTGCCTGAATCTGCTTTCCCATTTGGGGCTCTCGGGCTCCCCACGGGGAGCCCGAGAGCCCCAAATGGGAAAGCAGATTCAGGCAGAAACAACGCTGCATTGCGGAAAACAACCCCGTTGTGTCTGCCTGAATCTGCTTTCCCATTTGGGGATCTCGGGCTCCCCACGGGGAGCTCGAGAGCCCCAAATGGGAAAGCAGATTTAGGCAGACACAATGCAGCATTTAGCATTTCCCATTTGGGTCTCTAGGGCTCCCCACAGGGAGCCCGAGAGCCCCAAATGGGAAATCAGCTGTAGGTAGAAACACTATGCGGCATGTAAACATAACCGCGTTGTGTTTCTGCCTGCTGTGGCTTTCACTTTGGGTCTCGGGTGCTCGCACCGGAGACCCAAAGTGATAGCCACAGCAGGCAGAAACACACGCGGTTGTGTTGGAAAACGCTGCAGTTTTTCTTTCCAAGTTTCTCAGGCTCCTCCGAGCCGGAGGAGCCTGAGAAACTTGGAAAGAAAAACCGCAGCGTTTTACAACACAATAACGTTGTATTTGTGTTTGCGGTCGCTTCAAAAGCGACCGCAAACATAAATAGAACGTTTTTAAAGCTGCGGTTTTATTTCTAAGTTTTCCGGGCTCCTCCAGCCCGGAAAACTTAGAAAAAAAACCGCAGCTAGTGCTTATTTTGAAAAAATAAATAAATAGCACTTACCGAGATTCAGCTGCAGCTTTCCTGCTCTGGTCTCCGGTCCCCGTCCTCCGCCTACAGCACTAATGAAGGGAAAGCCACCCAGCGGTAGCTTTTGTTTACTACAGCTGGCTGGCTTTTCCTTTATTAGTGCCGCAAAAGCCAGCACAGGAGGGCCTCCATTTCACAAAATGGATGCGCCCATGTGCTTGCTTTTGCGAATTTTGAGCTTGAATAGCTCAACATTTTACATAGGAAGTTTTAAAACGGAGAATGCTAGTATTTTTTTTTTTATGTTGCCTATCTATTTTTTAAATAAAATTTTTTTACTAGACCATCCCTTTAAGACTTTCAGTACTGGGAGACTTTGTTTCCCTTAGTCCTTTCCAATGTTGCAACTTTTCGGCAACAAGTAACAAGTGTACAATGTACCTTACAGTACACTGCACTTGGGTCTAGTCATTTCCAAAGGCCCTGGATAGTCTCTAAGGATTTTTTAGGAGAAGTGCATATGTGCCTTGGACAGGGCTGGTGACAGCTTATCATTTTGCATATTTTAAAACCCTTTCTTGCCAGGTAAACCGCGATTACCGTCTTTGGCACAGTTAGGTGGCCTGGCTCCAAAATGGCCTCGCCACGAGGTTCTGTGCTTTGGCCAACTTACCCCTTCACCTTCCCCAGGTCGAGCGGACCCGGCCTGTCCTTATTTGGGCATGCATTTTCCTGCAAAGCGCCAAGCTTTCGCAGGCTTCTGCATGCCTTGTGTGTGTGTGCCTCCAGGATGTGGGCTGGAACATCTGGTTCCAATACACATGCTGGGTGCCATAGAGTCTGAGGTGCTGTGAATACCCGGGACCACCGTGGTCCGTGATTGGTCCACTTTTGGTATGCCTGTATGTGAGCAGATCTCCCATTGGGTCATCTTCGTTTTGGCGCGAAGGAGATTCTGGATAAGAGAAGGCCCCAAACACCCATACCATGTCGATCTCTGGAGTTCTCACTGAACGAAGGATAGGATCCAAGTATCCTGAAACTAAGAAGCCGAATCGAGGAACCGCTAGTGACCCGCTCAAAGGTTTGGCACCCTGAGCCAGCTGTCCAGCTGTCGTCCTGTGGGACACGTCTGCATCTGGTCGTCCTATAAGGTCTGCGAAGACGCATCGACCTATTGGAATAGTGGGACCAACTATTCTCTGCACCTTTATCAAACCCTGCAAGTAAGTCTTCTTTGAAGTGTCCCTGAGCCAACCAGTCGGCTGACCATCTTTCGCAGACTCTTTGCCCTGATACTGCCGCCGTTTTGAGGAGACACTCGAAACTTGGTATGTCGCTAGCTCTGGGATCACGGCACTCTCACACCGAATTTCATAGACTTGGTGTACCCAGGTCTGGAGTAAAGTGAGTGCACCCGAACCGGAGTATATGTGGTTACCGTGTCGCCCAGCTGTGGTGACAAACTTTGCAGGTGCGCTGCATTTGTGCCCCTCTTACCCCTGAAGCCTGCTGCATTGAAACTGGCCTGACCCATCCACCAGGAGCAGAAAAATTGCCACTGTCCCAGTTGGAAATCATTGCTGTATCTTTGCTGCTGAAATACGCAGAGCCCACAAAATTCCGGACTTGAACCTGCAAACGAAGTGGACTCGACTGCCGAAGTTTGGTCCGGAATGCGCCAGGGTCGGTGAGTAATTGCAACCCTAACCGGTGGCCCCTAGTGCCTCCATCCATTTTCATGCATGAGTTCCCCCTGAGGTCCCTCCTCCTTTCCACTGCTAGTGCAAACTAGCGAACTATTCTCAACTCTTGGAATCGACTCTGCCCTCGAGTGGAGGCCCTCCTCGAATAGTGGGAACCTATTCTTCATCGCCTCACCCACTTTCCTGAGCTGCTACATACCCTTGAAGAGACCCCGTTTTGGCCATCTGCACTACCGGGTGCGCCAGCATTGCAAGTAGATTTGAGCAATAGGCTCCACTCTTCTTAGGGATTGGACTGCCTCTTAGTTAGGAGTGTGTTGGATGCATAAGGGACTAAAGAATATTTTCACTGCCTGTTTCCTTCCCCTTTTAACTTGTGGACCCATTTTGTGCATTAACCCTATAGACCCCATTGGTCTTGTATGTATATATATATTTAGATAGGATTGGCTTAAAAGTATTACTTTGATTTGATTTGTGTGTTGAAACTCAAAGGCCTTGAAATAAATGTATTTGTATTTTTAATATATATACACCTGACTGGGAGTGTTTTGTAATGTCCTTTGTTCTGTGTGCTCATTGAGGTCTTTCAGTCACCCTCACCCCTCCTGAGACCCAGTCTTGACCGCCGCCAAGCTACCTTGATTGGTCTGGTCTTGTTCCAAGAAACTAGGCTGGCCTTCTGAACCTCTGCCCAACAGGTCAGAGTTCAGAAATCCGTCTTAACAGGTGTTTCCATGGATTGCCTTTCTCCCGCAGATTCCTGCTCAGATAGATATCCCCTTTACCAGCTCAGCTACTTGGAAAAAACTTTGACAGGGGGCATAGAGAACCTCGACTCGGCCGTTGATCGTTGATCTGCCTTGACTCAGTCATCGATCGTCAGCTCCTTGCTGCTCTTGAGGAACGATATGAAATGGTAGTTTATGATATGATATGATATAATAGTTTATTTATATAGTTCCTATACACAATGTGTTTCAAAGCGCTTCAAGGGAAGGGAGGGAACAAGGGAAAATACAATGACATTCTTACAGGCCATGAACAGTAAGGATCTGAAATTAACTATCGTACTTGGCCTGACGACATTTCAGATAGTGCAAGAGCTAAGACATAGATAAGGAAGGGAGGGGGAGAGTGGGAAGGAAATGGAAACAGACAGGCGACTACCATACCAGGCCTGACGACATTCCTGGGAGAGCTGGAGAAAACAAAAGGTGAGGGAGAGGGGTGCAGAATGGGTGGGGGGAACAAAATAAGCGACTATCGTACTAGGCCTAATGACATTTCAGATAGTGCTGGGGGCACGAAGGAGAGGAAAAAACAAGTAAGGGGAGGGGGGAGGAGACAGACGCGGTTGCTATCATACTAGGTCCAGGGACAATTCTGATAGAGTAAGTGCATGATAGCAAATTCTTTCGAGTCCTCTACTCCACTCAACGTGTTTTCATCAAACTTTGTGCGTTTTCGATTCCGCGAGTTACCAAGTCTCTTTCTCAGATTTTGGTGTTCAAGCGCTGCACCAATTATGGCTCCAAGATGTCGGTGACCAACCCACATGACATCTGCGTGTGGTACCTTGGCACGCGTCACGACACCGATCGGGTGCGCATCGTGTGACAAAATGAAGCCGAAGTCTCTTTGAGAGCTAGCAGCTGAGCTTGAATTGGGCTGACTGCCGTCAAAATCACCAGCGCCGTTAACCGTTCACTCTTCAGAGGCCTAGACGGAGGGGCCCACACCTGACAAGGAGAGTAGACATCGGCGCAAGACGAAGAAAAGGGCCCACTCGCGGAGCCACTCATCTTCGTCGTCCTCTCACAAAAATAAGAGGACACATTGACACGGCTCTGACTCTTCGTCAGAACGGGGTAAGTCGTCGATGGGGCTCACCTCGAAACACATGTGTGTATAGGCGCTATACAAATAAACTATCAATCAATCAATGCTAGTGATGTTCGAGAATGCGGCTGTGGGTGCTGGACAGCCCTCGAAACAGCAGGCCCCAGTGTCTTCAGAAGTGCTCTGTGATCCCAACCTCAAGGTAGCACCGGTACTGACACCACCAGCGTCAGGCAAGCTTTCAGGCTCGACGCCGAAGAAGGCGAGCAAGCCTTTGATGCCAGGACCTTCCCATGAGCCTCAGGGCCTGATCCATCTTGACGTGCCGTCAGCGCCCAAGAATCGGCTGACAGCCACTCCTTCGATGCTGAATGACACACCTTAGATGCCGATCATCGGCAATAGGTCACTCGCCCCGTTTTCTATATCCACATTTTTCGGATCCATGGTGCAGATTTTTGGCACCAATGGCGGGGACGATTATGGTGACCCCATATATTCAGGGGCTGGTGGGGTGGACAAGGCAGGTCTCCTGGCTTTGGCACAAGGCATGCATGATGCCAGTGGGCTAGATACATCTGCGGTTGTTGAATTGCAGCAGACTCAGCCATATGCTCATACCCAAGCCAAATTTAGATCACTTGTGGACAGGGTGGTTGACATTCTGGGACTGAATGCTTCTGCAGTGCTGGCCCAGGGCTATGAGATCACAGATATCTTGGACGAGGGTCCCACCATGGAAAGAAACATGCCACTGAACCCGACTATTGCCATCCCAGTCGCCTCCTTGTGGCAGCGGCCCTGCTCTATCCTACCGGTCAATTCCAATTTGACTAGCAAGTATAGGCCGCCAAGAAGGGATCCATCTTTTCTTTCCTTTCAACTTTCACCAGAGTGTTAGTTGTTCAGGCAGCAACAGGATCAGTCAGGGCAGCTTAATCCGCCTCCAATCTGCCACCTGACAGGAAGGGCAAGAAATTGGGTGCTGTTGCAAAACAGATCTTCTCCTCCGGGAACTTGGCCTTGAAGCCTAGTAATGTTTTCTGCAGCTTTGCAAAAGATTCTTTTGGCCTATGGAAGGTTGTCAGGCATGCAGCCCAGTATATCCCTGAAGAGGAGTTACGGGACGGGTTCATGCAACTTGCTGATGGGAAGGAGGTGATCGGGCATTCCCTGCAAACGGGCCTGGATGTGGTGGACTGCATTGGCCGGTTGATGGGGTTGATGGGGTCAGCCATGGTACTTAGGAGACAGGCCTATCTACGCTCATCTGGGTTTTCCCCTAATGTTGTGAATAGGTTGCTGGACATGCCCTTTGATGGGGGATTCCTCTTCGGACCAAAGGCTGATGACTCCCTGGAGAGGTTCAAACAGTCTAAGCTTGTCTCAAAATTGCTCGGCCTAGCTGTGCAGCCGGCCAAACCTGCTTTCAGCTTTGCACCGGAGACCCAAAGTGATAGCCACAGCAGGCAGAAACACACGCGGTTGTGTTGGAAAACGCTGCAGTTTTTCTTTCCAAGTTTCTCAGGCTCCTCCGAGCCGGAGGAGCCTGAGAAACTTGGAAAGAAAAACCGCAGCGTTTTACAACACAATAACGTTGTATTTATGTTTGCGGCGACCGCAAACATAAATACAACGTTTTTAAAGCTGCGGTTTTATTTCTAAGTTTTCCGGGCTCCTCCAGCCCGGAAAACTTAGAAAAAAACCGCAGCTAGTGCTCATTTTTAAAAAATAAATAAATAGCACTTACCGAGATTCAGCTGCAGCTTTCCTGCTCTGGTCTCCGGTCCCCGTCCTCCGCCAACAGCACTAATGAAGGGAAAGCCACCCAGCGGTAGCTTTTGTTTACTACAGCTGGCTGGCTTTTCCTTTATTAGTGCCGCAAAAGAAAAAGCCAGCACAGGAGGGCCTCCATTTCACAAAATGGATGCGCCCATGTGCTTGCTTTTGCGAATTTTGAGCTTGAATAGCTCAAAATTTTACATAGGAAGTTTTAAAACGGAGAATGCTAGTATTTTTTTTTTTTATGTTGCCTATCTATTTTTTAAATACATTTTTTTACTAGACCATCCCTTTAAGACTTTCAGTACTGGGAGACTTTGTTTCCTTTAGTCCTTTCCAATGTTGCAACTTTTCGGCAACAAGTAACAAGTGTACAATGTACCTTACAGTACAGTGCAGTTGGGTCTAGTCATTTCCAAAGGCCCTGGATATTCTCTAAGGATTTTTTAGGAGAAGTGCATATGTGCCTTGGACAGGGCTGGTGACAGCTTATCATTTTGCATATTTTAAAACCCTTTCTTGCCAGGTAAACCGCGATTACCGTCTTTGGCACAGTTAGGTGGCCTGGCTCCAAAATGGCCACGCCACAAGGTTCTGTGCTTTGGCCATCTTACCCCTTCACCTTCCCCAGGTCGAGCAGACCCGGGCCAGTCCTTATTTGGGCATGCATTTTCCTGCAAAGCGCCAAGCTTTCGCAGGCTTCTGCATGCCTTGTGTGTGTGCCTCCAGGATGTGGGCTGGAACATCTGGTTCCAATACACATGCTGGGTGCCATAGAGTCTGAGGTGCTGTGAATACCCGGGACCACCGTGGTCCGTGATTGGTCCACGTTTGGTATGCCTGTATGTGAGCAGATCTCCCATTGGGTCATCTTCGTTTTGGCGCGAAGGAGATTCTGGATAAGAGAAGGCCCCAAACACCCATACCATGTCGATCTCTGGAGTTCTCACTGAACGAAGGATAGGATCCAAGTATCCTGAAACTAAGAAGCCGAATCGAGGAACCGCTAGTGACCCGCACAAAGGTTTGGCACCCTGAGCCAGCTGTCATCCTGTGGGACACGTCTGCATCTGGTCGTCCTAGAAGGTCTGCGAAGACGCATCGACCTATTGGAATAGTGGGACCAACTATTCTCTGCACCTTCATCAAACCCTGCAAGTAAGTCTTCTTTGAAGTGTCCCTGAGCCAACCAGTCCGCTGACCATCTTTCGCAGACTCTTTGCCCTGATACTGCCGCCGTTTCGAGGAGACACTCGAAACTTGGTATGTCGCTAGCTCTGGGATCACGGCACTCTCACACCGAATTTCATAGACTTGGTGTACCCAGGTCTGGAGTAAAGTGAGTGCACCCGAACCGGAGTATATGTGGTTACCGTGTCGCCCAGCTGTGGTGACAAACTTTGCAGGTGCGCTGCATTTGTGCCCCTCTTACCCCTGAAGCCTGCTGCATTGAAACTGGCCTGATCCATCCACCAGGAGCAGAAAAATTGCCACTGTCCCAGTTGGAAAGCATTGCTGTATATTTGCTGCTGAAATTCGCAGAGCCCACAAAATTCCGGACTTGAACCTGCAACCGAAGTGGACTCGACTGCCGAAGTTTGGTCCGGAATGCGCCAGGGTCGGTGAGTAATTGCAACCCTAACCGGTGGCCCCTAGTGCCTCCATCCATTTTCATGCATGAGTTCCCCCTGAGGTCCCCCCTCCTTTCCACTGCTAGTGCAAACTAGCAAACTATTCTCAACTCTTGGAATCGACTCTGCACTCGAGTGGAGGCCCTCCTCGAATAGTGGGAACCTATTCTTCATCGCCTCACCCACCTTCCTGAGCTGCTACATACCCTTGAAGAGACCCCGTTTTGGCCATCTGCACTACCGGGTGCGCCAGCATTGCAAGTAAATTTGAGCAATAGGCTCCACTCTTCTTAGGGATTGGACTGCCTCTTAGTTAGGAGTGTGTTGGATGCAGAAGGGACTAAAGAATATTTTCACTGCCTGTTTCCTTCCCCTTTTAACTTGTGGACCCATTTTGTGCATTAACCCTATAGACCCCATTGGTCTTGTATATATATATATTTAGATAGGATTGGCTTAAAAGTATTACTTTGATTTGATTTGTGTGTTGAAACTCAAAGGCCTTGAAATAAATGTATTTGTATTTTTAATATATATACACCTGACTGGGAGTGTTTTGTAATGTCCTTTGTTCTGTGTGCTCATTGAGGTCTTTCAGTCACCCTCACCCCTTCTGAGACCTAGTCTTGACCGCCGCCAAGCTACCTTGATTGGTCTGGTCTTGTTCCAAGAAACTAGGCTGGCCTTCTGAACCTCTGCCCAACAGGTCAGAGTTCAGAAATCCGTCTTAACAGGTGTTTCCATGGATTGCCTTTCTCCCGCAGATTCCTCCTCAGATAGATATCCCCTTTACCAGCTCAGCTACTTGGAAAAAACTTCGACAGGGGGCATAGTGAACCTCGACTCGGCCGTTGATCGTCGATCTGCCTTGACTCAGTCATCGATCGTCAGCTCCTTGCTGCTCTTGGGGAACGATATGAAATGATAGTTTATGATATGATATGATATAATAGTTTATTTATATAGTGCCTATACACAATGTGTTTCAAAGCGCTTCAAGGCAAGGGAGGGAACAAGGGAAAATACAATGACATTCTTACAGGCAATGAACAGTAAGGATCTGAAATTAACTATCGTACTTGGCCTGACGACATTTCAGATAGTGCAAGAGCTAAGACATAGATAAGGAAGGGAGGGGGAGTGTGGGAAGGAAATGGAAACAGACAGGTGACTACCATACTAGGCCTGACGACATTCCTGGGAGAGCCGGAGAAAACAAAAGGTGAGGGAGAGGGGTGCAGAATGGGTGGGGGGAACAAAATAAGCGACTATCGTACTAGGCCTAATGACATTTCAGATAGTGCTGGGGGCACGAGGGAGAGGAAAAAACAAGTAAGGGGAGGGGGGAGGAGACAGACGCGGTTGCTATCATACTAGGTCCAGGGACAATTCTGATAGAGTAAGTGCATGATAGCAAATTCTTTCGAGTCCTCTACTCCAATCAACGTTTTTTCATCAAACTTTGTGCGTTTTCGATTCCGCGAGTTACCAAGTCTCTTTCTCAGATTTTGGTGTTCAAGCGCTGCACCAATTATGGCTCCAAGATGTCGGTGACCAACCCACATGACATCTGCGTGTGGTGCCTCGGCACGCGTCACGACACCGATCGGGTGCGCATCGTGTGACAAAATGAAGCCGAAGTCTCTTTGAGAGCTAGCAGTTAAGCTTGAATTGGGCTGACTGCCGTCAAAATCACCAGCGCCGTTGACCGTTCACTCTTCAGAGGCCTAGACGGAGGGGCCCACACCTGACAAGGAGAGTAGACATCGGCGCAAGACGAAGAAAAGGGCCCACTCGCGGAGCCACTCATCTTCGTCATCCTCTCACAAGAATAAGAGGACACATTGACACGGCTCTGACTCTTCGTCAGAACGGGGTAAGTCGTTGACGGGGCTCACCTCGAAACACATGTGTGTATAGGCGCTATACAAATAAACTATCAATCAATCAATGCTAGTGATGTTCGAGAATGCGGCTGTGGGTGCTGGACAGCTCTCAAAACGGCAGGCCCCAGTGTCTTCAGAAGTGCTCTGTGATCCCAACCTCAAGGTAGCACCGGTACTGACACCACCAGCGTCAGGCGAGCTTTCAGGCTCGACGCCGAAGAAGGCGAGCAAGCCTTTGATGCCAGGACCTTCCCATGAGCCTCAGGGCCTGATCCATCTTGACGTGCCGTCAGCGCCCAACGATCGGCTGACAGCCACTCCTTCGATGCTGAATGACACACCTTAGATGCCGATCATCGGCAATAGGTCACTCGACCCGTTTTCTATATCCACATTTTTCGGATCCATGGTGCAGATTTTTGGCACCAATGGCGGGGACGATTATGGTGACCCCATATATTCAGGGGTTGGTGGGGTGGACAAGGCAGGTCTCCTAGCTTTGGCACAAGGCATGCATGATGCCAGTGGGCTAGATACATCTGCGGTTGTTGAATTGCAGCAGACTCAGCCATATGCTCATACCCAAGCCAAATATAGATCACTTGTGGACAGGGTGGTTGACATTCTGGGACTGAATGCTTCTGCAGTGCTGGCCCAGGGCTATGGGATCACAGATATCTTGGACGAGGGTCCCACCATGGAAAGAAACATGCCACTGAACCCGACTATTGCCATCCCAGTCGCCTCCTTGTGGCAGCGGCCCTGCTCTATCCTACCGGTCAATTCCAATTTGACTAGCAAGTATAGGCCGCCAAGAAAGGATCCATCTTTTCTTTCCTTTCACCTTTCACCAGAGTGTTAGTTGTTCAGGCAGCAACAGGATCAGTCAGGGCAGCTTAATCCGCCTCCAATCTGCCACCTGACAGGAAGGGCAAGAAATTGGGTGCTGTTGCAAAACAGATCTTCTCCTCCGGGAACTTGGCCTTGAAGCCTAGTAATGTTTTCTGCAGCTTTGCAAAAGATTCTTTTGGCCTATGGAAGGTTGTCAGGCATGCAGCCCAGTATATCCCTGAAGAGGAGTTACGGGACGGGTTCATGCAACTTTCTGATGGGAAGGAGGTGACCGGGCATTCCCTGCAAACGGGCCTGGATGTGGTGGACTACATTGGCCAGTTGATGGGGTTGATGGGGTCAGCCATGGTACTTAGGAGACAGGCCTATCTACGCTCATCTGGGTTTTCCCTTAATGTTGTGAATAGGTTGCTGGACATGCCCTTTGATGGGGGATTCCTCTTCGGACCAAAGGCTGATGACTCCCTGGAGAGGTTCAAACAGTCTAAGCTTGTCTCAAAATTGCTCGGCCTAGCTGTGCAGCCGGCCAAACCTGCTTTCAGCTTTGCTTCTAGGAGCAAAGGTTACAGGTACTACGTCCCTTATGACAGGAAAGTGCAGCTCCCACATGGCAGGCAGGGGCAGAAGTGTTTCCCGTGCTCCAGAAGAGGTAGGTGTGCTTCCAGAGGCCAGCAGGCAGTGGCAGCAGTGGCAGGGGTGGCTCTGTCCTCAAAGCTGCTTTAATTTTCCCCTTTCACAACTTAACTGTTGGAGGTCAACTGTTCGAGCGTTGGCACCAATGGCAGGAGATTACCTTCGACACTTGGGCCCTGGAGCTTGTGCAGTGGGGTTATTGTCTGCCCTTTTAAGAAAACCTCAGAGCAGACCCCCACCTCCTCCATGCCAACCAGAACAGGAGCTCCAGAAAGAACTGTGAGCCCTGTTGTTGAATGGTGCTTTGGAAGAGGTACCGCCTGAGCAGAGAGGATCCTGGTAATATGGTCCCGGTATTTCCTGGTACCCAAGAAGGGGGAGGTCTCCATCCTATCTTGGACCTCAGGGCCTTGAACAAGTTCCTGAGGAAAGACAAATTCAAGATGGTGACGTTGAGAGAGATTCTTCACGCTCTTTAGTTCTCACAGGAGGTTCCTGAGGTTCCTCATAGGGGACAAGCACTATCATCTCTGAAGGGGAAGCATATCCTGATCTTGATGATAAACACAGTGGCCATGTACTACCTGAACAAGCAGGGTGGTGTGTGCTTCCTCCCCCTCTGCAGATAGGCGATGCAGATGTGGCTCTGGCTATTGGAGAACCAGGTCTCGCCAGTCCATCTGGTGGGGACAGAGAACAGTTTGGTGGATGCTCTGAGCAGGCAGAGCATGGTCTCACATGAGTGGGAAGTGTGCCAGGAGGATGTCTTCTCTCTCTGGGTTACTCTGAGACACCTGAAGGTGTCTCACCCACAAGTCCCCGGGGATCTGTCATCCAGGTGGCGAGGACATGGCCATCACTTTTGTATCCTGTTCCTGGCGGTGGACCAGTGCGGAAGGATCACCTGGGTGAGAGATCTTCGGAGAGTGGGACAACAGATGGTGAGACGCGGTATCTCCTTTCCTGTAACACCTTTACCCCATCCTACCAGGTAGGATACCTAGGAACTCTACCCACCCCCCTTTTAGAACACAAACACTTTCACAGGGACAACCCGCTATGGGAGAAAACAGACTAACACCCAAGCAGTATACCTGACATGTCCCAATACAATGGTCAGGGGAGGCCAGGCAATTACTAACCATCACACACACCTGACTCCCATTAAGCTTTACCACACAGATAAAAGGCGAAGCATGAGAGCACACTCAGAGCGAGGCAAAGCACACGAGTAAACAGCAGTTTTGAGACAGAAGTTGAATGAGAGATGAAGGACGGCGAAACAGAAGGGGATCGCAAGGAGGCAAGTTCCATTGACCTTTTCGACAAGGAACCGTTACTTTCCAGAGTTCTCGAGATTAGAAAGCATAAGACCAGGAAACCAGACTGAAGAATCCTGCATATTATGTTGGAGATACCTAGGGCCCTCGCGAGTCAATAATCAAGGTGGCGAGAAGCAGCAGCAGTCACTGTGATGCCGTCCTTGGCTCCAAGAACAATGCAGCATCAGTGAAATCAATACAACCGGTGAGTTGGGGAGACCGATACAAGACCGGTCTGTGTTGAAGCCAAGGTTGCAAGCAGCAACATTGTATGGTGACCGCTGGAACGAACATTGTTAAAACGTGTGTGATAAAAGACACAAGTAAAGTTGAACTGCTGATGAGTGATTGAACTTTGAAACCAAGATACAATAACTTTAACAGACTGGTCCGGCACCGCGTGGGTGCTCAATCGAAGGTCTATGTAAGGTATCCAGCTGAGAAGTGGCATAAGTGAAAGTTGAAAGAGTTGTATGTCTACAAAGAATTCTGAAGCAAAATGGTCCTGAGACGGGCCGAGCAAAATCCTGCACTCAGTCGAAAGTCTTTGATTTTGATAAAAAGTAAAGGAAGTTTGGAAAGTAGAAAAATTGGTCAGAGCACGACAAAGGGAGACTAACTGAAGGTTGTGTTAAGGTGGAACTGAGCCCGGCGGAGGGAGACCCGAAGTGAATAGTGAATCACCCGAGAAACTGTATATATGTGAAATCTTAAGAAGGAAGGAACTTTAATATTTGTTTGTTGCATCAGGCCCTTCTGGAATAAGAGACATAGAATAACAAAGAGACTTTGGCAAAGAAGGCCTGATACTGAAGTTTTGAACTGCATCCTCATGCTAGAGAAGCCAGAGACTGTACTAAGCTCGAGTATGCCGCCTTGTCCTGTGCTGAAAACGTGGGGAAAGGGAGCCAACAGCTCAGAGATCCTGACATGTCATTTCTTGAACACTTTTCTTTTGCATAACATTGTTACCTATACTATTTGTATTTAGAGGTAAGGAATGGCAGTAGGTTTATTAGTATAGGCCCTTTTATTTTGACAAGACACTGCTCGGACTGCATTATTATTATTTGATGGTCGTAGCTTGCTCTCATCTATAGATTTAGAATTAGATAGGTGTTTTTCAAACCCAATTGAAGTTCACTAAACACCCTTGAACTGTGATCACGTGTGTCTGTCTTACTGCTTGATACCATGCCTTCCTTATAGTACCCCAACAGTGGGTCTGTTTGGCTTGAAGTCCAACAGGAAGTGAAGACAGTTTTGCTAGAGGGTATTCCCAGCGAACGGGGCGCTACGGGACGCGTTCCTGGTGGATTGGACCTTCCCTCTCCATTACACCTTCCCTCAATTTTCATCATCCCGTGAGTTGTCAGGAGGTTGAGGAGGTTTAGAGCAACCATGGTCTTGATTGCCCCGGATTGGGCGAGGAGGACATGGTTCTCGGACCTTCTGGATCTGACCATCTGCCCACCTCTCCGGTTGCCTCGCCGTCCGGATCTCCAACCCAGTCGGAAGGTCAGGTGCTCCACCCAAACCCGGAATCCCTAAACCTACATGCGTGGCTCTTGGAAGGATGAGATATGACTGGGATCTCTCTGGGGATGTGCTAGAACTGTTGCTGGTTGTATGCAGACCATCTACAAGATCTCTGTATGCATTCAGGTGGAGAAGATTTGAGGATTGGTGAAGGGAACGTGAGGTTGACCCTTTCTCTTGCCCCACCACTACAGTGATGGAGTTCCTTCTGTCACTGGCCTCAGCGGGCCTTCAGGTTACCACTGTCAAGGATATTTGGTGGCTTTGTCTGTGTTCAAGACGTCTCTGGATCAAGGTCCTTTTTTCACATTCACGGTTATAGCCCAATTCCTGAAGGGCCTTGTGAATAAGTTCTGCCTTTTCTTTTTGTTCTCCTAGATTGGGATTTGAACCTGGTTCTCACCTTTCTGATGCCTCGGTTTTAGCCCTTGCACGCTTGTTCTTTGGGGCTGTTTACATTGAAAATAGTATTTTTGGTTTCCATCACTCGGCCGGGCGGGTCAACGAGTTGCAGGCCCTTAACTGCAAACCTCAATTTCTGCGTTTTTTCCACAAAAAGGTTTAGCTTAAGGTCAGACCGGGATTTTTACGAAAGGTGGTGTCCGAATTCCATCTGTTCTACCCACCTTTGCCCCCCTCCAAAGAGGAGGAGTGTTTCCACCAGTTGGACCCAAAACGGGCCTTAAGTTTCTATGTTGCAAGGACTGCCTGTGTTCTAGCTACCTCCGCACCCCTCCAAGAAGGAGGAGCGTTTCCAACGGTTGGACCCAAAACGGGCCTTAAGTTTTTATGTGGCAAGGACTGCGGAATATAAGAAAACAGACCATTTGTTTGTAGCCTTCTCCTTGTCCATAAAAGGTCTGGCTGTAACCAATCAGGCTCTCTTGTGATGGATCATATTATGTATCGTGTAATGCTACAAATCCGCATGCAAAGAGTTGCCTCCTGTCGGGCGGCAACCGTGTCCTCTCTCCATACTTTTATGAGTCACTATAGATTGGACATCGGCCGTGGAGCTGACACTCGCTTTTTTGTAGGGCAGTGCTACAAAACCTTTTGCTGTGAACTTTCTGCCCGCCTCCATTGTTCCACTGCTTTGGGAGTTTTATCTGATGAGGAATCTGCGGGAGAAAGACAATCCATCGAAGGAGAAATTGCTCACCATAATGTTCTTTCTATGGATTCTTCTTCTGCAGGTTCCTCATCAGCCCTCCATCCATCCTTTTCTCGGGAGAGGGGAGTCTTAGTGAAGGTCCTAAAATTGGTTGCTTTTCTGGCTAGCAAGCCGCATGTTTCTCTCATACTCTTGCTAATTCTGCGTATCCCTGCACCGGCCGAGCGCAAGGTGGGAGGGAAAGGCTGGAACTGCGGTATGGGGCGTAGTCACGCAGTCTATATATGACGCCTGACGCCATGTCCGGAGCTGATGATCGAGCACCGAGTCAAGGCGGATTGCGATCGACGGCTGAGTCGAGGTCCACTACACCCCCCCCCCCGTCAAGGTTTTTCCAAGCAGCTGAGCTGGAAGGGGATATCTATCTGATGAGGAATCTGCAGGAGAAAAATCCATAGAAAGAACAATATGGGGAGTAATTTCTCCTTTTCACTTCTGTACATCCTTTGCCCATCAAGAAAGAGGTCATACATTTTCCCCCATCAGAATGGGGAACGAACGACGAGGACGGAGAAACGAGGGTCCATCAGCTTCCATTCCTGCAGCTACCAGCATAAGGACTTTACCTTTGATTCTGCTTTGGGGGAAGGTAGTATAAGCACACAGAAGAGTAATCAAGCACTACTTCAAATGCCTGAGTGCTACATGTAGTGTCCCAGGGATACTGCCTCCCTTTCATACATTGCGCCCCTTAGCGCCATAACCCTCCTCTCTCTGGGCCTTTGGGCCCTCTGTTTTTGCAGGATATTACTTTTTTTCTGAAAAAAGCAGCCATTGAGCTAATTCCCATCTCAGAAAGGGTCAAGGGTTGGTACTCTCGTAATTTCCTAGTGCCAAAGATGGAAGGGTGCTTGCACATCATCTTGGATTTGAGGCTGGTGAACACATTTCTTCGGAAGGACTAGTTCAGCATGGTCAGTCTAGTCCAAATTCTCCAAGCTATCCAGTCACAGGATTGGTTTGTGTTACTGGGCTGGCTGGATGTGCTCATACACATGGCTCAGAAATAACCATATATTAGCGATTGGAAAGTTATGGTATTTTGTTTTACTAATGTTATTTATCGAGGGCGGACATCGCTTCGAGAAGCAACAGTGTGCTTTACAGCAGTATACAATACAGATACATAACTGAGTGCTTTTCAGATGTATACAACAGTACAAATGCATAACGGAGACCTTTTCGGAGGTAACAACAGAACAGGGGGTGGGATACAGAGCGGCACACAGGAGGGGTACAGCTGTACGCAGGTGGCCGGGAGGAGAAGTGCGGGCGGCGTTTAGCGAATCAGGTGACGTGAGGGGTGATGTTATGGCCTAGATGTTGAGGAGATATTCTTTGAAGAGGTGGGTCTTGAGTTCTTTTCTGAATTGTAGGAGTGTGGGGCGAGTCTGATGCTGACGAGGAGGAGGTTCCATAGTCTCATAGGTAGGTAGAGAAGGCTTGTTTTCTGGTCCTTTTTTTTTGCAGCGGCTGATTTCAAGTCTGCATGTGTCCTGGCTCCCGTTGGTGGTGCATTGTCTGCCGGGGATGGTGAGGTTCTCCAGAAGTTAGCTGGGTGACTGTTAAGATGGATTTCGGAACTATGATCTGGTGGGCAGAGGTTCAGAAGGCCAGCCTACTTTCTTGGAACAGGGTAACCTTCTGGACAAGCCAGACCAATCAAGGTAGCATTGGCGGCGGTCAAGACTAGGTCTCAGGAGGGGTGAGGGTGACTGAAGGACCTCAATGAGCACACAGAGAAAAGGACACTTACAAATGACTCCCAGTCAGGTGTAGATATATTAAAAATAAAAATACATTTATTTCAAGGCCTTTGAGTTTCAGCACACAACTAAAATCACAGTAATACTTCTAAGCCGACACAATCATATCAATATACATATATACAAGACCAATGGGGTCTAAAGGATTAATGCACGAAATGGGTCCATAACCTAAAAGGGGAAGGAAACAGGCATTGCAAATAGTCTTTAGTCCCTTCTGCATCAAACACAATCATAACTGAAAAGCAGCCCAATCCCTAAGAAGAGTGGAGCCTATTGCTCAAATGTACCTGCGATGCTGGTGCATGCGGTAATGCTGATGGGCTAAACAGGGTCTTCTTCAGGGGTCAGTAGCAGCTCAGTAAGGTGGGTGAGGTGATGCAGAATAAATTCCCACTATTCGTGGAGGGTCTTCCCAACAGGGCAGAGTAGGTTCCGGAGTATGAGAATAGTTCGCTAGTTCGCACTAGCAGTGGAAAGGAGAGGGGCTCTCAGGGGCCACTTGTGCGTAAAAATGGATGGATGCGCTAGGGGCCACCGGTTAGGGTTGCAATTACTCACCGACCCCGGCGCTCTCCGGACCAAACTTCAGCAGTCGAGCCCATTTCAGTTGCAGGTTCAAATACGGCAATCTCGCGGCTCTGCGGCTTTCAGCGACAAAAACACTGTGTTGATTCCCAAATGGGACAGTGGCGATTTCTCCGCTCCTGGTGGATGGATCAGGCCAGTTCTGCGGTAGCAGGCTTCAGGGCACAGAGGACCACAGCTGCAATGAACTTGCAAAGTTCGTCACCACAGCTGGGCAACACGGCGACCGCATATTCTCAGTTTCGGGCGCACTCACTTAACTCCAGACCTGGGAATGCCAAGTGTAACAAAATTCGGTGTGAGAGTGCCGTGAACACTGAGCATGCAATGTACCAAGTTTCAAGGACCTCCTCCAAATGACGGCAATATCAGGGCAAAGGTCCTGCGGAAGCTGGTCAGCCCACTGTTCGCCCAGGGACGCTTCCGAAAAGGCTTACTTGCAGGTTTTGATGAAGGTGCAGAGAATAGTTGGTCCCACTATTTCAATGGATCAAAGTGTCTTCGCAGACCTTCTAGGACGACCAGATGCAGTGGGGGCCCACATGACGACAGCAGATTCAGGGTGCCAAACCTTCTAGCAGGTCACCAGCAGTTCCTCGACTCAGCTTCTTAATTTCAGGATACTTGGATCCTATCCTTTGTTCAGTGAGAACTCCAGAGATCGACATGGTATGGGTGTTTGGAGCCCTCCCTTATCCAAAATCTCCTTCGCGCCAAAATGAAGAGGACCCAATGGGAGATCTGCTCACATACAGGCATACCATACGTGGATCAATCATGGACCACGGTGGTCCCAAGCATTCACAGCACACCAGACTCTCTGGCACCCAGGATGTGTATTGGATTTAGACAGTCCAGCCCATATCCTCGGGGTGCACACTCAAGGTATGCAGAAGCTCTCAAAAGCTTGGCACTTTGTGGGAAAATGCATGCCCAAATAAGGACTGACCCGGGTCAGCTCGACCTGGGGAAGGTGATGGGGCAAGATGGCCAAAGGACAGGACAAAGAACCTGGCAGCGGGGCCATTTTGGAGCCAGGCCACCTAACCATGGCAAACGTGGTACCGTTTACCTGGCAGTATAGGGTTAAAAATACACTAAAAGATAAACTGCCACCTGTCCAAGGCACATCTGCACTTCTCCTAAAAAATCCTTTGAGAGTAACCATGGTCTTTAGAAATGACAGGAAGACCCAAGTACACTGTACTGTAAGGTACTTTGTGCACTTGCAAAATGTTGCAGAAAAGTTGCAACATTGGCAAGGACTAAGGGAACCAAAGTCTCCCAGTACTGACTGTCTTTAAGGGCATGTCAGTTTCCCCTTAACAAAGTGAGCGAAAACCCCAGAGGAGTGCAGCAGAAGACTGTGCTCCTCTGGTAAAGTCAGACTATGGTTTTTACACAAAGCAACATGTTGGGGGGTACACAACTGGAGGGAAACTTACACATGGAATGGAAATCTTTCTTAACAGTGACTTGAGGGAGACTACCTTATAGATGATGCCGGTAAGACAGCACAGCGGGTTGAGTGCTTGCTGCTGCAATCTGAGTGTGATCTGCAGGTTGCAGGTTCGAATTCCGGCAAGGCCAACTCAGCCTTTCATCCTTCCGAGGTCGATAAATGAGTACCAATTTCGGTTGGGTGATATTGTATGTAAATATCTGCTTTATAAAGCGCTTTGGATTAAGGCGCTAACACATCATTATCATTATGATGCAGCAAGACTTGAAGGTGATTTGTGCATGCAGTGGGAGCCAGTGAAGGTCGATGAGGGCCTGAGTGATGGGTCGTATCTGCGTAGACCCTTCATGAGGTGTGCGGCCGTGTATAGGACACTTCTCAGGGGCACAAGTGAGGATGATGGGAGACCTTCGAGGAGTGCATTGCCCTCATCTAGGCGGGATAGGACCAGTGCTTGAACAGTGGATCTAAAGCTGTCCCGAGGGAGGAAGGGCTTGACCTTTTGCAGGAGGGAGAGGTGATACCAATCTGTATGAGGTTTCCTATCTATGTATGTCTTGAAGGAAAGGTGTTTGTCGATGTGAAACCAGAGGGACTTGGCGAAAGAGGTGAGCTCAGGTGTGAATCCCTCAGAGTTTATGGATGATAGCCAGGTCTGTATGTTGGGTGTTCAGTGTTGTTGGTGAGTAGGAATTTGGTTTTGAAGGGGTTTAGCTTCACGTATGCACTGATCATCCAAGACTGGATCAGTGAGAGGCAGGTTTTGAGCCTATGGATGTCCTTGATGGAGTTCAACGTTCAACTGCCAGTTTAGGGTTCTTCCTTTTGTCCTTACTTCAGCTCAGGGGTTGTTCATCAAGCTGCTGGCAGTAGTGACTGCTTGTTTGACGAGGGAAAAAATTGATGTCTTCCCTACCTGGATGACTGGCTCCTCCAGTTCTCAAGCCAACATCTACACATCATTGATGCAGTCCACGACAGCTGCTCAGGATGTGCTTTCCCTCCAAAGGACAGGATTTCAGCATCCAGCAAATGGCCAACATCTTCCAGGACCAAGAACAGTGAACATTCCACCAATTGTAAGCGCAGTCAGTGATCAAAAAAGTTGAAAACTTAAAGTACTGAGACACATAACGTGACACATCACGTTATCCTTATTCTTACTAACTGAGCGTTGTATTCTTTATGTTTTTGGGTTTGATGACGCTGTCAACCTCTGGTGGCACTAGATTTCTGGTGGTGAACGATGTGCTTTAAGGGACCAATTCCCATATATATTTTTGAAGATATATTAGTGCTTCATATTGGACTTTTGGTGGTGACTGATGTTTTTTACTCTAACATTCTCATTGTTAACTCTAATCATAACATCATCTCTAAAAATGTGAGTTTTTGAATATAGTTTCTGGTCTGCCATTTTTTCTCTCTCTTTTTTTCTCTTTACATGTACCAATGGTGATGTGATTCCTGTTAATCTTTTGTTTATCTGGTTTTGGTAATGTATTTACAATGGATTATTATTATTTTTGTGTGCATTTCATTGCATTTACCATTTGTCATTATTGAATTAACTTTCTTTTTGCCCTGAAATACTTCACCTTTTCCTATTTGGGGACTTGGTGATATGCAATGTGGTCAATATATTCATGTAACTGTTTTGTATCATTTATCATGAGCAGAGCTTTGCCTTGAGAAAGACCTGTGGAGGTCAAAACACGTGTTGGCACAGAACTCTGACTCCTTGAATATGGACATTAAATATTCAATTTTACATTTGAGTTCTTTCTATAAGTGACTTTATCAAGGATCTCGCTACTTCAAGTCTCAGTACTTTAAGTTTTCAACTTTTTTGATCACTCGCTGTGCTTACAATTGGTGGAATTTTCACTGTTCTTTCTCTTCGATAGTAGGTACTGAGGTGCTTACTATTTCACCACAGGGCTGCAGCCAGCCGTAGCACAATATTAGCAAGTTCACATATAATCTAATTGCTCAAGCGCTTCCATCTCCTTGCATACCTCAATAACTTTGTTTAACTCTTCTGAGCCAGGTGGGGCTTTCTGAGCTTTATTTAACAGTCTAGAAATACCTAATATGCCTGAATATATAGTCAGTCGAGAAAAGGGATAAGGTAGCATTGTTTTCCCCGAAAGGCACACCAGGTAATGCTTTTACTGGTACGAACGCACAATCTGAAACTCTAGCCAATAAATTTTACAAATTGGAAAGACTGGCCAAACGGGAAACCAATAAATATTGGGAGAAAGCCTCATTGGCTAACTATCTGGAGCATAAGATGATACCGAGGGGATTACGTATCCTCATTTTTCCAGATTTTACTGATAATGCGGATCAGGACCTTGCACAAGAATGGGAGGAAAATCTCACAGCGAGTTCAGAAAAAATGTTGAAACTATTAATCACTCACGCAGAACATGAACACAAACGGGTTTCTGTACAAATTGAGACCTTACACAAAGAAATAGATGACATGCCAAATCCAGTGGCTGTCAAAAAGAAGAACTTTGATAAAATGTACACCATTTTAAAAGATTATCAAGATGAAATTAAAATTTGCAAGTTCCGTAAATTCTTTCGTGATGAGAGACTATAGGAATGATCGAGTGTATACATTTCAGCCTAAATTTGACAAAGATAATATTGGTCCATCAGACATTACGCCTACAGGAACTCCAGTTTCATCTGAGGTTGATTCCGAAGATGAACCATCCACTGCAACTGCAGGATCAGTGGGAGAGCAGCCTACCCCTTCCTTTACACATCGCAGAAGAGGCTTTATGGCAAAAATTAAAAGGCATAAAAAGGGGAATTTTTCCAATTATAACTCTACCTCAAACAAACATGTAAGATTTTCTATCCCTTTAGGACGAGCTATTGCAACACCGACCACATCATCAGAGGAAGAAGAGGAAGAGGATCTAGGAGTAGATACAGGGCAAAATGGAAACAGACGGCTAACGAGAGCCAGTCTGAGGAACCTTCAATCAAAATCTATACTGAAAACTTAGTTCACAATCTCTCTTCAAAAGTACTTACCCCAGTTGAATTGTCTGTTTTGAATAAAGGTTTGTCCTTTGCACCAAGCCGTAAGCCTGATCTTATTGATTTTCAAATATCAGATTGATTTCAGATCTTTTTACATTCATACGGAAGCTGAAGCTCAAAAAATTCTTTCACACACAGGTGCAACAGTATAAACCTAAGAGTATCTCTATTCCGCCTAGTCAGCTTACTATATCAGACATCGAGGATACTACTCTGCTCTTGTCTTTAGCAGCTGATACTGGTTGTCATGTTAGCCAATTGCAACAGGACCTGGGTATTCACCAGTTGAACCTACCACTACCGGAACATAAAAGGGCTTCTAAATTCATTCCAGCATCACAGAATGAAAATATTATAGATACATTTCACAAGGCAGTTACACATGATCTGCACCATCTTTTGGATCATCCCAAGAAAATGTCGGAGCACTATAACAATCTTTTAGTTAGTGAACGGAAAGCTCTTACCTCTTTAATGAATGATTCAGATATAGTCATAAAAGAAGCTGATAAAGGCGGTAATATAGTAATTTTAAATAGAGCTGATTACATCAAAATGGCTGAAGATCACTTGACCACTCCAGGTTGTTACAGATTGCTATCCGGTAATCCAACCTCTCAAACATTTCTCAAACTATTACACCTAATTCAAAACTGGCACTCACAGGGACTTATTTCTGATGATGAGAAACAGTACTTATATCGGCCCAGTCCAGTTATGCCAACTATGTATTTTTTACCTAAGATTCACAAAGAGTTTCAACAATTGCCACAAGTTAGACCCATTGTAAGTGGTATAGGGTGGGCAACAGAAGGCCTGTCCCAGTATATTGATACTGCAATCAAAGATTTGGTTACCACATTACCCGCTTATCTACGAGATACTATACACACTTTGCAGTTACTATCTTCTTTGCAATGGTCAGATAATTATTTGTTAGCAAGCTTTGATGTTAAATCTCTTTACACTGCTATACAACATAACCTTGCACTTGAAACTATAGATTTCTCTTTCCGGAACCATTCAGCATCCTTCTCACAACATATTTCCATGATCAAAGAATTTTTGGCATTTACGTTGGAACATAATCAGTTTGTGTTTAATGGTTGTTACTATGTCCAAACCAGGGGAGTGGCTATGGGAGCCAAGTACGCTCCTTCACTTGCAAATTTGTTTATGGGTAACTTTGAACAACATTACATTTATAACTCACACAAATTTGCAGATAATATTGTCATATGGAAGCGGTACATTGATGTTTTATTGATTTGGAATGGTACGACTGATAATTTGCAAGAATTTTCTGATTACCTCAACAATAATAATTTTGGAATTTAATTTGTTGGGCATGTCAGCCCTAATAGAATTGAATTTTTGGACCTCATTATTAGTATTTCTGATTGCCAGATACGCACACAGACCTTTAGAAAACCTACAGCTGTCAATTCTATCTTACATGCTGCAAGTTGTCATAAACGCTCAGTAATAGATAATATTCCCTTTGGGGAATTCCATCGAGCTCGCAGGAATTGCAGTGTCACAACAGATTTTATTGATGAATGTGGTCACATTGTTGAAAGGTTCCAGAATAGAGGATATTCGGTCAAAAGCATTAGACAAGGTATGCAACGGGCTAGTAGCATACCACGAGAGGACGCTCTCTGTGCTTTAAAGCCGTCTAAACCCAAAAGTTTTTCGGATGTATGTATTATTACAAAATATGTTCAAAACTCAGATATGCTATATGGTGTGTTAGCCAAACACTGGCATTTACTTCAACTTGATCCGGACATTTGTCCATATATTTCTCACAAACCTAAATTTATTTTCACTCGCAATCAGACACTTAAAGATTACTTATGTCCTTCCTTTTTAGCTCCCTCATTTAATTCGGGAGAGTCTGCCACTTGGCTACCCCCTAAACCTAAGGGTTTTTTCCGATGTGGGAAATGTAACTACTGTAAGCATGCCATTAGCTCAGATTGTTTTGTGTGTCATAATGGTTTATCTGTACAAATACGTGACTTTATGAACTGTAAAACAAAATTTGTGGTTTATGCAATTCTCTGTATTTGTGGTAAAGTATATGTAGGCTCAACAATTAGGGAAGTGAGAATACGTATTCGAGAACATTTAGCCAGTCTTAATAAGCCTGATTGCAAATTGCCATTATCCATCCACTGGCAAGAACATCATCAGATGGACAATGTAAGAGATCTTCAGTTTATTGGTTTAATGCAAGCGCGACCGCACCCTAGAGGTGGGGATCGCCTTGCCCTCGTAAGGCAATTGGAGGCACGCACTATTTGTAAACTGCGTTGCACCACCTTGGGTTTGAACAGTGACACCGAATTTCATGTATTCTTGTAGGAGGGCGGTAGGGTGGGACAGCCTTTTCAATCTTGAATGCTTATGATAATAATAATGGCACGTCTGTCGCCACTGTAGATCTGGGAGATCCGGGGGCGTGAGTGTACCACACCTGTTGGTTTAATACACCACACAGATTCAAGTTCCTCTACCATACACGTTATTTATTCATCATTGGGACCCAGAGGGTTTCTGATATACTTGTATGCCCATTTCAGGTTATAATGATTGGTGTACTCGAATACGTGCACCAATATCTCCTTATTAATAATCTAACCAATACCTTTCATTTATAAGAATGACATTTTACATATTCTGTATCATATAGACTTAGTAATCCTAATTGTTCTATTAACGTTATGTTTACACTTGGCCAAATGTACTCTGCTATTTTCGTATATTTACATTTCTGTGTCGGGTCACGAGGAGAGATCACGTGACCTGTTTTTAGCGAGTGTCATGTGCTCGCCAGGTCCTTTTTTCTAATACCCACACGGATACGAGTGTGGGTAACACTATACGCGGCTCGTATTATTCACATCACGTATTGATTTAGTAATCATATCTGTCCTAATAGCTAGGTTCTGTCTATAGACTTCGTTGTCTGCATACATATTATGTTTACGTTCGGCTAAATGTACTCTGCTATTTTGCATTTCTGTGTCGGGTCACGAGGAGAGATCATGTGAGCTGTTTTTAGCGAGTGTCATGTGCTCGCCAGGTCCCTTTTTCTATTTTAACCCACACGGATACGAGTGTGGGCTAACATTGTACGTGGCTCGTACTATTCACATCACAGACGGTAGCATAATTGGGTAAGTTTGTTTTTGCTTTTACTATGTTTAGGTAATGGCTCTAAGGTTCAAAGTTTATTATTTAGCTCATCAGTAATTCGGTTCATTTATTACTTTAGGTCATGCCATTCTGAGGCTTTAATGATTCGGATTCATTGGAGTGTTTAAATACGATTCAACGCATATTTTACTTTTCCTATATTGGCAGAACAACGTGTCTATGAGGTACGCGTTCATTTATATTATGACATTTCCAGTGGAGCATTTGGAATTGATCATCTTTATGAGATTAATGTTTCATTATATCACACATAGGACATGAATATCTTTGAAGTGGAAAAACATCAGAGTATTTTTGGAAATAGGTAACGTATGAGAAAAACCTAAAACTCGAGTAACTAACCCTTTGTTTTATATGCATCAGGCACTGCTTGTGCTCACGAATACTATCACATATAATTGAGTATAATCTGCAAATACACATCACGTTATCCTTATTCTTACTAACTGAGCGTTGGATTCTTTATGTTTTTGGGTGTGGTGACGCTGACATCCTCTGGTGGCACTAGATTTCTGGTGGTGACCGATGTGCTTTAAGGGACCAATTCCCATATATATTTTTGAAGATATATTAGTGCTTCATATTGGACTTTTGGTGGTGACTGATGTTTTTTACTCTAACATTCTCATTGTTTTTTTTTATAAAACATTTTATTTTCATTTAGTCATAACATAGACATGATAGGCCAAAACCAAAAGAGAGGCGCAAAAGAAAGAAAAGAGAAAGGAGAAAAGAGAAAAAAGAGGCAGCTACATCAGATGAGGCCCACATGACCCATTCAGCAGTAGTAGTATATCATTACCGTTCACAGGGGACACACCTGCAATTCACAGTGTAAATATTCAAAAGGGCATCTCTCAAGGCCACACGCCTCAAGGCCCTCCCTCCTCCCATGCCGCCCATATTTTAGAGGCTTTGTTGGGACAGCCTCTTGCATTATAGACCCGTCTTTCAAACATAGCACATGTGTCCATGTCTATCGCCCATTGCTCCATCGTCGGAGATTCGGGGACTCCCCATTTTTGTGCAATGTTCCGCTTCATCAGGGCCGTCGCCGTATGCAATAAGAGTTCTCCCCATTTATTCAGTTCATTCTCCCCTGGCGCTCCCAGGATTAGGACCTTCGGGTCAAGTTCTATTGAAGTGGAGAGTATCCGGGTCAGTTCCCGACAACAGGCCCCCCAGAAAGTTCGGATGCGGGGACAGGACCACAGAATGTGAAAGAAGGTCCCCTCCTCGTTCCCACATCTAAGACAATTCGGGTTTGTTGCCCTCTTCCATCCAAACAGTGCAGTTCTAGGATAATACACTCTATGTAGTATTTTAAGTTGCACTAGTCTGAGTCTCGAGGAGATGGCAGTTTCCCTGGGGTGCATTAGTACCCGTATCCAGTCCTCAGGGTCAATGTTCCCTACATCTGTTTCCCACTTGGCCTTTAAGCTGATCAATTCAGGAGTCGCAAAGGATGTAATGGCATTGTAAAGAATGGATGTGCATTTGGAGGGGATGTATTCAGGTAGAATGTTACGTTCTATAGGTGAGTACTCCGGTATGCTGTCGTCCAGCGCTATGTGGACTCTTAGGGCATGGGACATTTGCATATGGTGGTATCTTTCGGTGTCAGGGAGCCGAAACCTGTGCTGCAGGACCGCAAACGGGGCAAGATTCTCACCGCTAAGAACATCTCCCACTTTCTGTATCCCAGCTCTCACTCAGCACGGCCAAGGTTCGAACCTCGCCATTTCCCTCAGGTTGGCATTTCTCCATAGGGGTTGCGCCGCTGATATCTTGTTCCCCCATCCCACAAAGTTGTGAACTTGCCTCCAAGTGGTAGTGATCTGTGCCCTCATCGTTAGTGGGGAGGATCTAGGGGGGGTGTCGTACAGTAGCTGTAGTGGATCGGTGTCATGCATGGTTGCCACATCGGCCTTAATGTGGGGTAGTTCCCGGTCCCCATGCAGTAGGTCATTGACCACCACTAATTGTGAGGCCCAATAGTAGGTCTGAAGGCGGGGCACTCCGATCCCACCCTCCCAGATCGACCTCTGAAGTGTAGCCAGGGCTATGCGCGCTTGTCCACCACCCCACAAGAGCTCCCTAAGGAGAGTTTCCACCCGGCCAAATTCGGCCCCCGAGATCTGCAAAGGGGCGTTCTGAAGGACGTAAAGGAATCGCGGAAGAGCCAACATTTTAAAGAGAGCGGCTCTACCCATGAGGGTCAGGGGAAGAAGCTTCCAGTGCTGTACATCATTAGAGAATCGATCCAGGATTGGTCTGAGGTTATGCCTGCTATAATCAGTTAGGTTCGATGTGATCCAAATCCCAAGGTATCGGAAACCAAGTTGTTCTATTTGACAAGGGCATTCCTGTGGGTCGGGCTGTTCTCCTCCCTTCACTGGGAAGAAAACAGATTTCTTCCAGTTGATCCTTAGACCGCTAAATCTCCCATATCGGACAAGAATCTGGGTCACTATGGGGCAAGCTCGGGCAGGGTCTCCCAGGTATAACAGGAGGTCGTCCGCATATAAAGATATCCGGTCCTCGTGTCCCTCTGGCCATCTGAATCCCATCCAGGATGTGCTCTGGCGAAGCCATATAGCCAATGGTTCTATCGCCAGGGCGAAGAGAAGGGGGGAGAGGGGGCACCCCTGCCGCGTGCCACGTCCCAGTCGAAAGGGGCGAGAGGTCCACCCATTCACCTTGACCTCCGCCCATATATTTGTATACAACAATTTCACCCATCCCATGAACTCCTCCCCAAAGCCCATACGTGCCATGATCTCCCAGAGGCTATCCCATCGGACCGAGTCGAAAGCCTTCTCAAAGTCAACTGCCAGAAGGGCAAGCGGAATGTCAATGGCGGGAGCCCTCTCTAGCGCTAAGTGGAGTCGACGCAGATTCATTCGGGTCGATTTGTGTGGCATGAAGCCACATTGGTCCGGGTGTATTAGGGTATCGGCCACTGATTGTAACCTATTGGCCAGGAGCTTGGCGAGGACCTTAGCCTCACCATTGATTAACGAGATCGGCCTATAGGAGGCACAGTGTTCCTGGGGCTTGCTCGGTTTGGGGATGACCACGATGGTGGCCTTGCACAGATCCTGCGGGAGAGCGCCCTGTTCCCGGGCTGACAATAACATTTTATGGAGAGATGACGCTATGCTGACCCCTCCCAGTTTCTGCCACGTCTCCACCGGAAACCCGTTTGGGCCTGGCGTCTTCCCGGTCTGCAGCTGGGCTAGTGCGTCAGCCACCTCGGTCTCTGAGAGATCAGAGTCCAGCCTCACCCTTTGTTGTACTGAGAGAGTCGGGAATGGGATGTCATTTAGAGGGGACGGGTCCAGCCGCGAGGTCGGAGCCCGATAAAGTGTTTCATAAAATTGGGCGAAAGCCTCAGCTATCTCTGCATCCAACTGAAACCTTTCACCCCCTGAGTTGACAATCTCACAAACACATCGTTGTCCCTCATCTCTCTTCTCCAACCAGGCTAGCATTCGGCCAGCTTTGTCTCCGTGCTCATAAATTCTGGCTCTGGAGTCCCAATGGGCTTGTTTAGCATTATCTAATAGGAGGTTTCGGAGCCGCTCGGTGGCTCGTTTAAGGGAGAGCTGGGTCTGCGGGGATGGGTCAAGGGTGTGCTTATTCTCACATTGGGCCAGTTCACCCTCCGCCTCTGTTACTTCCCGGAGCCTCTCTCGCCTATTATTTGCCACCCAGGAGATTAAGGCACCCCGCAAAACGGTCTTATAGGCCTCCCAAACCACCACTGGATCCTGTTCTCCGTTGTCATTAATTTCAAAATACTCGGTAGAGACTTCAGTGAGGTGATCAACAAGTTCGGGGGAACCCAGATAGTAAGTATTCAGTCTCCATGTCCTAGGGGGGGAAACACCCCGCGTGCGGATCTCCACCAGCAGAGGCGAGTGGTCTGAGATGCCCCGGGGAAGGAATTCCGCCGCCGTTGCCTTATAGAGATCTGTATGTGGAACAAAGAGATAATCAATTCTGGAGAGGGAACCGTGGGCACCAGAGTGGAAGGAGTATCCCCTGACGTCCGGGTGCAGTTCCCGCCATACATCACCCAGGCCCAAGGCAGAAGCAAAGGTAGAGAGCTTTGTGGGGGTGTCCGGGTTGCGATGTCTGAGATGTGTACGATCAGTGGAATTGCACATGACATCATTAAAGTCTCCACCCAGAAACAGCTCGTCAGGTTGGTGTTTACCTATGAGGGCAGTCAATTCGTCCAGTAGCTCCTGCCCCAGTCCGGGCGGGGAGTACACCGAGACGAAGGCGACCCTTACGTTCCCAAGCGTACCAAGGATCAGCACATAGCGGCCCTGTGGGTCTTGCTCCAAGCACTGGAGGGTGAAAGGGACACGTTTATGTATGAGGATGAGAGTGCCCCTGGATCCCATTGTATATCCCGCATGGAAGGCAGCCCTGTAGTTTGTGCGTTGGAAATGCAAACATTTCGAACCCGCCAAGTGGGTTTCGGATAGCAGGGCCACATCGGGGGAGTGTCTACTAAGAATATGTTTAATCAAGCGCCTCTTGATCGCCGAGCCCATCCCATTTACGTTCCAGGTGAGCACCTTGAGAGACTTGGGATGTTCAGTCGGAGTCGACTGGGGTTGTAAAGGTGCCATCTAAGGACTCACACAAGAGATTGACCAGGTGTATTCCGAGGAGGGCATCCCCGTCAACAGTGGTGTATCGCAGTATGTGCCATGAATGCTGAGTGATGTGCTGCCTGAACCATTTGTAGCCTCGTGTTGCCGTGAACTTCAACTTCAACAAACCTCGGAGCTTGCGGAGACGCGTTGCTCCCGGGGTAACAGTGAACCCATTGAAACTTTCCTTTCCCACCCCCACCCCATACTCCACCCCAACACGAAGTACCTGTCGCCCCAACATCGCTGACCCTCAACAACGTAAGGTGACAGCCTTACAAACCCTTGTACAGATTAACACTAGAAGAAGTTAACGAATGGAGGGGGGGGGCCCCCGTTGCTTTCCCCACTTGCAACGGAAGAAGTGCCCCCGCAGACCGCACTATTAATGACCTAGACAACTTATAGCAGTGCTGTGGTACTCTCCCACACCCCCTGCAACATCAATTTGGGCGTGCTCCCGCTTGTGGGGGCAGACCCCTCCGTAAGGAGCAGTCCTGTTCAATCTCCGGCCGCCGCCGGTTGGTTCGGTGAGGGTGGTTGACCCGGATCCGGAGGATGTGGAGGATGTGCCGGTGGTGGTCTAGGATTTCTGTCCCTGTTGGGCCGGGGCGCCGACCAGTCCCCTTCTATGTGCTGCTCTGCCCAACGCCAGGCCTCCCTTGGGTCGTTGAAGTGGACTGTTGTACCCTTGTAATATATTTTCAGCTGGGCCGGGAAGAGCAGGCCGTACTTGACTCCCATCGCTTGCAGCTGTCGCTTCAGCTTCTCAAAGGATTGCCTCGCTTTCTGGACCTCACGGGTATAGTCCGGAAAGAAGGCTATCTTGGACCCGTTGAATGTGGTCGTGCCCTTGGTTCGTGCGAGGTGCAGCAGCGCGTCTCGGTCCCGGTAGTTCAGTAGCTTTGCTATCACCGTTCGCGGTGGAGCACCAGGCACTGGTCTGCCAGTGGGCATTCGGTGTGCCCTCTCTACAGAGAAGAATTTAGAAAAGGATCGTTGGTCGAACAGGTCCATCAGCCATTGCTCCAAGAAAAGCTCCATACAGGGGCCTTCAGCTTTCTCGGGGATACCGAGGATGCGGATATTATTGCGCCTGGATCTGCCCTCCCCTTCTTCGACTTTGGCTTCCAGAGTTTTAAGTTTGGCGGTGACTCCTTGGAGCTGTTGTTGTATTACTTGCAACCCGTCCTCCGTGTTGGAGATGCGCTGCTCCGCCTCCCCAGTGCGTGCCGATAGTTTCTGCAGGTCATGTCGGAGGAGGGAGACGTCGAGACTGATTCCGTCCATCTTTTGCTCCATCGATGAGCGGGAGTCCGCTATAGCTGCCATGACATCCCTTAGGGAGAGCCCAGTTGCAGAGTCCTCTTCGACCGACGGCAGCAATGGAGTGTCAGGAGGTTGCGATGGGGGAACCGTATATTGGTCGATTCTGTTTTGCGTGGCCGGTCTTCTACTCTTGTCTTTCCCCATGGTCACTGCCTCACGGACGCCCTCTTGCACACTGGTTCAGCCCCACCAGGACAGTTGCGCTGGGTTATGAGCGCTGCCCACACCTTCTGTGGACGCAGGCAGCCCCCCCGACCGAGGCGGGTGGGGGGAAGGGAAGGGCGTAGAGAGCCGGGTGGCGAACTCGTGTCAGTGGATGTGTTGGCCCGACCACCGGCGCTAGGGGGTTGTTATACCCCGTTGGGATGGAGGCCGCGTATCGGCGTATCCCCACCTTCTGTTATTAGATCCTCGGTGCTTGTAGTCCCAGGGGGGGGCAGGAGAGACCCGAATGGCCCCTTCGACTGCAGCAGAAACCCCCAGCCGTCTCTCCAGGCGTTGCCCGGCGGCGCGCCCCAGGGCCGCCTTCTCCCTCAACGTTATCACCTAATATCTCCCAGGGGTCGGGGGGGAAGCAAACAAAGCCTCGCGGAGGCGTGGGCCCCGCCGGATGGTTCAGCCCGCGCAGCGGGCCAGCGGGTTTCAAGATGGCTGCTCCCGGGGGGGGGAGTTGTGTCCGGTGCTCGTGCCGGCCTCTCAGGATGAAGTCGGGTTTCGGGATTCCCAGCGAATTTGGGGTCTCCCGAGCAGGCGGGACGAGTCTCGCGCAGGGACCCCCCAGCAACAGCAGCAGGCACTTACCGGCGGGGCCGCCTCGGCAGTGCACGGGACTCCCTCGCAGCGTTCAGCTGTCCGCTCCTTTCTTCGATCGGGCGGGCGGCTTCCCTCACAGGTTCCCTCGGGGGGCTCGCCTGCGCCTCCAACCCGCACAGGCACTCTGGCGCTTCGTCCCCGCCGGCTACGGAGATGCAGGGATGATCCGCTCCTCAGCCAGAGCGCACCCCGGCGGCCATCTTGTTTCCTCCGTGGGCCGCGCCGGCGTTCCCCACATTCGCTGCTGTCTCCGTGGTTCCTGGGCGTTTCGGGCTGGAAATCGCCCCAGATGCGCTCCAGGGTATCGGGCACTGGGGGGGGCTTATCTTGGGGGTCCCCCAAGCACTGCAAATGGTCGAATGTACCAGGATGTTAGGTCGCGGGAGCTCCGAGAGCACACGTCTACTGCATCGCGCAGTTGGCCACGCCCCCCGACATTCTCATTGTTAACTCTAATCATAACATCATCTCTAAAAATGTGGGTTTTTGAATATAGTTTCTGGTCTGCTATTTTTTCTCGCTCTTTTTTCTCTTTACATGTACCAATGGTGATGTGATTCCTGTTAATCTTTTGTTTATCTGGTTTTGGTAATGTATTTACAATGGATTATTATTATTTTTGTGTGCATTTCATTGCATTTACCATTTGTCATTATTGAATTAACTTTCCTTTTTGCCCTGAAATACTTCACCTTTTCCTATTTGGGGACTTGGTGATCTGCAATGTGGTCAATATATTCATGTAACTGTTTTGTATCATTTATCATGAGCAGAGCTTTGCCTTCAGAAAGACCTGTGGAGGTCGAAACACGTGTTGGCACAGAACTCTGACTCCTTGAATATGGACATTAAATATTCAATTTTAGATTTTAGTTCTTTCTATAAGTGACTTTATCAAGGATCTCGCCACTTCAAGTCTCAGTACTTTAAGTTTTCAACTTTTTTGATCACTGGCTGGGCTTACAATTGGTGGAATTTTCACTGTTCTTTCTCTTCGTTAGTAGGTACTGAGGTGCTTACTATTTCACCATAGGGCTGCAGCCAGCCGTAGCACAATAGTAGCAAGTTCACATATAATCTAATTGCTCAAGCGCTTCCATCTCCTGGCATACCTCAATAACTTTGTTTAAATCTTCCAGGACCAGTCTCTTTTTTCGGCCTGAGCCTTTTCTGCGACTCCTGGGCCTCATGGCGTACTGTATTTTTTTGGTAGCCACGGCTCGGTTGCACATGAAGTTGCTCCAGTGTGGCTGCTTCGTTGACTGTGGTCCCAGTTTTCAGGTAGCATGATGTACATATTCCAGATCTCAACCACGGCATCATAGAATCTACTGTGGTTGGCCCAACGGGACACTATTCGGAAAGTGGAGCGTCACATAAAACATCTGCAAGTAAGGAAGATCAGGCTAGTCCTGCTTGCTTTTCTCCCTTTCATCAGGGAAAAAAAGTGTCCTGATCCTGATGGACAGCCCTGTGGCTATGCTGTACCTCAACAAGTGAAGCGGTGTGGGGACAGTCCATTTGTCAGAGAGACATCTGTAGTTCTTGTCGCTGAGGAACAACATCTCTGTTGGCAGCCCATCTCCCTGGGAGGGAGAATATGATTGCTGATGCCCTGAGCAGGCAGTGATCAGTTTCCCTCGAGGGGGAGCAGTACCAGGAGGTCATGGAAAAGATCTTTGACCATTGGAGGACCCTTCAATTGGACCTCTTCACCTCCAGTGTTCTCCAGAAGTATAAGATGTTCTGCTGCTGGGAATTTCAACTGACACATTGATTATAGAATGGAACTTTGTCCTTTTTATGTACCACCAATCCTGATCATCATGGTCTTCAGGAGCTCGAGGGGGTTTGGGTCCAACCTAATTCTGATTTCTCTAGATTGGGCTTGGAGAACATGGTACTCAGACCTCCTGGACTTTGTCATTTGTCATCCTGGGCTGTTGCTAGTGCTGGTGGATCTTCCTTCCAGATCAGAGGAGAGAGTGCTACATCTCAATCTCAATACTCTTAATATTCATGCTTGGTTACTGAGAGGTTGAGATACAAGGAGTGAGATTTGCCAGACAATGTCCTGGATGTATACTTTTCTGCCAGGAGGCCCGCCACCAAATTGATCTACTGTTGGTGGTGTACGTTTTCAGAATGGCGTTGGCAAACAGACCTAGACCCTTTGCTCTGCACTACCCCCACTGTGCTAGATTTTCTCCTGGCCATGGCCATGAAGGGGCTTCAATTTGGCATTATGAAAGCCTACCTAGCTGACATTTCCGTTTTCAAGAGGATCCCAGAATAGGGAATAGGGCTTTTTTTAAAAATCTGTACAGTAATGCAATAAAGGCCTACTAACATGTTTCCTCTATGCCAGTTCATAACACCTGTGTGGGAGCTGAATCTAGTTTTAACCTTTCTTATGGTAGCTCCATTTGAGCCTTTAGAATCATGTTATCTGAGAATGTTGACATTGAAGGTTATTTTCTTGATTGCCACCGCCTTAGCTCCAATAATGAGTGAACTGCATGTTCAGTGTTGCAAGCCACCTTACTTTTACATGGAAATGGTGTTATAAAGGTGAGACTAACTCTCCTTCCTAGGACAATGTTGTATTTTCTCCTTTCACAAAAGATTAAAAGATTAATTTATCATTATTCTACCCCTCACTTCCAACTTTGTACTTTGGAGGGGGGGGGTGAAGGTGGAAGGTGCAGCAGGGCCTACATTTATAGATTATGGCGTCACTTCTGGTGGTATGCAGTCTAGGGTGCCAACAGCACTCAGCGTGGATCTGCACTTTGCCCCCTAGAGGCTGAAAATATTTCCAAAAATCAGCTGTGGAGATATCTAAAATGAGGAATTTGTGGGAAGAGAATCCATCAGAAAGAACATTATCGGAGGTAAGCAATTTATTCTCCTCCAAGACTGTCTATTCATTGGATGTTGGGCATTCACGTATTCATCTTTACCCCGAGGCCTGGCTTCAACTTTCAGACCTTCGCTTCAAAGGTTTTGCCTGGTTTCCAAAGCTGCTTTCAATCGCCAGTGGAATGCTAGATGTCACAGTCATATTATCCTCACATTCAAATCCTGAGGCTGCCGGAATAAGTATATCTGGTGTTTGGTTACAAACACTTTAATGCTAGTGTGTGTTGTGAAAATCACAAGGTACGAAGCCCAGCATCTATTATGCACTTAGTGATTCAAGCATACAACCTTTTTATACCCGACATATCGATCAAATATACAGATCTGTAGTCATTCTTTTATTCCCAAAATGCTCTTTGATTTTATGCAAAGCAGCAGCAACCCTCATTGATGCTCTTTGTCCTCTTTGCATTTCTTATAGGAGTATCTCAAAACAATAAAACAGGAATGTACCTGACTGTCCATCTTGGAATTATAACCTTCCAACAGAAAATAATGTAAATGGTTGTTCTAGGGTTTGATAATGTGCATTTATTGGTGAGAAAAATGCAAAGTTCTTATTATGACTATAAAAAAATGCAATAAGTGAGCCTTAGCAATAAACATTGTAACACTGTAAAAAGAGGCAGTTTACAAAATAAGTACAATTAAATAATGCATTTTTAACAGCTTTTTATTTTCTAAGATTTTACACCATGTTATCTCACAGAATGTCCTTTCATGAAAGGGTTCATCTCACCAAGGCAATATAGTCAATAAGGTAATGCTTAATTATGCATGCTGGCCACTGACTAGCTGTTGCTTCTGCCAAACCTGTGTTTTTGTTATAGTATGCACAAAAACTAATAATAAAAAAATAAAAATAAAATAATGATGAATGCATTTGTAGACTGTGAAACCTGGTCATTGGTCCCATAGAAGGTCTGTCAGAAGTCCACTCTCCCTGCAGATCCTTTCCACATGTCCCCACCTTTCACCTGCGGACAATGTGGCGTCAGTGTGAAAGCGACATTCCCGTGGCACATGCAATGACAAAACATGTTTCTACATATGAAACCGGTTCCCCCCTCGGAAAATGCCTTTTTAACTGTTGCTATCAATCTACTTTCAAGTATGAAAAACAGAGCATCCCTCCTTCAAGATATCTGTGTTATTTTTCTGGTCATGCTTATTGCACATAAAGCATGTTGCTGGTACATTGCGCGAGGGAAAAAATATCACTTGCTTTGGTGTCTGCATAGAACCCTAAAATGTTACCCGATGCTTCTTTATATTTATATTTCAATGGATTTCTTTTGTCCCGCAGATTCCTCATCTGATAGATATCCTCATCAAGCTTGGACGTCGTATTTATACCATGTCTTTACGCCTCATACCTCAGTTCCTCTGTTCCACATGCTCGACACGCTGTTGAGACGAACATGACACACGTCTTCGACTCTGATTTTTGACTAAATCTCACTCGCGACATGTCAGCTTCCCGGATTTTGGGCTTTAAAAGGTGCACAGACTGCCATTCCAAAATGTTGATGACCATCCCACACAACATTTGTGACAACACTGAGGGATGTGCGTCATGCTCCAAGATACGTGCAGCCAAACTCGCCTTGGGCCCACCGTCTCCAAAATCCCCAGCACGTTCGATCATCGGCCGAGACGGAAGGGCCCACCCCCGAAAAAGAAAAGGAAAAGCATTGGCGGAAGGCCAAAAAGCAGTCACACTCGAGGAGCTACTCTTCCTCGTCTTCTTCGTATAAGAAAAAGAGGTGCCACTGTCATCGCCACGAGTCCGGCTCTTTGTTGGAAAAAGATAAGCCCTTGGATGGGCCAACCAATCAAGAACAGTGGGAAGGTTTCAAAAGCCAAGTGCTGGGTATGTTTAAGATGCAGGCAGGTGTGGGTGTGCCCCCCGAACAACAAGCCTCGGCGGCAAAAAGCAGCACTCGGCACTCTCAACCCCACGCATGGCCATTTGTCGTTGCCATCTGCGGTGGAGAAGCCTTCTGTGCCTGTTTTGACATCGAGCCCGAAGGCTTGTCTGACGCCGAAACAGGCACATAAGCCCTTCTCGGGTGCGTCGAGATACTGACGTTCCTGATGTCACAGTGGTGTCTAAGCCCCAGTCGACGTCGGCAGCCATACCGTCGACGTTGAAGTCTTCGGCGCGACTATAAGCAACCGATCCTTTGCCACCCTCTCCAGGTCCGTATTCGTTGAGTTTTTGGCGTCTATTTTCAGCACTGACCAGGGAGAAGACCATGGGGACATCGATCCCATGTATTCTGGAGGCATCAATTCTTTCAACAAGGATGCAGACCTTTTTGCGCTGGCCCAGGGACTCCACAATGCAAGCGGTCTGGACACTTCTCTGGATGTCGAATGTCAGCATTGTCAGCCCTACACTCACACCCAAGCTAAGTTCAGGGCCCTAGTGGAAAGGGTGGTAGACACCTTAGGTCTGAAATCCGTGTTTGTGCCGAATCAGGGCTATGAGCTGACAGACATATTGGATGAGGGTCATGTGACAGAATGTAATATGCCACTTAATCCAGCAATGACAGACCCACTATCCTTCTTGGGGCTGCATCCCTGCTCCATTCCCCTGGTCAACTCTACCTTTACAGGGAAGTGTAGGTCAGCGAGAGGAGACCCATCATTACTGGCTTCTCACCCTTCTTCGGATTGGCTTGTGGTGGAAGCGGCCACAATCTGCACCAGGCCTGCAGCCTCCACTTCGAATCTGCCCCCGGACAGAGGAGGTAAAAGGCTGGACGCTATGGACAAGAAGGTGTTTACCTACTTCAGCATGGCCTTGAAAGCCACCAATGTAGCGTGTGGTTTCGCGAAATACACATTCGGCTTGTGGAAAGTTGTGGAGCAGGCAGCACAATACATTCCCAAAGTAGAAATGCGGGATGGATTTTCACGGCTGGTGAAAGATGGGGCAGAGGTGGCCAAGCAGTCATTGCAAACTAGCCTTGAAAATGGCCGACTGCGTTGGCCATTCGATGAGGTAGCAGTAGTCTTGTGGAGACACGCATATCTCAGGTCTTCTGGCTTCTCTCCGAACGTCCAAAATAGGATACTGGGCATTCCTTTTGAGGGAGAGTTTCTTTTTGGCCAAAGGTCTGATGACTCCTTGGAGATGTTTAAGGAGTCAAAAATTAGCAGAAAAATCGCTGAGCCTTGCTGCACACCCGACCAAATCTGCCTTCAGCTTTGCTTCTAGAAGGGAGTGTCTCTGTCCTATTCTGCACCTTATGGCTTTCAACAAGTTCCTGAGGAAAGCCAAATTCAGGATGGTGACGTTGAGAGAAATTCTCCACGCTCTCGAACTTCAGGACTGGCTGGTGTCAATAGATCTGCAGGATGCTTATTTCCATGGGCCAATACTTCGAAAGCACAGGAAGTTCCTGAGGTTCCTCATAGGGGACAAGCACTATCAGTTCAAGATGCTTTCCTTTGACCTCCGCTCCAAGGGTCTTCACCAAGCTCATGGTGGTAATCACCTTCACCTTAGGAGATCCTGAGTCCATGTATTCCCCTACCTGGACGACTGGCTGATCCGAGGGAAGTTGGCGAGACAGGTCCCATCTCATCTAAAGATTACCTGTCTGCTACTGCACAAGCTGGGCTTCTCCCTGAGCTTGAAGAAGTCCCATGTGACTCCTGTTGAGAGGCTCCAGTTCATCAGAGCAGTCCTAAACACCCGGGTAGGGAAGGCCTTCCCTCCTGAGGAGAGAGTCAACAGCATTGCACAGATGGTGGACTTGTTCCGGAACCACTTAGGCCTCATGGCCTCCTGTATTTTTCTGGTGCCAGAGACCAGGCTGCACATGATATCCCTTCAGTGGCTCCTATGAAGTCAGTGGTCACAATACCTCAGAGCCCTCACAGATTCCCTCAAGGCATCCAGGTCAGTGGTCAACGACCTTGGCTGGTGGGCCAACGGCAGCAATCTCATGATGGGGGAACCCTTCTGGCCTCCATGGTCTCATGCCCGAGTGGTCACGGATATGTCGCTGAAGGGCTGGGGTGTTCACTGCGAGGACTTGCAGGTGAGAGGCCTTTGGTCTGCGATGGAAGCCAGGTGGCACATCAACAGGCTGTAGTTGTGAGCCATCAAGTTAGCCCTGAGGGCTTTTGCCCTGTCTCTCAAGAGGAAGCATGTCCCGATTCTGACAGACAACACAGTGACCATGCACTACTTGAACAAGCAGGGTGGTGCACGCTCCCTCCCCCTCTGCAGAGAGGCGATGCAGCTGTGGTTCTGGTTGCTGGAGAACCAAATCTCGGTCTCTGCAGTTCTTCTGGCGGGGACAGAGAACAGCTTGGCAGATGCTCTGAGCAGGCATAGCACAGTCTCACACGAGTGGGAAGTGTGCCAGGAATTCCTAGAGGAGGTCTTCTCTCTCTGGGGACCCCAGCAGTGGATCTGTTTGCCATGGAATCCACAAGGAAGTGCAGACAGTTTTGCTCAAGGGAATTCCCAGCGAACGGCACACAGAAGGATGCGTTTCTGGTGGATTAGTCTTTCCCTCTCCACTACGCCTTCCCTCTGGACTGGGCGAGGAGAACTTGGTACTCTGACCTCTTGGATTCGACCATCTGTCTGCCTCACCAGATGCCTCGGCGTCCAGATCTATTGACCCAGTTGGAAGGTTGGGTACTACACCCAAACCCAGTGTCCCTCAACCTACATGCGTGACTCTTGAGAGGATGTGGTTTGATGACTGCAAACTCTCTAAGTAGGTACTAGAGGTGTAGCTGGTTGCATGCAGACTGTCAATCAGATCCTTGTATGTGTGCAGGTGGATATGATTTGAGGTGTGGTGCAGGGAACATGCGATTGATCCCATCTCTTGTCCCACCACTACAGTGAAGGAGTTCCTTCTGTCACTGTCTTCAGCAGGCCTTCAGGTTACCAGAGTGAAAGGATATTTGGTGGCCTTATCTGTGTTGAAAAGGTCCCTGGATCAAGGTTCTTTCTTTACGATCCTGGTTATGGCCCAATTCATGAAGGGCCTTGTGAATACGTTTTTGCCAACTCTTTTTGTTGTCCCAGATTGGGATTTAATCTGGTTTTGACATTTTTGATGGCGGCTCCTTTTGAGCCCATGGATTCCCATTCTTTGCAGCTGCTATCATTGAAGGTAGCCCTTTTTGTTGCAATTACTTCAGCGAGGAGAGTTAGCGAGAGTTAGCGAGATGCAGGCCCTGTGTTGCAAGCCCCCGTTCCTACGATTCTTTTTTGGGAAAAGGTTTCACTTAAAGTAAGACCTGGCTTTCTGAGTTCCACCGTTCTCAGTTCATAGACCTGCCGGTCTTCTATCCTTCACCACACCCCTCTAGGGAGGCGGAGCAGTTCAATCGCTTAGACCTCAAAAGAGCTTTGACCTTTTACGTCGCTAGGACGTCTGAGTTCTGGAAATCTGAACAGCTGTTCGTGGCCCATTAATTGTCCTGCAAGGGTCTAGCTGCAACGAAGCAGACTTGATAGATTATTCTTTGCATCGTGGAATGCTACCAGTCTGCAGTCAGGGAGCTTCCTCTCGGCATCAGGACACACTCGACAAGAGGGGTCTCGGCTTCTACGGCCTTGCAGAGGAGAGTTCCCATTAGGGATAATTGTTGTGCGGCCAAATGATCAACCTTGCATACATTCACCTGACACTATTGTCTGGGTGTTGCTCGCAGGGCTGATGCATGTTGTGGTAGGGCAGTTCTGCAAAACCCTGTTGTAACACGTTCTGCCCACCTGTGTGGTCCAGGGTCAGACTGGAACAAGAAATAGGCCCGGTCACCCAAATAAAAGTGGCCCATCCCTCGCCTCACGACCCTTGACCTCTGATCACATCACCAGAAGTGATGTCATTTGAATCCACCCCAAAGTGATATCCCGGGAAGCGATGAAACACGACCTTTCTCCCCTTAACAAAACAGGAAGTGGCATCAAATAGCATTGGCCCTAAGTACACTAAATTACTGTGAATCCAAGCAGACATCCAAGGCCAAATGATAATGTTATTGTATAGCACTTATGCTTAAGCTCTTTTTTATAGAACAAATATGCATACAGTATCACCCAACCTGTGATGGTACTCATGTATCGACCTAAGAAGAATGAAAGGCTTTTTTCTTCCAAACGGCCCAGGCATGGCCAAAAACCGGCCCCCACTCACCAGGGAGGATTTCGGCCCAGCCACGGTCCAAAAGGCAGAGGGGTCAATCCAACCCTGGTGTGGTCCCAACTGTTGGGGAGTCTATCAGATGAGGAAGCTGCGGGATAAAAGCAATCCATTGAAGGAGAAATTACTTAAAGTAATGTTCTCTCTATGGATTCTTCTGCCGCAGATTCCTCATCACCCCTCCCATTCTTCCCCGCTCAGAAAATATACACGGCTTGGCGCATTCGTGATGGCCTTGTGGTGATCTCTCCTATCTAACCAGTCACTTGCCTTTCTTAAAAAAAAATCTTTGAATTTCTCCATAATTCTTGGGAGCTTTGTTGCACGCTGTTTCTCCGTCCCTTTGGGATATTTCAATGGTCAAGTTTTTTACAGGCTGGTTTGCCTCGTCTTCCATCATTTTCCTCTGCAGCGTTCAAGCACGGGGGAAATGGGGAACTAAGGTACGGGGTGTAGTGACGTGGTATATATACAATGCCCAATGTCAGGTCCGGAGCCGACGATCAAACACTGTGCAAGACGGATCGACGATGGACAGCCGAGTCGAGATCCACTACAACCCCTGTTGAAAGGTTTCTGAGCAGCATAGCTGGATGAGGATATCTATCAGATGAGGAATCCGCAGATGAGGAATCCGTAGAAAGAACATTACAGTAAGTAATTTCTCCTTTCCTGATTTCACTCCGACACTTGAGGATATGTCGGAGATAAGGAATCTGTAGGCATATGCAGTATATAGATGAATCATTGTTACTACGAGATATAAAACATTGTCATTATCTTACATTGCAATACAAAATACTGACTCCTTGTCCTGCACAGATGAAAAGTTTAAGCTCAAGACTCTATTGAAGATAAACATCTATCTATCTATCTTGGTCTTTATTGCACATTCGGCTGTTGCAGCATCTCTGTATTAATGTTGTCTGGTTTTTTGTCACTTCTGTAAGTCTTCTACCATAAAGTAAATATAGTATAAAACACAATTCTGTGTACTCAGAATTTATTAGAGAATTTATGGCAAGTAAAATATAAATGAAATGAATTGCTTTTGCATGTTGAAGTGTATCTTTTCAAAACATTCTCAATATTTGTCTGTTAAGCAAAGGGTAACAACAAAATATGCAAAACACATTTTTAGATTTTAAAAAGCAATTAAATATAACACTGTCTAACCTAGTATACTTTTTATGTCTAGAATCGTTCCAGAAAAATGGACTATTTTACCAAACAATCATTGAAATCAGCTCATCAACATATGACATCAATGAGCTTTCAAATTCATGAATTCAGGTCTGTAAGAAACAAACTGTATGTTAAGAATCTTCATAATTGAAAAATATTTTAACAAAATGTTTAGCCAAAATGCCAAATGTTATAGCTGCCCAGGACTGTACCCATGTTTCACTGGTTGCCCCCCCGGCCCATGAAGCAGTGTACCGAAACCGCAAGCACTACCACTCCCTGAATGTGCAGGTGACCAGTGACCCCAACTTCATCATCACCCACTGCTGTGCCTGCTACCCTAGTTCTACCCACAATGCCATGGTCCTACAGAACAACACACTGTCAGGATACATGGAGAGGCACAGAGGACAACAGACCTGAATTGTGGGTAAGTAGGAAAGCCAGCACACATGCGTTGCAGGTCACATGGCCAAAGGGGGGGCTAGGGTAAGGGGGGATTGCAAATGAAATTTAAAGACCCAAGGTTGCGCTTCTCTGGTGAATAAATGATAGATTCAAATTAATTCTGTTTAAAGATCTGTTTTATTTTAGGGTGTTAGGCATAAACGATGAAAACTAATTTGGAACAATGTAGTTAATTCACTACTTCGTTGAACAAGAAGGAAAAACAAAAGTTGTGCAAACTGCTCAGTTTGTATCTTAATGTTCAATTGGTTGATTTTATCAAAGAAAATCTTTTGAATCATTCAATTGGTCGATTTTGTCAAAGAAAGGTTTTTGAGTCGTTCATTTGAGTCGACTTATTTCCAAACACTTGATTTGTTATTGAGTCGGTCGGCCTTTGTCTCCAAATTCCTAATTCTTCATCGATACTTGAGTGGGAGAGAGCCAACAGTAGGGTTGACTCCTGGTCTCCTTGTTATCTGAAGAATTCCTTGGATTTTAAGCTAAGTATGCTGTATGTAGATGAAGGCCTGATTTCCTAAATGTATTGCAGGCCAAGGATCTATGTAGGTTGTTTGTTATTCGGTTGAAAGCTGAAAGCTCTGAGTTCTGAAAAGATCCTTGTTTATTTGAAAGCTGAAAACTCAGAGTTCTGAAAAGGTCCTCAACGCGCGTTTCCCCACTTCGTGGTTGGAGTGGTTCATCAGGAGGAAAAATGGGTGTTTGAAAGGAGAGTTCCAATTGCTTTTGAGAGTTCCAATTGCTAAGATCAGTTGGTGACTTAGATGATAGTCTCCATTTGGTAGAATGCTATGTGTTACATAAATGTAAAACTCTGAGAGGAAAAGAAAGAGATTGCGGAGTATTATGTCTTGCACACTCTTTTAAAAAAAAAAAGTTAATTGTTAAATTTGCGGACTAAATATACTTACAGGACTATTGTGTCTTGTGTCACTTTGAGTATTCAAATGGTACAAAACAAAAGATTTGTTAGGGATACATCTGTTTCCTGTCCAATACGAAACCCACAATTTTTCTAGAAGAATAAAAGTAATACATGTAATCAGCTGGATTAGGTATGTTTGATGTTCTGTTAAATACGATCGAAGGGGTCATATGCTAGTTTGTCAACATGGGGTTAAAGCATTTAGAAAGAGTCACTTGGAACAAAAGAAAAAAAAGGTAAATATTTTTGGAATGAGGTTGAAGTCAACTGCCTAGTGTGGGCAAGTTGAGTCAGAGCTAAGGCAAGGAGCAGTTATAAAGACGAAATTATAAATATGCATACCAATGGCTTGTTAGTTCTATTCCTAAATCTGTTTCATCCGTTGAGATGGTCCGTCTGCCATGTGAATATGTGTTTAAGGCCGTCTTTATATAGCATGAAAAGTACAAAAAAAATGGCATTAGCGGCATGACGTCATGCGTCATCACGCTAGTGCGTGATGACATCATGACGTCATGCGCCCAGGTTTTGACCGCCATATTAGAATAGTGGATGTCGCAATGTACCATATTTTAACCGCCATCCTGAATTGGTAATCGCCATAATGTCCTACATTGTGGTGCTACACTGGTCTTGATTTGAGTACCCAAATACGTTATGCCTCTTTAATCAGGATTTGAGTTGCCATACTCGCATGTGCGGATGCTCGGTCAATCCCACGATGTACCTCCATCTTGGAGGTTCTTCATAGAATATCGCGGTGTGCAACGAAAAAAGATAAAGTAATAGCAAGTGATGTGACAAGATGAAAAAATACCAATAGGTGAATATTGATATCAGTGCTACGAGGTGCCGCCATGTAGTGCTGCAGTGTGCAACAAAGAAAATGACGTGATGGCAGGTGATATAATAAGATGTCAAAATTGCCATTTAGTAAATACTGTTATGAATGCTGCGAGGTGCCGCCGTAGAGGAGGTTTGGTATACTGGTCTTGTATGGGCTGTATCATTCATTACTGTAAATTCAAGTGATGCAAGACATGCGCATGAAAACATACGTTGAATTCTGGCTGGTGCGCCTATATAGTGCTGGATGAGCAAGTAGGGTATCTTAGAGGAGATGAGGAAGAAGTGATTCATATAGTGTTGTGTATATGTATAGGGTAGCTAGAGAAATGATGATGGGGGCAGGAGTTTTTGTTTAATTTGCTGTTTATAGAAAATGAAATAGCTCTTGATCTGAGTTCAAACCGGTATTACAGGTGTCCATAAGACAGATTCAATGTGCTTCTTGTTGTCTAAGGAGGAGTTTGATGTTGCCTCCTCTGGGTGGTGATTTCAGTTTAGCTATCCCAAAGAATTTGAGGTTTTTGATTTGTGCTGGTTGGTGAGATTCGAGGAAATGGGTTGCTATAGGTGATTTCATGTCTTGGTTTTTGATAGCTCTGATATGCTCACTGTATGCAAGACATATAAAAATGGATGGCATGCAACCAGTTGCAGCTTAATGCAGCAAAAACAGAGGTGATACTGTTCAAATCAGAGAAAAAGAACAAAAACATAGAACTAAATATGACACCACAGATTCTGGGCGAAGAGATTCCATTCGCAAAGAAAGTGAAAAACCTTGGATGTATATGGCAACAGAATCCGGCTAGTGAGGCACAGGTAGGGGCCAAAGTAAAAGCCACATACCATTCCTTACGGATGCTCAGGAACATATTCCCCTTCATAGCAGCCCAAGATCACTCTGTGGTTGTAGGAGCGCTGGTAAACTCACATCTTGACTATTGTAATAGTCTGATGATAGGGATTCCAGCGAAACAGAGCTTGAGACTTCAGAGGGCACAGAATGCAGCAGTTAGACTTATATGATCATGTTTCAACATCTCGGAGAGCACTCCATTGGCATATGGTGGAGGATCGAGTACAATTTAAAGTGGCATGCCTCATGTATAAGTGCTACTATAAAACTGCACCCAGATACCTGATCACAAGAATTCACCAGCACCAACCTACTAGAGACCTCCGGTCAGGAGATAAACTTCTGGTGGATGTTCCACGTACCAAATGTACCTCGAAAGGTGATAGGAGGTTTTCTGTATCTGGCCCAAAAGTATGGAACGAGCTACCCATTGCCATACGATCATGCAAGTCTCTAGAGGGTTTTAGGAAAGATTTGAAAACCTACCTATTCAAGTGAACCTAACTATAGGGCATATACAGCCCCTCCTCAGGTCCCCACAACCAAATGTCATTTCTTAGTTAACAACTGCACCCGAATGCAGTTTGATCTGCCTGGTGCGCGTTTAGAAATAATCAAAATCAAATGATCCTTGTTTTGAGTTGTCGTATCGTGCTTCATATGTACAGTTTGTTGCATGGACATATGATGGCATAAATGACAAATTTGCTGTTGCAGTTGATAAGTTGTTGGATGGTATATTTGGTTCTGTTCGGTTTGGTAATGGTGGTTTTTGCATTGTCTGAATATTGGCAAACTGAACATTGGCCACATTTGTAGCTCCCTTGAAGTGGTTTCTGTAGCCACATGGTGTGGGTATCTCTGTTTCCTGTAGTTGGTTTGTTAAGAAAGTGGGACGGACTCAGTTCATCTTTCAGGTTCCTTGCTTTCTTGTATGTCAAGGTAGGTCGTGTTCCTAGTACTGTGTGAAGTTCCGGGTCAGATCTTAGAATATTCTTTTTGTTGAGGATTTTCTGAATGATTTTATTATTCGAGCTATAAGTCGTGATGAAGTTGGTTTTGCGTTCCATGTCGTCAGTTATTTTGTCTTTTTTGGATCCGACTTGTAGCAGTGATTGTCGAGTTCTTGTGAAAGATTTGTAATAACCTTTGTTGACAAGTTCTGGGGAATATCCGCTTTGTTTGAAATTGTCCATTGTTCAGGCTGCATGTTTGGAAAACTCATCTTCCTTGATACAGTTCCTTTTGACCCTCAAGATTTCACCAAGTGGTATATTGCGAATCACGTGTTGTGGATGGTTGCTGGATGCGTGTAGCACACTGTTGACTGAATTTGGTTTGGTGAAGAGTGTGGTGTGTATTGTATCATTGTCAATGTAAAGTGTGATATCCAGAAAGTTGATGCTGGTTTGGCTGTATTCTGTGGTGATCTTAAGAGTATAAGTGTTATTGTTAAGGTATTGAAAGTATTCCTGAAAAGATTGTATTGTTCCATTCCATATTAAGAAAATGTCGTCAATGTAGCGGGCCCAGAATATGATGTTATTGAAGTGGGTGAACGATGGATGTTGCCACGCAAATTCAAGTTCAGCGTGGCCCACATACAGATTGGCGTATGTAGGGGCATATTGGGCGCCCATGGCTGTCCCCTGGGTTTGTCGGTACAGAGATTTGTTGAATGTAAAAACATTGTTCTGGAGCGTAAATTGTAGCATCTCAAGAATCATGTTGTTGTGGTCATAAAGTGAAACAGAACGGGTTTTCAAAAAATATTCGGTTGTGGCGAGTCCCTAATCGTGTAGTATACTGGTATATAGTGCTGTGACGTCCATTGTGATCACCCAGTAGTTTTTGTCCCATGGTATAGTTTCTGTTAACTGTATGATGTGTGTGGTGTCTCTGATGTATGAGGAAAGTGAAGTTGCCAATGGTTGTAGCTGTTGGTCTATGTATGGACCGACACATCAGCACAAATACTTATCATTTAGGTTTGTAATTATAGCCCAAATGCTATATTTCTAACAACAGTATGATTTCCTGTACTACTCATAAAGTGTCAACAATCGCTATCATATGTACCATGTAACTAAGTTATTGCAAGTAACAGCGCCTCAATGCCCCTGGGCTGCTTGCGCGCTATATAAATTTAAATAAATAAATAAATAAAATATTCTGAAATATTTTCTGTTATGGATCCAATGTAACGCTCACCTGATTCCCACGGAGACGCCGATCTGTTCTGGACTGCTATGACCTCTTCTAAGGTGATGCGCAGGAATCGGAAGACGGACTGGACTGGACCCCCAAACCTCGCCTGTCTGGCCCGTAGAAGAATCCTTCTGCAGATGGAAAAGGTGATTAACTGTCTGCTGGATAATGTGTCGGATTCCCCCCCTTCCCCCTCTCACACTCCACGAACCCCCCCCCGCGATTCCCCGTAGAGTCTCACCTTAGAGTCTGAAAGGACGAGCTCTCCATCCTGCTTCCGATGCAGGGGCGCGTTGATTTCCAGTTACTTCACTGGATCTCGGGTTTGGTGAGTATTCAACTCCGCTTGACTTTTCCGATATGAGGCCGTAAGTATTCAGTTGCAAAAGTTCAAGCCTTAATTGTCCGTTGTCCTTTTCTCTATTTCAGATGTAGGATGAAGAATCCGCGTAGAGGAATGGATTCGCCGAAGGTAACTGGTGAGTCTTTTTGATGGATGGTTCCCTTAGTGATCTTGTTTTCACCCACTAATGCGTGTGTCTTTTTCCCCTTAGCGGCCGGGGTACGGAAGTGCCAAAGAAGTGGCGCCGACCCGAGGTGAGGAAAGATTGTCCCAACAATAATCAGGTAAGTCTTAAGGTGGAAGAATCAGGCCTTCCTCGATCTGTTCCTTCGCTCACCTTTGTTTTGTCTCTTTTTCCCCTTAGGGGCCGGGGTATGGCAGTACCAAAGAAGTGGCGCCGACCTGAGGTGTGGAAAGATTGTCCCAACAAAAATCAGGTAAGTCTTAAGGTGGAAGAATCAGGCCTTCCTCAATCTGTTCCTTCGCTCACCTTTGTTTTGTCTCTTTTTCTCCTTAGGCGCTGAAAGGCGACGGATGGTGCCAATGGTCGCTGAAGAGCCCGAGGGCGCCTCGTGAAGGTGAGTGGAACGCGGCGCTGCAGCAAGCGATGCGATGCGCTTCTAAAAATAATGTCTTTTCTCAGGATCGTCGGAGTGATGGTTCCGGACTCCGGATGGAGGTAGGTAAAGTTCAATTATTCACCTTTCTCTCCTTTCCTTCCTTTTCAGGTGTTCCAGGTTGCAGGCGGGCGTGGCTGGAGCCAGGATGCAGGAGCAGACACGGTGAGCGTCCAGCTGCTAGATGCAGAACAACGCAAAGCGTGAGCTGCTGTCTGGGCGTGGTTTAAATAGCCCCCAAAGTAGTTCCAGGTAAGTATTCTTCCTCAGCCACGCCCGAGTGGTAAAATAGTCCCATAGGTAAAATAGTCCCTTTCAGACCTCAAGGAGGTCTGGATCCGGCAGCATGGTCTGCATCAGGTAAGTCCATCCAAGCACTCCCATAATGAGCCTGGCGCCTATGGTGCCAGGACTGATGCCTTCTATGAGCCTGGCGCCAAAGGCGCCAGGACAATGTCCAAAGAGCCCCTATAAGGGGTTGCTGGGTCCCTCCCTGGGGACATGATGTCTGCTTTCGGGGACGCTGGCCCTGAACTGGCTTCCCAGGAGTAGGCATCATGACAGCACTCTCCCCCCAGGCCCCTCCCAAGATTGTTCCCTCCGGGGGTTTTGGTTTGTTTGGGAAGATCCGGTGGAATTTCTTAATTAGTTGAGGTGCATGTACATGGTCACTGGGTTCCCACGACCTCTCCTGAGGCCCGTATCCCTTCCAATCGATTAGATAGAAAAGTTTTGACCTTAACATCTTTGAATCTAAAATGTTCTTCACCTCGAATTCAGGTTCTCCATCTATTTGAATGGGTTCTGGAGGCTTGATTAGTCTGGTTCCAGGTTGCACTGGTTTCAAAAGTGACACATGAAAAACAGGGTGAATTCGCATGTTAGCTGGTAAATCAAGTTTAACGGCCGCTGGATTGATTATGGCCGTAATGGAGTAAGGCCCCAGATATTTTGGATTAAAAGTTCGAGGTCCCTTGAGCCATAAGTGCCTGGTAGCCAGCCATACTTGGTCTCCAATCTGGTACTGAGGTGCTTCACTCCGATGCAGGTCAGCATTCTTCTTGTATTTTCTCTTGGCTTGTTGTAAATGTGTAGTTGCTTCTTTGAAGGCTTGGGTAATTGTAGAATGCAGATGGTCCACTGCGGGCATTCCGAGGCCTTGAGGCGAGTCGAGGTCTGAGGTTCGAGGGTGATGCCCATATAAAGTATAAAAAGGACTTTGCCCAGTTCCAGAGTGTACCGAATTATTATATGCATATTCGGCTATCCAAAGAATGTCTTTCCAGTTACTTTCAGATTGCTGCAACATACACCGCAAATATTTCTCAAGGGTCTGATTCGTCCTCTCTGTTTGACCATCGGTCTGAGGGTGGTGACTAGTCGATAATCTTACATCGATTTGTGCCAATTGACAACATCTACGCCAAAAGTGGGAAATTAATTGGCTTCCCCGGTCAGAGATTAGTACAGACGGGAATCCATGTAAACGAACAATATTTTCAAGGTATTCTTTGGCTAGAACTGAAGCTGAAGGTAAACCTTTCAATGGAATGAAGTGGGCCATTTTGGAAAATAAATCCACAATAACAAGAATAGTGTTATATCCTGAACAAGGAGGTAAGTCCGTAATAAAATCCAAGGACAGGGTGTGCCAAGGTGCTGGCGGAATGTCTAAAGGTTGAAGGAGACCGGCTGGTCTTTTCTTTTGGCCTTTATTTTGGGCACAAACACCACAGGACATCACAAATGATTTAACATCTTTTCGCCAAGAAGGCCACCAGAATTGTCGTTTCACCTTTTCTTCCGTCTTGGCAATACCGGGGTGCCCCTCTATTAGTGTATCATGATAACGAGAAATAACGAGCTCTTGTAATTCCTTGTGTGGCAGAAATAAGCGCCCTTGGAAATAAGGTAAATCATTATTTATAGTAAAGTCAGATCCCTTTTGTACCCAATCCTGTAAGTCTGTAGGGTCCAGGAGTTGTTTAACTCTAGCTTGAATGTCTTCAAGCGTTTGTAAAGAAGTCATGCCCAAAATTCTCTGTTCGGGAATTATCGGTACAGGTTCTGAGTTAGTATCAGTTTCTCCCATTCCTATTCGGGATAGAGCGTCCGCTTTGCCATTCTTACAGCCAGGACGGTAGGTGATTACAAAATCGAATTCCGCAAAAAACAAAGCCCAACGGAACTGTCGAGATGACTGGGCCTTGGCGGTCTTTAAATACTGTAAGTTCCGGTGGTCGGTGATCACCGTGATGGTATGTCTAGCACCAAGTATATAATGCCGCCAGGCTTTAAAGGCGGATTTAATGGCTAACAGTTCTTTGTCAGTGATTGTGTAGTTAACCTCGGGTGCCGAGAATTTTCTGGACCAAAATGCAACGGGATGCAGTTGGTTAGTTTCGGGATCTCTTTGAGACAGGACAGCTCCCATGGCTAGGCTGGATGCGTCAGTTTCGACGACATAAGGGAGATCTGGGCGCGGGTGCTTCAATACAGGTGCGGAGGTAAATTTAGCTTTTAGTTCCTGAAAGGCCTGCTCGGCTTCTTCAGACCATTCGAAACGTTTATTTTTCCTTAAGAGCGCAGTGATGGTTTGAACCACACGAGAAAATTCCGGGATAAACCTGCGATAAAAATTGGCAAAGCCAAGCATGCTTTGAACACCTTTCACGGAGCTAGGCGATGGCCATTTTAGGATAGCATCCACTTTTCGTGAGTCCATGCGGACTCCTTTAGGTGTCAGGATGAAACCAAGAAACTCGACTTCCGTGGCATGGAAAACACATTTTTCAAGTTTAGCAAATAGTTTGTGTTGGCGCAATTTCTCGAGAACTGCCCTGACATGTTTTCTATGATCAGATTCCGAAGAGGAGTACACAAGAATGTCATCGATATATACGACAACACAAACGTCGATGAGTTCCCGAAAGATAGCGTTCATGAAGTATTGGAAGGCAGCCGGTGCATTGCACAATCCGAAAGGCATCACCTGGTTCTCGAATAGCCCATATTTGGTGCGGAAGGCAGTTTTCCATTCATCGCCTTCCTTTATTCGCACCAGATGGTAGGCCCCCCGGAGATCTAACTTGGTGTATATGCAGGCATCCTTCACCTGGTCAAGGAGTTCAGGGATCAGAGGCAAAGGGTATCGGTTTTTAACAGTTATCTGGTTCAATGCGTGGTAGTCAATACAAGTTCTGAGGTCGCCTTCTTTTTTAGGCACGAAGAATAAAGCCGAGGATGCAGGAGACTTAGACGGGTGAATAAAACCATTGGCTAGGTACTGATCTAGATATTGTCGTAAATGAAGATTCTCGGGTTCGGTAAGGGCATAGATCCTGCTGCAAGGGGGTTGTGCACCGGGCAATAGATCGATCTGGCAATCGTACGACCTGTGAGGCGGTAGAGTGTTGGCCTGTTCCTTTTGGAAGACGTCTTGAAATTCTTGGTATTCTGGCGGTATTTGCAAAATAACAGGGGTTACTGTAGCTAGGCCAATATTTGGATTTCTTGGATAACAGGTTTGTGCACAATCTGGAAAGGTTATCCTCTTTGCTCGCCAGTCAATTCGAGGATTATGTGTTTCCAACCAAGGGATTCCTAGAATTACTTGAAATTGCGGAGCCTTGATTACATCAAACGCAATTGCCTCCCGATGTCCGTCTTGACCCAACAATGTCACTTCAGTGGTGGAGTGTGTTACCGGCCCAGAGGCGATTTCGGTTCCATCCACTGTGGTGATGACATCCTTACTGGTTTTAGGGCAAAGAGGGAGGTTGATCCTGGAAGCCAATTCACAATCCACATAGTTTCCTATAGCCCCACTATCGATGTATGCCTTAATGGCATGTAACCGCCCAGGCTGCTTCGGATTTACGGGGACCTTTGGCATGATGAAATGCGAGGTCAGAGAGTTAGTTTTTAAGCTCGGCAAGTGGACCCCTACGCTTGTCGGGCGTGGTCGTTTCCCAACTCAGATTCCATCAGGTTCTTATCAGCGACTCCTACCGCCTTCTTAGACGGTTTTATAGGGCAATCTCGTAAAAAGTGTCCAGAAGCCCCACAATAAAGGCATAATTGCATTTGCCGTCTTCGTTCACGCTCTTTTTGAGTTAAAGGTCCTTTAACCCCTCCAATTTGCATAGGTTCAGTAACATCGGCACCCTTGGGGTTAACATGGGTTTTGACCAAAACCCGGGTGTCAAACTTGGACCAATCTGCCTTTCTGTTTTGAAGCCTGTGATCTAATTGGACCACCAAGTCTATATATTCAGACCAGTCTTGGGGTGGATTTACGACCTGGGCCAGGACATCCTTAAGTTCTCCACGTAGACCTCGATGGAATAACATGATTCTTTTATCCTCCGGCCATCCAGTCTCCACAATTAACCTATTGAAGGTCGCGATATAGGCTAAGAGGTCCTGGTTACCCTGTCGTAGGGATAAAAGCTTGTTGTACAGGGCCTGTCCCTGAGAATGCCGCGCAAAAAGTCTTTCCATGCTTGTCTGAAAGGCTTGAAAGTTCCGAAGAATTGGGTCATCTTGAGTAAGCAGTGGAACTGACCAATCCGCAGCACAGCCGCTGAGATATGATAGTACAAAAGCGACCTTGGTTTGGTCGTTAGGGAAGGCCCCAGGTCTGCAGAGGAAGTGCAATCGGCATTGATTCATGAATACGGCGAACCTTTTGGGGTCCCCGGCAAAACGTTCCGGTGGGGCCAGTGGCATATTTCCAGGTATATTCATTTGCACGGGGTTATTTGAAACCACTGGGGCGGAATTACCCCCAGAACCTGCTAAAGGAGTTTGACCACCCTGACCTTGTAATAGCTGTCTGGCAAGATCATCAGTTCGTTCTTTAGATACAATTAACTCTCTCCTGAGGGCATTTGTCTCCTGGCGAGCAGAATGAACTTCAGCCCGTAATTCCCCCAATAGCTGGGCAAGCTGGTCTGTCTCGGAAGTCTCCATAGCGCCCGGGTGGGAAATTGTAGGTAGGCTTTGCGTTCTGTAACGCTCACCTGATTCCCACGGAGGCGCCGATCTGTTCTGGACTGCTATGACCTCTTCTAAGGTGATGCGCAGGACTCGGAAGACGGACTGGACCGGACCCCCAAACCTCGCCTGTCTGGCCCGTAGAAGAATCCCTCTGTAGATGGAAAAGGGGATTAACTGTCTGCTGGATAATGTGTCGGATTCCCCCCCTCCCCCCTCTAACACTCCACAAACCCCCTCCGCGATTCCCCGTAGAGTCTCACCTTAGAGTCTGAAAGGACGAGCTCTCCATCCTGCTTCCGATGCAGGGGCGCGTTGATTTCCAGTTACTCCCCTTAGGGGCTGGGGTACGGCAGTACCAAAGAAGCGGCGCCGACCCGAGGTGAGGAAAGATTGTCCCAACAATAATCAGGTAAGTCTTAAGGTGGAAGAATCAGGCCTTCCTCGATCTGTTCCTTCGCTCACCTTTGTTTTGTCTCTTTTTCCCCTTAGGGGCTGGGGTACGGCAGTACCAAAGAAGCGGCGCCGACCCGAGGTGTGGAAAGATTGTCCCAACAAAAATCAGGTAAGTCTTAAGGTGGAAGAATTAGGCCTTCCTCAATCTGTTCCTTCGCTCACCTTTGTATTCAGTTGCAAAAGTTCAAGCCTTAATTGTCCGTTGTCCTTTTCTCTATTTCAGATGTAGGATGAAGAATCCGCGTAGAGGAATGGATTCGCCGAAGGTAACTCTGGTGAGTCTTTTTGATGGATGGTTCCCTTAGTGATCTTGTTTTCACCCACTAATGCGTGTGTCTTTTTCCCCTTAGCGGCCGGGGTACGGAAGTGCCAAAGAAGTGGCGCCGAACCGAGGTGAGGAAAGATTGTCCCAACAATAATCAGGTAAGTCTTAAGGTGGAAGAATCAGGCCTTCCTCGATCTGTTCCTTCGCTCACCTTTGTTTTGTCTCTTTTTCTCCTTAGGCGCTGAAAGGCGACGGATGGTGCCAATGGTCGCTGAAGAGCCCGAGGGCGCCTCGTGAAGGTGAGTGGAACGCGGCGCTGCAGCGAGCGATGCGATGCGCTTCTAAAAATAATGTCTTTTCTCAGGATCGTCGGAGTGACGGTTCCGGACTCCGGATGGAGGTAGGTAAAGTTCAATTTTTCACCTTTCTCTCCTTTCCTTCCTTTTCAGGTGTTCCAGGTTGCAGGTGGGCGTGGCTGGAGCCAGGATGCAGGAGCAGACACGGTGAGCGTCCAGCTGCTAGTTGCAGAATAACGCGAAGCGTGAGCTGCTGTCTAGGCGTGGTTTAAATAGCCCCCAAAGTAGTTCCAGGTAAGTATTCTTCCTCAGCCAAGCCCGAGTGGTAAAATAGTCCCATAGGTAAAATAGTCCCTTTCAGACCTCAAGGAGGTCTGGATCCGGCAGCATGGTCTGCATCAGGTAAGTCCATCCAAGCACTCCCATAATGAGCCTGGCGCCTATGGTGCCAGGACTGATGCCTTCTATGAGCCTGGCGCCAAAGGCGCCAGGACAATGTCCAAAGAGCCCCTATAAGGGGTTGCTGGGTCCCTGCCTGGGGACATGATGTCTGCTTTCGGGGACGCTGGCCCTGAACTGGCTTCCCGGGATTAGGCATCATGACATCCAATTCCGTTGATGATGGGCCTGCTTGATGGTAGGTTGATGAATTTCTTGTGGATTTTCGGTAGAAAATATATGGTCGGAATAACTGGGTTCGATACGTTCATATATTGGTATTCATCTTCTGTAAGAAGTGACTGATCCCTCCAATAGCTGCTCATTGTTTTCCATTTTTCTCCTAGCTTGGTTAGTGGATTAGCATTTAGTAGTTCGTAACATTCTTTGTTCTTCAAATGTGTTGATGCCATTTTTATGTAATCGCTTGTTTTCAGTAGTACAATCTTGCCTTCTTTGTCGGATGATTTAATGGTGATGTTGTTGTTTTTAAGTTCTTTAAGCGCTTTTGTTTGGGCAATTGTTAGATTGGACCGATGTCTGTACTTTCTGTTGCTGGGGTTTGTGTTTAGATAAATGTCTCTCAATTCTTTTTGGATCACTTTGAAAAAGGTGTTCATTACATTCTCTTGTGGTAATGTTGGTGTAAAAGGAGATTTATCTTTTAGTTTAGTGTTCGTTGCTAAACCTGTTTCAATGTTCTGTTCTTCCAAGAATCTTTCCATTGTGAACTGGCCGTTTTCTTCCATAATGTTGATGAGGTCTAATGTTTTCTCTACATGCGCCACAGACAGTTCTGATGGTACAGATCGGATACCAGGGACTTTTTTCTTAATTTCCAAATATGCAAAGAATTTCCCTCCTCTCTTGCCACGTTTTGTTCTGGTTGTGGAGTCAAAGTAGGGTTTCTGATGTTGGATGATCTTTGGTAGTTTCTCATTAATTTTTGTTGTTGGAATTCCTCTAAAAAAGAGGAGCCTTGTTTGTTAGTTTGTATTTCTTTGCTGGTGGTGGGGGTTTCTTTAGTTGACTGTGTAGGTTGTGCTGAGCTTTTATCTTCAAGTTCATTGTCACTGACTGGGTCAGTGTCAGATGATGTAGGAGTAGCTGATGGTTTACTGGGTGTGATGAATTTAGGTGTTCGTCCTCTGGTTTGAGTTGTTGGTCTTTTGTTGAATGTGTAAACTTTTAAATTTATAGTCTAGCTCGGCGCGTCGGAACTGTCTGTTTATTTTTTTTGATTTCTGCAGAGTATTTGTCAATTATCTCATCCAAGATCTCATAATTTTGAAATGTTTTCTCCGGAATGTTTAATTTTTCTATTTTTTCTTTGATTTGAGTTATTTCCTGTATGAGTCGTATATGTTTAACTTTTGCATAGTTGATCAGTCTATGCATCATTTCATTTGGGGTGGTGGTAAGAAGTTGTTCCCAATCCAAAATTTCTTCAATATCATTGTGTTCAAATGGGGGAAAAATGCAGACTCTGAGTCCATAAATTAAACATATACGACTCATAGAGGAAATAACTCAAATCAAAGAAAAAATAGAAAAATTAAACATTCCGGAGAAAACATTTAAAAATGAGATCTTGGATGTTATAATTGACAAATACTCTGTAGAAATCAAAATAAAAAAAACAGACAGTTACGACGCGACTGGCTAGACTATAAATTTAAAAGAGTTTACACATTCAACAAAAGACCAACAACTCAAACCAGAGGACGAACACCTAAATTCACCACACCCAGTAAACCATCAGCTACTCCTACATCATCTGACACTGACACCGTCAGTGACAGTGAACTTGAAGATAGAAGATCAGCACAACCTACACAGTCAACTAAACAAACCCCCACCACCAGCAAAGAAATACAAACTAACAAACAAGGCTCCTCTTTTTTAGAGGAATTCCAGCAACAAAAATTAATGAGAAACTACCAAAGAACATCCAACATCAGAAACCCTACTTTGACTCCACAACCAGAACAAAACGTGGCAAGAGAGGAGGGAAATCTAAACAATCAAGAAAAAACAGGAGTACAAACTCGATCACAAAACCCATTAACCCAACGCAAAACTTAGTAATCAACTTAACAGGAGAAGAACTTTCAACGCAACTTATCCAAGCACTTAATATCGGACTCAACTTTTGCCCCGATCAAAATTATGACTACTTATTGACAACAGTTGACCTATACACTTTTTGCAGGAAACTGAAAACATTCTTTGCAAATTTGGAAATTAAGAAAACAATCCCTGGTATCCCATCTGTACCATCAGAACTGTTGTGGAGCATGTAGAGAAAACATTAGACCTCATCAACATTACGGAAGAACACAGCCAGTTCACAATGGAAAGATTCTTGGAACAACAGAACATTGAAACAGGTTTAGCAACGAAGACTAAACTAAAAGATAAATCTACTTTTACACCAACATTACCACCAGAGAATGTAATCGACACCTTTTTCAAAGTGGACCAAAAAGAATTGAGAGACATCTATCTAAACACAAATGCCAGCAACAGAAAGTACAGACATCGGTCCAATCTAACAATTGCACAAACAAAAGCGCTTAAAGAATGAAAAAACGACGACATCGCCATTAAATAATCTGACAATGGAGGCAACATTATGCTACTGAGAACAAGCGATTACATCAAAATGGCATCAACACATTTGAAGAACAAAGAATGTTACGGACTACTAAATGCTAATCCACTAACCAAGCTAGGAGAAAAATGGACGACCAATTGAACATTAAGATACAAACTGACCAGTTTGCACAACTTTTGTTTTTCCTTCTTGTTCAACGAAGTAGTGAATTGACTACATTGTTCCAAATTTGTTTTTATCTTTTATGCCTAACAGCCTAAAATAAAAATAAAACAGATCTTTAAACAGAATGAATTTGAATCTATCATTTATTCACCAGAGAAGCGCAACCTTGGGACTTTAAATTTCAGTTTTGTTCAAGCCCAGGTCAGCCTCTGTGGCAACCCTTAGCTGCAGTGAGCATGCACATGTTGGATTTACCTACACAGAGAAGCAGTAGTACACATACAGTATCAATAAAATAAACCAACATGACTACAGGTACCACAATGCAACTTGCACCCACCAAAGCAATGCAGAGAATTGGCCAAATTGCCACACAGAACCACGCCCCTACGAGTGCCATGGCCATGCATCCATGTGCGGCCAGCCCACAATGCCCCCCCCAGAGCCACGAGACACCCAGGGAGGGTCCATGGGGAACCCAGCATGTCACATGCATGGTGTAAAGATACAGCCACATGACAGGCACCATGTCCGCAGCACATTTCACTGACAGACACCGTACATGACATATGTTGCAAGGGAACAGGGTGCATCTGAAGCACAAACAATGCATGGAATGAGTGACGCTGCATGCACATACATAGAATAGACACATGCCGCAAAATGAAGGCCCATCTGCATGCACAAGTAGTCTATTGACCTGATATTGTTTAAATCCACCAACACACCTTACACCATGACTAATGCCTGTGCCTCCACCCATGCAGGTGACTCCGGATACCCAGAACTGCCCTGGCTAATGGCCCCTCTGCGTGATCCACAAACACCTCAAGAGAATGCCTTCAACCACGCTCACAGCCGGACCCATGTGTGCATTGAGAGGACCTTTGGCCTCCTGAAGGCACGTTTCCACTGCCTCGACCGTACCGGTGGAGCCCTTAGGTACGCTCCACAGAAAGTGGGAAAAAATTGTGCTTGTCTGTGCAATGTTGCACAATATCTGCAGGAAGAGGAATGTGCCCCTGATGTGGACATTCCAGCTCCATAGGATGAGGATGCAGTGCCTGCGGCGGAGGCAAATGCATTAATTGCCAGTGATGATGCAAGGGATGGGAGAATGGCACTCCAGGCACTGATAGGCAATTTCAATTGATTGGCTTTCTCCCACAGATTCTTTTTCTTATAGATATTCTCTCCAGCTTCGCTGCTTCTGAACATTTTCGATAGAGGGCGTAGTGGACCTCGACCTGGCCATCGAACACCGATCCGTCTTGCTCAGCGTCTGGTCGTTGGCTCCGACAAGATGTCAGGCTTCGTATAAGTAGCGCGTCACTACGCCACGACCCCAGTTCCTTTTTTCCACGCGCTAACATGCTGCTTTAGGAAAACAGAGCTTTCCACTCTTCAACGTTTTCTTGAGAAAAACTGCTTTTTTTCTTAATTCCTCGACGTGAGATGTCGGTCGCACAAGTGTTCGGTTTCAAGTTGTGTACCAGTTGTGGCACCAAGAAGTCCCTTACCGACCCACACGAGTTGTGTCTCTGGTGCCTTGGCATGGGTCACAGGACTGACGGGTGTCCTACGTGTGCCAAGGTGCAGCTGAAATCATTTCGCGACAAAGCTGCGAAACTCACTCTGGGTCGACCGCACTCACAATCTCTGGTTGTCGACAGAAGAAGGTAAGCCGTTGGCAGGGCCTACCACCCACCAGGAGTGGGAGGATTTTAAGTCCTCAATGCTTGAAATGTTCAAGCAGCATGCTGCAGGCGGCGCGGCTCCCACCCCCACGCAGCATGCTTCGCAGCCAAGAGCGGCGCTGAGTCTACCCGACCCCTCTAGTGCCCCGGTACCGACTATGTCGGCGCCGGTCAATCTTTCGAAGTCGAAAGACATTGTATGGAAGCCAGATTACCCCAGTGCGTCCATGGATACCGATGCTACAGCGTCTCGCTCTCAATTGATACCGACATCCACATTCACAGCGGCGAAGGACAAGCCCTCGACGTTGACGGTTGTCGACAAAGTCTTTTCACCACAGCCTCGGTCTGAATTTTTCGAGGCCATGACGGGTATCTTCAGTGATCACAACGCCAAAGACCAAGATGTCGACCCAATGTTCTTGGGGCTCAGGTGGGGTCGACTATTCTGATGACCAGAATAGCCTACAAAAACTGGCTCAAGGTCTGCAAGACGCCAGTGGTCTGGATACTTCACCTGACCTAGAGTTTCAACAGTCTCAGCCTTATCTCCACAATGAATGCAAATAAAGGGCTATGGAGGAAAGTGTCATTACACCCTGGGTTTGCGCTCAACAGTGGCACCTCCACAAGGTTATGACATTAACGACATCCTAGAGGAAGGTCTTTCCACTGAATGTCATATGCCTCTGAACCCGGCCATTGCTGATCTTCTAACAACTCTATGGCAAACACCCTGTTCCATTCCTCCCGTCAACTCCACCATTTCAAGGGAGTACAGGCCAGCTAGAGAAGAGCCCTCATACCTCTCCTTTCACCCTTCCCCAGAAGGGCTTGTTATGCCAGCTGCTACGGTCTCTTCTAGACCTGCATCATCTACCCCAGACAGAGAGGCAAAAAAAAGTAGATGCCTTGGTAAAGGAGGCATTCACGTCAGGTAGCATGGCCCGCAAAGCTACCAATGTGGCAAGCAATTTTGACAAATACTCCTTCGGTCTATGGACGGCAGTGGAAAATGCTGCTCAGTATGTCCCGGAAGGAGATATGCACGAGGGCTTCGTACAGCTAGTGGAGGATGGGAAGGAAGTGGCCAAGCAGTCGCTGCGAACGTGCCTGGACATTGCCGACTGTGTGGGACGATCTATGGCTTCGGCCATAAATTTAAGAAGACAGGCCTATTTAAAGACCTCCGGTTTTTCACCCAACGTCCGAATTAAATTTTTGTACATGCCCTTTAAAGGCGATCTTCTTTTCGACCATAAAGCCGACGATTCCTTGGAAAAATTCAAAACTTGCTGCCAAATCCTTGGGCCTAGCGGCGCAGCCGGCCAAACCTGCTTTTAGCTTCGACTCTAGGGCACTGCGCTACAGGATATATGCTCCTTATGGCAGAAGAATGCAGCTCCCACCGGCCAGGCAAGTTTTTCTTGCACTCCGAAGGGGCAAAGGGGTTTCTAGAGGCCAACAGGCAGTGTCAGCAGTGGGGGTGTTAGGGAGCATTCTCATAAATGGTTGATTTCCCTTACCTAAAGAGTCCCCCAGCAGCTTTGCTGGATTTCTAGGATTTATTTCTTTTCACCTGGTAAGAGTGTGAGCCTTTTTCAGACTCTTACATGTATTTTGCTATGTGTATTTCTACTGTTTGTGTGATCTTGGGCACTGGAGCCTCACCTACTCCATGTGCACCACTGTGTGTGTGTGTTACACAGCACCTTCAGTGCAGTGACACAGGGTTGTCTTTGAGACTTCCCACTGACTCCATTTTTCTGGGGCTGACTACTGTCCCCCAGAAACAGGTAAAGTTGCCATTAACTTTATATAGTCACTTTTAACCACAGACCCAGTACACCCCATCTTACATGGAGTATTGGAAAGGGTTAACTCTTAGCCCTTTTTGTCTGTACCTCCTGGAGCTTTGTTTCGCTCCCTTAACATTAAGACTTGGCTGGTGGCAGTGGCATCTACCCTAACTTTTGTACCGCGATTAACTTATATAAACGTGGTAATGCTTTAGGCTATTATAGTAGCCTCAAACATAAACCCGCTTGACCAAATACATTTTATTTTGGATCCGGCTGGGTTTATTCGCCATTTCCTTTTGTTAAAGTCTTTCTCGTGTTTTTCTCTGCACGCCAAACCGGGGATCACTCCTTTGTTTGCTGTCTTTTCGTGGGCTTCTGCCCAGAAGCCCTCCTTAAGGCACCTGATAGTCTAGGTAGGCAGGATGTAAGTAAGGGAACTTCGGACCCCTGCCATGGGTTGCTGTAGTAACCCAAGTCGCATACTTTTCTGATTGGCTAAGGGGACTGGCCTTGCTAGGCCAGCCACCCTGCTGTGTGATTGACAGCCAGGCTGTATGAATGGGGGAAAACTGCATAAAAAGCAGGTCTCTAGGAATGGAAGAGCAGAGTCGCCACTGGAACGAAAGAACCAATGAGGAACTGGAAGAAGGGGACCCCTACCACGACTGAACTGCCCGGTGAAGCCCTGCTGCAAGTCCGAATCTCCAAACTCCGACGACAGAGAAGATCCTCCAGGAAACTTCTTCCCTTGAGCTGGTGGGACCAAACAGTACGGCCAAACTACAAGCCTGGACCCCTCCTCTGGTCGAATTCGCTGTACAGAGCTACAGTGGGCTGGATAGCCAGGAAGGTCGGACCCTGCTTGGGTTTTAAGGAGCGCACCTTTTATTCGTTGTTTGGCGCTGCTGCTGGTTTCTTCCCTGGGTAGAGCAGGACCCTCCAGTCTTCCTACTTCTGATCAGTCCGACAGTCGCTTCAGGAACCGTGAGCTGCAGGAACTACCAGGAACGTCTGCCTCAGCTACAGCCCCCTCTCTGTTTTAAGGTACTGTGCAAATCCGGTTGTGCGTTTCGCTCAGCCACGGTGAAAGTGTTTGAAATCTTTCTTCAATCTGAGGTCCTTCTCTTCTCTTTGAACTATCTTTTCTACCAACCAACTTCGTCCAGAATCTGTGCCACAAACTTTACCCCGAACTACATTGAACCTATTATCTTGAGCAAAAGACTTTTGAACCATTGACTCTGGCCCTAAGCCTCTTCTATCTGATTTTAGCCTCTCTTGTTCAATTGCTCTGATTACTTACCTAGTGGTGTTGCCTAATTTCTGATAACTTTGTCTTTCCCTCCCTTTTAAATTGCTTGAGTGCCATTTTGCTCCCACTTCATTTTGTGTGCCTAACTGGTCTAGAATTTAAGGGAAGAGGTGTGGTGTATTTATGATTGTGATTTTTAAACTTGCTCAGAAAGGTGAACTGTTAAACAACTGATAAATAAATAAATATATATTCTTTTACTTAGAAACCTTGAGTCAGTGTTTGCCTGAATCATAGTAATTGCTGTCCTTTGTGTAACTATCTGGTACTGCTCACTAACTCTTGAGATAAGTCTGGCTGCTCCGCTACTGCTACCACTATAACTGTGTAGTACAGGCTTATACCAAAGGTGAAATTGTACCGTCACTTGTAGTCCTAATTGTGTGTAGTGTTCCCAAAGGGTACTGCATATAATTCTGCCTAACAGTGGGCAACCCAACCTCCTAAGCTGCTTTGATTTCCCCCCTCACAGCGCACTGGTTGGAGGACGGTTGGCGGAGCATTTGCTCCATTCACAAGGAATTACTTCCGATGGCTGGGCTTTCAGCTCAGTCAATGGGGATATTGTCTGCCGTTTCTATGAAAACCACCGGACAGACCACCCCCACCTCCAATCTAACTAGGACAGGAGCTCCACAAAGAACTGAGAGCCCTGTTGGTGAAGGGTGCCGTGGGAGAGGTACCTCCCGAACAGAGAGGATCGGGTTGGTATTCCAGGTATTTCCTGGTGCCCAAGAAAAGAAGAGGTCTCTGTCCCATTCTGGACCTCAGGGCCTTGAAGAAGTTCTTGAGGAAAGACAAATTCAGGATGCGGACGTTGAGAGAGATTCTCCACACTCTCGAACTTCGGGACTGGCTGGTGTCCATAGACCTACAGTACACCCAATTCCGTGTGCAAATCCATCAAAGGCAGAGGAAGTTCCTAAGGTTCACCATAGGAGATACCAATTCATGGTGCTCCCCTTTGGTCTAACCTCTGCCCAAGGGTCTTCACCAAGCTCATGACTGTAGTTGTGTCTCACCTCAGGGGATCCGGAGTCCACGCATTTCCATATCTGGACGACTGGCTGATCCGGGGGAAGTTGGAATAGCATGTCTTGTCCCATCTCCAGGACACCTGCTCACTACTGCACAGGCTGGGCTTCTCCCTAAACTTAAAGAAGTCCCACATGACACCAGTCCAATGGCTCCAGTTCATCGGAGCAGTCCTAGATACCCGAGTGGGAAAGGCCTTCCCTCCTGAGGAGAGAGTAGTCAGCTTGACACAGATGGTGCATTTATTTTGGAACAATGCCACTCTACCAGCAGCTTCCTTCCTCCTCATTCTAGGCCTCATGGCTTCCTGCATTTTTCTAGTGCCAGAGGCCAAGTGGCGCATGAGATCCCTGCAATGGTTACTGAGAGATCAATGGTCTCAGTAGTTCGACACTCTTTTGGATCTCCTCAAAGTGCCCACATCAGTGGCCAACAACCTGTCCTGTTGGACGGATCGCAACAGTCTTTTGTCAGGCGATCCCTTCTGGCCTCCTTGGCCTCAGACCCGAGTGGTCACGGACGATTTCTTGAAGGGTTGGGGCGCTCACAGCGAGTATTTGCAGGTGAGTGACCTCTGGTCAACAACAGAAGCCAGGTGGCACATTAACAGGCTAGAGTTACGTGCTGTCAGGCTAGCCCTGAATGCATGTACCCCGTCTATGCAGGATAAACATGTCCTCGTTCTGACGGACAACACAGTTGCAATGCACTACCTCAACAAGCAAGGTGGGGTGCACTCCCATCCCTCTGAATGCAGGCAATGATGCTTTGGTTCTGGTTGCTGGAGAACAGGATCTCAGTCTCGGCAGTTCATCTGGCGGGAACAGAGAACAACTTGGCGGATGCTCTGAGCAGGTAGAGCACAGTCTCACACGAGTGGGAAATATGCCAGGAAGTCCTAGAGGAGGTCTTTTCTCTCTGGGGTGCCCCATCAGTGAATCTGTTCGCAACAGAGTCCAACCGGAAATGTGAACTGTTCTGCTCGAGGGAATTCCCAGCGAAGGGTGCACTGTGGGACACGTTTCTGGTGGATTGGCCCTTCCCTCTGATGCACGCGTTCCCTCTGATTCCCGTCATTCCATGGGTTCTCCGGAGGTTGAAGAGGTTTCGAGCGACCACAATCTTGATCACCCTGGACTGGGCGAGGAGGACATGGTACTCTGACCTCTTGGATCTGTCCATTTGTCGGCCTCACCGGTTGCCTCAGTGCTCGGATCTCCTAACCCAGATATTCCATCCGATCCCAGAATCCCACAACCTACATGCGTGGTTCTTGAGAGAATGAGATATGATAACTGGGACATCTCTGAGGAAGTACTTGAGATAGTGCTGGTTCCATGTATACTATCGACAAGATCTTTATACGCATGTAGATGGAGAAGATTTGAGACGTGGTGCAGGGAATGCGAGATTGACCCTATCTCTTGCGCAACCACTGCAGTGATGGAGTTCTTTCTGTCACTGGCCTCTGCAGGACTTCAGGTTGCCACAGTCAAAGGATATTTAGCAGCCTCGCCTGTCTTTAAGCTATCCCCGGATCAAGGTTCATTTTTCACGATCCTGGTAATGGCACAATTCCTGAAAGGCCTTGTAAATAAGTTTCTGCCAACTCGCTTTGTTGTCCCAGATTGGGATCTTAATCTGGTTCTTACATTTCTGATGGCGGCTCCTTTTGAGCCTATGCATTCTTGTCCATTACGGCTTCTCTCATTGAAAACAGACTTCTTGGTGGCTATTACATCCGCTAGGTGGGTGAGTGAGCTACAGGCCGTATGTTGTAAGTCACCCTTCCTGTGCTTTTTCCGGGGGAAAGAATTACCAGCACGCAACAGGGCCCATTCTACAAGGGGGTCTCCGCATCCACCGCGTTGCAGAGGGGGGTCCATGTCGGGGATATTTGTCGCGCTGCGACATGGTAATCTTGTCATACCTTCACAAAGCACTACAGCCTGGATGTGGTTTGTGTTAAGATGGATTTCTGAACTCTAACCTGGTGGACAGAGGTTCAGGAGGGCAGCCTAGTTTCTTGGAACAGGGTAAATCTCTGTCTGGACAAGCCAGACCAATCAAGGTAGCATTGGCAGCGGTCAAGACTAGGTCTCCGGAAGGGTGAGGGTGACTAAAACACACACAGTAAATGACATTGCAATTTACTCCGTCAGATGTATATATCAAAAATACATATACACGTATTCAAGGCCTTTGAAATCAAACACAAAGCAAATATCAACAGTAATACTTCAAACCAATACAACACTACTATGAAACATATATATACAGTTACCAAGTGGCCTAAAGTAATAGTGCACAGAATGGGTCCACAACCTATGAAGAAAGGGAGCAAACAGTGCAATTAGACTTTAGGCAGTTCTACGAGGCAATCCAGTCCCTACGAAGAGTGGAACCTAATGCTCAAAAGTACTTTCGGATGCAGGTGCACACAATGGTGCAGTAGAGCGAAAACGGGGTCTCCTGCAGGGGCTGTAGCGACTCAGGAAGGTGGGTGAGGTGATGAAGAATAGGTACCCATTATACCAGAAGGGTCTCCCCAAGAGGGCAGAACAGGTTCCAGGAGTTGGGAATAGGTAGGTAGCACAGGGGGACACTTGTGCGTAATAATTGATGGATCCGCTAGGGGCTACTGGTAAGGGTTGCAAGTGCTCACCGACCCCTGGCGCACTCCGGACCAAACTTCGGCAGTCGAGTCCACTTCAGTTGCAGGTTCAAATGCAGCAATTGTGCGGCTCTGCTGCTTTCAGTGGCTGAGTTACAGCGATGATTCTGTGGCAGGACAGTGGTGATTTTTCTGCTCCTGGTGAAGGGATCAGGCCAGTTTCACTGCAGCAGGATTCAGGGCACAGCAGCAAGGCATCTGGGAAGTTCCTCACCACGGCTGGGCGACACAGTGACATTGGGCACTCGGACTCAGGCGTACTCTCATAATTCCAGACCTAGAGCGCATAGGTGTACGAAACTCGGCAGGGGAGTGCCTTGGACCCAGTGCTTACGATCTACCAACTCGAAACGGTGGCGGTTTCAGAGCAAAGGTCCTGCAAGTCAGTTCGCTTGTTAGCCCAGGAACACTTCCGAAGAGGCTCGCTTACAGGTTAAGATGAAGGTCCCATGAGTAGTTGTTCCCACTATTAAAATGGGTCGAAGCGCCGTTGCAGACCTTCTAAGTTCGATCAGATGCAGGGGGTGCTCCGGAACAACAGCGGGCTCAGGGTACCAAACCTTCCAGCGTGTCACCAACGGTTCCTCTACTCGGCTTCTTAGTTTAGGATGCTTGGATCCTATCCTAGGTTTAATGAGAACTCAAGAGATTGACCTGGTATGGGAGTTTGAAGCCTTCGCTTATCCAGAATCTACATCGCGCCAATACGAAGAGGACCCAATGGGAGATCTGCTCACATACAGGCACACCAGACGTGGGTCAATCACAGACCACGGTGATCCCAGTCATTCCCAGCACACCAGACCCTCTGGCACCCAGGATGTGTATTGGAATTAGACAGTCTAGCCCACATCCTGGAGGCACACACACAAGGCATGTAGAAGCCTGCAAATGCTTGGTGTTTCGTGGGAGAAAGCATGACCAAATAAGGACTGACCTGGGTCTGCTTGATCTGGGGAAGGCAAAGGGACAAGATGGCCAAAAGACAGGACAAAGCACCTTGTGGCATGGCCCTTTTGGAGCCAGGCCACCTTCCTGTGCCAACCACGGTAAATGCGGTTTGCATGACAAGAAAAGATTAACAATATGTGAAAGTAAAGCTGCCACCAGCCCTGTCCAAGGCACATCTGTACTTCTACCAAAAAATCATTTGAGGGAGTCTAGGGCCTTTGGAAAGAAAGGAAGACCCAAGCGCACTGTACTGTAAGGTACTTTGTGCACTTGTAACATGTTGCAGAAAAGTTGCAACATAGGAAAGGACTAAGGGAAACTAAGTCTCCCAGTAGTGACTGTCTTTAAGGGCATGTCAGTTTCCCCATCACAAAGTGAGCAAAAAACCCAGCGGAGTGTAGCAGAAAGCTGTACTCCACTATAAAAAGTCAGACTAGGCTTGTCAGACAACAGCAAGAAGTTGAGGGGTTCACAACTGGAGGGAAAATTACACATACATGGAAACCCTTCCTAACACTCGCGCCTCTCAGACCAAGGACAGGTGGAATTAATCCACCCCTGGATAAGTCTCATGGTCAGGTTGGTTAAACATTCTGGACAACCCATCAGCATTGCTATGTTGGACACCAGGCTTATGCTCAATAGTTAAGTCAAACCCTTGCAGGCTTATGGACCGCATGAACAACTTTGGATTCTCTCCCTTCATGTTCATCAGCTACTTTAAGGGCTTATGGTCAGTTTGCACAGTGAAGTGGGTCCCATAGAGGTAGGGCCTCAGCCTCCTTAGAGCCCAGACAACAGAGAAACATTCTTTCTCTACTGTGGACCATCTGAGCTCTCTGTCCTTAAACTAGTGACTAATAAATCCAATAGGGTGTTCCTTACCCTTCTCATCTACTCTAATTGTGATAGGACAGCACCTATCCCAGTGTCAGCGGCATCTGTCTGCACAATTAAAGGTCTTTGGTAATCAGGGACCCTGAGAACAGGGGCCTGGCACAAGGTGTCTTTTTAGCCATTGAAGGCCTTTCCACAATCCTCAGACCAAGATAACTTCTTGGGTTTCTTTGGAGTTGAGAGAGCAGTCAGAGGGGCGACTATGGTGCCATAGTCTGCCATGAAGTTTCTGTAATACCCAGTGAGTCCTAAAAAGACTCTCACCCGGGTTTGGGTTGTGGGGGTAGGCCAGTGATTGTACTGCTTCTACTTTACTGGTTAGAGGCTGTATCCTCCCCCCACCTACTTCATGCCCAAGGTAGACCACTGAACCTTGACCAATCTGGCACTTACTGGCCTTTATGGTCACGTGGGACTTCTGAAGACCCTGTAGCACAATTCTACAGTGTTTCTCATGATCCTCCCAGGTGGTACTGAAAACTGCTGTATCATCCAGATATGCTAGACAGAATTCATTCAACCCATTAAGGATATGATTTGCAAGCCTCTGAAAAGTGGCAGGTGCATTCTTCAACCCAAATGGAATTACGCTGCACTGATAAAGACCCTCTGGAGTGAGAATGAGGTCTTCTACTTGGCATGTTCTGCAAGGGCTATTTGCAGTGAGGTCAAATGTGCTGAGGTATTTGGAGGCACCCAAAGTATAACCAGATTATCTGTTCTAGGCAAGTTGTGTACATCTGTCTTGGTGACAGCATTCAGAACACTGTAATCCACACAGAACCTCAGTTCAGAGGAACCTGCTTTTGGAACCAAAATCACAGGGCTGGACCAAGGACTACTGGAGGGTTCAATCACCCCAAGATCTAACATCTTGTTGACCTCTGTCTTGATGTAAGACCTTACTTTGTCTGACATTCTGTATCCCCTACTTGTGGTAGCTACACTATCTCCTGTGTCAATGTGATGTGTACACCAAAGTGTCAAACCAGGAGCTGGGGGAGAACAAGGGGGAGAATTGCCTCAGCAAGCATCTCACATCATCTAGTTGAACAGAAGTCAGGTGAGGTGCCACTTTGACACCCTCAATGGAGCTTTCTGAAGGACTGCCCTGGAACAGGACAGGAAGAGGTTCTGACTCCTCCTCCTCAACATCTGAAGCCAACAGCAGTGCAGCCATTTCAACTCTTGGGATGAAAGCCTTCACCATATTTACGTGGAACACTTTAGGAGCCTGTCCAGCCCTTCCAAGGTCCTCTAAAAAGTTAACCTCACCCAGTGACTCCAGAACCATGTAAGGGCCTGATCATTTGTCCTGCAAAGCTCTACGCCTTATAGGATTCATGATCGGGACTTGTTGGCCTGGTGGGAAGTTGACAGGGAAGCCTTCTGGTCATACCAATGTTTCACGAGAGCTTGCCGAGCCTTCAACTTCTCACTAGCCTGACCCATAAGGAGTACCATTCTTGTTCTGAGTCACAGCGCATAGTCCACTACATTGGTAGCGATAGGGGGAGTGGTCATCTCCCACCCCTCCTTGGCTATAGCCAAGGGTCCCCTCACAGGGTGACCAAAAATTAGCTCAAAGGGGCTGAAGCCAACACGCTCCTGAGGTACCACTATGTAGGCAAACAGTAAGCATGGCAATAAGAGATCCCATTTTCTCCTTTGGGGCTCCAATCATGCTTTTCAGGGTTTTGTTAAACTGCTCAGCTAGGGCAAAACGAAAAGGTGATGGCTGGAAGGTTTTGAATCAATCATAACCATGGGCACAGCTCTGGGCACCCCTCCAGACCATCGTTTTTCAGCCTGCCTAGCCCTTACAGAAGGGGAAAAACCATATGCAAATCAGGCTTGATCCTACCCCAAAAGTGGCTGTCCAGCCGGAACTGCTAGATCACATCCCTACTGCACGAAACCAGAAGCACATTGGTTTGTGGTTGGTATGCGGAGGAAAACTTATAGGTGACCCCACATTCCTTCCACATGGCCTGCATATACTTTGACATGAAGTTGCTGCCCCTATCATACACAACTTCTTTAGGGTGCGGCTTGACGTGTGACGGGTTTCTGGGTGTGGATCCTAGGTCCTTTCCTCTAGTAGGAATGGCGCGGTGAGCGCAGAGATTCGCTCTGAGGATCCCGGGGTCCCTGTTCACCTACCTCAGGTGATTTTGGCCTTCAGGGCTTTTTGGTTATGGAAAGTAAAATAAAGTGCTCCGAGAATACTCAGAGAATACTGGGGAACATTGGAAACTTCTTACTGCCTTTCATGCCTGTGAGAGCCTGTACGACTTGTCAAGCTTGCCGTGACTGCTCGGTGGTCTGATGAACACCTGCTGCCTTTTGGTAAGCCCTGCTATTCTCCTTTTGTTAAGCCTTGCCGCGGTGCTCCTTTCTGGCCCTTACTCAACCTTTTTCTAGAAAATGCCAGTTACAAGGGCGAGCACCACGAATAACTTGATCAACAATATGAACTCACTAATCAGATTGCCACATTCCAACTTCCCTGTCTCTTCAGGCAGTATGAATCATTGCTATAGTCTACATCCCCTAGTAGTCGCTTATCCGAAGTCCTGGCATGAAGCGCAAAAAGGAAACGGAGACTCCAGAAAAACTCCCTCTTCCCCACCAGCAAAGCCATGAAGAGTGATGCTATTAAAGTTTTTGATGATTTACCGGGGCCCTCTTCCCCCACGCATGTGCAGCTGTTGAATATAGAGACCCCCCCCCTCATTCTGCTCATGTGAGGGCTAACGGGGACCTTTCACAGGGTGGTGAATTTGACAGGCCTGGAGGTTATGGGCCCATACGGGTCCTGTCAATTCCACCCCTGCTGGTCAAAACAGGGGAGGGGACAGGAGAAGTTACCCTTGAAGGTCCTATAAAGGGGGCTGGTGACCAAAATACTCCAGGAAATTGGTTGCTTCTCAAGGAGCATTTCATGTGAGATCTTGATGCATGCTCTAACGCTGAAGACCTCGGTGCTTGGGTTGTTGCCCTGGCTCGTAAAACCTCTATGCTACATCCACCGAGCATGGACAAATGTTGCCAATTTGAGCCTATTGGCGCGAAAAAGCCCTGTCAAACCTCTGATACTCAGAACTGGGTTCATCAAGGCTGCCAAACTTGTACAGAAGAGGCTCCTTACAAAGGAGCGAATCCTCAAGTCTCCGAAGCAAAACCTGCTCCTGGTGCAGCTAGTGATCTTTTCTCTGGTGGAATTCCCTTGCCTATGAAATCGGATACCTTACCTGATCCTTCACTCTCAAAGGATATTTGCTTAAGCAAGTCCTGTATGGCATGTATAGCCGATCCCACTGTAAAGAGCTTTGCCATGGATTCTAGAAACTTAATTATTACTAATGTCGATAAGCCTAGGGAATATGAATCCAGGGAGGCGCTTAAAAATACAATTCTAGCCTGGCTTAACCAAAGAGTGGGCTGTAACTGTGTCAGAACTCAAGATCCGAGAGTCCTGTGGAGGATACAGATTGATGACTGGTGTTTTAATAACACAGATTGTATTGTTGTTGCATGTGGATTAAGTAGCCTACCCTTGTTTTTGAACAACAATTCTAACTTGCAGAATATGTCCCCATTTACCAAGCTAAGAATTATTGTGAATTTACTTTTTCTTTGGTTATGTATGCCTTGGTAATCTCTTTTTCTGATGTTTTACCATTTACTTGATCGTGTTAAGCAATTCATGTTATGTTTCTATTGTCTTCTGTTTTTTGGAAGCGCACTGAGGCCTGCGGGCATGTTGCGCTATATAAGAAATAAACAAAACTAGGGAAGCCAAACCTAGTAAATATGCCAAGTAAAGCTTTTGCAACTGACTGGCAGTCACTTTATTTAATGGGATGGCCTCAGGATACCTGGTGGCATGGTCGACCAGCACCAGCATAAACCTATTGCCTGAGGAGGTTTGGGAGTCAAGGGGACCAACTATGTCAATCCCTACCTCTCAAATGGTACCCCCACAGCTGGGAGTGGTACTAATGGAGCTTGGATTGTTGTGCCACTTTTCCCAGATAACTGGCATGTGGCACAACTCCTGCAGTGACCTTTTACTTGCACCCCCATCTTGCACCCCCACTAATGGAGCTTGGATTGTTGTGCCACTTTTCCCAGATAACTGGCATGTGGCACAACTCCTGCAGTGACCTTTTACTTGCACCCCCATCTTGGGCTAGTAGAAGTGCATGGATAACCTTTGCTTGGTTCTCTTAATACCAAGGTGTCCAGCAAGGCGGACTTCATGCACCTGCTGCAAGAGGATGGATCTTACAGGAAAGGGAATCACCAACCTCCCATGGTATCCTTCTGTAGTCTCTGTAGGCTCCACATAGAGGAGCCCACCTTCCCAAAAACTCCTATGCTTCCCAGGAGGTTCCCCCTCAAGCTGGGAGCATGCTTGTCTCCGTAGGCCTTCCAAAGATGGGCACTCATGTTGGCCCTTACTGAACTCAACCCTATCGGGACCACCTTCCACCAACAAACTCTGGAGTTCAGGATGGTCATGAGAATTTCAAGCAAAGCAACACCTCTTCCTCATCAGGTTCAGGTGTTTGACCAACTACCTCCACCTCAGTGGTAGGTGAGTTAGGGGGAATATTCTCTTTCCCTCTTCTGTCTTTTTTTTACTCCTTTAGCATTGGGTTTCCCTTTTGGCTCGGGCTTTGCATTGGACTCAGCCAGTGCAGGCATTGTCTGTGACCTTGTGCATGGTCTCTGCTTTGTCACCCACAAGACCCAAGTCTCTGAGATTATTCCCAGCAGGACCTTACCTGGGACTTGCCTCTGAATGCTCACTGGAATCCTGACCTTAGTACCATTGATAGTAAGATTTACAGGCATTACTGGGAACTTGAGAGGGGGGCCTTCAGCTAATTTGGTGGGCATCAAAGGAGCTCTGACAAGTTCCTCTAGATCTACCAAGGTAGAATCCACCACTGCTCTGCTGGCCCCGCTATGCCTAAGGGCAGGAATATCAACTCCCTTGATCAGCACACTGTCCTTAAAGTAGTGCTTGGTGTTTTCTTGAATGCTAGCATAAACCTCTGAGACTTTAGGCTCCCAGAACCCAAGGAAACTAGGACTACCTCAGATTCTTTCGCACTGGGGAAGGAGTCTGAAGAGAAGGATGCCCGGTGATCTCTTCCTCCTCATAGGAGGGGAAGGCCAGACTCACAGAGTGGACCCCCAGGGTTTGGACCTTACATTTGGGGTTCCCCCTTCACATGGTCATTTGCTCCACAAGCCACATAAGATCCACTGTGTCTTGGGACATATGGAGGCTTACTATAACCAGAGTTCTGCTGGGAAGGATGACTTACATTACCCTGTACATTCTCTTGGAACTTACCCTTGAATTTCTTTTTGGGGCTCTTTTGGGAGGAAGTTTTATCAGAACCCCACCCTCTTTATCTTTGGACTGTTTCCCCTCCCCCCTGCTTGCCAGGATGATTCTTGTCCTTATGGGACACTCTATGTGACACCCGTACATCTGCTGCTATGGCAATTTCTTAGGATCTATCTCCTTTGAATCTGCCAAGTGCTGCTTAACCACAGTGGAACAAGATGCAAAAATATGTTCAAGCATGACCAGACATATCATACCCTCAAAGGTGGAGACTGGATAGCCTTCAACCCAACCAGTCAAGTTGTTCAAGATATCAGTCACATAGGACACCCAAGTGTTACCTTCTTTCTTTTTGTACTCTCGAAACCTCTTCAAGTATTGGGTAGGAGTCTTCCCAAACTTTAAGATGAGAGGCTGCTTCAATTTTGCAAAATGTACTCTTTCAGCTTTTGACATCTCCATAATAGCACTGCAGCCAGAATGGGGTAGTCCGCTGAGCAACCATGCAATCTTCACAACCCCTTGGACTGCACATGCATACTCAAATGCATTCAATCAGTCCATAATGTCATTCTTCTCATCATACACACTGAGCGGATCCTTAGGAGTCCTTGGATGAGGGGAGGAACCAGACCCACACCCATATCCCTTGGAGCCATTTGAAACTTCAAGCTTGGCAAGTTCCATCTGATGATCCCTGTCCTTTGGCTTTTCTGCCTGCTCCACCTTCAGCTTAGCTATGTGGAATTCAAGCTCCGTCTGCTTAAACAGCAGCTCTTGCTTCTTGAATTCCAACATGGCATCAGCATCAGAGGTGGCAGAGGCATCTTGGGACAACACATCAATCATGGGCACCATGGACAAGTACAGCGAAAGAATTGTCAGTTCGGTCAGTGAGAACAGCCCCACCACCTTCTGCACTGTCATCTGATGTTATGGCATTGAGGTGCAACTCTTGCCATTCCATGATCCTTTGAATTATTTCAATCTTGGTACCTTGAGCAGGAAAGCCTCTCTAAGTACACATCATTCTGAATATTTCAGATTTTGAAGTATTCAAGGTTACGTTGGTAATTGTTTCCATACTTACAAATAGGTCTATGGCTTTTACAGTTCTATACTACTAAGGTCACTAAGTGTCCTGGGTAGGGGTAATCTGAAATGTCTTCACTAGTGTGCAACACTGGGTACCTTCAGTCCTATCCCACCACTGCCACCAATTTGTTAAAATGGATTTCTGAACTGCTGGGCAGAGGTTCAGAAGGCCAGCCTAGATTTTTGAAACAGGGTAACCTTCTGGACAAGCCAGACAAATCAAGGTAGCATTGGCGGCGGTCAAGACTGTCTCAGGAGGGGTGAGGGTGACTGAAAGCCCACAATGAGCATACACAGCAAAGGACACTACAAATCACTCCCAGTCAGGTGTATATATAAAAAATACATATACATTTATTCAAGAATTTTGAAATCAAACACAAAGCAAATATTAACAGTAATACTTCAAACCAATACAACACTACTATGAAACATATATACAGTTACCAAGTGGCTTAAAGGAATAGTGTACAGAATGGGTCCACAACCTGTGAAGAAAGGGAGCAAACAGTGCAATTAGACGTTAGGCAGTTCTTGATCAATCAATCCCTAAATAAGAGGCAGTCCAGTACCTACGAAGAGTGGAGCCTAACGTTCAAAAGTGCTTTCGGATGCAGGTGCACGTGATGGTGCAGTAGACTGAAAACAGGGTCTCTTGCAGGGGCTTCAGCGACTTAGGAACGTGGGTGAGGCGATGAAGAATAGTTTCCCACTATTCTAGGAGGGTCTCCCCAAGAGGGCAGAACAGGTTCTAGGAGTTGGGAATAGCACGGTAGCACAGGCTACCTGTGGAAAAGCGAGTGGCCCTCAGGGGACACTCGTGCGTAAAAATGGATGGATGCGCTAGGGGACACGGGTAAGGGTTGCAAGCACTCACCGAACCCCAGCGCACTCCGGATCAAACTTCGGCAGTCGAGGTCACTTCGGGTGCAGGTTCAAATGCAGTAATTGTGTGGCTCTGCGGCTTTCTGCCATGATTCTGTGGCAGGACAGTGGCGTTTTCTCTGCTCCTGGTGAAGGGATCAGGCCAGTTTCACTGCAGCAGGATTCTGGGCACAGGGGGCCACAGCATCAAGGCACCTGCGAAGTTCGTCACCACGGCTGGGCGACACAGTGACCGCATGCACTCGGGCTCAGGCGTACTCTCCTAATTTCAGACCTAGGGTGCCTAGGTGTAAGAAACTCAGCAGGAGAGTGCCTTGGACCCAGTTCTTATGATCTACCAAGTGTCAAGTGTCAACCCGATACTGCGGCAGTTTCTTGCTTGCCGGTTAAGATGAAGGTGTTGTGAATAGTTGTTCCCAATATTCAAATGGGTTGATGCCCTTTCGCAGACCTTCTAAGTTCGATCAGATGCAGAGGGGTCCTGCAGGACAACAGCTATCTCAGGGTGCCAAACCTTCCATCGGATCCTCAACTCGTCTTCTTAGTTTCAGGATGCTTGGATCCTATCCTAGGTTCAGTAAGACCTCAAGAGAACAACCTGGTATGGGTGTTTGGAGCCTTCTCTTATCCAGAATCTCCTTCGTGCCAAAACGAAGAGGACCCAATGGGAGATCTGCTGACATACAGGCACACCAGACGCGTTCCAATCACGGACCACGGTAGTTCCAGTCATTCCCAGCACACCAGACTCTCTGGCACCCAGGGTGTCTATTGGAACTGCTTAACCCAACCATCTAAGTTTTTCAAACATTCACATACCCAGGTAGCCCAAGGGGTACCATCATGCTGTTTGAGGGTCCTAAACCTCCTAAGGTACTGGGAAGGGGTCTTCCCAAATCTAGCAATTAAAGCTAGCTTCACACACTCATAATCCAGCCTATCCATCTCCCCCAACTCCATCACAACATCAGATGCAACAGTGGGTAGCCTAGAGAAGAGCCAGGGAAGCAACTGATTCCCTGTAAGACCTTGGATCCCATGGTTATAATCAAACATTGCCAACCAATCCAAAATATCAAGCTTAACCTCATACATACCCACATTTTCTTTAGGTATACGGGGTCTATTAGGGCTGGAAGAACTAGAAGACTCTGGGAGAGAAGCATTTTCAAGAGATAACCTTTTCATTTCTAGTTCATGATTCAACTCCATTTATCTGAGTTTAAGTTCTTGGCGTTTTTGTTCAGTTTGAGCATTTAAACGTTTGAATTCCAATTCAAGCCTCATCTTTTCTAGAGCAATGAATTCAGGACTGAGTGTAGGACCTGATGGGGTCCCAGTGGACAAAGGTTGAGGTTGCTGAGCAGACAAGGGAGCAGTGAGGCCTACATTTGGAGACACATCTACTTCCTCTAACTCATCAATAATAGACACATTATCATCTTCATTATTTTCCACATTTGCTTGAGAGTCAGGTATTTCAGACCCACACCCCAGACTTTGGTTCTTTAACAACTTTTCAATCAGTTCAGACTTTTTGCCTTTGGCAGAGAGATTCCTTTCTCTACACAGATTTTTTAAATAATCCAAAGTGTAACTAAAGAGGGTCTCCTGACTGTAGGTTTCCATATCAGACATGATTAATATTGCTTTTTAGTGATGTTAGCCTTGTGGTTAGTTGATCCAAGGTAATAGCAGCACTCTAAGTGTAATTACTATACTTGATACTCAATGCTGTACACCAGTGAGAGGCAGAATTATATGCAGTACCCTTTGGGAACACCACACACAATTAAGACTACAAGTGACAGTATAAATTCACCTTTGGTCCAAGCCTGTACTACACAGTAAAAGTGGTAGCGATGGCTGAGCAGCCAGACTTATCTCAAGAGCAAGTGAGCAGTATCAATAGTTACACAAAGGACAGCAATTACTATGATTCAAACAAACACTGACTCAAGGTTTCTGGGTAAAAGAATATACATTTATTTACACATCAGTTGTATAACATTTCACTAAAGTAAAGCAGTTAAAAAAAAGCACATTCTTAATATACCACACCACTCCCAATAGTTTCCAGACAAAAACAGTACTTCACATGTGTGGGTGTACTTACCTGGGCGCAAAGGGAGAAGGCTAAACCGCTGGTATACAGAAAGGGTCTGGGAAGAGGACATATTTAGGGTTTTGGTCTTGTGGATAACCCACAGATTTGGCCCTGGGGCGTCGCACTCATTAAGGAAAACAGGGAACCCCATGCATTTCTGAAAAGAAGACAGCCGTGGGAATCCAAAGAGGTCTAACGTGCTTGAATTACACTAGAATATTTTATCCACAAGGCCTGGCAAAGTCCAAACTGTAGGGAAAAAACACAATTTTCAGAAATGTGCCACCAGGAAACCACCAAAACATGCCTACAACAGCACATGTCCTACCTTCCCATGTTCCCACAGGTGTTCCGACAAGAACAGTACCTCACATGTGTGGGTGCACCTACCTGGGTGAAAAGGTAAAAGGCTAAATCACTGGTTTACCAAAGTTTCTGGGAAGAGGAAATTATTTGGTTTTTGGTCTTGTGTCGCAGCCACTAAGGAAAACAGGGGACCCTAAACATTTCTGAAAAGAAGACACGTGTGAGAATCCAGAGTGGTCTGACTTTTGTGAATCACCCTCAAATCTTTTACCCACAAGGCCCGGCAACTTCCAAAATGTAAGGGAAAAAACACATTTTTCAGACATTTGCCACCAGCAAACTACTGAAACAGGCCGGCAGCAACACATGTCCTACCATCCCACATTCCCACAGGTTTCCCCACAAAAACAGTACCTGACATGTGTGGGTGCACTTACCTGGGCACAAAGGGAAAAAGCTAGACCACTGATATACCAAATGTTCTGGGAAGAGGATATTTTTGGGATTTTGGTCTTGTGGAAAACCCACAGATTTGGCCTTGGGGTGTCGCAGCCACTAAGGAAAACAGGAAGCCCCAAGCATTTCTGAAAAGAAGACACTGGAAATCTAAAGGGGGCTGACTATCGCGAATCACCCTAGAATCTCTTATCCACAAGTACAAAATGTAGGGAAAAAACTCACTTTTGAGAAATTTGCCACCAGGAAGCCACCGAAACACGCCTACAACAACATGTCCTACCTTCCTGTGATGCTGGAAATGCATCAGAGGGACAGGGCCTCTGAATCTGTGTCCTTTATTGCCTTTTATCATGTGTTCTGACTTGTTTTCTGCACAGGAGTTCATGTGGGACTCCTGGTGGTGCGGCTCTTCCTGTATTTGGTTTGGTGAACAGACCTTGGGGCTACCCTTATGGCACCCCTGAGTGGGAGTACGACCCTGTACTCCAGTATGTTTCTGGGCACCCGTGTGTGGCCCACAGAGCAGGGTACAGGCTGATGGCAGCTCCGTACTGAATTGACAGGTGCCCTGCGCTTCCCCCATTTTCGGATGTCCAGTTCCTGTCATTGGAATTGGTGGATTCCTGATGAAGACAAAATGGCCCCCATGGCCTCTTGCTCTCCATCCCATGTTACCTTGGATTCCCAAAGTCCCTGGAAGCCCTGACTCGGTCCCTTCCCCCTGACTGGCTGCTGGGTTGAAGTTCCATATATGGTGTTGTGGGGAAGTCCAGGCCAGACTGGCTTGAGCCTTCCCAATGACTGGGTATGACGTGGGGTGGGACCTGGGTGAATGGAGTGTGTGACGAATACGCATTCTGTGTTATGGGTGTCTAGTATCTGGTGTTTGACACAATGACTGAGACAGCCCTGCCAGAAACTGGTATGAATGCAGTGTGTAGTGCTGAATGGCAGAGTACTTGTCCGAATCCACATTCTGTGTTGTGAGTGTCTGGATGGAGAAGAATGGCCTGAATGCACTGTACGCCTGATTGCCTGACTGACTGCCTGAATGCCCTTCTGAGTGATTGGTTGCCTGAGTGTGACCCAGCAGAGTGAAAGGGAGATCAACAGTAAATCTGGCGGCCTCTCACTGCTAGAAATCGTTCAGAAGCTGAAGTTGATTCTTGCTGCTTACTCTTGAAGCCGAGCCGGAAGAAGAAGGTGAACCGCTGTTCCCTTCCTTGTAATCTGAAAGCTGCTGTGCCTTCAAGAACTGATCCAAGAGAGGACCTGGTAAGGAGACCTCTTCCCGAGCTACGAGGGCCCATCATGCACCAGCTGATCTTTGCCAAAGCTCCCTGGTAGACAGACCTACGAAAGGCTGCCGACCGGAGAAGGGGAACGCCGAGGAGAACGAAGAGAAGCACGGGACAGCCGTCCACCGTCGACGACCAACGTCCCCGACCGGAGCCATAGTGCTCCCGTTGCCTACGAACATTTTGTTCCAAGGACTCCCTTGTTCATCATCGTCGCCCGCTTTCGTCCTGCTGGAGAGAGTTAAGGCTGCCGACGAGCGAGGAGAATCCGCCGGTAGGTTTCCCGCCACCCGAAGACCTCAGAGATGCAGACAAAGCTACTGAAGCCAGCCGTGGTCACGTTCCGTTCGCCGACACCAGACGCCGATGCCAGATGCCGACGAGTCGAAGCCCTAGCTGGGCCAAAGTTCTTCACTAACTCTTTACGGCAATGAACCATCGTTGTCAAGGTGCACCGCATGCCTCCCCTGTTGCAGGGCGTTTTCGATCACTCATCAACGAGCACCGCAAGGACCAAACTTGCTGCCTCAACGACAACATTCACCTTTTCTTCATCTTGGAAGTTCGACGACCCGTGGCTCCTGCTTGAAAGGGAGTGTACTCAAGAAGGGCCTGTCGATTCCCCGACGAAGAACTCTACAACACAAGGTACATTTGGGTTACAGAACTATAGAAGAAGATAAGACTTTAATAGACAATACATAGACTGAGCTTGTACGATATATCTTTATTTACAGGTTGCCCAGGTGGGGGGATCCTCATACAGAACTGTGTCTAGGTAACAGGGCCAATTGTCTAACCAACTTGTCTTCCTCCTAAACTCTATGGTTGTTATCGTTTTGCTGTGTTGATTCGTATGCTATTTGAACGGAGTACAGTTGATGCATTTTATTGGAATCAGAGTAATCGTGGTACCACCTAGAACTGTATATATTTACCATTTTAGAATTGTCAGAGCACAAAGTATATTATCGTGATAGTGTATATAACCTTGAACCTTATTTATATAAAGACTGTGGGCCTCATTCCGAGTACGGCGCTAACCAATGGCGCTATTAACGCCTTGGTTGACGCCGTACCCGGACCGGCAGCGCCTTGGTGGTTGGCGGAATTACCGCCCCATTCCAAGGTTGGCGGGGCGGTAATTCCCCAATCCCCATTTACCCTTCCCCATTCCCATTCTTGCCCCATAGGGCATAATGGGAGTGGGGAAGGCGTCAATTACGCCACCGTAAATTACGGTGGCGTAATTAACATCAAGGTCCCTTAGCGCCATGGTATTTAACGCCTGCTAAAAGCAGGTGTTAAAAGCACCATGGCGCTAAGGGAACTCGGAGTATGGCGGTAAGGGATTACCGCCACCGCTCTCGTTAGCGGTGGCCGCTATCCCTTACCGCCATACTCGGAATGAGGCCCTGTGTTTTAACTAATACAGTGTGTGGACAGTCCTTTGTGCGTGCTTGGGGACTACAATGTACTTAAGAACCAGCCCGCATCACCTCCTGAGAAGCTAGGCCTTGATTGCTCGTCCATTGCTACCAACAACCGAGAATCTTGGCTGGGGTCCTCTGTGCCTCTCCACTGCTGTATAGAGAGCAGGAGTACAGACACTCCCCTGCCGGTGGTTGCTTTACACTAGTGGCAGCGGTGGGATGCTTATGGTTTTAAGAATCAGTATGTAACCTTGCCACTTACAAAATATCTACACTTGGTTAAATTGAGGTTTAGTTGTGTACAAGCTAACTACATTACAAGCAATGGAATCTATTGCAAATGGTAAATTGACCAGGATGATCTTAGAGGTAAAATAAGGTTAGGGCTGAGCTGATAGCTGCCCCGGTGGACTACCAGATTGATTGTGAAGCTCTTCAAGGGGGGATGTAACCAATGAAGGGGGTGTTGTTGAATCTGATTCTGGGAACGCCACCATTCCTGCTGCCTCTGTTCCGAACCCCAGCACTGCGCTTCAGGGGGAAGCCCTGAAGATTGAACTTTTAAAATTGGAGCTACAATGGGAACAGTTAGCCTTTCAGTACAAAAAGTTGGAATTGAACAAAGAGGAGTTGGCACAACAAGTAGCACTCAAAGATAGGGACACTCAGCACCAGAGAATCCAGCTAGAGAAAGCGAAACCAGTTGAGAGTGTCAGGTCCCCAGCCACCAAATGTTTGAAAGATTTGGTTGGTGTGTATGCAGAGGGTTCTGATATCCTCCAATGGATTGAAGTGTTTGAGATGGCTTGTGCGATTCATGATGTTGATAAAAAAGATTGGGCTAAGTCTTTATTAAGCAGAGTGCCTCAGACTGGATATGACTGTATTCTGAAACTGAGTGTGGAAGAAAGGAGTCGGTATGAGTGCATGAAGTCTGCTTTGATTGCCAAGTTTGCCAAGACACCTACCCAATATCTTAAAAGGTTCAGGGAATTTAAGAAACTAGAGAATGTGTCTTGGTTTGACTGGGTGAGTGCTGCGCACATGAAAATGATGGGGTGGATTGATGGTTACAAAGTGAAAACATTTGTTGAATTGTCACATCTTTTGTTTTTTTAGCATTTTTCTGAAACCTGTTCACCGGAGCTGCGTTAGTATTTTCCTGACCAGAACATTTTAGAACCCTTTAAGCTGGCCAGGCTGGCTGATAACTGGGTCTCCCACTGGGTGTACCCTAAGGACTCCAGTGGGAAGGACAAGGACAAAGAAAAAATGGACCTCTCAGAAGGCTGATGAGTCCTAAAAGCAATCACAGTCAAATAAGCCAAAAAAGTCCTCTCCTAAAACCCAAGAATCTAGTGGGGATAAGTCTTTTGTGGGTGGAAGTAGGAGTAGTGGTGAGCCTGCTGCAAAGCAGAGTCCAAGTGGTACCAGTACCGTACCCCGCACTCCTGGCACTTGTTGGGACTGTGGGACTGTGTACCACAAGAGGGGTGACCCCAAGTGTAAGGGTAAGGCACTTATCAGCCTGACCTACCCCTACTCCGTACCTTCGGTGGATGCCACTGTCCTCCCCTCCTCTACAGGGATCACATTCGGTGCTCCTTTAGAGATTTCCCTAGTGTCCCTTGGGGCCTGGGACCAGTACGCAGAAGTACTGGCGACAATCTCACAGAACACACGTAGGTTTTTGAGAAGTGTCCTCTTGAATGGCCAGCCTTCTACTGGCTTGAAAGACACTGGGGCAAGCATGACAATGGTGGACAGGACCCTGCTCAGGCCAGAGGACTATGTAGGTGCTCCTCTGAGAACCACCAGGTTAGCTGGTGGGCCTCCCAAATTATCGCCTGTAGCCTTAGTCAACATTACCATTGGAGACAAGACAGCAAAGCTTCCTGTCTTGGTTCAGGACAGAGTGCCTGCTAACATTTTGTTAGGAAATGATTTGGTAGAAATGGCGATGATCTTGGATGGTCTACCCATGGCTGCTGCGGCAGGCACCCGATCACAGGTCACACCGGGTCCGGCTGCGAGTCCGGTACCCTCACCTACGGGGAAACCCAAGGCACGAAGAAGGAAGAGCAAGAAGGCCACCTCTGCGAAAGGGACCCCTTCTCTTCCTGCTCCTCCTGCAGCACCCATTGGGATTCATGCTCTGGATGGGTTGGGTCCAGTGGGGACCAAGACTCAACTGCTGTGGGAGAAGAGCCAGAAGACTCTCCTGTGGGAGAGGTACTCAACCCGGGGGGACCACCCCGACCTTCAATGCTTGTTGGCTGATGGGGGACCCTCCCGGGCAGACTTCTGTAAGGGTCAGAGAGAGTGCCACTCTCTCGAGGGTCTGAGGAAACAGGCCCTGTCCCAGGCACAGAGAGAAGTGTCTAGGACATTCCAAATTTATTGGGAAGGTGAGCCCCTTGTTAGTGAGTCCGCTAAGCCTAAACCTGGTGCCCTCAAGAGGTTGGTGGTACCCCAGGTTTACAGGCCCTTCCTACTGCAGTTGTCACATGAGGTGCCCTTAGCTGGTCATCTTGGGACCAAGAGGTCTAAGCAGAGGCTCTCTGCCCATTTCTACTGGCCCCGGATGGGAGTAGAAGTGGAGTCCCACTGCAAGACCTGCCCAAATTGTCAGTTGTCTGGCAAGACTGGAGGCAGTGTTATTGCCCCACTGCAGCCGTTGCCAGTGGTTGGCACACCATTTGAGAGGATGGGCATAGACATTGTCGGTCCCCTTGACCCTCTTACTTCAGGTGGACATCGGTTCATCCTGGTCTTGGTCGATCATGCCACCAGGTACCCTGAGGCTATACCCCTTGAGACTGTTACTGCCAAGGTGGTTGCCAGGGCTCTCCTGGGCATTTTCACCCGTGTTGGATTCCCTAAGGAGGTTGTCTCTGACAGAGGATCCAACTTCATGTCGAGTTACTTGAAAACCATGTGGAAAGAGTGCGGGGTAACCTACAAGTTCTCCACCTCTTACCATCCCAATAAAACCCTAAAGGGCATGCCCGGCGCTTTGGAAGAGCCCCTAAGGAGGAAATAGGATCTCCTCCTACCATGCCTGCTGTTCGCTTACAGAGAGGTACCTCAAGAGGGTGTTGGTTTCAGCCCCTTTGAGTTACTCTTTGGACATCCAGTAAGGGGGCCCCGTGCCGTGATCAGAGAAGGTTTGGAAGCCACCCCTCCAGGTCCTGCCAAGCAAGTGGGAGACTATGACTATGACTTAAATCATCACAAGTCGATTGGGCTCCAGGCAGGAGATCATTGTGATGGAGCCTACTAAGTCTCAAGCGTTGGCAGATAAGTGGACTGGGCCCTTCAGGATCATCTCCAAGATGGGCGAAGTCAATTATCTGGTTGACATGGGATTCCCTGGGGTAGCCCCTCAGGTATTCCATATTAACAGGCTCAAGCCTTTCCATAGGCGAGCAGAAGTCTCATGCCTCTTGCTGGCTTCTGAGCAAGAAGCGGACGAGAGTGAGCCCCTTCTTGATTTGCTGCAGAGCAACCCTCAGGATGGCTCAGTGGAGGGAGTGCATCTCTCTCCAGATCTGACGACAGAGCAGCAGAGGGTCTGCAGGGCTTTCCTCCGGCAGTATGCCTCTCTGTTCTCACTGACACCAGGCCTTACACCGTGGTGTAGGTATGAAATTGACACTGGTGACAGTGTGCCTGTCAAAATCAGGTGCTACCGTATGTCAGATACAGTTAAGAACCACATCCAGGCTGAGGTCGCCAAGATTTTGAATCTGGGTGTTATTGAACCCTCAACCACTCCCTGCTCCAGTCCAGTGGTTCTTGTCCCCAAGGCAAGTTCCCAGGCTGGTACCAAGGATTGGAGGTTCTGTGTGGACTACAGAGGAGTCAATGCTGTCACCAAAACTGACGTGCACCCATCGCCCAGAGCTGAGGAGCTTGTGGACACCATTGGTGCTGCCAAATTTGTGAGCACCTTCAACCTTACCTCAAGCTATAGGCAAATAGCTCTGACTGACCATGGCAAGGAAAAGACTGCATTTTCAACACCTGAGCGGCTCTACCAGTTTAGAGTCATGCCTTTTGGATTGAAGAATGCACCTTCGACCTTACCTCAGGCTATAGGCAAATAGCTGAGATGGACCATGCCAAGGAAAAGACTGCATTTTCAACACCTGAGGGGCTCTACCAGTTTAGAGTCATGCCTTTTGGATTGAAGAATGCACCTTCGACCTTACCTCAGGCTACAGGCAAATAGCTCTGACGGACCATACCAAGGAAAAGACTGCATTTTCAACACCTGAGGGGCTCTACCAGTTTAGAGTCATGCCTTTTGGATTGAAGAATGCACCTGTGCGCGCTATATTAAATAAACAAACAAACAAACAAACCTGTCACTTTCCAACATTTAGTCAATCATGCACTCAGTGGGCTGGAGGTCTGTTGTGTGGCATACTTAGACGACATCACCATCTACAGTTCCACTTGGGAGACGCATTTGACTCACTTGGATAAAGTGTTGCAGGCCTTGAAAAGGGATAACCTCACTATCAAGGCAACCAAGTGCCAGATAGCTCAGGGGAAAGTCACGTATCTTGGTGTTAAAATGTGGGTAAAATATTCAAGGGTGATTCACAAAAGTCAGACCTCTCAGGTGTTTTCTTTTCAGAAATGTATGGGGTTCCCTATTTTCCTTAGTGGCTGTGACACCCCGGGGCTAAATCTGTGGGTTATCCACAAGAACAAAAACCTAAATATTTCCTCTTGCCAGACCCTTTGGTATACCAGTGGTTTAGCCTTTTCCATTTGCACCCAGGTAAGTGCACCCACACATGTGGGGTACTGTTTTTGTCGGGACGCTTGTGGGAACGTAGGAAGGTAGGTCAAGTCTTGTTGTCGGCCTGTTTCGGTGGATTCCTGGTGGCAAATGTCTGAAAATGATGTGTTTTCCCAACATTTTGGCCTTTGCCGGGCCTTGTGGGTAAAAGATTCTAGGGTGATTCACGAAAAAGTCAGACATCTTTGGATTCTCACAGGTGTCTTCTTTTCAGAAATGCATGGGGTTCCCTATTTTCTTTAGTGGCTGCGACATCCCAGGGCCAAATCTGTGGGTTGTCCACAAGACCAAAAACCTAAACTTTTCCTCTTCCCAGACACTTTGGTATACCAGAGGTTTAGCCTTTTCCCTTTGCGCCCAGGTGACGCACCCACACATGTGAGGCACCGTTTTTGTTGGGACACCTGTGGGAACGAGGGAAGGTAGGACATGTGTTGTTTGCTGGCTTGTTTCGGTGGTTTCCATGTGGCAAATGTCTGAAAATCTTGTTTTTTCTCCCTACATTTTGGATTTCCCCAGGCCTTGTGGCTAAAATATTCTAGAGCAATTTGTGAAAGTCAGACCTCTTTTGATTCCCACGGGTGTCTTCTTTTCAGAAATGCATGGGGTTCCCTGTTTTCCCTAGTGGCTCCGACATCCCAACGCTAAATCTGTGGGTTGTCCACGAGACCAAAACCTAAACCTTTCCTCTTCCCAGACACTTTAGCCTTTTTCCTTTGCGCCAAGGTGAGTGCACCCACACATGTGAACTACCGTTTTTGTCTAGACACCTGTGGGAACGTGGGAAGTTAGGACATGTGTCGTTGTCACCCTGTTTCAGTGGTTTCCTGGTGGCAAATGTCTGAAAATTGAATTTTTTCCCTACATTTTGGACTTTGCCGGGCCTTGGGGGTAAAAGATTCCAGGGCCATTCCCGAAGGTCAGACGTCTTTGGATTCCCACGAGTGTCTTCTTTTCAGAAATTCATGGGGTTCCCTATTTTCCTTAGGGTCTGCAACGCCCCAGGGCCAAATCTGTGGGTCATCCACAAGACTAAAAACCTAAACATTTCCTTTTCCCAGACCCTTTGGTATACCAGAGGTTTAGCCTTTTCCCTTTGCGCCCAGGTGAGCGCACCCACATGTGTGAAGTATTATTTTTGTCAGGACACCTGTGGAAAAGTGGGAAGGTAGGACACATGTTGCTGCCAGCCTGTTTCGGTGGTTTCCTGGTGGCAAATGTCTGAAAATTGTGTTTTTTTTCCCTACATTTTGGACTTTGCAGACCTTGTGGGTAAAACGTTCTAGGGCGATTCACGAAAAGTCACACCTCTTTGGATTCCCAGCGGTGTCTTATTTTCAGAAATGCATGGGGTTCCCTATTTTCCTTAGTGGCTGCGACGCCCCAGGGCCAAATCTGTGGGTTATCCACAAGACCAAGAACCTAAACATGTCCTCTTCCGAGACCGTTTGTTATACCAGTGGTTTAGCCTTTTCACTTTGCACCCAGGTGAGTGCACCCACACATGCATACATGCCAACCCTCCCGATTTAGGCAGGAAACTCCAGATTTTTCGGTGAAAAATATTGGTTATTTTCACGGTCTCCCATCTAAAATAACAATAGCCCCAATGCATCCCAATGGGGAAATGTGCATCTCCCAATTTCCCTGTGGAAATCTCCCTCCCACGTACGTCTGAATGTTGGCATGTATGCACATGTGAAGTACCGTTTTTGTCAGGACACGTATGGGAACCTGGAAAGGTAGAACATGTGTTGTTGCCGGCCTGTTTCCATGGTTTACCGGTAGCAAATGTCTGAAAATATTGTTTTTTTTCACTACATTTTTTACTTTGCCGGTTCTTGTGGGTAAACAATTGTAGGATGATTCTCAAAAGTCAGACCTCTTTGGATTCCCATGTGTGTCTTCTTTTCAGAAATGCATGGGGTTCCCTATTTTCCTTGGTGGCTGTGACACCCCAAGGCCGAATCTGTGAGTTGTCCACAAGACCAAAAACCTACAAATGTCCTCTTTCTAGACCCTATGGTATATCAGTGGTTTAGCCTTTTCCCTTTGCTCCCAGGTAAGTGCACCCATACATGTGAGGTACCGTTTTTGTCGAGACAGCTGTGGGAATGTGAGCAAGTAGGACATGTGTTGTTGCCGGCGTGTTTCAGTGGTTTTCTTGTGGCAAATGTCCACAGACTTTGCCGGGCCTTGTGGGTAATACATTCTAGAGCGATTTGGGAAAGTCAGACCTCTTTGGATTCCCACTGATGTCTTCTTTTCAGAAATGCATGGGGGCTCCCCGATTTCCTAGGTCACTGCGACACCCAAGGCCCAAATTTGTGGGTTGTCAGACGGCCAAATCCAGTATTCCCCAAGGTGTTTGATGTACCAGTGGTTTAGCCTTTTCCCTTTGAGCCCAGGTCAGTGCACCGACACATGTGAGATACCATTTTTATCGGGACACCTGTCGGAATGTGGGAAGGTAGAACATTTGTTGTTTTCTCTTGGTTTGGATAACATTTCCCTACATTTCCTACTGCCCTTGTTACACAACCCTTTCATTTCCCAAATGTGACCTACATTCAGTCGCTGCTTTAGGCATTGTACGCTTTTGTAACCTGTGCATGTCAAAAGGTCCTTCAAAAGGTCTGCCTGTGCTCTTTCAAAATATGTATGCTTGCCATTCTTCTACACAATGTGTTTTCCTTAGTTTCAAAGTACAACTGTTTAGGCCATCAGTATAAAAATCCTGTGTAAAATGGCTCAGTTTGTGGCTTGTGGTATTGCTTGTTCTGTGAAACATTACGAAAAATGTGTGATTTCCTAACTAGAAGAACCAGGGTATTGTAGCGGTGCATTGATTTGCTCACTAATCACAGAAGTCATTACCTTATAAGTACAAACATGTCCAGCACATGCCTTTTTTTCTGTCATCTTTCCAATTTTTCCCCAAACCATGGGAATTTTAGCTACATAGTTGTTGCCTGACCTGCACAAATGACCCCTTCCTGAACTTGGAATTTGTCTACCTTTCAGAAATGTATCCCTATCTTCCCATTCAGCTTTCCTACCCTCCTCTTCCATTCCATCCAAGCATGTCCTATTGAAAAAAAGGGAAAAATCACCTACCTCTCACAAAACTGATGGTAACTTTATAAAAATATGCTGTTTTGTTTCCACTCAACCTGGTCTTGAAAGCTTGGAAAATGGTGAATTTATTTATATTTTTTTATTTCTTTTACTCTATACTGTTTAAAAAAAACCTTTACAATTTGAACAAAATAAAAAGTAATAATACTTAACACATCATACATTAATACAACAAAACAGTAAGAAAAAAATGATAAAATATCATCCAATAATAAGTAAAGCATTAGGAAATATACTTACATCTGTAGTTTCACATACATGAGAAAAAATGAACTAAACCGATATCGCAATACCTTTCCAAGTATTTTTGAAATGTAAACATTAAAAATGAAGATTTCAGAACAGCAAACCATTTGTTCCTAGCCCTTACAAGGAAAAAAACACAGGCTTCTTCGTACATCATTTTTAGCATTTTCTGAAAACACACAAAGTTTAGTCCCTTTTTTGTTATTTTCTCACACACCCCTACAGCAAACTAGGAATGTTTGGTGGCATTATGACCACCTACATGTGGGAAGAAAAGGGTGGTAATTCAGCCGGGATATCACTTTGATCGAATGTACATACAGAAATCTCCAAAAAAGGGCTCCGCACTGTGAGCAAAAACCCTCAGCAGTTAAGGGGTTAAGGAATGCACAGTCTTTTCAACAATGACTATACATTGGAGCTAGCTTTATCAACCCGTCACATCAAACCTTTATTGGCAAAGTGTCTTTCCCATGCCAGCACAAAAGCCCAAGCCATTGGCTTTGGGAATGCTTGTTCTTTAAGGAATGCACAGTTTTTTTAGACACTGGCTGGTTGTCATGAAAGCCTCCTTACGGCACCATCTTTGTCCCAATTTGTTGACCTGCTATGAACCGTATGTTGCATGCAACTTAGTAACAACCTGAAAGTTGCGCTTTGCGTTGCAAAAATATGTCAGATTGTGTAATATTTTAGCGCAGGGCTATCAACCTTCCATGAACCCACATGTAAGCATACTTTGATTATCTTTAACATGGAGGGCCCGAATGACAGTTTTATATTTCCACAGTGACATTCTCAGATCAGGGAGTCTGGAAGGCAAAGACATGCAAATCGACTTCACAATCTGCTGCCAATCAAGAGCTGTCGCTCCCTCCAAGACCACAGCCCGTTTGCCACTTCTGAACACACCAGCACTGCATTTCTGTGCAAACAAGTTGTCTTTTTAAATTAAATGTCACATCTGAGACTGTGAAATTAAATTGCTCCGCAGACGCTCTCTAACACCTTAAAGATTGCAACCAGGGCCCCAAATGTGACCAAAACCTAAACCTTACAAGGCCTATTGAGCTGCACAGACAATGGCCCTCTTTAACTCAGTGCTCATGAAGCAAATCTGGGGAGTGAATAAATGTTCCTTTGTAGGGAGGAGAGCATGCAAATGCTGTCTTGATTTTCCCACCGAACAATTTTACGCAGCCTCCATTCACAAAAGTGCATGCAGAGCACAAAGCATATGGAGAAATTACCTTACTGTAATGTTCTTTCTAATGCTCCGCCAACATCCAAAGAAAATGACTCGTGAATCAGCATTCCACACTCCCCTCTCAGTAACTCGCATAGTCTTCCTCCGGTGCCAGTTACAAAATATATCCATAATCCAGCTCTGCTGTTTGGAAATTTCTCGACAGCGGGCGTAGTGGGCCTTGATACGGCTGTCGATCATCGAACCGCCTTCCGCGGTGGTCAATCGTCGGCTCCGAAAGTGACATCAGGCGTCATACATATACCATGTCACTATGCACCATGCTTCCATTCCCCCCAAATTTTCCTGAGCTCAGACGCTGCATAGTATAACGGAAGGATGCTAACTAGCCTTCAATAGCAACTATGGAATAGAAACCAAAAGGTTAAACACATTCCAATCAGAAAAACTTTTTTTTTTTTTGTTTTTGTTAATTTAGTAACTGGGATGTGCACCCCAAAGCCATTGCCAACGCACTTCATGAAATCAGAAGCTAAGAGCCACTACACTTTCTGAGCGGGGACGGCTGGGAGGGGTGATGAAGAATCTGGGGGAGAAGAATCCATAGAAAGAACATTACGGTAAGGTAATTTCTCCTTCAATGGATTGCTTTTCTCCCGCAGATTCGTAATCTTGATAGACTCCCCAAGCAATAAACTAAAGGAGGAGGGCAGACAGGATTATACAAGCAGGTTCTGCAGAACCGCTCTGCCAAAACGTGCATCGGCTCCACGTGAAACGTCCAAAGCAGAATGCTTTGTAACGAAGGCCACGTGGCAGCATGGCAAATGTCCCAAACAGGCACCCCCCCTTTGAAGAGCCGTGGAAGCAGAGACTCTCGTGGTGGGATGAGCCCCGATTCATGGTGGGACTTCTTTCCCGCCGACTGGTAACACTCAGAGATGCATAAAATGATCCAGTGTGAGATGGTTTCTTAAGTTATCGCAGGACCCTTGCGGAAAAGAGAATGGGTGACGAACACCTGGTCCGTCTTCCTGAACTCTGCTGTGCAGGCAACATAAATACTCAAAGTTCTTTTCGGATCAAGAGGGTGAAAATGCTGTTCCTCCTTTGAGGGTTGAGGAGGAGTGTAAAACACCAGCAAGTCAATAGAGTGAGAAAGGTGAAATTCTGAAACAACCTTCAGAAGGAACCCTGGCCTAACTTTAAGAGAGACCTCTCTCTGAAGAAACGCAAAAAGGGTGGCTTGCAGCATAGGGCCTGCAGCTCGCTCACCCTCCTGGCTAATGTGATGGCAACCAAAAAGGCAGTCTTAAGGGACAACAACCTAAGAGAACAAGAATGCATAGGCTCAAACAGAGCCGCCATAAGAAAGGCCAGAACTAGGTTAAGGTCTCAATCCGGAACAACAAAGGGAGTTGGCGGATATTTGTTGAGAAGGCCCTTCAGGAATTGGGCCATGACCGGTATGATGAAAAGAACCTTGATCCGAGGACCTTTTAAACAAAGAAAGGGATGCCAAATACCCTTTGCCCGTTGTAACCTGAAGGCCTGCGGAGGCCAGTGACAGAAGCAACTCCATGACTGTTGTAGTGGGGCAAGAGATGGATCAACCTCACGCTCCTTACACTACGCCTCAAATCTTCTCCACCTGCACGCATACAGACATCTTGTAGATGGTCTGCATGCAGCCAGCAACACCTCAAGAACTTCCTCAGAGAGGTCCCAGTCATCATACCTCATCCACTCAAGGGCCACACAGGTAGGGTGAGGGAATCCAGTGTTGGGTGTAGTATCCAACCCTCCGGCTGGGTGAGGAGACCCGGCTGCTGAGGCAACCAGTGAGGTGAACAGATGGACAGATCCAAGAGGTCAGAGTACCACATCCTCATGTCCCAATCCAGGGTGATCAAGATCATGGTACCTCGAAACCTCTTCAACCCCCTGAGAATCCAAGGAATGACGGGGATCAGAGGTAACGCGTAATGGAGAGGGAATGTCCAATCCACTAGAAACGCGTCATCCAGTGCACGGTTTGCTTGGAAATCCCACAAGCAAAACTGTTTGCACTTCCTATTGGCTTCCATGGCAAACATAAACTGCTGGGGTACGCCAGAGATCGAAGACTTCCTCTGGGACTTCCTGGCACACTACCCACTCATGTGAGACCATGCTCTGCCTGCTCAGAGCATCTGCCAAGCTGTTCTTTTCCCCTGCCAGATGAACTGCTGAGACTGAGATCTGATTCTCTAGCCACCAGAACCACAGTTGGATCGCTTCTGTGCAGAGGGGGCGGGAATGCACTCCACCCTGCTTCTTCAGGTAGTGCATGGTCACCATGTTGTCCGTAAGAATCAGGACATGCTTCCCCATGAGCGATGCAGCAAAGGCCTTCAGGGCTAGACTGATGACTCGCAATTCCAGCCTGTTGATATGCCACTTGGCTTCCGACGCAGTCCAAAGGCCGCTCACCTGAAAATCATCACAGTGAGCTCCCCAACCCTTCAAGGACGCGTCCGTGAACACTCATGTCGTCAAGTGAGCCCCCCATACTCACGGGACAGACGAAATCTCAAGGGAGAACGCAGCCACCTATGCAGCAGCTAAAATGGCAGCGTACCAGTCAAGTGAGACATCCACTGACTACGTTATGACTGCCCCACCGACAGACGAGTGTCCAGTGCCTTACACCGCATTGCCCATTTCCCAGATTATTGAGCTTCAAGGAAGGGCACCTGAGTGGGAGAAGGAGTTGTCGTTATGGAGAGGATGTAAGCAGTCTCCAACAGATCTGTTGTGGAGGCAGGAGAACTCTGGGAAGACAGTTATGCCCCGGGCATTGCTAGCGGTAGCATTTGAACAATTGCACTACCCATCTCATAGTTCAAAACAACACATAGCTGCAGATATACAGGAGGATTGGTTCACACCAAATATTCAGGAGAGCAACACTGATATGGTCGTTCATTGCACCACATGTCAAAGTTTCAGCACAGGGATGACACTATGGACATTACGGGGAACATTGCCCCACCCTATTGGGCTGTCCTAACCCGTCAGTGTCTAAAGTGCTGCGTGCCACTGCTCAATGGCATCTTGCTGTGACCATGTGTCTAACATATGGTGCACAGGCAGAAGTGGTGGGCTGTGGAGAGTGTTTGGGCTGAAGCAAGGGGAGAGGAAGCCCATGTCCTGCTCCACCTGCCCTGTAGCGTAGCCCGTGACATGATTGTGGTGGGGCTGCACTACCCGTGATGGTGAGGAGGGTGTGGTGTGGCTGTGGCAGTTTCGGTGGCATCCATGCTTCCTGCATGGTGGGTGGAGGGGCCACTGGGCATCGCTGTGGGGGTGGTGCCACTTTCTGGACCTGCCAGAGGTTCCTCTACGGTGGAATGTGGAGGCCTTGCTCCGCCGCTTACTCCTGCTGCCTATGGGTCCAGCCTGGGCAGGGGTGGAAGTGGACGGTGTGCCAGCAGTGGAGAGTCTGGCCTCTTCACTGTCCGTGGACTCTGTACCTGTTGGGAATACAATTACATGCCGTCAGTCATCTTGCAGACATGTCAGCGGGCTTGCAAGACACTCATGCGACATTGTGTGTGTTCTAATACGCACATTTTGTTTGATTGGCATGGCTGGTATTAGACCAATGAGTGCTGCTACTACTAGGTGAAGGTAGTGCCTGCTGAGGGTGTTCACAGTGCACACAAGTGCATGTTGACTGTTGGCCTGCCTAGGTCGCTTGTTGTTGTGGCTGTGATGCGGCTCCACTTACCAACATGGACTGTCATGGCACACATGGGTGATTCTCATTTTTCTATGTGTGGGCATACATTTTTCACCTACAGGGCATGTGCATTACTACATTTCCCTGCCTCCCCTGGCACATGTGTGTACTCACTGTGTATTTGTTGCGATTGTCATGCGTTTGCGCATTCTCTTGCCCATTGTGCTCATCTATGCTGGGGGACGCAGGCTATTGGGCACTGCAATCACACATATGTGGGGTCTTATAGACTTACCACCATTGCTGTATCTTCCTGCTCCAGCCTCTGTGCTCCTGATCCCCTCAATGCTCTCCATGTGCAGCATGGAGCTATCCTTCTCTTCCCACAGCATGAGGGTGAGGGGTTCCACTGTACAGCCTCCTGCTGCAGCACTCTCTGTCCTGTGGCGTGAGATTAGGCTGCGGACCCTCGACTTCAGGTCATTTCAACATTTATGGCAGTGCTCTGCATCACGTGGAACAGTGCTCACAGCCATCACCTTGTCCTGGACCTTCCTCTGTGCAGAGATCTTCTGTTGCTTGCTGCCAAACAGCTCCTGTGCATGCTGCACTATGTGTCCCTCTGCCATCGGGTTCAACTCCCTTTCTAAGAATGTAGGCTTGCACAGCCTCAGTTCCGGGAGGCAAGCCTTTACCTTATTCTGTGACATGGTGATCTGCCTAATATGGTGTCCGGATGGCAAAAGGAAATGGGCAATTCAGAGTGGGTTGAGTTTTTAAAGATGGCCGTCGCCGTGCTTCCCGTTCCGGTGGTGATGTTATTTCCGCTGGCAGTGATACCGTCTGGCAGTAATTCAAGCAGGGGGGTTGTGCGCACACCCGTCAGTGGTAATGATATGGTGGCAATTCTGCTGGTCATCGTGGCGGTAACTGTAATACTGCTGGGGCAGAATTACTGCTGTATTTGCGCTGGACTCGTAATGAGGCCCAAAGTAAGGCGAGTTAGACAGGCCGATTTGCGCTGGTACATAAGCTCCTGTTTCTCTTAGAGCACTTTGATGTCTGTTTGTGTGTTGTCGGTTTCTTTGTGAAGTGTATCCACAGGGTGGGAAATTGTGTGCATGAGTGCAAGCTATCAGCATATTGCGCTTCACTTAACGGCAACTGATTTTGTATCCTGATTATTGCAATATTGTAGTCAGCTCAGTAAATTTTTTATTTGGAGCTAGACTAGTTAGAAATGTGCTCGGCATTCTATTACCTTGCAGCCAGATTGCTACATTCGAGCTGCTCTGGCCAATCGTGAGCTGCTTGTAGTTCAGAAAGACTACACATCCCAAGTTGCCCTACTGCAATTTAATCCCCTAGGTGGCGAGTTAGGGAGGCCGGTTTACGCTGGTACATAAACTCCTGTATCTCTTAGAGCACGTTGATGCCTGTTTGTGTGTTGTTGGTTCCCGTGTGAAGTGTTTCCCCATTGTGGGAAATTGTGTGCATGAGTGCCAGCTATCAGCATATTGCGCTTCACTGAACTGCAACGGAATTGGAATTCTGATTATTGCAATATTGTAGTCAGCTCAGTTAGATTGTTACTTGGAGCTAGACTAGTTAAAAGGTTGCTCTGCATTCTATGGCCTCACAGCCGGATTGCTACATTCGAGCTGCTCTGGCCAATCGTGAGCTGCTTGTAGTTCAGAGAGACTACACATCCCAAATTGCCCTACTGCAATTTAATCCCCTCTGCGGCGCATTAGACAGGCTGGTTTACGCCGGTTCACGCTGGACCACGATGTCATGATATCATGACGTCTTTCTCCTCACGCTCAGCCTCTGACACCAGCCCACTGAGCCGCAAGACGTATATCGCTAATACTGAAGCAGGTGAAGAGGTGGGTATTGTTAAGAAGCAAGTTCCATGCTCTTTATGTTTACTTCATGTAAGTTTATTCCAGCTTAATGGTTACAGTTCCACATGAAGACATTAAGGACATAAGTATAGACAAACACAGGCTCCCATCACCCAGGGTCAGCCCACAGTAACTGTCACTGAAAAGAACACTCACTAAGAAGATTCTATCATCCACACACAAACATTCCACACGACATCACCAGCTACATCACCACAGACAGGCACAATACAACACACCTCCCTCCTTTACATAACCTAACCTGCACAAAACAAGTCACACACCACAACCAAAACGACCACCTTCCAAGAACAGTCACACATGACACACAACTGAAAACGGACACTTCCACAGCCAAACCCAACCAACAAAAACATCACACCCTGGCAAACCGCAAACCAAATACCCTGCAAAAATACTATCATCCATCTGCCTGTTCCTGCCACAAACAAGCAACTGGGCTCACACCCCAGGACCTGGCCAACCCCAAAGCTGGGCTACATCACCTACATTCCTAACCACCACAAAACTGCTACGCCTCCTACCACCTGCCCCCGCCTACAACAATGCGGGTGTCCAGACTGCCACCCTGGAATCTCCAGCAGGCCTCTAGACTGCCACCCTAGAGAACTGAAAGACAACCACAAACACACACCAACCGGGTTTAACAGAGTGGAAACATACGACATCACAGAGATCACAATATACCCATGGTCTCAACACCATACCATCACACCAAACCAGGATGAGCAAACCCTCCAACACATTGGAAGCGGTGGCCACACACTCTCAATGCCGACATCAATGACTGGAGAAGAACTGGATGATCTTATTAGGAAAGAAAACATCCTAAACCAAAACAGGCTGTAGAAGCCATGGATACAAAAGAGTATCCAACGCTGTTGGAGGCGGTCACCCAGGGGTGTCAGAAGCACCCTTCCCCATGGAGCCTGGGGCAAGGATGGCGTGTTGGAGTCTGCCAGGAGCAGGCCCTCTGGTACATGAGGAGACATTGGCAGGGTTGCATGAGGCTGCCCAAGTGTGCCACCATTTCCTGAGTGACTATGCCAGCATTATTTAAAAAGGGGAAGTGTAATTTTCATGCCAAGTAAGCGTAATTGTGCCTTTTTATGCACCAGTCCCACCCGCCACAACTAACAGTCCTAACCAATCAAAACATCACAAATCACCTTCCGTTCCCCCCTGCCACAAAGGAACGTCAAACTGCCACTTTCGAGCACTAACCGCCCACCTCAGCAAACAAACCACAACACTACCAAGACCAACCAAACACAAAGCTCCTTCCGTTCCTCTCTGCCACAAAGGAAACTCGAACTGCCACTTCCGAGCACTAACTCCCAAAACCGGAAAAAAACAGGTACTGTTGTAACTGCGCAACCACAGCACTGCTGATACTGTTTCCTCCTCACGACCTTCCATATGTCGAGAGGCAACAAACTAAGCAGGAACGTCTTCTTAGTGCACTTATCCTGGAAGATTGTAATCTATTAGGAGCACTACCAGACGGTTCATCACATAAACGGTTCACCGTTGCTCCTAATGATTCACGGGGACACATTGCTTGCAGTCCAGCATACTAACACAGATATCATACAGATTCGTGTGTCTCAAGATTAATCCAGCTAACCATTCTATGGTACCTAAAAATTATCTCAATTCTGCCTTGTTTTTCGGAACTTGCATTCTTCTTATCCCATCAACCAAATCCCTGCTGGGTTTAAGACCTCCCTCTGATATTTCATGGCCCAAATACTCCACAGTACGAGTGCAAAAGACACACTTCTGAGCTCGTAATGTAATTCTACGCTCTTTGAATATCTTTAGAACCACCTCCACTTTTTCCCTCAATGCCTCTTCAGTTTTCCCACACACTAACACATCGCCTTGGAAACACCAGACATCATTCACTCCCTTTAGTAATTTGTCCATCACTTTTTGAAATACTGATGAAGCAGATATTAGCCCAAACGGCATACGTCGGAATTGATAAACTCCTTCATACGTAATGAATGCAGTAAGTTTTCGCGACTCGGCATCTAAATCTATTTGATGGTATGCACTTGCCATGTCTAGCTTCGCAAAAAACTTAGAGTTACCAATTCGACTCAGTAATTCACCCATATTGGGTAGTGCATGTCTATCAGCTATGACACACGTATTCAATTCCCTTAAGTCTATACACACTCTTAATTCACCACTTGGCTTCCTTACCACCACAACAGGGGAAATCCACTCTACAGCCTTGGCTGGTTCAATAATACCCGCCCTTTCCAGTTTCTTTAGTTCGTCCTTCACAGCATCACGCATCGTCAAAGGCAATGGTCTCAGTTTTGCACACACCGGCTTACTCCCATCTCTCAGTGTAATTTTGTGCACTATACCCTTCAGACAACCCACTCCATTACTGAAGACTTTGTGATATTTCATTATCAAATCACTATTAACATCCTCCCTTCTGCTAGGCCCCCTGACACTCCCAATGTTTAGGACTTGTTCTTCGCTATTAGGGTTCAGTTTGATGCCCAAACCTCTTTGTTCTCTCCACCTGAGTAAAGTTTCCCCCTTCCTTGTAACATATATTTTGCCATATGTCGTTCTCCCTTTGAAACTGAAATGAGCCATGCAGCACCCCAATAACTCTATTTTCCCGCCATTATAGTCTCCAGGGTTTTTATCGGATGGTGTTAAATCTTCCATTCGACCATGTACTATATTTTCATAGGTACCCCTTGACATTAGTGTAATCTTTGAACAAGAGTCTGCTAACATTCTTACTTCTTGCCCATTCACCATAACCCACGCAGCAGGATATTTGCACTCATCATTCTCAGAACATTTCACCATATTAACAGTGACCACCTCACTCTCAGACTCTTCACCTTCTCCTGATGATACAACCTCACAATCCTCAACAAACATGGTCCCTTTGGCCCCAGCTATGCGATCATTTTTACAGCAATTTTCAAAATGCCCCCACTTCTTGCATATAGAGCAATTTGTTCGTCCGCCAGGACATATTGGTGAAATTGATAAGTGACGCGCACTCCCACACCTAAAACATAAACGTTCCTCTCTTCTTGGACCTCTATAAGTAACATCCTTCTGAGTATTTTTATTGCTCAGTTGAGCTTGGCCACTCCCACTCTTGCTCTGAGCTGAATCATTCCCTCTTACAGGCTTATTTGCCTTTTTTGGGGTAGGCATGAACATTTGTGGCCCAGGGACACCAGACAAAGCCATGTTAGCAGTAACTGTATCAGTATCTCCTATAGCAGTAGTGCTCTTCTTCACTCACGTCACCAAGGTTTTGTTTCTCACCTGGATCAATAATAGTGTATGTTCGACCTTTTTCTTCAGCAGTTAGCACTTCGCCGCCTTCCCAAAAGGGCCCTGGGCGGTTGATGAATCTCGTTGCTACTTCCTGGGGTCGAGGCGTCCGTCCCAACCAACGGAGATTGAAGAAAAAAAAATTATGATGCTGTCATGTGACCAGGTACGCACTCGCCGTCTATGTATCAAATTTTGGGTCACGTGAGCCGGTGTTACGACTCTAGGAAGAAGGGATTCACTCTTCGCAGCACAGCGAGATGATCCACTAGATCCTGTACACAACTCGTTGAGAGCCGTATTACTTCGCGCACCGGCCTGCACTCGCCATGTCCCTCACACAAACAACCTTGCAATAACGCAGCAGCTGTGTCCCGAAACTTCGACCAATTACCACCAGTCGTGTCGCACCCGGACAACACTCGGGTTTGGCAGCCGCTGACTTCTGTCTCTACAGGTACCGGGCAGCATATAGCGGCGCTGGACACGGCGGACCGCCAAAATCGTTGCGTAAGCTACCAGGTTTCAAGGGTAGGTCCGCAACGATTCGCCGGGCTGGGGGTCTCAGAACTCCTTCACCATAAAGACTTGCCTGGGTTGTTCTTTCTGTCTGTGGTGATGTAGCTGGTGATGTCGTGTGGAATGTTTGTGTGTGGATGATGGAATCTTCTTAGTGAGTGTTCTTTTCAGTGACAGTTACTGTGGGCTGGCCCTGGGTGATGGGAGCCGGTGTTTGTCTATACTTATGTCCTTAATGTCTTCATGTGGAACTGTAACCATTAAGCCTCGCTCTGTGGCACATGGACTTTAATTTGCAGAAGTTGTTATGGCTATGAGTGCACTGATGCATGAGGGTGCATGAGTGGGTTAGAACTAAATTTTCTTTAGGTGATGTACCAAAACGGTACTATTGGTATTATTATCAAATTGGTAATATTGACAATGCACTGGTTTAATAGCGTCGTGCATGAAGTGTTTTGGTACAGGTATGTGTGTGGAACATATTGCTGCAAATGTGCTAGATTAATTGTTTGAGGATTTTTAGGCTGTATGTTGTGATTAAAACATGGACTTTTAGGTTTTCTTTACAGCCTCCAAATGGCCATGGACTTTTAGGTTCCTGGAATTGTTAATTTGCTGTTTTTCTGTGTGCATCAAGAAATGTGCTACTGGCATGCAATGCTTTTAAATGCATATGTTTGTTCATTCTGACGCTGATGATTGTATGCAATATGAAATTGTTTATATAGTGATAGTGAGTATCAGTGAGAACTTGCTAGTGGTCAGGATTCACTGTGAGCGTGGCAAGTGCGTGAATGCCTTGTTGGATATGCCTATGTCAGAAGGGTGGAAGTGATGACCATTTTGCAATGTGTGATGTGTGGTGCACCTCGCATAGTCGGTGTAGTTTTTGGGAGGTAGCATCTTTCTGCTGTGGTTTGGGTCTGGTTTTCCACATGGTTATGTGGTGGTAAAAGCCTACCAGTCATGTGGTTGTTTAGAGCGAGGTAGCACCTCGGTTCGTCTTTAGCAATTGGAGCTTTGGTTTGGTTTGTCTAAGTATAGGCATTGGTCTGGTTATGAAGCTTATTGGATTTAGTAAAAGTCTAGTACGATGTATTGGTTAGAGCGAGGTAGCGCCTCGGCTCATGTGAGTGGTTGGGTTTGGTTTGTCCAAGATGTATCTGGGTATGGGTCAGGTTAAGAAGTTTGCTCTCTTACTGGTGAAATTTGTTACGGCAAGGGCATTGTTCTTAAGGGAGGTAGCGCCTCCTCTAGGGTTTGCTAACCCTCTCATCACAGGGGGCAGTAGGTAGTTGGTGATGGTTAAGGGGTAGCTGGGGATGCCTGGTTATGACCCGTTAGTTGGGAGAGTAGTGTGTCCCGAGATGATGTTTTCTATCTTACTTGTTGCATTTATTGTCTATTCTGTTGTATCCATGGCTTCTACAGCCTGTTTTGGTTTGGCATTGAGAGTGTGTGGCCACCGCTTCCAATGTGTTGGAGGTTTTGCTCATCCTTGTCTGGTGTGATTGTATGGTGTTGAGACCATGGGTATATTGTGATCTCTGTGATGTTGTATGTTTCCACTCTGTTAAACCCGGTTGGTGTGTGTTTGTCTTTCTGGGAGACTTTGAGGTCTCAGTTCTCTAGGGTGGCAGTCTAGAGGCCTGCTGGAGATTCCAGGGTGGCAGTCTGGACACCCGCATTGTTGTAGGCGGGGGCAGGTGGCAGGAGGCGTAGCAGTTTTGTGGTGGTTAGGAATGTAGGTGATGTAGCCCAGCTTTGGGGTTGGCCAGGTCCTGGGGTGTGAGCCCAGTTGCTTGTTTGTGGCAGGAACAGGCAGATGGATGATAGTATTTTTGCAGGGTATTTGGTTTGCGGTTTGCCAGGGTGTGATGTTTTTGTTGGTTGGGTTTGGCTGTGGAAGTGTCCATTTTCAGTTGTGTGTCATGTGTGACTGCTCTTGGAAGGTGGTAGTTTTGGTTGTGGTGTGTGACTTGTTTTGTGCAGGTTAGGTTATGTAAAGGAGGGAGGTGTGTTGTATTGTGCCTGTCTGTGGTGATGTAGCTGGTGATGTCGTGTGGGATGTTTGTGTGTGGATGATAGAATCTTCTTGGTGAGTGTTCTTTTCAGTGACAGTTACTGTGGGCTGACCCTGGGTGATGGGAGCCTGTGTTTGTCTATACATATGTCCTTAATGTCTTCATGTGGAACTGTAACCATTAAGCTGGAATAAACTTAAATGAAGTAAACATAAAGAGCATGGAACTTACTTCTTAACAGGTATTTCTTTGGCCCCGCTGTTCGATCCCTCGCTCATAGGCAAGTCCATTAGGACTAGTCCAGATAGTGACAATTTACAATCACTACAAGTCATCAGCATGGGGAACACTTGTATAGCCCAAGCCACCCGGGATACACATGCCTTGTTACAATGGCCCTTTGAGCCTGTTCCTGGAGACAATGAGTCATCAAGGTCAGATCAAAATGATATAACGTCATCCTCTATGCATTGTGCATCTGTTATGTCACGTAGTGAAGGCAAAAAGAGTACAGTCACTGGAAAGTTGAAATGCATGCTTCAGAACACAAGATCCTTCATCAATCACTCCACAGACGCCGCAGATCACATTGCTGATCAGCATATTGATCTATGTGCTATTACTGAGTCATGGCTGCATGATGCAGCAGGCTCTGCCCTCACTTTGGTGGTGCCTGATGAATATAATATCTTAAGGATTGACTGTATGAATGCTAGGGCAGTGGGGTAGCTTTATTCTACAATCAAGCATTGAGCATCCGTAAAATTGAGATTGTACAAATACCAGACTGCAAAGTAATCTGGGCCAAGTTGCAAGTAAACCCCAATACCACAATTAATGTATTTGTCATTTATAGACCTCCACACAGCATAGCAGACTTTGTGACAAATTTTAGTGACCTTTTAGCCCCCAATTTAAAGCCCAACACTAGAACCTTGATACTAGGGAACTTTAATTTTGGATACTTTAAACAAACAGACACGCCAGCCATGTTGTTGAAGACCATGCTATTCCATCTCCGGTTTGACCAGCATATCACATCATCTACTCATGAAAAAGGAAAAGCCCTGCACTGGGTCTGTCACAGAATATCAGCATCGAAAAAGTACATAAAACACAATGCCCATGGTCAGACCATCATCTTCTGGACTGAACCATGTCTATTCCCCCAGTCACGAAAGTCTTGAGGGAAAGCTGTAGGGTTGCTTATAGAAGTACCCATAAACTCACTTCTTCAGCTATGGCACCCTTCTTTATGCCCATGACAAATGACCTGACTAATCGGAACTCAGCCGAAGAACCTTCCGCCGTCTTTCATAGGACATCGGAAACAGCTGTTGAAAGCTTAGCGCAGTCAAGTCGCATACTTAAGAAGCAACCTGACAACATGTTTTACACTTTGTGTGCTCAAGAAAAATATGTGCTTTGCGCTCAAACAATGGGAAAAAAATAAGTTCAATGAGGATAAACTCCTTTATACTCACACGGGCAAGACCTATAAAACATCAATTTCCAGTGCAAAAAGTAATTACTATGAGCATTGCATCTCGGGGGCTGTGTTTAGTTCCAGGGAGCTTTTTAATATCCTTAAAGAACTGGAGGCTCCTTGTCCTCTACCCGGCCAGGTTATCAATGGTATTCAAGAGGCCTTTTTGGATAAAACACCTGCTGTAAAACAGGGATAATCCGGCGACCCTAATGACACTGTAGAGCATGCAATTCTCAAGACTTTTCTGGAGTTTCCCTTTCAGGCTATCCCGGAGCAGCATCTTGCTGATATCCTTTGCAAACTAAAACCTACTAATTGCAATGGTGATGTCTGTCCGGCTATTACGGTAAAAGCCTGTGCCCCACATTTGGTTCCCCTCGTAACGAAATTTGTTAATGCATCTTTCAGGGAAAAGTTTCATAAAACAAGCCTGGATCTCCCCATTAATAAAAAAAAAGCCCTCTCCTGACACTGGCATAGCGGGTAACTATCGGCCCATTAAGAATGTGTCTTATCTGTTAAAGATCCTAGATAAAGTAGCACACCTACAGATCGAATCCTTTCTAGCCACACATGCCATTCTGGGGTCCAAACAATCAGGCTTTAGAAGAGCCCATAGTACAGAGTCTACTCTTCTTGAGCTCAAGACCAATGTATTGCAGTCCATGGCAGAGGGCAAGATCACCATGCTGATGCTTCTGGATCTGTCTGCCACTTTTGATCTTGTCGATCACTCTATTCTGGCAGAGAGATAATGATTTTCAGCACATTTATCTGGTCCAGCCACTGAATAGGTCAATTCATTCTTCACAGATCGTAGAGCAAAGGTCTTTTTTGAGGATGTCAGGGCTGAGGAGTTCACTGTTTCATGCGGGCTCCCACAAGGTTTGTACGTCTCACCCACTCCTTTTAATATCTTTATGCTCCCTTTATTTGAGCAATTAGATGAACTTGGAGTGGTGTATGCTAATTATGCGGATGACACGCAGTGCCTTGTGCCCCTTACAGGGGATTACGCTCTGTACTCTGCTTCCCTGAGTTCCACTTACAAACATTTTCAAACACGGATGCAAGTGAATAAACTTGCTCTCAACAGTTCCAAGACAGAACTTATGATGCTAGACACTGCTACTCAGCTGAAGAAACTTAATCCGGAGTACCTTTCTTTCAGAATTGCAGATTGCAATATTGCCACCCAGCACACGGTCAAGACACTTGGGGTGATTTTTGATCAAGAACTGTCTATGAAAAATCAGGTGAATGGTCTTGTGTCTAGTAATTGCTACCATTTGAAACTCTTGGCTCAGCTACAGCCCTTCCTCTCATTGACTAATCGCACCATAATTGCGCGAGCCATTATAGGAGCTAAATTGGACTAGTGTTCCAGTCTTTTGCTGGGAATCTCCAAACAAGATATGACCCGGGTACAAGTGATTTAAAACAACGCTGTGTGTATTGTGACAGGTCTGCAAAGGAGAGAACAAAGGAGAGAACACATCACGGCTGCCAGGAGAGCCCTACACTGGCATCCTATTCGCAGCCAAATTACTTCGCGTGTGATGTCCATTGCGCACAATTGCATTTCTGGGCAAGCTGCCAGGTACCTGGCTAGCTGTATTTTGTGCCTAGCGGCTCGCAGAGTTCTGAGATCTAACAATACCTGCCTCCTTGAAACACCAAGATCTCATTTTACCTATGTGGAGCATAGATCTTTTCCGTATGCTGCTCCATGGATCTGGAATGCCCTTCCTTGGGATCTCAGATCATGTACTAGTTTACAGCTAAACATAGGCCGAAAAACCTTTTTATTTGAGTTAATCACTGGACTACCATAGCATGATTGTTTCTCCCATGACGCCTTCTGATTTTTCCTGATTCATGTTTTGTTGTATTGTCTTTATTGAGCCCCTATGCCTCCGGGCTTTGTCTTGCGTGCGGTATAAATACATAAATAAATATGGTAAGCGATCTTGAAATGGGCCCTGCTGTCAATATTTTTGGCCTTGCTTCGTACTCCTGTGTAAGAAAAGACAGGTGGGGGGAATGTTAGCGGGTTAGAGGGAGAGGCAGAGGCAGAAAACTGTTATGTTGATGACTGCAGGTTGGAAGGACCTGTTACTTGTGTGGTGGGGGGGTTCTCTGTGTTTAGGGGAAGAAAGGGCCGAAGGTGGTCTATGCATAAGGGAGGCCTCATTGTTGGGAAAGTTGTAATGGACGCTGTGTGAGTGTTGATAGCATTTGGAGAAGGTAGGAGTCTGTCATTTGTACGCTAGGCCTTTTGTGCGTCTCATAAGAATTGAGTGTGGTGAAAAACATGAAAGATATTAGCAGTCAGAGTGTTAATGAGGCAGGAAACCTCATGAAAATACATTGTAGCAGCTCAGGGAAAAAACGACCTGAGGTACAAGATGGGGGTCCTTTATTGTTTGGAGTGGTTTAGTATGGTTTAAACATTGGGGATAGAGGAAAAACTTTCAGAGAAAGTGTTGTGAGTTGGGGTCGAACTATGGGATGTACTCCTCCTTGCTCAGCTACGGATAGGTGATTATAGTTCGATGAAGGGCCACGTCTTGAGTTGTTTCCTGAAAGCATGGTGGTCTCCTTGAAAATTCGAAGTTGCTTATGAAGTCAGTTCCAGAGTCTGGTGTTTAGTACTGAAAAATATGTTCCTGCCTGCCCTTTCATGCCGATAGGAACTAGTACTAAAGCATTGTTACTTGACCTTTGATGGTGTGCAGCTCTGGAACTTCCTTATTAAGGAAATTGGTAGTGTCCTGCATTCTGCTGTTAATGTATAACATTCTAGTGTGTGATATATGCTTTCACAGGTGCTGCACCTGTTCTTTGTGTGCGAGTCACTTGTTGTGAAGCTACCCATATTGCACTTTCCATGTATATCGGGGAAGTTTGAACTTCTACTGCATGTGCTGTGTTTTCTGTGTGTGAATAAAGTTTGCACTGTTTATGCCCTAACTGTACCTTATTAGTGAGTCAAGGAAGTCTCGGCATGGCCCACATTCATGAAACACAGCTCATGACGTTACACAACAAACTGAGCATTCTCAAGGGAGCATTTAATGAAATGCCACGTTTTAAAGAACAATATGCAAGTGAAATTGTCTCCTGCTGCTAACTTTTCGACTGAGGATTTAATTATTTGTTTTTATTTTTCCTATTGTTAAAAGGCTATTGTTTATACTGCTATGTAACATAATTTAAAAAAAAAAGAAATTGGTTAAACTCTCAGAATCACAAAGCAATAAAGCCCATATTTAGTAAACCAAGTGAAAGCAGAACTTCCAGAGTCTTCACTTCACCTTCTGGCATCCCAGCTGGGAGGCAGAGTCACAACCCCATTTTCACATAAACCATTTAGGGACAGCCCATTTTTGGTAATCGTCTCGACTGAAGAATTTACAACAGATGGTGCATTGGCAGCATGTCATGTGCTTACGGTTGGTGGGGACAGTCCCACTCCTACCCTTCTCCCGGGCTTCCGAAATACCAAATGAATTCCCTGCATTCGGCTGGGAATGCAGAGCCGAGCAACGGGTATTTTTTCCATTTTTTATCCCTGGAAGGAGTGTGGTGCAAGGAGGGTGTGCCACTATCTCCAAACTAGCGGTGGCAGTAGCCACCACCAGCCACCAACACATCTCTTCCTTACAGTGACTTGCGTTCAGTTTAGTGAAGGTAGTATGGATGTTGGTGGAAAGAAAGGCAAAGATACTGCAAGCAAAGCCTGCAGAAGCTCCACATCTAAATCGGCGTATGCTGGTTGGGAACCAGCAGGACTGTTGGAAGGAGGAGGAAGCCTCAATCTGACAAACCTTAAAGGCGACTAATGTATGTCATTCAAGGTATTTTGGCTCACACAGGCATGTGCGTGTATGGATGTATGTGAGTATGTGTACACACGTGTGTGTGTGTGTGTGTGTGTGTGCATGCACATGTGTTTGCGTGTTTGTGTGTGCCTGTTGGGGATGCCTGCCTGGTGGTCATTATTTGTAACTATACCAGAAATGTAAGGTACTTTTTTCCTAATCCTGCCTCCTATTCTTGTTTCTAATCCTGGCTGATCTGGCCATTGTTTCACATTCTACCTGAATGCTAAAGAGAATGTGTAAGAGAGAAGTCTTAGTTACTTACCTGTAACTACATTTCTCCAGCATTGGTATCTTTCATAGATTCAGATGCTTGAATATTCCCCGTCATCAGACTGGGAATCCTCAGTGATTAAAATAATTATTAACATTTTTTAATATACATCCATTGTTACATAGCGAATGCATGCAAATACCCCATTATGGCCTATGAGCCATTCCATTGTGTAGTCCCTCCACCTCACTTTGGTCCTTTATGGACCCAACCAATGAGGTGGCAGGGCTTAAGCTCCGGCCCAGTCAGCCATCTTCAGATTTTGAACCGTAGGAACTACAGTAGGATGGGTGCTGAGCGTAGGAGCAGCCTCTCAGGGGAGGCGGGTCGGCGCATGTGAATCTATGAAAGATACCAATGCTGGAGAAATACAATTACAGGTAAGTAACTAAGACTTCTCCAGCATCGGGTCTTTCATAGATTCAGATGCTTGAATAGAATACCAAGCAGTTAAAACATGCCACTGTAAAAGCATAAATGCAGAAAAATATTTCTGCCAAACCTCTACCATACAGCAACACAATGGGTACATACTCGGGGAAAGGTGGGAAAAGGAGGCTGGACCTACCTTATGCAAAGAGGTGGCGGAGCACTGCCTGTCCAACTGCAGATTCTTTGTTGGTATCTTCTGCCAGGCAGTAGTGCTTAGCGAACGTGTGCAGAGTACTCCAGGTAGCGGCTCTGCATATGTCCTTCAAGGCTACCCCTGCGTGAAACACTACTGAAGCCGGTCTCTCTCTGGTGGAGTGCGCCGAAGGCGGCTTGGTGAGTGGGTCGCCCTTCGCTTGATGACAGTGGGTAATACAAAGACAGACCCAACGTGCCAGACCTTGTTTGGAGATATGCTGTCCTTAGTCCTCTGTAAATAGAATTTCAAAACTCTAGCCACATCTAGAGAATGCATGTTCTTTCTGCCTCAGAGGTATGGTTCTGAAAGAAAGACGGCAGGACAATACGCTCTGTGAGTGTCATTTCCGATAGACCTTGGGAAAGGAATTTAGGATGTGTTCTCAAAACGACGCGGACCTTATGAAACAAATTAAAATGAGGTTCTGAAGACAAAGCGTGCAACTCACTGATCCTACTGGCCGAAGTAATGGCTATCAAAAATGCCGTTTTCCAAAATAAGAATTTCATGTCACATCTGTGAGTAGGCTCATAAGGGGGTTCCATGAGAGCCGTTAGTATGGTGTTTAGACTCCAGGTTGGGACTGGTGAGGGCGTAGGAGGGTAAGTATGCATCAACACCTTCAGGAAGACCTTGAATGCTGGAAGAGAGAGTAATGACTGTGTTTCTGGAGTCGTTGTGTATGCTGATATGGCGATAGATGAACTTTGATAGAGGATAGTGAGACCCCTGCCTTAGCCAAATGCAATAAGTAAGGTAGTACCTGCTCAACCGAAGCGGTAGGTGGGTTAACTGTAGACATCTTACACCACTTGGAGAAGCAAGTCCATTTCCGGACATATGTGATTCTCGTAGAGGGGGCTCTTGAAGCCCTGATTATGTCCCAGCATTCTGCAGGGAGATTCAGATTCATAAGTTTACGCTGCTCAGGAACCAAGCCTTGAGGGAGAGGCTCGCTGGGTCGTGGTGAAGGACTTTGTGGTTCTGCTGCGTCAATATGCGCTTTGAGGCGAATTGGGGGCCATCAGGATAGATGCTGTTGAGTCGGGTTCCAGATCTGCCGTGCCCAGTCCGGCGCTATGAGGATCATAGAGCAATTCTGTTCCTTCATTCTGCGTAGAATTCCCGCTATGAGTGGAATGGGGGGAAAGGCATATAGGAATTTCCCTGTCCAGTCCACCGAGAAAGCATCTCCTACTGACTGATGTTCTGGGTACCTTGAGGCAAATTCTTGGCATTTTGTGTTGGCTTTGGTGGCAAAGAGGTCGATCTGTGGATGGCCCCATACGGAGAAAATCCACTGGACTTCCTTTTCGTCTAGCTCCCATTTGTGAGATGACGTGTACTCCCTGCTCAGTTTGTCCTCTAGGACATTGTCCACTCGCGGGAGATGTTCCGCCCTGATTTGGACTCTGCAAGGCCCATGCCCATAGCAGTTGAGCTTCTTGTGACAAGATCTCTGATTTCGTGCCGCCTTGTTTGTGTAGTGCATGGAGGTTGTATTGTCTGTCTGGACGGTCAGTACCTTTCCAGCTACTACACCTTATCGCCCTGAGCTCTAAAACATTGATGTGGAGCTGTGATTCCTGGTCTGACCAAGTGCCTTTGGTTTGGCGGTCCGCTAGGTGAGCTCCCCAGCCTGAAAGGGACGCATCTGTCCTTAAGAGAAGGGTAGATGTTGGTGTCTGGAATGGCATTCCTTTTAGCAGGTTCAGCTGAGTATTCCACCACCCAAGTGCCTTGTGTACTGTCGTCGGTATCTGGACTACATCCTCCCATGTACCTATAACTTGCTTCCATTGGTGGTCCTGGGCCTCCTGGACTGGTCTCATGCGAAGTCTGCAATTTGGTATGAGAATTATACATGAGGGAGGACATCATGCCGAGGAGGGATTTGAGAGCGTACCGTGGTTGTCCCTTTTACTAGGAACCATGAGGTTGAGCGGAGGATAGCTGTTGCTCTGTCCGCCGATGGTCTTACCCTGGGAATGCTGGTGTCGAACTCGTCCCCCAGGAAGAGAACTGTCTTGCTGGGTACTGGGTAGGATTTTATGTTGTTTATCGAAAAACCTAATCCTTTTAAAAGTTTTATAGTTTTTGAAATTGCCAAGCGATTGTGACTGGAGGAGCTCGCCCTTATCAACCAGTCGTCCAAATATGGAAAGACTTCCATTCCCATCCTTCTGAGTTTTGCTGCTACAGGCGCCAGACATTTGGTAAACACTCTCTGTGCTGACTTTAGCCCGAACAGGAGAACCCGGAATTGGAAATGCAGATCTCCTACAGCAAACCTGAGTAACTGTCCATGGGCAGGATGAATTGGAATGTGGAAATGTGTCCTCCAAGTCCAGAGTGTCTAGGAAGTTGTTTCTGTTTAGCCATGGTAGGAAGCTCTGCAGGGATATCATCTTGAATTTGATGCCTTTGATGTATGTGTTGAGCGCTCTCAAATCTAATACGGGTCTCCACTGGTCGTTTTTCTTCTTGATCAGAAAGAAACGAGAGTAGAAATCTTTTCCCTTCTGAGGGTAAGGAATTGGTTCTATTGCTGCTTTGTGCAGTAATTTTTTAACTTCGGACATGACGTGCCTTAGCATATGCACTTTGCGAGCGTTGGGAGCAAGGGATGGAGGTTGGTCTAGGAATTCTATTGTGTGACCCTCGTGGACCACCTGTAACACCCACTTGTCCGATTTTATCGAATGCCAGCGTTGAAAAAATTGGCTTAATCTTCCCCCCACAAGAGTGTGACGTTGAGGGGGAAGACCCGAACTGTCAATTGTTTGTTCTGGGCTTTACCTTGGGCAGAGCCACGCCATACTCTCTGGGAGTACTTGTTGGAGGATTGTTATTTGTTGTCCTGGAATATGTTTCCTTGCGTCTTTTGACCATAGGAAGAACGATTATATCCTCTGTATTTTGACGATGAGCCTTGAAAAGGGCAAAAAGACCTACGGTCTCTATCTTTATCCTTTAAGGAACTGATGGCTCGAGCTGTGTCTGTGTCCGTCTTTATTCCTTTTAGGCGGTCATCTATCTTCTTACCAAATAACTCTTGCCCATCGAAGGGCATGTCCAATATTTGTGCTTGTACCTCAGGTCTGAAATTCGTAGCTTTCATCCAGGCCTGTCTCCTTAGCGCAGTGCCTTGGGCCATCTGCCTGAATCCTGACTCAGCCACATCGACTGCTGAGTCGATCATGTGATCTGAAGTAGCCTCTTGGTCTGCTATGATTGACCTGGCTTCTTCCTGAAGATCCACAGGTAGATGTTTGGTCAGCTTGGACATACAAAGCCAAAGCTCGCGGTCAAACCTAGCTGTCATGGCTAGCGCGTTGCCAGCTCTAATAGTGAGAGATGCTGAGGAAGACACTTTTCTACCCAAGACCTCCAACTTACGACCTTCCTTGTCTGGCGGTGCTGCCAGTGGTGATGAAGGGTTGGCTAACTTCTTTCTGGCCGCTACAGTGATAACAGAATCTGGCTTAGTATGACCCCTTAGACAAAGCAGTGCTGAGTCTGGTGCCTTGTATTTCTTCTCAGGTCTTGAAACCAGAGCAGGTGTGGATAATGGCGTGGCCAGCATCTTTGACCCAGACTCGCATATGGTGTCAAGAAGAGGAATGGTGGTTACCGTTCTTGTACGCTTGTCCCTTTTCTTATAAAGCACTGACTTCTTCTTTTCCGATGTAACTTGTAATTTGAACAAGTCCGCAGCTTTTCCGATAATAGTATGAAACAAATCTAAATCATCCGGGGGTGAAGAATCACCTGGAGAGTATTTCTTTCTGGGTTTCTCAACGATATAATCGTCCCATTCGCTAGGAGCATCAGGCTCCTGTGTGATCTCCCCTTCCTGAGGGTCAGAGAAATCCCTGAACGGGTCCTCTTGCCAATCGGAGACTGACACAGATGATGGCACCATAGTATTTGTATTTATTAGGATTATATAGCGCTTTACAGCAAATCGCTTTACAATACAACAAGAATGCATAGTAAACAAGAAGCACAAAGTTACAAAGACATGAAACAAACCATCAAAAAAGTATGTAGATCAATTGACCAGTTCTAAAGGAGGAATAGATAAGATGAAGAAGAAAGGGAAGTAGAAAGGGAGGTCAGAGCGGGGGAAGAATACAGAGATAACAGGAGGAGGGAAGGAGGTATGAGAAAGAAAGGGAAGAAGAGGGGAAGTAGGAAGGAGGGTAGAGATAGTTGGATCTCGAACCGGAGATCGTGGTCTATGTTACGATGCTGGAGACTGGACCCTTGTCGGTGAAGCACTGAGTGTTCTGCTCCTGGATCTGCATCGAGGCTCAGGCGATCGTGCTCTTTTCTGTGGTCTACTCCTGGAAGGGGAGTGTCTTGGTGTACTGTGCCGATGTGAGATGTCCCTCTGCAGGGGTTCTCGATTCCTTCGGCACAGATGACCTATTATTTTCTTCTTGATGTCTGTTGAATTCCTCGATGATCCTTTGCATCAATTCCATGAGCGCAGGGTCATAAGGATCGGCAATGACCCCCATAGTCGGTTGCCAGGGAGGGCTGTGTTCCTTGGGGGTGAGAAAGGGTTGCTCACCAGCAAATTCTGTGTCCGAGAACTTTTCTTGAAGAATGATGTCAGGGAGTTCTGTCATCTCTTTTAAAGTAGATCATTGTGCTCCAACTGCCTCAGGACCTCCTAAAAGGAGGCGTTGCTCCCATAGGCTTGGGGAGATTGCTCTAATTGGATGGTCTATCCGTGGCATTCGCAAGGGGCGTTTTGTGCCTTATTTCTTCCATAGACAAAGAAGTTTGCGGTGTCATTGACGGTACTTTCGTCAACGGTGGTTTCCTGGACGCTGGCTTCGTCAACGGTGGTTTTGTGGACGAAGACTTTGAAGATGGTTTATGACCCTTATCCGTCGACGAGAGCTTCGTGGATGAGAGCTTCGCCTATGATTGATGAGCTTCCTTCGTCAACGACTGTTTCGTGGATGTTGACTTCGACAACGAGGATTTGGTCGTGGACGATGAGGCTTGAAGTGTCATCGATGAGGGTTTCATCTACGGCATGGTCGTCGATGGACCTCTATCTTTACTGCCTCTCATAGACAGCTTCTCCGTGGACGACTGCCCCCCCACCCACGTTTTTTGAAAACACCTCCTTACCTTTGGAGGTGTTTTTATCTTCAGGATGTCGCATCTTGTGGCCTCCAGAGCCCAAGGGAGGCATGGAAAAAGTGGTTTCCAGCTTTCTCTTACTCCTTTGAGTGGGAGAGGAAATCCTTTCCACTGAAGAGGCCCTTCTCTTAGAAGTTTGTCTCTCTGATGGTTTACTAGACAGGACATACCTTTGGCTTCTAGATGTAACAGAAGTCTCCTGTGTCTGTCTTACAGGGATTTGGTGGAAAAAGACCTGCAAATGTCACATTTATTTATGTCATGAGGGTACAGGCAGTAGATGTAGTGGTCATGTGGATCTTTCATGTAGTTTCTTCCTGCACCTCGTGGCAGCCTGAAGTTCAGCCATGCTGAGGAGAAATTCACTGTACGAATTTGGGGCAAGAAAAGACTTTTGGAGCCCAAAAGTTCAGAATAGATAGCTCCTAAGCAAGGGAAGCAGTAGAATATATTTCAAGAACATATACTACAAAGAAAGGAGAAAAATATTCGAAAGCTCAGAGAGCTGGAGGATTTCCTCTGTCTGTTAGACTGCAGTGAAAAATCTGAAGATGGCTGACAGGGGCGGAGCTTAAGCCCTGCCACCTCATTGGTTGGGGCCATAAAGGACCAAAGGGAGCTGGAGGCACTACACAATGAAATGGCTCATAGGCCACAATGGGGTATTTACATGCATTCTCTATGTAACAATGGATGTATATTAAAAATGTTTAATAATTATTTTAATCACTGAGGATTCCCCGTCTGACGACGGGCAATATTCAAGCATCTGAATCTATGAAAGATCCAGTGCTGGAGAATGATTTGATATTACCCTGCCATGAAAAAAGGTCAAAAACATGATGGCAAAATGGCTTCTGGTGAACATGGCCAAACACACATTTGGGAGGAAGGAGTACTATATCCAGGAAACAGGGGGTTAGTAGTGGCAGGCGGCACATTGATCTTTAGTCTAAGGTGGCAAAAAACACCTTGCTCCAATACCTAAATAGCAATGTTGCAATTTATATGTACAGATAAAGCTTTAATGGGATGTTGTTTAGGGAGTGCATTGACTGGCAAATCAATCATAAATGAACGAAACCTAATCCTTTGATCAGGATAGATAGAAAGGTAAGGCACCAGAATTCCCACACACTTATCATCCCAACACAGGTGACTTAAGGATTTGTATCCGTGCATGTCTACAATTGCAGAGAATCAATCAAAGTCATATAAGATACGTTTCACTTTCTCAGGGTTGTCAACCAAATCCTGACTACAACAGCCCAATCTTGCAAGCAGGTTGAGGCAAAACATGGAGAACACTAGTAAATATTTATCACAATTTTTTGTTAAAATGACTTTTAAGTCATAAAAAAGGGAATCTGCCAAAGGATCTAAAATCTTGATTTAAAAAGATAAGAATTTCAAATATGCTCTAAATGTGAGGGAGAGTTTTCCTAGTTCGTACCTAATTGACACCAACGGAATTCAACTTGGGATCTTCAAAACTCTCCTCCAAAGTAAACCTTCCAAGTAGGGCAATCATTCTAAAATCCATGGTCCATGGACCTCAACACCATATAAAATCTAAGAGACAATCTTTCCCTCATTAAACCTTAAAACTAAAATGAAACAGAATGTTTCATATCTAGCTGGTTTGATAAGGCAATTACCCGTTTTTTTTATCCAATCCTTAATTTGCCCTTTCTGTGGTTTGGATGTAATCAGCAAACCAAGGTAAATAAAACTGTCTACCTTTTCCAGCATGTCAGAATGTAATCCCCACTGAAAAGAAGCAACTTTTTTCTTCTTAGTGCAATGCATTATTTTGGTTTTTGCAGAATTAATGTTCAATGAGTTGGACGAGGCAAAATGAAAAAAGGCATTAATTAAATACTGTACCTCTGCGTTAAGTCACACATTTTAAAAACTTCAGTATTAGCTATCCATACTGGTTTTAAATAAGATATTTCAGGAGTAGCAAATGCAGCTGGTTCCAAGTGTTCACCTACATCTGACATATAAAGATTAAAAAGACAGGGCGCCAATACGCAACCCTGTCTAACACCCCTAAGGGTGGACATTTTACGAGATAGAGTTCCGCTATTGTTTAATCTAACCTAAACATTTGATTGTTAGTGTAAACCTATTATCAAACATAAGAGCACTAACGGGATACTACCATTTTGCAATGTAGTCCATAAATGACCTCTATCGACCACATCAATTTCGGCCGAGAGATCAATTGTTGCTACAAAAAATGAGTCATAACTTTTGGTCCAGGCTAGATTTTGAATTCACTTTAATACAAATCCGTTCAGGGAAGTACCTAGATGCTTCCTGAATCCCGTCTGCCATAGTTTTAGCATGTAACGCTCACCTGATTCCCACGGAGGCGCTGGTCTTGGCAGGAAGGTGTCTGTGACCCGAAAAGTGATGTGCAGGACTCGATTTGCTTCTGGGGCCGAACCTCTTCGCACTGTGTGTCGAACTCGAAGAGTGAGATTTCTGCAGGTGAAAGAATATGGGGGTTAATGATCTGGGTTGTTGAATGTCCCTCTCTCTCTCTCTCTCCCTAGCTTCTCCGTAGAGACCCCAGGTCAACGTGCTCACCTTAGATAGGTAAATGCTGGACTCTCCATCTGCGTCTGGTGCAGGGTGCCGTTGCCAGTTCCTTCACTGGTGAAACATAGGCCTCTTGACATCAGAGGATCGCTACCGTCGTTAACTGCACGAGCGGTGAGTTTCTGGACACCTTTTTAGTCCTTATAGTCTTTAGGTGCGTGGGCACGTTAATATAGAACAGGACTCTGTATAATGCTTTTTCCTATTTGTCTTGCAGGGCTCTGGAGATAGGAGCTGGTGTGAAGAGAGCCGAAGTTGGAGCCAGAGCCTTGGAATGAAGCGCTTGGAGATGCGTAAGTAAATGCAAGCGCTCTAATTGTCTCTTTTACCTTGCAGCTGTGAGTTCGTGCTGAAGAGATGCTGGAAAACGCCAGAGTATTTGCAGGCGTTCTATTGTGGCGAGCGCGATGGACGTGAGTAAATACCCGTCTAATGTCTCTTCGTTTGTCTTTCAGATGCTGGGTTGCAGCGTTGAAGAAATCCGGAATTCGCGGAGTGCCGGTAAGTAATAACAATGCTTTTGTCTTCAAAGGCGGAGGTGCAGCGTGAAGAAATGTTCGCTGCCGATGGATCAGGTGAGGAAAGCGCTGCGTGTAAAGGTTGCCGTGCTAACCTGTTGTTTCTTGTCTTTGCAGGTGCTGCTGAATACTGGATACAGGAGTGGTAAGTATTGTTCTTGCAGGTTCAGGATCGGAAGGAAGAAAGGCTGGAACAGACTCGGTGAGCGTTCTGCTGCAGATGCAGAATAACGCGAAGCACGTTTGTTCAATCGGGTGTGGTTTAAATAGCCTTGGAGTGATGAGGCGTCTTCCTCCACGGCCCCGCCTAGGTAAGAAAAGAGTTCCAGTTCCAGAAGAGTTCCCGTGTTGTATCCAGGGAGTGGAGCTTGCCCCACCCAGGTAAGAAAGTAGTTCCTGTTCACAGAGGATTCCTATGTGGCTGGTAAGTAAGCAGCATGGTCTGCTGCAGGTAAGTCCACCCAAGCATCGTCATACATATCATGAGCCCGGCGCTTCCAGTGCCGGGACCGATGGCTTTGATGAGCCTGGTGCCACCGGCGCCAGGACAAGGTCCAAAAGGTCCCAGTGGGGACCGGCTGGTGCCTAAGATAACGGTTAGGGGCCTGCTTCCAAGGACGTTGGGCTGTTCCTGACTCCTTGGAAGCAGTGATCATGACATAGCATTCCTGATCCCTTTTCCAATATCTCAAGATGCCCCAACAGCAAGGCTGCAAAAACCTTGCTGTTGGCATCTAAGATAGAAATTGGCCTATAATTGGACGGTTCCGAATGGGATCCTTTCTTGTAAATCAGTACAATATATATGTGGTAGACCAAGAGTTAGGAAAAGTATTGGAATCTGCTACATGCTTAAATAAAATAGTCAATATGGGGACCCAAACAGTGGAGTTACCTTTAAATAAAACATTTGATAACTGTTGGGCCAGATGCTCACGAAGTACTGACGTTCTTTAGTATTTTTAAAACTGCATCACAATCAACATCTAATTTCCAGTCTCCACTTCCAGCACCTGCTAAAGAGTGACGATAAAAGACTGGCAAATCAGGGGCCGAATACAAAGCTCTAAAATGAAATACCCATTCCTGCTCGGACACTGAGTTAGACTGTTGAAAAGGCTGAGAAACATCCACATCATTAATTAGCCTCCAGAACGCCTGAGAGTTTTTATTATCAAGAATCAGCAAAATACTCTCAGCATCCTTTTGACTCCTTATGGCCCGGTTATTCCTAAACCTGTTTGTGTATGCTTGTTTTAGCTTCTTAATCCTGCAGGAAATATCAAGATTATCAAATCCCCCTTTTATTTTTAAAGGTCTGATCTGGGCTCTTAATTCTTTTTTCTTACGGGCAACTGCTTCATCATATACATGCTGATGTTTCTTTGTTCTTTCATGAATCCGGGGTTTAACATTACCCAGAGTAAAATCTATTACATCTGCCAGGAAATCATTGAAGTTGTTAACTCTAAATGTCTCATATTGCCTTTCTGAATAAGATACTTCAAGGCAGGTAGCCAAGGTGTTAATAACTCGTGACACAGGGCTCACATTCCAGCTTACTCTGTTCCCTGCAGTGTTAACAATTAAGTCAAGAGGTCCACTCTCACAACAAGACATAAGTGAAAGCTCAAATTCTGTAAGTAACATACAGCGGTCACTATCTTCAGTGCAAAGATACTTTAATGACACACATTTATCAAAGAACCATTTCCCCACGAAGATAGAATCTGTTGTGGAAGAAGTTCCCATATGCCAGATACTTTTGCTTGGTGCATCCCCGATAATGGCTCCATTCAACATAAGGAGTCCTAACCCTTTTAGACCCCATAACCAGTGCCATCCGTGAGACTGCTCTTGGCAGACATTTTCTCCAGGTCCAGACTCATATTTTCCTTCCATACTAGGTCTATACATGAGCATTTAAATCACTAGATAGAATGATTTGACTTCCTAAGTGTTCATCACTCCACTCATTAATAAATACTGTAAAATGTTTTTAAAAAAGCAAATACATTCTTTACATCAACGTGCCAGTATATATTAAGAATCAATAGGCCTAAGACACTTTCTCCAGTGGTTCTAATACGGGTAATCAATGCACCTGTGCAGACATTTATACATATGACCTTCAATCCTTTACAAGATTTAACTAAGGTTATCAAGCCTCAAATGGTCGGCCCTGGGCACCCCTTCTAGCTGGCTGGAAATGAATCACATATCCATCAAAAGAAGGAGTGCACATGAGCCATGTCTCTTGTAACCAGACCACACTGTGTTTTTTAAGAGTCTGGCCTATCCTGGGATTAGTGAATAGGTGCTTATTACCTCAGGAATTCCAGAATAGAAATGTCATGAACCCCACTGTTATTTCTGCATTCTCCAGCATTGGATCTTTCATGGATTCACATGCTTAGAATATTCCCCGTCGTCAGACTGGGAACCCTCGGTACACATATATAGTCGTTTCCAATAGGAAAAAACTTCCGACACTTGTGTGTCCTATCCACATCTACGTCCTCCCCGGCGACGTCCACGCACGCCCCATAGGACGTAATGGTATATAAGCCACGCCCCCGCGGGTCCCGTCAGATTTTCAACCGTCTCCAAAGATAGTGGGATCTCCTCGAGTAGTCTCTACTGCTAGATTTTCGAATTGTCGAACTCCTGTGAGTTTGTTAATCTTATCGGAATGTCGGGTAAACCTCTTTTTCGCCAGTGTGCCACGTGCGGATTGAAGAAGGTTTATGAGGGGGACGGCCATTTAGACTGTATTTATTGCCTCCACCCTCACCACTCGGCAGACCAGTGTGATATATGTAAGGGTTTTTCCCAGAAAACCCTGAAGGATCGAAACCGCCGGCTGGTATCCTGGTTGAATGACGGTGCGGGAGCGTACCCTCAGTCAGAGGTGGGCTCTGTGCGCAGTGTGGCCTCTGCGAAAACATCAGGAGCCCCTCGACGCTCAACCTCATCGGAACCCCCGGCTAAGAAGTCACGACCTGTGCAAAAAGACGTTCCACGAAGTCACTCTTCTAAGGACTCTTCTAAAGACTCTACAAGAAAGACATCTTCGTCCACTTCGTCGAAGAAAGGAAAGGAGAGGCCTAAATCCTCCTCGGGCGATCAACACAGATCAGCCACGAGTAGAGATTCGGATAAGCGCAGGGAGAGCGCTGTGAAGGCGGCACCGCCTAAACCACCTGCAGGCCCAACGTCGACGACGAACCAGTCGGTGTCTTCACTGCCTCTGACGCAGTCGATTTCACCCGTCATCAACCCAGCGACGACCTCGGCGACGATGTCCTCGTCGACGGAAGTTCTGGCCTGGAGACCGGAGGTATTTGATATGGGGTTGCCCGACACATTGCTACAGGAACAAGCTGCGTCAATTGCTTCGAAAGAAGACGACGGCTTCAGAATTGTGAGCCCGGAGGACCTCGGTCTACGACCCAGGTTTCCTTCAGGAGCAACCTGCTCTCAGGTGTTTACCCAACCTCCAAGCTCTCAGGCGACCCTGTCCATGGAGGTACTGTCCTCCTTACACTCGCTGCTGAAATCGCTGGACGAAAGGCTACCACCTGTACCGTCGACACCCCCCGTCGACGAGCCCGGCCCTTCACACCGCCCGACCAGATCGATCGGGGTTTCTACTACGCCAGCAGTCCAGGAGGAAGGTGAGCTTTCGGACTCCCTATCGGACCACGGGTCAGCGTCAGATATATCCCTCTCACCATCTAGGGATCCATCCTGGGTGTCGGATGTGGAAATGGAAACACCAAAGAGTCCCACGCACCCGTCTCCACCGGACGATATAGGGGCCTTTCATTCTATGATGGAAAAAGCGTGCAAGGAGTTTGGCCTGGTCCAACAGGAGGAGACAAAGGACTGTTTTCTTTTTGACCATATGGGCAAGAGTAGACGCTCAATATTCTCAATACCCATTTTAGACCATGTCTGGAAAGAAGGTGTCCAACCCATGTGTCACCCATTTTCTGAGCCGGCTGTCAAAGGCCGCATTGAAAAGAAATTTAAAGTACCAGACTCTACACCGAAGTGTCTTTCGGCTCAACCTACACCGGACGAGAAAAGCAAAGGCCCAACATAAATGCTCTACCCCTCCAGATAATGAGGCGAGGCGCCAAGACGTGTTTGGTAAGAAGGTTCTTTCTGTGGGGGCCTCAACGGTGAAAGCAGCTAACTCCCTGGCGATTGTGGCCAGATATGACAGGGAGATGTGGCACAGACTGGCACCTATCCTGGACCACCTCCCGGAAGAACATAGAAGAACGGCGATGTCCCTGGTTCGAGAAGGCGAAGAGGCATCGAATCATGCTATTAACATAGCAGTGGACCTGGCAGATTCGGGTTTTAAACAAATAAATAACGGAGTTGTTCTTAGACGCCAGGCTTGGCTTAAGTGCACCAACTTCAGACCCGAAGTACAGTATAAAGTTTTGGACATGCCCTTCGAAGGTGATCTTCTTTTCGGAGAAAAGGTGGACGAGGCCTTGAAGGGCATGAAGGAGGACTCAGATACAGCACGCTCGTTGGGTTCTCTCCAGAGTTGTAAGCCCTTTCGTTCTTTTTGTCCCTTTAGAGGAGCATCTGGAAACTCAAGATTCTCAGCGACCAGGGATAGATCTTTTGGTAGATCAGCGTATCCTTCCCAAAGATATAGACGCGCCTCTCAGACCTCAAACCGGCGCAGAAACTTCCAGTCTTCCAAGAGACAACCAACTTATTCGTCGTCGACGAGCAACAAGAAAGACCAGCAATGACGGGAAGCGTGCCGTTCTGGGAGGAAGAGTGTCAAGCTGCATCGAGGAATGGGAGACCATCACAACAGATCAGTGGGTTTTGGACACTGTGAGGTACGGACATTCCCTACTGTTCAAATGCAAACCTCCAAAATGTCCACCAATACACCTAGCCCAGCCACATCTAAACATCTTGCGGCAGGAAGTAACACTCATGTTACAGAAAGGCGCCATCGAATTAGTCCCTGCATCGCAGAAAGGCCTAGGGGTATACTCACGGTGTTTTGTGTTAAAGAAGCCAAACGGAAAATGGCGCCCTATTCTCGACCTGCGAGACCTCAACAAGACCCTACAGAGTCAAAAATTCAAAATGCTTACACTGCAGGAGGTGATCAGATCTGTCCAAAGGGACGATTTTTTGGCGTCACTAGATCTACAGGACGCGTACTTCCACATTCCGGTGTGTCAAAAACACAGGAGTTTTCTGAGGTTCATGGTAGGTCAGACACACTACCAATTTGCAGTGCTCCCATTTGGTCTAAAGTCCTCCCCAAGAACGTTTACAAAATGTTTGGCACCTGTGGCAGCCTGGCTACGAAAGCGAGGGCATCATGTATACCCGTACCTCGACGACTGGCTTGTGAGGGGATCCTCCCCAGCGTCGACCAACGACAGCGTACAAGCCACCTTACAACATCTGCAACGACTGGGGTTCGCAGTGAACTTCGAAAAGTCTTCTCTAAAGCTCTCAAAGAGCTTGAAGTTCTTGGGAGCTCAATTCGAAACCCACTCGGGAATAGTGAAACCGTCCCTAGACAGAATATTGAAGATCGAACATCTGACGAGTCAACTTCGCCTACAGAGTACATTTCCCGTGAGAAAATATGTGGCAATCCTGGGTTCCATGGCTTCCTGCATCCACCTAGTGGCAAACTGCCGATTGTTCATGAGGCCTCTACAGGAGTTCCTGTCGGACAGATGGAAGCAGGCCACTGGCCGATGGTCAGACAGGATAACCGTCGACGACGAGGGTGTCATCAGATCCCTCCAATGGTGGAAAATCTTTCACAACCTGGACAGAGGGGTTCCTCTACAAGAGCCGGAATTTCAGAACACCATCATCACGGACGCCTCCCTGACGGGGTGGGGAGCGCACATGAACGATCATCAAACCCAGGGCAGATGGTCTTCGACCGAATCGCACCTACACATCAACGTGCTGGAACTGAGGGCAGTGAGATGGGCCTTGAAATCATTCCTTCCACATATCAAAGGATCGAAAGTAAGAGTGCTGACGGACAACACGACAGCCATGTTCTACTTGATAAAGCAAGGCGGCACCAGATCCAGGACCCTTTCGGCGGAAGCTCAAAAGATCTGGCACTGGGCGCTGAAACACAACATATCCTTAGTGGCTTACCATCTCCCGGGTGTGAAGAATGTGCAAGCGGATTCCCTGAGCAGGACAATGGCTCAAATACACGAGTGGGAGCTGGACACCGGTCAGCTTCAAATAATCTTCAAAAGATGGGGGACCCCCTCAATCGACCTCTTCGCAACGAAAGAAAACAGGAAATGTGAACAGTTCGCAAGCAGATGGCCTCAAAAAGGATCCCTGGGGGAAGCGTTCTCGTTTCCTTGGACGGACAAATTCCTGTATGCTTTCCCTCCGTTCCCCCTTATACGGAGGACAATCCAGGGGATTCGCAGGTACAAATGCGGGGTCATTCTAGTGGCACCGTATTGGCCGAGACAACCATGGTTTTCCGACCTCCTACATCTGTCGTTGGAACAGCCTATAACTCTCCAGAAAGTGCCGAACCTACTGTCCAGGGACAAGGGAACGGTGTGGCACCACAATCCGGACAGCCTCAACTTAACAGCATGGCTCCTGACTTTTCAGAGTTTGGCAGCTTGAAAGTCTCGTCGGATTGCCGGAGAATTCTGCAGGCGGCTAGGGCCCCTTCGACTAACAAATCATACATATGCAAATGGCAAAGGTTCTGTACGTGGTGTCAAACACAGCACGAAATTCAGCCTTTAGAAGTAACCCCTGAGAAAATTCTTCCGTATCTTCTTCACCTAGCTGAGAGTGGGCTGTCATCATCGTCCATCAAAGTGCACTTGGCGGCCATTTCAAGGTTTACGAGGAGGAGACAGTCTTCACTATTATTCAGTGACAGACTGGTGAAACATTTCATGAGGGGTCTCTTTAGAACTTTCCCCCCTACGAAACGGTTCCCACCGTCGTGGAGTTTAAATGTGGTGTTGGCGGCCTTAATGAAGCCTCCATTTGAGCCAATGTCCTCTTCATCCATGCAGTTCCTATCTTGGAAACTGGCTTTCTTAATTGCCATTAAATCGGCTAGAAGAATGTCGGAATTACAGGCATTGGTTATAGATCCGCCATATATGAGATTCTTTAAGGACAAAGTAATTTTATCAACTAACCCTACTTTCATCCCGAAAGTACCGACGGTCTATCACAAGCACTCGACCATTGCTCTCCCTACTTTCTTTGCGACACCGTCGTCGACGGCGGAAAAGGCTCTTCATACGCTCGATGTGAAAAGAGCGTTAAAGTTTTATCTGCAAAGAACGCAAGAACTCAGAACTACCAGACAGCTGTTCATTGCATATGGGCCGTCGACGAGAGGAAGGGCGATTTCCAAGCAAGGACTGGCCCGATGGGTCTCGTCGGCAATTGCTTTTAGTCACTCCAAGGCAGGGAGACCCCTACAAGGTCACCCTAGAGCCCATTCCACGAGATCGACAGCCTCCTCCGCGGCGCTATGGGCAGGAATTCCTCTGACAGACATCTGCCCGGCGGCGGCGTGGTCAGTTCCACACACGTTCACAGCCATTACTGCCTGGAAAGGCAGCACGCGGATGAAGTACAGATGGGGAGGGCAGTGCTGCGCCATCTTTTTCATTGAGGTAAGCCAAAATGGTGAAACTGTTGTCTTTTACCTTACCGACGTTTGGTTTTTTCCTTGATGTATCGCCTATATATAAATATGTTACTGCTTACGTGCATATATATATTTATATATATATATATAAATATATATATATATATATTTGGACTGGGAATGGTTTAATTTTGTAATATATGTTACATTGCATTCTCACCTCCTTCTTCTAGGATACTGCTATACAATCTATTCTAAGCATGTGAATCCATGAAAGATCCAATGCTGGAGAAGGGAGTAGTTTCTTACCTGTAACTCCATTTCTCCAGCGTTGGTATCTTTCATGGATTCACATGCGCCCACCAGCCTCCCCGTAATGCAATGTGCAGTATATGTGCATAAACAGGTTTCCCCCTTTTCTTCTTTGGAGGGGTCGAAATCTGACGGGACCCGCGGGGGCGGGGCTTATATACCATTACGTCCTATGGGGCATGCGTGGACATCCCCGGGGAGGACGTAGATGTGGATAGGACACACAAGTGTCGGAAGTTTTTTCCTATTGGAAACGACTATATATGTGTACCGAGGGTTCCCAGTCTGACGACGGGGAATATTCTAAGCATGTGAATCCATGAAAGATACCAACGCTGGAGAAATGGAGTTACAGGTAAGAAACTACTCCCTTAGGTAGACTGAGGGACTTGACCACTACTTGAGGAACGCAATGCTCCCGTCAGCCAGTACCAGTCTTTTGTAGATTCATAAGTTGTTGTCCTTCTCTTAAACACTTGTATCTCCCGGACATGACCAGAATCCTGACCCAATGATACCACTATTTATTTGGGTAACTAACTTCCTGTTGTTCCTTCACCCTGCATCATATGTCCAGGACCCAATTCCAAGTAATAAAATAAATCAAAACTAAATGCCCGCAAAGGTTGCAGCTCCTTCATAATTGTCGCCGGAACTATTTTAGATTTAATATGTCTTAAATTCAATGTAAGTCTATAAAGCCAACCCGCTCAATATCTCTTGCCGAGATTGCCCGCAAGTTGGGAATCTCACCTAAAAGACAGAGAATATTTGAGCAGTTCAACACCAGGTGCCTTTTATCGGGCAAGACACTTTCAAACAGAATTGTATGAAGCGGCTCGCCCCCTCGCTCTCTAGTATTATCTCGTGCACCTGACAGACTAGGATTTAAAAATGAACCTGGTCCAATCTGAAACACTGTTTGAGGATTCAGCTCTTATCGATCCTTTTAACACACTATGCACTTATTTATTTTAAAAAGGGGTTGGGATTGTGTCCAAATGCGCAAACTGGTAAATATAATTTTTGTGTGGTTTTTCAAAATAAATGACAGATGTCTTCCACTGTTCTTCAATCAGTTTAATTCTTGTCAATTTTATTTTTATTTTTCAGGTCAAACAGTTGTCCAAAGAGTTTAACTCACTCATTACAACTCTTTCACTCTCTCAACATGTGTTTCACCACTTCTTTCAGTGGCTCATCAGGAGAGATGTCCTGTAGTCCAATTTAACTTAATATTGTTAATATTGTTCATATATGCTTCATAAAGTAGTCCAGAAAGATTTTTTCAAAATTGTTCATACTTCCCCACATTTTTCTTATTTTTCATATTTTTCATTAATCATGAGTCAGTATTATTTTGACAGCATGGTCCACGATGCGCCAGTCAAGTCCCGAAAATGAATGAGTGAATAAATAGGTATTTTGACCTAACTCCTGAGCTGCTCAAAACACTCGCCTCCAGACTTCAGCGTCAGCATGCCCACACCCTCACATGTGCACTGCTCTCAAAACCCATGCCCACAGACGTTCGCAGCACACGCCTGCAAACCAGATCCATGAAGCTATGCACCCTCAGCAATTCATAAATCCCATAGGCTGCGCCACACTATGACCCCGTGCCCACACAGTATGCAAGGCCCTGACCACAATGCAAGTGCAACAATGGCTAAGACTATCGAAAATGCGCACCCCACCACTTCAATGTGCAATTCTTCTACCACAACCAGGGTATCCACTGATGTAAATGCTACTTTACTTGTGTCTAGGACCCTAGAAAATGTGCCCCGCACTACTTTGAATGTGAATACCGCAATGTGCAATTCTTCTACCACAACCAGGCTATCCACTGATGTAAATGCTACTTTACTTGTGTCTAGGACCCTAGAAAAGGTGCCCCCCACTACTTTGAATGCGAATACCGCAATGTGCAACTCTTCTACCACAACCAGGCTATCCACTGATGTAAAGGCTACTTTACCTGTGTCTAGGACCCTAGAAAATGTGCCCCCCACTACTCTGAATGCGAATACCGCAATGTGCAATTCTTCGACCACAACCAGACTATACACTGATGTAAATGCTACTTTACCTGTATCTAGGACCCTAGAAAATGTGCCCCCACTACTTTGAATGTGAATACCGCAATGTGCAATTCTTCTACCACAACCAGGCTATCCACTGATGTAAATGCTACTTTACCTGTATCTAGGACCCTAGAAAATGTGCCCCCACTTCTTTGAATGTGAATACCGCAATGTGCAATTCTTCTACCACAACCAGGCTGTCCACTGATGTAAATGCTACTTTACCTGTGTCTAGGACCCTAGAAAATGTGCCCCCCACTACTCTGAATGTGAATACCGCAATGTGCAATTCTTCTACCACAACTAGACTATCCACTGATGTAAATGCTACTTTACTTGTGTCTAAGACCCTAGAAAAGGTGCCCCCCACTACTCTGAATGTGAATACCGCAATGTGAAATTCTTCTACCACAGCCATGCTATCCACTACCACCAATGCCACCCCTGAACCCCACCTCAAATGTGCCCTCATCAACGCTCGATCCATCAATGCTCACGCCCTAGACATCCACGACCTCATCACCACCCTAGATCTAGATCTTCTAATGGTCACTGAGACCTGGCTACATGAAGCCTCAGGCCCGCTCTATCACTCGCTCTCCCACAAGGCTATGCCATCACGAGACAAGATCGCCTGTCCACAGGAGGCGGTGTCACTCTCATAGCCAAAGACTCGATCACCATCAGAAAAGTAGACAAAACTATCAACAATAACAGCAACTACCTTCAATTGAAACTCAGTATCTCACACCACTGCACCATCACCCAACACCTCATCAATTGGCCACCAGACCCCGTGGGAGACTTTCAGGCCTCCCTCACCCACCTCCTGGCTGACAACCTAAAAAAGTCATCCAAAGCCATTCTCCTCGGTGACATCAACCTAGGCCTAAATGACACCAAAGACCCTGCTGCCAAATCACTTGACGCAGCTTTAGCCATTCTAGGATTCGCCAACACCATCACAGACCCCACTCATGCCCTAGGCAGATCATTAGACTGGGTAGCCCATCACAACTGCCCCCTCACAGTCACAGGCAAAACCCCCACCCCGTGGTCCGACCACCACAACATCACCTTCAACATCCCCACCTCCACCCCATCCCCCCCAACCCTCACAAGAAGTGGCCGCCAACTGACCAAAGAAAGACTCTTACCCTTCTTACAGGGACCTGCCTTTAGACCCCCCTTCTCCAACGACCCAGAAACTCTTGCCAAGAATTACGACTCTGCTATCTCGGCAGCAATCAATGCTATCGCCCCACTTAAACCGCGCAAAACCAAACCTACCAGCCACACCAATGGTTGACCTTCTCAAATTGTGCACTGACAAACGAGCAGCATTAGCCCAATGGCAATCATCCCGTGATGATAAAGACAAACTTAACTTCAAATCCCTCGCAAATGATTATAAGAAAGCCATCATCAAAGCCAAAGCCAACTCATTTGAAGATAGAATCTCTGAGGCCAAATCTAACTCCAAGGAAATGTTCGCCATATTCAGGGAACTTGAGACCCCTACACCCACCCCCCAAAACTTCATCAAAGATAAAGCATGGTGTGATGACATCCAAACAGCCATGCGAAACAAGATCAGCTCTCTCCAAGCCAAAATTCTGAACACCAAACTAGCGCTCCCCATCTCCCCTAACCCTTTCACCCCCCCTTTTCCTCAGACACAGAAGCCCCCCAACCTTCTCATTCAAAACCATTCAGGAGAAAGACATGATCAACATCATGAAAAACATCAAACCCTCCAATTGTAAAGGAGACCCCTCCCCAGCCTCCATCATCAGAGACTGCGCAGACACCCTTGCCCCTTTCCTAACAGCCTTCGTCAATGCCTCCTTCACCACGGGGAAAGTCCCCTCATGCCTCAAGGAAGCATGGATCCGACCTCTCATAAAATAACCTACACTTGACCCCACCTCCCCTAACAACAACCGCCCCATCACCACAGTCCCATTCCTCCTCAAGATTCTAGACAAGGTAGCCTACCTGCAGGTCCAGCACTTCCTCGAAGAGCATAACCTCCTAGGACTGAGACAATCCGCTTTCGGCCTAGGCACGGGACAGAGACCGCCCTACTCGACCTCAAAAACCAAATGGATGATGCAAGGGACCAAGGCAAACCTGTCCTGCTCCTCCTCCTCGACCTCTCTGCAGCTTTAGATCTTGTAGATCACGACATCCTTTGCCATCACCTCACCTCCACAGTCAACTTCTCCCAAGAAGCTACCACATGGATCACCTCCTTCCTCCAAGGTAGGACCATGCAGGTCTTCTCTGACCTAGCCACTGCGTCACCCACCATCATGCTATGTGGTGTGCCCCAAGGCTCCTGCCTTTCCCCTACCCTATACAACATCTTTACCCGCCCCCTCTTCCTTATCCTCGACGCCATGGGCATCTCTTACACCAACTACTCCGACGACACTCAGATCCTTCTCACATTAACAGATGACTATGACACTGACTGCGCAACTCTCAACAACATATATAACACAATCCAAAGGTGGATGGCCATCAACGGCCTTTGCCTTAACTCCAACAAAACTGAGCTCCTACTCGTAGGTTCCCCCGACACCCTCAAGAAACTTGACACCCAGTTTAGCCACTTTACCATTGACTCAATCAGAATTCCAGTACTGGACATGGTAAAAACACTAGGGGGTCTATCTTGACTCCAACTTGTCCATGACCAGACAAGTAAATGCAATCGCCTCCTCTGCGGCTTACCATGCAAAACTCCTCAACGCAATCAGGCCGTTTCTGTCAAAAGACACTTGCACCAACATAGCCAGAGCCATAACCGGTTCCCGGCTAGACTATTGTAATGTTCTTTTCCTAGGGACCTCTAACAAAAACCTCGAGAAGCTGCAAATAATCCAGAACAGCACCCTGCGTGCTGCACAAGGCATTGCCAAGAGAGAGCACATCACTGCTGCCAGAAAAGCGTCCCACTGGCTCCCCATAAAGGAAAGGATTTTATTCAAAGCGTTAAGCACCACCCACAAATGCATCCACCTCTCAGCCCCAGCGTACCTATCCCAGAGAATCCACCTGGCTGCCTCTACAAGACCCACCAGGACACCCTATGCCAATATGCTCTCCGTACCCAGGGTAAAAAGAGCTAGAGCAGGTGGCGCCAGCTCCCCCTACCTTGCTGCTTTACATTGGAACACCCTTCCCACCTCTCTGCATGCTGAACCCTCATTAATTGCTTTCCGCAAAGCCATGAAAACTACCTTGTTCACCTAACCAACCCCATATGTTTAAAGTCTCATGACTAACATGTATGATGTACTATGGTGTATGATACTCCTTATCGCTTAACACAGGATCTTGCCTTACTGTAACCCATGACACAACCTGTACCGGTACCTGTAACTAAGTTCCCCTACAAGTAACAGCGCCACAATGCCCCTGGGCTGCCTGCGCGCTATATAAATGCAATAAATAAATAAATAAATACTAAAGAATCAAAAGTGGATGAATTGAATTTGCCAACAAAATACTTAAGAAGAAGGATCTGAAACCAGTATACCTGATGCATTTTGAACTAAAGGACAAATAATACAGGAAAGAATATTTCTGTTGATTAATTGGGGAATCACATAATTAAGCGACGACATTAGATTTGAATTTGTTGTGGTGATCACAGAGGACTGTGTGAGGTTCTCCCCGTTACTGGAAGAGCACTCGGCAGACATTAGAATCGGGGAAAGCAATTGATGGAACAAGTTGCCTTGAGGACGACTATAGGTCGAAACATGTGTCGGCTGTGTTATATCTCACTATTAAAAACTTTGAGTGCACACTTGAGACCTTTTTTGGAAGATGTGTCATTCAGAAAGCCCTTTTTAGTGCACAAATGTTCTTGGTCACAGCACCGTCTGTCAGCATGCACCTTTTTATTTCAGGCTAATAGGCCTTGCATGTGTTTTGTTGCGGAAAAGAGCAGAATGGGATAACATAAGTCTAAATTGCGGAGGAAACTACGGACCCAGATAATGTGAGCAGGATGAGTGGAATATGGATAGAACGGATGAAATATGTTTGTACATGGATAACAATGTTTAGTTTTCCTTGGGCTAGGTTTCAAGGTTTGTAGAAGTCTGCAGAGCTGCAGTGTGTTTTGCATAGCTAGCAAAATGTAGAAAAGCATGCCCTGACAAGACCGCTGACAACGAAAAAGAAGGCTTTGAAACATCCCTATTATGGAAAAAGGACGGACTGGGCTGAAGTCATGATCCAGCTCCAGTGACATGTCCATGGCAAGCTGGACCTATCTAAACCCCTGCCTTAAACCACTTTGGCTGGATGGAATGGGAAAAGGGACAGGAGATGGGAAAAGGGACAGGAGAAGAACGTTCAGGCAGCAGATTCCTTTGCTACCATCCTCATGTGTAAGATTAAACTTGTTATCCTTAAAGATTGCCTTTGGCATTATTTCCCTAGCGGGGTGTATTTATTCTGGTGTGAGCGTTTTTAGGGAAACCCTTACAATCAAAAAACATGTGTTTCCTGAGCGTTTGTAGAAGGGGCCATTTTAATAGAAATCCTGTCTGCTCTCTGAAGCGGGGTGCGGCTCCAGAGAGAAGGACAGGCCGGTGTTAGACCACGTAATGGAGAAACTTGGGTGAACACACACATGTAAGTAGACTCTTGTAAGAGATAACAAGAAGGGGACAAGTGTGTATGACAGTATGTGAGGTGTGAATGGATGAGTACGAGGTCAATGACATAGAGTGGATAGACCTTTGTTAAGGTATAGATTGGATAGGATTTCAGCGATATAGTAAGGTATATATAGATTGGATAGGAGTTGGGTTAGGTATTGAAATTGTCACGTATTTCTGTTTTTCGACTTTTTATAATGGAGAAAGGGAGCCTCAGCATATAAAGACTGGGAGCTAAGGGATCCTCAGCCATAAAAGGTTGAGAAGGTAGTGCCACGTGGAATTCTTTTATGATGATACAAGCAATGTGATCCTCGGCATGTAAAAAAAAGCTGAGAAGGTGGTACTAAGATGATATAAGGAAAAAATAAGTAGTGGCTCGGTATAAGGAATGTGCAAAGAAGTGGGTTGATCTGTATTTCTGTGTAACAAGCAGCAACGTGCGCAGCATAGCAGTAAGGTCTAAGTGAAGCATAAGGGACGCGCGCAATATTAGTATGGGGAATGACACACCAATAAGACACATACATAGGGCCCTGCCACTGTACTGTGACAGGATAGAAAAATATCATAGACAATGGGTGTTGGAAACAAAGGAAGGGGGGGATGTCCTGCTCCTGACCAGAGCAGGGCTCCTATGACAGAAACATGCTAGAAAGAATGTCCATCTTTATAGCAGCAAAATATAAGGGAAAGAAGTTACAAAAAAGAAAAAGAGATTTTAGATCTCTGCCGGTTATTCGAGGATTATGAAGATCAGGAAGATAAAGAAGAGATCCAATGTAAGGGGATATACCCCGTAATGCCTAAACCTGCAGTAGGGTATATGAATACAGTCTATAAGCCTCCAGTGGTAGAGAATTTGTCGACAACAGTATCGTTAGGATCAGCAACTAGGGGGGAGTCAAGAGCTTCTGTACCTCCACCGCCATATAACCCATCCACAAGCGCAGACATGCCCATAGCATCAGTGTACCCAGGGGGTTCACAAGCACATATGGACGAGTTAAGAGCATTGCAGGAAAGGTTGGTCAGTTTAAAAGAACCTGGAGAAGTAACAACAGAAATAAGGGTACCAGTGCAGAAAATAGGGGATTGGAAGTTAGGAGATTTTTTGGTTAGATTCAACCCTGGGTCAATAAGAAATTTTTGTGTCAAAAAAGATGATGATGATGAGGAGAGGGTATGGACGGTTCTAGGACAAGGAGGCGAACCAGCGAGGGAAAATTAATGGGAAGATCAAGATGCCAGAAATAAGGAAGAGGCAGGGGAAGAAAGAGATAGAGGAAAGGAGGTGTGAGAAAACCCTACCCGCCACAAGAGGCTTCGGGAAGGGATCGACAGAGAAGTCTACCAGATTTAATGGTGGTAGTACAAGATCAGAAAAATAGTAAAAAAGGGGTTGAAAACAAAATAGACATGCAGATGCCTCTTATACATAAAGGCGTAGGGATAACGCAGTATTTGCCATGGACTCAAATGGACAAACATCATTTGATTAAAGCTCTCCCTCAGCTTACAGCCGGAGCCAGTAAATGGATCTAAGAATTTGAGAAACAAACAGCAGTTGAAGACCTTAAGAGCTTACTGGTCGCCATAGTTGGAGACAAGGCTAGGGACATATGGGTAAAGGCTGCGTACCCTGGGATATCTCTTGCAAATAACGAACATGATGGAGCAGCCTTTAATGAAGTCAGGGCAAGGGTATGGGATGCCCTACGAAAGATGTACCCAGACACCCCTGACTTACATTCTTTAATGCAGTGCACAATGGGTGATGATGAGGACCCAGTTAGGTTTATTCTTTAGTTACAGGAAATGTGGAGAGTTGAGACAGGACGGCAATGGTACCTCTCCGGACTCACTGATCGAGCAATATCTCCATCAACTTCCTCCGACGGTGAAGGGTTGCTCTTTACAATTAGCAAGCATTTTAACTCAAAAATAAGGATTAGCATGAGCAAGCAATTTATTTCAGAAATAAGAATCAGCGCAAGCACCTCATCAGCTGCTGGCATGGCGCGTGCCTGAGCGCAACCGACCTCTGCGCGAGCATTGCACAACACCGGCGCCTGAGTAAAGGACCTTGCAACATAGCTTTACGTGCCACCATATTAGTTGCCATTGGGAAGCGGCCACAACGCTACGTTTCGCCGGCAACTCTCAGGAACAGAGTCCTGAATAAAACCAAACCAGCGGTTGATTTACTAATTTTGCAGTACTGTGGCACTGCACTACTTCACCAAGGAAATTGGAACAGCAAAAGACATATGCGTATGAATTCTAGTGGCAAAGCATTGTGAAAGTCTTAGTTACTTACCCGTAACTGTATTTCTCCAGCATTGGTATCTTTCATAGATTCCCTAATAGCATCACTGTGCTAAAGTTCAATTTAGAAAGTGTGCCTAATAGTGTCACTGTGATAATAGCGTCAAAGTTGAACCTACAAAATGTGCCTAATAGTGTCACTGTACTAAAGTGTTGAGTTGAATTTAGAAAGTGTTCCCAACATCATTGAGTGTGCCTAATATCGTCACAGTTGAACCTACAAAGTGTGCCCAATAGTGTCACTGTGCTAAAGTTGAATTTAGATAGTGTCCCTAATAGCATTACTGTGGATGGAATGGACCGAATGGATAGACCGGATGGAGTGGATGGAACAGGTGGATGGAGTGGATGGAAAGGATAGAGTGAATAGACTGCATGGAAAGGATGGAGTGGATATATCTCTGTATCTCCTATTTATGCTATGTATATGCTATGTACCTGTATCCCCATGTTATCTGTATCACAGGTTGACCCTGTCCATCCTGTCGCTTTATATACGTATGCCGCTATGTACACCCCCTGTCCTGCTCTTGTGCTTCGCCGCAGGCGCTTTACTGATAACCACCATATCACACTACTACACTTACTCTCTCCTATACACCATCATTCAACTAGAACACAGCTATACTATGACACATTCGGCCTTGCTGTTCTCATACTAACATGCCCCCACGAACACCTCATGATTCTAATAAAACACAGCTAACTGAGCACATACCGGCTAGCTTAGGTGTCTCCTCAAGCCTAACACAGCCAGAACTCTCTGGGTGTCCACCCTCCAGACTGAACACATGCAACTGATTTCCTCAGCACCACACCTACCGATAAGAAGCAGCTATCATGCAACAAACACACCAGCTGCACACATATCCAGTGCGCCTACGCACCATACGACACTCTCTCTCTCTACTGACTTGAACTGCGGTTCCCGAGAGCGTTCAACCTACCAGCGCTTTGAGGCCATACCAATGACACATAAGACGGTATATAAATGCCAGGTAACATAACATAACATGTACTTTATTGTAAAGAGAGGATTACCAAAAGAGGTCCAGAAGGCACTAGATACAATTGTGGGATTTTAAGCCAAAGGGTGTGCAGAGATACAAAGTATAATAGTCCGCCATTGTAAGAGAATCATGGAGCAGGACAGGGACAGGGAGACCGCGCAGAATGGCAAGCGGACAAGGCAAAACTAGTGGAAAAGAAACTAAATAAGGTTGTCGTCCAAGCACCAGTATCAACACCGGCTGAACAAAATCAGGGATAATGGGGAGGGGGAGAGACAGTACCCAAAACATGATCCTATTGACAACCGCACACCCTTATATTTATGGTTGATTCAGGTGCAACTAAATCATGCATTATGGAGGGGAACTTTCCATTATCAGGTAAAACTCTTGACAGGCAGGGATTTTCTGGGGCTATTTCTATGATTCCATACACTGAGGAGCTGGATATAAAAGTAGGAAGAAAGTTAGTATGAGCCCCCTTGTTATATTCAGAGAGTTCCCCTGTTAACTTGTTGGGTAGGGATCTGCTCAGTAAACTAAATGTAACTATATCATTCACAGATCAAGGGGTAGTGTGTTCCACTCTGGGGATGTATGTAGCTCGAGCAATGGTAATAATCAATGCAATGGCAAGGGAGTCAGTAGTCTTTGGTGTTCCTGTGGTCCCGACATATTTGTCTATGGCATCAAGGTACTAGTAAAAGCAGTGCTTCAAATTGCGACAAAATGTTGGCGAATGCCCAGACATTTTATTTTCCGACCCATGGTGCCACCCGGGACTAGTAGTATCGGACAAAAGAGTAGTCCTGATTGGAACAGATCAGGACGGGTGCGAGTAGTGCACTGTACTATGTGTAGATCTGACAGTATAATTGAAGGAAATGACTGACGAGGAGTTATTTGAGGACAGTGAGCAAAATGGGGAGATAATTTTGGAAATCTACATCTCCTGTGATATCGTGGTGCAGTATAGGAAGGTTCAGTGCCCCCTGATGGCAGTGGTGACCACGTCTTTATTTTTTGAGGATGACATGCAATATGTGCCAGCACAATTATTGACTGTTAATCCGCATGGTGTTGGGTTACTGAGAGATGTGACCCTAGTACAGATTACGTTGAAGTCAGGAGCAGTACTCCCAGCTGCAGTACCCGTTGTCAAGTGAAGCAGAGGAAGGGATAAAAGGCACTATTCAGGCTCTATTAGAGCAAGGGATTGTCGTGCCATCCACATGCCCTTGCATTACGGCCATATACCCCATCAAGAAATCACCAGGGGGTAATAGGAGGAGGATCCAGGATCTATGTCCTCTTAATGACGTGGTGCAGAAGGAGTTTCCGGTAGTTCCGAATTCTGCGACGATCCTATGTAGCATTTCCAAGACAGCAATGTACTTCACAGTGGCGGATCTGAAGAATGCGTTCTTCTCAATCCCACTGCACCCTGATTCATGGTATCTCACTGTGATTAAACATGGTAAACGGCGCTTCGAGCACACAAGATTGCCTCAAAGGTATTGTGAAAGTGTGAGTATTTTCAACAGAGTGCTGCATGCTGACTTGGGAAATATTCAGGTGCCTAGCACGATCATGCAGTATGTGGATGATCTGCATGTATGATCGCCTTGAGGCTTGTGGGCGAATGGTGCTATATAAGAACTGAATAGATAGATAGATAGATAGATAGATAGATAGATAGATAGATAGATAGATAGATAGATAGATAGATAGATAGATAGATAGATAGATAGATAGATAGATAGATAGATAGAACAACAGTGCAGGAGGGATTCTATTGCATTATTGCAATTGCTGGCGCACGAAGGGTACAAGGCAGATAAAAAGAAGCTACAATACTGCCAACAGGGGGTGATATATTTGGGGCAACTTATCTTTGCAAACTGAACAAAATACTAACAGATAGGGCAGGGGCAGTACGCACCACCCCTAGGCCCAGAACTGTCAAGGAAATGCAGCAGATTTTGGGCTTATGTAATAATTGTAGGGCATGGATCCTAGACTACGCAGCTGCTGTTAAAGAGTGGGAAGGACAGAAGACAAAAAATAGTCAATTGAAATGGACTGAAGAAATGAATAGACAATTTGATGACTTGAAAGAAGCTATTTGCATGGCCCCTTGTTTTTGCAATTCCGGATTATACACAAGAGTTTTATTTATTTTCCCGCTCTGATGGACAGCTCATGACTGCAGAATTGACTCAAAAGAGCACAATGGGCCACAAGCCATTGGCTTATTATAGTGGGACGCTCGACTCAGTCATGCAGGGACAGTTTGCGTGCAAACAAGCACTCACAGCGGCACTCATCACAGCTGCATTTGCGATACAGAGATAAGTTGCATGATTGTCCAGGGGTGCTCTGTTACCTTGTCTGTGGACCATTTGCTATTCGCCATTTTGGAAAAGTCTAAATCGACCTTGACAACTCCCCCCCCGTGCTCCACCCCGGTTCCGTTCTTTTCAACTCCTTGCTCCTCCTCACTGGAACCTGCTCCCTCTGTCTCTTCTCTCCATTACTTCTTATCTTCTGTTCCGTTCCTCTCTAAAAACTCACCTGCTTCAGTCCTCTGATTCATTGATACCGGCAGAATCTGAATGCGGACTTGCATTGCTGAGTTTATGTACTGTTGATCGACTTATGTAAAGCGCTTTGGATAAATCTGCTATATAAAGCACAATAAAAATACAAATACAAAAACGACTCAGATCCTCTGCATACGAGATTATAATATCCAAAGCTCATATTCATATAGTAAGGTGCAGGACGGTGAATCCTGCCACATTTCTGACAGAGGCATCCACTGATGATGACCTGAAAATGCATCACTCTGCTACATACGAGGGTGAAGAGGAGGGTAAGTCTAAAGCTAGAGACAGTGCATTGACCGAATGACATATACTATATGTTTATGAGTCATCAACAATTGACAAGGAGCGGAGGCGCACAGGGGCGGCAGTGGTGCACGGTAAAGGGGGGGCATGAAGTTCTGATCATGAAAAGATTACCTATGCACTATTCAGCTCAGGCAGCAGAACTTGTCACTCTCATCGACGGTTTGAGACCCTCTCAAGAGCGGTGTGTCACCATCTACTCAGACTCGGCATATGTCACGACAACAGTGCATGCTGTCTGTCTTGGTGGAAGAGGAGAGGGTTTCGGAGGGCAGGTGGCTCTCCATTACAGCATGCAAGGCTGTTGGAAGAACTGAGTGACGCCTTATCATGGCCTGCCGCTGTGGCATTCGTCAAATGCACCACCCATACTAATGCCATGGATGAAATCTCTAAGGGCAACGTGCCTGCGGACCAGGCGGCCAAGTTGGCAGCCTATGTCCCAGATAAAATGTTAACCAAGTGTATAGTGACCACCCCTGTAGAAAGCAAGACTACAGTTCTGTACACAGCATTGCCCATATCACAGATCATAGAGTTGCAAGGGAAAGCGCCTCAGGAGGAAAAGGAACTATGGTTGCGGAGGGGATGCAGTCTGCCACTGATTTATTGTGGAGGCAGGAGAGTTCTGGAAAGGTGGCGATGCCCCAAGAATTACTCTCTGTGGCTTTTTTAGAGCAACTACATTTCCCATCCCACAGCTCCAAACAACATATTGTGGCAGATATCCAGGAGGACTGGTTTGTGCCAAACCTTCAGGAGAGCATTTTGGAAAAAGCAATACACTGTCTGACATGCCAAAGTTTCAGCACAGGGATGACATTAGGGATATTAAGAGGTAGATTGCCTCGCCCTACGGGCCATTCCAGATCATGCAGATATGGGGTAGGTACCTTATTGTGGTGGTTTTCCCCCTTTCAAGGTTGGTGAAAGCTGGACCATGTGCACACCGAGATGCGAACGTGCGGCACAATTCCTGGTCAGAGAGGTGTTTCCAAGATGGGGCGTGTGCAAAGAATTGAGATTGGATAATGGCACACATTTCTTTAATGCGCTATTTCACTATTTTGCAGCGCTATTGGGCATAAAACATTGAATGTGCTCAATTTGCCACCCTCAGGCTAACGGCGTTGTGGAGAGGATCAATGTAAGGCTCACCTGATTCCCACGGAGGCGCCGGTCTTGGCAGGATGGTGTCTGTGACTCGAAAAGTGAAGTGCAGGACTCGATTGGCTTCAGGGGCTGAGCCTCTTCGCACTGTGTGTCTAACTCGAAGAGTGAGATATCTGCAGGTGAAAGAATATGGGGTTAATGATCTGGGGTTGTCGGGTATCTCTCTCCCTATCCCTTCCTCGCTTTTCCGTGGAGCCCCAAGGTCAACGTGCTCACCTTAGATAGGTGAATGCTGGACTCTCCATCTGCGTCTGGTGCAGGGTGCCGTTGCCAGTTCCTTCACTGGGTGAAACGTAGGCCTCTTGACATCAGAGGATTGCTACCGTCGTTAACTGCACGAACTGTGAGTTTCCGGACACCTTTTAAGTCCTTACAGTCTTTAGGTGCATGGGCACGTTAATGTGGAACAGGGCTCTGTATAATGCTTTTTCTATTTGTCTTGCAGGGCTCTTGAGGTAGAAGATGGTGTGAAGAAAGCCGAAGTTCGAGCCAGAGTCTTGGAATGAAGCGCTTGGAAATGCGTAAGTAAATGCCGGTTGCCTGCTTTTCAAAAGCTCTCTAACTGTCTCTTTTCCCTTGCAGTTGTGAGTTCGGGTGTTGAAGAGACGCTGGAAACGCCGGAGTATTTGCAGGCGCCCTATTGTGGCGGGCGCGATGGCGCATAAGTAAAATACCTGTCAAATGTCTCTTCTTTTGTCTTTCAGGTGCAGGATTGCAGTGTTGAAGAAAACCGGAATTCGCGGAGTGCCGGTAAGTAATTCCACACAGGAATAACTATGCTTTTGTCTTCACAGGCGGAGGAGCAGCGTGAAGAGATGGTAGCTGCCGACGGATCAGGTGAGGAAAGCGCTGCGCGTGAAGGTTGCCGTGCTAACCTGTTGTTTCTTGTCTTTGCAGGTGCTACTGAATGCTGGATACAGGAATGGTAAGCGTTTGTTCTTGCAGGTTCAGGATCGGAAAGAAGAAAGCTGGAACAGACACGGTGAGCGTTCTGCTGCAGATGCAGAATAACGCGAAGCACGTTTCATCAATCGGGTGTGGTTTAAATAGCCTTGGAGAGATGAGGCGTCTTCCTCCACGGCCTCCCCTAGGTAAGAAAAGAGTTCCTGTTCCAGAAGAGTTCCAGTGTTGTATCCAGGGAGTGGAGCTTGCCCCACCCAGGTAAGAAAGTAGTCCCGGCTCACAGAGGATTCCTATGTGGCTGGTAAGTAAGCAGCATGGTCTGCTGCAGGTAAGTCCACCCAAACATCTTCATACAAATTATGAGCCCGGCGCTTCCAGTGCCGGGACCAGTGACTTTGATGAGCCTGGTGCCACCGGCGCCAGGACAAGGGCCAAAAGGTCCCAGTGGGGACCGGCTGGTGCCTAGGATGAAGGTTAGGGGCCTGCTTCCAAGGACGTTGGGCTGGTCCTAGCTCCTTGGAAGCAGTGATCATGACATCACCCCCCCTCAAGGCCCCTCCTAAGCGTGTCTTCTCCGGGGGTTTTGGCTTGTCGGGGTGATTCAGATGGAATTTCTTGACCAGACGAGGTGCGTGGACATGTTCTGAGGGTTCCCAAGACCTTTCCTGGGGGCCGTATCCTTTCCAATCAACCAGGTAATATAATTTAGATTTGGAGATTTTGGAGTCTAGGATGTTCTTTATTTCGAACTCAAGTTCTCCATCCACTAGAACAGGTTCTGGGAGTTCGGTCAATCGAGTTTCTGGTTGTACTGGTTTTAGTAAGGAGACATGGAATACTGGATGTATTTTCATTTGCGAAGGCAATTCCAATTTGACAGCCACCGGATTAATTATGGCAGAGATGAGAAAGGGTCCTAAGTATCTCGGGATGAAGGTGCGGGGTCCTTTTAGAGGCAGGTGCTTCGTGGATAACCAGACCTGATCTCCCACTGCGTAGTGAGGTGCCTCTTTACGGTGTTGATCCGCTCCTTTCTTGTATAGAGCTTTAGCTCTTTGCAGATGGGCAGTGGCTTCTTTAAAAGTACGAGTGATCACCGAGTGCAAGTGATCCACAGCAGGTGTTTCGAATTCTTGGGGAGGATCCAGGTTAGAGGTCCTAGGATGGTTTCCGTATAATAGGAAGAAGGGAGTCTTCCCGGTTCCAGAATGGATCGAATTGTTATAAGCGTATTCAGCGATCCAAAGGATATCCTTCCAAGGGTTTTCAGTTTGTTGGAGCATGCAACGTAAATATTGCTCCAGAGTTTGATTTGTCCTCTCGGTTTGTCCATCAGTTTGGGGATGGTGACTGGTTGAAAGTCTCACATCAATTTGGGCTAAGCGACAGCAACTTCGCCAAAAGTGGGAGATGAATTGACTTCCCCTATCGGAGACCAAAACCGAGGGAAAACCGTGCAACCGAACGATGTTTTCTAAGAATTCTCGGGCTAATACTGAAGCTGAAGGTAGGCCCTTCAGGGGAATGAAGTGAGCCATCTTGGAGAATAGATCCACGACTACTAAAATGGAATTATACCCTGAGCAGGGAGGTAAGTCCGTGATGAAATCCATGGACAGGGTATGCCATGGACAGGGAGGGATGTCCAGTGGGTGTAAGAGGCCGGCTGGTTTCTCCTTCTGACTTTTATTCTGAGCACACACACCGCAGGAGATTACAAAGTCTCTAATATCCTTCTTCCATGATGGCCACCAGAAATGTCTTTTGACCTTTTCCATGGTTTTGGTAATGCCAGGGTGACCCTCCATTAATGAGTCGTGATAAAAGGAGATTACCTGTTTTTGTATTTTCTCACAGGGCAAGTACAATCGTCCTCGGATATATATGGTAGGTCTTGGTCCACTGAGAAATCCTTCCCCTTGAATTGCCAGTCCTGTAATTCTGCCGGAGTTAGGAGTGATTTGACTGTAGTCTCGATGTCTTCAAAGGATTGAGCGCTGACCAAGCCCAAAATCCTTTGTTCTGGGATTATGGGTATTGGTTCAGGATTGGTCAAGTGTTCATCTATTCCCATCCGGGAGAGGGCATCTGCTTTTCCGTTTTTACTGCCTGGTCGATAAGTAATTATAAAGTCAAACTCAGCCAAAAACAGAGCCCAGCAGAGCTGCCTGGAAGACTGAGCTTTGGCCGTCTTCAGATATTGTAAGTTGCGGTGATCTGTCATTACGGTGACTGTGTGTCTGGCTCCCAAAAGATAATGCCGCCAGACTTTAAAGGCTGATCTGATAGCTAAAAGTTCCTTGTCTGTAATTGAATAGTTGATCTCGGGAGCCGAGAATTTGCGGGACCAAAAGGCTACAGGATGTAATTGGTGTATGACCGGACCTCTTTGTGATAAAACTGCCCCCATAGCAAGACTAGAAGCATCTGTTTCTACGATGTAGGGGAGTTCTGGGCGAGGGTGTTTTATAACAGGCGCAGAGATGAATTTAGCTTTTAAGTCCTGAAAAGCTTGTTCCGCCTCGGTAGACCACTCAAAACGTTTGTTTTTCTTTAATAGAGCGGTGATGGGCTGGACTATTCGAGAGAATTCAGGAATGAACCTGCGGTAAAAGTTAGCGAAGCCTAACATGCTTTGAACTCCTTTTACAGAGGTTGGTGAAGGCCACTTGATGATTGCATCGACTTTCTTTGAATCCATATGGACTCCGTTTGGTGACAATATGAATCCCAGGAACTCAACTTCAGTTACGTTGAAAACGCATTTTTCAAGCTTAGCAAAAAGGTTATGTTGACGTAATCTCTCGAGGACCTCTTTAAAGTGTTTCTGATGTTCCTCTTCAGATGATGAATAGACGAGGATGTCATCAATGTAGACAACAACACACACATCTATGAGTTCTCTAAGGACATCATTCATAAAATACTGGAAGGCGGCAGGAGCGTTGCATAGTCCAAAGGGCATAACTTGATATTCAAACAGCCCATACTTGGTGCGGAAGGCCGTCTTCCATTCATCGCCCTCTTTTATTCGTACCAAGTGGTAGGCTCCTCTGAGATCCAACTTTGTATATATACATGCGTCTTTGACTTGGTCCAGGAGTTCAGGGATCAAAGGTAACGGGTATCTATTTTTAACAGTGATTTGATTCAGGGCGCGGTAATCTATACAAGTCCTAAGGTCTCCTTCCTTTTTCGGAACGAAGAACAAAGCCGAGGAAGCTGGAGATTTTGAAGGACGGATAAATCCGTTAGCTAGGTATTGGTCCAGATATTGTCTGAGGTGAAGATTCTCTGGCTCGGTGAGGGCATAAATCCTACTGCAAGGAGGAGTTGTTCCGGGTATCAGATCTATTTGACAGTCGTAAGACCTATGAGGAGGCAGGGTGTTAGCTTGGTCCTTCCGAAAGACGTCTTGGAATTTCTGGTATTCGGGAGGTAGTTTGGGAACCTCAGAAGAGATTGCCGCCAGTGAAACATCAGGCCGAGGATAACAAGTGGAGATACATTCTGGAAACTGAACCGTCTTTGCTCGCCAATCGATCTGAGGATTGTGCTTCTCTAACCATGGAATTCCCAGAATGATCTGGAACTGAGGGGCCTTGATCACATCGAACACGATTTTCTCCCGGTGTCCCTCTTGGCTCACTAACGTCACTTCTTGGGTGGTGTGAGTTACTGGTCCGGAGGCTATCTCCGTGCCATCCACTGTAGTAATGACGTCTTTTACTGCCTTAGGGACAAGAGGTAGATTCATCCTTGATACCATTTCACGGTCCACATAATTACCGATTGCTCCGCTGTCGATGTAAGCTTCAATTGCATGCAAACGATCCGGACGTTCAGGGCTAATGAGGACCATAGGCATCACGAAATGCGAGGTCATGGAACAGATTTTAACGCTCGGCAAGAGGACCTCTACACTTGTCGGGCTAGGTCGTTTCCCTGCTCAGAATTTGTGGTACAGGTATCTGCGGCTCCTACAGCCTTCTTAGCTGGTTTCACTGGACAGTCTCGAAGAAAGTGCCCCGAGTTTCCGCAATAGAGGCATAATTGCAGCTGTCTTCTCCTTTCTCGCTCTTTTTGGGTTAAAGGTCCTTTCATGCCCCCTATTTGCATGGGTTCCATGGTGTCAGCTCCCCTAGTGGAGGTCTGCGGTTTAGAAAACACTTGGGTATCAAATTTGGAACGATCAGCCTTTCTGTTCTGTAATCTGTGGTCCAATTGAACAACTAAGTCAATATAGTCTGAGCATTCTTGTGGAGGATTCACAACTTGAGCTAACACATCCTTGAGCTCTCCACGCAGGCCTCTGTAGAAAAGCGTTATTCTTTTATCCTCAGGCCATTGAGTTTCCACTATACGTCTGTTGAATGAGGCAATGTAAGTCAAGAGGTCTTGATTACCCTGTTGTAATGAAAGGAGTTCATTGTCCAAGGCCAGCCCTTGTGCATGTCTTGCGAACAGTTTCTCCATGCTGGACTGGAAGGCCTGGAAATCATGAAGAACCGGATCATCCTGAGTGACTAAAGGGATCGACCAATCTGCGGCACTGCCACTGAGATAAGAAAGCACAAAAGCCACCTTGGCCTGATCTGTAGGGAAGGCAGCTGGTCTACATAAGAAGTGTAGGCGGCACTGGTTAATGAACACTGCAAATCTCTTTGGGTCACCAGAAAAGCGTTCGGGCGGAGCCAAGGGCACATTACCGGGTAGATTGATTTGCACTGGATTTGAGGAAGATGCTGAAGGATAATTTCCTCCTGGAGCGGGCAAAGGTATTTGTCCTGCCTGCGTTTGTAGCAATTGCCTAGCGAGGTCCTCTGTTCGCTCCTTGGATATTATCAGCTCTCTTCTTAGAGCGTTTGTTTCCTGACGAGCTGCATGTACTTCTGCTCTTAGTTCCCCAAGCAACTGGGCCAATTGATCAGTATCCGAGGTTTCCATTGCGCCTGGGTAGGAATTTTGCGGTGGGCTTCGCGTTCTGTAACGCTCACCTGATTCCCACGGAGGCGCCGGTCTTGGCAGGATGGTGTCTGTGACTCGAAAACTGAAGTGCAGGACTCGATTGGCTTCCGGGGCTGAGCCTCTTCGCACTGTGTGTCTAACTCGAAGAGTGAGATATCTGCAGGTGAAAGAATATGGGGTTAATGATCTGGGGTTGTCGGGTATCTCTCTCCCTTTCCCTTCCTCGCTTTTCCGTGGAGCCCCGAGGTCAACGTGCTCACCTTAGATAGGTGAATGCTGGACTCTCCATCTGCGTCTGGTGCAGGGTGCCGTTGCCAGTTCCTTCACTGGGTGAAACGTAGGCCTCTTGACATCAGAGGATTGCTACCGTCGTTAACTGCACGAACTGTGAGTTTCCGGACACCTTTTAAGTCCTTACAGTCTTTAGGTGCGTGGGCACGTTAATGTGGAACAGGGCTCTGTATAATGCTTTTTCTATTTGTCTTGCAGGGCTCTTGAGGTAGAAGATGGTGTGAAGAAAGCCTCTTCGCACTGTGTGTCTAACTCGAAGAGTGAGAAGTTCGAGCCAGAGTCTTGGAATGAAGCGCTTGGAAATGCGTAAGTAAATGCCGGTTGCCTGCTTTTCAAAAGCTCTCTAACTGTCTCTTTTCCCTTGCAGTTGTGAGTTCGGGTGTTGAAGAGACGCTGGAAACGCCGGAGTATTTGCAGGCACCCTATTGTGGCGGGCGCGATGGCGCGTAAGTAAAATACCTGTCAAATGTCTCTTCTTTTGTCTTTCAGGTGCAGGATTGCAGTGTTGAAGAAAACCGGAATTCGCGGAGTGCCGGTAAGTAATTCCACACAGGAATAACTATGCTTTTGTCTTCACAGGCGGAGGAGCAGCGTGAAGAGATGGTAGCTGCCGACGGATCAGGTGAGGAAAGCGCTGCGCGTGAAGGTTGACGTGCTAACCTGTTGTTTCTTGTCTTTGCAGGTGCTACTGAATGCTGGATACAGGAATGGTAAGCGTTTGTTCTTGCAGGTTCAGGATCGGAAAGAAGAAAGCTGGAACAGACACGGTGAGCATTCTGCTGCAGATGCAGAATAATGCGAAGCACGTTTCATCAATCGGATGTGGTTTAAATAGCCTTGGAGTGATGAGGCGTCTTCCTCCACGGCCTCGCCTAGGTAAGAAAAGAGTTCCTGTTCCAGAAGAGTTCCAGTGTTGTATCCAGGGAGTGGAGCTTGCCCCACGCAGGTAAGAAAGTAGTCCCGGCTCACAGAGGATTCCTATGTGGCTGGTAAGTAAGCAGCATGGTCTGCTGCAGGTAAGTCCACCCAAACATCTTCATACAAATTATGAGCCCGGCGCTTCCAGTGCCGGGACCAGTGACTTTGATGAGCCTGGTGCCACCGGCGCCAGGACAAGGTCCAAAAGGTCCCAGTGGGGACCGTCTGGTGCCTAGGATGAAGGTTAGGGGCCTGCTTCCAAGGACGTTGGGCTGGTCCTAGCTCCTTGGAAGCAGTGATCATGACAGCCAATGGGCTTTTGAAAAGTAAACTGTCAAAATTGTGTTCCATGTTGAAGAAAAACTGGGTACACTGTTAGCCCTTGGCCCTCTTCAATTTACACACCCAGCCTAGTAAGGACGACCATTTGACACCACAGGAAATAGTCACAGGTAGGCGCAAGCAAACCCCCATTCCCCCTGTGAGGAAAGCGTCAGATGCACATCAGGCAGCAACAGTACTAGGAAAGGAATTTAGGGAATATTTAACGGCACTAACATGTGCTATCAAATATATCTCCCGACAGATTGCACCACCCAGGAGCGAAGGACGGGACACACCGGAAGGGAAGGAGCGAAGGACGGGACACACCGGAAGGGAAGGAGACAGCAACTGCAAACATATCTACCACAACTGGACCATTCTTACCTGGGGAGCTGATCCGTGTGAAAAACTTTGTTCGTTGATGGAACAGTCCCAGGTTTCAAGGCCTCTATGAGGCACTGTTCTGTACACCCCTCACCATCCGCGTGAAGGACTTACGATAGTGGGTGCATCTCTCGGATGTCTGAAGATCACCTAAAACGAGTGCATTGCAAATGTCGGTTGACGGATCAAGGACATAACTGATGAAGAAGACGTTTAGTAAAGGATGCATGGCAGGGTGGCGTGCAGTGGCACACCCCTGATTTTCCCTTTTTTTTCTTTTCTTTTTTAATTTTTTAATTTTTATTGTTGTATTTTCTCTCTCTCTGTCTCTCTTTCTCTCTTTCTCTCTTTCGCTCTTTCGCTCTTTCTCTCTCTTTCTCTCTCTCTTTTTCTCTTTCTCCTCTCCTGGGATTAGCAAGGATGCCTGATCGACATGTTCAAACCTCCCTGTTATGTAGGGATAATGATAAACTGAATGGAATTAATTCTAGGAATTCTGCATTGTACTTTCTTGGTAGACCGATGATAATATTGTTTTTTGTGACACTGGTCGCGGTTGTCAGAGTGTATGAAGGTATGTCTGTTATATGGGGTGGCCATATAAAAGGTGGGGATGAACAGTTACATATAAAGGAGAATAATGTTAATAGATTAGTGAACAATGGTATGATAACTGTCTATGATAAATAAGAATCAAACATGTCTCACTTTTTTCCGGTCACCCACAGATTTTCTTAGACGATTAAGATGGGAAGTACGAATGGCATATGATTTATATAAGCGGTTGGGCTTTAACGCCATTTCTGACATTCAGCATTCCGAGTCATCTAATAGTTGGTACTCTGATGTGCATACTATGCGAAGGAATGTGATGTATTTTTCCATGGGAGGTCACTCACACGTCAACAACAAATGGCAGAGTACTACAGGGACGTGCCCGACAGATGGACTGATTGAATACAGCAAAGAAATAATAGCCAGAGTAGAGACTATATGTGCGCATATATGGTCCCAATACATCACAAGGCTGACATGGATTGCGACAATGGAGAAGCCAGTGTGAATACATAGAGACATGAACTATGAACTTTGTTTTAGCAATGAAGGAACAGTTCATGTTGGCGCAAACCCACAGTGCAACCACACTCTTGTGATCCCTGATAGGACGAAAGGTAAGGCAGCAGTGAGGGATTACCACTGGGTTTGTGGCCGACAAGCCTACTTGCAGCTCCCATCATCCTGGTGGGGCAAATCTTCACTGGCCACCCTGAACTCAGTACTACTAGTTTATTTATTTGCATTTTTTAAAGCGCTCACACAGCCCGGGGGCATCGAGGCGCTGTTACAGGAATATGTCTCAGTTGCGTATTTATAACGTGCTTAATACCCAGAGGTTTCTAAGCGCGGACCTGGGGATCGAACCTGTGTTGCTTTGTGTCATCTTGTTTCCAAGGCGAGCACGTTTCCCCTTGAGCTACCCTCCCGGGATAGTAATCCCGGAAGAACACCTGAAAGGAAAAGAACTGCCTGTCAAGGTGCCAACAACCACTCCAGCACCTAAAGAAGCAGAGAGAGACTTGCAGATCACACAAGAATTGTGTATGCTGCCAGAAAAATAACTATTTCAACAGCAGAAAAGAAAGAAGAGATCAAACTATATCTCAAAAGACTTTTCCACACTGCTCAGAGGGATACCTGGCGAGTATCGACTTTTTAGCTCAGCAGAGACTTTCTTTTCATCTTTTTTGGTTTATGGGGTACATGCAGCTACTAACGCCAAGTGGGTTTAAATCATCCGATGGGAGCTAGTCCAGCTCGCCAATGATATAGAGAATGGGTTCAACGCTATCAAAGTAGAGCTCTGTGTGTTGTGACTCATGATGATGCAGAACCGCTATATGCTGCATCTATTAAAAGCCATAGAAGGAGGAGTGTGTACAAAGTTGGGAAGCGGCTGTTGCACTTTTGTATCCCGAGAGGATGCCGAGAATGGGTCGTTATCCCACCTCTTTGAGGCGGTGCACAATCTAGGTGTTCAGTTGAAGAAAGAAGGTGGAGTTCAGAACATGGATTGGCTAGTGCTTGCCTTTGATTGGGTCCCATCATTGCTGAGGGCAGCAGTAAAAATACTGGTGCCTGTTATCGTGTTCCTTTTGTTTCTCTTCTGCACATGCCAATTTGGTCTCCGATGTTGTGCCAATGTAATGCCTAGTAGTGCAAAGATTATGGTATCAATTGAGGGTTCTAATGCAGCCTGCCATACAATGAACAGCAACACTCAAACTGATACTTTTGGGGTTGTAGATATGTCGGATGGGGATGAGTTCGTTACTGTAGAAGTAACGAAAGCAGGGGAATATTGGGAAGGAACCAGGGGTCTCCCGAACCCCCAAGTGCTTCAGAGTTAGACAAGACATCTTCAAGGCACTATAATGATTAGGGGGGAGGAGGGGCACTGGGAAGGCTCTCACATGCAAGCATAATCACATATACAAAGACATAGGCGAGCACTGAAAAAGGTCATTATTGTCTACAGAAGGATATATAGGCACAATTAACTATTAGTTGGATAGATTTGTAATGTCAGATCCCAGGCATTGTAAAAGCTTAGCGCTGTAGATGAGTCGAACTCCCCCTCCTACCCAGAAGGAATGCTGCCTGTGGGCTCTAAACAGACCACAGGCGCTTAGTGGGCGGTGTGTGTTTTTCACTATTGCCAAAAGTGACTGAACACGTGTCCACTGTCCGTCAAGGGTCCATGCGGGTTAATAAAAGGACTTACATGTGTTGTGCAGCAAAGTGCCGAATGGGATAAAATATAAGTCTAAATTGGGGAGGAAACTATGGCCCCAGATAACGTGAGCAGGATGAGTTGAACATGGATAGAATGGATGACAATGTTTCATTTTCTTTGGGCTAGGCCTCAAGGTTTGTAAAAGTCTGCAGATATGCAGTGTGCTTTTGCATAGTTAGCAAAATGGAGGAAAGCAGGAGCTGCAGTGTGTTTTTTGCATTGCTAGCAAAATGTAGAACAGCATGCCCTGACAAAACCGCTGACAATGAAGAAAGAAGGCTTTGAAACATCCCTATTATACAAAAAGGACGGATTGGGCTGTCATGATCCAGCTCCAATGACATAACCATGGCAAGCTGGAACTGTATAAACCCCTGCTTGAAACCACTTTGGCAGGAAGGAACAGTAAAAGGGACAGGAGAAGAATATCAGTCAGCAGAGTCCTTTGCTGCCATCCTCGTTTGTAAGATTAAACTTGTTATCCTTACAAGATCGCCTTTGGCCTTATTGCTCTAGTGGGGCGTATTTATCCTGGTGTGAGTGTTTTTGGGCTACCCTTACACCCTGCCCGGTTTATTATCCAAGTGCCTTAATGCCACAGAAAGTCTTCTATGCAGAACCGGTGCTCGGGTAGATTTATGGTATGAAATTGAAGAATCAAAGTTGTGAGAAAGCAACATGGTTATGTCAGGAGGCGTATCCGGTAAACTTGAGTTCGAGTCCCTCCCTGCAATACTATTAGCATGTGCTCAATCATTCCATCCGAGTCTAAACATCGGGAATAGTCAAAAGGACTTTATCCGGAATGGACGGATTCAACTCTGACTCTAAGGCGACACTTCTGGTTCTGTCTCATCTCCGGCTAAATGGACATTTGTGGGCACAACCAAACCAAAAAAAGAAGTAATTTTAGGTGAGCGCGCTGACTTTAAGGACAATATCGGATGGATATTAATTGCCCTACTTTAGGAATTTGCAGATTAGTGAACTTCTCAATAAGGACAAGACAGTCGGATGTGCCTTCATCCGCACATAAGGGCAAAGGTAAATTATTTGCTCTAGATAGGTCTTGGTCCACGACCTGCGCCATTTTGGTTTTACTTCTTAAGGAGTACATACGCTACCAGCAAACATCTAAGGATCAGGTGCCAAAAAAAAGTATAGAAAAATATGAAACCTTGCAAGTCCAGGCACTGTCAAAGTCCAAATAATGCAAAGAGAACCGGTATCGGGGTCAGAAACCCCACGTAAACGGCAGGCAAACCTCTTCAGCAACCTCTTCCAAAGCTTGAGACTTGAGCCTTGACCAACTGAACTGCTGAACTGAAACACACTGCACGACACAATGCACGTGCTCCGCGCTGCGACAGCATTTTTGAGGGAATGAATGCCCTCTCCTCAATAATCAGCAAAAACAGACTACACTCTCCACAGAGCTCACTGTAGCCCACTGCTGAACTGAAACACACTGCACAAAACACTGCACGTGTTCCGCGCTACAACTGTGTTTTTGAGGGAATTAATGCCTCCTCCTCAATAGTCAGAAAAAACACACCCCACACTCCACGCTCCACAGAGTCCACTGCAGCCCACTGCTGAACTGAAACATGCTGTCAAATAAATCATAAACAAATTAAACAAAAACACCTGCAAGATGTAGAATTTATGTAAAGTATCTTTGAAGTATTCTTATGGTTGCAATACTTTTTGGACCTTTTAAAAAAAATTATAATACAGCCCAATGCATAGCCTTTTTATAAAAGAAATCGGAAGAGCATGGTTTCCTTTCGTATACCCTACTCTTGTAGTGAGTAGTTACCAGGCAAGTGTTCCAAGCATTTCAAATCCTCAAATGCGGCTTTATTATTTGCTGGTTTAAAACTCATGAGTATCTCCCCGTCTCCATAGGTACTTGAAGTCTTTCATCTTTTGCCAATGTAGTGTCAGATGGTAAATTTAAGGAATGTCATCTTCCTCAAGGTAGTGCTGCCACAATACCTCCTGATGCAGCCAGTATAATATACCTGCCGCCAACAGCGCCCTGTGTCTGCTTAACTCTGTTGCTGGACAAGCACAAAGTAGGTGTTTCGCTGTTTCCAGAACATTAGACCTGCACAAAGTGCACATCAGTTGCATTTTGGACATCGCTGTTCAAGGCCCAATTTTGGCGAGGGTATCCAGCAGATTAAATTAAGATTTTAGGTGCTCCATTTGTATAATTGAGTTAGATAATTATTTATGAAAGAACCCTGGAGCCTGCGACGCATGTTGGCCATTCATATAATCTTTACTGGTATGGTACTTTTAGCAGCTAAATTGATCTATATCTGATTTTGGTTATGATCCTGTAAAAGGGACTTCAATGCGTGTTTATAAGATTCACGTGTGGGCTCAATAGAACTAAAGCCCAATTTCGTTTCCCACCAGGCGCCAGCCTTCGAGGTGACGGTACAGGTGGCAACAATTTGGTCATGGCTGCTATTAAGGCAAACCACCAGGGACTGTTGTTTTGGGAAGTTACATTCTTATAATGCATGGCCTGTTGCAACTGTATGTTAAATTCGCAGATTGGAAATTGCATGGGTGTATTTGCAGGGAAATTCAGTAGTGAACTAATACAGTGGTTCTCTAGTCTGTCTTTATTCCAAGCCCCAAACAATGCCCCCATACAAGAGCTTTGGTAAAAGCTTAATTTGATATATCACGCTTAGGGCGGCTAGAGTGTAGCCTGAATGTTGTGTTGCAAATCTTTTTATAGCCCCCATCTGTTGCTTTATTTCTAGCTCCATGTGTTCTATGCAAGCACGCCAGTTTAGTTTGCTCGCCAGTTTAGATATTTGTATTCATCCACTTGTCCTAGTCGGGTTCCTTGCAGTGTCTAGCAGTATGTTCTTTGTAGTTTGGCCATTAGGTTTCGCTTGACACCCATAAAGCCCAAACTATTGAATTAAAATACTGATTCAAGTATACATAGTGAGAAGGGCTTTGGAGTAGGGCTTTTGAAGAGGGGCACATAGAAATGACATTTGAGGAGGGATACACTCAGAGGCGTAGACAGGCTAGGGCCTGAGCGGGAAAGGCCCACCCAAAATCTGTAAATGCCCACTCAGCAGTGCTGTGAGGGCATTTACAGATGTTAATGTCACTGTGGTGGGTCCAACTACATTAGCTTCAGGCCCCACTTGTTAGATGATCCCGGCTACTCCTCTGGATACACTGTTGTTTGGTTATAATTCCACTCAGTCTTTGCCCACTGCCTTGCTAATCCCTATGGCTAATCACATCCCTTCCTGCATTTCCCCACCCACAAGTTTTCTGCATGGGAACTCTTTGAGGTCTGAGCTCTTCCATGCTGGCGGCCATATTGGAGATGCACTTAATTGTTAGCTCATGAGGAAAATCCTTGATTCACCAAAACCAAGTAATTTGTTTTATAATGAAGGGCTTTGAAATAATGTTGTACATTTTCTATTACGTGTTATGAAAAATGTTGCTCATATTTTGAAAATATTTTACTTTTCCAAAGAGAATATGTATTTGTGAAAACATGTTTCCAAATTGTAACGTGTTAACAGCTCAGAAGATTTTTGTTTTAAGTATCAACATTTTGGTTTGTTTAGTAACTGACCCATAGCTTCTAGATGTCGAACCACAAGAAAACATCGTGCTGCACGCTCCTTGGTTGCTCTGGAAATGGATGGTGGGTGTTGAAGATCACTGATGTGGGTCTGCTGAGCTGTTAGGCTACCTCCTCCCCTCACACCCACTGCATACACAGAGAGAGAACATGGCTGGTGCACATGTATTCTTCTCTGATGTTTCCGTTCTGTCAGTCTGCCAGCAAGTTAGTGGTGTTAGCTAAGTAAATCCTACTTGTATATGTGGAAACTGACTACATGCTATTTTCCATTGCTATGTTACCTTTTAATCTCTAGAGATGCCACTGCCAATGTTATATTCCCGACAATGGCGTCTCTAGACATCAACTAGTAAAATTCTTGTCTCCCGTACATGTGTAGTCTCCCCAGTCCTTCGGCTATTTTTGGGCAGAGGCAGTGCTTTAAATGAAAAAAAAGAAGTGCAGGCACTCACCAAGCTACGAAGCCGGACATTCCCGCGCAGGGCTTTCAGCACCGGATGTTTCGACGGTGCACCTTGGGCGCAGCTCCCTTTTAGGCAAACCCTGTTGTTTTCAGGTAATGCCCATTGAGATTAAATAATGTGCTAAGGAGCGCACACCTTGGTAAAGCAGTTTATCTGAAATGCTTGCACACAAACCTTCAGTTTATGTATTGCGTTAACAAAGTTTGAATATCTATATTAATTTAGACTTTCCTTTTGCATATCAAACTAGCAGATATCATAGCTGTAAATTAAGCTTTAGAAGGGCAGTTTTATTATTGCTTGCTTTCATTGCATAATAATGAATTCGGTAGGTAACCAGAACTGCGTGGGAGTTTTCAGTCGAAGGTCAGTGGATTGGTCTGAGTGCAAAGTATTCACCTCCCAGTCCACTGTACAAATAGACTAATTAATGTGTTGCCAGTGTAAAAAGCAGTAGGATCTGTCACTGAAATCTGTAGGCGGTAGGACTGCTTCAAAAGCAGTAGCCTACTGCCTAAATCTGTAGGATTGGCAAGTATGCGAAAACATTCCATCACAACTCCAATTACTTAAACATTTACATATTAGAATAGGCACTGCGAATAACGAAGAAACTTCTCTTAAAAGTTTCTAAATCAATCCCTGCTCCATCAAAGGACACCAATGGAAACGGGTGAAGCCCACTTAGCGAAACAGTGTTCTGCACCTAGTGTGCTGAGAGCACAGTAGATGCGTGTTTGTCTCTCCTTTGGGCCCTGTAAAGTGCCGGCTCCAAGTCTGCCAGCGCCCTGTGCAAGATTTGTGCGCCTCAATCACAAATGCAGAACAGCAAGGGGCTCAGTTCTGTTGTTCAGCTGGTAACTGTGTATAAGGGCTGGTAACTGTGTATAAGGGCCGTGCCTGCCACGGTGTGATGATTTAATAAGCGATAGGCCAGACCTTGCCTCCATCTCAGTGTCATGTAAACTTAATTACATGACACTGAGCTGGAGGCAAGGCACTCTTTATTTGCTGTGCGGGGGGGGGGGCTGCCCCTGTGAGGCTGCACCCCCTGAGCGCACCTGAGCTGCTGCTGGCCCTGAAGGAGACATTATGGTCACTGCAGGTTGCGGAGAAAGGAGGAGGGAGGGGGCGCTGCTTTCCTCTGCTAAGGCTGCGGAAGTTTAGGGCCTCATCACAAGTTTGGCAGTAAAAATACTGCTGGTTGCGAATAGCGTTATCCACTGGGATGTGCGGCGCAATTAGCGACGTATCACAACCTGGTGTGCACGCACCCTGACATTGACAGTAACGCTATCAGCGCCCACTGGGAATTGCGCCGGAATAAGGGCTACCGCCAAGGTAGCAGCGCTAATAGCACTACCGCCAGCCAACCCAGTGCTATTAGTGCCAGCGGAAATTGTGTCATCGCCGGAACGGCAAGCATCGCAGCGGCCATTTTGAAAAACACAATCCACACAATCCATTGACAATCTCCACAACCTGCAGCCATCCGGTCCTGTAAACCTGTAAATATGGCACAGAAGAGGCTATGAGGCAAGGGGGCTGAACATCGGCTGAGAAAGCTGAAATCTAGTGAGGGGGAGCTTGTGGTCCTCACAGATGAGGTGGTGGCCCACTGTGAGGAGCTGTACAGAAGCAGGCAGAGGAAGACCAGTGGCCAGCGACGGACTGCAATATGGAACACTATCGCCCAGAAGGCGTCAGCAGTTGCCAGTGTACCCCATAATGCTGAGGACTGCCGTAAAAGGTGGAATGACCTGAGGGTAAGGTTACAGGGACTGCTGTCCCAACACTGCCGTGAGTCCCTGACGATAGGAGGAGGCACTGTCGAGCCCCTGGCACTCACCGCCTGGGAGGAGAAGTGCAGCACCGTGCTGGACCTCAAGGGGATAGAGGGAGTCAGCAGTGCGGGAGCCAGGAGGCAGGAGGTGAGTGATCCCGGGCCAAAAAATTGCATGTATAAATGACAACCCAGCATGAGAAGCCCCAGTGGACAGGGATACAAGTCCGCAGACCCCAAAGCTGAGCATGCCGACAGGGCCGAGTGACGGGGTGGCACATCAAATCAAATATGATGCGCACCACACCCCTACTGGCGCACTCTGTGTCACCGTGAATGCGGTCATGTGCACAGCCTGCCTATCACCGTGCACCACAGTACAGCCTTGCTGTCAGTGTAACATTGCCCCATGCAGCCATGCCAGTGCCATGGAACAAGCCACACCCCCCCAACCCCACCATGCCAGTGCCACCCGCAAACACAGGCCAATGACCAACAGGCCATGGGTCTTACACCCATCGCCACTGGCAACCCCATTACGGTTGTCCCACATGCATCCTCCCAAGGCCAACCATGCCCATTTGCCCATGTGTGTGGGGCCACACTCTGTACCATTGAAATTGTATCTTGCATGCCAACACACGTGGGTGAATCATACCTGACGACACTTCCTATGTCCCCTACAGGCACTCGCGCATCACCAAAGGTTATAGAGGAGGAGGAGGAGGACATTGCAGGCCCATCAGGGAGTAGCTCAACAAGGCCCTCAAGGTCTGCCACCACCACCCAACGAAGGCGCAAATGATCATCGCCTCAGCGCACACACCACCGTGCAATGCCTGCAGCCAGCAAGGACAAGCCTGCCAGCGGAAACGCAGGCCCTGCGTCAACACCAGCAGCCACTCAGAGCAGTGCAGGCCAAACTGAACCCACACCTGCAGCCATAAGCACGGACACAGAGCAGACAGATCTGCTGACAGTGCAACTGAGGAGCAACAGGAGGACACCAGCCTGCAGTCTACACCTGGCCAATGCCTACACTCCCCAGGAAGCCTTCCACGCCGCCAGCGCCAGGCAACACCAGATCCAGATGAGGACACTCCAACCTATGGCTCACCCGCATACATCCCTAGCCCAGTGCTGAGCCCAATCATCGACTGCGTAATCCGTCTTGCAAAGTGGTGCTGAAAAGGCTGGACGACATGGAGCGCAGACAACGTGAAATGGAAGCTATTGGGAATATTCACTCCGCCCACTGCAGCCCAATTAGGGAGAGTATCCAGGAGGCCACCTGCAGGGTTACGTGTCAAATGGTGTGGAACTGAGACGAGATGAGTGCCCACGCCTGCGCCATGGCACTCTATGCACGTGTGTGGGAGATGATCCAGGGTGTCTCTGCCCTAGTGGAAGCCATCCGGCAGGGCAATGAGCTGTGGCAGCAGAACATAGTGACATGCTTTGTCCCATCCAACTCCACAACACCCACAGAGGGGTCACAGCAGGGCAGGCCGTAATGACAGCCCCAGTGCCGCCATTGCGCAATGTCACCAGGGGCAGGCAGGGGGAGGTGGGAGAGGCCGACTGTGAATGACTCTGGGACATTGGTCGCCATGTGTGGCCATGCTCGGGGGTTGGTGGTGGGAGGGTGCAGGTGGATAGTGTTCTGGGGAGTTAGTGGGGGGAGTCGGAAGGAGGGATAGTGTGCTGGCGAGTTGGGGGATGGGCGAGTGGGGATGGTGTGCTGGGTAGTTGGTGGGGGGAGTGGGGATCGTTCGGGTACCTAATTCCATAAAACACCATACAAATTCTTCAATGCAAGTATATTCATGATTGTGTCTTAGTCGATTTTATTGATTGGATGGTGTAACACAGTGGTGCATGGCTTGTGCCATGTGAAAGTGTCAAAATAAGGATAAATTACCTTACCGTAATGTTCTTTCTATGGATTCTTCTCCTGCAGATTCCTCATCTGATCGATATTCCCTCCAGCTTCTCTGCTTCGGAAAGTTTTTGTTAGAGGGCCTAGTGGACCTCGACCTGGCCGTCGACCATTGATCCGTCTTGCTCGGCGTCTGGTCATCGGCTCCGGACGTGACGTCAGGCGTTGTATAAGTAGATCTTCACTACACCCCGACCTCAGTTCTCACTTTTTTCCAGAGAACCACACACTGCATAGCAAAACAGAGAGAACAAGCAGACTAATGAGCCCTTTAAAAAAGAAGTAATATAGGCCTCCGAAGGAGGAATAATTGAAAAAGAAACACTAATAGTAGTGTTAGAATTTTTTGTCTTGTTTTAAGGATGTGGCAGGAAGACAGAAAACTGGACACAGAGGACCATCTCCAAGTCATCGTTATTTGAAATAGAAAGATGCGCACTAACCACTGACTTTCTGAGTGGGGACGGATGGGAGGGGAAGAGGAGGAATCTGCAGGAGAAGAATCCATAGGAAGAACTTTACGGTAAGGTAGTTTTTCCTTCAATGGGTTGCTTTTCTCCTGCAGATTCCTCATCTGATAGACTCCCAAAGCAGTAATGAAGGAGGCGGGCATACATCATACTAAGAAATGTTGTAGTACTGCCCTGCCAAAACGCGCATCGGAAGTGCGAGCTGTTAGGAAAGTTACCCATTTATGTGTAATTTTCCCTCGAGTTGTGAACCCCCCAACTTTTTGCTGTTGTCTAACAAGCCCAGCCTGACATTTGCCAGTGGAGCACAGCCTTCTGCTACACTCTGCTGGGTTTTTCGCTCACTTTATTATGGGGAAACTGACATGCCCTTAAAGAAAGTCAGTTCTGGGAGATTTTGTTTCCCTTAGTCCTTTCCTATGTTGCAACTTTTCTGCAACATGTTACAAATGCACAAAGTACCTTAGAGTACAGTACGGTTGGGTCTTTCTTTCGTTTCCAAAGGCCCTAGACTCCCTGAAAGGATTTTTTGGTAGAAGTACAGATGTGTCTTGGGCAGAGCTGGTGGCAGTTTTTATTTTCGCACATTTTTAACAATTTCTTGCCATGCAAACCGCTGCAGTTGGCACAGGAAGGTGGCCTGGCCCCAAAATGGCCATGCCACGAGGTTCTTTGTCCTGTCCTTTGTCGATCTTGTCTCTTTGCCTTGCCCAGGTCGGGCAGACCCGGGTCAGTCCTTATTTGGTCATGCATTCTCCCATGAAACGCCAACCTTTCGTGTGCTCCTACATGCCTTATGTGTGTGTCTCCAGGATGTGGGCTGGACTGTCTAGTTCAGGGGTCCCCAACCTTTTGTGCGCAATGAGCAAAATTGGCATATCAAATTAAATGGTGAGCAACATACATTTTTTGATGTAACATATCGGCGCACAGTTGGCGGAAAAATGATTGCAACACAAATTAGAAATGTAGCAAAGTTAAAACTGCGTATAGAACATTTCATTTGCAGTACTTAATAGTTATCTAGACCATGTGTTAGTGTAGTCAAGGAAATGCGCAAGGCCTTTAACTTTATTTGATGTTAAGTGGTTGTCTACAAGAAATGTTGAGGAAATTGAGTGGTCAGTAGTACATTTTTAGGCATATAGGACCAGTCCATATGTTCAAAAATAGAGTAGGAGTAAACAAACATTACCAAGGGTTTCAGGTTCCCGAGCAAAATATTAGTGCAAATGTATGGACAGTAAAAATGGACACAAATGGAGCACTGATTTTTCAGGTCTACTGAGATTCCGCCTAGGATTTTATGGGATCTTTAATGGCAAATGGTGCATTCGTAAGCATGCAAGATCGGCAATACTGTTACACAGTCATTGATGACTGTCTTGTGGATGTTTTTTTTTTCTCCACGAATGTTATGAAATGGTACATTTCTTATTGATCAAAGAGTAAACACAATCTTCTTCAGTTCATTTTCCAATGGCCAGGGTAGGCACCACGAAGAAGATATCTGACAGCCAGAGAGGCTGGTTGGCGATGCCTACGCTTGAAAAGGAGGCATTGGAAAGAATTACTAATTCGCAAGAAATTAAGATATACTCTTAAAACCGTTGACCAGTTCAGAGGCCACAAAGTAAAGCGTCAGTTTGTTTGAGTCTTTAGGAGAAACTATCCAGGGCGTAGCTATTGGCAAACCGTGCCCCCAAGTTCAGGAGTTCCAGTTTATAGAAAGGGATGCACCATGGTTCGATTTAATGAGGGGTGTGTACACTGATGGTCAGATTTATAGTTTCAAAATGGCAAAAAGAATTGCCTTAAGACAAAAAAAGAATTTGAGAAACAATGGGAGCTTTTTTGAAGGACACCAAATCGTTTATTGTTTATTGCTGTTGTTAAGACTGGCATTATGCCATCCCCTTAGATAAGTATTTCTTGGACCACCAGCCCCTCATGTTTATAGGCAAATTCCCTTACTAGGCATTGGGGCTCATTACGAGTTTGGTGGCATCTCAATGATACTGTTACTGCCACTTGGTGCAGCAGTATCACTGCTAGATTCCAAGTGGTGGTTTGGTGGTGTTAGTCCCCTATTATGGAGTCCGTAGAACTCCACAGTGGATTTCATCAGTATTTTATTGATAGAAACATAATGTGATGTAATTTACATTTTATTGGAGTCTGTGACAAATCTGTGGATGCTGTCCCTTTTCCCCTATGGGGGAGACCATTCCCATGGGGCCAGCGCGGTACATACTCGGTACAATAGTTCCTCTGAGGGTGGTGCACAGGGAGAGGATCACATGGGAGAGGAAACCCCTCATGGGACTAAGAACGACACTACCCTGAGAACGCAGTATCCTCACCAATCACCAGACCCTAGACCCCCCCCTTCCTATAACCCAAAAAACAACCCCTTCCCTAATAGGCTCATGAGCTATAGTCGCCCTGCCCTTTCCCTAGATAAGTACTGGGACTATGAAGAGCACAACCGACCCAAGGGAGAGCAAGGGTAGAAATACTGAGACAAGGAAGAATGGGGAAGAGTTGAAAGATATGCTATTGACAACCACTGAGACAAAGAAGATGCATGGAGGAATGTAGAGTGTTCCGCATAACCAACACGAGCATTCTAGACTACTTGGAATAAGTATTGGGATGAAAAGGAGGAGCGGAGGCATGAAGAGTTTTCCTAAGAACCACAATGAGCAGTCTAGATGTTGCTGGCTGCTCATTGGCCAATGCAGAGTAGAAAAAGAAGAGGGACTCAGGAAGAAGTTGTCTAATCCTCTATGAAGGAGCTGCAGGAGCCAGCATGGTGCAGGAAGGTTCAAAGAAGCACACCAGGATGCCAAGAGGGGAGCTGGAAGGACAAGGGCCAGTCCACAGTGGAAGGACCAGAAGGTGAGCTGGAAGAGAGAAGCTCCCGATGTTCCTGCAGACAGGGAAGTGCAAAAGGGGAGCACTCAGACTGGCTGGTGGGAAACTAAGACGGTGTAGTCAGCTCTTAATAGTCACAGTACCTGGCAGGCATATGAGCCATGTCTGCCCCCCAACAAGAGAAACTTAAGGGTCTGGTACCCACCAAAAGAAAGCAACATGAGTCCTCTTCCTTGTGGCGGTACTTGTGAGGAAAGGGCTCCAAACACAAAGAAGAGGTGTCTGGGACCCACTACACGAGAACCACACAAGTCCTCTTCCTCGTGGTGGTACATGGGATAAGAGAGCTCCAATACCCTCACGCAAAGAAGGGAGGTTTGGGTCCCACTACACGAGAAACCCACAAGTCCTCTTCCTTGTGGTGGTACTTGGGAGAAGAGGGCTCCCAGTTCCTGAACATAAAGAAGGGTCTGGGGGCCAATCCCATGAGAAGAAGGGAAACCACAGAGTAATTTACTAAGGACCATACTTGGCAGGGAAGTGAACTAAGTTGGCCCAAGCGGAAAGAGAGAGAAGCAGAGATCTGGGACCTCCAGGAGAAGGAACCAGGGCAAAGGAGTCATTGCCCCTGGTTGTGGTCCAATAAATAGAGTTTCCAAGAGAAGGAACCAGGACAAGGGAGTCATTGCCCCTGGTTGTTGCGAAGTTTGTGCAATGGAGAAAAATGAATAACTGTATGGAACTTTATTTTACATTTAAGAAATTTGGGTTTGGAACCTTTGTTACTTGGAACTCTTTGATTGGATCTACAACCTATTCTTCTGAATTACGAAGACCTTTGGTTTTTTATAGGTTAGTCAATAGTGTGAGAGATGGAAATAGGATACGGACTTGTGACAGTGGACTATTTACTTTAGACAAGACATCCTGACAGTTTCCTTAGTTTTTGTTGAGGAAGGGAAACCCTCTGAGCCTTAGGGAAATGGAGGCGCTTCCCCAGTCCCACACCATTTTACTTTAAATAAAAGTATATGTCAATCAACATGAGCCCACTGTGTCTGAGTCCGACTCCTACATTCCTACAGGTCACTATTGTTTTTTTTAAGTCTTTTCCAACTTGATATGCAGACATCTCAGCATCAGTCCAATATACAAGATTACAAATTATACATTGTTTTCCAACACCAATAAATGTGACAAGCAGGGATGTCAGTTGGTCCCAATGTATTCCTTTTGGATGTCGATTCTAGTACTTCTCTTAGGAAAGTTAATCCACCCTCCGCCTGAAGGGTTCATTTTGAAGAATGCTTCCTTATGCAGAAGACACAGCTATTTTAGACTTGCCCCCTGCAGGTCTCCAACAGGGCCTGCTAAACACAAGTTACTATTTTGAGAATTACAGTTTGAAATGAAATATAATAAAAACTAAAATGATGGTATTCAGGCAAAGGATGAAACCTTGTAGCTAGTTTTTAAATGAATGTAGAGATGAGGGGGCAGTCTCATTTTTATTTGAGCCTACTCTTCTGAAAGAGCTGTGCTTGTGTCAGTCATTTAAAGAAGATAGCTGAAAAGGCTTCATTAGTGATTAAATGGCTTTTTACGTTGTAATTTCAAGTTTGCGGCATTCTGATTGGAGAAGTGACTGGAGGTATATAAGACAAATGTCTGATCCATGATTTTAAGGCTGCAAAATCTAGGGTGGTTAGAACTGTCATTTCCTGGAGGGGTTGCAAAATAAATTTCTGTGCCAAATAGCAGGTCTCCCCGCAGATACACCTGCTAGTGTCTTGTGAGCTGAATTGGGGGTGTTCAATTTGAAAGTGCCAAGCCAGTTAAGAATGTTCCTTATTTTTTAAAAGCACATCTGGGATGTTCTGCTAATCATAAAGTGAATTTCAGTGCAAGTGCGATTGTAGCCTCCCCTGGTGAAGAAAAATACTGTGGTTATGGGGGGTTGTAAGGCACTGTCCATTTGGATAGGGATGGGATATAACTATTTGGCGCGTTAAGTCACCTCAAAATAGCTCCAAAAGCAAGAGCTTGTCCGATGGAAAAAGAGTCAGATGTCCAAAATATACATAGGCTGCCCACTTTTGCCTTATATACAGACTTATATACACCTATAAGATGGCAAGGAGAAATCTGTGAAATAAGATACCCAGAATGCAGGAGGCTGGTGGTAATGGTACGTTAAAATGTACCCACTCCTCAATAAATTAAGAAAGTGCGCAGGAGGAAGCACAAAGTGCGCTTTCAAAATAGGAGTCAAAGATTTGGTTCGTTTTCTGTTAATTTGCCGTTGTTTCTCTGTTTTGCATAAGTGTGGACTACATCGGAGCTATGTTATATACAATTAATTGCAATGATCAGGCTTTTATATATAACAGGTTTGAATATGTTAAAGTTGCTTTTCTATTTTGGGCTTGTTCTGTGTGAATTGTATGAAAAATATGAAACATGTTTTTAAATGTTGCTGACTTAATGGAGAAATATGATTAAATATTAATTAGTACTTCAGGTCATTACATGGTAGGCTATAAAGATCAGCTCATTGGGCCTTTGGAGGTTACATCCTGAGAATTATATGGGAATGTTATGGCAAATGTGTTTTAAAGCTCCAGAAGGCTGTTGCATTGGTGAAAATTGATTAGGAATAAAAATAATAACTTTCTTAATTATTTGGAACCGATTTTCTCTGCCCAAAAGAGATTTCACACAAGACTTAGTGGTAAACATTGGTCAGACCTTTGAGCATTTGATAACCACTTCATAGAGGGGTGTGGTGGTGGTGTTACCAAAGTATTTGAATCAATTAATTGGCTTGTTAGATTAAAACCTATTAACAATAACTTAATTGGATTGGAATATAGGGCAAATTAATTATAAAAATTGTGGCATGCATTTACCGTTTCTGCACATTAACCATGTGCCAGATGGGCAGAGTATTAATCGATGACCATTTTTCTGCTAGGACACTATGTAATAATAAATAGAGGTGGCACCAAAATGAATATTGTCGATAAATATGCATTTTGGCAACAGACACAAACCTCACTTGTACAGAAAGTGTGCATGCACATTATTTAATAAAGGAAAGTTGGGTATGCATACCACCTCCTTGTCCATTGTGCTCATACTACCTGTACCAAGGAACAGAATATGCCAATTTTCTCCATGACACAAACATGGTTCAAATATTGTACTCATTAATACATTTGTCAGTTGGGCAAAGTAACTGGAGAGGACAGGGTTTTAGAAATGTCACTACCATAACAAATAAGGGCATTTCATGAAAAATTATGTGCATGGTGGCACCAAACACAAATCTTGCATGTATAAAAATAAGCCAGCTGGAAACACAGAGGCTCATTGGCCAACATTCTTTCACAGTCCAGGACTCTGTCCTGACTATAGTGCTACTGAGGTCTCATCCATTCAGCACCTCCTTCTAGGCCTCCACATCATGGCCAAGAGCAACTGGCGAGCAACAATTTAGGGTGCCACGAGTAACATGTTGCTCCCGAGCTACACGTTGGGGATTCCTGGGTTAAGGGTTACAGAGTGAACACTTATAAAGGTATGCAAAATCTTGTTATGTTGGAGTCAATTTATGATGCCTGCTCTCCTGAGCTCAGACAGCACTTGGCTGATTCTAAGGAGATAGATCCAAAGAAGTTAGCCAAGGCTGCTGACTTGTGGGTTGCCAACATGGCTACTCACAGGGATTCTGGGGCAACTCAGAAGAAGGTTGAGGGAAAGCAGCCAAAGAAAGATAACAAGGAGAATTCTAATACCTCCAATCCAAAAGAGGGCCACAAACAGCAATATAAGGTAAACCACAAGGGAAACCAAATCATGCTAGTGCACCATCTGGACCCAAACCAGATGGGGGTCAGAACAAACCCCCATTCATCAAGACATTTGGGAAATGTTATGTTTGTGGGTCAACTGACCATGTGAAAGGGGATCCCAGATGTAAGGGTAAACCTTCAGGGGTCCACGCTGTCTCCTTAGCCTTCTCCCCAGAGGAAGAAGTACCTATGGCAAGTGGAAACTTTCACCTACTGGCTGATGAACCCATGAGAGTCTCAGCTAGTGTTTCTTTAGTGTCCCTGGGCTTGTGGGAACAACCGAATTTAGATGTCTATAATTCCATCCCAGATAATTCCATAATTTAGTATTATGGAATTATAATTCCATAATACTAAAGAGTATTATAAAGATAGTGTTCTTGTAAATGGCCAGGAGACCCCTGCCATCAGAGACACTGGAGCCAGCTTAACTGTGGTGGATGAATCATTTTTCAAGGTGGAGGATGTTGCTAAGGCACCCAGATGCCTCACCAAGTTAGCTGGAGGCCCTATGCAAATGCTTCCCCAGTTACCAGCTCTCATCCAGTGGAATGATATGACTGTCAAAATACCTGTTAGTGTACAGAGTGAAGTGCCTGGGAGAGTCCTGTTGGGTAATAACCTGAACACTCTTGGAAATGTGTTCAGCACCCCCAGGCCTCCCAGTAAGAGGAAACAGGAGCTCACTAGGCCTGAAAGGGAGAGGACCTTGAGAGGCTCTCCAGAGGAGTTGATAGAGGAAACTATCACAGGAGTTGCTCACTGCTATTTCTAGGAAGAAAGAGGCAAACGGGAAACCCCAGACCTTGAGGAAAAAGTCAGACAGCACCCCTGTGCTACAAACAAGGACATCCCCAAGATTGTCCAAGATCACCTCTGTGATCCCTCCACCTGCTGAGTGTGAGGTGCAACCTTGTGTGTTTGAGCCAGTTTCTGAAGAATCATATCTGGAAGAAGACACTGTTTTGTTTGGAGATCTTAACCCTGTTGGCCATCCTGAGCTGCAGTCTTTACTGGCAGAAGGTGGGCCCAACAGGGCAGACTTCAGCAGAGGACAAAGAGAGTGTCCTACTCTCGAAGGTCTTCGACAACAGGCTGCTAACCAACTTGATGGGCAAGAAGTTGGAAAGCACAGGTTAAGCTGGGAAGATGGCCTCTTCTACAGTGAACCCACAGAGTCTATCTCTGGGGACTGCAAAAGAATTGTAGTGCCCCTTGCCAACAGACTCCAGTTTCTACAGTTGGCCCATGAGATACCTTTGGCTGGTCATTTGAGTTTCAAAAAGACCAAGGAAAGGCTCTCCTTATACTTCTACCGGCCTAAAATGGGTTCAGAAGTTGACAAATTCTATAGGAGCTGTCACACTTGCCAAACCTCTGGCAACAGTGGAGCCAAGAATGTGGTACCCCTGGTGCCTCTCCCAGTGGTGGGAGTTCCATTTGAGAGGGTGGGCATCGACATTGTTGGTCCCCTTGACCCTCCTACATCTTCAGGGAACAGGTTTATCCTGGTTGTAGTAGACCATGCTACAAGATGCCCAGAAGCCATACCTATGAGAACTGTATGGCTCAGGCTGTGGCTAAGGCTCTACTTGATATTTTTACCAGAGTAGGGTTTCGTAAGGAAGTGATATCTGACAGGGGATCCAATTGTATGTCCCACTACATGCAAGCCATGTGGAACAACTGTGGTGTCACTTACAAGTTCTCTACAGTCTACCATCCACATACAAATGGACTGGTAGAGAGGTTTAATCGTATTATGAAGAGCATGATAGGTGCTTTAGAGGAACCCCTTAAAAATAGTGGGACCTTCTACTGCCATGCCTTCTCTTTGCTTATAGAGAAGTCCCTCAGGAGGGAGTTGGATACAGTCCCTTTGATCTTCTCTATGGCCATCCAGTCAGCGGTCCATTGGCCCTGATTAAGGAGTGGTTGGAGAGTACTCCTTCCCCCAAGCCAGTCAGAGTGGTTGACTATGTGATAGGTCTCCGGAGGAGAATGTCACACATGATGGCAGAAGCTAGTGATAACTTAAAAGCAGGTCAGGCTCTGGTCAAACATTGGCATGACCAGAAGGCCAGCATGGTTGAGTTTACTCAAGACCAGCTTGTATTAGTTATGGTGCCAACAAGGCAGAGAGCCTTGCAGGACAAATGGATAGGACCCTTCAAGGTTGTGGGCAAACTTGGAGAGGTGAACTATTTGGTGGACTTAGGAAGACCTAAGGAGGCTCCCAGAGTCTTTCACACCAACCGTTTGAAGGCATATGTCTCGGTACCAGAAGTGGGAGCTTTGCTTCTAGCTTCAGCTCAAGAGGAGGAGGAGAGTGAACCTCTACCTGACCTCCTCAGAGGCCAACCTTTGGATGAGAAAATAGGAGTCAATCTCTCTTCTCAACTGACTTCTGAACAACAGGAGGAGTGCAAAGTTCTGTTACATCAGTTTGCCCCCCTGTTTTCACTATCAACAGGCTTGACCCCTTGGGGCCAGCATGATATTCTCACTGGTGACGGTCTACCTGTGAAAAGCAGAGGTTACATAATGTCAGAACATGTGAGATCCCACATCAAAGGAGAGGTCAACAAGATGCTTGATCTCGGGGTTATAGAGCCCTCTTCAAGTCCACAGTCTAGTCCAGTTGTACTAGTACCAAAGGCAGGATCTAAGGAGTTGAGATTCTGTGCGGAATATAGAGCTCTAAATGCAGTCACTAAGACTGATGCCCATCCTTTGCCAAGGACAGATGAACTGGTGGATAGACTTGGTTCAGCCAAGTACCTCAGTACATTTGATCTGACATCAGGCTATTGGCAAATAGCCCTGGCAGACCATGCCAAGGAGGAAACTGCATTCTCAACCCCAGCAGACCTCTACCAGTTTAAGGTTATGCCTCTTGGACTACAGAATGCACCTGCTACATTCCAAAGGATGATCAATCAAGTTCTGAATGGGATGGAGGACTTCTGCATGGCATACTTGGATGACATTGCAGTGTTCAGCCCTACATGGAAATAACATATTGATCACTTAGGATATGTTTTGCAGGCTCTTGAGCAGGCCCATCTGACCATAAAGGCAAGCAAATGTCAAATTCGTCGGAGCAAAGTGGTCTACCTTGGTCATGAGGTAGGAGGGGGTGAAATAAGGCCATTGCCCAGCAAAGTACAAGCTGTGCATAACTGGGCCACCCGTACTACTCAAACCCAAGTGAGAGCTTTCCTAGGTCTCACTGGGTGCTACAGGATTGTCATGGAGAACTATGGGACCATAGCTTCTCTCTTGAATGTAATCTCCTCTCCATAATTCCCTAAAACTGTTAGATGGAATGAGGAGTGCACTCGAGCCTTTGAACACCTGAAGAATGCCCTTTGTCAAGCTCCAGTCCTAAGAGCTCCTGATTATCACCAAGCCTTCATTGTGCAGACAGATGCCTCCAAAACAGGTATAGGTGCAGTCCTTAATCAACTGGCTGAGAAAGGTAGGGAACACCCCATTTGCTTCATCAGTAGGAAACTGAAGGAACCAGAAACAAGGTGGGCAACCATAGAGCTGTTTTGCCATTGTGTGGTCTCTGAAGAAGTTTAGACCATACTTGTATGGATCTACTTTTGTGATTCAGACAGACCACCAACCCTTGAGGTGGTTAATGCAAATAAAAGGGGAGAACCCAAAACATCTGAGATGGTCAATCTGCCTGCAAGGGTATGATTTCACCGTTGAGCACAGAGCAGGATGTCACCACCAAAATGCTGATGGTCTCTCTAGTATGTTTTTAACCGACTAAAGGTAGAGATTCATCCAGGAGTGGATTAAATCCTCTTGTCCCTTTGTCTGGGGGAGGGGGGCGAGTTTTAGGGCGAATTCTCTGGAATGGCTAATTTCCCTTACCTATTGAGTCCCTCAGCAGCTTTGCTGGATTTCTAGGATTTATTTTTTCACCTGGTAAGAGTGTGAGCCTTTTTTTCTCACTCTTACATGTCTTTTGCTGTGTGTGTTTAACGTTTATGTGTTCATAGACTGTGGAGCCTCACCTACTCCATAGGCATCATCTTTTTACTGTGTGTTACACAGCACCTTCAGTGCAGTGACACGGGGTTGTCTTTTAGACTTTCCAACTCAGACTCCATTTTCTGGGACTGACTACTGTCTCCCAGAACATGTAAAGTTGCCATTGACTTTATTAGTCTTTTTAAATCCACAGACCCAGTACAAACCATCTTACATGGAGTACTGGAAAGGGTTAATACTTATCCCTTTTTGTCTGTTTCTCTTGGATCATTGTTGTGCTCCCTTTTCATCAAGACTTGGCTGGTGGCAGTGGTAACTACCCTATTTTTGCTACTGCGGTTATCTTAAATAACCTTGGTATTGTTTTAGGCTATCTTGGTAGCCTCAAACTTAAGCCCGCTAGACCATATAAGTTTTTATACGGTTCCGGCTGGGTTTATTCGCCATTTCTTTTTTAAAATGTCTTTCTCGTGTTTTTCTCTGTGTGCCAAACCAGGTATGGTTCCTTTGTTCACTGTCTCTTCGCGGGCTTCTACACAGAAGCCCTCCTTAGGCGCCTGAAAGTCTGGTAGGCAGGATGTGAGGGAGGGGTTTTAGGACCCCTGCCATGGGTTCCCGTGGTAACCCAAGTCACACTCCTGTTTGATTGGCTAGGTGACTGTCCGGCCAGGGCAGACACCTTGCTGTGTGATTGACACCCAGGCTGTGTGAATGGGGGAAAACTGCGTAAAAAGCAGGTCTCTGGGTATGGAAAGGCAGAGTCGCCACTGGAACGAAAGAACCAACGAGGAGCTGATGGAAGAGGACCCCTACCATGACTGAACCGCCCGGCGAAGCCCTGCTGCAGGTCCGAATCCTCAAACTCCAACGACAGAGAAGATCCTCCTGGAATCTTCTTCCCTTGAGCTGGTGGGACCAACCAGTTTGCCCAAACTGCAAGCCAGGACTCCCTCCTCTGGTCGAATTCGCTATACCGAGCTACAGTGGGCCGGATAGCCAGGAAGGTCGGACCCTGCTTGGGTTTTAAGGAGCGCACCTTTTATTCGTTGCTTTTTTCTGCTGCTGGTTTCTTCCCTGGGCAGTGCAGGACCCTCCAGTCTTCCTACTTCATGTCAGTCTGACAGTCACTTCAGGAACCGTGAGCCTGCAGGAACTTCCAGGAACGTCTGCCTCAGCTACAGCTTCTTCTCCATTTAAAGGTACTGTGCAAATCCGGTTGTTCATTTTGTCCAGCCGCGGTGAAGGTGTGTGAAACCTTTCGCCAATCCAAGGGCTTATCCTTCTACTCTTTAAACTAACTTTTCTGCTGACCAACTCCGTTAGGAACGCTTGGCAAAGACTTAACCGCGAACTACCCTGAACTGTGTGATCTTGAGCAAAATTATTTTGTCCTATTGACTATAGCCCTAAGCCTATTTGATTTTATTCCATCACTGTAGTTCCTCTTTCTAGATTGCCCTGCTTACTTATCTGTTGGTGCTGCTCAAATTCTGTCTAACTTTGTCTTTTCCTCCCTGTTTAATTACTAGAGTGCCATTTGGCTCCCACTTCATTTTGTGAATGTAACTTGTCTGGAAACTATTGGGAGTATGAATTTGAACTGCTCTACTTTAGTGAAATGTTATACAAGTGATGTGTAAATAAATGTATATTCTTTTACTCAGAAACCTTGAGTCAGTGTTTGTTTGAATCATAGTAATTGCTGTCCTTTGTGTAACTATTGATACTGCTCACTTGCTCTTGTGATAAGTCTGGCTGCTCAGCCATCGCTACCACTTTTATTGTGTAGTACAGGTTTGTACCAAAGGTGAATTTGCACTGTCACTTGTAGTCTTAATTGTGTGTGGTGTTCCCAAAGGGTACTGCATATAATTCTGCCTAACACCCGACAAAAACGTTACCTCACACGTGTGCGTGCACCTACCTGGGCTTAAACACTCGTATACCAAAGGTTCTGGGAAGAGGACATTTTTAGGTTTTTGGTTTTATGGACAACCCACAGATTTGGCTCTGGAGTGTCGCAGTTACTATGGAAAACAGGGAACCACAAGCATTTCTGAAAAGAAGACACTGTGGAAATCTAAAGAGGGCTGACTTTTGTGATTCGCCATAAAATCATTTACCCACCAGGCCTGGTAAAGTCCAAAATGTAGGGAAAGAAACCTAAATATGCAGACATTTGCCACCAGGAAACTACCGAAACAGGGCGACAACAACACATATCCTACCTTCCTACGTTCCTACAGGTGTCCTGACAGAAACGGTACCTCACATGCGTGGGTGCACTGACCAGAGCCAAACGCAAAAGGCTAAACCACTGGTATACAAAAGGGTCTGGGAAGTGGAAATGTTTAGCTTTTTGGTCTTGTGGATAACCCACAGACTTGGCCCTGGGGTGTCACAGCCACTAAGCAAAACATGGAACCACATGCATTTTTGAAAAGAAGACACACATGGGAATCCAAAGTGGTCTGGCTTTTGCAAATTGCCCTACAATTGTTTACCCACAAGGCCTGGCAAAGTAAAAAATGTAGGGAAAAAAACAATATTTTCAAACATTTGCTATTGGGAAACCACCGAAACAGTGCAACAACACATATCTTACCTTTCTACTTTCCCACAGGTGTCCCAACAAAAATGGTACCTCACATGTGTGGGTGGACTCACCTGGGCGCAAACGGAAAAGGCTAAACCACTGGTACGAAAGTGTTTGGGATGAGAAAATGTTTAGGTTTTTGGTCTTGTGGGTAACCCACAGATTTGGCCATGGGGTGTCAGAGCTGCTTAGGAAAATAGGGAACCCCATGCATTTCTGAAAAGAAGACACTTGTGGGAATCCAAAGATGTCTGATTTTCATGAATTACCCTAGAATCTTTTACCCACAAGGCCTGGCAAATTCCAAAATGTAGGGAAAAACACAGTTTTCAGACATTTGCCACCAGGAATCCACCGAAACAGGCCGACAACAACACATATCCTAGCTTCCCATGTTCCCATAGGTGTCCCGACAAAAACAATACCTCACATGTGTTGGTGCACCTACCTGGGCGCAAAGGGAAAAGGCTAAACCCCTGGTATACCAAAGGTTCTGGGAAGAGTACATTTTTAAGTTTTTGGTCTTGCAGACAACTCACAGATTTGGCCCTAGGGTGTCACAGCCAGTAAGCAAAACAGGGAACCCCATGCATTTCTTTTTTTTTTTAAGTTGTTTATTTTCAAACCAGCACACAGATGACATATACATTGACAAACATCAGGCCATGGGTTGCCTCCAGTTCCATACATGAGCATGCACATGACTTCTTCCTCCTGCCCCCCTCAGCTGTCGTCAGGGTCTGGTGGGGCATGAGCTGGCACCAGCCCTTCACAATCTGGTTGGAGGGTCCTTGCGACCAGTTAATGCTGGGAAATTCTTGTCATAGTCTCATACAGGGGCCCAGATGTTTTCGAAGCGTTGAAGCATGCCAGGGTTGGCCGCAGTGATTTTCTCTGCTATCAGAATGTCCCAAAGTTTTAGCCACCATAGGGTCATTAGGGGGCCCTCGGGAGACTTCCAAGCACGCGCCACCGTGATCTTTGCAGCGAGCAGAAGTTGTGTTAAGAGGGTAGCTTTCCTGCCGGATCTCGGCTAGATGCTTGGAATTGGGACTCTCAGGAGGACAGGTGTCGGCTCCAGTGGGATCGCCACCTGGGTAATGTCTTTAATTGTAATGATGCATTGGGACTAAAACTCTTTTACTACCGGGCAAGTCCACCACATATGCCAGTAGGACCCAGGCAGGCCACAACGACGCCAGCATAGGGGATCTAGGGCAAGTGGTGCAGGCGGAGTGGTGGGTGGTACCACCCTACGAGTAGATTGTGAGAGCATTCCCGGTTAATGATACAAAAGGAGGAAGAGTGAGTCCTCGACCAGATGTCTACCCAGGTTTGGTCCTCTATAGGGTGCCCCAGGTCTGCTTCCCACTGAGACATATAGGAGGCCCTAGCCGCGAGGAAGTCCATCTGCAATAGTTTACGAAGAGTCAAGCTTTTTCCCCGAGCTAGCAGGTCTTTGATGATGAGTTCAAGGGGGCTAGGGGTGCGTAGTGCTGCCGAGCGGGTCAGCGGATGGGAGCACCAGTGCCGGAGCTGCTAGTAGGTGAACCTATCCGTTTCTGCCAGTTGGAAGACTATTTTGCTTTGCTCAAAGGAGCGCGGCTGGTTCTCCTCAAAGAGTTCACTCAGGGATTTGAGGCCACCCGCAACTCAGTTCTTAAAGTTCTAGGGGCAGGATCCTGGCGAGAAGGCTGGGTTGTGAAAGACTGGGGAAGTGGGGCATAGCCCCCTCGGGATTCCTTTATGTTTCATAGCCCAATCCCATGCTTCCACAGTGTGTTTGGTGGAGGACAGAATACCCGGCCAAAACCGGCAGGGCAGAGGGGGGCGTCTGGATGGAAGCGTAGGGGGAGGGGCAGGCAAGGCTGCTCTATTTCCACCCATTTCGGGCATACCGAGGCGATAGCCAAGGCCCGTATGTCGGCTAACTGGGCCGCTACCTGATACTTCCAGAGGTCGGGGACCCCTAAGCCTCCAAGCCTAGAACTACTCATCATGGTTCTCTGGGGGATTCACGATTTCTTACCCCTCCAAATGAAGCAGAATATTTTCCTTTGTAAGCGTTGAAGTGGGGGCTGCAGGATTGTAGTGGGAAGGAATGCGCAGGCATAGAGAAACCGTGTAAGGAGATTCATTTTGCAGGCAGTGACACGGCCAAGGAGCGAAATTTCCTGCGGGAGCCATCGGTCGAGGTCCCGCTCCAGCTCTTTGAAGAGTGAAGGGAAGTTTGCCTGATAGACGTCTGATACTCTGCCGAATTTATGAATCTCAGTAAGTGCTGGCTCCAATGAGGCAGAGATATCCGTTATAGATACCAACACATCATCAGCGTAAAGTGCAATCTTGTGTTGGGAGAGGCCCACTTGGAGGCCTCTAATCTGGGTGTTTAAACGGATTCGATGGTCAAGATGTTCCATGGCTAGGGCAAAGAATAGGGGAGAAAGGGGGCACCTCTGTCTCGTTCCACAGGTCAGAGGAATCGGGTCAGATAGGAGGCCATTGACTCTAAGGAGGGTTTTGGGGGACTGGTAGTTAGCTAATATAAGCTTTTGGAAGCTAGGGCCAATAGGGCCAGCCTCTGTGAATCCTGGTTCGCAACGTCTATCAGATTCAGGACTCTGCTAATATTGTCCCCCGTCGATCTGTGCGTTATTAATCCTGTCTGATCCGGGTCTATGAGATCACGGAAGACGCCTGCCAAGCAATTTGCCAAGACTTTTGAATATATGTTGGCATCGAGGTTCAGCAGGTAAATGGGTCTGTACGAATTATTATCCCTGGGGTCTTTCCCTGGCTTAAGAATGAGGACCGTGATTGATTCCTGCATAGAGGGGGTGATAGTTCCCGAGGTGGCGAAGGAATTGAATAGAGTTGTCAACGGCGCTATAACTTGGGGGAAAAAGATTTTGTAGGACCGGGTTGTGTATCCGTCTGGTCCTGGGGACCTGGGGCCCTGGGTTTCAGACTCTTAATAGCTGCGTCGATCTCCTCACCTGTTATAGGAGCCTCCAGGTTCTCTCTCACCATGTCTTTAAGGCGCGGAAGAGCAGTGCCTCATAGGTAGTCCAGTTGTTCTTCGACAGGGTGTATTATTGCTTTTGGCATAGTAGCCTTGTTTGGTTTTAGCCAACAGCTGAGCTGGGTCCTCGGCGTAGAGCACCTCCAGCCTCTAAGGCCAGATGGGTTCTCGGGGTCCAGTTTTTGCATTTGCAGACGTCATCTGCTTCGCGGACCTCTTTTTCCAGGGCCCTGTGAGATTGCTGCCTGCGTTTGTGAAAGGCTGCTCCCTGGGCGATCAGTGTCCCTCGCACCATTGCTTTCATCGCAAATCCAGGTATTCGCTGGGTACGTGTCCTTGTTTCGATTCTCCCTAAAGAAGTTATTGATCGTCTTCGCTATGGAGTCCCTTAATGACATGTAATTGAGGACAGGGTCATATAAGTTCCATCAGCGTCAAGGAGGCGGGCCAGGATCATGGGCCCGGAGTATCAGGGCAACTGGGGCATGGTCGGAGAGCACCCTGGGACCAATGATGACATCATCAGTGAAAGCCAAAACTTGAGGGGAGGCCAGCAGGAGGTCAATTCGGGAGTGGGTTCTATGGACGTATGAATAGAAGGAATAGTCTCTTTAATTGGGGTAAAGCACTCTCCACGTGTCCACCACATCGAAGGTCTTGAACAGAGGGAGAAGGCCCGCCGCCAGCCTAGCGTCTTTGTGGGCTGGGGGGTTTTGGTATTTGTCTTTAAGTGGGTCCGGGACCCCATTGAAGTCACCTGCAATGATAGTCTGGCCCTCGATGAACTGATGGAGAGATTCTTCCAAGTCACTGTAAAAACCTTCTTGTTTATCATAAGGCTCGTAGACCGAGATGAGGGAGTAAAGCTGTCCATTGATCAAGCATTTGACCGCCATAAAGCGGCCCTCTGGGCAGCGCAAAGTGTCAAGAATTTGTGGTCTGAGGTCTTTTGCAAAGAGAATGGCAATGCCCCTTTTCTTAGTGCCATTGGAGGCCAGGAATTGCAACAGAAAGAATCTGCTGCGAAGACGGTTGAAGTCCGCTGGAATCAGGTGGGTCTCTTGCAGGAAAACCATGGAGGATTCCTCATTCTGTAAACGTTGCAACGTAGATTTCCTTTTTGGGGGGAGTTCAGACCCCTGACGTTCAGCGTGAGAAATTTCAGTTTTCGGTGCGGTGGAGGCGCGTCCTGAGGCTCAGTCAAGGCTCGGGGCGGGGATTGGGTAGAATGGTGTTCAGTTGTCGTCTGGAGGCTTAATTAAGATGTGGACGTCATGTGGCTGGGTTTTTAACCACCTCCAATGGGAGGCTGAAATAGTTGACGTTTGGGAGGCCGATTCTTTTGGCTCGGCGAGTCCTATGGCCAACAGGGCCAAATCTGTCCGGGAAGCCAACAGGGCTGGGACAGTGAACAAAGTCTGAATTCGTCTCCAAGGGGAGTTTGATGGCATACACCGTGGAGGAGGGCATATGCCGCACGGGGCCCGCAGCAACGCTCTTGTTGCGCTGTGCTCCAAAACCAAACATCCAGAGAGCGGCTTGTGGTAGGTTTATTTCACGTTTTGGCGCATCTGCACCTTTGACCAGGACGGATGCCTCGGTTTGGGGGAGACATGTTCAGCTTGTTCGAAGGGTGGTCAGGAGCGTTTTTTTTTGCGCCCCTAGGAGAATCCGGACGTAGGATCGTTGCAGCATCCTCAAGATGACTGATCTTGCACAGAGTCCTCTGGTAGGAGGACTGTAGGGCCGTTGGGAAAAGCCATCGGTATCAGACTTGGTGATCTTGGAGGAAAAGCGTTAACGGTCGAAGGGCTCTTTTCTTCTGCAACGTTAGGAGGGAGAGGTCCTGATAGATCTGGAGCGGAGTGCCTTCGAAGGTTAACTCGTCTCAGGAGCGTCCTATTGCTGAAAGGGCTTCTTTTGTAGTATAGAAGTGGACCCTCGTTTTTATATCGAGTTGTGTCTTATCCACGTGTGGGAGCAGCGATTGGAAGAAATCACCCACATATTCTGCCAGATCTTTGTCCGGCACTGAGGAGGGGACCCCACGTATCCATAGGTTGTTACGGTGGGCTCTGTTTTCGAGGTCCTCTTGTTTAAATTCAAGAACCTCACTCCTGTCAAGCAGGACCTGGATCGAGCGTTGCATTTCCACCAGAGTTGCGGCATGTCCTTGGGTCAAGTCGACCTCTCCTAGTCTTTGTTCAGCTTCTGTGACCCTCTGGTCTGTCTGCTCCAGCTTAGTGGTGAGCTCCGAGGACCCAAGGAAGATTGCAGCTGGAGGCGGCAGGGCGAGATCCGTGATTACTGTCCCCAACACTATGTAGAGGAGTAGGCCCCCAGGCACAAAAGGTTGCTATTTGGAGAGCGGCGCTGTGGGTGAGGTCAGAGTTTGGGTGATTAGTAGGGGCTTTGGCTGGGTCTTCGTGGAATCGGGCCAGAGGCAAGAAAGGAATCCGAGGCATTGCTTGTAGGTCGTTGAAGGTAGGTCTTGACGCAGTTTAATATATATCGTTGAGGTCTGTAGTATCATGCGTTTGGCCTCAGAATCCCAATAGGCGCACCAGTTAGCTGCTGGCTGTCCAAAAGGGGCCCCTTCCCACTGCTAGCTGGCAAGGAATGAAGGAATTGAGGCCTCCTCCAGCAAGCAGCAGCAGGGCCTGAGTCTTCAAGCGGAAGATGGGGGAGTGGGGGAAACAGAGTAGGCAGAGCTGTGGCTGCACTGTCGGCACTGAAGGCGCCCGCTCCTGAGGGTCGGGGGCCGGCGTCAAATGCGATGGGGTCCTGTGCCACCTCTCCGGGCCCAGAGGGGGGGCCAGCCAGGAAAGCAGAAGGTGCCCAGAAATCATTCGGCTGCGCGGAGCTGACAGAGCACCGGGAGCTGCTTCAGAGCGGCGGCAGGTGCCGGTGACACTTACGGGTGTTAGGGAGAATTCTCATTTCATGGCTAATTTCCCTTACCTAGTGAGTCCCTCAGCAGCTTTGCTGGATCTCTGGAGTTATTTCTTTCGACTTGGTAAGAGTGTGAGCTTTTCCCCCACTCTTACCCATGTTTGCTATGTGTCTTTTACCTGTTTTTAGGATTGTGGGCTCTGCAGTACACCACTTTAGTGGCCCCCTTACACAGCACCTTCAGTGCAGTGACACAGGGATGTCGTTCAGACTTCCCACTGACTCAATTTTCTGAGGATGACTACTGTCCCCCAGAAAATAGTAAAGTTGCCCTTAACTTTACTTAGTCAAATTAACCACAGATCCAGTACACCCCATCTTACATGGAGTACTGGAAGGGTTGCCTCTTAGCCCTTTTTATCTGTACCCCCTAGAGCATTGTTTCGCTCTTTTAACCTTTAGAATTGGCTGGCGACAGTGGTATCTACCCAAAGCTTTTCTACCGCGGTTATCTTATATAAACGTGATAGTATTGTAGGCTATTGTATTAGCCTTGAACTTAAACCCGCTGGACCAAATGCTTTTTCTTTTGGCTCCGGTACGGTTTATTCGCCATTTCTTTTTGTTAAACTCCTTCTTGTGTTTTACTTTGCGCGGCAAACCAGGTTTGCCTTCTTTGTTCATTGTCTTTTGGCGGGCTTCTGCTAAGGAGCCCTCCTCTAGGCGCCTGGGTGTCTAGGAGGGCTGAATGTGAGGGAGGGGTGTAGTCACCCCTTGCACAGGGTATCCTAGGAAACCCAAGTCGCACTTTTTCATGATTGGCTGAGGTGGTTGTCCGGGCTGGACAACCCCCCTGCTGTGTGATTGACAGCCAGGCTGTGTGAATGGGGGTTTTTCGCATAAAAGGCAGGTCTCTTGGGCTGGAAGTCAGAGAGTCGCCAATGGAACTACAAAGAACCGAAGAGAAGCGGAGGAGAGGTCGACTGCTGCAACTATCCCGTACGGGTGAAGCCCTGCTGCAGTCCTGAGCTATCTACCCTTCAACGACTAAAAGAAGATCCAGTCCGGAGTCTTCTTCCCTTGAGCCTGGTGGGGATAACCAGCTCGTCTTCTTCAGTCAGAGGAATCCCTTCGTGGTCGAAATCGCTGCACACTGCTGTAGTGGTCCGGATAGCCACCTGAAGAGCCTCTCCTGTTTTTAAGGAGCACACCTTATTCATCGTCGCTGCTGCCGGCCTCATCCCTGTGTGGTGCAGACCCCCTCATCGTACTTCTTCGCGCCGAAGCCCCAGGAATCGTGGGTCTGCAGGAAACTACCAGGAACAACTGCCGTGGCACCAGCTTCATCCTTTGAGAAACGTACTATGTCCTGCTTGAAGAATTTGGGTGAATCCCTATTTCTTTTCCTTAAGGCTTGTCCTTACTTTTCCCTCCTTCTTATAACTTTTGCTTCCGAACATTGACAATATCAAAGTACTCTTGGCTACGTTGAATCGTGAACTGTCCGACTGTGTGATCCTCGACAACAGGCACCCGGTGTCACTTGACTCTGGCCCTTTGACTCTTGAACTCCTGTCTATGAGTGTTCTTCGATTCTGTCTGCCTAACTATAATATAGCCTATGATTTTTGCCCCCAGCTCCCTCTGGGTATCTCAGGTGCTAAGTGTGTTTTTGCCCCGGTAGCATTTCTTGCCGCGGATACGCGTTTATTTAGTAGACCGAACTGTCAAAAAGTGATGGCAATCATGTTCACGGTGACGTGTCTTGTTTCATAACACCGGTCTGTTCAAACACAGGCTACTTTCCTTGATTTATACCGTACAAAGTGAATTGTTTAGTTGTAGTGTATTTTACGTGTGGTTTTGAATTTAATAGAAGTGTTGTGTTGATAACAAATGGTTTAAAAATAAATGTACTTATATTTTTTACCTGAAACTTGAGTCAGTGTTTGCTTGAGTCACAGTAATTGTGGTCCCTTTGTGTAATCCCTGCTACTGCTCATATACTCTTGAGATAAGCCTGGCTGCTCCGCTACTGCTACCACTTTAACATAGTAGTACGGGCTTGTACCAAAGGTAAAACTTGTATTGCCACCTGTAGTCTTAATTGTGTGCGTTAGTGAGAATTCTCATTTATGGCTAATTTCCCTTACCTAGTGAGTCCCTCAGCAGCATTGCTGGATCTCTGGAGTTGTTTCTTTTCCACTTGGTAAGAGTGTGAGCTTTTCACCACTATTACTTGTATTTTGCTATGTGTTTTTACCTGTTTTTGGGATTGTGGGCTCCGGAGCACACCGCGCCAGTAGCCCCCTTCTTTGTGTGTGTCACACAGCACCTTCTGTGCAGTGGTACAGGGTTGTCGTTTAGACTTCCCCCCGACTCCATATCTGAGGTGACTACTGTCCCCCAGAAAAGGGTAAAGTTACCATTAACTTTACTTAGTCAAAACTAACCACAGATCCAGTACACCCCATCTTACATGGAGTACTGGAAGGGTCAACTCTTAACTCTTTTCATCTGTACCTCTTAGAGCATTGTTTTGCTCTTTTAACATTTAGACATGGCTGTTGGCAGTGGTATCCACTCTAAATTTCTACCGTGGTTATCTTATATAACCTTGGTAATATTTAAGGCTATCGTGTTAGCCTCAACCTTAAACCCGCTTGACCAAATCCTTTTTCGTTTGGCTCCGGTGCAGTGTATTCGCCATTTCTTTTTGTTAAACTCCTTCTTGTTTTTTACTTTGCGCGGCAAACTAGGATTGCCTTCTTTGTTCACTGTCTTTTGGCGGGCTTCTACCTAGAAGCCCTCCTCAAGGCACCTGGGTGTCTAAGTGGGCTGAATGTGAGGGAGGGGTGTAGTCACCCCCTGCACAGGGTATCCTAGGAAACCCAAGTCGCACTTTGTCATGATTGGCCAGGGTGGTTGTCCGGGCTGGACAACCCCCCTGCTGGGTGATTGACAGCCAGGCTGTGTGAATGGGGGTTTTTCGCATAAAAGGCAGGTCTTTTGGGCTAGAAGTCAGAGAGTCGCCACTGGAACTACAAGGAACCGAAGAGAAGTGGAGAGAACGAACGCTGCTGCAACTACCCCGTCCCGGTGAAGCCCTGCTGCAGTCCTGAGCTATCTACCCTTCAACGACTAAGAGGAGATCAAGTCCGGAGTCTTCTTCCCTTGAGCCTGGTGGGGATAACCAGCTCATCTTCTACAGCCAGAGGATCCTCTTCCTTGGTGTTAGGTAGAAACCTGTGCAGTTCCCTTAGGGACCACTGCAAAAAGTTTAAGACTATAGGTGTTAGCAGTAAACCCAATTGGTAGCAGTCTGTACCACCCAGATTTACCTGGTAGCTGTGGCTGAGCAGTCAGACGTCTCTCAAGAAGAGTTAGGCAGTATATAGAGTATACACTTTAGGTACAAAAATACAGTAGCACAAGCAAACATTGACCAGAGCTTTGGTATAAAAGTATATAATTATTTATTTAAAAACACACTTGTAAAAATACACGGGCACTAATATGTCAAGAAAGTTCAAACACAGTCACTAGAAATATATACACCTCCCTGATTAATTATTCGACAAGTCTTAGGAAAAGAACACCACTTATCATCAACACAGAGGTGAGCGCTTAACCAAGATGGCACTCCAATAATTATTTAAAAAGGGAGAGAAAAGGCAGAAATAGGAAAACACACACTACCAACACTTTTAAAGAACCACAGCAAGTCAAGAAGGGTCTACTGTAGAGCAAAAGGTTCATAGGCCAGGCCCACTCTTGGAGAGAGCAAGGCGGAATGTGCCCAAGATCACACAGTTGAAGTACACTTTAAAAGTCTTTGCAGATAGTTCAAAAAGGAGTTGGATCAGTTCAGAAAAGTTAGTTAACAGGTCCGAGGTCACCCCAGGATAGAGAGTCAAGGATTTACAGGACACCTTGGACAGTCTGTTGCAACGGAGACCAGGCGGGACATAGTACCTGAAATGATGAGAAAGCTCCAGCGGGGGCAGTTGTTCCTGGCAGCGAGTGCAAGTCGGTGCTTCGTCTAGGGGAAGAGAAGATCTCGATGTGGAGGAAAGCTGGAGGTCGTTGCACTGCCAGGGAAGAAACCAGCCGCAGAGTTTCCCGGTTAAAAGGTACTACCCTTTTATTCGCGGTAGTGGTGAAGCGTGGCTTTCCGGCCACCGGGGTGCTTGGCACGGGCGATTCGACCATGAGACGATCCAGGAAGGTGAAAAAGGCAAACTGGTTAACCCCACCAGCTCAAAGGAAGAATACTCTCCTGGAAGAAGATCTTCTCTGTCTTTGGGAAGTGGTGAGTTCGGTTCAGCAGGGCTCCACCGGTGGTGTCGTCGTTGCAGGTCGGCTCAGCTTCTCCCTCTTCGGATTCTTTAGGTCCTGTGGCGACTTCTCAAGTTCCAGTCCCCAAAGCCCTGCTTTTATGCAGAAAAACCCCATTCATCAGTCCTAGCTGTCACTCAAACATGCTAAGTGGTGAGCCGGGCGGCTCACCACTGGGCCAATCACAACAGAGTGTGACTTGAGTTGCCAAGGCAACTCAGTCCAGGGTGCCTATTCCCCCCTCCCACACATCCTGTAGACCCAGACAGAGTGGCACCACTTTTGGAGGCTTCTGTGCAGAAGCCCGCCAAAAGTGGAAAAAAGGGCTCGATTTGGGTTGGAGTTAGAGGCGAACACAAACGCCATTTCTGGCAAAAAGACCCAACCGGGGAATAAATATTAAATAAATAACCCGGCGGTATCTTTAACATTGCACCAAAAAAAGTGGTGCGTTTAAAATGAATGGGAAAATCCCATAGGAAATATTCTGGTGGAATATTTTGCGTGGTAACCACTGCCACCAGCCAGAAACTCGACAAGGGGGGAATGGACAGTGCCCCCTTGAAAAACAGCCCCAGGAGCAATCGAATTACCCCTAACAGTACTTCCACAATATGATGGTTTGTACTGGTTCTGTTCATAATTTAAGACTAGTAAAGTCAATGGTGACTTTACATGCCCTGGGAGACAGTAGTCAGTCCCAGGGTATGGAGTCTATGTTTGGGGGCCACTATGACACCCCTGTGTAACTGCACTGAGGGTGCTGTGTAACACACTTACCAAAAACACATGAAGCCCTATGGAGTAAAAGACCCCATAGCCCATAAAACACATTACAAAGTCAAAGGACATTCTCGGGGGTGCTGTTGAGCGCCGAACAAGATGGCCGCCTGAAACGTGAGCTCCGCGGCCGGCAGATCACTCAATCCTGATTTTAGGCATTTACAATCTACAACTTGTACCAGACTGCTACGATTCGTGAGCTGCGGGACCAGGGACCAACTGGCCCAAATCCCGAAGAAAATCGGCGCCGGTAACCCTGTGATCGGGAACTGCCGCGACCATCCCCCATCGCCCGCGTGTCTGCGCGCCGAGATCCGGCGCCCGTGGAGAGTCAGTCGGCCCAAACCCTTGGAACTGTGCCGCCCCGCCTCTCCTGCGGAGGCCTGTGTGGCGGTCGAACGCCTCAGCGTCGACGACCTGGAGTGAACCACACGATTGCCTGGGCCATGCGGCGCCGACGCTGAACACCGCAGATATTAGAACTATAACCGCTCGTGCGCTGACCCGTGCCCAAGCTGGGTGGCTCCTTCCCGGGCCCTCATTGACTCCTACATCGGCCTTCATCCTGCACGACCCCCTCGCTGGGCTCTCCCCTCCCCCCGCCAGCGTGATCTCGGAACCCGGGGTAGAGCTGCGACACACCAACGGACGCCGGGTGCTGCGCTCCCCTGTTGGCCTGGACTAGGCTGCTGGACCCATGGCGGCCGCAAGGTACGTGGGGGTTGGGGAGGCCGCTACCCCTGGTGGTCTCGAAGCGGAGATAAGGACAGATTAATACGTTGATACCGACCACCCGTGCTCGATAGAGGACGCCCTGTTATCGGCCTGCTCCCGCTGTGCGCCTCACTGTGGTCCGACCCCGCTTCTCCTCTTCCCAGGGCGCCTGACGTCGGACTACCCTACCAGCCCTTGCTGCGGAGGCCTGGTCCCTCTGGGGGCTATACCCTGCTGACACCATCGGCTCTTCCTCCCCGGAGTCACATCACTACCACAATGACAAAAGGGACTGGGAAAAAACAGAGCTCCATCAACATGTTCGCGAAGACTGCGGTCGGCCCTGCTGAGGAGGTCTCCGTACAGGCCCCCGTCACTACCTCAACCCCTGCTACCTCAGAGTCTCAGAACATGATGGACTTTATCCGTGAAGGTTTTACCACGCTCCACTCGAAGTTAGATGACATGAACGGCACTATCTCCTCTATTAAGGCCCATATTGAGAGGACTGACAGTCGAGTGCTGGAGGTGGAAACCAGGGTCAGCTCCGCCGAGGACGGCCTTGGAGCGCTACATTCAGAGGTCACGGCACTATCCAACCGCGTCCTGGAGGTGGAGAAAAAAAATGAGGATTTGGAGTCTCGCTCGAGGCGTAACAACCTCCGTATCATCGGGGTACCCGAGAGTGGCATTACAGAGCCGATGGAAGACTTTATAAAACATACATTGCTGTCGCTTCTGGATTCACTGAAGCTCTCTCCACAGTTTGCTATAGAGCGGGCACACCTGGCCCTGATGACTAAACCCAAGCCAGGTGCTCCTCCACGACCCATTATGGCGCGTGTCCTTAACTTTCGAGACCGTGATGCCCTCCCTAGAGCCGCAAGACTCAAAGACGAACTTCTATTGGACGGAGCAAGGATACACTTATACCCTGACTTCTCGGTGGCCGTCCAGCGGGAGCGCAAGACTTTCCTGGCAGTGAAGAGAACACTCAGGGATCACGGAGTCAAGTACTCCATGTTATACCCCGCTAAGCTTCGGGTGGAACACAACAATCAGGTGTCATTCTTCACGATTCCGGAGGAGGCCTCCAGGTTTATTGACGACCATTTCCCAGGTTGACCTCCATCCCCAGGTATTCCTCTACAGCCACTCAGATTGCCCGTTGGGGTGCGCCGACACCGGCTCTCTCCCCGATGCCAAGAATATACCACACTTGTACCTCTCAACGATTATTGGTTGGATTACTCCACATGACTGTGCCAAGTTAAACTGTGCCGAATATAGTTATCAAGTCACGTCCGAAGCCTCATTGCGGGCACCATGTTCTTGCTGGATCTGCCACAGGCCCAGAGCGGCGTCATCAGTCCGGCCCACAGGCCCCCAGGCGTTGATGCCACTGGTTTGGATTTGGTTAAGGGGTTTTGGGGTTGTCATTCCTCTAGTTGGGGGAGGGATGTGGGTGAGGGTGGGTTGGGATGGGTGTTTTGTTATAAAAAAGTTTGGCGTTGGCAGCGAGGGCGGATCGCAAGGTAATGCTGTGTTCTTGAGGCTACAGGGCTGCTACATCGGCTCACTGGACATTATCACCCTGCCGATATGAGCGTCGCCGCTCCACCGACGGAGGTCAATCTAACCTTCATGAGCTGGAACGTGAGGGGGCTTGGCAACTTAAAAAAAATGAGACAGATACAGCTGCACGCGGAACGCCATGTAACCAAGATCCTCTTCTTACAGGAGACGCATGCGCGCTCTGAACATTGTTTAAGATTTGCCAGAACCTGGGGCCCCCAGAGATACTTCACCAACTTCTCTACTCAAAGTCGTGGGGTTATGACTATTATTCATAAGAGTCTTAAATTCACACTCCTCTCATCACAAATAGACCCCCAGGGTAGATATGTATTACTCCATGCTACACTCCAGAATAGGGAGGTGATAATGCTGAACATCTATGGTCCCAACATAGATGACCCGGAGTTTTTCACACACCTCACATCCCTTCTAGATGGATTCCCTTTGGTTCCTATTCTCTGGGGTGGGGACTTCAACACCATTTTTGATACAGACCTTGACAGATCTGGGTCCAGGCCCTGCCAGCTCTCCAGGGCGGCCTATGCTGCACTGTCGTCCTTCCCCCGCCTTGCAGTCGTGGACGCATGGAGACTACTCTACCCTGATTCCCGTGTTTACTCCTTTTACTCTTCAGTCCATGATTCCCACTCCCGAATTGATAGGTGGGTAATCTCTGATGTTTTGATAAAAAATGTAGTACAACTAACGATTCCCACTAGGACCCTATCAGACCACTCCCCGGTGACCATCACCATGTGCTGGGGGCTGGACGGTGACCGCACCAGACGCTGGAGGATGAAACCTCACTCTCTCCTTAACCCTCTGTTCAGATCGGAGCTCGAGGTAGCCATTGAGGAGTTTTTTTAAATAAACAAGGGCTCGGTGCCCTCGCAGGCCTCCCTATGGGAGGCCTTTAAAGCATATATTAGGGGCATAGCACTGTGTAAAGAGAGCAGCATACTCAGGACAATCCGAAGGGATATCGCTGCCAGTGAAGCCAAACTATCGGCCCTGGAGGCCCAGTGCTCACGGTCTTCAACCCCTGCGACCCTTGCAGCCATAGGAGTGGAACTAGACGTTTTTCGGTCTCTAGCGGATCGAGAACAAAAATTCCTAGATAATCCCGGCCTGGCGAGGAGATACGGTGAGGGCGAACGCCCTGGCCGCCTCCTGGCTAGACTCGTCCGCCATGAGCTGGGTGCTCCACATATACCTGGGATTGCTCGACCAGATGGCTCCTTAGCTATTACATCACAGGCCATCAACTCAGAGTTCCTCGCTTTTTACGAAGCTCTGTACTCCGAGTCGGACGAGGCCAAGGAGGCAGAGGTGGATTCCTATTTTACGGCTCTCCCTCTAACAGTCCTTTCTCCCGAGACCGCTGGTTCCCTCGATTCTCCACTCACCCCTGAAGAGTTTACGCTATAGACTATCTCTCTTCGGGGAAGGCTCCCGGATCCGACGGCATCCCGGTCGAATTCTATAAAGCCTATAAGACTCTCTTACTCCCTCATTTAATAGCTCTTTGGGAGGAATCGGTGGAAGCAGGCATACTCCCCCCATCACTCCGCGAAGCCACAATTACGGTACTGCTCAAGCCTGGTAAACCTGCTACCCAGTGCAGCTCATATCACCCGCTTTCCCTCATTAACTGTGATACGAAAATCTTCGCCAAAATGTTAGCGACCAGACTTGCTCCTTGTATGCCATCTATTATACACCCGGACCAGGCGGGATTCATCCCGGGTCGCTCCACCGCTCTAAACCTTAGAAGGCTCTTTAATATAATTAGCAGGATCAGCCCCAATGTGCAGGCGGTCGCCGCAACCCTCGACATGCAGAAGGAGTTTGATTCAGTCTCTTGGAGATACCTCTGGCGGGTGCTCGAGCAATGCGAATTCGGGCCGGTTTTTTGCTCCTGGGTCAAGGTACTTTACTCAGGGCCCGTGGCCAGTGTCCGCACGGAGGACAGATGCTCTCCAATCTTCAATATTGCCAGAGGAACGAGACAAGGCTGCCCATTCTCTCCCCTGATTTTCGCTTTGGCGATAGATCCTTTCGCCGACATGCTTCGACAACGACACTCGCACAGGGGGCTTCGCTCGGCGGGCCAAGCCGATATAGTACCCCTCTACGCGGATGATGCACTCCTCTTCATGCGGTCCCCCTCCACTAATCTACCCCCGATATTGAAAGATGTTATCTACTTCAGATAAATCTCAGGCCTCAAGGTGAACTGCGCAAAATCTACGCTCTTTCCGCTCACGGAATGCACCATTCCCCCCCCTGACACCATGGGGTTTGCGTGGGCACAATCGAAGTTCACTTACCTGGGGATTGAAATAACACATCAGTCCGAGACGACCCTTGAGGAGAACTATCATAACTACCTTGCGCACCTGGAGACTAAGACTCAGGCGTGGAGTAAATTGCCGATCTCCCTGGCAGGTAGAATAGGGCTATTAAAAATGATAGTGTTGCCCCAACTACTATACAGGTTCACCAACGTCCCCCTGTGGCCGGGCGAGGGTTTCTTCCACGCATTGTCACGCAACATCATTTCCTGTGGCACTCGGGCGCGGCCAGGCTCAAGCTCGGGACCTTGTCTACCCCGATGGCTGACGGTGGCTTTGGGGCCCCCGATTTTCTTAAATACTGGTTGGTCTCTCAAATCCAATACACGTCCTAATGGTTCAACACAGCAGACCCTCCCCCACATGTTAGACTCCAAAAGCTAGCGGTCAGCGACCATGACATCCGCTCCCTGGTTATACACCCCATCCCATTGACACGGGATACACTAAATCCGGTGGCTTGTACCTCCCTGGCGTTAACGAAAACGTGGAAATTACTAGACATCCCTCATCCTTTTCATGGCAATCTCCCACTGTGGAACTTTCTCCCCGGGATCCCGCGGGTCCCTCCGTCGACTGTGCGTAGATGGGCTGAAGTGGGATACGAGTTGCTCCGTGACGTGTTCGAGCAGGGTAACTTTGTTGAGTGGCCCGACCTGCCGCTGCCCTTGAGGGGTGGCCCGAGTGCATGGCTTCAGTATTCAGCCTTACGTAAAACTCTTAAAAAAACCTACCCCATGTTTCCAGCAATGCCACCGGACGATCACGCCATTGAGGAACTGACCTCCCCCATGCCTACCAGAGGGAAACTATCTAGGCTATACACAATGATCCAATCCAGATCCATTCCGAAATTCACTGGGCTCAGGTGGGTGTGGGAGGAGGACCTCGGGGAGGAGGTGACTGACGACCGCTGGGCTCACATGTGTGCCCGCATACACCAGGTATCATTCAATTCTCGGTTCAAATTGATCCAACTAAAGGTGTTACATAGGTTTCATTATACCCCAAGCAGGTTGCATCGTATGCTTAGCGATCATTCCCCAAGATGCCCCAGATGTGGACAGGATGGCGCCGACTATATGCACATGATCTGGGCCTGCCTCCGACTCTCCCAATACTGGGAGACGGTGTTCACAACCGTCTCCGCTGTACTCGATCAACGTATAGATCCCTCCCCAATGAAGGCTCTATTCCATGACTTCCCTGGGCTCCCCCGAAATTCCAAGAAACTGGCCTGCCTTTGCATGCTCCTTGCGGTGCGAGCCATTCTGCTTTGTTGGCTTCGCCCCGCACCCCCCACGCATACACATTGGCTCAGAGCTCTCACATGGGCCTCAGACACTGAGGAAGCGTGGTCCTGCCTACAACCAGCCCACTCGAGGCCCAGGGATGTCTGGGTCCGGTTCCGCTCCTATATGTCGGAGTTAAATGAGACGCCGGATACAACTTCCCCAACTACCACACCCACTCGCACGGGTGGTCTAACCTGAACTGAGGGCTCTCCTATACTGCGCTCGCAAATGTATGCGTCCTTGATGGAAAATGTTCAAACTAAATGCACTGACTGTAGGCCTATACTGTTTTAAATGCACCTACCTTGGGCTTACCTTGTGTATTGTTCGCCTGTGTTTAGCTGCCAAGCTGTTTAATAAAAAAAGGTTAAAAAAAAAAACAAAAAAAAAAGGACATTCTCAAATCATGCCTAAGAGTGGGAGAAAAAGAGTCTCATTCTTAACAGGAGAAAAAATTAAACCCCAAAAATCCAGCACAGCTGCTGGGGGACTCACTAGGTTTGGGAAATTAGCCTATACAGAGAATTCTCCCTAACACTCACCCCCCCCAGACTAAGGGACAGGAGGATTTAATCCACTCCTGGATGAATCTCATACCTCTAGTCGGTTACAAACACCCTAGAGAGACCATCCGCATTTTGGTGGTGACACCCTGACCTATGTCCTATGTTCAAATCAAAGGTTTTCCTTTGTAAGCTATATGACCTACAAACCCTTTGAGGAACATCAGTCTTTTTAAAACTATAGGGGATCTGGTTGACCAGTCCCTCAGAAGTTGGTACAACTTCTGAACCTGTGTTAGGCTTTTTCAAGGGGCCCTTATAAAGGGTTCCCTTAGATCTAGAGGGGCCTCCAGAGTTCCTCACCACTTCTCTGTTGGGAGAAGGTTGGGTCTTAGGCCTCTTGGTTGGAGGGGATGGAGATAAGCAAGGTACATGCTTCTCCTTCCTCTTAGATTTACCCTTACCTACTTTAGGAGTTTCACTCCCAAGACTAGGATTTGAGTTGGAGTCTTCAGTAGAAGGTCCAACAGTCTGACGGTTTTTGGCCTTAGACTTCTCTTTTCTGGTTTTCCACCAGCACTGAGAATTACCAGTTCTCTTAGGCCTAGGTAGGGGTCCTGTTGGGCTATCCACCGCTTCCTCAGAAGCAGGGGGAGTCACAGACTCTAAAACTGGCGGAATAATGATGGAGCTTGGTTCGGGCTCCCATTTCCCTAACATTTTAGCCTGAAATTGGCCTGGGTCAGAGGTCAATTTCCCAACACCAGGGCTTGTAGTGGGGTTCTCAGTAGCGGTTCCCACAGGCTTAGAGTGGTCCCTTAAGGTGGCATCTCTAGCCAATTTGGTTTGGTTCTGGGTCTCCATACTGGGAGGCCTGGGGGTACTGGATACTACTCCTAGAGTTCTTAGATCATTCCCCAAAAGGACTCTCCCAGGCACCTCAGTCTGAACACTGACAGGAATCATCACTGTCATGTTATTACACTGAATGAGGGCTGGTAGAATTGGAACCATTTGGACAGGGCCTCCAGACATCTTAGTGGGAACTTTGGGTGCCTTAGCAACAACCTAAGGCCTGAAAAAGCTTTCATCCACTACTCTTCTGCTGGCCCCAGAGTCTCGCCTGGCAGGAGTATCCTGGCCATTGACAAGAACACTGTCCATATAATAAACTTTAGTTTTCTGGTATGGAGTTGTACACACTCCTATTCTGATCGCTAACCAGACCCATGGACTCTACTGTTACACTTGCTTGAAGACCCAAAGGTTCTTCAGCAAAGACTTCAAAGTGAGCACTAGCCCTTTGGACTTCCTCCTCAGGAGTGAAGGCTAAGGAGACTGTGCTGATCCCTGTAGGTTTACCCTTACATTTTGGATCTCCTTTGATGTGGTCAGTTGCCTTACAGACATGGCATACTCCGAATGCTCTCTGAAAGGGTGGCTTGTTCTGCCCTCCTTCTGGTTGTTGACCAGAAGGTACACTAGCCTGTTGTGGTTTACCTTGGGGCTTACCCTGGTTATTTTGTTGTTTGGGGCCCTCTTTGGGTTGGGAGGTATTAGAAGTCTCTTGGTTCCCTTTTGGTGGCTGCTTTCCCTCATCCTTTTTCTGAGTGACCCCTGAATCCTTGTGAGTAGCCCTGTTGGCAACCCACAAGTCAGCAGCCTTAGCTAGCTACCTGGAATCTTATTCCTTTGAATCAGCCAAGTGCTGTCTGAGCTCAGGAGAGCAGGCATCATAAATTGACTCCAACATTACAAAATTTCTCATTCCTTCATAAGTGTTCACCTTGTAACCCTTAATCCATCCCTCTAAGTTTTTCAAACACTCATTCACCCAGGTAGCCCAAGGGATACCATCATTCTTTTTGAGGGTCCTAAACCTCTTAAGGTACTGGGAAGGGGTCTTCCCAAATCTAGCTATTAAAGCTAGCTTCACACATTCATAATCCCTTCTATCCACCTCCCCCAACTCCATTACCACATCAGATGCAACAGGGGGAGCCTAGAGAACAACCAGGGAAGTAACTCATTCCCTGTGATGTCCTGGAGCCCATGATTATACTCAAACATAGCCAACCAATCCAACACATCCAACCTACGCTCATACATACCCACAATCTCTTTGGGCAATCAGGGTCTTTTGGGACTGGTACTCCTAGAGGATCCGGTGAGAGAAGCATTTTCAACAGACAATTTCTTCATCTCTAGCTCATGCTTGAGCTCAATTTCTCTGAGCCTTAGTTCTTCGTGCCGTTGCTCTGTTTGAGCATTAAGTCTTTTAAACTCCAATTCAAGTTTCATTTTCTCTAGTTCAAGACATTGAGGACTAATTGTGGGACCTGGTAAAGGTCCAGTAGGTACAGCTGGTAGAGCAGACAGAGGCCTAGGGGGGACAGTCACAACAGCCTCACCCTCCTCTTCTGACTCTGCCTCAAGATTTTCAATACTTTGATCAATATCATCACTGTTATCTACATTCTCTGGGAGAGTGGGTTCCTCTGAACCATCACCCAGACTTTGGTTTGCTAACAATCTTTCTATTAACTCCATTTTCTTGCCTTTAGTCAGGAGATTCTTATGCTTACAGAGAACTCTTAAACAATCAGCAGTTTTTGTAGCAAGGGACTCTTGACTATAGATTTCCATAGTTGACAGATTAGAAAATAAACTTTTTAGTGCTAAGCTTTGTGGTTAGTTGCACTAAGCTATCTATAAGCACACTAAAATGTATACTAAATGCAAATCCCACTGCTGTACACCAGTGTTAGGCAGAAACCTGTGCAGTTCCCTTAGGGACCACTGCAAAAAGTTTAAGACCACAGGTGTTAGCAGTGAACCCAATTGGTAGCAGTCTGTACCACCCAGATTTACCTGGTAGCTGTGGTTGAGCAGTCAGACTTCTCTCAAGAAGAGTTAGGCAGTATATAGAGTATACACATTAGGTACCAAGAGACAGTAGCACAAGCAAACACTGACCAGAGGTTTGGTATAAAAGTATATAATTATGTATTTAAAAACACACTTGTAAAAAATACACTGGCACTAATATGTCAAGCATGTTCAAACACAGTCACTAGAAATATATACACCTCCCTAATTATTATTTGACAAGTCTAGGTTAATACACCACTTATTTGGCAAAACAGAGGTGAGCGCGTAACCATAGATGGCACTCCAATAATGATTTAAAAAGGAAGAGAAAAGGCAGAAATAGGAAAACACACAATACCAACACTTTTAAAGAACCACAGCAAGTCAAGAAAGGCAGGGTCTACTGTAGAGCAAAAGGTTCATAGGCCAGGCCCACTCTTGGAGAGAGCAAGGCAGAATGTGCCCAAGATCACACAGTTGAAGTACACTTTAAACGTCTTTGCAGATAGTTCAAAAAGCATTTGGATCAGTTCAGAAAAGTTAGTTAACAGGTCCAAGGTCACCCCAGGATAGAGAGTCAAGGATTTACGGGACACCTTGGACAGTCTGTTGCAATGGAGACCAGGCGGGACACAGTACCTGAAATGGTGAGAAAGCTCCATTGAGGGCAGTTGTTCCTGGCAGTAGGTGCAAGTCAGTGCTTCGTCCAGGGGAAGAGAAGATCTCGATGTGGAGGAAATCTGGAGGTTGTTGCACTGCCAGGGAAGAAACCAGCCGTGGAGTTTCCCGTTTAAAAGGTACTACCCTTTTATTCACGGTAGTGGTGAAGCGTGGCTATCCGGCCACCGGGGTGCTTGGCACGGGCGATTCGACCACGAGACGATCCAGGAAGGCGAAAAAGGCGAACTGGTTAACCCCACCATCTCAAAGGAAGAAGACTCTCCTGGAAGAAGATCTTCTCTGTCGTTGGGAAGTGGTGAGTTCGGTTCAGCAGGGCTCCACCGGTGGTATCGTCGTTGCAGGTCGGATCAGCTTCTCCCTCTTCGGATTCTTTAGGCCCTGTGGAAACTTCTGAAGTTCCAGTCCCCAAAGCCCTGCTTTTATGCAGAAAAACCCCATTCATCAGTCCTAGCTGTCACTCAAACATGCTAAGTGGTGAGCCGGGCGGCTCACCACTGGGCCAATCACACAAGAGTGTGACTTGAGTTGCCGAGGCAACTCAGTCCAGGGTGCCTATTCCCCCCTCCCACACATCCTGTAGACCAGACAGAGTGGCACCACTTTTGGAGGCTTCTGTGCAGAAGCCCGCCAAAAGTGGAACAAGGGCTCGACTTGGGATGGAGTTACAGAGGCGAACACAAACGCCATTTTAAAACCGAGTCCTGGCAAAAAGACCCAACCGGGGAATAAATATTAAATAAATAACCCAGCGGTATCTTTAACATTGCACCAAAAAAAGTGGTGTGTTTAAAATGAATGGGAAAATCCCATAGGAAATATTCCGGTGGAATATTTTGCGTGGTAACCACTGCCACCAGCCAGAAACTCGACAAGGGGGGACTGGACAGTGCCACCTTGAAAAACAGACCCAGGAGCAATCGAATTACCCCTAACAGTACTCCCACAATATGATGGTTTGTACTGGTGCTGTTTATAATTTAAGACTAGTAAAGTCAATGGTGACTTTACATGCCCTGGGAGACAGTAGTCAGTCCCAGGGTATGGAGTCTATGTTTGGGGGCCACTATGACACCCCTGTGTTACTTCACTGAGGGTGCTGTGTAACACACTTACCAAAAACACATGAAGCCCTATGGAGTAAAAGACCCCATAGCCCATAAAACACATTACAAAGTCAAAGGACATTCTCAAATCATACCTAAGAGTGGGAGAAAAAGAGTCTCACTCTTAGCAGGAGAAAATATTAAACCCCACAAATCCAGCACAGCTGCTGCGGGGCTCCCCTAGGTTTGGGAAATTAGCCTATACAGAGTATTCTCCCTAACACTGGCGAACACTGGTGCTGTGCTTTTCCCCCATTTGGAGGCTATAAGGTACTGGGCCGTTACTGATGCCATTCCCAGCAATTTCCCCTCCCCTCGGGATCCCACCCCAATCAGCACTAAAAGCCAAACTGCAGGTGTGAAATCCCACTTGGTCACTAGCATTTCAGACATTGTTCCCTCTACTCGCTCCCAAAAGGGTCGTATTCGCGGGCAGGTCCAGGCTACGTGGTAGATGTTGGCATTTTCCCCCATGCATCTCTTGCACTCAGATGTTTTGTCAGGATAAATTCTGTGAAGTTTGTCTGGTGAGTAATAGACCTGATGAAGGAATTTGTAGTGTATCAGCCTGAGTCTATTATTCATAGACAGCTTGCACGTTTGTAAGCATATGAGTTTCAAATGATTTTCGCTTATCCCCTCCCCAGATCGCGCTCCCAGACGGTCATGAACCTCGAGTCTGGGGCCATCCTTTTACTCCTAGCTAGTTTGTAAAGTGAGGAAACCAATTTCTGGGAAGATAACGGCTTAATCGCATATTGCAGAACCGGGTGGGTCACTGGTGCAAAAATTCCGGCCATGTGGTCCGTAGTGTTTCCCTAATCCTGTAGTACATAAACAGTGTAACCGCTGTCCAGTCCCCTCTGGTCTTTAGTGTCTCCCAGAGTATAAAGCTCCCGTCATGCACCAGATCTCCCAGTGTTCGCACCTCCAGTTTCTGGAAATGGACTCGGAATGAGCTCTCATAAGTGAGCAGTATGCCATGTATATTGTACACCGGGAGGTCTGGTGAGTGGTTGGTCGTTGCGCCCGTCAGTTGTGCTACCCGGTCCCAATGTGGGTTGGACCGGTTTCCGTGATATTTGTATTTGTGTGCCCCACAGCCTACCCAATATGTCATCAGGGAACGTTGTCTCTTTGGCCAATTTTGAGTGTGGGAAGTCCCTGGTGAGGGGTCCACAGCCCGCTATATATTGCAATTGTGCTGTTAAGTAGTATAAATACATATCTGGATATTCGAGGCAGCCCAATTCAAATGGCAGCGCCAGAGTATTATAGGATATCCTAGCGTGTTTCCCCGCCCAAACCAACCGTATCATCAAACTTTTTATCCTAGCCCAGAAGCCCCGAGGGGGCCAGATGGGTACATTGTTAAAGATGTATCATAGCTTAGGGAGTATGGCCATTTTGGCTATGGAGATTCATGCCGCCTGTAACATAGGTAGATGTATCCATGATTCCACCTTATGTTCTACCAGGTCCAGTGTCCTTGTGTAGTTGCCGGCATAGAGATTCCCCACATCGGTAGCCACCCTTACCCCCAGGTATCTTATTCCCTGAGGGCACCATCTAAATTCCTGGCCTACGTCTTCTTGGTGTACGGACAGGGTCAACGGTAGAATTTCAGATTTACTCCAATTAATCCTGAGCCTGGAGAGTTCCCCAAATTTACCAATTTCCTGCATCAAAGGAAGGAGATTCTGTCTCAGGTGTTTCATATAGAGAAGAATATCATCCACGTATAGGGATATAACATTTAGTTGTTTCTGTAGATGCACCCCCCCTGTGAGCATACAATTCCCTGATATGGCATGCCAATGGCTCCATTACCAGGGTGAATAATACAGGGGAGAAGGAGCAGCCGTGGCGCGTCCCCCTCGTCAGGGAGATGTATTCTGAGGTTGTCCCATTCATGTATACCACCTCTCTCGGGCCGTGTACAACAGTTTAATCCACTGTATAAATTTCAGTCCAAGGCCTGAGCGCCGCAGCACCTCCAAGAGGAACGGCCACTCAACAGACTCAAAAGCCTATCGCTATGGGTATCTCTGGGTCCACGTTATACATGAGTTCGAAGACTCTTCAAAGATTATGTTGTGTAGATCAGTTAGGAATAAACCTGGCCTGGACAGGAGGGACAAGTGCCTACACATGTGGGAGCAGTCTCTTTGCTAGTATTTTCGCAAGGATTTTATTGTCAATGTTAATCAGTGACAGCGGCCTGTACGATGTACATTTCTGTGGGTCTTTTTTGGGCTTAAGTAGTACCGTGATCAGCGCCGCTCTTTTGGACTCTAGGAGGGTGCCGGTAGCAAGTGCGTTTTCGAACGTGTCCGATAAACTGGGGAGTAGGGTATTAACATGTGCCTTATAGAATTTGGCTGTTAGGCCGTCATTGCTGGGCACTTTACCGTTTGGGAGGACCAGTATCACCTTGCGGATCTCCTCTTCTGTTATTGGTTTATTTAGTTCAACTCCTAGCTCCGGGTCGAGCCACCTTAGGGCCAACTCATCTAGATAACTCATCAGGGTGTCATGACGGGCGTGGTGTGGGAGGAGTATAGCTGCTCGTAATACTCTTTGAATACCAAATTAATCCCGGCCAGGTCCCATACTAGCCGTCCCATGGGGTATTGCCATAAGGGGAGTTAATGGCTTTTCTTTTTTTATGGCCCATGCAAGTGTCCTGCTTGGTCGGTCCACCTCCCCATATCTGACGGCAGCAATAGGATCCCCCTTGAACTTATCTTCCCTGTCTGTCACTTGCCAGAGTTCTTCTCTCTGTTTCCTCAGGGACTCTCTAGTTTTTTCTGAGTCTCGGATGCCGTGTTGGTTCTCTAGGTCCCTTATGGATCCCTCTAGTTTACTTATGGTCCCCCTAAGTAAGAGCTTTCAGTACCCCACCTCTTTAGAGATGCAGCAGCCCCTCACATATACATTGAAGGCCTCCCAGACAATGCCTGGATCTGGGCCTGAGTCGATGTTAGCCTTGAAATAAGTGTGAACATCTTGCAGTATTTATTCCCGAAATGGCCTCATTCTCTAGGGTGGCGGCTCTGAACCTCAATTGAGCATGTTTGGGGGGATTTGTGGGGGTAGTCATTTGTACAACCACGGGAGAGTGGTCAGATAGGGTGCGGGGTAGTATTGCCTCAGATACATTTCTTGCTAGGGTGGAGGTGGTCATTATATAATCTATTCGGGGCGAGCTCCCATGAACGCTGGAATAATAGGTGTATTCTCTCTCATTCATATGCTCCTCTCTCCATATGTCATGTAAGTCATGGTGTAGTGCTACCTATGACTGACCATGCCTGCGCACGTAGAGTATAGCATGCTGTGTTGTAGAGGATCTGTCGTAATCCAATGTGAGAGCCATGTTAAAATCCCCAACCCAGATGGTATCGTGACCCGGGAAGGACTGTATATGTTTGGCGCATTTGTGAAAGAACTCCAGAGAGTCTGTATTTGCTGCATATATATTAATCATTATACATTTCAGCCCTCAGATCTCCCCTATTAGGATTATGTATCTCCCTTCATCGTCTACTATCTGTTTATGTAGCCTGAAGTCTATGGAGTTGTGTATGTATATTGCGACCCCTCGAGAGTGGGCGGTATGTGAGGAGACGTATCTATGAATACCCCACCCGGGGATGCGTGGAATGGGTGTTTCATGGGCCAGGTGGGTCTCCTGCATGCATAGAATGCTTACGTTATGATTTTTGCAATAGTTTGCGATTAATCTAATCTTTTTCTGACCCATAAAACCTCTTATATTCCAGGACATTATTGGTAATGGGTTATCCCCTCTCCCGCCCTTGTACTGGTCGCCTTCTGGCTTCATGCAGTGTTACTTCCAGCGTGGCAGTGTCGCGCCTATGTAAGACCTGGTATCCTGTCGTGAGAGTCTGTGTCTTCGAGTGGTCCCTGTAAAACTCTTATCAACTATCCTTGTGATTTACCCATTAACCTCGTCTCCCTTCCCTTCTCCTCCCTCCCACGGCAGAAACTGCAACCTACTGGCTCCCTCCCCGCCCTCCCCGTATAACACCCCAATAATAACATAAGGCAACTTCTCTGCTATTATGCACCTAGGGCGGCTCTTACCCTCCATGTGACGACAGCCGTTATTAGGAGGACCCTGCCCTTTGCCAGTGCCCGGGAAGGACCCGCTGTGGGGCCAAACAATTGTTTACTAGTTCACTATTGTTGTGAAAGGATATACCGATGGTGTCATGATGCATGTCCTGGTGATCCTCCTGGGCCCGGAATATTCAGGGCAAATCGTTCAGCTGACTCAGGGGTGGTGAAAAACATTGATGTGCCGTTTTGTGTAACCGGGACCTGTTCGCACTCCTCGTGCTATTCCTGGGCCGGTGCATGTTATCCGTGACCCACCTGGCCTGTCGTAAGTGCAGGCTTAAGCTGTCCAGGGTATTGAGAAGCCGTGCCTTCGGATTGTCTGGGAATTTTCCCTTGTGTTGTTATGTTGTCTGACCCTTGCCATGCTAAGGGTTGTTTTGTTGTGCCGCTCAGTCGTCAGGGATGTTGTCTGGCTCACAAGTGAGCCTCTTCCGTGATTCCAGTCCAGTTATAGGGATATGGTCATGCTCCTCTTGCTCTTGCTGCCCCTGTTGGCCTTCCCTTAAGACTCCCGCATGATTGGAAGTATCTTGCAGGTTGTTGGGGCCCTTTATTTATTGAAAGTCATAGCTGCTTAGCTCTGTGCACCCTTTAATGCAATCCCAAAGGGCAGCGCGTGGTTGGGGTGAATCATGGGCGCCTCTGTGGCGGCGCAGTGGCATGTGTGGTGGGGGTCCATGAGCCCGCCGGGCGGTCGCGTCTCACGGCAGCAGGAGGACCGCATCACTGCAGGGCACACGCAGTGCGCACCGCTGGGTGCACTTATCCTCAGGAGGGCAGCCCGCTTGGATGCGCACACCCTGTGTATGGAGTAGTGGGCTAGGGTGATGCAGATGGGACTGTTATCTTTATTTGGGGGTTCTCCCTACTGTTTCTTGCTGGTCTGGGCACCAGGGTTTTAACATCTGCTGGTCAGGAAACAGATTAGTAGTCCTCTCTCCTCAGCTCCCTGAAGGCCTTTACCCCTGACCGCCACTGTGGTCTGCCCCTACTTGTTTGGCACTCGGACTGTCCGTTATCATGTGCTCCTTCGTGAAGCTCTTCCTCCCCACTCAGGGGGCTCGGGCGCAGTGGTCTGCGGGGGTGTAGTTATTGTGCATCCAGCTCTGCGAGTGTTCTGTGAACACGAGGGAAGGCCGGGCTCCAGCCGTTGCAGGCCATCTCACTAGCTCAGCCCGGGCCGACCCCGCAGTACTGCCACCCCAGACTACCCCGGCGCTGAAGACTGGTATGTGCTTGCTGCATGTTGCGTCCCCGCCTTAGGAGCACCTGGTCCTTTCTCCTCTGCAATGCTGTTTGTAGCGGTCGGTGGGGACCCGCTGTTGGGGGGCTGCCTCCGATCTCCGGGGCAGCCCTCTGATGCCGTCGGGATCACCCGAGGGCAGGGTACACGTCGGGGGACAGCCGACGTGTCTCGTGCAGGGAATCACCCTGCGGCGCCCGGTGTCACCGGGCGCAGGATCCAACGTGCAGGGGTGTCACCCCCTGATTCCAGCGGTCACGGCTCCGAGGGCACTCGGGCCGCGCCGCACACACAAGGCCACGACCACGTGGCAGGCCCACCCCGCACAGTAATCACAGACACAAGTTGCCACTTCCTGGGGCTCTGCTGCTCTGCCCTCGCCGAGCCAGCAGAGCCCCTTTTATTACAGGAGCACGTGAGCGTCATGACACAGTCACGGCGCTCACGTTGCCCAAACAACTAGACCCCCACACAACATCCCTTCTTTATTATAACCAAACAAAATTAAACAAAAACCCACCACAAACGTTTGGTGCATTCCAGTCCGCGCACCACCTAACCGCTACTCCAACCCAAACATTTTTCTCTTTTGACACCGCAAAACAAAACAGGTGTGCTCCAGTCCCCACACCATGGGGCCCTAATGACGGGGTCCTCCCCACTCAGAAAATTCCGGGATCAAACTGGCCCTCAGCGCCGCTGCAGGACAGGAAGAATACATTCTCTTCGTACTCCTCCCCCACATCATATGGTGCTTCTCGGAGACTCTCCACCACCTGGACCGCCGCCACTTTGGGGGTCCTTCTCCCCTTCACCTCACTCCCCCCTGATGCCCCTATCATGCCGGCTGGGGCTGGAGCGAGACACACTCGTGCGAAATGGTCTCCTTTCCCGCACCTCCCACAGATTTGTCCCATCGCCGGGCAGTCCTGCGGGTGGGGCAGATCCCACCCACACTGTTGACATATTGTGGCGTTGGGGTCTCTCTTCGGCCAGTTTCCCCTCCTCATCACTCTTCCTCCTGGCCACCTGCTGACAGCCGCCACCTCCTCAAACTTCACTCGCTGCGTGGGGACCTCCATCTTTAGGTGGTGTCTAGAGGAGTCCATGACCGAGGCCCGCGCCTCCGCCAGTTCCTGGGCCCTGCCAAGCTCCAGTATTCGATCGAGGGTCAGCGCTGGGTCCTTCAGAACGTGCTTGCACAGTTTGGTGGAGCTGCAGCCATAGATGATTTGCGCCCGGATCTCGTCCTCCTCGAAGTTCCCCGGGTCACAGGCCAGTGCAATGCCGCGCAGCTTCCCATGGAATGCATCAAGGCTTTCCCCTTCCTCCTGCTTCGCACACCTCATCCTGAACCTCTCATAGTCCCTGTTGACCATGGGTCTGAAGTATTTGTTCAGGGCTGCGACGGCTGCCCCGTACGATTGATCTCGGGGCTTTAGTGTCTTGAACAGTCTCTGGACGGCCAACCCGGCAGAGTATAGGAGTGTCGGGCGTTTGGCTGTGTCTTTGATCTCCATTGCCTCGAAGTACAACTCCAGGTTCTCCACCCAGGTGCCCACCGGGCCCCCAGGCTTGCCGGCGCACCGAGGACATCAAAATGGGGTATTGGTGCCAGCTGACCCCCACATACCCCTTCATCGTCCGACATGCTGTTGGCAGGTGAGGACGTCATCTGCCACTCACTAGTCTTGATGTGCGCTTGCCGTTGCCGGGCTCAAGTAGCTGTCGATGGGTGCCTGGTGCTCTCCCTGTCTCCCTGCCCAGGGGCGCACAAGCACTCCAGGTGGAGCCGCAACCCTCAGGCTCAGTATAAATATGACCTGCAGGAGGGGTCGGCGGTTTGTATCTTCGCCCCTCCTCTGTGTTGCCTGGCCAGATTCCGGGTCCACACGTGACAGATGTACAGAAGGATTACCTCCTTCCACTGACCCTGGTGTTTGTGGCACCTCCTTCCCAGCAGCCTCTGGCCTGCCTAGGCTGATCACTGTATGTGACTGGGGAAGGCAGCCGTGGGCCACTGGAAACTGTGCCTCCTTCTTTGACTTTGGGCCCGGACACAGATAGGCCTCCCTTTCCTTTCCTCTCGTGCGGGAGGGCTGGAGTGTTGGCCTCACCTCACCACTAGCTTCCCACCTTCCCAACATGTCGGCCGTGGGGTAACTACTTCTTGAATGAAGATAACTTTCACTAAACTATGTGTGTCAACATCAATTCATGTATAAAAAAGACATCTTTTATTAGGTATACAACAATATATAAAAACAAATCAGTAAAAGGCCTCTTACAGGCCATGTGAGCAATCAGCGTTTTCTTAGAAGACGCAAAACAAAAAGGATCACATGAAGGTAGTAATGTCAGCCTTCATACATGAGGTAAATCAACAAACAACTTTCTACATTCAGAAGTGTGTGGTGTTAGTAACACAGGTCATTTAAGCAATCATGAATAGATTTCTATACATCATGACACATCTACACTAAATCGTGTTTCTGGGGGCGGAAAAACACCCAACGGGTTAATTCCTGATGTCATTGTGTTGTCGGCCCCCGTCTTCAGGACGCTAACAAACATTAGTACTAGGATCGATTTGGCTATCTGCACTGGACCATGTACACAGCCATTTCTGCCTAGGAACAGAATAAAACCATGTTTTAAAAACTTGTATACCAATATATTACTTATTTCTATGACACACATAGAGGGAAGTAATTGTCCCACTGACCTGCCGCTTTCAATTTCAAAAGTGTGGGAGGAGTTCAAGTTCAGATATTACTGTGCAAAAAACCTGTGCATCCGAATTAATCCATCGCTGCAAACCAGAACAAACCTTTACTTATTTCTTCTTGTCTAAGTTGCAAAGTGATATGTTACGTCTTTCATTTTCATGTAAATGTATATTAACCATCAGATTTACCTTTTCAGCTAGAATAGGATGTTTATCGCAGTTTATGGTGTCGTTCTTTTGTTGATTTTTATTCATCATTCATTGTTTTTAAGAGTAGGACACGTCAGGGAGAGGACTGCATTGCCCATAATCCCTCAGTGTTCCATCTAAAATTAAAGACACGTATGGAAGAATCGTTTCAATCTCTAGTGGGGAAAGGACACATTGTAAATTGTCATATTCACAGACCTCACTTACTTTATCAATTTGCTATCTTTACATGATGATATGGGCCGCGGCTGTTCTGCCGTGAATTGAAGCGTTGAATAGTAGCTGGACATGGGGCACCTTATAGCATTCCCTATTCATCCGTACACAAGGTCTTTCAGCAATCCTGCAGAAATGTGTACAATAGTCTATGAAACACCATCTATTTATTTTTAAATATCTTTATTGGCATTTAAAGCAGGTACAAGGGTAACAAGGGAGTGATTGCCAACTGTAATGCAAGTAAATGTGGTAGCAAGACAAATCGTTAATAAACAGGAAAAGTTAAAAACAATACCTTTCCGGACCAAACAAAAAGAGGAAACAACAACAAAAGTCTCCAACGTTCAAGCAAAATCATTTGAGGGGGGGACTCACAGGACTAGTGGAGGAAGAATTGTCATAAGAGGGGGGGCTAAGGACCTTGTATCAGCAATGTTGAGGGGTTGGTGAGGTGATTGGATCGAGGAGCAATCAGAACGTTAGGGGAGGGTTATTCAAGGATGTTTATCGTCATTAGGGGGATGGAGCAGGGCCCATGTAGGGTCTTCCAAGCTTCAAATGCTCGACTCGCGTCGTCGGGAGATCTGGCGATGCCTTCTTCCCAGGCCACAGTCTCTGCCCCTACCCAGCGTTCAAGCTTGTTGCGCCATACCTGAAAGCGTGGGCCATCTGGTCTCTTCCAAGCCATAGCGATGGTTCTTTTGGTGAGGATACAAGCCAGGTCCATAAGCTTTGTCGTGTGCTTGATTTTAGCTAGCCTGGGGTAATTACCCAGGAGGCATTCTTTGGGGGTCCAATCGTATCTAGACATGCCCGTGTCTCTGCAGGTTTTCTCGACGCCAGCCCATAAGTGTCTGGCCTTGATGCATTCCCAGAACATGTGCATTAAGTCGGCTTTATCTCTGTCGCACCATGGGCAGCTGTGCTGGGGTTGATCATAGATCTTGGCAATTCTGTAAGGGGTGAGGTATGTGCGATACAGAACATTAAGCTGGATTAGTCTGAACCTGGAGTTCCTGGAAACCTCTTTAGGGAACGATAGTGCTCTTTCCCATTCTGCGGTAGTCAATTCCTGTCCTAGATCATTGTCCCATTTGAGTTTTAGTTCAGGGCTGCGGGGATTGGGCCTGTCCATGAGAAGTTTGTATATTTGGGACACTGGCTTCCACCCATCGCCCAGGCTGTATAGGAGTGTAATGAAGGGATTGGTCTCGGGTTCTTCAGGCCACGTGGCCCATTTGGTTTGCGCTATTTTCCGGATCCTTAGGTACCAAAGGAATTGGCCAGCGGGTATATCATCTGCTAGTTGTAAGGAGGTAAAGTCACGGAAGGTGCCCTCTTCATGTAGGTCTCCCCAGGTGTACACTCCTAGTCGTTCCCATAGTCGGGTGGTCGCTAGGTCGACGCTGTTTTGGCATAAGTCAGAAAGGAGCGGAATGTCGGGGGTATATGCATGCTAAGCAGAGGAGCGATTTTGTTCTGTGCCATACTTGTTTTCCCAGGGTGGCCAAGAAGGGGGTTTCGCCTGCAAGATGTTGGGGGCCCAGATGATTTCCTTCAGCTGGATTGGGGCTATTGGGTGTTGTAATAATGTCGTTTCAGAAGTGTTGCCATCGGCCAGCCATTTGGCTATGAAGCTGAGCTGGGCAGCCAAGTAGTACTTCTCAAGATCTGGTAATTGGATGCCGCCTTGGTGGTATAGGAGGGTCAGTGTGGTAAGCGCCATTTTGTGTCTGCCCTTCCCCCATAGAAAATCCTTAAGGAGTGTCTCCAGTAATCAAAAAAAGGAAGCCTTGATATAGTAAAACACATTTTGAAATCCGTAGAGGAATCTGGGGAGGACATTCATTTTGAGGATGGACACCCTTCCCATCATAGATAATGGGAGTCGGGACCAGAACCCAATTGATTTGCGCAAAGGGGGCAGTGCTGCCGCTGTGTTGTGTTCATGCATGAGGTCGGGTGTGTGATATATATTGACTCCTAAGTAGCGGAACGTGTTGGGGTGCCAGTTCACTGCCAGTGGAGGTAGGTCGTCTGGGTGTGTTCTTCTCAGGTCACCCAGGGGGAAGAGGCAGGATTTGCTACTGTTGAATTCCGATATCCTGGCAAAATTACCAAGGACGTCTAACATAGTCAGGACATTTAGGTGTGGGTCCCTTATGTAGAGGAGAACATCGTCCGCGTATAGGGATATTATGTGATCAGTGCCATCCAGTCGAATGCCAGCATCAAAAAATTGCTTTCGGAAGAAGATGGCAATGGGTTCAAGGCCAAGAATATAGAGCATGGGGGAGAGAGGGCAACCCTGCCTAGTGCGTCTCTGTATGTCCCTAGCTGCAGATATGTGTCGACCAGATTTCACTCGGGCCCTCGGTTTGGTGTACAGGACTTGAATCCATCTGATGAACCTCTCTCCAAAGCCAAATTCGCGAAGCGACGCCAGCAGCCATTCCCAGTAGATGGAATCGAACGCCTTGATGGCGTCCAAGGAGAGCAGTGCATAAGAGCCAGAGCCCAGGTTGGTCTGGGATAAAACATGTTGGAGCCTGCGGAGGTTGGCGGTGGTGTTGCGGCATGGTATAAAGCCGTTTTGATAGGGTGTAGGGTGTCCTGACCCACGTTTAAGCTACCCTGCTACAACATTTGGTGCTGTGGGCTTAGGAAATTCAAGATGGCGGAAAACCCACATGTGCGCCGAAATCCAGGAAAGGTGCGCAGTTGTGCGCACACCAAAATGGTTACCTAACTTGCCACCCACCAGGGTAAAGAAAGGTCTTTGTTAACAAAATCCACTTTTACTGATGTCAAAAAGTTGCTGAAATCGTGACTCATTGGACCACTTTAAAGATTCAACCCTTTTTGTGGGGTTCCACATAACCATCTTACTGTAAGGAGCCCCATCAAAACAATGTTAAGCAAGGATTTACTACCATGTAAGAACCATTCCTGTTTAGAATGCATTAATCCAAGAAAATCCCAAAAATGGGTGCAGTACCAGTACTCACCACTATCCAAAAGCCGGCGTTTTAAAACCCACTGTGTGTTTTTCTGAAGGCAAGCAAAATGCCTATTTCAAACCTTGCAACATGTGCAAAATATTCACTGAACACCAGCAGACATTTGGCAGAATGGAGTTTTGTGTGCCTACAAAATCTGGGAAATGAAGAGCCCAAAAACAATGCTTATAACAAAAATGCTATGGAGTCAGCAGCTTAAGCCTAACTGCAACTGGATTTAAAACCACCAAAATCGAAAATGTTAAATTAAATGAGTGACCTATGTTTGGTGTCACATGCCTTTGTAACTGTTGAAATGTCATAGTTTTGCACTTAGAATCAGCATTCTAGCTGCATGTGTAAAATTACAAGTTATTTTAAAAGCAACAAAAAGTTAGCTGAAGGTCTGGCTTAAGGAACTTGATTTTGCCTAGCAACGGATCCCATCAGGAGTGAAACTTGAGTCACAACTATGTTCCCAGGCCAATGTTCCTTTTGCTGCCCACACTAAGGATATGCCATCTATCTGATAATTGAATTTCCTGTGCTCTGCCAGAGAGTGAACAAAGCCCTCTCCACTCAGGCAAAGGTTTTTATTACAGACGTCGTAAAAAGTGGCTTCCTCCTGGGGAAGCTGGGAGGGGCACTGCCTGTGAGAAGCAAGCTGGCTTGGCAGAAACTGGAAAGACTGGTTTCTGTACCATGTGACCTGAAAAGACACACCCCTGCAGCAAGGATATGGTTTTATAAAAAGGGGGATAATTCATAGTGCGGACATGTGAACATTTTATAAATGATACCATAATTCTTGCGATTTTTCTGCCCACAGTTTAAGACGTGGTAGGAACCGGTGGTATGTTCAGGGGGGTTTTAGCGGAAAAGTGGATATTACTCTAAATGTGTGCATGTTAAAAATCTGAAACTTCATCAGTTAATGTCCCTACCCCCTGCACACATGTATGTAAAGTTGGGTCCATGTCGGAAATTGAAAAAGCAGTTAAAAAGTCAATTATGTACACTCTTTGAATGCAAGCTCCGAGAATGAGCAGATTTGGACATAGACATGGCTAAATTCAGCCACACCATGTATATGTAATTTCAAACAACTGTGTAACTCTGAAGTATGGATTTTGATCATATATATATTTGGGTGCACAGATGATAAGGGAGGTTGTTTCAAGAGATCATAAAATGACATCAATCTGACTCACAGTTCAGTTTGCCAATCAAGCGGAGGAATGGAAGCCTGACCAATGACGAATGAGAGGGGCAAGTCTAGTGATGCAACACACACACCCATTCTCAAGAAACAGATAAAAGCAGAGAGTCAGGACACATAGAGACATTCAATTTCATCTGCCGCTGGAAGCTCTGCCGGAAAAATCCATACTTACCTCCATCAAACTCCAGAAAGCCAAACTAGAGACTTCAATCTATCCAGAGCAGAGACCAGACCAGAGAGAAAGCAGTGCTGTGCCTAGCAGAGACCAGACCAGAGAGAAAGCAGTGCTGTGCCTAGCAGAGACCAGACCAGAGAGAAAGCAGTGCTGTGCCTAGCCGAGACCAGACCAGGCGCTGTGAGCAGAATCCGGAAAGACCTGACCAGACTGAAGATCGTGACCAAGTCGCTTTCCTGTTCAAAATCTCTTGTGAGTACTTAGCAAAACTCAGAACACATCTCTTAGTTTAAATTCATCTAATTCAATCTATTTAACCTAAGTAGAACTGCCTCCTATCTGTCACCTGTCATTTCTAGTAAAATTTGTCATTTTGAAAAAGTGTGCGTTTAAAATTTACAAAACCAAAAACGACCTTTACTAAATTACTCATATCTCCGCAACCGTTTGGGCTAGAGACTTGCAATAACTTTCATTTGGAAGCTGTGATCCCAGGCTTTCCTAGGACCCCAAAACGGTAGAGATAGTCCTTGCGGTTCCTTTGTAATAGCGCTCGGCGCATCCGCGAATTTTGCCGCGATTTGCAATTTCTTCACATGTAAAAAACTGCTGCTGCCTGATTTCATTTGCCAGAAATTCGTTTAACCTGCTAACTATCCCTGCATCATTGCTAGTGTGAGCCTGGACTAATATTAACTAGATACCACTCATCCTGAACCTCTAAAAGGGAATTAAGAGCGTTTCCAGCATATTTCTCATTCATTGCTAGCACCTATCAAAGCATTTGCCTGTGTTTTCAAACTTCTGTTTAAGCTTGCTGGATTGAACTGAATTACAGTTGATTGCATTTCTGAGAACTGTGTGTTTTCCTTCCATTTCCTTGCCTTGCATCAAGGGGGGGAGGGGAGTAGCCAGAGAAAAGTGATTACATTGTTTGGTTGAAATCATATTGCGTATTTTCTGTACTGCATTCATTGAATATTGCATCCACCTGAGCCTACATAAAGCATCCTCTACCACATTATACTTTTGTTCCTATTTACCAGTGTGCTACCTTATCCATTTCATGTCAACTCATTAGTGATTAAAGAAGTGTGCTAGTGCCAGATTCTCCGTTGTTAATATTTACCATATCAGACTAAGTGTGATATTCAATTATTAATTTATTAAAAAGTGTGATATATATTTTAATTTATCAAATAAACCTTTTAAACTTGCAAAACAGAATTACTTCTTGGCTCAGTGGGGTCAGGGGGATTCCAAGAGAGGGGTGTTATACAAGGGTAGTCATCCAGAACGCATGAACTGGACCTAAAGATATATCAATAAGGGTTTTCATTCAGTATTCTAGACTAGGCGTTAACTTGGCTGTAGTGCTGAATTGAATCCTCTTACAAAGTGGGGGCTCGAGCCGAGACGTTGGGTTAGATTTACCAGTTGTGCAGCTTAATACAGTGTGCTAACTGACGGGATACATACACCCGGTCGGATCACCACGCTGCATTACGCTGTGAAGCATTCCTCAAAAGGGACACTCCAAGAAAAGTTCTGTTCTGCAAAAATAAAATACTAACTTCTGTAAGTCAGGACAGAGACCAATCTCTAGAATGACGACCTTAGTAGACATGAAAATAGCCAGAGAGCACCTCTTGCATAAGCTATTTGTGAGAGGTGAATGGACCGAACAGGGCCAGGATGTGTGGTTGCAGGCCATCACACAACAGGTCACTGAAACAGGGTCAGATATATATAGAGATCAGGGTCCCTTACATGTGGCCCTGAGTGAACTATATATGGCTCCTAAAGCCAAAGAGGAACACAATAAGATCGCCAGGATAGCAGCATACCTGTACCTATATATGGGAGACATGCAGGATAGATGTGCTGAAAGCCAAAATCTGGCAAATAGGCAACAGATGGCATTACAGAAGGTCCAATCTGATCTGGACTCTTCTGAGCAGAGGCTGCAGAGGAGCCAGGAGTCAGAAAATGACAGCAGACTGTACATTACTAAAATAAAGGAGGATATGGATGTGCTGCAAAAGGAAAAGTCAGAACAGGATACTAGATTTCTGGCCCTGCAGAAGGAGCACCAAGACAGTTTGGACTCCTTACTGCAGAGCCAGAAAAAGCTGGAGCAACAGATCAATTTCAACAGGGCATGCACAGAGCAGGTAGCCACCCTGCAAATCCAACTAGACAGAGAGAAAGAGGAGAGCAATAAACTGATCCTGAAAGACCTGGATACCCAGGCAGAGTTTGATCAGGAGCGCCAGAAAGCTGGTGCCTTCCAAAGGCAAAGGGACGACCTGGCGGCACAAATGCAGGCTCTTAGTCAGGAAAGAGACGCCTTAGGCCAGGAAGTCTGCCATTTAAAAAGGAAAATGGAAGAAAATCACCTGGCCCACCAGGGACTGGGTGACCTCCAAAAAGAAAACCAGAACTTGCTAGAGCACACCAGGAGGGTGGAGGATGCTCTAGCAAGAAAGGAGCAGGCCAATAGGGACACAGCTCAGGAGGTAACCCTCCTGCAGCAAAGACTGGCCCAGTTCTCCAGGACCAACCAGGAAGCACAGAGGGAAAATGAGGCCCTCTGTCAACACAATGATAGGCTCCAACAGCAGGTAGCGATGCAGGAGAGACTGATAGAGTCGAGTAAGGCCTTAACTGAGGAACTGAAGGCACAAATGCAGGCTCTTGCATTGCAACAGGGAGCAGGGGCGGATAGAGATGAGGTTCGCTGGGAAATGGAAACTCCGGAGCATAACCTCAGGAGCCCTAGTACCAGAGGCCCTCATACCTCTCAGTCCCTGGACTCTGCCACCCCCATGTCCCCTGGCGCACATAAGCACAGGGCCACAGGGATGGCAGATTACTATCCAGCCAGAAGCATGGGGCTCATAGGCCAGTACCATCCAGGAATGGAGGGGTGGGCATCCGGGTATGGGCACCCAAGTACAATACAGTTCAGTGGGGAACCCCAGGAGAGTAGGCCCATTAAGGGCATCCTGAAAACCTCTGCCCAGTTAGGTCAGTGGAGGGGGTACCCATCAAATCCTGACAGCAAGGAGGAATCTGAAGACTCCTCTGAACTGCGCAGGACACAGGAGACCAGGTCCCCACATTCTGCCAGCCATTCCCAGGCTCGCAGAATCCGGGAAAACCTGGAAGAACAGACGGGAACCTCTGGGAGCAGTGCCTCTGAGTCCGACGAAGAATGGACAAGGGTTACCCGAACCAAAAAGGCCAATAAGGCAAAAAGGGCCTTGCTCAAGGACCCCTTAAAGCAGATTAAGGCGATCAGGAGCGTCATCACGCCTTACCATAAGAACGCTAAGTATTCTGTTTGGGAGCACTTAGAGTTGTTTGAACAAATGATGGAGACTTTCCATTTGAAGGACAGCCAAAGCTGCATTCAATATGTAAAGTGGACCTTCTCCCCGGAATACTCCAGTTTCTTTGCGGGGCTGGAGGACCAAAATCATTTAAGATGGTCCACCTATAAGGCGGCCATCCTGAAACATTTTTCTGTTCACAGAAATCCTCAAGAGGCTCGCAAGGCAGCCTACAATTTGCAATGTGGGGAGGATCAGGCCCCACAAGAATTTGTGCAGGAGTTAAAGCGGGCTTTTGCACAGACCACAAGAAGGGTGCGCACGGATAGCCGTGAATTTATAAACACGTTTTTCCATGCCTTGCCCAAATATATCATGACCCAGCTCGTGAGGGATTTTCACGAGAAAAGATCTTTAGACTGGGTCATTGAACAGGCTACCCGCATCTATGAGGTGCAGAAGCCCATAGAAAATAAAAGCAATGCCCAGAAAAACCCCAAAGCCAACAGCACCCCTGCTGCTGCCAAGGTGGCAGAGGTAAAGGTCACCCCCGTTTTGGATTTGGAGATGGGGGGGGCCTAAAAACCTACCTGCACCTAATAATGCTAGGCCCAGAAGGTCCTCGGGCCAGTCGCAGACAGGGAGCCAGGGAGGCAGCCCCACAAATGGGGTCCCTCGCTCTCCTGACTATGTAAGTCCTCGCTACAAAGGTAACAGACCCATCCTGGGTTATGTGTGGACTCCTCCAGCCCAAGGGGGGGGATCCAGCCAAGCACCTAACCCAGGGAACTTCCCTCCAAACTTCCCACAGGAGGGCAGAAATTTACCAAACCCTGGGCAGAACTTTTTCCCCAGATATCCACCCGACTTCCAACCCCAAAATCATCCATCCTTCTTTCCTCAATTCCCTGAGCCCAGACCACTCAATCCGGGAGAGGGGAGGCCAAGGGTGGAGGGGTACCAAAATCTTCCCAACCAGGGGTACTACCAGAGGAGGGACAGCAACCCTTCCCGGGATCAGCCCAGGGGAGAAAACAGGGCCCCGTATCAGCCTGAGCGGGTTTGCCAGTTAGAGCGCCAGGTTCAAAACATGGCGCGGGACCTGGGTCACATACTGAGGGCTCAGCAGAACCCTCAGATGGGCGTGCCGGCGCAGAACGCACCCAACTCTGGACCTGGTGCTCCAGAACAATGACGGGGGCAGCACCCCGATAACTCACCGGTTCCCAGGGAGGAGGCACAAAGGGAAGGGGGGTGTAAAGCCTTGGAGGAAGCTTCCTTCCTCACTTGTAAACAGCCCCTGGAAACCCAGGAACCGGAAACAAAATCTCTTGCCCCTGAAAGTCTGCCTCCTAAGGAGCAGAGGGGGGGTAGGAGAAACAAAAGACCCAAACAGACTCAGTTTGAGGAGGAGGTACAGATCTTCCAATTTGAGGGAGAGGGATCCTCAGAGGATCCTGGGAAAAGGATCTTCTCCTTCAGAGAGGGGGGAACTCCTCCCAAAGAAAAATGGGTCCCTAGGGATGCAAATCCAGACTGGGGAGATGTGGAGACTGAGCTACCGCCGCCCACCATCTCATCCCAGAACCAACAGCAAGAAAATCCCCTGGTTCAAACCCTTCCTGGCGACTGCCTCCAAAAAGGGGGGGGCGGCCCAGAAACGGAGCCAGGGGAACCCACAATGGCTCTGATCTCCAGTTGCAAATTTTTTCTTTCAGATTCCCAAGACTCTCCACAGAATTCTGCCCAAATCTCCTCGCTAGCGATGTCCAAAACCAGAAAATTAGCCCACCAGTTGTCCAAAAATGTACATTATCTGTGCCCCCTTGAGGAGAAGGAGGGAAGATATTATGCCCCGGTACAAGTACAGGGGCAGGGTACAATCTCAGCACTGGTGGACACTGGATCTCAAGCTACCCTTCTGTCCAGAAGGGCCTTTGACGAACTGAATGCAGGAAGGGGAGAGAATTACCAAATTCCTCTCACCTCTCTTCCTGGACAACTGCAGAACTTTGACGGGAAGGAAATTCCCGTCGAGGGGACGGCAGACTTGGACATTAAGATCGGGCGACATAAGTTGAAACACCCGGTCATAGTTGTGACCCCAGAGGGCACCCCTTGTTTACTAGGGAATGACCTCCTGAGAAGGTTGTCACCCCTAATAGATTGCGTAAACAAGGTCCTCTGGACTCAGACTAGCCGACCCATAAAATTAAAACAGAGTGTCAACCATGTTAGTTTAAACGGCACATGCCACATGGTTGAACAAAAAATCTGACCAAGTAGAATTTCACTTCCAGAACAACCAAATTCCAGACGTGACGGTAATAGCAGTAGGACAACAGACTGGTGATGGGGGGTCCTCTCTATTTCTGAAAATCAACCTTCCTTCCAGTCTAAAGTGGTATTCCACGCTGGAAGGAAACACTCTGAAATTCTATACTAATCCACAATCAGAAACCCCCACTCCTATAGTCCAGAAAGATGCGAAATCAGCTCAAAGCCTGGCTGATATTCAGCAAATTGGGGAGCAGTTGTTCATCCCTGTTCAGTTAAATGATGGGAAGGACTCTGTTCTCGCTCGAGTGTGTGTGAACAACGGTAAGAGCTTCATCAGCGAAGCCATGTTCCGCCAACTCCCAAAAGATCCAGCCATTCCCACCTTCAAACTGATAGACAAATGGGAAATGGACCTGGAAGCACCTGACTCCAAACATCTCCTGCCAAGCAGGTGTATGCTCAAAATCTCCATTGGCAACAAGAGCATAGTCCATAATTGTTGGGTCGTGCGAGACGTCACTGCCGCCTTTTACTTAGGCAGTGACATTCTCAATCGCTTTGCCATTAGTTTGGACCTAATAAACTTCAAAGCTTGGTCCCGATTAGCGGATAATCCCATGGGCTTTGATGATCCAGAAAAAGCATTTAGGTCAGCTCAATTGCTACCTTATGCAGTTGAAATTCAGGTTAAAGAGGAAGTCACCATCCCAGAAAGGACCCGACAATTCTCCCTGGAAGTGAAAGTTAAAAGGGGACAAGAGTTGAAAAACCCTGATGCTTACATACATCTAAATGCTTCTCTCCAACAGCAAGGGTTGGGGGTAAACCCGACTCCATTAGTCAACATAGAACATGACCCCATTCTAATAGAGGTGGATAACAGCGACTTAAAGAGTATTACTCTAGCCGCAGGCACCATTATTGGAATGGCGGTTGATGACCGACATTTTTCCATCGACTTAGTAAATGAACTGTTAGGACCAATCCCCAAGGACTGTTTTGACAGTGACAGTGATGACAATACAACACCAGACAGGATTTTTACCCGGCATGGGGGGAACTTCCTGGTGTACACTTCCTGCCCCTATGGTAAGGAAGATGTGACCTGTGACTTCAGGAGGGATGAGGTGATTTTCCAGGTCCATGAGGGCTGCCTTTCCCACCTGAAGCCTCCGGTCCAAATCAGCACTCTGACCAGGGACTTCTCCACCCAGCTGGAGGAGGCCGCGGAGATAGCCAAACCAGAAGTCTTTCCAGGCTTCAGGCAGATGGTGGAAGAGAGAGTCAACCTAGCTGATGCCTGTGTGACTCTGGAACAAAAGCAAAAGTTGAAACAAGTTTTCTTGGATTTCCAAGATCTCTTTGCGGTAGACTCATATGACTGTGGTCGCACCGACATCCACACCACAACAATCCCCACGGACCCTGGCGTGACTCCAGTGTTTGTGAAGCAATATCGCTTGCCTCTCGCATCAATGGAGTCCCTTACTGAAATAATTAAGAACCTTGAGTCCCGGGGAATAATCCGTCCAGTCCACAGCACCTTCAATAATCCGGTGCTGGGAATATTGAAGCCAAACGGCCAGTGGAGACTCTGCGCTGACCTCAGGGAGCTCAACAAACGGGTCCACACTTCCCGATGGCCTCTTCCCTACATTGACCAAGGGCTGGCCCAGATTCAGGGGTCACAGGTATTCACTGCAATAGACCTGACCAATGGATACTGGACCGTGCCTGTCAGTAGGGAGGACCAATACAAGCTGGCTTTTACCTTTGGGGGCCAGCAGTACACATGGACCCGGACTCCCTTCGGATACCTTAACTCCGGTAATGAGTTCAATATTTTCCTACATAAGGCCATGCCCGACCTGGGTACGAGGGGTAACCTGGCTTATGTAGATGATGTCCTCATCAAAAGTTCATCTGTGGAGGAACACATAGCAGAGATCCGTTATGTTCTGACACAGTTGAGGGCCGCCGGAGCAAAACTTTCCTTTCAGAAAGCACAGTGGTGTAGAACCCGTGTTAATTTCTTGGGGCATGAGATTACTCCTCAGGGTCTCTGTCCCCAGGAAAAGAAAGTGGAAGCACTTCAGAAACTGAAAGACCCCACAACTCTGCGGGAACTAAGGAGCCTCCTTGGACTGACTAATTACAGCAGAAAGTTCATGGAGGGCTACGCAGAGATCACCAGACCCCTGATTCATCTCCTGAAGGGGGGGGTCAAGTGGGAATGGGGTCCAGAACAAGCCGAGGCAGTAAAACAACTCAAAAGAAGCCTCTCACAAGCGCCTTGCCTAGCTTACCCTGTCAGAAACAAGGAGTTCTTCCTGGAGACGGGGTTCTCTAATACGTGCTTGACGGCAGTATTATATCAAAAGCATGACAAGGTCAATAAAGTAATCTCCTATGCGAGCAAAACTTTATCCTCTGTGGAGGAAAAATTCAACGATTGTGAGAAGGCACTCCTGGCAACGGTGTGGGCATTGAAGAATTACCGCCCGTTTATCCAGGGGGAACACATCATAGTGGAGACTCCACACCAGCCTCTGCAATATCTCCAAAGTGACAGAATCCGGGCCGGAAATGTGAGTAATTCCCGAATTACTTCCTGGATTCTGTCAATGCAAGGCTTTCCTGTGGAGGTCAGATATGGCCAAAACAAGAAGAGTCCCCTCGCGCAAGGTCTGGCTGACTTGCATGATTGTGCCAGAGAAAACTGTCTCGAGGACGAAAGTCTAAAAATAAAGGACAACATGGAGGCATACCTTAATTCCCCCCACAAAGTCTTTGAAGAAGACAAGTGTGAGGGAATGCCCACTGTGTATGTGGATGGATGCTCTTACCATGTCGACAACAACGGGGAGAAAGAACTGGTGGCCGGCGTAGGGAATGCATGGGTGAATGAGTCCCCAGAACCCTCCGCTGGATACAAAATTGGTCCCCGAAGTAGTCAGGTGGCAGAATTGATGGCTGTGCATCAGGCCATCCTCACTGCTGTCCAGCATCAACTCCACGAACTGGTCATAATCACAGATTCGGATTATGTACGGAACGGGTTCGTGGAGCACCTGGTTAATTGGAAAACCAGAGGCATGTTATGTGCTAACAACAAACCCTTGAAACATGGGAAGTTGATCCAAAACATTGATGATCTGGTCACCTCGAATGGGATGACCATCTATTGGAAAAAGATCAAGGGTCATTCCAAAGTAGAGGGACCAGACAAAACTGGAAATGACTTAGCTGATCAGCTGGCCAAAACTGGAGCCATCCAAGGGGATCTAATTGAGATTGAGTCCCTGTTGGGGGAAATCCAGGTCACTGCTATCACTAGGTCCCAGACAAATGCTCACAACGACCTTTCAATTGCACAATGGAGTAAGGAGACCCCTGATGCTGATTTGATTACTGCTCAGAAGGGGGATCCAATTATTGGTAAATTTTACCAGCACCTTGAGGACCCTGAGAACTTTCCCCTGACGGATACCGATTACATTGGGAAAGAGGACCTAAGAGTGTTGATGAAATGTCCCAAAATGTTCCGGATCCAAGACGGTTTGTTGGTAAGGAAATCCAAAGCTGGCCACGATCAGTGGGTGGTTCCTACCTCATTCCGAAGCCTGATGTTAAGTCACGCCCATGATGCGGCCACTGCCGGTCATAGGGGGTTTCACACAACATTGGAAATCTTAAGAGAGGTTGCATACTGGCCACACATGGGGCAGGACCTCGACCAGTACCTGAAGGGTTGCCTTGTGTGTGCACAATTTCAGCCATCATCCCTCACACACCGGGCGCCTTTACAAAAGAGGGGAATGACACTGCCATGGTCAGATTTACAAATCGACTTTGTAGGCCCTGTGATTCGCTCGGCTAGGGGGAATAAGTACATGTTGACCGTGACATGCTTGTTTACCAAGTGGGTGGAATGTCTCCCAGCCCCAAATTGCAAGGCAGAAACTGCAGCGGCCTTGATGATTAACCACATCTTTTCCCGTTTTGGTCTACCTCAAAGGATTGAGTCAGACAGAGGTAGCCACTTCACCAGTGAAGTAATGACAAAGATGTGGGAGATACTGGGGGTCAAGAGAAAGCTGCATATTGCTTATAGACCAGCTTCTTCTGGGGCAGTAGAGAGATATAACCGGACAATTGTGAGTATATTAAAGAAGTTTGTGGCAGATTCTGGGCCAAGTTGGGATATCCGATTACCTCTGGTCCTAATGGCTATCAGATCTACCCCTTCATCTGCAACCAAAATGTCACCATTTGAGTTGATGACTGGGCGCAAGATGGTGCTTCCTCAGCATTTGCTCTACAGGACCCAAGAGCAGACACTGATAAATGCCTCCACTACTCATGAGTATGTAGAGAATTTAAGGAAACACCTCCAACATGCTTTTGCTTATGCTCAGCGGAATCTAGAAAGATCGACTGATAGCATGAAGACCCATTATGACCTGAAAACTTCCAGGAAGGAATATCAGGTGGGAGACCGGGTCTATCTATACAACTTCCAAAGGAACCAGGCCAAGCAGCGCAAATTTTTGCCTACATGGAAGGGACCCTTTGAGATCGTCGATAAGATCTCCCCTGTGGCCTACAAGATCCGCATCCCCAAAGGTGGTTCGGCAGAGGGGGAAGACAAGTGGGTCCACATAAACCAGTTGAAATGTTGCCATCCCAGGCACACTCTGCAACAACTGGAGGAATCCTCTGGAATCCTAGCGGGTACTGTATCAGACTAATTCAGTTCCAATCATAAAACCTACCACATCTAGTCTCTAAAATATTGTGATTTACATGAAACTGTCTCTAGTGATGCTGTTTTTTTTTTTCAAAATAAGAATGTAATATTTCGTTACGATGAAATGCATATGCTGCCCCACTATCTCAACAGGGGTGGAAAAAAAAATCGTCTATGAGTAGATATTGCCGCTCTTCCTTTATCATCCTAGGAGAGATGAAACCATGAAGGATGACCAAGAAGGACGATCCGGAGACCGGGAGCAAAGACACAACGGGCCCGGGGTACCGCCCAATCTTCCCATCAGGACCGGCGAGGAGAACTGATCGATCTGACCGGATGGAGAAGAAGATGCTGAACTGTGCCATCTACAGAAGAGGAAGAAGATTATGCGGACAGACCGGTGCGTGGGTCAAAACCCTTGGGCACGCGACTCCCCATCGACCCAAACTCAAAGTGCAGTCACGTGGGGGGGCTTGTAGGGTGTCCTGACCCACGTTTAAGCTACCCTGCTACAACATTTGGTGCTGTGGGCTTAGGAAATTCAAGATGGCGGAAAACCCACATGTGCGCCGAAATCCAGGAAAGGTGCGCAGTTGTGCGCACACCAAAATGGTTACCTAACTTGCCACCCACCAGGGTAAAGAAAGGTCTTTGTTAACAAAATCCACTTTTACTGATGTCAAAAAGTTGCTGAAATCGTGACTCATTGGACCACTTTAAAGATTCAACCCTTTTTGTGGGGTTCCACATAACCATCTTACTGTAAGGAGCCCCATCAAAACAATGTTAAGCAAGGATTTACTACCATGTAAGAACCATTCCTGTTTAGAATGCATTAATCCAAGAAAATCCCAAAAATGGGTGCAGTACCAGTACTCACCACTATCCAAAAGCCGGCGTTTTAAAACCCACTGTGTGTTTTTCTGAAGGCAAGCAAAATGCCTATTTCAAACCTTGCAACATGTGCAAAATATTCACTGAACACCAGCAGACATTTGGCAGAATGGAGTTTTGTGTGCCTACAAAATCTGGGAAATGAAGAGCCCAAAAACAATGCTTATAACAAAAATGCTATGGAGTCAGCAGCTTAAGCCTAACTGCAACTGGATTTAAAACCACCAAAATCGAAAATGTTAAATTAAATGAGTGACCTATGTTTGGTGTCACATGCCTTTGTAACTGTTGAAATGTCATAGTTTTGCACTTAGAATCAGCATTCTAGCTGCATGTGTAAAATTACAAGTTATTTTAAAAGCAACAAAAAGTTAGCTGAAGGTCTGGCTTAAGGAACTTGATTTTGCCTAGCAACGGATCCCATCAGGAGTGAAACTTGAGTCACAACTATGTTCCCAGGCCAATGTTCCTTTTGCTGCCCACACTAAGGATATGCCATCTATCTGATAATTGAATTTCCTGTGCTCTGCCAGAGAGTGAACAAAGCCCTCTCCACTCAGGCAAAGGTTTTTATTACAGACGTCGTAAAAAGTGGCTTCCTCCTGGGGAAGCTGGGAGGGGCACTGCCTGTGAGAAGCAAGCTGGCTTGGCAGAAACTGGAAAGACTGGTTTCTGTACCATGTGACCTGAAAAGACACACCCCTGCAGCAAGGATATGGTTTTATAAAAAGGGGGATAATTCATAGTGCGGACATGTGAAAATTTTATAAATGATACCATAATTCTTGTGATTTTTCTGCCCACAGTTTAAGACGTGGTAGGAACCGGTGGTATGTTCAGGGGGGTTTTAGCGGAAAAGTGGATATTACTCTAAATGTGTGCATGTTAAAAATCTGAAACTTCATCAGTTAATGTCCCTACCCCCTGCACACATGTATGTAAAGTTGGGTCCATGTCGGAAATTGAAAAAGCAGTTAAAAAGTCAATTATGTACACTCTTTGAATGCAAGCTCCGAGAATGAGCAGATTTGGACATAGACATGGCTAAATTCAGCCACACCATGTATATGTAATTTCAAACAACTGTGTAACTCTGAAGTATGGATTTTGATCATATATATATTTGGGTGCACAGATGATAAGGGAGGTTGTTTCAAGAGATCATAAAATGACATCAATCTGACTCACAGTTCAGTTTGCCAATCAAGCGGAGGAATGGAAGCCTGACCAATGACGAATGAGAGGGGCAAGTCTAGTGATGCAACACACACACCCATTCTCAAGAAACAGATAAAAGCAGAGAGTCAGGACACATAGAGACATTCAATTTCATCTGCCGCTGGAAGCCCTGCCGGAAAAATCCATACTTACCTCCATCAAACTCCAGAAAGCCAAACTAGAGACTTCAATCTATCCAGAGCAGAGACCAGACCAGAGAGAAAGCAGTGCTGTGCCTAGCAGAGACCAGACCAGAGAGAAAGCAGTGCTGTGCCTAGCAGAGACCAGACCAGAGAGAAAGCAGTGCTGTGCCTAGCCGAGACCAGACCAGGCGCTGTGAGCAGAATCCGGAAAGACCTGACCAGACTGAAGATCGTGACCAAGTCGCTTTCCTGTTCAAAATCTCTTGTGAGTACTTAGCAAAACTCAGAACACATCTCTTAGTTTAAATTCATCTAATTCAATCTATTTAACCTAAGTAGAACTGCCTCCTATCTGTCACCTGTCATTTCTAGTAAAATTTGTCATTTTGAAAAAGTGTGCGTTTAAAATTTACAAAACCAAAAACGACCTTTACTAAATTACTCATATCTCCGCAACCGTTTGGGCTAGAGACTTGCAATAACTTTCATTTGGAAGCTGAGATCCCAGGCTTTCCTAGGACCCCAAAACGGTAGAGATAGTCCTTGCGGTTCCTTTGTAATAGCGCTCGGCGCATCCGCGAATTTTGCCGCGATTTGCAATTTCTTCACATGTAAAAAAACTGCTGCTGCCTGATTTCATTTGCCAGAAATTCGTTTAACCTGCTAACTATCCCTGCATCATTGCTAGTGTGAGCCTGGACTAATATTAACTAGATACCACTCATCCTGAACCTCTAAAAGGGAATTAAGAGCGTTTCCAGCATATTTCTCATTCATTGCTAGCACCTATCAAAGCATTTGCCTGTGTTTTCAAACTTCTGTTTAAGCTTGCTGGATTGAACTGAATTACAGTTGATTGCATTTCTGAGAACTGTGTGTTTTCCTTCCATTTCCTTGCCTTGCATCAAGGGGGGGAGGGGAGTAGCCAGAGAAAAGTGATTACATTGTTTGGTTGAAATCATATTGCGTATTTTCTGTACTGCATTCATTGAATATTGCATCCACCTGAGCCTACATAAAGCATCCTCTACCACATTATACTTTTGTTCCTATTTACCAGTGTGCTACCTTATCCATTTCATGTCAACTCATTAGTGATTAAAGAAGTGTGCTAGTGCCAGATTCTCCGTTGTTAATATTTACCATATCAGACTAAGTGTGATATTCAATTATTAATTTATTAAAAAGTGTGATATATATTTTAATTTATCAAATAAACCTTTTAAACTTGCAAAACAGAATTACTTCTTGGCTCAGTGGGGTCAGGGGGATTCCAAGAGAGGGGTGTTATACAAGGGTAGTCATCCAGAACGCATGAACTGGACCTAAAGATATATCAATAAGGGTTTTCATTCAGTATTCTAGACTAGGCGTTAACTTGGCTGTAGTGCTGAATTGAATCCTCTTACAAGGGATGCACCACCGCTCCTATAGCCCTGGAGAGCCGCCTAGCTAGGATCGTTGTCAGGATCTTAACGTCATAGTTGAGCATGGCGAGTGGGCGGTAAGAGTTACATTCATCAGCAGGCTTGTTGGGCTTAAGCATTGGGATCACCAATGTTTCACGCATGCTTCCCGGGAGGATACCACATTCATAGGCTTCTTGGAAAACCTCGTGCAGTAACAGGGTTAGCTCAGGTTCGTAAGTCTTGTAAAATTCGGTGGGTAGCCTGTCGCTGCCCGGGGCCTTGCCAGTGGTCAGGGAATTGATTGCTTCGGTTATGTCTTCTTTGGTGATGTCTGCTTCCAGAGTTTCTTTGTGTGCTTGCGATAGTTTAGGCAAGCCAATTTCATCTAGGGTATCCGAAATCACGCTTGGAGACACCTGGGTATCGTGGGAGTACAGGTTGGCATAGAATTGGCTGAAAGTGTCGTTGATGCCCTGTTGGGTATGAAGTGGTGTTTCGTCTGTGCCTTTCAAGGAAGTGATTGGGTGTTTAGGATGCTCTCTTCTGCATAGCCAGGCCAGCAGTCTTCCGGGTTTGTCTGCTTGGGCGTGTGCCCTATTGGTCCTAGTGGTGTAATCAAACCTGGCCAGCCTGTCCCAAGCCTTCTTGCATTTGATTCTAGCATGCTTGAGTTCTTCTTCTGATTGCAGCGAAGCGCTAGCTCCAGATTCCAGCCGTTCAATGTCGGTTTCCAGCTGTTCAAGTTCAGTTCTGAGATGTTTCCTGACACCCCCAACCTTTGCTATGATTTCTCCTCGTGTCACTACCTTCAGGGCGTCCCAAACTATGCCAAGGTGTTCCACACTGTCCTTGTTTTCCGATATGTAGTTCACAATAGACTCCCTGAGATCATCTCTGAATGCTGGGTCTTTCAACGCTTCTGTGGGCATCCTCCATGTGGGTATGGGCGATCTGGGTCCTGTGGTGCTCAATTCCATCAGTAAGGGGGAGTGATCAGAGATGGTTTGTCCCAAGTATTTAGTTGTGTTGATCTGGGGAAGACTCTCTCTGCCGGTGAAGATATAGTCGATCCTGGTGTGCAGGTTGTGTGGGGAGGAAAAGTAAGAGTAGCATCGGGCACTCGGGTGTTGCTCACGCCAGATGTCTATTAAGTCCAGGCGATTTAGCATGACATTAAGTGCTGCGGTGGATGCCGGAGGGCCCCTGGGGAGAGGGGTGGATCTGTCGAGTTCTGGGTTGCAGACGCAGTTAAAATCGCCCCCCCAAATAAAGATTCCATCTCTGTAATGCGTGATCTTGGCATACATTCGATCTAGGTGTGCAGGTATGTCATTGTTGGGCAAGTATGTATTTACAATGCATATTTCCATTTGCTCAATATGGCCCCACAGTATTACGTACCTTCCCTCTGGGTCTATGTCGGCTTTGTTGAGTTCAAAGGGGATTTGGGGGCTTATCCATGTGAACACCCCCCTGGCATATCTGGAGTATGAGGATCCGAACCCTTGCCCTCCCCAGTGGGTTTGGAGCGTTGCGGTGGACTCTCCAGTTAGGTCGGTTTCCTGGAGGAGGGCCAGACCCACCCCTTTCCTGCTGAGATAGGATTTCATTCTGTTGCGGCGAAGATAGGTGCCCAGTCCCCTCACGTTCCAGGTGACAGCCTTAATGTTTGTGGCCATGGTACTAGGAGACACCTGGTCTGAGATAGCTCGATTCCCCTCACTAATGGGTCCGAGTTTAGGACGCCGCCCCTCATAGTTGGTTGAATTCGGCTTATATTTCAATTCTTCACGTGATTCCGGTGACTGAGTTGCTGTTGAACGAGGAGACTTATCAACTTCTTCAACTTCCACTTGAACAGGTGGATAAACAACATGAGACAATTGTGAACTGTCCTCAGCAGTTGCTCTGGGAGGGCAACGCTCGAGGGCTTCCGCTTCTTGTTGGCCTGTCCAGGTCATAAGATGCAGAGTTCGTGCTGGCAACAGGCCGGCACTAGTAACGTTGGGAAGGGTGGTGGCGGTGCTGGTGCGTAGTCGTCGGAGCTCCCGTCTGTTGAAACACAATTCCATCTGTGTAGTGGAGAAGGATCCGCCAGGTGCAACAGTTCGAGTTCATGGATTGGAGAAGTCTCAATCATAGGGTTAGTGGTTCGTGCGTGGGCCCCTAGGTTCGGGGGGGCTTTCGTCGTTATCGGCTAGATTATTATGCTCCAACCACATGGTGGCCGCGGCCGGGGATTCCAGGAAGATCGCTCTCCCTTTGTGAAGTATCTTGAGGCGTGAGGGGTATAAGAGCATATATTTGAGGTTAAGTTTGCGTAGCCGGGCTTTGATGGGTATGAATGAGTTTCTGGCTCGTTGTACGTTGGGAGTGTAATCAGGATACATAACGATCTCAGAGCCATTTCTTTTGATCTCACCACCCTCTCTCGAGAATTTGAGTATCGTTTCCCTGTCCCGGAAATTTAAGATCTTTGCGATCATTGGGCGCGGGAGAGAGCCAGGCGGGGGTCTTTTTTGGAGCGATCGGTGAGCTCTTTCAATTGAGAATCCCTGCGTGAGTTTGCCAGGACCAATCTTTTGAAGTAGCATGGACTCCACATATTCTGTGGGGTCGGTTCCCTCTGAATCTTCCGGAATTCCAAGAATACGAATATTATTTCGGCGGGCCCTGCCTTCTGCTTCCTCGGATCTTGCTTCTAGGCGTGCCACCTGTTTTTCCAGTACGTTAACTTTGGCTTTCAAGTCCGTGGCTACCTCTGAGGTGTCCTGCAGGTTTACCTCAACATTGTTTACTCTTTCGGTGAGATTGCGGGCGTCTTGACGTATGAGTTGCGTTTCAGCCTTGAATTCGCCTATTTTAGTTTCGATGAATGCTTGGAATGCCGCAATAGCTTGTAGTACCTGACTGTTTTGGGGGTCAACTTCAAGTGGGGGTGACTCTGTTTGCGTGGTGATTTCGTGTTGGAGTTGTTGTTTGCACTTTGTGCCAGCAAAGGAGTCCATGATGGGGGCAGATTTGTTTTTTTGTCTTGGGGTAGCCATCCTGTGATGTGTTGCGTGGACTGTGTTAAGAGATTCAAGCCCATTGAGTGTCCAGGCAGCCTCCAACGAGGCGTGGCGTGCCCCAAATTTGTCCTTGCTGCAGTGAGCCTTGCCCCAGTGCCAGGTCGGGCTGTGCAGACGCCAGGGGTTTATGGCTCTTAGTATTACAGGGTACTACAGTTCCTTGGGGCTTAGCACCCAATTGAATACCAGTGTCTGCAGGGGGGATTGCGCTAGTCACTCCAGGGAATGGCTTAATGTGGTGGGAGATCTGTCCTTCTTATCGTGCCCAGGCACCTGAGTGTGGTGGTGCCTCTGGGGCCCTCTGGTTCAGAAAGCAAGGTTCCTCCGGCGAGCAGCGCAAGCAGAGTGTTCTGGATCGGAGCCCCGACTGCGTGGCTTCCCCAAGTGGTTTCAGCTGCCGGTTCCTCCAGGGCGTGGGTCACGATGATATGTCTCTCCCTTACAGGCCTCACAGTAGTCCCCCTGGCGCTGCAGCCTCCCAGTGCCACGAGGGCGCTCGGCGAAATCTTTCTGCGGAGGCTCCTCCGCCTCTTAGTCACTGCACGGGCGACCGAGACGTGTGAGCCCGCCGGGGGCCTCTGCGTCCACTGCGGTCTTCAGAACTTGGTGATCCGACAGCCGGAGCCCTGGCAGTGTTCTCAGTCGTGCCCTCCTCTGCACCCCGGCGCTTCGTCAGCTCTCCTCGCCCGGGAGGGCCCCTCCTCCACCGGAGTCAGGATCTGTTGTTGGGTCGCTACTGCAGCGGGACTCCTGGGGCTCTCCAGGAGGTCGCGTTCTGGGGGGAGGAAACTCCGATCTCACTCGGGTCTTCTTTGTTGCTGCTCTGGGATGCCCCCGGGAGGCTGTGGGAAGATTTGTTTGTTAGCGGTGTGCTCTGGGGTGTTGGGCCCCCGCAGTGTTCCGTGCCGCTCGGGCCAGCCGCTACTTTCCAGGATTGCTCAATTATGGGGGGCCTGCTGGGTGGGGAACCGCTCTCAGGGGTGCGTGCAATTTCCCAGTTCCCGGCACTTCTCCTGCGCCCTCAGCAAGCCTCCAGCCCTCCACCGCCACTGTCCCCCGTTCGTCAGGGCTCCAGCGATCGTCTCACCTCAATTTTCCCAGGAAGGCGCTCTTACTGTCCTGCGCGTGCGGTTCGTCCGCTCCTTGCTTCTCGCTTGCCCGCAGTCCTCTGGGCCAAGCGGGTATCGTCGCGGGCAGCAGATGTAACGCCCCCCGCCTCAGTGCACCTCCTCAGGCCTCCTCTGTCAGCTCGGCCGCGGGCCTCCTCTTCTGATGAGGCAAATCGGGGGGCGGGGGAGAGCCACAGCGGGCCCGGTAGCAAGGCTGTTCTCCCTCCTCAGCGGGTCGCCACGGCCCTTCACCTCCGCAGTACCATTTATCTCCGGCTCCAAGATATGGCAGTCGCTTCAGGCCAATGCCGCTTGGATAGGCACAGGAGCCGAGTGTCGGGATGAGCTCCTCCCCCACGGCAGCTCTCCCCCGCGCTCAGGCGGCCATTTCCTCAGCACCCCCGGGGCTCGTTCACAGGTCCCGTTTGACTAGATGCAAGGTCCGATTTTCTACGGGTCTTCGCTCAGGAGTTGCAGAAGCGCTTGTGTCATGAAGCGCTGCTGTTTTCTACCAGATTAGTTGCAATTGTTAGCGAATTAAAGGATCAGTGACAAGATCAGGACGGGAGCTCAGCTCTCTCGCAGCTTCACTCCATGAGCTCCGGTCACGCATGAAACACCATCTATTACTTAATAATTGCAAGCATCAAAGTGTCGAAAACGAGCAGACACTCACTTGCATACGTGCCAGACTGGTTACCGTAGTGGAGCCTCGTTCAAAGAAACACTGCGCGGTTTAGCAGATGTTATGTTCTCCCAAGGGAGAGCTAACTAAACGCTAGTCATACTATACCGTTTGCATATGCATTCAACTGCCCGCCATCTTGTGTGAGTACTTTTTTACATGTAGATGCATCTAGAAGTGGGCAAAAGAATGCATTGACCCGAACTCTGTGAGCCCAAAACTTTTTTGTAGGCAGTTAACAGCCGTCGTAACTAGCCTTGCTTAGTATGATTGTTAGCCAAGTGACTCAATACATATCTGCTAATAAAAGATTTTCATATGTATGAAAAATAGTGCAGCCCATAGCGTATTCTGTAGCGGACGGTAGCTGTTTCCTACTTAGTGCACCAGATGCTGGGGGATATGTGTGTAATCTTCTTAAATATCCTTATATGGCTCCAGCTGATATATGAAAAGTCAAGCAGACGCAAAGTAGGTGATGTCAGTCTATGGCAGAGGGAATCAGTGGAAAAACAGATTCCACTCCACAGTGATGTTCAATCCCTGTGGTGAAAGTGCTCTTATAGATATTTGCCTCCTCAATCACCCTAGTCCCCGAAAAAAAGAGGAACTTCTTTGCTCAATATATTTGAAAAATCTATTGTCCTCTACTTGCTGGCAATTCAAGTATGTTGCAGCTATGATCCCACGGCAGAGACATCCGCGGCGCGGTCGGCCCCTCCTCCACTCACACGGCCTTTCTCATGAGACTCTGCGCCGTGTAGCACACCGTACAGCACCTCGCCCTGTGGCACCTCTAGCTTCACTTTTACACCATCACTTGCACGGTTGATTCATATGAGTATTCCGTCGGATTCCGGGAATAAATGAAGTGGCAAAAGCCAGGATTTACTGGAGGATTGTTAAGCCGTCGCCAGAGTGTTTCAGGCGTCGGCCATCTTGGTCAGCAGCGCAACAGCGCCCCCAAACCCCATGCATTTCTGAAAAGAAGACAGCCATGGGAATCCGAAGAGGTCTGACTTTCGTGAATCGCCCTAGAATCTTTTACAAACAAGGCCTGGAAAAGTCCAAAATGTAGGGAAAAAACCTCAATTTTCAGACATTTGCCAGCAGGAAACCACCGAAAGAGGCTAGAAGCAACAGATGTCCTAGCTTCCCATGTTCCCACTGGTGTCCCAGCAAAAATGGTACCTCACATGTGTGGGTGCACTTACCTGGGCGCAAAGGGAAAAAGCTAAACCACTGGTATACCAAAGTGTGATGCTGGAAATGCATTGGAGGGACATGGCCTCCCTGTCCTTGTTCTGTATTTTTTTTTCATGTGCGTTCTGTTTTGTTTTCTGCAGAGTAGTCCATGTGGGAGTCCTGGCAGTGCAGCTCTTCCTCTTTTTGGTTTGGTGTACAAACCATTGGGATACCCTTATGGCACCCATGGGTTGGAGTAGAACCCTGTACTCCTAGTGTATGTTTTTGGGCAGGGTATGGGCTGGTGGCAGCTCTGTGCTGAAGTGATAGGTGCTCTGAGTATCCTCCAGTTTGGGATACCCTGGCCCTAACATTGGAATCAGTTGATTCCTGATAGGAGACAAGATGGCCCCCGTGGCCGATTGCTTTCTATTGCCTGTTACCTTGTTTTTCCCATAGTCCTGGGAAGCCCTGACTCTGTCCATTCCCCCTGAGTGGTTGTTGGGTGGAAGTTCCATATATGGTATAGTGGGGAAGTCCAGGCCAGACTGGCTGGAGACTTCCGAGTGACTGTATGTTGTGGGTGTGCCCTTAGGGTGGGACCTGGGTGAATGGAGTGTGTGACCAATATGCACTTCTTGTTATGGGTGTCTGGGTTCTGGTATGGAATACAATGAATGAGACAGTCCTGCCCGAAACTGGTATGAATGCAGTGCGGAGTGCTGAATGGCTGGGTACTTGTCATAATACACATTCCTTGTTGTGAGTGTCTGAGAGGGAGGAGAATGGCCTGAATGCACTGTGAGCCTGATTGGCTGCCTGCCTGCATGAATGACCTTCTGAATGATTGGTTGCCTGAGCGTGACCAAGCCGAGTGAATGAGAGACCAAACAGTGGGCCTCATTAGGAGTTTGGAGGTAATCATTGCGCTAATAGCGCCATGGCTGCCTCCAAACCCTTACCGACTCTGCCCTGGTGAATGGAGCTATTACCGCCCCATTCCAAGGTTGGCGGGGGCTGTAATTCCCCATTCACCAGGGCCCTTCCCCATTCCCATTGAGCCCCCTATAGGGCTCAATGGGAATGGGGAAGGCGCTAATAACGGTACCGCAAATTGCAGTACCGTTATTAGCTCCAAAGTCCCTTTGCGGGTCCCGTCCTTAATGCCTGGAAAAACCAGGCGTTAAGGGAGGCCCCGCAAAGAGAACTCGTAGTAGGGTGGTAGGGGATTACTGGCACCGGTGCCCTTACCGGTGCCGGTAATCCCTTACCGCCCACCTCGTAATGAGGCCCAGTATATCTGGGGACCTCTCAATGATGGAAATCGTTCAGAAGCTAAAGTTGATAATTGATGCTTAACCTTGAAACCCACTGGAAGAAGAAGAGTTGCTGCTGCTGTCCTTCACCAGTCTGAAAGCTGCTTTGCCTTCAAGGAACTGATCCAAGAGAGGACCTGGCTAGGAGACCTCTTCCCGAGCTACAAGGGACAATCGTGCACCAGCTAACCTTCGCTGAAGCGCCCTGGAAGTCAGTCCTCGAAAAGCTGCGGACCGGAGACGGGGACCACTGCGGAATCATGAAGCGAATCGCCCAGACATTGAAGTTCATCACTGTAAACGACGACCATCGTCGACCGGAGCTGCAAAGCTCCTTTGCCTAAGAACACTTTGAACGAAGGACTCCCTCACTCATCACCGACGACCGCTTTGTCTCGACAGAGAAAGTCAAGGCCGCAGATGTGCCAAGGAGAATCTGCCAGTGGGTTTCCCGCCACCCTAAGACTGCAGAGACGCGGACAACTCGACGCCCTTGCTGGGCCAAAGGTTTTCATAGACTCTTTGTGGCAACGAATGACCGTCGTTGAGGTGCATCGCACGCCTCACCTTCACAGGACGTCCATGACTGATCGTCGATGAGCACCGCCAGGACCGAAGCTGCTGCCTGAACGCCTTTGTTCACCATTTCCTTGTGGGCTCTCAATGATACGTGGCTCCTGCCTCAAAGGGAGCCGCTCATGAAGGATCCGTTGATGACCCGGCGTCAAACTCTGCGATTCCAGGTACATTGGGGTGGTAGGGCTTTTATAGAAGGAAATAAGAGCCTTCTAACAATATATGGACTGGACTGTATTATATCTTTATTTATAGGTTGCCCAGGTGTGGGGATCCTCACACAGAACTTTGTCTAGGTAATAGGTCCAGCATTCTGCCTATTGTTTAACCAACCTGCTTTTCTCCTATGTTTATTGTTGGTTCACATTATAAACTGATTTGTATGTCATTTGAACTGAGTACAGTTGATGCATTTTAATGGAATCTAAGAAGTAATTGTGGTACAACATTGAGACTTTATATATTTACCATTTTAGAATTGCCTGAGCACAAAGTATGTTATTGTGATTGTGTATATAATTGAAACCTTATTTAGATGAAGAACTGTGTTTTCACTAACATAGTGTGTGGACATTCCTTTGTGGGTGCTTGGGGACTACACTGTACTTAAGAATCAGCCTTCAACATCTCCTGAGAGCTTAAGACTTGGTTGTTTGTCCACAGCTACCGAATAGAGAACCTTGGCTGGGGTGCTCTGTCCTTTTACTCTGCCATATAGAGAGCAGGGGTACAGATACCCCCATCCAGTCTTTACACTGATGGCAGCGGCGGGATGCTAATCGTTTTAAGAATCAGTGTGTAACCTTGCCACTTACAAAATATCGACACTTTGTTAAATTGAGGTTTAGTTGTGTACTAGATAACTACATTATAAGCAATGGAACCTATTGCAAATGGTAAATTGACTAGGATGAGCTTAGAGGCTCTCCAGAGTGCTTGTGAAGCCGGCGAGTTAGACTTTGAGGATAAGTCTAGGGCTAAGCTGATAGCTGCCGTGGTGGACTACCAGACTGATTGGTTGCATCCCCTCTTCAAGAGCTTCACGATGAGGACCCTGCCCCTTGGGTTGTTAGTGAATCTGATTCTGGGAACGCCACCATTTGTGCTGCCTCTGTTCTGAATCCCAGCACTGCTGTTCAGGGGGAAGCGCTGAAGATTGAACTTTTAAAATTGGAGCTACAACGGGAACAGTTAGCATTTCAGTATAAAAAGTTCGCAACAGAAGCTGAATTGAAGAAAGAGAAGTTGGCACAACAAGTGATACTCAAAGATAGGGACAATGAGTACCAGAAAATTCAGCTGAAGAGAGCTAGAGTGGAGGCTTCAGCGAAACCAGTTGTGTGTGAGGTCCCCAGCCACCAAGTTTATGAAAGATTTGGTTGGTGTGTATGTGGAGAGTTCTGATATCCTCCAGTGTATTAAAGCATTTGAAATGGCTTGTGGAATACATTATGTTGATAAAAAGAGATTGGGCTAAGTGTTTGTTGAGCAGAGTGCCTCAGACTGGGTATGACTGTATTCTGAAACTGAGTGTGGAAGAAAGGGTTCAGTATGAGTGCATGAAGTCTGCTTTGATTGCCAAGTTTGGCAAGACACCTACCCAATACCTTAAAAAGTTCAGGGAATTTCAGAAAAGAGAGAATGTGTCTTGGATTGACTGGGTGAGTGCTGCACATATGGGGTGGATTGATGGGGTGGATTGATGGATACAAGGTGAAAACCTTTGTTGAATTGTACTACCTTTTGTTTTTTGAGCATTTTTCTGAAGCCTTTTCACCAGAGCTGTGTCAGTATGTTGCTTACCAGAACATTTATGTCCCTTTAAGCTGGCCAGGCTAGCTGACAAGTAGGTCTCCCATAGGGTGTCCCCTAAGGACTCCAGTGGGAAGGACAAGGACAAAGAAAAGGGGACCTCTCAGAAGGCTGAGGAGTCCCAGAAGCAATCACAGTCGGGTAAATCAAAACCTTCCTCTCCTAATACCCAAAAATATAGTGGGGATAAGTCTTATGTGGGTGGGAGTAAGAGTAGTGGTCCTGTTGCTGTAAAGCAGTCTCCCAGTGGTTCCAGTACCGTACCCCGCATTTCTGGCACTTGTTGGGACTGTGGGGCTCTGGACCACAAGAAGGGCAACCCCAAGTGTAAAGGCAAGGCACTTGGAGTCCAGGTTGTCAGCCTGACCTACCCTTACCCCATGCCTGAGGTGGAGGCCACTGTGCTCTCTTCCTCTACAGGAATCCCATTCAGTGTTCCTGTAGAGATTTTCCTAGTGTTCCTTGGGGCCTGGGACCAGTACGCAGAAGTACTGACTACAATCCCACAGAACACCCGTAGGTGTTTGAGACACTGGGGCAAGCATGACAGTGGTGGACAGGACCCTACTCAAGCCAGAGAACTATGTAGGTGCTCCTCTGAGAACCACCAGGTTAGCTGGTGGGCCTCCCAAATTATCCCCTGTAGCTATAGTCAATTATTATTGGAGACAAGACAGCAAAGCTTCCTGTCCTTATTAAGGACAATGTACCTGCTAACATTTTGTTAGGCAATGATCTAGTGGAGTTGGGTTTGATCTCTGATGGTCTTCCCCTGACTGCTCCTGCAGTCACTAGGTCACAGGTACCTCCGGGTCAGACTGCCAGTCAGGTGCCCAAGCCAAAGGGGTAACCCAAGGCGAGAAGAAGGAAGAGCAAGAAGGCCACCTCTGTGAAGGGGACTCCTTCTCTTCCTACTGCTTCAGCAGCACCCACTGGGATTCATGCTCCGGTCGGGCTGATTCCAGTGGTAAACCCAAACTCAACTCCTGAGGGAGAAGAGGCAGAAGACCCTCCTGCGAGAGAGGTGCTCAACCCAGAGGATCGCCCCGACCTTCAATACCTGCTGGCTGAAGGGGGGCCCTCTAGGGGAGACCTCTGTAGGGGACAGAGAGAGAGCCACTCTCTCGAGGGTCTGAGGAAACAGGCCCTGGCCCAGGCACAATTAGAAGTGCCTAGGTCATTCCGGATATATTGGGAGGGTGAGCTCCTTGTCAGTGAGCCCACTAAGTCTGAACCTGATGCCCTCAAGAAGTTAGTGGTATCCCATGTTTACAGGCCCTTCCTACTGCAGTTGGTGCATAAGGTGCCCTTAGCTGGTCATCTTGGGACCAGGAAGACAAAGCAAAGGCTCTCTGCCCATTTCTATTGGCCCTGGATGGGAGTAGAAGTGGAGTCCCACTGCAGGACCTGTCCAACTTGTCAGTTGTCTGGCAAGACTGGAGGCAGTGTCATTGCCCCACTGCAGCCATTGCCAGTGGTTGGCACTCCGATTGAGAGGGTGAGCATTAACATTGTCAGTCCCCATGACCCTCCCACTTCAGGTGCACATTGGTTCATCTTGTTCTTGGTTGATCATGCCACCAGGTAACCTGAGGCTATACCCCTTCGGACTGTTACTGCCAAGGTGGTTGCCAGGGTGCTCCTAGGCATTTTTACCCGAGTTGGATTCCCTAAGGAGGTTGTCTCTGACAGAGAATCCAACTTCATGTCGAGTTACATGAAAACCATGTGGAAAGAGTGTGGGGTAACCTATGCGTTTTCCGCCTCCTACCATCCCCAGACCAATGGTCTACTTGAGAGATTTAATAAAACTCTCAAGGGCATGCTGGGTGCTTTGGAAGAGCCCCTAAGGAGGAAATGGGATCTCCTCCTGCCATGCCTGCTGTTCACTTACAGAGAGGTAACTCAAGAGGGTGTTGGTTCCAGCCCCTTTGAATTACTCTTTAGACATCCTGTGAGGGGGCCTCTTGCCTTGATGAGAGAAGGTTTAGAAGCCACCCCTCCAGGTCCTGCCAAGCAAGTGGGGGACTATGTGTTAGGCCTCAGACTGAGATGACATAGATGATGGGTCAGGCGACAGCGAACCTTAAGGCAAGCCAGGAATTGAACAAATACTGGCATGACCTTAAAGCATCACAAGTGTATTGGACTCCAGGACAGGGGATCCTTGTGATGGAGCCTACCAAGCCTCGAGCTTTGGCAGATAAGTGGACTTGACCCTTCAGGATCATCTCCAAAATGGGCAAAGTCAATTATCTGGTTGACATGGGAGTCCCTGGAGTAGCCCCTCAGGTATTCCATGTTAACAGGCTCAAACCTTTCTACAGGCGAGCAGAAGTCTCATGTCTCTTGCTGGCTTCAGAGCAAGAAGAGGATGAGAGTGAGCCCCTTCCTGATTTGCTGCATAGCAACCCTCAGGACGTCTCAGTGGAGGCAGCGCATCTCTCTCCAGATCTGACACCAGAGCAGCAGAGGGCCTGCAGGGCTTTGCTCTGGCAGTATGCCCCTCTGTTCTCGCTGACACCAGGCCTCCCTACATGGTGCAGGCATGAAATTGACACTGGTGACAGTGTACCGATCAAAAGCAGATGCTATAGGATATCAAACATTGTTAAGTACCATATCCAGGCTGAGGTCGCCAACGTGTTGGATCTGGGTGTTATTGAACCCTCAACCAGTCCCTGGTCCAGTCCAGTGGTGCTTCTCCCCAAGGCATGTTCCCAGGCAGGTACCAAGGATTGGCGGTTCTGTGTGGACTTCAGAGGAGTCAATGCTGTCACCAAAACTGACACGCACCTATTGCCCAGGGATGATGAGCTCGTGGACACCATAGGTGCTGACAAATTTGTGAGCACCTTTGACCTTACCTCAGGCTATTGGCAAATAGCTCTGACGGACCATGCCAAGGAAAGGACTGCATTCTCAACACCTGAGGGACACTACCAGTTTTGAGTCATGCCTTTCGGGTTGAAAAATGCTCTTGCCGCTTCCAGAGATTAGTCAATCATGCGTTCAGTGGGCTGGAGGCCTTTTGTGTGGCCTGCTTAGATGACATTGCCGTCTACAGTTCCACCTGGGAATAGCATTTGACTCACCTGGATAAGGTGTTGCAGGCCTTGAAAAGGGCTAACCTCACTATCAAGGCCATCAGGTGCGAGATAGCTCAGGGGAAAGTCACGTATCTTGGTCATGAGGTAGGAGAGGGTCAAATCCAACCTCTCCCCAGTAAGGTACATGATGTACATGACTGGGAGACTCCCACTACTCAAACCCAGGTGATTGCCTTTTTGGGCCTCAATGGGTATTATCGCAACTTCATGGTGGACTATGGAACCATAGCTGCCCTTCTGACAGCTCTGACTTCGCCCAAACAACCGAGGAAGGTTAATTGGACCGAAGACTGTCAGAAGGTCTTTGTTAGCTTGAAGGAAAGTCTGTGTAGGGCACCTGTGTTGTGTGTGCCTCACTAGAGCAAACCCTTTATTATCCAGACGGATGCCTGTGACACCGGAATTGGAGCTGTCTTGTCCGAATTAGATGACAAAGGGAGGGAACATCCGATCATATTCATCAGTAGACAACTCAAAGGGTAGTGAACTTAGGTGGGCTACTGCTGAAAAGGAATGTTTCAGTATAGTTTGGAGCCTTAGGCGTTTTAGGCCCTACCTTACGGGGTCTGCCTTCAAGGTCCAAACAGACCATAAGCCCCTGAAGTGGCTAATGCAGATGAAGGGTGAAAACCCGAAACTGCTCAGGTGGTCCATTAGCCTGCAAGGGCTAGACTTCACCATAGAGCATAGACCAGGGAAGAGTCACGATAATGCAGATTGCCTTTCCAGAACGTATGTTCACCGTCTGGATGAGGGTGTCATTCTCGTGTGGGAGACTAGACACCCTAACCTCAGTCTGGGGGATGGGGGGCACTGTGATGCTGGAAATGCATTGGACCTCCCTGTCCTTGTTCTATAGTCCTTTTTCATGTGTGTTCTGTATTGTTTTCCGCACAGGGGTCCATGTGTGGACTCCTGGAAGTGCAGCTCTTCCTCTTTTTGGTTTGGTGCACAGACACTTGGGATACCCTAATGGCACCCATGGGTGGGAGTACAACCCTGTACTCCTTGTGTATGTTTTTGGGCACCTGTGTGTGGCCCACAGAGCAGGGTACAGGCTTGTGGCAGCTCCGTGCTGAAGTGAGAGGTGCTCTGAGTATCCTCCAGTTTGGGATACCCAGGCCCTGCCATTGGAATCAGTTGATTCCTGATAGGAGACAAGATGGCACCTGACTCTGTCCCTTCCCCCTAATTGGCTGTTGGGTGGAAGTTCCCTATATGGTATTGTGGGAAGTCTAGGCCAGACTGTCTGTAGCCTTCCCAGTGACTGCCTGTTGTGGGTAGGCCCTTGGGGTGGAACCTGGGTGAATGGAGTGTGAGCTACGAGGACCTTCGTGTACCAGCTGACCTTCGCCAAACCACCTTGGAAGTCTGCCCTCGAAAGGCTGCCGACCGGAGACGGGGAATGCCGCAGAATCACAAAACAAAGCGCCGGGACATTGAAGTCCATCACCGTCGACGACGATTATCGTCGTCCGGAGCTGCAACGCTCCAATGCCTAAGAATACTTTGAACGAAAGACTCCTTCGCTATCACCGTCGACCGCTTTGTCCCGCCGGAGAAAATGAAGGCCGCCGACGCGCCGAGGACAATCCGCCGGTGAGTTACCTGCCACCCGAAGACTGCAGAGACACCGACAACTCCACACCCTTGCTGGGCCAAAGGTCTTCATAGACTCTTCGCAGCAGCAAACGACCATCGTCGAGGTGCACTGCATGCCTCACCTTTGGAGGACATCCGCGACCGATCGTCGTCGAGCACCGCCAGGACCGAAGCTGCTGCCTCAATGCCTTTGTTCACCATTTCCTCATGGGAGCTCAACGATCCGTGGCTCCTGCCTTAAAGGGAGCCACTCAAGGTGGATCCTTCGACGAGCCAACGTCAAACCCTGCTATTCCAGGTACATTGGGCTGGTAGAACTTTTATAGAAGGAGATATGACTCTTATAAGCAATATATGGACTGGGCTAGTATTATATATTTATTTACAGGTTGAGCACGTGGGGGATCCTCACACAGAACTGTGTCTAGGTAACGAGGCCAGCATTCTGCCTATTGTTTAACCAATCTGCTTTCCTCCTATGTCTATTGTTGGTTCACATTATTAACTGATTAACAGCTGATGCATTTTAATGGAATCTAAGAAGTAATTGTAGTACCACATTGAGACTGTATATATTTACCATTTTAGAATTGCCTGAGCACAAAGTGTGTTATTGTGATTGTGTATATAATTGAAACCTCATTTATAAAAAAAACAGTCTTTTCACTAACATAGTGTGTGGACATTCCTTTGTGGGTGCTTGGTGCTTACACTGTACTTACGAACCAGCCTGCATCACCTCCTGAGAGCTTAAGCCTTGGTTGCTCGTCCACAGCTACCGAATAGAGAACCTTTGCTGGGGTGCTCTGTGCTTCTACTCTGCCATATAGAGAGCAGGAGTACAGATACCCCCCTCCAGTCTTTACACAAAGGGTCTGGGAAGAGGACATTTTTAGGTTTTTGGTCTTGTTTAGAACCCACAGATTTGGCCCTGGGGTGTCACAGCCACTAAGGAAAACAGGGACACTGTGGAAATCTAAATAGGCCTGACTTTCGCAAATCGCCCTAGAATCTTTTACCCACAAGGCCCAGCAAAGTCCAAAATGTAGGGGAAAAAACTCATTTTTCAAACATTTGCCACCAGGAAACCCCCACAACTGGCCGTGAGCAATACATGTCCTACCTTCTCACGTTCCCACAGGCGTCCCGACACATACAGTACCTCACATGTGTGGGTGCACTTGCTTGGGAGCAAAGGGAAAAGGCTAAACCACTGGTATACCAAAGGATCTGGGAAGAGGACTTTTTTAGGTTTTTGGTCTTGTGGACAACCCAGAGATTTAGCCCTGAGGTGTCGCAGCCACTAAGGAAAACAGGGACCCGCAGGCATTTCTGAAAAGAAGACACCTGTCGGAATCCAAAGAGGTCTGACTTTTACGAATGGCCCTAGAATATTTTACCCACAAGGCCAAGCAAAGTCCAAAATGTAGGGGAAAAAAAATCAGTTTTCAGACATTTGCCACCAGGAAATCACTGAAACAGGCTAGCAACAGCATATGTCCTACCTTCCCACGTTCCCACAGGTGTCCCGACAAAAACAACCTCACATGTGTGGTTGCACTTACCTGGGCTCAAAGGGAAAAGGATTAACCACTCGTATACCAAAGGTTCTGGGAAGGGGACATTTTAATTTTTTTCGTCTTGTGAACAACCCACAGATTTGTCCCTGGGTAGTTGCAGCCACTAAGGAAAACAGGGAACCCCATCCATTTCTGAAAAGAAGACACCCATGGGAATCGAAAAAGGTCTGACTTTCGCAAATTGCTCTATAATATTTTACCCACAAGGTCTGGCAAAGTCCAAAAGGTAGGGAAAAAATGAGATTATCAGACATTTGACCCAAGGAAGCCACCTAAACAAGCCAGCTATAACACATGTCCTACATTCCCACGTTCCCACAGGTATCCTGACAAAAACAGTACCTCACATGTGTGGGTTCACTCCCCTGGGCGCAAAGGGAAAAGGCTTAAACCACTGGTATCTGAAAGGGTCTCGGAAGAGGAAATGTTTAGGTTTTTGGTGTTGTGGATAAGCCTCAGATTTGGTCCTGGGGGTCACAGCCTCTAAGGAAAATAGGGAACCCATGCATTTCTGAAAAGAAGACACCCGTGGGAATCCAAAGAGGTCTGACTTCCGTGAATCACCCTAGAATCTTTTACCCACAAGGCCCCGGCAAAGTCCAAAATGTATTGAAAAAACACAATTTTCAGATATTTGCCACCAGGAAACCACTGCGTTCCCACCGGGGTCTCAACAAAACCGGCACGTCATATTTGTGAGTGCACCTACCTGGGCGCAAAGGGAAAAGGCTAAACCACTGGTATACCAAAGGTTCTGGGACGAGGACATTTTTAGGTTTTTGGTCTTGTGAACAACCCACAGATTTGGCCTTGGGGTGTCACAACCACTAAGGAAAACAGGGGACCCCAAGCATTTCGGAAAATACACACTGTGGGAATCTAAAGAGGTCTGACTTTCGCAAATCACCCTAGAATCTTTTACCAACAAAGCCCGGCAAAGTCCAAAATGTAGGGAAAAGAACACAATTTTCAGACATTTGCCACCAGGAAACCACCGAAACATGCCGCCAACAACACATATCCTACCTTCCCACGTTGCCACAGGTGTCCCGACACAAACAGTACCTCACATGTGTGGGTGCACTTACGTGGGCGCAAAGGGAAAAGGCTAAACCACAGGTATACCAAAGGGTCTGGAAAGAGGAAATATTTAGGTTTTTGGTCTTGTGGATATTCCACAGATTTGGCCCTGTGGTGTTGCAGCTATTACACATGCCTGTCTGAACCCTTTTGTGATGTTAAATGGACTGGTATAGGCACCAATATGGCCCCAACGTAAAACACCAAAATTGTTTGAATATAATTTGGACATTGCTTGAATCCGTGGCATTGGGACACACACATTTTCTAATATTGCCCATAATTTATGTCTAGGTACTGAGTCAAAAGCTGTCTGGAGGTCAGTATAATCAGTGTAAAGGCGGATTCTCCTGAGATTAACGTATTTATCTAAAAGCATGACCAGTCTAAATGAGTGTGAGTGATACGATGCAGTTATCCTTTTACCATTGTTCTAAATTTGAAGTGAATGATCTTGCACCTAATTTTTGAAAGTGAGTACAGTAGGCATTGGGGTCTGGAGATGGTAGATTCATTACAATCACTTTTTTAAATATATGGGGATGATGATTGTACCCAGCCAACTTCTTTTTTTGTGCTCAGATCGTTACAAATCTTTGTCAAAAAGTGAGCCGAAATCTCTGGTTCCTCCCTAAATAAATCATTTGGCAGATAATCAGCGCCAGAGGTGTTGTTCTTTTTTGTTTTTGTTTCGGGCAAGCAATATATCTTCTAAGGTAAATAAGATAGTATCTGCTAGGTTTTGGTATCATGCACTAGCAAGTTCAGTGTACTGCATCTTAGCATTGGTCTTGCTTCTGTTATGATCCTTGGCCAAATCCACCTGTCTCTGGTCAGGGCAGAATTTTGTAATTCTTGGCTGGATGGAGCATCATATCGAAAGGTCAATGGATTCTTTGTGTGGTGTTCAGAGGTTCGATGTTTACCATCCATTATATCTTATTGTACTTCATTGGGATATGATCGGAGCGGGGTCTTTCCTACCTGAATTGAATAAAGAATATCAAGGAGATGGTCCTCAGCTTTTTAAAATGGGATGAGCTTCCGGAGTGGTGGTTCTGGTCAGCAAAGTGCTGAAGGATGTAAACCATTCAGAACCCCCTTTAGAAGTAACCTCTATCTTTGGCGCGTATACCGTTCTTTCATTGATGGGAATTTTTTGATGGTTTTTTTAACAAAAATGTTTCGCAGAAGAAACCCATAAAAAAATATAGGGGGTAGGGTGGGAAAGGGCATATAAAGGATTGGAGGTTGGGAATTGTAAAAGAAAAAGCAATAGGGGAGGTGGGGCTTGGGAGCGGGAATCCCCCAAAAATAAAAACATACATTTTTCAATGGGTTTTTTCATTTAACAGTGTTCATTAAAAAATGTCGAAAAAATAGCCTTCAATAAAAAACATAGAACCCTTTGGTGACATCCCTTGTGAGATTACCCTCCAGAAATCCCTCTCATTATGTGTTTGAACTGCTGTTTTTAGGGTTTCCCATTGTTTCTGAAACCAAATTTCTTTTTTTCTGGCTGATATTGTCTTATATTCTAGACATTTAAGTGTTATTTCATCATTGTTTCTTCCCCCACAATGCTTCAATATCAAGAGCAGCTTAGTCTTTGCCCACCTACAATCTTTGTCATACCATTTATTTTTATTTGCATTTCTTATGTGGGTATTTATTTCACATGTCACAGGCCTCTTGACAGTATCAACCAACTTTTAGTAAAAGATTGAATTTCTACTCAGGAATACTGCATTAGCATATTCATTTAAGATGGGCAATAAATTGTCATATACAACTGGCAAGATGGAATCCTTGTCCAGCCTATGACATTTTAAAGATAGCCTGTTTGTTGGCCATTTAAAACAGCCGGGGTAGGATTAGTTCCATCTAATTGCTGAACAAGAGCATAAGTAAGCACCAAGGGATCATGGTCACTCTATAACCTCTTCATTTCTTCCAATGTAATTACTCTATAACAGGACTCCAGATCGATCAAAATATAATCAATGTGAGTTTGAGATCTATTAAACCTACATGTGGGCTTGGCCAGAGTGTCGCCCCCCTAAACGGCCATTACATGCCCTGAGACCTTGTGAATTCATAATATTAGCTAACTTATTTCCAAGAAAGAAATAAAAACTGGCACTGTGGAGCCAGGACAGAAAACTCAGGAATACGCCAAAATCAATCTACAGGAATCTGTTATAATGTAGTTGAAAGGTCAGGTTCAAATTGACAATTACGATCCCCTATCACCATTACCTGATCATCATTACAACTGTTCCTGGAGTCCATTATAGATTTTAAAATAGTATCTAATAGCTCAATTGCACACTGTTTCCCTAAAATAGATGTTCAACAAGTACAATACCCCCTTTCCTTTTGGCTTAACAGTGATACCTAATATATCAAAGAAGGATGGAATCCACATCAATTTACATTTAGCGAGAAGTTTTGAATAAACCCATATAGTCAGCCCCCACTTTCGATGTCCTCTGGGGCCTTTGGAAGCGGGTTGAAAAAATGTTTGATAGCCATGTTTGTGCACTGGTTCTAACTTTCATGTCACCTGGAGACATATAATCTGGGCTTCAGTAAATTAATATATTTTTTTCAGAATGTGATATGTTACATTAGACAACTTATATACTGTGCCAAACGTTATGTTACTATGCTTTTGAAATATACCAAATCACCACTGTAGTAGTTTCAAAGCGCTGTTGCATGTCGGTGGGGTTTTTGGCCCCCACCTGGGGAAGTCAGTCCTTAATCTGTTTCGGAATTACAAGAGCAAGAGTGAAGTAACAGGGAGGGAATGCAGGGAAGGTGTTTGAAGACACAGTGACAGAGTCAAGCAGGCAAGGGGGGGACATGCATATTATTGTGGATGCTTTTTAGTCCATTATATATGTACTATCTTCTAGAACAAGCATCTGCAGCCTGCGGTTCTCTGCATGTTCACCTTTAACAATGCTGGTTAGGGTTGATGGCAGTTGTAGTACAAAACCTTTGCAGATCAAAAGGTTGCATCCCCATTATAGAGAGATAAGACATAGAAAAGTATATGTTGGGTTAAAATACATACATGGATTCCAAAGCAGTTTTGGAAGAAATATTGGTTAGAGGTCAATTATGTTGGGTGCCTGAGGGTTTGAGAGCATGCGCAAGCAGATAGGCAAGCTTTCAATATGGGCATTTTTTTTTCTATGGTATTGTAGGTAGGTTCTTGAATTGCTATTCTAGGAGTCCCCTAGAGTCGTTGGTATCCTTAAAGATTACATTTGATATTACAAGATCGAACGAGAGAAAGGTAGTGAAGACAATAAATGATCCTGAAGTAAAGAACAAGGAGCTGGATTGGTCATAGGTAGCCGCTTCCCCTGCTCACTCATAAAACACGTAACATCGACAGAAAGTCAAAACTTCTCCTTTGCAAATGGGTTCTTGGAACACTAGAGAATTTGTCCATCTGTCTAATGAGGATGTTCGGGGCCTCAGAAAGTATGATATTCTCTGTTTCCAAGAAACATGGTTACATATTAATCCTATTTGCGAAGGGTTTTAAGTCCTTCTTGAATCCTGCCCTAAAAGGCCTTTTAGGTAAGCTATACTCGGGTTTACTGACTTTGGTGAGAATTGGGAGGGGGCTACAGGTGATTGAGGAAAGAATGTGTAATCCTTTTGTACAATGCTCAATTGGCAACAGAGCAGTTTAATGCCTTGCAAGATACTAGTCATCATAAACGCTTATTGGAATTCTGCAAAATTTGAAGATGTCACCTTTGTTAACTCGATAACATCATTAGTTGATAACTTATATTGAGCTGCAAAATCTGCATATAGTGAAATGTGGTGATTTGAATATAAAATGTTTAGACAAGTGGGGAGAGCCAATTTTGAAAGAAGATCTACAACAAAGGCCTGCAGCATGGATTTGAGAACTGTCAGATCGAAGATTTGTTATGCTAAATGGTCAAATGAAGGGGGATGTTCCGGGCAGACCCACCTGGATCCAGGGGGATCAAAACATTTTTTGAATTATTGTTTAATTTCTTTGATTATGATTGTTGCCCGGGATCGGGCCTAAATAAGGACACACAGCCAGATGGATGGATTGCTACCTTTCTTTATTACGTTCCAACAGTAATTGGCGCAAACAGGGCCTTCCCCGAACTCCCCCCAACTGCGCGTCACTAGTCCCGTCCCTTAGCGGGCGGGGCCACCTCTTAAAGGTATGGCAGCTGGTAACACCACCCCTGGACAAATGTCCAAACGTCAGGCTAACATTCTTCGACCAGTCGTGCTGGCCTCTTAATCACCCGCTGTGGCCTCTCATGTCGGGCCTCTGCTTCTTCTCCAATTGGGGCGTCTTCGCTGTGTTCCGATCTGCCGACAGCTCCCCCAGGTGGGATCCACAGGTCATCCTGTGGTTCCCGTGGTACCGGGCTGCAGGCCCTCGGTGGAGACTCACTCACTTCTCTTCTGAGGTAGTGTTTGAATTGTCGACAGTTCCTCGTGACGGCCTTGTCGTGGTCGTGGGCTGTCACCATTGTTCCATTCACAGCTGTGACTCTCATGGAGCTCGGAGCGAAACTTGGGTCTGTCTTTCTGATTATGGGCTGTTGTACTAGAACTTCATCCCCAATCTGAAAGTCTTTCGGCGTTGCCTTGCGCCTTGTGTCAGTGTCCTGCTTCGCCCTTTCTTTCGCTTCAGCGTCTCTTTGAGCTACTTCGGCGTCCGTGTTCTCTGTGGCCGATGGGTTTCGTAAGATGCGGGTATGCACTTCGTACCGGACCATGAGTTCTGCCAGAGTTTTGCTCATGGCCTCGTGGGGTGTATTTTGATAGTCTCTGAGGAGCCGGCGCAGTGCTTGATGTGGGTTAACTGCCTCAATGCGGGCTCTCTGGATCGTCTTCTTTATTGACGCCATGAATAGTTCCGCCATTCCATTTGCTTGTGAGTGTTGAGGTGTAATTTTCATGTGCTTGAACCCTAGGTGTCTTGCCAGCGCTGCAAACTCATATCCGTTGAAGGGTGGTCCATTTTAGGACTTGATAACCCTGGGAATGCCCCATTCACTGAGTACTTCGTCTTGTACTGCGGCTACCTGGGGAAAAGATGTAGGGGCTGATTGCTTGACGATGGGAAATCGTGAGTATTCATCAATCAAGAGGAGGAAATAGTCACCTGATTCCATGGGTCTGTAAATGTCCACGGCCACTCTTTCCCAGGGGTGGTCTGGTATTTGTGTGTGTTGTAGAGGAGCGTGAGGTTCGGCTGGCGACGTGCACTGGCAGGCATGACAGTTCTTTATCCATTCGTCTACTGCCGAGTCCAGGAATGGGAACCAGATGTGGCATTGCAGTTGTTTTTTTGTGTTTTCTGCCCCCCGGTGTCCTTCGTGTGCAGTGCGGACACCATCTGCTCTCAGGGTGGCTGGGATGACGATGCAGCAGCCGCTGAGTAATATGTTGTGGTCTTTGACGGCCAGCTCGTTATGTACTCTGGCTAGTCTTTGATTTCTTCTTTACACATCCCCGGGTGAGCGAACATTGCTCATCGGTGGTCCCTCCACTTGGTGGTCGAGGTGAGGCTGATGGCGAGTGAGGTTGTGGGATCCGCTGCTGAGGCCGCAGCGACCATCTCCATCGATAGTGCTGGTGGTAGTGAGTTTGCTACTACGTAGTTGACGTAAGCGACATCACCACTTCGGGTCAGTGGGGCCCCCATTGGATGTCGCGACAGGTAGTCGGCAGGGTTTAGGTCGCCTCCGGTAGCTGTATGATGTCGTAATCATATTCTTGACGGCGGATGCCCCATTGCTCTATTCTCGGAGGCATCTTAGTATGTGGATTGCCGAATAGTGAGAGCAGTGCCTGGTGGTCCGTTATCAAGGTGACTTTTTTCCAATTAGGAAGTTGTGAAAATGTTCACAGGCCCAGACTGCGGCCAGGCTTTCCTTTTCGGCCTGCGAGTAGGCCGCTTCTCGGGTGGACAGTGCTCTGCTTGCGTATGCTACAACGTGTCTGGGGTTGACGTCTGCGCCACTCGTCTGTGCTAGAATGGCTCGCAGGCCAACTGGACTGGTGTCCACTATCACTTCCGTGTGGCAGGTCGGGTTGAAATAAGCTAGACGGTGGGCTTCCATGAGAGCTTGTTTGATAGCATTGAACACACATTGGCACGCTGGGGACCAGTCAAATGTTGCTTCTTTCTGTAGGAGTTTCCTGAGTGGTTCTGTGAGCGAGGCATAATGCGGTATGTACCTGGCGCAGCATCCTGCCATGCCTAGGAAAGAGCAGACGTCAGCTGCCTGTTGCACTCCTTTCAGCTTTGTAATGAGATCTACTTTCTCAGGGTCAGGCATCATCCCCTCGCTCGAGAAGATGTGGCCGAACAATTTGAGCTTTGACTTGCTGAACCGGCATTTTTCAATGTTAAGCGTGAAGCCAGCGGCTTGTACTGCCTCGCAAGTGGCAAGGAGGGCGGCTTCATGGGCTTCCTTCGACGAGCCAAAGATGAGGATATCGTTGCTGTAGTTTAAGGCTCCCCGGATTGGTCTGATGATCTGTCGCACAGCCTCCTGAAAGATTTTGGCGGCGGATGAGATGCCAAAGTTTAGTCTCCAGTACCTGAACAGCCCGTCATGTGTCGCAAAGGTTGTTATTCCTCTGGAGTCAGGGTGCAACTCCAGTTGGTGATATCCCTGGATTAGATCAAGTTTTGAGAACATGCAAGCGTTGTTCAGTTGTACAATCATGTCCTCGATGCATGGGCCTGGGTGTCTTTCGCGTTGGATGGCGGTGTTAGCCACTCTCATGTTGACGCATAGGCGTAGTCTGCCCCCATCCTTGGGTACCATGACTAGGGGGGAGATCCATGGTGTTGCTCCTGTTGCAAGCTCGATAATGCCATCAGAGAGTAGTTGTTCAAACTCTCTGGAGACCGCCTCCTGGAGGTGGAATCCAACCCTCCTTGGGTGTTGCTGTACGGGTCTCACTGTGGGGTCTATGTGTAATTGGATTGGGGGACCTTTGAGTTTTCCCAGGCCAGTGCACAAATTCGGGAATTTTTGCACAATCTCTGCTTTGGTAATGAGGTTTTGGGATTGTCCCTAGAGGATCGTCCCGATCCTGCTCCTTTGAATCCTGTTGGAGCGTGGTTGAGGTGATGGTGTCTCCTACTCCCACGCGGATATCGATCAGGCCCAGGCGTGAGGCGGTGTAGTAACTGAGGAGGCACCGCCCTTTTTTTAGGGATCGTATAACGTGGATGGTGGTGTCTACTTGTCGTCCATTTAAATGAAGGCGGCGCGTAAACTTTCCGCCCCCATCCTTGGGTACCATGACTAGGGGGGAGACCCATGGTGTTGGTCCTGTTGCAGGCTCGATAATGCCATCAGAGAGTAGTTGTTCAAGCTCTCTGGAGACCGCCTCCTGGAGGTGTAATCCAACCCTCCTTGGGTGTTGCTGTACGGGTCTCACTGTGGGGTCTATGTGTAATTTGATTGGGGGACCTTTGAGTTTTCCTAGGCCAGTGCACAAATTCGGGAATATTTGCACAATCTCCCCTTTGGTAATGAGGTTTTGGGATTGTCCATAGAGGATCGTCCCGATCCTGCTCCTTTGAATCCTGTTGGATCGTGGTTGAGGTGATGGTGTCTCCTGCTCCCACGCGGATATCGATCAGGCCCAGGCGTGAGGCGGTGTAGCAACTGAGGAGGCACAGCCCTTTTTTTAGGAATCGTATAACGTGGATGGTGGTGTCTACTTGTCGTCCATTTAAATGAAGGCGGCGCGTAAACTGTCCGATAGTCTGTAGAGGTGTGGCTGCCCACCGCTGGAAAATTCGGGATTGTGATGGTTCGAGTGCCGGTGGATTTGGGATTCTCAAGTATTCCTGCTCACCCATGATGTTCACAGTGGCGCCCGAGTCCACCATGAAGTGAAACAGACTGTTTCCCATTTTGATTGGTATTTTTGGGGCTTCTCTGGCTTCTTCACTGTCGAGGACGAGGTTGACGTACTCGTCTTGGTTATGCGGGTCATAGTACATGGTGTTTGTAGTTGTTGTGGGGTCGTGGTAATAAACATCCTCTCCGGTGGGTTGTTGTATTCATCCGTGAGGTATTGTTGTTGTTCTGTGTAGTCCTGTGTTTGTGGGTATTCATAACTCTGATATTCGTTGACGGCTCTCACGTATCGCCATTGGTTCGGATGATAGTACCTTTGTTGTCCATACTGGGGAAATGGCAGGCGGAAAGGCATCCTGACGGGAGCTTGGGTTCGTAACGTGGGGAACGGTTTCCCTTCTCGACACACCGATTGGAAATGACCTTCTCTTCTGCAGTTTGTACATCTTTGTGATAGCGCTGGGCAGGACTCTGAGTGTGGAAATGCCATGCCACAGCAGTAACATTGGCCCTCATTCCGAATTAGGACTACACCATGGAGTAAATAGCTCCATGGTTGGCAACCATGGAGCTATTTATTCCATGGAATACCGGCATGGTGAATGGAGTAATTTGCGGTCCATTCCAAGGTTGGATGGACCGGTAATTCCCCATTCACCATAGCCCTTCCCCATCCCCATAGGGCTCATGGCCCCCATAGGGCTCAATGGGAATGGGGAAGGAGGTAATTACGGCACCGTAAATAACGGTGCCGTAATTTACTCCAAGGTCACTTTGCGGTCCCATAATTTACTCCTGCTAAAAGCAGGAGATAAAGAGGGACCCGCAAAGGGAACTCGGAATACGGAGGTAAGGGATTACCGCCATCGGTGCCCTTACAGGCGCCGGTAATCCCTTACCTCCAACCTCGGAATGACCCCCATTGTCTCTGTTGACGTGGTACTTGTAGGTATGGTCCTCTGTCGCCCTGGCGAGGAGGCTGGATAGCTGCTATGAGTTCAGTGGTATCTTGTTTTGGATTGTTGGTACCAGTCATGGACACGGCCTGGGCGTCAACTCTCTCAAAAATGCGAGCAAGTTCGCTGACTTCGGGGATAGTGAGAGGTTTCTTCAACAGCTGATTCTTGAGTGCAGGTGACAGGCAGCCTTCGATGACCCTTAGGCGTATTGCTTCATCTAAAGAGAATGCGTCAAATTGGCAGTGGCCACCTTTTACTCTTAAGCGGGTTATGTATTCGTCCACCGTCTCTTGTGGTTTCGGAGAGCACTGCTTGAAAATATACCTTTCATAGTTGCGATTGGGTTCGATTATAAGTAGTTTGTCAAGGGCTTTGATTAAGGCTGCAAAGTTATTTTGTTCAGCTGCTAGAATGGTTTTAACAATAGTCTTCATCTCCCCGCCCACCAGGTTGTGGAAGATATCCCTTATGTGGGGAGAGTCGCCGTCTCCTGAACCCCTAGCAAAATGCTGAAAGTCTTCCATCCACTCAGTCCACCGCAGACCTTTTGTGGCTTGTGGAATCGTGGTGAATGATGGTGGCATCCGGAACTGGATAGATTTGGCTGCACGGGCTGGCTGGGGCGATGATGGATTGCTCATCCTTGGGAGATGATGTGCCCTTTACAGTGCTGCCTGTTGGCGGTAGGATGTGGGTGCCAGAGATTTGGGTGTGAGGAGGTGCTAATTATTTATTTTTTTCTTGTTTGCGGGGCAACAAAGATGGTGGCGTGACTGGGTGAGTAATTTGGTGCACACTGTGTGCCCGTTGGGTGTGAACACGTGGGCCAATATGTCAAGGCCACGTGGTCCACTATTCCAGGCCTTACCTTCTGGACAATATGTTTTCTTTGGGAGGCGGAGGTTCTCTGGGAGTTGGGTTGGAGGGCGGCGTGTGCTGGGAAGGGGCCGCTCACCGTTGCCTGCGCGTGTGTCTCCTCCTGTCAGATGGAGGCTTTGGGCCTTGTGCGGCGTGGAGGGGCTGGCCGCTCTTCCACCAGGTGGTGCATTGCAGCAACTTCAGCAAAGCCGCGTGGGCGGCGTAGAACGTTGGGCTCTGGAGCAGGAGTGAGCGGAGCGCCGTCGCGCTGGAGGACACTGGCTGTGTCTGGAGGAGAAGGCCTGGCAGACTGCTAGGAAGCTGGAATGCAAGCGCGGCGGGATCGCCGGCTGCGTCGGGAGGAGGAGGCCTGGCGGAATAGACTACAAATCAATCTGAAAGAAGTGAGATCTAATTACATCTAAATACCGAAAGCATTTGGCTGAGGGTCGACTCGGTCTTGAATATATTTATTAAATGAATTATGAGAGTGTGTTGGTAGAATTTGGGGGAAAACACTGAATTGGAAATAAGGTAGAATATAAAAAACTCCATGAATACAACAAGGAGGTGGTTGAGACTAAGAGAACATTTTGAGCTGATTTGCGAAAATTGAATAGATTAAATGACAATGAAAGAGTGATGCTTAGGAAAAATAGGAGGCAACAGTATAAAAACTGGTTATATCCACAAAAGCCTTAAGAATACAACTAGATGCCGGGCAAATGTTAAAAGCAGTCTGTAAAACTAATGAATGCGACCTATGGGCACTGTCGAATAATGAGGATGTTTTCCAAGCGGTGTCTCTCACTAGTGTAGTTTCGGAAAAGAGCTGGACTACCTATTCCAGTATTTAAAAAAGAAAACAGGGAGGATCTGAGAAATGACCACCCAATCGGTCTCTTAGATATTTTTGGGAAGATCTTTGCCTCTATACTACTGCTCCATTTATGCTCTCAGGCAGCTAAATCAGGGCGGCTGGACCCTGGGCAAGCAGGATTTGTCAAGTGAGTGGGCACAAACCTCAGGCTCTTCCTCCTAAATATTTTAAAACTTGACACTATTAGGTCAAGTTCTAAGATATATATAGCCTTTATTGCCCTGGAGCAGGCTTTTGATAGCGTTAGTAGGGAGTGGTTGTGGGGAAAGCTCCACTCCTGGAAATGCCCAATAGATTTCCTTGAAGCTATAAAATCATTGTATACTTCAACCACAATTCAGTTCAGACTTTCAGTAGAAGATCTCTTTTCTAAAAAGATCCAAGCCTTTTGTGGTTTGGAGCAGGGATGTCCCTTGGCCCGGCACTTTTTAATCTGTATTTTTCAGATATGGGGAGGGGCAAAAGGATGTTAAAGAATTTGTGCCTAAAATCTATGATGTATTGATTCCCTGGGTTTTATATGCCGATGTCCTGGTCATAATTGACCAGACTCGATAGGTCTTCAACAGAGATTGAATAACCTCGAGATGTATATGAAAGAGAACGACATGAGAATAAATACTAAAACAACTAAAATAATGATCCTGACTAACCCCCAGGGTAAACAAAAAACAAAATGTACATGGTATATGGGGAGTCAACAATCTGATCAGGTTGTTTCTTTCATTTACTTGGGCACTCCTATCAGCTGCATTATATGTGATAATGGGTGGATCTTATGGGTGAAGTCTAAATGCTAGATGCTATCATCTCAAGCACTCATTCTCCATAAAATATTTGGTAAGTTTTCAATATTGCCGACTATAGTTTTTTATAAACAAAAGGTGATTTCCATCCTAACATATGGAGTAAAAGTGGCTCTTAATTTCCCATGGCAAGTTTTGGGAGTACATCAAGGGCACTGTTTGGAAAAGGGTTCCAAACTTGCCCAAGAGTACTCATGTGTCTCTTATTAGATATCAACTAGGTCTTCAATCTCTCCAGTCTATTATTTTATGGAAATCTTTGACCCTCTTTTGTAAATGTACTATACAAGAAAATGTACCTCCTTATGACAACTTGAGCGATGGCTGTGGAAGTGGAAAGGAATGGCTTTTAGATTCCTGGAAAAAAGATGTTCAAAATGGCTAACCCATTTAGACCTGTCGTTAGAAACATTGTGGCGGACTGCAGGAAAGGTATACAAAAAATATTGATGCAGGATTGGATTAATACTCAAGACAAACGAGGAACATATAGCTTGTCTTTAAACATAAAACATGAAAGAATAGCGATTAATCAGCTACCTAAATATTTAGTTAAGTTCCTGTGTCCTCGGCTGCAAGCTATCTTAATGCATCTATTCTTGTATTTGCTCCCTACGAGAGAGGTTCCTAGTGTACGGAGGCAGATCTTAAGGGAAGAGTCTCATTGTAGATTATGCGGAAAGAAAGAGTTAATTGAATCTACAAAACACTTACTTGTAGAATGTGAGTCTCTAATAGTGATAAGAAGTACATTTTTAGCGCATGTATGCAAAAGAATGGTGTCAATGATGGGAGAGTATTAGTGGATTAGGTTTCTATCTGGGGAGAATCTCTCCACTACCATTGCTGTGACAAAGTGTTTAGATGAAATTTTACTAGTAACCGAGATTTAATTTTTCTTTTATTGGTTTGTATTATATTTGCGTTGAATTTGGTAAATGACAAGTATGTAAGTTCGTATATGATTTTTAATAATGGATTGTATGAAAGGTTTAAATTAAAAAAATTCTAGGAGTGCCAAGCCGACTGCATAAGGTCGCCCAGTCCAAGATTAGGACACGTGAAAAGGTGAAAGTTGCTGGTAACGAAAGTCAAGATATTATGCTGGGGGGAAATAAAATAAAATATGACAATCCCCTGCACCTAGATTTTAAGGTTAACAGCATAATACAAGCCTAGAACTTAAAAAGAGGGGGAAATCGTTTGATATTCTGGTAATATATTATCTGAAAGTGCAGTTGGAGCTGTACAACTCAGGGCATGCTGCAAGGAGGTGCAGTAAACTGTGTGTGGTAACTGGTTTTTACCATAAGGCATGACACGCGTTGTTGCTTGTACAGCACATTATGTCACAGTATGGCTACCACACAGGACTGAGGAGCAGGGAGAGAATGTTTTAGGTGGCAATCCACCAACGTGAACAGCAGTGCTCCACTCCAGTGCACAAGACTACCTAGGGTCATGTAAAAGCTTCTGGATAAGTTTGCTCATTCAAGGTATTACAGAAGATTGGGAATCCACATTAGTACTGTCGTATCCATCAGAAAGAATATTTTTCAAGGTAAGTAACTTGCTCTTTTCGTCATGTTTAATTTCACTATATTCACATGTGTCCTGTCACTTTTATGCAATTTTCTCATATTGTTGGTGCCAACATATTTATCACACTTGAGCTGAGTACATGAATGGGTACAATGTGATTTGAGAATTGTTCACATCAGCAGAGATCTGAATTCGAAAATGGTGTGAGCCCTTCTAAGGTTTGACAATTCCCTTAATGTATTAAAAAACGAGGTTCAAAAATGTTTCTGGAATTGTAACAGATATTCATCTTTTCATTGAAAGATACCCCTGCGCATGATGACGTCTACTGTCATGGGGAACGTCATTTGATGCCTTCCTTGCTGCCTATGAAAGCTAGACAGTAGGAGGGGAAACTGCTTATATCAGAATGGCTATTCCTAGTAAGTGCCGTAACTTTAACATCCACAGGGCCCCTTTAACCCTCTAGGAAATGCCTTACATATAACTTGTGGCAAAGAAGTATGTGTGAAGGCATTTATGAGACTATGTTGGTATGGTTAAATAATGTTTCAGCATAATGTAATTCCACAACATTTGTAATTACTAAAGTTGCTGCATGAAAACATTTTTTGCTTTTAGGTTTACCAGACTAGACAAATTTCAGTGTGCTGTTATGGAAGAGCTTGAACATTTTGAAAAAGATTCACAGTCTTTGAAGCATCTGGAAAAAGAATTTACGGTAGGCTTCTTCCAATTAAATATTTTAAGTTATCCGTTCAGTAAAACATTTGACTTTCTCTATACTATTCTCATTGGACTGCAGGTTTTGACTCATTTCTAGTTATGTGTATTTGTTACTGGTTTGTCTTGAGGATTAAGGGCCCATTAGAGTTTGGAGGTATTAGCAATTCTTATACCCCCCAAAGGGAATTACATTTACCATATGTGTAAAATGTGTAATCTCCACTTGATCATGAGCATTTGTTAGTCTCCACTCTGACGTTCCATTGGACCACTGCTCAATAATACTACAAATCTTTTGGCAGCAATATAACCAAGCAAATGTGATTTCACGGTGTGTGTTTTTACTAACTAACTCATGACGAAGAGGACTGACGAAACAGGAGGTAGTAGTGCTTTCGTAATTGTCTGCACAGATTTCAATCAGATGAATTTCCTTCTCATGAAATCTAGAAACACCTGACAACAGGGCAAATATTAATTCTATGAATTGTGCATGTTAATGCCATTCCCAGAACAAGCACCATATAAATACAGTTATTCAGGTTGTTCAGTACTGCAGCCAAGGCCATGTTTTTTGTCTCCTTTTTCTTCTAAATGGAAGAGAGGTACGGCACAGTGCTCCTATTTTTCTGCCGTGGAAGAGGAGTGTGGGATATCTTCCCACTTCCTGGAAAATAAAGCAAACCAGGCATATGAAATGAATATCTGGGCATGTTTTGCAATACTTGGTATATGATATGAGTACAGTACCTGTGCTAGACAGTCATAATATTGACCGACACAGAATGCACCCTTTTCCCAGGTGCGAGACATGTTGTTTTGTTAATGAAATCTACTTGATATATTTATTTTTCCCCCATCACTGATATCCCTAAATAGAAAGTATCTGAACATCTTCACCCTCTCCATGGTGTTGCGATAGACAAAAACAGTACTGCCTATGCACAACTTTTGGCCGAGCCAAGTGAAAGATGATGTATGGGAATGTGTTAAAGCTAATTTGCGCTTCTGCAGGCTTCGATTGGCAAGTAGATACGACATGGCCCCTTCGAATGGCGAAGAGTCATGAGATCTGACTTTGAATACCACATCTGCCAACCCATTTTTGGAATTGGCCTTGTATTTTCTATTTAGAGCTACAGAATTAAAATAAAGAGACTGGTATCATAAGCAATGTAGTATGCAGCTAATCTTGGAGCTTGGATGACCATGAGGAAAAGTCGAGAAATGGCTAACAATTCCTAGTCAACGTTAATCTGAATGAATCTGGTATATCTGGCTGCCTTAGAAATCTCACCACATTTTACTGCAGTGTTTTCTTTAGGGGGGCCAGCCCCCCGTCCACTACCCCATGCAACCCATTTTGTATCCCATTATACCAACCACAAACATGGTGGCAATCCATGAGGGCACTTTGGGCACATGGTGGCTTTCCATGAGGTGTCTGGTACGGCGGCGGAGTGACGCAATGTATGTAATGCCGATGTCAAGTTCGGAGTTGAGGAGTGGCGCTGCTGAGTCAAGATGGAGTGGACAATCAACATCAATCCGCACTACTCCCCCTTTCGAAAAGGTTTCCGAGCGGGGACTTTAACACCATCTTGGAAATTACCTTTGATAGATCAGGCTCCAGACCTTGCCAACTCTCCAAGGCAGCCAATACTATCATAGAAATCCAGGCCCAGTTTAAAATACCTCATGCATGGCGGTTGACTCACCCTAACTCCCAAACATTCTCCTTTTACTCCTCGGTGCATGACTCCCATTCACAGATAGATAAATGGCTTATCTCGGACAGACTAGTCGGAACCATCACGCATTTGTCTATCCTGCCCAGAACATTCTCCGACCACTCCCCGGTGACGCTCTCCCTGAGTTGGACCACTGATAACCCGGGGGTCCGCTCTTGGAGGCTGAAACCGCACTCCCTATTAGACATAGCCTTTGAGACCGAACTGGGAACCAGCATCGATGACTTTTTCACACTAAACACTGGCTCTGTCACAACAAAAGCCACCCTTTGGGAGACATTCAAGGTCTATCTTAGGGGCATCACAATTTCCAAGGAAGCATGGATTTTCAGAGCAATCCGGAGAGACATCTCTGGAAGTGAAGCTCGCCTTGCCTTCCTTGAGACACAATGGCCCTCATTCCAACTTTGGAGGTAACCACGCCGCTATTTGCGTCATGGCTGCCTCCAAAATCGTTACGACTCCGGATTACCGGTCCATTCCGAGGTTGGAGGGACCAGTAATTCCACATTCACCAGGGCCATTCCCCATTCCCATTTGAGCCCCCATAGGGCTCAATGGGAAGGCGGCAATAACGGTACCGCAAATTGCGGTACCGTTATTGACCCCGGTGTCCCTTTGCGGGTCCCGTCCTTAACGCCTGCTAAAAGCAGGAACTCGTAGTAGGGCGCAAAGGGACTACCGGCACCGGTGTCATTATCGGTGCCCGGTATCCCTTTGCGCCCTACTTGTAATGAGGCCCAATATGCTTCCTCTCAATCATGCCCCATTCTTACCAATATAGGCACGGAATTAGATGCATTCCGCACCCACGCGGAGCGAGAGCGGAAGTTCCTCGATGACCCCTAGTCAGCTCGCAGGTCTGGAGAGGGCGAGCGTCCAAGCCTCGTCCTCGCCAGATTGCTTCGACATGAGAATGGAACAACACATATTCCGGCTATTGAGAGGACAGAGGGCACTTTGGCTCTTTCATCACAAGATATCAACATTGAATTCCACTCCTACTATGAAACACTGTATTCCAATGTAGACGCAGTCTCCTCTGCTGACATTGACACTTTTTTGGACAGCCTCCCGCTCTTTATCCTCTCCACAGCGACTAGGGAAGCCTTGGATACCCCTATCACACCTGAAGAAATATCCAAGGCTATAGATTTGTTGGCCTCCGGGAAGGCCCCGGATCCGACGGAATTCCCGTTGAATTTTACAAACATTACAAGACCCGCCTGGTTCCCCAATTGTCCACCCTTTGGGTGGAAGCCTGTGAAACGGGCATCCTCCCCCCCTCTCTTCAAGAGGCCATAATCTCGGTCTTACTTAAACCGGGCAAGCCTTCCATACTATGTGGATCATACTGCCCCCTATCTCTTATTAATTGCGATTTCAAAATGTACGCTAAGTTGCTAGCCCAGAGATTAGTTCCCTACATGGCATACATTATTCATCCTGACCAATCCGATTTCATCCTGAGGCGCTCCACTGCTCTTAACATACGCCGACTGTTCAATATACTTTCCCGAGTCGACCCAAGTATACAAGCAGTTGCAGCTACCCTTGATGTGCAGAAAGCCTTCGACTCTGTTTCTTGGAAATATCTGTGGTGGGTTCTTGAGAAGTGCAACTTCAGCCCTCGTTTCAACTCCTGGGTTAAACTCCTGTATTCCTCTCCTGTTGCAAGGGTTCGCACCGAAGACCGTTGCTCACCCAAATTCCCAATAGCCAGAGGCACGAGGCAGGCGTGCCCTTTCTCGCCATTAATTTTTGCGCTAGTGATGGAACCCTTGGCCGACAGGATACGCCAACAACATGCACACAGAGGCATTAGATTGGCAGGTCTGCCCGAGGTCATCTCCCTTTACGCAGATGACGCTGTCCTCTTTATCTGCTCACCAGAACATAATCTGGCCCCAATACTGGAAGACATTGTATGCTTTAGTCAACTTTCGGGGCTCCAAGTAAATTGCTCTAAATCTATACTGTTCCCGCTGACAGAGGCCACCACACCTCTCTTAAACCACCTGGGATTTGCGTGGGCACAGTCTGAGATTACCTATCTCGGAGTGGTGATTACACATCAATAGAACTCCCTGTATGGGGCCAATTTCGGGAACTACCTTTTTTTTTTTTTTTACTTTTTTTTACATTTATTTAAAATTTTGTTTTTGATGCATACGCATCTTTACAAAATATTGGTGCAGTTCTTATGCACTTCTGCAATTTACATCATTATATAAAAAGTTTCATAATTCCAATGTTAAAAGAACAAGTGAATACAATTACTGTCCTTGCATCATATAGAGACAATGAATAAAAGGTGTCTCTATTTCTAGCATGATACATACATTAATAAAAAGAAAATATAAACCATACACATCAAAGCAATATATAATTACATGATTCGCTAACATGATAAATTATAGCATATAAATTCAAAATGCAAAACAAGTGTATAGATGCATAAACTTTAGGTCACGATATACAAATTTAGAGCTGATTCAATAATTTTCACTAAGCGAACAGTCGCAAAAATGATGGAATTACAGGATCCCCACATGCAACGAGACCATATTAATTCTCTTCCAACTTCTGAGTGTGTGAGAGTAAAGGACTTGAGATTTAACATTCTATCTGTTTCAAAAAAAGGACATGTAAGAAAGAGATGTTTTAAAGTTTCTAAAGCATTAGTATTTTTACAGAATCTACATGAATTGTCTTGGGCATTATTAGCATTTTTAACCCAGTGTTTTGTTCTTACTTTTGTGTGTAATAGGTCTAAGCGAAAGCGCAAATAATGCATCCGAGTTTCAGCACTTGGGCATAACAAAAGGTATTGTAAACGCGGAGATTGTTTGTGTCTAAAGGATGCGTATTCTGAAAATGATGAGTAGGGTGAGATTTGATCACACGTAGCTGCCCAGTCATTCCAAAATAAGCGTTTGTGTGCAGTGGTTAATTTATACTCTAACTCGTGAGGGGAGACATTTATTCCAGATAAGATAGAGAATATACGCTTTTGAAAGTTTCTTATCGACCCCGGATATAGGGTTTGTAACATGATGTAAAGGTCTTCATAAAAGGAATTTTCAATCGGAAAGTTCATCTTTGCAAAGATTTTGAGAATGCGCCAATTGTGACGCGCTGCCAACGAGTTTAAGCCTAGTTCGTGACAGAGGATGGCATTTGGAAGATATGTAGGTAGTCCTAAAGTTGTTTTCCATAATTTAGCCTGAAGTTTGTTTAAGAAAGTGGATAGGTCTAAAAGACAGAGATCAAGACCATATAAAATGATTGATTCCACTTTCTTTGAGTAAAATTCAAACAGTGGTACTAAAGAAAACATGCAATATTGTCGAAAAATGATTTTCATTTGGTTTTGTAAGGGTATAATTCTTTCGCTCAGTGTTTTGTGCCAAAAAGTAGCAGAGGAGTTATTAGCAAGATTGTATCCCAAGAATGTAATTTGTGTAACAATTTGAAGATAGTTTAAATTGATATGCCAACTAAATTTCCGCACCTTTTTTTTGGAAGATAAAACTAGAATGTTAGATTTTGAGAAATTTATCGTAAGGTTGTTTAATACACAGAAACGATTGAAGATTTCAATGCAGAATGCGTGCTATCAAATAGGAGCACATTATCAGCATATGCTAACCATGAAAGTTTGAGTTTGCCAAGCCAAACCGCGTTAATTTGTGAAGAATCCAAGAGATCTTCAATGTCCGACAGATAAAGGTTAAATAGTACTGCTGCGAGGTTACAACCTTGTTTCACGCCGATTGCTGTCGGAATGGCTTCAGTCAGGAGCCCACTATTAGAAATACGGACTCTGAAAGAAGTATGGTAATGCAACAATGCGATAAGTGCAACTAATGATGTCGGAAAATTTAGTTTTAGCATCTTTTCCCAAAGTTTGCTGCGAATGACGCAGACAAATGCGGACGAAAGATCCAGTGAGGCAATGAAAACAGGTCCGCTAACGGAGCTATGTGCTCCCACTGTAAGATGTGCTAGAATGGTTGCATTTAGTTGGGTTCCCATGTTTTTTCTAAAGCCAGTCTGTGCTTTGTTTAATATGCGTTTTTCCACAATGTGTTTTTCAACATCTTTCAGGAGAAGAAGTGCAAAAACTTTGGCTGCAACATTGATTAATGCAATGGGCCTAAAGTTTAATAGATTATTTAGGGACCCTTTCTTATGCAGAGGGATGATAATAGAAGATGTCCAAGAGCCAGGAAGACTTTTTGAAACGAAAATAGATTGATAGATCGTCAAAAGTAAAGTGGCCCATAAAAGGGGGTCGTCCTTGATGACACACGGCGGGAGGCCATCAGGGCCTCCGCATTTTGAGGTTTTTAATTTAGATAAAGATATAGCACAGAGGACATCTTCTGTGGACCAAGGACAGATCGAAGGGATCTGTAAAGCTAAGGCCATAATATCAACCTCTTTAAAACTTTCGGGTAGGAGATATTTTTGTTTGAAAAAAGCAGCCCAAGAAATGCCATCCACGGCAGATTCAAAAGAGGGCTGAATGCAATTTTTCGCTCCCCTAAGAATCTTCCATATATCACGGATATTGGGATTGCAAATTAACCTCACCAAGTTTTGATTCCCAGTTAATTGAAATGAAAAACGTGCTGCCTTTATTTTATTTTTATGGTTCCTTAAGAGACATTTTTTTGTAACCATATAGCTAGTACCATCCATGGAGGCAAATTGTTTTTTCAGGATTCTTAATGCACTATTTCTTTCATGCTTTAGTTTGCCTAATATATTTGCTAGAAGACATTCAGCGCGACATGCATTTTGTTGTTTTATCGATGAATTAGCTATGGCAGTTAGATGCAGTTTTATCATCTGAAGATTCCAGGATAAGATAGTCTGAGAATTCCTAGCTTCATGTTTGGAGAAGGGCCACCAATCACGATTTACAAGAAAGGTTATTTGGTGGCAGGTTGAAGTATTCCACCTAATTGATAGAAGCTGGCGATCGCTATGAACTAGGGCTAGTATTTGTGATCTAGCAAAAGACGCTAATTCCACAAACATGGTGCTTGACAATATAGCATGGTCTCCATATGAGGGGAAATTCACGCTAATTGGAGAAATAAGTCCTGAAAGATGTTTTGAGACCACAATGTAGTCAATGGAGGAGCGGAGGTTACCCCGCTGCCAAGTAAAGAAGGATGTATGACAATGTGGTTGAGTCACAACGAGATCCCAATGTGACAAGAACTGAACCCATTTTTTACCATTTGCACAGGCAATCTTAAAATGTTTAGATGGTATGTTGTGCAAAGAAAAGGCTAAAGGTGCATATAGAAATGCATTGAAATCACCACAAATGATGACCATAATGTCAGGGTACATGCAAATAGCGTCCAACAACAAATCATTCAAGATGTAAAGAGCATTGTCTATGCAAAGAGAACTAGGATTCCAGTATAAGGAAATTAGCATGACCCTTTTCTTTTCCGATAGATTGATGTCAACAATAAGGGCTAAACACAGTTGGTTAGAAATCGTATGGATTATTGTAAATAGAAGATTATTGTTAAGTAAAAGAGTAATTCCGCCACTTGGACGAACAACTGAGGGAAGAGAAGCAGCATTGTGGACAGCAGTAAACCCATCAAATTGAAAATCATAACAATGCATAGTTTCTTGTCAAAAGAAAAGTGAAGGCAAGTCATCAAAACTCTTATTGTTGTACCATGTTAGCAAATTATTAAAACCACAACAGTTCCAGGATTGAATAAGGAATTGTTTACATTATGACTTCGAATTAGAACTGGAATTAGAGGACACAGCTTGACCAGGTGATGATGCTGAGGGTAAAATCCCTAGCAGACCATTTAGGGCAGATGTAAGAAGAGCTAGGTTGGAGAGAATTTTTTCATTGTCCGAGGGATTAGATGAGGCATTGTCAGCTGTAGAGTTAATTTGAGGTAACAATGGGGGTTTCAATTCTAAGAATTGCATCGCCTTCTCCAATGATGGGAACGCTTGCACTTCAGATCAGTTTTATGTTCCCAAATTACTTTCGCAATGATAGGTGACAAGGCTTTGCACAACATCCTGTTGTTATTCAACAAAGGGAGCTTTATCCATTCCACATCTTGTGAGATTAAATTACACAAGGCAGGAATTTTATAAAGCGTATTCATCAAAAATGAACGATTAATAGGCACTAGTTCATTTATTTGTGGGTGGCTGGACCATCCAATTAAGGTTTGCGTTTCTTCAGGAATGTCATTGAAAGAACAAAGCTCCCTATTGATTATACATGAGGTGGAAGGGGAATGAATGAGAGGCTGCTGTGCATCCGCATTCTTTGGTTCAACGTGAATGGGACTAGCCATCACTGCTACTGAAACTGGAGAGGTAGTAGATTCCAGAGAAGGAGAGGAGTTTAACTTCAACTCAGCCTTGGGAGGAATGGACATTTGTGAAGCTATGAATGGGGCTGATGCATGAGGAGCAGAATTCTGCAGGCGTGGAGTATTCGATACATGTAAGGCTACAGGTGGTACAGATTGATGAATCAATGCCTGCACAATCAAAGGCTCTGGGGCAGACGATGTGGTACTTACTTTTATGGAGTTACGTATATTGCAACTGCTAGTTGTTTTTTTGTTCTCCACTGAGGGAAAAAATGAGTTGAGATTTGCTTGAGACATAGAAATACAGGGAGCAAGGCCTTCAGCACATGGAGATATTACTGGTTCCTTTTCATTATTGGTTACAGACTCAGCAATCGGTTTGAGAGAGGGAGCCGAAGCAACTTTTTTTGCTCCTTTTTGCAATTTTTTGGATGATTTCAATTGAAGTGCACATAAACTCTCTTCGTTTAATTGACTGACATTGAGCTGAAGGTCTTCGTTACCCAAAGAAGAAGAGTTAAGTGTGTCATCACTGTTGACTTGATTGCCGTTGAGTTTTGTGCAGGAACAGTGGCCTTATTAATAGTGACCATAGGGGCTTTATTTGCCTTGGATTTGTTTCTGCGTTTTAGTGCTCTTTGATAGGATTTTTTCATTCTACGAGAGGCATGATACAAGTTTGGCGAAGTCTCAATGACTTCTGGCCTCTCCTTAGCATCCTCTTCATCTAGTAAATTAGTAAGAGCTGAGGGACTATTCAGAGAGGTTTCCAGGGGCACATTTAACTGCGCTGGGTTATCAGTTTGAAACAAGTCAACAGAGAATAACTGAGATTTATACAGCAATTGTTCAATTTGCCGAATTCTTTCATGTTGAAGTTGAGCCACTTCTAACAGGTCAATTGGGGAAGCAGTGGCGTCAGGCAATACAAGATTGCTTGGTAGTGTGACAGCATTCGCAAATGAGGTCGGCCTACCCTTTAGGAGAAAGGTCATGTCAGAGGTTTGAGTACTCTGGGAGGATTGGACTGAATTTGGGATTGTAGACTGTAGACTCTTCCTTACAAGCTCAGCACTCCGTTCTGCGCAGTTGTTATGAAAAGTGTGACAGGCTTCCTGGGCAAGCATAAATCCTTCAATTTTGGAGAGTTGCAGAGAGTTATTCATGATTGAATCTTTTTTTTTTAAATATATTTTTATTTTATTTTTTAAGGTCAAACAAACACACTACAACTGTTTCAAAACATAGAAAGCATCATATTTCAACACATTTTCAAACTCCCCAACTCCCCCCTCCCCCTTTAAATTAGAGCCAGTTCTCACATATCATTTACGGGAACATCACTGGGTGGCACACTACCTAGACTGCCATCAACCGGGTCCTTTGTTTCGTTGTCACCCTGGTGAGGATTTGCCAACGAGGCCACCAATTGCCGCCAGGCCAACAAGGGCCCTACTTCTCCTTTTCCCCCCCTGGTGACCGCTTCAAACCAGACTACGGATTCAGCTTCCGCCCATCTCAAGAGGTCTGTCCACCACTACTCCACCCTAGGTCTATGGGCCGCCTTCCAGCCCATGGCGATCCTACGTTTGGCCAAGACATAGGCCAGGTCCTTCATCTTGCTTATGTGTTTCAAATGCCGGGGTCTAGGGAATAGTCCAAGCAAGCATGACCAGGCCGATTCCACATCCAGCACCACCCCCCCGCCAGCCAGTTTCGTCTTGACCTCGTTCCAAAATCTATGCACCTCCAGGCAAGCCCAAAACATGTGTAGCAGTCCCGCGTTCACCTCCTGGGGCATTGCTGTATAGCTGATCTCCCAAACTTTGCAATCTTCCTAGGGGTTAAATAAGCCCTGTGGGTAACATACAACTGAAGCTGTTGGAATCTCGCGTTACGGGACACCTTTTTATGGTACCTCTGGGCCTGTTCCCACTGCCCATCCGTCATGGGTCCTCCCACCTCCTCCTCCCAATCTTGTCTCAATTGGAGCAACTCCTTACCTGCCTTTGCCCGCAGGAGCTCATATATCCTCGATATTTCGTGCCCGCCCTCCGATACATCATACATGGTTTCCAGGGAGGCATCTGGATCCCCCGCGAGCACTGTCCCCGGTCATCTTTCTCTAGTCTTTTTCACCAGCCTGGTGTAGGTTATATATTGGCCACCATGTACTCCCGTCTCTTCCTGCAGCCGCTGAAAGTCCACCGCCTCCCCTTCCTGCCATATGTCCCCGAGGGTGGCTAGGCCTACCAGTTCCCAGTATCTGCGGACCGATTCAAGTAGTTGGGAGTCGCTCCCACACAGAGCTGCCAAAGGGGCCTGCTGGGAGTATGGTTCCGAGTCCCCCCCAATCTTCCATGTCCTGTGCCAGATCTCCCAGCCCAACCTCAGTAACCGCCCCTTGCCCACCAGTTTATCTCTGCCCAACCACACCACTTCCATCAGAAAGTATGGGGCTGTATCTTCGCGCAGGAGCCTGGCTTCCGCCGAATCTTCAGTCGAGAGCCACCTGGCCACGTACTGCAGCTGCCCCGCCAGGTAATAGAGTTCGAAGTTAGGCAGGCCTATCCCCCCCTGTCGCACGGGTTCTGGAGCTTCCACAGAGTCACCCTATTCCTAGAGCTGCCCCACACAAAACCCCTACACACGCTGTGAAGTTTCGCGAATAGGCTTCTGGGTATCATAAACGGGACGTTTGTAAAAAAGTGCAAGAGTCTAGGCAGGACCACCATCTTGAGCAAGGCCGCCCTCCCCATCATGGTCAGGGGCAGTCTGGACCAAAATACCATACTGTTCCTAATCCCCTCTATCGCCTTTTTTCGTGTTGTGCTTGTGTTCTGTCTTGATCTTGTGTTAAATGTTTATTCCCAGATACCTAAATGTTACGGGCTGCCATGGTATTGGCAGAACAGGCAGCTTCTGCACCGGGACCATTCATGATTGAATCTTTAATATCCTTTAGGTGTAAGTGTGTGAGTTCGTGACCTTTATCTAACAAGTTTAATATACGTGTGAGAACGGGGAAGGAATGTAATTCTTGTTCCAACATATGGGAAGAGTTCTCTGCTTGGGGAATAGGCGACAATTGAGGATGCGATGCAAAAGAGTTAGAAAGAGACTCTTGAGGCAGCTGTTTATTGGAACAGTCTAAATTTTGGAGGATCATCTAAAAGAAGTTTCTTAAGAGGGTCAAATTCACTAGTTGGTGAGCTGCCTAGGTTGCTTGGCGCAAAAAAGTCAGTAGTAAGTTTGGACAAAGTAGAGGGATGAGCGAATGTGGGGGAGGTAACAGGTGGAATGGGGTGAAAATGGACCTGTTCACGCAGACCATGAGACGCTGCTGCTGGAGTGGAAGGGCCTAAGGAAAGGCTAATACGTCTTTCCAAAGCAGCAATAATCCCGGGTGCGAGCATCAAAGTATCAGAAATTGGGATGGAAGTTTTGTCTAAAGCCTCAGGGAAAGTATCAAAGTTAGTGTCTAGATCATTGGCCGTTTTGAGTGAAAATGGGAAATCCGCTTTTATTTCTGATACAGAGACAGAGGGGAAAGGTTCTGAGTATGTATCAGTGGGATAATGGGGCATCACAGAGTCATCAGCATTTACTATGGAACTTTCTTGAAGGGGAATTGGGGAAGTGGAAGGCTGCCCTTCCTCTGATGACTGAGATAGCTCCATTTTTGCTTTCAAAGGATTGTTAGATATACGCTTTTTAATAGAGTCTTTCATTCTCTTCCCGTTCCTTAGAATGAGGGAAGAAGTATCCATAGAGGAGAGCACACAAAATGACGTGAGATTATTATAATAAGTCCTCTCAACACATGGAGATTAACATCATGTTTAGACACAATTGTACCTTAGGCAGAATCATGAAGCAGTTGTTGGGATTTACAAGGATGGCAATGCCCTGTGCGCACACCACTGCAAAGAGTCCAGCCACCACGCGCTGCGCACCACGAACAGCAAACAGTCCTTTGCGGTGCGCAGCGCGGGTGCGCTAGGAGTCAGGGCTTATGAGTTGACGCGGGAGGCGTTGCCAAGTACGTAGGCGACGTTAGGGCGGAGCACCTTTGAAAATGATAAAATAAGTATAAATTAGAGAGAGCTCTTACAAAATGATGAAGACAATTCAATAGTTCACTTAGGCACTAATAGTTCATTTAGGCACGAGCACAGTGGCACGAGCACGAGCAAAAGGCAGTCCACCAATCACCTGGATTCAAACAAAACGTGGGTCAGGCAGAATGGTGTTACCGCAGAGGACTTCCTCCAGGAAGAGCTGCAACCCGCCGACAGAGAGTGAAGAGATCCATCCGAGAAATCCAGCATGGAATGGAATGGCGGGTGAAACGATTTCCACAAAGGTAGTAGACCGCAGCACAGCAAACAGTCCTTTGCGGTGCGCAGCGCGGGTGCGCTAGGAGTCAGGGCTTATGAGGTGACGCGGGAGGCGTTGCGAAGTACATAGGCGACATGAGGGCGGAGCACCTGGATTCAAACAAAACGTGGGTCAGGCAGAATGGTGTTACCGCAGAGGACTTCCCCCAGGAAGAGCGGCAACCCGCCGGCAGAGAGCGAAGAGATCCATCCGAGAAATCCAGCATAGAATGGAAAGGCGGGTGAAACGATTTCCACAAAAGGAGTAGACCGCAGCACAGCAAACAGTCCATTTTGGGAACTACCTCGCTACCCTCAGCCGGAAATGCACAGGGTGGGCCAGATTACCGTTCTCGCTGGCGGGCAGCACTGCTCTCCTTAATATAGTGGTACTGCCCCAGCTCCTATACACTTTTCTGAATGTCCCCTTATGGCCCGGATGGGAATTCTTTACAGAACTGACTTGAATCATCAATGCATTCTTATGGCATTCTGGCGCGGTCTGTATGAAACTCGAAACACTGACCACTCCAATGAGGAGGGGCGGACTCAGCGTCCCATACTTCGAGAGGTACTGGACGGCTGCTCAAGCACACTTTGCGACACACTGGTTCACACCCACTGATCCTCCTCCCCACGTAAAACTCGAATGCCTTGCTACAGATGGTCGAGATCTCCGCTCTCTAGTTCTCCCCGCCCATTCCATCAAATTTGAAAACTTTGACCCTGTGGGTTCCACGACACTGGCCTTGAATAAGTTGTGGAAGCAGACTTGCACCCCACGCCCCTTTCATGGTGACCTTCCCCAATGGAACTTTTTTCCAGACTACCCTCGTGTGGGACATCTCAACCATACGCCTTTGGGCGGATGCAGGTCTAGATTCTGTTTGGGATGGCTTCGACCAGGGCATCTTTATCGAATGGCCGACCTACCAGAACCCCTTCGGGCTAGGCCCTCTTGCTGGTTACAATATGCCGGCCTGCGCCGCACTCTCAAGAAGAGGTCTCCAAATTATACACAATACTCCAAACCAAAGCAGCCGCCCCATTCATGCAGCGCAGGGAATCCTGGGGTAGGGATCTTAGTGTTGTGATCACCGACCAGCGATGGGACCGCATGTGTGCCCGTACCCATGAGGTCTCATTTAATTCACGATTTAAGTTGATTCAATTTAAAGTACTCCATAGATTTCATTACACCCCGATCAGACTACACCGCATGTCGAAAGACCATCCACCTACATGCCCTAGATGTGGATCAGATGATGCAAACTACCTACACATGATATGGTTCTGCCAGTGCCTCTCCCTGTTCTGGATTGAGGTGTTTTAATACAGAATCCGAAATGTTTGACTGTGCTATAGCCCCTTCCCTGTTGAAATGCCTTTTTCATGAGCTTCCCCAGCTCGGGCTGGATTCCAGGACACGGGCGGGGCTGTGCATGCTATTGGCCTCCTGCTGTGTACTGCTGCTCTTGCTCCGCACGAGGCCCCCCACACATAACCAGTGGCTTCAGGCTGTCATCTGTGCTTCCAATACCGAGGAGCGCTGGTCACTTTTACAACCTACAGTGACAAGACCCTGAAACATTTGGTCCCCCTTCCGCTCATACATTTCTTCCCTGTCCGTCGATGCCAATGAAGATGCCTGCGACCAGATCTCGCCAATGCCCCGCTCCGCCTAAACAATATGTCTTGATTGTCAATGTTTTGTGTGCATACCATGTGAAGGTACCCGAATTACTGTTTTTGTTGGCGCACGTAACCTCCCTCTACCATACGCACTTGAATTGTATTCATGCACTCCACATGTACTTGCTTGTTTTCTCGACTGCATTGTCAAGCTTTATAAATAAAGGTTTTTAAAAAAAATAAAAGGTTTCTGTGCAGCAGATGCTGTAAGGGGACATCCATCAGAAGAGGAAACTGCGGGAGAATGCAATTCATTGAACACTTTTTTCCTCAGTGAGAATAGGACTCTCTCCTCCGTACCAGGTAGATTAGAAGGTGAAGAAGAGGATGTTGTGAAACAGAGATGCTGCAGCTACTACTGACGATGAAGGGGGAGCATGCACCAAGATGTTTACTGAATCCAAAGAAATTGCCCGTCCCTAAGGTCCAGCTACTTATTAGTTAGAGTAGCCAAATGTGGCTTACTCTAGACTTTCATGCCTCAGCCAATACATCCTTCTGAGGAACTCCTGCGATCTGCTGCCTTGGGCACCATGACACACAACAAAATCCCAATTTCGGTGGCCGTTCAACAGTAGTGAGAAGGCCTAAAATGTTAGCCCCATTTCCTAGCCTTTCATGAAAATCTCTGGCTAAGAATGGAACATCCTCCTCTATAAACCCACTGAGGAGTATCATTACCAGCTATATCCAGTACTGCTGTATCCTGAGCCTTGGTATACCACCGAGGCAGAACCCGCAACCGGAGGTGTTGCCAGAGTAACAGGGCCTGGAGCTGGCAATGGCCTTGGAACAGGTGTTGTCAGCGATACAAGTGCTGATGACACCTTTCAGTGACAGGAGCTAGCTGTACCGACTGCAAGGGAGGCAGTGTAGTGGGGAAATGTGTCCACAGGAGGGAGCAGTTACTTAATGAAGTTTTTAAAGTAAGAATGCAAAGCCGACGATTACATTAATGTCTGAAAATGATCAAAGAAGTAATCCTCACAACCTGCCTTGGACTGAGAGGGTGAAGACGCTGGAGTCCAGGTAATTGAGGAGCATGTGGGGGGTCTCTAAGCACAAGGAAAGGTGGAAGATGATAACATGAGACGCCTGGGCAGCTCATCAGATGGCAACATTGCCTGCCTTTCCAGAAAAGGCCAGAGACAGACCGCCACCCTCCCCAGCAACCAGAGCAGGAGCTCCAGGAATAACTGAGAGCCCTGCTGTTAAAGGGTGCAGTGGAAGTGGTACCACCCGAGGAGCGAGGATCGGACTGGTATTCTCATTACTTTCTAATACCCAAGAAAGGAGGAGGACTCTGTCCCTTCTTGGACCTTAGGGCCTAGAACAAGTTTCTGAGGAAGGACACGTTCAGGATGGTGACGTTGAAGGAAATTCTCCATACTCTAAATTTCCAGGACTGGTGGGTGCCGCTGTAATTTTCAGGATGCTTACTTTCCATGTGCCGATCCATTAAAAGCACAGGCGATTCCTGAGATTCGTCATTGGGGACACCCACTCTACTATCAGTTCATGGTGCTCCCCTTTGGCTGAATTTCCGAACCCAGGGTCTTCGCTAAACTGATGGCAGTGGTGGCGGCGCATCTCAGGAGATCTGGTGTCCACGTATTCCTGTGCCTGGTTGTCTGATCGAAGGAAGGTCTCCGAAGCAGGTATTGACACAGCTCGAGGAAATCTGTTCCCTGCTTCACAGTTTGGGCTTCTCCCTGAACTTCCAGAAGTCCCATATGACACCAACACAGAGGCACCAATTCATCTGAGAAGTCCTGAAAACCCGAGTGGGCAAGGCTTCCCTCTCGAGGAGAGAGTCTGCAGTATCAGGTAGATGGTCGAGCTTTTCCAGAACCACAACAGTCTACCAGCGACTTCCTTCCTCCGCCTTTAAGGCCTCATGGCATCCTGTATTTTTCTGGTACCAGGAGCCATACTGTGGATGCAATCCCTTCAGTGGCCTTTGAGGGATCAGTTGTCCAAGTACTTCTACACCATGAAGGACATCCTAAAGGGGTCAGTGGCCAATTACCTCTCATGGTGGGCCTGCAGGGAGAGCATGAGGGAAAGGGAACCATTTTGGCTGCTGTGGCTTCAGGCCTAGGTGGTAACGGATGCGTCCCTGAAGGGATGGAGCACCCACGGCAGGGATCTACAGGTGAACTTTAGTCCCCAGTGCAACGCCGATGGCACATCAACAGACTGCAGTTGTGAGCAATCAGGCTAGCTCTGAGGGCTTTTGGACCTTCCCCCAATGGTGAACATTTACTGATTCTGACAGGCAACACAGTGGCCATGTATTACCTTTGTAGGGAAATGTATTCTGAATTTCAACTAGGACCCCACATTTCAACGTCCATATTTTAGCAAAGGACTGAATTTCAATGAGGGCTACACATTTCAACAGGGATGAGCCTTGATCCTATTGTGAGCGAGAGCTTATGCCAGTTTGTAAAGCATAAAGCACATGCCAGCTAAATGCTGAATATGCATTTTGCTCATTGACTGGGTTGCAATGCAGAATATACTAACATGTATTAATTACTGATGATTACTAATCTTTATGGTTATAACTTCTAGCATATATTTCATATATCCTGGGCAAACCAGTCTATGGCTCTTTGGTGCAATTTGATGAATTGAATGTGCAATGTTTGAGTGTTCTATGCAGGGTTAATTTGAAATGCAAGCAAATAAATTTGGAAAATTATCTTTTGCAGGCGATCTTCTAAGAAGGCTCTTGTTCACTTTGTGGAACAGGAAGTACAGACCGTGGTATAAATGTTACTGTTGCATCCGTATTAAGCAGACAGGATGGTCATGTGTTTCAGAACTATCTAAAGGGTTGGCTGGATGAGAATGGGAGGTGACATCTCAGAGAAAGGCAGGCAAATTCAATATGTTGTGTAAGTAGGACCAACATGGTGGGCAATCTTAGTTCAGAGAGTTTAAAAAGTGTGGCAGGAGGGAGGATGGGCTCTCACTCACTCGTTCTCTCTGGTTCCTGGGCTGGCAGCTGTCAGAAGAGTTTGCAGTCTCGGACACTCTTATCCTTTGAGTGACTCTGGGAGAAGCGTGTGGCAGAAAGGCTGGCAGAACACTGTGTGGTCTCGTTCCAAACGCAAGGGGAGTGGACCAGATAAAGCGTTCTTCTGCCCGACAACTAGACTGGGGTCGTGAGCAGTTCAGGACACACACACAATTAAAGATTATTTTTGGTAAATTCAGTTAATTTGAGGAGCGTGCTGATGATCGAATGATTTGTGATCAGATAGTGTAGAGTGGGTAATTCATTTTTGTTTAGGTGTTGCACTGTACATTTTAAATGTAGATAGCTGTGTTCATGTTTCTCCATTAATGTGATAAAATTCATATGTGACAGAAGCTCATACTCTGCCAAGTTTTGTTGCGAAGTTCAAGGCTAATGTTGGTAGAACTCCGAGCATTGTTGTAAATAGAATGTTTTGAAACCCATTGCAGGAAAGGCTTAGTTTATGTTTGAAATACAAAGTGGATGTCATACATTGCACATGCCATTCTGTACTTTGCATATTTGTAACTTCTGATAAAGAATAACAATTCGAAAGTTGAATCATTGCATAATATTTATTACATATTTTTTTCTGTGATAGTATGGGACACTGGGAATAACCAATACTGAGCTTGTATTACCGCCTGTGGTAATTTCACTTTGCCATGTGTGATAATACAACAACCAAACTAGTTATTGTGCACTGGGTTTCAGAAGGGCTGTGTGTGTGTGTGAATTTTCATATTTCATTTACATGGTAAATGTATTCTGAGATGCAAGCCAAAAGGGCATAATGTGGTATTATAAATAAAATACCTCAAGGGCATAAAGTCATCATTGAGAGTGTACTAAGTCCAGAATGTACTTACAGTTAGTAATCCCGATATAAGAACAATTATCAGGTGGTACTCTAAAGTTAGGCTCACCACGAAATACCAAAAATACCACCAACCAAAATACTGGCAAAAATACCTCTAACAGCTTGGTGCGTTGGCCGGGAAACAAACCCGGGTCAACTGCTTGGAAGGCAGCTAGGCTCACCACTGTACCATGAAATACCAAAAATACATCCAACCAAAAATAGCACCAACCAAAATACAGCTGTCAAGATCCGTTCGCATCCGACAGCCCCCCAAGCCCTCCATTCCAGGCAATGTCAGCAGTGGTGGCTGCTGTGGCGATTACGTCAGCGCTCATTACACTGGTCGCCGCAGACTACACTTCCCAGAAAACCCAGAACTTTGCCTGCGTGACTCGTCACGTGTTTCGTTCCCCCGATGCAACCCGGAAGCTGCAAGGTTCATCCATACCATTTGTATTTACACATTCAGTCCTTAACCGTTGCGTTTCGCATAGCGAGAGCAGCTGACCTTGCTTCGTGTTTCCTCGTCTCCCATTCCGGATTTCAGACCTTCTTGGCTATCGTCCCACTGGAAATGATTCTGCCTCATCCCTGTCTGTTCTGGCGCTTGATTTCGCTTATTTCTGACTACTCACCTGGCCTCCCTTGAACTCGGCTTTTCTTCCTGGATTGCGTACTCTTCATTTCCTTTGGCTGTGAATGCACTACATCGTTTTTAACAGACTCTTCCACTGTCTACACTACGGATTCCTGTTTCCACACCCTGGATTGCTTTTTGTTTCCTTTCAGACGCCTGGATGGAACTTGGTACAAACTTGAATTTTCTTTGTTTTTTCTTTGTTTTTGCTCATCATTTGAGTGACTTTTCTGTGGAACTGTTACCTATAAGCGCTGGACTGCCTGCACCATCACTAGATTGCGCCCTCGTGCAGTTCGGGTCAGGTGTCCCCGTTTGTGGATAAGACCATGTCAAGCTCTCCCTGGCATTTACCCTTCTGGAACGTCTTGACTTCCTGGATGTCCTGGCAGGAGCTTGTCAAGTAGGTGTATTGCCTGCACCCATACAACATTAGGTAGGAACAGGGTACTGTTAGAGGGAGGTGTGTCTTGCCTATCCAAGATTACTGAACAGAAATATTGATATTACTGTTTCTGTTTCTTCCCTCTCTCTCGCTCTGCTGGTTGCTGCTGCCTTTTCACTTGAGCCCCTAGCCTGACAGGTACTTGATTATTCTCTGCAGGCTGCATTCTCTGGGGGAAAGTCTCCCTGTGAAAGGAGGCACCCGTCGTCATACACCACTGGGGTTAACAGAGTGGGCTCAATCCTGATAACCATCAAAAATACCTCTAACAAACAAGGTTGTGTGCTGTCCCTGACCTTATACAGGGAGACATTGCAACTGTGGTTCTAGTTTCGGGAGAACAAGATCTCTGCTTCTGCCGCCCATCTGGCAGGAGCAAAGAACAGGCTGGTGGATGCTCTGAGCAGGCAGAGCATGGTCTCACACGAGTGGGAAGTGTGCCAGGAAGTTCTGGAAGAGATTGTCGCTTTGTAGGATACCCCGATGGTGGATCTGTTTTCCACGAGAGCCAACGCGAAGTGCAGGTAGTTCTGCTTGAGGGAATTCCCAGTGAGGGGTGCACTCGGGGACGTGTTTCTGGTGGAGTGGGTCTTCGACCTCCATTGAACGTTTCTGTCGATACCTGTCATCCCGTGGGTGGTCAGGAAGTTGAGGAGGTTTCAAGCCATCATGATCTTGATTGCCCCGCCCTGCTCTGGATGAGGAGAACATGGTACTTGGAGCTCCTGGAAATGGCAATTTTCCACCTCTGCAGCTTCCCCAGTGGATGTACCTCCTTTCCCAGTCAGAGGGTCAGGTACTTCAACCGAACCCAGATTCCCTCAATCTTCATGCGTGGCTTTTGAGAGGATGAGGTATGATGACTGGGACCTCTTGGAAGAGGTACCTGAGGTGGTACTGGCTGCACCCAGACTACAGTAGAAATAATGGGCGACCTCTATTTTTTGTGTTACCGGGGACTGTCTTCTGTCAGGGGTATCAGGTAAACATAAAGCACATAGGAGACAGTTACCCCAAATCTCAAACCACAACTTCTAGTAGGGCAATATACCTCCAAAGTCTCACAATATGCCTCCATAACATTTCAGGCATAGATTAATCATTTTAAGTACCCATACCACATCACAAAAAAACATATTAGAAACAAATAAAAAAGAGAACTTATTGTGCGAGTGGGGTTAGTATGTGCAAAGAAATGTTTGGTCTTAGTTCTACAAAATGTGTATTACTGGACAAATCATTTCTTAGCGATTTCTATCCATAAAGCTGTTGCATAATCACAAAATGGGTTAAGACAGAGATATAATATTTCAAGAAACTCTGTTATGCAGGTCAGGATATTATGGCCTTTTTAGATAGTCAATATAATTTTGGGCATTATGCATTAGATAAGACACTATCTCTAGTGACTTTCTTTGCTGTTATAGCCGCCTTCAGGACAATAATATTGGTTTTACGATGATATATTGGATAACAGATTCCCTTTCTTTCGTTGCGATATTGTTGTTCAAACCCACTGTAAGACACAATATCAAATCAACTTGTCAGATCATTGTAACTACTAATATTTTACATGGACATTATGTGGTAAAGAAACATCTAGATGTGATGGCAATGGTGGACACTGACCTCTCTGTTTATAGCAAGTCGGGTTGGAAAAAGTTATATCCGGATGTTATTCAGCATTTGACCATCTTTTTAACTTTCTTTAGAAGAGCAATTCCAAGCAGTCTATTATGCCTACAAGATTAAATATTAGCTTGTGAAGTGCTAGTTGTTTGCATAACCTCAATTTGCAGTACGTCACAATACATTATTGTCATAAATAACTTCAAAAAACGGACCTGTTTTCTGAATTGGTCATTTAAAATATCTTTATTTGTGTTTTAGCTTCATGAGTGGTTCCACGACCTAAGGCATTGTAGTTAGGCCAGATCAAAACAGAAACCTGTATGGCAATTAGAACGAGAAAGACCATAAACGCCAGTCTATTAGTTACAGATGTTTAGGGTATTTTGTTCGACTCAAAACCTATTGTGTTGTTTTTATCTGTTTGGTATCTTTCAATTAGGAAAAGAAGGTTCAATTCACTTGAAAAAAGGAAATATTCCAATTTTCTTGATATGCATTCGCATTTCACATTTGTGTCAGGTTTTCATTTCCTGGTGCTAGAATAGTTCTCTGTTTGAATTTACACGCTGTGTAACAAGAATAGTTCTGTATTAGAATACCGTCAGGTATCACTGTCTGTTCTAGTTCATGTGAATACTTTTGGTATCAGCATTGGTGACATTATAGCACATCCTTGTCGGTGTATTCAATACACATTATATAGCTTTTACCTGCTTTGTATCTTTTAGTTGAGGAAACAGTTCCATTCACTGAAGTGAAGCAAATGTACAATGCTTTTGGATTTTCTTGGTACATATTCGCGTTTATAATGTCATCAATTGTATATTCACTTGCATTTGTTTTATTTATCTATTTAAGTCGATACGCTGTATAAAAGAAATAATTCACTGTTAGAACAGCGTCGAGGGTGACTATTTACTTTACTGGCATTTCAAAATGTTAATGTAAATATCTTTTCTCTCGAAGGAGAAGAGGTGGAAGGGGTATGGCGCTTCCCGGCGTGCTTACCGATGGCGCTGAGAAGCAATTTCTTTGTCTCCGTCGGTGGACGCGAACGTTCCCGTCTCTTACTTTCTGCTTCGTTTGTGTTCCGTGATTCGTATCGGTGTTTGTAGCCACGTGATCCAAACTGCTGATAAGACTTTTGTGAAGAACGTGCAAGACGTACCGGTTGGGGCGCCATCTTAGGTGTATTGGCAGGGTCTTGCATTTTTAAAGAGAAATACGGCTCAGAGAGCAGTAACTAGTTTTTGCAACTAAATTACTTTATCTTAATTGATCAGATTTGGGTAATTGTGCATTCATCAAGAGAGTGTTCATTTTGTTTTATCAAATATTGAGCTAACATATTGTCATCAGAATACTGCATTTAGATCACTATACAAGTAAAGTTTCTTATGTTCATGTGTAGACATTAATAAAAAAAAACACTTAGTATGTCTACAAAATGAATGACCACCAGTCGTCATTATCGTTTCCAAAAAGATATTTCTGAAGATGTTTTTTCAGGCGGCCTTTGTTGTTATGTTTCATTTTCAGAGATCATTTTAGAAGATTCATCTATATTGTTTCCATGCTGTATAGTATATTTGAAATCTTATGTGAAAAGGCTCCATTCGACTGCTGAATTTAGGCAGTTTCTTACTGTATTCAAATTAAAAATCCATTTCTGTTCACTTTTTTTGAGTGCAAGATCTCGATCGCCATCTCCTGGGGGCTGATGAATGGTCTGAATAACAAACCAAAAAATGTCATAGGGTAGATGATGTTTTTTCATAAAGGGAGCTATCAAGTGTTTATCGTCGACTTTATTTTTTATACAAGACCTGTGCTCGCATATTCTTTGTTTGATCTGTCGTTTTGTTTTACCTATATATAAAAGGTCGCAGGGGCATTTAATGCTGTATATGGCCCACTGTGTATTACAGTTGGTGAATGTTGTGAGTTTCCACTCACGGCCTTGCAGATCAATTGTTTTTATATTTTTAGTAAATGAGCAGACTGAGCACTTGTATACTTGTATAAAAAATAAAGTCGACAAAAAACCCTTGGTAGCTCACTTAATGAAAAAACAACATCTACCCTCTGACATTTTTTGGTTCGTTATTCAGACCATTCATCAGCTCCCAAGAGGAGGCGATCGAGATCGCGCACTCAAAAAAAGTGAACAAAAATTGATTTTTGTTTTGAATACAGCAATAAACTGACTAAATTCAGCAGTCGAAAGGAGCCTTTTCACATAAGATTTCAAATATGCTATACAGCATGAAAACAATGTATATGAATCTTCTAAAATGATCTCTGAAAATGAAACATAACAACAAAGGCCGCCTGAAAAAACATCTTCAGAAACATCTTTTTGGAAAAGATAATGACGACTGGTGGTCATTCATTTTGTAGACATACTAAGTGTTTTTTTTTATTAATGTCTACACATGAACATAAGAAACTTTACTTGTATAGTGATCTAAATGCAGTGTCTGATGACAATATGTTAGCTCAATATTTGATAAAACAAAATGAACACTCTCTTGATGAATGCACAATTACCCAAATCTGATCAATTAAGATAAGGTAATTTAGTTGCAAAAACTAGTTACTGCTCTCTGAGCCGTATTTCTCTTTAAAAATGCAAGACTCTGCCAACACACCTAAGATGGCGCCCCAACCGGTGCGTCTTGCACGTTCATCACGAACGTCTTATCAGCAGTTTGGATCACATGGCTACAAACACCGATACGAGTCGTGGAACACAAACGAAACAGAAAGTCAAAGAAATTGCTTCTCAGCGGCATCGGTAAGCACGCCGGGAAACGCCATACCCCTTCCACCTCTTCACCTTCGAGAGAAAAGATACTTACATGAACGTTTTGAAATGCCAGTAAAGTAAATAGTCACCCTCTGCACTGTTCTAACAGTTAATTATTTCTTTTACACAGTGCACCGATTTAAATAGATAAACAAAACAAATGCAAGTGAATATACAGTTGATGACATTATAAATGCGAGTATGTACTAAGAAAATCCCAAAACATTGTGAATTTGCTTCACTTGAGTGAATGGAACTGTTTCCTCAACTATAAGATACGAAGCAGGTAAAAGCTATTTAATGTGTACTGAATGCACCGACAAAGACGTGCTATAATGTCACCAATGCTGATACCAAAAGTATTCACATGAACTAGAACAGACAGTGATAGTTGACAGTATTCTAATACAGAACTATTCTTGTTACCCAGCGTGTAAATTCAAACAGAGAACTAATCCAGCATCAGGGAATGAAAACCTGACACAAATGTGAAATGCGAATGCATATCAAGAAAATTGAATTATTTCCTTTTTTCGAGTGAATTGAACCTTCTTCTGCAAATTGAAAGATACCAAACAGGTAAAAACAACACAATGGGCCTCATTACGACCCAGGCGGTAAGTTACCGCCTGGGCCGTGACTTTACCACCATGGCGTAAACTACGTTTACGCCATGGTGGTTGGCGGACTTACCGCCCCATTCCGAGGTCGGCGGGGCGGTAAGTCCCCAATCCCCATTTACCCTTCCCCATTCCCATTTTTGCCCCATAGGGCATAATGGGAGTGGGGAAGGCGTTAATTACGCCACCGTAAATTACGGTGGCGTAATTAACTCCATGGTCCCTTAGCGCCATGGATTTTAACACCTGCTAAAAGCAGGTGTTAAAAGCGCCATGGCGCTAAGGGACCTCGTAATTGGCGGTAAGGGGTCGGCGCAGCTAACGCTGGCGTAAACCCCTTACCGCCAGGGTCGTAATGAGGCCCAATAAGTTTTGAGTTGAACAAAATACCCTAAACATTTGAAACAAATAGACCAGTCTTTCTCGTTCTAAATGCCTTGCAGGTTTCTGTTTTGATGTGGCCTAACTACAATGTTGTAGGTCGCGAACCACTCATGAAGCTAAAACAAAAATAAAGATATTTTAAGCAACCAATTCAGAAAATAGGTCAGTTTTTTAAAGTTATTTATGACAATAATGTATTGTGACATACTGCAAATTGAGATTATGCAAATGACTAGCACTTCATAAGCTATTATTTAATCTTGTAGGCATAATAGACTGCTTGGAATTGCTCTTCTAAAGAAAGTTAAAAAGATGGTCAAATGCTGAATACCATCCGGATATAAGTATTTCCAACCCGACTTGCTGTAAACAGAGAGGTCAGTGTCCATCATTGTCATCACATCTAGATGTTTCTTTACCACATAATGTCCATGTAAAATATTAGTAGTTACAATGATCTGACAAGTTGATTTGATATTGTGTCTGACAGTGGGTTTGAACAACAATATTTTACGAAAGGAGGGAAAACTGTTATCCAATATATCATTGTAAAACCAATATTATTGTCCTGAAGACGGATATAACAGCAAAGAAAGTCACTAGAGATAGTGTCTTATCTAAGGCAATATGCCGAAACATATGTTGACCATCTAAAAAGGCCATAAACATCCTGACATGCATAACAGAGTTTCTTGAAATATGATATCTCTTTCATAACCCATTTTGTGATTATGCAACAGCTTTATGGATAGAACTCTGCAATAAATGATTTGTCCAGTAATACAAATTTTGTAGAACTTAGACCAATAATGTCTTTGCACATACTAACCCCACTCGCACAATAAGTTATCTTTTTTATTTGTTATACCAGCAACTTGGATTCTCTTTTAGAGGAGTCCTTTTAAATCTTTGTGTTTTTGTAATAAAATGTGTATTACTAATATATTTTTTTGTGATGTGCTATGGTTACTTAAATGATTAATCTATGCCTGAAGTTTTATTGAGGCATATTTTGAGACTTTGGAGGTACATTGCCCTACTGAGATTTGGGGTAACTGTCTCCTATGTGCTTCATGTTTACCTGCACCCAGACTACTACATCTTTGTATGCATTTGGGTGGAGAAAATATGCATAACCCACAACCACAGTGATTGAATTCCTTCTGTCCCTGGCCTCATCGGGCCTCAGATAGGCACAGTCAAGGGTTACTTGGCGGATCTGTCTGTGTTCAAGCGGTCTCGGGATCAATGATCCTTTTTCACTATCCCGGTAATTACCCAATTTCTGAAGGCCCTTTTATGTAGGTTTCCGCCTACACCATTTGTGGTTCTGGATTGAGACTTCAACTTGGTGCTGATTTTTTTTATGGCTGCTCTGTTCGAACCTCTACAATCTTGTCCTGTTAGACTGCTCACCCTTAAGACAGCTTTTCTGTTGGCACTTATGTCAGCAAGGTGTGTAAGTGAGCTTTAGGCTTTCTACCTTTCTATATTTATTCAAAGAGAAGGCTTCTCTTAAAGTCTCACCTAAATTCTTTCCAAAGTGGTATCAGAGTTTCATGTCTCTCAAAGCATTGACCTGCCGGTGTTCTACCCTCCAAAAAACCCCTCCAAGAATGGGGAAAGGCTACACAAGCTGGATCTGAAGAGGGTGCTTAGCTTCTATGTTGTCAGGGCCGCCGATTATAGATGTGACAACCAACATTTTGTGGACTTCTCACAATCTATGAAGGGTCTGGTAGTGTCTAAGCAGACGATTTCCTGGTGGATGATTCTCTGCATTGCAGAATGCTACCGAAAAGCAGGAAAAGTATTGCCATCAAGCATCAGAGCGCATTCCACCATGGGCGTGACAAAATCCTCTGCTTTACAAAGAGGTGTGCCAAAGAGAGATATCTGTTGGGCAGCGACTTGGTCGTCGCTCCACACGTTCACTAAATTGTACTGTTTGGACATGGCGTGTGGCGCTGATGCTGGATTTGGCAGAACCCTGTTGCAGAGTTTGTTTGAGACTTTCATCCCTCCTTCTCAGACCGTACTGCTTTGGGAGTCTATTGGAAGAGGGGTCTGTGGGAGAATGCAACCCATTGAAGGAGAAATTGCTTATCAGTAATGTTCTTTCTATGGATTCTTCTTGGCCCACTATGAAAGTGGTCTGCTCCGTTCCTGGTGCTTTTCGCTTGTGTGACGACAACTTAAGGATGGGACATTTGGATTGTTCAGCATGTTATGTGATTTGCCAATTCTGTATTGTCAGCCTGTAGCTCGCAGTACAGTAACTGTTCTTTACAACAACAACAAAAATGTTTTGGCTTGTGTTAAGCCGATCCTTTGGATTCTTCCACCAAGGTGGGGTACTGAGGTGCAGGGGTGTTGTGATGCAATATATGCATTGCCGATGTCACGTCTTGCGTCAAAGAGTGGCTCTGACGAGTCAATATGGAGTCAACGATTGACATCGAGCCGCACTTGGCCCCCTGTCAGAAAAGCCTCTGAGCAGCTGATGCTGGAAGGGGATGTCTATCAGATGAGGAATCTGCAGGAGAAAAATCCATAGAAAGAACATTACTGGTAAATCATTGCTCCTTTGCATACTCCTCTCTCCATCTGAGACAAATGTGGATGCTTTACTAGCAGCTGCCAATCCGCTTCTCTCTAAGAAGTTGGCTCATTTCCATGAATGACCTTCCAGTGGAGAAGCAAGCAGATTTTTACACTGGGCTGGCTGACAATAGGACCTGCATAAGATCTGCTAGAGGCCCTGCTCATCATATTGATTCTGTGGCCAGGGGTTTGTGCATAGTAGCGGACATGAGGAGACAGCAAGACTAAACTTTTCAATTTTTGTTAAGTGGATTCATGAGTAATTTCTGTGTTCGGGCCTACCTCTGGAAAAGCCTCCCTGCCTCTCTGAAATTTGAGAAGAACCATCTCCGGTTCTGGAAGCACCGCAAGACCATCCTCTTTGCTTCTCCCCACTGTCTTCCTCTCCCCTGCTGATTTCCTGTGTGACACTGCACTTGTCACCTGGCTACCCATGATTTCGGGTCCAGTTCCCTGCCTGCCCAGTTGCACACTTGCACTGCCTCTCGGAAACCTTTGCATTTGGGCCTGTATCTGTAACCCTACAGAACCCCTACCTGAACTTTTGGACACCTGCTGTCTGCACTTACCCTGGCACCTGCCACCTGCTGGCCACACCTCCTGTTATTGTTTTGCTCCCATGTACAGCACCGCCACATCCCCTTTCCCCTGGCACTTTTCCCCTCCCCACCTGCACTTGTGCGATCTCAATTTCACTTTGCCTAGTAAGATAGTCTCTGCCCTCCAACTGTTCCCCTTCTTTGCCTCATCACGCCTTGAAACACTTGTGTATGGGTGCGTTACAAATGTCATATCATATCACACTTACCCCTTGGTGGGTCAGTATGATGACTGCCAAATCACTTGCATTGCTGAACAAGCAGCTACAGAAATCTTTCCAGACTGCCTCATCTTTTAGGCAAGACTTTACATGTAGGACTGCTGGAGGATTTCAAAGGTTTTCTAAAAAGACAGCAGAAACAACCAAATAGGTTGGCAAGTGTACCCAGGAAAAAACAAAGGACAGTGGCCAAGGCATTTTACAGCCCATCTACTACCATAACTGTTTACGATGAAGAGGATAAAGAATTATATCCTCGTCGGAATCCACCTCTCTCTGGTCAGGATTTTGGATTTTTTGGCTGGATGGAGCATCATATCAAAGGATCTATGGATTCTTTCTCTGGGGTTCAGGGCATCGATGCTAGCCTTCCCCCACTCCCGCCTTTCTTTCTCCTACTCGACAGACTGCTTCCACTATTCTTCTTCCGGAAGTGCAGAAACGCCTGAACAAAGGGCCTTGGAATATATTCCTGCATACAGAGAGGCCTGGGGTGCTGCTCCAAACTCTTTACTGATCCCAAGATCAGTACGCTTTTCATTGAGAAATGCACACCACCAATACAGAGTTCTGATTTTTGGGCTGAATGCAGCCCCCAGAGTTTTTACAAAGCTCATGGTGGTCATCTGGCTAATCTATGCCTGCAGGGGAGCCACATCTACCAATATCTCAATGAGTGGCTGCTTCAGACCTCCTTGACTGACGAGGAGGCGCAGATGGGCTTAAACATCCTACTGGATCTTCTATTTAAGCTAATTCTCTTGATCAATAACGAGAAGTGTCAGTTTATCCCCTGACATCCACTATATCTTATTGTAATTCATTGGGATACGGTTGCAGCAAGGGTCTTTCCTACCTGGAACGAATAAAGGATACCAAGGAGATGGTCCTCAACCTTTTGAAATGCAAGGAGCTTTTGGAGTGGTGGTTCCAATGCTTTCTGGGCACATGGCTTCCTGGGTACTGGTAGTTCCTTTTGCACGTCTCAGAAGGAGAATGATCCACTTGCATGTAGTCAAACACTGGAATCAAGCGACAGAGGCTCAGTTGATCCTCATTCCTTTTCGGATGGCCTTACATCTGGATCGTCTGCGGTGGTCCGAAGCGAAAAACCTGCTGACAAGCATGCCCATCCCAGAGCCACTTCCCAAAATGATCATCACTATACACTCCTCCCTCAATGGGTGGGGTGAAACCACGCACCATCTATTAGTTCACAGTCAGTGGTCCTATGAGAATCAGTAGGAACATATCAACGTCTTAGAGCACAGAGCCATCCACTTAGCTTTGATCGCATTTCCCCCCCTCGCTGGAGAGCGAAACAGTGGGCCACATTCTAAGTTTGGTGGCATCTCGCAGTAATCCGCTGAGATACCACCAAACGGAATTACTGGTAAGGCCACTTGGTCCATTGGTATTACCGCAGGATTACAAGTTGTGGTGGCATTGTTAGTCCCCATTTATTTTGAGTCCATAGGACTCTACGGGCATTTTAGCGGAATTACTGCAGTGGTAATTCCGCCAGAGGTAATTCCACTGAAATTTGGCAGACGATCGGCAGATTTACCTTTAGCTCATAGCTGGATGTGCACCCTCCAGCTTTCAGCCAAAATCATATTTGGGCAGTGCGGTAATGTGACTGTATACCGTAATGCTGCTGCATTTTGATCGCACCGTCCAACTTGTAATGAGGCCCATGCATTTAAATCGACAATATGACAGTATTATATCAACAGGTTAGCAATGCACATCTGAGAATGGGTCCTGGAACATTGCATCAATCTTTGTGCAATTCAACTGACGGGAGTGAAGAATGTATAGGCGGGCATAATGAGCATGCTTTCTTAATTCAACCACAAGAACCAAGGGACCTACATAATTCAGTGCTCCAACTCATCATTCAGACTTGTTCGCCTCAGACAGAAATGCGAAATACGAATACTTTGATGCAAGAGGAAGTCTAGGCTATCTGTCTCCGGGAAACATTTTTGCAATCCACCGGTCCAACTGGACCCCTTATGCATTCCTTCCCATCACCCTCATACCGAAGGAGATTTCCAAGTGGTCATATATCCACAATGCATCAATGATTCTAGTGACTCCCTAATGGCCGGCCAGGGCCTGGAACTCAAGCTAATGCAGCAGAGAGGTTAAGCTTGTCACCCATTTCCTCAATCACTGAGCTTGGTCATCTGGCTCCTGAAAAGCTGACACTTGGTCAATTAAGCCTCTCTCAGGAGAATCTGAAGATCATTCAGGTGGCCAGAAAGCCATCCACTCGGTCCCAGTAGAGGAGCAAATGTATTCATAAATATACAGTGAGGAACAATGCTCTTTTGATCACAAAAGAACATACAATAGATATCAAATTTGACGGGAAGCAGTGAGCTTCTTACAATGGGGTGAGTTCGAGTGATTTTCTGACCAGGTTATGGTGGGGAGTAAATGCAGCAGTCACTGGAGACAAAAAATGGGTGGACCAACATAGATAAAGGACAACCAATATTAGAGATTTTGTAAGTGCAGTTAGGCGGTGCAGCCAGCTGTGCTAGGGATGTAACCATTATCGATGACATGCTAGAGTAGAGGTAGAGAAAGTGAGGGATAGGGACAGGTTAGAGGAAAAATGCTAGAAGACAGATGAGAGGAAGGTTAAGAGAGTAACTCGGAGGTGAGAAGGTAGACTTTTAGTGTGAACAGATCAGTGTCAACTGTTTCTCTGATGTCTGGGAGAAGAGAATTCCATGCAAGTGGAGCACGAATTGTGAAAGAGCGGGAGCAAGAGGGAGCACAAGGAGAGCAAGGTGCCACAAGAGTAGTCAAGGAGGCAGAGCAGAGATTAGGAGAAGGGTTGTAGAGTTTTGATAGAAGAGGATAGATATGGTTGTCCCTTACCGTGGATAGATTTTGGAACCAGGAGAAGAAATTTAAATCTGGCCCCGGTTTGCCTCATCAGCTATCCAGCCTGGTGACGGTATGAGGAAGTAGGTGTGGAGTGAGTGAGTTCAAAGGGAGTCCTGGTAGCAAAGTTAATGATCTTGTCGAGAGGACAGAAAGCATAGTTGAGGAGACCAAAGTGGATGGTGGCACAGTAGTCCAGTTTAGAGAAGACAAGAATGGTTAAAAGACGCTTTGGCGTGTTGAAACTGGCAAGGTGCCAGGTAGGTTTCAATCCAGGTGAGTGCTTGATTTCAAATCCCAAGGAAAGCAAGAGTATTAAGGAGATAAGAGTGATCAACAGTGCTAAAGCCAGCAGACAGCTCAAAGAGAATTAGGATAGAGAATAGGTTGGATTGCTTAGAGGAGGCAATGAAGTTGGATACATTCATGAAAGCAGTTTACGTGGAGTGGCAGGATATGGCTGAGGGTTTGTCATTGGTCTATAGATAGGAATCTGAACCCTTTAAATGTTCTCTTGATTGCGTTCTCTCATTTATGTCCGACATAGCAGGTTCGGGGATGCAGGTTGACAACAGCAGAACATGCGTTTCGGCTATTAGTGTACCTAGGAGTTCCTCAGAAATCTAATTTTCTGCTTCCATTCCAGTCATTCAGCATCACATTGAGGGTCTGTTGACAATGTACCCACAAGTGAAGGCACCACATTTTATGTGGGACTTGAATTTTATCCTTTCAGTCATTTCTCATAAGCTCATCAAATCCATGGGTTTAATGGACATCAGGTTTGTCATGTTAATAGCTGCCTTTTTGGTCTAAATCACATCAGTTAGATGCCATCTTTCACTAGAATAAAGTAGTGATGAGAACACATCCTAAATTCTTACTGAAGGTAGTCTCTTCCTCCACATCAATCATGAGATATCACTTCTGGTTTTCTATCCGGACCCTAAGTCTGAGGCGGAACAGGTTTTGCACTGCCTGGATGTGCGCAGAGCATTTCAGTTTTATCTGGCCAGTACTAAATCTATCAGAAAGGTTCTCCACTGCCTGCACTTGCAGGTGCACTTCATTCCGCAGAACCCACGAGGCGGACCGACTCTACTTATCACCTGGACAGCGGCAGATAAGCCCATTGGGGCTATGCTTGGCTAATTACACATCTTGTAATGCACACAAATTACGATCTGATTTTTTAGCCCAGTTTTTCTCACATGGCTTATTTCTGATAAGTGTGTACCTTTCTCAACGCTGCTCGCAGTTACTACTACAATTCAACTGCCCTTGTGGCCCCAATGGGGCTATTTCAGTCGGCCCTTTTTCTTTTCCATCATGGCCACCGCAACTTATGTTCTTCCAGGCAACAGAGTGCCTCTTCCACCATTGTTACTGTGGCTGCCATAATTGCCTCTTTACTCAAAACTATGCTTATGTTTATGTTTATTGAATTTATATAGCGCTTTAAGCCAAAGCGCTTTACAATATAACAACAGGTACAAAAGTGAGAGAAGCTATGCAAGCATGAGCAGGTCATTAGATCAATGAGTAGAACTATTTAAAAGGGGGGTGGGGATAGGGTAGACGAGGGGGTAGGAGAAGGGAGTGTTAACTAATGGCCAGTTGGTGAGCCAGCAGGCAGGAGAGCCAGCCACCCACCCCAGGGACCTCAACTAAGGCCCTTGTCTGGCCAGGACTTCACCCTCACACTCCTTTCTCCACTACCTGCTTGCACTTTCAGGTGCACTTCATCCTGCAGAACCCACGTGGCGGCCCCACTCTACTTATTATCTGGACAACGGCAGGTAAGCACAGTAGGGCTATGCTTGGCTAATGCGCACAAACTACGATCTGATTTTTAAGCCCAATTTTGCTAAACTGTTAGGCTCACCTGGTCTCTGAGGAGGCGTTGGGGCACAGTTGCAGCCCTCCCGGGGTTGAGGTCACTCGGGTCCGACTTCGATCCTCTGTGCTTATGTGGTGACTGGTGGTAATAGGTGATGCTGCTCGGGACTGCTCCTGCGTGGAGAAAAGGGGGCGTGAGTATGCCAGCTTGTGTGCCTGATCCCCTTCCAGACCCCTTCTCCCAAACCGTGGTACCTGTGGGGTGCGCTGTCCCTGGAAAGCTCACCTGTTGATTAGTTTTGGCAAGCACTCTGTCCTTCTGCTTCTGGCAGGGGAACTTGTATGATCTGGACCGAGTTCCTTCACTGGTCCCTTGCACGTGGTAGTCCAGTCCTGCTGCGACTAAGCCACTATACTTCAGGTAAGTGTTTCTGTTTGCCTTTGTCTTTCCTCGTCTGTTTTTGTTGTATTGTAAAGTTTGTTGTCTTGTATTGCTGTCCGTTCCACATTTGATGTTTTCTCTTTTGCTTTCTTCCCTTGCAGGTGATGTTGCCGGTCCGGCAGAACCTGCGGAGCTCGAGACGGCAGCCGGAGGGAACGAGGAACGAAGCTTGTCTTTCTTTTTCTTCACAGGGTTCGAGTTCGTGGATGCGGAGCATGGTGTTGCAGCGTCGGGATCAAGATCTGGATGTCAGGAGATGAGTCTGTAGATGAAGCGATGAAGCACCGGTTTCCTGGAGATGAGTATGCAGGAGAACTTCTGGTAAAGGTAAGTAAACTGGTCCAAGCGGTGGTGAGCTTCACGTTGCACGCGAGGGCAGAGTAACGCAAAGCACCGGCCTTAAGGATGGAGCAGCTTATATAGTTGAGCTTCTGAAGCCACGGCCACCAGGTTCAGCCTGCCTGCTACACCCGATGAGTCAGCACATGAAGACCAGGCCTAGGGAGCCACACCGGATGAGTCAGCACATGAGGAAGTATCAGCTCCTGGAAAGTTCTTGTAAAATAAACGCTTTCCTGCACTGAAATAAAGTAAAAGCACTCCTGCACTGAAATAAAGTGTTCCTGCTCACATCTCAATATGAGCCTGGTGCCAAAGGCGCCAGGACTGAGTCCAGCCAGGGCCCATGTGTTTATGGGTCCCAAATGGACATAAGTGAGTCAAGGGACCCATTGCCTCCATCACTAGATGCCGTGGTTTTTGTGTTCTGGGGCCTGTGGCCATGACAGCACTCCCCCTCAAGGCCCCTCTCATGGGTGGTTTTCCCCCTGGCTCTGGTTTAGTAGGGTTATTGCGGTGCAACTGCCTGATTAATCGTGGAGCATGGACATGCTCACTGGGTTCTCAGGTCCGATCTTGGGGTCCATAACCTTTCCAGACTATAAGGCAGTATAACTTGGACCAGACCATCTTAGAGTCTAGTATCCTTTTAACTTCGTATTCTGGTTCTCCTTCAATTATTTCGGGATCCTGTGGAGTATCGATCCACGTACCTGGTCTCAATGGTTTTAGGAGGGAGACATGAAACACCGGGTGGATCCGCATGTGGGCCGGTAATTCTAATTTCATGGCTGCAGCGTTGATCACAGCCTTGATACTGTAGGGTCCCAGATATCTGGGATGGAACGCCTGTGGTCCTTTCAGGGGGATGTTTTTGGATGCTAACCAAACCTTGTCTCCGACTTGGCAGTTAGGAGCTTCCCTTCGGTGTCGATCCGCAAACTGCTTCTGTTTCTCTTTGGTTCTGGCAAGATGCTCTGCTGCTTCCTTAAGAACCTGGGTGACGGTTTTGTGTAAGGTCGTTACAGCGGGCATTTCTAATGATTCGAGTGGGTCGAAAACAGATGTCCGTGGATGTCGACTGTACACTATGTAGAATGGGCTTTGTTCCGTACTGGTGTGAATGGAGTAGTTATTTATTATTTTTTTTTAAAGTATTTTATTGGCATTTAACAACAAGCAGTATCATAGCAAACAAACAAACAATTAACTAACACAGTCTTCGTAGTGCAATAAATTCTTCTCGTCGATATAGGCGAGGGGTGGGGCTAGTGTCCAGTATTCCAAAAGTCACAAGGGGTTAAGTTTCAAAAGTGTTCATTCTTGAGATAGATCTCGGCCAAATCGCTGATAGGGGGCATGTACTCAGGGGGGATTATGGTCAGCAGCGTAATGTAAGTCACGCAGCAGGGCCTTCCATGATTCTAGGGTGTTGTTGGCATTATCACCGCTTGAGTTGGTTCCATCCTGCCAGGCTCTAGTCTCGGCTTCTGTCCACCTTTCCAGGTCTTTAAGCCATTGTGTATGCCTCGGGCCCCCTGGTGATTTCCATGCCATCGCTATGGATCTTTTAGCAAGGATGCAGGCTAGGTCCATGTTGGGCAGACACCTGTGTAGTTCCCTTAGGGAACACTGCAAAAGATTTAGGACTACAGGTGTTAGCAGTAAACCCACTTGGTAGCAGTCTGTACCACCCAGATTTACCTGGTAGCTGTGGCTGAGCAGTCAGACTTCCCTCAAGAAGAGTTAGGCAGTATGCAAAGTATACACAATAGGCACTCAGACACACCAATAAAAGCAAACACTGACCAGAGCTTTGGTATCAAAGTATATAATTATTTATTTAAAAACACACTGTTTGAAACACTCCAGCACTTTTATTGTAAAATATTCTAAACACAGTTACTATTGTAATATATACACCCCTTTTTCCTTATCAGATAAGTCACAGTAAAACACCACTTATTTTCATAAAGAGGTGAGCGCTTAACTAGATGGCACTCCAATAAGTTTGTGAGAAAGGGAGGGAAAAAGACAGAATATGGAAAAGTTACACCACTCTAAGGTTCAGGAACACTGTTAGCAAGGCAGAAGAGCAAAAGCCACTGGTGAGCCAAAGTCCAAAGGCTGGGCCCACTCTTAGAGAGAGCAGAGCACAAATGCGCCCAAGATCACACAGTTACACTAGGCTTAGAAAGTCTTGCAGAGGGTTCAAAAAGAGTTTAGAGAGGCTTTAGGAAAGTTTAGCCAGGGTGTCCCAGGCTAACCCAGGTTCGAAAGCCGGTGGCTAAATCTACCCCGTACAGTCGGTAGCAAGGGAAGCCAGGCGGGACACGGTACCTTAAGTGGGAAGGATCCTCCAGCGGTGGCAGTTGTTCCTGGCAGTGGGTGCAAGTCGCGTCGTCGTCCAGGGGAAGAGAGGATCTCGACGTGGAGGAAAGATGAAGGTCGTTGCACTACCAGGGAAGAAACCAGCCGCAGAGTTTTCCGGTTAAAGGTGGTACCTTTGTTCGCGGTCGTGGTAAAACGTGGTATCCCGGTTGCCGGGGTGCTTGGCACAGGCAAGGCGGCCACGAGGTACGTCCAGGAAAGCGAAAAGACAGTGAAACTGGTTATCCCCACCAGTCAAAGGAGGAAGACTCCGGCGGGAGATCTCCACTGTCATTGGGAAAAGTGGTGAGACGCTCCAGCAGGGCTCCACCGGTGGTGGCGTCGTGGCAGGTCGGCTCAGCTTCTCCCTCGTCAGATTCTTAGGTCCTGTGGCGACTTCTGAAGTTCCAGTCCCCAAAGCCCTGCTTTTATGCAGAAAACCCCCATTCACTCAGCCTAGCTGTCACTCAAACATGCTAAGTGGTGAGCCGGCCGGCTCACCACTTGGGCCAATCAGGACGGAGTGCGACTTGAGTTGCGTAGGCAACTCAGTCCAGGGTGCCTAAATCCCCTTCCACCCTCCTAAGTACCCCAGACAGGGTGGCACCACTTTGGAGGGCTTCTGTGGAGAAGCCCGCCAAAAAGTGGAACAAAGGGCTCGACTTGGGTTGGAGTCACAGAAGAGAACACAAACGCCATTTTAGAATCAAGTTTTGGCAAAAAATACCAACCGGAGAATTAATATTAATTAAATAAACCGGCGGTATGTTCGAGGCTACCATAAATAATTAAATAAAGATAGTAGCCTAAAACAATGGGAAATCCCATAGGAAAATATTTGCGGTTGAATATAAAAAGTAGTATCCACTGCCACCAGCCAAAACTCGATCAGGGGGGACGGAGACGTGCCCCCTCGACTAACAGACCCCGGGGCAATTGAATTGCCCCAGCGAGTACGTCCACAATATGATGTTTGTACTGGTTCTGTTCAGAAATTAAGACTAGTAAAGTCAATGGTGACTTTACATGCCCTGGGAGACAGTAGTCAGTCCCAGGGTATGGAGTCTATACTGGGGGGTCACTATGACACCCCTGTGTCACTGCACTGAGGGTGCTGTGTAACACACATCACAAAAACACATGAAGCCCTATGGAGTAAAAGACCCCATAGCCCATTAAACACATCTAAATTCAAAGAAACACACTCAAATCATGCCCAAGAGTGAGGGTAAAAGAGTCTCACTCTTGGCAGGAGAAAAAAAATAAACCCCAAAAATCCAGCAAAGCTGGTGGGGGACTCACTAGGTTAGGAAATTCAGCCTAAACAGAGAATTCTCCCTAACAGTCCATTAGTTTGACCAGGTGTTTGTATTTGCTCAGTCTGGGATGAGCTCCCAACAAGCATTCCTTTGGGTTCCATTCGTATCTCGTAAGCCCCGCATTTGTGCAGGTGCTTTTCACCATGGACCAAAATTTCGCCGTTTTGGTACAAGTCCAGAACATGTGGATCATGTCACCATTGTCATTTCCGCACAAGGGGCACTCTGGGGATGCTTCTTTGTTAAAGGTGGCGACTCTTAATGGGGTCATGTAAGTTCTATATAGAACGTTAAGTTGGACTTGTTTGAATCTAGTGTTTCTTGACACCTCTTGGGGTATAGTAGTATTCACTCCCATTCACTGTCGGATAATGTGATTTCCAATTCGGCCTCCCATTTTTGCCTCAGCGTTGCATTTTTGGATTGGGTCTATCGCTCAGTTTAGTGTATAAGCGGGAGATCGGTTTCCAGTCGTCTGCTAGGTCGTACATCTCTTGGAGGAGGGGGTCTGGAGCGGTTTCCTTTGTCCAGACAGGCCATTGTGCATTGGCCGTCTTTTTAAGGCGGTGGTACCATAAAAATTGGCCACTTGAGATATCCTCATTATCTTGTAGCGATTCAAATTCTCTGAATACGCCTTCCTCAAACATGTCCCCCCATGTGTAAATCCCAGCTCTCTCCCATTTTCTGGCTATCGCAAGGTCCGCCTGGGTTTTGCAGGTGTCTATCAGGATGGGTGTATTGGGGTTATAGGGGTGTTTTAGTTGTCGGAGTAAGCCAGTTCTGGCCCATATCTGCCTGCCTAGGGTAACAATCATGGGGACTACGGATAAATGCTTCATCGGATTCCCAAGCATTTCCTTAGGGAACAGCTTGGAGGTGGTCAGTCTTAGTAGTCCAGCTTCGACTGACAGGTCGTCTGAGAGCCATTTCGTCACATGGCTGAGTTATGGAGCTAGATAGTACCTTTGGAGATCTGGCAGCTGTATCCCTCCTTCCTTGTAGGGGAGCGTAAGTGTGGGCAAAGAGAGCTTGTGTCTGGATGACCCCCATATGAAGTCCTTGATTAAAGAGTCCAGTTTTTTGAAGAAGGGAGGTCTAATATAGTGGCAGACGTTTGTGAAATAGTATAAAAATCGGGGGAGAACTATAGTTTTTACTATTGCCGCTCTGCCCATCACTGCGAGCGGAAACTTTGACCAAAAGACCATGGATTTGCGAAGGCCTCTTACTGCTTTTTCTGTGTTATATTCGTGCGTGAGTGTAGGGGTATGGCTCACGTCGACTCCTAGGTACTTAAACCTCTCCAGTTGCCATTGTATCCCGACGTCCGGCAAGTCGGACTTATCCAGACCCCTGAGTCTAGCCAGCGGGAACGCACATGATTTTAGCTTGCTGAATGTTATCCCGGAGTATCGGGCATAATTATCCAGGATGTCTAACGCAACTTGAGCAGTGAGCTGAGGATTATTCAGGTACAGAAGAACGTCGTCCGCGTACAAGGATATTATATAGTGGTCCCTGCCCAGTCTGATGCCCGCGTCGAAGTGCTGTTTCCTAAAGTAGGCGGCTACTGGCTCGAGGCCCAGAATGTATAACATCTGGGACAGCGGGCATCCCTGCCTAGTGCTTCGTTGTATTGCCCACGGTTTGGACACCGTCTGTAACGCTCACCTGATTCCCGCAGAGGCGCCCGTCTTGACTGGGCGAATACCGTATCTTCAAAGGTGATGTGTAACACACGGTTGGCTCTTTGGGCTGGACCTCTGTGCACTGTATGTCTGACTCGAAGAGTAAGATGTCTGCAGATAGAAAATATGGGATTAATGAACTGGGTGTCTCTCTCTTCCCAGCGCTGGGACTGGGCATATTTATGAGCCTGGTGCCACTGGCGCCAGGACAGGGTCCAAAAGGTCCCAATTGGGACTGGTTGGCACTCAGAACCTGGGTTATGGGTCTGCTTCCAAGGGAGTTGGGTAAGTCCTGACCTTTTGGAAGCAGAGATCATGACAGCACCCCCCCTCAAGGCCCCTCCCAAACCGGGCTTCTCCGGGGGTTTGGGCTTGTCAGGAAATGTTCGATGGAATCTTTTGATTAGACGAGGAGCGTGGACATATTCTGCAGGTTCCCAGGATCTTTCTTGGGGGCCGTAGCCTTTCCAGTCAATTAGGTAAAATAGTTTAGATTTGGAGATCTTGGAGTCCAGGATGCTTTTGACTTCAAACTCGAGTTCTCCATCAACTAGGATAGGTTTTGGAGATTTAGTTAGTCGGGTTTGAGGTTGCACGGGTTTTAATAGAGAGACGTGGAAGACCGGATGTATCTTCATGTGAGGGGGCAAGTCCAACTTGACCGCTACTGGGTTTACTATGGTAGTGATGGAATAGGGACCAAGGTATCTTGGGTTGAATGTGCGTGGTCCTTTTAGAGGTAGATATTTGGTGGATAACCAGACTTGATCTCCTACTTGATATTGGGGGGCTTCCTTCCGATGTTGATCTGCTCCTTTCTTGTATTGTTCCTTAGCCCTTTGAAGGTGAGAAACGGCTTCCTTAAAGACTTGGGTGATGGTAGAATGCAGGTAGTCTACTGCTGGTGTTCCAAGATCTTGGAGTGGATCCAACTCCGAGGTTCGAAGGTGACTGCCGTATAGAAGAAAAAACGGGGTTTTCCCAGTTCCCGAGTGGACAGAGTTATTGTAGGCATATTCGGCTATCCAAAGGATATCTTTCCAAGTTTTTTCAGTTTGTTGCAGCATGAAGCGTAAATACTGTTCCAGAGTTTGATTGGTCCTCTCGGTTTGTCCGTCGGTTTGAGGGTGGTGACTGGTCGATAGTCTCACATCAATTTGAGCCGACCGACAGCAACTTCGCCAAAAATGAGAAATAAATTGACTACCTCGATCCGAAATTAGAACTGAAGGAAAACCGTGCAGTCGGACGATGTTTTCGAGAAATTCTCGGGCCAGAGTTGCTGCTGTTGGCAAGCCTTTGAGTGGAATGAAATGCGCCATCTTGGAGAATAAGTCCACGATTACTAGGATCGTATTGTATCCGGAGCATGGAGGTAGATCGGTGATGAAGTCCATAGAAAGCGTATGCCAAGGGCGAGGTGGGATGTCAATAGGGCGTAAGAGGCCGGCTGGTTTTTCCTTTTGACTCTTGTTTTGGGCGCATACTCCACAGGACATTATAAAGTCTCTGATATCTTTTTTCCAAGACGGCCACCAGAAGTAGCGCTTGATCTTTTCTGAGGTTTTGGCCATACCGGGATGTCCTTCCATTAAGGAATCGTGATAACAAGAGATTACCTTTTTCTGTAAATCTGTGCTGGGCAGGTATAATCGTTCTTGGAAATACAATAAGTCATCCTTCACTGCAAAGTCCTTTCCCTGCAGATGCCAATTCTGTATGTCTGCTGGAGTTACAAGTTGCCTGGCTTCATCCTTAACTTCTTCTATGGATTGTGTGGCGATTACACCCAGAATTCTTTGTTCGGGAATGATAGGTACAGGTTTAGGGTTGATCAAGTGTTCTTCCACTCCCATCCGAGATAGGGCATCAGCTTTACCGTTTTTTGTACCAGGTCGATAGGTAATTATGAAGTCAAACTCGGCAAAGAATAGTGCCCAGCGGAGTTGTCTAGAGGATTGGGCTTTTGCGGTTTTCAAATATTGCAGGTTTCGGTGATCCGTAATCACAGTAACGGTGTGTCGGGCCCCCAGAAGATAATGCCGCCAAGCCTTAAAGGCAGACTTGATAGCCAGAAGTTCCTTACCAGTAATAGTGTAATTGATTTCAGGAGGCGAGAATTTGCGGGACCAAAATGCCACGGGATGCAACTGATTGGTTACTGGGTCCTTTTGTGATAGAACTGCCCCCATGGCAAGGCTCGAAGCATCCGTTTCAACGATGTAGGGGAGTTCGGGGCGAGGATGTTTTAAAATTGGTGCAGAGATAAATTTAGTCTTCAAATTCTGGAAAGCTTGCTCCGCCTCGGTAGACCATTCAAAACGTTTGTTTTTCTTTAACAAGGCGGTGATGGGCTGGACTATTCGAGAGAATTTGGGGATAAACCTGCGGTAATAGTTAGCGAAGCCTAACATGCTTTGAACACCTTTTATGGAGGATGGTGATGGCCATTTGAGAATTGCATCGACCTTCTTTGAATCCATACGCACTCCGCTAGGTGATAATATGAATCCCAAGAACTCAACTTCAGTCACGTTGAAAACACATTTTTCCAACTTGGCGAAAAGTTTGTGTTGACGCAATCTCTCGAGGACCATTTTCACGTGTTTCCGATGTTCAGATTCCGATGAAGAATAAACGAGGATGTCGTCAATGTAAACAACAACACACACATCTATGAGCTCTCTGAGGACATCGTTCATAAAATATTGAAAGGCGGCCGGGGCATTGCAAAGTCCGAAGGGCATGACCTGATATTCAAATAGCCCATACTTGGTGCGGAAGGCCGTCTTCCATTCATCGCCCTCTTTTACTCGTACCAAGTGGTAGGCTCCTCTAAGATCCAGCTTTGTATATATGCATGCTTTTCTGACTTGGTCCAGGAGTTCAGGGATCAAAGGTAACGGATATCTATTCTTAACGGTGATCTGGTTCAGGGCACGATAATCTATACAAGTTCTAAGGTCCCCTTCTTTTTTTGGAACGAAGAACAAAGCTGAAGAAGCAGGTGACTTGGAAGGACGAATAAACCCATTCGCTAAGTATTGATCCAGGTATTGTCGGAGGTGAAGGTTCTCAGGCTCGGTGAGGGCATAAATTCTACTACAAGGAGGAGTAGATCCAGGTATCAGGTCTATCTGGCAGTCATAAGACCTATGAGGAGGTAGAGAGTTAGCCTGATCCTTCCGGAAAACATCTTGGAAGTCTAGGTATTCGGGAGGTAACTGGGGAGTCTCCGAAGAAATTGCTGCCAGTGCAACACCAGGTGGAGGGTGACAAGTAGAGACACATTCTGGAAACTGAACCGTTCTTGCTCGTCAATCGATCTGAGGATTGTGTTTCTCTAACCAAGGTATTCCTAGAATAATCTGGAACTGAGGGGCCTTGATCACGTCGAACACGATCTTCTCATGGTGTCCATCTTGACTTGTAAGCGTCACTTCTTGAGTGGTATGCGTTACTGGTCCGGAGGCTATCTCCGTACCATCCACCGTAGTAATGACGTCCTTTACAGCCTTGGGACAAAGAGTTAGATTCATCCTCAAAACCATTTCATGATCCACGTAATTGCCGATGGCACCGCTGTCGACGTAAGCTTCAATCGCATGTAATCGATCCGGATGATCAGGGCTAATGAGGACCATAGGTATCACGAAATGCGAGGTCACGGAACTGGTTTTAACGCTCGGCAAGAGGACCTCTATTCTTGTCGGGCGAGGTTGTTTCCCTGCTCAGAGGTTGTGACCTTGGTAACTGCAGCTCCTACTGCCTTCTTGGCTGGTTTCACCGGACAGTCTCGAAGAAAGTGCCCTGAGTTTCCGCAATAGAGGCATAATTGCAACTGTTTTCTCCTTTCCCGCTCCTTTTGTGTTAGTGGTCCTTTCAGGCCCCCTATTTGCATGGGTTCCCCGGAGTCTACTCCTTTGGAAGGAGTTGGTGGTTTGGAGAATACTCGAGCATCAAACTTGGAACAATCGGCCTTCCTGTTCTGCAGTCTGTGATCTATTTGAACAACTAAGTCTATATAGTCCGAACAGTCTTGCGGGGGATTCACTACTTGGGCTAACACATCTTTGAGCTCTCCACGTAGACCTCTATAAAACAGCGTAATCCTTTTGTCCTCAGGCCATTGAGTTTCCACTATCAGTCTGTTGAAAGACGCAATATAAGCCAAAAGGTCTTGATTACCCTGTCGCAACGAAAGAAGCTCATTGTCCAAGGCCTGCCCCTGTGAATGTCTTGCGAACAGTTTTTCCATACTGAGCTGAAAGGCTTGAAAATCATGGAGAACCGGATCATCTTGATTAACCAGAGGGATCGACCAGTCTGCCGCATTGCCACTAAGGTACGAAAGCACGAAAGCTACTTTAGCTTGATCAGTTGGAAAGGCTGCTGGCCGGCATAAGAAATGCAACCGGCACTGATTAATAAATACTGCAAACCTCTTTGGGTCACCAGAAAATCGTTCGGGCGGAGCCAGAGGTACATTCCCAGGTAGGTTGATTTGCACTGGATTCATAGAGGATGTTGAAGGAAGATTTGCCCCTGATGCGGGTAATGGGGTCTGTCCGGCTTGTGACTGTAGCAATTGTCTAGCGAGATCGTCTGTTCGCTCCTTGGAAATAATCAGTTCCCTTCTTAGAGCGTTCGTTTCCTGACGGGCTGCATGCACTTCTGCTCTTAGTTCCCCAAGTAACTGGGCTAGCTGGTCGGTATCCGAGGTTTCCATAGCGCCTGGGCGGGAGTTTTGCGGTAGACTTTGCGTTCTGTAACGCTCACCTGATTCCCGCAGAGGCGCCGGTCTTGACTGGGCGAATACCGTATCTTCAAAGGTGATGTGTAACACAGGGTTGGCTCTTTGGGCTGGACCTCTGTGCACTGTATGTCTGACTCGAAGAGTAAGATGTCTGCAGATAGAAAATATGGGATTAATGAACTGGGGTTATTGGGTGTCTCTCTCTTCTTCCCCTTCTCTTCTCCTGTAGAACCCCAAAGGTTAATGCTCTCACCTTAGGTAAGTGAACGCCGAGCTCTCCATCTGCCTCAGGGCAGGGTGCCGTAACCAGTTTCTTCACTGGATAAGGGTGCAGGCCTCTTGACCTCAGAGGACTGCTGTCCGTCGTTTATTGCACGAACGGTAAGTTCTGAGTATTTCAAATGTCTTTAAAAGTCTTTTGTAATGATGTCTCTTGTTTTGCAGGGTTCCGGCGATGGCGGATGAAGGGCTGAAGTGAGTTGAGGATGGAACCCGTGTGAGAAATAGAAGCAACTTGAAGCACGTAAGTAAGCGCTTGTTGCCTGCTTCACGATGCGCACTAACTGTCCTTTTATCTTGCAGGTACAAGTTCGGAGCTGCTGAAGGGTGCCGGAATACCCACTGGGTTCGGCGTGGGAAGGAGTAATGGCACGTGAGTAATAAAGTTACCCAATGTCTTTAAACGCACCTTCTTTTGTCTTTCAGATGCGGGATGCAGCGCCGAAGGCCTCCGGAGCGTGCGAAGCGTTGGTAAGCTTTTGTCTTTCAGATGCCGGAATGCAGTGCGAAGACCTCCGGAGCACGCGAAGAGTAGGTAAGCCTTTGTCTTTCAGATGCCGGAATGCAGCGCGAGGCGTTGGTGACAGCCGATGGACCAGGTGAGAAGAGCTGTCACTGAAGACCGTAATGCTAACCTGTTCTTTCTTGTCTTTATAGGTGTTGCTGAAGACTGGATTCAGAATGGTAAGCCTTTTTCCCTTAGGCCCAGGATCAGATGCAGAAGACACGATGAGCGTTCTGCTGCAGAGGATGCAGAATAACGCAAAGCAAGATTCATCCATCGGGTGTGGTTTAAATAGCCTCCTGTAGTGCTTAGGTGTCTCCTTCCACAGCCTCGCCTAGGTAAAAGAGTTCCTGCTTTCCAGAAGAGTTCCAGTGTTCTGAACCTAGGGAGTGGCTCCTGCCCCACCCAACAGGAAAAGTAGTCCCAAACAGAAGAGGATTAGAGGCTCAACTGGCAGGTAAGTAAGCAGCATGGTCTGCTGCAGGTAAGTCCACCCAAGCATTATGAGCCCGGCGCTTCCAGCGCTGGGACTGGGCATATTTATGAGCCTGATGCCACTGGCGCAAGGACAGGGTCCAAAAGGTCCCAATTGGGACTGGTTGGCACTCAGAACCTGGGTTATGGGTCTGCTTCCAAGGGAGTTGGGTAAGTCCTGACCTTTTGGAAGCAGAGATCATGACACCGTCCCTCCGGTCTTCACCCTCGCTACTGGTGAGTTGTACAACACCTCGACCCATCTCACAAAGCCTTCACCAAAGCCGAATTCCCTCAACACCTCCAGCAGCCATTCCCAGAATATGGAATCAAAGGCTTTTATAGTGTCCAGTGATAGCACCGCTAGGTCTTCGTCCCTGTCATAGGTCTCTGCCATGATGTGCTGGAGTCTCCTCAAATTTGCAGTAGTATTACGTCCTGGGACAAAACCGTTCTGGTCTTCATGTATCAGGGTTCCCACCACCCTCGCCAACCTCTTAGCTAGAATTGTGGTCAGGATCTTGCAATCGTAGTTTAACATGGCAATTGGGTGGTATGAGTCACAATTGTCACTGGGTTTGTTGGGCTTAAGTATAGGGATGATAATTGTTTCTTTCATGGAGTTGGGTAGGATTCCATTTTCATATGCCTCCATATACACCTCGTGCAGTACCGGGGTGAGGGTTGCTTCATATGCTTTATGAAATTCTGGCGGGAGCCCGTCACTCCCGGGGGCTTTGCATGTAGCTAGCGATCTGATCGCTTCCGTCACATCTTCTGCAGTGATTTCCACGTCCAAAAGCTCTCTCTGGTCGTCCGTCAGTCTTGGGAGCTCGATCTCCTCCAGGGTAGCTCTTATATCCTCCACCGGTATTTTGGTGTCATGTCCGTATAATTTGGAGTAGAAGTCTGCAAATGCGGAGTTGATAGCCTGTTGCGTCCTGTGGGCCGTCCCCTTTTCGTCTACAGTTGGGAGGTACCTCGGGAACTCGCGTTTACATAGCCAGGCCAGCATCCTACCAGGCTTATCCGCTTCTTTATGTGCCTTAGCAACGTAAGTCATGTAGTCAAATCTGGAGAGTCTATTCCAGGCCGAGAGGCATTCCTCTCGGGTTCCTTTCAGCTCAGTTTCGACATTCGGTGTGGCGTCAATTTCGGATTCCAGGCGTGCAATCTTATTTTCCAGATCTTCCAGTTCTGATTGCAGATGTCTGCGGATGCCACCTGCTCCGGATATGACCTCTCCTCGCATCACAATTTTCATGGCCTCCCATAGTGTGCTCCAACTTGCCACTGAGCCTTTGTTAATATCTAGATATTCTTCCAGCTTGGTACAGAGTTCCTCTTTAAATGCGTGGTCTGTGAGTGCTGCTGGCGACATTCTCCATAACGGGATCGGCGGTCTGGGTCCTCTGAATGTCCATTGCATCATCAGCGGAGAATGGTCGGATATGGTTCTGCCCAGATATATTGTGGAATCCACTTGTTGGGCCAGTGCACGGTCCGTGAACAGATAATCTATCCTCGTGTAGACCTTGTGTGGGGCCGAGTAATAGGAATAGCTCCTTTCGGTGCGGTGTTGTTCCCTCCATATGACCACCAGGTCGAGTTGTTTAATTGTGGTGTTTAGCACGTTGGTTGTGGCGTTGTTTGGGAGGCGGGGGGGATCTGATCTGTCCATAGCTCGTCCCTGATACAATTAAAATCGCCTCCCCATATAAATGCTCCCTCCCTGCGGAGGATCATTTTGGTACTCAACATTTTGAGGTGTGAGGGTATTCCATGTTGTGGTAAGTACGAGTTCACTAGGCAAACTGTCGTGCATTCGATAGTTCCCCACATTATGAGATATCTGCCCTCTTTGAATGGAGTAGTTATATGCGTATTCTGCTAACCAAAGTATGTCCTTCCAGGTATCCTCGGTTTGTTGTAGCATACACCTTATGTATTGCTCGAGGGTCTGGTTAGTCCGTTCGGTCTGGCCGTCGGTTTGGGGGTGATGGCTTGTAGATAACCAGAGGTCGATTTTGCCAATTTTACAACACCTTTTCCAGAATGCAGAGACAAACTGAGTTCCTCGTCTAATATCAATATTGATGGGAAAACATGGTAGCCAGAGTAGAAGCAGTTGGGAGACCTTTCAGGGGAATAAAGTTGGCCATTTGGAAAACAGATCTACGACGACTAAGATGATATTGTATCCGTTACAAGAGGGAAGGTCTGTAATAAAATCCATTGATAGCATATGCCAAGGTGCTGGGGGTACTTCTAAAGGACGTAGCAGACCTGTGGGACTTTGTTTTTGGGACTTGTGTTGTGCCCAGGGCCACAGGTTGCGATGAACTGGACAATGTCCTTTCGCCAAGTTGGCCACCAGTAATTTTTCTTTATTTTAGCTAGGGTTTTGGCTATTCCCGGATGCCCTTCTACTAATGAATCGTGATAGTTTACGATGATTTGATTCTGTAATTTCTTATCCGGGATGTACAATCGCCCTTGGTAGTATGGTAGGTTGTCCATGATCGTATACCGGTCTCCCTTCCCTAGCCATTCCTGTTGAGCTGGTGGACAAATCAAGTGTTGCAGGTCAGATTTTAAGTTGTCTAGAGTGGTGGTTGCAGCAATCATGCCTTGGATTCGTCCTTCCGGGATGATGGCCATAGGGTCTGGTGTAGTGAATGCCTCTTATCCCTCACTCATGCGAGACAGGGCGTCCTCTTTTCCATTGCGTACTCCGTGTCTATAGGTGATGACGAAGTAGTATTCCGCAAAGAAGAGAGCCCAGCGGAGTTGGCGTGATGATTGCGCTTTAGCGGTCTTCAGATATTGTAGATTACGATGATCCGTGACGGCAGTGACTGTATGTCTAGCTCCAAGATAATAATGTCTCCAGACTTTGAATGCTGCCTTAATTGCTAGCAGTTCTTTATCAGTGATTGCATAATTCAGGGGCTGCAAACCTGCGAGACCAGAATGCCACAGGATGCAACTGACCTGTTTCGGGGTCTCGTTGTGACAGGACTGCTCCCATTGCAATGTTGGAAGCATCAGTTTCGACCACGTATGTTCATTCTGGTCGAGGATGCCGTAGAATTGGTGCTCTGTGAAATGCTTGTTTTAGCTCCTGGAAGGCTTTCTCTGCCTCTGCTGACCAATACATTTTTTTATTTTTCCGTAGTAAAGAGGTGATTGGGTGGACGATCAGGGAGAACTCTGGAATGAACCGGCGATAAAATTTGGCAAACCCGAGTACACTCTGTACTCCCTTTATGGATGTCGGTGAGGGCCAGTTAAGGATGGCGTCTACCTTGCGCGTGTCCATGCGTACGCCCCGTGGTGTGAGAATAAAGCCGAGAAATTCTACCTCTGTCACATGAAAGAAACATTTCTCCAATTTGGCATATAGCCGGTGTCGCCACAGTTTCTCCAGAACTGCCCGGACATGGTTGACGTGGTCCTCCTTGGTGGTCGAATAGATAAGAATGTCATCAATATAGACAAGAGTGCAGACGTCCAACAGTTCATGGAGCACATCATTCATGAAAAATTGAAACGCAGCTGGGGCATTACCTAGTCCAAAGGGCATAACCTGATATTCATAAAGGCCATATTTTGTGCGAAAGGCCATCTTCCACTCGTTTTCTTTTTTGACTCTTACTAGATGGTAGGCCCTCGTAAGTCTGGTTTTATATGTATCTGAGCATTTTTGACTTGATCCAAGAGCTCGGGGATAAGCGGTAACGGGTACCGGTTTTTTACTGTGATCTGGTTAAGTGCTCTGTAGTCAATGCAAGTTCTCAGGTCTCCCTCCTTTTTAGGCACAAAAAAGAGGGGTGGGGATGCAGGAGACTTGGACGGACGAATGAAGTCATTTGCCAGATACTGATCGAGGTAGGTTTTCAAATGCTGGTTTTCCTGTTCTGTTAGGGCGTAAATCCAGCTGCAGGGAACTTGTGCTCCAGGTACCAGATCAATTTGGCAGTCATACGGTCTGTCCGGAGGTAGGGTGTTCGCTTGCTCTTTTTGAAAGACATCTTGGTAATCCAGGTATTCAGGTGGTAGTGAACTGGTGAGGCCCAGTATGGTTTCTTTCTTCGACAGACCTTTGTTAGTAAGAGCTTTTAATGAGAATCCCTTGCTATAACAGGTGTCGGCACCGTTTTGGGGAAAGGTCAGAACTCGTTTACGCCAGTCAATCCTGGGATTGTGGGTCTCCAGCCAGGGCATTCCCAATATCATCTGGAATTGAGGAGCGCCGATGAGATCGAAGTTGATGTCCTCTTTGTGACTGTCCTGACACAGAAGCGTCCCTGGGCCGGATGATAGCTGAGATCCATCAACTGCTGTGACGTGTTCCGAATCCTGCTTCTGTCGGAGAGGCAGGCCTATCCTGGTAGCCAGATCTTGGTCCATGTAATTTCCCACAGCCCCACTGTTAATGTATGCCTCCAAGGCATATATTTTCGACGGTTGCTTGTGGTTTACCAGGAGCACAGGGATGACTAGGTGTGAGGTCTGTATAGATTCCTTTTCACTGTTCGACAAGTGGACCCCTACGCTTGCCGGGCGTTGAAGTTTCCCGAGACCTGTTCTTCTTCTTCACCCTTGTGAGTTATCGGAGATAGTGACCTGCCTTACCACAGTACAAACAAAGCTGCTGCTGTCTCCTTTTCTCCCTTTCTGCCTTGGTGAGTGGGCTCCGCAATACCTCCGATTTGCATTGGCTCGGATTGATTGTGGGATCTGGTTTGATTCTCACGGGGTCGCACATAGACCCACTGCCGCTCGGCCTTGGCTCGATCCATCTTCCAATCCTGCTATCTGTGATCGAGATGCACTGTCGGGTCGATGTATTCAGCACATCTTTCCGGGGGATTTACTACTTGACTAATACGTCCTTAAGTTCCCCTGGCAAGCCTCAGTAAAAGAGCGTAGTTTTTTTTTCCCCTGGCCAGTTAGTTTGTGCTATCAGACGATTGAAGGAAGCGATATATGTTAGTAGGTCTTGATTACCCTGCCATAGTGATAACAGTTCATTGTCCAGAGCCCACCCTTGAGTATGCCATGTAAATAGTTTCTCCATTTCACACTGGAAACCTCCAAAGTCTTGAAGCAAAGGATCATCCTGTTTTACCAAGGGTATTGACCAGTTCGCTGCACTACCTCCCAAATATGAGAGTACAAATGCCACTCTTGCTTGATCGTTGGGGAATGCCCAGGTCTGTACAAGAAATGTAGGCGACATTGATTCATAAAGATTGCATACTTATTCGGATCGCCTGTGAAGCGTTCCGGCGGGGCCAGGAGAACCCCACCTGGGAGAACTACCTGTACTGGCATGGGCTGTGGAGGCGCGGCAGGAGGGGCCACCCACGGCAGTGGGACCTGTCCTGCCTGTGCCTGGAGCATTTGCCTTGCTAGTTCATGTGTCCGCTCCCGGTTCACAATTAGATACCTCCTTAGGGCATTGGTTTCCTGTCTTGAGGCATGAACTTCAGCCCGTAACTCTCCCAGTAATTGGGCCAACTGGTCCATTTCAGAAGTTTCCATAACGCCCAGGCAAAGATTTGAAGAGGTTTTGCGTTCTGTTACGCTCACCTGGTCTGTGCGGAGGCGTTGGGGCATGGTTGCAGCCCTCCTGGGGGTGAGGTCGCTCGGGTCCGACTTCACCCTCTGCCCCTATGTGGTGACTGGGGGTAATAGGTGATGCTGCTCAGGACTGCTCCTGCGTGGAGAAAAGGGGGCGTGACTATACCAGCTTGTGCGCCTGACCCCCTTCCAGACCCCTTCTCCCAAACCGTGGTACCCGTGGGATGCGCTGTCCCTGGAAAGCTCACCTGTTGATTAGTTTTGGCGAGCACTCCGTCCTGCTGCTTCTGGGAGGGGTGCTTGTATGATCTGGACCGAGTTCCTTCACTGGTCCCTTGCACGTGGGAGTGCAGTCCTGCTGCGACTAAGCCACTATACTTCAGGTAAGTGTTCCTGTTTGCCTTTGTCTTTCCTCGTCTGTTTTTGTTGTATTGTAAAGTTTGTTGTCTTGTATTGCTGTCCGTTCCACATTTGATGTTTGCTCTTTTGCTTTCTTCCCTTGCAGGTGATGTTGCCGGTCCGGCAGAACCTGCGGAGCTCGAGACGGCAGCCGGAGGGAACGAGGAACGAAGCTTGTCTTTCTTTTTCTTCACAGGGTTCGAGTTCGTGGATGCGGAGCATGGTGTTGCAGCGTCGGGATCAAGATCTGGATGTCAGGAGATGAGTCTGTAGATGAAGCGATGAAGCACCGGTTTCCTGGAGATGAGTATGCAGGAGAACTTCTGGTAAAGGTAAGTAAACTGGTCCAAGCGGTGGTGAGCTTCACGTTGCACGCGAGGGCAGAGTAACGCAAAGCACCGGCCTTAAGGATGGAGCAGCTTATATAGTTGAGCTTCTGAAGCCACGGCCACCAGGTTCAGCCTGCCTGCTACACCCGATGAGTCAGCACATGAAGACCAGGCCTAGGGAGCCACACCGGATGAGTCAGCACATGAGGAAGTATCAGCTCCTGGAAAGTTCTTGTAAAATAAACGCTTTCCTGCACTGAAATAAAGTAAAAGCACTCCTGCACTGAAAGAAAGTATTTGTGCTCACATCTCGATATGAGCCTGGCACCAAAGGCGCCAGGACTGAGTCCAGCCAGGGCCCCTGTGTTTATGGGTCCCAAAGGGACATAAGTGAGTCAAGTGACCCATTGCCCTCCATTACTAGATGGTGTGGTTTTTGTGTTCTGGGGCCTGTAGCCATGACACTAACAGGGCTGATTGGTGATAAGTGTTTACCTTTCTCAACTCTGCACGCAGTTACTACTACAATTCAACTGACCTCGTGGCCCCAGCAGGGCTATTTCAGTCGGCCCTTTTTCTTTTCCATTTGGGCGCTGCCACTTATGTTCCTCCAGGCAACTGAGTGCCTCTTCCACCATTGTTGCTGCAGCTGCCGTGATTGTCTCTTCACTCACACCTAATGGCCAATTGGTGAGCCGGCAGGTGAGAGAGCCAGCCACCCACCCCAGGGACCTCACCTAAGTCCCCTGTCTGGCCCTGTCCGGAACTGGAGGGACCCTGTCCCCATGCCGATGCTCCTGCAACTTTTTCCCAGCCCATGCTGCTCAATGAACAAATTCACAGTTACTTCATTTCAGGACCATGAAAAACGTGCTCCTACTTTGCACCCGTAAGCACCCCGGATTGCCCTGTCCTAGACTTCAACCACCTACATGGTTGCCTGCTGAATCTCACCTCCCTTCCCACTAGCCTAACTGCATCCTGTAACTTCTTGCCCCTTGATATGTGTATCTGCCTTAAATTCACATCTTACTCACTCCTTCAAATGTGCTTTTATATCTTTGTAGCCTCTATCTCGTGCTGTATTTAGTGCTTTTTAGCAAATTTAAATTTAGGTGTGTTTTTATATCATTGTGTCCTTCATTTTGTGCTGTATTGAGTGCTTTTAGGCAAATTCGAATGTAGGTGTGCTTTTAAATCTGGACACTGACAGTTCCATTACACACCTCCTCCTTCTGTACCTGCCTGGCTGCTAGGCCACTTGGTGAGTTCCTGTGCACTGGGAGGCTCCGCTGCTTATCTCAATCTCTCTCTCCCACTACCCACATGGCACTATCTATCTCTCATATCTATTCTAACTGCTATTCTATCACCTATCCTATCTTTCTCACAAAGTCTGGAAGAAAAGAGTTGAAAAAAGCTCTCCTGGTCTGTAATCTAGGCCTACCTATTGCTGACACCTACGTCAATGCCACTTCCAGGCAGACTATTACAGACATCCTTTTCACTGTCCCCTCTTCTGACCTATTGGCTCCCTATCTGGTCTACACTCTTTCCCCTTTGTCCTCCTAACCCATTAATGGTGGCACTAGATGGGAAGTACTCCTGGCCTACTTCTTATCCTCCAGGAGTATCATTAATCTCTATCATAATGGCACTATCATGGCCCAAGGTTCTCAACCTACTCTTCTCCTTCTCGAACGGCACCTGACCTCTCTCATAAGCTTCCTCCCTTCTCCTGCCACTCCTTCTTCCTCTCCTCTAACCTCTCCACTACCACCGACGGGTGTACCACGTCCCTGTACTCCCCCCCCCCATCGGATAACCTTCAAGGGTGGTAACCAGCTTCACTTAACTACTCTGAATGCTCACCATGCTGTCAAACACTCCTCCGACATCTGTCTCCTTCTCAAAGACTTTGACCTAGATGTTCTCGCTCTCACCGAGACGTGTTTCAATGCCAGCTCTTTCACTGCTGTTGACACTCTCCTTCTTGAGGGCCACAATATCCTCTCCAAACCCAGACCGAATCGGCCTGGAGGCGGAGTGGCTCTGATCTTCCCAGAGTGGGTGCCTGCCTCCATCATACCTACTCAACCCTAACCCTCTTTTGAATGCCACGCCTGCAAGCTTTGGTCTCCCCTACTCTCTCGCCAAACCTTGCCAGCATCTACAGGCCCCCTGGCCCTATCCCTCTCTTCCTCTCTGAATGGGTTGATCTCACCTCCTGCCTTTCAACCGCTTCTTCCAAACTCCTCCTCCTTGGTGACTTCAACATCCACCTTGACTCCCTTGAATCATCCACCTCTCTTTTCTGTGTCTTCTGTGAATCCCCCTCTATTCTCCCTTCTGGCCCGACCCACTATGCCGGTCACACCCTGGATGCCCTCATATCCGGCGTCATCCCTATCTCATATCCTGTAACCACCCTCCTCTCCTGATCGGACCACTGTGAGAAACCTGAAGTTGTCTGACCCGCTAGTCCCCGGGGATCTGCCATACTGGTGGGCAGGACATGGCTATCGCTATTGGATCCAATTCCTGGGGATCACCTGGATGGGGGTCTTCGGGGAGTGGAAGTGGGACACCGAAGGGTGAGATGCGGTATCCCCTTCCTTCTGACACCTTTTCCCCATCCTACCAGGTAGGATACTCAGAAACTCAGCCCCCCCCACTTTCCAGACACGAACACTTTCTCACGGACAATTCATCGTGAGCGACAACGGACTAACAAAAAAAACTCAACTGTCCCAACGCAAGTGTCAGGCAGAGTCAGGCAATTACTGATAATCACACACCTGACTTGGATCACTCTGCCCCACACGGATGAAAGGCGGAGCACGAAAACACACTCTGAGTAAGGCCAAACGCTCGAGGAAGCAGCTATTCCGGGATTGCAGTTTAAACCTAGGAGAAAGGCGGCGAGACCAGAGAGGATGACATAGAGGGAGCTAACCTTGTCCTTTTCATGACTTTCAAGAAGCCTCAAGGAAAAGAAACATAAGACCAGGAATTCCAGCTGACGAGCAGTGTAGCCTGTGTCGGCGGTACACGGGGCCCTCCCACATTGATAGCCAAGGCGGGGAGAAACGATTGCCACTGTGGTACTATCTTTGACTCCAACAGCAAAGCAACGCCAATGAGTTCAGAACAGCCAGTGAGTCGGGAGAAACTGATAGCAAACCGGGCTGTGCTATGCTCAAGGTTGCAAGCAGCAAAACTGCATGAACAAAGAACGTGTGTGCGATTGAACTTTAAGAAAACCCAGTTAATTACCAGATACAGAGTATCCGGCGCAGCTTGGGTGCTCACTCGAAGGTCTCTGTTTTGTACCCCACCCCCCAGAGCATGTGAATATTGAATGGCGGAATCGAAGTGGTCCTGCAGCGAGTTAAGTTAATTCCTGTGCACATTTGAAAGAATTAGATTGCATACAAACTGAAAATGATCTGAGCCTGGAAGAGGGGGGCTAATTGGTTGAAAAGGGGATCTGAGCCCGGAAGAGGGGGATCTGGGGTGAACAGTAAAGCTCACTTGCGAAGATATTGTTGTGGCAAATGTGAACCCGATTGAGAAATGCCTGCGAATTCAAGTTGGTCCGAACCTGACCGTGGGAGGCTAATTGTGCAAGAAGGATCTGAGCCTGGCTCAGGGGGATCCCGGGTGACGAGCAAAGTGCCGAATTGAAGGTTTTTCCGAAAGGAACTTTTCTTTGTTGTTTTGGTGCATCAGGACCTCTGAATCAAGAGACTTTGTGCCTCATCATGAGTTGGGCGGTAGCTCTTAAATCCGGCGGTAACGGTATTAGTGCCGCCAATACCGCTCTGTCGGATAACGACTGCAATCTAGCTGGCGCTATTGCAGTCGGCCGCTATTACAGCCAGCTGTAATAGCACCGGCTATAATAGTGCCGACAACCAAACGCGCAATGACAGACCTATCACGAGTACAGCATTGGCGCTCCTAGCGACGGAAAATCGGCGCTAATGCAGCTGAAAATACCCCCGGCCAAATGCTGGAGATAAAAGAACACATGTGAGAATAACAAAGCCACAGGTGGAAACAATGCATACAAGAGACCTACAGAAGACCCACCCATGCCCCACACACCCTTCCCAACGCCATGTTGCCATTTGGAGCCGGGAGACTTGATGTGGACCTCTACATGCTGCGCCAGGAGCTACAGAAGCCTGACAGCCAGCCCAGGGCACAGGGAACTGAAGGGGCGGGGGAGGAGGAGGAGGAGACCAGCCCCAGCAAGGCAGCCAGTCGATACCAGCACCCCACCGCTGCACTGCCCTGTGGGCCCTGCTTGGCAGCTCTGCATCCCACCGGTGGCAGTCGCCTGAACTTGCACTTAGCCTGAGGTTTTCCTCCCTGGCTCCCCTCAGCACTTCCCTCCCTAGCACTCCACCAGCACTTGCCCACTCCTCTGCCCCCCACCTCTCCATCTCTTGCACTTCGCTTCATTGCACTTGTACGGCCGTTTGCCACAAGGCCTAGTAGGGCCATGACAGTATTGTACTGTTTTGCCATTGTTATTTTTCCCCTGTCCCCTTCCCATTTAGCCTTGTGGGTCTTTGAAACACTATTCAGTTGTATAAAGCGCCTAACAAAAGCTCAATAAATAAATAAAAGATAATCTGTTTGTTCCCTTCAGTTGTGCACAGCCAGGGACAGAGGCATCAAAGGATAGTGGTGTGCATTTCACAATCTTTTTTAGAAATTAGAATCCAAAGCAGCCTCCTTGGGAGGTACGGTTTGAGTTCTGAGTATGTGTGTTTATTTACCTACGCATTTGTTTTGACCTCAGCCGGAGCACTACCGTGGAAGATTGAGCTCTGGGTGGTGTCACAGGGGGTAATGGGCTGCAGGTTTGTATCTGAGCTGAGCCTGTCGTTACTCATAGGGACAGAGCTGGGTCTGCTACTTTTCTTTTAGGGACAGCTGGGGCACCACCAGAGGGCCACGTTAGACATTTTGGACTGAAGCACAGGGGTGGGGAAAGAATTATCACTGTTGGGTTCTGGTCAGGTTTCAGCCAAACCATGGGAAAATGGAAGTCACCAGGGGGAGCTTCATTATCCTCTAAACCAAAGAAATCCCTGATCGTGGGTGCCTCAGTTACAGAAGCGAACACTTTAATTAACTTGCTCGAAGTAATACTAAGCAATTTCAAAGGGTTAACGACACATTCAAGCATGCCCTCTGGTAAAGGCCCTAGAGCTAATTTGCCTGCTCCTGCAACCCCTATGACCCTCACGACGTTGGAGCAAGGTATTAATCATAAATGTATTCCAGGGCGTTTAAACCACCTCAGTAAGTACAAAGTGCATCACCTTTGGACCAATCAAGAAGGGCGTGTGTTCGCTGTTGCCACTGAAGGGCACCACCTATCGCCTGTACAGATTAACCACCCTGACCAAGAACAATCTATAGCCCCGAGGGAAAATAAGGAACAATTTGTAACAGTGGTGACAGGGGGCCCCGTTTATAGAATGTTTCATGCTCTCACATCAATAGATCAGTCCTCGAGGGAGGGGGCTTTTGTTGCTCTAGAAAGTGGGCTATTGAGTTTAATATGTCTACAAAACGCTACCAGTAATATTGTTGTCAAGCCACCTGCTCCATCTATACACTCTTTCCCTCCTGTTGCCCAACCACTCAAAAGGAGAAATTACTTACTGTAATGTTCTTTCTATGGATTCTTCTCCCGCAGATTCCTCATCTGATAGATGTTCCCTCCAGCACCCCTGCTTCAGAAACTTTTCGACAGGGGGCATAGTGGACCTTGACCCGGCCGCTGACCATCGATCTGTCTTGCTCGGCATCTAGTCGTCGGCTCCAGATGCAGCGTCAGGCGCCGGATAAATACCACATCACTATGCCCCAACCTCAGTTCCCTGCTTTTTTCCCGAGCACCACGTGCTGCATAGGAAAACAGAGAAGAACAAATGGGCTAATGAGCCCTTAAAAAATAAGTAACTATTGACCTCCAACGTAGGAACAATTGAATAAACACTACAAGTAGTATTTGAAAAATCTTTTTTTTTATTTATTTTTGAAAGAAAAAGAATCTGTGGCAGGAAGCCAGAAAACAGACACATAGGACCATCACCAAGTCAACGTGAAAGAGAAGATGCGCGCCAACCACCGACTTGTTGAGAGGGGATGAATGGGAGGGGAGATGAGGAATCTGCAGGAGAAGAATCCATTGAAAGAACATTACGGTAAGTAATTTCTCCTTCAATGGATTGCTTTTCTCCCACAAATTCCTCATCTGATAGACTCCCAAAGCAGTAAATGAAGGAGGCGGGCAGAAAGTTATACCAAGAGAAATTTTGCAGCACTGCCCTACCAAAACGCACATCAGCTGTATAAGCCACATCCAAGCTATAGTGCCTAGCAAAGGTATGAAGGGATGACCATGTTGCAGTGCTACAAATCTCCCGGACAGGTACTCCCCTGTGCAATGCTGTTGATGCTGAGACTCCCCTTGTCTAATGGGCCCTGATGCCTGCTGGTAATTCCTCCCCAGCGGACTGGTAGCATTCATCTATGCAGAAAATGATCCATCGGGATAAAGTCTGTTTGGTTGTGGGCAGGCCCTTACAGGCTAAGGAAAAGGCCACAAAGAGCTGGTCAGCACTCCTGAAATCAGCTGTCCTCGCAACATAATAACTCAACGCCCTCTTCAGGTCTAGACAATGTAACCGTTCCTCCTGCTTAGAAGGGTGAAGAGGAGGGTAGAAGATCGGAAGGTTGATGGATTGCAACAGGTGAAATTCTGAGACAACCTTGAGGAGGAAGCCAGGCCTTACCCTGAGTGAAACTTTCTCCTGGAAAAAACGCAGGAAGGGTGGCTTACAGCATAAGGCCTGGAGTTCACTCACCCGCCTAGAGGATATATTAGCCACCAAGAAGGCTGTTTTCAAAGAGGGAAGCCGTAAGGGACAAGAGTGCATAGGCTCAAAGGGAGCCGCAATCAGAAATGTCAGAACCAGATTAAGGTGCCAATCCGGGGCAACAAAGGAAGTTGGCGGAAACTTATTTACAATGCCTTTCAGGACTGTTGTGACCTGAAGGCCTGCTCAGGCCAGTGACAGAAGGAACTCCATCACTGTAGTGGTGGGGCAAGAGATGGGGTAAATCTCGCGTTCCCTTCATGACGCCTCCTTGTAGATGGTCTGCATGCAGTCATACCACCTCAAGTATGTCCTCAGAGAGGTCCCAGTCATCATATCTCATCCTCTCAAAAGCCATGCATGTAGGCTGAGGGATTCCGGGGTCGGATGGAGTATCCGGCCTTCCGACTAGGTTAGGAGATCTGGACGCTGAGGCAGCCAGCGAGGTGGACAAATGGACAGATACAAAAGGTCGGAGTACCACGTTCTCCTCGCCCAGTCCGGGGTGATCAAGATCATGGACGCTGAAAACCTCTACAACCTCTGCAGAACCTATGGAATGACGGGAATCAGCTGGAGTGCGTCAAGGAGAGGGAAGGTCCAATCCACCAGAAACGCATTCCCCTGTGCTCCGTTCACTGGGAATTCCCTCTAGCAAAACTGTTCGCATTTCCTGTTGGACTCAGTTGTGAACAGATCAACTGCTGGGCTACCCCAGAGAGCGAAGACTTCCTCTAGGACTTCCTGGCACACTTCCCACTCGTGCAAGACCGTGCTCTGCCTGCTCAGAGCATCCGCCAATTTGTTCTCTGTGCCTGCCAGATGAACTGCCGAGACCGAGGTCCTGTTCTGCAGCAACCAGAACCAAAACATCACTGCCTCTGTGTAGAGGGGCGGCAATGCGCACCACCTTGCTTGTTGCGATAGTGCATTGCCACTGTGTTGTTCGTCAGAACAAGGATATGTTTCCCCTGCAAAGACGGGGTGAATGCTTTCAGAGCAAGCCTGATAACTCGAAACTCCAACCTGTTGATGTGGTGTCCGGACATTTCATCGAAAACAAATTGTCGACAGGACATTTGGTTGACGTAATTTAGTCGAAAACCAAATGGTCGCATTTTTTTTTATTTATATATATATATTTTTTAGGTTGTAGTTTAGGGAAAAAAAAGGTTTTTTTAGAAAAAAAGGGGGTTGGGGGGACCCCCCCCAAAAAAAGGGGTAAAAATAAAAAAAATGAAAAATTCAACCATTTGGTTTTCGACCAAATTGGTTCGACCATTTGTCCAGTCGACCAATTTTTTTCGATCAAATGTCTGGTAACCGTTGATGTGCCACCTGGCTTCCATCGCTGATCAGAGGCCACTCACCTGCGAATCCTCGCAGTGAGCACCCCAACTTCCGCTAAGAGACTGTTGCGGTCTGCCCACCAGGACAGGTCGTTGACCACTGATGCATACACCCTGAGGAGATCCGAGAGAGAGTTGAGGTACTGAGACCACTGATCCCTCAGGAGCCATTGTAGCGCTCTCATGTGCAATCTGGCACTAGAAAAATGCAGGAGGCCATGATGCCTAGGATTCAGAGGAAGGAAGCCGCTGGTAGAGTGGCATGGTTCCAGAACAAGTCGACCATTTCTATCAAGCTGATTACTCTCTCCTTGGGAGGGAAGGCTTTCCCCACTCGGGTGTCTAGGACTGCTCCTATGAACTGGAGCCTCTGGACTGGTGTCATGTGGGACTTCTTTAAATTTAGGGAGAAGCCCAGCTTGTGCAGCAGCAAGCGCGTGTCCTCTAAATGAGACAAGTCCTGCACTGGAAACTTCCCCCGGATCAGCCAGTCGTTCAGATATGGAAATACGTGAACCCTGGATCTCCTGACGTGAGCCGCAACTACCGCCATGAGCTTGGTGAAGATCCTTGGGGTGGAGATCAGACCAAAGGGAAGGACCTTGAACTGATAGTGCATATCTCCTATGGTGAACCTTAGGAGTTTCATGTGCTTTCGGTGGATCGGCGCATGGAAATAATTGTCCTGTAGGTCTATTGAACCCAGCCAGTCATGTAGTTTGAGAGTTTGGAGAATCTCTCTCAACGTCACCATCCTGAATTTGTCTTTTCTCAGGAACTTGTTCAACGCCCTGACGTCCAGAATGGGACGGAGACCTCCTCCCTTCTTGGGTACCAGCAAATACTGGGAATACCAGCCCGATCCTCTCTACTCGGGAGGTAACTCTGCCATGACATCCTTCAACAACAGGGCTCTCAGTTCTTCCTGGAGCTCCTGTCCCAGTTGGATTGGTAGTGTTAGGGAGAATTTTCATTTAAGTGCTAAATTCCTGCCACCTTGGAGACCCCGAGCTCTTTTACTGGACTTTAGGACTTTTTAATTTTAACCCTGAAGTGAGTGAGACTTTTTCTCAATCTCTCGTGTGTTTTGACCTGATTTGGATGATGTGTTTCCACTGTTTTTGGAGTCTGACAACCGCCATAGACATATATTTTTTGTATGATGACACACAGCACCTTCAGTGCAGTGTCACAGAGAAATCCTTTAGATTTCTCATAAGGTTTAAATATCTTTTCTTGTGTGAACTACTGTTCCCAAGAATAGTAAAGTAAATTGATTTTAATTACCTTTTCTCTTTGTGGGTCCAGCAAACACCATCGTATGTAGAGTGCTGCGGGGGTTACCTAGTAGCCGAACTTGTGTAAAAAAAAAATGTTGTTACCCTCACTATGTTAAATAGCTGGTGGCAGCGGTTTTATTTTCCTACCAGTGTGCTTTTCTACTGCATACTGAATCCTCAGCTGCAGTATAGCACCCATGGGTGACCATTTTGTCAAAATGGCCCGGTCTTCTTTTTTCGCCATTTTCTGTTTGTGAGGTCTTTCTTGGGTTTTAATCTGTGCGCTGAGCCAGGTTTGAGCCCTTTGTTCGTTTGCCATTGGCGGGCTTCAGTCCTGAAACTTGTCTCTGGCTCCAGTTGTCTGAAAAGGCAGGATGTGAGTGATGTTCCCGAACCTCCCCTGTCCTTTGTCTCTAGGAATGCCTGAATGCAACCGGTCCTGATTGGCTGGCTGGCCACTCTGCGTTGTGATTGACAGCCTAGGCTGTGCGTGAATGGGAGAAACCTGCTTAAAAGGCAAGAGTTTTGGGACTAGATTCAGAGTAGACCACTGGGAGGAACATATGACGAAGAAACCGTGAACAAAGCTTGCTGCCTCTTCCTGGACCTTTGAATTGCCCAGTGAAGTCCTGCGCTGTGCTGAAACTCCTTTTTCTGATCGACAAGAGAAGCACCGGAAGGGACGACTTCTTCCCTTGGGTTAGTGGGACCAACTAACCCCGAGACAAACTCCACTGCACCATCTTCCCAGATTGGCTGTACTTCTTCACTGCTGCAAGAACCGAGTGCCAGGGGTTGAGAAATCCGTAGTCGAGTGCAATGTCTGCAATCCAGCCAGAAGCTCCAGGAGTCTCTTAAGGACCCTCCAGAAGCAGGATGACCAGAGCTCGAGTCCCCTCAGCAGAGTACAGGACTCAAGGAGTGAAGGAAGCACAACTGATATCCGAGATCCGTGAGCCTGTACCTGCCGACGACCTCCAAATTGCTGCTGCAGGAGTCCTCCAGACGTCCTCACTTTTGTCCCCGCGACTGAGGTGTTACGCTCGTCTGGTATCCACGGGGGCGCCACACGATACTGGATGGAGGTCTAAGTGCTATCCCGGACCCCTCTCTGCTTGGTTATGTGCCAGACGTTGGGTAGTGCCTATAACAGGATAATGGAGGGTTAAGATACTGGTTCTGTGATGGGTGGACTCCCACCTCCCTCTGGTCCAAATCCCATCCCTTGGGGTTATTGCTCACCTTAGGTTTTTGTGCATTGAACTCTCCGTCCTGCGTCTCTGTGCAGGGGCGCGTGGTTGGTGCGGGCATTCCGTGGACCTAGTTGCTTCACTGGTCCGTGTGCCCTTATGTCGGGTCCAGACCGGCTGTGACTCAGACTCTGCTTGCTGTCTTCCAGGTGAGTTATAATGTCTTTTCCGTCTTTATTCTGTCTCTTTCTTTCCCTCAGTCTTCTCATCGTCTTGCTCCACTACGTTGTTCCCTAACAATGTCTATTTTTATTTTCACAGGGACGGTTGCGATCTTGGAGTTGCCGCGCCGATGGCTGAGACAACGGTGAGTTATTGATGCCCGGAGCGCTGCGCTGTTTATTGGTGTTAATTTCTAACCTGTGTTCTCTTCCCTTCTTTGTACAGGTTGCAGTGATGTTCCAGAGTGATGAGTGATCGAAGCGCTGCTTGCCCAGGTAAGTGCTTTGTTAATGCTGACCTTGTTCCTTCTCCCTTGCAGGTTGCGGCGAACTCCGGAGATGGGCGAGGTAAGCGAAGCGCAGGATGGATTCAAGACCGGTTACTTAACAGGTAAGTGTTCTTGCTCGCTGATGCTGTTCTTGTTCTTCCAGGTTATTAATGGAATCCAGATCGAGGGGCTTCAGGATAGGGCTGCTGGAGAAGCAGATGAGTAGGAGCTGGACACAGTGACCGTTACGCTGCAGGAGTGCAGAATAACGCAAAGCGTGTTCTGCTGTTTGGGTGTGGTTTAAATAGCCCAGGTAAGTAGTTCCAGGCTAAGTAGTTCCAGGCCCAGCCACACCCAAAACACTAGACCGAATTGCTTGGTTCAAAAGAACTGAGCTGTGTAATAGGCCTCCATGTTGGATTAAGGTCCAAAACTGGTATTGCTTATTCCTGATAATGAGCCTGGCGCCAAAGGCACCAGGACTGACTTTGTGTATGTTTCTGATGGAGTTTTAAGGCCCTTGGGGCCAGTATGAAGGGCTTTAGCCCCACTGCTGCCAGGGGGCTGTTAAACCTGAGCGGGTCAGGGGCATGGATCGTGACAGCACTCCCCCCTAAGGCCCCTCTCAAGGTATTTCCTTCGTCGGGCCCTGGTTTGGTTGGATGGTTCTGATAAAATCGTTTTACCAGGCGTGGCGCATGGACATGCTCGCTAGGCTCCCATGTCCTGTCCTGAGGGCCGTATCCCTTCCAGTCCACTAAGTAATATAACTTGGACCTGATGAGTTTAGAATCTAGGATGTCCTTGACTTCAAATTCGGGTTCTCCGTTAACCAGTACCGGATTTGGTGGTGTTTTGACCGGAGTTCCAGGCTGAACAGGTTTTAAGAGTGACACGTGGAATACAGGAGGGATCTGCATATTTGGTGGTAAAGCTAGTTTTACTGCCACCGGATTCATAATAGCCTTGATGGTGTAAGGCCCTAGATATCTGGGACGAAATGTTCGAATTCCTCTTATGGGCACGTGCCGAGACGCCAACCAGACTTCATCCCCGACTTGGTAGTATGGGGCTTTTCTTCAGTGTTGATCAGAGAATCTTTTCTGTCTTTCTTTGGCTTGGATCAAGTGATCTGCTGCCTTTTTGAAGGCTTGAGTGATGGTCGTATGTAAAGTCTTTACCACGGGCATTAACAAGGCCATGGGTGTATCTAATTCGGAAGTACGTGGGTGCCTTCCATATACGATATAGAATGGACTCTGTCCGGGACTGGTGTGTAGCGAGTTGTTGTAGGCATATTCGGCTATCCACAGCACATCCTTCCAGCTTTCTTCCACTTGATGTAACATGCACCGTAGGTATTGCTCTAGTGTCTGATTCGTCCGCTCCGTTTGGTCATCAGTTTGGGGATGGTGACTAGTGGACAGACTGTCGCGGGAGGATAGCTCAACGGCAACGTGCTTGCCTTGGAAACAAGTTGACACGGAGCAACATGGGTTCGATCCCCGGGTCCGCGCTTAGAAACCTCTGGGTATTAAGCGCGTTATAAGTAACCTATCATATCATATCACAGACGAATATCGATTTGGGCAATTGCACAACTCTTCCTCCAGAAGTTAGACACAAACTGACTCCCTCGGTGAGAAATCAGGACGGAGGGGAAACCATGTAATCGTACGATTTGCTCTAAAACACCTTTGCCAGACTGGATGCATTTGGTAGACCCTTAAGCGGAATGAAATGGGCCATTTTAGAGAATAGGTCAACAACCACTAGGATAGTGTTGAACCCTTGACAGGGAGGCAGATCTGTGATGAACTCGAGGGAGAGTGTGTGCCAAAGTGCAGGTGGAATATCCAGGGGTTGAAGAAGGCCCGCAGGTCTTTGTTTCTGGGATTTATTCTGTGCACAAATGCCACATGACAGAATAAACTGCGTAATGTCCTTTCGCCAGGTGGCCACCAATAATTTCTTTTCACCTTGGCTAGGGTCTTGGCAATTCCTGGATGTCCTTCTATCAGGGGGTCGTGATAACCAGAAATGACTTATTCTTGTAGTGCCTTATTCAATAGATATAAACGCCCTCAGCAATACGGGAGTTGGCTCTTTGTTGTGTAATATTCAACTTGAGTGGTCCAGTCTTGTAGAGCCTCTGTGTTCATTAGGAGCCGAATTTCCTTTTGGAGTTCGTCCAGAGATACAGTTGTTGTAAGTCCTAGTAGTTTGTCACCTGGAACAATGGCCACCGGCCACGACTGATGGGGCTAGAGCATGCTCCAGTCCCGTAGACTACAAACAAAATCTCCTGGCAGCTCATGAAGCCTCCCAAATTCCAACTATGGGAATGACAAATGCACTCAATGACTTTGAGAATGCTGAAGCAACATTCCCTGTAATAACCAGAATTTTGAATTTGCTTGATAAGGGGCATGAGTTCACCCACCTTGAAATCGGAGAACTCAAACAAACAGCTAAAGAAACCCTCAACAAGATCAGCAAAATAGAGGGGTATATTTTGGGATTAAAGAATGTTGGTGAACCCAAACCAAGCAACTCCACCACAGGAAAAATAACTCAAGTGTCCTCTACGGCCATTCAAACTGCAGTTCTCTTACGGCATTCCAAAACAGTACAAACAAACCTCTCGGAAAAACCATTTGCGGTGTCATCTAGATCATATTCTAAAGTGCTGGAACAAAAAACGGCGTTGAATAAAAGTACACAGGCAGAGGCCGTTGCTGAACCATCGATAATTAGTGATACAATTCAAATTAAATTGGATATGTTGGATTCAAAACTTACTCTATTAACAAACAGAGTTTTTTGCAACCTGGAAGGCAGCTCGGAAAGCCCTACCTCTAGCTTTCCCTCCCCCAGCAGAGAGAAGAGTGATAGCCCGTCCTTGTTATTAAAGATAATTGAGCATGAACAGCAGGAAGTTAATGAGGCAACAATTGCCAACATCACAAATGAGGTCCCTATCAAAAACAAAAAGGGATTTTCAGCAGGACCCTATATGTCAAGAAGACAAAAGCGTATGCACACACACCAATTAAAAAGGAATCTTCGCCCTAAAAAAGAGACTAAAGCGTCTGAAACTGCACAATCAGTAATCATGCCCCAGGATGATGCTAAAGGTGTGGATATGACAGACACCCAGCTAAGCACCTCAGGAGAGGAGGGCGTGCTGGACTTGGAACAGCTAGATGATGAAAGTAAAAAAGCCCTGCAAATAGAGAAAAATAAAACGATAAATGTAAAAATGGAAGCAGAAATAGGAATAAAGAGTGCCACAAAAAAATAAAAAATGACCAAAATCAAGAAGGATACACATATCACCACAACGGCAACACAATTAAAGAAGACAGACATGCACAACTGCAGGGAGGCACAAGTACCCGCCGCAATGAGTATTGAAGGTGCTTCGGCTATCGAATCTAAATCATCTAAACAGCTACAACTATCCGCCTTCTTTCAAGTGAAGGGGAGTAAAAAACCATCAGATACCAACGCTAAATCACAGCTTGAAATGAAACCTAAAGAGAAAAAAACATCTACAGAAAAGAAGGTGACACCACAACCTGCACATGCTAATATTTGTACAGAAAAGCTGGAGCTCCCCAAAAAAGAACCAAGTGGCAATATAAGCGTCAATCAACCGCGTACTGTCCCGGAAGAGAACGAGGAGGAAATGAGCTCTGATTGCCAACGGGAAATCACATCCAATGCCACCAGAGAAGTAGATAAAGAAATGGAGAACATCATCGGATGGCAAAGCGATGAAGATGTTAATGGCAAGAAACTAATTAATCGCTCTCATCTAATGCACATCTTCAATCTCATACCATCGCTCAGAAATCTGAAATCAGAGGACATTGACTGGGTGGAACTGTTTAACTCCAACAATAATAGAATGGTATGTAAAACGCACTCGTTAATTATTACAAAACTGCTCTTAGAACACTGCATGGATTTTGAGTTATTGGGACTTGAACTTTTTCAATTTGAATCGCATGAAGCAGCTAAAAACTTTCTCCAATTTCAACCACCCAAATATTCCATGGCTGACACACAAGCTGATTGCAATCAAGCCCTCAGAGAGCCAGAAATAATAGCACTTACTCAACTGGCAGACTTAACTGCCACGATCAAAGACTGGTCATGGCTGATTCCTTTAGCTAAAACTCTAAATGAAGTAAAGCCGGTAGCACATCTCACATAGTAACAACGAAATATCAATATACTCCTGGAATTCCTGTGGTTTCAAAAACTTCATAAAATGGCAGGATAAAATTCCTGCTCATTCTGAGATATCGATAATTCTAATACAGGAAACGATGAACACACAGGACTGGGTTATAAATGGCTTTACGACATTTCTCACTAAAGCCAAGTCTGGCAGGGGAGGGCGACTAGCTGGAGGGCTGGCCATTTGCATTAACAATAGTCTAAATGTAAAGTCAGAGATGATTCAAAGTACAGAATTCATGCTAGTAGTGCTGCTTTCTTTATGTAACGACTCGTGGCGTCCATTTTACATAATTGATTTATACTGGAATCCAGCCAGAACATCACTAGAGTGCATGCTGGAACAGTTAAATTCAATTCTGGAGGATATTCACTCACGCCACCCCTCGAATCATATAATCATTGGAGGGGATTTCAATTCATGCTGCAGTGGGTATGAAGCTGCAAGTGTGTCACATGGGCTCTCTGCATATCAATCACAGTCACAGGAGAATGGCAACAGATGGAGACGGTTTTTGGAAAGCTGGGACATCTATCTGATAGACTTTGATTCCAACGGAACACAATATACATGGCGGCGAGACAACAGCACCTCCAGAATTGATTTTTTGGCTGCATCACAAAATTTGCTACAGTTATCATCACTGGCATATACGGTAGATGTACAACTGGGGGATCACCTAATTATTGGCACAAATATTGGTATGAAAGTACCAGCATTAGCAAAGGACCTAGGGTTGGACTTTGTTGAAATTGAACGTCCGGACATCTCGATAAAATGGAATGCCCGATTATGTCGTGAAGTAAACAAAGCAATTAAAGCTTCTACTTCCGTACTAACAAAGTGTAATTGGCATTCACTCGACATCAAGTGCACAGAGAAGTTATTCATGGAGACGATTGCATCCACTGTCTCATTAAGAACCAGTGACGTTGATAGATTAAAATCACAGCCTCACAAACTTTGTAATGATGCAATCCTCGAATTGAAATGTTTGAAAAACAGAACTTTACGAAAATTAAAGAAAGGTTGTCCCAATATCGAAGATTATCTAATACAAAAAAAGAAAATTTGTAATAACTTCACCAACAAAGTTCGCAACATCAAATGGAGTGCAAAAATTAAAAATAATCAAAACATCGTCCTATTTCTGTGCACAAACAACAGGAGGTCCATATGGGCGATGCTCCGCAGTCGTGTAGACAAACAATCAGAAGTAATGACATCTCCAATCTCTGCATCAACTTGGACGACATTCATAAAAAGGAAATACCAACTCCCTCTTGCATTCCAGCAAACAAATCCATGTGATATGAACTACACAACTGTATCTGTTTGTCCGTGGTCAGAATTAGACATCAAATGGGTGATAAACAACCTAAAATACTCAAAGGCACCGGGGCCCGATGGCATCCCGGCTTGCGTCATGAAACAAGATCCTGGATTATGGGCCTCCATATGTAAAATCAAATACGATAACATTTTCAAATCTAAATCAATCCCTACATCTTGGAATACTGCTATAGGTGTGCCTATCTGGAAAAAAGGAAACAGAGAAGATCCAGCCAGTTACAGAGCAATCGCACTTCTAGACACCTCAGAAAAAGTATTTCCTATTTTGATTCTAAAGGAACTGGAATGTCACATGAAGGACAAAAACATGCTTTCAAGATTCCAAGTGGGCTTTCGACGGGCAATGGCCACCCCACTGAATGCCACCATCCTAGCGCACTTACTTACAAAATGTAAACATGGTGAATGTGGTCCTATCTACATGGCCACCCTGGATTTAACATCTGCGTTTGACACAGTCATCCGATCATTATTATGGTCCAAGTTAAAAAAATCAGGGTTCGATCCTATGTTATAACACATGTTAGCTCTTCTCCATGAAAACACACAAGTTCGGATTCGTATCACTCAACAAGGCAACTTATCTGACGCAGTCCCTACGTTTATTGGCGTCAGACAGGGATGCAATTTAGCATCCACCCTTTTTAATGCCTACTTGTGTGATATGGATAACATATGGCAGGGTACTTCTATCTATCCTGCCAAGCTGGGGGGCTTGCGCATACAGTGGTTGGCGTTTGCGGACGATATATTACTGTTCGACCTCACGCCATCTGGTCTGCAAACCAAATTAGAGATGTTTGCAAAATTTGCACTATCACATAATCTGAGTGCAAATGCACTGAAATCAAACATCATTATATTCAGCAACTCTAAGAAAAAATATGTTAAATATAAGTGGGAACTAAATGATACTCGAGTTGAATGCATACACTCGGTGAAATATCTTGGATACAATCTATCCAACAATGAGTCGAAAAACATGTGGAAAGCTTGCATTCAAGATAAGATCAAACCACTATAGGCGCAAATGAAAATTATATTCAATAGATACTGCGAGTACTCTATGTCTCCTCTATTTGAATATTACACGTTAAAAGTAGAAGCAATAGTGTTATATAGTCTGGACATGTGTTTGATAAACATCGGACCAGAGCTAAACCAGGCTCAATCCGTGATATGGAAAAAACGTTAAGGCTATCTAATGCAATCCCGAGTGCAGTGATACGACATGAACTTGGTCTCATATCTCTATCTGCTCGCGTTCACTGGAGGCGTCTTAACAATCTTTCAAAAATGCTTACTCCACCACAAAATTCTCTGTATGAAAATCTCTCAACCATGATAACAGAGAAATCTCCCAAATCTATAAAAAAATATTATGGGGAAATGTTGAACTTATTATCAAATATCAATGCAACAATTGACGACTTGCAGTTGCGCCCAGCATATGTTAAAAAAAAGCTATATGAATATGATTGGAGAATTACCCTTGAGAGCCTTCTAACGCTGACAATGTACACAGAAATAGCACAGTTTATTACTAGATACACCCCAAGAGCAAGATATTTGATGCAATTCCCGGCAAAATTAGAACGGGACACTTACTTACTATTTATGTTAAATCAGTTTCCGACTATTGAAAAAATCCAATATTGGAGAATCACGCCCGTAGAAATTGCACATGGTGGATGTCGATTCTGTGGCAATCCCTCCATAAAGGAAACTCTTAAGCATCTCACTGTTTATTGTAGGCACTTTGAAACACATCGCATCACTTTCTTTGGCAAAAATAAAACTGATATAACGACACTAGGGAGAGAATGGCTGTGGATTCGTTGCATGTGGGGTACAAATGTAACGCTGATTCTTTCATAGACAAGGTTCTTAAGCATTATTAATATGCAACTTCAAAAGAAATTAGTTGAATATAAGGCATGGGTGAGACCTGACCTGCAAATGACGCGCTTGAGCTGTTCTGCAAAACATGGAAGGACAGCGTCTGACCAGTAACATGGTTAATGTTAAACCCTGATAGCAATGCCACAAGGGCAAATGTAATTCATGGGGACTTAACTTAAAAGGCTCCAGCAAATGCAGTAGTTGACCATATGTTGAATTTTAATAAATGTATGCAATTGAATGTATCCTCAACAACGCCAATGGAAATTACCTAATCTCCCACTATAACTGCAATTGGTGAATCGTACTGTCTGGCCACAGGCAAACAGCTAATGAAAGGCTGGTGTCAACAGCATACATGCAATAGGTGCTTAGTAAAGTAGCGGCGATATTGTAATTTGTGATTATGAAGTGTAAATATGATTTTAGAATTTGTTATATGTAATGAAAAAGATATATGAATTACTGTGAAATTTTGTATATAGCATACGTTAAATGTGGAAAAAAGAATAATGTGAACAGAAAATGTTTCAAGAAACGTAAAAATTGTTGTAAAAGTTTGTAAAACGAACTAAAAACAACAAATATATTTTAAATAAAAAAAAAAAGAAGGCACGCAGGTCTTTGTTTCTGGGATTTATTCTGTGCACAAATGCCACATGACAGAATAAACTGCGTAATGTCCTTTCGCCAGGTGGCCACCACTAATTTCTTTTCACCTTGGCTAGGGTCTTGGCAATTCCTGGATGTCCTTCTATCAGGGGGTCGTGATAACCAGAAATGACTTATTCTTGTAGTGCCTTATTCAATATGTATAAACGCCCTCAGCAATACGGGAGTTGGCTCTTTGTTGTGAAATATTCAACTTGAGTGGTCCAGTCTTGTAGAGCCTCTGTGTTCATTAGGAGCCGAATTTCCTTTTGGAGTTCATCCAGAGATACAGTTGTTGTAAGTCCTAGTAGTTTCTCACCTGGAACAATGGCCACCGGGTCTGGGGTTGAATATGCGTTCCCATCAATACCCATGCGGGATAGGGAGTTGGCTTTTCCGTTCTGGACTCCAGGTCGGTACGTGATTATGTAATCATATTCTGGGAAGAATAAAGCCCATCGGAGTTGACGGGATGATTGAGCCTTTGCCGTCTTGAGGTATTGCAGGTTGCGATGGTCGGTGATTACTGTGATGGTATGTCTGGCGCCTAGGAGGTAATGCCGCCAAGCCTTAAAGGCTGCCTTGATCGCTAGGAGTTCCTTGTCTGTTATTGCATAGTTAAGTTCAGGTGTAGTACATTTTCACGACCAAAAGGCCACGAGATGTAACTTGCCTGTTCCGGGATCCCTTTGGGAAAGAACAGCCCCCATTTCCTTGCTGGGAGATCTGTGCAGGGGTGTTGTAGCACCGGGGCTGAGGTAAATCTTTTCTTGAGTTCCTGGAAGGCCTTCTTCGCCTATTCTGTCCATTGGAACAGTTTGTTGATTTTTCATAATAAAGAAGTGATCGGGTGCACAATCTGAGAGACACCCGGGATGAATCTGCGATAAAAGTCTGCAAAGCCGAGCATACTTTGGACACCTTTGACTGAAGACAGTGATGGCCAGCTAAGGATGGTGTCTACTTTGTGCATATCCATCCGGACGCCTCTGGGAGTGAGGACAAAACCAAGGAACTCGACTTTGGTGACATGGAAGGAGCATTTTTCAAGTTTGGCGTATAGCTTGTGCTGTCAGAGTTTTGCAATGATGGAGTGAACGTGCCTGACATGGTCCTGTTTAAAAGAGGAGTACACCAAGATGTCGTCGATGTAAACTAGGGCACATACGTTGATCAATTCCCGTAGTACATCATTCATGAGTACTGGAACGCGGCGGGAGCTTTGCAATGCCCAAAGGGCATCACCTGGTATTCGTACAGCCCATACTTAGTACGAAAGGCGGTCTTCCATTCGTCTCCTTTCTTTAAACACACAAGATGGTATGCCCCCCTGAGGTCCAATTTGGTGTAAATTTGGGCATCCTTGACTTGGTCCAGCAGTTCTAGCATAAGGGGTAGAGGATAACAGTTTTTAACTGTTACCTGGTTTAGTGCGCGGTACTCGATGCATGTTCTCAAGTTGCCCTCCTTCTTGTGTACGAAGAATGGGTGCGAGGCTGCCGGGGATTTGGACGGGCGGATAAAATCGTTTGCCAGGTATTGGTCCAGATATGATTTCAAGTGGAGATTTTCAGATTCGGTGAGTGCATAAATTCGACTACACTGGGTTTGTGCACCAGGCACATGGTCTATCTGACAGTCATATGGCCTGTGAAGGGGTAAGGTATTAGCCTGTTCTTTTTGGAAAACGTCTTGGAAATCGTGGTATTCGCTTGGTAGTGTACTTGTTACACCTAGTACCAACGCCTCTTTATCTTGGACAGGTGTCTCTGGGTCAGACAATGGCATTTCCACTTGGTAGCACGCATGAGCACACTCATTGGAGAAGGCTACTTTTTTGGCTTGCCAGTCGATGTTAGAATTGGGAGCCACCAACCACGGCATCCCTAGAATCACCCGGAACTGAGGGGCCTTGATAAGGTCGAAGGCAATGTCTTCCCGATGTCCGTCTTGGCACAGAAGGGTCAGTTCTGCTGTGCTTCGAGTTACAGGACCAGAAGCTATCTCCGTGCCGTTGACAGTGATGACTTTCTCAGTTGTCATTTTTTCTGACAGAGCGGAAGCCCCATCTTTGTTGCCAAGCCTTGGTCTATGTAGTTACCAACGGCTCCACTCTCTATGTATGCCTCCACAGCATGTCCGGTAAAACAAATACCTTCCAACCTGTTCCCCAGAGAGGCACTTTGGAACCCACTGAAACAGGGACAAGAGGTCCCCATGATTACGAAATTGGGCAGACAGATTTGGACTAGGACCAGCTCCATCTTACAGTCCAGCCATCCATATTCACTCAACACTCCTATCCTAGTGGATGCATGCAGAACCACAGCCAACCTCAAGGTGGCGAGATTTTTGGAGAGAACCGGGATCTACGTATGGGGCGACATGTTTGAAGAGAATAAATTCAGAGACTTCAAATCACTGCAGACGGTGGAGGGACTCTCCACCGGCCAATTCCTGTGGTATCATCGACTTAAACAGATTGCTAAAAAACACTGGGACACCTGGCCCGAGGAACCCGCTCCAGACCCCCTACTGCAGGAGATGTATGAACTGGCCGATGGCTGGAAACCGGTGACCCGGCTCTACAGCCGATTGATGGACAAACCAAACCCCAGAAGCACAGCACTTAAGGAAAGGTGGGAAACCGACCTGGCCGTTACACTAACAGATAAAGAATGGGAAAGAATATTGCTATACCCCAAGGAGGTGTCCCGCAATTGCAGATTTAGGCAGATACAAATGAATGTCCTCTACAGGACGTACTTGACCCCACAGCGGGTAGCTAGTTTCAACAAGAAAACATCACCGAATTGCCCCTGGTGCGGCAACGACACAGCTGATCTGATCCATATGTTCTGGACTTGCAATAAGACTGAGAAACTCTGGTCCAAAATCAGACAGACCTGCACGACCGCGGGTATTACTAGATACGAATGGGACCCGAAAGACTGCTTATTGGGTGCTCCCCCCAGAATAAGTAAATACAAACATATAGTCAAGCTGATGGACTTATCATGCATCCTTGCGAAAAGAACCATAGCAATGGCCTGGAAGTCCCCAGGGGGCCCCGAGATACGAGCGCTGGATCAAAGAATTGGAAAGGTGGACTGAGGCTGAGCCTAGAGCATGGCAGGAAGGGGCTAACCCTGGGGTGGACGAAGCAAACAACACCCTTGAAGCATGGAAAGCCCTTCTGAGAGACATACCTTTTACTGCGGACCACAAACCCCCCTGAAGGGAAGCCCTAGACCACCACAACACCGGAAAAAGACTCACCCAAAGTCCCAAAGAGACTCGACAGGCTTCACTCCTGGCACTCCAATCTGAGACCCTGAACACCTCTGCCCCGGAACGGACGTTGAAGACACCATAGCACCAAATGAAGACTGTTTTGTTTATTTGTTCATTTATGTTGTTCTTCTCTCTTTTTTTTTTTCTTTTTTTTTCTCCTTTTCTTTCTCCTTTTTCGTTAAAAGTTGTACTTATAAAAATTAGACGAACCACCAAAATCCTACTTTGTCACATGACAACCCAAGCTTGTATGTCTAAATGCCAATAAAATACGTCTAAAAAAAATAAATAATGTCTTTTCGGTCTTTATTCTGTCTCTTTCTTTCCCTCCCGTTTTCTTTGTCTTCTCGGCATTTTGCTCCACTATGCTGTTCCCTAACAATGTCTCTTTTTGTTTTCAGATGGATGGTTGCGATCTCGGAGTTGCTGCGCCGATGGGGAAGAACACAGTGAGTTATTGATGCGTGGAGTGCTGCGCTGTTTATTGGTGTTAATTGCTAACCTGTGTTCTCTTCCCTTCTTTGTACAGGTTGCGGTGATGTTCCGGAGTGATGAGCGATCGAAGTGCTGCTTGCCCAGGTAAGTGCTTTGTTAGTGCTGACCTTGTTCCTTCTCCCTTGCAGGTTGCGGTGAAACCCGGAGATGGGCGAAGTAAGAGAAGCGCAGGGTGCTGCCAGGACTCGCTGCTTGCCCAGGTAAGAATTGTTATTAATGCTGTCCTTGTTTCTTTACCTTTGCAGGTTTCAGCGAACTCCGGAGATGGGCAAGGTAAGCGAAGTGCAGGATGGATTCCAGACCGGTTACTTCACAGGTAAGTGTTCTTGCTCGCAAATGCTGTTCTTGTTCTTCCAGGTTATTAATGGAATGCAGATCTAGGGGCTTCAGGATCAGGCCACCGGAGAAGCAGATGAGCAGGAGTGAGCTGCAGGAGGGCAGAATAACACGAAGCGTGTTCTGCTGTTTGGGTGTGGTTTAAATAGCCCAGGTTAAGTAGTTCCAGGCCAAGTAGTTCCAGGCCCAGCCACACCCAAAACACTAGACCGCATGGCTTGGTTCTACAGAAATGAGCTGTGTAATAGGCCTCCATGTTGGATTAAGGACCAAAACTGGTATTGCTTTATTCCTGATAATGAAGGCGCCAGGAATGACTCCATGTATGTTTCTGATGGAGTTTTAAGTCCCTTGGGGCCAGTGTGAAGGGCTTTAGCCCCACTGCTGCCAGGGGGCTTTTATACCTGAGGGGGTCAGGGGCATGGATCGTGACATGAGGCTCAGGAACTCAGAATCTGCATCGCTGCAATAGGACAGAATCCATCTGGACCACGGATCTATGTGATCACTGCGATGGCTGAAAACGGCGACTTTTTTTTTTAACCCTTTACACCACATATATATGCGGGGGGGCCGCAGGCCCCCCCAGATATTAATATTATACTCTAAACCCCCCACATATATATATGATGTAAGGGAGGGGTTAAAAAGAAAAAAAAAAGTCAGCATTTTCAGCCGTCGCAGTTCCCAGGTCGACATTTTTGTATGATTCCCTGGACCACTCTTCTTCAAACCAGAGGTACTGTTTAGACTTGGGGTACTTACCGCAGTGTCTTTAGCTGTGTTCTTCTCAGTTGAGACTTGCATTGGTTACTTTTGTTGGAGTTGATTCCAACTCTGCTTTTCACAAGTGTAACAGCTTGTGACCCTAAAAGTGATTTCTACAAAACTCCCTAACTTTGTGCAAGACTTTTATTAACTAAAAAGAGCCTCAGCTCCATAGACGGTGCTCCAATTGACTTTCGCTGTCCCGGCTCCCTGCAGACTCTTCTAGTCCGTTGACTTTGATATTTCTGTCCTTCATAGGTGTAACTTGTTTTTAGAATGTTATTGCTGAGAAAGGCTTGTTTAGACTTCATTGGAAGATTTAAGTATACTCACATGCCCTGAGAAGTCACCTCGGGGTGTAGGAAGTGTGTAAAAAGCATCTCTAAAGAGTATCCACTAAACCTATGCTGATTCGGGAAAAGTATTTTAAAGTATATTTGATTGTTACATATCTTGCCCTTTTTTAAAGAACGCTTATTTAAAAATTGATGTTAAATAAATAAAGAACTATTTATAACGCAAACCTTGAGTGTAAGTGTTACTTGGTTACTTTTATTTGCAAATTTCAGTGCTACAGCTCACATTTACCACTCTTGAGGTAGGCCTGGCTGTTCATTCACACTACCAACTTGTGCAGTACAGATCTATACCAAACAGTGGGTTACCTAATACCAAGCAGATAAGCAGTTGAACATGCTGCTCAGTATGTCCCAGAAGGAGAAATGCGCAAGGGCTTCCTACAACTAGTGGAGGATGTGAAAGAGTAGGCCAGACAGTCGATGCGAACGGGCCTGGACATCGCTGACTGTGTGTGACGATCTATGGGGTCAGCCATAACACTTAGAAGACAGGCATATTTAAAAACCTCTGCTTTTCGCCTAGTGTCAAAGTCAAGCTTCTGGACATGCCCCTCAAGGACGATCTGCTATTCGGCCCGAAAGTCAACGATTCCTTAGAAAAAATGTAAGGAATCCAAAATTGCTGCTAAGTCCTTAGGCCTAGCTGCGCAGCCTGAATCTTTCGACACCGAAAGAGATCCAATGGAGGCCAGATTAACCCTGCAGATCCAAGGATGTTGACGCTACAGCGTCTCGATCCCGATTGACACCGACCTGCACCATATCAGTGCCGAGAGACAAACCCTTGACGTCGAGGGTTGTCGAGAAAACATTCTCCCCACAACCCCGGTCCATGTTTTTCCATACTATGGCAGGTATCTTCAGCGATAATGATGTCGATGACCAGGGGGAGGTTGACCCGATTTATTTGGGTTGAGGAGGGGTCAATTATTTTAACGACCAGTATCAGGTTTTACAACTGTCTCAAGGCCTCCAAGACAACAGCAGTCCAGACACCTCCCCAGACCTCAAATTTCAGCAATCCCAGCCCTATCTTCTTAATACTTCTGAATTCAGGTATTTAGTAGAAAGGGTTATTGACACCCTGAGATTGAATTAAATTAGCCATTGAATGAGAATTCTTCCTAACAGTGTTAGCATGCGAAAATAAGTAACTGAGGTTGGGGCGTAGTGATGTGGTATTTATACGGCGCCTGACGTCACATCTGGAGCCGACGACCAGAGGCAGAGCAAGACGGCTCGATGGTCGACCGTCAGGTCAAAGTCCACTACGCCCCCTGTCGAAATCTTTCCAAAGCAGCGAAACTGGAGGGAATATCTATCAGATGAGGAATCTGCAGGAGAAAGGCAATCCATTGAAATCAAAGTTGGACAGTGATGAGTGCGACTGCGCTTGTCCTAAATGTGGAGAGAATTCCTGCCACATTGAGTGGCTGAAGCAGAACGTTTTTACCCTACGTACCCTTTTAAACAATACTCTGGAAGGTATGGACACCTCAATCCGCCAGCGAATGAATATCATGTCATATTATGTCAACTGAGACCGAGATATTTTCGTCATTCAAAGCAGTAAATAACCAGCGCATGTGGCCACAATTACTGCTACAGATGCTCCACCTGAGAGGTCGATTCCCAGCTTTACTGCACAATGGTTAACTTTTCCACCGTCTTCTGAACTGGCTACGAGTCACTCAATTGCTGCAATATCTGTGGGCCACCTACACAAGGAGAACCAAAAAGTGTTATTATTTTTTTTTTGATGACTGCGGTACTGAAGATTTGCAATGCCAGCAAAGAAAACTTTGACTCCTTCATCAACAAGGAAACTCAATGGATATGTCACGTTAAGCGGTGTCGCTCAGTCATCAGGGAGGATAATAAGGGCATAAATACATTTCCAGACCCCTCCAACTGTAACTGCAACATAATCTGAGTAACCTTGATGAAAGTAAGTTTAGTAGGGGGACTGTTGGCACTCGACTGCAGAACATTTCCACCTAAAGGATCTTCTATCGTCATCTGTAGCTTTTTAAAGAGATGGCTTTGTGAGAGGAATGCGTCACAATCAATAGATCACAACTGCAACCATCTATATTCCAGAGACCCTTTAAGGCTGGCTCAAAGCGATAACCACTTTGGCGAATCTTGTACTATCATCAATGATTCTCTGAAGGGAAGCTTCCCTTACGTAGCCAGGGAAAGGCAGAAGCTACCTGACTCTGACCCTGGCGGTGGCTATCAGCAGGAGGACCACGTAGGGGAGGACGAACTCAAGAGTGACAGAACCAAAGCATTGGATAAGAATAACCCTTCACCTGTATCTCTTAGCAATACCTATTTGCCTCTTCAACATTTTTACATAGTATATTGTAATGCAAATATAGAATCTCCAATTATAACCAATCACCAACCTTATTTGCATTTCCCTCTGCCTGACAGTACTGAGACGAGGAAAAGAGATGTAGTAAGGAAGATCACTAGAAGCTGGAAGCCAACGCCGCGTTCCAGTGTTTGGAGAAGATCAACAGTGCCGAGAGATTCAAAAGAGACGAACCCAGCAAGAGACTCAAGCCTCCCATGGTTGGTTGGGACACAGGAGGAAGAGAGCTGAGCAAGCCAAAAGAGAGGCAGAGTCAGAAGCTGTTTGCAACTTGTTTTGATGCCGGTCAGGATCCCATAGACGAGCCGATTGTAGGAAGCAGCATGGAGGCTGCCACGAACGGTGTGCAGGGACACTGGGGCAAAAACAATTTGCTGCTTGATGCCGTGGGCAACTGGAGCTGCCTGGAGCGAATGAAGGAAAAGAGAAAGCTGACCGGCTGACGGGACACATGTTCAGTCAGTGGATCGAGAGGGAAGTGGAAGAAGAGATGCGAAGACCTCCAGAGCCATCCGGTAAGCCAAGGGAGAAAAAATGGGTTACCGGGCACATGAAGGCGAAATGCTGTGTCGCAGTTAACAAGGGAGAGCCCATTTGAAGACAGTAAAGAGTATACCAGGGGGTCGAAAGAGGACAAGGTGTGAGAAATTGAACTGTGATGAAGTGACATTTAAATTACCAGATGGATCCTATGGAAAGGGGAAATAATATTATTATTATTATTATTATTATTATTATTATTATTATTATTATGTTTCCTGGTGGAACTTTATTTCCTTTTTGTTTGACACCTTAAGAACTTTACATTGAGAACTTTGAAAGAAAGCTACAAGTACATAGCGTACCAGGACCCCTTTATGCAAAACCTAACATGCCACTGTGTCCGAGTCTTACTCTTGATCCATTACACCGCCTATCTAAGACCTCAACAAGCCAACGACCCCTGGGGACAAGCAAACTGATGTTTACGCTCCCCGCTAGGGCCGCCTACTCCCATCCATTCAAATTCTAGTTTTAATAAAGACCAGGACAATTTCTTCTCCATTATTTGCTGGAATGTAGCAGATTTATCCTCAAAAATAGGTTATCCAGATTGGCATAATCAAATTGACAGTTTTGATGTTGTTTGTGTACAGGGCTCTTGGGCTAAATATATATTTTCTAAACCAGATTACCAGAGTTTTGGTAATCCGGCAGTAAAAGGGAGAGCAGGACGGCTGAGTTGGGAGCTGTTAGTGTGGATTTGCGTCCTTTGTAACTATGAGATTGTTGTCGTACCAACCAGGTCTTTAGATGTGTGTTTTTATAGGGGAAGGAGATATTGAAGTTTGTGCTATTTAATATTTATTTAAGACCCTTGCAATGGAACATTTATCATAAACCTCTTGATGAATTTAAAAAGTGAATTTAAAATTCAGAGACCTTGCAAAGATGTGACATACATAGAAGCCAGTGATTGTAAAGCACAATTCGAGCATCTAATCACAACTAGTGATATATTTATGATAAGGAAGGTATCGTTTGGGGCATCACCCATCTCATTGCAAGCCTCCGCAGGAGGACCCATAGGGATGCTCTTAGCATTGCTCAGAAAATTGGGGACCTAGGTGTAGAGCAGCTATTAGCTGAACTACCAGGGATAGTCCTGCACAACATACTTTTAGGAAACTACAGACAACATTGTACACAGATTTCATTTTGATTAATTTAGGCAGCTGGAAAATGGTCTTCGCTGCAAGGGCAGACAGACAAATGTATAGTGATCACCAACATTCTATTCACGTGAAGCCCCTCATTGCTTCTCAGGATCTGAAGGTAACCAGCAATGCAATCTGAATATAACCAGCAAAAGATGCAGCCTAAAGTGGTGCACCGATAGGCTGCAAAGTGACTTACCAGCATTGTAGTCTAACTAGCTGTTCCCGGCGTAATAAACACTGTTGTAGCATATCTTAAAGGTCAACATTGGTTGGTAATTCATAGGGTCACTTCTGTCCCCCTTCTTGAATATCGGAATTACCACTGATCGCTACCAGGAAGGGGGCGTAGATCCCTGTGACTTATTAATGGTCATTGAAAAGGCTAAACGTATCAGATGGAATGAGAGGTATGCACGGTATAAGAACAGTACCTAAGTTTCATCAATCACACAGGCTTCCCTCATGTGTCTTTGTAGATGCGTAATTGTCAATCTTGTTCCATTGCACAGTCCCCGTGATGGCATAAGATTGCATAGTAGCATAATTACAGCACTTACTTTCAGTTTTAGCTTGTGAGGAGGCATTCGTCCTACAGCGTTTGGCTATTTAGAGACTGAAACGTTGAGCCAGTAATTAACTGTTGATTGACACTGGAACAGCCGTGGCCTGTGTGAAGAGAAAAGGGGGCGGAAAGAGGTGACTTTCAAATGTTTCCGATAGTGGAAGATGAAGGTGATCGCGCAGAACCATTTTCATTCTGTTTGTTGAAATGGTAGCTGTTGTTGAAGGGGGTGCACTTTGCCATTTGGACAGCAGAGGGCACCTAACACTGATAAATTGCATCGGCTGAGTACGGGAACATAGCTGAGTTTTATGTATATATAGATATCCAATCTATACTTGAGGCATATAAAGCTGCTAGGGTCAATGACAGGGTTAACATCAAGCAGATCTTCCAACTGCTGTGCGAGACGATTGTCTAACACTGCATCTAACACTTGGTTTGACTCACCGTAAATTTAGACAAAACAGCCCGTATGTCCTTTTACTATCAGAAGCCCATTAAATTAAAATTTGAATTTAATTGAACTCTAACTATGCAGGTTTGATACTTTGAATATTTGGCGATAAGACTTTCCTATAACGGTTCTTGAATTCAGCAATTGGAACAAAACCTTACTATATGTAAACAGCGTACAGGTGCAACTATGGCTTTCTCACTTACGTTTGGGGACCTTAACTTGGTGCTCACATTTCTCATGGCGGCTCCGTTTAGGCCTTTCCATTCTTGTCACATTCTTACTTTCAAAACCGCTTTTCTGGTGGCCATCACTTCAGCCAGGCTGGTCAATGAACTGCAGGCCCTATGTTGTAAGACACCTTTCCTTTGCTTTTTTCAGGAGAAGGTTTCTCTGAAGGTGAGGCCTAAGGTGTGGCTTCCTGCCTAAGGTGTTTCCGAATTCTACTTATCCCAGGCAATTGACCTTCCTGTGTTTTATCCACCACACACCCCCTTAAGGAGGAGAAGGGTTTCCACAGACTTGACCCTAAGGGGGTATTGAGTTTTTATGTAGCCAGGACGGCTGAGTACAGTAAAGTTGACCAATTGTTGTGGCCTTCTCTGTGGCCAGGAAGGGCTTAGCAGTCTCAAAACAAACAATTTCACTGTGGATCACACTGTGCATCTCTGTGTGCTATCAGAGCGCTGGCAAAGAGTTGACCCCGGGCATCAGGGACCATTCCACCATAGGGGTCTCTTCCTCTTTGGCACTGCAGAGAGGAGTACCGGTTAAAGACATTTGCCGGGCTGCAACCTGGTCTTCACGTCATACATTTACAAAGAATTACAGCCTGGATGTTGCCCGTGGGGCTGACGCTCAGTTTGGAAGGGCGGTTTTGCAGAACCTTCTACTATGAATGCTTTCATGCCGCCTCCAACACAAGTACTGTCTTGGGAATCTATCTGATAAGCAATCTGCGGGAGAAAGGCAATCCATTGAAGGAGAAATTACTTACTGTAATGTTCTTTCTACTGATTCTGCTCCTGCAGATTCCTCATCACCCCTCCCATCCATCCCCTATATGAAAGCCTCTGCAGTCGGTGGCTGTCTTTCTCTTGAGAGGAAAGAGGTAAATGATGGTTCTAGGGTCTTCTGTCCCTTCTTGCGTCAGTACTGCATGCTTCCTGTGGTTTCTATCCTCATAGAATAAAAAAACAAAAAAAGATAATCCCAGTTCAGATTGCATTTTCTGTTCTCTTTTGGTATTTTGGCCATTTTCTCACTAGTTTTCCTCTGCAGTGGCTCAGCTTGGGGGAAAAAGGGTGGGAACTGAGGTACGACGGCATACTGATGCAGTATATGTACGATGACTGACGTCATGCCCGTAGCCGAGCATCGAGTCAATGTGGATCAACGGCCCGAGTCGAGCTCCACTGCGCGCCCTGTCGAAAGCTTTTCTGAGCAGCTGACTCTGGATTGGATAGCTATCTGATGAGGAATCTGCGGGCGGCAAATCCATACAAAGAACATTACGGTAAGTGATTTATTCTTCAAATGGACTGTGTCCTCCAACGTATTCCTCATCTTTGATAAACATGTCCAGCTTCGGCTGCTTCGGAAAAATGTTCTCGGCAGAGGGCGCTGTGCATGAATGGCGTCGAGTCGATGTCTATCAAAGGCCTCCGTCGAGGGTGACGTCATCGAGTGTATAAGTAGCACATGCGGCGCCCATTGGCCTCTGTTCAATTTTTCCGCAAACGTGTTTGTTTCGGATACTCGGCACGCCTCACTAGTAATTATTTGCTACGCAATTCCTAAAAAATCAAAATGAATCAAAGACAATGTCCTCGTCCTCCACCCTGACGACTCCTCACACAGGCTTTAAGAAGTGTAAGAAGTGCGATTTGAAAATGTCGATCACGGATCTGCATCGTTCTTGCATGTGGTGCTTGGGGGAAGGCCATGACACCGATTCCTGCGCAATGTTTCAGGCTATGATGGGAAAAGCCCTGCGAGAACGAAAAGGGGAAGTTACAGTTAGGGAAATTGCCCCGTAAAACTAAAACCGATAGTTCCTCGACCGTCGATTCTGGAAATCATTCTCCTCGATGTAAGAGTGACAAAAAGCGATTGAGGTCCCGTTGTGGTTCGCGCCACTCGTCCTCGATGAAGAGATCGAGGAGACGGCACCATCCGTCACCCTCGTCCGACAAAATCCCCAAAAAATTAGAGTGCCCCACCAAACATTCGTCATCTAAAGATTGGGAGGCATTCCATTTGAAAAAGCTGGAAATATTTGAAAAGGTTAAGCCTCCATCCGCGCCTTCTTCGGAAGCTGGCAGAGAGTGGTCCCATACTGACACTCACACACCCTCGAGCCCGGGTGGTCAAAGGAAGGTTCATAGAGAACCCTCGAGGTCTCCGGTGAGTAAACATCACCCGAGACGTGACGAGCGTTCGAGTTTCTCGATGCTGTTGAAACCTCCAAAACCCTCGAAGTCAAAGGGCCTCATTACACGGTAGGCGGTAGGGGATCACCGGCACCGGTAAGGGCACCGGTGCCGGTATTCCCCTACCGCCCTACTACTAGTTCCCTCAGCGGGTCCCATCCTTAACGTGTGGTCTGCCCAGCCGTTATGGACGGTTCCCGCTGAGGGACCTCAGAGCTAATAACGGTACCGCAAATTGCGGTACCGTTATTAGCTCCTTTCCCATTCCCATTGAGCCCTATGGGGTCTCAAACGGTCCCGCAAAGGTCAGAATAGACCGGTAAGTCCCTATTCCGGGAACCCGGACTCCGACGGCGGTAGGGCAAGCCATGGCGCTAATAGCGCCATGGCTACCGCCTACCGTGTAATGAGGCCCAAAATCTTCGAAGGGAACCGTCAAATCCTCGATGCCATCGGCGTCATTAGTATCGATGCCATCAATGCCACTGTCGTGTCGTCACCAAAACCATCAACGCCAAAATTTCTCGTGGTTTCAGCACAGCCTACAGATCATGTGAAGGCTCAAAAAGACACCAAACCAAAGCCTTTGAGTGTTCCTGAAAAATCCTTTACCCCTTTTCCAAGGAAGGAGTTTTTTAAAATCCCTTTTTTCAATTTTTGAAGAAGAAGAAAGATCTAGTGAAGAGGTTGCCCCTTTTGGCCTTGAGTTTGGAACTCCAAATGCACCGGAATGTATTATTGCAGGAGAGAGCAGGATGAGAGACCTTGTTGACACTGTGCATAATGCCAGTGGCGTTGCTACATCGCCTGAAATGAAGTTTGGTAGGCCAGAGCCAGGAGAGCATGCTGACTCTTTGTATCGTCACCTGATGTCCAAGGTGGTGGAATAACTAGGCTGGGCTAGACCTCCGGTTCAATTTGTCCAAGATGACCTTATAGATATTCTGGACCAAGGTCCACCTACAGACCCAATCTTACCTTTTTATGTGGCTTTACAAAATAGGGTGGCCAGAAATTGGGAGTCCCCAGACAGCATCCCTGTGGTGGATAAATCCCTTGTAAGAAAATACTGCCCTTCAATGAGTGACCTGGAAGGGCGATCTCTCCAAGCACCCCACTCCCGAGAGTCTGGTGGTCCAGGCAGCCATGGCTACATCAAATAAGGCAGTGTACCCTACCATCCCTCCAGATAGGGACGACAAGCATATGGATGGATGGGCACAGAAGGTATTTTCAGCTGGGAGTATGGGCCTGAATTCGGCCAACTCCACATGTGCCTTAGCCAAGTTTTTTCGTACACTCTGTGGGGGTGCATATCCATGGCGGCGGTGCACATTGCAGAAGGGGAGGAAAGGGAATGTTTCCTAGCAATCACTAAGGATGGCAAAGAAGCCATGCGTGAATCTCTTCAATCTGGATTGGACACTGCGGACAGCATCAGCAGGTCCATGGCTACGAGCACAGTAATGTGCAGATTTGCGTGGATGCGCAAGTCGGGTTTTGCATCGGACGTGCAGGCTCGTCTTCTAAACATGCCATTTGACAGGTCTCACCTTTTGACAATAAGGCTGACGAGAACCTTGAGAGGTTGCAGACCTCAAAGGTGGCTGTCAGGGGCCGCTGTTAGGCAACCTCAGCCTTTTCGTTCGTCACGACAACCATGGAGGGGGCAATCCTATCGTTACTACTCCTCATTTGGAAAGGTGAGAGGAATGGCCAGTCAAAGAGGCCAAAGAAAAACCCTTGTGGTGGACGAAGAAAAAGTGCAAAGCCAGATTCAGCTACAGCTTCCTTGCCATCAGCAGCTGCAGCAACCGCTCCAAAACCACTTTGAGAACTTGCGTCACGAATCACTGGTGGGGGGCAGATTGTCTCAGCATCTCAAAGAATGGCGAGCCATTACTTCAGATGCTTGGGCTCTGGAGACAAAAGCCCAAGGTTATTGCCTTCCATTTATAACGCAGCCTCACAACAATCCACCGGGGAAACACTCTTTGAGGATTCCAGATGCGCTCTTGTGCAGGAAATATAAACCCTGCTAGAGAAAGGTGCTATAGAACCAGTACCTGTAGCGGAGAGGAACAAAGGTTGGTATACCCCGTATGTTTTTACCCCCAAAAAGGACAGAGGACTGAGACCCATCTTGGACTTGAGATACTTAGTTCCTCAGGAAGGACAAATTCAAGATGTTCACCAGTTACAGGATTGGTTGGTGTCATTGGACCTTCGCGATGCTTATTTTCATGTGCCAATCCATCTCAAGCACGGAAAATACCTGAGGTTAGCCGTTCGGGTTCACTTCTGCCCGAGGGTCTTCACCAAACTGATGGTGGTGGTGGCAGAGCATCTCAGGAGAGGGGGGATTCATGTCTACCCGTACCTGGACGATTGGCTGATCAGGGCACGTTCTCCCGAACAAGCTCTGGATCATCTCAAAGTCACCTGCCACTCCCTTCACAGACTGGGCTTCTCCCTCAATTTCAAGAAGTCACAGATGACACCTTCCCAGCAGCTCCAGTAAATCGGGGCTGTACTAGATACATCCTTGGGAAAGAGCTCGACACCCAAGGCGAGGGATCAAGACATTCTTCAGATGGCTACCAAATTTCAAAGTGCCCAGAATCTTCCGGCCTTCAATTTCTTGAGGTTGCTTGGCTTCATGGCATCCTGCTTTTTTCTGGTGCCAGAAGCCCGCCTGAGAATGAGATCCCTTCAATTGGCTCTAAAAACACAATGTTCCCAATTCTCAGGAAAGATGTCGGACCGACTTAAGGTTCCGACCAAGGTCTCACAGGATCTTCTGTGGTGGGCCTGCAAGGACAATATTCTGAAGGGAGAATATTTTTGGCAGCCATGGCCGGAGATTACAGTAGTGACTGACGCCTCACTCACGGGATGGGGAGCCCATGTCAACGGTCTGACAATCAGCCGTCTTTGGTCTCCATCGGAGTCCAACCTACACATCAACCTTCTGGAGCTGAGGGCAATCAGACTAGTTCTGAAGACCATTCTGCCCTCTGTCCGGGGAAAGAATTTCCTGATAATGACAGACAACTCAGTGGCCATGCATTACCTCAACAAGAGAGGGGGTGTAGGGTCACTACCACTATGCAGAGAGACAATGCAGCTCTGGTACTGGGCAATTCGAGAAGAAATCTCTCTATCAGCAGTTCACAAAGCCGGGGAGGAGAACACGACGGCGGACACTCTGAGCAGGCAGAGCACAGTCTCCCATGAGTGGGAGCTAGCTCAGGAAGTCCTTCAAGAGATCTTCGCCATTTCGGGAACCCCTCAGGTGGACCTGTTTGTGACCGGAAGCAACTGAAAGTGTGAAAGGTACTGCTCAAGGGACTTTCCTCTGAGAGGAGCTCTAGGAGACGCGTTCGTGGTGGATTGGGATTTTCCACTTTTATGTGCATTCCCACTGATCCCCGTCATTCCTCAACTAATCAGGAGGTTGTGACGGTTCGGAAGCCACATGTTCCTAATTGCCCCGAATTGGGCCAGGAGAACGTGGCGCCTGGACCTTCTGCATATGTCCATCTGTCCTCTGATACGTCTTCCATAAAGAGAGAATCTTCTCTCGCAAGGAGAGGGACAGGTTCTCCATCCAGAGGTCAACACTCTCAACCTTCACGCGTGGTTTCTGAAAGGTTGAGATAAAAGGATTGGGACCTCCCGGATGCCGTGATGGAGGTGTTGCTTTCGGCAAGAAGGCCAGCAACAAAATCTCTGTGCCATTGCCGCTGGAACAAATTCTGCAATTGGTGCAGGGAAAAGAATGTTGATCCTTTTCTATGTTCCACTCTGGATGTGCTTTATTTTCTCCTTTCATTAGCACAGAAAGGTCTTAATATTGGAACCATTAAAGGTTACCTGGCAGTGCTTTCCATATTCAAGCGCTCTTCGGAAGAATGCTCTTAATTCAAAATTCCTTTGGTGTTCAATTTCTGAAAGGGCTCACAAATGTGTTCCCGCCTTCTACTTTTCAGGTTCCAGTTTGGGATCTTAATTTGATTCTAAAATGTCTAATGTGTGCCCCATTTGAACCCTTGTACACATGCCCATTGAGGTTATTGACCTTAAAAACCATATTGTTGGTTGCATTGACATCTGCACGTAGTCCACAAGGACAGGGTTGTGTTGAGGGTAAAGCCCTCCTTCCTACCTAAGGTTGTATCTGATTTTCATCTAAATCAAAAGATTGTTCTGCCAGCGTTTTACCCCCAGTGCATCCCAGTAAAGAGGAAGAGAGGCTCCATAGATTGTACCCTAGAAGAGCTTTAAGCATCTCTATTTCTAGATTCACCAAACTAAGACTGGATGACCAACTCTTTATTGGCTACACTGGAAGAAAATTAGGACAAGCTGTTTCGAAACAGACTTTGTCAAGGTGGATTATACTTGGTATCTCAGAATGTTACAAATTGGCAAGCAAGGACCCACCAGAGGGTTTGAGAGCTCATTATACAAGAGGTATAGCCTCTTCTGCAGCCCTTCAAAGGGGAGTACCTGTTAGATCCTTTGTGATGCTGCAACATGGTCATTGTTGCATATTTTCACAAAGCATTATTTTCTGGATGTTTCCCACTCTCAGGATGTCGCCTTTGGTAAGGCGGTACTGTATTCGGCCTTATAAAAAAACGGCAATTCTAAATTCTCCTCCCTCCTCCAATTCTACATACTGCTTTGGGAGACTATCAAAAATGAGGAATACGTTGGAGAACACAATCCATTCGAAGAACAAGTTACTTACCAACTGGTAACATTCTTTCGACTGGATGTTCCTCCAAAGTATTCCTCAACGCCCTCCCATCCTACCCCTCTGTAGAATTTCCTATGCTGTTACAGCTTTCGTTCTTGCAAGACTGGCTACTGCTTGCCTAGTCTAACAGCCAGCATGAACAGGAGGGAAAAACAGAACTGGGGCCAACGGGCGATGCGCGTGCTACTTATACACCCGATGAAGTCACCCTCGACGGAGGCCTTTGATGGACATCGACTCGACACCACCGTCGCGCAGTGCCCGCTGCCGAGAAAAGTTTTCCGAAGCAGCCGAAGCTAAACGTGTTTATCAAAGATGAGGAATACGTTGGAGGAAGATCCAGTCGAAATCCTTGCAGCCACTGGGAGCCATTGCAGAGATTTCAATCCTGGAGAGATACGATCCCTGGGCTTGAGGCCAAGGACACGTCTCACAGTCCTGTTCTGGATGAGTTGCAGAGGGCGGAGCTTAGAAGCAGGCAGATTTAGAAAGAGGCTGTTGCAATAGTCCAGCCTAGAGAGAACCAGAGCTCTAGAGACAGTGAGATTCTGGTGGAAGGAGAGGAAAGGAAGAATACCTCTGAGGAGGTGCAGCTGGTAGTGTGACTTCTTAGAGATGTCAGAGATGTAAGGAGAGAAGGAGAGTGTGGAGTCGAAGATGACACCAAGGTTTTTAGCCTCACAGGTGAAAGCAGGAGGAGGGCCAAGGGAGGCCGGCCAGAGAGTGACAGGAAAGGAGGGAACAGGTGCTCAAATTAGGAGAATCTCGGTTTTACTGGCATTAAGGCAGAGATCATTGGCGGCACACCACTCCTGGATGGCAGACAAGCAGTCAGAGATGAGAGCGGAAGAAGAGGTGGCTGAGGGTAGCCTGAAAATTAGCTGAGTATCATCCGCATAGCACTGGAAGTTGGGGCAGAGCGCAGCAATGCGGTGGGCAAGAAGTGCCAGGTATAGGTTGAAAAGCCAGGGAGAGAGGTTAGACCCCTTGGGAACACCACAGATAGAGATAGAGATGGAGGAGAGGAAGGACCCAAGTTGAACCTGGGAGGACCGATCAGAGAGGAAAGAAGTCAGCCATGCCAGGGCCTGACCGGGGATACCCAGGTTATCACAGAGATGGTTGAGCAGGATGGCATGGTTGACCGTGTCAAAGGCAGAGGAGAGATCAAATAGGATGAGGACACAAGGGGTGTTGGAATCATTGCTGAAATACCAGATGAATACAGGCTTTTCAACTCAGCAGAATCCCTTTTTGCAACTTTACTTTTGCCGGGAGTGCAGGCCGCAGCAAATGCCAAATGGTTACAGATCATTAGGTGGGAGCTGGTCCAGCTCGCAAACAACACAGAAAATGGGTTCAACGTGATAAAGGTTGAGTTGCGTGCATTGAGACTTATAATAAAGCAAAACCGATATGTGTTGGGCATGTTAACAGAAATGGAAGATGGGGTTTGCAAAATGTTTGCCGATTCTTGCTTCACATTCATGCCTCCAGAGGATATGGAGAATGCATCATTATCCCACATCATCGCAGCTGTCCATGGCCTAGGTGTTCGCATGAAGAAGGAGGGAGGAGTACAGGACAGTGATTGGTTTACTATGGCATTCTGTTGTGCCTTATCGTGGCTCAGAGTAATCATGAAGATGTTAATGCCCATCATTGTGTTCATCCTGGTTATTTTCTGCACCTGTCAGTTGGCACTTCGATGTTGTTCCAATGTGGCACCTAATAGCGCAAGAATTATGGTATCATTTGAGGTTCCAAAAGCACCCCGCAAGACAAAAGATATTGAAGTACAGACTGATATCCCACAAGGTGGCCCTAAGTATGAAATGTTCCCCATCCCGTATGAAGTTGACCATCTATCATTTCTCCACCCCCTGATCCAGAAAATCACACAAAGGTTTGGGTGGACCTGGCGGAGGAGGGGGATGCATCTATATGACTTGCTAACCTGAAGAGTATGCACGTAGGGCGGAGAGTTTGCGGTCAGCCTGTAGGGTCTGGGTGCCAGTAAAGGGACCCCAGCCATATGTGGAAGCAGAGTTGGCAGAGCCGGAGCGTAGAGGTATTACAGAGTTTGTTACTGTAGAAGTAACAAAAGGGGGCAATGTTTGGAAGGGGCAGCCCCGCCCTACCACCCTAGGCACTTTAGAGTAAGGCGAGATGCATTTGAAGCGCTATGATGGGCAACGGGGAAGGGGACGGTGAGAGGACCACCTCCCAATACAAAAAGACTTTACTCCAATATAACTAAATATAGTCTATCTTCATAGTACAGCATAAGGCGCAAGAAGCATTGCTATATTTGCATAGATATTAGTAACGGCAGGTAGAAGGTAAGGTCTGTGCTGTAAATGCAGCATTGCATACACTACGCCCAAAGTGTGAGACAAGAGAAATCCCCAGCTGTGCCCGAGCTCCCATGAGGACAGTCCACACCCTTAACCGCCACAACGCCTATTTATTGTTCTAACAGTGTTGCAAAGATGTTCGAGAGGAATGTGCCCTACAAGGTCCCAATCACAGCCCGGCACCTGGTGTGTATGTTATCTCACACTGGCCAAAGCATGACCTCGCCCATCCCCGGGCAACCACGAGTATAGCCCATATACTTGAGACCTCTGAATTCCAAGGCACCGGGTGCCCTTTGACCACCAACCCCAGACTAACAAGTCCTGAGATGTTCAAAGAGGCTGGACAGGGCACATTGTTGAAGCGACAATCATGTGATTTGTATTGCAAGGTGCTGGGAGGGATAAATTATAGTTTAATACGAGGGTGGAGCCCTTGGAGCCGGATGGCGCAGAGGGGAGCGAGTGAAATGTGTGTGTTAGAGTTTAGAGTGCCCCAGAACCTCCTTTATGCCCATCTTAAGGCCTGCCAAGTGCACAGTATGAGTGAGAACATAGTTGTACGGTAGGAGTATAATTCATTTGTTTTCTGACCTTTGACGTGAGAAGAAGATGATCACTGCAGCACCAACATGATGGAAGACGGATGGATTGGGCTGGAACCAATGGCCTGGCATCTCTTATGGGGCAGGTGGAGCCTGTATAGACGTACACCAACCAGCCGTGCAGGACTTTACCCTATGTATTACGTCATGTATGACAATGTTTTTCTTTATAAGATTCTGCTTGTACTACTTTTCGGCAGAACGTTCTTAGCAGCAGAGTTATTTGCTGTTGCTCTCATCTGCGTGTTAGATTAAAAACGTGTTATTCTTATACGATCGACTTGGGCCTTTCTTCCTTAGCGGGTTGTATTCTCTCTTGTGTGAGCATTCAGGGACTTGCCTTCAGTGGGCTGTTTGTCAGTAGAACAGTTCTGTTGGTGTCCCCTTTGCACCACAGGTGGTACGGGCCATAAAATCAAAGGGTGTGCCCCTATACCTGTGGATTGGACTTGAGCTAGCAGTCTGGGGTGGACACACCCTGCCACTGTGAGTCACCAGTGGATCCACGATCATATCCCTCTGCCTCCTGTGACTGTTAGGGAGAATTCTCCAGAATGGCTAATTTCCCTTACCTACTGAGTCCCTCAGTAGCTTTGCTGGATTTCTAGGATTTTTTTTTCTCCTGGTAAGAGTGTGAGCCTTTTTTCCCACTCTTACATGTGTTTTACTGTGTGTGTTTAACATTTTTGTGTTCATAGACTATGGAGCTTCACCTACTCCATAGGCATCATCTTTTTACACAGCACCTTTAGTGCAGTGACACAGGGTTGTCTTTTTCAGACTTCCCACTTTAAACTCCATATTCTGGGACTGACTACTGTCTCTCAGAACATGTAAAGTTGCCATTGACTTTATATTAGTCTTTTTAAATTCACAGACCCAGTACAAACTATCTTACATAGAGTACTGGAAAGGGTTAATAATTATCCCTTTTTGTCTGTCTCTCATGGAACATTATTTCGTTCCCCTTTCTCTAAGATTTGGCTGGTGGCAGTGGTATCTACCATATTTTTCCTACCATGGTTTATTTAAATAGCCTTGGTACTGTTTTAGGCTATCTTGGTAGCCTCGAACTTAAATCCGCTGCACCCCATTTACTTTTATTTGGTTCCGGCTGGGTTTATTCACCATTTCTTTTTGTAAAGTCTTTCTCGTGTTTTTCTCTGCGCGCCAAACCAGGTTTGATTCCTTTGTTCGCCGTCCTTTGGCGGGCTTCTGCACAGAAGCCCTCCTTAGGCGCCTGAGAGTCTGGGGGGACAGGATGTGAGGGAATGGTTTTAGGCCCCCTGCACAGGGTTCCCTTGGAAACCCAAGTCACACTCTGGTTGATTGGCTAGCTGCCAGGACAGCCACCCTGCAGTGTGATTGAGAGCCAGGCTGTGTGAATGGGGGAAAACTGCATAAAAAGCAGGTCTCTGGGACTAGGAAGGCAGAGTCGCCACTGGATCGAGAGAACCGAAGAGAAAATGAAAGAAGAGGACCACTACCACGGCTGAACCTCCCTGTGAAGCCCTGCTGCGGGTCCAAATCTCCACACTTCGACGACAGAGAAGATCTGCAAGGAATCTTCTTCCCTTGAGCTGGTGGGACCAACCAGTTCGCCAAACACCAAGCAAGGCCTCTCTCCCCTGGTCAAATTTGCTGTGCACAGCTGCAGTGAATCTGATAGCCAGGAGGACCGGACCCTGTTTGGGTTTTAAGAAGTGCACCTTTTATTTGTTGCTTTGCTCTGCTGCTGGTTTCTTCCATGGGCAGTGCAGGACCCTCCAGTCTTCCTACTTCGTGTCAGTCCGACAGTCGCTTCAGGAACCGTGAGCCTGCAGGACCTGCCAGGAACTTCTGCCTCAGCTACAGCCGCCTTCTTCATTTAAGGTACTGTTCTAACCCGGTTGTTCGTTCCATCCGACCGCAGTGAAAGTGTTTGAAGTCTTTTGCCAATCCGAGGGCTTGTCCTTCTCTACTCTTTTAAATAACTTTTCTTTCGACCAACTTCGTTTCGAACTCTTGGCAAAGACTTAACCGCAAACTACTCTGAACTGTGTGATCCTCTGCAAAGACTCTGAACCACTAACATTGGCACAGGCCTCTTGATTTGAATCCTCATTGTAGCAAGCCTTTTCTAGATTGCCCTGCCTACTTACTTATTGGTGCTGCTTAATTTTGTATAAACATTGTCTTTCCCTCCCTTTTAAATTGCTGGAGTGCCATTTTGCTCACACTTCATTTTGAGCCTAATTTGTCCAGAATTCATGGGGTGTTGTGTAGTATATTAAGAGTGTGATTTTTCTGCTGCTTTACTTAGAGAACTGTTTTACAACTGATGTGTAAATAAATGTATATTCTTTTACTCAGAAACCTTGAGTCAGTGTTTGTTTGAACCATAGTAGTTGCTGTCCTTTGTGTAACTATTTATACTGCTCACTTTACTCTTGAGATAAGTCTGGCTGCTCAGCCATCGCTACCACTTTACTGTGTAGGACAGGCTTGTACCAAAGGTGAATTTGTACTTGCACGTGTCGTCTTATTTGTGTGTGGTGTTCCCAAAGGGTAGTGCATATGATTCTGCCTTACAGTGACCATGATGGCCAAACCACCCAAGCCAGACAAACAAGGCGATATCATGACAATGCTGCAGCCTCCTGACAAAAGCAGCCATAGTGAGGTGGTGATGCCTGAGGTCCAAGGAGCTGAACCACTTCCGGCTATGCTCACGTAAATGTCCACCAAATCAGATTTGCAAGAACTGCTAGCAGAAATCCTCAAACAAATACACAAAAGCACAGAGGAACTCTCCCACAAGATCTAGGCAATAGATACAAGGGCCTCCGAAGTGGAGAAACGACTTTCTGAAGTGGAGGACACATTATGCAAAAAGCCCTATGAGGTGGGTGTGTGCAATAACAGATTGGAGGCTTTGGAGGCGTGCTGCGATGCCCTGGAAGATAAGCAGGAGGATGGGGAGAATCATTCCTGCATGAATAATATTCAGATCTGTGGCATCTCATCAGGGGTAAGGGACAACAAACTCCCTGTCTTTGTGGCTGACCTCTTTCCTTTCATTTTGAAGCTACTCGAGGACTCGGATATTGAATTGGATAAGGATGCACTGCACCAGGACCAGGACTGCTTCAGCACAGGACAGGCCCCCAATGTACTTTCACGTGTTCACTTTTTCAAGTTGATGGAACGCATAATGACTGTAGCCCGATCCTTGTTGACTGTCGTCTTCCGCAACATATTGCTTACCTTGTACTGAGACCTGCCCTCCATGACTCTGGTGAAGCGGAGGGCTGTTCGACCACTGACTGAATGGTTGTATAGTAGAGAGGTGACCTACAGGTGGGGCTTTCCTACCGTGTTTCATTTCACTTACCAGGGAAAACGATGTATTGTTTGTACAGTGAAGGAAGCAGAGGACTTGCTAAATGTTGGCGAGGTGGGGGCAGCAAACCTGAGGTGGTGGGGATGAGACAAAAATGGATAAAGGGGGGCAGGGGGAGGAAGATGAAAGGTCTGGCTAGGAAGACTTGAGTAATCCTACGATGGGCGCTGGGGTGCTGAAGGTTGAGCCTGGACTGGGTCTGTTGTTTTTGCTTGGAAGTGGGTACTCTCAACCCGAGTCTACTGTTGAGTTATGAGTGTTGGCGTGCTGGGGGAGTGGAGTTAGGGTAAGGTTTTGGAGTGTTTTCTTTCCTTCCAAGTCAGATTCCCCTGTGGAATTAGAGAAGTTTGTGTGTTCCTCCTGTTTGAGCCCTGTTTTCATTTGGGTAATGGAGGGAAAGTGAGGGTGGGTTTTGGGTTACAAATATTTACCGTGGGACTGGCGTTGGATTACATTTCCTATGAAGAAACGTATCGATATGTGATGAGGGGGTGTATATTTCCTTACCCAATGAGGTGGTCTGGATAAGGCAGCAACGATTACGGGGGAGGAGGACCTAGTTCTGATGGACACATGGAATGTGCAAGGGTTAAATTATCTGGTGAAAAAGAAATCTATCTTAAGGAAGCAGAGGGATATGTCTCTCTAAATAGCTTTCGTGCAAGATAATCACTAGCTTGCGCAGGATGAAAATCGGTTACGAATTTCAGCAGTTCCAAGACAATTTATTGCCTCTGGGGGGAGAAGAAGCGGGGGTGGCGATATTAATTGGGGAACAGATCCCAATTTCTAAGGTTAAAGTCTTACGAGAGCTGATGGGAAGATTTCCATGTATGAGGTGCTTGCTCTGCAAACTCTTGTTTATGTTGGTTTCCTTGTACTTCCCTTTGCAGAGGGGCAGATCTTTGTAGGGGAGTGATTTTAATGTGGTACCCAATACTGTGGTGGTCAAAACCCTGGCTGCAACCAAGCTAGATTTCAAGCATGCACCATCCTTTCGGTCTCTTCTATGGGAATTGGGGGTGGTAGACGCATGGAGACTCTTTCATGGGAAGGAGAAAGATTACTTATTTTATTCACATGTGTATGTATTTATTTATTTCATTTATAAAGTGCACATACAACCCGGAGGCATTGAAGCACTGTTACAAGCATAAGTCAGCTACAGGTAAGGGAGGCACGCTTAGTCAGACAGTAAGGTATTGGTGGAAAGACAGGTAACATAGGTCCGGTTTACATAGGTACATAGAGGCAATGTTGAATGCATACTGGTCATACTGAACATACTGAGGTGAGGTGTTGCGGAGTAGCTGACTAGGTGGTAAGGGTGGCGGAGTTAGGAGAAGAGCTGGGTTTTCAGTGCTTTGCGAAAGACCCAGAAGGATTTCTCAGCCCTCAGGGATGGGGGGAGGTCATTCCAGAGTTTGGCTGCGCAGTAGGGGACGCTTGAGCCACCAGCTTTGCATTTTCTCACTTTAGGCACAAGAAGTCTGTCCGAGTAAGGGGTCCTGGTGGGTCTTGAGGAGTGGGCTTTGGTGATTCTTTGTCTGAGGTAAGGAAGCACTGAATTGGAGAGGCACTTGTGGGCAATGGACAATGTTTTAAAGTGGATCCGTTCCTGGATAGGCAGCCAGTGAGCTTCCCTTCTAGCATTGGAGATGTGTTCTCGTTTTGGAATATTCAGGGCTGCTCTTAGGGCATTATTTTGTAAAACTTGCAGTTTTTTAATATTTCCAGCGCAGGTGCCTGTAAAAATGATGTTACAATAGTCTGTTTGGAGCCAATGGTGGCCCAGGCAATGGTGAGACAGTTGTTTTTTGTGAGAAAGGGTCTGACTGCTTTGAGGACTTTGGTGGCATAGGCTGCCGAGGAGGCAATGGCGCTAACTTGTCTGGACATGGTTAGTGAGGCATCAAGGTAGACACTGAGTGTCTTTATTGTAGTTGAGACTGGAATCACACACTGGTCAATCTGGAAGGAAGTGTATTGTATGTTGAGTGACTTGCAGGCATTGGGTGTGCCGACAATTAGGATTTCTGTCTTGTCGCTGTTTAGGCCGAGGTGGTTGGCTGCAACCCATGCCTGTATAGTAGAGTAAATGTTGTTGAGAGTATTGGAATCCTCTATGTAATTACTTGAGAGTGGGATCAGCATTTGTGTGTCATCGGCATATCTGGTGTAGGCTATGCCAAGGGAGTCTAAGATGTTGAAAATTGCCCTGGTGAAGATATTATAGAGGGTGGGGGTGATGCAGGACCCTTGGGGGACATCGCACGTGATGGGGGAAGGTGATGCATTGGCTGTGTCAGAGAAGACTCTCATAACTCTGCCTTCCAAGAAGGACGCGATCCAGGCAGCGGCGGATGGGGAAAAGTTGGCATGAGTGGTGAGGTGTTGTCAGAGGATTTGATGGTTGACCAAATTATTGAACACTGTGGATGGATCCAGGAGGAGGAGCATGGTGCAATTTCCTTCTAGAAGGGCAGATTCCATTCCATGTCCTTGGCGGAAACAAGATTGGGGCATCCCCAGGATTTTGATGTCCTTCAAGAATTGCTGAACCTGCAGGTAGGCTGCACGGTCTAGAATTTTAAGTAGGTAGTGTACCATTGTATTTGGCTGTGAGTTGGATGGAATGGAAGGGTCTAGTGAGGTTTTTTTCAGGAGTGGGGCAACCCAGGCTTCTTTAAGGCTGGCTGGAACGGTACTATTGGCGAATGAGGTGTTAATGAAGGCAGTGATGATTGGGGCTAGCACACCAGCACAGTATTTGATGAGGGATGCTGGGCAAATATCGCCTTTGCATTTAAAGGGTTTCAGGCTCTGGATTAGCTTTGAGACTTCACTTTCATCAAGGTCTCTGAAGGTAAAAGGTTTGGAGGAGGGAGTTGGGTGGGGAGGAATCGAGTTGGAGTTGGTAGCTGCTAGGTCATTCTAGAATATGGCTTGTTGTGAGAGTATTTTTTGATTTAGGGTGTCGATTTTTCCTAAGAGAGCAGCTTGGATGTCCGAGCACCATGATGCATATTTGGTGATGGTGGAGGGTGATTAAGTGGGGGATTCTAGTTCCCTGTATATAGTCAAGATTTCTTTGGTGTTGGAGGTGGCAGTGCTAATTCTTGAATTAAAGGAGTTGGATTTGGCTGCAATAGTGGCTGCCTTGTATTGTTTGGACATTTTATTGAACTTATTTTTCAGAGAGTGGGAGGGGTCCTTCAGCCAAGCGCGCTGGGCTTGAGGTTTCAGAGTACGGAGTTCCATGAGGTCCGGTGTGAACCAGGAGTTTACATGTCTTACTGTCTTGTGTTTGTGGGGGACTAGGGATGCTAAGATATTCACCGCTTTAGAAAGGATTGATGTGTATGTTGCCACTAGTGTGTCGGAGTTGGGTGTGAATGGGGGCTGGAGCTCTGGGGTGTTAAGCAGGGGAAGGATGTGGTCTCTAGTGAGCTTGCGTGAGCTGCGTGTAACTGCAGGAGGTAGAGGGTTGGAAGTCGTTTCAACTTTGGCGGGCTGCGGGATAGAGAAGAAGATGATGGTATGGTCAGACCAGGGACAGGGAGTGATGGCATTAGTGGTGATCTTACAGTTGTGGTCGGCGATCCAGTTTAGTATGCGTCCTTTAGAATGTGTGTGAGAGGTAATAAGTTGACAGAATCCTAGGGTGTTGAGGGCATCAGATAGTTATGATGCCTAAGGGTCGTTAGGGTCATGGAGGCCCAGGTTGAGGCATGATATGATATGGCATTTATAACCACACAAGTGTTTCAAGGCGTGAAAAAGGTGGTGTAACCCCAAGGTGTCCTAGTCAGATATCTCGAGAGGAGGGTTTCAGGTTGTCCTGTAGAATGTGAAGTAGACTCTGCTCAAAGTTATGGGGGGGGCCTGGTGGGCGGTAGAGGAGGTGGATGGTAATAGTGCATGTAGGTGTGCGTGAGAAGTTGAGTGAAAAGATGTCAGAAGGACCCTCAAGGATGCACATGCAGCTTCTGATGGGGAGGGAATCTCTTGCTATAAGGGCGACACCGCCTCCTCTGGCGGAGGCTCTGGTAGATGGTATAAACCTGGGGTATACATAGTGAAAGTGCGGGGCCGCAGGCCTCGTGAAGCCAGGTCTCTGAAATGGCTAGGGCGTTAATGTTGTGTTCAGAGATGAGATCATTAATGTCTAATGCATGTGCGGGCAGGGAACGAGCGTTGATGAGTGCGCAGTTCAAAAGGAGCTGGTTGGCTGTGTATGGGACAAGCGGCCCAGCGACAGGTTTGATGTTTGAGTGGTGTGATGGTGGATTGCGCAGTTGGGGGCTAGGTGCTGATGGAGTGGTGTGGCTGTTTTGTGGCGGTGTGACAGTGTTTATGGTTGTATTAAATGAAGGGGGGCTTCATGATGACTGGGTGGGGGGCAGTGGTAGTGTCTTGGTGAGGCAGTAGTTCTTTCCTGGTTCTTGGGTGTCGCCTGGGGGTGGTGAAAGGGGCCAGTACAGTGTTGTGTTGGTTATGCTGCTCTGTGGGGAAAGTGCGCAAATTGGCATGGACGGGTGGTGGAAGCGTGGTTGTTGTGGTGGAGAGGTGGATGGTGGAGTTGGCTTGGTGGACATGGGGGAGTATGTGCAGGCACAAGCGTGCATTTCTGGGGGTTAGAATTTGTGGTGAGGTGGGGCTGCGCCAGAAGCGAGAGCACAGTCTCTTGTTCCTTAGTGAGGGCAAGAGATGCATGGCGGCAGATAGGTTATGGTTGTCAGTGTGAGGCTGGTGGATGGACATGACTGCTTTTAGCCAGCAAATGGAGTGGAGGCTAGTGGTGGGTAGAAACTTGTAGTCAGCATGTGGCGAGAAACTCAATAGGTGGGTTTGGCTTCCTATTAGAGGTGTGCTGGCTGGGTAGGGATTGTGGCGCTGGCCCTTTAAGGGCGCGCACACGACGGAGTGACGTCTCACTCCGACAGGTGCCAGTATAAATAAACGAGGCGTTCCCGGCAGCCGCAGAGCCACCAGAGAGCCCGCACCAGCAACACCGTGTCTGTGTGAATATGTTCGGGTGTGTTGGGGCTCACGGGCGCGCAGTATGCTGTGACCACTAACAGTGTCGACGAGCTGGAGATTACCCGGGAAAGGCGGTGACTTTCATCAGTGCGCTCAGGGTCCAAAGTGAAGCGCACTTCATGAAACATGCCGCAGAGAGGGAAATGATCCACGCGGTCGGTGGCCATCTTTGACAAAAGGCCCTGGGCGGTCGCGATTTCGTTTGAAGCAACGGTGAGCCATCCAGGCTTAATTTTTGGATATTCCTGTGGCGGACAGCCACATGATGCACTACATGTGCTTCTTGAAGTGAATTTTTCACATTTTCACTGTTTTCATCGAGTGTAGGGTGTGGAGCCAGGGAAGGCCTGCTGTTGTGTGCACACCCTGGGTGCACCCTGCTCAATTTTTGGGACCTCTGAACTGCCTGGCTTCTGCCCTGCCACACTGAGGGACATTGTGACTGTGGGGAACCCTGATCCTGGAGGCTAGTGGCTACATCTGGTGCCTGTCTATCATCAAAGGCCTGCCTAGGCCCATCTGTGAAGGAGGTGTGGTCGTGAGTTGCCGCTCCTGTCATTTCACAACATCAGGGGTGCCTGTGCGCCCGCCATTATGGACGCCGGCCAAGCTGCAGCTGCAGATCAACAGCAAGCCCCTCCAAATGGTCAGCCAATAGCCACTGCCAGCATTACCACCAAGACCACTACTGAAACCACCTGGAGCCCTGCAGCCAATGCCTGAGTTTGATATCTCGGGCGCACCATCAAGTCTGGGGCCAAGGTGGAAAATGTCGATGGACAGGTTAGAAATCTACTTTAGAGCCACCATGGATACTAGTGATGACAGTAAGTTGGCTACCCTCTTGTACTGTGCTGGCCCTCCGGTACATGAGGTATTCCTGTCCCTCCAACTGGCAAATGGTTCATATGTGGCGGCAAAGGACGCTCTCCACAATCATTTTCTGCCCATGGCAAATGCCGATTACGAATGCTTCCTCATGGGTGCAGCCCACCAAAAGGACGATGAGATACTGGATGTATTTTATGGGAGACTGCGAAGGCGTGCGGTCCCCTGTGCCTGGAATTACCCTGATACGATGATAAGGAACCAACTTATCTAGGGGTGTGTTACTGGCAAGTTACGCCACCAGATCCTGAGGGAGCCGGGCATCACCCTTCCCCGCAACCTGGAATTGGGGAGGTGCCATGAAGTCTCTGAAGTGCGGGTGACCTGCATGGAGGCAGGAGTGCGCCCCAACAAGGTAGAGGACATCTGCGCGATCAGCAGAGGCAGAGGGTTTAGACGCCCAGCAGGCAACCAAAGGGATAAGGGGCAGTCATCAGTCAACTTGTGTCTGAAGTACGGGTACGACCTCCCACATCCTGCAGAGTGCCCGGCCATTGGAAAATCGTGTGGACGCTGTGGAGGTGCTGATCACTACGCCCGCATGTGCAAGGCCCTGGCACCGTCAATCGTTCCAAGAGGGCCGGTCTGGGTGAGATTCTTCCGCCAACAGCGATCGTCAAATGTGGCTCAGGTGAACCAGGGTGACGATGGAAATGGTCCGGAAGGTGAGGAAGAGGAAGAAGAAGAAGAACATGTATTCTTTGTGTTGAGCGTGGGTGTCCTGTGTTCCAACTCCAAGCGACAACCCAGATGTAATGTTTTGGTGAATGAGGACTCTGTGCCGATGCTGGTGGACACTGGCGCATCTGTGAACGTAATGGCCAGGGAACATTATGACACCATGCAATCCCCGCCTAGCCTATCCACACCGAAGGCGCACATCATTACGTTCGGGGGGCACAGCCAATCCCGCTGGACGGTGCATTCATTGCAGATGTGAGATGGAGCCAAAATCCGGGCCAGATTCTATGTCACACCAGTGAGTAACAACACCTTACTATGCTGTGCTGCGACAGAGGCTCTAGGCATTATGGCGTTTGCGTACTCGGTGTACGTAGATGACATCCAGGTGCTGCTGAGCAAACACTCACCTCTGTTTGAGGGCATAGAACAGATGGCTGGTGAACCTGTCCGGCTACACATTGACGTATCTATGCAGCCAGTGGCGCTGAAACATCGGTGGGTGCCTTTCCACCTCAGAGACCTGGTGGATCAAGAACTAGATAATCTGGTCAAGCTGGACATCATTGAAAAGGTGGAGGGTCCCACCCCATGGGCCACCCCAATTGTGATTGCCCGGAAACCCAAACAGCCTGATTCAGTGAGAATTTGTGTGGACATGCGCCTGCCCAACAAGGTAATAAAGCGGGAGAGACACCTAACCCCCACAATTGATGACATCATAACAGAGCTACAGGGTGCCAGGTTCTTTTCCAAACTGGACCTCCGGGCCAGGTACCATCAGGTGGTGCTCCACCCAGAGTCACGATATATAACCACCTTCACCACACACCGGGGGCTGTACAGATATAAAAGGCTCAGTTTTGGGGTGTCATCAGCGGCAAAGGTCTTTCAAAATATCATCAGAGGGGCCCTCGCAGACCTGGAAGGGGTGCTCAATATCAGTGATGATATCCTGGTGTTCGCGAGGTCGGAGGCAGAACATCTGGCCCGTCTGGCAAAGACATTTGAGCGCCTGCGCTCCTTGGGACTCGCACTCCACAGGGACAAGTGAAAATTTCTCAAGACCACCATAGAGTTCTTCAGCTTTGTCTTTAATGGCAGACGGAGTGTCACCTGATCCACGCAAAGTGAGAAACATTCAGGAGGCCAGGCCGCCAGAGAACGTGGTTGAGGTGAGGAGCTTCTTGGGCATGGTCACCTACTTTGGCCGGCGCATTCGGAACTTGGCATCCGGGTCTGAGCCACTGCGGACACTAACAAGGAAAGACTTCACCTGGCAGTGGGGGCCACTGGAACAAGCTGCCTTCGATGACATCAAGGGTGCCCTCTCTGCTGAGGACACTATTGCATTCTTCGACCCGGCCCTACAGACGGAGATCATCATGGATGCTAGCCCCTATGGCCTCGGAGCGGTCCTCACTCAAGTGGGGGCTGACCAGGAAGTCCGTCCGATAGCGTATGCCAGCAAGGCGCCATCAGACACTGAGCAGCGGTATTCGCAAATTGAGCGGGAGGCGCTGGCCGTTCTGTGGGGCTGCAGACACTTCCGACTGTATGTCCTAGGGAGGCCGGTTTAAGTGGTCACAGACCATAAGCCCCTACTTCCCATCCTAGCTGGCTCATCTTCCAAACCTCCTGTGAGGATATAACAGAACAGTGGATGCTGGCGCTCCTAGAATACGGTGTGTCGTTGGTATATCGCCCGGGCAGCAATAACGCTGCAGACTACCTCTCCAGGCACCCAAGAGGGGGCGATCAGCCATCCACGTGCGCAGAGGAGGCGGATGAGCATATCCGGTTGGTGGTTGAGGTGGCCATGCCAAATTCAGTGCCGGTAGAAGAACTGGAACAGGCCTCGCAGGCCGAGGAGTGCTTCGGAATCCCGAAGGGAGCCATGGAACACGGGGCCTGGAGGACGGTGATGGAGTCCCTGGCCCGGAGAACACACAAGGCAAAGGTGGCCCTGGAGCAACTCTGGCGGGTCCGCGAGGAGTTGACTTGTTCGGATTCGGGACTACTGCTATGAGGGGACAGAATAGTGATCCCGCAGGCCAAGGTGCAACAAATCATTGCCCTGGCACACCAAGGACACCAAGGCCCGCCGAAGACGAAGGCCCGCCTTTGGCAGAAAGTGTGGTTCCCGGAGTTAGAGAGGAGAGTGGAGGAATTTGTTGGCTCCTGCGTATGGTGCCAGGCAGCCTCACCAGCGCTGCATGAACCAACCATCGAAACCATACCCAGAGGGACAAGGCCGTGGGAGGTGGTGCATGCAGACTTTGGGTCCACGACCAGGGGCACCCACTTCCTGGTGGTTGTCGATGAGTGGTCCCGATATCCTGAGGTGGAGTTTGTGGAGTCAGTGGCGTTTGAAAGAGTGGTGGTGGCTCTGGAGAAAATATTCGCCACCCATGGACTGCCCAAGGTACTATGCTCTGATAATGGTGCATTGTTCCAGGGCGAAAGCTTCACCGATCACAGGAAAGGGTACGGCATCCACAATAGGAAGGTCACTCCACTGTGGTCCCGAGCAAATGGGGAAGCGGAGCGGATGATGCGCATGCTGAACAAGGTCTTCCGGATCTCACAAGGCAAAGGCGAGTGCCTGCAAAGGGCACTATACGTGTTCCTGCGGGGGTACAGGGCCACCCCGCACTCATCCAGAGGGGTGGCGCCAGCGGGGACGTTGATCCAGCGCTGCCCGAGAGACATCATACCAGAGGTGGGGGAGCGAGAACCTGCTGTCATCAACAATGAGCAGGTGGAAGAGGAAAGAAGGGCACAAACAGAGATGGAGAATGCCCGGAGGGGTCTAAGACCGCCAAGACTCGCCCCGGGGGATGAGGTCCTGGTGAGAAATCGTCACCCTCAGGGTAAGCTCTCCCTCACCTATGAGCCGTCTCCATTGGACGTGGTGGCGGTCAAGGGGTCAGTCGTGACCGCATCAGATGGAACGGCATCTGTCACCAGGAACGCCCGCTTCTTTAAGAAACTGGGTGAGCCCAGGGCAGAGACTATGGCGGACATGGACCTGGAGGAGGTGCCCGACGAAGGAGGCAGACCCTCAATCCGAGTGGAGTCCCCGTCACGTGACGTGCATGGTGAAGGAACACCAACCAGAGAGGTAGGCAGGAGGTACCCCCTGAGGACAGGGCGAGGGAAACCTGCCGTTTTACGGACTATGTCATGGACTAAGTGATGACTATCACGCTGTTAAGATCCCGGAGCCCGTAGAGTATGATGCCTCCGGGGGACCCAGGGTGGGGGTGGGTATCATTAAAGGGGTTTCCAGGGACATGTTGATATTGTGTGCTGTGATGTTTGATAGTTAGACCTTCCTTTTCAGTTGTTTGTTGTTATGGAAAAGGAGGAGTGTGGCGCTGGCCTTTTAAGGGCGCGCATGCGACAGAGTGACGTCTGACTCCGTCACGTGCCAGTTTAAATAAACGGGGCGTTCCCGGCAGCCACAGAGCCACCGGGGAGCCCGCACCCGCAACACTGTGTCTGTGTGAATGTGTTTGGGGGTGTTGGGCCTCACGGGGCACGTGGCATGCAGTGACCGCTACCAGGGATCAGGCAGGAGGATAGCAGTGAACATGATTTTAAGAATGGGAGCTGGGGCTTGGTTGGAGGGTGAGGCCTTGGTGGAGCGCGGTCTAGGCAGTGTGGGATCGGACATCCTAGTAGCAACAGCTTGATTTCGCTGTGCGTGCGCATGCATGCGAGCATAGTCTTGTGGGCAATGTAGTTTTGAAGGCGGGGCTGCCCTATTATGATGGCGCTGGCTGGCCCTGAAGCTGGCCTCCAAAGCAGGCTTGCCGAGCATGCTGTGTGTGGGCAGCCCATTGACTGGGCTTTGCCAGCAGCTAATGGCGATAATGCGCCGATCTGTGATCTGTGAGATCTCTCTGCGCGTGTTTTCCTTTCGCCGCAGGCAGAGCGCAGGCCTTGGCATGGAGGCGGTGAACTTGTTTTTGTGGGCAGTGCAGCGGGGGCAGCCCATACAGTGAGCAGTGGTCTGAGGTGAGAGGTGGCTCGTGGAATGTGCTTGGAGGAGGGGGATGGATGTTTGTGTGGCAGTACAGGTGATCACATTTACTGGAAGCATTGCTCGCGGGTGTGCAGCATTTGTTAAAGGTGCACAAAGGGCTTACTGATGCTTGTTTGTTTGTTTGTTTATTGATTTGATAATGCGCACCAAACCCTGCGGTAGCTGGGCGCAGCAGTACAAGAAGTCTCCAAGCTTAGTTACAATGCCTGTCACAGGCAAGTACATGCGTGTGTATACAATACAGTGCACGAAAGGAAAATGTACATGTCAGGGAGCATAGAGGGTATAGATATACATGTGTACATGACAATACAGTGCTTAACATTACGTGTAATTTGAAGGCAGGCCTACAAGAAACGCGTAGTCAGGTGCTTTGGTTGCAGTAGTTGTGTCAAGTGCAGTGGTTGCCTTGGTTATGGCAGGTAGGTCAAGAGGCAATGGTAAGGGTAGAAGCGGTTATGGGTCGTTGATGCAAAGCCATTTGAGTGCATTGTGTCTAAATTTGGCGTAAGGTTGTGGTCGTCTGAGGTCAAGGGGGAGCGTGTTCCAAGATTGCGCAGCTTTAACTGGGAAAGTAGTTCCTCCAGCCGTGGACCGATTAAATCTAGGAATCTCAAGCATATATGTATTGGCAGATCTCGTGGGTCGGGAGGTTGTTCTTCTGGAGATTCTTTCCAACAGGTAGGGAGGTGCTAGGTTGTTTAGACATCTGGAGGTGAGAGAGACTGTTTTAAGGATGATTCTGTCCTTTATTTTTAACCAATGAGTCTCTTTCCTGAATTTAGTGATGTGCTCTCTGTAGGCGATATTCAGCGCTGCTATCAAGGCATTGTTTTGCAAACTTTGAAGTTTGTCTGTGACATACTTGTTGGCTCCTGAGTACAGGGCGTTGCAATAGTCTAATCTGGACATAATGAGAGCATTGGCCAGGGTGATGCAGTTGGCGCTGGATAGGAATGGTCTGGAGGATCGGATAAGTTTGCAGGTATAGGCTGTTGTGGAGGCAAGGGAGTTGACTTGCTTCTTGAGGGTGAGAGAGGAATCCAGGTAGAATCCTAGGGTTTTTACCACAGGCATCACCTTGATAATATTATTATCAATGTTGAAGTAGGTGTAGTTTGGGGTAAGTTTTTTAGATTGGTGTCAGAGCCGAGGATCAGTATCTCAGTTTTATCGTCATTCAGACAGAGGAAGTGGGACGTCATCCATGCCAGAATGAGGATGTATATCTTGTTCACCAAAGCTGAGTCCGCTTCGAAGTTGCCCGAAAGGTGTTTGATGATCTGGGTGTCATCTGCATAGTTAGTGTAGGTGACGCCCAGTCTGTCCAACTTGTCGAACAGTGGCTTGGTGAAAATGTTATACATAGTGGGTGAGACACAGGACCCCTGTGGGACTCCGCATGTTATTTGGATGGGATCAGCGGAGGCTGAGGTGGAGAAAACTCTCATAATCCGGTTGGCTAGAAAAGATTGGACCCAGGCTATAGCTTCCCCTGTGAAGTTGGCAGCGGTCCTGAGATGGCTGCATAAGACTGTATGATCCACCAAGTCGAAGGCTGCCGACAAGTCTAGTAGGAGTAGCAAAGCTGTTTTTCCGCTGTCCTTTAGCTCCTCGATTTGTGTCTTAAGGTCTAGCAAGACTGTTTCAGTGCCATGGAGGGGGCGGAAGCCCGAATGCTGGGAACATAGCAGGTGATTGGCTTCGGTAGTCCTGAATTTGTAAGTAGGCAACTATATCGATAATTTTAAGTAGGAAAGACACAGTGGTGATTGGTCTGTAATTGGTAGGGATGGATGGATCTAGGGTTTGTTTTTTAAGTAAAGGAAGGACCCAAGATTCTTTCAGATTGGTGGGTACTGTATTTGATTTAAAGGAGGAGTTTATGAGCTTCGATATGAAGGGGGCAAGGTCCCTAGATGCATCCTTTATTATTTGATCATGCCTCTCTATGAGCCACTGTGTGCAGAGCACTGGCCTTAACAGGATCAGTACTGCACATCCTGATAGTGGTAATCAGAGGACTGGCATGATACAAATACGTTTTCAATGGAATTTCATTATTGCACGCTACTGGGGGTACATTAGCAGAAAAAAATATGTTTTCTCTTGCTTTCTCTAGTACATGACAATTGTTAGACAGTGTAGGGACACTAGGGGCCTCATTACGACCCAGGCGGTAAGTTACCGCCTGGGTCGTACCTTTACCACCATGGCGTAAACTACGTTTACGCCATGGTGGTTGGCGGACTTACCGCCCCATTCCGAGGTTGGCGGGGCGGTAAGTCCCCAATCCCCATTTACCCTTCCCCATTCCCATTTTTGCCCCATAGGGCATAATGGGAGTGGGGAAGGCGTTAATTACGCCACCGTAAATTACGGTGGCGTAATTAACATCAAGGTCCCTTAGCGCCATGGATTTTAACACCTGCTAAAAGCCATGGTCCTAAATACCTTCAACTCTCTCTTCCCAAATATCTTCCTTCCCGAGCCCTTCGCTCATCCGCCTCCAACTCCCTCAGGGTCAGCCGCTTCTCGATGCAACGAGCTGGGGGTAGATCTCTCTCCGCGGCAGGGGCCTCCCTCTGGAACAGCCTTCCTGCCTCCCTGAAACTTGAGGAGAACCATCTCCGGTTCCGGAAGCACCTCAAAACCTTCCTCTTTGCTTCTGCTTTCTCTCTCCCTCTCCCCTGCTGAACAGCTAATATCCTTCACTGAAACTGCACTAATTCTGCAACTGGACCACTCTTAACGGCCTCGGTCCTGGGCCCAGCCACTCTCCACTTGCACTGATGCACTGAAACCCCTCTGCACTTCGGGACTGTCTCTGTATCCCTACAGCCCCCCCCCCCTTTCCCAGCACTTGTTCTGCACTTACCTTGCACTTGCCACCAGCTGGCCCTATTTATTTATTACTTTACGCCACTTACCTTGTACTGCACTTCCCCCCCTCCCCTTCCCCTTGCACTTTTCCCCCTCCCCCACCCCTGCACTTGCGCGATCTGAATGACACCTGGCCTAGTAGGATCATTGTCTGTCTCCCCTTGTTCCTCCCCTCCCTGCCTCGTCGCGCCTTGAAACACCTGTGTATAGGCGCGTTACAAATGCCATATCATATCATATCATATCATAACCTGGTAGTGTGCCACTAGATGGGTAAGGTAATAGATAATTATTTCCGGGAAAACAGTAACTCGGGTCCTTAGCCTGGGATCACGTGAGATGCCATGAAACAGTGGTTTGGGGTGAACTAATTAGTAAGTCTGCAGCGTATACTAGAGAACGGCAATTGACCTAATGAGCCTGTAGAGGGAGGTTGAACAGGCTGAACGGGAAAATAAGAGGACTGGGTCATGGATGGCTCTACATGCGCTGCGACGGGGCGCGTACAAAGCTTGAGGGCATCTTGCTGATAGGACGGCCCAGACAATTTTAAAGACTAAACAATTTTATTACATAAATCGGAATCAGGCTAATTGTCTACTGGTAGCCAAATTAAAGAAAATTCAGAATAGGAACACACTGTTGGCCCTGAGGGACGAGCAGGGGGTGCTGCAGCGAGGTAATGCAGATAAATTAAAGATATTTGAGACTAATTTTGGTGGGGTGTTTCAGGGGGAGGCTGGTCAGGCTACAGTTCAGGCCCATTATTTGAAGGACGCAGACTTACCAAAGCTAACGGCTGAAGAATGCAAAGCTTTGGAAGTCCTGATTACTTCCGGGGAGGTGGAATGGGCTATAACGGCATTGAGAAATAAAGCCCCTGGTCCCGGCTCCCTTCTATAAAGTTTCACTCCCTTCTGGTTCCCCCACTGGTGGATCTCATTAACTCATTTTTGGTGTCTGGGAGGGTGGCCCCCTCTATGGGTGCCTCCCCGACAGTTTTGATCCCCAAACCAGGGAAGGATCCAGTACTGTGCGGTTCCTATTGCCCCATCACACTTACTGATTTTTTATTTTGATTTGATTTTTTTCATTTCTTACGCGCACCAAACAGAGAACCTGCACTCGGGCGGAGATGTTAACTATATCGCAGATATCCGTGGGAACATGATTGTGGAAAGGGGTACAACTTTTATTTAAATAGGAATGTTTTTAATCTTTTCCTAAAGATTTCCAATGAAGGAGAAGCTTAGATGTCCCAGGGTAACTGGTTCCAAATCTTTCGTCCAAACACAGAAAACCTCCTGTCTCTGTCTCCTTTGTATACCTTTGTGTTCCGAGGCACACACATCAGGAGTTTGTCTTCAGAAAGAAGCTTTCTTGTTGGGTGGTAGACCAGACTTTTGATGCAAGGTACCCAGGCGCCAGACCACTAATGCTCCTATATACCAGGCAGGCCATCTTAAATTTAATACGTTTTTCGACCTGTAACCAGTGCAATGATCTGCGCAGGGCGGACACATGGGGCCTCATTACCACCCTGGCGGTAGCCGTGCCCTTATTAAGGGCACGGCTGCCATTGGTAATGATTTTTTACTGGGTCCAAAAAAAGGGCAATAACCGGGTTATGCCGACCTTAGCGGACCTGGTAATTGCCCTTTTCTTGGACCCGGTTAAAATCAATCCCCATTCCCATTTGAGCCTCTATAGGGCTCAAATGGTAATTGGGAGGATGCTAACAACGGGCCCGTTAATGACGAACCCGTTGTTAGCATCCTGGCCTGCTAGCGGGTCCCACTTTTCACATCTGGTCAGACCAGAAAAGCGGGACCCGCTAGCAGGCCTCGTAATAGGGCATCCCGTAATGAACGGTGCCGGTCCCGTACCGGTACCGTGCATTACGGGACCGCCAGGGTCCTAATAAGGCCCATGGTCCCGTTTCCCCAGGTGCCCGATGAGCCTAACTGCAGCATTTTGTGCCTTCTGTAGTCAGTTGATCTGTTTACCTGGTAACCCTGCTAAGAGGCTGTTACAGTAGTCTAGATGTGAGTTGGTTAGTGCACCTACTACTGTTGCCTGATCCTCTTTTGGGATAAAGGGGAGTATGTTTCTTAGCACTCGTAGTGAATAGTAGACTGCTTTGACTTTAGCCCCCACCTGTGCTCCTCCCCCCTAGGTTCCCTTGCCAGAGACACCCGAGATTTTTAACTTTCTTGCAGTAGCACAGTTCTTCCACCAATATCCGCAAAGGGTGGGCGGGGGTATTTGTTTCTCCTGAATATGTTTCCCTTCAGGGCCAAACAGTATCAGTTCCGTTTTGGAAACATTTAACTGTAGTTGGTTACCTGCCATCAACATCTTAATTTCTGCCGTGCATTGATTGATTTTTACAAATGCATCTTTGAAATTATCTATCTCGATGTAGATTTGGGTATTATCTGCGTAGGAGTGGAATCGCAGCCCATGTCTCCTGAAGATGTTGAATACTGGGCTGAAATAAAGATAAAAAATCAAAGGAGACAGCGATGATCCCTGTGGGACTCCACATTTCAACCAGATTAACTCTTAGAGAAAACCTCCTAGGGAAACCTGCTGTGTTCTATCTTTTAGAAAGGAACTGAACCACTGTGTCACTAATTCAGATGCTCTCCCAAATTCCCTTATCCTTTGGAGTGCAATCTGATGGCCACTGTATCGAAGGTAGCGGACGGGTCCAGCATCAGCAGAGCTGTGGCCTTCCCTCTGTCCGCTGCCTCCAGCAGGTCATCCTGAATGGTCAACAGTGCAGTCTCTGTCCCAAACTTGGGTCTGAAACTGGACTGGAGCCCGTACAGTAGATCCTTACTATCAACAAAGGACTGAAACTGGCCACACACCATTTTCTCCAATATTTTAGTGGGCCAGAATATATTGGCCACTGGGCGATAGTTTTTATATATTGTGGGATCCACTGTAGCTTTGTTTAACAAAGGTTTCACTATTGCCTTCTTTAGATGCATTGGCACATGGCCTTCTTGTAAAGATTTATTGATGAACGTGGTTACAAATGGAGTTATGTAGTTCGCTAGGTCTTTCTCCAGAATAGCTGGCATAGGGAAGGTCCGTCATTCGATGGCTTGAGTTGGAGTATTAAGGCATGTATCAATTATTCATTTACCATCTGAAAATGGAAATCCTCCTTTCCCCCCTCAGTTTTGGGCATGTCTCTTTCTGCAGTAGTATCCACTAACTTTTTAAATGCCCTTTCCCTGGCTATAGTTTCTTGAATATCTACGAATATCTATGTTACTAATATAGACTCAAAGCTCTTCTCCAAGATTCTGGCCCGTCTCATGATGGAGGTTGTCCCCAGGATTATAGATTGTGACCAGACAGGATTCATCACAGGTTGTAGCACCCATGACAACGTGAGGCGGGTCCTGGACCTACTGGAGGTGGGGCAGCGCTGGGGGGCGTAAGTGTGGATCATTGCGCCGGATGCCCACAAAGCTTTTGAGAGGATGGGCTGGGGTTATATCCAGGGGGTTGTAGACCAATTTGGGTTTGGTCTAGAGTTTATCAAATGGGTTATAGCCATTTATCAGAACCACTCAACCTCCTTCCGTGTCAATGGGCGACTGTTGTCTAGTAGGTCAAAAACCAGGGACATCAGGCAAGGCTGTCCGCTATCGCAGTTGATATTTGCACTGATCATTGAGCCACTTGCCTACCGTATCATAGCCAATAATTATATAGAAGAGTTGGGACTTTGGGGGTGGTTAAGCCACAAGGATTCACTCTATGCCGATGACTTCCTGCTCACTCTGCGAAATCCCCACACCTTATTGGCTCATCTGCTGTGGGAGCTATCAGATTTTGGTTAGGTTTCCCGCTTCAAAATTAACTTCGACAAGTCGCATGGGTTGGATGTGTCTTTGAATCCCTAAGACAGGTTCTCAATTGGAGCTCTGACCCCAATACAGTGGTTCCGGGATTCTATCCCTTACTTAGGGGTACATATTCCCTGAAAGATTTCAGGTTTTTTGATGTATTTCCCACCTTTGTTCCAGGAGCTGTCAGATTACTTAATTAGGTAGGCCTGGCAGGAGATATCCTGATGCAGTAGGATTACTGCGGTTAAATCAATCTCATCCCTCAGCTAGTTTACCTTCGTTCAGCACTTCCGGTTAGGATTCCTGACTCTTCGCACACTTCAGGTGAGGGTTCTCAAATTACATATGGGGAACAAGCTGGCACGAATCTCCAGGAGAGTGTTAATGAGGCCCACAGGGGTGGGTGGTCTAGGAGTCCCTGACATTTTATGGTATAATTTAGCGGCGCAAATTTCACATGTGGTTACTTGGGGAGACTCCATGATGCAACTAAAATGGAAATAATCGAGCAAGCCCATTTGGCGGTGCGATTGGCTCATCTCCCACATGTGGAGAAAAGATCGCTGATGCACTCGTAAATGGGGCACGATTTTGGGGGTGGGCCCACTCTCCCCTTTCTGAAACAACCCAGGCTTTCAGCCAGGGTGTGATAGTAGGAGATTTGAAGCGTGGGTAAATGTAAATGATGGGTTGGTGACTCTGCCGCATTATATAGGGATGGGCACCCACTGACCTTTCAAGAGTGTTAGGAAGCCTTTGCCCGTCCCAAACCCGAGCGAGTTTACTATGCACAATTGCGAAATTTGGCATCTCACCTGCCCACGAAACGTGGGGCCACTAGACCGCTGACTGCTCTTGAGCTGGCTGTTCATGGGGGTTTTCTCAGGGCCAGGTTTAACAATTATACAAGCTGTTGGACACAGGGAACCCAGTGATGCGCTTGACATATATGAGCAAGAGGGAGGTGGATTTGCGTGGGCCAATTGAGGATGAAGGTGGTTGCGAATATGACAGAGAATGCACAAATCCTCTGCATGCGTCACAGACAGGAAATGTTCCTACAAATTCTGGCACAGATAGTACCTCATATCAGAGAGGCTTCACCGCATGTCAGCTGATTACTCTGAAAATTGTGACTTCCCTTTCCCACGTTTTCAGCATGGGACAAGGCGGCACACTCAAGCTTAGCACAGTCTCCGGCTTCTCTAGCACAAGGATGCAGTTCAAATCTCAGTGTCAGAGTCTCTTTGCCATTCAAAGTCTATTACTTCAGAAGTGTCTTTCTCCTGAGTAGTTTCATGTACAAATTCTTTGGTGATTTCGATTCATCCCGGATCCCCTTCCGCTGAGCTCAGACCCACTTTAACACAAAGCTTTCAATTGATCTCCCTCTGTTGGGGTCAGACCAACTTTCTCTACTTTTCCAAGCTTTCTTTACTACAGAAATCAAAGACTTTTGACTGTGCGCAGGGTTTTGCTCAACCCGTTGCAGGACCACTGTGATTCACAATTACTCACTCTTTTCTTGATATGCTCTCTTTCTCACTTTCACTTTGCTAATTCTCAGCTGGATACCTTAGAGACTTTCGACTGAGCACCCGCGCAGCACCGGACCACTCTGTCAAGGGCAGGTACCTTGCTTTAAAAGTTAAATCACTCATCAGTAGTTCAACTTTACTAGCGTCCTTTACCACACGCGTTTTACCAATGTTCATTCCTTGGCTTCAACACAGACCGGTCTTGTATCGGTCTCCCCAACTCACCGGCTGTGTTGATTTCACAGATGCTGCTTTGTTCTTGGAGCCAAGAACAATACCACGGCAGCTGGCGCTTCTTCCGCCTTGATTATTGTCACGGGAGGGCCCCGGGTACCTGCGACACAAATTGCAGGATTCATCAGCCTGGTTTCCTAGTCTTACGCTTTCTATTCAATGGATTGCCTTTCTCCAGCAGATTCCTCTTCTGATAGATATTCCTTCCAGCTCTGCTGCTTCAGAATTGTTTTCACCAGGGGGCGTAGTGGACCTCGACCCAGCCGTCGACCATCAATCCATCTTGCGCGGCATCTGGTTGACAGCTCCGGACGTGACGTCAGGCGTCGTATGAATACCACATCACTACGCTGCACAAGCTGCTTGGGAACGCATAGTGTTCGACTCACTCTTCGTCAGAAAACGTTGGACTTTTTTTGCAATCCTCGACTCAAGATGTTGGTAGGACGGGTATCGGGCTTCAAACAGTGTTCTGATTATGGCACTAAGATGTCCATCTCTGACCCATACGAGTTGTGTCTCTTGTGCCTCTGCAAGGGTCACAGGACTGACGGGTGTCCATTGACGGTTTTCCATCGTGTGCCAAAACGTAACACAAATCCCTACGCGGTTGAGCTGCAGAACTCGCTCTGGGTCAACTGCCTTCAAAATCACTGGTGCGGTCGACGGTTCGGTCTTCGGAGGCCAAAACTGAGGGGCACATCCCCGAGAAAGAACATAAGCGGAAGAAGAAACAGTCCCACTCGAGGAGCCACTCTTCCTCGTCCTTTTCCCAAAAGAAGAAAAGGCGTAATCGCCACCGTTGGGACTCCGAGTCATCGAAAGATAAAGGTAAGGCGTCGGCTGGGCCTATCAACCGCCAAGAGTGGGAGGATTTCAAATCCTCGATGCTTGACATGTTTAAAACGCATGCTGCAGTGGGCACGGCTACCCCCCTCACGCAGCAGGCTCTGGAGCCAAGAGCAGCGCTCGGTGTACCCTACCCCTCTAGAGCCCTGGTACCGACAATGTCGGCGCCAATAAATCTTTGGACACCGAAAGAGATCCAATGGAAGCCGGATCAACCCAGTGTATCCAAGGATGTTGATGCTACATTGTCTCGATACCGATCGACACCGACATCCACCACATCAGCACTGATCGACAAACCGTTGACATCGACGGTTGTCGAGAAAACATTCACTCCACAACCCCGGTCCACATTTTTCGATACTATGGCAGGTTTCAAATGAATTGTATCCTCCCACATATTCCTCATCTTAGATATTCGTATCGTCAGCTTTGCTGCTTTGGAAAAAAATATTCTGGCTCTGTGCCATGGCGTCGACGTCCCTCAAGGGCTGCCGTAGATTGTCAACTTCATCCGTAGTATAAAAGGCTTGAGATGCGCCCGTTGGCTTTAGTTCTGTTAGTTCTGTTTTTCCAAAAGCTTTCGCTTCGTGTGTACAAAAACGGCGCTTCAGTCTTTCTAGATGTCTTCTTCATCTAACCCTTCTACGCCTAAAACTGGCTTTAAAAAGTGCCAGATGTGTGGGAAGAAAATGTCTTTAACTGACCCCCATCGATTTTGTTGACGAGTGTGTTCTTGTCAGGTTATGAGGAACAAAGCTCTCAAGGAACGAAGAGGTAAATTGGCAAAGAAAAATAAGGGCTCCGCGGAGTCCAGGGAAAAGTCTTGACGTAAGTCGAAAAAATCTAGGTCGAGGAGTCAGTCAGGAAAATCTTCGTCATCTTCGAAGAAGGCAAAGAAGAGGCATCACTGATCTCCCTCTTCCTCTTCTTTGTCGTCCTCTGATACAGGGGTTATCACCTGTCTAATAAAACATGATTCCCCTAAAAAATTGGAGGCTTTTAGAGCCTCGATGATGCACATTTTCGAGAACGTGGCCCAGACCCCTTCAAAGAAGTATGCGTGAAGACCATGCCTCAGCTCTTTCTAAACATGACAGGGGAAGGTCAGAGACTAGACGCTATCATTCCGGCTAAGAAATCGCAGACGGTGTCGTTGAGAGACACCTATCCGACACCTCATAAGAAGAGCAAGACAGACCTACCGGTGCATAAACCGAAGGGGATGCCAGACAAAATGGCGTCGGATGACAAACCGTCATCGAAGTCTATGTCGAAATTCTCCTCGACGCATCTGTCGAAGACTTACTCGACGCCAGTGTTGAAGGTAGCGTCAACACCTTCCTTGACATCTCTTACATCTAAGGCTCCTTTGACTTTATCGAAGCCACATTGACAATATCGACGCCATCGATGCGTTTGTCAAGGGCAACATTGATTCCGGCACCAATATCGAAGCCTTTGGCGAAACCAAGGTCAGTGCCTTCACAAACCACGGGTAACATTTTTCACCCTTTGCCAAGAAAATACTTTTTCAGGTCTATGTCCTCTATTTATGAGGAACAATCCTCTGAAGAGGAGATTTCTCCTTTTGGGGTTAAATATGGTACAAGAGATGTCCCAGAAGAATTAATTCACCCTCAGTCCAAAATGTCTGACCTCTATGACTGTCTACAAACAGCTAGTGGTATAGACACGTCACCTGAGTTAGAATTCGATAAGCCTGACCCTGCTGATCATGCAGACTCTGCACACAGAAATATAATGAACAAGGTGGCGGAGTACATGGGGTGGAACAGAAATTCACCCACTTATGAACAGGATGATATGATGGACATCCTCAGTCAAGGTCCTCAAAAGCATCCTGTTCTTCCTTTTCACACAGCACTTCAAAGGAAGGTTATGGCTGCATGGGAAACCCCCGAATCTGGACCAGCAGTGAACAAAAACGTTGCTAGCAAATACAGACCTTATTCTTCGGACCCTGACTATTTAACTAAGCATCCTACACCTGAGAGCTTAGTAGTCCAGGCGGATACATCCACTAGACAATCTGCATACCCTTCTATTCCCCCAGATAGGGATGATAAAAGAATTGATGCCTGGTCTCGAAAGATTTTTTTCTTCGAGCAGTATGGTTCTAAAGTCAACAAATGTGACTTGCACCCTTGCAAGATTCACATACAACCTGTGGGATTGTATTAGTGCAGCTGCTGAACACATTCCTGAGGGCGAGGAGCGAGACGGCTTCCTCGCGATTCTGAAGGATGGAAAGGAGGCTATGGAGGAATGCCTACCGTCAGGACTAGGTGCTGCTGACTGCATCAGCAGGTCCAGGGCATCTAGCACAGTGCTACGCAGGTTTGCATGGCTGAGAAAGACGTGCTTTACACCCGATGTGCAGGCCAGACTTCTTAATATGCCATTTGACGGCTTGAGGTCTTTGGCAGCAAGGCGGATTAAAGCTTGGAGAAGCTGCAGACCTTCAAGGCGGCAGCTAAGTCGCTTAGCGCCTCCATACAACAACCTCAGCAACACTCCTACTCAGGCTTATCTTCCTGGAGGGGTCGTCCTTTTTTGTTTTTATTCCTCATTTGAAAGAGGAAAAGAACAGGGCAGTCATAGAGGACAAAGAAAATGTCCTTGGGGTGGACGAGGAAAGGGTGCTAGATCAGCCCCAGCAGTGGCATCTGTCCCCTCAGCCGCTACTTCAGCCGCCGCAAAGCCACTCTGAGGCCTTGACCCACAAGACCCCGGTGGGAGGCAGGATCTCTCAGCATCTGAACGAATGGCAGGGCATTACGTTAGATGCTTGGGCACTGGGAACAGTGACTCAAGGTTACTGCCTTCCTTTTAAAAAAAGGTCTCAAGACCGTCCACCGAGTTACAACTCTGTCAAAATTCCAGATCCGCTCCTGTTGCAGGAATTTCTTTATTTTCTATTTACAAACTTTATTTTTTTATTTTATTTTTACAAACGTTATGTTTTTATTTTCTTTCAAGAGCTCAAGTTGTAAACATATATGTTGTAAACATATATAAGAGAAGCAAAGTGTGATAGTCTAACCATCCTTCATACATTCAGTTCTCCTTTTCCTTCTGTTGTGGGCTCTTGAGTATAACCGTTAACCAATTGAACTCCATCCACTCCCTTCCCCCTTCCCCTCTTTCACTGTTAAACTTGTCAATGTCTGGTTGAGATGAAGAGTCTTCACATAAACGGTTGGGTGAATTGCAAGATAGGTCTGCCTTTACCAGTCTTGCTTGGTCACAGAATATAAACCTTACGAAGGGTTCTGGGTTTAAAGTATACTTGCTCCGTATCTTTGGTAAACTCATGGAGTGGCTTCAACGTATGCAGGTATTTGGGGTATGAGCCATATGCCAATGCTGTCACCTTTTCCATAGCTATAACTCCCCATAACCTTACCCACCACATAAATACCACCGGCCCCTGTTTACTTTTCCACATCTGTGCTAGATTGATTTTGTCTGCGCTCAACATCTGGGTTATGAGAGTAGCTCTGTTCCCGGTGTTTGCATAATTGCCTTCCACTGCTTCTCCCAGCAGTATCACTGCTGGATCCCAGGGCAGCTGCACCCCCACTACCTCTGTAATATGACTCAGGATTTCTTTCCAGTACGTTTTTGCTACCGGACAGGCCCACCAAATATGAATTAAGTCTCCAGTGTGCCCACAACCCCGCCAACATAGTGAGGAGTAGCCAGAGTTGATGGAGTGTATTCGTTGTGGTATCATATACCATCTTAGGCACAATTTATAGGCCGCCTCTTTGATTGAGACGCACTTGGAACTTTTCGTGGCCCGGCACCATATTTGTCTCCAGGTCTCCCCGGTTATCAGTTTACCCACATCTGCCTCCCATTTTTCCATGAATGGCAAAGTTTCTTCCGGATCCGCCCCACACAAAAGTCGGTACAATCTCGATACCCCCTTTTTTTTCCGGTGCCCCCTCCTTTATTGTGAGTTCCAATCCTACTAGTTCCCGGGATGCCCCTTTTTTTACTTTTGTGTTCGTAATCCAGTGCCTAATTTGTGTATAATGGAATCTTTCAGTCTCCGGTATTTGAAGAAACTTTTCTTTGCACCCTTCAAATGTCAGAGTTGCCCCATCAGAGTAAAAATCCCCCAGTTTCAAGGTTCGCCCCCCCTCCCAGCGGGTCCAAAAGTTGGGTTGTGTGCCTGGTGTGAAGTCTGGGTTGTGGGCCATTGGTGCAAGTGGGCCTCCTTTATTTATCTTCTTTCCCATTAATGTTTTGTCCCAATACCATAGGGTGGTTCTGGTCATTTCCAACAATGTTCCTTCTTTCCCTCTGTGTCTCGTGCACAGGAACCCCAGACACTCTATGGGGGCCCTGGTCGCTGCCCTTTCCAGAGTTACCCATCGATTCTGGTTATCCCGGGGAGCCCATTGTAACATTGGTGCAACCTGTGCAGCCCATAAGTATCTACGGAATTCCGGTACCCCCAGCCCTCCAATTGCTTGTGGCAGGAACAGGACTTTTCTAGGTACCCTGGGTTTCTTCCCTTTGCAGATGAAGGACATGACTCTCTTTTGTAGGTTCTTAATCGCTGGGATTGGGATCCTTAGTGGGAGTGCGCCCACCACATATTGAAACCTGGGTAGTAGGGACATCTTGACAGCCGCTATGCGTGCTAACCAGGACAACTCCTGCATGTCCCATCTTTTAAGGTCTTCTGTCATGGTTTACAGCAGCCCTGGGATATTTGCCCCATAGAGCCTCCCATAGGTAGGTGTTAAATATATTCCTAGGTAAGCAACAGACCCCTGTTCCCATTTCATTGGGTAGCTTCTCTCCCATTCTGTCACACGTTCTGGATCTTCAGTGATGTTAAGTGCCTTAGATTTGGGATAGTTGATGTGAAACCCTGAGACTCCCGCGAATCTATCTAATGATTTGATGGCTTGGGGGAGTCAGTGTGCTGTATCCCTTAGGAACAATAGAATGTCATCCGCGTAAAGGGCTATTTTCTGGGTTCCACAAGGTCCTGCTGCCACGCCCAGTATACCTTGTTCCACCCGAGCCATTTGGGCCAGCGGCTCCATGGCCATGGCAAAGATCAGGGGAAACAGAGGGCACCCTTGCCTAGTTCCTTTGCGGATCGGCATACTGTCAGTGGCCCTCATTACGATCCTGGCGGAATCCGCGGTGCTAAATGCACCGCGGAGCATGGCGGAAAGCCGCCGATAGCGCCATGGGGGTTGGCGGATTTACCACCCCATGCCGACCTTGGCGGAGCGGTAAATCCCCAATCCCCATTTTACCCTTCCCCATTCCCATTCTTGCCCCATAGGGTATAATGGGAGTGGGGAAGGAGTTAATTACGCCGCCGTAAAGTACGGCGGCGTAATTAACAACGAGGTCCCTTAGCGCCATGGTTTTCTCCGCCCGGTAAAACCAGGCGGAGAAAACCTCCATGGCGCTAAGGGAACTCGTAGTACGGCGGACGGGTCCGCCGCGATTACCGCTGGCGGAAACCCACTCCGCCAGGGTCCTAATGAGGGCCAGTGAGTTGCTCATTAATCATTAGTTTTGTGGTCTGGTTCTCATAGTTAGCCAAGATCATGCAGGAGAAGATAGGTCCACAACCAAATTTCTCGATAGTCAGTTGTAAGAAGCCCTTATCTAGGCTATCAAAAGCTCTGGAGGTATCTAATGCCAACTCTGACATACATTGTCCCGTCTTTCGTCCCCATTCAATAGTATTTATAGCCCTGCGGATATTATCATATGTGTGCCGCCTGCTCACAAAGCCCGCCTGTTGCGGGTGAATAATCTTAGGGAGGATGTTGTCTAGTCTCTGTGCCAAAATAGTGGAATAAATGTTTGCATTCCCGTTAAACAATGAGATAGGGCGATAATTTGCGCAGTCTGTTGGGTCTCTGTCTGGTTTCAACAAGAGCACTGTGGTGGCCGGGCCCATGTCCCCAGACATATGCCCGCATCCCTTATATAATTGAAGAGGTTTGTTAACGGACCAACAAGGATCGACTGGAATGTTTTGTAATAAGCATTACAGAGCCCGTCAGGACCCGGAGACTTATTCCCTTTGAAAGCGTTGCTAACCCCCCCTTACCTCCTCTTCCGATATCGGTGCCTCCAACACCTGTCTATCACCCTCTGTGATTTGTGGCAGTTCCACTTGTGCTAGGGACTCTACCTGTGCTTCCCTTTGCATATTATCCCCTCTCAGATTGTTTGAGTAATATGAGTGCATGATCTCGGATATCCCTTCTTCACCCCTTTCCATTTGTCCACCCGGGTGTTTGAGTTGTTTGATATGATTACGGAGACTTTGCTTCTTTAGTATGGCCATTAGAAAGCGGTTAGCCTTGTCCCCTTTTATATAGTATGTTTGTTTTGTCCGAAGAAGGAGTTGTACAGATTCATCCGCATGATGAGCTTCTAGCGCAGCTCTGGTTTTTTGAGTTCCTGCCATGCCTTTTGTGACCGTTTGTCTCTATATTGAGTTTCTGCGGTTTTTGCTCTACTTTCTAGTTCCTGCCACGGTTTGCGGGTCCGTTAGAGCACAGTCAGCATCTCCATCTTCAGGGAAACCAGCGCGTGGTCCGCTATGCATCGTACCCCACCCCTATTTCCAACCCTGTGACTTGTGGAATAAATGTGTCTGAAACCAATATCATATCGATCCGGGAGAAACCCTTGTGTGCCCCAGAATAGAAGGTGTAGGCCTTTTCTTCGGGGCCAAAAACCCACCAGGTCTCTATTAAGTGTAGATCCCTAAGGAACTGGGCCAAAGCTTGTCTGTTCACATTATCATTGGGGGTCGCTGAAAGGGTTTTTTCCATTGGGGCATCCATTACGCAGTTGAAATCTCCACCTATTAGAATCTGCCCCACACCCCATTCTACAATTTTTGGTAGTAGCCCCAATAAAACTGAACTTGTTTGTCGTTAGGAGCGTAAACTGCTAACATGTTGACTTGCTGGCCCATCAAAATCCCTCCCAGGATCAGGTACCTGCCTTCTGGGTCCCTTTTAACAAACTGCTTCTCAAAGCGGACCCCTTTAGCTATAAGAATGCCCACTCCCCTCTTTTTTGTTCCGCTTGAGGCTAGAAATTGTGTTGGGAAGGCCCTATGTTTTAGCCTATGTTCATCCTTTGTAAGTAGATGGGTTTCTTGCACTCACACCACGCAGGCTTGCAGTTCAGAGAGCCGCCTCATGATGGATCTCCTTTTAACTGGGGAGGTTAGTCCCTGAACATTCAGCGTAACAAATGTTAAATCAGCCATATTTGGAGTTATGTTGCATGCCCTCCATCCAATCCCCAAGCCTGCCATGAATCATGACTACCGCACCTGTATTATGCATCTCGTCAACCGTAACATTTCCCCCATCTAATCCCTCCCCAATACCCAAACTTACAACATTCTCAAAAACTTCAACAATCATTTCCACCATGGTCTATCACAGTGGTTCACCGGGTTCGTACTCCCCGGGAATATAGGGATCCATCCCCCCCCCTTTTTCCCCCATCCCCTGCTTCAAGCGCATTCCATTCGTGCCTCAGCTCCTGGGTGTGTGCCCCCTTGGGGGAATCCAACCTGGATCTCGCTTGGCCTCCCTCTTTCAAAGGTACCCCCTCCGACCCCTCTAAATTCATAAGATCAAGGTACAGTCACCAATTTACTTCCTCATATGAGCCCCTCATGTAGTATCCATCGCTTTAGTCTCTCTATTGCGACCCCTCTGACAAGGTCGGCTGGCCTTCCTCATTCTCCTGCCGATCCATCGCTTTCCCTGGGGTGTCCAGGAGGATTTCTTTCCATATCATCGCCCCCGACCTCTTCTTCTCTCATAAAATTGTCCATGTCCTCTTCCTTTGAGACTGTGTATCGCTGCCCCTTCCATTCGAACCCATTTGGGAATATCCATTGGTACCGAACTTTCCTGGTTCTCAGCCAGTCCATGACCACCCTTAAACGCTTCCTCTTTTGTAAGGTTGCTTGTGCTAAGTCCTGGTAGAGTTGAATAGGTGTTGATTAGAAGCGGATAGGTTCCATTCTGCGGGCTGCCCGCATGATGTCTTCTTTTAGTTGAAACAGGTGTACTCACGTCGGCACGTCCGGGGTCAGGTTTCTGTTAATCTGGTAAGTAGAGTAGACCCTGTGTGTCCGATCCAAGATGATGTCTCTTTTATCTTCCGGACCCAGGACCAGCCGGAATAGTTGCACCACAGTTTGTTGCAGGTCGGAGTCAGGCACAGATTTCGGGATCCCACGAATCCGTATATTGTTTGGTCTGGACCTGTTTTCGGCCTCCGTTTGTCTGCTTTGGACCTGGTCCATCTGTTGTTCTAGCACCTGAACGCTTTTGGCTAGCTCGTCTTGTTCCTGTCCTTGTTCCGCCACTGTAGATTCTAACTCATCTACTCTTCTCTCTACCGCCATGACACCTTTATTGAGGTCTGCGATTGACATAGCTAGCTCAGAGGTGCTGTCTTTGATGTCCTTTTTTAATTCTTGTAGCATTGCTAACAGGTCCGACCTGCGTATTGGTGTGTTCTCCTGCCCCAGTATGTTTTCAGGAGAGGGAGAGTGAACCTGGGCCGCTGTATGTTGCTGACTGCGTTTGTGGGTTTCTGCAGCCTGCATTAAGAGTTTTAATGTCTCCAGATGTCGACCCCTTCTGTTTGATACCCTGTTTGGCCATGCTTCCTTCTCCGGGTGGCGGGGAGGGAACCCGACACTTGATTCAAAACCGGGTCGGGCCCTGGTTCGCAGCCCCTGGTTTCAGTTGTTAATCCTGATCCTCCCGCCGCCTGGGTTCTGAAGGTCTTCCGGTTGTTCTCCGACAAGGAAGGTGTCTCCTCCCCGCCTGGGGCACCGTGGCTCCTGTGATTTATCAGCGCCTCAGAGGGGGGTCCCATTCGTCTGCTTTTGTGGGGGCGCTTTGCTGAGGTAATGCTTATTGTCCAGCCTAGCCTTTCCCCGGATTAACTGTGCGGTAGCCAATCCTTGGTACTCTCACTGTAGCTCCTTGTCAATCCTGTTGTAGTGCGGGCCAAGATTTGTGGGGTTGCCTTTAGGAGGCTGTGAGGGTGGTTACCGCTCATCTGTGTCTCCCTTTTAGGGGTTCCAGCTGACTCGATCATGTCTGATCCATGTCCCAGTGCTGCTTCATTTATTTGGACCCCTGAGGCTCCGCTGTGTCCTGTGGGCTAAGGACATTTCTGTTGCGGGAGACTACCTCCTTGCCTTGTGTGGTTTGCAGCTTTCATTCACTTGTTCTGGTTCCTCCCCCCAGCTGGCGGCTGCTACTACATTGCTACAAAGAGCCCAGGCAGCATCCACAGGGCACCCTCCTTTCAATGTCTGCATTCACTTTAGTTGCAGCTGCCCCCTGGGACTCCTTACTTTTAACGGCAGACCGCCTTCCACATCGTCTGTCACCACTCCAGCCCTCTCCTCTCCAAGCTCCATTCCCCCTCCTGCAATGTGAGGGGGAAGTGCCTCCAGAGACGGAGATTCCTCCTGCCCGAGACTCTCAGGGTCCGGCTTCTGGGTGCTGTTCACTTTGCTGCAGCAATTAAGCTATACGACACCGAGGGGGGGCCATGCTGCCTCTCTCCCGGATCCGGTGGCAGTTGCTGTAGTACGGCTGGCAGCGCCAGCAGCACTCCCACTGTCACTTTTCTTCCCGGTCATAGTGGCTGCACCTCGTTGCTCCTCGCCCCCGGCAGCGCTGGCTGTCACTGCACCAACCTCCTCCCTGCCTCGATCAGGCCTTCCTCTCGCGTTGTGGATAGGGGGAGGGGCGCTGGAGCATAGCGAATCTCCCCCGTCTTGGGGTTCTAGAATTCGGCTGCTCAAGTGCGGTTCACGTCACAGCTGCATCGCGTTGTGTGCTGTGAGGGGGTACCTATCTAGGTGCGGTCATAAGCCGGCTGTCCCTCAGCTCTGTGGTCTTGCATCATCGTACCCGTGTTGTGGCCCAGCCGCCATTTTGGCAGGGGTCCAGTCCACACCGCAAGATTGCTTGCAACTCTGTTGGAAGGACACCTTGCTAGTACCGGCTCGCCATGCCATTGCCTTAGGCGCTCATGCGCTCGTGAGCCTCAGTTTTCAGTCCGTTACATGCTTTTGAAAGGGGATTTGGGCTTCGGGGCAGGGATGGAGTATGGAGCTTACCGAGGAGGCACCCGTCCGCGTCCTCGGTTGGCCATGCCCCCCTGTTGCAGGAAACTTTAACCCTGCTACAGAAAGGTGCAATAGAACAAGTACCTGTAGCGGAGAGGAACAAGGGTTGGTATTCCCCATACTTCCTCATCCCAAAGAAGGACAGAGGATTGATACCCATCTTGGACTTAAGAAACTTGTACAAGATGGCAACCCTTTCTCAGATCCTTCAGGCTCTCCAGCTCCAGGACTTGTTGGTATCATTGGACCTTCAGGATGCTTACTTTCATGTGCCGATCCATCCCAAGTACAGAAAGTACTTGAGGTTCGCGATTGGCAGTTCTCACTATCAGTTTCGAGTTCTGCCATTCGGGTTGACCTCCGCCCCAAGGGTTTTCACCAAGCTGATGGCGGTAGTGGCAGCGAGTCTCAGGAGAGGTGGAATTCATATCTACCCTTACCTGGACGATTGGTTAATCAGGGCATGTTCACCAGAACAGGCACTGGAACATCTGAGCATGACCTGCCACTTCTTACACAGACTGTGCTTCTCCCTCAATTACAAGAAGTCAAATATGATACCATTCCAAAGACTACAGTTCATCGAAGCAGTCCTGGATACTTCCTCGGGCAAAGCCTCGCCTCCCGAGCTGAGAGCTCATCACATTCTGCAGATGGTAACAAAGTCCCAGAACGCCCAGCATCTGCCGGCCTTCGATTTTTTGAGGTTGCTCAACCTCATGGCATCCTGCCTTTTTCTGGTGCCAGAGGCCAGATTGAGAATGAGATCCCTTCAATGGGCCCTCAGGACTCAATGGTCCCAATTTTCAGGGAATATGTCGGATCCTTTGCAAGTTCCGGACAGAGTGGCTCGAGATCTACTATGGTGGGCTTGCAAGGACAATATTCTCAACGGAGTCATGGCCGGAGATAACAGTGGTAACGGATGCCTCACTTACAGGGTGGGGAGCCCACACCAATGATCTGACAATCCATTGGAGTCCAAACTACACGTCAACTTTTTGGAGCTGAGGGCAATCAGACTAGCGCTGAATGCCTTTCTGCCCTCTGTACGGGGAAAGAATGTCCTGATAATGACGTACGGCACAGTGGCCATGTACTACCTCAACAAGAGAGGAGGCATAGGGTCACTACCACTGTGCAGAGAGGCAATGCAGCTCTGGTTCTGGGCAATACAAGAGGAAGCTCTCTGGTGGCAATTCACCTTGGTGGAGAGCAGAACACGGCAGCGGATGCTCTGAGCAGGCAGAGCACAATGGAAGTCCTTTAAGAGATCTTCACCCTTTGGGGAACCCCACAAGTGGATCTGTTCGCGACCAGTGTCAACAGGAAGTGCGAGCTGTACTGCTCAAGGGAATTTCCTTCAAGAGGAGCTCTAGGGGATGCGTTCATAGTGGACTGGGAATTTCCACTCCTGTACGTGTTTCCTCCAGACCCCTTGATTACTCACGTAATCAGGAGGTTGAGAAAGTTCAGGAAAACCGTGATCCTAATTGCCCCAGACTTGACCAGGAGGACGTTGTACCCGGACCTTCTGGACATGTCCATCTGCCCTCCAATACGTCTTCCACTAAGAGCGGATCTTCTCTCGCAAGAGGAAGGGTGAGTTCTCCATCCAGAGGTCAAGACACTCAGCCTTCAGGCGTGGTTTCTGAGAGGCTGAGATATAAGGATTGGGACCTCGCGGATGACGTAATGGAGATTTTGCTTTCCATAAGGCCAGCAACAAAATATTTGTACCGGTGTTGTTGGAACAAGTTCGGTAACTGGTGCAAAGATAAGAATGTGGATCCTTTTCTATGTGGCACACCTATGGTACTTTCTTTCCTATTACATTTGGCCAATTGAGGCCTCCAGATTGGTACAATAAAAGGATACTTGGCTGCGCTTTCTATTTTTAAGCGCTCCTCAGAAGAGGTATCTTACTTTAAAATTCCACTGATTGTTCATTTCTTAAAGGGTCTCACTAATGTGTACCCTCCAGTCTTTTTTCAAGTCCCTGTTTGGGATCTAAATTTAGTACTAACATTTCTTACATGCATTCCTTTCAAGCCTTTGCATTCTTGTCCGCTAAGGCGTCTCACTTTGAAGACAATCCTACTAGTGGCTATTATATCAGCCCGCAGGGTGAGTGAGTTACAGCCTCTCTCTTGTAAGCCTCCTCACACCATCTTCCATAAGGACAAAGTTATGCTTAACCCCTTAAGTGCCAGGCTATTATGTAAGTCTATTTAAAAAGGATGAACAATCTCGTCTTTGGCACTAAAGTCAAACCATTATTTCTACCGAAAATAGTCTCTGACTTTCACTTTTCTCAGAAGATCACTTTGCCATCTTTCTATCCTCCCCCTCATGCAAGTAAGGAGAGGAAAGGCTTCATAGGCCGGACCCAAAGAGGGCACTCAGCTTTTACATTTCTAGACTGGCAAAATGTTGGCAAAGTGACCAACTTTTCATTGGATACCCTGCCCACAAATTGGGACTGGTAGTAAAGAAACAGACCTTATCCAGATGGATAATTCTAGCAATTGGAGAGTGTTACAGAATGGCAGGTAAATAATCTCCAGATGGGCTAAGAGCTCATTCTACTAGGGGAATGGCGACTTCAACGGCTCTTCAGAGGGGTGGCCCAGTGCAAGATATTTGTGCAGCGGCCACATGTCGTCAATGCACACTTTTGTGAAAGACTATTGTTTAGATTCCACCTCATCCCAGGGGGGTCTTTTTGCTAAGGGCGTTCTACAAACGGTCCATGAGTAAAATTTATGAGTACTCCCTCCTCCAAATTTTCACTTCTTTGGGAGTCTATCTAAGATGAGGAATACGTGGGAGGACACAATCCATTCGAAGAACAAGTTACTTACCAACTGTAATGTTCTTTCAATTGGATGTTCCTCCCACGTCGACCCACCCAGCCTACCCCACCATACAGTTTACGTATTTTACACTCAATGTTCCTTGAGAGCTATTTATCTAAGGGATGCCTTGTGAACACATCAATTGGAGATATTGAAAAAACAGACCTAGCAACGGGCGCGGCTCAAGCCTTTTATATTACAGATGATGTCGACACTCTTCGACAGCCCTCGAGGGATGTCGACACCACGACATCGAGCACAGCGCCCTCTGGTGTGGAAACATTTTTTCCGAAGCAGCAAAGCTGACGATACGAATATCTAAGATGAGGAATACGTGGGAGGAAAATCCAATCGAAAGAATGTTACAGTTGGTAAGTAACTTGTTCATCTTCGGCGGTCATGACGTCGATGACCAGGGGATGTCAACCCGATTTACTTGTGTTCAGGAGGGGTCGATTATTTTGACGACCAGAATCAGCTTTTGCAACTGGCTCAGGGCCTCCAGGACGGCAGAGGTTTGGACACCTCTCCAGACCTCGAATTTCAGCAGTCCAAGCCCTATCTTCATAATACTTCTAAATTCAGGGCTTCAAAACACAATATGCCTTTAGCAATTATGTAGCAAACCCCTTGTTCCATTCCTCCCATCAGCTCCACTATTTCTGGGAAATAAAGGCCTGCTAGAGGAGACCCTTCATACCTCTCCTCTCACCCTTCCCCTGGAGGGGCTTGTTATGCAGGCTGCTACTGTCTCTTCTAGACTTGCATCTTCTACGTCCACTCTGCAAAAAAAGTAGATGCCTTAGTAAAGAAAGCATTCAATTCAGGTAGCATGGCCCTAAAAGCTACAAATGTAGCAAGCAGTTTTGACAAGTACTCCTTTAATCTATGGACAGCAGTTGAAAATGCTGCTCAGTATGTCCCAGAAGGAGAAATACGCAAGTGCTTCCCGCAGCTAGTCGAGAATGGGAAAGATGTGGCCAGACAGTCGCTGCGAACGTGCCTGGACATCGCCGACTGTATGGGCCGATCTATGGGGTCAGCCATAATACTAAGAAGACAGGCCTTTTTAAAAACCTCTGTTTTTTTCGCTTAATGTCCAAGTCAACCTTCTGGATATGCCCTTGAGGGGAATCCGAAATCGCTGCCAAGTCCTTAGGCCTAGCTGCGCAGCGGCCAAACCTGCATTATGTTTCACCTCTAGCGCACAGGGCTACAGGAGATATGCTCCTTTTGGCAGGAGAGAGCATCTCCCACTGGCCAGGCAAGGACAGAAGCATTTCTCGTGCTCCGGAAGTTACACAGGGGCTTCTATAGGTCTACAGGCAGTGCCAGGAAAGGGGAGGGGGGCACCCAGCCTCCGAAATCACTTTGATCTGGTTGGAGGACGGTTGACGGAGCATTTGCTCCATTGGCAGAGAATTACTTCTGATGCCTTGGCTCTATAGCTCATTCAGTGCAGTTATTGTCTGCCATTTGTAAGAAAACCACCGGACAGACCGCCCGACCCCCAATCCAACCGGAACAGGAGCTCCAGGAAGAACTGAGAGTCCTGTTGTTGAAGGGTGCCATTGAAGAGGTACCTAATGAGCAGAGAGGATCGGGTTGGTATTTCCTGGTACACAAGAAGGGAGGAGGTCTCCGCCCCATTCTGGACCTCAGGGCCTTGAACAAGTTCTTGAGGAATGACAAATTAAGGATGGTGATGTTGAGAGAGATTCTCCATTCTCTTGAACTACAGGACTGACTGGTGTCGATTGACTTACAGGACGCTTATTTCCATGTGCCAATCCAGTGAAAGGACAGGAAGTTCCTAAGGTTCACCATAGGAGATATGCAGTATCAGTTTAAGGTGCTTTCCTTTTGTCTAACCCCATTGATCTTCACCAAGCTCATGGCGGTAGTTGCAGCTCACCTCCGGAGATCCGTGGTCCACGTATTTCCATATCTGGACAACTGGCTGATGCAAGGAAAGTCTACAGTGCAGGACGTGTCCCATTTACAGGACACCTGCTGCTGCTGCACAAGCTGGGCTTCTCCCTAAATTTTAAGAAGTCTTACATGACACCAGTCCAGAGGCTCCAGTTCATCAGAGCAGTCCTAGACACCCAGGTGGGGAAGGCCTTCCCTCCCGAGGCGAGAGTAGTCAGATTGACACAAATGCTCGACGTGTTCCGGAGCCATGCCACTCTACCAGCGGCTTGCTTCCCCCACCCCTTAGGCCTAATGGCCTCCTGCATTTTTCTAGTGCCAGAGGCCAGGTTGCGCATGAGATCCCTACAATGGCCCCTGAGGGATCAGTGGTCCCAGCACCTTGGCTCTCTCTCGAGTCTCTTAGCAGGAGAACCTTTCTGGCCTCCTTGGCCTCACACCTGAGTGGTGACAGATGCGTCTCTGAAGGGTTGGGGTGTTCACTGCAAAGATTTGCAGGTGAGCGTCCTCTGGTCAGCGACAGAAGCCAGGTGGCACATCAACAGGCTGGAGTTGCGAGCTATCAGGATTGCCCTGAAAGCATTTGCCCTGTCTCTTCAGGGGAAACATGTCTGACAGACAACACAGTTTAACAAGCAAAGTGGTGTGCACTCCAGCCCCCTCTGCACGGAGGCGATGATGCTTTGGTTCTGGTTTGCTGGAGAACAGGATCTCAGTCTCGGCAGTTCATGTGGCGGGCACAGAGAACAACTTGGCGGATGCTCTGAGCAGGCGCAGCACAGTCTCGCATGAGTGGGAAGTGTGTCAGGAAGTCCTGGAGGAGGTCTTCGGTCTCTGGGATGCCCCAGCAGAGGATCTGTTTGCAACGGAGTACAACAGGCAATGCGAACAGTTTTGCTCGAGGGAATCCCCAACAAACGGTGCACTGGGAGACGTGTTTCTGGTGGATTGGACCTTCCTTCTCCTTTACACGTTCCCTCCGATTCCCGTCATTCCATGGGTTCTCCGAAGGTTGAGGAGGTTTTGAGCAACCATGATCTTTATCGCCCCAGACTGGGTGAGGAGAACTTGGATCTGTCCATCTGTCCACCTCACCGGTTGCCTCAGCGTCCGGATCTCCTAACCGAGTCAGAAGGTTGGATACTCCATCCGACCCCAGAATCCCTCAACCTACATGCGTGGCTCTTGAGAGGGTGAGATATGATGACTGTGACCTCTCTGAGAATGTACTTTAGGTGTTGCTGGTTCCATGCACACCATCTACAAGATCTTTGTACTTGTGCAGATGGATAAGATTTGAGGGGCGTGGTTCAGGGAACTCGAGATTAACCCTTTCGAAATGGATTGTGTCCTCCCACGTATTCCTTATCTTTGATATTTCCAATATCTCAGCTTTGCTTCCTCGGAAAAATAATTTCAGCAGGGGGCGCTGTGCGTTGATGGCTGTCGACTCGATGTCCCTCGGAGGCCTCTGTCCCGATGTTGACGTCACTGCAGGTATATGTAGCATGTGCAGTGCCCATTGGCCTCAGTTCCGTTTTTCCACGCTTTTAGCTTCGGATGCGTAATGCCTCACTCCTGACAAGAATATTTGTGAAAATCTTACTTCAAATTCTCTTCTTCTTATCGGGTTTCAATTGAAATGGCATCATCTTCAGCGCCGTCGACTCCTCGATCTGGCTTCAAGAAGTGCTGTGACTGCGGTGCAAAGATGTCCATGACAGACCCTCACAGGATCTGCCTCTGGTGCTTGGGGTCGAATCATCTGTCTTCGGAGTGCGAGGGCTGCCTGTCAATGACGGCCAAAGCTTTGAGAGAGCATGGAGGGAAGCTTGCGGCAGGTAAGCCCCCAAAAAAAACCTTCTACTCCATCTAAATTTAAAACCTCTAACGAGTCTAGAACAACTTCTCCTCGTCGTAAAAGATCCAAACGCTCACGTTCACGGATTGGTTCTCACCACTCGTCGACTTCGAGGCATGGGAAGAAAAGACACCATAGGTCGCCATCATCCTCGTTGTCTAGTTCACCCGAACGGGTCGTTTGCCCCACCAAAACCAGTTCACTGGCCCAGTGGGAGGAGTTTAGACTCTGTATATTAAGGGTCTTCGAGAACACAGCTTTGCCCCCCTTGAAAACACGTAAAGGCGATGCTCCAGTCAAAAGACCTTGGAAGCACAAGAGCTGTGTGTCTTCGGACCCGGCTGCCAAGTCTCCTCGAAAGCGATCCCATCCCTCAAGTCGAGAAGAAGTCTCTACGAACACTAAAATACCAACGTCGTCAAAGTGAAGGAGTCCATTATGTTGGGACCGAAAGATGCGCCGTTTCCAGTGGAGAAGCCATCGACGACTCGAGTGTCGACCTCCTCGATGCCACTGGTGTCGATTCCATCAACACAATCGTCTACGCCATTGACGATTCCTTCGAAGCCATCAATACTCTTGTCGAAACCATCGATGCCTTTTTCGAAGTCATTGACGTCAACGTCGACAATTTCAACTTTCAATCCCCTAGCAGTTTCAGACTTCTTCAAGTCACTCTCTCTTCAATTTTTGAAGAGGCAGAGGAGTCCTCTGAGGAAGAACAACCTTTTGGACTACAGTATGGGATACCATCTGTACCTGAGAAACTCATATCACATGACTCTTGCATGAAGAATTTACAAGGGTGCCTTCATGAGGGTAGTGGGATTGGCACCTCTCCTGAGGTTGATTTTGGAAGGGCAGACCCTGGGGACCACGCTGATGTAACATACAGACAGCTAATGTCAATGGTCATGGAATACATAGGATGGTCGAGACCCACACCTGTTTTTGAGCAGGATGATCTCACAGATATTGGATAAAGGGCACAGGAAGAGCCAATTGTCCCTTTTCACCAAGGGTAACTTCTAGTTGGGAGGCACCAGAGGCTATTCCAGCTGTGAATAAAAAACGAACAGCTAAATACAGAGTCTCCAGCTCTGAACCTTTTTACCTCTCTGAACACCCAACTCCATAAAGCCTTGTGCAGGCAGCCACTTCTACAGGCAGACAAAATGCCTACCCCACCATACCTCAGGATAGGGATGACAAAAGGTATGACTCCATGGCCAAGAAGGTGTTTTTGGCCAGCAGTATGGCTCTAAAGTCAGCCAATGCCACATGCACGCTAGTGAGATTCACGCACACCCTTTGGGAGTGTATTTCTATGGCAGCTGACTATATCACGGAACGGGAGGAGCGAGCCGGTTTCCTTAACATCATCAAGAACGGGAAAGACGTGATGTGCGAATGCTTCCAGACTGGTCACGACTCTGTTGACAGTATCAGCAGCACTATGGCGGCTAGTACAGTGATGTGCAGGTTTGCTTGGTTTGCGAAAGTCAGGATTCACCCCAGACATGCAATCCAGGCTTCTCAACATGCCCTTTGACGGCATGCATTTATTGGGAAATAAAGCTGATAAGATTTTGGAAAAGCTGCAAACTTCCAAGGTGGCAGCAAAATCCCTTGAAGCTGCAATAAGACAAACTCCAAACTTCCCAACAGGTACGCTCTGGAGAGGTAGGTCCTTTTGCTATTAATCCACATTTGGAAGGGGCAGAGGACAGCCAGGTCCAAGAGGACAAAGACAATTCCCTCGTGGTGGACGGGGTAGAGGTACTAAGAACGCAACAGCAGAGGCTGCCTTACCTTAAGCCACTGCATCAGCCACTCCAAAACTTCTCTGAGGTCTTTGTTCTCAATACTGCAGTAGGAGGCAGGTTGTCACAGCATCTGACAGAATGGCAGGCTATTACTTCAGATCGTTTGGCATTGGAAACAGTTGCCCAAGGTTACTGCCTACCTTTCCTGCAAAAACCTCAGAGTCATCCACCGGGGAACAACTCTTTGAAGGTTCCAGATCTGCTCTTTATGCAGGAGATTTTAACCCTGCTGGGGAAAGGTGCTATATAATCGGTACCTGAAGCGGAGAGGAACAAGGTTTTGTACTCCTGATATTTTCTAATTCCAAAGAAGGACGCAGGAATGAGACCCATCTTGGACTTAAGAGACTTCAACAAGTTCAAGATGGTAACACTTTCTCAGATCCTTCAGGCCCTCCAGCTTCAGAATTAGATGGTATCATTGGTCCTCCAGGATGTTTAATTTCATGTGCCGATCCATCACAAGCACAGACAGTACCTGAGGTTGGACATTGGCAATTCTCACTATCAGTTTCGGGTTCTGCCATTTGGGCCAACCTCCGCCTGAGGGTTTTCACCAAGCTAATGGCGGTTGTGGCAGCGAGTCTCAGGAGAGGGGGGATTAACGTCTACCCCTACCTAGACGATTGGCTGATCAGGGCCAGTTCCCCAGAACAAGCCCTGGATCATCTCAGCTATACTTGCCACTTCCGCCACAGGCTGGGCTTCTCCCTCAACTTCAAGAAGTCCCACATGATACCATCACAAAGACACCAATTCTTCGGAGCAGCCCTGGATGCATCCCTGGGAAAAGCCTTGCCACCAGAGGTGAGGGCTCAAGACATTCTGCAGATGGTGACCAAATTCCAGAATGCCCAACATCTACCGGCCTTCGATTTTCTGAGGTTGCTTGGCCTTATTGCATCCTGCATTTTTCTGTTGTCAGAGGCTCGCCAGAGAATGAGATCTCTCCAATGGGCTCTCAGGACCCAGTGGTCACAATTCTCAGGAAGGATGTCAGATCTCCTACATATCCCAGACAGAGACTCGCTGGATCTTAGTGTTGGGCCTGTCGGGAAAATATCTTGAAAGGAGAACCGTTTTGGCAGCCATGGCCGGAGATAACAGTAGTGACGGATGCCTCACTCATTGGGTGGGGAGCCCATACCAACGATTTGACCATCAGCGGTCGTTGGTCTCCATCGGAGTCCAAACTACATATCAACCTTTTAGAGCTGAGGGCAATCCGACTAGCGCTGAAGGCCTTCCTGCCATCTGTACGGGGAAAGAATGTCCTGATAATGATGGACAACACAGTGGCCATGTACTACCTCAACAAGAGAGGAGGTGTAGGGTCACTACCACTGTGCAGAGAGACAATGAAGCTTTGGGCAATACAAGAAGGAATCTCTCTATAGCAGTTCACCTAGCCGGAGAGAAGAAAACGACAGCGGACGCTGTGAGCATGCAGAGCACAGTCTCCTACGAGTGGGAAACTAGCTCAGGAAGTCCTTCAGGAGATCTTCAACCTTTGGGGTTTTCCCTCAAGTGGATCTGTTCGCGATCGGTGCCAACCAGAAGTGCGGGCTGTACCGCTCAAGGCAATTTCCCCCAAGAGAAGCTCTAGGAGACACATTCGGGGTGGACTGAGAATGTCGACTTCTGTACTTGTTTCCTCCAGTCCCCGTCATTCCTCACGTAATCAGGAGGTTGAGAAAGTTCAGGAAATCCATGATCCTAATTGCCCCGGATTGGGCTAGGAGGACGTGGTACCTGGACCTTCTGGACATGTCCATCTGCCCTCCAATTCGTCTTCCACAAAGAGAGGACCTTCTCTCGCGAGAGGAGGGTTGGGTTCTCCATCTGGATATCAGGACTCTCAGCCTTTGCGCATGGTTTCTGAGAGGCTGAGATACAAGGATTAGGACCTCCCGGATGACATAATGGATGTTTTGCTTTTGGCCAGAAGGCCAACAACGAAATCTATATACCGCTGCAGCTGGAATAAGTTCTGCAGCTGTTGTAGAGATGTGAATGTTGCCCCTTTCTCATGTAATACACCTATGGTGTTATCTTTTCTATTGCATCTAGCAAATCTGGGTCTCCGGATTGGTACCATCAAGGGACTGGCAGCGCTTTCTATTTTTAACCGCACTTCCGAGGAAGTCTCCTACTTTGAGACTCCTCTAGTAGTACAGTTTTTAAAGGGACTAACTAATGTTTACCCTCCAATCCCGTTTCAAGTGCCATTATGGGATCTCAACTTGGTGTTAAACTACTTGATGGGAGCTCCATTCGAACCTCTATATTCTTGTCCATTAAGACTTCTAACTCTGAAAATTGTCTTCTTGGTGGCAATAACATCAGCCCGAAGGGTGAGTGAGCTACAGGCTTTATCATGTAAGCCTCCTCATACTATCTTTCACAAAGACAGAGTGGTACTAAAAGTGAAGCCTACTTTTCTCCCCAAGATTGTTTCCGAGTATCATATCACTCAGAAAATAACTCTACCCTCTTTTTATCCTCCTCCACATCCTGTGAAGGAAGAGGAAAGACTTTGCAGGCTTTATCCTAGACGTGTACTGAGTTTCTACATCTCCAGATTGGCTACATTGCGTCAGGATGACCAGTTATTTGTGGGCTATTCAGGTCACAAATTGGGACTGGCCATTACCAAGCAAACTATATCCAGATGGATTATACTATCTATGTCGGAATGCTACAGACTGGCAGGTAAAGACCCTCCAGAACATCTAAGAGCTCATTCAACCAGGGGCATTGCAACTTCATCCGCCTTGCAGAGGGGAGTTCCGATAAAATACATATGTGCAGCTGCCATATGGTCCTCTGTGCACACCTTTACTAAACATTACAGTTTAGACTCCTCCAAAGGCCAAGATTCTGCTTTTGGAAACGCAGTTTTGCACACATGTGCATACATAAACACACTAATTTCTCCTCCCTTTTGTTAGGCAGAATCCTGTGCAGTGCCCTTAGGGACCACTACACACAATTAAGACTACAGCTGGCAATACAAGTTTTCCCTTTGGTACAAGCCTGTAGTACTATGTTAGAGTGGTAGCAGTGGCGGAGCAGCCAGGCTTATCTCAAGAGTATATGAGCAATAGCAGAGATTACACAAAGGGACCACAATACTGGGTCTCAAGCAAACATTGACTCAAGGTTTCAGGTAAAAAATATATCTACATTTATTTTTGTAACCATTCGTTATCAACACAACACTTCTATTAAACTCAAATAAAAACCACACATTAAATATACCACAACTAACCAATTCACTTTAGTCTCAAGGTAAGTACCCTGTGTTTGAATGAACCGGTGTTACGAACAAAACACGTTACCGCGAATACGATTGCAATCACTTTTTGACAGTTCGGTCTACTAAAGAAACGCGTATCCGTGACATGAAATGCTACCGGGGCAAAAACACACTTAGCACTTGAGATACCCAGAGGGAGTTGGAGACAAAAATCACAGGCAATATTTTGGTTAGGCAGGCAGAATCAAGAAACGCTCAAAGACAGGAGTTCAAAAGTCAAAGGGCCGGAGCCAGGGTCGAAAGACACTGGGGCCAGTTGCCGAAGATCACACGGTCAAACAGTTCACGATTCAACGTAACCAAAAGTACTTCGATATTGTCAATGTTCAGAAGCAAAAGTTATAAGAAGGAGGGAAGACTTGGGCAAGCCTTGGAAATGAAGAAAAAGGAATTCACCCATTTTCCTCAACAGAACACAGTACCTTGTTCCAGTGGTGCAGCTGGTGCCCTGGCAGTTGTTCCTGTTGGTTTCCCGCAGACCCATGATTCCTGGAGCTTCGTTGTGAAGGAGGACGTCTGAAGGGGGTCTGCACCACACAGGGATGAAGCCGGCAGCAGCGACAAGGAAGAAAAGGTGCGCTCCTTAAAAACAGGAGAGGCTCTTCAGGTGGCTATCCGGAGCACTACAGCAGTGTGCAGCGATTTCGACCAAGGAAGAGGATCCTCGGGCTGTAAAAGATGAGCTGGTTATCCCCACCAAGCTCAAGGGAAGAAGACTCCGGACTGGATCTTCTCTAAGTCGTTGAAGGGAAGATAGCTCAGGACTGCAGCAGGGCTTCACCGGGACGCAGTAGTTGTAGCAGCCATCGGTCTCTCCGCTTCTATTCAGTTCCTTTTAGTTGAAGTGGCAACTCTCTGACTTCTAGCCCAAGAGACCTGCCTTTTATGTAAAAAAAACCCATTCACACAGCCTGGCTGTCAATCGCCCAGCAGGGGGGGTTGTCCAGCCCGGACAACTACCCTGGCCAATGTGACTTGGGTTTCCTAGGATACCCTGTGCAGGGGGTGACTACACCCCTCCCTCACATTCAGCCCACCTAGACACCCAGGCGCCTGGTGGAGGGCTTCTGAACAGAAATCCGGCCAAAAGACGGTGAACATAGAAGGCGAACCTAGTTTGCCACACAAAGTAAGACACAAGAAGGACTTCAACAAAAAGAAATGGCGAATAAACCCAACCAGAGCCAAAAGAAAGACGATTTGGTCAAGCAGATTTATGATCGAGGCTAATATAATAGCCAAGAACAGTACCACGTTTATCTAATATAATCGCGGTAGAAAGGTTAGGGTAGATACCACTGCCACCAGCCAAGTCTAAATGTTAAAAGAGCGAAACAATGCTCTAGGAGGTACAGATAAAAAGGGATACGAGTTAACCCTTTCCAGTACTCCATGGAAGATGGGTTGTACTGGATCTGTGGTAGATTGACTAAGTAAAGTTAATGGTAACTTTACCCTTTTCTGGGGGACAGTAGTCGCCTCAGAAATGGAGTTGAGGGAAGTCTTAAAGACAACCTTGTGCCACGGCACTGAAGGTGCTGTGTGACACACAAAAAGAAGGGGGCTACTGAAGTGGTGTGCTTCAGAGTCCACCATCACAAAAACAGAGAGAAACACATAGCAAAACGCAGGTAAAAGTGGGTGAAAAGCTCTCACTCTTACCAAGTGGAAAAAAATAAACTCCAGAAGTCCAGCAAAGCTGCTGGGGGACTCACTAGGTGAGGGAAATTAGCCATAGATGAGAATTCTCCCTAACACCTCCTCCAAATTAAGTAAACTGCCTCGGGAGTGTATCAAAGATAAGGAATACGTGAGAGGACACAATCCCTTAGAAGAACAAGGTACTTACCCATGGTAACGTTCTTTCGACTGGATGTTCATCCCACGTATTCCTTATTGACCCTCCTATCCAACCCCACAGTAGAATGTCCCTTGCGGTTGCAGTCTACGCTCTCTCAGGGGGAGTAACCGTCAAATACAAGGTAAAGCTCCACTTGTCAAAACGGAACTGAGGCCAACGGGCGTTGCGTGTGCTACATATACCTGCGGTGACGTCGACATCGGGACAGAGACCTCCGAGGGACATCGAGTCGACAGCTATCGACGCACAGCTCCCCCTGTTGAAAAAAAAACTCTGAGGCAGCAAAGCTGAGATATTGGAAATATCAAAGATAAGGAATACGTGGGAGGAACATCCAATCGAAAGAACTTTGCCATGAGTAAGTAACTTGTTCATCTCTTGCCCCACCACTACAGTGATGGCGTTGCTTCTGTCACTGGCTTCAGCAGGCCCTCAGGTCACCACAGTCAAAGGATATTTGGCGGCCTTGTCTGTATTTAAAAGGTCCCTGGATCAAGGCAATTTTTTACGATCCCGGTAATAACACAATTCCTGAATGGGCTTGTGGATAGATTTCCACCCACTCCCTTTGTTGTCCCTGATTGGGACCTTAATCTGGTTCTTTTTAAAAAAAACTTTTATTTATTGGCAGAAACAACCAAAACACACATGTGTAAAAACATTACTCTACAGCAGGAGCAGCCCATTGTAACATTTATCAACAACAAGGCAGTAACATCTTTTCTGGAGGTACACAATTTAGAGAGAACTACTTAATCTAAGCCGTAATGATGGGGCCAATTGTTCAGGCAATGACGAATCACTATGTGTTTGTCCATTGAAATAACTGCAGAATGCAGTCCACACATTTTTAAGGCGGTTATGTGTCGGTAGAGAGTTGATGCATTCTTCTTCACATGTTTGAGTCCAGGTGAGTACATTTAACCACATCTTAAAGATAGGGGGATGAATTCTTCCAACACAAGAGGATACATTTTTTAGCCACCATACAGCTCACGTTCAGAAACTTAGACATTTTCCTGGCCTTATCTTCCTTTCACATCCCGAACAGTACCCCCATGGGGTCAGGGTCAATCTCAGCCTCCACAATTTCAGAGAGAGCACTGAGAATTTCATCCCAATACAGACCAAGGCCCCTGCATGACCAAAACATATGCATGTGGTCCGCCCCCTCCGAGTGACCCCGCGGGCAGGTGTGTATCTGGTGTCTAGTGAACCTAGTCAGTTTGTGTGGGGTGTAGTACAGCCTATTCAGTAGCTTATATTGCATACAGCGGAACCTAAAGCTAAGGGAGACCCTGCATGTGTGCAAGCACAATGCCTTCCAGGTTTCATCTGAGATCTCATAATTTATCTCATCGGACCACTCATTACGTGCCCTCGGGGGTTTTACAGTAGTATTTTATACAAAGAGGATACTACCCCTCGCGTCTGGGCCGAGTTGGCTATGTATTGTATTTCAGGCGTCTCGGGGGTTCATCGGGAAAGAATTGCCACATGGCTTGCACCGAGGCACGAAGCCTGTAGTACTGCAACACCTCCAGTGAAGATCCGGAGTGTCCTGGTCGCCATGTACGTGGGTCTATGAACCTGCCCTCAGGGAATAGGTTGGCCATTGCTTGGTATCCCAGCGCTTTCCAGTGGGCAGAAAGAAGGGTGTCATGCGTGGCTGCGAGTCCGGGAAACCCCCATATAGGAAGCCATTTGTAATAGGGTTGTTGCTCCGACACCGGGCCCAATATGTGTTCCCATGCAAACAGTGTGGCCGCAACAGGCTCAACCAGAAAGTCATCTTTATATGTGCGATGAAGAATTAATGTCATTAAATTTACTTCAGCTGCTGCAACACTCTCAATTTTGACATGGGGCGGGGCGACTGGCTGATAGTACCAGTACGTTGCGTATTGTGCTTTTGCTGCAATCCAATATAAAGTGTGGTTAGGGGCAGTGAAGCCCCCTTTTTTATATGGGAGAGTCATATGTGTCCACTTTTTGCAAACTGCACCAGCACGCCACAGGAATTGTGCGCATAAATTGTGCAGTCTATCAAAGTACTGCTTCCCGGGCCATACCGGGACATTCGCAAAAATATATAGGAGTTTAGGAACAAGAATAATTTTTACTAATGATAGTCTCCCCGCTAACGAGATCGGGAGTGGGCGCCATCTCGCTATCTTGGATTCCGCTTGTTGCGCAGCCGCCACATAGTTATCAGTAAATAAGCAAGTTTTGGAAAATTATACCTGGACCCCTAAATATTTGACTCCCTCAGGAGCCCAGCGGAGAGGATACTCGCACCAAGGCTGCTGGTTCGCACTGGTTAATGGAAGTATTTCGGACTTGGAGTAATTAATGGTAAAGCCAGAGTACGTACCTATTCGCGTCACATCTCGTATTATAGGGTCCAAATTAGTAGATGGGTCCCTAAAATATAGTAGCACATCATCCCCATATAGCGAGATTATTTCGGGGGTTACTTTTAGACGTATTCCTCTGCGGGCATGCCGGGATCATATGTAGTCAGCCATAGGCTCGATGACCAGAGAGGATGGGGGAAAATGGGCATCCCTGGCCAGTGCCTCTAAATAATTCGAAAGAAGATGAAAGTATAGAATTCACCAGAACCCTCGCTGTGGGGCTGGTGTACAAGAGTTTGATATACCTAATCATTTCGGGGCCCACTCTCATCTGCCCCAGGACCTCCCACATGTACTGCCATGATACCATGTCAAAGGCCTTTTGGGCGTCCAAGGTAACGGCGACCACTTCCGCATTTTGATCCATTCTGGACATAACATTAAAGAGCTGTCTAATATTGAGGGCGGTTGATCTCCCAGCGACAAACCCAGCCTGGTCCTCATGGACCAAGTACGACATGATCGGTAAGAATCTATTTGCTATGACCGTAGCGAATATTTTAGTATCCAGATTCATCAGTGACAGGGGCCTATAAGATCCACATTCATCGCTAGGTTTGCCGGGTTTGAGGAGGACAGTGATAGTAGCCTCCCGCAAGGAGAGAGAGCAGATGCCCGGAGGGACGCCAACCAAACCTCAAGTAACACTGGAGCGAGCAGCGCCATGTACTCCTGATAAAATTCAGAGGTGAGCCCATCTGGCCCGGGGGCCTTGCCCTTCGGTAGGTCTGTTATGGCCCTCACTATTTCCTCTAGCGTGAACGGGGTGTCGAGGTGGTCTCTAGTTGATTGTGAAATGTGCGTCATGGGAATCTGATCAAGTAACTCATTAATTTCTTGTTCTGTGTGTATTTGATGTGCTGCGTACAGGTTAGTGTAAAATTTCGAAAAGATCTCCAGAATCTTCTGGTCTGCCCATTGCAGGATCCCCTGCGAGTCCTTAAGACATTCGATCTGGGAATGCCCTCCCTCCACCCGCCCAGTCTGGCCAATGTTCTTCCTGGCCTTTCACCCTCACCATATTTCCTTGCAGCCTGAGGACGAGAGAAGTAGCGTATCTTGCGTAGAGCGTGGGCTTCGAAGACCTCCAATTCCTTCCTGATCTGTGCTAGTTAAATGGGGGTAGCAGCAGTCGCACATTCCCGCTCGAGGTCCTTGAGCTTGACCTCGGTCCGTCGGAGGTAATTCCTAATTACCTTGAGTATCCCGGATTCCCTTGAGATTGACATACCCCTTATATATACCTTAAAGGCCTCCCGACGTACACCCACTTCAGTATCATGCTGTGTATTACACTCAAAGAAGGTCTCAATGTCCGAGAGGATCTCAGCCTTAAACACAATGTCATTCAAAGCTTCCGACTTGAAGCGCCAAGTCGTGCGGGTCAGCGGGGATGAGCCCAGTAGCATGGACAAGGTGACCACGGCGTGGTCAGACAGTGTCCGGGTAAATATCTGTACATCCACAACTCTACTAATCAGGTCACCAGAGGTTAAAAACAGATCTATTCTGGAAGAGCTGTCATGGACTGACGAATAGAAAGTGTACTCACGTTCCCAGGGATTAAGTGCTCTCCAAGTGTCTCGAATTCCCAGTGTCAACATGTGCGCGTGTAGCCTGCGTACTGCGCGCAACTGGGCCCTCACTGAAGCCCCTGTCCTGTCAAGCTCAGCATCCAGTATCAAATTCATATCCCCCCATACAATCTGCACTCCAACATAGCCCATGAGTATCGATGTCAAAGAAATCAGGGGTATCAATATTGGGGGCGTATGTGTTTACCAGCAGGTACTCAGCATTTGCTATCATGGAATGAATTATAATAAATCTGCCCTCTGGGTCTATGTGGCTCTTCTTTAAGTTAAACCTAACTGATTTATGAATTAACGTCATTACGCCCCTGGCCTAGGAGGAGTAGGTCGTGAAAAATCTATTAGGTCCCCAGGAAGGCGGCAGGCACCGTGCCAGACGACCTCGGGCATGTATTTCCTGAAGAAGGAGTATTTTCACTCCGTGCCTCTGGGCATATGCAGTTATTCTATGGGCCTTTGTATAATTACCTATACCTCGAATGTTCCATGTCATTAGTCGCAACGCCATAGCTGGGTATTAGGTGACATCCCCACATGCTCGCCTCTGTGCATTCCAAGTTACTTTAACAACGCCATAGTGCCGCTCATTCTGCATGTGCAGTGCTGCATTGCCTCCACCATTTATGTCATCACAGCTCCCCAACATCCCATCCCCCTCCCTCACTGCCCTCCCCAACCAAGCAGTGCTAGCCCCCACCCCTTTCAACCAATGTCGGGAGGGCCGACCCCAACTTGGCCCACCCGTGCCAAAGGCCCAACGGGGGCCTACAGCAACATGTATTACCATAGTTACCATTGCAGCTGCAGTGGGGCGCGCTGCTGCCACATCACAACACCAGTAGGATCCGTGGTAATCAGCCACATTTACGTTGAGAACTTTCGTCGGACAACATCTTACAACATACCATCAGCTCTTTGAGAAGAAAGGATAACAGGCCCTAACAGCACAGCCTAAATGCAAACTCTGAATCCATTCAGTCATTGTCCCCTGCTCCCTCTGTAGCGTTATTCAGGGGTATCTGCACCTCAATAGATTTCACTGCTTCCTCCGGTACAGTGAAGAAGTAAAGCTTCCCATTGAAAGTGAACTTGAGGCGCGCAGGAAACAACATTGCATGCTGAATGTTGCATTCCTTGAGCATCTTCTTGACACACAGGAACTGTCGTCACACTTGTTGTACCCCAGTGGAGAAGTCCGGGAATATTCTTATGATCTTGGAGCTCAAGTGCAGCTCCCCTCTCTCCCTCGCCAAATGAAGTAGATGGTCATGGTCTCTATAGCTCAGGATCTTAGCTATTATGTGCCTTGGGAAGTCTCCAGGCTTAGGGCGGGGGCAAGGGCTAAATGAGCTCTCTCCACAGAGAAGAAAGGGAACACATCAGGGTTGCCTAGCAGGTCTTTAAGCAAGTTCTCTACAGCTAGCTCCATTTTCCCTGTTAGGGCATTCTACTGCACACCAATTATCCGAACGTTATTTCTGCGCTACCGGGATTCAAGGTCGTTGCATTTTCGACTTGACCAGTTTCATGTCACGAGTGAGGGAGACCACAGTGTTCTGAAGTGCAAGAATCCTGTCTTCATTTACGCCTATTTCGGTCTCGGCTTCGGTGATCCTGATGCCTGCATGGTCAAGTTGTGTATTTAGTGAGCGCTACATTGGCATTGATGTCGTCCAACTTTTCATGGAAGGACGCACATATTTTGGCCATCGACTCCATCATACAGGTTAGGTCGGACGTTGATGTCGTCGTCGCCGGGGGCACTCCCTCACACTGAGATGACATAGGCGGCTCTTGCTCCGGTCTAGATGCTAATTTGGTGAATTTGTCCATAGCACCCGTGTTCTTGCCTGCTCGGGATTTGTTGGACATCCTCTGGACTGGTGAGGGTTCACCTATACACCACGTGCCGTCCCCACGTAAGACCTACAGAGTAGTTGGTGAGCGTTGCACTAAATATGTTTAGCACTGTACCCAGGAGTAGCCCCGTCGACATCCAATCAGAGAAGTATGGAGTGTGAGGGTAGAGGAGGAAGATTTAGATGAGTTAGGAGACCCAGGTGAGCATCAACCAGGGTTGCCGCAGACGACTCAGTATCTCCGTAGCAGTGCTAATACGTAGGCGCTGCAAAGTTATATCACTCAGTTAAGTGAGGGGATTCCGACCTATGTTCCTGTTTCACACAGTAGGCACCGCTATGTTGAGGAGAGGGGACAATGCGCGTGTAACAGACAGGGCCGTCACTCTAGAAGGAGGGACTACAATGTTAGGGCCCCCTGTGTGCCCAGGTGTTATGCCAAGGATCAGCTCGGATGGGATTGCTGGTGTTCAGGCCACTATGTAGCAGCAGTATCTGAGTGGGCAGTGGGTTAAGCAAAGGGCCATCACAGCCAATGTATATTAGAGCAATTTCCACAGTGCAATATGCTCCAATAGGTCTCCAATATTGTATCTGGCTATCTGTGTTGGAGCTGGGCTCTAAGGGTATGACGCTCTGCTTTACCCTGCAGTTGGGCAGGTTAAGATGCCCTGGGCAGCTCCTGTATGGACCCCGGTGATCGCTACATTAAGCTTAGGACTCCTACAGAGTCCGCCCCACTGCTCAGGGTTCACTCCTGAGATGAGGCACAGGGGAGGCAGGCAGGAGGCCAACCAGATGCAGCGGGATCCCGGCTGCGGCAGCGGAGACTATGCGAAGAGGAGCAGCACTCACTCACCAGCTCCAAGGATTTCCAAGGGAGATGTTCAGGGATCTGACTGCCAGTCCTACAGTGCAGGTCTGGCGGGAACCTCAGGAGTAGAGGCGGGGCCGGCTCAGCGTTGCAGGGGCAGGCACTAGCCCCCAGCAGACAAGATCTCGGTTCAGAGCAGGAAGGTTGCCCGCTTCCAGCAGGAGGCCGCACTCCACCCTCCCGCTTCGGGGTAACGTACAGGAGGATCAGAGGCCCGCCGGGCCTCAGCGCAGGGCTCCCAGGCACAGCCGACATCGGGGTGAAGGGTCCGCCCGCCTTGCCGGTGGGCAGCCAGCCCAGCTGTCACTCGCCGGGTAGGCAACACAGGAGCCGAGTAACGGCCGCACCGCCGCGGTAGTGGATAAAGGGGCTGTAGTTCCTGGGCGATCTAGCCCTCTCTTCACAGGGCGACACCTTCACGGTCAGGCAATCAAGGAGTTGGCGTCCGCTTCGCAGGGCCATGCACCCAGCATGCAGACGGCTGTAGCATGAGCCCCAAATCAGCCAGCCAGCCGAAACTCGCCACACATTTGCCCTATAGTCTCCAGATCGTGTGTGCAATATAGGATCACACACAGTTGTTGGGCCACCTACACATCTATTTTCGTTGGTACGTGATGCGCAGCTCTTCAGCTATGCAGCCATTTTCTAAGCTGCTCAACAGCGCCCGCCGCACCTTAATCTGGTTCTGACCTTTCTGATGGCGGCTCCCTTTGAGCCTATGCACTCGTGTCCCTTATGGCTTCTCTCTTTGAAAACAGCCTTCTTAGTAGCTATTGCATCCGCTAGGCCGGTTATTGAACTGCAGGCCCTATGCTGTAAGACACCCTTCCTGTGTTTTTTTCCGGTAGAAAGTTTCATTCAGGGTAAGGCAAGGCATGGCTTCCTCCCCACGGTTGTTTCAGAATTTCACCTGTCGCAATCCATTGACCTTCCAGTCTATTTCCCTCCTCCGCACCCTTCTAAGCAGGACTTACAGTTACATCGCCTAGACCCGAAGAGGGCATTGAGTTATTATATTGCGAGGACAGCTGATTTCAGGAGAGCTGACCAGCTCTTCGTGGCCTTTTCCTTAGCCCGTAAGGGCCTGCCCATAACCAAGCAGACTTTATCCCGATGGATAACTTTCTGCATAGATCAATGTTACCAGTCCGCTGGGAAGGAATTACCAGCAGGCATCAGCACCCATTCGACAAGGGGAGTCTCTGCATCAACAGCATTGCAGAAGGGAGTCCCTATCCGGGAGATTTGTTGTGCTGTGACATGCTCATCCCTTCATACCATTGCAAAAACTCTATAATCTGGATGTGGTTCGTACAACTGATGCGTGTTTTGGTAGGGCATTGCTGCAAAATTTCTTGGTATAACTTTCTGTTTGCCTCCTGCATTTACTGCTTTGGGAGTCTATCAGATGAGGAATCTGCGGAAAAAAAGGCAATCCATTGAAGGAGAAATTACTAACCCTAATGTTCTTTCTATGGATTCTTCTCTCGCAGATTCCTCATCTCCTCTCTCATCCATCCCTGCTCAGAAAGTCAGTGGTTGGTGCGCATCTTCTCTTTCACATTGACTTGGTGATGGTCCTCTGTGTCCGTTTTCTGTCTTCCTGCCACAGGTTTAAAAACAAAAAACAGGAGAGATTTTTCTAACACTACTTGTATTTGTTCAATTATTACTCCTTTGGAGGTCTATAGTTACTTCTTTTTTAAGGGCTTACCAGCCCATTTGTTCTCTCTGTTCTCCTATGCAGCGTGAGGTGCTCGGGAAAAAAAGGGGGAAGTGAGGTTGGGGCGTCTTGACGTGCTATTTATACGATGCCTGATGTCACGCCCGGAGCCAACGACCAAACGCTGAGCAAGACAGATCGATGGTTGACGCCCGGGTCGAGGTACACTACGCCCCCTGTCAAAAATGTTTCTGAAGTAGCGGAGCTGGAGGGAATATGTATCAGAAGAGGATTCTGCAAGAGAAGAATCCATAGAAAGAACATCATGGTAAGTCATTTCTCCTGCTCAAGGTTTCATGAAAGTAACGGTTCTTTGTTGAAAAAGGTCAAGGGAACTTCCCTCCTTGTGACCCCCTTCTGTATTGCCATCTTTCTTCTCTCGTTAAACTGCCATCTTGGAACTGCTGTTTCCTCGTGTGCTTTGCCTCGCTCAGAGTGTGCTTTTGTTCTCCGCCTTTTATCTGTGTGGGGAAGTGTAATGGAAGTCAGGTGCGTGTGATGGTCAGTAATTGCCTGACCTCGTCTGACCATTGTATTGGGACACGTCAGATATACTACTCGGGTGTTGGTCTGTTTTCTCTCAGAGCGGGTTGTCCGTGAGAAAGGGTTCACGTTGTAAAAGGGGGGGTTTGAGTTCCTAAATATCCTACCTGGTAGGATGGGGTAAAGGTGTTACAAGGATCGGGATACCGCATCTCACCATCCGGTGTCCCACTCCCCAAAGACCCCTTACCCAGGTGATCCTCTCGCACTGGTCCACCCCTAAGAACTAGATCCAAAAGCGATGGCCTTGTCCTGGCCACCTGGATGAGAGTTCCCTGGAGACCAGTAGGTGAGACACCTTATGGTTTCTCACAGGGGGCGAATCACCCCCCCTGCTGCTGTGGTGATCCTCCCGACCCCCAGGCTTTGAAGCGGAAGACTTCCCCTTCCGTGCCTGGACGTCGAGGGGTGGCCGACGTTATCAGTAAATTATATTTACATGCTGAAGCCAAAAGGCTTCAGCATGTAAATATAGAAGCCACGCTTTTGCGTGCTGCTTGCATATTATTTGCTCAATTTGCATGGGTGAGTACTCGTTGAAAGGGGAGAGTCTCCCCTTTACAACCAGCCCTCCCAATCAGGTTGCTGGTTGAGGATCGTTTGATCCATAACCAGAAATCACCACTAGACCACCAGGACATTGCTTTTGGGGCTGGGGGACCCCCACCTGGCCAAACAGCCCCCACCAAACAAAAAAACAAAAACACATCACAATGTTTTGCCTTCTTTGGAGGCAGATGGGTGCTGTTTTGCACTCATTTGTCCCCAAGCCAGGCAACCAAAAATTAATTGCTATACAAAATGCGCACTCGGGGGCATTAGGGGCTGGCTGCGTGCCTGTGGGACAGGCCCCCCTCAGAAATCCTCCAGGGAGGGGCAGATTCTTGCTACTTCCCTGAGGTGGCAAAATTGAGGGTCTGACCCCATTTTGCCAAGGACCACTAGGCCACCAGGGATCTGATCTTGGGTTTGCGGGGGCAGGACAATCAGCCCCCCACTCCCACCCCTGGGACATGCCAACCAGGTGGCATAATGTTGTTTTTTTGGGTGCAAATTGGTGCCCCGATTTTCCCCCAAGGGAGGCAAAATAACATTACACTCCACATATAGTGGAATGCTTAGGGTATCAGGGGGCTGGCCCCGTCCTGTGGGCCAGCCCCCTTAGAATTCCCCCATCGGGATGAGCAGACCATTGCTGCTTCCCTGGGGGGGATAAATTAGGGTTCTGGCCCCATTTTGCCCCCCCTGGGAACCAGCAAGGACCACTAGACCACCATCAATATGACCTTGGAGGTGGGCAGTCCGCCCCCCCCACCGCCCCCAAAAATACAAACAAGATGGCATAATGTTGTTTTGCCTTCTTTGGGGGCAAATGAGTGCTGTTTTGCACCCATTTTAAACCAAGGAAGGCAAAACAACATAGGGCAATTTTGCCAGAGGCACACTTGGGGGCATCAGGGAGCTGGCCCTATGCCTGTAGGGACAGCCCCCTCAGGAATCTCCCCATGGAGGGGCAGATTCTTTCTGCTTCCCTGGGGGCATAATTGAGGGTCTGGTCGCATTTTGCAAACCCTGGGAAGCAGTAAGGAGCACTAAGCCACCAGTTGCCTGTTGCCCGTCGTAGTACCCCCGGCCGTTCTGCATCTCTGGCTGTGCCACCTTAGAACTTTTCCCTCTGGGGAGGGATGGAGACCATGCTGGGGCTCCCTGGGACCGCCGCTGGGCTGTGGGGTGGTCGATCCACAAGTGAGGCAGACTTCCAAGGCTGGGGGCGCAACCCTCGGCTGTCCTGGAGTTCTAGCCATGCCGCGTTACAGCTTTTCACTCTGGGGAGGGATGGGGACTCTGCCGAGACTCCCTGGGACCACAGCTGGGCCTGGGGAAGCACGACCCACATGGGAGACAGGCGCCGAAGGCCAGGGGCAGCACCCCCAGCTGTCCTGGAGTACTGGCTGCTCTCCTGGGGACTACCGCCGGACTTGTGGACAGTCAACCCACATGGAAGACAGTTGCCAAGCCTGGTGCCTGCACCCCCGGCATTCCTGGAGCTCTGGCCATGCCGTGTTACAACTTTTCCCTCCTGTGGGGGACGGGAACCCCGCTGAGTCGCCCCATTACAGCCACTGGGTTCGGAATGACACATGTACAAGGCAGATGCCCAACGCCGGGGGCAGCACCCCAGGCTGTCCTGGAGTTCTGGCTGGCCCATGTTACAGCTCTTCCCTGTGTGAGGTGATGGGGTCCCTGTCGGCGACCCTGGGATGGTTGCTGGACTTGTGGGTCGACCATTCCCAAGGCCAGCGGTGGTCCCAGTGAGGCCCGGCAGGGTCTGCATCCCTCCCTGGAGTGAAAAGCTGTAACGCAGCCTAGCCAGAGCTTCAGGACAGTCGGGGCTACAGCCCCTGGACTTGGGCACCTGTCTCTCATGTGGGTCGACCGTCTCCAAGTCCAGCGGCAGTCCCAGGGAGCCCTGGCAGTGTGCCAATGCCTTCCCTTGGAGAGAAAAGCTCTAACACAGCCCAGCCAGAGCTTCAGGACAGTCAGGGCTACTGCCCCTGGCCTTGGGCACCTGTCTTCCATGTGGGTCGACCGTCTCCAAGTCCAGCAGCAGTCACAGGGAGGCCTAGCAGGGTCCCTGTCCTTTCCCAGAGGGAAAAGCTGTAATGCAGCCCAGCCAGAGCTCTAGGATGTTGGGGTGATGGCCCTGGCCCTGGGCGCCTGTCTCCCTTGTCAGTTGACCGTCCCCAAGTTCTGCGGCGGTCCAGGGAGGCACCAGCAGGGACTCCATCCATTCCCAGAGGGAAAAGCAGTAATGCATGCCAGCCAGAGCTACGGGGCGACCGGGGGTGCTGCCCCTGAGCTTGGGCACCTGTCTCCTATGGTGGGCGACCATCCCCAAGCCCAATGGCGGTCCCAGTGAGCCCGGGCATGGTCCCCTTTCCAGGGTGAAAAGCTGTAACGTAGGCCAGGGAAAGCATCTGCGACGGCCGGGGTTTGCTGATTCAGGGCTGGGGTGCCTGTCTCCCTTGTTGGTTGACCATCCCCAAGTTCAGCTGTGATCACAGGAAGCACCAGCAGGGTCCCTATCCCTTCCTGTAGGGAAAACCTGTAATGCAGGCCAGCCACAACTCCAGGATGGTCGGGGTGATGTTCCCGGCCTTTGGCGCCTATCTCCCATGTTGGGCGACCATCCCCAAGTCCAGCGGCGGTCCCAGTGAGCCCCGGCAAGGTCCCCATCCCTTCCCCGAGGGAAAAGCTGTAATGCAGGCCAGCCAGAGTCCCAGGATGGTTGAGGGTGATGTACCCGGTCTTGGGTGCCTGTCTCCCATGTGGGTCGACCGTCCCCAAGTTCAGTGGCGGGCACAGGGAGCCCCAGCAGGGTCCCCATCCCTCCTGAGAGGGAAGAGCTGTAACCCAGCCTAGCCAGAGCTTCAGGACAGTCGGGGTGATGGGCCCGACCTTCGGCGCCCGTCTCCCATGTGGGTCGACTGTCACCAAGTCCAGCGGCAGTCCTAGGGCACCCCAGCAGGGTCCCCATCCCTCCCCAGAGGGAAAAGCTGTAAGGCAGCCCAGCCAGAGCTCTTGGATGGTTGGAGATGCTGCCTCTGGCCTTTGGCGCCTGTCTCCCATGTTGATCGACCATCCCCAAGTTCAGAAGCGGTCCCAGGGAGTCCCAGCAGGGTCCTCATCCCTCTCTGGAGGGAAAATCTGTGGGGAAAGCTGTAACACAGCCCAGCCAGAACTCCAGGATCGTCAGGGGTGATGTCCTCTGACTTTGGTACCTGTCTCCCATTTTGGGTCACCATCCCCAAGTCCAGCAGCGGTCCCAGTGAGCCCCGGCTCGTTGCCCATCCCTTCCCAGAGGGAAAAACTATAACTCAGGCCAGCCAGAGCTTCTGGACAGTCGGGGTGTAGCCTCCGGGCTTGGGCACCTGTCTCCCTTGTTGATCGACTGTTACCAAGTTCAGTGGCCATCTCAGCAGGGGTATTAGCATAATTGACCTAAAAACATTTCATCTAAAACCTTTGATCACATTTCTTTTAACTTTTATCAGTCAAATGTAATTAAATAAATATATGGGTGTGCTGTCTACCGAAGAGGAAAGAAAAGAATGGCCCTATTCGATGAATATGCGATCACACGGAAGAATGGCTACTGTCCTGGGGAGGCTCATATAGCGTACACACGAGTTAGTGGTAAATCAGCCTCCACCATAGATTTTATATGTGTTAATTCCTTGGCTTGAAAAATGTTGAAAGATATGGCAATTGCCATTCGGGATAAAGTGATCACCTACCCCTATGCCTGTTGCTGGAAAGCATTGATAAATCCCCACTCTCAATTAATCAAAGCCCAAAATGGGGATATTATGATAAACTAAACGATCAAGGCAATCGAATCTGCTGGAATGATGCCAAGATTGAATAGGCTATTATAGTGTCAAGAAACCTTGTAACCGAGTTTAATGATAGCTTTGCAACCTCTCAGAGTGGAGATAGGGTAATAATCCTTGCTGCTTTTTCTAAAATGGCCCTCCTGATTAAATAATCTGTAGCTGATCACCGTGCCTATAGAAGTATCGCAGAACAGACAAACACGCGTATGACCCATGATCCGGAAATTGCTAGAGCAAATCGTGACCTACGGGAAAACATTCATCATCTCTGCCATCATATTTGTCCCCTTGCAGCAAATGAAGTAGGCCGTCAAATTAGGACTGGGAAACAGGAGTATCGTAAATGACTCAGAGAATATAGAGCAAATGTGAACCTAGAAAAAATGAAAGAAATGGCTCTATTAGCAACCCAAAGGGATATCACATGTTTTTGGGCAGTTTTGTGTGACTCCTCTCCCCGTAACTTACCTTCCATTGCTGTAATAGAACCAGATTGGAAAACTCATATTAAAAAGAGGCTGGGGTTAGACACGTTTAAAGGTGATCCTTTACCACTTCCAGCAGTTGAATGGCAATGCAAGACACCTAGCAGTGAAATTGCCAATATTATCAGGCATCTAAATAAATCAAGAGTGGCAGGGCCCGATGGCATCTGGGTGAACCAGAGAAATGGGTTGTATGCTTCTATCAGATATTTTCGGTAATGGGCAAAACTGGTATGATGCCTCAGTCTTAGCGAGAGAGCCACATAGTGCCAGTACATAAAAAGAGCTCTTCGAATTTACTGTCAAACTACCACCTAGTAGCAATGCTAGATTTCCCTTCAAAAATACTCACAAACGTGTTGTTGTTGGAACTTAATGATTGGATTGGCACGAACAAGATATTACCACCTAACCAGATGGGATTTATACAGAAATCCAATACCATCCACAACCTTTTAATATTGGTAATCTCGATAGAGTATGCATGGACTAGGCTGAACTTAAAAGTATATGCTGCATTCATAGATTTTTCTGCCGCGTTTGACACAATAATTAGAGGCCTGCAATGGAGGAAACTATTATCTATTATCCTGGAATATCCCCTTGGGTCTCCTTAAAATGTTCATGTTACTTCATACCGAAACATCAGTAAGAATAAGGTTAGACGCAGAGGGCAGATTGTCTGCTGCCTTTCCAACTAGTCAGGGTGTAAAGCAGGGATGTTTAGTCGCTGCAACACTTTTTAATCTTTATCTTTCCAAACTGAGTCTCGAGTTTGATAGTCCCCTATTATGTCCAGTAGAGCTAGGCTGCCAATCCACGAGTTGGCTAGCATATGCGGATGACCTGGTTTTACTGGCACATACTCCCTGCGGCCTACAATCTTTGATAAATGCATTGGGTAAGTTCTCTGATGCAAATGGGCTAGCATAAACATTGATGAAAGCAAAACCATGATTTTATCCCAGACAGCTGGCAAGAAGAGTAAGGCCATCTGCTCTCTGAAGGGTCTGGTATTGGAAAATGAAACCTGCTACAAGTATTTAGGCATATGTGTACAATATAACCTAAAGTGGGATACTGATTGGGTAGAGACCAAAGTAAAATGCAATATAGCTGTAAGAGCTATCAAGCAATTCACTGGTAAAAAGAGCGGAATGTCGTTTGAAACGATATTGTTGTACCAGACCAAAGTATGCTCGATTATGCTCTATGGAGCCGAAATATGGGGTGGTAAGCTTAGGAATCTGCATTCTGTTCAATAGACAACTTTTATAGAATGGGCACCTTCGGAAACATGTTGACTTTATGTGTAAAATGGCAAGAAGGCTGTTGTGGCCTTTCTCCGAAATGGTGCAGTATATGTGATTCAGCTACGTTTGAAAGCTAAAATGCTAGAACTCATCAAAGATCAGCATTGTGTTAACTTACTCTCTGGTAATCATGCCATGATTTTTGCCGGTATATATTTAATCGGGATCACAAACCACCCTACATAACGGCAAACCATCCTACATAAAGGCATATCCTAAAACTGCAATTGCTATTCAATATCTCATATTAAAGTTTAACATAAGTGTGGCACTGATGACCCAGGGTTCCCAACTAGGGCACGTTGACACGTTGTAATCGTAAATGTAGGCTATGTGGAACAAGCAAATTAGAGACCATTGAGCATCTATTAATATGGTGTGAAAGTCTGGTTGGTTTGGTGCTAGTTACTTGAAAGCATACAACAATAATGTTAACATGGATGAATTAGCAACTATCTGGGCTAGGTTCCTAAATGGTGGTGATAGCAACTTGATATTTTATATTGTTTTATTTTATTGGAAACTGGTGGACATTTTTAATATTTGAGCCTGATATATGGTTTTACTCATGAAATGTATTATGATAGAGATTTTACACATTGTTTAGCGTTCCACATTTGAAAACGCATTCTTCTGTGTGAGCCAATGTAATCATTTAAAGAATCAAATTGACTATGAAATGGATTGGAAATTTTGTACTATTACTATGTGTATTTATGTTGTATTGCTGTACTGTATGTTTGTATATACAAAGCCATGTGGCTGTTGGTATATTAAAATAAATAAAAAATATATGGGTGTGGCTAAGGGTATAGATTAGACTGAGGGGAAATGGGGAGGGAGTTGCGGGGGTCTCCCCCGCACTTTACGCCGAAAAAAGGTCAAAAAAATTCGATCAAATGTGATTAGATCAAATGTTTTAGGTCAAATAGAACCACAGCATCACAGGGAACCCCAGCAGGGTCCCCATCCCTTCTGGGAGGGAAAAGCCCTAACACAGCCCAGCCAGAGCTCCAATATCGTCGGGTGATGTCCTCAGCCTTTGGTGCGTGTCTTCCATGTTGAGCGACCATCCCCAAGTCCAGCGGCCGTCCCAGTGAGCCCCGGCAGTGTTCCTATCCCTTCCCGGAGGGAAAATCTGTAACACAGGCCAGACAGAGCTCCAGGGCGGACAGGGGTGCTGCCTCTGGGCTTGGGCGCCTGTCTCCTTTGTTGGTTGACCGTCCTCATGTTCCGCAGCAGTCACAGGGAGCCCCAACAGGGTCCCTATCCCTCCCTGGATGGAAAACCTGCAATGCAGGCCAGCCAGAACTCCAGGATTGTTGGGGGTGATGTCCCTGACATTTGGCGCCTGTCTCCCATGTTGGGCAATGTTAGGACTGATTTTCTATACTCTGGCCTGGTGGACAGATGTATAGAAGGCCAACCTATATTGTGACAGGGACAACTCTGGGAAGCTGTAGCCAAACCATTGTAGGTAGCAGTGACAGGTGGATTAGGCTAAGTTCTTCAGAGGTGGTGAGCTTGTAAGGGGTCCACAATGAGGTCACACAATGGGATCACAGATTACACTCAGACAAGATTTATAAAAATACAGTTATTTATTTGTGCCCAAAACACACTATAGAAAAATGACTACTAACAGGTAGACTTAACACACAACACTATCAAACTAAATATATATATATTTCTGAGGCTTGTGGAATCTGCTTAGATCACATGCTGTGCATAGGCCGACATCTAGTGGAAGTTGCGGAGAATTAGTTTGTTTTTCGAAACTCGAAAATGGGCATCGACACAGGCCGTGCCAGTAATACTATCCCTAGTGTGACGTCCACTGTACCCATGATCCCTTACGCGTCTAGGACCCTCAGATTGTTTTTTCCGCCATACTGGTCGGAAGCATTCAGCGGAGTTCCCTAACATTAGCCATACTTTGAAAAATATTATTATATTTCCCCTTTTTCTCCACCCTAACGTCGAGTCACTGAAATTCGACACTCGACGCTGAACCGGAGAGGAAAGCGACCGTCGAGAGCTTCACGACGGAGTGGGCCTAGGAAGGCCTCTGGCCTCCGCCCTACAAGTAGGGAGAGTGCGGGGTGGACATACTCTACACTCTTATATACTTTCTCATATATTCCTACACTTACCAGCCCGCTGCCTCAAGGTGCGTATGGAGGGTACCCCTTTCCAATTTTGCCCAAAGTGCAACCGCAAGTATCCTTGGGTTGACAGACACGCCACGTGCAATCTCTGCTTGCCAAGGGATCACCCCGAGGCAGTTGAACCTACTAAGGTTCAAACCTAAAAAACTAAAAGACCGTTCCACCAAGCGTTGGGCCCACCACGCCAGGCGTCAAGAGGCCATGGCCGCGGAGGGTGCCTTCAGCGACGGCAGCAACGCCGTACTTTCAGACGGCGAGGGCAACACAGCGTCGAAAGACAGCCAGCCGCAGGTCCCCGACCTCGGAAGGTCGTCCGGCAGGGCTGCTATGAGGAAGACCCCCGGCGATGTTAGCGCAACCCACAGCACTTCCAAACACACAAAGTCCCACCAAGAATCCACGCGCACTTCGAGCTCTCGGAAAGAGGCACATAGGGAACGGTCCGAATCGGCGTCCTCTGGGCGTTCTCGATCTAGATCGCCGCATGACTCCAGGCAATCATCCACTATTGCCAAGAGTGCCTCACTCCCCAGGGTAACTGAGGTTTGATCGTCGGAAGACGAAGCCGACCTCTATCCCCAGATCGCACTCCAGGAGTCAGTGTCTACAGCCCAAGTAACGCCTATTCCCGAATCCCAACCTACACGGTCGAAGGATAGTACCACCACTACCGAAGCTCGACGCCAGGCGTCGAAAAGCCCCAAAGAAGCAGGGTAAACACTCTTCCAGCCACGGGGAGGGGGGAAAACAATAGAGGAAGCAGTCTCAGCCTACTTACACACCGCAGAAACATTCCATTCCACTCAAACAGACAGACAGGTCTCACATCTCGATTATAGATGAGACAGGGAAACTCCCCCCAGGCAAAGTCATTCCCAGTTCAAGAGAGTGGTCTAGTGAGGACATAGATAGAGTCATGTCAAGAATGTCATCATTGGCAGATTTATATTCCAAAAATACTGAACATTTTCTCACTTATAACCCCGACGGGTCAGCACCCTCAGGCTCCAAAGATCCAATCCCCCCAAGTAAAAAATCCCGGTTCGAAACAACACGGTCTTCAGATCCCTTTCACACTCAGCCTTATTCTCAAGATGAAGATCCTTCCCTTTGTGGGGATACAGATTTGGGCATGTTGGAAGAACAGACTGGGACAGGCTACTATGGGGACGATGAGGAACAAGAGGAGGAAGAGGACGACCCAGAAACATACAGGGTAGATTCCCCGGTAGATAAGGAACCACCGGTTACCGACTCCCCTGTTGACAACCAGCCCCTCCTAAATGAAGTCCTATCTCGAGCAGCAAACCACTTCCACATTGACACCCAAGGTGCTCAAGAGGAAAGAGATTTTGCCGAAGCGTTGGTGGGAGAAAGGAGACCTGTTGCGCAGGCCATCCCTATCCTTAGGTCGATCCAAAGAAGAATAGACCCTTCACTGGTAAACCCCAACCTCATCAGGGCAGTCAACCCCAGGATTGAGAAGCTTTTCAGGACAGCCCAATCAGACCCACTGTATATAAGAGGGCATCTGAAACCGGACTCCCTAGTCGTTATAAACACCCACAAGAAGGCAGGAACACCCTTGTCATCATCAGAATCTCCTCCCGACAAGGAGAGCAAGAAAATGTATGGGTTCGGCAGAAAGGTTGCCTCCACTTCCGCCTACCAAGCAAGAATCGCCAACTCCACAACCCTGCTGGCGAGTTATAGCTGCCACCAATGGGAGGAAGTCACGGCACTCATAGATTCTGCCCCAGAACCCCTAAAGAGCCAATTGGCACGAGTCTCAGCGGAAGGTAGAGCCGTATCCGGTTGCATTTTAAAGGCAACCTTTGATGCCGCAGATAACGCCGGGAGATTGATAGCAGAGAGTACTGTTATCAAGAGACATGCTTGGTTACGGCAGTCTGGATTCAAGGCAGAAACCCAAGCATCATTGTTAGACAAACCGGTGGAGCCAGATCTATTGTCCGGTAAGGCGGTCGAGGACGCGCTGAAAAATGCCAAGGACGAGTATGAAACACTCAAGTCCCTAGGTCAACTAACCACTAAGCCCCCAAATCAAAGGGGTAATGGCAATTATCGCTGCACACACGGACAAAATTCCCAAAGAGGGTCAAGCTATTCCCAGGGCCAGGGTACGCAGTGGAACAATAACCAACAGTCTACCCAAGGTTATAGCAGGGGGAATAAGAGAGGACGGGGTAAAGGTAGAGGCAGCCCCAGTAGAGGCGGCGGCACGCCTCCAGCAAAACAGTGACGCTCCGCTCAGGGTCCCTTCTCACGCATCCCCAGTAGGAGGACGCATTTCCAACTTCACCCAGGCTTGGGAAGGGATCACATCAGACAGATGGGTGCTGTCCACAGTGTCCACAGGATACTGCATAGAACTGTTAGAGCGTCCCCGAAACCACCCTCCACGACAAAGAACACATTCTTTGGACCACCAAAGAATCCTCCTCGAGGAAATCGTCAATCTGCTAGCAAAGGACGCAATCGAACTCGTCTCGGGACACTAGGTAAACAAGGGTATTTATTCAACCTACTTCCTTGTACCAAAGAAAGATTTAACAATGCGCCCAGTATTAGACTTACGGCCTGCAAACAAATATGTCAAGCCCCAAAAGTTTTGCATGACAACTCTCCAAGAGGTAATCCCCCTCCTAAAAAAGGGGGACTACATGGCAACATTGTACATGAAAGATGCCTATTTTCATATGTCCATGTTCCCAGCGCACAGAAAGTACTTGCGATTCAAGGTGGACAGTCGGCACTACCAGTTCAAAGTAATGCCCTTCGGGATAGCTTCAGCTCCAAGGGTATTCACCAAGGTACTGGCGGTGGCGGCAGCACACCTACGCAGGGAGGCAATCCCGGTGTACCCTTACCTAGACGACTGGCTCATCACGGGGGAAACCCCAGCGATTTGCAGAACAAACATTCAAAGAACAATCGACCTCCTCTTCGAATTGGGTTTCTCAATAAACGAGAAAAAGTCAAGTCTGGTGCCAAGCACCTCCAAACAGTTCCTAGGAGCTATCCTAGACACACAAGAGGGATTGACCTTTTCATCAGAGGAGAGAATTCGGAATATACTACTGCAAATCCCTCAATATCAGGCCGGTCGTCAGATAACGGTACGCAAAGCAATGCATTTGCTAGGCATGATGGCATCATGTATTTACCTGGTCCCCCACGCACGCCTGCGCATGCGTCCCATGCAGGAGTGGTTGGCGAAACAGTGGTCTCAGGCAAGTGGTCAGTGGGGCGATCTAGTGGTCGTTTCGCCAACACGGGTACAAAGCCTTCACTGGTGGACAAGAGAAAATCTGTCCAAGGGGAAACCCTTTTACAATCCCGAGATACAGGCGGTAGTCACAACCGATGCATGCCTGACAGGGTGGGGAGCTCACCTCCTCCACCACACAGCTCAGGGTCTCTGGTCTCACTCAGTGGCCCAGAATCACATCAACCTGCTAGAGCTTCTGGCAGTATTCAGAGCGCTTCAAGCATTCGAGTCCTACCTGCTGAATCTGTCAGTGCAGATCCAGACAGACAGCACTACAGCCATGTTTTACATAAACAAGCAGGGAGGGACTCGTTCGCCAAATCTGTCCAAACTTGCCCAGAGAATTTGGATATGGGCACTCAAACGGAACATCTTCCTGTCATCGCAACATGTTCCAAGGGATCTCGATTCTCTAGCAGATGCACTAAGCAGAGATCCCCTCCCAGAGGAGCACGAATGGTGTCTACACAGAGAAATCATAGAAGATCTCTTCTCTCAGTGGGGTTCCCCCACCATAGACCTATTCGCCACAAGTGAAAACAGTCAATGCCCAAGATTTACGTCCAAATTCCCACAACCAGGCTCCCAGGGGAACCCCCTGTGGATGAACTGGTCAGGAATGTTTGCATACGTTTTCCACCAACTCCTCTCATCAAGAAGGTGGTGAACAAGATGTGAACAGGGAATTGATGACGCTCGTCCTAGTTGCTCCCATGTGGGTGAGACAACCGTGGTTCCCACACTTAAGCAGACTAGCGATGTGCAAACCCATCAAACTCCCGGGCTGGTACAACCTACTTTCCCAGCATCAAGGTCAAACAGTACATCCTCTACCCAACTCAATGAACCTAGCAGCATGGCTCCTGAGGTCATAGAGTTTGAACATCTCAATTTACCTCAAAGATGTTTGGACATCCTAAAAGAAACTAGGAAGCCTAACAAGAGGCACTGCTACTTTGACAAGTGGAAGAGATTCGTTATCTGGTGCCAGAATAGACAAATCAACCCAGTTGATTGCACTCCCTCAACTATTGTTACATACATGCTCCACCTGCTGGATGCATCTGGCAAGTCTGTCAGCATACACCACCTCCCATAACAAGGTGTCGTGGTGGAAAGTTCCAGTGGTTAAAGCCTTCATGGAAGGAGTAAAGAGACTTCACCCTCCTATTTCAAACCCACCACCAGGGTGGGACCTTAATGTGGTGCTATCTAAACTCATAGGCCCCCCATTCGAACCCATGCATAAAAGCAGTCTCAAACACCTGACTTATAAGACAGCCTTCTTAGTAGCTATTACATCCATAAGAAGGGTTAGTGAAATTCAGGCTCTGTCAGTGCAGGATCCTTTCTTTACAGTTCACAAGGATAAACTGGTTTTGCGTACACACCCTAGGTTCTCACCTAAATTTATTTCCAAATTCCATGTGAACCAGTCCATCGAGCTTCCGGCTTTCTTCCAAAACCCACAAAGCTCGGCTGAGGTGAAACTACACACCCTAGATGTGCATAGGGCGGTCCTCTACTATGTAAACAAGACCAGACCGCTAAGGAAAACAGACCAGCTGTTTGTCACCGTAGCTACAGGCAGAGAGGGGGATCGCATCTCTAAAGGTGCCATCTCTAAGTGGATTGTTAACTGTATCCAGCTGTGTTACTCCCTTTCTGAGAAAACTCTGCCTTTCACGCCAAGAGCCCACTCTACAAGAGGCATCGGGGCCTCGCTGGCTTTCATTGCAAATGTACCCCTAGACACCATTTGCAAAGCAACTACTTGGAGCTCTATCCACACTTTTACTCAGCACTACTGCATTGACACCCATTCCAAGACAGATACTCAAGTGGGACAAGCGGTTCTAAGACATTTATTTGCTCATGAGCCTTCTCATATCCCACCTCCTTATTCTAACACTGCTCGCTAATCTATGCACAGCATGTGATCTAAGCAGATTCCACAAGCCTCAGAAGAGATACATTACTCACCGTAATCGTATTTCTGATGCTTGTATCTGGTTAGATTCACATGCGACCCACCCTTCCTCCTGAGATGGCGCATGGATGCTTGTAGTCTTATCTCCTATCTATCTGCTTGGATTATCTGTACTCACGCTACTCCTCATGCTACCTCATGTCACAAAGAAAAAACACAATCTGAGGGTCCTAGACGCGTGAGGGATCATGGGTACAGTGGACGTCACACTAGGGATAGTATTACTGGCACGCACTGTGTCGATGCCCATTTTCGAGTTTTGAAAAACAAACTGTAATACTCTGCAACTTCCACTAGATGTCGGCCTATGCACAGCATGTGAATCTAAGCAGATACAAGCATCAGAAATACGATTACGGCGAGTAATGTATCATATATATATATATATATATATATATATATATATATATATATATATATATATATATATATATATATTTACTTTGTTATAGGGCATAATACACATCAGAATCTCCTGCAAAGGAAAGATTAGAATAGTATTATGCACAAAAAGGTCCACAGAGATGATCCCTAACTAAAATTGTGAAGCCCTAAATTGCCTGGGGCGTTTTGCCTAATAGTTCAGGTTAAAGTTCCACAGAAGTTAGGATGCAGATATAAATGCAAGTAGGGTCTCTGGGGTCCAGTGAAAGCTTCTTAGGGTTAGGGTTCAAGTTAGACTAATGCCCAAAAGTAGCCCCAACAGTCAGCTGTCTTGCGCAAGCAAGCAAGGCAAAGCCAATATTGTTATAAATAAGCTTTATTATAAGCCCGTTGACTTATAATGGGAGGATAGGTGTAGGTTAGAAACTCTTTAACCTACCTTCCGTACTCCGATTCTTCCCCACACTTGGCAGAACAAAGGAAGAGTGTCAAACATTGCTTTTGCCGCCAAAAGTCACAGTCCTCGATTCCCAGGGGTTGCAGGATCGAGCTGATCTCCGGTTGGTGTCTTTTACTGTTGCAAGGACTCTTGTAGAATGCAGAAAAATTCAATGTAGCACCCCTCTAAGGACTGCACTTGGGTCAGGTAAGCTATTTCGGATGGTGGTCACTGCAGTAGGGCGATGCAAAAGGACTCAGCAGCTGCGGTCGGACTTTCCCTCTTATCTCCGGTCCACTTGATGCTAGGATGTCGCCAGTTCACAGGAGGTAGTCTCGTAGGGCCAGCTGAGGATCCCCCAAGTTTCAGGCCGAAACTCTGTATAGTGACACCAGCAACATGGTAGTCCAAAAACAAAGCTGCTCAGCCACAGGACGGTTCCACAGTACTACTGAAAGCTTCCTTTGGCAGGGCACCAAGCAGACATCGCGAATGGGTTGTCCCTCCACTCCAAGGGTCGTAGCTCCTTCGCAGGACTACTAAAGATCACAAGCAAGACAGGGCTGATCCAGGACAGCAGCAGATGAAGTTAGTTGCCAGGCCTCCTTCAGTCAGGTCTCAGGTTTCTTTGCGGGTCTCACATCTGGATAGGATTCTTGGCTCCTTCAGGTTTCTCCAGGATCTCTGAAGAATGGGTCCAGAGGTCCTCTTCTTATCCTAAAAGCCAGGTAAGAGCTGAAACTCCCACTAGCCAATAGCAGGACTAGCCCAAACACACACTCCAGCAGTGGTACAATCAGGACCACTGGCGGGAACATTCATGCATACCACGAGTTTGTGGATTGGGGTCAGACAGACCCAGCCCACATCCTGCCAGCAAACACACATAGCGCTCCAGTAGCCTGCCAAAAGCTCCTGCTTTCCCGGGTACTGGAAGCCCTTATAAGGATTTTCCTGGCCCCTCAGGCCAAGAAAGAGGCTAAAGAACAAGATGGTAAAAGCACAGGCGAAAAATCTCATGGCACAGCCATGTTTGACAAGTAGCCACAGTCAGTAGCCAAGCACAGTAAACGCGGTAAGGCTAACACAAAAATCCCCAAAAAGTGGGGAAAAATCACTGCTGCCACCAGCCTATCCTTTTAGCACACCCAGAGTAACCAAAAATCCTCTGAGTGTTAGTCTATGGCAAAACAAAAATGCACCCCATTGCACTGCAGTGTAAGATGCATTGTTCAATGATAAAAAGTTACCACAAATGATATAAAAGTAACCAAAAGTAGTAACATAGTAACACAACTAAGGAAAACAACGTTTTCCAGTACTGACAGGCTGAAGGACAAATCAGTTTCCCCATAACATATGAGCAAAGGCCGCCAGTGTAGTGAAGTTTAAGGCTTCACTGCACCGTGAAAAGTACAGGTCAGATTAAAAACTAAAAGCAAAAAGTTTGGGGGTTCCATAAAGATGGAATGGAAGGTACAGTAAAGAGAAATCTTTCCTAACAGTCGACCATCCCCAAACCCAGCAGCGCTCCCAGTGAGCCCCGGCATTGTCTCCATCCCTTCCCGCAGGGGAAAGCTGTAATGAAGGCCAGCCAGATCTCTGGGTCAGCCGGGCGTGCTGCCTCTGGGCTTTGGCGCCTGTCTCCCTTGTTGGTCGACCGTCCACAAGTTCAGCGGCAGTCCCAGGGAGCCCCGGCAGGGTCCTCATCCCTCCCCGGAGAGAAAAGCTGTAACACAGCCCAGCCAGAACTCCAGGATCGTCGGGTGTGATGTCCCCGGCCTTTGGCGCCTGTCTCCCATGTTGGGCGACCATGCCCAAGTCCAGCGGCGGTCCCAGTTGTTTGAAAAGATTTCCCTTAGGTGCAATTGTCCCTCCATTTATGGACCCCCAAAACCTTTTGCTTTTGTTTGGCTAACCTAACCTGACTTTTTCCAGTGGAGCACAGCCTTCAGCTGCGCTCCTCTGGGCTTTTGCTCATCTGTTATGGGGAAACTGACACATCCTTCAGAATGTCAGTTCTGGGAAACTATGTTTCCCTTAGTCTTTGACTATGTTGCCATTTCTTGGTAACTTTTTATCTATGTGCTAAGTACCTTACCGCACCGCGCATAGGGGTCCTTTTTGTTTTATGGCCCTAGACACCCTCTAAGGATTTTTTGGTGATTGTACAAGTGTGGCTCGCAGCAGTTTACTTTTATAGTGTTTTTACTTCTTTTTAATGAACCATATCGCGTTTACCTCATTTGGCTGAAGACTGTGGCCAGTGCCGAAAATGGCCGTGCCACAAAGTCTTTTGTTCTGTCCTTTGGCCATTTTGTCCCTTTGCCTTCCCCCAGGTAGAGCCGATCGGGCTATCCTTATTTGGGCATGCAGCCTCCCACGCAAACTGTAGCTTTCGCAGGCTTCTGCATGCCGTGTGTGTTTGTGACCAGGAAGAGGGTTGGGACTGTCTAGTCACAATCCACACTGCTGGTGCCAGGATGTCTGGTGTGCCTGAATGACTGGCATCACCGTGGACCGTGATTGGTCCACGACTGGCGTGCCTGCAAGAGAGCCGATCTTTCATTAGTTATCCCAGATTTTGGCAAGCCAAGTATCCTAAAACGTTAATGCAGACCCATTGAGCTGCTGAAGACGTGCTGGAAGGTTTGGCACCCTGAGCCTACTGTTGTCCCGTATGACCCCTGCTTTTGTATTGATGACAAAAGGCCTGCAAGGGCTCTTTGACCCTTTGAAGTAGTGGGAACAACTACTCTCTGCACCTCCTTATTACCCTCCAAAAGAGCCTCATCGGAAGTGTTCCTGGGCCATCCAGTGAACTGACCAGCTCAAACCCTGGGTATCACATAGGAGCGTTGCCGTCCCAAGCTCACACTGGAGACTTGGCGGAATCGCTAGCTTGTGGTCCTGGGCACTCTCCTTCCAAATATCGTAGCCCTAGCTCCTCTGGGTTGCTATTTAAGAGAGTGTGCCACACCGCAAGCATTTGCGGTCCCTGCGTCGCCCCGCTGGTGGTGAGGGTAATTGTAGGAGGCTTGCCTGCCCCCTGTGGCCTGAGACGTGCTGCACTGGAACTGTCCTCTTTTTCTTAATCGTGAGCTGAGAAAAGGCTACTGTCCTGTCGCAGACGATCGTCCCGTCCCGTAGCTGCTGAGGGCTGGAGCGACATGCAACTGTAGGGGTTATATTTAGAAGCAACCGGGACTACACTGGTAAAGTTTGGTCCAGACTGTGTTGGGGGTCGGTGAGTACTTGCATCACTTACCAGTGGCCCCCTGGCATAGCCATTGTTCTTTAGCACGAGAATCCCTAAAAAGGTACTCACCTTAGTTGGGCTATCCTGCACTCCCTAGCTATTCCGGAAACTCGAACGTCGCTCTGCCTGCAAGGGTAGACCCACCTCGAATAATGGGGCACTGTTCTTCATCACCTCAACCCTTGAAGAGGACCCGCTTTTTCTCACTACACACGATTGAGCGTTTTCAATGCACTACTGTACTTTTAAGCACAAGGATCCCCACTTCGTAGGGCTGGACTGCTTAAGTCCTAGGAAGGTGAAACTTGCTGTGACCTCTGAAAAGGCCTGGCTGAAAAAAAATAAGACCCCTGCGGACCTTGGATGCCTTTCAGTGTTGACGGGTGAAGTGTCAGAAGTAGCTGTCAGGTTTTAGGATTTCACGGTTCACCGACTTTCGGACTTTCGGATTTTTGATGCTGCAGCCACAGCATGGACCTCTGGATGACTTTGGGACCCCTGGGTGACAACTGAGGCTGGAAAATGCTCTCCCTCATCACAGTACCTTTGGTGCCTTGGCAGGAGAAGTGGCAGGGTTTCTTGGCTTCAGTCAACGGGACCCTTGAAGGATGGACTCCCTTTGCAAGAAGGAGTCGCTGTGAAGCTGAGGCCAAGAGAAAAAGAGGAACCAAGTACTTTCGGAAAGGCAGCAATTTCGGTCTTCGAAGTGGTCTCCTTTGGACAGTGATTACTCCGCTTGTGGACGTCGTAGGAAGGTGAAACTTGCTGTGGACTCTGAAAAGGCTTGCTGAAGCAGATAAGACCTCTGGGGACCTTGGATGCCTTTCGTTGACGACGGGTGCAGTTGCAGAAGTAGGTGTCGCGTTTCAAGTTTTCGCTGTTGTAGAGGAGGTCCCAAATAAAGTCTGCACTCCAACCGTCCATTTTGAAGTACCAGGAACGTTCACACCGAAATATGTGATGTATGATGAGCAAATAAACCAGCAGAGAGCCGCACTGGGGCTCTGTCCAGTACCTATCAGAAGAACAGCTCCTATTGAAGTACCAGTACCAAGGAAACCATGGACAGTAAGCTACCCATTGAGAAAGCCGTATTAACAAATGAAACTAAATGAAGATCATCTGAGTACAGGTCCCTGAGGAAACTAAAAAGGTCTTAATGGAAGACGAATGGTGACGTCACGAGAACCCGGACTGACTCCCATATAGAAGAAATGACAGAGAATGACGTAAAGGGACGAAAACTCCATGAACAAGCATATCGTGAAGCTGAAGTGAAAGGACAATGTCAAATACAGAAGCTTAAGCCACGAGCATGATGAAGAGGTCGGCCAGTTTACGCATGTACATTTGCTTGGAACCGCAAGAAAGTTAAGAAAACCGTGCGGCTTGCTATGCTTAGTAGAAGGATAGTGCAGCAAGCGCCACTATACATAATCTACCTCAGAAGAAGCACGTTATATAAGTGTAATTCCACTCTGCAAAAGAATCAGAATCAACCCAGGTTATTAAAGGCCCATGAGAAAAAGCTTCATATTTAGCAAAATCGAGAAGAGACGGCTGAAACGAAACTCAGCAGAGGCAACTCATGCCAGGAAAGCCAAGGTCGTATCAGTGGAAGAGACAAACAGTAGCTACATTTAATTGAAACTAAGAACAGAATATCCTGCTTCTGAAACGTTAAGATAAGAAGACGAAGGCAGGTGATGGGTGAAATGAAAATCAAATAAACAAATTATGTGGAAAAGAGCAAATTCACAGTGTCTGAATCATGTGAGCAGCCGAGCAAGAAGAAGCGAGAGCCCACGCCTACACATGGCACCTGGCCAGGCAATGATATCAGAACTTTTCCAGACAGAAGATGCAGTCTTGAGGCCAACCACAGTGAAATAATTGACACATGGCTACTAAAGTGATGATTGATTGTAACAATAATTGGAGGAAGGCCCGGTAACTAAGGGGCACCCCGCACATGGCCAACCATTCTGCGTGCTGCTAAGCAAAGTGGAAAAGTATGCTTGGGGTTGGTGCCAACCCAATCACAATGGACCAAATAATCTATGGTCCTATAGTTAGCAGAACCAATGGCACGTCGTACTTTTAGTGACGTCTGCAGTTTACATTTTTGAAGGAATGGCTTAGATGCCCACCTGACAGTGTTTACCCAATCCCCTCACTCCGTTAACATATACAGATATAGTACCTATATTAAAGTTACCTTTCCCGAACCAATAGAATTGCATGTCAACTTTTGAGTGTTACAGGTCAATGATGACAAGTTTTCAGTATAAATGTTATGATTTTTATGAAGTTCATTGGAGTTGTGAAGCGAGAAGGAAGATCCTGCATCCGCCGATACTCATGAGACTCCCTGTTTTTTGTACTTGTCACTAAACTGACTCCCTTTGCCAAACCGTTGTGCTGTCCTTATTGATTGGGGTTGAAGTATATATCTACACCTCCATCTATCTCACGGGTGCTGCTATCTTGTCTTAAAGTGCTTCTGAGCAAACCCCGACACTATGGGCCAGTTGGGGGTCTCGGAGCACACTTGGTAGCAGAGATTGGATGGTTATCAATTATCGATTAGACAAGACACCCATTGACCGTCGACATAAAGTAACTCTAGGTCCTCGGAAATATCACAAGTCCTTTGCCATTCGGCTGAGTAGACCATGAAGCTCCCCGTAGACAGTGGTAGAGTAAAAAAATAAAATCTGCAGAACGAGGTCTGAAGGGACCTGTGCTTCCCCACATAACCCCTTCCCACTCCTACCGGCAGCTGAGCGGGAGAAAAGCCGGAGAAGGCGGTGATGAAGGCGGTGATCCCGAGCATCCAGAGAGGAAACATGCAAACGGTGAGAGAAAAAGACTAATGCTTTGGCAAAAAACATATACCTTAGAACAAGCGAGGGAAAAGGTAACGGAGGGAGGCAGGAAAACAAAATATAGTCAGAAGTAGAGAAGAATGTATATACACATGGGGAAGGAAATAATGACTCAAGAATAATTAAGTAGACAGAGAGAGGATACCGGGGAAGACACCAGAAAAGAATAATTAGGTAGACAGAGAGAGGATACCGGGGAAGACACCCGAGAAGTCAGAGGATTCGCCTAACCAGAGAAGAATAATTAAGTAGACAGAGAGAGGATAGCGGAGAAGACACCCGAGAAGTCAGAGGATTCGCCTAATTCCCACGCTTTTAATATAAGCGGCTAAAGGAAACTTGCATCCAGAGTCCCAAATAAAGGGAACAAACAGGCCACCACGGCGGTTAAAGACGCTTTTTGTGAAAGGGATGGGTTTAAAGTCCATGTCGGGTAAGAATATTAGAGGCAGACGTATATGTGGCCAGGTGGAGTTTGTCTAGTCTGTTAAAGTCTGTCTTATGTGTTGTTTGTTGTGACGTAATGAGTCAAACATTTTCCTTCGAGGAACTGACATAAGATTTATGCGATTAAATAACTGAGATATTGACCCTCATTACGACCCAGGCGCTAATAGCACCATGGTCCATGCCGGTAACTTACCGACTCTGCCATGGCGGAATGGGGAATTACCGCGCCATTCCGAGGTTGGCGGGGCGGTAATTCCCATGCCGCCATGGCCCTTCCCCATTCCCATTTTTGCCCCATAGGGCTCAATGGGACTGGGGAAGGCGCTAATTACAGCACCGTAAATTAGGGTGCCGTAATTAGATCCTAGGTCCCTTTGCGGGTTGGTTTTTTAAAAGTAGGCGTTAAAGTGCCACCCTCAAAAGGAACTTCGTAATCATGCGTTAAGGGTTTAACGGCGCCGCCACCTTTTACGGCGCGGTTAACCCCTTAACGCCTGGGTTGTAATGAGGGCCATTGTGGTATATGAATTGATGTTTATTGAGTAAAAAGAAGATATAACATTTTTGGGAAAAAACGAGATTGGAGCTTGCGGCGATTGGTGCTCGCTCATATTGTTGGAATTGTTTAAATCACGTAAAGGGTTAAGAAGTGTTATATAAAGAGAAAGGGAACAGATTTAAGCATGGAAGACATAACTCCATTAGCACACCTGTGCAAACAGTTGCCGAAACATGCACCTAAGCTGAAAAAGTACAGTGCATAATGGGTTAAAGGAACCACCCACAAAATGTTTATGCCTTGGCCACGGGCGGGTCATTATCTAAAGTTGTTTTGAAACACATGACGACAAACTTGCATGCCACATACACGGGCAAAAATTAGACAAACGCCTAGCTAGTCTAGAGTTGTGGAAAATGTATCAACAAGACAAGGAAGAGGAACCGCCATTAAATTGGATACTTAACGTATGCACAGAGGGGGTGAGACGCCCTCTGTGCCACCCGCCCCATCTGAAATGAAAATTGAAAATTATAAGGAGGAAGGGTTATACCCGTTCAGGGAACTTAAAGCAGCCACCGAGTATAGCAACCCAGCATATGAGTCACCCACACAAAGTAGTGACGAAAATAAAGATAAAGATAGAGATATGCCCTCCAAAGTCCAGAGGGACAAGGAGAGACACAATGACGAGAGAAGAGACCAGACACAGGCAAGTACATCTCTCGAGGCAGAGAGAGAAGGCAAAAGATGGAAAGGAAGCGAGGATAGAACTGATGAGATAGCATTCGCAAAAAGAACGAATGGATTGGAGGGCAGATTTTATTGAAACTCGATGGCAAAGGCATTGATGACGCAAAACAAAAGGAGAAGTTAGACGATGTGCAGAGAAAGGAGAAGGAAAATGAAAAAGGATTGAGAGACGAAAGAATAAAGAAAAAAGATAGGCAGAGATGAGAACAGTTATATCGCGAAGAGCAAGAAAGGCAACATGATCGTAAACAGAGAACAGCCAATGATCAAAACAGGCAAGAGCAGGAAGAATAGAAGAAGAACAAAGAATACGAGAGAAAAGAATAAAGAGATGAAGGGATGAGGAGAGCCGAAGGGCAAATGAACGTAGAGACGCAAGGAAAGAGGAAGAACATAGGGTCAGAGAAGAAGCGAGGAAGCGCAGAGAATTCGATGACGATGTAGCACATAAGGGAAGACAGAGAGCACGTGATCTTGAATATCTGGAAAGAGAGGTCAAAAAACCTGATGAAGTGTTAGACTGACAGAACATAGAAGAATTCTTTCCTGAGTACGATTCAGTACCAGGCACGTCTAGGGCAAATATTGAGGATGACTTCGACACCAGAAGCATCGGAGAAACGATAGATAGGATATATGATGAAATGGGGCTAGAACAAGTACCCCAAGGGGAGGGGGAAGATGAGCGCCTAGAGAGCACTCAGCTTTACGATGTTGAGGACGTTTCCCGAAGTAGTGGAAACAGAGAACTGACCCTAGATAGGTTGGAAATAAGTAGGAATAAAGATGATGCAAGACATTGCGCAAGTTGGGTGCAGAACATGCCCGACACTGAAAGAAAGCGACATGAGGAAAAGGAGGAAGAGAGGAGACGCGAAAAATGATTCGCAGGAGGGAAAGGGATAAGATGGCTAGATTCTAGTGAGTCTGCACCAAGGGCATCAGAGTCAGCCACAAAGTCAGACCGACACAAAGAAGTATCTCACGGTTAGAGGGGGGTGTCTCCAACACCCTATGTGAGCCGGCTAAGGACATTGCCTGGTAGGCGGTGATACGAGAATATTACTCCTGCAATAGACAGAAGAACAATGAGAGAGGAAAGAGAGGACTAAGCATCCCAATTCCCATTGCTCGAGAAAGGTGGAGCGAGACCACAGTATATTCCATGGCCACACATGGACTGAGAAAACCTAAAAAATAAGCTTCCAATGTTGACATCGGGAGCCGTAAAATGGATACACGAGCTAGAAAAAATGACGGGAGGGAACACATTAACTATCGGGGATATCAAAGGTCTCTTAATCGCCATACTTGGTAATAGAGCAGACGATGTGTGGACACGGGCGGGTTACCCTGGTGTGACCACAGTTAATACTGCGCATGACGGAGCTCCATTTAACAATTGCAGAACCGCAGTGTGGAAAGCACTACGAGTGCTATACCCAGATACTTCCGACATGGGAGCTATCATGACTCGGAAAATAAAAGAGTCGGGAAGATCCATTGATGTACATACAGAATTTCCAAGACGCATGGGTACTCGAGACTCGGGAATCTTGGGGGGAGTCTATACCCGTGGTCTACCATATATTGTGCCAAGGGCTGCCAGAGCCGGTACAGAAACAGCTCAAGAAATTGGTAGGAATTGAGGCCAAGCCATGGTCGGAAATACAGCTGAAAAGGAAGCTGCACGAAAGGGTGAAGAGGCAAAATTAGTGCAGAAGAAATTGTCAAAATATGCTCTCAAAGTAGCAATGATGACTAGCACAGCTGAATTGAGCATGCCAAAAGTCAATAATCCACTGCAGAATAATCAGGGCAGTACGGGGTTTTACCCCAGGGGAAGAGGATTTAGAGGAAGAGGATGGCAGAGTAATCAGGAAGGTTTCCAGAATTATCAAGGAGGTTTTCAAAACATGCAAAATGGCAATCAAGATATGTCAAATGGGCAAATGATCAGACCACCGCCAGTATGTTGGTTGTGTGGGATGACAGGGCATCTAGCGCGCACATGCAGAAATCAAGGCATGATGCAGAACGGCCAAGGAATAGGAGCAGGTACGGTGAATCCACCTGCATTTTTACAGCAGGGAGTTGCACAAAATCACACGGTGCAACAACAAATGCCAGGAGCGCAACAAGGCTTGCAACCTCAGAATTCGGTGAGTTTTTCACAAGGACAGTCCCAACGGTCACTGATGCAACTGTCACAGACAGTAAGCACAGGACAGACCGTGAACCCTGGAATGAGGAGTAAGGGCCTCATCATGACTTTGGCGGTAACCCTTAAGTCCGGCAGTCGCGCTATTACCGCCGGATTTAAGGGTCCGCCAAATTAGGACTTTGGCGGATTTTGTCCCAGCTCTGAGCTGGCGGGAAATCCGCCGAAAATGTCCACCGGCGGTAAGAGCGCGAAAATTCCCCATTGAGCCCAATGGCGAATGGGGCATTCCCAATTGGGCTCAATGGGGAATGAGTATTAACATTACCGCCAAACTCGTGATCCGGCGCTATTAGCGCCGGGGAGTTCGGCGGTAGGGCTTATACCGCCGGCGGTAATACCGCCAGCGTTACCGCCAAAGTCGTGATGAGGCCCTAAGGGCCTCATCACGACTTTGGCGGTAACATTTAAATCCGGCTGTCGTGCTATTACCGCCGGATTTAAGGGTCCGCCAAATCAGGACTTTGGCGGATTTTGTCCCAGCTCTGAGCTGGGGGGAAATCCGCCGAAAATTTGCGCTATTACCGCCGGCGGGAAATCCGCCGGCGGTAAAAGCGTGAAAATTCCCCATTGAGCCCAATGGGGAATGAGGCATTCCCGAATGGGCTCAATGGGGAATGAGGATTAACATTACTGCTGAACTTGTGATCCAGCACTACTAGCGCTGGGGAGTTCAGCGGTAGGGCTAATGCCGCCAGCGGTAATACCGCCAGCGTTACCGCCAAAGTCGTGATCAGGCCCTAACACTGGTGATGGAGGAAGTCCATTCGCATAAGGTGGGACAAAATTATATATGGACTAGGACAGCTCACTGGGAACCCTGATGTGTTCTATCCTATCAGTGACACCAGACCCTCACCGGGAACCAAGGGTGGATGTCGTTATAGAGGGGATAAAGAATATTCCTTCCTCGTTGATACGGGTGCAACATGTTCTTGTATACGTGAAGGCAAGTTTTCCTTGTCCGGCGATGCTATAAATACTCAGAGTTTCACAGGAGCTACAAGTCGTGTTCCCTTTACAAATGCACTTCCAGTCTCCATAGGAGAATGTAAAATGAATGGGCCTCTATTATATTCACGACAAACCCCAGTAAACATTTTGGGACGAGATCTAATGACGAAGTTAAATATGACAATTTCGTTCACAGAGGAGGGCATAGTATGTTCAACTCCAAGAATGCACTATTCAAATGTATGCAAAATGATTAGAGCATACGCAGGACACACAGCTATGAGGGCTACACCAGTAGAACCAGAAATATTCGCATATGGAATACGCGTGTTAATGGCAGGGCTGCCAGGCCTTGCTGAAAAAACTATGACAGACAAATTTTTGTTCAGGCCAAGAATACCTATGCACGAGGAAAGGGGACAAGTATTTCCCTTAATAATACACACAGCCGCGATGCAAGGAAAAGTGGTTTTGATCGATGGCTGTGATGATGAAGGCCGACAATGGAGCACAGTAATCGCCATTGAAGAGGGGTACAGATTGACTGACGTCACTGATGATGATCTGTTTGATGGACAAGCAGACGGAAGAGAAACAACAGTGGAGGTCAACCTCACCTTTTGGGTGAAAATGATCAAAAGAGAAGTGCCTCAGAGAATGATGTTAGCACAGAACTGTCCTGAATATTTCGAGGACGACATGGCCCTGGTGCCTGTCTCAGTGTGGACCACAGGACCCTATGACGTAGGCTTATTGAAAAGAGTCGGAGAAGTGAAGACTAAACTGAAGCCAGGAGCAATTCTTCCGAAAGCACAGCAATACCCAATGTCCAGGGAGGCCGATGAAGGAATTTTTAAGACTTTCTCGGCTATGATGGAGCAAGGTATTTTAGTGACATCAGAGTCGCCATGTAATACGTCAGTGTACCCTGTGAAAAAAAGGTAAAGCAGGGTCTTGGAGGCTATTTCAAGATCTAAGGCCGATAAACAAAATTGTTGAGGCCGAGTTCTCTTTAGTCCCGAACCCGGCTATTGAAAAATGCATTTTTCTCAATCCCGTTGCACCGTGACTCACAAGATCTGACATCATTCACGTTCAGACAGATGCATCTGAAAAGCATGAGGCTACCCCAGGGGTACTCTGAGTCTCCTTCTATCTTTAACAGAGTCCTGCAGATGGACCTAAGCAATATTGCATTAGAAAGTGTTGTCTTGCAAAATGTGGATGACATATTAATTTGCAGCACGACAGAGGAGAAATGCAGACACGATTCTGTTCAGCTATTGACTATATTGGTTGAAAAAGGATACAAGGTTGACAAAGAGAAGTTACAATATTGTCAATGAGAAGTACTTTACATAGGTCAGCTGATCTCCCATGAAGGAAAAAGAGTTACCCCAGAAAGAGCTGAAGCCATACTAAACACAGCCAAGCCACACATGGTAAAGCAGATGCAGAGTTTCTTAGGCCTATGCAATTATGTCATAGCATGTGTCTTCGACTACAGCTCTTACACCAAGCCTTTGCCTCAGGCCCTAAAGAAGGCATAAGTGACGAAAGAAAAGATTGAATGGTCTGAGACCACGGAGGAAGGATTTGCTGAACTCAAAAGAGCAATTGTCACAGCACCAGTTTTAGGAATCCCCAATTATGCAGAGGAATTTTACTTGTTCTCACTCACGAATGGCAGCGTTATGACGGCAGTGCTCACACAGAGAACCACATTGGGGTACAAGCCCCTGGCATATTATAGTGGAAATTTTGACCCAGTGATGAGAGGCCATTTCCCTTGCGAACAAAGTTTAGCTGCCACAGCGTTCGCCTTAGAGAAAGCTACTACCATTGTGATGGGATGCTCGATGACATTGTACGTTGAGCACTCGCTATTTGCTATTCTAGAGAAACCAAAGGGCACACTGACATCTCAGAGAGCTTCTGATCATATTGAATCCTTCGATTAAAATAGTCTGATGCAAAATGGTGAACCCAGCTATGTTCATAGCAGAACCAGTCACTGAAGGAGAGCCAATACATGAAGAATTCTATGATGAAATCCTCAGAGTGAAAGAAAATGCAATCGCAGAAGGAGAAATTGTCTTCATTGACGATTCTTCGAGAATCGATCAAAACGATGGACAAAGATATACAGGCGTTGCTGTGATGAAGCACACAGCAAAGGGAGAATTTCGAGTGCTTCTTAGTGCACGAATACCATCTCATTATTCAGCAAAAGGCTGCAGAATTATTGGTGTTGATACTCACGATTGAGAATCACGCAGACCAGGAATTAACGGTGTACAGAGACTCCGCCTATGTGACGTCAACAGTGCACGCAAGCTTAGCGCGTTGGAAAAGGAGGGGCTACCTCCGAGCGGACAGTATGCCAGTACAGCATGCAGCATTATTGGACAGGCTGATTAAGGCACTACAGCTCCCAGTGGGCATAGCGGTCGTGAAATGCACCGCCCACACGAAGGGGACAGATTTTATCTCACAAGGAAATCAAGCAGCAGACACGGAAGCCAAGTGTATGGCATCCAAGAGTGAGACAATCTTGGAGGTGGAAGTCGCTCACACAAATGAGAAAATGATCGTTGCACAGAGTGCATCTGAAAGCTACAATAATCTGGGACAAACATAGTTGATGGAATTCCAAGGGGAGGCGCCACAGGAGGAGAAAAACTTATGGAAACGGCAACCCCTCCGAAAGCTTGTGGTGACAAGACAGTACTGGTAAACCAGTAATGCCTATAGCCCTGTTAAAATAGCACTGGAGCAGTTACACTATCCACCACACATGACAAAAGAGAATCTAGCAGCAACACCCACGGAAGACTGCTTTATACCGAACTTAACCGAGCATGTTGCATTTTTTTTATAGTGAACTTTACAATCTGCCAACAGTTCACAGCTGGGCACACATTAAAAGCAATGAGAGGAGTCATCCCAAGGCCCAATTGACCTTTTCAGCACTTGCATGTCGATTACGTCGACATGATCCAAGTATGTAACGGGTACAGATACCTAATTGTTGTGGTGTGTCCATTCTCTAGATGGATAGAGGCAGATCCATGTACACACCCAGACTCTACCTGTGCGGGCAAATGTTTTGTGAGAGAGGTATTTCCCAGGTGGGGGTATGTGAAGTCATGAGATCAGATAACGGGACCCATTTTGTAAATGAAGATTTTGAACAGATCAGCTTGTTGCTGGTATAAAGCACAAGTTCTCATTGGCGTATTACCCACAAGGTAATGGGATATGTGAGAAGCTCAGTGGTTTATTAAAGAAGAGGATAGCCAAGTTGAAGCTTACTCTAAGAAAGGGGTGGTTACATTGCCTTCCTTTGGTAGTGTATGCACTCAGAAACCAACCTGGTTCTGACCACCATCTTACGCCGCATGAAATAGCCACAGGAAGAAGAATGCGCACTCCCCTGACACCCTGAGACAGAGCTAGATGTGATGCCCAGTCAACAGGAGAAATCTTAGGGTTTGAAAGGTAAAATTACTTGAATTGCATGACATCTTCCCTTACTATAATTTCAGGCCAGCTGCAGCGACGACGAAAAGGGAGCAGGGCAGCACGGAACACAGAAGGAGATACTACTACAGGCACAGCTCAAGGACTTTGTGTTCCATCTGTTTTCCCTGGAGACACCGTCCTGGTAAAGAACCATAAGAGGAAAAAGTGGGACGAGCCAAGGTTTAACGTCCCTTTACAGTGGAAGACTGCACTCCTTCTGCAGTAAAGCTACAAGGAAGGAGAGCTTGGATCTTTTTGGGTGACATCAAACCATACATCGGAAAAGGCCCGCTGCCTGCACCCCAGCGCAAGGAGACTATAGACGATGGGGAAGAACCACAGCACGTGTAGACGAGATCCATGACAAGGAAGAAGGACGCATGATCGGCAGAAAAGTAAAGACTAAAAGTTTTTTGCAATAGTTGTGGTTTCACTTTGGACATTCCTCTGAGCAAAAAAGAGGATAAGGACATAAAAACGATACTCTGTGCATCCTAGTTGCAGGGTGAAGAAGAAAATTGCATTTATAAACCACAACATAGTCTGTCGACTTTGAACTTTGGACTGAGGCACACTGAAGCCTTGATTGTAAAAGAATATGCCAAATTTTGAGCGAAGACACATAAATTGGAAGAAAATACAGTATCCAGATTCCTTCCACACAGAGACCTTGTTCGGAATCCCTTATGGCGTCCCACAGTAGCAACATCAACAAAGATGTGGTGACATACTTCGATCTAGTGCTAATATCGTACCCGTCATTGTTGGGGAGGCTCACCAGTTTCACTGACTTTCTTCAAGATCCTGAAAACGAAAAGACTATAAGGAGGCTGCTCACTGTAATTGCCGAACAGTTCCTTCTACTTCCTGAGTACAGCGAGGGAAAACCAAATGTCCCAAGCGGAGAAGGAAGCGAATGAGCTTATCAACGTACTGTTCTTTCGCCTAATTGAAGACTGTCCAGGAAGAACGACAGATGTATTAACTTTTCTTCGAGATCCAGCAAATACAGAACGTCTGAGCATAGTCCTAAACAGTATTGTTATGCAAGTAGCTCTCCAAGCACACAGAAAGTGCAGACACTGTTCACAGTGAAGTAAAAGCCTACAGTCCTGAACCTCAGCAAGACAGGACAAATGTCCCTGTCACCAGAAGACAGCAGGTTGGCAAGTAACGTTTTCTTTCGCCTAATCACGGATTTCCCAGAATTTGTGGGGAGACCTGTAGATGTTGACGTCCTCACATTCATCAGGGACCCAGCTAATTCTACACAGATGGGTATGCTCCTGCATGGTATTGTGATGCAAGTGGAACTTTCTAACCATCAACAGAACTATTTGAGAAGATTTTAAACTTTCCGCCGAGGGACAGATCGAGAGAGCAGTGCCAGAGATCTCATTTCTTATTTTTCATATGGACAAGGACACAACATGTCTTCGGAATGAAGTAGATCAGGGGCACAGAATGGGAGTTAGTATATTTTGAACATGCACAGTAAAGCGACCTGCTGAATTATTGCCTGATTTGGACACTCCCCATAGCCTAACAAAAGAACTGTATCCAGAAATAATAGACAATATAGTGTTCAGACAAAGGGGGACAATTGTTTAAGTACCTGTAGCTCGCTAACAGAACAAACAGAATCCAGAGATAATATTGTTTAGAACTGTATTAAAAGTTAGCATATTTTAATGGATGATCGAGATGGGGATCCAGAGCAGCAATCTCGTCCTCCCGCAGGAGGAAAGACGTCCACACTTTTCTGGGAGTAAATGCTGCCGATTAACCTACAGAGGCATAATGTATTTGTGTATTATATTTATCATTGTTTTACTGACCGCATTCTTTATTGGTGCACAAAGCATTCCAATTTCAGTGCACCCCCCTAATGATGCACGCATGAAGCCTGCGGAGGCACCCAGACCTTACATAGTCATTCTAGTCCCTAGAAGATCTGATGGTGGAATGAATGAACTTGAGATGGATGTGATTAGCAATGACACACACACACTTGTGGTAACAAGCTAATCGAAAAGCCGGAGACAGGGTCGGCAGAGTATGAATGTAAAAAGGTTACTGACAACCACACGCATGCAAACATTGAATGCACACACACCAGGCCTAGTGTCAATGACTGCAGAACCACAATATGAAGTTTGGAGGAAAAAGAGACTGCCAACTGTGAGAGGTCCCATTATAAGTAAAGTAAAGAGCCAAATGAAGAAATCGAACGTCATGAAGAGGCAAGAGGAATTGGAGAATAAAACCACAGAGACAACATTGCCGAACACATATGTTCCAGTGGAGAGGACAAGTGCAAGATCTACAGTACAGCCATATGCTGGACCAATGCCAGAGTGGATACAGACATTTCTAACCAGAAAGAAAAAGATACATGAGGACAAGGAAAGAACTGCCAGTCTTTTGTCTACTCAAATGGCACAGATGAGGAGGCCAGCACCATGGACCGGGCTACCTGAGAGTCCTCCATCAAGAAAGAGCCATACAGATGCATTCAGGGATGTAGTCATAGCAAACTATTTGAAAACCTTGAGAATCACGAGAAGCATACATGGAGACGACAGTGAATTGAACGATTACTTGGACAGCACAGCACATTTGGGACACAACATCTGGTACCAGCATATGAAAGAAGTTGGAAGACAGCGTTCAGAAGGGGAATGCTTTGTTTGTGCAGTCCAAGATCTTCGTAGCTGTAGAAATGGATGTCGAGACAGCACACTGTCTTTCGCATGTAGCAATGTGCAAGACCAGAGGCCAGTTCATGGGAAGTGATGCCTCACTAAAGTGGGCAACTGAAGCAACCGATCCAAATGAAGACGATTATGTCCAGAACATAAAGACAAGAAACAATGGAAAAACAGAACACCTTGTGATCAGATATGAGAAGCCTGGAGTTAAAGGAGCAGAAATCAGAAGAGAAGCGAATCAGAAACTAAATGTCCAAGGAAAAACTCCGGAAGAGGTTTGAAGTTGGAAGAACAGAGGCCAAATGCAGATTTGGGGAACAGTGCTTTCACCAGACGGATGGGAGAAGGGAGTAGTGATATGCAGAGCATGGATCGTCATAGGTCAATACGAGCCTACCATCAACTTAGTGCAAAATGGATGCAAGCCATTGTGGCCAAAGCTTGCAAAACTGCTAACATGGGTCGAAGACAGAGGAGGACCCTTGCAGATAGTACCAGTAGAAAGCCCAAAATTCTGCTTCAGGAATAATGGCACAAGAAAAATGGGAGAGAATCAGAACAAGTTTTTGATGCTCCAGGAATGGTGCATGGAACTGAAGTAATTAGGGATCATTATTGGCCACGTGGATCCAAAGCATACATCAGACTGCCGAGAAACTGGGGAGGTATATGCACAATAGTGAACGTGCACATTCCAGCACTGGTGATCCCGAAAAGTGACTTGAATATTGACAGTTTCCCGAAAGCAGATGCGCACCTGAGAAAGAGGAGATCTGTGGAGCTACTGAATCGAATGAAGAGAGAGAATGACTTTTCTGCCAAATCAGAAGAAGCTTTTCATGCAATCCCATATGAACCTAGGCTGTTTAGCCTCACCTCCTCAGTGTTCGCAAACAATCTTCATGCCAAGATTCCAAGTTGGAGAAAATACTAAATGGTTGCAGATAACCAGATTGGAGTTACTGCAGACCATCAATACAACCATAAAGGGATTCAACACAATCAAGGAGGAGTTAAAGGCAATCCGATTGATGACTCTCCAGAACAGATATGTACTTGACATGATCACAGCTATGGATGGAGGAGTTTGTGCAAAAATTGGAGAATCATGTTGCACATTCATACCATCACACAATGAAGAAAATGGAACTCTAACGGAGGCCATAGGTATGCTGACAAAACTACAGAATCAGATAATTGATGAAACTGACGAAGTTGATGATGACAGTTGGTTTGGATCACTATTCTCATGGGTTCCACAATGGATGGCGGATGCATTCAAGTTCCTGGGAGCCCTGTTTGTGATGATATTACTAGGATTCTGTGTTATCAAGATAATAATCTCTCAGTGCCAGAAAACTGTGAAGAAAGCCATAGGGATGAAGATCATGATTGATGTCAAGCCAGAAGGGAAACCCAAAGACCATGTTTGACGAAGAAATAAGAGACTTTGTGAAGGCCAGAATTCACGCACCAGAAGGAACAAGGTTTCGAGTGGATTGTGTCCTCCAACATATTCCTCATCTTAGATGTATTCCATCCAGCTTTGCTGCTCTTCAGAAATTGGAAATTTTTTCGGCAGAGGGCGCCGTGCGTCGATGTCGTCGAGTCGATGGTCCCTCGAAGGCCTCCGTCGAGGGTGACGTCATCGGGTGCATAAGTAGCACGCGCGGCACCCGTTGGCCTCAGTTCCGTTTTTCCGCAGTTACGTTGCTTCGGACATTCGGCACGCCTTGAGTTCTGTCAAGAAATATAATATAACGAGAAGTAATTATGTCCTCATCATCGACGCTGACCACAACCCCGAGGTCGGGTTTTAAGAAATGCAAATCGTGCGGCTCAAAAATGTCAATCACGGACCCGCACCGCGAGTGTTTGTGGTGTCTCGGGGAAGGCCATGACATGGAGGCCTGTTCGAAGTGTCAGGTGATGACGGGGAAGGCCTTGCGAGAAAGGAGAGGAAAGCTACTGGTAGGTTGGAAGGATCGAAAAGCTTCTAGCGTCGAGTCGAGACCCCATGGGGAAAAATCTTCTCGACGCGAAAGGCATCGATCTAGATCCCGAAGCGATTCTCATCGCTCGTCGTCTTCGTCGAAAAAGTCATAGAAACGACACCATAGGTCTGCCTCCTCCTCGTCGTCATATGAGTATCCGAAAATGAAATGCCCCACAAAACATTCATCTACCGAAGAGTGGGAAGCATTCAGGGTCAAAATGATGGAGGTGTTTGAGAAGGCGAAGCCTCGGTCTGCGCCTTCTTCGGAAGTCGGCCGGGAGCGTCATCGCTTCGACACTCGCACGCCCTCGAGCCCGTGTGATCGTAAAAGGAAGGATAGGGAACCTTCCAGGACACCGAGCGATAAACGCTCGAGTCGAGTCGACCGCTCAAGGTCACTGACGCCGTCTGAGACCTATCACACCTCAAAGGGGAAACCGTCGAAGGCCGCCTCCACGCCCTCGAAGCAGACCCTGTTGACGACCACTATGTCATCGACGCCGTCAATGCCTTTATCGACGTCGACGCCAAAACCCTCTGCGCCAAAGGCTCCAACCAAGCCAGGGCAGCCAGAAAAAGAGAAGGATAAGGTTACAAAACCTGTATTGTCCTCAGAGCCAGGTACTAGACCTCTTCCTCCTCCTCTCCCAGAGAAGGTTTTTGAGCCTCTCCCCAGAAAAGAGTTTTTCAATACCCTGACCTCAATTTTTGAGGAACAGGAGAGATCTGATGAGGAGAATGTACCTTTTGGGCTGGAATATGGCACCCCAAATGTCCCAGAATGCTTGATTTCAGAAGAAAGCAGGTGGAATCATTACACAATGCAAGTGGCATTGACACATCTCCTGAAAACGACTTTGGCAGACCAGAACTAGGAGAGCATGCCAGTCCATCATACCGTCAATTAATGACAAAGGCAGTAGATTACTTAGGATGGACTAAACCATCAGCCCAATTCATCCAGGGTGATTTAACAGACATATTGGACCATGGTCCCACCGAAGACCCAGTACTACCCTTTCATGTAGCCCTGCAATATAGGGTGGCCAAGAATTGGGAAACTCCGGATTCTATTCCTCCGGTAAATAAATCCCTCCCCTCAAAATACCGCCCGGCCAGTAGCGACCCCGGCTATCTGTCCAAACACCCAACTCCCGAGAGTCTGGTCATACAGGCAGCCACACCTTCTAACAAACTTGCATACCCGTCTATCCCTCCAGACAGGGACGATAAGCGTGTGGATGGTTGGGCACGGAAGTTATTTTCAGCCGGGAGCATGGCATTAAAATCTGCCAACTCCACATGTGCCTTGGTAAAATTTTCGTACACTCTTTGGGAGTGCATTGCAATGGCGGCAGATCACATACCAGAAGGGGAAGAAAGGGAAAGTTTCCGAGCCATCGTTAGAGATGGAAAGGAAGCCATGCAGGAATCCCTTCAATCTGGATTGGACGCTGCAGATAGTGTAAGCAGGTCCATGGGCACGAACATCGTAATGCACAGATTTGCGTGGTTACGGAAGTTGGATTTCGCACCGGACGTACAGAACCGCCTTCTGAACATGCCTTTTGACGGGTCTCACCTTTTTGGCAACAAGGCTGACGAGAGCCTTGAGAGGTTGCAGACCTCAAAAGCAGCTGCCAAATCTTTAGGAGCTGCTATTAGGCAACCTCAGCCTTTTCGTGCGCAAGGACAGTCATGGAGGGGATGATCCTATCGTTACTACACCTCATATGGAAAGGCGAGAGGAATGGCCAGTCAAAGGGGCCATTAAAAGGCCACTCGTGGTGGACGAGGAAAACATGCTAAACCAGCTCCAGCTGCAGCCTCTCTGCCATCAACGGCTGCAACATCCGCCACAAAACCGCTTTGAGGACTTGCATCACAAAACACCTGTAGGGGGCAGGCTGTCACAGCATCTACAAGAATGGCGAGCATTTACTTCAGATGTTAGGGCTCTAGAAAGAATAGCCCAAGGTTACTGCCTTTCTTTTCTAACGCAACCTCAAAGCAATCCACCAGGGAGACACCCGTTGAAGTCTTCAAACCCGCTCCTTCAGCAGGAAGTTTTAACCCTGCCTGAGAAAGGTGCTATAGAACCAGTACCTTCAGCAGAGAGGAACAAGGGATGGTACTCCCCGTATTTTTTGATCCCCAAAAAAGACAGAGGACTGGACCCATCTTGGATTTAAGAAACTTGAACAAGTTCCTCAGAAAGGACAAGTTCAAGATGGTTACCCTTTCTCAGATCCTTCAGGCCCTTCATCTTCAGGACTGGTTGCTGTCATTGGACCTCCAGGATGCTTATTTTCATGTGCCGATTCATCTCAAACACAGAAAATACCTGAGGTTCGTAGTTGGCAACTCACTTTATCAGTTTCGAGTCCTGCCTTTCGGGTTGACCTCCGCCCCGAGGGTCTTCACCAAGTTAATGGTAGTGGTGGCAGCGCACCTCAGGAGAGGAGGGATTCATGTCTATCCCTACCTGGACGATTGGTTGATCAGAGCGCATTCTGCCGAGCAAGCACTGGATCATCTGAAAGTCACCTGCCACTTCCTCCACAAACTGGGCTTCTCCCTCAATTTCAAGAAGTCACAGATGACACCTTCCCAACAGCTTCAGTACATAGGAGCTGTATTAGACATATCGTTGGGAAAGAGCTCGCCTCCCAAGACGAGGGCTCAAGCTATTCTTCAGATGGTTTCCAAATTCCAAAATGCCCAAAATCTCCAGGTTTACGACTTTTTAAGGTTGCTCGGCCTCATGGCATCCTGCATCTTTCTGGTGCCAGAGGCACGCTTGATGATGAGATCCCTTCTATGAGCCATAAAGACTCAGTGGTCCCAGTTCTCGGGTCAAATGACGGATCTTCTTCAGATTCCGGACAAGGTCAGACAAGACCTTCTATGGTGGACCTGTGCAGAGAACATCCTAAAGGGAGAACCTTTTTGGCAACCATGGCCGGAGATCACATTAATGACGGACGCCTCACTCCAGGGGTGGGGAGCACATGCCAACGATTTGACAAAAACAGTCGTTGGCCTCCATCAGAGTCCAAACTACATATCAACCTTTTGGAGCTGAAGGCAATCAGACTAGCGCTGAAGGCCTTCCTGCCATCTCTCAGGGGAAAGAATGTCCTGATAATGACGGACAACACAGTGGCCATGCACTACCTAAACAAAAGAGGAGGTGTGGGGTCACAACCCCTGTGCAGAAAGGCAATGCAGCTCTTTACCGACAATTCATCTAGCCGGGGAAGAGAATATGACGGCAGATGCTCTGAGAAGGCAGAGCACGGTGTCCCACGAATGGGAATTGGCTCAGGAAGTCATTCAAGAGATCTTCGCACTTTGGGGAATCCCTCAGGTAGACCTATTCGCAACCAGTACCAACCGAAAATGCGAAAGGTATTCCTCAAGGGAAATTCCCCCGAGAGGAGCCCTGGGGGACGCGTTCGTAGTGGATTGGAATTTCCCACTATTGTACGTGTTCCCTCCGATTCACGTCATTCCTCAGGTCATCAGGAGGCTGAGACTATTCGGGAACCTCATGATCCTAATTGCTCCGGATTGGGCCAAGAGAACGTGGTATCCGGACCTTCTAGATATGTCCATCTGTCCTCCAGTACGTCTTCCTCAGAGAGAGAACCTTCTCTCTCAAATGGAGAGTCAGGTTCTCCATCCAGAGGTCAAAACGCTCAACCTTCATGCTTGGTAGCTGAAAGGCTGAGATACAGGGATTGGAACCTTCCAGGTGACGTTATGGAGGTGTTGCTTTCGGTAGGAAGGCCAGCAACAAAGTCTCTATACCGTTGCCGTTGGAAAAAGTTTTGCAACTGGTGCAGAGAAAAGAATGTCGATCCTTTTCTATGTTCTATTCCGGAAGTATTATCTTTCCTTCTGACCCTAGCACATAGAGGTCTGAATATCGGAACAATAAAAGGTTACCTTGCAGCGCTTTCCATTTTCAAGCGCTCATCGGAAGAATGCTCCTACTTCAAAATTCCTTTGATAATACAATTCTTAAAAGGACTCACTAATGTGTTTCCTCCTCACCCATTCCAAGTACCGATCTGGGATCTAAATTTAGTCCTAAAATTCTTAATGTGTTCTCCTTTTGAGCCTATGCACACGTGTCCATTAAGATTACTAACGTGGAAAACAGCCTTCTTGGTTGCTCTAACATCAGCAAGAAGAGTGAGCAAATTGAAGGCACTGGCCCTCATTACAAGTGAGGCGGTGGACCATGGTGCTATTAGCACCATGGTCCATGCCGGATTCTGCCATGGTGGATGGCGGAATTACCGCCCCATTCCAAGGTGAGTGGGGCGGTAATTCCCCATTCACCATTTGCCCTTCCCCATTCCCATTTTTGCCCCATAGGGCATAATGGGGATGGGGAAGGCGCTAATTACGGCACCGTAAATTACGGTGCCGTAATTAGCACCAAGGTCGCTTAGGGCCTTGGACTTTAACGCCTGCAAAAAGCAGGCGTTAAAGTGTGAATCAGGCGTTAAGGGTTAACGGCGCCGACTGCGCCGTTAAACCCTTAACGCCTGACTTGTAATGAGGGCCACTGTCTTCTGGGCCACCCTATTCTGTGTTCCATAAGGACAGAGTTGTGTTGAGGGTAAAACCATCATTTCTACTGAAAGTAATATCTGATTTTCATTTAAGTTAGAAAATTGTCTTACCCGCATTCTATCCTCCACCCCATCCTTCGAAGGAGGAGGAAAGATTAGACAGGTTGGATCCGAAAAGAGCTTTAAGCTTTTACATCTCTAGACTTTCCAGACTTAGAGTGGACAACCAGCTGTTTATAGGTTACACAGGAAGGAAACTGGGTCAATCGGTGACAAAACGGACAATTTCATGCTGGATTGTGCTTTGCATTTCAGAATGCTACAGACTAGCTCAAAGAAGACCCTCCGGAAGGGTTAAGGGCTCATTCCACCAGAGGCATCGCCTCCTCCACCGCCCTTCAAAGAGGTGTTCCAACAAGATCCATTTGCGAAGCAGCAACTTGGTCTTCGCTACACACCTTCTCAAAATTCTATAACCTGGATGCTTCCCAGTCTAGGGAGCTAACTTTTGGAAAAGCAGTACTATGCTCAGCCATCTAAGAATATCGAAAAATCTACCCCCTCCTCCAGACCAATTGTCCACACTGCTTTGGGAGTCTATCTAAGATGAGGAATATGTTGGAGGACACAATCCACTCGAAGAACAAGTTACTTGCCAACTGGTAACGTTCTTTCAATTGGATGTTCCTCCAACGTATTCCTCATCGCCCTCGCAGCCTACCCCTCTGTAGATTTTTCCGGGTTATTGCCATCTCAAATCTCGCAAGGCTCATACCTGTCTGCCGGCACAATCTACACAGTACAAGATCAAAGATAAAAAGGAGGAAAACAGAACTGAGGCCAACGGGCGCCGCGCGTGCTGCTTATGCACCCGATGACATCACCCTCGACGGAGGCCTTCGAGGGACCATCGACTCGACGACATCAACGCACAGCGCCCTCTGCCAAAAAAATGTGCGATTTCTGAAGAGCAGCAAATCTGGATGGAATACATCTAAGATGAGGAATAAATTGTAGGAACATCCAATTGAAAGAACGTTACCAGTTAGTCAGTAACTTGTTCTTCTCTATGACAGGAAGCACAGAAATTATGTGGGAAGATGGGTTTACTGCAGCCCAAATTGACAGTGCCAACTGATGATGTGGAACAAAGACGAACACGTAAGAACAGCAGGAAGTTTAAAAGGAGTAATAAAGATATGGACCTCAAAGAGACATTTCTTCCGACCATCATGTATAGACCCAGAAGATGAAGAAAGAATGGAACCAGGCGATGAAGTGAAGGTGAATACAGAGAAACCAAAGAAGATGAATCCAAAGAAGGAAGTGAAAGTGGTCGATGAATCGCCCAGAGGGGGGAGAGTAGAGGAGGTCCCAAATAAAGCCTGCACTCCAACCGTCCATTTTGAAGTACCAGGAACTTTCACACCGAAATATGTGATGTATGATGAGCAAATAAACCAGCAGAGAGCCGCAGTGGGGCTCTGTCCAGTACCTATCAGAAGAACAGCTCCTATTGAAGTACCAGTACCAGGAAACCATGGACAGTAAGGTACCCATTGAGAAAGCTGTATCAACAAATGAAACGAAATGAAGATCGTCTGAGTACAGTCCCTGAGAAAACTAAAAAGGTCTTAATGGAAGACGAATGGTGACGTCACAAGAACCCGGACTGACTCCCATATAGAAGAAATGACGACCAGCGAATCACGTAATGAGACGAAAACGCCATGAACAAGGATATCGTGAACCTGAAGTGAAAGGACGATGTCAAATACAGAAGCTTAAGCCACGGGCTTGATGAAGATGTGTCATGGCCACTGGTCATTGGCCACTCTCTTCACAACTTGCAGGGTCCCAATGGACCCAGTCTTGGCGCCTTTGGCACCAAGCTCATTATAAAGTGTGCTTGGCACACAATCTGTTGAAGGCACATGCATCTGGGCAGGGCGGGGCCCTAGCAATGCATCGAAGGGACGTACAGAAGGCAGGAGGAGTTGCAAGGTGGGGCCTCAGGGTGGGGCCTAAAGGGTGTGGCTGGGGCCAGGCTATATAAACCGGTCCCACCCGCATGCTGGCGCGTCGCGTTAGTCTGCTAGTGCAGCATAACGCTTACCGCCGTTCAGAAGACCTTACCTGTTTCAGCACGTGTATCCTCAGTCTCCGGAACACTCCAGCATCTTACCTTGAAGTCAGCCACACCACCGCTTCACTTCTGCCGCTACGCGTGCATCTTACCTTGAGGTCAGCCACACCACCGCTTCACTTCTGCAGCTACGCGCGCATCTTACCTGAGTCAGCCGGACCATCTCTGGAAGCATTGACACCCCTTCGCTTCTGCAACTACGTGCGCATTTTACCTGGGTCAGCCGCACCATCGCTGGAAGCGCTGCTAACGCTTCCCCTTCTGCAGCGACACGCATATCTTTCCTGGATCTGCAGTCCCATTGCGGGTGCCGCCCGGCATCTTTACCAGTCCCGAACTTCCATCAACAAAGGATCTTCTTCTGACGCATCATCCTCGAGGATCTGCATCTCTGGCCGCCTGTAGGAGTTGGAAACCGCCCATCAAGCACCGATCAGCTGCACCTGCAAAGGGAAAGGAAACACAAGGTTTGCACTTGCATAGACTTTCATACTCTAAGCAGCAAGCTCAGGTAGAGGCCACTTAACTCTGGTAGCTCCTCCGGAGTAGACTTGGTCGTCACAGGTTCCTGGGTCATCTTCATACCTAAGGAAGTGAGCAAGACCATATAGAGGTACGGACAATAATCATGGAGGAAGATTAACACAATCAATACGAACAATAATCATAGTCACCAAAAACTTACCTTCAAAACAGAATGGTCGCAGCCGGTCTGGACGTTCAAGCCAAGGACCAGTGATGCAACTAGGTCCATCTGCAGCGCCCCTGCTGGAGGAAAGCAGGATGGAGAGCTCATCTTTCAATCATAACAGGTGAGCCTGCATGGGCAAACTCTTGCTCACAACCTTCTGGCACGAAAGTTTTGAGGGGAATCCCGAAGTCACCACGCCATTTTTATCATCTCCCATCTTCTCTCAGGAGCAGACCCAGTATCCTGGATTCTTGATAATGCAGTGGCTGGGGGAGAGAGCTGATCCACAGGAGCCAGGTCCAGGGAGGGCTCCAACTGTGCCCCAACGCCACCGCGGAGACCAGGTGAGCGTAACAGAACGCGAAGCCTCTCTGAATCTCTGCCTGGGCATTATGTATGCTTCAGAGACTGACCAATTGGCTCAATTGTTGGGGGAACTACGAGCTGAAGTACATGCCTCCAGACAAGAGACTAATTTGTTAAGACAGGATCGTATTGTTGCGCGAGAAAGAACCGAAGAACTGGCAAGGCAGGTACTTCAAACAAATGCGGGGCAAGTACCGTTACCTGGGATCGCCCCAACTCCTTTGCCACCATCACCACCAGTGCAAGTGGTGCTCCCAGGGGCTGTACCGTTGGCTCCACCCGAACGGTTTACCGGTGACCCCAACAAATATGCGATATTTATGGATCAGTGTCGTTTGTATTTTATGTGTCGTCCAGGGGCTTTTCCGAATGACAGTTCCAGAGTGGCCTTCATACTTTCGTATTTAGGAGGCAGTGCTGCAGACTGGTCAATACCATTGCTCAATCAGGATGATCCAATACTCCACAACTTTGGGGGGTTCCAACAAGAAATGGAAAAGTTGTTTGCGAGACACTCCCAAGGACAAGCTCTGGATAACAAACTATTGTCTCTAAGACAAGGAAATCAGGAACTATTGACATATATAGCCACCTTTAATCGCCTCATTGCACAAACCAACTGGTCCGAAGAAAAAAGGACCACGTTATTCTATCAAGGGTTACGTGGGGAATTAAAGGATGTGCTAGCCCAAGTGGTCAATCCTCCTGAAGGTTGTACAGAGTACATTAATCTGACGCTGCAACTGGATCGTAGATTGCAAGACCGGAAATTAGATTGCACGAGATCTGAAGGGAGAACAGTCTACATGCGAACCAGGGATAACCACGTCAAGGCCCATGAAGCAGCTGAACCCATGCAAATCAGGGGATTACGGGCCCCCCTATCTAAGACTGAGAGGGAAAAAAGGAGGCAACAACAGCTTTGTTTATATTGTGGCAAGGCTGGACACTTTCTGCGAGATTGCCCAATGAAACCCCCCAGGAAAACTGTAGGTGCAACGGATAATAATGATAATGAGCAAGACCAGGCCTCGGCTCCGGGAAACTCCAAAGCCCGACAAGGGTAGGGGTCCCCTTGTCGAGCAAAAGAAAGAAAGCAGTTCAGACCTCACACCTAGTCATTCCGGTACTTATAGTCCACCCTCAGCAACCATCAAGAGTACACACCTTGGAGGCGTACATCGACAGTGGAGCAGTTGGTAACTATATTGATCAGGATCTAGCCGCACGAATAGGCCTTCCTCTTCAGCATAAATCGCAGGTGGAAAACGTAACTGCAGTGGATGGCTCTCAACTATTCTCAGGACCAGTAACGCAACACACCGAAAAAGTTATGCTGATATGTCAGGACGGTCATCGAGAAAACATCTCTTTTGATCTTATTGGAGCACCACAGTTCCAGATGATCCTCGGAATGCCGTGGCTGGAGAACTATAATCCCAGAATAGACTGGAAAACACGAGTGCTGACCTTTCCGCAAGGATGCGCCAAAACCTGTTATCCTAAGAACTTGCAGAAATCCAAATGCAAAGCAAAGGCATTTCTGGCTCTTTCGAGCACCTTACCCCTGGAATATCTAGACTTTCAGGGCGTATTCCAAAAGGAACAAGCAAATACGTTGCCCCCGCATAGACCCTATGACTGCCAGATCGATCTGATATCTGGGGCCCAAATCCCGTGCAGTCGAATATATGCCTTGACTGAGCAAGAAAATCAACATCTACGAACCTACGTAGATCAGTACCTGGCGAACAGATTTATTTGTCCATCTAAGTCCCCTGTATATTCCTCAGCGCTCTTCTTCGTACCCAAGAAGGAAGGAGACCTCAGAAGGTGCATCGACTAAAGGGCTTTGAACCAAATTACAGTTAAAAATAGGTACCCTCTACCACTCATCCCAGAACTACTCGACCAGGTAAAGAGTGCTCAGATCTATACAAAGCTAGACCTTTGGGGGGCTTATCATCTCGTACGAGTTAAAAGTGGCGATGAGTGGAAAACAGCATTTTGGACCAAATATGGACTTTTTGAGTATCAGGTGATGCCCTTCGGGTTATGTAATGCACCAGCGGCATTTCAGTTCTTTATGAGCGATGTACTCCACGAACTATTGGATGTCTGTGTTCTGTTTACATCGATGATATCCTCATCTATTCGCAGACCAAAGAAGATCATGTGGGCCATGTAAGAGCTGTGCTGGAAAAGCTCCGTCAGCACTGATTATTTTCCAAACTAGAAAAATGTTCCTTTCACGTCACAGAGGTCGAATGTTTGGGATATATGCTTACTCCACAGGGTGTTCGAATAGACACAAGCAAGGTTGAGGCTATCCTCAAATGGCCTTCCCGACCTCTACCAAAGGGGTACAAAGCATGTTGGGATTTGCTAATTTTTACAGACGGTTTATACCACAACTCTTTCAGATCGTCCATCCGATTACATCCCTTCTAAAGAAGAATAAAAAATTCTTATGATCCGCCGAAGCAGAGAGCGCTTTTCAGAAATTGAAACAAGCCTTCACCTCGGTGCCTGTACTTCGGCATCCTCGACCGGATCTACCCTATGTGGTTGAAACGGGTGCCTCCTGCATTGCCACGGGAGCCGTGCTATCGTAAAAGGACCCTAAGACGGGGCAACTCCATCCCATACATTTTGGTCTTGCAAATTTTCAGCACCTGAAAAGAACTATGCAATTACTGATAAAGAACTCTTTTCAATCAAAGGAGCCTTAAAGACCTGGAGACACTACCTATTAGGGGCCAAACACGCGGTCACTGTTATTACTGATCACCGTAATCTACAATATTTAAAAACAGCTAAAGCTCACTCCTCACGTCAACTCCGCTGGGCTTTATACTTTGCTGAGTACGATTTTATATTAACCTATCGACCTGGAGTGCGTAACGGAAAGGCAGGCGCTCTATAGAGAATGGGAGAGGACCAAGACGCCTTCAATCCAGTCGACCCCATTGCCATTATCCCCGTAGAACGGATCCAACACCAGTAACTACCTGCTGGGAAGACTTAAAAATGTATCCCCAAAGTCAGATGGACCAGACTGCCCAAAAGGAATAGTTGAGTAAGGGGGATCAATATTCTATCAGAAACAATCTGCCATACTTCCAGGGAAGCCTATACGTTCAAGACAAGGAAACACGCACCAAAATAATAGCGAACTATCACGAGTCATTGGTGGAAGGACACCCTGGAATTGCCAAGACTAGAGCCAAGATCCATGCCAATTATTGGTAGCCCTCATGGAGGAAGGATGTAACCCAGTTTGTTACCACTTGCGGTGTCTGCGTACAAAACAAAGCCCAAAAAATAAACCCTGCAGGCCTACTGAGACCATTAGGAGTACCACCGACACCATGGCATACCTTGTCACTGGACTTAATTACCGACCTGCCACCCTGTGATGGGTTTAATACGATATTAGTAGTGGTAGACCTATTCTCCAAGATGGCGCATTTTATCCCACTGAAAGGACTTCCCACCGCTGCTACTCTGGCCACAGTATTTCTGGAACAAATCGTTCGACTACATGGTTTCCCATCTGTACTGATTTCGGACCGGGGAACTCAGTTTGTTTCGGCCTTTTGGAAAAGATGTTGTAAGATAGCCCAAATTGATCTCCGTCTTTCCACGAGTCATCACCCCCAAACCGATGGTCAAACGGAAAGGACGAACCAGACGCTGGAACAATACCTGAGATGTATGTTGCAACAAACAGGGGAGTCCTGGAAAAACATTCTCTGGCTAAGCGAATTTGCATACAACAACTCTATTCACACCAGGGCTCAAGTCGAGGGTACACGGGGGGGGACAGAGTCCCCCCACTTATTTCACAGGGTGGACTCAGTCCCCCCCAGCTAAAATGAGAAACAGTGAATGTCCTCTTTGAATTCATGCATTTAAGCTAACCACGGGGATCAAACCACAATCGTCAGGTTTGTAGGCCGGACACTTCACCACTGCACTATACAACCTGATGAAAAATAACAAACAACTTAAGGTGATATTTTCCATTTCAGTACTGCAAGTTCCATGGAAAACATTTGTATTTGTTCTTGGAGTTTAAAACATGCACACCTTTTAACGTTTTCAAAAACACTATTACAAGAAAATATCCTCTCTTGGTTACGTGTGTGTTGATTTTATGGAAGGCAAATGCCATTCGTCCTGTGCAATTTGGGTGGTTATGCAAAGCCAATTTAATAAAATGTGCATATTTCCCCTTGAAATGCTAATTTCTGGTGACGTGACATCCTATTGCATTTGTTGACGAGTCCCCCCACTTTAATTTTTAGGACTTGACCCCTGATTCAAACCAGCACCAGGCAGACCCCATTTTACACAATGAATGGTCAACACCCAAGAACATCCTCTTTTGACCCCCTTGGCGAGTTGGAGATGCCGGCTGTCACATCATTGCATAGGATAATCACTCAATCCCTTAAAGAAGCCACCCAAAACTTGAACCGTGCTAAGGAGCAACAAAAGAAATTTGCAGACCGGCATAGGTGAGAGGCTCCACAATATCACGTCGGGGAAAAAGTGTGGTTGCCATCCAAACACATTTCATTAAAAGGACCCCGTGCCTTTCGGCCATGATACCTGGGACCATATCTGATAAAGGCCATAATAAACCCTGTGGTCATGAAATTTGATTTACCAGCCAACATACGAATCCACCCAGTTTTTCATGTCTCTCTTCTAAAGCCAGTGAAACCAGATACACGAATTTCAAAATTTCAACACCACCTGAACCGGAGGTTATCGCAGGGGAACTTGAGTATGAGGTAAAAACATCTTGGACTCCAAAAAAGTACCCTTAAAACTTTATTTTCAAATGGATTGTGTCCTCCCACGTATTCCTCATCTTGTGATAATTCGTTATCGCCAGTTTTGCTGCTTCGGAATCTTTTTTTCAGTAGAGGGCGCTGTGCTCGAGGTCGTGGCGTCGATTGTCCCTCGACGGCCTCGTTCCGTGTCGACGTCACAGTTGGTATAAGTAGCTTGAGCCGCGCCCGTTGGCTTCAGTTCTGTTTTTCCGATTGCTTCGTTCTCGTGAACGGTGCGCTTTGAGATTTTCTGTCAGAAAATGTCTTCATCATCAACCGCTTCTACACCCAAAACTGGGTGTAAGAAGTGAATCAACTGCGGGCCGAAGATGTCTATCACTGATCCTCACCATATCTGTCTTTGGTGTCTGGGTTCAGATCATCGAACCGGCGACTGTGGCTCCTGTCAGTCGATGACGGAGAAGGCCCTTCGTGAGAGGAAAAGTAAGTTACCGGTGGGGTGGGAGGCGTCAAAGGCCACTTCGAAGGCCTTGTCGAAAAAGCATAAGAAATCGTCTGATTCAAAGGAATTGGAACGTCATAAAAAACACTCGAGGAGGTCCCAATCTCGTAGTAGATCGAGACGATCTTCTTCGTCTTCTTCTAAAAAACTAAAAAGGAGACATAGATCACCATCATCATCATCCGATACATCGACTGAATTGGTTCGATGTCCAACAAGATCGGATTCCCCTACAAAATGGGAACATTTTAGAAGAAAAATGATGCAGGTCTTTAAGAATGCGGCCTCGACCCCCTCAAAGAAACCTCAGAAAAGCCAGACCCCGGTCGCTCGACAGGACGACACAGGGAAGTCAGGAACTACGCCGGTAAAACCCAGTAGTACCCATAAAACTCTGGTTGACAAATCGTCGAGAGATCCTCGAGGATTTCTCCAATCCCTCATAAAAGGCAGAAGTTGTCGAAGTCGAGTGCCATCGGCGCTGACAACTTCGACATCGAAGCCTATACTATCTTCGACGCCCTTATCGAAGACTTCGTCGAGTGTGTCGAAGGTTCCTTCGACCCCTTCGAAGAAAACTCCTATTCCTTCGACAAAAAATCAGGAGGAAGAGAGAAGGTTTGCACCTTTACCCAAGTCAGATTTTTTTAGGTCCATGTCTTCAATTTTTTAAGAATCTGGCTCGGAGGATGAAGATGTCACTCCTTTTGGAGTAAAATATGGCACTAGACAAGTTCCAGAGGAACTTATAAACCCTGAAACTAAAATAAGAGACCTATGTGAAACTCTACATTCTGCTAGTGGTGTTGACACGTCACCTGAATTAGAGTTTGCTGCACCTGATCCTGCAGAACATGCAGACTCAGGGGCACAGGAGCTTGATGAACAGGGTTATAGAATATATGGGTTGGGGAAGAGCCTCACCTACTTTTGAGCAAGATGATATGACAGACATAATAGTCCGAGGACCCCAGAAAGATCCAGTTCTCCCTTTTCTTAGGGCGCTTCAAAGGACAGTTGAAAGGAACTGGGAAAAACCTGATAACATTGCTGCAGTGGACAGCAATCTTCCAAAGAAGTACAGAACTTCTACCTCTGATCCAGAATATCTGAATAGACACCCTACTCCAGAAAGTCTGGTTATTCAGGCTGCTACTACTTCGAGACAGACAGCATACCAAACCATACCTCCGGATAGGGAGGATAAAAAGGTTGATGCTTGGGCTCGTAAAGTTTTTACTCAGGTAGCATGGTCTTGAAATCAACCGATGTCACCTGTACCCTGGCCAGGTTCACACATACCCTGTGGGAATGCATTTTGGTGGCGGCTGAACATATTCCGGAAGGCGAGGAAAGGAAAGGCTTCCTGAATATAGTCAAAGACGGGAAGGAGGCAATGGAGGAATGTCTCCAGTCTGGATTGGATACTGCTGATAGTATTAGCAGATCCATGGCATCAAGCACAGTGCTTAGCAGATTTGCATGGTTGAGAAAGTCGGGTTTTGTACCAGATGTGCAGACCAGACTTCTCAACATGCCCTTTGATGGCTCGAGGCTGTTTGGTAGTAAGGCTGATAAGAGCCTAGAAAAACTACAGACCTCAAAAGCGGCAGCTAAATCCCTTAGTGCCTCCTTGCGACAGCCTCAGAAACCCTATTTGGGCTAACTTTCCTGGAGGGGTCATCCTTTTCGATACTACTCTTCTATTGGTAGAGGAAGAGGTCAGGCTTTTCAAAGGGGCAGAAGGAATGTCACTCGTGGTGGACGAGGAAAGACTACAAAGCCATCTTCAGGAACAGCATCTATGCCCTCAGCCTCTCCTGCAGCTGCCTCCAAATCACTCTGAGGTCTTATCATACAAAACCCCAGTGGGAAGCAGAATCTCTCAGCATCTGAAAGAATGGCGAGGCATTACTTCAGATGCTTGGGCACTGGAAACAGTAGCTCAAGGTTACTGCCTTCCCTTCCTAAAGAGACCTCACGATCATCCACCGGTAGCCAGCTCTACCAAAATTCCAGACCCGCTCCTTTTGCAGGAAATTTTAACCCTGCTAGAGAAAGGTGCAATAGAACATGTACCTGTAGCGGAGAGGAACAAAGGTTGGTACTGCCCTTATTTTCTCATTCCAAAGAAGGACGTCGGACTGAGACCCATCTTGGACTTAAGAAAATTGAACAAGTTCCTCAGGAAGGACAAGTTCAAGATGGTAACCCCTTCTCAGATCCTTCAGGCTCTCCAACTCCAAGACTGGTTGGTGTCATTGGACCTTCAGGATGCTTATTTTCATGTGCCAATTCATCGCAAGCACAGAAAATAGCTGAGGTTCGCAGTTGGCGGTTCTCACTATCAGTTTCGAGTTCTGCCTTTCGGGCTGACCTCCGCTCCGAGGGTTTTCACCAAGCTGATGGCGGTAGTGGCAGCGAGTCTCAGGAGAGGGGGGATTCACGTCTACCCCTACCTGGACGACTGGTTGATCAGAGCACGTTCTCCAGGACAAGCTCAGGAACATCTGTCGATCACCTGCCACTTCCTCCACAACCTGGGCTTCTCCCTCAATTTCAAGAAGTCCCACATGATACCATCCTAACAACTCCAGTTTATCAGAGCAGTCTTGGACACTTCCTCGGGCAAAGCCTCGCCGCCCGAGGTAAGAGCTCTTCACATCCAGCAGATGGTAACAAAATTCCAGAAAGCCCAGCATCTGCCGGCCTTTGATTTTCTGAAGTTGCTCGTCCTCATGGCATCCTGCATTTATCTGGTGCCAGAGGCCAGACTGGGAATGTGATCCCTCCAATGAGCCCTCAGAACTCAGTGGTCCCAATTCTCAGGGAGTATGTTGGATCTTCTGCAAGTCCCGAGCGCAGTTGCCCAGGATCAATTGTGGTGGGCTTTCAACAACAACATCCTCAAGGGAGAATCTTTTTGGCAACCATGGCCGGAGTTAACAGTAATAACGGACGCCTCACTCACGGGGTGGGGCCAGTGATCTGACAATCAGCGGACGTTGGTCTCCATCAGAGTCCAAACTACACATCAATCTATTGAAGCTGAGGGCAATCGGACTGGCGCTGAAGGCCTTCCTGCCCTCTGTACAGGGAAAGAATGTCCTGATAATGACGGACAACACAGTGGCCATATACTACCTCAACAAAAGAGGAGGCGTAGGATCACTACCTCTGTGCAGAGGGCAACGCAGCTTTGGTTCTGGGCAATACGAGAAGGAATCTCTCCATCGACAGTTCACCGGATAGCAGAACACGGCGGCAGATGCTCTGAGCAGGCAGAGCACAGTCTCCTACAAGTGGGAGTTAGCTCAGGACGTCCTTCTGGAGATCTTCACCCTTTGGGGAACCCCTCAATTGGATCTGTTCACAACCACAGTAAACCAGAAGTGCGATCAGTATTGCTCAAGGGAATTTCCCCCGAGAGGAGCTCTAGGAGACACAGTCATGGTGGACTGGGATTTCCCCCTGCTGCATGCGTTTCCTCCAGTCCCCGTTATTCCTCAAGTAATCAGGAGGTTGAGAAAGTGTCACGACCAGGGGGAGATGGCATGTGTGGAACCATTGGAAAAGAGGTCCACCATTGAATGTTCCATCACGTACTTTGCCACGTCGTGTGCAGGTCTAGTTTTTGTCCGCCTACCTTTTTTCCCTTGTCTTTTTGCTATTTTCCCTTGTGTTAACCCTCTGCCTTCTGGATCCTGCAGTCTCTCTCTTTCCCAGTCCTTCCGCACCCTTTCCCGTTCCTGTCCTGTCTTTGTTATCCCTGTCTGTTCCTGTTCCCATTTCTTATTCCTTTCCTGCTTTTCCCGCTTGTGCTGTTCTGCTTACCAGTGTACCGAATCTTGCCTGCCCTCCGATTGCCACCGCTCAACCCTTGTATTGTTCTACTTACCTGTGTACCGGGCCTTTGCCTGCCCTCGGATTTGCCTCAGCTCGACCCACTTGTGCTGTTTACTTGCCTGTGTACTAGATACCGTACCTGTTCTTGGATTTCTACTGCTCAACCTCCTTGCATACCAGAATTACCATACCCTTGTCTGCTCTCGAACTCCTGACGCCTCAAGGGATTTGTGCTTCCGGGGTACCCAGGAACCTAGAACTTACCTTCGCCCACTCTTGGAGTCTTCGTTTCTTTTTTTTGTGCCTCTGGCTTTTTCCCCTTCTCTGGCTACCACGGAGGATTGCCCACAGCCCACCTATACGGTGACACTGTGGCGTCCTTCCGTGGGCGCCCTTATCTACATAAAAAAAAGGAGAGACCCGGGTCGAAAGGGAGAAAGAAGCCGGAACCCAAGTGGGAAAGTAAAGGTGAGGAGGAAGGGGAGGAGGGAGAGACGGAGTCCTCTTTTGAAGAAGAGGATATAACAGACCAGTGTGACAGTTTGCAACGCCACGAAACCAGCATGGCTACTCCACAACAAATACAGGAACTAGTGGCAGCAGTCCAGAATCTTAACCTGGAAGACCAGAATCTCAAGAGTGCCAAAGCTACCCTACAACAACGGATGACCAAGAGGGAACAGCCTTCGACAGATCTACCCCCACTTCCTTTGGTATCGGGAAAATTTGATGGCACGCCAAAAAAGGTGAAAGAGTTCTTGGACGCTTGTAACTTGCATTTTTCATTTCGGGCTCAGGCTTACTCATCCGATCATGCCAAAGTAGGGTTCATGATCACACACATGACCGGAAACACTCTGGCATGGGCCACCCCATTAGTCAACCAAATCGATCCGGTACTGCAGGATTATAGCGCCTTTAAAACTCTGATTCAGCAGACTTTTCTACGTACTGAAAGCACTTATTTGGCTTCCGAAAACCTTCTGGACATCAAACAAGGAAGTACCGACCTACTGTCCTACATTACTTCCTTTAAACAAATAGCAGCTGAAGCCGGATGGCAGGAACAAGCACAATATGCCATTTTTAGGAGAGGTCTAAGAGAACATTTGAAAGATGAACTGGCCCGAATAGCTCGACCTCCCACATTTGCTGAGCTAGTTACCGCCACACTCCGCATTGACTTTCGGTTAGCGGAACGTCGAGCTGAAAGAAAGAAAACCAAAAATTATGGCTCTTCTCCCCTGGAAATCCTTCCTCCTCTGCAGTTATCCACCTCACGAATACCCTGAGATGAGCCTATGCAAATAGGTACCACCCGCGCCCCTCTTACCCCTGAAGAGCGTAAGAGGCGCAGAGATGGGAGCTTATGTATGTACGGTGGCGCATCTACACATTTGCTCAGGGATTGTCCAGATGTCCCACCCAGGCGCTCGGGAAACGATCGCCCTTGGTACCTGTTGGGACTCACTACCGAGGGGCTAATACCAGTCCTTATGCCACTCTCTCTGTCACTTCCTCTGACTGGACAGAGGATTCTCGTCTCATGGTTGTTGCTGTGACTCTACATCTCGGAGGTTCCGAAATACAGTCCCAAGCCCTGCTCGACTGTGGAGTGGCCGGGAACTTTATTGACACCCAGTGGGCTGAGCAAAAAGGATTGAACCGTATCGCCAAAACAGAAGACCAGAAGGTAGAGGGTGTAGATGGTGAACCCTTAAGCTCAGGCCTGATTACCCATACCACCGAGGAGCTCACCATGTCTATTCAACAACATTCTGAACACATAGGCCCTCATTACAACTGAGGTGCTAAGTGCACCAACTTTACCACCATGGTGTAAACTACGTTTACACCATGGTGGATGGCGGATTTACCGCCCCATTACAAGGTGAGTGGGGCGGTAAATCCCCATTTCCCATTTTCCCTTCCCCATTCCCATTTTTGCCCCATAGGGCATAATGGGAGTGGGGAAGGCGCTAATTACGGCACCGTAAATTACGGTGCCGTAATTAGCACCAAGGTGCCTTAGCACCATGGAACTTAACGCCTGCAAAAAGCAGGCGTTAAGGTGGGAATCAGGCGTTAAGGGTTAACGGTGGCGTTAACCCTTAACGCCTGAGTTGTAATGAGGGCCATAATCTTTGACATTAATCGAGCTGCACACTTCCCTCTTATCCTTGGTATTGGTTGGCTACGCAAGCACAATCCCACCATAAATTAAGTTTCCATTCATCTATCTGCAAGGCCGTATGTCTACCCGAACCAAAGTTTGAGACAGTAAAGACGGTGTGCAGCTCTGAGTCCAGAGTCAGTCATTGTCTGCCTAACCATCTAAAGGATTATGCTGAAGTGGTGGCTGACAAGATTCCTTTGGAGTTACCACCTCACAGACCTGAAGATTGCTGTATTGAACTCAACCCAGGAGCCCTGGTACCTTTCTGCCGGATGCTTCCTCTATCAGTGGAAGAGAAGCAATATCCCAGGGAATACTTGGATAACAATCTCGCCAATGAATTGATCCGCCCTTCGAAATCTCTGGCTGGAGCCTCATTATTCTTCATCCCTAAAAAAGGGACTCAAGAGCTACGACCTTGCACCGACTACAGGGGCTTAAACAAGGTGACCATTAAAGATCGGTATCCCATGCCACTGATAAAAGATATTATCCAAGCTGTCCAAGGATCAACCATTTTCACTAAACTCGACTTGCGCAATGCTTATCATCTGCTCCGGATTCAGATGGGGGATGAATGGAAGACCGCCTTTTGCACCCCTTTCGGCCTCTACGAGTACCAAAAATGCCCTTTGGGTTAGTTAATGCTTCCTCGATATTCCAACTTTTTATGGAATTTCTTTTCTCTGATTTACTGAGTCACACGACTATTATCTACCTCAATGACATCTTGGTATTCTCTCGCACTCAAGAAGAACATATCAGGCACGTTAAGGAAGTCTTTCAGAGATTACGTGATAACCATCTTTCCGTAAAACTCAACAAATGTGTCTTTTCCGCCTCCTCCATCTCTTATTTGGGGTTCATGCTTTCCCCTGAAGGCATTTCAATGGATCCTCAGAAGGTCGTATCCATCCTATATTGGCCCTCACCTAAGACTGTTAAGGATGTCCAGAGATTTCTTGGATTAGCGAACTTCTACCGGAAGTTCATTCCTAATTTCTCTCAACAGGTCTTGCCCATTACTACTCTTCTTAAGAAGTCTTCTACCCCATTCTGTTGGTCCCAGAATGCCAAAGACAGCTTTATTCATTTCAAACAATCCTTTTGCTCTGCGCCCATTCTGCGACAGCCGGATCAACATCTCCCTTTCATCTTAGAAACGGATTCTTCTGCTGCGGCCATAAGGGCAGTTTTGCTGCAAAGACACCAGGATAAGGAACATCCGGTATCCTACTTCTCAAAGACACTCAACGCCAGCCAAAATAACTATTCTGTCATTGAACGCGAACTGTTAGCCATGAAATTGGCTTGTCTTGAATGACGCCATTTGCTTCAAGGAGGTGAGCACCCTTTTACCATCCGGACAGATCATAAAAATGTGCAGGTCTTACGACAGTTCGAATGCTACAATACCCGTCAGACGAGATGGGATCATTTCTTTGCACAGTTCAACTTTAACATCACATACATACCAGGTGAACAGAACTTGGTTACAGATGCCCTTTCCCGACGCAGTGATTACTCCTCCGAAACCGAACATACCAAAGAGATGATGTTCCCAAACACCAAGAGGATTGGAGTACTATCCACCTTCCTTCAGCAAGTAAGAGGAGAGTCCGGAGGACACTTTGAGGTTCAAAAACATCACAAGAAGATCAACTATGACATTCAGGACGGACTCTACCTTGTTAAGGGGAAGCTGTATCTACCTACACAAACTCTAAGGAAGACTGCATTGACTTGGTGCCATGATTCTAAGATCGCAGGTCATCGAGGCAGTAAGGGTACTCTAGTCTATCTTCAAAGTCACTTCTACTGGCCAGGTATGAAAGAAGACACAAATCAATATGTACAGTCATGTACCACTTGTCTCCGCAACAAAGCATCGACTCAAAGATCTTTGGGATTGTTGGAGCCATGTGCCTTACCTACGAGCCCCTGGAGTACCATTTTGACGGATTTTATTGTTGAATTACCCAGATCCCAAGGGTGTACCTGTATAATGGTCGTTGTGGATTATTTTTCTAAATTGGCTCACTTTTCACCCTTACCAGGGATTCCCTCAGCTACTGAGATGGCTGAGGTCTTCTTAAAGGATGTGTTCGGACTACATGGTATACCAAACAAAATTATCTCGGATCGAGGTAGCCAGTACACTTTCCGATTTTGGAAAGCCTTCTGTGAAGGTTTGGGGATAGAAAGAGCATTGACTTCAGGTTTCCATCCCCAATCCAATGGGCAAACCGAACATCTTAACGGCACCCTTGAACAGTATCTTCGATGTTTCATAAATCAGCAACAGGATAACTGGGTCCGACTCCTTCCCACGGCAGAATTCTCTTACAATAACTCCATCCATTCCACTCTTGGGATGAGTCCTTTTTTCTGCACTTATGGGTACCACCCACATTCTGTTCTATCCCTGGCGGGTCTTTCCTCAAATGTTCCCTCCATTGATTCTTCCCTCACACTCATTCATGAGGTCCAAGATAAGGCCAAACAGAGTCTCCAGGAGGCTCGAGATCGCAACAAGATCCAGGCCGATAAACACCGTAGACCTGTCTTAGGTTGGGAGGTAGGATCTCAAGTAATGCTTTCTACTAAATAATTACCCCGATGGGTACGCCCTTCCAAGCTGTCCCCTAGATTCATTGGGCCCTACAAGATCACACATAAGATAAATCCTGTGGATTTTCGTCCCCAACTCCCAGTGGGTCTACAAAGAGTCCATCCAGTGTTTCACACCTCCCAGTTAAAACCCTTCCAGGTCGAACAAGAAGGCCGCCTAAGAGTGGCGCTCCTCTCTCCGGCGTATTATCCTTCTAAAATTATATCCTGTATCTGCCTTCATCCACGCAACTGGACCGGCGCATTCGACCATTGTACCTATCCTGCACCCACCGGGAGAAACAGCGGGCGAAATCGGACCCGGCGTGTCCAGATACGGACGAGGTGGCAGGCGGGGGGCCTTGGGCCGCTCCACAGCTCCGGAGTAACCTACGCGAGTGCCGCGGCTCTGGGTGGAGCGTGGGCCCTGAAATGGACGGGTCCGGCCCCGTGGGCGGAACAGACTCCCTGTACCGGGACTGCCTCAAATGCCACCCGATAGGACATAACATTCGCTCATCGAAGACAGTGTCCTTTCTGGTAGGAGACCTGAGCTGCATGCGCCCTGCCCCGTACTTCCGCATGAATCACCCGCATTCTCCTACACGGCCCTGGGTGGTCCTCGTCGTGCTGAACCCCCACTGATCTCGACCACCGCCATAAAGAAGGGGGGAACGAAACGGAAAGTATAAGAGCCGTCCCAGACGCCAATCCAGTGGCCGGCATGTGAGCGCGACCGCGGGGGGTAGGTGGTACGGGCAAACGAGGGAAGCGGAGAGGAACACTGTGAACAACCCTGCTTAGTATCTGCGCGTGGGCCCCCAAAGGGAAGCTCCTGTTGAATCAAACACAGTCCGCCCACAGCGATCGTGCCACACACCGTGCCTTCCTCGGCCCTGTGGCCCCGAGGCCGACAGCGCCCCAGTATCATATTGCGGCTCCGTGATCAACTACTACAGCAGGCCCACTCACAGTCCGAGGCGAACCATCCCCTAGTGGCCATCTACGATCCTCACGACAACGGATATTAATATTTGGACACCCGTGTGATGCCTGGAAAAAACGCACTCAAGCGCAGGAAGACCGGGCCGATGGATTCTTTCACGAACTCACAAGCAACCGCAGAGGCCTCGGGCCCTTCGACAACATCTGACCTCCCTGCCACGCAAGACTCCAAGTTCGACCATCTTTTGATGACGGTTCAGAATGGATTCCTGGCGATAAATGTCAAGCTGGACGATATTGTCTCCACGATAGGCTCCCTTAAAGCCAGGGTAGATAAGGAAAGTGCCAGAATCACTGATGCCGAAAACAGAATAAGTGCAAACGAGGACTCGACCCATCAAAACACTCAAGACATAGCTGGCTTGAAAAGCGAAATGAATAAACTCTGTGATAAGTGTGATGATTTGGAGTCGAGGTCGAGAAGGAACAATATACACATTGTCGGCTTAGCATAATCCTTTTGCAAAGGCCCGATGGAGACCCAAATCGAAGCCCTTTTGAGGTCCCTCCTAGGTGCTGACTCCTTCTCTTCACAATTCTTGGTCGAACGAGCACATTGCACCCTGGCTCCACCACCCAAACCGGGGCCCCCCCCTGCACGATAGTGGCAAAGCTCCTAAATTACAGAGACAGAGACGCGGTTCTGAGGCTGGCAAGGGAAAAGGGCCCTTTGAGACACGGCAACGACAACATACACATATATCCGGATTTCTCTGCGGGAGTCCAAACCCAGCGACGTTCCTAGGAATCCATCAAACGACAGCTGCGGGTGAGACAGGTTCCATATGCGCTGTTGTTACCAGCAAAGCTACGGATACAACATGGCGGACGTGCGCACTTCTTTGACTCTCCGGCAGCTGCGCTGGCCTATGTGGAATCTGCTATTCCTCTACCTCCTGGTAGGAACGAACCTGATCAAAATCTCCTTCAGCAGCCGGTATAGTAATCTACACTGCATACTGTCCGACCGCAGCTATGAACCACCTTCTACCTACAACGAATTGTCTATCCTCGTTTCACTGAAGACAGGCAAGATTGTTCTTTTATTTGTGCTTCTTATTACTCTCCAACATTCAAAGACAGTCGAGAGACGCGCTCGGCTACGAAGGCGGTGTTGCAGCACTCGCCCCTCTCCACGAGTGAAACCACAGGGCTTTAAATGGGGTTCATCATCAAGTTGGGCCAGATGGTGTGGGTGGGGGTGGGAACCGGGAATTTGGGTCTGTTTAACCGGCCAGAGGTATGGTCGAAAGCCCCAGTTGGGCAAGTTGCGAAACAGTTTACTGTTGTGTTCAATGTTAAAAATGCAGTCACGAGTCATGCGCTGATTCCTCCAGATCGTCATCCTGGTCTCCCAAGATTCTCTTTACACCTATTGACATGGCACATAAACCCCACACTTTCGGCGGGTTGTCGCTTAAGCTGCTAACTTGGAACATCCGGTGTCTGAACAATAGAGCAAAATCCAGCAAGGTGGGGGCATACATCAATAGGCACCGTCCGCATGTGGTAATGCTTCAGGAGACCCATGCTCTCCGAGAGACTAATGAGAAGATCCTGAAACAATGGGGTAACAACAGGTATTACACTGAATACTCGTCACAGAGCAGGGATGTCCTTACATTAATACATCCATCGCTGGGGTTCGTCCCCGAAAAAAGTAAATCAGACCCGTTGGGTAGATATGTGGTGGTATGGGGCACAGTGGCTGGGGAAAGATGGGTGCTGGTCAACTCCTATGGTCCAAACACGGACAACACCGACTTTTATGCCCATCTCCTCACCGAAATCGACACGACAACTGACACATGGGTGCTGTGGGGTGGAGACTTTAATACTATCCTAGATGTGCTATTGGACAGGTCCTCCACTCGACAAAGGTCACTCACCAGATCCGCTAATACCATCCATCAGGCCCTACAGGACAGGGCGCTGACCGATGCCTGTAGAGGGGTACACCCCACAGACCGTCAATACACTTTCTATTCGTCAGCCCATGACTTTGAATCCAGGATTGACTACTGGTTCATATCCGTTCTCCTGTTGAGCTCCGTGGTGGGCTGTGAAATCCTCCCCCGTACGTTTTCTGATCATTCCCCAGTCACGCTTGAGATATCGCTCCAGAATATTAAACGTCCGTCCCTGCGCTGGAGAATGCCTCCAAACATCCTGAAGGACCCCAACGTGGTTGAATCGTTGCAAACTGAGATGGAGGAGTTCTTTCAGCTGAACACGGGGTCGATGGGGAAATGGGCTACGGTGTGGCAAACGTTTAAAGTCTGGGTGAGGGGTAACCTTATGTCAAAAACCACTGGCCTCCTAAAAAGTGTCAGATGCAACCTTAATAAGACCGAAACACACCTGAAAACTCTTGAAAACAACTATAGTGTAACACATGACAAGAACATACTGGCTGACATCAATGCACACCTACTTAGATTTAATGAGCTAGCAATCCAAGAACTACAATTCATGTCCACTCCGACCAGGGCCCGTAGATACGGTGAAGGAAATAGAGCAGGACACCACTTGGCACGCATATTACGAAACGAACACAATCATGCCCCCATCGCAAGCATAATGACAGACAATGGTGATCCCGTGCACACAGAGGAAGATATCAATGCCGAATTTGCTAAATATTACACTAACCTATACGCAAATCATGATACACGGAGTCCTGTAGACATTGCAACATACTTGAACGAGATAGATCTCCCTACCCTCTCACCCGAGGACAATGTTGTCCTTGAACAAGAAATAACCAAGGAGGAAATCGCTGAGGCAATTAAAGCACTGGCAGCTGGAAAAACCCCAGGCCCCGATGGCCTAAGCTCGGACCTCTATAAAACATACACAACAATACTATCCCCTATTCTAACTCAGGTATGGGAGGAAGCCTTGAGCTCCGGCTCCCTCCCAGATTCCATAACCGACGCAGTCATAATGGTCCTATTGAAGCCTAGACGTCCGGCCCATGACCGATCGTCCTATCGTCCACTCTCCCTAATAAATACAGATGCCAAGATATATGCGAAAGTGCTCGCAAACAGACTTCTCCCTAAAATGACTTCCCTAATACACCCTGATCAATGTGGCTTCATCCCGACGAGATCCACCGCCCTGAACCTGCGTAGACTGTTTGGAATTATGGCCCAGATCAAGCCTGATGCGCAGGCAGTGGCCGTCTCGTTGGACGCCGAGAAGGCATTCGACTCCGTCTCATGGGCATACATGTTCGAGGTCCTCAAAACATTCGGCTTTGGCCCGTACTTCACACACTGCGTCAGGCTGCTCTACACCTCTCCCAAGGCTAGGGTCCTAACAAACCGCACCCTCTCTACCCACTTTACCTTGCATCGGGGCACCAGACAGGGTTGCCCTTTCTCCCCCATCCTATTCGCACTCACTATCGAACCAATGGCGGCTGCAAGCAGAAGAGAACAAGAATTGAGGGGAATCAAGTTGGCCGGCAGCTACCAATCTATCTCATTATATGCGGACGATGCTCTATTGCATATACGTAAACCGGAAAACAACTTAGAACCCATATTGGCAGTAATACAGGACTTCACTCTTCATTCAGGGTACAAAATCAACACAGCCAAATCTGAAATCTTCCCATTGACACAGTCCACCCCCTGCCCTTCACGCGCACGGTCTACGATGGTCCCCAAATTACATCAGATATTTGGGGATCCTTGTATCTAGAGACAAACAGTCAGTATATATAGATAATTACGAATCCACTTTACAGACGATCCACACCAAACTTCAGATCTGGACTAGGTTGCCCATATCACTGGCTGGCCGGATAGCAGTGCTCAAAATGGTGATCCTCCCCAAACTCCTATTTATCTTTAATAACGTCCCGATATGGCCAGGCAGACCCTTTTTTGAAAACCTGCGGTCCCTGTCAACCACCTTCATTTGGAACGGTGGGACTAACAGGCTCAAATGGGAAAAACTGGTGGAACCCTACGACACGGGGGGCTTCGCTGCACCCGATTATGAGCTGTACTATCTTGTGTCTCAGGCTCATTATGCCAAATACTGGCAGAACCCTACAACAGAAGCACCTCATGTCCCCATTGAACGGCACTCGGTCCGCCCAACGGACTTGCGATCTATTATCTTTGCGACATCTTATAAAGACGATTGTAAATTTGACCCAGCAGCTTGCACGATCGCAGCCTGGGCTGCAATTGGCAAGCACCTCCACATTGATATTCCCTATGACTCCCAAGCTCCATTGTGGAACTTTCCGGGCATTGCCCCCTCGTATGACCCTGGTATACAGAAAGCCTGGATCCCGACCTATGACATTACAATGAAGGCTATGTTCCCCAATGGAAGCTTCATCACCCCCGAAGATTTTGCTAAAACAGTGGGCAGGGGCCAACTTGTCACGTTACAATATCATCGTATGAAAGCGGCGTTCAAGAAACGCTGGCCATCATTCCCAGCTGAGCCGCCAGAGCACCCTTGTTACCAGGCACTTCACTCACAGCCTCATATAGGCGTCTCCATACTGTACAACATAGTCCAAACACATACAAAGTCCTCCAACAATATAAAGTCCACCTGGGAAGCGGACATGGGTACAACAATAGAGGAAGGAACATGGTCCAGATGCTGCCTCCTTACAAAGAAGGTCTCCCTCAACGCGGCGCTCAGACTCATACAATTCAAAATGCTCAATAAACTTCATTATACCCCTGTTAAGATGGCTACAATCAAGGTGTCCACAAACACGAACTGTCCCAAATGCAATAACCCTCAAGCGGACCCATACCATATGTACTGGGCCTGCCCTGAAATAATTGGATTCTGGAAGACAGTAGCAAATATACTGGAAGACATTAAACAAATTCCCGCACAACTCAGCCCCAAAAAATATCTGTTTGGCGACATCGGAAAATTCCCAGAAAAAACTAGAAGGCTATTCAAAGTCGCATGTGTGGTGGCTAAAAAATGTATTTTGCAAAAATGGAAGAGTCCCCACGCCCCCTGTGCAGAACAATTCTTAAAATCACTGGCATATGTGCATGAATGTGAAGAAACGTACATAGGTCTGGTCCCCGCTCCTTGCAGACCTAAAGACATTTGGTCAGCGTTCAGGACTTACCTTCGCACCACCCCACCTAACTCGGAAGAGGACGATACCAACTGAAATATGTGCCTTAACCCCGGCAACAAACGTTGAATATCATAAATTGTGATGTTGTTTTATATAAGTATATGTATGGGAGAAAAGAAAGTGTATAACATGTATATCCATTACCCTGGAGTGGTTCATGCTTGTGTATTGTGAATAACCGTGTGTAACCGAAAAATAAAGTTTAAAAAAAAAAACGTCCAGGTCAATAAATGGGCACGTATCTCCCAAAACACCCATTTACCCCTTGATTCTTCCAAGGAAGAATACGAGGTAGCACAGATATGTGACTCTAGATATCATCGGGGAAGGTTGGAATACCTAGTTCATTGGAATTGATGTCCCTGGTCAGAGAATTCGTGGGAACCCAAATCTCATATAAAGGCCCTGCTTTTGTTGCGGAAGTTTCACCTGAGTCATCCGGGCAAACCTGGGGGAGTGTGTCTCAGGAGGGGGCATACTGTCACAACCTGGGGGAGATGGCGTGTGTCGAACCATTGGAAAAGAGGTCCGCCATTGAATGTTCCATCACGTACTTTGCCGCGTCGTGTGCAGGTCTAGTTTTTGCTTTCCGCTTCGCGTCCGACGCCGGTTGTTATCTACCGTCACTTCCGGCTCTCGGACGTGTTGCAACGACCTTAGGCTTTTTACCTCTTGCTGTTGCCTTTGCTCCCGTGTTCTTCCGTCCAGAGTTTTTGCCCGCTACCTTTTTTCCCTTGTCTTTTTGCTATTTTCCCTTGTTTACACCCTCCGCCTTCTGGATCTTGCAGTCTCTCTCTATCCCAGTCCTTCCGCTCCCTTTCCCGTTCCTGTCCTGTCTTCGTTATCCCTGTCTGTTCCTGTTCCCATTTCTTATTCCTTTCCTGCTTTTCCCGCTTGTGCTGTTCTGCTTACCAGTGTACCGAATCTTGCCTGCCCTCCGATTGCCACCGCTCAACCCTTGTATCGTTCTACTTACCTGTGTACCGGACCTTTCCCTGCCCTCGGATTTGCCTCAGCTCGACCCACTTGTGTACCAGATACCGTACCTGTTCTCGGATTTCTACTGCTCAACCTCCTTGCTTACCTGAATTACCGTACCGTTGGCTGCTCTCGAACTCCTGACGCCTCAAAAGATTTGTGCTTCGGGGGTACACAGGAACCTAGAACTTACTTTCGTCCACTCTTGGAGTATTCGTTGGGGTTTTTGTGCCTCTGGCTTTTTCCCCTTCTCTGGCTACCACAGAGGATTGCCCACAGCCCACCTATACGGTGACACTGTGGTGTCCTTCCGTGGGCGCCCTTATCTACATAAAAAAAAGGAGAGACCCGGGTCGAAAGGGAGAAAGAAGCTGGAACCCAAGTGGAAAAGTAAAGGTGAGGAGGAAGGGGAGGAGGGAGGGACGGAGTCCTCTTTTGAAGAAGAGGATATAACAGAACAGTGTGACAGAAAGTTCAGGAAAACCATGATCCTAATTGCCCCAGACTGGGCGTACCCGGACCTTCTGGACACGTCCATCTGCCTTCCAATACGTCTTCCACAAAGAGAGGATCTTCTCTCGCAAGAGGAAGGTCGGGTTCTCCATCCAGAGGTCAAGACACTCAACCTACATGCATGAGCTACAAGGATTGGGATCTTCCAGGTGACGTAATGGAGATTTTGCTTTCGGCCAGAAGGCCAGCAACAAAATCCTTGTACCGGTGTCGTTGGAACAAGTTCAGTAAGTGGTGCAAAGATAGGGATGTGGACCCTTTTCAATGTGGCACCCCAATGGTGCTTTCTTTCCTGTTACATCTAGCCAGTCTGGGGCTCCAGATCGGAACAATCAACGGATATCTTGCTGCCCTTCCATTTTTAAGCGCTCCTCGGAAGAGGTTTCTTACTTTAAAATTCCATTAATCATACAGCTCCTGAAAGGACTTACCAATGTATATCCACCAATACCGTTTCATGTTCCAACTTGGGATTTAAACTTAAATTCCTAACTTGTATACCATTTGAGCCTTTGCACTCCTGCCCATTGAGGCTTTTAACACTAAAAACTGTCCTTGTGCATTAACATCAGCCCGCAGGGTTAGTGAACTACAGGCTCTCTCATGTAAACCTCCATATACCATCTTTTACAAGGACAAGGTAGTTCTTAAGGTTAAACCATCTTTCTTACCGAAAGTAGTTTCCGACTTCCATTTGTCACAGAAAATTATTTTACCAACATTCTATCCTCCTCATTTGGGAAAAGAAGAGGGCCCTCATTACGACCCTGGCGGAAAGCGACTGACCGGAGCGCCACAGCGTAAATAGCGTTTCCGCCATTGCACGAAGGAGCAAAGTGCGGCCCATTCCGACCCATCGGGCACGAGCACCACGGCATGGCGGAAGTGAAAAGTCCGCGATGGCGGAAATGACCCCAAAAGGGCCCACACCGCCGCCGTACGGCGCCCTAGGTGCAATACCGCCACCCCTCTTAGCGGTCACCGCAGTGTGCGCCTACCGGAAAGTACGGTGGCCGGAAATATACGGAAACGGAAGTTAAAACATGGGCCCGGAACGGGAAACATCCCGGCGTACACCTATAAATACACTAAAACCACACAACCACTAAAATCACTACCCTGAAACACACCCCAACCCGTCAACCACCCTAGCGAAACCAAGAAAAATGGGAAAAGTAGCGAAGAAAGCGTGCGACCGCAAGCGGCAGGTCCACTTCTCCCGTGAGGAACTCACCGTGCTAACAGAGACCCTCCAGGAGAATGCTGCCGTCGTCTTCTCCACGCAAATGACCAGGACGGCACTTGCAAACAAGAAGGCCATATGGGCTCTGGTGGCACAGCGGGTAAGTGCGGTGGGGACCGCACCCCGCACCCCACAGCAATGCCGCAAGCGATGGGACGACCTGCGGATACGCGTCCGCAGCATACTCTCTGCCAACCACAACATTGCCACAGCCACCGGGGGAGGTCCTGAATCACCCATCAAGTTGACCCCCTGGGAAGAAATCTGTGCCTCCACCATCGGAATGGAGAGCATAGAGGGAGTCGGAGGGATGGAGAAAGGAGTGCAGACATCCGAAGATTCAGGTAGGTGGGCCAGATAAAACAATGCCAAATCCACACAGTCCATCCATGTGAAGTACCATGCGTCCACATAGTGCAACAGAAACACATGTCCAGGAGAACGTCCACACACATCGGCCTGCAAGCGCACGTTAAAACCCACAATAAATACATAAATAATTAAAAACCCCTAATACACGCACTACACGTGCAGCAGGCACACCCTAACTGCAGGCTGCCAGACAACTGCACCCTCACTCCACACACAAATCAAAGCACCTCCAAGGCCCCGACCCAAATCACCCTCAGGTACCACCCCAATGCATGTGATACAATGCCATTCCAATTCCCACAGACCCATCAATAACCCTCGCCCTCCTTTACTCCACCACAGGGTCCGATCCAAACGACGAGCTACAGGACACCCCTACCAGCACACCTGCAAAGAGGGCCAAGACCAACGGCCAGAGACCCTCCACCTCAGCTGCACGCATCAAGACACGGCAGCAGCACAAATCAGGTGGCAGCACAGAGGAGGGAACATCAACAGGCACCCCAGCAGCCAGCATGCCCACAACACCACCACCACAGGTCCCCCAATGGATGCCACAGAAGGCACTGCCTCTGGTGGCAGCAGCACCATAGGTGACACCCCATTGATGGCAGCATGCTCGGACACAGAAAACGGGGATGCCGAAGTCAGATCCATCCATGACCTGTCCCAATCCCCCTGTCTGTTCCATCCCGTACAACATGAGGATACCACGCAGGGGCACCCACCAGACGACGACTGGCCATCCCCCACAAGCCCTGTGGCAAGGCAACATGAGGACAACAGCCCCTCTGTGACACCCCCGCAAATGGCCATGGCCCAGCAGAGGCAACAGTCCCTCGACCAGTTGATCGAACAACAGCAGCAACTGGCCACACTCCTCAAGGACCATGCCGATGAATGTGGGGGCACTAAGGCAGACATAGAAACATCAACAGAGACACTTAGGGCAGAAATGGAGAGAGGTACAGAGACGCTAAGGGCACAAATTGAGAGAAGCACCGAGAGCCTGAGGGGGGAACTGCATGCGACGTCCAAAGACGTATGTGCCGAACTTGCCGCAGTGCGCCGTGTGCTCACTTAGCTCTCGCAAACCCTTAGGGACATGCATGGACGTGAGCAGGCAGACACATCATCCGTTGCAAGTTCCGTCCAGGGCAGCCCCCAACGTAGATCTGGGAGGAACCTGCGCTCCACAGGCAGGGGTGCCCCTGATACCCGCAGAGGGGGCATGCAATAGCGACAGCCCACTTACAATGAGCATCTTTGGACACTGGTGTTCGGGGGGGAGGTAGGAGGGTGGAGGGCGTGTGTTGGGCTCACTTGGGTGGCGGGTCGATAGGGTGTTCAACATGATATCACATATGCCATAAAAAGTGCACGATCAACCAATGAGAAGTGTGGACATTGATCTTTGTGTACTAGGCCATCATAGGCGTACAGTCCATATTGTGCATGTCCCAGACACACGCAGTGCCACGAGTCCCGTGTCCATGTATCAGCCACCAGGCGTGAGTGCTAGAAGCATACATCAATGAGATGCTGACGAATGTCACGGGCCTCCGGTGCCTCGCAGACTCCATGAGGTGCTGCCACATCCCCACCCTCATCATGACCATCATCAGGTGCTTGCAGTTCTGCGTCAGGGGGCATGGGCACATTTCTACGTACGCACATGTTGTGGAGCATGACACATGCCATCACCATCTTTGCAACCTTCTCATGGCGGTACAGGAGTGCCCCGCCAGACCTGCTGAGGCAGCGGAAACGACCCTTCAGTAGGCCGAATGCCTGTTCAATGACTACACGGGTACGTGAGTGGGCATGGTTGTAGTCCTCCTCATGCTGGTCCCGTGGGTTCCGGACTGGTGTGAGGAGCCATCTCTTCAGTGGATATCCAGCATCACCTGTATGTGGACGAGAAACGTATGATGTGGAATGCCATTGATACGTACGCACACCCCCCCCCCTTCCTGGCAGGTCAATGCCAATTCACATACCCCACATCATCATGCATGTAATGAGACTCACCGAGTAGCCAGGATCTGTTCCCTGCGTGTCGCTCCATGTAGCGTGGTATTGTAGAGTTCCTCAAGACCATCGAATCATGGGTTGATCCAGGGAATCGGGCACAACAATGTGTAATGATCCTGTTGGAGTCACACACCATCTGTACATTCAGGGAATGAAATTGTTTTCGGTTGCGGTACTGGGCCTCCATGGCATGTGGGACGACCAATTCAACATGGGTGCAGTCGATGGCACCAATGCAACCCGGTATGCCGGCAAGTGCATGGAATCCCACTTTTGTGTTGGTTATTTCTTGCTCCGAGCGTGGTAGAGAGATGTAGTCGTCTGCGTGCTTCAGGAGGGCATCGAGCACTTGCAATAGTGTCCGTGAGAACAGTGGCTGAGAAATGCCATGCAACTGTCCGACTGTGTGCTGGTAGGTGCCTGTGGCCAGGAAGTGGAGTACAGACACCACCTTCAGTAGGGGTGGGATGGCGGTTGGGCTATCTATCATGCTGACAAGGTCAGCCTGTGTCATGTCCACAATGGCGGTTATGGTGTCCCGGTCCAGACGGTAGAGGGTGTGGATCTGCTCATCAGTGAGGTTGAACGGATGTGCTCGGAGGCGTGGGATTGCGGGCTGTCTGCGTGGTGGTAGTGGCTGTGCTGGCAGCCCTTGCTGGCCCTGCCTTGGCCTCCTCCTCCTCCTGCCTCTCCTCCGTGCGGCTGGTTGTAGTTGGTGTTCGTCTTCTTCTTGGAGTCGGAGCGCTTGCAGTGCTATCAGGTCCCCCAGGGCCAACATCGCGAGTCCTGCCGGTAGCATTTCGGTGTGGTTGTGGGAGGAGACTGGCTGTGCAATTTATGTGTTTTCAGGCTGTATGGCCTCCACCTGTGGTGATTGATTCCACCTGTGCAAACTGCTCTCCCCTTTGGCCGAGCACGTCCCGCGCACAACGCTGCAATTCGGGGAATTGTATCTTGCTATTGCAATCATGTATTTGTACCCGATGGCCGTGTAAGATTGGTTGATATGTTCATTCTGCTGTGGTCCCATTGTTTCACATGCTATCTGTGCAGTCGCGAACTGACTTGTGAGGGGTCAGTGGAACGTAGTACTCGAGTAACGGTGGACCCTCATGCATCACTGCACCGAGGTTCAACGACGGGCGGGGCGTCCCATTCGTGGGTGAAGGCAGTTGCCATTTTCACACACAGCCGCACTCGATGGAATAATTAGTGATTTCAAACGGCCACAGATGCCTTTTCGACGTGATGTTGCAAATGAGGAATTCGAGGGGCGGCGCTTTCGGTTTCCAGCTAGCGGCGAGGAGATGCCCACAGGTCTGACTGCAAATGTAACGTTCTATTGTTCTATGTCCTTGAGACAGGGCCCATGGCGAGGGAGCAATGATTGATATGAATAGTTTGGGATGCGCAATAGCTACGTGGGCGATGAGGCCGTCCGTTCCCAAAAACAGGTTACTTCACAACACTGGAATTACGGGCTGGGGCACTGTGGATTTAGCAGGCTGCATAACGCACGGACTCAATGGATGTTTCTAATGTTATGTGAGTAATTATTCAGGCATTTTGATCCCGGGATGAGGGAATGATGGATGGATGCATGGGCAGGTGATTTGATACAGAGTTTGCCATGTACAGGGCTTCTTGGGATCTATCCGCCTCCCCTACGCTATGTGATGCAGGGCTGCCATTGTGGGACCATCGTCCATCTGGCCTTGTTGAGCCCTCCCTGTCTCGAGGCGCCCTCAGACACTTGTGTCCATGCACGTTAACATTCCCATCTGATGGAATCTGTTTTGACAGACGCATGCACAGGTACACTCGTTTGTGATGGTGTTTGCACCTCGATATAGATGGTTATGAGTCGCAAGTGGTTTTGGGGTGGTGATGTCCTTTTGGTTGGGCTAGCATGCATATGGCTGTGGATTTCGTGTGATCATTGAAGTGAGTAGTTGGAATGTAGTTCTGATGGCCATTCTGTTCTTTTTCTTTTCTTTTGGTTGACAGGTATCTCCTCCCCTTTTGCCACTGCCATCTGTATGCCACTCCTGCAGATGGATTTTACTCCCGACACCTGCTGCTACGTGTTAATCAGTGGAGCAGCATTATGATCTTATGGGACGATCGCCAATGGGCCACATGCCCTTACGCAGTACTGGTGGCTCGGAGCAACATTTCGGCCTTTCAGCTGGACTAGTGCCTCCCCATTGGGACGGGCCTGCGGTTCTGTGCGCTTCCATGTTGCCTTTTCGTACGTGATTGTGGCTCTGTGTACCATGGGGGAACAGGGCGACACACAGGTAGTGGCTGGTCATTTCTTGCGGAAGCAGCCCACAATGGTGATTGGTGTTTTGGAGTTCATGGCCTGATGGCTGTATGGGCTTGGTGATTTTGATGTGCATTAAATTTCTATTCGGATTTGGCCCGTGTAGCGTTTTTCTTTGCAAGTGATGTGGCATATGCCAATTTGGGGGGCGATGTATTGTGAGGAGATCTGCATCGGGTTCCGGCTTCGGGGTTTAGTTGCGTGGTACTGTACTGGCCGCGTTTGCCTACGAAGCCCAGTGAGGTCAGGGATGGGGGCTGGCAATATGACAGTTTGAATGTTGTCATGCTCAGGGGCGGGGGATTGGGTTTTGTGTGACAGATGCCGGTCAGCCAGGTGGACTGGTGGAATGATGTGATTTTCGGAATATTGCTGGTCACAGGTGCCTGTGTTTGCGTGCGTTTCTTGGTGGGGGACTGTGGTCATGTCCATTGGGATGGCTTCTGTATTCGTGCCATCTGTGCCCTGCAGCTCCCATTGGCCCCTGTTGTGTTTCTTTTGTTCGTTGGCATGCATGGGTGACTTGTACATTTCAATGGTTGCATTGTGGCTTCATTGCACCTACGGGGAGTTGTACTTTGTGGGCAGGGAGCGGTGTACAGGCACTCAGTGGGGCCGTTTACGGTTGATTCGCGATGCGATACTTCTCGCCATGGCGGAATGGTACATTACGCCATGCCTGATGGCGTTAGGTACATGTCCGCTAGGGTCGGAATTGGCGTACCGTTGCACCATGGTGGTGTTTGCGGTTTGGCATGGCGCGCGCGCGCGTGCTTGGTGCAGTTAGCGTTGGCGTTCACTACGGTGTCGCTAATGGCTTCGTACTTTGCGGTGACGGGTCATAGTCACACCGAGCGCTATTCGATGGCGGTATTGCATTTCCGCCATCGTTTTTCGATTTCCGCCAGGGTCGTAATGAGGGCCGAGGAGAGATTGCATAGACTGGACCCCAAGAGGGCTCTCAGTTTTTAGATTTCAAGAATGACAAAATTACGTCAAGATGACCAACTTTTTGTGGGTTACACAGGTCGTAAATTGGGGTTAGCGGTGACAAAACAAACTATATCCCACTGGATCATTCTGGCTATATTGGAATGTTGCAGATTAGCAGGAAAAGACCCAGCGGATGGGCTACGTGCTAACTCCACTAGGGGAATGGCTACTTCTGCGGCTTTGAAGAGGGTAGTCCCTGCAAAAGACATTTGCTCGGCTGCAACATGGGCATCAATGCATACCTTTATCAAGCATTACTGCTTAGATGCCTCCTCCTCCAACAAGGGGTTATTTGCCAGGGCGGTACTTCACTCCGTCCATGAAAACAAAAACTAGCACTCCCACCTCTAAATTGATCACTGCTATGGGAGTCTATAACAAGATGAGGAATACGTGGGAGAACACAATCCATTCGAAGAACAAGTTACTTACCAACTGTAACGTTCTTTCGACTGGATGTTCCTCCCACGTATTCCTCATCGACCCTCCCAGCATACCCTGCACTACAGTTTACGTTTTCTTACACTTTCCTCTCACGATGGGCCTATCAGTCACAGCATGCGCCTGGATGTTCCACGAGTATTTCCTTGAAAAAACAGAACTGAATCACACAGGCGTGGCTCAAGCTACTTATACCAACAGTGACGTAGACACGGAATGGAGCCTGTCGAGGGACAATCGACGCCACGACCTCGAGCACAGCACCCTCTACCAGAAAAAAATGTCCGAAGCAGCGAAGCTGGCGATAATGAATTATCACAAGATGAGGAATACGTGGGAGGAACATCCAGTCGAAAGAACGTTACAGTTGGTAAGTAACTTGTTCATCTCATTGATTGGGAAGGCTACGGGCCCCAGGATCGTACTTGGGAACCAGCCGAATATGTCCATGCTCCACGACAATTTCACCGGAACAACCCCACTAAACCGGGACCTGAGTGAAGGACATTCCTGAGAGGGGCCTTGAGGGTGAGTGCTGTCATGGCCACTGGTCATTGGCCACTCTCTTCACAACTTGCAGGGTCCCAATGGACCCAGTCTTGGCGCCTTTGGCACCAAGCTCATTATAAAGTGTGCTTGGCACACAGTCTGTTGAAGGCAAATGCATCTGGGCAGGGCGGGGCCCTGGCAATGCATGGAAGGCACATGTTGAAGGCAGGAGGAGTGGCAAGGTGGTGCCTCAGGGCGGGGCCTAAAGGGAGTGGCTGGGGCCAGGCTATATAAGCCGGCCCCACCCGCATGCTGGCGCTTCGCGTTAGTCTGCCAGTGCAGCGTAACGCTTACCACCGTTCAGAAGACCTTACCTGTTTCAGCACGTGTATCCTCAGTCTCCGGAACACTCCAGCATCTTACCTTGAAGTCAGGCACACCACGGCTTCACTTCTGCCACTACGTGCACATTTTACCTTGAGGTCAGCCACACCACAGCTTCACTTCTGCAGCCACATGCGCATCATACCTGAGTCAGCCGGACCATCGCTGGAAGCATTGACACTGCTTCGCTTCTGCAACTACGCGCGCATCTTACCTGGGTCAGCCGCACCATCGCTGGAAGCGCTGCTAACGCTTCCCCTTCTGCAGCCATGCGCATATCTTACCTGGATCTTCAGTCCCATCGCGGGTGCCGCCCGGCATCTTTACCAGTCCCGAATTTCAATCAACATGGGATCTTCTTCATCCGACGCATCATCCTCGAGGATCTGCATCTCCGGCTGCCTGTAGGAGTTGGAAACCGCCCATCAAGCACCGATCAGCTGCACCTGCAAAGGGAAAGGAAACACAAGGTTAGCACTTGCATAGACTTTCATACTCTAAGCAGCAAGCTTCAGGTAGAGGCCACTTACCTCTGGTAGCTCTCCCGGAGTAGACTTTGTCGTCACAGGTTCCTGGGTCATCTTCATACCTAAGGAAGAGAGCAAGAACATATAGGGTTACGGACAATAATCATGGAGGAAGATTAACACAATCAATACGAACAATAATCATTGTCACCAAAAACGTACCTTCAAAACGTAATGGTCGCAGCCGGTCTGGACCTTCACGCCAAGGACCAGTGACGCAACTAGGTCCATCTACAGCGCCCCTGCTGGAGGAAAACAGGACAGAGAGCTCATCTTTCAATCATAACAGGTGAGCCTGCATGGGCAACCTCTTGCTCACAACCTTCTGGCATGACGTCACCACGCCATTTTTACCATCTCCCATCTTCTCTCAGGAGCAGAACCAGTATCCTGGGTCCTCGATAACGCAGTGGCTAGGGGAGAGAGCTGATCCACAGGATCCAGCTCCAGGGAGGGCTCCAACTGTGCCCCAACGCCCCCGCGGAGACCAGGTAAGCGTAACAAGACGGTTGACCAGTTAGCGTATGTACATATGCTTGGAACCGCAAGAAAGCTTAGAAAACCGTGCGGCTTGCTAGGCTTAGTAGAAGGATAGTGTGGCATGACCCCAGAAGAAGCATGTTATATAAGTGTAATTCCACTTTGCACAAGAAGCAGAATCAACTCAGGTTACTAAAGGCCACACGAGAAAAAGCTTCATATTTAGTAAGAAGAGATGGCTGAAACGAAACTCAGCAGAGGCAACTCGTGCCAGGAAAGCCAAGGACGTATCAGTGGAAGAGACGACCAGCAGCTACATTTAATTGAAACTTAGAACAGAATATCCTGCTTCTGAAAGGTTAAGATAAGAAGACAAAGACAGGTGGTGTGTGAAACAAAAATCAAATACTGAAATTATGTGGAAAAGAGGCAAATTCATGGTGTCTAAATCACGTGACCAGCCGAGCAAGAAGAAGCGAGAGCCCACACCTACGCATGGCACCTGGCCAGGTGAAGATATCAGAACTTTTCCAGACAGAAGATGCAGTGTTGAGGCCAACCACAGTGAAATAATTGACACATGGCTGCTAAAGTGATGATTGATTGTAACAATAATTGGAGGAAGGCCGGGTAACTAAGGGACACCCTGCACCAGGCAGACCATTCTGCTGCTAAGCAAAGTGGTAAAGTGTGCATGGGGTTGGTGCCAACCCAATCACAATGGACCAAATAATCTAGGGTCCTACAGTTAGTAGAACCAATGGGACGTTGTACTTTTAGTGACGTCTGCAGTAGCCATTTTTGAAGGAAGGGCTTGGATGCCCACCTGACAGTGTTTACCCAGTCCCCTAACTCCGTTACCATATACAGATATAGTACCTATATTAAAGTTACCTTTCCCGAACCAATACAATTGCATGTCAACTTTTGAGTGTTACACATCAATGATGACGGGTTTTCAGTAGAAATGTTGTGATTTTTATGAAGTTCATTGGAGTTGTGAAGCGAGAAGGAAGATCAAGCATCCGCTGATACTCATGAGACTCCCCGTTTTTGTACTTGTCATTAAACAGACTGCCTTTGCCAAACCGTTGAGTTGTGCCTATTGATTGATGTTGAACTATATATCTGCACCCCCATCCATCTCACAGGTGCTGCTATCTTGTCTTAAAGTACTTCTGAGCAAACCCCGACTCTATGGGCCGGTTGGGGGTCTCGGAGCACACGGTTCACCGACTTTCAGATCTTCGATGCTGCAGCCACAGCATGGATCTCTGGATGGCTTTTGGTGACCTGGCCTCAACCACTGGACTGGACTACAGACCCTCACCAAGGCTGGACCCTTGGGACATCTTCTTCAGATTATGGTGGCGGCGAACCCACCGTCTGACCTTCCTCTGCACACAGCGAACAAGGGTCTTCTTCGGTGGGTGTAAGTGTTCATATTTTGTGTCAAGGATGTCCCTTGAAGGATTCTTTGATCAGGTGGAACTTTCACAGATCCGGGTGTCGAGCAGCACTATGCCTGTGTACCCCCTCTTCTGGGTGGTAGACAGCAATCTGGCTTCTGGTGGTCACAAACATTCTTCCAGGCACTGAGCGACACATCTGGACTTCTTCGACTCAAGATGTCCAGGCACTTCTCTTCTGGACTCACGAAGATACCTTTCTCCTGACGGCAGGCGCACAGAACTGGCTTCCAAATCACTTCTGATGAAGAGTATCAGGTGCAAGATGGTCCCTCATAGCTCGGGAAAAGGTCTCCTAAGCAGGTCCTCTCTGGGTCAGTCCTGGGAAGAACACAGCAGCTTTCGGATTACATGAAGAAAATGCAGCATCAGACTTCTCCTCCAGCTTGGCTCCAGGGAACAGCTTCTTCTTGCTTCAGCTTCAACTTCAGCTTCTGAACAAATTGGTGGGTGAGAGGTCCCCTGTTATACACACTGGTTCCCATTCAGTCAGGCTGATCCAGGCTCAGCAGCCAATCATTCACGAGTGCATTCATGCAGGCAAGCAGACAATCTGGCTCACAGGCATTCGGACCATTACTACACCCAGACACCCATAACAAACAATGTGGATTTGGGTAAGCATCTAGCCTTTCAGCATGTTACACTGCATTCAATCCAGATTCAGCCAGACATAAGGCACACATGTGGAGCCTGTCCTTCCCTTACATAATGCCACAATAAATCCCCTCTTGGAGCTATGGAAATCTCCCTGCTCAGGGCTAGCAGTCCTCAAGGATTTTGCTCAGAAATATAGGCCAGCCTTCTCCGACCCGGAGTTCCACACCAGACATCCATCACACCACAGTCGGGTGGTACAGACAGCTACTGTTGGCAACAAGTCAAGCGCATACCCTTCATTACCCCCTGACAGGGACACCAAAAATATTTTTGCCTGGGACAGCATGGCACTTAAGGCAGTAAATGCTTCTTGTGCACTTGCCAAGTTACACACCCTATGGTCTGTAGTGGCTGAGGCAGCAGAGCAAATCCCTGATGGAGAAATGAGCGATGGCTTATTCAACATTGTGGAAGATTGGAAAGAAGCTATGTGCCAAGCCCATCAGTAAGGACTTGACACTGCTGACTGTTGGAAGGTCCATGGCAGCGCGTTCCGTCACATGAAAATGTGCCTGGCTAAGGGACTCAGGCTTTGCACAAGACTTTCAAACAAAATTTCTTGACATGCCTTTTGACCAGAGGCATATGACGCCTTGAGAAGTTGAAGGCTTCCAACGCTGTGGCAAAGTCTTTAGGGGCGAAGATAAGACAGCCTGCTCAACCTTCTTCACAATGGAAGGTTAAGCCCTTTTGGTACTATAATTACGGCCAGGAAGGAAAGTAAACCACTGCCAGTCAAGGTCAAAGACCCTTCTCTTGACCTTCAGAGCTAGAGGAAGTAAAGCACAGGCCACTTCCCTGTCTGTCCCCTCCCGTGTGGCTCCCAGTGCAAAACCTCTTTGCAGACTTATGCCATGCTATGCGAAGTAGGGGGACGTCTGCCACATCATTTGCAAGAATGGTGCACAACTACTTCAGATGCATGGGCACTTCATATGGTCACTCAGGGTTACTGCCTCCCACTTTTAAAGTGCCCCCCAGATTGCCCCCAGTGGCCAAGCCACCTCCTGTTCTAGAGCCACTGCTCCTGCAAGAGGTTTCCTCTTTTCTGGAGAAGGGTGCTATAGAGTTGGTACAGTACAGGAGTGGAACACAGGGTGGAACACCCATTATTTTTTTGTCCCAAAAAAGGACGGAGGTCTGCAACCCATCTTGGAACTGAGGCGCTTGAAAAAGTTCCTCAGAAAGGACAAGTTCAAGATAGTAACACTTGCAGATCCTTCAGGCAATAGATATTCTGGATTGGTTGGTGTCACTCGACCTACTGGATTCTTACTTCCATGTGACGATCCGTCCAAAGCACAGGAAGGACCTGAGGTTCATCATAGGGCACACCCACTATCAGTTTCTGTCTTTTAGGCTTACCTCTGGCCCAAGGGTCTTCAAAAAGCTGTTGGAAGTAGTGGCAGCCAGTCTCAAGTAAGGGAGATTCACTTTGTTCCCTACCTGGATGATTGGTTAATCAGGGCGTGTCTCCGGATCAAGCCCTGGATCACCTCAGTTGCACACGCTACTTCCTTCATAAGCTGGATATCTCCCTCAATATAAAGAAGTCTCAGCTAACACCTTCTCAAACGCTCCAATTCATTTGAGCGGTCCTGAATTCTCTGATGGCCAAGGATTTTCCACCCGAAGACAGGGCTTTATACATCCTGCAGATGGTCACCAGATTCCAGAAAACCCAATACCTGCCAGCCCTAGACTTCCTATGGTTCCTTTGCCTGCCTCATGGCATCCTGCATCTTCCTGGTGCTAGAGGCCTGATTGAGAATGTGATTGCTCCAATGGGCCCTCAGATCTCAATGGTTGCAGTTCTCTGGCAGTATGACAGACTTTATTCAAGTCCCGAGCAGAGTCGATCAGGATCTCCTGTGGTGGACTTACACGAGAACGTGATGACAGCAGAACCGTTTTGTCCAGCGGCCAGAGTAAACTGTAGTAATGGACACGTCTATGAAAGGCTGCGGTACTCATCTGAACGAGCTGACGTTGATCGGGCTATGGTCCCTGACAGAGACAAAGCTTCACAAAATCTATTAGAGCTGAGGGTGATCAGGCTGGTGCTGATGGCCTTTTAGCCCGCCATACCAGGTACAACTGTCCTGATCATGAAGGACAACACAGTGGCCATGCACTAAATCAACAAGAGAGGCTGTGTAAGGTCACTCCCCTTGTGCTGAGAGGTGATGCAGCTCTGGTTCTGGGCGTTCCAGAACAAAATCTCTCAGTCAGGAATTTACCTCACCGGGAAGGAGAACACGACAGTGGACACTCTGAGTGTTAGACTAGAAACGACCCTATAGTATGTATAGTATGTTGGCCAGAAACCAATCGCATCATGTGACAAACATCGCAATCCTAGAATCGTCAATGTATCCAGAGGGCGTCCATTTTGTGAAATGTCGGCCATTTGCTTTTTTTCCTTTCTGTCAAAATGCTTTACAAATGTATTCTATGCCTCGGACTCACACACAGTGCGAGGCCACGGCCTGAATGCTGAAATACTAACACAGACAGGAATGTCAAACTGTGCATAAATACATTGTTTTTCTCTCTCACTAAGTCCTTGAAGTCGAGCAGAAGCCGCATCTAAACAGTAGTCCAGGTGCCGGCTTGTCATGCAAATGCTGTAGTAAAAGGCAGTTAAAACATGAATTATATTCTCCTAGCGGTGCTCCTTCGCGTAGAGTGCGATTTTCTGCTTCAGAACTGTCTGACCCTTAGCTCATGCACCGAGACACACAGATAACGTAGTAAGGAATGGTTTTCTGCTAAGAACATGATATCTTTGCCGAGCTAAGAGCTCCATGTTCCCCATAACAGAAAGCTGTCTCTGCTGCCATTGCTAGAATAACTATGGTTAGACTGAATGAAGACTTGTCATAACGTGTCATAATTGTCATGATTGTCAATCACTAAACCCTAGCCTGAATGACATGTTTGTGGGCGGATCGAATTGCCTTCGTAAAGAATATGTCTAATGTATATATATTGCTGCTTGAGCATTGCTCGCTCTCTCGCATCTCACAGGGTCTGGGAACACACGTCGTGAGGTGTTGAGACCCACTCGGCCGACTGAGAATACTTTGAAATAAACCAGACTTGTTTGGAAATCGAACCTTGTGTCTGACGTGTCACTATAGTATATGGTTATTGTGCCTTAGTTTCCATATGCGGTCTGTATGGCCTAGCAAATATGGCGCCCAAATAGGGACCCTCCCACTTATGCTCCATCATATGAAGTTGAAGAAGGCAAAAACGAGTCGAGGATGAATCCGTTGAGCCGGGATCGGAAGGTGTTCGGGGCGCCCCTGCAGAAGTGATGAGAGACTCCTCCGCAGATCTGTACACAGCCGATCCCTGATCGACGAGCAGCGCCCAGAGAGCATCAAGGCGAGGATCCTGGAAGGAGGCACATTGAGCCAGACACGCAGTCACGACGATTCTTGGTTGTGTCTGTATACAGACGAATTGCGTCCTGAGTGACGAATTGGTTGATCAGGTGATTTGTGCCCCGATTCTTAAACGTCCTGCTATTGGTTGAGTGTTGCTCTTGCAAAATCAAATGCCCAGGGTAAGAAAAGGGTAAGAATTAACCATGCCTGGGAAATTGTCTTCCTGTTTAGTGAGTTTTTTCACTGCGATAGACAATCTTTGGAAACTGGCCAAGTTGCGCCACCCGAAGGGTCGCCGGCACATCAGATGTACATAAAGTATGGTATAGGGGCAATAGTGTTTAATGCGATTTGGCATAGGCAGACCAGACGTGTGTCAGACCTTTGGTGGCCTAATAATGGGAGCTTTGAATTAGCACGTATAGAACACCTAGAATCAGTATTGCTACGCAAAAAGGCCCGGCCAGCAGTGTTCGACATTGTGAGAGACTGGAGGAAGGAAGCTAATCTCTGCTTGAGAAGTAGAGAGAAACACGTGCGCAGACTTAAAACAAATGTAGAGAAAGCGCAAGAGCATGATCAGCATCAGAAGACAGAAGTCATAAGGAACATGGACAGGGCTTTCCAATTAGATGTACAGAAAATATATCCTTAACAAGATTTGCATACATCAGATGAATTAATAAATAAAATATTGAATGAGCGAAGGAATGAAGATCAAAGTACTGACCCAGTTGCACCTCCTCCTTATATACCTCCCATTCCTGTTATTCCATCCGCACCTGCAGTAAGCAGTTCCTCTCCCCGTGTGCTTGTTACATCATTTCCTCCACCACCGCCAGAGCATGAGTTAGCCGCTTTACTAGGCAGTTCTACAGAGATGGGGCCTGCGCAAGAAAGCAGAAGACAGACTCGTAGTACGATTAGCAAAGTAAGGAAAGAAGAACTGAGAGAATGGGCAGAAACATATATTGATGGTGACGATGAAGTAGCTGTGCAAAGTTCCATATCTGATCATAGAGGCCTTGGTGAACCACGGGTATTGTTAGAATGCATGGGGAATTATCTTGTGAAAATGTGGAGTGATTTGACCGATACAGTGGTACCGTAAGAGTTGCGTGATTTGGTTGTAATTTTGACATTGCAAGATAATGCTACGAAAGTACGAGAACACGCAGGCCGAATATTTGTGTTTAACTTGATCGATTGCATAAAGAATTAATGAAAAAAGATAAACCGCATATGTCGTATGTCCAGCAACATTATTTTTCCGCCGTTGAAACCTGTTAGTGAAGCAATGAGAATTTGTACCCGAGATGCGCTTAGATGGATTACAGACGCCGCCATTTCCCCAATTGAAGTGCATGATAAGTTTAGTCAGTATACACCAGAAATGCAGAGAAAGGTATTACAGGTCATGGTAGAGTACTTACAGGATGAATGTATGAAGAATAAGATATGTTGTCCCACTGATTTAATGACAATTTACAAAAAATATATTTTAGCCTGAAACTGGAATGACTGCTTTTTCTCTTGATTTAGCTTTGTTGCTTAATAGACAAACAAATTTACAATCGCCTAGTTTGCAATTACCCATGAGGGAAGTGCCTCCCAAAAGTAGAAGTTGCTGCTGATGGAGGGGTCTCCAGCGCGAACGATAGAAGCTCATTATATCGCACAGTTTGTACATGTCCCTTTTTCTAGGCAAGAGGTAAATACTATAAAGCAGACGATCCCTGATATTAGGGAGAACCCATCAGGATTTTATAAAGAAATTGAATTTGTTTTAAATTCATGTTTTTATATTGAGTGACACTGATTTATTGTTTCCCGTGATTCTTCCTGTAGACATATGGAAACAGGTTAGAAATATAAGTGACACACCCATGTTAGGTGATACATGGGAGAATTTGACTAGAATTGATAGTGAGAGAAAGGCTGAAGAAAAGCCACCGCAGGTTATGTTGGCTTTACCATCACGAATAGTAGAGAAATTGAAAACTTTGGTACCCGAAAAGAGAATAGTTTGGGATAAATTGACTGCTTTTTACAAGGCAAAGAGGAAGGAGCGATGGATTATTTTAATCGATTTGAAGAAGTATTTGCAGATTTTAGTGGTCAAGATTTAAGTACTGAACCCGGGAAGAGATTGTTTGTTGATAAGTTTGTGCGAGGGTTGCTACCGAAAATTCAAAGTTTAATAATGACATCTGAAAGTGCATGGCAAGCAAAAACACAAAGTGAATTATAACATATAGCCCAGTATTGTGGGAACAGAGTAAATTCAGAGAAGGACAAGGAACTAAGGGACAAAGGGAATTTGAAAACAAGAGTTGTTGCAGCAAATAGCAAACAATAATAGAGGTGGTGGTAACACACCATCCAGAGTCCAATTTTCATTAGCATCCAACATGCAAGGTGGTCCAATAGGGATTAATCAATGTGCCTATTGTAGACAAGAAGGCCATTGGTGAGCACAGTGCCCGCATATACAGAATTGAAATGGGACTTTCCTGAGAAGACAGAATAGAGGTCACCCGGGAATACAAGGACAGAATAGAAACCAAAGAGCGCCACAATTTCAGGATAACCAAGGTAATCAGAATCAGAACCAACAGCGAAACAATACAAATGGTGGGAATATTTTTGACAATCAGTCCAATGCATATTACTCTGGTGACTTTACATCTGACGATGAACTGTACTACTAGGACAGCCCGAGACAGGGGTTGGAACCAGTATCTATTCCCGTAGACCAGAAAAGGCCCTACATGGAAATGAAGGTTGGGACTAGGGAGCACATTTTTTTTAGTGGACACAGGTGCAAAAAAATGTTCGATTGACCATCAGCAGATTCCAGATATACCACTGTCAGGGCATAAGAATGTCTCAGTAGGGTTGTCAGGTACACCCGTAATTAGTCCAGTGTCACAAACAGTACCTATAACACTAGATCCATTCACTGAATCTTGTCCATTTCTTTTGATGAAAAATTGCAGCGAAAATGTATTGGGATTAAATTTGTTGAAGAAATTTGAATGCAGTCATTTATTGTTCTGCTGAAGGAGTGTATTTGACAATCTCGCAACAAAAGACTGCTGTATCGCAATTTTTATCTAAGCCATTACCGACTGAATTTAGTAAAGTAACGACTTGTATATGGGCAGTAAACGACAATGATGTTGGTTGTTTGAAAGTAGAGCCAGTGAAAATTGTTTTGAAAGAAGGTATTACATTGCTGCGTATTCCGCAATATAAAATTTCTGCCGAAGGAGAGAAAGCATTGAAATGCATTGTATCAGATTTGATTAAACTAAACTTAATTGAAGAAACTTCTGGTAGTACTTGTAACAGTGTGATTCTTCCAGTTTATAAGAAAGAAGGTAATGACATACCGTACCGTTTTATAATTGATTTGCGTGGAGTGAATAAAGTTGTTTATTTTGTACAATTTTGACTATGATTCCAGCTTCTGCATCGTACTTTAGTGTTGTTGATTTGAAAAATGCGTTTTTCAGTATCCCAGTGCATCCAGATAGCAGATATTTATTTGCTTTTACTCTAGGAGGACGTTCATTTACATTTACACAAATTCCGCAGGGCTACACTGAGAGTCCAAGTATTTACAGTAGAGCATTAAAGGAACAACTAGATATGGTAGAACTACCAGCAGGCTGCATTTTATTACAGTACATAGACAATCTATTGATAGCAGCAGACACAAAAGAAATTTGTAAGGAAAGTACAGTTTCACTATTGATACATTTAGCAGCACATGGATACAAAGCTTCACTAAAGAAATTCCAGTATTGTCGAAAGGTAGTGGCCTACTTGGGCTAACTCCTTTCGAAGGAGGGATGAAGATTGACACCAGAAAGAATAGAAAGCATCTCTGATATGCCTATTCCAAATACGCAGAAAGAAGTCAAGGCTTTAATTGGCATGGCTTCATATTGTAGGCAGTGGATCGCTACTTTTTCTATGATCGTGAAACCAATAGTGGCATTGACAAAGAAGTATGTTACCTTACCTTTGCCATGGAACATGGAATGCAAAGAAGCATTTGACCTGATCAAAGCTGCATTGGGTTCAGCTCCAGTTTTGGGCACGCCAAATTCTAAAAAGAGTTTTAAGTTATTTGTCCATGAAAATAATGGATGTGCTTTGGCTGTTTTGACTCAGGAACAAGGAGGGAGAAATAGACCATGCGGTTACTTCTCTTCCACGTTGGATCTTGTTGCATGTGCTTTACCGCGCTACTTGCGAGCTGATGCTGCAGCCCCTGCGTCAGTAAAAAAAAACGAGGGAATGGTTTTAGGTCACGCTTTAGCCGTTATGGTACCTCACTCAGTGGATGTTCTTTTAAATAGAACACAGACGCAACACCTTACATCAGCCAGATTAATAAGGTATGAAATAGTTCTATTTGCACCACATATCCAAATTATGAGGTGTTGCGCTTTAAATCCGGCCGAATTAATGCTCCCTCCCAATGACCAAGGGGGTGAAAAACAATTCCCCCATGATTGCTTAATGGTTACTCAACAAGAGACAAAAGGAATAATTGACCTAACTGATACCCCACAGAAAGAGCCAGATGGTGAACTGTTTTGTGACGATTCTTGTTTTAAATTACCAGATGGCATCACTACACTGAAAAGTATTGTAGAAAGCAAAAGAATTCCATATAATTCAGCACAAGCTGCAGAAATAATAGCGTTAACAAGAGCATGTGAAATTTCGGCAAATCTCAATGTAAAAATATATACTGACAGTCAGTATGCCTTTGGGGTGGTACACAATTCTGGTCAATTATGGGCTGAAAGAGGTTTCCTGACATCACATGGAACCAAAATCCACCATGGTACTTTGATAGTGAGACGGTTGTCAGCACTTGCACTTCCCAAGCGATTAGCGATAATGAAATGTGAAGCACATAAAAAAGTAACATGTAACATTGGAAAGGGAAACGCATTTGCAGACAAAATTGCGAAACAAACTGCCACTGATTTACACACAAAAATGTATGTTGAAAAAATAGAACAAGTACCCTGCATGATAGAGAATGGAATTGCCACAGTTAAAGAAATGCAAGCAGAAGCTACTGTAGATGAAATAAAAAACTGGTCTGAGGGTCCAGCAGAATTAAATTCTGAAGGTTGTTGGGTGGACAAACAAAATAACAGATGGATGTTGCCAAACGCCTATGTGATGGCTATGGGCACCATGGCCCACAGTCCGACACACATATGCGCTGGAAAAATGATTCAACATCTAGATTCTGTATGGCAGAATCCACACATTAGAAAAACTGCTGAAAGATTGGTTCAGAATTGTATGAATTGTTTACAACATAACATTGGAAAGGGAACAGTGACGCCAGTAGGTAGTTTTGGCCCACCGTCTATGCCGTTTGTAGTCATCCATTTTGATTTAATAGAAATGGAAAGGTGCCAAAACTATTAGTATGTCCTCGTGGTGGTCTGCACATTTAGTAAATGGGTAGAGGCCTATCCCCTGAAAGATTGTACAGCAATGTCCACAGCTAAAGTCATACTTTTCCCGTTTTGGACTACCCCGAGTCATATGGTCAGATAACGGCCCACACTTTATTATGGCTGTGATATTGCAAATTTGTGCAGGTCTCCAGATTGATAAATGATTCCATTCGGCCAGACACCCAATGAGTGCCGGTTTGGTGGAACGTCAGAACGGTATCTTAAAATACAAAATGAGTAAAATCTGTGCGGGGAGCAATTTGAAATTCCCCGATGCATTACCACTAGCTTTGCTTTGTGTTAGAAAAGCTGTATAGGCGAGGACTGGTCTCTCCCCTTACGAAATCGTGATGGGGAGACCAGCGAATGTTTGGAATGCCCCTCGGCCGAAACGGTTGAGGGATATAGAATACCCATTACTTATTGATTACTGTAGAAAGTTGACTCAAAACTTGCATTTGATTCATCAGCAGGTGCAGGAGGCTCTTCCTGTCAGATACACCAGTCCAGGACATTGTCTGCAGCCTTGGGACTGGACTTTAATCAAGAATTTTGAAAGAAAGTCTTCACTCGCACCACGCTGGAAGGGGCCTTTCCAGGTGCTACTGGCTACGCAGACTGCAGTCCGAGTGAATGGCTGCAAGCACTGGATCCACGCAACACACAGGAAAAGAGTTCCGTTCCACATGAGAAAGAGCTTGATAATCCTGACGTCGAAAGAAACACAGCTGCACTTGATCACAAAGATATCATCGTCAGTTCTCTGCCAGGAGTGCTTCCTAAACCCACGAAAGGGCCTGGGGAGATTGCAACGAAGATTGAAAGGCCAAAGGTGCCTCAAACTTGTCCAACTGCTGCCTCATCATCATGCATTGCATCGCAAGCTGGCACTGATCCTTAATCTGGAAATGAGAGTGCATTGTTCATCGATCATACTGTACCTGGAGCTCTGAGGTACAATCTACGTTCACAAAATCGGAAGTGATCAGCTTTTGTTTTGCATTTGTTCCCAGCCCATGGATGAAGTGGGAACGGAGGCCTAGAGCTATCCTCCCTATCCGGGAGGATAGCTCAGCGGCAGCGTGCGCGTCTTGGAAGCAAGACGACACGAAGCAACAACAGGTTCGATCCCCGGGTCCGCGCTTAGAAACCTCTGGGTGTTTAAGCGCGTTATAAATACGTAACTAAGACAAAAAACAACCACAATTACACGACTAAGAAAAACAAACAATTCCTGTAGCAGCGCCTCGATGCCTGCGGGCTGTGGGAGCGCTTTATAAATGTTAAATAAAAAAAAGCAGTGTATGAGCTGTATCAAGCTGCATCAAATTGAAAGCTCTGACACGCGGCTTCCTGGTGCTACCATCAAAAAGTGAAGGACCATTGCAACCTAGCACAGACAAGCGGGGGCATATGGTACCAACACTATCAAATTGATACTTGCTCCTGCCTTTTTGGAGCTCTGTGCAAATTCACATCAGCTTGCTGTCATCTATTAAGCAGGCTAGCCTGAACTGTCCTGAACGCTTTTCTGCTAACATGTGTTGCTGTGGAGAACTTTCCCCGACGGACACTGAAAACTTTTCCTGAAATAAACATTGCAGACAATGCCTATATTCGCTCCTGCTCCCTCCTTCACCAATGCTGTTGATGATATAGAAATAGAGACTAAGCCTGCTCCTAGAAATATTTTGGTCAGAAAGAATAATATGCTAATGTTTATGATACTGCTTTGCATTTTGATTACGCTGGTCCTAATATTTTTGTATCTAGAAACTGTGCATCCTTTAAACTCTCTCTTGAATGCTACCAATGCTCCTACTATGAGCAGCCCAGTACATGTGCTCTCTTATACTCTCCCCTCACAAGAAGTGAAACATAGAAAAGGATATAACAATAACACATTGCTACTGATTATGAATATGACCCATGCTATCTTGAATAGGTCCAATTATTGGGTCTGTTCCCATTTACCCCAGCACAATGAAAGAGGAATGGGTTGGTAGGTACATCCTTTGCCACTTAATACCGCCTGTTATGCACCATTAAGAGCGCTATTTTTGGAAAATGGAATGATAGTGTTACTGGTCAGTTTGATGGAACAAACATAAATTAATTTGAAAGATTGGTATTGGAACCGTTGGGTTGTTCCGTATTTATAAGCAAAAGCAAAATAAACACGGTAACAACGAGTCCAATAGATAGGCTCTCTAGGCCTTACAAGTCCCTAATCACTTTTAAAATGGCTGTGGTAGGAAACAAAGATGCTGTTCCTCCCTCTTATACTATTAATCATAGTCCACGTTCTGTCCCATTTTGCTTATGGAAGAAGGGTTCCTATCCAATGGGGACATTCAATAGATGCATGAATATTGCTGTTCTTGAGCAAGAAGAAAAACCATTATATATAGGAGGTTCTGTCTATTTTGTATGTGGAAATCAGGCCTATCCATGGTTACCTAGAACTTGGGAAGGGACCTGTTATTTAGGTATACTTTTACCTGGTGTATTTCTTTCCAAAACCTCTGAAATATCAAAGCTATCTAGATCTCAGCCAAAACGAGATGATACCGCAGGACAGATACTAGGGGATATAGCAAAACCATTCATACCATTTTGGGGACAAGCAATAAATTCATGGAATATAAGGAAACTGTCCAGGGTGTTAGAAAAAACGATAAATGGAACTACAGATATACTCTATAATATGACACTGGAACAAAAAGCAATCAGATTAATTGCACTTCAAAATAGAATGGTACTTGATATCATTTTGGCTGATTGTGGAGGGGTATGCAAATTGGTGGGGTCAGCGTGCTGTGTATTCGTAAGTGACTCCTCCCCACGATATTTGAAGCAATTGAGAAACTGCATGTCCTAAGTTCTGAAATTCATGTTCCTACAGGTGGTTGGAATCTGAATATAAGTTCATGGTTTTGGGAACTGCTGCGATCATGGGGATGCAAACTAATTGCAATTTTGGTTATGATATTTGGAATCCTCATGTTTTGCTGTTGTTGCATACAATGCCTGCCAGTCCTCTGCTCCCAAATTACAAATGAGTGAGTAAATGCGATCAAAACGAAACCTCCTCGCATGTTACGTGAAGGTGCACAACACAAAAATGAAATAATTAAAGAATTTATGGCAATTCATATTTCTGGTGACGATTACAGCAGTATGGGTACGGCTCATTCAAAAGCTGAAGCTTTCATGTCCCTGCACCACATTATTTCCCTGTTAGAATATAGTGCATTTGGGAAATGTGTTGTTCTGGCTTCCCCTTTAAATTTGGAGCATGGTAGGACACAGCTGCCGGAGTAACCACGCCCTGCTAGCCTTGCCCACAGACTCCTCACCTCAGTCCTCTTTTCCACTCAGACGTGATCGGACCTACTTCATGCAACGTGGGTATTTATTTACTGTGCAACAGTTCTTCCCCTTGTTATTTACTCATTTCTATGGCCTAAGGCGGCTCGCTCCCCCGGCCTATATAGGCTCTGAATGGATTCTCCAGGTGCACGTCCTGCAAGAGGACCATCCCGGTTTCAGAACCCCATTCGTTCTGATGCATAGGATAGAGATATTCCAAGATCCCCGCCGGAACACCTCAAGGCATTCACTCGAAAGAAGTCAAAGAAGAGTCAGGTAAGTCATCTTTTTTCTACTCCACCTCAACGCAGTGACTCCTTTCCGGGACGTTCTCTGTCTGAGAGCGGTCCCAAGGACTATAACACCAGCGGCATGCTAGAGGTTGTTAAGGCTGCTGGTACTGATACTGAGGGGTCTTATGACTCTACCAGGCAAGCCACCATGGGGTCTTTGCATCCTTCTACCGGACAGCATTCCGATAGGCCGCAAAGCTGTATCACCAGGGTTACACCTGAGGGGGTGCCTGAATGCAACATGACTGCCGGGCCTAGGCCTGAGGGCAATACTCCTACCGATCACAGTTCCGAGGTTATGCAGCCTGCCGAAATACTTTCAAAGGGCTCTAAACAGCGTATGGTTCAGTGAGCTACTCCAAGCAAGCAGCTCCAAGCATCCCAGAGAAACCTTGCCACAGCATGTCCACCATACGAATGAGCACTCCAGGGCGCACCCTAGGAGACGGCTCCAAATGGTTGGGGTGCTCATCTCCCACAGAATGGGCCACACAGACAGGCATTTGTAAAACCTTAGGCTTTGGGGATCCAAGAGAGTGCCTTCACTCGCCATGGTGCACAGTTTATCCACTAACTTCATATAGAGGTGAGTCTGCTGGCTATCATACTAGGCAGACTTCTGGCAGTCGTGCTATCTCTCACACAACAACAGCTGCGCCCACGTACACACCATCGCCTTCAGCCACGTATGCTCCCATGGCTGCGGCTGCTGCTGCGCCATGACAGAGGCATTTATCTCAGGAGGCTTCTGAAGAGAATTTTTTTTTAATCATTTTAGTCCCCGCAGATGACTGGCATACTAAAGAATGTGATCAAAGAGGGAGCTCCTGAGGCTCAAACTTCCGGTCCTCTTTTAGGTCCTCTTATACAGGATCCTATGCCGCTGCCCCCCCACCCTCTTCCTCCTCTTGCAGCATCTCCACTGCAGGCCCTGGTAGCACCTTTAGCTGCTGAACCAGAGCCAATAGAACCAACTCAGCTTCTAGTTAGGCTACTTGGCAATGATTCTACTCTGGAGGTTCAGGGAGCTAATTCTCCTCCTAAAGATACAGATGATGACAAACAGGAAGATACTTTAAGGCCTGCAAGGGCTTTTCATAGCTGCATTGCTGGTCTAGCAGAATTTTGAGGGGTGCCCGCTCCTCTCCAAGAGCAGCAGGACGCAAGAGTCACAGGTCTTATCCCTTCAGCAGACAAACCACTCAGGAATTCCTTTGCAAAAGGATGTCTTGCCTAAAGCAAAAAGGTTCTCGATGAATACTCACTCCACCTTTGCCACAAACAAGCGTTTTGAAGCAAGGTTCAGGCAGACAGAAGGGGATGCAGTGCTGTTGCTTTCACAAACCCAGCCTCATTCTTCGGTGGTGGCTACCGCCTTGTTTTATTCTAAGCCAATGACAGGGTCTCCCACATCTTCTGCTTCAGCTGCATTATGTCTATCCAAGGAGGACAAAATACTGGAAGCGCTTGGAAAAAAGGTATACCTAAACGCAGGTCTCTACCTCAGGCAGACACACACAGGCGCGATGCATGTGGCTGCCAATCAGAAAGTTTGGCGGGAGATTGAAAACTTCCTCACGGATCTACCAGTCGAGAGGCAGCCAGAATTTAAGGCTGGTCTAGCAGAAGCCAAGGTAATTGCTCAGGATTTCCTCGAAGCTTTGGTATTCCACATTGATGAAGCCAGTAGGGCCATGTGTCTAGCCACGGACATGGGAAGGTCAGCGTGTTTGCATGCGACTAAATTCACCACATATGTTCAGGAAAGAATGATAGATCTTCTTTTCTTTTTACTATGTTTCATTTTATTTCACAACATACATATCGCTATCGATCACGGTGCAATACAGCTCAGCTGCTTTAATGAGACAGGAAACGGGTAGTAACAAAACCCATCCGCCCTTCCCAGTCTTAGCAATCTTATCCAAACCAGCACAAAACTGTTTCTTGGATCCCAACAAAAATCAGGGCATAGACCCTTAGCCTTTGGAGGGTTTAGAGGATTTAGGGGCTTCCAGGATAGAAGTGCCAGGCAGCCACACTGTTTGCCCAGTACCCACCGCAGGAAGCAGCACTGCAATGCAACCAAGGGCTTCTTCTCGCCCCCCCTCCTCCTCACAAGCCTCAGACCATAGAAAACTATGAGGCCAGCGCCGGGGTCCACAATACCCCTGTGGGGGGCAGGCGTCACCTGGTTCAAGGTCTGTGACTTAGGTCAATTGTTTCTTTGGTTTTTCGGCTCCCTCTTCCTGCCCAACTTCCTCAATCCCCACCCCTCCTTCAACTAGTATCACCAGCTCTGCTGCAAGAAAATAGTCTAACTGGTCCACGATCAGGCAGTGGAGATGGTTCTTCTGAAGGAGGAGGGCCTCAGTTATTACTCCAGAATCTTTGTGATTCACAAGAAGGCGGGCCTGACAGTAGTCCTAGACCTGTCTTTCCTAAACCTCTTCCTCCCAATTCCTCCCAATAAAGAAGTTCAAGATGGTGACTCCAGCTCACATAGCCGAGGCGCTCTGCTCGGGAGATTGGATGTGCTCCCTGGACCTGAAGGACGCATACTTGCACGTCCCCATTTGGCTGCCGCACAGGTAGATATTACATTTTTCAGTGATGGGTCAAAACTTCCAATACAATGTGCTCCCCTTCGGGCTAATTGCAGCTCCCCGGGTATTCACATAGTTAATGAACGTAGTTGCTGCTGTGCTCAGGGTGGAGGGACATCATGTGTGTCCATACCTTGACGACTGGCTCATCTGGGCCAGTTCACCAGGCAGCGTAAGAGAGTCTCTTGTTGCAGACTGATTCCGTTACTAAGCGATTTAGGGTTCTCCATCAATCTCAAGAAATCGGAATTGACCCCTACACAGAACTTGGTGTTTCTGGGATAAGGTGGGACACGGTGTACAGCAACATGTTTCCCACCCTGGACAGGTTAAAAAATATTGTGGCAGCAGTGAATCACTTTATCAGCCGTCAACATCAGCCTGGTGGTAGAAGCATCTTCTATGACTGCTTGCTTTGTGTGTCATCCCAGTGCCACTGGCCAGGCGAGAACAATTCAAATGCATTTATCAAGGTCCTGGAATCAAGAGTCTGTGAGTCAGTCAGACAAGGTCTCCATCCCCCCCTCTATACTGCAAGACATGTTATGTTATGTTATGTTATTGGGCATTTGTATAACGCCTTTTACCATTGATATGAATCAAAAGCGCTGTGGGTTGAGCATCCTCAGGCACCGTAGTACAGGTCATTGGAGCGAGCAGTGTAGTAAAAGTGCTTGGGTTCACTCGGTATGTGTGCAGCCAGGTGGGATTAAGTGGTGTGTAGCTGCATTCTAGTGCTAGGCATGGTGCAGTGGGTGTGTGGGATAAGTAGAATGTGTGTAGCACGGCCAATTGGACTTGGGTAGCTGTATTCTGGTGGAGTTTGTGAATGGGACTATGTGCATGGCTAGGCTGATTTTGGTCAAGTATAGCTGTGGTCTAAAGACTGTTGAGATGTTCATGGAGGTGTATATGTATGTGTGCAGCTAGGCCAAATTAATAGAGTATAGCTGCATTCTATTGTTTGTTGATGCAGAGGAAAGAGTTAGCATAATGTTGTGTTTGTGTGTCTGTGTGGATTCAAGAGAGACCCTGTTCCAGATGAGATTCCAGTGCCTGTCGAGGGGACGGTGTTAAGAAGGATTTCTGAACTCTGACCTGGAGGGGCAGAGGTTCAGAAGGCCAACCTAGTTTCTTGGAACAGGGTAACCTCTGGACAAGCCAGACCAATCAGGGTAGCTATGGCAGGCGGTCAAGACTATGGGCCTCATTACAGGGATGGCGGTAAGGGTTTACCGGCACCAGTATTTTACCGGTATCGGTAAACCCTTACCGCCTTACTACGAGGTCCCATTGCGGGTTGGAGAATTTAACGCCTGCTTTTTGCAGGCGTTAAAAACCAACCCGCAAAGGGACCAGGGAGCTAATTACAGCACCGCAATTTGCGGTGCCATAAGTAGCGCCTTCCCCATTCCCATTATTCCCTAAGGGGCAAAAATGGGAATGGGGAAGGGCAATGGGGGAAGGGGGAATTACCGCCCCACCAACCTTGGAATAGGGCGGTAATTCCCCTTTTTACCAAGGCGGTGCCGGTATTTTACCGGCATGGACCAAGGTGCTAATAGCACCTTGGTCCACCGCCATCCGTGTAATGAGGCCCTAAGTCTCAAGAGGGGTGAGGGTGACTGAAAGACCTCAATGAGCACACAAAGCAAGGACACTTACAAATTACTCCAGACACGTGTTATATTAAAAATATAGACACATTTATTACAAGGCCTTTGTAACATAGACCATAGCAAAGAGTCCCAGTAACACTAGATTAAACCAATACATCACAATCAATATGATATATATACAAGACCAATGGGGTCTGAGGGATTAAAAGCACGAAATATGCAGACCACCTAGATGGGAAGGAAAACAGGCAGTGCAAGTTATCTTTAGACCCAGTTCCACATCAAGAATACACCTAACTAAGAGGCAGTCCAAGCCCTACAAAGAGAGGAGCCTTATGCTCAATAGTACATGCACGCGCCTGTGCCAATGGACAAAATAGGATCTCTTCAAGAGTCTCTAGCGGCTCAGGAAGGTGGATAAGGCGATGAAGAACAAGTTCCTACTGTTCAAGCAGGACCTCCACTTGAGGGCAGAGGCAGTTTGAGAGTGCGCGATGGAGTCGCTATTTCGCAATAACTGTGGAAAGGAAAGGGGCCCTCAGGTGCCACTTTGTGCGTAAAAGTGGGCTCCTGCGCTAGGGACCACCGGTTGGGGTAAGGACGACTCACCGGTCCCCGACGCAGTCAGACCCAAACTTCGCCAGTACAGTCCACTTCGCTGGCAGGTTCGAATGCGACAATCAGGACGTCTCGACACTGTGTAGTTCCCGAGATGCAGCAAGGATTCCCAAATGGGACAGTGGCGATTTCTCCGCTCCTGGTGGAGGAATCAGCCCAATTCCACTGCAGCAGGCTTCAGTGGCAAGGGGGTCACAAATGTAGGGAACTTGCACAGGTCATTGCCACAGCAGGGTAACACAGTAACCGCGTTTACTCCGGTCTGGGCGCACTCGTCTCACTACAGACCTGGGAATGCCAAGTGTATGAAATTCGGTGTGAGCGTGCCGTGGACAAAGAGCTAGCAGTATACCAAGTTTCGAGGTCCTCCTCGAAACGGTGTGGGTGACAGAGCAAACGTCCCATGTAAGCTGGTCAGCCCACTGGTTGGCCCAGGGACACTTCAGAAGAGGCTTACTTGCAGGGTTTGGTGAAGGTGCCGAGAATAGTTGATCCTACTATTCCAATGGGTCAAAGCGTCTTCGCAGACCTTCTAGGACGATCAGATGCAGAGGGGTCCCACGGGACGACAGCGGGCCTAGGGTGCCAAACCTTCCAGCGGGTCACCGGCAGTTCCTTGACTCAGCTTCTTGTTGCAGGATACTTGGCTCCTATCCTTTGTTCGGTGTGAACTCAGGAGATCGACATGGTAGTGGTGTTTCAGCCTCCTCTTATCCAAAGTTCCCTTCGCGCCAAAATGGAGAGGACCCAATGGGAGATCTGCTCACAAACACTCACTCCATACGTGGACCAATCATGGGTCACGGTGGTCCCAGGCATTCAGGACACTCCAGACTCTCTGGCACCCAGGATGTGTATTGGGATCAGACATCCCAGCCTACATCCTGGAGGCACACACACAAGGCATGCAGAAGCCTGCGAAAGCATTGGGTTTCGCGGGAAAGTGCATGACCAAATAAGGACTGACCCGGGTCGACTCGACCTGGGGAAGGTGAAGGGGCAAGATGGCCAAAGGACAGGACAAAGAACCTCATGGTATGGCCATTTTGGAGCCAGGCCACCTATTTGTGCCAAACGTGCAAAACGCGGTTAACATGGCAAGAAAGGGTTAAAAGTATAAGAAAACGATAGCTGCCACCAGTCCTGTCCATGACACATCTGCACAGTTCATAAAAAGTCCAGCGAGATTTTCTAGGGCCTTTGAAAATGACTATAGACCCAAGGGTGCTCTAAGGTAAATTACATTGCACACTTGTTACATGTTGCACAAAAGTTGCAACATGAGGAAAGGACTAAGGGAAACAAAGTCTGCCAGTACTGACTGTCTTAAGGGCATGTCAGTTTCCCCATAAAAAGTGAGCGAAAGCCCAGAGCAGTGCAGCTGAGGGCTGTGCTTCTCTGGCAAAGTTTAGTTCAGGGTGTTTAAACAGCAGCAAAAAGTTTGGGGGTTGACAAATGGAGGAAAATTACATACAATTATGAAATCTTTCCTAACAGATGGTATCTCCCATTGGGGCTCAGGGCTATCTGGCTATGGTCCTCCCTGTGTCTTGATGTGTCTGCAATTGCATTGTCTATTTGATGGTGCAAGCAGGAATGCAATCTGATGAAAGGACTCCCTTCCGTCAAGTTCAGCATGCTGTAGTAGTCACTACTGACTCTTCCATGGAGGACTGGGATGCAACCCTGGACAAGGTCCTAACCTCTCCACTGGCTCCCGGTGACCGCAAGGATTAAATTCAAGACCGTCTGCATCATCCACAAGGCTGTCTGGGGTCTGGGACCTCTTTACATCCAGCTTTCCCTCCCCAAATACCTCCTGACCAGAGCCCTTCGGTCCTCTGGCTCCAACTCTCTGCAGGTCAAACGTTTCTCCAAGCAGAGAGTGGGAGATAGATCCCTTTCTGCGGCTGGCTCCTCCCTCTGGAATGGCCTTCCTCCCACGCCCCTCCAACTTGAGCCGGATCTTCAAAAGTTCCAGAAACTTCTCAAGACTTTCCTTTTCTCCTCTTCTTTACCTCTTCCCCTCCCGTGCTAACTCTCCTTCTGCCGCCACGACATGCAGGTGCCAGACCATCCCCCACCAGTCCCCCATGCATCCTTTGCCAGCACTTGCCCTCGGGCTCCCTTTGCCAGACGATCCCAACTTGGTCCACCCTTCCCACTGCACTCATCCTCCCCATCCTCCTTTTTTTCCCCTAGTACATGGTTTCTTGGCCCCCCGAGCCCTTCCCTGCCCCCCTCCCTGGGGGATGCCCCATTCCTGTACTTCTCCCTCTACCTCCTCAACCCCTACAGTTACCACTTTCTTAAGCATTTGCACAGTAGGATTGTCACAAGGCCAATATATCCGTCTTTTATTTTGAATTATTCCCATGTCCCCCTGCTCCATCTTGTCTTATGGCGCCTGGAAACACTTGTGTATAGGCGCCATTGAAATGTCCAATAAAATAAATATATGAATCAGGACAGACAGCTCTACAGCGATGTATTACATGAATAAGCAGGGTGGAACCCGGTCCCCTTTCCTCTGCAAACTAGCAGTGGATACATGGAGCTGGCCAGTTCGCAACAGCATTTACCTGCAAACTGTGCACCTGCCAGGCGAACAGAACACGGAAACGTATAGGCTCAGCACACTGGGCGCCACGTCCTACAAGTGGGAGCTCAATCATTCGGTCCTCAGCAAGGTGTTCCAATCTTGGTGTCATCCGCAGGTGGACCTGATCGTGACGCAAGAGAATTCCATATGCCCCCTATACACCTCAAGGGCAGGACAGGGTGTGAGGTCGCTGTGAAAGCATTGCACGTTCCCTGCAGCGGGATGATGTGTTGTGCTTTTCCTCTGACTCCGCTATTACAAGAAGTCTATCACAAACTCGGAGACTCATTAGAGTTTACAATAATATTAGTAGTTCCTTATTGGCCAACCAGAGTTTGGTTCTCGGATCTCCTCCAGCTAGACCCAACAAGAACCAGGAAGTTACTAGCAGAGAAGTTTCCCCTACTAACACATCAAAATGATGCAGTATTATATCCAGCTCTGGACAAGTTAGCCCTCAGCGCTTGGTTCCTGAGGAGCTAACCTTAGGTCACTTAGGCCTAGCTGAGCATAATTTGCACATAATTTAGCAAGCCAGGAAACAATCAACAAGGATACAAGAGAAAAGCAAATGGTCAAGATTTTGCTTCTAGGGTACACATAACGCTATTGACCCATTATTTTGTTCATTAGACAATGTGCTGTCCTTTTCCTCACACCTGGCTCATTCAGGTGTGCAGGTAGCAACTTGCAGAACTTACCCAGCGCCCATAGGAGTGCACAGAAACACTGACTAGCAGCTTCTGTTCTTTGCTATCCCAATAGTAAAAAGGCATCTACAAGCTCTTACTAGAATGTACCCTCCAATTTATCACACAAACCATTTGAACCAATGGCATTGGTCGACATTAAGTTTGTCACCTGGAAAACAACCTTGCTAGTAGACCTGATGTCAATTCATAGGGTCAGCGAGATCCAGGCGCTAGCGGCTAATGAACCTTTCACCATTTTTCATAAAGATAAGGTGCTTCTTCGAACCCACCCAGGTTTCTTACCCAAGGTGGTCTCTGCTTTTTATCTAAACCAGAAAATATTTCTGTCAACCTTTTCTCCTAACCGGGTCTCCGATGTGGAAAGGGTCTTGTATTGCCTAGATTTGCACAGAGCTTTGAAATTAAATTCTATTTAGACAGGATCAAGTCTTTCAGAAAATCTGATGCTCTGTTTACCCCTTTTTGGGGTCTTCTCCAGGATTAAAGGTGCCCAAGGCCTCCATAGCCTGATTGATGGTGGCAGCCATTTCTGAGTCATACAAACATCAGGGAAAAGAGTTGCAGGCATACATGCACACGCGGTCAGAGCCGAGGCCACAGCTGTGGCCTTTCAAAGGCATGTACTGTGGGATGTGATCAGTAGAGCTGTGACATGGGCATCCCCTTCAGCATTCTACAAGCATCACTGCCTTTACACCAGTGTGAGGTCAGATGCAGCGTTTGGCCAGGCAGTGCCTAAAATCCTGTTCTCCCATAGTGCTTAATAAGACTCCTCCACCTTAAAATAATGGTGTGTTGGAATCGGCCACACAGTATGAAGGAAAGGGGATGGGACGTAGGAGTAATAACAAGTTACTCACTGTGATGCGTGAAATGCATTGTAGGGACAGGGTCTCCATGTTCTTGTCCTGTACTCCCTTATCATGTGTGTTCTGTGTTGGTTTCTGCACAGGAGTCCAGTTGGGACTCCTGGCAGTGCAGCTATTCCTCTTTTCGGTTGTTGGGAACAGAGACCCTTGGGATGCCCTTATGGCACCCATGGGTGGGGGTACAGCCCTGTAACCCTAGTGTATGTTTGTGGGCACCTGTGTGTGGCACACAGAGCAGGGTATGGGCTGGTGGCAGTTCCATGCTGAATTTGACAGGTGCTTTGAGTATCCTCCATTTTGGGATACCCAGGCCCTGCCATAGGAATCAGTGGATTACTGATAGAGGGCAAGATGGCTCTTATGGCCTCTTGGTTTCTATTACCTGTTACTTTGTTTTCCCAAAGTCCTGGGAAGCCCTGACTTTGTCTCTTCCCCTGACTGGCTGTTGGGTGGAAGAACCATATATGGTATTGTGGGGAAGTCCAGGCCAGACTGGCTGGAGTCTTCCAAGTGACTGTTGTGGGTACACCCTTAGTGTTGGACCTGGGTGAATGGAGTGTGTGACCAATATGCATTCCGTGTTATGGGTATCTGGGTTCTGTGTGTGTGACACAATGAATGAGACAGCCCTGCCTGAAACTGACATGAATGAAGTGTGGTGTGCTGAAAGGCTGGGTGCTTGCCCCAATTCACATTCCTTGTTATGGTTGTCCTGGTGGAAGGGAATGGCCTGAATGCACTGTGAACCTGATTGGCTGCCTGCCTGCATGAATGCCCTTCTGACTGATTGGATGACTGATTGGCTGACTGAACTTGGCTCAGCAGTGTGAATGATGGTCAGATGTATATATCTGGGGACCTCTCACTTACCAATTTGTTCAGAAGCTGAAGCTGAAACTTGAAACTGCTTATCCATGAAGCCCAGCTGAAAGAAGAAAAATTGCTGTTGCTTTCCTTCGACAAAATCCCAAAAGCTGTTGAGTTTGTCGAGGACTGATCGAAGAGAGGACCTGGCTAGGAGACCCCGCCCCGAGCTACGAGGGAAGATAGTGCAGAAGCTGATCTTCATCAAGGCTCCCTGGAAGTCGAGCCATGTTGCCCATAAGCAGGGACAGCTCAATGCTGTGCTGCTTGACAACCGGAGCCGCAACGCTCCACCTTTGCTTAAGAAAATTGAAAGAAGGGCTCCCTTGCCATCATCGTCGACTGCTTTATCCCGCCGGAGAAAGTCGAGGTCGTCGTCGACCGAGGAGAATTCGTCAGTGGGTTTCCCACCACCCGAAGTCCACAAAGACGCCGACAAGTGAAGATCCAAAGTCCAGCAGTGGTCAAGTCACAGTCGTCGACGCCGACATCTGACGCTGACACTCGACGCCGGGCCCATGTTCTTCATCGAGTCTTCTTTGGGGCATCGAACTCTCTTCTTCGAGGACGCTTAACACAAAGGTTCACATTTCTTTGAGGACTCTCGACTCTCTGTGGCTCCTGCTTTAAAGGGTGTCCACCCTCGAGGGATCCGTTGACGAACTGTTGAAGAAACTCTGCTAAACTCAGGTACATTGGGTTAATGGAACATTTTTAACCAGGAAACAAGGCCATTTAAAACATTATTTGGCTCGGCCTGTTAATACATTTTATTACAGGTTGCCCAGGATGGGGGATCCTTACACAGAACTGCATCTTCGTAGAAAGAGAACCATTCTGCCATTGTTTAACCTAACTTGTCTGTCTTCCTATGTCCTATGCTGATACACATTACTGTTTGATTTGTATGCCATTAGAACTGTCAGCAGTTGGTGAATTTTAAAGGAGTCACTAGATAAGTGTGGTACCACATAGACATTGGGCCTCATTACGAGTTTGGAGGTAAGTAGCGGTCCTTACCGGCATGGAGCAAATACTGTGTCCATGTAGTAAAGAGCCCACTAATAGAAGGGCTATTACGAGTTCGCGGGCACAAGCTTTGCACCATGCCGGTAACAACATTACTGGCATGCCGCTAAAGTCCAAAAAATGGACCTTAGTGGCATCATGGAAAGCGCTGACAGCACTACCGGCATCAATGGATACAGCATTAGTGGGCACAGCTATTAGCTCTGACCGCTATTAGCGGTGCCCGTAAATAAGCAGAACCGGAATTGGCGTCATCGAACGGGAACTAACACGGCGGCCATCTTGAAAAACACAATCCATTGCAATCCTCCATACACAGGACCTGCATCATCACCACAGAAGCCCCAACTTCACATACCACCACATCACCATGGACAAGGCCCTGAAGAAAGGTGCTGCGCACCTTCGCAAGGTGGGTTTTTCGGAGGATGAGCTAAACATGCTCGCGGACACCCTTGCAGAAAATGGGGATGTGGCAGATATGACTCGACCTTCCATTATGAGGAAGAAGGAGATCTGGGAGGAGGTGGCACGTAAAGTCAGTGCGGTCGGTACTACCCCCCGCACCGTGAAAGATGTGCGTAAGCGCTGGGACGACCTGCGCCTACGCGTCAGAAACATTCTAGCAGCTAACAGGAGCCAGGGCATGGAAACAGGTGGCGGAGCAAGCTCACCAATCAATACGGCTCGCTGGGAGGAAACGTGCCAGGACAATTGGGATGGAGTCAATTGAGGGAGTGGGAAAAAAGCAGCGGGGAGCACCGTCATCGGCAGATGTAGGTGAGTGTCCACACAAACCACTTTAATGTAAAGCATGATGATGTCCCACAAATATGACAGTGAAATGAGCCAATGCATGGGCCATCACATACACATGTACACATCCCTGCCTATAGCCTGTCCCCAGCACCATCACATCCACATGCATCCAGCACCTCAAAGCCATACCTGACACACACCCCACAAGCATGTAAACGGCATGTGTCACACTGCAGGCATTGCACAACTGGAAGGCACGTCACACAGCAAACACCAACTAATACATGTGTGACTCAGACGTATGCCTGCATGACCTACCCATATGGCAAGCAACCTGTATGTCACAACTCCAAAACCAAATCCCCTCAAATGTGTTGAACTGCATCAATACCAATATATGCATGATGCATGTAGAACCATCACTGATGCAGTCCCTCTCCCTGTCCCCCACAGGCTCACAATCTGACAGCGAGGGCCAGGACTCCGCGGCGCAGGCCACGACACCCAGTAAGAAGGCCAGGGGCACGGTATGAGACAACAGGCCTTCTACATCAAGAGGCACAGCCAACCCTGGACTGCCACAGAAGGCCCAAGCATCACAGGGTGCACGGCAGCGGGGCGGCAAAGGCCCACTGACACTGCGAAAGTGCCCACTCCAGCTGCTACCACCGCACAGGAGCCAGTGGCAGATGGGTCACTGTCGGCTGTCAACAGTTCTGTTGGTGAATCAGCTGCCACTGCTCCCCTGACAGCCAATGAGGTACACAGCCAAACATCCGGACCACATGGCACACCCAGGCCGCAGCTGTCACCCCAGCTCACCCCACACAGCACACCCAACGCCAGCAGCCATGAGCAGTCTGGAGGGGAGTCATGGCCAGGGAACTTGAGCCCCACAGAGAGCACACATGATGTGGGACCCTTGCCGCATGCTGCATCAACCTCCACTGGTGTCAGGGACGGAGACCTGAGAATGGCACTCATAGAACAGCGCCAGGGGGAGCTCACAGTGCTGGTCGGACAGCACGTGACCGAAGGTGCCCTGGCAAGGCAAGAGTGCCGCCAACACACTGCGGCCCTTAAAGTAGCGACAGAGGCGAGTATGACTCGCATTTGCGATGAGCTGGCTGCTGTGAGGCAGGTCCTCAGCCGCATTGCAGATGCCATGGAGGCCCAGTGTACCGCACAGGGACTGGAGCAAGCGAGCACATGCTCCTCTGCCAGCTCCACGCAGACCAGCCCCCTGCGCAGGTCCGCGCGGACCTTGCGCCGGCTAGACATGCCGCCACCCAAGGCTGGTAGAGGACATGGAAAGTAGGGACACCATGTGTGGGGTAGTTCTGGGGGAGGGCAAGGGGGAGAGGGTGTGTGGGGTAGTTCCAGGGGAGGGGGAGGGGGCAGAGCGTTAGAGCACTTTGTATATACTTCATGTTTAATACGCCTGTTGTGTCAAGAAAAATCACATGACGACATTGGTCATTGTGTATGTGTGCTTTACTGAGTCCCACCTCCATGGCACCCTCCGCATCCATGTGTCACAGCACGTCCCTCATGTACAATGCCACCTGTCTGACGTGCAACCCCATCTTCTTCCTCTTCCTAATCCTCACCCGGTGTATGCTGGTCAATGTCAGGTGGCAGTGGTACGTTTCTCCGGATGACCATGGTGATCTTTCCCAGCTCTCAGGCCCGTACAGGAGTGCGCAACCAGACCTGCTGAGGTTGCGAAACCGTGCCTTCAACAGGCCAAAGGTCTGCTCGATCTCCACACGGGTAAGGTATGGGCACGATTGTAGTCCTCTTCGTGCCGGTTCTGCAGGTTCCGGACAGGGGTGAAGAGCCACCTCTTCAAGGGATAGCCAGCATCACCTGCATGGGTGCAACATTGGGTATGTGTAAGTGATTTCATGAAATGATACCTGTACTTATCACTCACATGCCTGCAGTTATTTGTTGTTTGCATCCACATATCCCTGCATGAATGGAGACATTCATACTATCCACAATGTGTGAAGTCGCATGGTCCACAGGTGTGGGTTGCATCGTCAAGTTGATGCAGGGTATCCACTTCCTTGCCAGTGTTCATGCACTGTGGTTGCCTACGGCAGTATTTGCTATGATCTATGTGATGTGTAGTTAATCGTATGCATTCATCCTGGCAGCGTTGCCACCAGTCTCCTCATGATCTGCCATTCCACGCTTGATGTTCTCATGCTGGCATGCTGCACTTCTGTGGTGCTGTGCCAGTGACTATCTGTGTATTGGCTTTGTGTGATTCATTTGTGAGCACTCATGGGCGCATGTCCGGTGCAGTGCTGTTCAGTGGTCATTTGCATTGGGCATACTCACAGCATGTTGCTGCATATTGTTGCAGAGGGTACGGTCTGATGATTTGCAGTGTACGTGTTGATGGATATGGCATGGTTGCAGTACTGGCATGTTGTCATTGTTGTGCAGCTTACGTCTGTCATATTGATTTCAGGTGTCAAGTTCAGTCTGGGATGCTTTGGGGCACAGTGTATTGCAGTATGGCCATTGTCCAGTTGCACATCCAATGCCACCCAGGTGGAGTATGCATCTCTACCCCCATTACACTGCCATGTGCTTGCCATGCAACTCACCAAGCAGCCAGGCACATCGTCCAGCATATCGGTCCATTTAGCGTGGTATCGTTGAGTTCCGCAGGACCATTGAATCATGGGTTTATGCAGGATATCGGGCAGAACAATGTGTGATGATCTTGGTTAGGCACATTCCATTTGCACATTGATGGAGTGTTGTTGCTTGCGATTGCGGTACACCATCTCCATGGCATGTGGGACCACCGACTCCACGTGGGTGCAGTCGAGGGCACCAATACAATTTGGCATGCCTGCCAGTGCATGGAAGCCAACTTTTGTATCAAATGTGTCCTGGGGAGTTCATGGTAGGGATTTGTAGTCACTTGTGTGCTTCAGGAGGGCATCCTGCACTTGGTTCAGCATGCGAGAAAATAAGGGTTGTGATATGCCATGCATGTGCCCCACTGTGTGCTGGTAGGTGCCTGTTGCAAGGAAGTAGAGCACCAACACTACCTTCAGTAGAGGGGGGATGGCAGTGTGTATTTCTATGAGGCTGACCCGTGTATCATGTCCACAATGGTTGTGATGGTGTCCCGGTCCAGACGGTACAGGGTGTGGATCTGCTCAGGGGTTTGAGATTGAGATTGATATTTTATTTCTATCGCGCTCGTACACAAGTGTTTCAGAGCGTGAAAAATAGGGGTTAGGTTGAATGGACTGGCTCGGATGCGAGGGATTGGTGGCTGCCTACGTGGTGCCACTGGCTGCACTGGAGGGGCCTGTCTCACCCTCCTTCTCCTCCTGCGTCTCCTCTGTGGTGCCTGCTGTTGTTGTTGTTGCTGGTGTAGCAATGCAAGCATGTCCTCCATCCCCATTGTTGTTGCTGGTGTAGCAATGCAAGCATGTCCTCCATCCTCAGTATTGCTACTACTAGTGGAATTATTTTGGTGTGGGAAGGGGTGTGGTGTGTGGGTGTGCTCCTTTTGTGCTGGCGAAACAGGAGATGGGTGGACCTCTACTTCGCTGACAAGGAGGAAGTAACAACTATAATATACGCAAAGTGTGTCAGCGGAAAAAAGCCAAATTAGGGAGGAACCCGTCTATAGAAAAAGGAAGAGGGGCACCCAAATTCGGAACCACAGATCAAACCATACCAAAAACAGAAACAGAAAAATTAGAAACCATGAATATTTTATTTGTATTTCATTGTATGTTTAAAATATACATATTAAATCATGTTTCGAGCTCATTATCTAAATAATACCATTTAATTAGAGAATTGAAAAACACAGTACTTTTCTAAAAACACGACTGATAATTCAGTCAATACTAGCTTAATGTAGCCAAGCAGTCTGAACATCATGCTGGTTGAAGGGGATCATCCAGCTGTCGGTCAGAGGCTACGGCCACATTTAACAATATAAGAACCGCCGCAGCTAACTAGACAAGGCAATGTTGGTTACTTCTAAAGTTAAGACCAACAGAAAAAGGGGGGGTGCCGTACGTCTTCATTGTTGTTGCTGGTGTAGCAATGCAATCATGTCCTCCATCCCCAGTATTGCTACTACTAGTGGAATTATTTTGGTGTGGGAAGGGGTGTGGTGTGTGGGTGTGCTCCTTTTGTGCTGGCCCAGACTCCATTGCCTCCGCCTGTGCTGATTGTGTGCACCAGTGGCAGTTGGGAACACTGCACATAGCATTTTACGGTTGGTTCACAATGCCGGTATTACCGGCATGCCGGTATCCCCTATTAGCACCTTCATGATGCCGGTATTTGCATGTCCGCCTGACTTGTGATGTCCTCCCATTAGCGGCACGCTGGTATTGCCGGCATGATGGGCTGCGTGCCCGCGCCCTTGCTGCTATTAGAGGTACCATTATTAACAGTGCCTCTAATACCGGGGTCTTAGGTTGGAATAGCCCGGAGCGGTATTTCGTTTTTCCATTACCTAAAACCTCGAAATGACCCCCATTGTACTTATTTGCCATATTAGAATTGCCAGAGTACAAAGTGTGTTATTAATTGACGTATATATCTTGAACCTTATTTTTATATAAAGAAATGTGTTAGCACATAACATAGTGTGTGGACATTCCTTTATGGGGGGCTTGGGGACTACACTGTACTTAAGAACCAGCCTACATCACCTCCTGAGAGCTTAAGCCTTGCTTGCTCGTCCATAGCTACACTATAGAGAACCTTGGCTTGGCTGCTTTGTGCTTCTACTCTGCCATATAGAGGGCAGGGGTACAGCTACCCCCTCCAGTTTTTACACTCACCATAGTGACTAAAGTACTCCTAATCCATAGTCCCCTCTCCTCCATACGACCCACCACCTTCCGCTGATAGCTAATAGGCGAGTCCTTTCGGGTCTGATGCTACAAAGGGGACTGAGATGAGGTGCCTGTGAGAAGGGCTAGCGCGGCGTGGTTACGCCCGCGGCTGTGACCTAGAGCGCTCCAAATTTAAAGGGGAAGCATTTTTTATAAGGCAAAATGGTACCGGTCTCATCCCTGTATCGGGACCGCCACACAGTATGGAGGCACGAGGACTATGAACTAGGAGTACTTTTGTCACTACAGTGAGCATTTTCATTGCCACCTTTCACTGCCTTGACTGCTTCAGTGGGTACTGTTTGGACAGACTTGGGTACAGTGTGGTCTGGTGGTAAATTAAAGGAAGCCTTTTTAATGTTTGTTGACCACCTTTTATCACAACAGTTTCCTTTCTCGTATTATCAAATATTTAAGAAACAAATCTTTTTTAATTCAACTAATGAAGTGTATTACTTTTTTTCTCTACAGAATTTTCTAAAACAACAAGCAGCTACATTTGATGCATATCATCGAAGTGAGCAGAAAAGGTCAGCATTCTTTTGCTAGATGTTTGAAATCTTGGCACAATACTCTGCTCTAACAAGTATTTTTGACATAGTTTAAAGGCATTTGGTCTATCTCTGCAATGTACCGTCTAACCTCACGATGATATGATATAATTGGTTATTTATAACGCGCTTAATACGCAGAGGTTTCTAAGCGCGGACCAGAGGATCGAATCTATGTTGCTCCGTGTCGCCTTGCTTCCAAGGTGAGCACGTTGCCCCTGAGCTATCCTCCCGAGATGCACAATAACAGATTTTATTCATTTTTGTCTTACATACCTAAAAACTGTTCTTGTTTTGATACAGTAGGAATATATTTTCAAAAGTCCTTCCCAAAATGTACATAATCTTTCATACTACTATAGTGTTGCTGACAGACTGGGGATGGAGTTCCCTTCGTATTCGGGCTGCTGTTGCTCTCTATATTGACTACCATACACTACATTTATTTCCAGAGTATCTAAATATGTAATATTCCGCAGCAGAATTAATATTCTTATTGTTAGTTTTACGCGAAGGATAAAAGACTGAACCAACCACGATGGGATTTCAAGTAAACGTGAGAGACTACTGTGAAGTTTATCAGATCCGAAAGGCAATAGTTACATACAATCCCTTTCTTTTTTTTTTCTTTTTTTTAAAATTGTATTTGGTTTAATCAAACCTTTACAAATTTACTTTAAATCACATTAAAGGAGAATAGACACACAGAATACAATTTCACATCATGACAAACAAGATAAAAAAATATTGCCCCTACTATATACATTACATAACATAATAAAAAGATAAAGATAGACACCAAGGAACTGGAATCTGTCTTACACCATACAATCAGTAGTTCATTAGTTTCATACCATTTGTTACATTTCATAATATATACAAGTAATTGAAGGCATCTTAATAGATCAGACAAACAGAGACAGGGTCTAATTCATTTGGTGACAATAAGAATCCCAAATAGAAGGTCCACTTATACATCTATTCAATCTTAATAGCTTTAAGAAAGCCTGCAAGTGCCAGTCCTTCGCAGACACTTTGTATATTGAGATACTGTTTCCACAGTATATCAGAAGAACAAAACAGATGATAATCATTTAGAATTCTTAGATAGACATTCCTTAGATGTTTCAGTGATACACACTCTAAAACAAGATGTTTCACAAACTCTGAAGTAGACTGGCAAAACCTACTGTAAATTTCCTCTGGAGGTATTAATTTCCGTCTTAAAAGAGTATCCTTAGTTAACAGAATATTCCATCTCAACCTTAGTAATAACCCCTGATAATATCGATTTGTATATTGGAACAAGATTTTAGAAAGGGAGCCTCGAAACTTATGTTCATGAGCAAAATAACTCTTTGATGGATATGAGTGTAAAGATTCGGTGGTTAGGATCCAATCCTGCTCCAACAGATGTTTTTTTATTAGCATCGGATTACTAAACAACACTTCCAAAATGGAGCTTATTTTTTGTAAGGTAGTTTCACATGCATTCTTAAATTCTATTAAATACACCGAGCAGCTTATATTACTTCCAATTAGCTCATATAAGGTTTTAGGAGAGGGGGGCATTATTTTCGCATATAATGTTAATAGCCTCCACTGTACTCGGGCCCAAAGTGAAACATATACTAGCTCATATCTAATAGCCGCTAAGGGCACAGCATTTGTTATTCCGAGGATCCGTCTCCAAAACTTTCCCTCAATTTTCTTCAAATTTTCCTCAGTCATACCGGGTGCAACAAGTTCTAACCCGTGTATCAGTTTAGGCACACTCTTACCCTCAAAGAACAATAGCGCAGATTTGAAAGAAAACCTACCAAATTTATGATCTATCTTTACGATCTGAGATTCCAAAAACGTAACCTAATTTGAGAGGATCCCCCTTTGGGTTTTACCTTCCCTATGAGACCCAATATGGAATCCCAGATATGTAACACTGGTAGATTTACTCACTAAGGCTCCTTCAATTTGCCACATTGGGTGCAAGTTCTTGCATGGTGCTTTATTAAATGCCAAAATGTTTGTTTTATTTGGATTTATGATAAGTCCATTATCTGTCGCATATTTGGAGAAAATATCCATCAGGCGTTGCAGACCCACCTTAGTACGATCAAAGGTCAAAAAGGTCATCTGCATACGCCAGCCAAATGATTTTACTTTGGCCTATTTTTGGCGCTAGCAACCCTTCTTTCATGAAACTTGCAGCCACATCTGACATATATTGATTGAAGATCCATGATGCCAGAACGCACCCCTGTCTAACACCCCGGTAGGATTGCACTCTCGTCAACATATCTCCTTTCTTACTCAAACGCACCTGAATCTCACAATTCTCATACACACCCTCAATGAGTCTCAGAAGACCCAAAGGCAGACCCCAAGTGGCCAGTTTTTTCCATAATCTGCCATAGTTCACACAATCAAATGCAGCTGAGAGTTCAACTGAGGCCATAAATGTACAGCCATTTGTTTCTCTCGATGAGTCCTCTTGAATGCATTTGAGGGTAAGTCAGAGAGAAATAGGGCAGAAAAGATTTTACAATCTGCATCTATGAGCGGGATCGGCCGATAGTTTTCCGGATCCAACCTACTCCTGCACTTGAAAATGGGCACCACATGGGCTGTACTCCAAGATGGTGGGTGATACCTGTCTGAAGAATATCCTTAAATTCAGGAAACAGGAGATTTGCCCAAAGATTTGGATCTGCCTTGAAGGTTTTATTAGTGAGGCCGTTAGGTTCTGGTGCATGTGACTCTTTACACTTCGTTATTAAGTCCTTAACTGTCCCGATCTCAAGTGGGGGTTCCCATGTATCAAAATCTAGTTTATTCAAATATTCTTTTCCAGTTTCCCCTAATTGACTTATTGGATCTCCAAACCTTTTACCAAACAACTCAGTCCACTCAAGTTCTAAGATTGGATTCAGTTGAGATATAACAAAGTTGGGGCCTTGTCCATTCACAAGTGACCAAAAGCCACTAACTTTAGCCTTAATTAATGTTCCCAACCTAGCTTCAGCATCTTGTTGCAGGAGCTTGTATTTAATTCCTTTACAGAAGTTTTTAAAGTTCTGTTTTACTGACCTAGGGCCTCATTACGACCCAGGCGGATTTCGCGGTGCTAAATGCACCGCGAAGCATGGCGGAAAGCCGCCGATAGCGCCATGGGGGTTGGCGGATTTACCGCCCCATTCCGACCTCGGCGGAGCGGTAAATCCCCAATCCCCATTCTGCCCTTCCCCATTCCCATTCTTGCCCCATAGGGTATAATGGGAGTGGGGAAGGAGTTAATTACGCCACCGTAAAATACGGTGGCGTAATTAACAACGAGGTCCCGTAGCGCCATGGTTTTCTCCGGCTGGTAAAACCAGGCGGAGAAAACCTCCATGGCGCTACGGGAACTCGTAGTATGGCGGAGAGGTACGCCATGCACTACGCTGGCGTAATACCCTCTCCGCCAGGGTCCTAATGAGGCCCCTAGTCATCCTTTATCGCACAAGCTCACCCTGCACACCCTTTCTAATTCTCTGTATATCTCTTCTCATGGAGGTTTTTGCTAAGGATATTTCCTCATTATAGCAGTGTTTGTGTCTGATAGTGGGCCCTCTTCCCTTAGACCCTATGGTGACATCTGTCATTGCAGTCTAAACCAGACTCTGGATCCCATGGGAATTAAAGTTGTTAATTTTCCAATCTAAGGTGGAGTTATTCAAGGAGACCCAAAGATTACAATTAAGGTTCTCAATATTTCTATCCGACCATCTGACCGCATTTCCAGAGACACACGCTGTCATTCGAGATTGCGCTCTAACGTGTCTAGTTGTAATAAATAAATCAAAACATGCATTATTTATGGTAACCGTACATTTAGTACAGCTATTCCTTAAATAATGGTCAGGATAGATGTAGTCCAATAACAAGGAACTCGTTCCTCTATACCACGTGTGCCATGTTTTAACACCTCCCTGATCATTCTTAGGGCCCACTAATGGCAAGAGACACAAGTTCCCCAAGCCAACATAGCAAATTTTACAATTTTTTCTCTTAAGAGGAATTCCCCTTTGATCCATGTCTGTGTTACAGATTTCCCAAGGCGGATTTTTAAAAGCACATTCTGCATTCAAATCTCCCACCACAAGAATTTGCCCATTCTCGTGCTTCATGATCCAATCATCGATCACTCAACAGACCTTCTCCACAAATATCTCTACCAGCGAGATTACATTATGCCAGTATATATTTACTACCAGAATGTTGAGATTCCCCAGAGATTAGATCCACCCCCAATGCCCCAAACGGAAAATCTTCCACAATTGTACCACTAAGGCTCAAGTTATTCTCTACGCCGTGAGCAGGCCACCCGAGGGCCTTCCCCCAGTACTTCCTTTGGCAGATTGGGTATATATCTTATAACCATCCAATATCGGAATTGAGGTCATCCATGTCTCTTGAAGACATATACATTTTGCCTCTCTTAAATTAACCAGACAGTCGGGATTACTAAACAAGTGTTGATTTCCTCTGGTATTCCATGATTTTAGACACAATATGACATTCTTGTATTCCCCCCTTACAGTGGCAGTTTGCTTATGGTATCATTTCTGCCACAAGGTTGAGATTACTGCGGCCCAGTCAATTTCTCTTCTCAGTTCCTTCTCTGGGTTGGTTCGTACCTTACCCTGCTCATTACACATCAGTTTGCCCATCGAGGTCTCCCCACTAATCTTCTTTTTTTTGCATCTAGAGCATTCCCTTTCATTTATGGGTATAATTAAATAGAGCATGCTATCCACCCTTTGTAAAGGGTTCACTAGACGCCTATGAACCAGAAACGGTTTAATATCGAGCAGCATGTATTCATGCACATACACCATGCAGGTGACATCATCCGAAGTATGGCACTGCCTTACATTACATACCACAGGAATGCATAGTTAAAACAATTTGATATTACTGTTCTTTTCAGAGTATAAATGGTTCCATGTGTAAAATGGCACTTAAAGCTTTAAAACCCGGAAATGTTGCAATTTTTCACAAAGTGACACAAGTAACGTTAGGGAATGGTTCATCTCACAATACAATCTACAATGTGCCATCTTAATGATTAATCAGTGCAGATTATCACTTTACATTTGTTATATTCGTTTATGAAATATTTGTTGAATAGGTCGATCAGCTATGGGAATGTCATTGCTAGAGAAAGACCAAAGTGTTGGGTCAGGGTTTAATGCAGATAATGTTTCAGCTTCCCTTCACCTTGAAATTCACTTGGCCTAGTTTGAATATTGCCACTGGCTTTGCCTTTCGGGTATTTAAAATCATGTGCTTTTACTTTGTCTCTCATACATAATTTGTGGAGTGGTGTTCCATTGACATATATGCATATATTTCCTCACACTTTCTAATTACCAGGCAACTTGTTGAGTGTCGAGGGTGGTGAAGGTTTAGATTTTTGTCCAGTGACCCCACTGAAATACACGAGATGAACACTTTTCTGGAGGTTGATTGCATTGAAGTCTTCAGAAGACTTTGCACTGTTCCGTAATGAGTTAAAAAGTCTAAGGCAAGTAATAACTTCCAAATAGGGATGAGCTGAGAGGTATGCCACATTACAGAACTAGTCATTTTTAATGACTGCTGAATCACCAGAATGTTCAACATCGGTTCCCTTGGGATTTCTTTTTGGTAGTTTGTGTGAATATACACAGTGATTTGGTTAGGTTTAGACCCACTGTGCTCCTTTTCCATGGGTGTGCTTCACTGTTAGTCAATATGATGAGGGCATGTGTGGTGATTTTACTTTTGCAAACCCTCTTCAGATATGCCCTATTCTTACAGGCTCAGCCTGTAGGCATGTATTCAATCCTGAATCCCAGCATACAGCCTCTAGGCAGTACCCCACTGGGCATGAACGGATGGTCCTTGTGTAAATTTACACATTCTCTCTGTCAACACCCATCCTGTGAAGTACAGACCAACCCACCAGTACTTCAATTTCAAATGGATACATTCCTCCCACAGTTTCCTCTTTTTCTGAAATATCCCCCATACGTGCCAGCTCTGGAAACCGTTTTCTTAGCCACCAGGTATTGCCGTTTGGCTCCGACATTGGCTATTTCGTCTCTTTGGCACCCTCCCGTGCTGGATGGCATCATAGTATGATCAGAGCTGCCAGTGCTATTTTCCCTCTGTCCCGTTTTTCCACAACAATGCTCAAGGACATTCGAGATCACTTGACATTTTTTGCTAAATTCCACAAAGTCTCTCCCTAAGTCAGACTTTAAAGCCTGTAGAGATTGTCACTGATATATGTCGGTGACAGATACGCACTCCCTGTGTCTTTTTTGTCTTGATAAGGACCACAACACAGAGAACTGCGCATCATGCCAACCCATGACCCTTATGTCGGTGGGTGAGCATGTGGCCAGACTATTTATGGCTTCCAGCAAGACCACTCCCAGGGCATGCATTGTTCAGTTGTGGCAATGGCCCCCTTTCAGGTAGCATTTCATTGGTGCTGCGAGATCAGTTTGTGTGATGGCACTTGTACTCACACAGTATCCATGTCTGTTGGCCTCTGTGGCTCTCCATGTATGTATGCATTATGCTGTTCCGCAGGACCATGGCATTGTGTGTGGAACCAGGGAAGCGGGAACAGCAGTGTGTGATCACAAGGTCAGCATCACAGATGACCTGGACGTTCATGGAGTGATACTGCTTCCTGTTGCAGTATACCTCTTTGGAGGCCTGGGGCCAGGGGGGGACCAACACCACATATGTGCAGTCCAGGCTGGCAATTACGTTGGGCAGGTGGGCTGCTGTGTAAAAACGTGCCTGCAAGCATTTATCTGTGCCGGGGTGGAGAGCAGGGAGATGTGCCGGGAGGCATAGTGCAGGAGTGCTTCCAACAGCTACACAAGCACAAATGAAAATATGGGCTGGGACATGCCATGCAGTATGCCCACAGTTTGCTGGTAGGTGCTGGTTGCAAAGAAATGGAGGATCGACACAAAATTCAGCAGCTGGGATAAGGCAATTGGAATATTTATCCTGCTGTGTGTGTTGTCATGGATCAGGGTGAGTAGCACAACAATGGTCTTCCTGTTCAGCCGGTACAGGGGGATTTGCTGGGTATCAGTTAATGTGCAGGGTGAGGGCCTGACCCGGGGAATGGGCGCTCACCTTGCCTGGCGTCTCCTGCTCCTAAATGCACCCTGTGCTGCTGTTCCTTGCTCTGCAGCTCAATATGGAGCCGGGGCAGCTGCATGTCCGAGTTGGCAAGTGCTAGTGCCAGAATGGGGTTGGAAAGTGTGTTTGGGCAAGGCGTGGGCCTTATGTACCCTTTCTGAGTTGATTGGGTGCACCTGTGGCTTGATTTCCATCACCTGTATGCATTTACCCTTTAGGTAGAGGTAACTGCACTCTGTTTTTGGTGGAATTACCGCCAGTTTTGGGCAGTATTCTGGCAGTATTTCAACCGATAATATGGTGTAAATAACGTTTTCAATCTTGGCTGTAATTCCGCTGGAGGAATTTGATCTGGCAGTAATTCCGCCCGATGTTGGCGCTAATTCCGCTGGCAGTAATTCTACCGGGAAGTAACCCCACTGGCGGAATTACCACCCACTCATGATTCGGCAGTATAGTAAAAGTGGCAGTAATTCTGTTACCATCTCCTTCACTGTATACCGCCCAACTCATGATGAGGCCCAATGTATCCAAAGTGACAGTTCCTATGTTAATTAATTTGTCAGTTAAGTCAGTGGCCTCGTTGATCTCGTCCTTAGACAAATCACTGAAATCAGGATTAATAACAATAAGATCCGAATGCCCTTGTACTAGTGGTCAGTCAACTTCTTCTAAATTGGATAAACAATTGTATCTATTTCTGGAGGGAGTCATGCCAACATCCCCTGAAGAATCCATGTTTATGGGTGGACATGTCTTGCTATGGGCCTTCCCGCTAAGTGTAGATCTACATATGTGGACTTTAATAACCTCTAAATAGACCTGTCTTCAGAGAAGCTAGACTTCTTGGTGGGTCTATTTGGTGCAACACGTTTGGCCGTATAAAAATAAGATAGTGGCATGATTTTCAATCAATTATGTCATATACACCCTCTTAATCGGAGAACAATAATCTGTTTCACAATGAAGGGGTTGGAAAATTTTACCACAATACAGTCCCCCATTATGGTTTTATCTCTGAGACCCACCCAGTTGACATCGGGCCATTTATACTGTGCTTGGATTGGTACAGGTGCCACCCCTTCTAGTGTTCATCCAGTGGGTTGTTTTGTTCGTGAGTGACACAGAAGATTGAAAAGTGCCTTCACTTAGAGTATCTACACCCACTATCCAACCTACCAGTGGTAGTGCTGCTCGGTGTAGGTGTAAGGTGGATAACAAACAAGATTGTACTTCCTTGCTTAGCGAATTAGGCCTGTGCACAATCGGCTGAGGATGTAGTGATGTTTGAAAAGCAAAACAGTTATTCATTTCTGGAACCACACTTGCAGTGGAAAAAATATCACTCATGATTCCAGTGGACTGATGAACGATTTATTAGTAAAATGCAATAACAAGAACAAGACCAATGGCAGCACAAGATTTCAGACAACCTCGTCACTCTATGCACCGTTCTCTTATACCCAAAGGAACACATGCATTTCAATGGAAGGGGTGGTCCAAACAGGGCAAGGAATGATACTGAAACAATGTTGCAAGGAGGAAACGTTATACAAATCCTTCATGTTAATTGATTTCTTTCATGTCAGTGTTGTGAGGAAGGACAGTATTTTGTAATACATTCAGTGAAGGTGAATATGCTCCTCAAAGATTCACACATGCTCTGAGGCAGACAAGAATGCTTGTAATATGATGACTTCTGTCTGCTAACACCGCTTTTCCTAGGGAGCCAAAAGGGAAACACATCAGAAGCGTGAGATGTGAAGACAAGCATCTCTATACACTAAGCAAAGCTCTTTCATTGCAAAGACATGCACAGTAAACTCTACAGCCTTGACTCTCATAAGCAAGAAAGTGTTTAAACATGTCAACTTGCAGTAACTACTCAATATTATAATGCAGTAATATGCAAGAGGAGTGCATACAATTTTCAAATCCTCAAACTTTCCCCCACATAGTCCTATCATGTCGACTCACTCCTTCATGTCCCTGGGTCACCGACTGGGTTCCTGTGCCTCAGTTGTACTAGGACTCCCCATCTTATCCTTACTCACATGCCCAGTTTGGCAGAGCAGTCTTACAGAATGCTTTGATATAAGGATTGCTGTGGGAGTCACTCTTTTTGCCCTCCTCCTGAGAAACAGTTACTACTATGGGAGTCTATCTCAGATGAGGAATCTGTCGGAGGATACAATCCAGTAGAAGAACAAAATACTTACCTCTGGTAAAGTTCTTTCTGATGGATGTTTCCCCTACACATATTCCCCGTCGCCCTCCCATCCTGGCCCTCAATAAGAGCTCCTTAGTGTTGCCTTCTTGGAAATAATAAATCAAATAATTGGTCCTTAAAGAGTACAAAACAAAACTCCCAAGTTTGGCTGAGCAAAGTGAAATAATTAAGAAAGTGATGCCAAGGGGTCCAGGTGCGGGCTGTTTATTCTGGTGCCAACGTCACTTCGGGCCCTGATGCCGAGGAGTGTTGAGGAACCTGCACGGCATCCACTAGCGATGCAAAAAAATCCAAAGTTTGCTGCCACTGCAGGAATATATTTTAAGATGAGGAATCAGTGGGAGGAACATCCATTAGAAAGAACATTACCAGAGGTAAGTAAATTGTTCTCCTACATACGTCAGATTCTCTGGCATACTCTCCATTTTCCTTCATCTTTAGTTCCATGGCTGGGGTGAGCTCTGCCTCTCTTACCCTTGCATTGAGTAAATTACGTTAGTTTTAATTTGTATAAGTTAGTTTTGCTTTCAAATTCAGTGCATATGGAACTTGAGCAAAATATATATTCCTGTTATCAAGACTCAATTCTAATTTACTAGTTATTGAAATACAGATCAAGATTATGATCTGGAAAAGTAACTTTTACTGTAGTCAGATTTATTTTTATGGTTATGCAATATTTATTTCCTTCTCAATCAGCAAATCATTTGATTTATTTCTCTTCACACCAGAATTCATCATCTAAAATCTTCATTTGAAAAGAATGTTTTCCACAGCATTGACCATGAAGAAAATATTTTCACTTCTGAGGTACGATTCTTTTCTTTATTTTCGTAACATATGAGTATGTGTTCCTGTCGCAAATCTTTTTTTCATCAGGTTTTCATTGTACATGTCTGAGTGGCTTTGGCATAGGTAAGAAATGCAGTATCTGATGAATTTAATCAATGTAGTGCATTTAAACCAGCAATGGAATAACAAATAATGTATGCGAAAATTGGTAAGAGTCAAATGAGCCGTAGACAAGAATATGAATTAAGCACCTCGATTTTATCTCCCCAGTATGGGAATCCTCCTCATATTCATTCACTTCTGGTGCTTCATCGCCGTCAGTGAAAATCTCACGGTACTCTTTTAAAAGGCACTTATTGAAATATACATATATATATCTACAATATCCAGCCCTGGTAACTTTTTTGTTGTTGACATATTTATTTCATTTTTCATAAACACAAGTAGTTACAGAATAATATATAACATGCATTAATAAATAGTAAAGAAAATTGTAACTGAAAATACATGTTTTTAGAAATAGTCAACTAAGCAATAAATAAATCGCAATTATATATAATCACCCTACCCACCCACCGTACCCCTACACTTTCTACCCCAGCCACCCTCCCTACCTCCACTCTCTACCCTGCCCACTCTACCTCTACCTCCAACCACTCTGCCCCCACCCACCCATCTCTATCCCTACCTCCACTCTCTCTACTGCCAATCACCCACCCCAACTCCACTCTCTCTAACCCCATGCAACCTCCACTCTCTAACCTCACCCACCCTACCTTCACCCATCCTACCCCACTTGCTGTACCCTACCCACTCTACCCCCACTCTCTCTAACCCCACCTACCCATCCTAACCCCTTTGTCTCTAACCCCACCTACCTACCTACCCTACCCCACCCTCTCTACCCCCACCACCCACCTTCCCCATTCTCTCTACCCCACCCAACCTACCCCATTCTCTCTACCCCACCCAGCCACCATACCACCAATCGCTCTACCACCACCACCCACCCTACCTCTACTCTTTCTCTACCCTCAGCCATTCACCCTACCCCCAATCTTACCCCAACCCCCACCCTACCCATCCACCCTAGTTCCACTCTCTCCTGCCACCCACCCTATCCTCCAGTCTCTCTGTCTCCACCCATCTACCCCACTCTCTTTCCTGAACCACTGACCCTAACCTCCCACTCTATGCCCAAACACTCTATCCCACTGCCCTACCACCACTCTCTCTCTCCAACCACCCACTGACCCTTCCCCTATTCTCTCTACCATTGCCCAATCCCTCTACTCCAACCACCCACCCTACAGCCACTCTCTACCCCACTCTCTCTACCACCACCCACCCTAACCCCACTCTATCTATACCCACCCACCATACCCCCACCCTCTCCACCCCAACTACCCACTCTACCCCATTTTCTCTAATCCTACCCTCCGTACCCCCACTCTCTCTACCCCCACCCATCCTATCCCCACTCTACCTACCCACCCACATTACCCCACTCTCTACCCCCACCCACCTAATCCCCACTCTCTATACCCAAACGCACCCACCCTACCCCCACTCTACCAACCCACCCACATTACCCCACTCTCTCCCACCACTCACCCAATCCCCACTCTCTATACCCACACCCACCCTCACTCTCTCTGCCCACAACCACCCTACCCCACTCTCTACCCCATACACCCTAACTCCACTCGCTCTACCCCCAACCACCCTAACCCCACTCACACTTTCCCCACTCTTTCCCTGACCACCCACCCTACCCATTCACCCTACCCCACTCTCTCTACCCCATGCACCGTACCCTGACTCTTTCTCGCCACCCACCCTAATCTCTCTATCCTTTCCCTACCCCCACTCTCTCTACCATATCCCCATGTCTCTTTACCCCATCCACCCACTCTACTGCCACTCTCTCTACCCCCACCCACCCTACCTCCACTCTCTCTACCTCCACCCACTTACCCTAACTCCACTCTCACTAGCCTCACCCATTCACCCTACCCACACTCTCTTTCCCCAACCACCCACTCTACCCACCCACCCTTCCCCCACTCTCTCTACACCATGCACCCTACCACCACTCTCTCCTGCCACCCACCCCCCATCCCTAATCTCTCTATCCCACCCTATCCCCACTCTCTCTACCATACCGGCACTCCCCCTACCCCAAATCTACCTCCACTCTCCATCCGCACCCACCCTACTCTGCTCCTGAAATCCCCAATCTCTCTACCCACACCCGCCCACCCTACCCCCACTCTCTCTACCCCCACCCACCCTACCCACAACCCACACTCTCTCTACCCTCACCCACCCTACCCAAACTCTCCCAACCCTCTCCCACCCTGCCTCACTCTACCTACCCACGCACATTAACCCACTCTCTCTTCACCCACCCACCCAATACCCACTCTATACCCACACCCACCCTACCCTGACTCTCTCTACCCATACACACCTACCCTATCCCCACTCTCTCTATCCCACCAACCCACACTAGCTCCACTCTCTCTACCCCACCCACCATCCTGCCTCTCTCTCTTCAATCACCCATCCAACCCCACTCTCTCTACCTCTACCCCTACTCTACCCACCACCCACATCACCTCACTCTTTCTAGCACCCACCCAATCCCCACTATCTCTACCCACACTCGTTCACCTTACCACTAATCTCTCCAGCCCCACCCAACCCCCACTCTCTACCCACACTGACCATACAGACCATACACCCACTCTCTCTACACTCACCCTACCTCCACTCTCTCTATCACCACCCATCTACCCTACCTCTATTCTCTCTACCCCCAACCACCCTACCCCCACTCTCTATACCCCCACTACCTACTCCCACTCTCTACCCTGTACCCTACCCCCCCACTCTCTTTAACCCACCCACCCTACCACCACTCTCTACCCTCACCCACCCTACCCCCACTCTACCTACGCACCCACATTACCTCACTCTCTACTCTCACCCACCCAATTCTCACTCTCTCTACCGACACCCGCCCACCCTACCCCAATTCTCTCTATGCACACTGACCAGGCTACCCCATTTCTCTGTGACCACCCACCCACCCACCCTTCCCCCACTCAATACCCCACCCACCCTACCCCCACTCTCTCTATCCCCACCCACTCTACCCTCACTCTACCTAGCCACCAACCCACCCACATTATTCCACTCTCTCTACTCCCACCCACCCAATCCCCACTCTACCCACATCTGCCCACCCTACCCCAATTCTCTCTACCCACACCTGACCAGCCTACCCCATTTCCCTTTACCCACACCCACCCTACCCACACTCTCTCTACCCCCACTGACCATATATCGACTCTATTTACCTCCACTGACCCACCTTACATCTACCCTCTCTACTCCCACCCACCACCCTACCTCCACTCACTATGTCACCACCCATCCACATAACCTCCTCTCTCTACCCCCAACCACCCTACCCCCACTCTCTCTACCCCAACCCTATCCCCCACTCTCTCTGTCCCCACCCACCCATTCGACCCCCACTCTCACTAACCCCACCTACCTACCTACCACCACTCTCTCTGCACCCACCCAACTTCCATTACCCCACATAGGCAATCTACCCTGAAACTCTATCCTACCCACCCTACCCCAATCTCTCTACTGTCCACCCACCCACCCACCCCTCCCCTATTCTCTCTACCCCTACCAATCCACCCTACCCCCACTCTGTCTTTCACCAACCACCCAACCTACCCATCCACAGTACCCCTACACTTTCTACCTAAGCCCACTCTACCTCTGCACTCTCTACCCAACCCACTCATCTGTCTCTACCCCCACCTCCACTCTCTCTACTGTCACCACCCCAACTCCACTGCCGTTAACCCCACGCTACATGCACTCTCTACCCCATCCACCCTACATCCACCCACCCTACCCCACTCTCTGTACCCTACCCCACTCTCTCTAACCCCACCTACCCATTTTACCCCTTTTGTCTCTAACCCACCTACCTACCCTAACCCCACTCTATCTACCCCTACCACCCACCCTACCTCATTCTCTCTACCCCCACCCAACCTACCCCATTCTTTCTACCCCACCAACCCACCCACCCCACCTCCACTCTCTCTCTCTCTCTCTACCCCCACTCTTTCCCCAACCACCCACCCTACCCATCCACCCTACTCCCATTCTCTCCCGCCACCCAATCCCTACTCTCTCTATCCTACCCTACCCCCACTCTCTACCCACACTCACCCATTCTACCTCCAGTCCCTCTGTCTCCACCCATCTACCCTACCCCCACTCTCTTTCCTGAACCATCAATCCTACGCTTCCACTCTACTCCCACACTCTCTATTCCACCCACCCTACACCCACTCTCTCTCCAGCCACCCACTGACCCTTCCCCTACTCTCTCTCTACCATTGCCCAACCCCGCTACCCCCAAACACCCACCCTATGCCCACTCTCTACTCCCTATGCCCACTCTCTACCTCAGCCACCCGGCCCCCCACTCTCTACCCCCACGCAACCTACCCCCACTCGCTCTACCCCACCCACCATAACCCCTCTCTCTCTATAACCACCCACCATACACCAACTCTACCTACGCACCCTCATTACCCCACCCTCTCTACCCCCAGCCTTCCCACCCACCCAATCCCCACTGTCTCTAACCACACCCACCCACTCTACCCCCTACTCTCTCTCTACCCCACTCACACTAGCTCCACTCTCTCTAACCCCACCCACCCTACCATTCATACACTCTCCCCCCACTCTACCTACCCACCCATATATCCCACTCTCTCTACCCCCAAAAATCCACCCAACCAATCCCCACTCTCTAACGCCCACCCTACCCCCACTCTATGTACCCCACCGACTGTAAGGAAAGGCTTGGTATCATCAATGAAGACCGACATAAATGAGACAAAGTTCAAAGGTGTTTATTCAATTTCAGAGGGTTGGCTAAACACCTATCTTTACCTAAATCTAAAGATGGGAGCAAGCTACGACCATCAAATAATAATAATCAGTCCTAGTCGAGCCAAAATAAAGGGCCTATACTATTAAACCTATTGTCAATCCTTACCTTTAAATACAAAATGGTGTGGGACAATAGTGTATGCAAGAAGGAAATGTGTTTAAGAAATAATATGTCCGGATAGTTGAGCAATTGGCTTTCCTTCCCCACGTTTTCAGCACGGGACCAGGCAGCACTTTCGAGCTTCATGCACACTCAGGGTGGTGTTGCACGAGGACACAATTCAATGGTTCAGCTGGTCTCACACCACTCTGGCAAAGTCTTTAAGAAACAAAGGATTCTCAAAAGAAACTTCACTTGTCAAAACACAGGCTTCCTCCGCCTTGAAACAATGTTCACTTTGCTTGTCAATCATAGACTTCCTTTGTCAGAATACAGGCTTCCTCCACCTTGAAACAGAAGTTCACTTTACTTGTCAAAGCACACAGTATTACTTCTTTCCCAGTGGCTGCTGGTACTTGTAGTTCCTTTTGTTACTCGTACGGTTCAATATCTCAGTATCAGGACCTTCTGTGCCATAGTCTCTTTGCCATTCAAAGTCTCTTACTGCAGAGGGTCTGAAAACACAAAAGTTCCATTCCTTTGTCAAGATTCACACATTCATAAGTTTGCTATTCGTCTCCCTACTTCAGGCTCGGACCACAGGCCCCCCTCTTCCGGGCTCAGATTACTCAGACTACTTCAATTTACAATTCTTTACAACTCTTTAACTTTCACTTCAATGGATTGCCTTTCTCCTGCAGCTTCCTCATCTGATAGATATTCCCCTCCAACTTCACTGCTTCGGCACATTTTCGACAGGGGGCGTAATGGACCTTGACCCGGCCGTCGACCGTCGATCTGTCTTGATCAGCGTGTGGTCGTCTGCTCCGGTCGTGATGTCAGGTGCCGTATAAATACCACATCACTACGGACCAACCTCAGTTCCTTTTTTCTGTGTGTTATCACGCTGGTTGGGAACACAGAGCTTCGAATCACTCGACGTTTTCGTCAGAAAACGTACTTTTTTCAAATTCCTCGACGCAAGATGTCGGTCGTCTGTGTATCGGGTTTCAAACAGTGTTCCCATTGTGGCACCAAGATGTCCATCACTGACCCACACGAGTTGAGTCTCTGGTGCCTCGGAACCGACAGGTGTCCGTTGTGTGTCAAAATGCAACCCAAATCCCTATGCGATCCAGCTGCAAAACTCGCTCTGGGTCCATCCCCTTCAAAGTCACCGTCGCCTGCGCTGGTTCAGTCTTCAGAGGCTGGAACTGAGGGGCACACCCCTGAGAAAGAACATAGGCGGAAGAAAAAGCGGTCCCACTCGAGGAGCCACTCTTCTTCGCCCTCATCCCGAAAGAAGAAAAGGCGTCACTTCCACCGTCGGGACTCTGAGTCGCCGACGGATAAAGGTAAACCGTCGGCTGGGCCTACCACCAGCCAAGAGTGGGAGGATTTCAAATCCTTTATGCTTGAGTTGTTCAGGAAGCATGCTGCAGTCGGCGCTGTTAACTCCCCCCCCATGCAGCAGGCTTCGTAGCCAAGAACAGCGCTCGGTATACCCAACCCCTCTAGTGCCCTGGTACCGACAATGTCAGCGCTGATATATCTTTTGACCCAGAAAGAGATCCAAAGGAAGCCGGATCACCCTGTGTATCCAAGGATGTCGACGCTACGGCGTCTCAACCCCAATCGACACTGACATCCACCATATTGGCGCCAAGAGACAAACCATCGACAGCAACGGTTCTCAAAAAACATTCACCCCACAACCCCGGTCTGATTTTTCGATACTATGGCAGGTAGCTTCAGCGGTCATGATGCCGATGACCAGGGGGATGTCTAACCGATTTACTTTAGGAGGGGTTGATTATTTTGATGACCAGAATCAGCTTTTACAGCTGGCTTAAGGCCTCCAGGATGCCAGCGGTCTGGACACCTCTCCAGACCTCGGATTTCAGCAATCCCAGCCCTATCTTCATAATACTTCTAAATTCAGGGCTTTGGTAGAAAGGATTATTGACACCCTGGGATTGCATTCATCAGTGGCACCTGTACAAGATTATGACCTTACTGACATTTTAGATGAAGGCCTTACCACAGAATGTAATATGCCTTTAAAACTGCCATTGCCGATCCTTTAGCAATTATGTGGCAAAACCCATGTTCCATTCCACCCGTCAGCTCAATCATTTCTGGGAAATACAGTCCGGCTAGAGGAGACTCTTCTTACATCTCCTCCCACCCTTCCCCGGAGGGTCCTGTTATGAAGGCTGCTCTGGTCTCTTCTAGACCTGCATCTTCTATGTCCACTCTGCCTCCCAACAGGGAAGCAAAAAAAGTAGAAGCCTTAGCAAAGGAAGCATTCACTTCAGGTAGCATGGCCCTAAAAGCTACACATGTGGCAAGCTGTTTTGCCAAGTTCTCCTTCTGTCTATGGACAGCAGTTGAAAATGCTGCTCAGTATGTCCCAGAAGGATAAATGCACAAAGGCTTCCTACAGCTAGTAGAGGATGGAAAGAGATGGCCAGACAGTCGCTGGGAACGGGCTGGACATTGCCAACTGTGTGGGCCGATCTATGGCATCAGCCATAACACTACGAAGGCAGGCCTATATAAAAACGATCTTCTTTTTGGCCAGAAAGCTAATGATTCCTTTGAGAAATGCAAGGAATCCAACATTGCTGCGAAGTCCTTAGGGCTAGCTGCACAGTCTGACAAACCTGCATTTAGTTTTGCCTCTAGGCATGGGGCTACAGGAGATATTCTCTTTATGGCAGGAGAGCACAGCTCCCACCAGCCAGGCAAAGGCAGAAGCATTTCTCATGCTCTGGAATAAGCAGAGGTTCTTCCAGAGGTCAACAGGCAGCCTCAGCAGTGGGGGCAACCGAGCCTCTGAAGCCACTTTGATTTTCCCCTCTCACAGCAGACCAGTTGGAAGACGGTTGACAGAGCATTTGCCCCAGTGGCAGGTAATTACTTCCGATGTCTGGGCTCTACAGCTCATTCAGTGGGGTTATTGTCTGCTATTTGTAAGAAAACCAACGGACAGACCGCTCCCACCTCCAATCCAACCGGGACAGGAGCTCGAGGAAGAACTGAGACCCCTGTTGTTAAAGGGTGCCGTGGAAGAGACTCTCAAGCAGAGAGGATCGGGTTGGTATTCAGGGTATTTTCTGGTACCTAAGAAGGGAGGAGGTCTCCGTCTCATTCTGGATCTCAGGGCCTTGAACTAGTTCTTGAGTAAAGACAAATTCAGGATGGTGACGTTGAGAGAGATTCTCCACGCTCTCGAACTACAGGACTGGCTTGTGTCGATAGACCTACAGGATGCTTATTTCCATGTGCCAATCCATCGAAAGCACAGGATGTTCCTAAGGTTCACCATAAGAGATATGCACTATCAGTTCAATGTGCTTCCCTTTGGTTTAACATCCGGCCCAAGGGTTTTCTCCAAGACCATGGCGGTAGTTTTGGCTCACCTCAGGAGATCCGGCATCCACATATTTCCATATCTGGACGACTGGATGATCTGAGGGAAGTCTGTATTGCAGATCCTGTCCCATTTAGAGAACACCTGCTTACTGCTGCACAAGTTGAGAGTCTCCCTAAACTTAAAGAAGTCCCACATGACACAAGTCCACGACTCCAGTTCAACAGAGCAGTCCTAGACACCCGGATGGGGAAAGCCTTTGACTTGGCAACGTTGTATATGACTTTCACAGCTGTTAATCCTGTACATGATACGCAGACTATCTTGTGTATGTTACTTATAGGGTCAAGTGTTATAACTTTGAATTGCTGATGTTTCTATACTGCAACGTGCAGTATATCTTGTGTGGTTGAAACATGATGAATCATAGTTGCAAAGTATGAATATATTTTCTCAGATATATAGGTTCATAATTGGAGATGAGATAATTCTTACCCAATAAACTTGAGCACTGTTTAACAGGCAATCCATATGCTGGCATTATTGCAGCATTCATTATCTCACAAGAAGAGTGTAGAGCGTGGAAGATGTGAATAGTTCATTGACCACTATATTTTCTATGAAGGTTGGTGTTGTGATTGGATCTTTACTCTCAGGTGGACAACTCTGCCCACCCCTAGTGCAAGTGATTGTGAGTGTCATAAAATACACAACGTCTTATTGGGTCTCTAAACTATAGGACTCTTTGGTACGTGGCCCTTTATGATTGGTTGGCACACATGTGCCCTTCTGGAATAGTCCACTCGTTAGCAGCACGCATGCTGGTACCCCAGGTGCTTGTGGGTCGGGCTTGACCATGCCTCCCCACCCAATTAGCCCATCATCCATCATCAGTCAAGCTGTCTGCCATGAAAATAGCCTTTGTACTTGGCCTTGTAGTGTTGCATTGCTCCTGGGAATAAAAGGGAGTTTGGGTATGACTTTATTTTCTGGTCTGTGTGTGTTAAGGATTTCAATCAGGCAACACACACCTTGGTCTCAGCCTAGGATATAGCGCTCAATTGATATGCCTTTCTCTTTATTTTATGCAAATTTAATTTGAGATGGTACACAACTCGTATCACACCCCCTTTTTCAAATACCCTGCATCACAATGGACCATGCAGCAGGCCGGTTGGTGAAAATGCAATATTTATTTATTTTTAAAATCAAATGAAATCAGACAATTTTAATATGGGGCAGCAATCAACAATGGGGTGATAATTACAATAAAAATGTAAGCAATGCACTTAATTAACCTTCTCCCAGAACATATACACTGCACAATTGAATAGGAGCACTTTTTGATTTTAGGAAAGATAGCACCCAAGTTAAGGTTTCCCCCTGCAATGTTCCCTCAACCCACAAATAATCAAATTCTGTGTGGATAGAAAGAAGCAGCAGGTAGTCAGAAATAAGAGGGAGAGAACAGAATCACCATCCGACTTAAAACCCTTAGCAAATGCCTAAAATAACACTAGAATTTTACAAATAATTAATTAATGTGTAGGTAAATTATAATATACATGTTTTATCACAATAGCAGGTATGTTATATCACTGGCACTCAATGGATCAGCAAAAGACATACAATTCGAAAATGAGAGGAAAGTTTAGAGCATGCTGCAGCCAAATGACACGTTGGAAAACATGCAACTTTCTCAAGTCCCGCTTCAAACTACCCAAACGGTTTCTTTGAAAAACGGGTGAAATACTCTGATTTGAGTTTTCGGGCTGGGGAATAGAGGTATATCACAGGGACACTATAGAGTTGAAAGTAGGTCTCTAGCTGGTGAATTGAGAGAGATTTAGAAGGTAGAGTAAGGTTCGTTTTTAGGAAAATAGAGCAGTTAAAAGTGAGAAAATCGGTTTTGAAAGAAAGGAAAATGTTACTTACACTAAATCATCTAGGCTATATTGTTAAAGAGGAACACAGTAAACTCCAAGGTTGATTCGCGAGGTCAACCTTATCACCCCAGTGCTCAACGCCAACAATAAAATATATGGAGATTAGTTTGATTACTCTAAATATAACTAAGGGCTTATAATTTACACCAGACAAAATTGAAAAGAGATGGCGCTAGCACTTAAACATTAAGGACAGGATACAAGGAAAATTCTAACAGATTCAACAAGTTACCAGGGTATAAATAGGACTACTCAGAGAGTGGGATAATGACAAAGGCAAGACAAGATAGGCTTATGTGTTTCTATGGGGTGGGGATTATACCCACAGTCCACTTTTTGGTTTTGGGATTTTTGGACAGTCAACAGGGTCTGGTCACCACACGACGGCGTGCCTGGCAAAAGTCAGCGGGGCAAGGTCTGTTCACCGGGTAGCGAACAGCTGGGCAATTCGGGTCACTGGATGGCACAGGAACCGCTGGATGCAGTTAGTGGGCAAGCAGTTAGTGCGCTGCAAGCCGGTCTGATTTCAGGATGCAAAAAGTACTACAGCTCTTCCCCTTTTTAATGGGAGTCTAGTGGATTTTTCTGGATCAATGGCCTTGATGGAGTAGGAATCAGCTATGCTTGGGTTTTGCAGTGGACAGGGTCTTTTTGATAAAAGCAGTTTGGTGGAAACAGGGAAAAATGGCATCAGAGCGGCATCATTTTAGATGTGACATATTCCCTTTTTCAATCGAATTTTGGGCTTGCAGCAAAGCAGTGCTGCTTTTTCACTCCATTTCTGTAAGGCAAACAAGAACACACCCTAGTAGCCTTTCTCGGGGCGTTTCCTGTTGCATCTTGCCCAATGGAGCTTGGCAAAACAGTGCAGACATTGGGCCTCATTATAACTCAGGCGGTCTGGAAATAACGGTGGCGGTAAACCCGCCGCCACCGTTGTTTCCGGACCGCCTGATCCCGACTCTTGCAGGCTGGAGGTGATGTTCCCGCCCGGTCTAACCTGGCGGGTTTAACACCGCCCGCCTGCAGGCGGACGAGGAAACACCGCAGCATTACGAGATGCTGCCGGTGTTTCCATGATCCCCATTCCCATTGAGTCCCATAGGACTCAATGGGAATGGGGATTAACACCATTCCGCCTCCGTGATTCCTGAAAAACCGGGGTTGTAATGCCCCGGAAATTCCGGGAATCACAGAGGCGGAATGGTAAGACGAGTCCGGCGGTAACCAGGCAGTTTTACCGCCACGGTTACCGCCGGACTCGTAATGAGGCCCATCTTTTTGTTGCTGCAAAACGCAGTTTTGGTGCAATGGTGCTCACTAGAGCCAGCGTAGCCATTTTGCTGTTTCTGCTGAAGCGCAGCTTGGTTATGGAGAAATTCTGTTCAGTGGGTCAATGTAGCCCACAGGTGTAGCCTGCCCAAGAGTCAATTTTCATCTAACCATGTGACTTGAGACCACATTTGAGCTCCTCACTGTATTTAATGGTATTAAACGTATACAATTTGGCAGCCAATGTCTTTCTGCCACACCTTAACAGGAGCTCGGCTTCTCGCCTTATCGTACATTGTATCGTTCCATTATAATTGACTAGTTTCTTGGCTGCTTCACCCCTTGACACTTGGCCAAGTAGGCCTCTTGATCCTCCTTCTATTCTCAGCTGAGTTTATCCTGCTGCGCCACACTCTTCCAGCCTTTCTATTCACAGGGTCCAGTTTGCTCAAATACGATGTAGAACTTCCAGATTCCTATGCATATATATACCTTGGCGCATTGCCGCAATCTATTCACTACGTATAGCCAGCTTTATGATTACTTTGTCTACTTGCGTTACTGCATCTGTACAATTATAAAATGGTTGTCATTTTCCTTCGCGCTTCTTTACACATGTGATCTTTATTTCAAATTTGAATGTTTACCTGGTTCTTACTTCGTCATCAGATTCTATATGGTATGTTCATCTTCTCTCTTGTCATCTCCTCTGAGGTGTGCCACTTTCTTTGTGTGACGTCACCAATCTCTTCTTACATCCGTTTTCACGGATGCTCTTCAGGGATCTGTTCAAAAAGCTGTCATTTCTTCGTGGGTACATAAAGAATGGTGTTATCAATGGATACTTTGCTTCAAAGGCTGCTTATGTTATAGGCATCATTACAGCTGTCTTGCTTGTCACTATTTCCGGTTCCCAACATATAGGCAATTTCGGGGCAGGACTTCCGGTAGGTGCTTTTGGCTCCTCCTCTACACCCCCCCCTCTGGTTGATTCATCAACCACTCTCTCACCAGTGTCCGCATCTAGGCATCCTCTCTTGAAGAAGTGCTTCTTAGGAGTCCATATCTTCATCCCTCCTTTCAAAGATCCTGCTGATTTTACATGGTAATCAATGCTCCAGGTCATAAGCCTGCATTGTCCACTTGGGCTGCAGTAGATCCATCTTCCCACATACTTCTTGTGGTCTCTCGGATACAGGAACTTGGTTCCCTCAGGTGTATGGGTGCTGGCCTTTATGTAGTCTCTGATTTCCTCATAAGTCAGCTATTTGGGTTCTAGCCCAGTTTCAACATTGATCATGATCTTCATTCCTACTGCTTTCTTCGTTGTCTTCTTGCACTGTGGGATTATCATCCTGATCACACAGAATCCAAGCATTATCATCACCAGTAATGCTCCAAGAAACTTGAAGATAGTCGCCATCGATCGTGGTACCCATAAGAAGATTGCTGCAAACCAGCTGTCACCCGTAGTATGTTCTACTTCATCTTCCATCTTGGTATGTAAGGTCGTCAACAATGTTATGGCCTCTGTCAAGGTCCCTTTCTCGTCATCGTGAGAAGGTATGAATGTGCAACATGATTCTCCGATTTCGGCATAAACACCTCCCGCCATAGTTGTAATCATGTCCAAGATATCTGTTCTCGAGAGTCATCAGTCATATGGTTCTCAGCTCTTCCTTGATAGCATTGAATTCCTTTATGATGGTGTTAATCGTCTGTAGAAGCTCCCTTCTGGTTATTTGTAACCATTTGGCATTCGACATTGTCTGAATCCCTGGCATAAGTTGTGAATACTGATGCAGTCTTACTGAACAACCTGTGCTCAGAGGGAATAGCATTGAAAGCTTCTATTGATTTGGCTGAGAAGTAGTTCTCCCTCTTTGTTTGATTGTGAAATCCAAGTGACCTCCTCAGGTGAGCATCAGCTTTTGGACATTCTCCAATGTTCAAGTCACTTCTTGGGATCACAAATGCTGGAACATGAAAAGTCACCATGGAACACAGTCCTCCCCCCAATCTCCGGTTAGCTTCATATAAGCTCTGGATCCACAGGCCCAGTAGTGGTCCATTATTACTACTGTCCCATCCTTCATTCCTGGTACATCAAAGATTCGATCTCAATTTTGGATTTCTCCAACTTTTCTTGTGCCATTGTTTCTGAAGCATAGTTCTGCACTGGCTAGAGGCACTATCCACACTGGGCCTCTTTTTATCTTCAACCCAGGTCAGTAGTTTGGCAAGCTTTGGCCAAGAGGTTTACATCTTGTCTGCACACATTCTATAACTGGTTTGCAATGTCCAGTTACTGCCACTGCTCTGCATACGATTATGCCTTCTTCCCATGCAGCTGGTGAAAATACTGTTCCCCAGATTTGCATCTGTACTCTCTCCTTGCATCTTCGGATTTCTTCTTAAGTCTTTCCTTGGCAATTAAGCTTTTTATTTATCTCCCATCTGATTCCTGCTCCCTTCATTCCAGGCTGTTTGTATGTTATCACATGATCCTTTGTGTGTGGCGTTGCTCTTGTTTTTAAATCGTGAATATAATCATCTTTTTCTGGTGCTGTCCATTCTTTCAGCCACACCAAGCATGCTGTTCGACCCTGGTACTGACCTCTCATATGGCAAAGTGAAAGGTGCGTTAGGCAATGTGCGGTCTGGACGTCTATTTCTATAGCTATGAATATTTTAGAATTCCCCAATGCATAGGGTAGGAGAGCACAAACATAGCAGCTCTCCTCAGAGGTTCTCTTCCCTACTTCTTTCATGTGCTGATACAACATGCTATTCCCCAAATGTGCTGTACTGTCTAGATAATTATTTAACTCATAATCATCTTCTCTTATACCTCTCTTAGGTCTCTTTTTTGTATAATGGGTATGTGCAAGCAACTAATAAAATACATCGCTATTCATCCTTCTTAAAGGGGGAACCAGAAGAACACTTGTCAGAGAGATGGGTGACTTTGCACGTGTCATTGGTGTAAGGATAATCATATATGGCCTTGGCTTTCGTGTAACAGATATGTCTGTAAGCGTTACTGGTGTGGGAAGAATCAAGGGGATTGCTGCTTGTTTTGGACCGGGAAGATAAGCATCATGCATTAGCAGAAACAGGAAAACAATAATAGATGCTGTGCAGACATATATCATACACCAATACATTAGTCCCCACCAGCGGTGATTCCTCATACATCGCTGGGCTCATACGTTGTCTACAACTGTATCATTATCAGGACTCCACATTATGCCTGTGAACTACTTTTAAAGAAGGAAAAACTTCTTTCATCAGGTAAATTTGTCAGATGCTCCGGCAGTTGCTGAATGTGCTTGATTATCTCTTAAAGTGACTGACAACATAGTCAATATGTAAATGCTGAAAAGGACCACAAGGTCGAGGGATCACTCCCCTGATTGATCGCAATGTGTACCCAGCAGTAAACTTTGACATACAATGAAATTTACTACATACAATGCAACGTGTTCTAACAGGTTCGGTACGAACCAGTCCTCCGCAATAGTTGCTACAAGGTTTTCCCTAGTTACATGCGCAGGGTAGTGCAGCTGTTCAAGCGCTACCTTCAGTATTGCTACTGGAATTACCGGCTTTCCAGTGCTGTCTTGCCGCAATAATGCTTTGGAGGGAAATAAAGAACATCCCCTCCTTTCCCATAACTCCTTCTCATCTTGTGAAGCATTGCCTTGCTTTTAAATCAACTGTGTTTTCGGTAAATGATTAAAACCTTCCTGCATTATTACAGCCATAATTCCTCCCTTTCCTACATAAGGAGTATAAAAACTTGAGATGTCTAAAGAAGTTGCAATCCTCTTGGCTTCTTCATCTGCAGTTTCGTTTCCGCATGAGATAAAATCAGCTCTTTTATTGTGAGCTGTGCATTTGACTATTGCAATGGCTGCTGGGAGCTGTAGTGCTTCAATGAGCCTGTCCAATAATGCTGTGTGTTGCACAGGAGTGCCGTCCGCTCTGAGGTAGCCCGTCCTTTTCCAACGTGTTAGCCCTGCGTGTACGTTTGACTTCACATAGGCAGAGTCACTGTATAAATCACTTCCTCTCCTTCGTATTTCTCAAGCGCTATAATAAGTGCCACCAATTCATCTCCTGGTGTGGAAAAATTAGAGGGCAGCCTTATGCTTTCCACAATTTCAAATTCCCCTTTCTCTCTATGCCTTACCACAGCTGACCCAGTCAATCTTTCTCCATTTATTTGATCAATTTTTGTTGACCCATCAATAAAGAGAATCTCCCCTTCTGACAGCACGTTTTCTTTTACACACGGTATGTCTTCACATGACTCCTCATAGCTGGCACAGTCATGCACATGCTCACCCTCTGTCACGGGCTCAGATACAAATGTGGCAGGGTTCACTATCCTACACCAGACTATTTGTGTCACTGCTGTAAAATACGTTGTCATGTAAGCACTGTAACCATCTGTGAGGTGTGGGGGCCCCGTACATGTCCTGGTAGGGGCCCCTCAGACAAAAAATATATATATATTTTTTTAAGATATTTTTTTAACCCATTTATTTTAAAAACAGAAAAATATAAAGTTTCTTTTTGAAGTCACTCTGCCTTCATAAAGATTTTTTTTACAGAAATAATTTCTTTATGAAGGCAAAGTGACTAAAAAAAAGATTCTATTTCTTTACGAGGTCCGAGGGCTCCCCCACATCATGACATGGAAGCCTAAAGGCTAGTGGCCTCCAAGCCATGGGGCGTGGAGCCCTATAACTTCAAAAGGAAATAGGGCTTCATTACGAGGTCGGCTGTAAACCACCAATGTGACCAGCGGGTTGCCGTCGACATCGTAATACCATTTCAAACACCTAGCTTCCCAGAGCTACTGGGACATTACAAGTCCTAGTGGACTAGGAAGGTAGGTGCCGGAAAATGTTAGTCTCCATGGGTTCACGGAAGCACTGGCACTGCCACTAAGGGTGCCTGTGCTTCTGTGATGAGTCTCCCTACTGGGACAACTGCGCCCGCCAGGGTCAGACCTGAGTGTGGCAGTCCGGAAACAAGAATGCTGGAAAGATTACCAGCACCCTTGTTTCCGGGCCGCCACACTTATAATGAGGCCCATAGTTTATGTTTGCAGTAACTCTGCCTTCATAACAAAATTATTTCTGTTACGGTTTGGTCTTTTAACGGAAATAATTTCTTCATGAAGTCAGAGTGATTTCAAAAAGAAACCATTTCTTTTTGAAATAATGGGACTCCCCTCCACCCCACGACATGTATGGTGAATGGTGTGTGTGCTTGTGTTCAGGGGCTCAACAAAACCTACATTTCGGGAGACCGCTAACCCTTCAAATGTTGGGAGAGGCGCTAACTTAACGAGAAGTGGGGGAGTGGCACATTTATTTGTGCAGGGGCATCTAACTTCTTTACATATTCTAATGAGACTATTCTAGTGCAGCTTTAATGTTACAAGCAGTTACCTCTCTCGTTTAAATCTGAAAGCACCCACCTATGGACTGCTGTGAGAATGAGCAGTCTCCTGTCCCCTCTCTACCCTTCCAATCACTCCCCTGGCATGCAAGTACTAAACCCATATCATGATTTCAACTGCCTAAAAACGAACAGTGAAATGGTTTACGTTAGTATTTGCTGGGCCTTTAGGAACAAACACAGGTGCCGTTTAACATCTGTGTCCTGTTCTGACCGGCAACATATTTGTAGGTCAGCCAGGTCGAGTCAACATAGCCCAACATTTCAGGGGGTTGGGGAAGAGGAATAAAGCCCAGTCAGATCAATGGTGCTGTGCCACTGCTTGTGTTTAATGCCATGATTACTTATTGATAATCTTCATTACTCGTATCCCCATTCCTCCTCATCGCAGTACTTGTGTATAAGGCACTTTGGGCCTCATTCCGAGTATGGCGGTAAAGGATAGCGGCCACCGGTAACGAGACCGGTGGCGGTAATCCCTTACCGTCATACTCCGAGTTCCCTTTGCGCCCTCGCCCTTAACGCCTGCTTTGAGCAGGTGTTAAAGTTGAGGGCGCAAAGGGGCCTCCAAGCCAATAACGGTGACCGTAATGAACGGTCACCGTTATTTGCATCTTCCCCATTCCCATTGAGCCCTATGGGGGCTCATTTGGGAATGGGGAAGAGCCTTGGTGAATGGGGAATTACCGCCCCGCCAACCTTGGAATGGGGCGGTGATTCCGCCATCCACCAAGGCGATGCCGGTCCGGGTACGGCGTCAACCAAGGCGTTAATAGCGCCATTGGTTAGCGCCGTACTCGGAATGAGGCCCTTTGCCTCATATACAAGTACTGGGATGAGGTAGCGGGACATGGAGGTAATGCCTGTCTTAGTTACCTGTAATCTTCATTACTTCTAGCCCCACTCTTCCTCGTCCTTGTACTTATCTATGAGGGAAGGTGCCTCATATGTCAGCACTGGGACAAGGAAGAGGGACGTGGAGGTAATTCTGCGCCTATGTGCTGATTTTGGGGGTTGGAGCAGGTGGTTGGAGGGAGGGGGGATTTGTGGGGGGGCAGGGATTGTGGGATAAATCGTAATGGCAATCCATCTCCATGCTAAGCAGGCATGATATGTGGTATTAGTGGCTAGAGAGGCATTTTGGTGCAGCCAGTCTAGTCATTTCTTAGTTTGGCTTGACTTTCTTTAACTGGGCATTACTGATTAAGCAGTTCTGCTAAGTGTAAGTACCTGGCTAGACTGGCTTTTGGTTGCTGCCAGTCTAGCCGTTTCTTATTGTGGCATTGTATATTTTTCTGGGCATCTGTGATAAAATAACCATGATAAGTGTTATTGCTTTGACTGCCATTTTGGTGCAACCAGTCTAGGTATGTCTAAATGTTGCCTGCCATGCTTTACTGTAATATGTTATTACGTGTCTAGACTGGTCTGCATTGTACAGCCAGTTGGACATGTTTTCATTGTGGCATGTCATTTTTAACAGCAAAGCATTCCATTAATGAAAGCATTAATGTTCCTGTGCACTGTTGGTGACATGCATGTATTGGATTTTTGGACTGGTGTTACCCTACAAAACAATTGCAAACGCTCTGGCTTTTTAGCCAATTTTTCTCAGAAAGTGTGCTGTTTAATGCATTAAAACACACACGTATGTATGCTGCTCAAAGCACAGTGTGCAGCGTACCCTGAAGCAGCACGCTTGTGCGTATTGCGCAAGCGTGGTAATCTAGGCCAGCCAGAGTGTGGCGCTACCCATGATTTGTTGCCGAACTGGAGGGGGCCCCCTCAGCATGGCTTGCAGGGGCCCCAAAGGTAGTGTTACACCACTGGATGTACGCTTGCAAAAGTTAGAGTCTACTTTTACTTTTGCAAGCTTACAGTAGACTGACTGTCTGCAACTTCTGCTGCTGCCCCGCGCCTGCGCATAATGAACGTGCCCAGGCCGGGGAACAAACAAACTGCACGTGTCCTGCCTGTGCAGTGCACTGCTGTGCAGCCTCAGCCTTTGTTTTTCAGAACGAAGGAGAAGCCAGGCAGCGACACGTGCTGCAGTGACTGTGTGCTCATGACAGCGTGCGTGTTGTCAAGGGAGACAGAGTGAGAACAGGCTGAGCAGGCAGCAGCTACCATAAGGTAAGTCAGTGAAGTGCCCCCCCCCCTCTCTCCGAGGTGCAGGGCGGCATGGGGAGGATTTATTGGAGGGAATGTGCCGCTGTGCCAATGTTAGATATAGCTTCTAAACACACACAGCGCATTGCAAAACTGGCCTCTTAATGTCAATGAAACATTAATAGACCAAGATTCCCTGATCAGTTTGCAACATGCCGCGCTTGTTTATAAATTGTATATCTGACGTTGACAGTGGATTTATTTGGCGTAAATTCAATGTGCCAATGTCAGATTTACAGTTTCGAAACACGTGCGGTGCATTGCAAAACTCATCAGGGAATCCTGGCTTCTTAATGTTTCAATGAATCATTAAAAGGCCAGGATTCCCTGATCAGTTTGCAACATTCGGTGCATGTTTATAAACTGTATATCTAATGTTGGCAGTGGCACACTTTCATGAATTGAAAAATCTGAGGACCTGCTAGTGCCGCCTTTATGTTTTTCAATTCATTAAAGTGTGCCAAAGCACCTGCCAAAGAGGAACATCACATTTGCATACTTGCCAACAGTCTGTGACCAAAAAGATGTAGGATTTTTCAAGTTTGAAAAATAAAAATTCCCGTAACAATCAAATCACAGGAAAATACAAAACATACAAACAGCACAACATGGAAAGATGTTGAAATGTTAAAAATGTATAATTCTGAATGCTAACACCAAATTGTTGTCAGATGCTGTGTGATGGTGTTACACTCTGCCACTTGCTTTCACTGCTGGTTCACCTAAGGTTTGTACTGGCAAGAGTGCAGGAGAGAGTCACGTAGCTGACAGGTCAGTGGATTGGTCTGAGCCCAATCAAAGTAATCACCTACTAACCTGCTGTACAGACAGACTAATTAATGCGTTGCATGCTTTGTCCTAGGCTGGTCTCAAGCAGTCTGCCTTAGAATCACATAAATTACGTGCCACTGTAAAAACCAGTAGGATCTGTCACTGAAATCTGTAGGTGGTAGGGCTGCTTCAAAAGCAGTAGCCTACTGCCTAAATCTGTAGGGTTGGCAAGTATGCATTCGCAACGGCTCTTTGTTTGTTCCTTACTGCTGGGCAGCCAGGGCTCACATTTAAGCTCCAACCATTGGCCAACACGGGCATGCAAGGCCGCACAAGAAAATACAGAGCCCATTCACCTATACAGCAGAGGATCAAGGGTGCACAATAGGAGCCGGTATATAGTGACATGTACATGCATTTTCTATACAAATGCCACAACACTGTTTAAAATATTATGTATTGCCTTTTTTAAGGAGAAGTGCGTGACGATTATTTTTGCTGCTTACACTATACTAGTCCCCCTAAACAGTCAGGTTACTTTGAGATTATTTCTAGTTTATTTCCTTAGAGTTGGATCACGCTGACTGCAGCCGATAGCGTTTCTCTGCAAAAAACATTACAAATTCTATGTATCTATAACTGCTTCCCAAAATGAGACCCGGTCCCCAGCTGGAGTTGACATCTATTGCTCTGACACTTTGTCCTTCTTCACACTCACTCAACATGCTTAGCATACATGGAGCAACAAGAAACTCTGTTAGAACATTTACGATTGAGGCATTTTGTTATAGTGTACATTGCCAACTGAGTCCCTTCTAGGTGATCCCAAGTAAACATATATAGAAAATAATGCACATTGGGGGCGGGGCGGGGTCACACGATTTGCCCAGGAGCATACAATCTGACGAAGACTGAATTTTCTTGAGATGTCCCTGTGCCCCAGGCCTGGCTTGCAAAGTGCAGACACTGCCTGAAATATCAGCCTGACATTGTATACGAAATCCTCATGAAACCATATGAAGTAAAATGAGGATGAGCCAATCTCAAGAAGGGCCACCACGTAGGATGTGTGCTCTTTTCCATAGTAATGTCTAAGGTAGGCAAGGGTAAGCACTTGATGTATACTCTAATATCAGTAGGCCTCACTTAAGGCACACCCCTCCACATCTTCCCACCAACTCATACCTGCTTGAAGTTTGGATGGTGCAGCAGAAGAAGACCAAGTGAGATACGAGGTCACACAGCCGCTCTCACAGGAACCCAATCCGGGTTTATAAGTAGACAAAAATAATTTCAAGTTCAATTAGTTAGTAAAACATATATGTTGTTGATTGAGAATGACAACGTTCTGGTTCAGTTGTGTTTCAACATCATTTTATCAAAGAAAGGAAATCTCTTATGCGAGAAGTCACTAATACACTCTTAGTGAGGAAGAAATTGCCACATCAAGTTTTTCAATCAGACCAAAAAATTGCCAATGCATTTCGGAATAACATAACAAAAAGAAAATAGAAAATGATGAGACTCTATTCGATATGAGTTAAGGACAGTGAGGTAAAGAAAGAAAAGAAAATGTTTTACCTGAAATAGCAAAATGCGTGTGCTGTGTGTGGCGTTGTCAGCTATTTAGAATTCAAATCTGCCTGATGTAAAATCAGCGCAGAAGAACATCCTTCAGCAGTATGGCTGTATTCAGAAAGCATGTGTTGGTAAGCAGACCTCACTGTCCTTAACTCATATCGTATAGAGTCTCATCATTTTCTATTTTCTTTTTCTCAAATTTGCTTCCTCATCTTTACCATCCACTAGTGTTACTTCAACCAAATGGTATGTTCTTTACATTCTCATATATATATATGACACTAACATGTGTTAATGTGTTTTGTCACATGATGATGGTTAACTTTATTTGATGATTTGGTATACATTATTTATAGACCTGCCCTGATGAAGGAAATGTTATTCCGAAATGCATTGGCAATTTTTTGGTCTGATTGAAAAACTTGATGTGGCAATTTCTTCCTCACTAAGAGTGTATTAGTGACTTCTCGCATAAGAGATTCCTTTATTTTATTTTATTTATTTATTTTATTGCATTTGTTACTCGCCCAAACCCTTAGGTACCACGGCGATGTTACAGACAGCTTGGTTAAAAACATTACTTGGAAATTGCCAATCGGGCGCAGTACATGAGAATACAAAATAATCATACATGACAACTTTAAATGCAGGGCTTAAGTACAGTGATATTTCCTGGAGCATGGAAGGGGATTTTAGTCTTGGTTAAATAGCCACGTTTTCAGAGATTTCTTGAAGCCTGAGAACGTTTGCTCATTTTTGATGGGGAGGGGAAGAGTGTTCCAATATGTGGGTGCGAGATATTGGAAACTACTGCCTCCTGCCTTGGTTGTCTTGTAGCGGGGGATAGCTAGGAGTAGTTGACTGTTAGATCTGAGGGGCCTCTTTGATACTTTTTTGGTGATGGCGTGGTTGAGGTAGATGGGGACACATGAGTGGATGCATTTGTATGTGACGCACAGGGCTTTGAATGTGACCCTGGCTTTGATGGGGAGCCAGTGATGGTTTCTTCTAATATTTGAGATATGATCTGACTTCCTTATTCCAAGGGCCGCCCACTTTTTGATAAAATGATGTTGAAACACAACTGAACCAGAACGTTGTCATTCTTCAATCAACAACATATATTTTTTACTAACTAATTGAACTTGAAATTATTTTTGTCTACTTATAAACCCAGATTGGGTTCTTGTGAGAGCGGCTGTGTGACCTCGTATCTCACATGGTCTTCTTCTGCTGCACATGTATTTTGGATTTGGGTGTCTCCAAATTCATCACAGCCAGCTCCTTTTTGAAAAATAGGATAAGAAATATTTGAACTAATCGACCTTTTGGTTTACAATTTTTGAAAAAAGATACTCGCTGATCTATTGTCAAGTGGTGCCCACTCATTTCTCTTCTTGAAGTTTGGATGGTACCACACCTAAAGCTTGGTCTTTGACATGAGAACTACCTGCATTTCGCTAGTTCAAACCCAGCAGCAGGGTCCACCTATTTATTTATTTATTTGGATTTGTATAGCGCACATCTGCCCGGGGGCATCGTGGCGCTGGTCAAGTAGGCTCACTTAGTACATGTCATTTCAAGATGCATACTTTACAGCAGTTAGGTGGTTTGAGCGGGTTACATATATAGTTACAGGTGTAATTGATACATACTGTTGTCACAAAAACCAATATGGACGTTGTTATACACAGGTGTCACATGCAATCAACATGGAGAGAGCAGATAGGAGTTAGTTGTAGAGGGTGGTTTTTAGCAGTTTGCGGAAGGCTTGGTATGATTTTTTGTAAATTCATAAATTCAGTGTTGTTCAAATGAGGGTAATAATACCTGTTATTACATTGCCTAGAAGCTGAAAGCATCTAGCATTAAGCGATATGACTAAAGTGTTATTATATTCCATAAAGCAAACTATTACCAGCACAGACCTGAGCTCTGTCCCTGCCCAAAATAAACCATTTGTTGGAGCCTATCCTGTGCATTTCTTAAAAGCAATCAAGCGCTAATCTTCTGTAGGTCTTGGCTAAGTTTCACCCTGTTTTATTCAGCATAGCTGTTTCTGTCAGCGTACTTGAGTGGTCGCAGTGCGATCAGATTTTGGGGGTAGAGCCTTGGCAGTACGTGGATTTAGTGACTTCTGTGTCTGTCCCCGCTTCCAAATAGCCATGCTCCTAACTATTTCTTAAGAGTTAATGCTTGCAGGTATCAATGGGCCCTTTTAAGGTCATGGATCTGGCATGCCTGTTTCAGCTTATTCTGAGAAGCTATATGGAGTGGTTGGTCATGCAAGGCGTGCAAGAGAAAATCTGTGAAATGTAAGCCAGGATATCGAGAGTGCTCTGAAGACTGAGGAGAAAGTGCTGAGTAAGTATATATGAGAGTTGTGGGGTGTTGGCCATGGGGGAATGGGAAGTGAGGGACTTGGGTGCAGTAGGGTGTGGGACTGCAAAGTGAAAAAGGTTAGAAAGGGTGCAGAGGACAGAAAAAGAGAGGAGCAAGGGAGGGGAGAGATAGGAACAAGAACAGAGTGCAGGTGAAAGATAGGGTTGGTTTGCAGCACAAGGCGACCAGTGTGTGCAGGGGAGAGAGGGGTGCAGGAAAGACCAGAATACAGGTAGAGTGGTGTACGGCAGAAATGGCACAGGAGGTGCTTTGGGTTTTGCAAATGGGAGAGTACAGACAAGTGAGAAAGTGCAGAGGGCAGTGTGTCAGAGGTGTGACTTGGTGTGGGGTCCAGTGAAGGGACTTGGGAGAAAAGGGTGTACAGCAGACGAGAATGCGGAGTAGAGAAGGGTACAGAGGGGAGATTTGTACAAGGAAGAATAGTGCCTCACCTCATGTTCCCAGATAAAGGGTGCAGTCACGAATGCGTCTTCTTCTAACGCTTGATCCAGGCTCACGAGGCCTGCACGAGGACGATTAGAAGTCGTTTGTTGAAATAATTGCAGATGTATACACTACACCATATCTGTTTGCATATTGATTGGGCATGATAATACACAAAGTGGCCCACCTCTCCCAGGTGCAGGCCAGCATGTGGAGGATTTATTAGAGGGAACATGGGAGCTCGGGCATGCCGCTATCCCACTGCCCCAGTGTCATCTGCACTGATGTCTGGTTCCTCTCCAGGAAGAGACAGTCACAGCAGGCTGTTCCTGCATCAACTCCCTTTTCACTCAATCCTACCTGCAGCCTAGGTCTGAAGTCAGGACTAACCTTAAATGAGGTATATATTCACCTCTGACCTGTCCTGTAGTGGGAGCTGGTGTCAGTGTGCGTGGCATCTTGTCTTGCGAAACAGCATCATGTTATTTGGGCTATCTTAGCAACTTTCATGGGTTTTTGGTGGATGGATGCCACGCGGGCTGCAGACTCATTTTACGCCATAACCTATTCCTTTAAAAAAACACCAGAATGATCTAGAATGATCTATAAAGGGCACATAAAGGGCCACTTCTGGTTTAGATAAAGCCACTGACTTAGCAATGTTTACTACAAAGCCCTGTGTAGTTAATAGCTTAATTGGGACTGGGAACATACTACTGGTGTAATACAAATGTCTTATCCAGGGATGCCTTCATCCACTCCTTTTCTCCTTAATTGTTCATTGCACTTGCACTATCTGAAATATCGTCAGGCTGATTATGATAGTTATTTTTCACATTCTTAATTGTTTTAAGGACCTGTAGGAATGTAACTGTATTTCTCCAGCATTGGATCTTTCATGGATTCACATGCTTAGAATATTCCCCATCGTCAGACTGGGACCCCTTGGTACACATATGTAGCCTTTTCCAATAGGAAAACCTCCGACACTTTTGTGTCCTATCTACGTCCTTTTAGGACCCGCCTACGCATGCTTCGTAGGCCGTCCCAGTATAAGAGGCCCGCACCCGCGGCTCCCCTTCAGATTTCAACCGTCTCCAAAGTAGTGGGATCTCCTCGTGTTGTCTTACTATTTTGTACAAGGTTGCATTACTTTTGAGTAAGGAAAATGTCCTCCGTGTCAGGAAAGGCACTATTCCATCCATGCGCGACGTGCGGCTTGAAAAAAGTTTACGAGGGGGACGGACATATGGATTGTATATATTGCCTCCACGTCGACGACTGGTGGCATGGCTGAATGATGGAGCGGGGGCATACCCCCCTCCGGAGGTAGGCTCCACACAATCGGCAAAAACATCACGCCGCGCTACCTCGTCGGAACCACCGGCGAAGAAATCTCGACCGACGGAAAAAGAGTCGTCTGGAAGTCACTCAACTAGAGACTCCTCATCAAAGAAATCATCTTCATCAAAAAAGCATGAAAAGGAAAGGAAATCCTCCTCGGGCGATCATCATAGATCGACCACGAGTCGAGAGTCGAGTAAAAGCAAGCAAAGTGTGGAAAAGGCGGGACTGCCAAAAACACCTGCTAAGTCACCGTCGTCGACGGCGGTCCAGTCATCGGCCTCCACCCTGCCACTTACGCAGGTGGCATCCACCGTCCGACCGACAGCGTCAACGATGTCCTCGGGGGTCCTACAGGAGGCCTGGAGGCCTGAAGTTTTTGATCCGATCCCTCTGGATACTTTACTACAAGAACAGGCTGTGTTGCTGTCCTCGGAGGACGAGAACGAGAGAATAGCTGGCCCAGCAGACCTAGGGCTACGAGTGGCTGACAAGTCGTCGACGAGGGGATCCGTTATACCGGTATCTGCCCCTCTTCTCAATCCTGAATCTGTTTTGTCGTTGGAAATTCTGTCCACGCTTCAGTCTTTGTTAGAGTCGTTGGACCAGAGACTACCTCAGGCAAACCTGCCACAGTCACCCGTCGACGAGCCGGGCCCCTCCCGTCAGCCGACGCACCTACGCACGCCAATCTCAGCACTGGCACAAGAGGAAGGTGAGCTGCCAGACTCGGAGTCTGACAGGGGAGCCATGTCGGATATCTCATCATCCCCTTCCAGGGATCCAACCTGGGAGTCAGGTGTGGAGTTGGAAACCCCTAGAAGCCCAGCTCACCCGTCCCCTCTGGACGACATTGCGTCATTCCATTCTATGATGGAAAAGGCATGCAAAGAATTTGGTTTGTCCCAGGAAGAACAGAAAAAGGACTTTTTTTTGTTCGACCACATGGGTAAGAGAAGAAGGTCTGTGTTCTCGATACCAATACTAGACCATGTGTGGAAGGAGGGGTTGCAGACAATGCGTCACCCGTTTTCAGAGCCGGCAGTGAAAGGACGCCTGGAAAAAAAGTTTAAGGCTCCAGAGTCTACCCCCAAGTGTTTATCCTCCCAACCAACGCCAGACTCGGTGGTGTCGGCGGCAGCGGCGAGGAAGGCGAAGGCCCAGCACAAGTGCACGACTCCGCCTGAAAACGAAGCGAGACGCCAAGATGCCTTTGGCAAAAAAGTGCTATCCGTGGGAGCGACCACAGTAAAGGCCGCAAACTCTCTGGCAATTGTTGCCAGATACGATAGGGAGATGTGGCACAGGCTAGCTCCGTTGCTTGATCATCTTCCGGAAGAACATAGGAAGGCAGCAAAGTTACGTGTCCGAGAAGGTGAGGAAGCCTCAAATCACGCAATAAACATCGCGGTGGACCTCGCTGAGTCAGGCTTCAAGCAAGTCAATAATGGGGTCGTATTACGTCGACAGTCATGGCTAAAGTGTACCTACTTCAGGCCAGAAGTACAATACAAAGTTTTAGATATGCCCTTTGAGGGAGACCTTCTTTTCGGTGAGAAGGTGGACGAAGCCCTAAAGGGAATGAAAGAGGACTCGGACACGGCACGTTCATTGGGTGCCCTCCAGAGTGGCAGAAGCTACAAGTCTTTTCGTCCCTTTAGAGGGGCTTCAGGTAATTCAAGATTCTCTGCGTCTGGAGACAGATCCTTTGGCAGATCGGCTTACCCCTCCCAGGGATACAGACGTGCCTCCCAAACGGCAAACCGTCGCCGGAACTTCCAGACTTCCAGGAAAAGACCATCATATCCGTCGTCGTCGAGAGACAAGCAAAATAAAGATCAGCAGTGACATACAACACACCGTTCTGGGGGGAAGAGTTTCAGCATATGCCGACGAATGGGAACGAATAACGACGGATCAATGGGTGCTGGATACTATAAGAAACGGACACTCTCTGCAATTCAAACACAGCCCTCCGCAAATTCCACCTGCGTTCACCGCTCATTCCCATCTGAAGATACTGCAACAAGAGGTAACACTCATGTTAGTAAAGGGCGTGATAGAATTAGTTCCAACATCACAGAGAGGTCAAGGAGTCTACTCAAGATATTTCGTCGTAAAAAAGCCGAACGGCAAATGGCGTCCCATTTTAGACTTACGCGATCTCAACAAGTCTTTAAAGAGCCTAAAATTCAAGATGCTCACTCTGCAGGAAGTGATCCGCGCCGTTCAAGAGGGGGATTTTCTAGCGTCCCTGGATTTACAGGACGTGTATTTCCATATTCCAATGTGTCGGAAACACAGGAAATTCCTAAGATTTGTAATAGGGCAGACTCACTACCAATTCACGGTTCTTCCTTTTGGGCTCAAGACCTCCCCCAGAACGTTCATGAAATGCCTGGCTCCAGTAGCGGCCTGGCTAAGGAAGCAAGGCCACCATGTATACCCATACCTCGACGACTGGCTGGTAAGGGGATCCTCCCCAGCGTCGACAAACACAAGTTTACAAGCCACCATGCAGCTTCTACAACAGCTGGGATTCGCCATAAACTTCAAAAAATCCTCTCTGCGGCCATCGAGAAGGCTGGTATTCCTGGGGGCACAGTTCGAGACCCAGTTAGGGCTAGTGAAACCTTCTCTCGACAGAACCTCAAGACTCAATCAACAAGCGTGCCGACTACGGCGAAACGCCAAGATCTCAGTGAGAAAATACGTTTCGGTCCTAGGGGCCATGGCATCCTGCATCCATCTGGTGGAAAACTATCGCCTATTCATGAGGCCAGTCCAGGAATTCTTCGCGGACCGATGGACGCAGTCTCAAGGATCGTGGTCAGACAAGATAACCATCGACGACGACAAACTGCTTCAGACCCTTCAGTGGTGGCAGAGTTTCCACAATCTGAACAACGGTGTACCCCTACAGGAGCCGGAGTTTCAGCAAACCATAGTCACGGATGCGTCCCTAACCGGATGGGGAGCTCACATGGGTGCTCTCCAAACGCAAGGTCGATCGTCTCCAACGGAGTCACTCCTACACATAAACGAGTTAGAGCTCAGAGCAGTACGATGGGCCCTAAAGGCATTCCTACCACACATCAAGGGTTCGCGAGTACAAATACTGACCGACAATACAACGGCCATGTTTTATCTGAGGAAACAAGGAGGGACGTGATCAAGAACTCTTTCCATAGAAGCCCAGAAAACATGGCATTGGGCATTAAAGCACGAAATTTCCATCGTGGCTCATCACCTCCCAGGAGTGAGGAACTCCCAAGCAGACTCCCTCAGCAGAAGCATGGCCCAGATACACGAGTGGGAAATGGACACAGTTCACCTGTTGAAAGTGTTCGAGAAATGGGGTCACCCCCCTCTGGACGCCTTCGCGACCAAAGACAACAAGAAATGCGAGCAATTCGCAAGCAGATGGCCTCAAGAGGGTTCCATGGGGGAGGCATTCTCCTTCCCATGGACGGACATGTTCCTCTATGCTTTTCCCCCGTTCCCCCTCATACGGAGGACAATACAGTGGATACGCAGATACAATTGCCGGGTAATTCTAGTGACACCATACTGGCCAAGGCAACCGTGGTTCTCCGACCTGCTTCACCTGTCGCTGGAACATCCCATAGCGTTTCCGAAAGTCCCGAACCTACTATCCCGGGACAAAGGCACGGTGTGGCATCACGACCCGGACAGTCTCAACCTTACAGCCTGGCTCCTGACTTTTCGGAGTTCGGTGCTTTAGACGTTTCGGAGGATTGTCAAAAAATTCTGCAGGCGGCTAGAGCCCCTTCTACAAACAAATCCTACTGCTATTAGTGGCGGAGGTTCTGTGAATGGTGTAGAGGACAACAGGGCCTACAACCGTTGTTGGTGACGCCGGAACAAGTTCTACCTTACCTGCTCCTCTTGGCAGAGAGGGGATTATCCTTCACATCGATAAAGGTGCACCTGGCGGCCATCACGAGGTTCACAAGGAAGAGGCAGTCGTCTCCTCTCTTTAGCGACAGACTTGTAAAACACTTCATGAGGGGTTTATTTCGAGCTTTTCCTCCGGAAAAACGTTTCCCCCCGACTTGGAGTCTCAACACAGTGTTGGCAGGCTTAATGAAACCGCCTTTTGAGCCTATGGCCACGTCCGACATAAAATTCATTTCGTGGAAGTTGGCATTCTTGATTGCTATCACATCAGCTAGAAGAATCTCGGAACTGCAAGCGCTGGTCGTAGACCCACCATACCTAAGATTCTTTAAGGACAAAGTAGTCCTGGCAACTAATCCTATGTTCGTCCCAAAAGTTCCGACAGTGTATCACAAACACTCGTCCATTGTTCTCCCTACTTTCTTCGCCACACCATCATCGGCAGCAGAAAAAGCTCTTCATACCCTGGACGTTAAGAGGGCTCTGAAATTTTACCTACATCGTACACAGGAACTCAGGTCTACTCGACAACTGTTCGTCGCATATGGTCCGTCGACGAGAGGAAAAGCAATCTCTAAACAAGGATTGGCTCGATGGGTCTCATCGACAATTGCGTTTTGTCACTCTAAGGCCGGAAGGCCACTGCAGGGACATCCTAGAGCCCATTCTACAAGATCGATTTCCTCCTCAACAGCTTTATGGGCAGGAATTCCGTTGACGGACATATGCCAAGCTGCGGCATGGTCAGTGTCCCACACGTTTACCCGCCACTACTGCCTTGCCAGGCAGCATGCGGACGAGGTGCAGATGGGAAGAGCTGCCCTGCGCCATCTGTTTCAGTAAGGTAAGCTCCACGCTGTGGAGAATCTGTTGTCTACCTTTTAATGACAATATATTGGGTTCTTGTGAGAGCGGCTGTGTGACCTCGTATCTCACATGGTCTTCTTCTGCTGCACATGTATTTTGGATTTGGGTGTCTCCAAATTCATCACAGCCAGCTCCTTTTTGAAAAATAGGATAAGAAATATTTGAACTAATCGACCTTTTGGTTTACAATTTTTGAAAATTGATACTCGCTGATCTATTGTCAAGTGGTGCCCACTCATTTCTCTTCTTGAAGTTTGGATGGTACCACACCTAAAGCTTGGTCTTTGACATGAGAACTACCTGCATTTCGCTAGTTCAAACCCAGCAGCAGGGTCCACCTATTTATTTATTTATTTGGATTTGTATAGCGCACATCTGCCCGGGGGCATCGTGGCGCTGGTCAAGTAGGCTCACTTAGTACATGTCATTTCAAGATGCATACTTTACAGCAGTTAGGTGGTTTGAGCGGGTTACATATATAGTTGCAGGTGTAATTGATACATAATGTTGTCACAAAAACCAATATGGACGTTGTTATACACAGGTGTCACATGCAATCAACATGGAGAGAGCAGATAGGAGTTAGTTGTAGAGGGTGGTTTTTAGCAGTTTGCGGAAGGCTTGGTATGATTTTTTGTAAATTCATAAATTCAGTGTTGTTCAAATGAGGGTAATAATACCTGTTATTACATTGCCTAGAAGCTGAAAGCATCCAGCATTAAGCGATATGACTAAAGTGTTATTATATTCCATAAAGCAAACTATTACCAGCACAGACCTGAGCTCTGTCCCTGCCCAAAATAAACCATTTGTTGGAGCCTATCCTGTGCATTTCTTAAAAGCAATCAAGCGCTAATCTTCTGTAGGTCTTGGCTAAGTTTCACCCTGTTTTATTCAGCATAGCTGTTTCTGTCAGCGTACTTGAGTGGTCGCAGTGCGATTAGATTTTGGGGGTAGAGCCTTGGCAGTACGTGGATTTAGTGACTTCTGTGTCTGTCCCCGCTTCCAAATAGCCATGCTCCTGACTATTTCTTAAGAGTTAATGCTTGCAGGTATCAATGGGCCCTTTTAAGGTCATGGATCTGGCATGCCTGTTTCAGCTTATTCTGAGAAGCTATATGGAGTGGTTGGTCATGCAAGGCGTGCAAGAGAAAATCTGTGAAATGTAAGCCAGGATATCGAGAGTGCTCTGAAGACTGAGGAGAAAGTGCTGAGTAAGTATATATGAGAGTTGTGGGGTGTTGGCCATGGGGGAATGGGAAGTGAGGGACTTGGGTGCAGTAGGGTGTGGGACTGCAAAGTGAAAAAGGTTAGAAAGGGTGCAGAGGACAGAAAAAGAGAGGAGCAAGGGAGGGGAGAGATAGGAACAAGAACAGAGTGCAGGTGAAAGATAGGGGTGGTTTGCAGCACAAGGTGACCAGTGTGTGCAGGGGAGAGAGGGGTGCAGGAAAGACCAGAATACAGGTAGAGTGGTGTACGGCAGAAATGGCACAGGAGGTGCTTTGGGTTTTGCAAATGGGAGAGTACAGACAAGTGAGAAAGTGCAGAGGGCAGTGTGTCAGAGGTGTGACTTGGTGTGGGGTCCAGTGAAGGGACTTGGGAGAAAAGGGTGTCCAGCAGACGAGAATGCGGAGTAGAGAAGGGTACAGAGGGGAGATTTGTACAAGGAAGAATAGTGCCTCACCTCATGTTCCCAGATAAAGGGTGCAGTCACGAATGCGTCTTCTTCTAACGCTTGATCCAGGCTCACGAGGCCTGCACGAGGACGATTAGAAGTCGTTTGTTGAAATAATTGCAGATGTATACACTACACCATATCTGTCTGCATATTGATTGGGCATGATAATACACAAAGTGGCCCACCTCTCCCAGGTGCAGGCCAGCATGTGGAGGATTTATTAGAGGGAACATGGGAGCTCGGGCATGCCGCTATCCCACTGCCCCAGTGTCATCTGCACTGATGTCTGGTTCCTCTCCAGGAAGAGACAGTCACAGCAGGCTGTTCCTGCATCAACTCCCTTTTCACTCAATCCTACCTGCAGCCTAGGTCTGAAGTCAGGACTAACCTTAAATGAGGTATATATTCACCTCTGACCTGTCCTGTAGTGGGAGCTGGTGTCAGTGTGCGTGGCATCTTGTCTTGCGAAACAGCATCATGTTATTTGGGCTATCTTAGCAACTTTCATGGGTTTTTGGTGGATGGATGCCACGCGGGCTGCAGACTCATTTTACGCCATAACCTATTCCTTTAAAAAAACACCAGAATGATCTAGAATGATCTATAAAGGGCACATAAAGGGCCACTTCTGGTTTAGATAAAGCCACTGACTTAGCAATGTTTACTACAAAGCCCTGTGTAGTTAATAGCTTAATTGGGACTGGGAACATACTACTGGTGTAATACAAATGTCTTATCCAGGGATGCCTTCATCCACTCCTTTTCTCCTTAATTGTTCATTGCACTTGCACTATCTGAAATATCGTCAGGCTGATTATGATAGTTATTTTTCACATTCTTAATTGTTTTAAGGACCTGTAGGAATGTAACTGTATTTCTCCAGCATTGGATCTTTCATGGATTCACATGCTTAGAATATTCCCCGTCGTCAGACTGGGACCCCTTGGTACACATATGTAGCCTTTTCCAATAGGAAAACTTCCGACACTTTTGTGTCCTATCTACGTCCTTTTAGGACCCGCCTACGCATGCTTCGTAGGCCGTCCCAGTATAAGAGGCCCGCACCCGCGGCTCCCCTTCAGATTTCAACCGTCTCCAAAGTAGTGGGATCTCCTCGTGTTGTCTTACTATTTTGTACAAGGTTGCATTACTTTTGAGTAAGGAAAATGTCCTCCGTGTCAGGAAAGGCACTATTCCATCCATGCGCGATGTGCGGCTTGAAAAAAGTTTACGAGGGGGACGGACATATGGATTGTATATATTGCCTCCACGTCGACGACTGGTGGCATGGCTGAATGATGGAGCGGGGGCATACCCCCCTCCGGAGGTAGGCTCCACACAATCGGCAAAAACATCACGCCGCGCTACCTCGTCGGAACCACCGGCGAAGAAATCTCGACCGACGGAAAAAGAGTCGTCTGGAAGTCACTCAACTAGAGACTCCTCATCAAAGAAATCATCTTCATCAAAAAAGCATGAAAAGGAAAGGAAATCCTCCTCGGGCGATCATCATAGATCGACCACGAGTCGAGAGTCGAGTAAAAGCAAGCAAAGTGTGGAAAAGGCGGGACTGCCAAAAACACCTGCTAAGTCACCGTCGTCGACGGCGGTCCAGTCATCGGCCTCCACCCTGCCACTTACGCAGGTGGCATCCACCGTCCGACCGACAGCGTCAACGATGTCCTCGGGGGTCCTACAGGAGGCCTGGAGGCCTGAAGTTTTTGATCCGATCCCTCTGGATACTTTACTACAAGAACAGGCTGTGTTGCTGTCCTCGGAGGACGAGAACGAGAGAATAGCTGGCCCAGCAGACCTAGGGCTACGAGTGGCTGACAAGTCGTCGACGAGGGGATCCGTTATACCGGTATCTGCCCCTCTTCTCAATCCTGAATCTGTTTTGTCGTTGGAAATTCTGTCCACGCTTCAGTCTTTGTTAGAGTCGTTGGACCAGAGACTACCTCAGGCAAACCTGCCACAGTCATCCGTCGACGAGCCGGGCCCCTCCCGTCAGCCGACGCACCTACACACGCCAATCTCAGCACTGGCACAAGAGGAAGGTGAGCTGCCAGACTCGGAGTCTGACAGGGGAGCCATGTCGGATATCTCATCATCCCCTTCCAGGGATCCAACCTGGGAGTCAGGTGTGGAGTTGGAAACCCCTAGAAGCCCAGCTCACCCGTCCCCTCTGGACGACATTGCGTCATTCCATTCTATGATGGAAAAGGCATGCAAAGAATTTGGTTTGTCCCAGGAAGAACAGAAAAAGGACTTTTTTTTGTTCGACCACATGGGTAAGAGAAGAAGGTCTGTGTTCTCGATACCAATACTAGACCATGTGTGGAAGGAGGGGTTGCAGACAATGCGTCACCCGTTTTCAGAGCCGGCAGTGAAAGGACGCCTGGAAAAAAAGTTTAAGGCTCCAGAGTCTACCCCCAAGTGTTTATCCTCCCAACCAACGCCAGACTCGGTGGTGTCGGCGGCAGCGGCGAGGAAGGCGAAGGCCCAGCACAAGTGCACGACTCCGCCTGAAAACGAAGCGAGACGCCAAGATGCCTTTGGCAAAAAAGTGCTATCCGTGGGAGCGACCACAGTAAAGGCCGCAAACTCTCTGGCAATTGTTGCCAGATACGATAGGGAGATGTGGCACAGGCTAGCTCCGTTGCTTGATCATCTTCCGGAAGAACATAGGAAGGCAGCAAAGTTACGTGTCCGAGAAGGTGAGGAAGCCTCAAATCACGCAATAAACATCGCGGTGGACCTCGCTGAGTCAGGCTTCAAGCAAGTCAATAATGGGGTCGTATTACGTCGACAGTCATGGCTAAAGTGTACCTACTTCAGGCCAGAAGTACAATACAAAGTTTTAGATATGCCCTTTGAGGGAGACCTTCTTTTCGGTGAGAAGGTGGACGAAGCCCTAAAGGGAATGAAAGATGACTCGGACACGGCACGTTCATTGGGTGCCCTCCAGAGTGGCAGAAGCTACAAGTCTTTTCGTCCCTTTAGAGGGGCTTCAGGTAATTCAAGATTCTCTGCGTCTGGAGACAGATCCTTTGGCAGATCGGCTTACCCCTCCCAGGGATACAGACGTGCCTCCCAAACGGCAAACCGTCGCCGGAACTTCCAGACTTCCAGGAAAAGACCATCATATCCGTCGTCGTCGAGAGACAAGCAAAATAAAGATCAGCAGTGACATACAACACACCGTTCTGGGGGGAAGAGTTTCAGCATATGCCGACGAATGGGAACGAATAACGACGGATCAATGGGTGCTGGATACTATAAGAAACGGACACTCTCTGCAATTCAAACACAGCCCTCCGCAAATTCCACCTGCGTTCACCGCTCATTCCCATCTGAAGATACTGCAACAAGAGGTAACACTCATGTTAGTAAAGGGCGTGATAGAATTAGTTCCAACATCACAGAGAGGTCAAGGAGTCTACTCAAGATATTTCGTCGTAAAAAAGCCGAACGGCAAATGGCGTCCCATTTTAGACTTACGCGATCTCAACAAGTCTTTAAAGAGCCTAAAATTCAAGATGCTCACTCTGCAGGAAGTGATCCGCGCCGTTCAAGAGGGGGATTTTCTAGCGTCCCTGGATTTACAGGACGTGTATTTCCATATTCCAATGTGTCGGAAACACAGGAAATTCCTAAGATTTGTAATAGGGCGGACTCACTACCAATTCACGGTTCTTCCTTTTGGGCTCAAGACCTCCCCCAGAACGTTCATGAAATGCCTGGCTCCAGTAGCGGCCTGGCTAAGGAAGCAAGGCCACCATGTATACCCATACCTCGACGACTGGCTGGTAAGGGGATCCTCCCCAGCGTCGACAAACACAAGTTTACAAGCCACCATGCAGCTTCTACAACAGCTGGGATTCGCCATAAACTTCAAAAAATCCTCTCTGCGGCCATCGAGAAGGCTGGTATTCCTGGGGGCACAGTTCGAGACCCAGTTAGGGCTAGTGAAACCTTCTCTCGACAGAACCTCAAGACTCAATCAACAAGCGTGCCGACTACGGCGAAACGCCAAGATCTCAGTGAGAAAATACGTTTCGGTCCTAGGGGCCATGGCATCCTGCATCCATCTGGTGGAAAACTATCGCCTATTCATGAGGCCAGTCCAGGAATTCTTCGCGGACCGATGGACGCAGTCTCAAGGATCGTGGTCAGACAAGATAACCATCGACGACGACAAACTGCTTCAGACCCTTCAGTGGTGGCAGAGTTTCCACGATCTGAACAACGGTGTACCCCTACAGGAGCCGGAGTTTCAGCAAACCATAGTCACGGATGCGTCCCTAACCGGATGGGGAGCTCACATGGGTGCTCTCCAAACGCAAGGTCGATCGTCTCCAACTGAGTCACTCCTACACATAAACGAGTTAGAGCTCAGAGCAGTACGATGGGCCCTAAAGGCATTCCTACCACACATCAAGGGTTCGCGAGTACGAATACTGACCGACAATACAACGGCCATGTTTTATCTGAGGAAACAAGGAGGGACGTGATCAAGAACTCTTTCCATAGAAGCCCAGAAAACATGGCATTGGGCATTAAAGCACGAAATTTCCATCGTGGCTCATCACCTCCCAGGAGTGAGGAACTCCCAAGCAGACTCCCTCAGCAGAAGCATGGCCCAGATACACGAGTGGGAAATGGACACAGTTCACCTGTTGAAAGTGTTCGAGAAATGGGGTCACCCCCCTCTGGACGCCTTCGCGACCAAAGACAACAAGAAATGCGAGCAATTCGCAAGCAGATGGCCTCAAGAGGGTTCCATGGGGGAGGCATTCTCCTTCCCATGGACGGACATGTTCCTCTATGCTTTTCCCCCGTTCCCCCTCATACGGAGGACAATACAGTGGATACGCATATACAATTGCCGGGTAATTCTAGTGACACCATACTGGCCAAGGCAACCGTGGTTCTCCGACCTGCTTCACCTGTCGCTGGAACATCCCATAGCGTTTCCGAAAGTCCCGAACCTACTATCCCGGGACAAAGGCACGGTGTGGCATCACGACCCGGACAGTCTCAACCTTACAGCCTGGCTCCTGACTTTTCGGAGTTCGGTGCTTTAGACGTTTCGGAGGATTGTCAAAAAATTCTGCAGGCGGCTAGAGCCCCTTCTACAAACAAATCCTACTGCTATTAGTGGCGGAGGTTCTGTGAATGGTGTAGAGGACAACAGGGCCTACAACCGTTGTTGGTGACGCCGGAACAAGTTCTACCTTACCTGCTCCTCTTGGCAGAGAGGGGATTATCCTTCACATCGATAAAGGTGCACCTGGCGGCCATCACGAGGTTCACAAGGAAGAGGCAGTCGTCTCCTCTCTTTAGCGACAGACTTGTAAAACACTTCATGAGGGGTTTATTTCGAGCTTTTCCTCCGGAAAAACGTTTCCCCCCGACTTGGAGTCTCAACACAGTGTTGGCAGGCTTAATGAAACCGCCTTTTGAGCCTATGGCCACGTCCGACATAAAATTCATTTCGTGGAAGTTGGCATTCTTGATTGCTATCACATCAGCTAGAAGAATCTCGGAACTGCAAGCGCTGGTCGTAGACCCACCATACCTAAGATTCTTTAAGGACAAAGTAGTCCTGGCAACTAATCCTATGTTCGTCCCAAAAGTTCCGACAGTGTATCACAAACACTCGTCCATTGTTCTCCCTACATTCTTCGCCACACCATCATCGGCAGCAGAAAAAGCTCTTCATACCCTGGACGTTAAGAGGGCTCTGAAATTTTACCTACATCGTACACAGGAACTCAGGTCTACTCGACAACTGTTCGTCGCATATGGTCCGTCGACGAGAGGAAAAGCAATCTCTAAACAAGGATTGGCTCGATGGGTCTCATCGACAATTGCGTTTTGTCACTCTAAGGCCGGAAGGCCACTGCAGGGACATCCTAGAGCCCATTCTACAAGATCGATTTCCTCCTCAACAGCTTTATGGGCAGGAATTCCGTTGACGGACATATGCCAAGCTGCGGCATGGTCAGTGTCCCACACGTTTACCCGCCACTACTGCCTTGCCAGGCAGCATGCGGACGAGGTGCAGATGGGAAGAGCTGCCCTGCGCCATCTGTTTCAGTAAGGTAAGCTCCACGCTGTGGAGAATCTGTTGTCTACCTTTCAATGACAATATATTGGGTTCTTGTGAGAGCGGCTGTGTGACCTCGTATCTCACATGGTCTTCTTCTGCTGCACATGTATTTTGGATTTGGGTGTCTCCAAATTCATCACAGCCAGCTCCTTTTTGAAAAATAGGATAAGAAATATTTGAACTAATCGACCTTTTGGTTTACAATTTTTGAAAATTGATACTCGCTGATCTATTGTCAAGTGGTGCCCACTCATTTCTCTTCTTGAAGTTTGGATGGTACCACACCTAAAGCTTGGTCTTTGACATGAGAACTACCTGCATTTCGCTAGTTCAAACCCAGCAGCAGGGTCCACCTATTTATTTGGATTTGTATAGCGCACATCTGCCCGGGGGCATCGTGGCGCTGGTCAAGTAGGCTCACTTAGTACATGTCATTTCAAGATGCATACTTTACAGCACTTAGGTGGTTTGAGCGGGTTACATATATAGTTACAGGTGTAATTGATACATACTGTTGTCACAAAAACCAATATGGACGTTGTTATACACAGGTGTCACATGCAATCAACATGGAGAGAGCAGATAGGAGTTAGTTGTAGAGGGTGGTTTTTAGCAGTTTGCGGAAGGCTTGGTATGATTTTTTGTAAATTCATAAATTCAGTGTTGTTCAAATGAGGGTAATAATACCTGTTATTACATTGCCTAGAAGCTGAAAGCATCCAGCATTAAGCGATATGACTAAAGTGTTATTATATTCCATAAAGCAAACTATTACCAGCACAGACCTGAGCTCTGTCCCTGCCCAAAATAAACCATTTGTTGGAGCCTATCCTGTGCATTTCTTAAAAGCAATCAAGCGCTAATCTTCTGTAGGTCTTGGCTAAGTTTCACCCTGTTTTATTCAGCATAGCTGTTTCTGTCAGCGTACTTGAGTGGTCGCAGTGCGATCAGATTTTGGGGGTAGAGCCTTGGCAGTACGTGGATTTAGTGACTTCTGTGTCTGTCCCCGCTTCCAAATAGCCATGCTCCTGACTATTTCTTAAGAGTTAATGCTTGCAGGTATCAATGGGCCCTTTTAAGGTCATGGATCTGGCATGCCTGTTTCAGCTTATTCTGAGAAGCTATATGGAGTGGTTGGTCATGCAAGGCGTGCAAGAGAAAATCTGTGAAATGTAAGCCAGGATATCGAGAGTGCTCTGAAGACTGAGGAGAAAGTGCTGAGTAAGTATATATGAGAGTTGTGGGGTGTTGGCCATGGGGGAATGGGAAGTGAGGGACTTGGGTGCAGTAGGGTGTGGGACTGCAAAGTGAAAAAGGTTAGAAAGGGTGCAGAGGACAGAAAAAGAGAGGAGCAAGGGAGGGGAGAGATAGGAACAAGAACAGAGTGCAGGTGAAAGATAGGGGTGGTTTGCAGCACAAGGTGACCAGTGTGTGCAGGGGAGAGAGGGGTGCAGGAAAGACCAGAATACAGGTAGAGTGGTGTACGGCAGAAATGGCACAGGAGGTGCTTTGGGTTTTGCAAATGGGAGAGTATAGACAATTGAGAAAGTGCAGAGGGCAGTGTGTCAGAGGTGTGACTTGGTGTGGGGTCCAGTGAAGGGACTTGGGAGAAAAGGGTGTACAGCAGACGAGAATGCGGAGTAGAGAAGGGTACAGAGGGGAGATTTGTACAAGGAAGAATAGTGCCTCACCTCATGTTCCCAGATAAAGGGTGCAGTCACGAATGCGTCTTCTTCTAACGCTTGATCCGGGCTCACGAGGCCTGCACGAGGACGATTAGAAGTCGTTTGTTGAAATAATTGCAGATGTATACACTACACCATATCTGTCTGCATATTGATTGGGCATGATAATACACAAAGTGGCCCACCTCTCCCAGGTGCAGGCCAGCATGTGGAGGATTTATTAGAGGGAACATGGGAGCTCGGGCATGCCGCTATCCCACTGCCCCAGTGTCATCTGCACTGATGTCTGGTTCCTCTCCAGGAAGAGACAGTCACAGCAGGCTGTTCCTGCATCAACTCCCTTTTCACTCAATCCTACCTGCAGCCTAGGTCTGAAGTCAGGACTAACCTTAAATGAGGTATATATTCACCTCTGACCTGTCCTGTAGTGGGAGCTGGTGTCAGTGTGCGTGGCATCTTGTCTTGCGAAACAGCATCATGTTATTTGGGCTATCTTAGCAACTTTCATGGGTTTTTGGTGGATGGATGCCACGCGGGCTGCAGACTCATTTTACGCCATAACCTATTCCTTTAAAAAAACACCAGAATGATCTAGAATGATCTATAAAGGGCACATAAAGGGCCACTTCTGGTTTAGATAAAGCCACTGACTTAGCAATGTTTACTACAAAGCCCTGTGTAGTTAATAGCTTAATTGGGACTGGGAACATACTTCTGGTGTAATACAAATGTCTTATCCAGGGATGCCTTCATCTACTCCTTTTCTCCTTAATTGTTCATTGCACTTGCACTATCTGAAATATCGTCAGGCTGATTATGATAGTTATTTTTCACATTCTTAATTGTTTTAAGGACCTGTAGGAATGTAACTGTATTTCTCCAGCATTGGATCTTTCATGGATTCACATGCTTAGAATATTCCCCGTCGTCAGACTGGGACCCCTTGGTACACATATGTAGCCTTTTCCAATAGGAAAACTTCCGACACTTTTGTGTCCTATCTACGTCCTTTTAGGACCCGCCTACGCATGCTTCGTAGGCCGTCCCAGTATAAGAGGCCCGCACCCGCGGCTCCCCTTCAGATTTCAACCGTCTCCAAAGTAGTGGGATCTCCTCGTGTTGTCTTACTATTTTGTACAAGGTTGCATTACTTTTGAGTAAGGAAAATGTCCTCCGTGTCAGGAAAGGCACTATTCCATCCATGCGCGACGTGCGGCTTGAAAAAAGTTTACGAGGGGGACGGACATATGGATTGTATATATTGCCTCCACGTCGACGACTGGTGGCATGGCTGAATGATGGAGCGGGGGCATACCCCCCTGCGGAGGTAGGCTCCACACAATCGGCAAAAACATCACGCCGCGCTACCTCGTCGGAACCACCGGCGAAGAAATCTCGACCGACGGAAAAAGAGTCGTCTGGAAGTCACTCAACTAGAGACTCCTCATCAAAGAAATCATCTTCATCAAAAAAGCATGAAAAGGAAAGGAAATCCTCCTCGGGCGATCATCATAGATCGACCACGAGTCGAGAGTCGAGTAAAAGCAAGCAAAGTGTGGAAAAGGCGGGACTGCCAAAAACACCTGCTAAGTCACCGTCGTCGACCGCGGTCCAGTCATCGGCCTCCACCCTGCCACTTACGCAGGTGGCATCCACCGTCCGACCGACAGCGTCAACGATGTCCTCGGGGGTCCTACAGGAGGCCTGGAGGCCTGAAGTTTTTGATCCGATCCCTCTGGATACTTTACTACAAGAACAGGCTGTGTTGCTGTCCTCGGAGGACGAGAACGAGAGAATAGCTGGCCCAGCAGACCTAGGGCTACGAGTGGCTGACAAGTCGTCGACGAGGGGATCCGTTATACCGGTATCTGCCCCTCTTCTCAATCCTGAATCTGTTTTGTCGTTGGAAATTCTGTCCACGCTTCAGTCTTTGTTAGAGTCGTTGGACCAGAGACTACCTCAGGCAAACCTGCCACAGTCACCCGTCGACGAGCCGGGCCCCTCCCGTCAGCCGACGCACCTACGCACGCCAATCTCAGCACTGGCACAAGAGGAAGGTGAGCTGCCAGACTCGGAGTCTGACAGGGGAGCCATGTCGGATATCTCATCATCCCCTTCCAGGGATCCAACCTGGGAGTCAGGTGTGGAGTTGGAAACCCCTAGAAGCCCAGCTCACCCGTCCCCTCTGGACGACATTGCGTCATTCCATTCTATGATGGAAAAGGCATGCAAAGAATTTGGTTTGTCCCAGGAAGAACAGAAAAAGGACTTTTTTTTGTTCGACCACATGGGTAAGAGAAGAAGGTCTGTGTTCTCGATACCAATACTAGACCATGTGTGGAAGGAGGGGTTGCAGACAATGCGTCACCCGTTTTCAGAGCCGGCAGTGAAAGGACGCCTGGAAAAAAAGTTTAAGGCTCCAGAGTCTACCCCCAAGTGTTTATCCTCCCAACCAACGCCAGACTCGGTGGTGTCGGCGGCAGCGGCGAGGAAGGCGAAGGCCCAGCACAAGTGCACGACTCCGCCTGAAAACGAAGCGAGACGCCAAGATGCCTTTGGCAAAAAAGTGCTATCCGTGGGAGCGACCACAGTAAAGGCCGCAAACTCTCTGGCAATTGTTGCCAGATACGATAGGGAGATGTGGCACAGGCTAGCTCCGTTGCTTGATCATCTTCCGGAAGAACATAGGAAGGCAGCAAAGTTACGTGTCCGAGAAGGTGAGGAAGCCTCAAATCACGCAATAAACATCGCGGTGGACCTCGCTGAGTCAGGCTTCAAGCAAGTCAATAATGGGGTCGTATTACGTCGACAGTCATGGCTAAAGTGTACCTACTTCAGGCCAGAAGTACAATACAAAGTTTTAGATATGCCCTTTGAGGGAGACCTTCTTTTCGGTGAGAAGGTGGACGAAGCCCTAAAGGGAATGAAAGAGGACTCGGACACGGCACGTTCATTGGGTGCCCTCCAGAGTGGCAGAAGCTACAAGTCTTTTCGTCCCTTTAGAGGGGCTTCAGGTAATTCAAGATTCTCTGCGTCTGGAGACAGATCCTTTGGCAGATCGGCTTACCCCTCCCAGGGATACAGACGTGCCTCCCAAACGGCAAACCGTCGCCGGAACTTCCAGACTTCCAGGAAAAGACCATCATATCCGTCGTCGTCGAGAGACAAGCAAAATAAAGATCAGCAGTGACATACAACACACCGTTCTGGGGGGAAGAGTTTCAGCATATGCCGACGAATGGGAACGAATAACGACGGATCAATGGGTGCTGGATACTATAAGAAACGGACACTCTCTGCAATTCAAACACAGCCCTCCGCAAATTCCACCTGCGTTCACCGCTCATTCCCATCTGAAGATACTGCAACAAGAGGTAACACTCATGTTAGTAAAGGGCGTGATAGAATTAGTTCCAACATCACAGAGAGGTCAAGGAGTCTACTCAAGATATTTCGTCGTAAAAAAGCCGAACGGCAAATGGCGTCCCATTTTAGACTTACGCGATCTCAACAAGTCTTTAAAGAGCCTAAAATTCAAGATGCTCACTCTGCAGGAAGTGATCCGCGCCGTTCAAGAAGGGGATTTTCTAGCGTCCCTGGATTTACAGGACGTGTATTTCCATATTCCAATGTGTCGGAAACACAGGAAATTCCTAAGATTTGTAATAGGGCGGACTCACTACCAATTCACGGTTCTTCCTTTTGGGCTCAAGACCTCCCCCAGAACGTTCATGAAATGCCTGGCTCCAGTAGCGGCCTGGCTAAGGAAGCAAGGCCACCATGTATACCCATACCTCGACGACTGGCTGGTAAGGGGATCCTCCCCAGCGTCGACAAACACAAGTTTACAAGCCACCATGCAGCTTCTACAACAGCTGGGATTCGCCATAAACTTCAAAAAATCCTCTCTGCGGCCATCGAGAAGGCTGGTATTCCTGGGGGCACAGTTCGAGACCCAGTTAGGGCTAGTGAAACCTTCTCTCGACAGAACCTCAAGACTCAATCAACAAGCGTGCCGACTACGGCGAAACGCCAAGATCTCAGTGAGAAAATACGTTTCGGTCCTAGGGGCCATGGCATCCTGCATCCATCTGGTGGAAAACTATCGCCTATTCATGAGGCCAGTCCAGGAATTCTTCGCGGACCGATGGACGCAGTCTCAAGGATCGTGGTCAGACAAGATAACCATCGACGACGACAAACTGCTTCAGACCCTTCAGTGGTGGCAGAGTTTCCACAATCTGAACAACGGTGTACCCCTACAGGAGCCGGAGTTTCAGCAAACCATAGTCACGGATGCGTCCCTAACCGGATGGGGAGCTCACATAGGTGCTCTCCAAACGCAAGGTCGATCGTCTCCAACGGAGTCACTCCTACACATAAACGAGTTAGAGCTCAGAGCAGTACGATGGGCCCTAAAGGCATTCCTACCACACATCAAGGGTTCGCGAGTACGAATACTGACCGACAATACAACGGCCATGTTTTATCTGAGGAAACAAGGAGGGACGTGATCAAGAACTCTTTCCATAGAAGCCCAGAAAACATGGCATTGGGCATTAAAGCACGAAATTTCCATCGTGGCTCATCACCTCCCACGAGTGAGGAACTCCCAAGCAGACTCCCTCAGCAGAAGCATGGCCCAGATACACGAGTGGGAAATGGACACAGTTCACCTGTTGAAAGTGTTCGAGAAATGGGGTCACCCCCCTCTGGACGCCTTCGCGACCAAAGACAACAAGAAATGCGAGCAATTCGCAAGCAGATGGCCTCAAGAGGGTTCCATGGGGGAGGCATTCTCCTTCCCATGGACGGACATGTTCCTCTATGCTTTTCCCCCGTTCCCCCTCATACGGAGGACAATACAGTGGATACGCAGATACAATTGCCGGGTAATTCTAGTGACACCATACTGGCCAAGGCAACCGTGGTTCTCCGACCTGCTTCACCTGTCGCTGGAACATCCCATAGCGTTTCCGAAAGTCCCGAACCTACTATCCCGGGACAAAGGCACGGTGTGGCATCACGACCCGGACAGTCTCAACCTTACAGCCTGGCTCCTGACTTTTCGGAGTTCGGTGCTTTAGACGTTTCGGAGGATTGTCAAAAAATTCTGCAGGCGGCTAGAGCCCCTTCTACAAACAAATCCTACTGCTATTAGTGGCGGAGGTTCTGTGAATGGTGTAGAGGACAACAGGGCCTACAACCGTTGTTGGTGACGCCGGAACAAGTTCTACCTTACCTGCTCCTCTTGGCAGAGAGGGGATTATCCTTCACATCGATAAAGGTGCACCTGGCGGCCATCACGAGGTTCACAAGAAAGAGGCAGTCGTCTCCTCTCTTTAGCGACAGACTTGTAAAACACTTCATGAGGGGTTTATTTCGAGCTTTTCCTCCGGAAAAACGTTTCCCCCCGACTTGGAGTCTCAACACAGTGTTGGCAGGCTTAATGAAACCGCCTTTTGAGCCTATGGCCACGTCCGACATAAAATTCATTTCGTGGAAGTTGGCATTCTTGATTGCTATCACATCAGCTAGAAGAATCTCGGAACTGCAAGCGCTGGTCGTAGACCCACCATACCTAAGATTCTTTAAGGACAAAGTAGTCCTGGCAACTAATCCTATGTTCGTCCCAAAAGTTCCGACAGTGTATCACAAACACTCGTCCATTGTTCTCCCTACTTTCTTCGCCACACCATCATCGGCAGCAGAAAAAGCTCTTCATACCCTGGACGTTAAGAGGGCTCTGAAATTTTACCTACATCGTACACAGGAACTCAGGTCTACTCGACAACTGTTCGTCGCATATGGTCCGTCGACGAGAGGAAAAGCAATCTCTAAACAAGGATTGGCTCGATGGGTCTCATCGACAATTGCGTTTTGTCACTCTAAGGCCGGAAGGCCACTGCAGGGACATCCTAGAGCCCATTCTACAAGATCGATTTCCTCCTCAACAGCTTTATGGGCAGGAATTCCGTTGACGGACATATGCCAAGCTGCGGCATGGTCAGTGTCCCACACGTTTACCCGCCACTACTGCCTTGCCAGGCAGCATGCGGACGAGGTGCAGATGGGAAGAGCTGTCCTGCGCCATCTGTTTCAGTAAGGTAAGCTCCACGCTGTGGAGAATCTGTTGTCTACCTTTTAATGACAATATATTGTATGTGGGTAAGGTTATATGAGTTAACTTATTCCTACTGTACATATGCATTGTGTAGTATGGTGAGGGTATATTACATTACATTCTCACCGCCGTCTCAAGTGTTACTGCTATACAATCTATTCTAAGCATGTGAATCCATGAAAGATCCAATGCTGGAGAAGGGAATAGTTCCTTACCTGTAAATCCATTTCTCCAGCATTGGTATCTTTCATGGATTCACATGCGCCCGCCAACCTCCCCGGAATGTAATGTATTTGATTGATAAGTTTAACCCTTCCTACTTTGGAGGGGCCGAAATCTGAAGGGGAGCCGCGGGGGCGGGCCTCTTATACTGGGACGGCCTACGGAGCATGCGTAGGCGGGTCCTAAAAGGACGTAGATAGGACACAAAATTGTCGGAAGTTTTCCTATTGGAAAAGGCTATATATGTGTACCGAGGGGTCCCAGTCTGACGACGGGGAATATTCTAAGCATGTGAATCCATGAAAGATACCAATGCTGGAGAAATGGAGTTACAGGTAAGAAACTATTCCCTTCTCCCATGCTCCCTCCCCTCTTGAAGCGCTTTGAAACACATTGTGCATAGGCGCTATACAAATAAACAATCAATCAATCAAAAATCAATCAATCACTCTATAAGCACTATGTATTTCCTTCACTGACGTCCTGCTAAAAACCAGCAATGGCAAGTGTTTGCTTGTCTATACGTATTGGGTATTTGCCAGGCACTGCTATTAAATGTTCAGGTACTTGCACCATTTTACAGCTGCTACCATCAGTGGGTACCTAATACCACTATGGCGGTGCTTAGTAAGGGCCTTTTCCATGCCTACATTAAAGCTCAAACGGTTGGCATTGCCAACGCTGGTTTTAAAATAGGGATGCAACTGCATTTTTGGTACCCACCACCAGCTGAATAATGAGTTGTAGTCAAGTTGTAATAGAGGCCACCATAAGCCATCTGGGTGACCCAGGAAAAAATAAAGCAGAGCCTCGAGATTCAAAACAGCAAGTATGATTGCAGCCCATACACTGCTGTAAAGGGGCACACTCATGTTCCATCATTGAAAGTTCAAGTGGAATTGGATAGGATGGGTTGGCGAATCTCCATAAAGCATCTGCACTTAAAGCGCAGCTGAGAGTATTATAAAAGATCTCTCTAAAGGTCCATACCTGGGAGGATTTTATACTCTGAACTGCTTTTCTTTTTCTTAATTTTCTTCGGTTTTCTTTCCTTCTTTTCTCTTGTTTTATACATATTGTATACACATACTTATTATATGTAATTTAATACGTACTGCTGTTTTAATTTTGTGAAAAGTCCAGTTCTTTGACTAAAACACAACAAATAAATTAAAAAAAACAAAGTCCCCAAGGTGTCCCCTCTCCCCCCAGATTTTATGGGTCTCCTACGCCCCTGTGACTACTTCATATGCAGATGCTCTCTGAGATGTCAACGTACCCCTAGGTTTTTCCAAAATCGCAAACAAAGCATGCTCAACCAACAACGTCATGGAACACCCAATCACTATGGCCATAGATTCTTCAATAGCGAACGCGGCTGCAGCCAGCGATTGTTTGCAAGGAAAGTGTCCTCTCATAGCTGGATCTAAAATCCCACTATAATATGCCAGAGGTTTATACCCCAGTGTGGTCCTCTGTGTAAGCGCTGCTGTCATATCTGTCCCATTTTCGTGTAAAAACAGGTAGAACTCCTCAGAATAATTGTGAATTCCTAAAACTGGAGCTGTACAAATTGCTTTCTTTAATTCTTCAAGCCCTTCCTCCATTTCCTCAGTCCATTCTATGTTATCCTTGTTTACTTGTGCCTTCTTTAATGCCTGCAAAAGTGGTCTTGTGTATGAACTATAATGAAATACTGATGCTCCAACATAATTGCATAGTCCCAAAAACTGTTGCATTTGCTTTAGCGTGTGCGGTTTTGCTGTTTTAAAAATTGCCTCAGCCCTTTCAGGTTTGACCTTCTTTCACTCATGAGAAATCAACTGGCCTATATACAACACCTCTTCTTGGCAATACTGTAGCTTCTCTTTGTCCACTTTATATCCCTTTTCTGCTAGGATAATCATTAGCTCAACTGAGTCTTGCCTGCATTCATCTTCGGTTGTGCTGCAAACCAAAATGTCATCTATGTACTGCAAAACAACGCTTTTCAAATCAATATTACCTAGGTCCATTTGAAGGACCCTATTAAAGATCGATGGAGACTCTCAGTAACCTTGAGGTAAGCGAGTTATTTTCAGCTTTGTCTGACGGAATGTAAATGACGTCAGATCTTGAGAGTCTCTATTCAACGGGATTGAGAAAAACGCATTTTTCAAGTCAATCACAGTGAAATATCGTGCCTCAACAGAGATACTACATAGTATCGTCACAGGATTTGGAACTAAAGGAAACTCTGCCTCCATAATCTGGTTAATTGGCCTCATGTCCTGGATTAAACGCCATGACCCCCCTTTGATTTTTTCACAGGGTACACTGCGGTATTACATGTTGACTCTGACGTTACTAAAATACCTTGCTCCATTAGTGCAGAAATGGTTTTGAAAATACCCTCATCTGCCTCTCGAGACATGGGATACTGTCTTGTTCAAGGTAAAATTGCTCCTGGCTTCAGCTTAATCTTAACTTCTACCCCCTTCAATAGGCCTACGTCATAGGGGCCTATGGTCCATAGCGAGGTTGGCACTTTTTCTAAATCCTCGTCAAAATATTCTGGACGCTGTTGCGCGATCCTCTTTCGCTGCAGGACCTCCCTTTTCTCTATTTTAATCCAATAGGTAATATTCATTTCAAATACTACTTCGTCTGCTGGATCGTCTTCAAACAAATCCTCATCTGTGACATCAGTCAATCTATACCCTTCCCCAATAGCAATCACTGTTCTCCATGGCCTGCCCTCATCCCATCCTTCAAGCATTGTCACTTCACCTCGTTCATTAGCTGCAAGTAATTCTAGAGGAACCATTTGTCCCCCCTCTTCGTCCATAGGTATCTGTGGCCTGAATAAAAACTCATCAGGTATTCACATAGTCTTTCCCACTAAACCAGGCACCCATGTTAACAAAATGCATACTCCATAGTGGAAGACTTCAGGTTCCATTGGCACTCCCCTCAGAGCCATGTGCCCTGTAAATGCCATAATAAATTCACCCACGTTTAAATAGTGTATTCATGGAGTAGAACACACTATACCATCATCAGTAAAAGAAATTGCCATGTTAAGCATTGTCATTAAATTTCGTCTCAGAATGCTAACTGCCGTCTGCCGTGAATACAATAATGGAACAGACATGTCACCTTCTCCTATTGAGACTGATCATACTCCTACGTCCCGTTCCCTTTCCTCCATACTTATGGGACATCTCTCCGTCCTGTGGGACGGGACCGGAGCACTTTTGTAAAAAGCATCCAAAATTATTTCAAAAATGTGTCCCTCCTCTCTTTCCTGCGCGGGGCCTGGCACGTGGCCGTAACCCCGCCCACCTTGGCTCCGCCCGCGCATCGCCCATCAGTCCCTTTCTCTGCACGATCGGGGCCGGACGCACTTGCATCCTTGGAAGATTTTCTTCCCGTTTTTCCCTCTCTGGCTCTCGCTAGCGTTCGTTTACTAGTCTGTCTATGGCCCTCTTTCCGAGCTATGCCGGTAAGTACCGGTACTTTCCGGCATGGCGGAAAGTACGACACCGGGCTGGCGCCAGACCGCTAATTGCGGTCCATTCTGAGCTCGCGGACACGCGCTTTTCGCCATGCCGGAAAAGAACCGAGCGTCCTGCCGTAAAACGACCCGAAAAACCCCTACCGGCATGCTGCGACACGTAAACAACAACACCGCCTTTGAAGCTGTTGCGTCAGTACATAACGGTGACCGTAATTTACGGACACCGTAAATTACGGACACTGCTAACAAAAAGGAACCGGAAATTACTTCTTCGCAAAGGAACGGGAAGGAGAGCGGCGGCCATCTTTAAAAACACAATCCATTGCCATCCTCACCCGCCAGCACCCTTGTGAGTCAACTAACGTCGGGAACAGGACTAGACAAGCCACAATATGCCCAAGGCACCAAAGAGGGCTGCGGATCGCATCCGCAAGAGGAGATTCTGCCCCGAGGAACTCCAGGCCATGGTCGACTTCCTGGCTGAGCATGCCGATGTTGTATTCAGCAGCGACATGCGGAGGGAGTCAATCCTCTGCAAGAAGAACATCTGGGCCGAACTAGCACAGAGGGTGAGCGCCGTAGGCAACACCCCCCGCACCTCCAGGGACTGCCGCAAGCAGTGGGATGACCTGCGGGTGCAGGTGCGGGGCCTCCTCTCCAGCAACCGCAGCCAGGCCCTGCAGACGGGAGGTGGACCAAGCACCGCAGTCTAACTTGAGCCGTGGTCAGAGACCTGTGCGGCTCTAATTGGCATAGAATCCATCGAAGGCGCGGGGACCATGGAGTGCGGGGGAACGACTTCTGCTGAAGGAGGTGAGTGTCCACAGTGTACACTGGCAATGTCCATTGCATGATGAAAACTGACCCAAGGGCCATCGAAGGCACCCTCTCTTGTTGCCCTCCCCCCATCCAACGCATCCCCCCATCCAACAAATGCTGAGGCAAGTGCCGCCTAACGAAGGTCCAAGTGCGAGCACAAAACGCACATCAACCATAGTGCATTGACTTGCACAGCCCATCGTGCACACTGTCCAGCGTGTTTGGCATTGTACTAGCCAAAATGTACATAACCAGGCCACAATGAGTCACTCCCAAACATGCGTAAATGTCATTACCTTGCACATGTACCACTGCCATAGCTACCACCCAAAAAAAACAAACGTCAAATGACCGAAATGTCCATGCAGCCATGTATGCAAATAGGACATTGCACATTCACTCATGTTGTCCCTCTCTTCTACCCCCACAGGCACTGACCATGACAGCACAGAGCCCCAATCAAGCCGGCCAAACACCTCCACGGGTAGTGGCAGGGTCAGGCCGAAGCCAGCACCAAAAAGAACCACCCCCCTGCCTACGGAAAGGCCACTGGATGCTGCCGAACCACCATCCCACACAGCATCGGCGGCAGCCACTATGCCAACCCCTAACTCGGCACAGTCGAGCATCTCAGGGGAGGCTGCTGCTCCCGGGCCTGATGAGTGTGAGCACAGCCCGTCACCCATCTGTGGGGCCTTGTCGGAGGAGGGCCAAGACACAGTGCACAGCCCGGAGCCATGCATTGTACCACTGGCCTCATGCAGTGACTCTGGGGATGCCCCTGCACCTGTGCACAGTCCGGAACTCGACCCGCAGGGGTATTACCCGGATCTCCCCAGTCCACCTGTACCGCCCTCTGCAGAGCATGCTGGACCAAGTGGATTCTCCGATGGTGTCCCATCTTCTGGCCGGCAGCGAGTGAATCAGCTGACAGACCTCATACAAGATTTCATTGAGGACAACCGCCAGGCCAGGGCAGAATGGCATGAAGGACTCAGACAAAAGCGGCAGTCCCTCACCGACTGCACCACCCAATTGTGTGACACTTTGACAGACAGCATGACCTGTCTATGTCACATCCTTGGACGCATAGCAAATGCCCTTGAGGCAGGCCATTCCAATTCCGAGCCACAGCAGGCGGACACGGCCGCAAACAGTGAGGCCACACAAGGCAGCCCAGAGAGATGCACTCGGCGTTCCATGCGTCACCGGCATATGCCTCCCCCAGACAAGGGGGGCAAGAAACAATAGCCATTTCTGCCACATGTGGGCTTCACATCCTACATGGGACGACTGCTCTGGAGTTGGGCGGGAGGGGGGAGGGGGGTGATGGTGATGTTTTCACTATTTTATTTTTCTCACAATACACTATTGGTGTCGCAAACTTCAACCGTTGTGGACATTCATCATTGCGCATTTGTTTATTGACGTCTGCCAGTGCATGGTGTACAAGTATACACAAGTCCAGTGCCCTGTGTGCCCATGTCATGCCACCCTCTACTGACTTGTGTCCTGGAGATCTTGTCCACTGTAAGTTTAGAGCATTACATGTTCCTCAAGTGCACTGCCTCCATGAAGCTTTGTTGCCACTTCACTCTCCACCTTCACCGCATCGTCATGTGGTTGTAGCAGTACCATGTCAGGGGTGATAGCCGACATGCGGAGGGAGTCAATCCTCTGCAAGAAGAACATCTGGGCCGAACTGGCACAGAGGGTGAGCGCCGTAGGCAACACCCCCCGCACCCGAGGGACTGCCACAAGCAGTGGGATGACCTGCGGGTGCGGGGCCTCCTCTCCAGCAACCGCAGCCAGGCCCTGCAGACGGGAGGTGGACCAAGCACCGCAGTCCAACTTGAGCCGTGGGAGGAGACCTGTGCGGCTTTCATTGGCACAGAATCCATCGAGGGCGTGGGGACCATGGAGTGCGGGGGAACGACTTCTGCTGAAGGAGGTGAGTGTCCACAGTGTACACTGGCAATGTCCATTGCATGATGAAAACGGACCCAAGGGCCATCTAAGGCACCCTCTCGTGTTGCCCTCCCCCATCCAACGCATCCCCCCATCCGACAAATGCTGAGGCAAGTGCCGCCTAACGAAGGTCCAAGTGCGAGCACAAAACGCACATCAACCATAGTGCATTGACTTGCACAGCCCATCATGCACACTGTCCAGCGTGTTTGGCATTGTACTAGCCAAAATGTACATAACCAGGCCACAATGAGTCACTCCCAAACATGTGTAAATGTCATTACCTTGCACATGTACCACTGCCATAGCTACCCCCCAAAAAAAACAAACGTCAAATGACCGAAATGTCCATGCAGCCATGTATGCAAATAGGACATTGCACATTCACTCATGTTGTCCCTCTCTTCTACCCCCACAGGCACTGACCATGACAGCACAGAGCCCCAATCAAGCCGGCCAAGCACCTCCACGGGTAGTGGCAGGGTCAGGCCAAAGCCAGCACCAAAAAGAAGCACCCCCCTGCCTACGGAAAGGCCACTGGATGCTGCCGAACCACCATCCCACACAGCATCGGCGGCAGCCACTATGCCAACCCCTAACTCGGCACAGTCGAGCATCTCAGGGGATGCTGCTGCTACCAGGCCTGATGAGTGTGAGCACAGCCCGTCACCCATCTGTGGGGCCTTGTCGGAGGAGGGCCAAGACACAGTGCACAGCCCGGAGCCATGCATTGTACCACTGGCCTCATGCAGTGACTCTGGGGATGCCCCTGCACCTGTGCACAGTCCGGAACTCGACCCGCAGGGGTATTACGCGGATCTCCCCAGTCCACCTGTACCGCCCTCTGCAGAGCATGCTGGACCAAGTGGATTCTCCGATAGTTTCCCATCTTTTGGCCGGCAGCGAGTGAATCAGCTGACCGACCTCATACAAGATTTCATTGAGGACACCGCCAGGCCATGGCAGAATGGCATGAAGGACTCAGACAAATGCGGCAGTCCCTCACCGACTGCACCACCCAATTGTGTCACACTTTGACAGACAGCACGACCCGTCTATGTCACATCCTTGGACGCATAGCAAATGCCCTTGAGGCAGGCCATTCCAGTTCCGAGCCACAGCAGGCGGACACGGCCGCAAACAGTGAGGCCACACAAGGCAGCCCGGAGAGACGCAGTCGGCGTTCCATGCGTCACCGGGATATGCCTGCCCCAGACAAGGGGGGCAAGAAACAATAGCCATTTCTGCCACATGTGGGCTTCACATCCTACATGGGACGACTACTCTGGAGTTGGGGGGGAGGCGGAAGGGGGGGTGATGGTTTGTTGTGGAGTTGGGGGGAGGGGGGAGGAGGGTGATGGTGATGTTTTCACTATTTTATTTTTCTCACAATACACTATTGGTGTCGCAAACTTCAACCGTTGTGGACATTCATCCTTGCGCATTTGTTTATTGACGTCTGCCAGTGCATGGTGTACAAGTATACACAAGTCCAGAGCCCTGTGTGCCCATGTCATGCCACCCTCTACTGACTTGTGTCCTGGAGATCTTGTCCACTGTAAGTTTAGAGCATTACATGTCCCTCAAGTGCACTGCCTCCATGAAGCTTTGTTGCCACTTCACTCTCCACCTTCACCGCATCGTCATGTGGTTGTAGCAGTACCATGTCAGGGGTGATAGCCGACATGCGGAGGGAGTCAATCCTCCGCAAGAAGAACATCTGGGCCGAACTGGCACAGAGGGTGAGTGCTGTAGGCAACACCCCCCGGATCCCCAGGGACTGCCACAAGCGGTGGGATGACCTGCGGGTGCGGGTGCGGGGCCTCCTCTCCAGCAACCGCAGCCAGGCCCTGCAGACGGGAGGTGGACCAAGCACCGCAGTCCAACTTGAACCGTGGGAGGAGAGCTGTGCGGCTCTCATTGGCACAGAATCCATCGAGGGCGTGGGGACCATGGAGTGCGGGGGAACGACTTCTGCTGAAGGAGGTGAGTGTCCACCGTGTACACTGGCAATGTCCATTGCATGATGAAAACTGACCAAAGGGCCATCGAAGGCACCCTCTCGTGTTGCCCTCCCCCCATCCAACGCATCCCCCATCCAAGAAATGCTGAGGCAAGTGCCGCCTAACGAAGGCCCATGTGCGAGCACAAAACGCACATCAACCAAAGTGCATTGACTTGCACAGCCCATCATGCACACTGTCCAGCGTGTTTGGCATTGTACTAGCCAAAATGTACATAACCAGGCCACAATGAGTCACTCCCAAACATGCGTAAATGTCATTACCATGCACATGTACCACTGCCATTGCTACCCCCAAAACAAAACAAACGTCATATGACCGAAATGTCCATGCAGCCATGTATGCAAGTAGGACATTGCACATTCACTCATGTTGTCCCTCTCTTCTACCCCCACAGGCACTGACCATGACAGCACAGAGCCCCAATCAAGCCGGCCAAGCATCTCCACGGGTAGTGGCAGGGTCAGGCCAAAGCCAGCACCAAAAAGAACCACCCCCCTGCCTACAGAAAGGCCACTGGATGCTGCCGAACCACCATCCCACCCAGCATCGGCGGCAGCCACTATGCCAACCCCTAACTCGGCACATTCGAGCATCTCAGGGGAGGCTGCTGCTACCGGGCCTGATGAGTGTGAGCACAGCCCGTCACCCATCTGTGGGGCCTTGTCCGAGGAGGGCCAAGACACAGTGCACAGCCCGGAGCCATGCATTGTACCACTGGCCTCATGCAGTGACTCTGGGGATGCCCCTGCATCCGTGCACAGTCCGGAACTCGACCGCAGGGGTATTATGCAGATCTCCCCAGTCCACCTGTACAGCCCTCTGCAGAGCATGCTGGACCAAGTGGATTCTCCGATAGTTTCCCATCTTTTGGCCGGCAGCGAGTGAATCAGCTGACCGACCTCATACAAGATTTCATTGAGGACACCGCCAGGCCAGGGCAGAATCGCATGAAGGACTCAGACAAATGCGGCAGTCCCTCACCGACTGCACCACCCAATTGTGTGACACTTTGACAGACATCACGACCCGTCTATGTCACATCCTTGGACGCATAGCAAATGCCCTTGAGGCAGGCCATTCCAGTTCCGAGCCACAGCAGGCGGACACGGCCGCAAACAGTGAGGCCACACAAGGCAGCCCGGAGAGACGCACTCGGCGTTCCATGCGTCACCGGGATATGCCTCCCCCAGACAAGGGGGGCAAGAAACAATAGCCATTTCTGCCACATGTGGGCTTCACACCCTACATGGGACGACTACTCTGGAGTTGAGGGGGAGGGGGAAAGGGGGTGATGGTTTGTTGTGGAGTTGGGGGGGAGACGGGAGGGGGGTAATGGTTTGTTGTGGAGTTGGGGGGGGAGGGGGTGATGGTGATGTTTTCACTATTTTATTTTTCTCACAATACACTATTGGTGTCGCAAACTTCAACCGTTGTGGACATTCATCATTGCGCATTTGTTTATTGACATCTGCCAGTGCATGGTGTACAAGTATACACAAGTCCAGTGCCCTGTGTGCCCATGTCATGCCACCCTCTACTGACTTGTGTCCTGGAGATCTTGTCCACTGTAAGTTTAGAGCATTACATGTCCCTCAAGTGCACTGCCTCCATGAAGCTTTGTTGCCACTTCACTCTCCACCTTCACCGCATCGTCATGTGGTTGTAGCAGTACCATGTCAGGAGTGATTGCCGCTCATGTAGGGATGCACTTTTTGTTCATCTACACATATGACATGGGCTCATTCGACACCAGATATCAGTGGATGGGTCACCCACCAGTCCTGCTTTGCCGGCTCATATGTGCTTCACGCAAGCCAGGTGACTGCTTCATCTACACGCATGCACGGGTATGGCCATTGTTTGAGTGCTCCATGGGCCTGTTCAGGGGGTTCATGACAGGGGTCATGTGGCTTGTTGGCAAGGGACAGCCACCAACAGCTGCATATGAAGCCAAATAAGGTGAGTGTCTGGACTGTGATGGTGGAGAACAGTACTTGGCTGTCATGGCAGGGTTTCAATGATGGCCATCTGCACATGTCCATGGATGTATTGCGCACAATCATGGACACAAATATGTGTCCAATACAATGGAATGCAGTGAGGGGTTGTGTCTACAAGATGGTCCGTGTACGATGGTAAGGACATCTTGTGGTACATGTTCCTTTGTTGCATGCTGCTGTCCTGATGTTAGATCCATGTGGTGCTGTGTACTGTGTAGAATCGTATTTGGGTGTGATGGCTGTAGTCCGTGGATCATGGTCATCATCCTGCTCTGATCCATTCTATGGTGATTCCCAAGACTCCTATGGGTGTGCCATGCCGGTGACGTGATGTGGTATCCCTGCTGCCCTCCGTTCATTCCACTCCCAGGGATGGGTCTCCAATGTGGTGCCATGCTGGAGGCTGCCACATTGTGCATGTGCAGTGTCTCTTCCGATATGCGCTTACAGTTGTGGTGTCCGCCAATGAGTGGTGCTAGTGTGGTGTGATTAGCCCTTGTCAGATGGTGGAGATGTAGTGTATTGTGAGTGCCTTATTCAATCAAAGTGGGAAGCTGTTTGTATGTGCCTTTGCACTGGTTCTGTGGCAGGTTTGTTGTTGGGGTGAACACCGTACGATGGCTTCATCATTTCAACCCAGTTGGTTCATGCAGGCACCCACCTCATGGCACCAGTGCACTTGCATGACACAGTCAGACGACTCAACAGCCAGTCAGGCAGGTCATCCTGCATGTTGGACCATGTGGCACGGTAGCGTGGTGAACTGCTGGCCCTTTGAGTCATGTGTAGTTGTTTGGTGTCGGGCCCACCAATGTGTGCGGTTCTTGGTTGCGTTGGATTCCATCTGCACGTAGGGGGAGTGGTATTGTTTGCAGTTGCTGTCCGCCACCTGCATGCCATGCTGGTCCACATACGACCTGTGGGTGCTGTCAGGGGCACCATTGTCATTTGGCATGCCTCCATTTGCATTGGGTCCAGCTTTACTGTTGTGTATCTCCTGGGTGGTCCATGTTGGGGATTGGTAGGCCCTTGTGTGCTTGGGGATGTGTAACGGCACTTTTATATGTGGCCGTCTAATGGACGGTTGTGACATGCCATGCATTGGCACCACTGTGTGCTGGTAGGTGCCTGTGGCATGGGTGTGGGGCACAGGCAACACCGTCACTTGTGCCAGGTTGGCACTGTACATTTGTATGGTGCTCGCTTTTCTTTGTGTCTGTGGCGCAATATGGTGGTGACGGTGTCACAGTCTAGGTGGTCAGGGGTGTCTATCTGGTAGGACTTTTCCTTGAGTGGCCGGACATGCTGCGTGTGCATGGGGGCTGCTGGGGTGGTAACGGAGGCTGCACTGGTGCTGCATGCAGGGCCTGTCTCCCCCTCCTTCTACCCCTGTGTCTCCTCAGTGGGGGGGTGTGGTGTTGTTGCAGAGGTTTGTGTGGTTGTGGCCTTGCTTGTTCTATTGGTGTCATCTTGGTGTGGGAGGGGGGTGGTGTGTGGGTGTGTTCCTTTTCTGCTGTGGCAGACTCCATAGCCTCCATCTGTGATGTATGTGTGCACCTGTGGCTCTGGGAACCACTGCTTAGGCTTTTTACTCCTTCTCTGAGATGCCTGTATGTACTCCATGCCGGTAAGGTACTTTGCGGCGTTGGGGAGGCCGTTATTTACGTGTGCTCCTCACTTGCGATCAGCTCCCGTTTACTCCATGCCGCTAATTTCGGCATGGTCATGCGCGCGCAAGACCCAAGACCGATAATTACAGCATTGTAGTTTACGGTGCCGTAATTAACGGTCTGAGGGGTCAGAATAGCATGGAGCGGAAAACCATGCCGGTAAATCATTACCGGCATGGTTTTTACCTTACCTCCATGCTCGGAATGACACCCTATGGCCCTCATTACGACCCTGGCGTTGGACCATGGTGCTAATAGCACCATGGTCCATGCCGGTAACTTACCGACTCCGCCATGGCGGAATGGGGAATTACCGCCCCATTCCGAGGTTGGCGGGGCGGTAATTCCCCATGCCGCCATGGCCCTTCCCCATTCCCATTTGTGCCCCGTAGGGCTCAATGGAAATGGGGAAGGCGCTAAGTACGCTGCCGCAAATTGCGGCACCGTACTTAGCACCAAGGTCCCTTTGCGGGCTGGTTTTTAACGCCTGCAAAAAGCAGGCGTTAAAGTCTCCAACCCGCAAAGGGACCTAGTAATCAGGCGTTAAGGGTTTAACGGCGCCGCCACGTTTTACGGCGCCGTTAACCCCTTAACGCCTGGGTTGTAATGAGGGCATATGTCTTTTAAACTAGATTTTCCAGACTGTTCATCGTGTCACCGTCGCTTCGCGAGGGCGGATCCCCATCCTCTTTGTTTAGAGTGTTTGGGTCCGGAACACAGTTAGGACTCCTGTTTTTACTGTGACTCCCTTTCGGTCCGGGTTCTTCAACGTCGGTTGGAGCGGTGGAAGGAGGTGTTCGGACGGACTCCTCCTTCACATTTTCAGGCGTTCATCGACGAGAAGAAAAAACGCCCGGTAAGTTCTTTGATTTTCAGAACACCCCGGCCGGGGGATACCTTCCCGGGTTCCTCTCGAGCCGGGGGGGCGCTGATCGTTCTGTTACCGGGGTTCGCCCTGAGGTGCCCGTCGGGCGTAATAATTCTACCAGAGTTTTCTCTGAGGGTCTCCGTAAGGGGCCTGTGATCACCGGAGTACACTCTGAGGCCCCTCATGTGGGGGCTGTGTGTAGACCCAGTTCTACTGAGTCGTGGGGTACCGGAGCTTGCTCTGAGGCTGTTCTTTCGGCTTCCCTCAAAAACAAAACCGGGGTACGCCCCGATGTCTTGTCTGGGCTTGAGGTTACCGAATGCATGTTCGAGGCCCGTGCCGATAAGGCTTCTACCGGGCCTAGGTCCGAGGTCCCTCGTACAGAGGGTAAGACTACCAACAGTTCTGAGGGGCCGGGCAAGGCCCTGTCGGTGACAGTGCACCGTTCCCGCTCTTGTGGTGACACCAGATCTGTTGAGGGGGCAAAGAAGAACGTTTCTTCTTTTACCGGCAGTGCCGAGGCTCTTCCTTCGAAGGCTCAGTTGGCGGTTGGTATGTCGCAGAAACATTCCAGGCCTCATAGTACTGGCTCTGCCGAGGTTCTTTACGTTAAGGCTAAAATTAAGACCCCTGATCCGTCGACGGGGACCCCTGCCTCACTTCCTCATGTGCCGCAGTTCCCCTCAGATGAGGAGGACAAAATGGTGCCCGTTCCCGCCACGACCACGGTGGCCATTTTAGATACTACCCCTACAACTACGCCATCGGCCCCTGGTGTAGGGTTCGGTCCTTAGGGTGAACCTAAGGTCCCTTGTGCGCATCCTTACCGGCCGGTTTATTATTGGAACGCCCGGATGCCTCTTCCGTACAATGTTTCGTTGCCCGCTGGGGCGGCTCCCTTGATTTATGTGGATACGTCGGCGGAGGGGCCTGTGTGGCACCCTTCCCCGTTGCGTCCCTGGATTTGTCCACCTCATGAGAGGCCTCCTCAGGTTCCGAAACAATCTCCCGAGGACGCTTTTTTCGGTAAATTTCAAGCGCTTATGCGCACCGACCCCATGAGAGAATATTTCAAGGGGCTTTTCAAGGATATATGTCCACCCGCGCCTCTGGCTCCACCCGTTCCATCGGTGGTTCCGCTGGCGCCTCCCTTGCCCGTGGTGCCTCCACCTGCGCTTCCGCCTGTGCCACCATTGTCCCCAGTGGACAAGGCAGTGCCTGACTCGGCTCAGCAAGAGCCGAACCTGTCAGGTGACCCTCAAGGCGATCAGTACAACGAGGACCTTCCCCGCTCTACCAGAGCTTTCCATGACCGGGTACTGGACATGATGAGCTTCTTAGATGTTCTGGTGCCCGAGGCACCTGACCCACAGGAGGGTATGCTTTCTGGGGTGTTCACCTTGTCTCCTTTGGAGCGTACCGGCCTGTTCTTGCAGAAGGACGTTCTGGCTGAGGTCCGAAGAGTTTGGGAAAAGCCACACTCAGGACTTTTTGTAAATAAAAAGATTGACGCGAGGTACAGGCTACATTCCTCGGAAGAAGTGGCCTTGTCGTCTTGTCCGCCTCCCTCCTCCACAGTGGTGGCTGCGGCCACGTTGCAATCCAGACCTGCAGCTTCCTCCTCCACGACGGCGACTCAGGTCTTAGGAAAGGAGGACAAGCTCCTGGACTCCCTTGGGAGGAAAATCTTTGCCAATTCAGTCTTGCAGCTCAGGCAGGCCAATGCAGAATTGATTTTGGTGGGAGCTAACATGCGGATGTGGAGAGGTCTGTCGGAGTTTGAGGAGCATATTCCGGTCGAGAAGCTGGAGGATTTCAGAGGAGGCCTTTCCGATGCCAGGGTCTTGGCCCAGGATCTCCTGGAGGCTGCAGCTCATCACGTAGACACCTCGGCTCAGGGTTTGATGCTGGGGGTTGATACCTCGTGGCAAGCATGGCTGCATGCCACTAAGTTCTCGAAGGAGGTGCAAGACAAGGTTCTGGACCTTCCATTTGATGGTAAGGAGCTTTTTCACTCTTCTACCGATGTAGAGCTCACCAAAACCAAAGACAGCACTCAGACGGCCAAATCATTGTCTGTTCTGGTTAAGCCGCCCTTGAAGTCTCAAAGGCCATTGTCGCAAGGTCGACCTTCGTCTGGTTTTAGGAGCTTCCTCGACCGCAAAAATCGCAGGGTGGATACTTCTGCAGGGAATAAGCGCCATAGACAACAGCGTACCCAGTATTTCTCCCGCTCCTCAGCCTCCTCATCAGGTTCAGGTGGCACCGCCACCGATAAACCTGCCAAATGAGGGTTTTCCGTGCTCGCACGAGACCCCGGTGGGAGGACGCATTGGGTCTCATTGGGAGGCGTGGCAGACCATCACAGAAGACAGATGGGTCTTGTCAGTCGCTCAAGCGGGCTTCCGCTTACCTTTACCCCCTACCCCACCCCTCAACCCTCCTTTTCAGCTGTCAGGCTCACCCTCCCTCAAGGCAGAGGTTCAGAAACTTCTGCTCCTCAGAGCTGTGGAACCCGTTCCCCTTGGAGAGCGAAGGGAGGGCTTCTACTCCCGGCTGTTTACAGTGCCCAAACCCAACCTGGCTGGCCTGCGCACCATCCTAGACCTTTCCCAGTTCAATCTTTCCTTACCCCAAGAGAAATTCAAGATGATCACGCCCGGCCAGATTCGCTCCTCGTTGCAGGCGGACGATTGGCTCAGCGTGGTGGATCTTCAGGATGCGTACATGCATATCCTGATTTGGAACCCACACAGGAGATACCTCAGTTTCTCTTTGGGAGAGGAGCACTTCCAGTTTCGGGTGCTTCCTTTTAGCCTCAGTTCGGCGCCGCGTGTCTTCACGAAGATGATGTCGGTGATCTGCTGGCCCTTTGAGTCATGTGTAGTTGTTTGGTGTCGGGCCCACCCATGTGTGCGGTTCTTGGTTGCGTTGGATTCCATCTGCACGTAGGGGGAGTGGTATTGTTTGCAGTTGCTGTCCGCCGCCTGCATGCCATGCTGGTCCATATCTTCGTCTCCAGGGTATCCATGTGTATCCCTATTTGGACGACTGGCTCCTACGCAGCCCTTGCCCGTTGTCAGCAGCAGGCAACCTCCAGTCTCTCCTTCAGCTCCTGTTCCATCTTGGGCTGTCGGTGAACTGGCGGAAATCCTCCATGATGGTCTCACAGGACCTGACTTTCCTGGGTTTTCGATGGAACACGATAGACTGCCGAGTGTATCTGACCGGGGACAGAATGGCGGATCTGTTGGCCACGTGTCAGATGTTTACGCAGTCGGAGAGCATGTCGGCCTGGTGGTTCCAGAGGCTTCTGGGCCTCATGGCCTCGTGTGTACTTGCTCTTCCTCTTGCTCGTCTCAAAATGAGACGGACCCAGATGGCTCTTCGGAATTCCTGGCGTTAGGCTGTGGACCCGGACTCCAAACGGATATTGATTCCGGATTCCATGAGAGTGGACCTGGACTGGTGGTCATCTCTCAGCAACCTGTCAGTGGGCGTGGGGTTCCAGGACCCAGCTCCCATGGTGACGATCACGACAGACTCCTCCCTTTTCGGGTGGGGTTCGACGTTAGATCTTCTTCAGGTCTCGGACCTCTGGTCACCTCAGGACAAGCTCCTGCACATAAATCAATTGGAGCTTCTGGCGATTTTTCTGGCGCTCAAGGCGTTCAGACCTCTCATTGTCAACAAGGTGGTCCGCATAAGAACGGACAATGCGGTGTCGATGTACTACATAAACAAGCAGGGGGGAACGAAGTCTCCCCCTCTTGTGGATCTGTCCATTCAGATTTGGGAGTGGGCCATGCTTCATGGGGTTTGGCTGCTTGCAGTGCACATCCCAGGCCGGCTGAATGCCACCGCGGATGCCCTCAGCCGGCGGACAGTGGTCTGCTACGAGTGGGAGTTGAAGGCGGAGATCCTCTCATGGATTTTCTTGCGTTGGGCCCCCCCAGAGGTCGACCTCTTCGCCACAGCGGTAAACAAGAAGCTTCCTCAGCATGCCTCCAGAGGGGGACTGGGAGCCTCCTCCCTGGGGGACGCACTCGAGATCCCATGGCACAACATGAGAGCTTACGCCTTCCCGCCTCTTCCTCTGGTTCATCGAGCAATTTGGAAGTTGAAGAGTTCTGTCAACTGTTCTCTTCTACTGATAGCTCCGTGGTGGCCGGCCAGGTTTTGGTTCAACATCTTTTCATCTCTCATTCTATATCTAAAGATACGTTTGCTTGTTCGTTTTTTCTTTTCCTTGCCCTGCAAGACCTTAAAGATCTCTTCCTTTCTTTTAGTCTCGTCTTCACTATCGTCACTCCCATAAGCAGGTGATTCATATATCAGCTTACTATACCCTATTGCTGCTTTTAGTTCTTTTAACAGTCCTGTATCTTCTGTACTATCACAATTTACTTCCAGCGGAGTAAGGGGAGCAGAAGGCTCAACACCTTTCTCCCTGCTCTGGTTAACCATCCATTCCTCAGTGGGCGGATCCTATCGCTCCTCCTAGTACATCTTCCAAAGCTCTAAAATAGCTAACCTCTTTTCTAATTTCTGTCCCGTGTACGCTGCGTGCAAGTATGTGGTCATGTGTTGCAATACTGCCTTTACCAGTGATCCCTCTTGTGGCCACGGCATGAACATTTTATCTGCTGTTTCCTTTACCCATTCTGCACTGTACTGTTTGATCTTGGGCATATGTTTCGGTAGTGTCTTACACATGTGCATCAGTGGTGTAACCTCTCCCATTATAACAAGTCTCAATTGACTGTCTTGACTTACCAGTGATTTTACACAAAATATATTTCAGAAAAAAAATAAATATGAGCGTACACCAACAGTCGCTGCTAAAAGCCTCTACTTCTCAATAATCCCAGTTTATATGGTCGCACCGACAATGACCTAAGATAAATAATTACCTTTTTCTCTATGTAACACAGCCTATTTTTTGTCGCTCTTCGACACTCTTTAAATACACAAAAATAAATATAAAACAACACAAACAAACTAGTCGACTCTTTACATGCACACCATGGTATATACTCCTCTTCTATTAGCCCCTAAAAATACTCTGATAGGGGTTTGAATTATCTTCTCTCAGAGATCTATCTGTATCCAGCCTAGTTTTACCCCCTTGGGTTTTAAGACAACTCCTTCTAGAATTCCTTGAATTCAGGATTCCGGGCTCCTTTTTATGGAACACTCCTCATCCAACACACATTTTCCCCTTGACGCTTCTCATCTTATATCCACCAACCCTCCGTTACTTGTTCATATATGTGTGTGTGTGGTACCACAACCCTGCTCCCACAATTTGCCAGTTTCCCCAATCCACTCACCATTCGCCTTTCAGCTCCGGACTCTCGGGATCACCCCCTCCTCAATTGGCCATCGTCACCTTTGGTCTGCTCAGCGCATGTGGAAACCAGGAGGGATTTCGTGAAAAAGGGTCCGGTCCCACCCTGTATCTTCTTTAGTTGCGAGTGGACTATATGCGCCCGTTCTCCACAGGAAACCTTGCGTTCCTCCGGCTGGATGGCAGAGGGTGTTTGATGTTCCAACTACCCCAGAGACGTACTTATCAATGGGTCTTTATCTAACCATCCTCTACTGCCAAGTGAACCGTGTTAGGTCCTTTAAGATTAGGTAACACTCGACAGGGTAGATGGGGATGGAGAAATTACATCAATAATTCAACCGACTTTTTGTCTGTTTTAATATCAATTATCTAAAACAGGGAGGACAGCGGACATCATCCAATGTCGAGCAGTAAGGTCTTGTGCGCATTTCATAAAAAACAGTTATATAGTAAATATTTGTCATCAGTGACGTCATCCTACATGGCAAACTAAGAAATTTATGAAGGGTTGTGGTTGGATAATCGGAAACATCTAGGTATATTTTCTATGAGGGTTGGTGTTGTGATTGGATCTCTACTGTCAGGTAGACAACTCTGCCCACCCCTAGTGCAAGTCATTGTGAGCGTCATAAAATACACTATGTCTCATTGGGTCTTTAAACTATAGGGCTCTTTGGTACGTGGTCCTTTATGATTGGTTGGCACGAATGTGCCCTTCTGGAATATTCCACTCGTTAGCAGCACACATGCTGGTACCCCAGGTGCTTGTGGGTCGGGCGTGAACATGCCTCGCCACCCAATTAGCCCATCATCTATCATTACTCAAGCTGTCTGCCATGAAAATAGCCTTTGTACTCAGCCTTGTAGTGTAGCATTGCTCCTGGGATTAAAAGGGAGTGTGGGTATGACTTTATCTTCTGGTCTCGGTGTAGCCTGTCCAAGAGTCTATTTTCATCTGACCATGTGACTAGAGACCACGTTTGAACTTCCTCGTCGTATTTAATGGTATTAAACGAATAAAACTTGGCACCCAATGTCCTTCTCCCACACCTTAACAGGAGATTGGCTTCTCGCCTTCTCGTATATTGTATCATTCCATTATAATTGACTAATTTCTTGGCTACTTCACCCCTTGACACTTGGCCAAGTGGGTCTCTTAATGCTCCTTCTAGTCTCAGCTGAGTTTATCCTGCTACGCCACACTCTTCCAGCCTTTCTATTCATGGGGTCCAGTTTGCTCAAATACGATGTAGAACTTCTAGATTCCTATGCACATATATACCTTGGCACATTGCCGCAATCTGTTCACTAGCTATAGCCAGCCTTATGATTACTTTGTCTACTTGCGTTACTCCATCTGTACAATTATAAAATGGTTGTCATTTTCCTCCGTGCTAATTTACACATGTGATCTTTATTTCGAATCCAAATGTTTTCTCGGTTCTTACTTCGTCATCAGATTCTATATGGTCTGTTCATCTTCTCTCTTATCATCTCCTCTGAGGTGTGTCACTTTCTTTATGTGACGTCACCAATCTCTTCTTTCATCAGTCATTTCTTCGTAGGTACATAAAGAATGGTCTTCTCAATGGATACTTTGCTTCAAAAGCTACTTGTGTTATAGGCATCATTACAGGTGTCTTGCTTGTCACTATTTCCGGTTCCCAACATATAGGCAATTTAGGGGTGGGACTTACGGTAGGGGCTTTTGGCTCCTCCTCTACAGGATACGCCATTCGACCCCGGAATCCCTCAACCTACATGCGTGGCTCTTGAGAGGATGAGATACGATGACTGGGACCTCTCTGAGGAAGTACTTGAGGTGTTGCTGGCTGCACGCAGACCATCTACAAGATCTTTGTATGCGTGCAGATGGAGAAGATTTGAGGCGTGGTGCAGGGAACATGAGATTGACCCCATCTCTTGCCCCACCACTGTAGTGCTGGAGTTCCTTCTGTCACTGGCCTCTGCAGGCCTTCAGGTCACCACAGTCAAATGATATATGGCGGCCTTGTCTGTGTTTAAAAGATCCCTGGATCAAGGATAATTTTTTACGATCCTGGTAATGGCACAATTCCTGAAAGTAAAATGCTAGAAATCAGGATGGGAGATCCGTAGACAGCTGTCTTGTTTTGAAGCTATTTTATTTTGCCTTCAAAACGATTTTGCACAGATAAATCGAATTAAACATTTACAGGACTTTCGATAAGCACGAAAGTATGGACAGACGTTTTTTCTTAAGGGAAATACAGGTGAGTATAGTCCTCTTCAATTATCGAGAGACAATTTCCACAGTGGTGCACGAGTATACAATACAGGTAGGTAGTGACATAGAACTTGTGCAGGGTGTGACCCAGGACTGTAGTAGGTCCGGGGATATTCAACAAAATAGTGTACACAACACTATCCATCAACACATATATACAAAGGTTGTGCCACAAAACATCGACACAGAGGTGTTTTGGCCAAACAGGGCTGGGTAAGGGCCCGTGGTGGTGGTGGTCTTCGTCAGGATGATCACTGGTAGTGGTGCTGTCCGTATAGGTAATCTGTGGCAGAAGGGAAAGCTGTCAGGATCTCAGGGGATTGATGATTGATTAAAAAATTAATGAATAATGGCCAATTGGTGCCTCGAATACACCAGTGGTGTATCTAACAACAGCTTACCGTCTGCAGTGGTGTAGCGGGGATGCTGTGCTTGGAGTCCTGTTATGGGTACTGGACTCTGGGAACCATGTCTGCAGTGAGCATGGGAAGACTCGTATGATTGGGGTCTCCTTGGCCAATAAATACAGCCTTAGGCCTCTAGGAGCTGTAAGAGAAAGGATAACAGGTCGTTATCTATGTACTCGAGGAGGACCGTGCCAGTGAACAGCAGGGTCAAGGCACATCCAGCATGGGATTGTGCGGTAAGTGACTGGAGACACCAGTGGTGTGGGTGCCCACTCAGTGGGTTAGTAAGGTCACGGTATAATAAAGGGGTCTCAAATAAAGTGCCTATTAGAGCCCTGCCGACTGTTGTGTGAGCTAAGCGCTAGGAGGCGCTGGCAGTAGTCTCAGGAGTGTTGATTTTATTTAAAAGTGTCAAAAAAACCTGCAGCGGGGATTGCTGGCGGGACCGGCAGTCTACCACCCGAATTCCGCCCTCTGAGCTGCGACTGCTGCAGAGTTACAGCCTGCTGTGAGAGGTGCGGGGGCAGGCGCCTTTCTGCCCCGCTCTCGGCTCCGGGAGTTCCCGCTCGAGTCCCGCGGCTTGCGGCCTGCTGTGGGGGGAGGGGCGCTTCACTCTTCCTCCTCACCACACTGGATCCCAGAGCGACCTGCTCCGCTGCCCCGTCCTGGGCGGTGTGCTGACCAGAGATCGAGTGCACATCGATCCGGCTGCGGGTGGTGAGTGGTTCTGGCCCGATCTCCTCTATGCCCGCCACACAACAGCGGACCCTGCCCTCCTCCTCCTTGATTTCGGAAGCCCTGGGGAAGCCTGATCCCCCTCGTTACAGTAGGTCCTGGGGTGCCCTTCGCTCCACACTGGTCCCCTGCCCTCGTGGCTGACTGTGGGCACTACACGCGGGTCTGGTTGATTGCGGCAACCCCATTCCTTCTCCCCTGGAAACCGCTGGGGCTGGTGCGCCAGCTCTGAGTCGCCCCCTGGTGGCTCTCTCCCCCAGCCACCAGCTCCATCCTGACCCCAACGGGGGACCCCCCTCCAGGACCTTGTGGCCAGTTCCTCCTTAAGCCTTCTGGCTGTGGCAGACGGTTTGACTACCTTCTATACTGACACGGAGACAACCTCAACTGTCTCCCACCGAACCACCCGGCTGTTGGGCCTATTGCTACGGTTGTTCCAGGGCCCCGGGCCCCTCCACTTGCCCTCAACGACCTGCACCGAGTGCCATCCGTCCTACTGCCTCATACAGTGGTGTTCCTCTGCACTACATCAACACCCAAGACTCCGGCTCCTTCTGCCTCTCCTGCTGGTCATTGCTTCTTGGGCCCTGACCCCCTACAGAATTTCTTGAGAAATCCTTGGGACCGCTTGCTGTTCACTGGCTCCTACATAGATTGGCTGGCCCGGGAGGCCCCCCAGTGGAGACGCCATATTCCTTCCTTCCTGGTGCTCGGCTCGGCCTTCGCTCATACGCCGCCTGCGTCGATCCTGGTGCCTCCCCCTGTGGCCCTATCCACTCCCCTGTTTGGTCTCTTGGACTTACGTTTATCCCCCCACCGGCAATATGTCGACACGAACCGGCAAGAAGCAATCCTCCATCAATATTTTCACAAAACCCTCGGGAGGCCCCTGGACGGAGGCATCTACACAGGAACCTTCCCCCTCACTGGCGCTGGAACCATCCGACTCCCAGAAAATGATGGAGTTTATCCGTGAGGGGTTCACCACAATTCATAGTAAAGGTTCACCACAATTCATAGTAAACTGGATGACATGAACGGCACGATATCCTCTATTAAAGCACATATGGAGAGAACTGATGGTCGTGTTGCCGAGATTGAGGCACGGGTGAGCACCGCCGAGGACGGCCTGGGTTCCCTCCGTGTGGAGGTCTCCACGCTATCCGCCCACGTTACTGAGGTGGAGAAGAAGAACGAGGACCTTGAATCTCGCTCGAGGTGCAACAACCTCCGCATTGTCGGGGTGCCAGAGGATGGTATACAAGAACCCATGGAGGATTATGTGGAGGGCATGCTACTCCAACTCCTGGACTCCCCAAAACTCTCCCCACAGTTTGCGATTGAGAGGGCCCACCGTTCACTCACGGTGAAACCCAAACCTGGAGCACCTCCACGCCCGATCATAGCCAGGGTCTTAAATTTTCGCGACCGCGAAGCCCTCCTCAGGGCGGCGAGGGCCAAGGGGGACCTTCTCTTAGGCGCAGCCAGGATCCACCTATATCCGGATTTTTTGGTGGCGGTTCAGCGTGAACGCAAGACCTTCCTGGCGGTGAAGAGGAGACTATGCAACCTCCAGGTTAAATATGCCATGTTATATGCCGCCAAACTGCGTATCGAGCATGCAAACCGTGTGTACTTCTTCACGCTGCCTGAGGAGGCCTCCAGGTTCATAGATGAACACTCTCCCAGCTGAAATGTACTCGTAACAGGCACCGTCATTGGCTCGCCACAGCTTAGGCTAATTGTTGAATGGATGCCGTTATATCCTGCCTCAGAACTTATCTGGACTTCTGACATTCTGGCATTACCTGATGTGGTTCCCATGAGGCGACTTGGTCGCACCTGTAACAAATAATGTTATTGTCTTTGCTGTTTCTCACTGTTGTTATTGCTCCCTGACTTACTGACCTATGACAGTGTGGTCGGGCTGTTGCGCAGTCGTTGGTGCGGTCTGATCCCCCATTGATGTGCTCCAGGTACCCGCTACATGCATTTTTTGTTCTCTTGATTGCCCGGGAGGTCCGTTGAAGCCCCTTGGTCCCAGTGTTCACTGTCTTTTCGGACTACACTACTTTTAATGCTATTCATCCACTACCATTGTATTGATTGAGATAACGACGCTCCACGCAATCACCTTTCATTGGAAGACCCTACGGGACGCCCATAGCCCAAACCTGGTTTGCTGCGCAAAGAAAGACCCAAGAAGGATGTTAACAAAAAGAAATGGCGATTAAATCCAACCGGAGCCGAAATAAAAAGTATTTGGGCAAGCGGGTTTAAAGTTCGAGGCTACTAAAATAGCCTAAAACATTACCACATTATGTAATATAATCACGGTAGGAAAATTAGGGTAGATACCACTGCCACAAGTCTTAATGTTAAGGGAGCAAAACAACGCTCCAGGATACACAGATAAAAAGGGCTATGAATGAACCCTTTCCAATACTCCATATAAGATGGGGTGTTCTGGACCTGTGGTTAAAAAGTGACTATGTAAAGTTAATGGCAACTTTACATTTTTTGGGGGACAGTAGTCAGCCCAAGAAAATGGAGTCGATGGGAAGTCTAAAAGACAACCCTGTGTCACTGCACTGAGGGTGCTGTGTAACACACAAAGAGTGGGGCTCTTGAAGTGGTGTACTCCAGAGCCCACAATCACAAAAACAGTATAAATACACATGGCAAAACACAGGTAAGAGTGGGGGAAAAGCTCACACTCTTACCAAGTGAAAAAAAAATCTCCAGAAATCCAGCAAAGCTGCTGAGGGACCCACTAGGTAAGGGGAATTAGCCATAGAATGAGAATTCTCCCTAACACATGTCCATAATCGATCCAAATACTAATGCGGTGGCGGTCACCCTGGATGCCCAAAAGGCATTTGACATGGTGTCCTGGCAATATATGTGGGCAGTACTGCAGAAAATGGGAATCGGCCCACGAATGCTATCCTACATCAGACTGTTATATACAAATCCTGTGGTCAGAGTCTTAGTCAACTCCCTGACGTCGTCACCCTTCACGCTCCATAGGGGTACCCACCAGGGCTGCCCGTTCTCCCCTATTTTATTTGCACTAGCCATTGAGCCCATGGCTGACAATGTCAGAGATAAGCACACCCGCAAGGGGATACGACTGCGTGACACACCGGAAATTTTATTATTTTACGCTGACGATGTACTCCTATACATTAGAGACCCCTCCGTACACCTAGACCCGATCATCCGAGATATAACGAAAATTGGCACATTCTCGGGTTTTACCATAAATTATTCCAAATCCGAAATATTCCCGCTAACTATTGCAACCTCCCAACCAACCTGCAAGTTCCCCCTTCGTTGGTCTCCCGGAGGTATTAGATATCTTGGGGTTCAGGTATCCCTACTTATATCCTCTTTACTGGCTGACAATTACGTTGTTACTGCGCAACTAGTAGAGTCCAAGCTGTCTAGGTGGCGTAATCTCCCGCTCTCCTTATCGGGCAGGCTGTCACTAATCAAAATTATAATAGTCCCCAAGCTTCTGTATATTTTTGCGAACGTTCCGCTATGGCCCTGGGAGACAATACTTCTCGAACTTGCACTCCGTATGCGCCCAATTCCTGTGGCACTCCGGCACAGTTTGCAAGAAATGGCAACATATGACCTTACCCTACGAGAGATGGGGCTTTAATGCCCCTGGCCGGGCCCGGTATTGTATAGCTGCACAAGCCCAACATGCCACGCATTGGTATAATCACCAGGATCCACCCCCCCACGTGAAACTCGAGAACCTGGCAAGCGAGGAGGTAAACATCATGTCCCTCATTCTCTATCGCTCATATCACACTGATGCCCCGGCTGACCCCGTGGCCACCACAACTATGGCATGGAAACGACTGTTGCAACCTCACCCAGAACACCACCCATACTATAAATGGCTACCTATCTGGCACTTTCCGGGCCTTGCCCCCACACATGACAAACTCCTCATGCGACACTGGTTTGACCTAGGATATCGCGCACTGATCTATATCCCGATGGGAAGTTCATCACCCTACAAACATGGTGGCCCTCTTACCCTGATGAGCCCCCTGACTCCCCTGCGATCTGCTACATATCCAATTCAGCCGGCGGGAGGGGAATAACATCCTCGCTCTACAAAATGCTGATGGCACAGGCGGCAGAAGCACCCCAGACACCAAGGGACACATGAACTGGGCTTGACAATCACAGACGCCATGTGGAGCAAACTGTGCATACACACACGCAGGGTCTCACTCAATCCCAGATTCAGATGCATGCAATACAAACTTCTCAATCGGCTATACTACACGCCCCACAGGGTGGGGAAATTTGCTCAGAACCAGCCCCACGTTTGCCCGAGGTGCAGGTCTGGAGAGGCCAATCATAACCACATGTTTTGGTCCTGCTGTGCGCTTGTCCCGTTCTGGGAAGCAGTCACCGAAGCCTTGTCCGAGATGGTGAGGACCCAGATCGGCCCAGATCCTCTTGCTATACTGTTTGGATTGTGGAATGGAGCTGGGGCGAAGAAAGTGTCCAGATTCTTGAACGTTGCGGCCATGGTAGTCAAAAAATGAATACTACAATGCTGGAAGCGATGGTCACCTCGCTCCTTCGAGATGTGGTTGAAGGCCCTTACCTGGACTCAAATGTGCGAGGAAGACTATATCAATTCCCTCCCCATGAACTCCTGCCCAAAAAATGTGTGGACAGATGTTTTTAGCTACTTGAACGGTAAAGACAACATTGAACTGCTCTCTTCTCCCCTGTCGGATGCACAATCTGAAGCATAACTTCGAACTAGGAAAAGACTAATGGGCTGCAAAACCATTTCCCTCTGTATACCCCCCGTACATGTCATGCTTTGCTAATCCCAAACATGTAACATTATATGCTAATCTGCTGTATTAAGTGCCTGCTACTGTTCCTTGCCAATAAAGAAAAGTTTCTTGAATTGAAGCATGGCCTCACCTTCAGCATTGGCAGAGGAAACATTAGACATTACATATTCCAAATCCTCATGGTCCCTGGAGACCAGTGCGGCGACATAACTTCTAGTTCTGCCAGTGGGAGCAGCCCCACCTCCTTCTGCACTGTCATCAGAAGCTATGGCACTAAGATGAGCTTCTTGCCAGTCCTTGATTCTTTGGATCATTTCCATTTTTGTGCCTTGAGCAGAGACACCTCTCCCAGCACACATCTTTCTCAATGTTTCAGATTTAGAAGCATTTAAAGTTAACAAGGTAATTGTTTCCATATTGTTAGATAGGACTATGTTTTTTTTTAGTTATACTACAGCAATTCACTATGTGTCCTGGTAGGAATAACTTGAAATGCCTTCACCAGTATGCAACACTAGATACCTTCAGTCCTATCCAACCGCTGTACACCAATTTGTTAAGAAGGATTTCTGAACTCTGAACTCTGTTCTGGAGGAGCAGAGGTTCAGAAGGCCAGCCTAGTTTCTTGGAATAGGGTAACCTCTGGACAAGCCAGACCAATCAGGGTAGCTATGGCAGGCGGGCAAGACTACGTCTCAGGAGGGGTGAGGGTGACTGAAAGAACTCAATGAGCATACAAGGCAAGGACACTTACAAATTACTCCAGACAGGTGTTGTATTAAAAATATAGACACATTTATTACAAGGCCTTTGTAACATAGACCATAGCAAAGAATCACAGTAACACTAAGTAAACCAATCCATCACACTCAATACAATATTTATACAAGACCAATGGGGTCTAAAGGGTGAAACGCACAAAATATGTTGACAACCTAGAGGGGAAGAAAACAGGCAGTGCAAGTAATCTTTAGACCCAGTTCCACATCAATAATAGACCTAACTGAGAGGCAGTCCAAGCCCTACGAAGAGAGGAGCCTTGTGCTCAATAGTGCATGCACGCGCTTGTGCCAATGGGCAGGATAGGGTCTCTTCAAGGGTCTCTAGCAGCTCAGGAAGGTGGATGAGGCGATGCAGAACAAGTTCCCACTATTCAAGAAGGACCTCCACTTGAGGGCAGAGGCAGTTTGAGAGTGCGGGATGGAGTCACTATTGATATTTGTGGAAAGGAAAGGGGCCCTCAGAGGCCACTCATGCCTAAAAATGGGCTCCTGTGCTAGGGGCCACTGGTTGGGGTAAGAACTACTCACCGGTCCCGACGCAAACTTCGCCAATACAATCCACTTCGCTGGCAGGTTCGAATGCGGCAAAAAGGACGTCTCGGCACCTTGTAGTTCCCAAGATACAGCGATGATTCCCAAACGGGACAGTGGCGATTTCTCCGCTCCAGGAGGAGGAATCAACCCAGGGTCACTGCAGCAGGCTTCAGGGGCAAGAGGGTCACAAATGCAGCAAACTTGCACAGGTCATTGCTGCGGCAGGGCAACACGGTAACAGTGTTTGCTCCGGTCCTGGCGCACTCGTCTCACTTCAGACCTTGGGAATGTCAAGTGTACGAAATTCGGTGCGAGGGTGCCGTGGACACAGAGCTAGCAGTATACCAAGTTTCAAGGGCCTCCTCGAAACGGCGGCAGTGACAGTGCAAAGCAACTGGGTACGCTGGTCAGCCCACTGGTTGGCCCAGGGACACTTCCGAGAAAGCTTACTTTGAAAGGTTTGATGAAAGTGCAGAGAATAGTTGGTCCCACTGTTAGGCAGAATTGTGCAGTTCCCTTAGGGAGCACTACAGAAGATTAAGACTACAGATATATTCAATAAATCTCCTTTGGTATCAGTCTGTACCACAAAGATTTAGTTGGTAGCTGTGGCTAAGCAGTCAGACCTATCTCAAGAGGGAGATGAGCAGTATTCCAGGTTTACACAATAGGACTACAATACTATGGAACAAGGAAACACTGACCAAAGCTTTGTATCAAAAAGAATATGTATATCTATTTTACACATTCTGATGTTCACACACAAATCACTATTCTTAAAGTAAGTTAAAACAGTCTGGAAAAGTACACACAACTCCCTATTTAAAGTGTAGACAAGTTTGAGCAAGAGTGAACACTGAGCAAAACGCCACAGTGAATACCAAGCAGAAATGGCACTCTAACAATTTCTCAAAAGGGAGGGAAAGGACACGTAATACAGGGTTATACTCTTTAACACACCAGCAACACTTCCCAAGTAAATTGTGAACAAGTTTAGGCAAGGCAGTACTTTAGCATATGCAATACTGAGGTGAAAGCCAAGCAAAATGGCACTTCACAAGTTTAAAAAGAGGGAAGAAAAAGGTGGTTATAAGAGTTAGGTGCACCGACACATTTCTAGGTGAGAAGCAATTTAGAGAAGGCAGTTGTAACAGATTTAGCCAGAGTCAATAGGCCTGTGCCAGTGTCAATGGAACGACGCAAAGTGTCCAGGTGCAAAAAGTTCTAGTAGCTGCAGTCAAGTCTTTGTTTAACGATTCGAAAAGGCGGTTGCAGAAGGTAAAAGACAATGTTAGATGATAGGGGTGGCCAACCCAGTAGGTAAGTAAAGGATTTAAAACACCTTCAGCAATACCCAACGAAACGGGAGGCCTGATGGAACAATGTACCTTAAAAGTGGAAGAGGCTCCTGCGGTGGCTGTTGTTCCTGGCAGTTCCTGCAGTTCGGGAGATCCAGCAGAGGAAGAGAGACTCTTGTCGCGGAGGAAGGTTCGAGTTACTGCACTTCCCAGGGATGAAACCAGCCGCGGTGCTGCCAAAACGAATAAAAGGTACGCTCCTTTAAATCGCGGTCCTGGTGGACGGGTACCTGGCTATCCGGTCTCCGAGTGCAGGGCACTGGCGATTCGACCAAGGCAGGTCCTGGAAGGCGATTGGCGAACTGGTTGGCCCCACCAGCTCAAGGGAAGAAGACTCTTTCAGCGGAAGGTCTTCTCAAGTCGTTGGACTTCTCCTCTTCGGTTTCTTAGTTCCAGTGGCGACGTCTTGTCCTCCAGTCCTCAGGACCCTGCATTTATGCAGCAAGACCCCCATTCATACAGCCTAGCTGTCACTCACACAGTGGGGTGGCTCTCCTGGCGGGAGAACCCTCCAGCCTATCAGGGCAGAGTGCGACTTGGGTTACGTATGCAACCCTGTCCAGGGTGCCTATTCCCCCTCCCACACATCCTGTCTACTCCAGACTCAGTGGCGCCGAGAGGAGGGCTTCTGTGCTGAAGCCCGCCAAAAGGACGAACAAAAGATTCCCGACCTGGGTTAGGATTATAGAGAAAGACACGAGAAAGAAATGTTATTAAAGTTCTGGCAATAAAAACCTACCGGAGTAAAGTTAACATAGAAATAAACTGGTGGTATGTTAGAGGCTGTCAGTAAAAGTGGTAGCCTCGAACAATGGGAAAATCCCATAGGGAAATATTCGCGGTCGAATATTTACGGTAGTAACCACTGCCACCAGCCAGAAAATTTTGAGAGAGGGACTGTACAGTACCCCCTCGAAAATTAACATTAGGGAAAAACTATTTACCCTTCCCAGTACCTCCATAGTAAGATGAGTTGTACTGATTAAGTTCATAATTATTGACTAGTAAAGTCAATGGGGACTTTACATGCCCTGGGAGACAGTAGTCAGTCCCAGGGTATGGAGTCTATGTTTGGGGGTCATTACAACACCCATGTGGTACGGCACGGAAGGTGCTGTGTACCACACATGTTAAAAAGATGATTCCTATGAGGGTGAGAAAAACCCCATAAACCATAAGCACACAAGATAGCCTAAAACACACACTAGCAATCTGTCTAAGAGTGGGAAAAAAGGGTCTCACTCTTAGCAGGAGAAAAAAATAAACCCCTCAAATCCAGCAGAGCTGCTGGGGGAATCTATAGGTAAGGGAAATTAGCCTTTCACGAGAATTCTCCCTAACACCCACTATTACAATGGGTCGAAGTGTCTTTGCAGATCTTCTAGGACGATCAGATGCAGAGGGGTCCCACGGAACAACAGCGGGCTCAGGGTGCCAAACCTTCCAGTGGGTCACCAGCGGTTCCTCGACTCGGCTTCGTGTTTTAGGATACTTGGCTCCTATCCTTTGTTCGGTGTGAACTCAGGAGATCGACATGGTAGTGATGTTTTCAGCCTCCTCTTATCCAAAGTTCCCTTCGCGCCAAAACGGAGAGGACCCAATGGGAGATTGCTCACAAGCACACACTCCATATATGGATCAATCACGGACCACAGTGGTCCCAGGCATTCACGGCATTCAAGACTCTCTCGCACCCAGGATGTGTATTGGAATCAGACATCCCAGCCCACATCCTGGAGCCACACACACAAGGCATGCAGAAGCTCGCAAAAGTATTGGGGTTCGCGGGAAAGCGCATGACCAAATAAGGACTGACCCAGGTCGACTGCACCTGGGGAAGGTGAAGGGGCAAGATGGCCAAAGGACAGGACAAAGAACCTTGTGGCATGGCCATTTTGGAGTCAGTCCACCTATTCGTGCCAAACGCGGTTAACGCAGTTAACATGGCAGGAAAGGGTTAAAAATAATGCAAAAAGATAGCTGCCACCATTCCTGTCCCTGACACATCTGCACAGTTCATAAAAAGTCCAGCGAGAGTTTCTAGGGCCTTTGAAAATTACTAGAGACTCAAGTGTGCTGTATAGTAAGATACATTGCAAACTTGTTACATGTTGCACAAAAGCTGCAACATGAGGAAAGGACTAAGGGAAACAAAGTCTCCCAGAACTGACTGTCTTAAGGGTATGTCAGTTTCCCCATAAAAAGTGAGCGAAAGCCCAGAGAAGTGCAGCTGAAGGCTGTGCTTCTCTGGCAAAGTCAGTCAATGGTGTCTAAACAGCAGCAAACAGTTTGGGGGTTGACACATGGAGGGAAAATTACACACAATTATGAAATCTTTCCTAACACATTGGCGTTCTGGAATCGGCTAACCAGCAATCAATTGAGCTTCTAGTGGAATCCATTATCCGGGAGTCACTGGGTGGCATTGTGGGTTTGGTTGTCAGTCCACCAGTCTGACCATATGAGACGTTTGATACACTGTGCACTATGGCAATGGGCTGTGGGAAACTCTGGAAGGTACTATGTTAGTGTCGACTCATAAGGATTAAAGGGATGCGCTTTATGTCATGGAATATCCGAGACTTGAACTGCCCGTCAAAGACTTGCAGCGTGTTGTTATATTTGAAATGACATTGAGTGGACGTTGCCTTCTTACAAGAATCCCATCCCTCCCTTGCGAGCGAGTCTCGAGTGGGAAAGCATGGGCATGCCACAGGGATTTTTCGTCCTTTTACAGCTTCTCTAGGGGGCTGTTCATACAGATCATTGATTCAGCTGGTTTTTGTTTTGTCGACATGAAAAAAGATGAGGCGGGTAGGGCACTATTGGTTACCGGGGTGTTACAGGGACAGTTAGTAGCTCTACTACGGCCCGAATACAGACTCAATGGACACCCTGGAATGGATTAAGATGCAATTGTCAAGATTCATCCTGGGTCTTATACTATGGGCTGGTGCTGGACCCAACACTAGTTAGAACAGGGGGGGTGGTACAGAGATCACTTACGCAGAGCACTCAGAAGTTGGTAGGGATGTGCACAATTTAGGAGTTGAGGGACCTTTGGAGCATGCCGCATTGAGGGGACCGGGGGTACATCTTTATGTCCACAGTGCATCAGTCGGCTTCTCGGCTCAATTATTTTTTGATCTCCGATGGCACTACGGGGTGGGTTGAGGAGTGTAAGATATTGGCTCGAACACTATCAGACCACTCGCCAGTAATGATGTGTATTGGGATCCCATTGAAGCTATATAGCAGATTGTTATAGACCTTCAAGAATGAGTGTTTATTAGATGGTGTGTTTCGCATAGCAATTGTGGATGTAATGTCTAATTTCTTTATTGATAACGAAAACTCGGTTCAATCAAAGGCGGTACTGTGGGAGGCCCTTAAATGTGGCGTGCTGGGGGAATGCATATCAAAGGAGGCCGGCATACTCTGTATAATTAGGAAGGAACTGGCGGATAGCGAGGCCAAACTGCGCCAGATGCAGACAGACCCGGATCTGGGGGAAGTAGGGCACAGAGGGTGCGACTACGGGAAGAGTTGGACAGATTTCAGGACACTGCGTGTAGGGAAGTTCAGTTTTTACAGAGGCAAAGAGCAGACTGACAATATGGGGAAGGTCAACGCCCGGGTAGGCTCTTGGCTAGGGCAGCCAGGACTGAGTCCACTAGGACGCATGTGATGGCCATTAGGGAAATGGGGGACGGTGTGCTGCGGTATATGGAGAGTGACATTGGGCAGGCATTCTCTGAGTTTTATATGAAGTTATATTCCTCGCACACAAGCGCAGCAGCCAGACCTAGATCGGTTCCTTCATCAGCTCGCACTATATTGGTTAGGGGAGGAGAAGAGGGAGATGCTGAATAGTCCCATTACTGAGGAGAAGGTGCATTGAGTGATAAAGTCACTCACAACAGACAGGGCTCCGGGGCCAGATGGTCTTACTGCAGACTTTTATAAAACATATGCAACTCTTCTGGCCCCGCATTTGCTGGGCATGTGCCAACAAGCGTTGGAGGACGGAATGCTTTCTGGCATGGTTCGTTCGGTGGTCACTATACTATTTAAGCCAGGAAAGGTGGTGAAGGAATGTACGTCCTACCGTCCCATCTCATTAATTAATTTAGATAATAAGATATTGCCCAAGATCCTGGCAGTCAGACTGGCTCCTCTAATGTCTTGCTGTGTCAGATCGGACCAATCTGGTTTCATACCGGACAGGTCCACATCTTATGGTCTGAGATGGGATTTTTAGGTTAATGTTGGCAGCAGATCATGATGTCCCCTTTGTGGCAGCACTATTGGACGCTGAAAAGGCGTATGACTCCGTCGAATGGCCCATCTTGTTTACAGTGTTGAAATGGATGGGGTGGGGTAGGGCGTTCTGTCACTGGTGTCTTTACTATATACCTCTCCAGTTGCCAGAATTTTAATCAGTGGTCAACTCACTAGGCCAGTGATCATGGGGCGGGGTACGAGGCAAGGCTGCCCTCTATCATCCCTCCTGTTTGCCATTGCTATAGAGCCACTGGCTGAGTTAATCAGGGATACGCACTTGCACAGGGGGCACGGCTGCATACTCATCAGTTGCAGGTGTCGCTCTATGCCGACGATATGGTACTATATGTGACAAACCCTGAGATCAACTTGCCCCTATAATGTTTGATATCCTGGAGTTCAATGGATTGCTTTTCTCCTGCAGATTTCTCATCTTGATAGATAACCTCATCTGCTGTTCGGAAACTTTTTCGACAGAGGGCATAGTGGACCTCGACTTGGCCGTCGATCATCGCTTCGTCCTGCTGGTTTACAAATAACATTTAAAAAAAGGTAATTGCGCAGCAGTAGGTGTACCAATACCCTCAGGGAGGCCCGTACCCCCAGCCCCCAGCCTTATGTACAAGCACCCCCGGCAGTCCCATATGGAGTGCCACTGCCCACAGCCCCGCCTGCTCCCCCACTGCCATTTCTGCAGCTAGCAGCTCCAGGTGCTGTTGGTGCACCAACATACGCAGTACACCCGGGCAGTAGCAGGTGCCTCAAGTGCAGAATAGTAATGCAGTACCCAACGGCACAGTGACACACTATCAGGGGGCCACTGTCATTCCAGGAACAAACACGTACCCAGATGAGGACAGCCCACAGAGAACCTAAGCGTGCCCAGTTCTATTGGTCACTGCCAACCCAGAAAAGGAACCCTTGGTGATATAATATGATATGACATTTTATTTATAGTGCGCCCATACACAAGTCTTTCCAAGCACGACAAGGCAGGGGAAGGGAAACAAGGGGGGGGCAAGACAACGATGCTACTAGGCCCAGTGACATTGAGATTGCGCAAGTGCAGGGGAGAGGAAGGGGAAAGGTGCCAAGGGAAGGGGAGGAGGAGCAAGTGCAGGACATAGGATATGAACAACAGGAGACAAGAAGTGCAGCCATTAGGTGGCAGTGCAAGGTTAAGTGCAGAGCAGGAAGTGATAGATAGTGCAGGTAGGAGGACTGTAGGGTTACAGATACAGCCCCAAGTGCAGGGTAGCCAGGAGGCAGTGCAGATGTGCAACTGGGAGGGCAGGGATCTGGGCCCGTCGTTCAGAGGGTGGCCAAGTAACCAGTGCAGTAACAGACATGAGATCAGTAGGGAAGAGGAAGAGAGAAGGCAGACGTAAAGAGGACTGTCTTGAGCTGCTTCCGGAACCGTAGATGGCTCGGCTCAAGTTTCAAAGAGGCAGGGAGGCTGGTCCTGAGGGAGGCGCACACCCAGGAGAGAGAGCTGCCCCCAGCTCGCTGCTTTGAAAAACACCTGACCCTCAAGGAGTTGGAGGTGGAGGAGCGAAGGGCTCGAGTTGGAAGATACTTCAAACAAGCTCAGATGCCAAGATGAACATACCGTTCCTAGCAGCAGTGGTCGTGGGATACCGCAGGAGGAGGAGGATAGTCAGGCCCAGCCTTTTTGGGATGCCTGATGACCAGGTGTATGGGAGGTACAGGTTTCCACCTCACATAATACTCGACCTGGTCAGTGAGTGGGAGGATGACCTCACATCACCCACCCTGTGCTCCCAAGCACTCAGCCCGCTGGGGAAGGTCCTCAATCTACTGCACTTCTTGGCCACTAGATCATTTCAGCAGACAAGTGCTATAGTGGGGGGGTGTCACAGGCCACACAATCACGCTGCCTACACCAGGTGTTGGCCATCATGACTGCACGCCCATCAGTCCGCAGGCACATATACCTGCCCAGAACACCTGCAGAAAGGCAGGCTGCCGTCCAGGATTTCTACGGGGTGGCACAATTCCCCAAAGTGCTAGGTGCCATTGATTGAACCCATGTGGCTCTACGTCCCCCCAGGGCATCTGAGCACATCTATAGAAACCGCAAGCACTGGCGGGTTGCATCAACGTGCAGGTAGTATGTGATGCCAAGCGAATCATCACCTCAGTATATGCCAACTATCCAGGGTCCACCCACGACAGTTTCATTTACAGAATGTAAACCCTAAACCGGGACCTAGAAGCTGGGCGGCATGGCGATACATGGCTGCTTGGTGAGTATAAATGCCACTGCACATGCATGCATGTCAGATACTGAGTAATGTCACAACCCCACTAATGATACCCATCACCCCCTCCCCAGAGGACAGTGCATACCCTCTGAGCACCCACATGATGACGCCAATTCGGAACCCCACCACGCCACCCGAGGTAAGATACAACACAGCCCATATTGCAACCCGGGGCAAAGTGGAGCGCACATTCGGAGTGCTCAAATCACGCTTTCGCTCCCTTGACCGTTCTGGTGGGCAGCTGTTATACGCTCCCCCAGTAGTGTGCAGGATCATAGTGGCAGTATGTGTCCTGCACAACGTTGCAACATGCCGGGGCCTGTCGGTGGACATGGTGGTGCCCCCACATCCCCAACCACATGCACGCCCGCTGCGAAAGGGAGGGGAAAGGGCACGTGGTGAGGCAGCCCGTACGCAGCTGGTGGCTAATTACTTCACATAAAATCATACCCCTGTGGAGTGCACACAGCCCTGGCACATACCAGCTGACAATCAATGATGATGACATAAGGGACAGTCAACTGTCACAACCATACCAGCCTGAGATTGGTCACCTGGAAGTGTTACATTGTGTGCATCCCTACCTACCCAAACACCACCAATGCTGTGTCATCAAAAGACATACATCTATGCTACTAAATTCATTACCCCCTTGCTAAATACAACATGAGAACAGCGCCATGTCACCCAACCCCTCCCCAGCTCCACCACCAAACACACCATGGCATGTCATGCAATGTGAAAGCAAACAAAGCAATGCACAAGACCTGACACAAGTGTCACAAAGTACACTGTCCCTAATGGAAACTGCCCACACACAATATGCTCCCAGTAATGTATAACTAACAGCACACATTACCAAATACCACCAACACAATGCTGCAACACACCATGGGAAAATGCAAAAACATGCCAGTACTAAATTCAAGTAGTGGTAGCCTTACAACCTGAATACGCCAGCACATAGACCCCTTCCAACTGTAGAGTGTTGCTGCCACCAAATGTCTCAGTGTACCGCATACAACATGAACTGCATCTGCAAAGTAGACAGCCTTGTGAAGACATGAGGAAGGAACCTGCAAATTAGGAGGAAGACATGAATGCACAAGCACATATCAATACACCATGCAGTGTACAATACAACAACAATATCCACTAGGCATGTCTACACAGTATTGACTACAGACTTCCCAGACAGCTCATGGGAGCCCAACGTCACTGTGTAATTCACTGTCACTTGGTCACACCCTTTGCAATGGGAAGCAGGAGGGGTGTGTGTCTCACGAACCCAAGCATCTAACCCAAACTCAGGACAAGCCTGCATGTGCCCAGCCGGAATTCAGTGGATGCCCACGGGAGCCACACAAGGCAACACACTGTAAAAAAAAAATCAAAAATCAAAAATGGCCATGTGGGGGACAGGGGGGGTGGGGGAGGCCACCCAGGAGGTTCGAGGACAGGGCGCACACCAACACCCACCTGCGTGGATGTTGCGAAAAAAAAATACCTCCTTGGGCTCATGGCCTGCTATGCCATTGTGGGAGAACTGCTGTCGCTCTGCTCATCCTCTGCTGCTGCATCAGGAGGTGGTTGCACTATGGGAGGCAGCCCACGCAAAGCCCTGGTATGGTCCTCCATGGCAGCAAGCATGCAGGTCTGGAAGGGTCTGATTCTGGAGGATTAAAGTGCGGCGATCCCCATGCAGCACATCACGGGTTGCCTGCATTTCTGCACGCATGGCCTCGCGTGATGCCCGGATCTCCTCACGTGTGGCATGCAGCTCAGCTGAGAGCGAACGTGTGAGCTGCTCCAGCTGCTGTTCTGCCCTTAAATTACTGGAAGCCTCAAGTTCAACCAGAGTCTGCCTGAGATTATGTAGTTCTACCCTCAGGGCTTCCCTGTGGCCCTGGGACTCTATTGATATGGATTTGTGCAAAGTATCCAGTGCCGCCCGTCGGTCCCTGTTGGACACCAACATGTCTTCCCTGTGTGATTGGCAAATGGAGTCTGTTGCCTGCTGTTGTTGCTCCATCTACCTTTCAGGGGGGATAATGGAAGTGGCCACCCTCTCCATTGCCTGAGCCATCATTTCTACTGATGCTGCCTGTTGGGTTGCCATACCGTACATGGAGTTTTCCCATACAGTATTGCCTGGTGGCGCAGGTCCACCGTGTCGACGGGCACCACACCTGTTTGGGGCAAGGCGATCTGCACCTTGCTGTGCTGGCAGTGCCTGAGGCTGCAGGACTGCATTCCCCCTCTGATCTACTGGCCCAGGAACAGGATCAGATGCTGTGGAGTGTGACCCTGCATCTGTAACCGCCAAAGGCGGACCTACCAACACTGACATCCCCATAGAGGGTTCTACCCCTGGTGCAGGTGGGTTGGACAGAACAGAATCCCTGCCAGAAACACTTACCTGTGACTGCACATAAGTCTCATTATCCGATTCAGCACCTGAATAGAGGTCTGGGGAGGTGCACCCAGAGACACCCCTGGACAGTATGGTCTGCAGTAACATTGGGTTTTCACCCACCATCACACCACATCCCCCACTGTTGCCCGGTCGTGCCTGAGATTCCTCCTGGGTCTGCACCATCTCCTCAACCTCAACAGCATCAAGTGCGTCATCACCTGCAAAAACATGGAAGACAACAAATGGAAACAGGCATGAGCACCATAGCACACACATAGGCCGTGACAAGCCAGAGATCCAGTACATGATTTACACATGTCCCACATGACTATAACCCTGCCATGCATGCACTGTCAAAGAGTTGGAAGTGGAGTCAAAAAGGCAGACACTGGGGAGAGCAAGATGGAAAAGCAACACATTTGCAGCATGTTGGGTAGCACTGACATCACACATCAGGCTGTGAGTGGCATGTCCAATACACATACATGACACATGCCACCACACAGATGTCATGTAGCATAGCCACGTTAAATTACAAAACTACAGCAATATGTTGGTGAATGAGTACTGTCACACATCCATGTCACATCAACATGATGCGAAGATTAATGCTGAATAGTGTTGCTAAATATGCATGTGCCACACACTGAAACACATCCTGTGTCCAATAATACAGTCATTGTGGGCTGATCAATGGTTGGTCACTTTAACATTACAGGAAACATCTGTCATGTTCCACATGCAAACAGGCCCTAATAAAAAATGTCTGCAGCCCAATACTCCATCGGCCTGAATGGTGTAATCATTAACATAACCAGGTAAAAATAGTGTCCCAGTGTGGGCTGTAAACAATGACGGAAGCATATCACATATGTTGCAATAGGGCAGAAAAATGCGTAGTAAAAATGGGAGTGGCAGCCTGAATGAACACTTACAAAATCTGAACAATGTAGTTACAAGATGACAGTTCAAGGTAAAGTGCACTAATGTGGGCCTAATTGGCAACTGTGGGCAGAAGGGATACAGTCATGCCCAAATCCAAGGCACGTGAATGTATGAGAGGAAGCAAATGGGTGACCCATATCACTCAGGAGTACACACCCTCACCTGGCACTCAATCAGAACCTGTCATCCAAACAACATACACATGGATTACACACACACGCATGGGCACTCACCGGACAATGCATCGTAATCAGGTAGATCTCCCACACCTTGGATCTGCTCCTCTATGACGAAGGTCCCAGCAACAGTCATGTTCAGTGAGTTTGTTGTCTTCTTGTGGAGACCCACCACCAGTCACCAGAGTAGCGGCATGATTTGAGGCCAGCTTGTTCTTTGCTCTGCGTTTCAGGTAATTCCACCGCATGTAGCAATCATCAGCTGTGCGCCTCACAAATCCAAGGGCACTTATGCGGTCCGCGATGGTTTGCCAGTGTGCCCTACGTTGACCAGGTGTGGTCTTGCACCCTGCAGTCACCAACATTTCGTGGCTATGTGCCGACACATAGGTCACAAGTGCATCAATTTCGGGGTCATTAAAGCTAGGCTTCCTTGACGTGCCGGACTGTGTAGCCATGTCTGGGGTCTCAGCCTGTAGTGCCAGAGCACCCTCTTCCTCTTCTTCAAAGGTGGAGCAGGCCTGAGTGGCTTGCGCCGCTCTGGTCAGTAGGGGCAGAAGCGCAGGTGGACTGGGTACTGGGAGTGTGCGAATGCACAATGACCATAGGTCTTGGTGCAGGCATTGGCTGAAGTGTGATGTTGGCAGGGGCAACGTCAGTTTGATGGACCAGGACCGACACTGTCCCGGCTGGGAGACTCAGAGCTGGGGTGGATAGAGCTCTAGCTGCTCCTGCAGCCTCCCCACCCTCCTATTTGGGGCAGCAGATGACATCGCTGCCCCAGATCCACGTGGCCTGGTGACACCAACTTGCACCGGCACACGTGGCTTAGACTTGCTGACCTGGAAGTTAGCCTGGGAGTCATCCTGTGCCGGCTCAGGTGCCACAATGGGCTGGTCCAACAAGGGCTGAGCTGGGATGGTGTCATCCACGTTTCCCTCAACCATGGAGGGGGGGGCATGGGTGTCCCTGATTTGTCCTCCACACATGGGGGTCTAGGTGCACCCTGCAAATCATGGCCACATCCCCTACCGCGCCCACCACGCCCACCTTTTGGAGGTCGGCCACCTTTGCCTCCCTTACCGCTTGGTCGCCTCCCAACCATGGCACTGATGTTGTTGTGCGTATGGGAGTTGCAGTAAACAATTGTCCTGGGCAATTGGGGGTGAAAGGGGTAGGGTACTAGATGGAATTCGAACCCTAGTGCTATAGCAAGGCTGTCTGTGACCCCTGGGGGAAGATGACGGGTCACGCAATGCACAGGCACCCCAAAAACAAAATGTAACGTGCACGCAACCCCTCGTAGACCACGTGCATGGAAAAATGAACCCGCACTATGCTGTGGCACCCAGAAACACAAAAACAAGCGTACGCGTGTTACACGCAGCCTACAATGACCTGTGAAGGGGTACGCGACACACGGGGCAAACACAGTTGGTAAATGCGTGCATGACTCACCGTCTGCCGGGAAAAAGAACGTGAAAAAAATGCGCGTGTGCGCGTAGGCAACACCCCCGCCAAAAGAAGAACTGTATGCTGTCTGAGGAGACAGGACAAAAGAAGAAGTGAACGCTGTTTGAGGAAACAGGCCCAAAAAAAATAAAGAACGCTGTCAGAGGTAACAGGGAGTACAAACTTAAAACGCTGTGAAGTAATCGCGTGTGAACCGACAAGAAGTACAGAATTCACCCACTCGCTTTCCACGAAAAGCACGTACAAGGGAATGGGGTCCTACGCGTACCTTTTAAAGTGGCCCACATGTGCAGCGTCACTTATGCGTGTACGCGTTAAGGCCCTTTCCTCCAATTACACAAGCTGACACTCGGACGTGCAGTTTTTGGACGTGTACGATGAACATGCACCCGTGTTGATGGAAACGCCCGCGCGCGTCACGTCACTTTCGTGCGTAGGCCCTTTCCTCGGATTACACGCATCCACACGCGGACGTGCAGTTTTTTCACGCGTGCTGAACCACTATGCCCACGTCATGAGCGAAACGCCGGCGCAAGTCACGTCACAGAAGCGCTTACGCGCTAAGGTCCTTTGGTCCAATGAAACCGCGTATGTGTGCTGATGCGCTTACACGCGAAGGGCCTTTCCTCGAATTACACGCTGACGTGCAAGATTTTCACGTGCCAAATCACTCCGTATCAAGCTGGCCATGCAACAACACACGGAAGACCACGCTCCTACCCAGAAGGCCGAATTACTGCCCCCCAGAGCCCCGAGTACACTCCCACCTGCCATCTGCTGCTGCTGACTGCCTGCTGCCCATGTGCCCTGCTATTTGCTGGCTGCACGTCAGCCAGGTGTGCAGTTGCTGTGACCACCCCTGCTGGAACGGAAGACTCCCGACTGGCATACCATCGCTCCACAGCCCAGCCCCAGGACCCAGTTGCCCACCCACTCCTGCCTCTGGGGTTGCCATGTCGGGCACAACACCATCTGGCACCACTGGCAACCCCCAGCCAGAGAGGCAGAGGGCCACCAGCTTCAGTGCCAGGGAAGTTGGTATCCTGGTGGAGCAAGTCCTGGGGCAGTATGATGCCCTCTTTGGAAGTTCGCACGCCGACAAGGAAGGACGGACCAGGATCTGGATGGACATCGTGACTGCCATCAACGCAGAGAGGTGTGGAAGTCCGCGACTTACACCATGTCAAGAAGCGCTGGGAGGACTTCAGGTCCAGGACCCTCAACAAGGCCCGGCGCCTCTTGAAGGCAGCGGATGCCAAGGGGCGCCGGGGCCACCTGTCCGACCACCAAATGAGGGTCCTGGAACACATATGCCCAGCGCTCCACGTCCAGGTCCTTGAGAGGCAGACCCGTCTGGAGTTGAGCGGTAAGTGTACATGCATACTGATTGGACGCTGTGCGTGTTGTGGTGTGCCAGTAGTGTGCAGGTTGCACATGTGTTTTCATAGGGCCATGTAGGGATGTGTATGAACAGGGGCATGAGGCTGCCACATGTGAGTCCTTTTAGGTGTGAGACACATTGATGGTGTATGTCTTGGTAAGCATGCTGTGCAAATGCAGGTGTGGGAGCACACATGTTTGAATTTCTGTGTATGTATGTTGGCATGGTTGTGGTATCACACATGAATGGTGGTTCCTGCTGCATGTATCTGCACTGTGTACATGTGCATGTGTGTGTATTTGACAAGTGTGCAACTGTGATGCAACATGGATGCACGTGACACTGATATGTAGAAGGCTGAATGCCAGGTGTGACATGTATGGCGATGGCATCACTGCGACAGTTGGAGGAGATGTAGACATGCATGTAAGTGTGGTGGCGTGTGTGCATGTCTAGTGCACTCCCTGTGTTTCATGTGATGTCAGGCTCAGTCAGGCTCATCTTCGACTGTTCATGCTGTTGTATGTGTATGGATGTTGCTGCCTGGTGCAATATTGCTGTGGAAATGCTCATGTGTGTGAGTTGAAATGACATGTGTGTCGTGGAGTGTAATGCCATGTCTGAAGTTTGACACTGCCACTTATGTGCAACTGTCATGTGTGTATCAGTCCATTGTACAGTGCCCTGATGTCTGTGTTTTATCTCTCCCTGTCTGCAGTGTCAACTGATGAAGAGGGCGGAGAGGGTTCTGTGGAGCACAGCGGCAGGGATCGCACCACCAGCCGGAGATGCAAGGCCCGGCTCCCCTCCCAGATTGTCATCTCGTCGGGGAGTGAGGAGTCTGGTGCCGCGTCCCAGGCCGCAGGTGCCGAGGGTAGTTCCAAGAGGCAGAGGTCAGAGGTGGACTCCTCGGCAGCAGAAGGGGCAGCTGAGACCCCACAGGGGCCAACGGAGGAAGATGGCACAGAGTCATCCAGGTTGGTGGGGGGTTTGGTGGAGGAGGAGGCCTCGGAAGGGACACACACAGGGTCTAGAGGTGGGGATTCCACTGGTGCTAGTGGTGCAGTGCAGGTGCAGGGGCAGGAGGCAGCACAGGCTGCCGCGGTGGTGCCTGTGTGTAATCCTGTCCCTGATCCTGTAACTGCATCATCTGGCACCAGCAGGGATGCCTACGTCCAGACCCGTTTTCAGGGAGGCGATGAGCGCACGACAACTGGCCTTCCTCTCCCTGCGGACGTGGCTATCCGGGACCGTGTTGAGCCTGTCCTGAGTGGGATAGCGTTGCGTCAACGGGGCATGCGAGGTGACCTGCAGTCCTTTCGTGGAGAGACTACATGTTGTCTAGCATGCCTCTTTGACCACGTTGACCTACTGGGATGGGTCACAGGTGCTGGATTCCTCCGTGTGCTGGACCTTCTTGCGACCCCCTCCTCACCTGAAACCCCTACGCGCCAGTCGTCCTCCATGCCATCTTCCCACCCATGTATCACCTGGGTACCCTGTGGAGCTGCTCCTGACCCAGCGGCCAGGCTGGTGGAGGACACATCCCTGCCACAGTCGGGAGTCGGACGTCCAGCAGGGGTGGCCACCACGACAACTGCACCCCAGCCAGAGGAAGACGTGCAGGCAGCAAGAGCCAGGGCGCAGGCACAGGCACAGCAGCAGCAACATGGTGGGAGCAATGATGGCTCGGGGCTTTCAACATCGGAGGGGCAGGCATCAGCCATAGGGCAGGAGGACCCCGGATTTCAAGTGTCTTCCGTGTGGCAGCGGTTGAGCCACGCCATAGATGCGGAGCGGCAGTGGGCGGAAGAGGCACGTCTCACAATGGTCAGGGTGGAGAACTCCATGTGGAGGGCCCTGAGGCGGGCCTAGTGCCTCGAGGCTATTCGCAGGGAGTTGGAGGTGAACATGTCGTCATCCCTGCGAACCCTCGGGGCCATGGAAGAGGACTGCCTCCAGGACATTGAGCGGGAATTCGATGATGCCCTGGCCCGGGACATCAAAAAGTGAGCCGTCGGACTAGCCCGCTGCCATTGTAAATAGTTAGATAGTGTTAGGTTTCCTTTCTGTTTTTGTTTATTTTGGGCCACTTGGACAACGCACCACATTTTTGTATATAGTTCTTTATTAGGTAGTGTTTTTTGTAGGTTTCATTTCATTTGTTGGGCTCATGGACCCTGGATTGGTGATTTGTATATAGTTGAACAGTGAATGTTTCTCGTTTTTATTTTAATTTCACCATGCGCAATGGATTTCATATATTTTTTTTCCCTTGGATTTGCTTTGTTGGACTGAGACTTTGGACAAATTTTCATTTGGATTTCTTTGGATTCTGATTTCATATTTTTTATTCTTTTCCGGACATGCTGCATTTTATTTCCTATTCCCATTATTGAGTGTTTTTTTTCATTACATTAATGTTGTGTTCAATACATTTTTGTTTCATACTTCGATGTGTGGTATTCTCTCATTGGTTTCATGCATGTCATGATATGGGTTTTCACATTCACTTGCACCCATTGTGTGTGTGTGACGGACATGTGTTCATGTACATACTTGCCATTCGGTTGTATCATGTAATGGCCATTTCTCTGTGGGTGGATGCAATACTTGGTTGGGTCTTTGGGGTGGGGTGCCGTGGGGTGTGATGTGGGTGGCCATGAGGCCCATGATTGAGGATCGTCATGACGTGGGTGCTGGGGGACATGAGTGGGGGCCTGCTGGCAGGTGCCGCTGACTGCTGGGGGGTGGGGGTGCTGGGGGACATGAGTGGGGGCCTGCTGGCAGTTGCCCCTCACTGCTGGCGGGTGGGGGTGCTGGGGGACATGTGTGGGACATGAGTGGGGGCCTGCTGGCAGGTGCCCCTGACTGCTGGGGGGTGGGGGTGCTGGTGGACATGAGTGGGGGCCTGCTGGCAGGTGCCCCTGACTGCTGGGGGGTGGGGGTGTTGGGGGACATGAGTGGGACATGAGTGGGGGCCTGCTGGCAGATGCCCCTGATGGCTGGGGGGTGGGGGTGCTGGGGGACATGTGTGGGACATGAGTGGGGGCCTGCTGGCAGGTGCCCCTGACTGCTGGGGGGTGGGGGTGCTGGGGGACATGAGTGGGGGCCTGCTGGCAGATGCCCCTGACTGCTGGGGGGTGGGGGTGCTGGGGGACATGTGTGGAACATGAGTGGGGGCCTGCTGGCAGGTGCCCCTGACTGCTGGGGGTGGGGGTGCTGGGGGACATGTGTGGGACATGAGTGGGGGCCTGCTGGCAGGTGCCCCTGACTGCTGGGGGGTAGGGTTGCTGGGGGACATGAGTGGGGGCCTGCTGGCAGGTGCCCCTGACTGCTGGGGGTGGGGGTGCTGGGGGACATGTGTGGAACATGAGTGGGGGCCTGCTGGCAGGTGCCCCTGACTGCAGGGGGGTGGGGGTGCTGGGGACATGTGTGGGACATGAGTGGGGGCCTGCTGGCAGGTGCCCCTCACTGCTGGGTGTTGGGGGTGCTGGGGGACATGAGTGGGACATGAGTGAGGGCCTGCTGGCAGGTGCCCCTGACTGCTGGGGGGTGGGGGTGCTGGGGGACATGATTGGGGGCCTGCTTGCAGGTGTCACTGACTGCTGGGGGGTGGGGTGCTGTGGGACATGTGTGGGACATGAGTGGGGCCTGCTGGCAGGTGCCCCTGACTGCTGGGGGGTGGGCGTGCTGGGGGACATGAGTTGGGGATCACTAGTGCAAGGTGACATGTGGCTTGGCTGGAGGGCATGCCCATGGTGGATGGGCTGCCTGCGGGACATGACCAGGGCAGCAGGGTAGTCCCGTGTGGTATGGGCTGCCTGCAGGGGCCGTGGAGGGTGTATAGGGAACACCTGGGAGGACCCACACTGCCAATTCACGCGTAGGACTCCCCGCGCACCCCTGAAATTCACGTACCCCGCTCTGACAGCAAAATCGCATGTGAAACTTCCCGCGAAGCCCAGTTATTCACGTACCCCACTCGCACAGGGCCAATCGCGTGTTAAACTTCCCGCGAACCCCAGTTATACACGTACCCCACTCGCACAGGGCCAATCGCGTGTGAAACTTCCTGCGAAGCCCAGTTATTCACATACCCCACTCGCACAGGGCCTATCGCGTGTGAAACTTCCCACACACCCCAGGAATACACGTACCCCACTCGCACAGGGCATTTCGCGTGTGAAACTTCCCGCGAACCCCAGTTATAGACATGCCCCACTCGCACAGGGCCAATCACGTGTGAAACTTCCCGTGCACCCCATGAATACACGTACCCCACTCGCACAGGGCATTTCGCGTGTGAAACTTCAAGCGCACCCCCGAAATACATGTTCCCCTCTCCAATCGCGTGTGAAACTTCCCGCGCACCCCAGGAATACACGTGCCCCATTCGCACAGGGCTGATCGCGTGTGAAACTTCACGCGCACCCCAGGAATACACGTACCCCACTCGCACAGGGCCTATCGCGTGTGAAACTTCCTGCGCACCCCAGGAATACACTTACCCCACTCGCACAGGGCATTTCGTGTGTGAAACTTCCCCCGCACCCCCGAAACACACGTTCCCCTCTCCAATCGCGTGTGAAACTTCCCGCGCACCCCAGGAATACACGTACCCCACTCGCACAGGGCCTATCGCGTGTGAAACTTCCCGTGCACCCCAGGAATACACGTACCCCACTCGCATAGGGCATTTCACGTGTGAAACTTCCCGCGCACCCCCGAAATACACGTTCCCCGCTCCAATCGTGTGTGAAACTTCCCACGCACCCCAGGAATACACGTACCCCACTCGCACAGGGCCTATCGCTTGTGAAACTTCCCGCGCATCCCAGGAATACACATACCCCACTCGCACAGGGCATTTCACGTGTGAAACTTCCCGCAAACCCCTGTTATACAATCGCGTGTGACACTCCCCGTGCAGCGGGGTACGTGTATTCGGAGGGGTGCGCGCGGAGTTTTACAGGTGTTTTTGTGGTTGAGGGCCTGTGCACCATGTACGGGATTTGTGCGCTGTGCATGGCGCACGGGGAGGGGTTGGGGCGTAACTGGCGCTGCTGCAGGGTCGCTGCACCACTCTGCGCCACGGCTGGTTTTGGAAGCTAAAATCCATTAATACGCTGTGCGCGGAAATGGATTTTAGCGCACGCGGCTGGCGCAGAAATTGGCACGCGCGCACTGTGCGCCAGCCGCGTGCGCCACTTGTGCGCTGAATTCTATGAATTACCCCCTTTATCTTGATCACTAGGACTTTAATGGACAAACTCTGGAAGTTAATATTAGGGAGAGGGAAATTTCTGATCATGCGCCCGTGGATCTTTGTCTACAGATGGATGTGGTAGTTCCATCTTTTAGGAAATGGAGGTTATAGATGGGGATATTAGAGGAAAACTGATTATGAAACTATTGAAGATCGTGCTAATCCCAAGATGTTTCCCCACACGATTTTTGTAGCTCAAGCAGTCAGTCATTTGGAAGAAGTCCGGAAGCAAATCCAATCCTCTAAAGCTCTGGAAGGATATTTCAATGAAGAATCCATGGAATCTGAGAACCAAGGACGGATATTTGTTCAAAGATAACGCTCTAGTCATTCCCACACAGAAACTACAACAAAGGATAATAAACCTCTGCCACGATACCCTCCACTCTGGACATCGTGGCATCACCAACACTCTCCGTCTTATACAGAGACAATTTTGGTGGCCTAGAATGAAGACTGACGTACAATTGTACATCCGAGCCTGCTCTATCTGCAGTCAAACAAACACGATAACAAGAGACCGGCGGGTCTCCTACTGCAACCTAAACTACCGACAAGGCCATGGGAATTCATTGCTACAGACTTCATTGTGGAATTACCACCTTCCAGGGGATACAAGACTATCATGGTCACCATTGACTTGTTCACTCATATGGCTCATTTTACAAGAGAAGACCAGGGCCTTCTTATTCAGTCGGTGATCAAGTCTGGTTGTCCTCGAAACTACAACCACGACATTTACGACCAAACAAATTGGCCCCCCGGTACTATGGGCCATTTTCCATAAAAGAAGTCATCAACCCACTATGGGTCCACTATGCCCACTGTTGAAAAGTTTCCTAACAGCAGAGCTGGATGAGGATATCTATCAGATGAGGTGTCTGCGGGAGAAGAATCCATAGAAAGAACGTTACATTAAGTAATTTCTCCTTCGTTCCTGCTAGATTGACTGCTGGTGAAAAGTGACTCAAGATGGTCCCAGTAAAACCCATAAGTTAAGATAATTATCACATTCGACTGGACAGAGAAGACAGGATAAATGCACATAGATTTTTGGTTGTCTAGGCACAGCAGTCACACTCTTTAGCATTTTGCATGGCAACTTGTTGGATGTAGTTTAAAGATTGAAGACAATCTTTGCTTTACAAATTGTGCAATTTAAATAAGATTGTATGTGTATTTTAAGTTGCAAACCCATTTTAATGACCTCTATCTTTATGAATTATTGTAGATGCGTTTGATGAGGGAAGATATGAAAGTTGTCCAGGATAGGCTACTGAAAGAAATGGTAAGAGTTTTACTTTCTGTCAGCATGCTGTTTTATCTGCAGTGTAAAGTTCTCGCTCAAAGGTTAAATGTACCTTCTAATCATTTAGTTCAGTGCATTATAGCATTATAGCATATCCTTTGGGTTACATAATAGAATGCTGAATGTCGTTCACTAGCCCCAAAAATTCTGAAAGCTTTCTAATGGATACATTCCTCCCAGAGATTCGTCAACTTTGAAATCTCTTTTGGATGAAGTCTGGGCCAGAAAGTTTTAAGAATTATGCTTAATTTTCTTTTTAAAACATTGAAGTAATCATCAGTGGCACATTGGAGAAAAACAAAAGCCTATGGTCCTCATTACAAGTATGGTGGTGTAGGAAAAAAGTGTTGGCATTTCCATTACCACCACTTTTCCCTCACTGACAAATTTACATTTTTGGCGGATTTACCGCCGACAGAATTACCATGCAGTAAATCCACTGCTTTTTGGAGAAAAAGTGGTGTATTTGCTGGAGGGAAATCCTCCACTTTACCTTTTCAAATAGTGGATTTACCACGCAGTGATTCTACCAGCAGTAAATCCACCAAAAATCCCCATATAATTTTTTGAATTTGTCTCATACCCATTGCTTTTCCCTGCTATGTTATTACTTGCCTGTACACTCACTGCCCTTCTGGGCACTAGGTATGTCAATTGTCAATTGTATTGACGTACTTCTTCAAATAGCATTTCCATTCTGGCCATGGAATTTCCTGCTCCCAGGATGCAGCTAAAACACTCAGGTGGCTCATCTGCATAGTGTAGAGCAGTAACATGGAGACGTTCTTGCACCATGTGAGTGCACAGATCTCTCCCTAGACCAACACTGCAACAGTGAACTCCTGCAGCCTCTTCACCTCAATCCTGTGGGTGGCGCTGTCTGTCTTGTTTTCCCTTCAGTACCCGTGAATGCGAGTATTTCTGCGTTTCCAATACAAACTCTCTCTCCATCATCCTCTTGCTTTTGGGGCATCAGTGAGTGGACTTTGCCCTTCTGAATGAACTGCTTATTTATGGAATCCAATCAACATGCTTCTAGTCAGGGTCCTTGGGTGGTGTTTCATGGTATTTGTAGACATGTGAATAACATGACTAAATGTAGACAAACTATTATTGTACATTTGAATATACATGTCCCTTTTTGTTACTTAAATCCATATACATATTTATTTTATATGCACATGAAACTGTTTGGGTTTTTGGAGCAACTGATGGTATCATCTTAAAAATGAAATGGTATCCATTAAGAACTTTTTTTCCATTATCTTTGAGAAAGATCCACTAGGAATGTTAAACAACAGCGAGAGAAGCAGTAATTGTTCCAACCCCCTGGCTTGTCAGAATAAACATTATCTAAGTAATAGCAGCTTTCCATATGCTGAGTTAGCAAAATAAGGGCTGATTCCATATGTCTAGTAAGCACAGTAAGAACCTATTCCAGTATGCCCAGTTAATACAGTAAGGGCACATCATTTCTACTGCGACCAGTTAGCCCATTAAGGCCAAATTACAGTATGCCCAGTTAGCATAGTACGGACACATTTCTAATGAATTCCTTCCTCCCACGGATTCCTCATATGTGAAAATCCTACACGCTGCGCAGATGATCTCTGGAAAGTTTTCTGCCACCAGGGGACACAATGTGGTTCTGCATTCACTCTGCCTGACGTCTCTATGTGCCTCTTACTGGGCATGACGTCTGGGGCAGTATACATCGAGGCGCTGCACCCAGTGACCTCAGTTCCTTTTTTCCACGCACTTTGTATGCTTTGCAAAAGTACTCTACTTTGTTTTGCCGAAAAAATGCCCAGTCCGCTAAATCCTCAGGTTTCAAACCTTGCGTGCATTACAGCCGGCAGGTGTCGGTTTCGGATCCCCATTGTATATGTTTATACTGCTTGGGGAGCAGCACAATGTCAACGATTGCAGGTTGTGTCAATCCATGCACCACAAGGCCCTCTGGGAATGGGCGGCTAAACTCTTCACCTACCTCCATAAGGAGTTGGATGAAGGCATGCAGTCTCTTAAGAGGTTGCTCAGCTCGGAGAGCCTCTCTGAGGACAGGTCTCTCGCAAGAAAGGACAAGAAGAAGATGGAGCACAAAAAGAGGTCCTGCTCCCCCAGCGGTTACTCAAGATGTCTTTCTTCTTCACCCTCAAGGAAGAGGAGTCATTGTTCCAGAGACTCCCTGGCAGTCACATCATAGGTACCATTTCCCACCCCAATGAAACGGGAGAACTTCAGCTTAAAGATGCTTTACATTTTCACCAAGGTCCTGGCACTACTGGCTCCAACAGAACCAACCACGTTGCCACAAATCAGCAGGGTAGCCGCAGAGGAACACTATTCCACACCTTTTGTAGTGAGCCTCGAGCCCAAGGGCAACAATTTCTTCGGATGCTGAAAGGTGCCACCTTTGAACGTCGAGGCCTCAGTGCCGGTTCTGCCCTAGTCATCAACGCTGATCGGTGTAGGCGGCACCAGAACCAGTCTGGAGCACATCCCTCTTCTAAAGAGACCGTTCATATAACAAAATAGACACATTTATGACGAGAAAGACGAGCCAATCCCGTTTGGTTTCGAACCATTGGGCTCTAAAGAAGAGACGGATTTCCCAGAGGAATTTTATAGAGAAGGAGAAGATCTACAAGACCTGGTCACAGCTCCTCAGGATCTTCACAGAGTGTACCTGTCAGAACTTTTCCTTGCAACAATTTTATTCCAATATTAAAAACACAAATTCTTACATCAACAGGAATGGACACAAACACAGACATGTAACATTTACATTCTTTTAAAAATGTGTAGAACAAAGTGCAACAATAGTGCAAAATACACAACACTTGTTTTGTTGTACACACAATCAATCATAAAGAAATCATCACAAAACTATCGAACATCATGGATGACTAACATTACATTTATCTAACATGATCACCTAACATTCCATTGATTCGAACCATGTTAATCATAATTTCTATCATATGCATATATTGACTGGAGTCCATGGAGTTAAAGTAATCCAAATGGTTGACTTTAGTACATTTCTCCAGCATTGGATCTTTCATGGATTCACATGCTGTACATTTTTCCTGTTATCAGGCTGGGAAACCCTGGTAACTTTAACATAGTAATCTCCCTACGTGAAAATGTTGACACCGATGTCGTTATGGGTGTTTCGGCGGCACCAGTGGAACGCTGAGTGTATAGCTCCACCCCAGCAGCTTCCCCTCAGATTTCCACCGTCTTTCAAACAGATGGGATTCCTCGCGCTTCTCTCCTGAAAGGATATTTGTATTTATTCAAGAAAACCTTTTCTTCAACATTCAGTTTTTCCGGTCTTTCAACGCTGAAAAAGCTTCTGTTCCAGCACCATTATGGAACCTTCAGGACCAAAAAAGTCCTTGTTCAGGTCGTGTGAGACCTGTGTGCTGAAGAATGTGTATGAGGGAGACAGGTACTCGGAGTGCCTTTAGTGCCTGTACCCAAATCATTCGGCTGTTGGCTGTCACATCTGCCAAGGGTTCTCTCAGAAGACTCTCAGAACAGATATAGACGCCTTATTTGTTGGTTCAATGAGGAGGCCTACCTGGCATCGGAGGTCGGCTCATCAAAGAGTGGGCAAGCAATCACTCCCTCTGACAAGAGATTGCTGTCGCGTCTAAGATCCAAATCTGAAGAGCCGGCGTCGAAAAAGCAGAGAACAGGTGAGGCTAAGTCTTCTTCGGGCCATGACAAGGCCAAGCACTAATTGCCTCTTAAAAAGCTTCTTTCAAGTGGTGAAAAATCCCATGTAGTCTCCAAGCACTCTTCTAAGAGTACTACATCAAAGTCACTGTCAGAGACAGCAAGAGAGAAGGGCTTGCACCCGCCTTCGATATCCGCAGACTTGTCCCAGAAATCTCTGTCGTCGACGGACAAGCATAAATCGAGGCCGACTACAACATCCTTCTCAGCCTCGTCAGCAAAAGAGTCTTCTTCGATGAGCACCAAGAAACACCACTCATCATTGGGATCACACAGGTCCTCTTCCGGACACGAGTACTCCTCCAAACATCACTCGATGACCAAATTGTCATCCAAGTTGTCTTCTTCTACACCAGCGATGGCATCAACCATGGCGACGATGATGTCGACGACAATCGTGTCACCACCTACGTCTCGACTCTCGTTGACAGCTACCTCGACGACGACTATCTCGTCGACCACCACCTCAGCGACGAATATTCTGTCGACAACCACCTCGTTGACGATGAAGAAAAAAATCACTGGCTGAGAAGCCGATGCGTTTATCGTCTACTGCACCGCAGATTTCAGGAATAGAGACAGATGTATTGTCCCAGCGAGGCATATTAAAAACCCCATCTGGGCCCAGGCTACACGGCCAGCCTCCTTTGGAAATGTCTCCAACAGTCTTACTTGAAGAAATTCTGCAGCACGAAATCACATCAGATTTCGAGGCCCCTCCATATGAGGCTCAGGTGGTGTTTGAATCGGATCCTGAGGAAAGAGGTTCACAGGCTCCCATCCACAATCCATCTATGGATTGGGCCTACCCCAAAGATCTCAAACACCTTCTTCATCATCTACATCAGCAGACATAGGAGGTATTCCAATGCAATACCCTCTCATTAACCCTTATTCCTTGCTATCCATGCAGGTCCTGTCCACTCTTCAATCTCTACTCTGACAGCTTGATGCCAGACTTCCTTTGCCTCAGGCTCCAACAATTCAACCATATGGAGACCCACAGGTTGCACCTCGTCAAAAGGAGACATCTGACCCTTTTCAAGACCAGGGTGCTTGCCATAGAAGGCAATCCTCTTCCAAGCCTCCTCCTCCACCTCCTCAGACATTTAGTCCACAACTGAGAGAACAGGAAGAAGGTGAACTGGTGGACACTGATCTGGACAATGATCCACAAGACACGCTTTCCACCGTCTCCTCTTCTCTGGGGAGAGCGGATACATGGGTCACGGACCCAGACCAGGACGCACCAGGTCGTCCGGCTCTACCATCCCCCTCAGACGACATGGAAGCATTTCACTCCATGATGGCGAAGGCATGCCAAGAGTTCGGCCCAATTACGGAAGAATAGAAAAAAATGGCTTCCTCTTTGATCATATGGGGAAGAGGAGAAAAGCCGTTTTTTCCATTCCAATTCTTTATCATGTGTCACAGGAAGACCTCAGCACCATGAAGCATCCCTTTACGGAACCAGCATTGAAAGGGTGATTTGGAAAAGAAATGTAAGGCTCCAGATTCCACTTCAAAATACCTTACTTCACATCCAATGCCAGAGTCTGTTTTATCAGCTGCAGCTAGCCGTAAAGCATGCACACAACATAAGTGTACCACTGTGCCACTCCCCCCGACAATGACAATCGAAAATTGGATGCCTTTGGTAAGAGTGTGCTTACAATTGGAGCAACAATGGTGAAAGCCGCAAATTCCCTAACCATTGTCGCACGATACGACCGTGAAATGTTGCATCGTTTAGCCCCTCTGCTAGACCACCTGCCGGAACAACAAAGAAAGGAAGCGATGCTGTTTGTGCGAGAGGGGGAAGAGGCATCAAATCACAACATCAATATAGCAGTGGACCTAGCTGAAACCGCCTTTAAACAGATCGGTAATGCGGTAGTTCTCAGAAGCCAGGCTTGGCTTCGCTGTACAGACTTTCGCCAAGAGGTGCAGCACAAGGTGACGGATATGCTGTGTGAAGGTGAAACTCTATTTGGCAACAAGATAGATGAAGCCCTGAAGGCCATGCAAGCCGATTCAGACACGGCTAAATCACTTACAGCTCTACAAAGCAGGAGAACATTTTGCCCCTTTCGTTCCTTTCATGGGGTTTCAGGAAACTCAAAATTCTCAGGCTCTAGCAGTGGTCGAAGTGAGCGGGAGCGGTTGGGAGTGGTGCTCCTCTACTTTTTTAAATTACCTTTTACAGCTCCTATACTTTTATTTTAAAAAGAAACCGTTCTGGAATGGTTTTGTTTTAAAATAAAAGTATAGGAAGAATGTAAAACTTACACTTTCAGTGCACTGCATTGAACGTTCCCTTAAACAGCAGGTGCAAGTGTTTGGGGTGTGTATTGTGTGTGTGAGGGGACGTGGTGATGGGTTTTGGGGAGCGGGGCAGGCCAGCAGGGAACATAGTTCCACTACTTCTTTTTGCACACTTTGACCACTGGGCTCTAGAGACAGCAAGGGCTATAGCAGATCCACATATTAGTCACAAGGTTACAAGCGCAACTACCAATCTACCCAGCGCAATAGAGATTACCAAGGACAAAGAAAGCGTGGCTCTTCCACCTCCAAAAGAGCCAAAGAGGTTGGCAAAACAAAACACAGCAATGGCTGCCACAAGGACAGTCAAATAGGGTGAAATGTGGCATTCCACTTCAATGAGTGGCAATCTATAACTAGGGACAAATGGGTGCTAGATGCAAACCTGTACGGTCACTTATTGGAGTTCAAGCGTTCACAGTTCCCAATCCCCCCAATAAAGGTTTCTCATTCACATCTTCACGTCTTACGGTGTGAGATAGGTCACATGATAAGGAAAAGAGCCATCGAGAAGGTACCTCTCTCCCACGAGGAATAGGGGTGTATTCAAGGTTCTTTGTGGCAAAAAAACGGATGGTAAGTGGCGTCGGAATTTAGTCCTTTGGGTACTAAACAAAAACCTCAGGAAACAAAAATTCAAGATGGTAACGTTCCAAGAGGTGATAAAAGTAGTACAACCAAAGAATTCCTCATGACCCTGGACCTCAAGGACGCATACTTTAATATAACAATACACCCAAAGCACCGGAAATACCTCAGGTTTGTAGTGGGAGAAAGCCATTACCAATTTCGTGTTCTGCCTTTCGGCCTAAAGTCGGCACGCAGGACATTCACCAAGTGATTTGCGCCAGTAGCAGCCTTTCTCCATAAAGCAAGGCCATCACGTTTAACCGTACTTGGATGATTGGTTAGTTCGGGGATCAACATACCAACAGGCTTTATCGTCTCTCAACAAAACAGAGATACTGCTCCGACAATTGGGCTTTACCATCAACTACAAGAAATCTTGCTCAATTCCCTCAAAGAGCTTGGTCTTCCTGGGGGCACAATTCCTCACAAACCACAATCTGGTAAAACCTTTGGCGGAAAGAGTCAGAAGATGTCTAGTTCAAGCGGGCTCTTTTACACCTTACAAGCTAGTTACAGTCCGCTCTTACATGGCCCTTCTAGGAAACATGGCCTCTTGCATTCCTCTGATCCCCCACTGTCACCTACAAATGCGCCCAATGCAGAAATTCCTTGCAACCAGATGGTCCCAAATCCAGGGTTCCTGGTCTCACAGTGTGATCATCTCACGCCCATTGGCAGACACTCTGAAATGGTGCACACACCCCTTCAACATCATAAAAGGAATGCCACTGGTAGAGCCAAATTTCCAACTCACCATTGTGACCGATGCCTCCCAGGTGGACTGGGGTACTCATTTAGACCAGCACCAGGTAAAAGGCCTTTGGTCACCTGCAGAAGCCGGCTCTCAATTCCTTTCTCCCCCTCATCGAGAATTCAGTGATACACGTTCTCACCGACAACACAACCACAATGTTTTACCTACGGACGCAATGTGGGACACGTTCAGACGCCTTATCCCAGGAAGCACAAATCATCTGGCACTGGGTCATCCGCCACAACTATCAGATCCAAGCCTTCCACCTACCATGGATGCAGAACAAGCAGGCAGATACCCTCAGCAGGGACTCCTCACAGACACGCGAATTGCAACTGCACAGCACTCAAGTAGCCATGATCTTCTCAAGATGGGGCCTTCCTCCCGAAAACAAACAAAACAATGTCACCAGTTCTGCAGCAGGATTCCACATCCAGACTCCCGAGGGGATGCATTCTCCTTCCCTTGGAACGGGATATTTGCCTACGTGTTTCCCTCCTTTGCTCTCATGAGGAAAACCATACAAATGATTTGCAGGGCTACTTGCAGGATAATCCCTGTGGCCCCGTTCTGGCACAGGCAGATCTGGTTCTACGGCCTGCTTCAACTGGCAGTGGACGATCCGATTCTTCTAGGATCCCAGCCAAATCTCCTGTCCCAGAACAACAGGATGATCCTTCATCACAATCCAGGCTTCCTCAAATTGCAGGCATGGCTCCTGACCACTCCGAATTTGGAAATCTGAATGTCCCTCAAGGCTGTTGCCGCATCCTGGCAGCAGCAAGAGCGCCATCCACCAATATCTCTTATGGCCAATAGTGGAAAAGATTTTGTGCATGGTGTGCAGAATAACCTAATATGCAACTGCTAGATATAACACCACATCACCTCCTTCCTTATCTATTGCTACTAGCCACAGAAGGTCTAGCGGTCTCTTCCATTAAAATGCACTTGTCGGCAATCTCCAGATTTACATGTAGAAGAACGTCTTCTCTGCTATACAGTGACAGGCTATTTAAACATTTCTTGAAGGGCCTCTTCCGAACCTTTTCACCAAAGAAAAGAATCCCACCTGTATGGAGCCTCAACCTGGTTCTGGCAGGCCTTATGAAGCCTCCTTTTGAACCCATGTCAACAACCCACATCAAGTTCCTCACTTGGAAGGTGGCTTTTTTGGTGGCCATTACATCCTCTAGACGGGTTTCAGAACTCCAAGCTTTGGGTATTGATCCTCCCTACCTTCGGTTCATGAGGATCAAGCTGGTTCTCTCCACGAACCCGCATTTCATTCCTAAAATGCCTTCTGAATTATATAAAAATACAACGATCACTCTACCAACATTTTTTCCAAATGCCTCTTCTCCAGCGGAAATGACACTGTACTCACTAGATGTTAAGAGAGCACTGAAATATTACTTGGATCTCTAAACAACCATTTGTAGCCTTTAGCCCATTCAACAAAGGGAGATCCATTTCAAAACAGAGCATCTCAAGATGGGTGGCATCTACAATATCTTTGCCATGCAAAGGCCAACAGGCCATTACAATCAAACCCCCGAGCACATTCCACAAGAGCCACGGCTGCCTCAGCGGCTCTCTCGTCAGGCGTTTCTATCAGAGACATTTGTCAAGCTGCAAAATGGGCAGTGCCCCACACTTTCACCAGGCACTACTGCTTACACCAGCACCATGCTGAAGATGTACAATTGGGAAGGGCAGTCCTCCAACGACTGTTCCAGTAAGGTAAGCCCCGCAGCTTCCAAGGTTGTTTCTGTTTTCTGCCTTGCGGATGTAGGCTTTTCTTTAACGCATATCTATGCTTAAGGTCTATTGTGTGTTTGCTTGGTTTACACCTCCAAGCATGTATACTGCTACAAAATCTATTCACAGCGTGTGAATTCATGAAAGTTCCAGTGATGGAGAAGGGAGAAGTTTCTTACCTGTAAATCCATTTCTCCAGCGTTGGTATCTTTCATGGATTCACATGCGCCCTCCAGCCTTCCCCCCTCAGGCAAATATCCTATATAGGTCATCCTCCATTTGGAGAGGTTAAAATCTAAGGGGAAGCTGCTGTGGCGGAGGTATACAATCGACGTCTCATTGGTGCTGCCAAAAGCACCCACAACAACGTCAATAGGAAAATTACTAAGTTAATGTTACTGGGGTTTCCCAGCCTGACGACGGGGAATATTCACAGCATGTGAATCCATGAAAGATACCAACGCTGGAGAAATGCAGTTACAAGTAAGAAACTACTCCCTTCTTGATTATTTTATTTACTACAACGTTTCAGTGCTTGTTAATTTAAACCACCTTCTTCTGGACCTCTATTTTTTTGTATTTGATTCACTAATTACTTAGCACCTCATGCCTCAGGATTTGTTGAATGTCACAGACATCTTTTTTACGTATCTGTTCTTGCTTTTATTTTTCTCTTTAGTACTGCTGACTCCACACCATAAATTAGAGAGTGATGGTCATTTATTTTGTTACATGCACTTCTAGAATTAATATACGCAATGTTGTGTGAAAAATGTATATATTCCCTTTTCTACTCATCCTAGTAGAGGGACATAGTCTGTACTTCATGTGTAGACCAATTCGTTACGCCCATCTACCTGCAGTGGACTAGAGGAGAGACCATCTGCATGAAAAATAAAGGGATATATATGTTGTATTGCCCTTTTATTAAACTAGCAAATTGTTTCAACATTATTAATCCAGATTATTCCAACATTGCTGATCTTTACTTGTCTTTCTTTTCATTTGTTGTAAAGTCACTTCTTACAAACAGCCTGTTTTCTCAGGGATCAACATTCCATCTATTTCCAAAACGGACAAAAGGGTGTAATGTGTCAGCATCTCTACATAAGGTATATCACAAGGACCAGGCAGAATATGCTTGCGTAGTCCACCGGGTCATTTGCTCTTAATGCTCAAATTTATTGAGATACTTGGATTGCTCGTATTTAATTTTAAAACGCTTACCCATATGTATTCGGTCTATGCATACTTCAGCTCGTCTCACGTGTTGTGGGGAGATAGCCATATTGTCGTATATTACTCTTATAAATACGTGGGGTGCGTGATTACAACACAGCGTGCTTGCGTATTAAATTACTGGCTTTACGTGTAGCCCATAACATTGTGTCGTAAACAAGCATTGATGTATATCTTTTTTATTATTAGTCCACAACGGACATTCCTCAAGGTACATTCTCAACCCATTGTAATACAATTCTAAAAGTTGTTCTATTTCCATCCATAGTTCTCAGTAAAGAATGCAAAATAACAGCCATAGGCCATGATTTATGATGTTGTACAAGTTCACTGTAGATACGTGTTGTTCTGATTCCAAGAAATACTTATCATATAATTTATTTTTCGCCTCATACTTATACGTGTCTACATGTTCAACTAACTTACTTGAAATTGCAAACAGTTCATTCAGAACCATGATAGGAGTTCCAAACCAATGGATCCACTGTGCTTCTTTGTAGATGAGGGAGCTCTCAATATTCTTGCAACTCTCCACAGTGTCAAGAATCCACCAGCACATATTATCTGGTGAATGGCTTTGCTTGATGTATTGCTGCACTAAAGGGGCAGAACTCACGTTGTACTGTATTCTCGAGCGGTGCTGAGATATTCTGATGCAAGCGTCCCTTGTAGTTTGTCCAACATATAACAACTCAACGGGATATTTTATGCAATATACAACTTTGGAGTATTTATAGTTGCACATCGTTTTAAGTTCCCAATCTTGCTATTTCACTTTAAAGGTAGTGACTTTGCCTGTGAATTTACATACAGAGCAAGTTCCACATGTAAGAGGCCATATTAAAGGGCCTGAATTCCAAAGTGTTTGTGTTCTGGGCATTGTTGAATATTTGGAATTTACTATCTGATCTTTTATGTTTCTTGGTCTTTTTAAAGCAAAAAGAGATAGCTCCATTCCCAGGAATTGTTTGGGACCAATACAATACAGTACGACCAAAATTGGAAAAACTGCTGACAAAGAAGGTGCCATAGTTGTGATGTCTGCACAAATGTATTAGGAGATTGTAGCAGACCTTTTGAAAGTGAAGAAGAATTATAAGATCTTAAACAATTATCCCATTAAACAAATTCAGGACAATATTTTTGATGTTGCATCGTTCGATTTATGAAGGGAATGGATAAACAAAAATGAATTCCAGTTCCTGAATGTTGACACTCCGAGAACACCCAATTTGTATGCCTTGCCTAAAATTCACAAGAATATCAAAAAACCAGCTGGGAGACCAGTAGTGGCAGGTTATGGACCATTGCTAGATCCAATTTGCAGATATGTTGATTAGTTTATGAAACCAATTTGTTCCATGTCACTTCGCCGACAGTAATTACTTTGTGGTAATTTACCACAAAGTAATTACTTTGACATTTTTCATCAAAATCTTTTTTTTAAATGTGGGGGTCTACCCCATACTCCTCCTTCCTCTCCATTACTGCCCCTACCCCAATCCCCGCTACCACCTATTTTCTCCCTACCCACAAATACCTATATTTTTTCAATTCATTTTCAAAGTAATTACTACATAGTAAATTACCACAAAGAAATTACTGTCAGCAAAACAACGGGATGCAAAACAATTAGCCAAAACAATTCCGCTTTCTCAAAAGATAGAACCTGTGTGATTAATATATTTGAAAATATGGCATGCGATAAACAGAACAATATCCTAGTAACCATGGATATATAATCGCTATATACAAGTATCCCACAAGGAGAAGCGATTGAAGCGATCAGAGAAACCCTAGCAGGGACTAATCGAATAGACAACATACCAGATGAGTTCATTATAGAATTGATGACTTTGGGCTTAGAGACGAATGTCTTTGAATTTAATAATGTATAATATCTGCAAACAAGTAGGACTGCTATGAGAGCAACTTTTGCCCCAAGCTTAGAAACACAATTTCAATGGATTGCTTTTCTCCCGCAGATTCCTCATCTGATAGATATTCCTTCCAGCTCTGCTGCTTTGGAAAACTTTCGACAGGGGGCGTAGTGGACCTCGACTCGGCCGTCGATCGTCAATCCGTCTTGCTCGGCACTCGATCATCGGTTCCAGAAATAATAACAGGCATAGTATATAAACTCTGTCACTACGCCCTGTACCTCAGTTCGTTTTTTCGGGGCTCTAACACTCTCCGTTGCAACACAGTGACTCTTCGACTCATTCAATGTTTTCATCAGAAAACCTATTTTTTTCACTTCATTCGACGCAAGATGTCAGTCGCTCGAGTTTCAGACTTCAAATGGTATACTGACTGAGGCACTAAGATGTCCATCACCAACCCACACGAGTTGTGTCTCTGGTGCCTAGGCACGGGTCACGGGATGGAAGAGTGCTCGTCATGCGCCAAAATGCAGCTGAAATCTCTACCTGATCGGGCAGGTAAATTCAAACTTTTTCGACCGTCAGCAAAATCTCTGTCAAGGTCGATGGTTCGGTCCTCACAGGCTGTAACTGAGGGGCATACCCCCAAAAAAGAACATCGGCGGAAGAAGTGGTCCCACTCAGGAGCCATTCTTCCTCGTACCCTAAAAAGAAGAGAGGTCATCGTCGGAGCTCCGATTCATCGAGCGAACGAGGTAACCCCTTGGCAGGCCCTTCTACCAACCACGAGTGGGAGGAATTTAAAACCTCCATGTTGGAAATGTTTAAGGAGCATGCTGCAGAAGGTGCGTTTATCCCCCCTCACAGCAGACTTCGAAGGCATTAGTGGCACTCAGTACTGCTGTCCACTCACATGCCCCGGTGCCGACGCCATTGGCATCGATGAAACCTTCGACATCGAAGAAAGCTTCTTGGGTGTTGATGCTGGGTCCCTCCCATGGTGCCACAGTTGTCGAGACTTCAACAACTCAGGTCCAGTCGATGTCGACAGCAACCTTATCGGCACCGAGAGACAAATCTTCGGCACCGACAGTTGCAGACAAATGTTACACCCCTCAATCCCGGTCCCACTTTTTCAGCACCATGTCGAGTATTTTCAGCACCGATGACACGGGAGATCAAGAGGAAGTCGACCCAGCCTATGTGGACACCAGTGGTGTTGATTTATTCGAGGACAATGACCAGTTGTTGCAACTTGCTGAGGGCCTCCATGAGGCTAGTGGTCTGGATACTTCACCCGACCTGGACTTCCAACAAAGCCAGCCCTACACCCCCAACTACACCAAGTTCACTGCTCTTATAGAAAGGGCCATTGACACCTTAGGATTGCACGTGTTGCAACTCCAATGCAGGGGTACGCCCTTACTGATATTTCGGACAAAGGTTCGGTAACTGAGAGCAATATGCCTCTAAACTCTGCAATTGCTGACCACTCTGTGTCAGCATCCTTGTACAATTCTCTGGGTTATTTCCACTATATCCGAAAAATACAGGCCAGCTAGAGGAGACCCTTCATTCCTCTCCTCATACCCTTCTTCGGAAGGGCTTGTCATGCAGGCTGCTACAGCCTCCTCCATATCAGCTTCTTCCACTTTAGCTCTGCCACCCGACAGGGAAGCTAAAACGGTTGATGCCCTTGCCAAAAAGGCATTTACTTTGAGCAGTATGGCCCATAAAGCCACCAATGTGGCAAGTAGCTTCGCTAAATATTCGTTTGGTCTGTGAACAGCAATGGAGAATGCTGCGCAGTACGTCCCTGAGGGTGTAATACGTGAGGGGTCCATACAGCTGGTGGAGGATGGGAAGAGGTGGCCAGGCAGTTGCTGCGTACGGGCTAATCTATGGCATCAGCAGTAACGCTGAGGAGACAGTCATACCAAAAAACCTCTGGCCTTTCGCCCAAAGTCCAGGGAAAATTGTTGGACATGCCCTACGAGGGCAATTTCCTATTCAGCCAAAAGGCTGACGATTCCTTAGAAAAATTCAAGGAATCCAAAATCACTGCTAGATCCTTAGGTCTAGCCGCGCAACCAGCCAAGCCTGCCTTCAGCTTTAGGCGGTATACGCGTTACGACAGGAAAGTGCCTCTCCCACCGGCCAGGCAAGGGCAGAAGCGTTTCTCCCGCTCTGGCAGCGGCAGAAGGGTTTCTAAGGGCCAGCAATCAGCAACAGCGGCGGGGGCGACCCAGCCTCCTAAGCCATTTTGATTTCCCCTCCCACAACTTACCGGTTGGTGAGCGGTTGACAAAGCACTGGCCTCAGTGGCAGGAAATGACTTCCAATGCCTGGGCTTTACAGCTCGTTCGGTGGGGTTATTGTCTGCTCTTCTTAAAAAATACACCAGACATACCCCCACCACCTCCGATCCAATCGGCACAGGAGCTCCAGGAAGAACTGCGAGCCCTGTTGTTGAAGGGTGCCGTGGAAGAGGTACCTCCCGAGCAGAACGGATCGGGTTGGTATTCCCAGTATTTCCTAGTTCCCAAGAGGGTAGGAGGTCTCCGTCCCATTGTGGACCTCAGGGTCTTAAACAAGTTCCTGAGGAAAGACACATTCAGAATGGTGACGTTGAGAGAGATTCTCCACACTCACGAACTACAAGACTGGCTGGTGTCAATAGATCTACAGAACACTTATTTCCATGTGTCCATACATCGAAAGCACAGGATGTTCCTGAGGTTCATCATAGGGTACAAGCACTATCAATTCAAAGTGCTTCCCTTTAGTCTGATCTCCGCCCCAAGGGTCTTCACCAAGTTCATGGCGGTATTTGCTGCTCACCTCAGGAGATCAGGGGACTGATCCGAGGGAAGTCAGCGGAGCAGGTCTTGTCTCATCTGGAGGACACCTGTCTGCTACTGCACAGGCTGGGCTTCTCCCTGAACTTTAAGAAGTCTCAGGTGACACCTCTCCAAAGGCTCCACTTCATCAGAGCAGTCCTAGACACACGGGTAGGTAAGGCCTTCTCTCCCAAAGAGAGAGTCAACAGCTTGACACAGATGGTCGACTTGTTCCAGAACCATGCCACTTTAGCAGCAGCTTCCTTCCTCCACTTCTTAGGTCTCATGGCCTCCTGTATTTTTCTAGTGCCGGAGGCCAGGCTGTGCATGAGAACCCTACAGTGGCTCCCGAGGGGTCAGTGATCACAGCACCTTAGAGTTCTCTTAGATCCCCTCAAGGTATCTGCATCTCTGGTCAGTGACCTTGCCTGCTGGGCGGACCGCAGGAATCTCATGGTGGGGGAACCCTTCTGGCGTCCATGGCCCCATGCCCGAGTGGTCACGGATGCGTCTCAGAAGGGTTGGGCGCTCACTGCGAGAACTTCCAGGTGAACAGCCTTTGGTCATCGACAGGAACCAAATGGCACATCAACAGGCTGGAATTGCAAGCCATCAGGTTAGCCCTGAGGGCATTCGCTCCATCTCTGGAAGGGAAGCATGTCCTGATTATCACGGACAACATAGTAGCGATGCAGTACCTCAACATGCAAGGTGGCATGCACTCTCTCCCCCTCTGCAAAGAGGCGTTGCAGCTGTGGTTCATGATGTTAAAGAACCGGATTTTAGTCTCAGCAATTCACCTAGCGGGGACAGATAACAGTTTGGCAGATGCTCTGGGCAGTCAGAGCATGGCCTCGCACGAGTGGGAAGTGTGCCAGGAAGTCCTAGAGGAGGTCTTCTCTCGCTGGGGTACCCCATCATTGGACCTGTTTGCCACAGAGTCCAACAGGAAGTGCAAGCAGTTTTGCCCAAGGGAATTCCCAGCAAACGGTACGCTAGAGGACACGTTTCTGGTGGATAAAACATTCCCTCTCCACTACGTCTTCTCTCCGATTCCCGTTATTCCATAGTTTCTCAGGAGGCTCAACAGGTTCCAAGCATCCATAACCCTGATCGCGCAGGACTGGGCTATCTGCCCACCTCTCCTGTTGCCTTGGGGGCCAGATCTCCTAACCCAGTTGGAGGTTCGGGTAAGCCACCCGAACCCGGAGTCCCTCAACCTACATGCGTGGCTCTTGAGAGTATGAGGTATGGTGACTGGGACCTCTCTAAGGAGGTTCTGGAGGTGTTGCTGCCGGTGGAGAAGATTTGAGGTGTAGGGCAGGGAACGTGAGATTGACCCCATCTCTTGCCCCACCACCACAGTGATGGAGTTCCTTCTTTCAGTGGCCTCAGCAGGCCTTCAGTTAACCACAGACAAAGGATATTTGGCGGCCTTGTCTGTGTTTAAAAGATCCCCCGATCAAGGTTCGTCTTTCACGATCCCGGTGATAGCACAATTCCTGAAAGACCTTGTAAATAAGTTTCAACCAACTCCCAATGTTATCCCAGATTGGGATCTGAATCTGGTGTTACCTTTTCTCATGGCTTCGCCTTTTGGCCAGTGCACTCTTGTTCTTTGAGAGTGTTATCTTTATAAACAGCCTTTCTAGTGGCTATTACATCCGATAGGCGGGTGAGTGAACTGCAGGCTTTATGCAGCAAGACATCTTTTCTATGTTTCTTCTGGGAGAAAGTCTTGCTTAGGGTGAGACCTGGTTTTCTTCCTGAAGTTGTCTCTGAGTTTCACTTGTCACAATCCATTGACCTCCTGGTTTTCTACCCTCCACCACACCCTTCTAAAGAGGAGAAGCGGGTAAACCTCCTGGACCCTAAAAGGCCTCTATGTTTTTATATCAACAGAACAGCCCAGAAGAGCTGATCAACTCTTTGTGGCCTTTTACTTTTCCTGCAAGGACCTGGCTATAACTAAACAAACTCTGTCCCGCTGGATCATCTTCTGTATAGCGGAATGCTACCAGTCTGCAGGCAAAGAATTGCCATCAGGCAACAGGGCTCACTCGACTACGGGGGTCTCGGCATCAACCGCATTGCAAAGGGGTGTCCCTGTTAGGGACATTTGTCGTGCAGCAACATGGTCATCCCTCCATACTTTCACTAAGCACTACAGTTTGGATGTTGCTCGCATGGCCGATGCGTGTTTTGGCAGGGCCCTGTTGCAAAACCTTCTGATCGAACTTTCTGCCTGCCTCCTTCATCTACTTCTGTGGGAGTTTATCAGATGAGGAATCTGCGAGAGAAAAGCAATCCATTGAAGGAGAAATGACTTACCATAATGTTCTTTCTATGGATTCTTCCCCTGCAGATTCCTCATCTCCCCTCCCATCATCCCTGCTCAGAAAATTGATGTCTAGTGCACATCTTCTATTTCAAGCGATTACTTGGTGATGGTCCTTGGTGACCGTTTTCTGTCTTCTTGCCATGTGCTTTAAAAAAAAATGTTTCCTGACGCTACGATCTGTGGTGTCTTTACATATTTATATCCTCCTCCGGAGGTGTATGGTTATTCATTTCTATGGGCTTATTAGCCAGTTGTTATCTCTCTGTTTTCCTATGTAGCGTGTGGCTTGGGGAAAAAAGGGGGAAACCGAGGTATGGTGTGTAGTGACAGAGTTTATATATGACGCCTGGCGTCATTTCCGGAACCGACGATCGAGTGCTGAGCAAGACGGATCAACGGCTGAGTCAAGGTGTACTACGCCCCCCTGTCGAACGTTTTCCAAAGCAGCAGAGCTGGAAGGAATATCTATCAGATGAGGAATCTGCAGGAGAATAATCCACAGAAAGAACATTACGGTAAGTAATTTCTCCTTATGGCTAAATTCGAAGAAACATTTATTTTTCTCATAAAACTCCATATTGAGAAAACATAAAACTATGGAAAAGTTATATTGATGATGTGATTACAAATTGGCAAGGAGAAGAACAATAATTAAATCACTTTGTGGTTTGGATTATACATGCAGCAGCAATATACAGTTTACTAAGGAGTCTAGTCAAAGTGAGGTCAATTTCCTGGATCTGGAGATTAGAGTAGAAAATCATCACTTAATATGTTCTCTGTTCAGGAAACCAACTGATCGTAACACTCTCTTAAATTATTAAAGTTTCGACCCACACAGTCAAAGAGACAGCCTATAGTATGGTCAGTATCCCAGACTATACAGAAACTGAACAAAGATTGATGATTATAATTTTCATGCTAAAATATTGGATTGGAGATTACGGGAAAGGGGATACCCGTATAAAACTATAAAAACTCTAGAAAGAGAGCCTGGTTTACCCCTAGAGAAACACTACTGACAGAAGAACCAAATACAGAGAAAAGGGATAGTTACCTGTGTTTCAACCTTCTGTCCTAATACAAAAGACATTTTAAAAAACTGTGCAAAAGGCCCTTGGTTCAGCAAACCTTTCCAGGAATGGAGCTACCTCTTTTTGCCTCAAAAAGACCAAGAAACATAAAAGATCAGTAAGTACATCCCAAATATTCAACAATACTCAGAACACAAACTCTTGGAGTTTAGGCCCTTTAATATGGCATGCTCCATGTGGAACTTGCTCTGTATTTAAATTCATGGACAAGGTCACTACCTTTAAAGTCAAACAGCGAGACTTGGAAATTAGAATTATGTCCAACTATAAATCCTCTAAAGTTGTATATTGTATAAAATGTCCCTGTGAGTTGTTATATGTGGGACAAACTACAAGGGAAGCACGCATCAGAATATCCAAGCAACGCCTGACAATACATTGAAAATTGAGTACTGCCCCGTTAGTGCAGCATTACATTGAGCAAAGCCATTCACCAGATATGTTCTTGTGGATTCCTGACACTGTGCAGCTAGAATATTTAGAGCTCCCTCCTCTATAAAGAAGCACAGCGGACCCATCGGTTAGGAACCCATATAACAGGTCTGAATGAACTATTTGCAATTCCAAGTTAAACCTTCAAAAAGTTAGTTAGACATACAGACACGTACATGGTAACAAACTATGTCGCAAATTCAATAAATTATATATGTATTTCTTGGAATCAGAATAACGCATATCTACAGTGAACTTGTACAACATCATAGATCATGGTCTATGGCCGTTATTTTGCGTTCTTTATTGAGAAATATGGATAAATATGGATAAAAATAGAACAACTTTTGGAAGTGCATTACAATGGGTTGAGAAATTTTCATTGGGGACTAATAATAAAAAAGATATACATCAATGATTGTTTACGACACAACGTTAGGGGCCACACATAAAGCTGGTAATTTAATACGCAGGCACGCTCTGACGTAATCACGCGGCATGCGTATTTAAAAGAGTAATATACATCAATATGGCAAACGCGCTGAAACACGTGAGACAAGCTGCAGTATGCAAAGGCCGAATACATATGGGTACGCTTGTGATATACATTAAGTAGAGATGCTGACACATTACGCCCTTATTTCCATTATAGGAAATAGATGGATTGTTGATCTCTGAAAAAACAAGCTCTTTGTATGCCATGACTTTTCAACAAATGAAAAGAAAAACAGGTAAAGAATAGAAATGTTGAAATAATTTGGATGATTAATGTTGAAACAATTTCCTAGTTAAATAAAGGGCAATGTGACATATGCATACCTTTATATTTTCACGCAGATGGTCACTCCTCTAGTCCAGGGTGAATAGATAGCCGTAACAAAATGGCCTGCACTTGAAATACAGACTATGTCCTTCTAATAGGGTTAGTAGAGAAGAGAATATATACATTAATCGCACAACAGTGTGTAAATTAATTCTAGTGGTGCTTGTAACAAAAGAAATGACTATCTCTCTCTAATTTATAGTAGTACTGAAGAGAACAATAAAAGAAAGTACAGATACATAGAAGAAGTCTGTGATATTCAGCAAATCCTGAGGCTGGAGGTACTAATCAATTAGCGCCTAATTGGTGTATAGGATACAAAAATATAGGTCCAGAAGAATGCGGTTTAGTTTAATGAACGCCAGAACATTGTACTACATAAAATAATCAATAAATGTTATAACGTCGACCGTTTGGATTCTTTTAACTCTATGGACTCCAGTCAATATGTGATTTGTAAACGAAAGAAATGATGACTATTATGGTTTGAATCAATGGAATGTTAGGTGATTATGTAAGATGAATGTAATATTGTTGTCCTTGGGATTCAATAGTTTTGTGATAATTTTTGTATGATTGACTGCGTGTACCAAAAATAAAGTGTTGTATATTTTGCACTATTGTTGAAATTCATTTTACACATTTTTAGAAGAATATAAATGTTACATGTCTGTGTTTGTGTCAAGTCCTGTTTAATTGATGTAAGAATTTGCGTTTTTAATATTGGAATAAAACTGTTGCGATGAAATGGTCTGACAGGAAAAACACAAATCTTCAGGAGGCAAATGTTCTTGACACCTCCCATGAGCTGGACATCCTCCCAAGTCCCACTCGGGTAAACCTCAGGCATCTTTCCAAAGGTTGATAGTCAAGGTTACTGATACCCTGGGGTTGTCAGCCCCGTCCAGACCAAAAGTCAATTTCTAATTAACAGACATCCTGGATGAAGGAGACTTTGCTTCTGTTCAATATACCAATGGAAGCTCAATTGCTAGAGGTGTGGGAAAGGCCCACCTCTGCACCTGTAGTCAACAGGGAGCTTGCTAAGAATCATCATACTGATCCCGCAGACCTGAATGTTTTGTCCACCCATACCTCCCCGGAGTGCTTGGTATACAGGCTGATATTGCAAATTTGAAGACATCCACCTGTCTGTCTCTCCCACCTGACAGAGATAGTAAGAGACTGGATGCATGGGAAAAGAAGGTGTTTGCCTCGGGCACCTTTGCCCTCAGGACAATCAATGCATTCTACGCAATGGCTACGTTCTCTTTTGACCTTTGGTCCACAGTGGCCAATGCAGCAGACAACATGAAGAGGACTTGAGAGAAGGATTTTTTGCTATAGTTCATGATGGAAGGGAGGCTTCCCGGCAGATCCGGCAGCTGGCTAACTGTGTTGGGCCTTCCATAGCCACAAGAACGGTCATAATTTGTCACTCTTGAATGAGGACATCAGGCTTTGAACAGGATATGCAGGGAAAGCTTTTTTGGACATGCCCGTTGATGGGGAGAACCGGTTTGGGGCCAAGACTGTCAACCCCCCGCAAAGGTTTCAGTCCTCCAAGGTGATGACAAAATGTTTGGGTTTTACTGTTCTGCCTCCTAGGCCCACCAGGGTCAAGGTCAGATGCCTCCTGTGAGACTGCAAGACAGACACCTCCCAAGACGAAGAGGCACAGGTGCCCAACGGCTGTAGTCACTGTCCCCTCAGCTCCCCAGGCTACAAAACCTCTCTGAGACGTTCTGCCACATATCCCCGGTGGGAAGGAGAATTGTTTTTGTGTACCCTTGTTAATGTTTTAACGGCAGGTTAGCCTCCTCCTGTGGTTTTTCTTCTGCATCGTTCAATCACAAGGGGAACAATTTTGAGGAAATGAAGAATGGGGCGTAGTTACGTGGTATATATATATATATGACACCTGACGTCAAGCCTGGAGCCGACTATCGAGAGCCAGACAAAACTGATTGACGGCCGATTCGAGGTCCACAACGCCCCCTGTCGAAATGTTTCCGAAGAGCAGAGCTGGATGATGGATATCTATCATGATGAGGAATCTGCGGGAGAAGAATCTATAGAAAGAACATTACGGTAAGGTCCTTTCGAAGGGATTGTGTCCTCCGATGTATTCCTTATCTTTGATAGATCATCTCCAAGCTTGCTGGCCTCGGAAAAGAAATTTCAGTAGAGGGCGCTGCGCGTCGACGTCCCTCGAGCCGATGTCCCTCGACGGCCTCTGTATTGCGCCGACGTCACCACGTGTATAAATAGACTCGCGCAGCGTCCGTTGCTCAGTTCCGTTTTTCCGCGCTTCGTGGGGCCTCGGAATATCGTTGCTCAGTTCTTCAGTCAAATATATCGATATATTCCTCGTGAATACCGACTCATACTCGATGGCTTCCTCACCCGAACCGACGACTCCACGGTCCGGCTTCAAAAAATGTCGACACTGTGGAAAGAAAATGTCATTGACGGATCCTCACATGATCTGTTTGTGGTGCCTGGGAATCGAGCACCATTGTTCGGAGTGCGAGGACTGCATGTCCATGACGGCGAAAGCCTTGAAGGAGCGTAAGGGGAAGCTCGAGAGAGGTAAGGCAGTTAAAACTTCTTCGAAAGTTTCCTCGGCGGAGTCGAGACATTCGTCTCCTCGCCATCATAAAAAACATTCTCGTTCTAGGTCTCGAAGCAGTTCCCATCACTCTTTGAGATCTAAGCATTCAAAAAAGAGACGTCGAAGATCCCCTTCCTCATCTTCGTCTTCTTCCATTTCCCCAAAAAGGGTCTCCTGCCCCACAAAACATAGCTCTCAGGCTGAGTGGGAGGAATTCAGGAAAAAGATGCTAAGCGTCTTCGAGAAAGCGGCCTCGACCCCCTCGAAGACTGCTGAGGGTGATACCCTGGGTGAAAGACCCAAAAAATCAAAAAGCCGCGAGTCGCAGTACCCAGTGAAAGAAGCCACTCGAGAGCGTCACAAACCTTCGAGTAAAGGCAAAGTTGCATCTACGACGCCGTCGTCGAAGATCCCTTCGACACACAGATCGAAGGGTTCTTCGACGCACAGGTCAGTTGAGTCGACGGCGACGCCGAGAAAGGATAAACCCACGGCCACCTCATAGCCAGTGGCCGTACCCAGAGCCTCGAGCACGAGAATGTCATCGACAACCTCGAGTAGAATCCCAATACTCTTGAGTTTATCGAGGCCTCTACCACCTTTCTCGATGCCTTTTTCGATGGCTTTGATGGCTTCGAAGACTTTAACCTCTGCGTCGACGACGTCAACGTTTTCTCAGCCAATCATGACAAATTTGGCTCCTTCTGCTCTGGAAATGGGATTTATACCATTTTCAAGACCTGACCACTCCAGGGTCTTATCTTCTATTTATGAAGAAGGGGAGGATTCAGATCAGGAAAGACCTTTTGAGTTGCAGGGATCTGCAACTCCTGCACCAGAGGAATTTACCTCTGAGGAAGGTAGGTTAAAAGACCTCCATGAAACCCTACAGGAAGCAAGTGGGTTGGACACTTCCCCAGAAGTGGAATTTGCCACACCAGACCCAGGGGAACATGCTGAAACCCCTTATAAAACCTTGATGGCAAGGATAATAGAGTTTATGGGATGGTCCACACCCTCACCTGCTTTTCAGCAAGACGACCTCACAGACATCTTGGTCAAAGGTCCACAGGAGGATCCTGTGGTGCCATTTCATGCGGCAATACAAAGGAGAATATTGGCAAACTGGGAAACACCTGAGGTAATCACAGCAGTTAACAAAAAACTGTCAGCTAAATATCGGGTGTTTTCTGCTGAACCTGAATATTTATCCAAACAACCAACTCCAGAGAGTCTGGTTGTTCAGGCAGTTACTTCAGCAGGTAGTAAATCGGCTTACCCTACTGTTCCACAGGACAGGGATGATAAGAGATATGACTCTATGCCCAAAAAAGTATTTTCCGCATATAGCATGGCGTTGAAATCCATCAATGCTACTTGTACGCTCGCAAGGTTCAGCCACACACTTTGGGAGTGTGCTTCATCAGCGGCTGACTGTCTCCCGGAGGGAGAAGAAAGGGAAGCGTTTCTCAACATCATTAAGGATGGCAAGGATGCAATGTGCGAATCCCTTCAGACTGGCATTGATTCTGCTGACAGTATCAGCAGGGTAAACAGAAGGCTTCGGTGTGCCCTTGGTGACACGTAGCAGACTCTGGCATGAGAGGTAAACAAACCAAAGGAGGGTAGTGCTGCTACTGTCCAGCTTAAATCCCAATTTGAGTCAATAAATGAAACAATTATTTAGTGGGTATTGGGAAACCTGGTATATTGGTATTAGTGAATGAAATCCCTAAGTCTATAACCCATGGGGTTGTCCAGAAAGAAAGAAGGTTTGAACGAAAAAACTCACATACGACAAAGGCTGTGAACATACGTGGTTTGTATTCAAACAAAGAACATTAAAAAAGAAAGCATTTGTGAACATCATACAAAAAGCAAAATACAATGATCTTGACAGAAATGAATAATGAAATCAGAAATTGAAGTGTTCCTTCAGTACATAGGTGAGTTTGAAGTACTGAGCATACATCATACGGGCTCTTTAGTACTTGCAGAATGAAAAGTACAAGACATAACCCGTAAGGGAGAGGTACACAAAAAATGTTTTTTGGTGTAGAACAAAACCCATGTAAAACGCATTTGGAAAACTAGAATAACTTGTGTTCAATAGAGTGGCTCTTATTTAAGAAAGCATCTCATCTTGCAGGTGCCAACGTGAACAGGGGGAACGTAGTCAGATTCTCGTTGTCGAGTACTGGCCTGACACTAAGAAGTTCATACACCCCGAAGGGACTCTTTGGTTTGAATATCAGTATCAGCAGGGCCATGGCGGCAAGTACAACAACCAGGAGATTTGCTTGGTTGCGAAAGTCTGGTTTTGCTCCAGATGTGCAAAGCATACTCTTGAATATGCCCTTTGACGGCTCTTCTTTGTTTGGTAAGAAGGCGGATGACAGTTTAGAAAAACTATAAACATCAAAGGCAGCAGCAAAATCCTTAGGAGCTGCAATCCGTCAGACACCATATCGCCCCTCAGGAACCTCTTGGAGAGGTAAGTCCTTTCGCTTCTACTCCGCATTCGGAAAGGGCAGAGGACAGCCGGTTCAAAGGGGTCAGAAGAAATTCACCCGAGGTGGACGGGGTAAAAACACAAAAGCCGCAGCAGCAGCGGGTGCCTCTTTACCCTCGGCATCTGCATCAGCTGCCTCCAAACCGCTCTGAGGACTCTCTTCACAAAACACCAGTAGGGGGCAGGTTAACTCAACATCTGACGGAATGGCAGGCTATTACGTCAGATGCTTGGGCATTGGAGACAGTTGCCCAAGGTTACTGCCTGCCTTTTCTACGCATCCCTCAGAGTCATCCACTGGGGAACAGCTCTCTGAGAGTTCCAGATCCGCTCCTCTTGCAGGAAATTGTAGACCTGCTAGAGAAAGGTGCCATAGAACGGGTACCTGTAGCGGAGAGGAACAAGGGCTGGTACTCCCCCTACTTTCTCATACCGAAGAAAGACGGAGGACTGAGACCTATCTTGGACTTACGAGAATTGAAAAAGTTCCTCAAGAAGGACAAGTTCAAGATGGTAACTCTCTCTCAGATCCTTCAGGCCCTCCAGCTTCTGGACTGGCTGGTATCTCTGGACCTACAGGATGCTTATTTCCATGTGCCAATCCATCTCAAACACAGGAAATACCTGAGGTTCGCAATTGGCAGCTCTCATTATCAATTTCGAGTTCTGCCATTTGGGCTGACCTCCGCTCCGAGGGTCTTCACCAAGCTAATGTTGGTAGTGGCTGCAAGTCTAAGGAGGGAAGGGATCCTCGTCTACCCCTACCTGGACGATTGGCTGATCAGAGCTGTATCTTTGGAACAAGCTCAGATCCAGCTAGATTATGTCTGCCACTTCCTTCACAAACTGGGCTTCTCCCTCAATTTAAAGAAGTCACAGATGATACCATCACAGAGACTCCAGTTCATTGTAGCGGTCCTGGACAGTTCCCTGGGAAAAGCCTCGCCACCAGAGGTGAGGGCTCAAAATATTCTGCAGATGGTCACCAAGTTTCAAAATGCCCAACGTCTCCCAGCCTTTGACTTTTTGAGGTTGCTAGGCCTCATGGCATCCTGCATCTTCCTTGTGCCAGAGGCTCGCCTGAGAATGAGATCTCTTCAGTGGGTACTGAGGACTCAGTGGTCACAATTCTCAGGGAGAATGACAGACCTCCTTCAGATTCCGGACAAGGTGGCTCGAGACCTTCAGTGGTGGGCCTGCCAGAAAAACATCTTGAAGGGGGAACTGTTTTGGCAACCATGGCCGGAGATAACAGTAGTCACAGATGCTTCACTCACGGGGTGGGGAGCCCATACCAACGACTTGACCATCAGCGGTCGTTGGTCTCCAAAGCTTTTCTGCCATCTGTACAGGGGAAAAATGTCCTGATAATGACGGACAACACAGTGGCCATGCACTACCTCAACAAAAGAGGAGACGTAGGATCACTACCACTGTGCAGAGAGGCAATGCAGCTCTGGTTTTGGGCAATTCAAGAAGGAATCTCTCTATCAGCAGTCCATCTAGCCGGAGAGAAGAACTTGACGGCGGATGCTCTGAGCAGGCAGGGAACAGTCTCGCACGAGTGGGAACTAGCTCAGGAAGTCCTTCAGGAGATCTTCACCCTTTGGGGAACACCTCAAGTGGATCTGTTTGCCACCAGTACCAACAGAAAGTGCGATCTGTTTTGTTCAAGGGAATTTACCCCGAGAGGAGCTCTAGGGGACGCGTTCGTAGTGGACTGGGAGTTTCCACTCCTGTACACGTTTCCACCAGTCCCTGTCATTCCTCAAATGATCAGGAGGTTGAGAAGATTCCGGAGAACCATGATCCTAATTGCCCCAGACTGGGCCAGGAGATCGTGGTACCCGGACCTTCTGGACATGTCCATCTGCCCTCCAATTCGTCTTCCACTCAAGGAGAATCTTCTCTCACAGAAGGGGGGCCAGGTTCTCCATCCAGACATCAGAACCCTTATCCTTCACGCCTGGCTTCTGAAAGGTTGAGATACAAGGATTGGAACCTCCATGATGACGTCATGGAAGTGTTGCTTTTGGCCAGAAGGCCAGCAACGAAGTCTTTATACCGCTGCCGTTGGAACAAGATTTGCAGCTGGTGTAGAGAAGAGAATATCGACCCCTTTTCATGTGGTACACCAACGGTGTTATCCTTTCTACTCTACTTGGCAAATTCAGGCCTTCAAGTTGGCACTATCAAGGGCTATCTTGCAGCGCTATCGATCTTCAAGCGCACTGCGGAGGAACCTTCGTATTTCAAATTACCCGTAGTAATACAATTTCTAAAGGGATTAACTAATGTCTACCCTCAAAAACCTTTCCAGGTTCCTTTATGGGACTTAAATTTAGTGTTAAATTTCCTGATGGGTACTCCTTTCGAACCACTCCACTCTTGTTCGCTAAGATTTCTCACCCTTAAAACTATCTTATTAGTGGCTTTAACATCTGCTAGAAGGGTGAGTGAATTACAAGCTCTATCTTGTAAACCCCCTCATACATTTTTTCATAAAGACAAGGTTGTCCTACAGGTGAAGCCTAATTTCCTCCCAAAGGTGGTTTCTGAATTCCACATCACTCAGAAAATTACTTTGCCTTCATTCTATCCGCCTCCCCATCCAGGGAAAGAGGAAGAAAGGCTACATAGGCTGGACCCAAGGCGGGCTTTAAGCTTTTACATCAGCAGACTTGCTAGGATTAGGCAAGCAGACCAACTGTTCGTGGGTTACTCAGTGCACAAGTTGGGACTACCGTTAACAAAACAAACCATTTCCAGATGGATTATTTTGGCCATCCTGGAATGCTACAAACTAGCAGGGAAAGAGCTTCCTCAAAATCTTAGGGCTCATTCAACCAGGGGTATCGCAGCCTCCTCGACCCTCCAAAGAGGGGTTCCGGTTCGAGACATATGTGCGGCTGCCACATGGTCGTCCGCACATACCTTCACACGATTTTACAACCTGGATTCCTCCTCTAGTTAAGACACTAGGTTTGGCAAAGCCGTATTACATTCGGTTCATTCCTAAAGGAAACATGGCGTTTTACTCCCACCTCCAATTGCACACTACTGCTATGGGAGTCTATCAAAGATAAGGAATACGTAGGAGGACACAATCCCTTCGAAGAACAAGTTACTTCTTACCTTGTAACGTTCTTTCGATGGGATGTTCCTCCGATGTATTCCTTATCGCCCCTCTCATCCATCCCCGCAGTAATACTTCCCTTGTGGTTGCAGTTTACCCTCCTTCAAGGTCAATAACCAATTCATGTAAAACAACTGTTAACGTCAAAACGGAACTGAGCAACGGACGCTGCGCAAGTCTATTTATACGTGTGGTGACGTTGGCGCCGATACGGAGGCCGTCGAGGGACATCGGCTTGAGGGACGTCGACGCGCAGCGCCCTCTACTGAAATTTTTTTTTCCAAGGCCATCAAGCTGGGAGAAGATCTATCAAAGATAAGGAATACGTCGGAGGAACATCCCATCGAAAGAACGTTACAAGATAAGAAGTAACTTGTTATTCTCCATCTATTCTTATTCTTCTTGACCTCTCTGCTGCCTTCGATACCGTCAACCGTTCTGGCCTTCTCTGAACACTATCTCTTCAAGGCCCTTGCTTGGTTTTCCTCATATCTCACTCCCAGACACTTCAGGGTGTCCTGGACCAACCTTACCTCCCCACTCACCCCCTTACTGTTGGTGTTCCCCAAGGGGCAGTCCTGGGTCCACTTCTCTTTACTCTCTATACCTCTGCTCTTGGAACCTTGATCTCTTCCTATGGCTTCTCCCATCACCTCTTCGTGGATGACACTCAGATCTTCTTCTCCTTTCCCTCCTTATCTGATGAGCTATGGGCAAACATTTCTAACTATCTCTCCACCATCAAATAGTGCATGGCATCTCACATTAACATACTCAACTCCACTAAGACTGAAGTTCTCTACTTCCCATCCAAACAAGCTATCTCTTCCTCTCCTCCTCTTCCATTCTTCTCTCCTGACTACCTTCCCTACTCTGCTTCTGCTCGTCACCTTGGTGTCATCTTCGACCCATCTCACAGTTTCATTTCCAAATCTGCCACTGTGGCCAGACTGAACCTCCTCAACATCAGAAAAATAAGACATCTTCTTCCCTTCAACACAGCTAAGCACCTAATCACTCTCGATCTGATTACTGTTCCAGTCTACTCTATGGTCTTCCCAACTATACTTTTTCACCTCTTGACAAAGTTCTCAACTTTGCTGTTCGTTCACTGTTCAACCTTCCCTGCTTCACCTCTACCTCCCCAGTCCATCGCCAGTTAAGCTGGTTATCTATGAGACAGAGGGTAAAGTATAAACTCATTTTATGGATTGCTTTTCTTCAGCAGATTCCTCATCTGATAGATATTCCCTCCAGCTTTGCTGCTTCAGAAATTTTTCGACAGGAGTCGTAGTGGACCTCGACCCAGCTGGCGACCATCGATTTGTCTTGCTCAGCGTCTGGTCATTGGCACCGGACGTGACATCAGGCATCGTAGAAATACCACATCACTACGCCCCAACCTCAGTTACTTTTTTCCGCGGAGTAACACGTTGCTTGGGAACACAGAGCTTCGAACTCTCTCGACGTTTTCATCAGAAAACTTATTTTTCAAAATCCTCGACGCAAGATGTCGGTCGGTTGGATTTCAGGTTTCAAGCAGTGTTCCGATTGTGGCACCAAGATGTCCATCACTGACCCACAAGAGTTGTGTCTCTTGTGCCTCGGCACAGTACTGACGGGTGTCCGTTGTGCGCCAAAATGCAACCTAAATCACTTTGCGATTGACCAACAAAACTCGCTCTGGGTCGACCGCCCTCAAAATCTCAGGCACAGGCGACAGTTCAGTCTTCGGGGGCCGAAACTTAGGAGCATACCCCCGAGAAAGAACACTGGTGGAATAAGAAACGGTTCCTCTTGAGAAGCCACTCTTCCTCGTCCTCATCCTGAAAGAAGAAAAGACGTCACCGCCATTGTCGGGATTCCGAGTAGTCGACGGAAAGAGGTAAGGCGTCGGCTGGGCCTACCAGCCGCTATGAGTGGGAGGATTTCAAATCCTCGATGCTTACAATGTTCATGCAGCATGCTGCAGTCGGCGTGTCTAACCTCCCCCCCCCCCACGCAGCAAGCTTCGGAGCCAAGAGTGGAAACACAGTGTACCCGACCCCTCTAGTGCCCCAGTACCGACAATGTTGGTGCCGATAAATCTTTCTACGTCGAAAGAAATCCAATGGAAGCCGGTTTACCCCTGTGCTTCAAAGGATGTCAACACTACCTCATCTCGATCCCGATCAACATCGACATTGGTGCTAAAGGACAAACCCTCGACATCGACGGTTGTCGAAAATACATTTAGTCTGCAACCCCCGGTCCAAATTTTTTGATACCATACAAGGTATCTACGGCGGTCATGAGGTCGATGACGAGGGAATTGTCGAGCCAATTTACTTGGGTTCAGGAGGGGTGGATTATTTTGACGACCGCAACCAACTTTTACAGCTGGCTCAAGGCCTCCAAGACGCCAGCGGTCTGGACACCTCGCCAGACCTCGAGTTTCAGCAATCCCAGCCCTATCTTCACAATACCTCTAAATTCAGTGCTCTGGTAGAAAAGGTTATTGACACCATGGGATTGCACTCATGAGTGGCACCTGTACAAGGTTAGTACCTTACCGACATTCTAGATGAAGTCATTGCCACTGAATGCAATATGCCTCTAAACCCGGCCATTGCCGATCCTTTCGCAGTTATGTGCAAAACCAATGTTACAGTCCTCCTGTCAGCTCCACCATTTCTGGGAAGTACAGGCCGGCTAGAGGAGACCCTTCATACATCTCTTCTCACTCTTCTCACCCTTCCCAGGAGGGGCTTTTTATGCAGGCTGCTACGGTCTCTTCTAGACCTGCATCTTCTGCATCCACTCTGCCTCCAGACAGAGAAGCAAATGCCAAATACTCCTTCCGTCTATGGACAGCAGTGGAAAATGCTGCTCAGTATGTCCCGGAAGGAGAGATGCGCAAGGGCTTCCTACAGCTAGTGGAGGATGGGAAGGAGGTGGCCAGGCAGTCGCTGCGAATGGGGCTGGACATCGCCAACTGTGTGTGCCGATCTATGGCGTCAGCCATAACTCTAAGAAGGTAAGCCTACTTTAAAACTCTTGGTTTCTCACCTAACGTCCAGTTAAAACTTCTGGACATGCCCTTCAAGGGCGATCTTCTTTTCGGCCATAAAGCCGACGATTCCCTGGAAAAGTTCAAGGAGTCCAAAATTGCTGACAAATCCTTAGGCCTAGCTGCGCAGCCGGCCAAACCTGCATTTAGCTTCGCCTCTAGGGCAGAGGCTACAGGAGATATTCTCCTTATGGCAGGAGAGCACAGATCCCACCGGCCAGGCAAGGACAGAAGCGTTTCTTGCACTCCGGAAGGGGCAGAGGGGCTTCTACAGGTCAACAGGCAGCATCAGCTGCGGGGCAACCCAGCCTCGGAAGCCGCTTTGATGTTCCCCTCTCACAGCGCACTGGTTGGAGGATGGTTGATGGAGCATTTGCTCCAGTGGCAGGGAATTACTTCCGATGCCTGGGCTCTACAGCTCATTCAATGGGGTTATTGTGTGGCATTTGTAAGAAAACCAGCTGACAGACCGCCCCCACCTCCAATCCAACTGGGGCAGGAGCTACAGGAAGAACTGAGAGCCCGGTTGCTGAAGAGCAGAGAGGATCGGGCTGGTATTGCCGGTATTTCCTGGTGCCCAAGAAAGGAGGAGGTCTCCGTCCCATTCTGGACCTCCGGTCCTTAAACAAGTTCTTGAGGAAAGACAAATTCAGGATGGTGACATTGAGAGAGATTCTCCACGCTCTCGAACTACAGGACTGGCTGGTGTCGATAGACCTACACACCTATTTCCATGTGCCAATCCATCGAAAACACAGGAAGTTTCTAAGGTTCACCACAGGAGATATGCACTATCAGTTCAAGTTGCTTCCCTTTGGTCTTATATCCGACACCAAGGGTCTTCACCAAGCTCATGGGGGTAGCTGCGGCTCACCTCAGGAGATCCGGAGTCCATGTATATCCATATCTGGATGACTGGCTGATCTGAGTGAAGTCTCTAATGCAAGTCTTGTCCCACTTAGAGGACACCTGCTTACTGCTGCACAAGCTGGGCTTCTTCCTAGATGTAAAGAAGTCCCACATGACACCAGTCCAAGGGCTCCAGTTCATCGGAGCGTTCTTAGATACCCGGTTGGGGAATGCCTTCCCTCCCGAGGAGAGAGTAGTCAGCTTAACTCAGATAGTCGACTTGTTCCAGAACCATGCCACTCTACCAGCAACTTCCTTCCGCCGCCTCTGAGGCCTCATGGCCTCCTGCATTTTTCTAGTGCCAGAGGCCAGGTTGCGCATGAGATCTCTGCAATGGCTACTGAGGGATCAGTGGTCTCAGTACCTCTGCTCTCTCTCGGATCTTCTCAAGGTGTCCATATCGGTGGTCAATGACCTGTCCTGGTGGGTGGATCGCAACAGCCTTTTGATGGGGGAACCCTTCTGGCCTCCTTGGCCTCAGACCCGACTGGTCACAGATGCGTCTTTGGGGGTTGGGCCGCTCACTCTGAGGATTTGCAGGCGAGTGGCCTCTGGTCAACAACGGAAGCCAGTGGCACATCAACAGGCTGGAGTTGCGAGCTATCAGGCTAGCCCTGAAAGCATTTGCCCCATCTCTGCAGGGGAAACATGTCATTGTCCTGACGAAAAAACAGTGTCAATACACTATCTCAACAAGCAAGGTGGTGTGCACTCCCGCGCCCTCTGCACGGAGGCGATGATGCTTAGGTTCTGGTTGCTGGAGAACAGTATCTCGGTCTCGGCCGTTCATCTGGCGGGCACAGAGAACAACTGGGTGGATGCACAGTCTCGCACAATTGGGAAGTGTGCTAGGATGTCCTAGAGGAGGTCTTCGCTCTCTGGGGTACCCCAGCAGTGGATCTGTTCGAAATGGAGTCCAACAAGAAATGTGAACAGTTCTGCTCTAGGGAATTGCCAGCAAAAGGTGCACTGGGGGGGATGTGTTTTCTGCTGGATTGGACATTCCCTCTCCTTTACGCGTTCCCTCCGATTTCTGTCATTCCATGGGTTCTCCGGAGGTTGAAGAGGTTTTCGAGCGACCATGATCTTGATTGCCCTAGACTCGGCGAGGAGAACGTGGTACTCTGACATCTTGGATCTGTCCACCTCACCGCCTGCCTCGTCGTCCGATCTCCTAACCCAGTTGGAAGGCCGGATACTCCATCCGACTCCAGATTCCCTCAACCTATATGCATGGCTCTTCAAAGGATGAGATATGACCTGGGACCTCTCTGAGGAAGTAACTGAGGTGTTGCTGACTGCATGCAGACCATCTACAAGATCTTTGTACGCTTGCAGATGGAGAAGATTTGAGGCGTGGTGCAGGGAATGCGAGATTGACCCCATCTCTTGCCCCACCACTACAGTGATGGAGTTCCTTCTTTCACTGGCCTCTGCAGGCCCTCAGATCACCACAGTCAAAGGATATTTGGCAGCCTTGTCTGTGTTTAAAAGATCCCTGGGTCAAGGTCTGTTTTGTAAGATCCCAGTAATGGCACAATTCCCGAAGCGCCTTGTAAATAAGTTTCTGCCAACTCCTTTTGTTGTCCGGATTGGAACCTTAATTTGGTTCTGACATTTCTAATGGCGGCTGCCTTTGAGCCTATGCACTCTTGTCCATTACGGCTTCTCTCTTTGAAAACAGCCTTCTTGGTGGCTATTACAACCGCCAGGCTAGTGAGTGAACTACAGGCCTTATGCTGTAAGCCACCCTTCCTACATTTCTTACGGGAGAAGGTTTCACTCAGAGTATGGCCTGGCTTCCTCCCCAAGGTTGTCTCAGAATTTCACCTGTCACAGTCCATCGACCTTCCGGTCCTCTATCCTCCTCTGCATCCTTCTAAGTAGGTGGAACGGCTACATCGCCTAGACCCGAAGAGGGCTTTGAGTTATTATATCGCGAGAATAGCTGATTTCCGGAGAGCTGACCAGAACTTTCTTTCCTTTTCTTTAGCCCGTAAGGGCTTGCCCATAACCAAGCAGACTTTATCCCGATGGATCATTTTCTGCATAGATGAATGCTACCAGTCAGCTGGGAAGGAATTACCAACAGGCATCAGGGCCCATTCGACAAGGGGAGCCTCAGCATCCACTGCATTGCAGAGGGGAGTTCCTGTCTGGGAGATTTGTCAAACTGAGTATGGTCATCCCTGCATACCTTTACAAAGCACTACAGTCTAGATGTGGCTCATACCTCTGATGCGCATTTTGGCTGGGCAGTGCTGCATAATTTCTTAGTATCACTTTCTGCCCGGCTCCTTCATTTACTGCTTTCTATCAGATGAGGAATTTGTGGGAGAAAAGCAATCCATTGAAGGAGAAATGACCTTACCGTAATATTCTTTCAATGGATTCTTCTCCCGCAGATTCCTCATCTCTCCTCCCATCCATCCCCGCTCAGAAAGTCAGTGTTTGGTGCGCATCTCCTCTTTCACGTTGACTTGGTGAATGACCTCTGTGTCTGTTTTCTGTCTTCCTGCCACAATTTTTTAAAACAAATATTTTTCTAATGCTACTTGTAGTGTTTGTTCAATTGTTCCTCCTTCGGAGGTCTATAGTTACTGTTTAAATACAACCTCATAGCTCTCCTCCTTTCTGAAGAACCACATGCATAGCATTCTACGCCACCACATCTCCCTGCTATTCACTCCCCCTACGTCTCTATGACAACCCCAATGAACTTATTCCTCACACCTTCATCCTATAAATGACAACCCCAAGGCACTTAGCCCTTACCTCTTCATCCTAGAAATTAGCACTTCCACCACTATCCCGTTCCTATATCATTCTCTACTGTCCTTGCTCCTGGTTCATGTTTCCACCTCCTCTGCATAATCTGGTCTTCTATCCACGTCCTCTCACCCATTGTTTAGGACACTGGTCCTTTGCTCCGTAAATCAATGTTAAAATGTTTTGTAAGTATTTGTTTGCCAGAAATGCATTGTTTCCCCTGTAATTTTCAAATACATAAATAAATAAATAAATAAAACACCTGTAACAGTTCAGAGTCTTTCTGATGGTCTTTCCTTGGCACCCAGGGTCTTCACTAAGCTGCTGGCAGTAGTAGCAGCTGGCCTCAGGAGGGAGGTCGTTTATGTGCTTTTCCCTACCTGGCTGACTTGCTCATCCGAGCTCGCTCCACAGGGCAGACATTGCCACATTTGTTCTGTCCATGCAGTCTGTTGCACAGCTTGGGCTTTCCCTGAACCTTCAAAAAGCCACATGTTCGGGGCGGTTTGTTAATGGCATCTAGACAGGAGGGGGGCCTGGCTTTGCCGAATTTTCGGCGGTATTATGAAGCCACTGAGTTACGAATCGTCAGGGAATGGCTGCAGGGAGAAGAGAGCCAGCAAGAAGAAATTTGGGTGAGAATGGATAGAGCGGTAGCCCACCGTTGTCTCTCGGAGGTCCTATGGCTCCCAAAGGAGCATAGGCCGCGGCACCTATATGAAAGCACTATCACCAAACTAATGGTGGATATCTGGGATGCCATGGTACGGGCCAAGGGAATTACTTCTTTCCCATCTCCATTTACGCCGCTATTTGGAAATGGCGATTTCTCACCGGGCTTGGAGAGGGGGGCTTTTGAGTGTTGGCAGGAAGGGGGATGTGGGAAGTTATGTGACATGTTCCAGGAGGGGGAATTGTTATCATTCGAGGACTGCAAGAGGGTTTTTGCAATACATGAGAAGGAAAGATTGCGCTACGCTCAAATAAGACATTGGGTACTATATCTGGGAGTTAGGAAAGCGGCAACTAGGGGGCCGACAAAATTTGAAAAGTTTCTGCTGACCAATGACGGTGCGAAAGGCCTTATCTCCAATATTTATAAGATCCTGAATAGTTCTGATTCCGATCTTCAGTGGCCATATATGCAGAAATGGGAAAAGGCCCTAGGGAGGGAAATCAGTAGAGAGGAGTGGGAAAGTCTTTGGAAGAAGATACCCAAATTAGCCAGAGCCTCCCAGCTCCAAGAAGCATGGTATAAGCTCCTATTCCGATGGCACTACACCCCAGCCAAACTGCATAAGATGTTTCCCACGAGACCGCATGGGTGCTGGAGGTGGTGTGGGCAGGTAGGCACGGCAGAACATGTTTGGTGGCAATGTCCCAAGATTGCATCTTTTTGGGCCGAGGTACAAAGTGCGCAGGAAATGCTTTTTGGCCCAGGAGACACACGGACCCCGATGCAGATCCTCCTGGGCGTCCGGGGGATTTCTGATGAGGGGAGGATGGGCGGTAGGGAGAAAGCAAGAGTAATTTTGACGCTGGCAGCCCTTTCTTTGATAGCCCAAAGATGGAGGAGCCCTGAGATTCCAAGGGAACAAGACTGGCTGCGGAAAGTTTGGGACATATTAGCCCTGGAGTGGGCAACATATGCCATGGAAAAATAGAGTGCAAAGCTTTGCTGCCGAATGGGGAGAGATTATGTCTTTCCTCAAGGATGACTACAGAGTGATATGGTGTCCTCAGCGATTGAGACTTCTTGAGCTACAATAGGGTCAGGGAACTGTCAGGGAGAGGGAATATGAGGGATTTTGAATGCTCGTCGTCCTGGGGAGGGGGGACATTTTCTTTCTTTTATTGTTGCCTTGATGTTAAAATCTGAAAAGTTCAATAAAAAGAGTTTAAAAAAAAAAAAAGCCACATGTTGCGTCATTGCTGTTATTCGGCACTGTCTTGGACACTCGCATGGGCAGAGCCTTTCTGCCCGAAGACCGAGTGGTGAATATCTCTTAGATGGTACCTGCCCTCCAATTCCAAGTCGAGTTGCCCGAGTCCTTCCTTAATCTTGTTCAAGATCATTAATATAATGATTCAAAAACAGGAGTGCAAGAACGCACCCTTGTCAAACATCTCTCCTGGACTGTAAGGAGGATGAGATCTCTTCTGTTGTACCATAGCTGAAAGTCACCCTTAGATCTATATGTAGCTCCTTCAGAAGACCAAGTAGATTCCATTGAAAACCTCTTGCAAATAATGTTGCCCATAGCTGACCCCTATTGATGCATTTGAAGGCACAAGATAAATCAATAAAAGCTAGAATAATTGGTGACTTATGGCCAGTGCTATATTGGCTAGTCAGCAAGAGTAAATGTAATGCCTGTTCTGTGGTACTCATTCCCTTGTGAAAGTCAAACTGAATAGCCAATATTGGATAGTTTGAGCTTGACTCACTAAGTCTGGTATACAATTATCTGTCAGAAAATGTGGAAACCATGCACCATAACAAAACAGGGTGATAACAAGACTGGTTGCCTCAGTCACCCTTCTTGAATATAGGCACCAGTATCCAGTGGTCGAAGTGTCAAACAGAAAGTAGTGCAACTATGTTACTGTTGCTTCGCCCCCTTTTCTGCCCACTCCCGCCCCGCCGCCCCCCAATACTCACTGTCACCCTTCCAAATCAAACCCCATAACAGGTCCTTCCTTTCCTCCACTCACCCTGCAACGCTACATTTTACAACAGTTTAGCAAGACCGAAGAAAACACAGTGCAAGAAAATGCATTAGTGTGTCATTGTCCCCCACAGTTTGCAGCTCCCCTTCCAACCATCCACCATTCGCTTCTCTTAAGGGACATGCCCATGTCTATTGCCACACACAATCCTCCCATTACCTGCAAACACTGCTGCACCTACAGCAATTCATATGCAGATCTGGGTTTTTGGCTGCTTGGGAATGCGTTTTATGTCCCAAGCAGTCTATTGAGATAAAAAACATCAATCCAGGCATACAAAACATAAATTACAGCTAAACCAAAATAACACCCACAGGGCAGTCTGGGGTTTGAAACGCTCCGACCATATCTCGCTAGTAAGACGCAAACTACATTGGCTACCAATTAAGGCGAGCATAGAATTCAAAATCCTCCGGTGTCTCCAAAATACTGCCCCTTCCTATCTCAGCCATCGCATTACCAAAAAAAACCCAACCCTCACCTCCTGCGTTCCTCCTCCTCCTCTCTAATCACCCCGATATATACCAGAAAAAGAGCCAGAGGGACCAGCTTCACCGTCATCGCCCCACTCTCTGGAACACTCTCCCCTCCTGCATTCAAGACGAACCATCTTGTCAGCTCTTCAGGAAAAAAAGTAAAAACTGCATTATTTAACAACTGTGCCTAATCCCCTTTCCTGCACTGTACCCACGTCTGTACCACCACTGCTACTTTTTCTGTATTCACAACTGACCTGTCCTGCGAATTATCGTAACCTCGCTTGTCACTACATTGTAACAAATACTCTTCTAACCGTGACTACACTGTAACCCCACTGTCACAATGGATTTACTGTAATGTAATCATCACTAGCTCCTTGATACCTCCTGGTCTGGGCGCTATCAACAAATAAAATAAATAAATACAAGCTAGCACAGTGACATTTACACTGTCTTGTTCTCGACAGGGCTCAAGTTCAAATCCCCAGTAGGGGAGAAGTTAAAAATGAATAAAGTTTAAAAAGTTGCTGTCCTGGAACAGTAGTTCCGGTTACATAAAGTAAGGGTACGATCATGGATTGCCCCGAGAAGTAAGGAAATGTCATATCCTTTAGTTCCTGCCCACTTTGACCTCTGCCAGTATCGATCGTTTCCAGCTTATGGGGATCAAGAAGTCTTTACAGATACCATTAAATTGACTTGTATATGTATATAGTTATGTATATATTTATAAAGTGCTGAAACCCCACAGGCATCAGGGCGCCTGTGGGTTTAGTCAGTAAAAGAGCCTGAAAGTGGGATCCAATTTCTACAGATCTATGGGACATACATCTGGACTTGGGCTCTTATGACTTGCTACTCCTTTAAGACCAGAGATAATTTCATTTGTTTTCGAAAATGAGAATAGGGATAGGTGTGTGGAGCTGAATATCTCATTTGGTTATCCCCAGGGGATCTGCTCCCCCTTTATTGTCACCCTTGTCACTTGTGTTGAAATGTGCTTAATCCATTCCTGCCCTTGTATGATTTCAGTTCTTTACTGCACTCGGCTTTCTCATCCATCAGTCACCAATCTCCAAAACCTAGAACGGTGCCTGATTCTAAATATCCCACGCTTTACCTGCTTAGCACAGTTGCTGCATTTGAATTCAATGGATTCCTTTTCTCCCTCAGATTCCTCATCTTGAGAGATATCCTCGTCCTGCTCTGCTGCTTGGAAACTTTTTCGACAGGGCGCATAGTGGACCTCGACTCAATGTCAATCCGTCTTGCTCTGTGCTCGATGGTCAGCTCCGGACGTGACGTCATGCGTCTTATATATAGCACGTCACTACGCCCCATGCTTCAGTTCCTTTTTTTCACATGCTTGCACACTGCATCAGGAATGCGACCTCGAGTTTCAGCTGACGTTTCTTTGCCAAAAATGTGACTCGTTCTCAGAAAACCTTGACCATGATCTCAACTCACTGGATTTCAGGCTTCAAGAGGTGCACTGATTGTCAGGCCAAATGCCGTTGACCGACCCCCACAATGTTGTGCTTGGGTGTGAGTCACGGCAATGAGGCCTGTGCTTCGTACCTGAAAATGCAGTCGAAACCCCCTGCGTGCGAGGGCCGGGAAACTGGCTTTGGGCCGACGGTCCACAAAATCTCTAGCGCAGTCACTCGTCTGGTCTTCTGAGGCCGAGACAGTGGAGCCCACCACCGAAAAGGAGAAATAAAAGCATTGTAAAAAATAAGAAGCAATCTCATTCAAGAACCCATTCTTCTTCGTCTTCCTCGCGAAAAAGAATCAGCGCCACCATCATCGACGCAAGTCCAGCTCGTCGTCAGAACGAGGTAAGCCCTCGGCGGGGCTGACCACTCGGGAAGAGTGGGAAGTTTAAAAATGCAAATGTTGGAAATGTTTACACAACAAGCTGCTGTAGTTGCAGTTCCTCTCCCGCCCCCCTTCCCCCGACCAGCAAGCTTTGGCAGCAAAAGCAGCACTCGGTACTCGCGACCCGACGCTGGCTAGTTCGTCGACTTTTTTGACGTCGACCAAGCCTTTGGGCTTGACACCGACAAAGGTGCCAAAACCGTCATTGGTTGTACAGCATAAGGCTGATGTCTATGACATCCATTCGTCCTCAAAGCCTTCCTGTCACTGGCCTCAGCAGGCCTTTAGTTTACCACAGTCAAAGGATATTTGCTGGTCTTGTCTGTGTTCAAAATATGCTTGGATCAAGGTTCTTTTTTTCACTATTTCCAGTCATGGCCCAATTCCTGAGGGGCCTTCTCAATAAGTTTCCGCTATTTCCCTTTGATGTCCCAGATTGGGATCTTAATCTGGTTTTGACCTATTTGATGGCGGCTCTGTTTGAGTCCATGCACTTCTGTTCCTTAAGGCTGTTGTCTCTTAAAACAGCCTTCTTAGTTGCAATCACATCAGCCAGGAGGGTTAGTGAGTTGCAAGCATTGTGCTGCAAACCTCTGTTTCTATGGTTTTTCCGAAAGAAAGTTTCTCTCAAAGCCAGGCCTTCCTAAAGTAGTTTCTGAGTTTTACCTCTCTTAATCTATTAATTTGCCTGTCTTTTAGCCTCCACCGCATTCCTCCAAAGAGGAAGAGTGGTTCCACTGTCTTGACCCCAAAAGAGCCTTAAGCTTTTATTTTGCTCGTACATCCGAGTTTCGGAAGACTGACCAGGTTTTTATGGCCCATTTATTATCCTGTAAGGGTCTCGCTATGAACAAGCAAACCCTGTCACACTGGATTATTTTGTGTATATCCATATGTTACCAGTCTGCAGGCAGGGAGCTTCCCCCGGCATCAGGGCACATTCAACCAGAGGGGTCTCAGTTTCTACAGCCTTACAGAGCGGGGTTCTTGTTAGGGGCATATGTTGTGCAGCCACATAGTCGTCTTTACACCCATTTACCAAGCATCATTCTTTGGATGTTGCACGTGGGGCTGAGGCACGGTTTGGTAGAGCAATTCTGCCAAATCTGCTTGTTTAACACTTTCTCCCCACCTCTGTTTTCCTAACTGCTTGGGGAGTCTATCATGATGAGGAATCTGCAGGAGAAAAGCAATCCATTGAAGGAGAAATTACTTACCGTAATGATCTTTCTATGATTCTTCTCTGCAGATTCCTCATAGCCCCTCCCATCCATCCCCGCTGAGAAAGTTCTTATTTCTTAACGCTTCTTCCTAAGCGAAAGCCCACTGTAATGGCTCTAAGGTGACTGTGTCTGTTGGAAAGATTTTCTATTATCTCAATTTCTAATTGATTGGGGGTCCCCAACTTGGAATGTTCCCATTGTTAAGTTTTTATAGGCTGGTTAGCCTTCCCTCCCATAGTCTTTCCCCTGCAGCGTTCGGGCGCGGGTGAAAAAAGGGAGGAACTGAAGCATGCAGCGTAGTGACATGCTGTAATATACGACGCCTGACATCACGTCCGGGGCCAAAGATCGAGCACCGAGCAAGACGGATCGACGATCAACGACGATCAACGCCCTAGTCGAGGTCCACTACGCCCCCCCTGTCGAATACGTTTCTGAGCAGCAGAGCTGGATGAGGATATCTATCAAGGAATCTGCGGGTGAAGAATCCATAGAAAATTCATTACTGTAAGTAATTTCTCCTTTTTTACTACTGTCGCCTGATAGCAATCTCAACAGAGTTACTTGGAAATATTTTAAGAGAATTATAAAGTTCTTTTCTGGTGATCTTAAATTCTTTGTTATACCAATGTGACTTTTTGGTCTCAGAGCATTTACGAGTTAGTGGGGCATCAGTTGAGAGCTATGTTCTCAACTGATAAAACACTTTTAATCAAGGTATTCCAGAGCAATATTCGGGAAAATCACAATAAAAGCATGCTCTCAGTCTAATTGTGGAAATATTTCACACAAGTGAATTTGCCACAATCATTTGATTTATAAACTCGTGTTTTACATTTTTGAACGGAGTATGAATGCATGTTTTACAGACTGTCCATGTGATTTCAAAACAACAGCTAAGGTTTGCAGACTGGGTTACAATGTTAGTCATAGTTAGTAAAGACTTGATATTTCCGTCTTGACAAAGAATCTAAAGATTGGCTGGCCAAGCAAGCTGATGTCCAAACTAACCCCAGAAACCTCTTAATGGGTGGGCAATCAATGTATATACCTTGGACGCAAACTCTGGGAGGACACCCACCTGGCTAGCTGATGCAAAGAATTCAGTGGACATTTTTTACAAAACCAAAATATCTCATGCCATATGTTGTTTAAAGTCCTGCTAACTCTCCAAACCTGTTGCATGGCTGTTGACAACTGTGTTACATTTTTTCAGTGTTGTCAAATACATGTTAGAGGCATTCTTTTGTGGACCATTTATACATGGTTATTATTTAAAAAATTGTCTGTATCACAAGTGTAGCAGTATTTGCAAAGAAATGCACACATAACCGTTTTCACTGAAAACAGTCCACATTTCTATCTGAGAGTTGCATTTGTATGAAAAACAAATCTTATTTCACACGTAACTGTTGATGTAATATTGTCTCAAAGGCAGTCTTAAAGGGCAGACTGTAGCTTCCTAAACTAACTGATGTGGTTATAAAAATATATTAAAGTGAAAGATTCGTTCAAAAGCAGGGTATGTATTGCATTTTCCTCACACAGAGTATGAACGCATGTTTTACAGCCTGTATATAATGTCAGGACCATTTAGTGATTTAAAAACAACAGCTATGGTTTGCTGGCTGGTGTGCACTGTTAGTCATTTTATACCAGCAAGTAACTCTTAGCGGCTGTATTGAAAATGCTACATGGTCCTGACACTAGTACAGGCTGTAATACATACTTATACTTCGTCTGTCTCAAGTTGAGAAGATATTACCTTCAAAAAGTTACAAGATGGAGTGAAAACTGCTATGCGTTCATTGAGGGATCAGCAATGCGAGGAGGACAACTTTTTGATGATTGTTCAAAACATTACATTTTATTCAAGTCTAAATGACTTTAAATGCCTCACTATGCCTACTCGGGCGAGGATTTCCCTGCCTAAAGAAACTAAAGGGAAACACTCTAGCACAGGATGTCTGGCCTTCAAACTTAAACAGCAAACACTCAAAGAAGATATATGGCAATTCAAATAACATTAACAATTAAACTAACAGTTTCTTGATAACTTCTTTAGTAACCCGGGTGAACTCCCTTCCCCAGGATTCAAGGTCATTTCAGCTCCAATGTTCATTAAAAGAAATAAAGAAATCCACATAGGTAGCACAGTCTCAGTTCCGTTCTTGAAGTTTAAATGTCAAGATAAAGTATTGTTAACCAAAGTTCCAAAAACAACAGAGCTCTTCTTCTAGGGGAAATAAGGACTTTCCACTACCTCAAAATAGCATCAATGTTATTCCCGGCCACAATGCTTTGCTACCACTTCCAGTTATCCAATAAGACTTAAGACAGTTCAAAAGAAATACAACTTCTATACATGTTAGTGAAACACAAGTCTTGGTTAACAGTTAATATGTTTCTATTCAAGATTAGGATTCACAATAGGTATGTTTGTCAGGATGACTTCACAGTGCTGCTGCTTCCACTTCAACAACTTCACTTCTACTAGAGTTGACAATGAGGACATTATTGTTTGCCTCATAGCATTCCACTTCACTTATACCACTGAAGTCTTGCATCCACTGACAACCAGATATACCACCACTGCATCAGTATTTTGTGATGACTCCACAACTTCAGTACTTTGTGACTCAATACAGGTTCTGACAAGATTCACTTTAAGGTACTTCAACCACCTCAAATAGGCATGGCACTCTTCCTCTGAATATCTCTGTTCAAAAGGGGCAGCCTTTTTGCCTCTCTCGTCTATCTGCAACAATAACAACCTCAGTTTGCCTTTATGACCCACTTCTCTCTCTTTCTCTTATAGTCTTTGGCAATATAGGTTGTGTCGACTTCTTCCCCTGAGTGCCAACTGTTTGCCAAACAATTGCCCAGAAGCCTTGGTGCCACTCTTGGCTTCAGGTAATGCTTGCACAATTGTATATCAGGGTGGGTCGAACTTCTATTGGGCTCACAGTATTGGTTAGATTGTTTTCTGGCTTTGAGAAAGGCTACTTTCCATCTCATTAGGGGAATCCTCTGAGCTTGGTTAATGCTTGCTTTCTCTTCAACTGCAGATACAATGTTTAAATACTCTTGTACTTTTATGAGTAATGGTTGTTCGTGTGAATAAAGATGCAAAGTTGTCTCCTCCCTTAGGAAGCAAAATCAAGCACACGCAACCACTTCATAAGCTTTTTTAAGGTTGAATTGTTCAACACTGGCTTTTCGTAACATTAGTTCTGCAAAGCGAGACATGCAACCACTTCTTCATAAGGTTTGCAAAGTTTAAATGTTCAACAATGGCTTGAGTGAAAGAGAAATTACCTGATCACATGCGAGTGCTACTTTTTCATTGTCCCATTATAAAGAATTCAACAAACAACTTCAACTCGCTTCTGCTTATTTGCAGGTGAATATTAACCTGGACTGTTGCCGGCAGTGCTCGCACAAGGAATCAGAACGCCAGGTTTGACTCACAGTCTTCTGTGATCCTCTTTCCATGTGTTGCATAACTTCTACTGCTTCTGGCTTCACTTGGGACCCACACCCTTTCTTACTGAAGGTGTCTATGGTCCGGCCACTCAATTAAGGACCCCCCTCTCGCTCCTGAGACCCACGGCTTCACAACAGCTCCTCGCCTCGGTCTCCAATACGCTTTTTGCACTGCAACCTCTGCAATTAGGCTCACATGGGGAAAGGCAGCCTTCCTGCACACCTTCCGCTGTGCAGCCTCTGCACTTCAGACTTTGGGGTAACAGGACCCTCACAGAATAAGCAGGGGAAATCTGCTGCATCCACGTTCTGGCGTTCCTCTGGTTCTCCCACTTCTTGCCTTCTTACTTCTGCCTCTGCTATTACTGCACGCACTCTAGTCACAGTTCCAGCTCCTTCCAATTGCCTGCACCTGAGGGGGCATTTTATGCCTCCCAGGTTCCTTTAGGTGTGGGTTTTTAAGGCTTAATTACTACAGCATAACTCTCCAGTCCTCTTACTCGTCCCAGTACTTATGGGATTATGGAATTTATAGTCTTCAACAATAAAATTAGTTCTTGTAAGTAACCTCTTGATTTTAAGGGTAGATTTATTCCCCTTAGAATAATTTAAAGATGAACCATTAGAATGTGTTGTTACAGAGGAAGGCAATTTACTTAAGGCAATATTTCTATACTCCTTTACATTAAGCCTTTGTGAGTGAGAAGGGTTTCTATCCTGAAACACCTTGAAGGATTATTCTGTTATTAAGGCTTGTTCAAGTTTGATGGTATTTGTGCCCAGAGCCACAGCTTTTATATGTGGGTCAGCTACATCTTATGGCAATAAGCCATTACCTGTTCTGGCAACTTTAAAAGGTTCTCCCTTTTAAAAGACAAATACTATGTCTCATCCCGCAGGATCTCCTCACCACCCTGGGCCTGGTCTCCTCCCAGGTGATCCTCGTCCAGTACACCACCCCCAGGGTCAGGATCAGCAAGCGTTTTCCTTTCCCTGGCCACCTGGGAGGAGGGTTTAGGCAGGGGATTAGTGAGGGGTCCGTAGGATTCATCACATACCCTTCCTCTAAAGACCTGACCTCTCAGTCCAGGTTCCTGTTGCCCTCCTTCACCTGCCCTTCCCACATTCCTAGTAGGTCCACCAGTTTTCCAGTTCAAGACTGGATCATTGGAAAATAACTCTTCATGAGAACATGAATTATGAGGAGCATATAGATAGGCTGATTCACATTTTGATGTAGTTTCTGAAAATGTGAAAAGTTGGTACCAATAATCATTTCCTCTGGTATCCTTGGAATAACAGCAACATTCATTTGGGTGGTGTTCCCCTAGTAACGGGGGTTCTATAATAAATGTCCTCATCTCCGTGGACACATGTGACTCGAAATGGTATCTCCATGAAATCAAATTAGGTCTTATAGCTGTTTGTCAAATACCAGAATCAATCAGGGCCTGCACCGGAATTCCATTCACTAATACATTGTCATGGGTTTTAAAGTTCTCTCCTCTCAAGAACAAGTTGTTTATAGTTTCTATAGTTTTAAATTCCTCTTCTTCTTCCTCAATTTCCCTTTCTTCATCTTTTCCCATCATGTGACCAATTTCCATAGGTTCTTCTTTCTTATTAGAGGGACAATGTTGCGCCAAATGTTCAGCCTGTCTTCATGAGAAACATAATATAGTGGATGGTTTTTGGCCTCCGGATTCTTCTAACCTAGTTTAATCTTTCCCTTTCCCTTATGTGTTCTTTTATCTCCACTTCCGGTGTCTTTAGAAATTTGATCTGGAGAAACCCCCTGGATTTTTAGATTTTCCATACCACATGAGGAGAATGATGTAAAACTTTAGGTTCTTTCTTGATGTCTTAGTTTTTATACAAACTTCATACATGTTTACTAGCTTCCCAAAAATGTTTGGCAGTTTCAACAACTAGAGATAAACTCAGTTTATAAATCCGTAGAATCGCTTTCTGTAGGAAGGAAAGAACAGAATTAATGAATTGTTGTTTAGTTGAGGTTTTTAATACATCTTCCAATGTTTTCTTTCCCATCCATAGCATAAGGTGAATGAAATCCATTAAAGAATGGCTTTTTGGCCTCATTGAAGATTCATCTGGAGAAAATGTTGTTACTCCAAAGAAAGTGTTGAAGATGTGCCCCCCTCATCCAATCGTCCTTATAAGCCAGAAGAGAAACATAAGAAAAAGTAGAAACACCAACACCATCCCATGAGCTGTTCTTCATCACCCAGAACGTGTTCATCTTCCTCATCGAGTACGCATAAGAGGCGCCTATCAAGATCAGAGGTGTCAGGTAAAAAACCTAGGTTTCCCACAGTATCCTGCTCCAAGGAAGACTGGGAGGTATTCAGAGCCTCAATGTTAAGCATTTTTGACAGGCTCCAGAAATAATACAAAAGGCTACATTCGGAAGATAAAAAAGACAAGAGATAAAATAGACAAGTCTGTACAATGCTCCTGCATGTCTTCAAGCTTGTCCCGTAGGAAAAGAAATTAAAAAGGCAATGTTGTCCAATGCACCAGTGCCTTCAGCTTCAGCGTCTGAGACTCAAACACTGAGCAAGCACAAGGCTACCAAACCCCTGATGCATCAGAAGAGGTTGGTCGTCGTCTACAACGCTGATAGCATCAGCACTGGTGGTGTTGGTACATAGAAGAGCCAGTCTTTGAGAATTTTGAACCAGACAGTTGCCTTTATATGCCTCAGAAGAAGAAGGCTCAATTCAGACTTTTTCAAGACCTTTTCAAAGAGAAGTACAGGAGAAGGCTTCTCTGGGCTTCCAACTGTCCTCTGACATCCCTAGACAGTCATGGTCAGGAGAACTCTTGCGCACTCCGTCCATTGACTCAGTTTTAAATTGTAAAAGGATTTGTAAGAGACAAGTGGCTTAGGCACATCCCCAGAATCGGAGATAGGTCTTGATCCCATATCAGCTCTGGGCCAAAATATTGGATCCTACAGGGCTGTGGAGGCTAGAGCCATAGACACCTTTAACTTTAACTTGATGTCTTCATCAGAGAAGGCAATATCACATGGTTAAGCCCCCACGCGAGAAGGGCGCACAGTTTTATTGCTGTTTGGCTGTTCGTCCTGTATTCCGCATTTCTTGAACTTTGGAAGTGTGAACGGGAATTGTAAAAGCTCTGACACTGGCTCTGTCCCCTTTAAGATCTGAGGATCTGAGGACCCGCCCCTCCAGGAAGGAAGTGGACGTATTTAAGGGACTCCCTGCAGCCCTTGCAGCATTAAGCCCACACGTGAGAAGGGCACACAGTTTTATTGCTGTTTGGCTGTTTGCTGGGAGCTGGGTGCTCCTCCCTCTGTGCTTGTCACTCTTCAGCTAAGAACGAGGTAACGTGGATACTGACTCTTCGATCACGGTGTACATTCCTCTTACTCACATAATTTAGCACTGCAACTACCACAGAGAATTTTGTAGATACTGTACGCTCCTTACCCCTGACGAAATCCGATAAACCCCATAGCGGCCGGAGACTGAGGGCATCGTGCCTTTGATCCGGGCCGGATATTGAAAATTGCCATCTGGAGATTACGTCAGTAGGGGTTCAAGTACTCACTGTTTCTTAGACTCATCAGCGCTGTCCGGTGTACACATCTACTCTGAATACTGTGGATCTCTGCGCTTTCTTTCTTTGAGGCTGTACGTTTGGGAGACTCATTGTTGATTGCTGATTATTAAAGTCAGCATCATCTTTCCCATTAAACATGAACCGGGTAGTATATACCTTATGTTCTGACATGCCGGCGATGGGGCGGGCCCAACAAATGGGACTAAAACGCAAGCACATTGACATCCAAACTAGTTTACACAACCCCTCTCACACTTCATCCACTCCAGCACCACGGATCAGCAAATCGACAAAAAATAGCATTGGCAAATCCTCTGTCAATGCAGACATACACTCTTTCTGTCAGGACAAGACCTCAAGGCAGCCTGTGACAAAGGACACGGTCGCCATAACATCAGTGAATGGCTTGGCTAATGGTCCTGTAACTCCAATTGGACTTGCAAAAACAAAACAAACACCAGGCACTCAAATTTTGGAGACACAAACTTTGCCAGTTATTATGAGTTCATGTGATGTTCTTTTGAATCCGTCATCAGATCTGAATAATCCTTGTGCGCTCCCACGTGAGGGCAGAGAAGCTGAGTCCAACAGAAAGCTCCCTAACGATTCTCTCTCTGATAATACGGTGTTACAAGGTGTCTCTGTTCGACCAATGGATGATTTCGATTGTCAAGAACAAAATTCATGCTTTGTCCCAAAAGACATTTCAGTAATTGACCTTGACTCCAATGATATGATATGATATGATTATATGATATGATATGGCATTTATAACGCGCCTATACACAAGTGTTTCAAGGCGCGACGAGGCAAGGGGGGGAACAAAGGGAGGACAGACAGCGATCCTACTATGCCAGGTGTCATTCAGATCACGCAAGTGCATGGAACAGGGAAAGGAAAAGTGCGTGGGGGAAGGGAGAGGGGAAAGTGCAGTACACGGGAAAGTGGAATAAATAAGATAAATAAAACAAATAAAACGGCCAGCTAGTGGCAAGTGCAAGGAAGTGCAGACATAAGTACTGGTAGGGGGACTGTAGTGATACAGAAAAATGGTCCCCAGGTGCAGGGGTTGCCAGGGAGGCAGTGCAGGTGGGCAATTGACGGGGTCTGGGCCAGAGATCAGAAAGGATGGCCAGGTAACCAGTGCAATTTCAGTCAGGAATTTATCAGGGGAGAGGAGGAGAGAAAGCAGAAGCAAAGAGGAAGGTTTTGAGGTGCTTCCGGTTCCGGAGATGCTTCTCCTCGAGTTTCAGGGAGGCAGGAAGGCTGTTCCAGAGAGAGGCCCCTGCCGAACAGAGTGATCTGCGACCAACTTGTTGCTTGGAGAAGCAACTGACCCTGAGGGAGTTGGAGGCGGATGAGCGAAGAGGCACCTCTCTACAACATGACATAGGCTCCTCTCTACAACAAAGTTCTGAACAATTGTCATGCTCACCAGAACATTTTTGGGACATCAGCCAAATTGCCTCTCAATTAGAGGTATCATACACTGCACCGACTCCTCAAAAAAAGGAATTCTGCATCACAACCTCCATCATTTGAACCTTCGGCTTCTTTGATCCAAATAACACTAAATGCTCTAAATTTAACAATAAACACTTTGGTTAAATTATTTGATTCTCTGGAGACGAAAATCACTCTTCAAGCATCGCAGCTCGCCCTGATTTTGGCCTGGCAAAAAACCCTGACTCTGGCTACTTGATATTGCCAAGAACTGACAAAGTGGGCCTTGGCTCTGATCACAAAACCAATGAGGTCTCTGTTTTGAATGCTTCCTTGGAAATTACAAAGAAAGCTAAAGTGCATACTGCATCAATTGCTGATTATATCACCTCATTGCCTGTCATTGATCAAATTATTACTGTAAATACGCAAGACTCCATAACATCAGAATCTTTGGTACATACATAAATCCCCATCACAATTGAGAAACAAGCTTTCACTATCTTTAATAAAGATAGTGAAAATAACATGAAAGCTCATAAACCAAAGACTGGGAAATATTCTGTTTGAGAAAAAAATTTAAACTGTTACTAGCTCAGCTACTAAACAATTTTTCAAAGGTATAAAACTTCCCCAAAAAAGGGTTTGTCATTAGCTGCAAATGCAGTTGCTAAGAAATATTCCTCTCTAAACGCAATTCGTAATAACAAACTTCTAGAAGAGAGCCAGCAACATATTGCACAGTATGCCCCCCTTCATGTTCTGGTCGACGTTGTTTATGATATGCACAATTTGCCCCAGGTTGCAACTGACACTACTAAGAATGAAATCCCAACTCAAAAATCACAGACAAGGAAAATGTTGCCCTGGATGCACGACAAAGAGAGATTAGAAAAGAAGTAGATGCCTATATGGCAGGCTTTAGGCCTAAATTACTTCTCAATACTCCGAAATTGATTTCCAAAGATATAGCCAAACAGTTTGAATTTGAAAAACACACAGCAAATCAAGATATACCTTTACCCGTTACTACTACCAATTCCAACCTAACTAGCACACGAGACGTCCTCTCAAACTACGAGATTGGATGATTCAAATGTCACCATTGAAAACAAAAAGTTGGCCTTGCATTTCGATAGCAAATTAGTGTCATTCGCACCTGGCCACACTTTGAAAGATTGCAAACATGTTACATTAAGTCCCACCAAGGGGCATGTGTCAGCTATGGCAAGAGAATATATTAAAGACACTAATGCTACCCAAATCAGTGCAAGGGCCTGTAGTGCCTAAACCCTTGGAACCAGACACAGCCAAAAGGATTAACCATCCAACTGGCTGTCCCTTTTCCATCATAATTGTTTGCAGACAAGCCCCTTTTACGCAATATGATCTGAATCGGCAAAGTATAATGTCAATATTTTCTGAAGTTCCGGCTTTAGAAGATATAGGCTCACAGGATATTGACCAGGTCGAATTTCTAAATGATAAATCTTTGACCATGGTTAGGTTATGGCTGAGATCGAGAGTTGTTCAAAACACCATTTGGGGTGCCAAACAACAATTGTTTGATATGGGTTTCGTTGTGCTAGCTGGCCCTGCTTTTGAGTATAATACACAGAACAATAGACCAGCTCAAAGTATTTCAGGTCACTCTAACCCAAACATGAATTTAATTCAAGACTATAATATGCAAGTACATACTCCATGTGTTTGCAAATGTGGCGGCAACAATAGTTAACAACCCTTAGCTGTAGCTCAAAGGGTTCTATCTTTACTCTGTTGGAATACCTGTGGTTTTGTGCATTTGCTAAATGATACCAATAATGGTTTGAATAATTGTGACATGGTGGTTCTGCAAGAAACCTGGCTGATGGAAGTCTCAATTTGGGATAATCATGATGTACGGCTGGTCCCTGCACTGAGAGGGTCAAAGGGGAGACCAACTTCAGGACTTCTCACGGGAGTCAGGGTTAACTGAAACCTAATATTGTCTCCTTGGGTTTCCCCTAATGGTCATATTCAAATGACAAAAATAATAGATGATATGACTACGTATGCATTAGTTAATCTCTATTGGAATCCCAAGGCAATCCCTGTCGATCTTTTCCTCTACGATCTGAATGATGTCTTTGATCAAATTGCACACTCACCGGATGTGTCACACATTATAGTTGCTGGCGATTTTTGAAGCTACATTGCATAGACACTCCTTCCCCTCAAAATCAGCTTAAAATGTCCAAATGGAAACATTTTGCAATGGCACATGGGCCTCATTACAACCTTGGTGCTAAGTGCACCAACTTTACCACCATGGTGAAAACTTCGTTTACACCATGGTGGATGGCGGATTTACCGCCCCATTCCAAGGTGAGTGGGGCGGTAAATCCCCATTTCCCATTTTCCCTTCCCCATTCCCATTTTTGCCCCATAGGGCATAATGGGAGTGGGGAAGGCGCTAATTACGCTGCCGTAAATTACGGCGGCGTAATTAGCACCATGGCAGGTTAGCGCCATGGATTTTAACGCCTGCTAAAAGCAGGCGTTAAAATCGGAATCAGGCGTTAAGGGTTAATGGTGGCGTTAACCCTTAACGCCTGAGTTGTAATGAGGCCCATAGTCTCCATATGGTCAATGGAACATGTATGGATGATATATCACCCAAACATACGTGGAAAAGAGGAAAATCGAAAGCCATCATCGTTTTTATATATGTAGATACCAAACTGTTTTCCCAAATAACTTAATTCCAAGTACTTCCAACTTTACAAAGTGACCTTAATATCCTTGGGTTGGTTTGGCAAGTGTCGAACAATGAGTGTTCCTTGCACCAGCCACAAAGTAATGAGACCATTCTCCTAAACAATGCTTTGAATCGAATAAAATGGTCTGAAAGCACACTGGTACATTTTGACTCCGCATTGGATAAAGCTTTTGCCCAATCTGTCCCCAATACAAATGGGCAAATCACAACCTATTACGATTTTATGCTATTGTTTTGCAATTATAGATCTGCACACTCCCATAAGCACAACCCGCAACATACTTTTGATACTGAAATTCAACGTAGAAAGGCTAGCTTTCGTGCAGATAAAAGGAAGGCGATGAAGCTCCTTTCTTATTTAAGGGCTGGTGCATTAGTTGCAATCAAAACCAAGCATAAAAACTGGTTGAGAGCCCATAAAGCGCTCATGTATCAGCAAGATGGGGAACAAATGTTGGAATTAATTCAAACTAAAAATACAGCTTGAACATGGGTGACACTAAATCAGGCGGGGGGCACCTCTCAAATTATTGTGCAAATAAATAGGGTTTCTGAATCTGAGTGGACAACGCACTTTAATCATTTATATGTCAAACCCAGAGGTTACACCCCTATTTTGGAAGACGCAAAGCTTCAGCTGTTTAATTTGAAATTTGACAAAGATGATATTTTCAATTTCATACAAAAGGTCAGCAAATCCAAAGCCCCTGGCCCAGATGGACTTTCTAATTTTCTATTGAAAGAACACCCAGCACATTGGGCCAGTATTCTATTAAAAATCTTTACCCATATAAATAAGACACAGCAATTACCATATTCCTGGAAACACTCAATTGTAATACCCATTTATAAAAAGGGAGACCATACCACACCACAGAGCTACAGACCAATAGCTCTCCTTGATGCACCCGGAAAAATCTATAGTCACATTACGCTGAAACAAATAAACCAATGGACCATTGATTCCAGTAACCGTGACCCCTTTCAGACAGGTTTTGTGGCAGGACACGGCACCATTCCAAATATAATAACATTGAATATGTTGAGAGCAAAAGGAGTCATGCAGAAACACCCACTATACTTAGCCTTTGTGGATTTCCGCGTGGCCTCTGACTCAATTGATCGGAAGAAAATGTTTAATACATTGGGCCTCATTCCGAGTACGGCGCTAACCAATGGCGCTATTAACGCCTTGGTTGACGCCGTACCCGGACCAGCAGCGCCTTGGTGGATGGCGGAATCACCGCCCCATTCCAAGGTTGGCGGGGCGGTAATTCCCCATTCACCAAGGCTCTTCCCCATTCCCAAATGAGCCCCCATAGGGCTCAATGGGAATGGGGAAGATGCAAATAACGGTGACCGTTTATTACGGTCACCGTTATTGGCTTGGAGGCCCCTTTGCGCCCTCGACTTTAACACCTGCTCAAAGCAGGCGTTAAGGGCGAGGGCGCAGAGGGAACTCGGAGTATGGCGGTAAGGGATTACCGCCACCGGTCTCGTTACCGGTGGCCGCTATCCCTTACCGCCATACTCGGAATGAGGCCCATTGACTTCCTATAAATGTCCTCCCACATTGCTTACCTTGATAAAACTATTACATACAAATACTTCAATGCAAGTTCGTCTCACCATCCAAGGATTGTTATCTTCCACTGTTTGCGCCAAGGTTGCATTCTGGCGTCCACGTTGTTTTATCATTTCATACGGGACATTGGGTGGAAATTAGATGAGGCAATAGCAGACGCTCCCAAACTTGGTCAACAAAAACTAGCCTAGCTGCTATACGCAGACGATTTAGTTCTGTTGTCACAAACACCTAGGGGTCTGCCGAATTTGCTTTCAAAACTTGTGGAATCTGCAAAAGATAACAATCTTATGATCAACACAGCGAAAACGCACGTTGTCATAGGTGGGGCAAAATTGGGGAAGAAATCAAGTACATTTCAATGGAAATTACAACATTTGAATTTAATGGTCATAGAACAGTATAAGTATCTGGGTGTGCTGGGGGCGTGGCCAAGAGTCCATGGAGTGAGACGTGTCTCTGTGCTGCTCCTGCTGATCCTTGAAAATCCTGGCGGGAGAAAGCGCACTTCTGATGTGCGTTTACATGTTAAAATACAGGCATGTCCGTCTGAGATATGAGGGCACGCAAGAGGAGAATCTGGACCTCCAGCGATGATAGGAGACTGCAGGCTGGCTGTCAGAAGATTTTGACGAGTTCCGACGGACACAAAATCAAAATGGCCGGCGAGAAACAACGAAGAGCAAAGGGGCACTGAAGAGGAAACAGATACGTGCGCCCAGGTGGCAGGAGGGGCGCACCCCAAGACGTAAATAAAGACTGCCAGGCCAGAGCATGAATATGTAACTGGGGAACACAGGATTTCTGGCTGCACCGAGAGACCAAGTCCGGCCGCCGGAATACGTTGGCAAACCCTGGCTGGAATAGACGCAGACACTGGCCACAGGACAGAAAGGAAGGCCGGTACTGGCGCGGCCCCAGAAGTGAGTGAGCGGTGGAGATCCAGCGGGCACAACAAAGTAGCAGCTGATGTAGCGAAAGGAAACGAGGTGCGCTGCAGACACGGCCCCTGCATGCTGGCGGCCAATTCGAGTCTGTGCAACAGAGTAGCAGCGGACGTTGTGTGGGGAAACTTAGGCCCCTGCATACAAACGGCTCAAACACACGGGCGCAATAATGGACAGCTGATGCGGAGCTAAGAACGAAGTGTGACAATGCCATGGACCCATAGAACACGGATGCCACAGCTGATCGTGCGGACAGGAGATACAACAAATTGAGAGCCGGATCTGTGATGGAACAATGCCCATGAGCTTCCGAGGACGGAAGAGTCATATAATAATACTGCTCATACAAACGAACTGACACTTAAAGTGAACATACAGCTGTTATTCCAGCTCCACAAAAGTAAGGGCAGTGGCGACACCCCAGGTTCAACACACGGTACAGGGCACACCACGCAAGCGCCCTGTAAAATAAGTGCCTGAGACCCACCAAGCTCTAAATAGAGGTATGCACAAGGAAGAGTGGAGCCCATTGTAGCGGGGCAGTGGTGAGAGCAGCGCGCCCAAGCCCATGCGGCCCTCCTGTGTGATACAGGCTCAACGAACATAAGAACACAGCCCTCCTGCCACGCCAATAAGAACAGTGTCTACACACGCTTATATTAAGGCTCCCAGCCTAAGGGCAGCGAAGCGAAGACCCGGAGTGCCGGGCCTGGACTCCTGGAGCAGGGGCCCACAAGGCGAGCGCAACGCATATCAGCAGGAATAAAGAGGACCAGGGTCTGAGAGAACCTGAGCACACTGGTTGAAGGGACATGAAGAGCTGGAGCCCGGTCGCTACATGCATCTGGTGTTGCATGTCTGAAACAGCACTAGACCATGCAGGAATATGTGGGAAGAACTAGAAATTGGCTGAGTGGATTCCTGCGGGAACGTAAGGAGGCTTCACTGACTCAACTCATTGCGGGGCGAGCAAAACAGGGCATAACGGTAAAGCAAAATGGCCTCCAAACCCCTGAAACCAAAGGGGAATTAAGCGACGATGGAAGACTTCGCCAAAACACCCCAAGCAGCGGAGGGCACCAGTAAGAAAGACAAAAATCAGTAATCAGATAACACACCAGAGCGAGACAATCAGCCGATGCTGGACGCTATCGTAGATCGAAGTCAGCCTGGGAGACCAAATTGGAAGCAGCAATGGCAGATCTCAAAACATCATTGGACCTCAAAATTGGAGCGGTACAGGAGGATGTGAATGCCCTGAGACAAGATGTCAGGAAAGTGGCGGAACGCACGGGTGAACTAGAAAAAGAGGCAAGCTTAAACACAGTGGCCTGTAAGGTGCACGCTTCGGAGATCCACATATTGCGCCAACAGGTGGGCAACCTGGAAAGCAGAGCTGAGGAAGCCGAAGGACGAGCCCGCTGGAATAATAAACGCATCGTTGGGCTTCTGGAAGGCCAAAACCCCACGGACTACATAGAGACTATGCTACTACAGGAAATACAAGGAGGAGCGCTCACCCAAGGGTTCGCAGTGGAGAGGGTGCACAGGCCTCTCATAAGGAGACCACCACCGGGAGCCCCGCCCAAGGCCTATCATCGCTAAGATCCTGAACTATCGAGACAGGGAGAAGATCCTAGAATTCTTCCGAAAAGGAGGCACAATACACCGGACAGCCGGATCAATCACGGCGTATCCTGACTACACGCTCCTGGTGCAGAGGAAATGGTTGAACTATGGGTCCATTAAGAGGAGACTACAAGATGCAGGCTACAAGTACATGCTGATGTACCCAGCAAAGCTGAAGGTGCTCCACAAGAGCAGGGCCTTTTTTTTAAACGCCAGAGGAAGCGTCGGAATGGCTAGACGACCAGAGCTGTCCAGATGGGATCGACCCGCAGCAGACGGAATGAACAGAGAAGTGAAGCAGTGCCCCCGGAAGCCAAGGTGCTGCATGACTTAAGACAATGGGACTAGAATATAAAATAGAGCATGAAGCAGTAGCAAGCACTCGATGCCTAACATAAGGAGAATTGTGCGCGCAGCATATTGAGCATAATGCAGGGACACGGCAGACCGTCTTCCACATCCAAGTAGTTTAGTTAGTTAGGTTACCAGTAGAAAGGTGACCGCTCTGCAGAGTTCCTAATATCGGTAAGCCGAGATAGGACTAAATGTGGGGGTGCCTGAGATCCAGGGATGGAGCTGGGCAATGGTTGGGGATAGGTAGGGAGGGGGCGGAGGGGAGTTGAGGGATGAGCTTCAGTTGGGGGGTGGGAAGGGAGTTTTGGGAGTTGGGGTGTTAACAGTTCGGGGACAAGCCTACATAAGCGCACATCCAAAACGACAGAGGATAAAGAGGGGAGAGGGAGGTGGGACGCGGTATGGATGAGACCTGGGAGACCTGAAGATAATGACCTGGAATGTTAGGGGGCTAAATAAATATTTGAAAAGAAATAAAGTTATGATGTACCTAAAAAGACAGAAAATAGATATTGCTATGATACTGGAAACACACCTCACAAAAGAGAAACTAGAAGTCCTAAATAGGAAATGGAAGGGCACCCTCATAGGTGCAACGTACTCATCTTACGCCAGAGGGGTGAGCACCTGGGTAGCGCCACATGTCCCATTCCAGTTACTACAGTCCACAACCGAGGCCGACGGGAGAATGGTGATAATGAGGGGACTGATCAAAAACAGAGAAATATGTATTGTTAACACATACGCCCTAAACCAGGACACAGTGTCCTATTTCAGAACCCTATACGGTAAAATGAGCCTGTACCTAGGTTGCGCAATTATATGGGGGGGATTTTAATTGTACATTGGACCCAACGGTAGACAGGTCAGACACAAAATATGATAGACCAACCCCTGCCGCCATAGCCCTGAGAACGCTATTGTGAGACCTCCAGCTAGAGGATACGTGGAGGCTGCACCATCCACAAGACAGGCACTACTCACATTACTCGGCCCCACAAAATTTGTACATGCGGTTAGATTACGTGTTTTTCACACAAGAGATCACTCGTGAAATTGTACGCCCAGAATATAGGGCAAGAGTCCTCTTGGACCACTCGCCACTGACCTTATCGTGGCAATATATAGCCCCAAGAGCCAGGATCCCCACTTGGAGACTCAGAGCAGACGCCCTAAAAGACACAGGGGGTCATTACAACCCAGGCGCTAATTGCGCCAACTTTACCACCATGGTGTAAACTACATTTACACCATGGTGGATGGCGGATTTATCACCCCATTCCAAGGTGAGTGGGGCGGTAAATCCCCATTTCCCATTTTCCCTTCCCCATTCCCATTTTTGCCCCATAGGGCATAATGGGAGTGGGGAAGGCGCTAATTACGCCACCGTAAATTACGGTGGCGTAATTAGCATCATGGCAGGTTACGACGGCGTTAACCCTTAACGCCTGGGTCGTAATGAGGCCCACAGTGTTTAGAGAAGACCTCAGAAGTGAAATTGCGGAATGTTTCTGAATTAACACAGGAAGTGTAGAGTCAACAAGGACCCTGTGGGAGGCATTCAAGGTGGTGGTCAGAGGAGCAGCGATAGCTAAATCCAAGGGACTACAGGGAGGCACACTACTGCAACTATGGAACACGGAGGAGAAACTAGAAACACTATTACATAATGGAAACCAGTCCCATTGGGACGCCAATAATATCACCCTATTGCAGCAGGAATGTATGGGACATTGGGAGAGATTGTGTAACTTAAACTATCAAAAATACATGGAGAGACAACACGCTGAGGGGGACAAACCGGGAAGATTATTGGCAAGGCTATATAAAAGCGAGACCCCCAGGCCTACGATCGGAGAGATACAGAGAGAGGGAGGACTAATAGCAGATACCCAAGAAGGCGTGAATGCAGGGTTTCTGGAATTCTATAAGCAACTGTATAGCGATACTGTGTAGGGGAACGAGGAGGAAATAGCAGAAACCCTGGAGGATAATGGCCTTCCAAAAATAAGTGCTGAAGAACGAGAAAACCTAAAAGCCCCGATAACACTAGAGGAATTAGAGGCGGTGGTGGAGCAGCTACCAACTAGCAAGACTCCATGCACAGATGGTCTTCCTAGTGAACTTTACAAAACGTCTAAGAATGAAGTGCTCCCCCCATTGTTGTCAATGCTAAATGAAGCTTACGAGGAGGGAACACTGCCAGAATCCCTCAGAGAAACGATCATCATCCCACTCCTCAAACCTAACAAGCCAGGCATCGACTGCGGATCGTACAGACCGTTGTCGATGCTGAACCAAGACAGCAAAATCCTCACGGCAGTCCTGACAAACAGGATGAAAAGGGTTATTAGTAGATTGATACACCCTGACCAGACTGGATATGTCCCAAACAGAAGCATATCCAATAATCTTAGAAGGCTACACCACGTTATCGAACAGTCCGAGGGAGCCTCAGGTGAATTAGCTATAGTGTCCTTGGATGCAATAAAGGCTCTTCGACTCAGTCAAATGGCCATGGCTGATGGCAACCCTGAAAGAAAACGGGATAGGACCAGGGTACCTGAAATAGGTGGAATTATTATAGAGCGCACCATTAGCCAGAGTTAGAACGGGAGCTGTCATTTTGGAAAGATGGCAGCTCAGCAGAGGCACTAGACAGGGATGCCCCTGGTCCCCGATGCTGTACATCTTAGCACTAGAACCGCTGGCGATATACCTGAGGCAACAATATGAGGAAGTAGGGATCCATACAAGAGGGGGACTGCACCTAATATCGCTGTATGCAGACGATATGCTGCTATACCTGAAGTACCCGGAAGAAAACCTGCAATATATCCTTGAGGTATTTGCGTCGCTCTCGGGAATAGCAGTAAACCCTAAGAAATCCTGCATATTCCCCCTAGGACGATACATAGGGCTACCACACGACCAGCTACCAGTACTACCTATACCCTGGGCAACAGATACCTTCAGATACCTGGGAATTGACATCTACCACACAATAGAGGCAGAACATACAAATAACACTGTAAAAGTGCTAACAGAGGTTGCTAATAGTATGAAGTTCTGGATCAAACACCCCTTAGCCATGATGGGGAGAGTGGCACTACTGAAGATGGTGGTGTTGCCCAGATTACTGCACCTCTTTGGGAACATACCGAACGCCATACTGAGGCGCTTCTACACAAAACTCTGAGGCATATGCAGAGAATTTCTATGGGCTAACACAAGGAATAGGATAGCCCTATGGAAATTGCAAAACACATACGATAAAGGAGGTATTAACCTGCCCAACTTTGAGATTTATCACCTGGCCAGCCAACTGAGATACATAGCTGAATGGCTAGCCGAAGACCCTACAGCAGAGTCCAGGTTGTTAGGACAGGAATGTGCCCCGTACTTCCTGAAAGAATGGATCTGGCTTCCTAAACGTGAGTTGGGGAGGAGCTCAGGTATGCTGGTACTAGGATGGCAAGAATGGCGTAAAATGTGCCAGATCATACACAATTCGACCCCGTACTCCCCGCAAGTGCTGCTAGCGGCACTTACCGGAGGAGATACCCAACTAAGGAAATCGATCCGGAAAAACACTGGGAGCCGGTGGGGATTGTGACGATGGGTGATATATGGCAAGAGGGAGCGATGAAGGGATTTGATGCACTGGTTGAAGAAACAGGGTTACATCTGGGATAACATATAACTTACAACAGATTAGCACTGCAAGTAAAGGAGACATGGTCCGAAATAACCATAGAGGAGCAACCAGACATAACCATTGAGACACTGTATGATATCGCAGAAGGTGGACATGAGGTTTCTTGGATATATTAACTACTAATGTCAAGAGTGGGAAAGGAGGTGATACAGCTGAGACGGGAATGGGGGGAGGAAGCAGGAGAACCAATGACGGATGGGCTATGGGAAAGGGTGCAGGGGTACCACAAAAAAAGTGTCCAGAAATGCGAGGCTACAACAAATACAACTGTACATAACCCAGAGAGCATACATGACCCCCTAAGAGTCTCTCGATTTAAAGGCACGGAACCACATAAATGCCCCAAATGCGGGGAGGAGAATGCTGGGATAATACATATGTTCTGGGCGTGCCCTGAGATAAGAAGGTATTGGTAGAAGTGGCCCAAAGATTGAACGAGAGAGAGATTAACCTGAATATAGCGCCAATGTTGGAAGGTATGGTGGGAGGGTTCCCCAGGCCACGCCATTCGAAACATGTCAGCAAACTCAAAGATCTGAACTACAATTGGCCAAGCGCAGGATAGCCATGGGGTGGAAAGCACCTAATAGACCCAAGGCGGAGGTCTGGAAATGGTCTGAAGCTGAAACAGTGGTGTGGAGTGAAGCAGCTAATAAAGGGGGAGAGGAAGAGGCGGATGCTCTAACGGCTTGGAAAAACTTAGTGGCCACACTCTGAGGTCCTATCCAAGGGTGCTTGAGCGATGGATCCCCCGTGGACACTGATGAGGAAGTACCTCCAATAAACAAAGTACAAGGGGATGGCGCGAGGTAGGCTTGCTGGGGGGAGGGATAGAGGAAACAGCAGTTATTAAGCATATGTCCGCATCATGCAAGATAATACAAAGTACTGTAGGAGTGTTGGTTTATTGTTCATGGTTAAATGTAATGTTTATTTGGAAAACAATAAAAACTGTTTAAAAAGAAAAAAAAGTATCTGGGTGTGCTTTTTAGTGGTAACGTTGCTAGTCCTACCTTCCAGACAACCGTTGAATTGAAACATACTCATTTAATCTCACAAGCCAAGATTCTAGCCTTTAAATATGGTAAGTTCTCATACTGCCACATCATGATGTTTTTCCAACAAAAAGTCATACCCACTATTACATATGGGGTCGAAGCTATGTTGCTGTGGATCCTGGCTAAATGGGAGAGACTGGAAGCTCGAATCTGGAGAGCCATTTTCAAACATCTGAGTTGTGTACCTATGGCGTTGGTGAGGTTTGAATTAGCCTCAGTCTCCTTAGCCACACAGGTGGCCTGGAGAATATGTGCCCTTTTCAGAAAATGCATGTTGGGTGTTGAATCGCAAACGGTTTTAAGTACTGTGGCTTGCTACTTGTTGACATCCAGAGACAAATTTCCATCTACGTGGAGAAACAATGTGATAGATATCATCTGCTCTGCTAATTTGTCAATTGATGAGTTATTAAGCAATCCCGATAAATTCAAGCTCAAATTGTACAGGTATGACTGGTATGCGCAAGAGACAAATGTACTACATACCAAGATTTCAATGTCCTAATATTTGGACATAAAAGGCTAGGACAGATGGCAGACTATCTAATGCGCTGCCCGTCCTCATATATTCGCAGTCAATATCTGAGATTTAGGATGAATTTATGGCCCACAAATGAAATACGTGCCAGAAGGGGAATAATACCCAAGGGAATGAGTCATTGCTGCTTTTGTAAAGTCCTTAAATACAAAGAAACTACGCAACATTTGGTAGTAGACTGTTTGGCATTGAAGACAGAACGAGAACTGTATTTCAAGAACCTTATGGCCTTGACAAGCTCTGATAGCAGTGATGACATTCAGCAAGCTCTTTTCACCACTGCGAGAATGTCGGTCAAAATTGCCTTAGTGAAGTTCTTGGATATGGTTTTACCACAAACAAAGAATCTAAATAACCATCAAAAGACTTGTACTAGTGGCATTCTTTCTACTTAATTGTTGATTGGCGAAATCATTCTGTTTTCTTTTGCCAAGGTGTGCACTCATTATTTTTCTTAATTTGTGTCTTGCTTGTCGTACAATGAATTTGTCTATTTTTAATAATACATGTCAATGCTTTAAGTGTTAACAAAATATCTGTAAACATGATTTTGTAAGATAAAGTATTTGAAAGGTTGATTCTGTCAGCCAACCAAATAAAAAAAAATATATATATATATATATATCACATGGCCTTACAGATATTTTGGAGCCATAGCAGCTGAAGGTACCAGTCCTACTTTTCAGTGGGGCTTTGGTGGATATGTCAAAGCCAGTGTGGGACAAACCAGTATCCACAGAAAGTTTGGATAATGATATTGCCCAAAAGCACAGAGTGGGACCAGGTGACCCCTGCAGAGAGCCTGGTCATTCAGGCAGGAACAGCAGGCTCATAATTCACAGCATTTTTATCAGTCCCAGCAGATAGAGAATCAAACAAATTGGATGCATGGGGATGCAAGAATTATGCGTAAGGATATCTGGCATTTAGAACAATAAATGCAACCTGCACCCTTTCAAGATAGATGCATTCAATGTATTGCTTTTCTCCCGCAGATTCCTCATCTGATAGATATCCTTATCCAGCTCGGCTGCTTGGAAACTTTTCAACAGAGGGCGTAGTGGACCTTTACTCGGCCGTCGATCCGTCTTTCTTGGTGCTTGATCACCGACGCAGTCGGTCGATGAGGGAGGGCAGCAGCCCTTCCCTCATCGACCGACAGCTGTTCCAGGAGGACCCAGCCCGCGCCTTCAGAAGGCAACTCCTCCGTCAGGGTAAGAAGAATTCCTGCATCTACGAAGCCAGATTACAAGAAGCCTGCATTCTTATTTCTATTTTCATATGCTGCATGTGCACCGCCTTCATCTCCATAGCCGCGTTGCATTACCTGTAGTATATGTGCATTTGTGGCTGTAACCAATACGTCCCTGACCACTGCAAAATGGCCGTCGCCTCGAGCTCCCATTGTTACTAGGCAACGGCCTCTCATCTCGCCAGTACGCCCTGATTGGTCGCCTGCTGCTTCTTCTACCAATCTGGTGCACCGGCAGGTGGAAGCCAGCCCTCCACCATAAGGCCTCACTAAAGGCCAGATTCTGTCTGGACCTGTCCGGACCTACGGAGCCAGGGGCCAGCCACGCTGCCTGCTCGCCTACTGTTCAGACATGAGTGAGCAACCGGACGATAATTTGACTGTCTGCATCCACATATTGCTTGCTCGGTAACCCGTTATGGCAGGACTCGAACCTTCACACCTAATGTTTGGAGACTTATAAGACAACACTTATTAGTCTGCCACAGTACATCTATTCGAATCTACTCATCCCGACGTTGCCATACTGCTCCCACCTCCTCTGCGGTGAAATCTGATACACAGCTTGCTGCCGCTAACCCCCACCTCCTAACCACATTCGGCCAAATTGTCAACTAGCCATAACCTATATCTTCACTGGATTTGCCTACATCTGAGTTAGCTCCATCTTGCCGTGCCTGTGCGCATTATTTAAACGGTGCACCAGCAGCCGTGAGCTGAATGTCTTTTTCACTATCTGTAACCCGCAGGCCGCATGCAACCGTATATCTTTGTGTAACACGTCGCTACCTCCTGGACCCAAAGCCGCTCGACTAGAGTCGCAGGCTGCCTACTACTTCTTAGCCGTGATATACGGTTAACAGTTCCTGTGACTGTAAAGCCTGCTTTGTCCCCCTACTGTTTATTGCATTACTAATATACTGCCTACGCATCGAACCACATACACATCACTGTCTGCCTTGATGCCTTGCTAGAATCGCCTGTGACTATATCCGTATAGCCATTTTCTTTTTCGTTCATCTCGTTGCTTTTTATGTACTGTATTGCACAGCAATGAACCCTATGCCTACGGCTACATCAGCACTGTTACTTGCTCCCATACATCTATCTGCCTAGCATTTGTACCCATTGCACCAGACCGACGAACTGCTATTTCATGCATTGTTAGTATTTCCACTGTAACTAGCCCTATGCCCACGGCTACATTGGCACTGCCACTTGTTCCAATTGAGCCATCTGCCTAGTACTTGTACCTATTGCACCAGACTGATGAACTGCTATTTTATGCATTGTTAGTATTTTCACTGTAACCAGCCTTATGCCCATAACTACATCAGTACTGTTACTTGTTCCCTTATAGGTATCTGCCTAGTATTTGTACTTATTGCACCAGACCGTCTGCCAAAGCCTATCGACTACTGTATACACACACCTCACCCCATAGCCATGCTTGCTAGGGCCACCTTACCCATCTTGCTATACATACTAATTAGTACTGTTTCACTATACATCATGCTTCCTTCTCTTGACCCTAGCACCCTATGCAAACTAAATAAGTGCATTACCTCGCAACCAACATACTTTGGTACCCTGCCACCTAGCAAATGGAGTTTATACCTTAGGATGTCCACATCACTACCACACCATGATGCCATTGCACCTACTATATCCTTGCCATCCTGGCCGGCCGTCCATCACTCCACCACCAACACTTGGGAATCCTGCCCAACCAGCCCTAATACTACCCATAGCCCACTGAGTCAGACTTTCGTCACACCACTGGCACCTAAAAATCCTTGCAGTATTCCAACTAGAAATCACAGACTAGGTTCTAAATTCCTGAAAATTCAATCACCACCTTCATCACCCAGTTCCTCCGCTAAAGCCAAACCCACCGCCCTAAAGATCAAAGTATCCAAATCACCATCCGCCTTATCCACTCCCTATACCAACCCACCTACCAACCCCACTGCATCCAGTAAATCTACCAACCAACCCCCTATCAAGGGAGCTCTCATCAGAGCTAGGTCCTTAGTGGCTCACGCCCTAGACATCGCTGACCTCATCACATCCAATGACCTAGACCTGCTAGCTATTACCGAAACCTGGTTACATGCTGCCACAGGGCCCTCTCTCTCACTAGCAATCTCTGACAATTACTCAATTACCAGACTAGACAGAGAACTTGCCAAAGGAGGAGGTGTGGCAGTTATCTTCAAAAATCACCTTAACCTCAGAGCCATCCCCAATCAACACTTCCCGTCCGCAGAACTTCTTTCCATGAAACTCGTCCTCTCTGCCACAAGCATGTTAAAAATCCACTTAATATATGGACCCCCAGGCCCACTATACACATTTGACGAGGATATCTCACTACTCCTGTCCACCAACACCAAACCTAATTCGCAAATACTGCTCCGGGGCGACTTCAACCTGGGCCTCCATGACCCCACTGGCAAAGCTGCCTCGCTAGTAGCTAACTCAATTTCTGAACTTGGCTTCTCGCACAGAAACACCATGCCTACTCACAACAAAGGAAGAATCCTAGATTGGATTGCTGACTTAAACTGTCAGACTTCGATACTCTCTAACACTTCCTGTGCCTGGTCCGACCACCATATTGTCTCTTTCAACCTCCCGACCAGCTCACTTCCTAACCCCACTAAAACGCTGGCACCACCTACCCTATTCAGAAACTTCAAAAACATCACTCTCGAGAATGGACTACCTTACTAAATTTCACTAACATCATTGCTGACCATCTTCCCTAGTTGAACTATACAACTCAACTCTCAAACAGGCTATTGATACAATAGCACCTTTGAAGATGTGCAAAGCTAAACCCCTGGCCCACCTCAACTCATGGTTCACCCCGAACCTAAAAGTACTGTGTGATACCAACAGACGAGCTGAAACCACTTGGAAAAACCTCCCCACTACTACTAACAAAGATGCTTTCCAAAAATCGTCCAGTGAATACAAAACAGCTGTTCTCCAAGCTAAAAGGGACACATTTAACAACAGAATTCACAATGCAAAATCTAGCTCCAAGGAACCTTTCACCATTCTCTGAGAGCTCGAATCTCCAGATACACCTATTGAAACCTGCTCCAAAGACAAATCATGGTGTACGGAAATCCAAACTGCCTCATTAACAAAATCTCACAGCTCCAAAACAAAATTAATACTAAAAAACAGACTATCTCCTCTGAACCTCTGATGAATATAGGCCAGCCTGCAGTATTGGCATCTGACAACCAATTCCATTTCAGCCCACTTTCAATCCTCCCTGAGGTTGAAAAACTAATCATCAGCCTCAAACCCTCCAGATGTAAAAGATTAATATGCTCACATGATATTATTCAAGAAGCAGCTAAAGATCTAGCCCCGTTTATAACCTGCTTCATAAACAACACATTCAGGAATGGTGCTGTCCCAACCAATCTTAAGGATGCTTGGGTACTCCCATTATGAAAACACCCAACCTCGACCAAAAACATTCCTACCAACTACCGTCCCATCACTATGGTACCTTTCCTGCTGAAAATTCTCGACCGAGCGGCATACATCCAAATCCAGGCACACCTAGAAACCCATAACCTACTTGGCCTTAAGCAATCCGGTTTCAGGCCCAGACACGGTACAGGAACGGCCTTAATAGACCTTAAAACACAAATGGATGAACAAATTGATAACGGCAACATGTCCATCTTGTTATTACTCGACCTATCGGCCGCATTCGATTTATTCAACATTGAGGTTCTGAGCTCTCACTTGTCTAACGCTGCCCATTTCTCACACAATGCCATTACATAGATTCAATCATTCTTGACCCAGAGGACAATGAGGGTTTTCTCAACCAATGCGTCTGCTTACCCAGTGGAAGTGACTTGTAGAGTCCTCCAAGGCTCCTGTGTATCACCCACGCTTTATAACATATTTACTAAGCTACTGTTTGACGATCTCCACTATTTGGGTGTCACCTACACTAATTTTGCAGATGATAACCAAATATTCATCCCTATCTCTGGGAATTATGACCTAGACTCTAAACTACTAAACAAAATCTATCTTGTCATCCAGGCATGAATGGCCACACACGACCTCTGCCTGAACGATGACAAAACGGAACTACTCCTCATCGGCTCTGTTAGGGAGAAGTCTCATAAATGGCTAATTTCTCTTACCTAATGAGTCCCTCAGCTGCTTTGCTGGATTTCTAGGGTTTATTTTTTTCACCTGGTAAGAGTGTGAGCCTTTTTCCCCACTCTTAGATGTGTTTTGCTGTGAGTATTTCTTCTTTTTGTGTGATCTTGGGCAATGGAGCCTCACCTACTCCATAGCATCATTTCTCCATGTGTGTTACACAGCACCTTCAGTGCAGTGACACAGGGTTGTCTTTGAGACTTCCCACTGACTCCATTTTCTGGGGTTCACTACTGTCCCCCAGAAAAGATAAAGTTGCCATTAACTTTATTTATGTCACTTTAAAACACAGACCCAATACACACCATCTTACATGGAGTATTGGAAAAGGTTAATTCTTATCCCTTTTTGTCTGTGTCTCTTGGGGCATTGTTCCACTCCCTTTACATTAAGACATGGCTGGTGGCAGTGATAACTACCCTATTTTTTATATTGCGGTTATCTTAAATAACCATGGTATTGTTTTAGGCTATTATATTAGCCTCAAACATAAACCCGCTTGACCATATATATTTTATTACGGTTCCGGCTGGGTTTATTCACCATTTCTTTTTGTAAATGTCTTTCTCGTGTTTTACTCTGCGTGCCAAACCAGGTTTGGTCCCTTTGTTCGCTGTCTAATTGTGGGCTTCTGCGCAGAAGCCCTCCTTAAGGCACCTGAAAGTCTGGGTAGGCAGGATGTGAGGGAGGGGTCTTAGGACTACTGCCATGGGTTCCCTTGGTAACCCAAGTCGCACTCCTGTTTGATTAGCTGGGTGACTGTCCTTGCCAGGACAGCCACCCTGCTGTGTGATTGACAGCCAGGCTGTATGAATGGGGGAAAACTGCATAAAAAGAAGGTCTCTAGCACTGGAAAGGCAGAGTCGCCACTGGAACTAAAGAACCATCGAGGAGCTGATGAAAGAGGACCCCTCCAACAACTGAACCACCCGGTGAAGCCCTGCTGCAGGTCCGAATCTTCAGAATCCGACAACGGAGAAGATCCTCCAGGAAACTTCTTCCCTTGAGCTGGTGGGACCAACCAGTTCACCCAAACTGCAAGCCAGGAACCCTGCTCTGGTCGAATTTGCTGTACAGAGCTACAGTGGGCCGGATAGCCAGGAAGGTCGGACCCTGCTTGGGTTTTAAGGAGCACACCTTTTATTTGTTTCTTGCCTGGGTAGTGCAGGACCCTCCAGTCTTCCTACTACTTGTCAGTCCGACAGTCGCTTCAGGAACCTGCAGGAACTAGCAGGAACATCCGCCTCAGCTCTCTGTTTTAAGGTAATGTGCAAATCCGGTTGTTCATTTCGTTCAGCCACGGTGAAAGTGTTTGAAATCTTTCTCCAAACCGAGGGCTTGTCCTTCTCTTCTCTTTGAACTAACTTTTCTGCCAACCAACCTCGTCTGGAATTCGTAGCACAAACTTTACCGCAAACTACCCTGAACTGTGTGATCTTGCGCAAAAGACTTTTGCCCCATTGACTTTGGCCCTAAGCTTTTTCTACCTGATTATATCACTGTAGTTCCTCTTGCTCAATTGCCCTGAGTACTTACCTGTTGGTGTGGTTCTATTTCTATTAACTTTGTCTTTCAAAGGGATTGTGTACTCCGACGTATTCCTTATCTTTGATAATACGTTTCCAGCTTGCTGGCCTTGGAAATTTTTTCTGTAGAGGGCGCTGCGCATCGACGTCCGCTGAGTCCCTCCCCTCCCTCCATTTCACGAAAATTTCCGAGGCCAGAAAGCTGGAAACGTATTATTAAAGATAAGGAATACGTCGGAGGAACATCCCATCGAAAGAACGTTACCAGGTAAGAAGTAACTTGTTCTTCTCTCCCTTTTAAAAGTTGCTGGAGTGCCATTTTGCTCCCACTTCATTGTGTGAGCTTAACTTGTATGCCACTTATTGGAACTTATTGGGAGCTGTGTGGTTTATTAAGAGTGTGATTTTTAAACTGCTTATAATAGTGTCATGTTATACAACTGGAGAGTGAAATAAATGTATATTCTTTTACTTGAAAACCTTGAGTCAGTGTTTGCCTGAATCATAGTAATTGCTGTCCTTTCTGTAACTATTTGATACTGCTCACTTACTCTTGAGATAAGTCTGGCTGCTCATCCAGTGCTACCACTTTAACTGTGTCGTACAGGCTTGTACCAACGGTGAATTTGTATTGTCACTTGTAGTCTTAATTGTGTGTGGTGTTCCCAAAGGGTACTGCATATAATTCTGCCTAACAGGCTCCCAAACGAAACTGAAAAAACTGAACAACAACTTCAAAGCCTTTAACATTGGCGGCAATATCATAAAGGTCTCCAAAGAAGTTAGAACCCTGGGCATCTATCTGAACTCTGCCTTAACATTGAACAGACAGGTCAACGCAACTGCATCAGCCACGGCCTACACGTACAAATTAATAAACTCATGCAGACCTTTCCTCACATCCGCCCAAAAAAAATTGAACTTAATTACAAACACTCCAAAGCAACGCCATCTGGGCAGCCCTCAACATTCCTAAATCACATCGTATCAGCTACTAGGCGCAATATCCAATGGCTGTCCATCAAGAGTAGAATCTCTAGCAAGGTACTAGGACTCACACATGAATGTCTAGCTAACCTTGTGCCAAATACCTGACTTGCAAAATCTTGAAGAACACTGCTGCCTGTCCCACCAGAGCAACCCTTCAGAACTGTCTATGAATCCCGAGATTCAACCTCCAGAAATCAGGTGGCAGTAGCTTCCCCGTACAAGCCTCTAAACTCTGGAATTCACTACCTACACGTCTAAGAAATGTATCCTCCTTCTTCTGTTTCAGAAAGAAGATACAAATCTGGCTCCTTTCGCTAGAATAGACATAAGTACTATGTAATTACTTATAACTGTACCTTTGTATTGTACATACTGTACATATCTTCACTGTTTTTACATGTAATGCCCTGACTGCTTGCTATTAACTATGTATTCACCTCTGTAACCTATGCGCCTAGATACCTTAGGGTTTGGTGCGCTTTACAAATGAATAAACTAAACTAGACGTGACGTCAGGCGTCGTATATATATGACTTCACTACGCCCCATACCTCAGTTCCTTTTTTCCACATGCTCGATACGCTGTTCTGAGGAGCATGGCAACCAAATCTTCGACTCTTTTTGACAAAGTTTCATCAGATTTTTCTGTTTTATTTTGCAACCGCTAGATGCCCGCCCCTCAGATTTCGGGTTTCAAACGGTGCACGGACTGCCACTCTAAAAGTTATGTCCGTGGTGTCTCAGTGCGGATCACAACACGGAGGGGTGTGCGTCGTGCTTGAAAATTAACCCTGAAGTGGGTGCACAAGTGGACAGCCAAACTTGCATTGGGCCCAGCGCCTTCAAAATCCCCTGCACAGTCCACCATCCGGTCCTCCGAGACCGAGGGGCCTTCCAACGAAAAAGAGAGAATTTGACGGAAGGCCAAAGAACAGTCACACCCGTGGAGACATTCTTCTTTTTCGTCGTAACATAAGATAAAGCGGCGCCACCATCATTGGCGTGAGTCCGACTCCTCGTCGGAAAAAGGTAAGACCTCGGCTGGGCTGACCACTCGACAGGAGTGGGAAGATTTTAAACTTTTATTTTATTGGGTTTTGAAAAACATAGTAATCAACATACATGTATAATTCAGAACATATCAAGACTGGAGACGTTCTTCACACACCCTCCCCTCAAAAGTACATCAACATGAAACTATAAACCAAGTTTTTATTTCCCCCTCCCTCCACCCCCTATCCCCCCTTCCGGAACAGAGTCTTCTCTTAGTAGTCAACTTAATATCCGTGTCCTCTATTATCACTTGCTTTGCTCGTGCTTAAACACTTTTAGGCAGTAGATTTAACCGTAAAACATGAATGTGGATGGCGTTATTTCATGTTGGTCTTCAGGCGACTACTCATCATGATATTGCTCATTTACTGCACTTGTGGTCATATAAACATAACATGTTCGTCTATCATTCCCGTTCTGGTGATGCTTGCGGGGACGTGGCAATATACGCAAGTCACACCACATCAACTCATATTGGGTGGCTTTCCCATGTAAGGATGAAGTAATTCTCTCCATTACACAGATATTCGTTGCAACAGCAATCCATTCTCTCTTACTCAGGGCCGATTCCATTTTCCACTTGATCACCAAGCAGGCTTGCGCGGCAAAGAAGGAGCGGAGCCGCAATGCCCATCATTTTCCTCAATTCCCCTTTGCATTCCTCCAGCCCAAACCAAATTAATAGGGGTGAAGCCACGCGGGAAATCCCATCTATCTGCCTGATCCAACCCAGGACCTCGTCCCAGAGCACTTTCACCCGGGGGCATCCCCACCACATGTGCAAGTAATTGGCCTGCTCTCCACATTGGTGCCAGCACATGGGGCTCACTGATTGGAACATTTTAGACAACCTGTGAGGGTGGTATTGCCACCTATGGATAAGTTTGATGGCGTTTAATTTGTAATGAGCTGCTATAGAAATTTACAGATCCTCGTCCACAACTCAGGATCTAATTCCAACTCCAAGTCCCGTTCCCACCATTGCGTCAACCCCTTCCCTGCTTCAATCAGTGCCCTATACATGGCAGATATCAAGCCCTAGGTTTCAGTCATTGTGTCAAGCAATTTGTCAAAATGGGTGAGGCATCTCTGTATCCACTCCTTCCATTTATTTTGCATAAGAGCCCCCTTAAACTGTAAGAAGGGAAAGACTGGCAAAGGGTGTATCCCCAATGAATCTTCAAGTTCGGTAATCGTAAAGAACTTTCCCTCCCTCCAGAGTTGTCCCACCCTTTCAAGGCCTGCGTCAAACCACGTTTGGAACCTCTCAAGGTTAGGGATCTCCTCACAGACTCTTGGAGCCCATATGTTGCTCAGAAGGGAGGGCCACGTGGTTATTGGTCGCATATCGGCCCCCTCCCTCTAGATCACCCATATCGTGCCCAGTATAGAGTGATTTCGGAGTCTTGGAAGCATCTCGAGACCCATAACTACTCTGCTACAGTGGCCGGAGTTAGATTGTAATTGTCAAGCTGCACCCACTGTAATTTCATCCGGCCTCTGAGGTGGGGGATCAGGACTCTTAGTTGGATGGCTTGGTAGTATTTTTTAAGGTCAGGGAGGCCGACTCGTCCCTTCTCCTTGAGTAGAACAAGGGTCTCGTAAGCTATACTTGCCTTTTTCCCCTGCCCCAAGAATTTCAGGATGGCCCTCTTAACTTCCATGAAGAATGCCTCTGGAAGTCGTATTGGGAGCATTTGAAAAAGATAAAGAAATCTTGGGAAGCGCACCATTTTCACTGCATTAAGCCTCCCTATCCATGATATTCTGAGTTTTGCCACTTATGTAAACAGCATGGAAATTGGCTAGTAGGTGGGAAAAATCAGCTTCATATAAAGTCTCCAAATCTCGTGTCAGGTTTATCCCCAGATAACAAAGGGTGCTTCCGCCCATCACAAGACCGAGAGTAGACAGCTTGGTAGCGGTCTCCAGTGTAGGCTTGTGTAATGGAAACAGTATGGATTTTGATCTATTGATTTGAACCCTGAAAGTTACTCAGAGCTTTCTATTAGCGGTATGGCTTTTGGTATTTATGCTAGGGGGTTCCTTATGTGTAAAAGAATATCATCGGCACAAAGGGCTACCTTATATTCCTTCCCATTCACCTGGAGGACTTCAATTTGATGATCCGTTCTAAGCATCTGAGCGAGAGGTCCTAGGGAGAGTGCGAACGGTATCACTGAGAGAGGGCAGCCTTGTCTCGTACCCCTCTCCAGGTTGAACCATTTGGAATACTCAGAGTTAGCCACCACTGAGGCCTTGGGAGACATATAGACCGCTTTGACCCCTTTTCTGAGTGTAGGGCCTAGCCCAACCTTTTCGAGCACCGCCTCCAGGAAGTCCCACTCCACCCTATCAAACGCCTTTTCAGCGTCCACCGACAGGAGAGCGAGGTCACCTGCCATTTTGTTTGACTCCTGGATTAAATATAGCATTTTACGCATAGTATCAATGCCCTGCCTTCCCATAATGAAGCCAATCTGGTCAGAGTGTATTAATCAGGGCATATGGACCTCAAGCCTGGCTGCAAGTACTCACGTGTAGATTTTGGCATCAATATTAAGTAGCGAGATTAGACGGTAGGACCCGCAGTGCTTAGGGTCCCTGCCCTCCTTGGGGATTACGGTAATGAGCGCCTCTGAGAAGGAGTCGGGAGCCACCCTGTCTGTAGGATGTTGTTAAATAAGGCGACCATAAAAGGAATAAGAGATGATATAAATGTCTTATAAAAGCCAGCTGTATACCCATCGTTACCCGGCACCTTCCCTAGTGGGAGCCTCTTTATCGCTTTCTCGATCTCATCTATCATAATTGGAGCGTCTAACATTTCCATATCATCATGGGAGAGTCGTGGCATATCTACCCTCCGCAAATAGTGACCTATTTCTGCTCTCCCATGTACCACTTCAGATTGGTATAGTCTCTCTTAAAATTTTGCGAAAACCTCTAGGATCTCTTTCGGGTCCATAGTTAGGGCGCTACCTTCCTCATCTATGGCGATAACTGACCTTTCCGCCCGTTGACCCCATAACCTAGCGGCAAGCAGTGTGTCTGCTTTGTCTCCCTTTTCATAATGTTTCTGAAGTTGGCGAACAACCTGGCCTTCCTCTAAAAGCGTAAGTTCCTCTCTCTTCTGCCTGACCTCGACAATCCTCTCCGCTCGCTCCTGGGTGGAGCTGCGAGCGGCAGCATCTAAGTGTGTAATCTCCTTTCTTAACCTAGTCTCTACCAGGGCTCGCTCTCTCTTTTTATTCGCTCCCTCTCTGATCAGTATTCCCCTCCACGTCGCCTTCCCCGCCTCCCACACCACTCTCTTGGGTACATCTCCTGTGTTGTTAAGTTCAAAATATTCCTCTATTTCCCTCTCCATTTCCTGGCGGAAGACGTGATCCTTCCACAGAGTTTCATTACAACACCATTTTGCACCTTTGTGTGGCAGAGCTAGGAGGCTCATATCAGCAGTGACCATGTCATGATCCGACCATGAAATAGGTGCTATCTCGGAAGCAGTCACAACCTCCCCCACCCCATTTGAAAGATACAGGTAGTCTATTCTGATGAGAGTGGAATGGGGTGCAGAGTAAAATGTGTATCCTGTCTCATTCGGGTGAAATGCTCGCCAAATATCCCATAGTCCATATATCCCCATCATCTCCACCACCTCTGCTCGGCCACCACCCGCAAGGTTGCTTGCCTCTGTATTTCCAGCCATTCTGTCCAGTGTGGGATCCACCCAAAAATTTAAGTCTCCCCGTAAAATTATATGGCCCGAGGCCTCTAACATATTTCTTTGGAACCATGCGTTGTAGAAATCTTGATTGACCCACATTCGGAGAGTAAAGCGTTGTGAACGTGAGCGTTATAGTGCGCACCGTACCCACCACCACGAGAGCCCTCCCCTCTGTATCCGCCCACACCTTAGTATTCTCCAGGTTTAACCCCTTCTTCACTAATATTCCCACTCCCGCCCTCTGCAGTGGGCCAGAGCCCCAATATTCTGTTCCAAGTGTGGGATGTAAAACCCTGCGCTCTTCGCCTCGTATGTACTTAGTCTCTTGAATAAAGAGAATGTCTAGTTTCGCCCTCTTGAATTCCCTGGAAACAAATGACCTTTTCGTGGGCAAATTCAGGCCCTTTACATTGAGCGTGCCCACCCTGAGAAGACCCACCTTTGGGGATTCAGATGTTCCTGCCATATCTTACTGTCCTCCTATACCACTTGCAAGATGAGCCTGTTCCGTTGTTTCTTAAGACATTCTCCATTATCCACAACACAACTTTAGAGAAACTCGTTTCGAGCCATACTCCCCCCCCCAACTTCCCCCACCACCCCTCCCCCCATCCCTATCGGCGCCCAGTCCGGCTGGGTCATCTTCACCCTGGCCAGTCTCGGACCTCCAGTGGAGACCGTATGTCACCGGAGCAGGACGATTAGGTGCGGCCAGTTTTCCTCGGCCGATTCGCTGCGACCGCTTCGGCACAGGAGACAATTGGGTGCTCCCATTTTGGCACGACCAGTTCGGCGCTGCAACTTTTGGACGCCGGGATCTTTTGGAGCAGGATAGTCACATTACTGTTTTTCTGCTGAGGTTTCTCCAGAGGTGTCATTACTGTTTGTTGCCTGAGGAGAGAGGTGGCATTATTTATCTTTTATTCTTTTTTTCAAAGTCTCACAGGAGACGGTTCAGTCTTTTTCATTGTGAAATGCTCTAATGCTCTTTTTTTTAATTAGGCTGTTGTATCATGGCGGTTAAATATGTAATTTTGCTGCCCCAGGGACAAGGGCAGTTTGATCTTGTGGTTAAGTTCCATGTCTCACAATCTTGCAGGCCATGGTTCGTGGCTGAGCTAAAGCTTTTTATTTTATTGTATTTGCAAAATATCCCATGGCCTGCAAGACTGTGGGGTACAGAACTTAACACAAGGCCAATATCTCCATCGAATTTACAAATACGACAGCATATAAGAATGCGACTGCTGCCTGGAGGGTGTAAGCGCTGGAATGGGGAAAGAGGTGGTAGTGGGCAGGTGTGGGAGGAGAGAGGTGGTAGTGGACAGGGGGTTAGAGGTGGTAGTGGGCAGATGGTGGGAGGAGAGAGGTGGTAGTGGGCAGGGGGTTAGAGGTAGTAGTGGGCAGGTGGTGGGATGAAAGAGGTGGTAGTGGGCAGGGGTGGAGGAGAGAGGTGGCATCTTTCAGGGGGTGGAGGAGAGAGGTAGTAGCTGGCAGGGGGTTAGAGTTGGTAGTGGGCAGGTGGTGGGAGGAGAGAGGCGGTAGCTGGCAGGGGGTGGAGGAGAGAAGGCTTCGCTGGGAGGGGAGGGAGGAGAGGTGGTAGCTGGCAGGGGGTGGAGCAGAGAAGTGGTAGCTGGGAGGGGGTTAGAGTTGGTAGTGGGCAGGTGGTGGGAGGAGAGAGGTGGTAGCTGGCGAGAGCTTTGACAGCTTTGGCGCGGCGGCCAGTTCGGTGCGCCCATTTTCTCTTATTTTTTTCTTACTTTTTTTTATCAGACTGTTGCATCATGACGGTTAAATATGTAATTTTGCTGCCCCAGGCACGAGGGCAGTTTGGTCTTGTGGTTAAGTTCCAAGCCTCACAATCTTGTAGGCCATGGTTCGTGGCTGAGCTAAACCTTTCTTTATTTTCTCTGTAAAATAAAAATAATGAATTGAAAAAAATAATTCTTTGGAATTTGGCGTGAGGGAATTTAGACGGGGTTGCAATGTCAGCCACGTCCAAACGTCCCTCGCGCCAAATCGGCGGCGCCAGAAAGGCTCCCACGCCGAACTGGCCACTGCGGCCAACCGGCTGCGCCGAACCGGCCTGCAGCGAAATCGCCGAGCCAAGAGGGTGTGTAAAGGTACGTCACACGGTCCCGTCTTAGAACAATAAAGTAAACATTGAGCCCCTCTTCCACTCCCCTCCCTCCATTTCACGAAAATACCTTATTCAGTCAGTGATCCCAGAACTAGTTGAGTCTAATAATGTATGCCTCACCATGGGCACCGGGGTCCCTGATACAAAAGAACTCACTGTGCCATCAACTTAGTTTCCTCCAGATAGCGCCCCACAACGTTGCAGGGCTCTGCTGTTAGTTCTTGTTCTCGTCATCATACGGGCGCCTCGGTAGGTTCAATATACCTCCTCCGGTTTACCTTCACTGCGGCTCGGGAGCAACTTGGTGCTGTACCAATAGAAGTCTGTAGGCATGATTCGTTGCAGTTATAGCGCTCACACACCCACCCCTGCCGGTGCTTGGAATCACCCTGCATCTCCACGATCTCCGTCACACCGTTAGAGTCATTTATTCGTCTGAGGCGATCAAGTATTCCACCGATCTAGGCGCAGGGCTCAGCAGTACCGAGCTGTAGTGCCAGTACGCTCAATGCTTAGCATCTGGGGACGCATTCATCCTCCTGAACTTTATAGACCCTTGTATTCGACTCCGCTTCAGACCTTTGATGCGCCATTCTCTGTCATCTTTGCTTCTTCCTTCACAGTTTTCATCATCCCCCTGGTCATCTAATAGGTTGGTCGTACAGCTCTGGATGTCCCTTTGCGATTTGAGCTTGATCGTATTCCCCTCCCATTCAAATGTGAGAGAGAAAGGGTAGCCTCAACGGTATCGGACGCCTTTTTCTTTTAGCCATTTAGTGAGTGGGATGCCCTACCTTCTCATAGCCAATGTGAGAGACGACGGGCCTTGATAAATCGAAACCCTTGTTGTACCCAGGGGAATCTGTGCGTTGATCTTGGCCTTCTGAAGAACCCTGGTTTTGTCAGCGTAGTTATGGAATCGTTCCAGCAGTGTCTTTGGGCCACCTGCAATGCCTCCCACTCTATGTATGCAGTCAATTCTAGGTTTTTCTATAGAGTCATCCTCAAACAGGAGTTTCATAAGTGTATGGAGGGTCCTTTTAGGTCTTGTTCGGTTTCCCCTTCTCTGTCTGGAATGCCGAAAATGCGTATGTTGTTGCGTTTTTCTCGGTTCTCTAAATCATCAATTTTCATACAAAACTCTTCCTCCCTAGCTTCAATGTCCGCGATCCTCTTGTCCATTTGGGCTTCTAGCGTGCCCAGGGAGGTTTGGTTATGCTCAACCTCCTCAAATCTTTCTTCCATCGATTCACTGTGCTATTTTGTCGACTTGTCTACCTATGTTGGCTCTCATGCTTTTCATTTCGTTCATCAGATCCGCTACATCAGCTTTGGTTGTGGCCGCCTCTGCTCCTGAGGTCGCCGTGCTGGAGACTAAAGGCGGGGCAGAGTCAGTAGGATGCAGTGAGAATATATATGATCCGAGTTTCTCCCTAACATCCAAACGTACGTGGCCCAAAGCATTTCAGATGGGTGTGTTCATTACAATCTGTTTTTCCTCAGGGCCTTATGTGTGCCAGAAGTGTTTTCCAGTTCCTTAAGTTGAGAAGAGGGCACATGCCCCAGGAGTGGGGGCCCAACCTTCTCAGTTGTAATTGCCGGACAGGATCGACGGATAGAACTACACTCTCCAACTGTGTTACCCTTGGTGGGAGGGTCGGCACTTCACAGGTCCAGATGGCCTCCCACACTGATCGTCTCCCAGTTGGGGTATGCGCAAGGAGGTTGGTGAATTGTCGGATGTGCCGCTCTTTGAGGAAGGCCCCAGTCTCTTAGCTGTCGGGGGAGCCTGGGCTTGAGGAGGGCACAAGCCCTGCAGAGCAAGGGCCCAACCCTCTGCTATCTACTTTTGGTGATCTCTTCCTTGGGTTTGCAATGGTGCGTGGGGTCCATTCACTTTTTCTGAGGCTCAGTTTTGCTTCCTCGTACGACGTGTCAGCACGTTCAGTCCCTTTATGATTATGAGGGCTTCTCCGGACCTCACAGGGAAGGGTGCCCTCCTCGTGGGCCTCCGGGTTGTCCTTTGTATTGCAAACCCCTATCTAACGACAATGTTCGGAGAGGCCAGTGAACTGCGAGACAGCCTTCCGTCGGTGCACACTGTGCTGGCACTGTGTGTACATGGGGATATCTAAATGCGTGCTCCTTGGTATCACTTTCCCCCCATGTGTGCTGTGTTGGTCACTTCAGAGCCACTAGACCTTGACTGCAGGATTAGCAGTGAGTTCAGATTACTTTAAACTGGTTCCAGGAATGCGTCACGTGGGAAAGTGCCTCTCTTAAGTATGAGTTGGGATGGTAGGTTATCCTGATCTCCCTTCATTTGCTCTTGCACCGTAGCAAGACCGCCGGGGACCAATTACCAGGTTCCCCAGTCGATTCGTTTGCACCTCCCAGGAAACAAAGTGCACACTAGGTAGTGCCGGCAAAGGCTGGGTGTCGTGGGTAGCGGGCCATAGATGTGGCTAGTGTAAATCCGTTCGGTCTGCATTAGTATTCCACAGTAATGTATGCACCTACGCGAGACCGGGGCCCGTATTGTGACGTCTCCCACCACAAAATGTCTTTGGGTGTGGGCCACGCGAATTTTATTCCCATATGGGTGATCGTGGCGGGTAGTGTGGGGCGGAGTTGGTTTAATTGTAATCGCTCCGTTCCTCACCTCGCTTCGCCGGCCCAGGCCCCTGGATTCACTTACTCGTTCGTTGCAGTCAAGCGCGGAGGGCTGGTTGCACGTGTAGAGCTGCGTTGAATCATGGGCACCAGAACACCCAGGTCTCCCTCTGGGGCCTGCGCTCCAATACGCAAAGTGGGAGGGTCTCCAGAAATGAAAAAATTGTAACGGCAGCTGGTAGCGGTTGAGAGGCTGCTTGCCTGACCCCCCGCGATCCAGCCGGAGGACACACAGCTCTGGATCTATGGGCACCGTCTCCGAAAGGGCTGACTGCTTGAGGCAGCGTATCTTCCGGAGGTGTGTCCTTGGTGTTAGGGAGAATTCTCATAAATGGCTAATTTCCCTTACCTACTGAGTCCCTCAGCAGCTTTGCTGGATTTCTAGGATTTATTTTTTTCACCTGGTAAGAGTGTGAGCCTTTTTCCCACTCTTACATGTGTTTTGCTATGTGTATTTCTACTTTTTGTGTGATCTTGGGCACTGGAGCCTCACCTACTCCATAGCACCATTTTCTTCATGTGTGTTACACAGCACCTTCAGTGCAGTGACACAGGGTTGTCTTTCACACTTCCCACCGACTCCATTTTCTGGGGCTGACTACTGTCCCCCAGGAAAAGGTAAAGTTGCCATTAACTTTACAATAGTCACTTTAAACCACAGACCCAGTACAACCAATCTTACAAGGAATATTGGCAAGGGTTAATTCTTATCCCTTTTTGTCTGTGTCTCTTGGAGTATTGCTTTGCTCCCTTTACACTAAGACTTGGCTGGTGGCAGTGGTATCTACCCTTTTTTTTATAATGGGGTTATCTTCAATAACCATGGTATTGTTTTAGGCTATTATATTAGCCGCAAACATAAACCCGCTTGACCATATATATATATTATTACGGTTCCGGCTGGGTTTATTCGCCATTTCTTTTTGTAAATGTCTTTCTCGTGTTTTACTCTGCATGCCAAATCAGGTTTGGTCCCTTTGTTCATCGCCTTTTCGCGGGCTTCCACACAGAAGCCTTCCTTTAGGCGCCTGAAAGTCTGGGTAGGCAGGATGTGAGGGAGGGGTTTTAGGACCCCTGCTGTGGGTTCCCTTGGTAACCCAAGTCGCACTCCTGTCTGATTGGCTAAGGGGACTGGCCTTGCCAGGCCAGCCGCCCTGCTGTGTGATTGACAGCCAGGCTTTATGAATGGGGGAAAACTGCATAAAAAGCAGGCCTCTGGGACTGGAAGAGCAGAGTTGCCACTGGAACGAAAGAACCAATGAGGAACTGGAAGAAGAGGACCCCTACAACGACTGAACCGCTCGGTGAAGCCCTGCTGCAGGTCCGAATCTTCAGAATCCGACGACATAGAAGATCCTCCAGGAAACTTCTTCCCTTGAGCTGGTGCGACCAACCAGTTCACCCAAACTGCAAGCCAGGACCCCTCCTCTGGTCGAATTCGCTGTACAGAGCTACAGTGGGCCGGATAGCCAGGAAGGTCGGACCCTGCTTGGGTTTTAAGGAGCGCACCTTTTATTTGTTGCTTTGCTCTGCTGCTGGTTTCTTCTCTGGGTAGTGCAGGACCCTCCAGTCTTCCTACTTCTGATCAGTCCGACAGTCGCTTCAGGAACCGTGAGCCTGCAAGAACTACCAGGAACTTCTGCCTCAGCTACAGCTCCCCCTCCGTTTTAAGGTACTGTGCAAATCCGGTTGTTCGTTTCGTTCAGCCGCGGTGAAAGTGTTTGAAATCTTTCTCCAACCCGAGGGCTTGTACTTCTCTTCTCTTTGAACTAACTTTTCTACCAACCAACCTCGTCCGGAAACCGTGCCACGAACTTTACCGCAAACTACACTGAACTGTATTATCTTGAGCAAAAGACTTTTGAACCATTGACTTTGGCCCTAAGCCTTTTCTATCTGATTTTACCACTGTAGTCTCTCTTGTTCGATTGCCCTGAGTACTTACCTGTTGGTGTAATTCAAGTTCTGTTAACTTCTGTCTTTCCCTCCCTTTTAAATTGCTGGAGTGCCATTTTGCTCCCACTTCATTTTGTGAGCCTAACTTGTCTGGAATTTAACGGAAGTGGTGTGGTGTATTAAGAGTGTGATTCTTAAACTGCTTAGATAAGTGAACTGTTATTTAACTGAAGAGTGGAATAAATATATATTCTTTTACTTGAAAACCTTGAGTCAGTGTTTTCCAGAATCATATTAATTGCTGTCCTTTGTGTAACTATTTGATCCAACTCACTTACTCTTGAGATAAGTCTGGCTGCTCAGCCACAGCTACCACTTTAACTGTGTAGTACAGGCTTGTACCAAAGGTGAATATGTACTGTCACTTGTAGTCTTAATTGTGTATGGTGTTCCCAAAGGGAACTGCATATAATTCTGCCTAACACTCGGGGTGATGCTGGTCACAAAGGAGGTTTCTTTGGAGAAAGAGAGGTTGCGTTGGTACAGGCCATAAAAGCTTCAAAGACCTTTTTCCTTTCTTCGTTATGATAGTATGATACCGCGTCTCACCTGGGGCATTTCCCCGAACATACCCCCGGGTTCCCCTACCCAGGTATCCTCCCTTGCTCGTCCATCCCCAGGGTTGGGATCTGAGAGCGCCAGCCCTTCCCTAGCCACCTGAATAAGGGACTTCCGAGATCTACTTGGGAGAATAACCTCAGGTTTCTCACACAACCCAGGGCTATAAACGAATGGACATCTTGGATAAGGGTCCGGTACAAAAAGAAATATGCCACTTAATCCGGCGATTGCAGATCCCATAGCCTCCTTGTGGCAACATCCCTGCCCCACCCCCCGGTTAGCACTACTATGATGGGGAAGTACAGGCCGGCAAGGGGAGATTCATCATTTCTATCTTCTCACCCTTCTGCGGAAGGTCTTGTTGTACAGGCATCAAACAAGCGAGTACATTAACCACTAGCTACCCACCTCTAACACACCCAAGGGGAAGGCTACTTATCAGAAATTATCCTCAAAGTGGAATTTTCATACAATTCTGTCTACCACCACAGTCAAAATGTTATCTTAAACATATTTTAATCAATATTTACTCCAAACATAACAGTAAAAACAACATAAAAAGCCATGTACAGTGTTCATCATTTACGAAAGCTGTAATGGACAAGATGGAGAGAAAACAACACTTCACACTTATGGCTGTAGTTCACATCACAATGTTTACAATCTATCAACATTGGTTATTTAGCGTGATGTTAGTAATAGTGTGACTGAATCACATAACTATTATACACAAATATGGTATAATGGCGTCTACAATCTGATGTGTTTCTGGGGCAAAAGGCAGCACTGTTGCAGTCAAAGGCTTGTCAGTAGTGTCCCAGGACCCGTCTTCAGGACGCAGTGAGTTAAGAGGGCGGTTACACTGTCACCATGACGCATATGTAGCAGTGTAGTCACCTATACAGTGAATAAAAAATTGAAGCAAATATAAGATTTACTCAATACCAGTAAAAACCTTTGTATCCGTGGTGTGAGTGTAATACAGAGAAGTAGCCAATTCGCTAACCTTATGGTGATTTCTTTTGGTGTGATGAGTGAGGCGATTGCACTTGTCAATCTTATAATGGCGGCCGACAAGTCCGTCCAAATAGTAACAGCTGTAGATCAATATATGTTTTTAGTCAATCAAAAATACGATTTTCAAGGGATACTAATCACGATACGGTATATCAAAGTTAAATATTTACCGTTTGGCGTGGACCTCAATTCAATTATAAGTTCCCGCACGGCGTGTTGATCGTGAGCATAGGTTATGTAATCATTTGGGCACTACATGTCCCATAATGCATCATGGAATCTATAAAGGATAAGGAATATATCAGTTCTGTGCTGGTTTAATTTAAAAAGTGTGGAGGTTACATACACTCAGCACTTACTTGACAAAGAATGTCCCAAACGCTATCTTGCTTTTTTTCTTCTATTTTCGTTATTTTTAAGTGTCAGTTCGCATTGTCAACCAGACCAGGGAATCAAGTCCTGCATGGGGGCACAAAGAGCCAAAGGAGATGGTCAGCCCTCTAGTTATTTGTTGGGTAGCCGTGTGTGTCATACAATCAAAAGAAGCTTACCTTATGTGTCAGTTCACGCGGTGAAAAACTACCGCTGCAGGTCACAGCTTCAATAACATGTACCTCAAGGAGGGACTGCCTGCACACTTATATCAGAGCCCAGTGGTGTCGAAATAGAAAGTGGACTAACCTGATAGTCTGAGGTTATAAACCTCAAAGAAGGACTGCCAGTATAGTTCTATAGGCCCCTGTGGTCAAGAGGGGGGGCCATCTTGGAGTGAATACATGTGTTGATTGCAAACACAAGGCGGCAATGTTATCCCTGTGAGCGTAATAAAGCCCTCAAATGATTACTTATACGGCTACCACTGTGTGTTGTGTCTGTATTGTAATTATCAAATGTCATTAATTGTTCTTAGTAACCTCGATTATAAAGAAACGACGCCTCGCTTAGTGGAAGCCCATCTATGAAAAATAAATAAAAATAAAAAAATAAATAAAACAACAACACATCGATAGATGATGTACAATATTCATCTATTGTTGGATAATGATATCTCACATAGTGTTACCCTACACTATTAGTGTCTACCATCTCGGGTCGTGCATAAAATATTCATCGAGATGTCATATGTGAGACAAGTCTAAGTCAGCTATGACTTTGGTGTGTGTATCAGCCATTAGTGGATAAACAAATTCCATTCCACAGAAATGCTTAAGCCGGATTGGGCTGTTTTTAGATTGTAAATCCATTTTCGTTCCAGTTTTTTGAGGGACAATTCCCTATTGCCACCTCGTGGGTGGGCTTTAGTTGTTTGAATGACAAACCAGAACATATCTTCACACGTGTGTTTAGCCTCTGCATAGTGAGCCACAAGCGGTTTGTCAGGGGTACCGTTTCGGATAGCTGAACGATGTTCGCAAATTCGCACTTTTACGGGCCTAATGGTTTTACCCACATATATTAGCCCACAAGGGCATCTGATCCCGTAAATCACCCATTTGGTCAAGCAGTTTCAAAAGGATCGATATTTCCACATCCAGCCATTAAGGTCGATTTGTTTAAGGTTTTTGGTTAAGTGGCAGACTGAGCATTGTCCGCATGCATAATGTCCACTTACTGGCGGTAGGCCCCATAGTGTGGGCTGAGTTGGTGTCTCATTATTGTTAGTCGGATAGGTGTGCACTAGTTTATCTCGAATATTTGGCATTCGTTTGAAGGCAAATCTTGGGTAATTTGGTCGGAAATCTTCAGTATGAACAATTTTCCAGTTTTTTAGTATTACCCACCTTAGATCATTGCTTAGGGGGGAAAAGGAAGAAACACATGTGATTCTCTCATCTTTAGGTTTTTTGTATTTTTGCAGGATGACCTCACGATTGGCATTTCATGCTCTTTTCAGAGATCTCTTAATAATCTTCCGGGGGTATTGTCTATGTCGTAATTTTTCACTTAGTTCCTGACTGTTAGTTTTAAAATCAGCAATTTCTCTACAGTTCCGTCGTATTCTTAGGAATTGTCCATAAGGTAAGTTTTCCCGTAGGCTAGACGGATGGAAGCTACTGAAAAGTAGTAACGTGTTCTTGTCTGTGGGTTTTTTAAAAAGTGTGGTGCCAAGAAGATTATCCTTTTTGAAAATTGTCAGATCAAGAAAGGCTATACTTTCACTACTAAAAGACATGGTTTGATGGTTGGAGTTTGTCTATCGAGCCACATAAGAAACTGATCAAGTGCATCTCGGCTCCCATGCCATAGCATGAAGACATCATCAATATGCAGTGCCATGAGCTGATGTGCTCATGGAATGGATTGGTCGCCGCATAAATGAAGTTGGTTTCATAATGATCCATATACAAATTAGCCAAGTCCGGTGCAAATGTGGCCCCCATTGTTGTACCTTGTCTTTGTTGGTAAAACATTTTTTTTACAAAGAAAAAAGTTTTTGTCAATGCTAACCTCACATATTCAATGATGAAGTTTGAAGGCACTGTGAGATCAACCCTTTTCTCAAGATATTAATATAGTACTCCTATACAATGATCCTGGGGGATATTTGTGTATAATGATTCTACATCAAGGGTAACCAGAATGTCATTGGCACCGGGATCTAAGCTGGCAATGGTGTGAATCATAGCTGTCATGTCTTGTATATATGATTTCATCTTGACCACAAAAGGTCTCAGAAACGAATCTGCATAGATAGAGAGAGGCTCTAACGATGAGCCTATTGCTGAAACAATTGGTCGGCCTGGTGGGTGGGTCGCATTCTTGTGCATTTTTGGTAGTAAGTAAAAGGCCGGAATGATGGAGTTAGGTCTAGTCAAAAAGTTAAGTTAATCTCTGCAGATCCATTTCTGATCATACGCATGGTTCATAAAGCTCATGATTTCCTGCGCAAGTCCCGCAGAGGGATTGCCTGCCAATCTGCGGTAGCAGAGTTGGTTGCCCAGTTGTTTCTCAATTTCGATGTTGTATGCATTGGTATCCCACAACACAATCCCCTCTCCTTTATCAGCAGGTTTTACTACAAAAAAAGTGTTATTTTCGAGACCTTTTAAAGCTTTGCGTTCTGCACGAGTAAGGTTGTCCTTGTGCTGATAGTCCAATTCTCTAATTACTTTATTTTCAAAGGTCAAAATCTCAGGGGAAATCATGGCTGATGTAGGTGTAAAAGATGAGGGTGATTTTAATCCTGATGTATTATTATCTATAGTGGGTCCCTCCTTGGGATTGTGGAAGAAATACTTGAGTCTTATTAATCTGAAAAAATTCCTCATTTCCGTTTCTGTCGTGAATTTATCTGCAATTTTTGTAGGAACAAAGGATAATCCCTTACTCAGAACGCTAATTTCAGTGTCAGTAAGACAATGCGAACTGAGATTGAAAATCGGTATTACCAATTGGTTTGTGGCGGTTGCCACTGTCTGGTGGGCATCGTGCGGTTGCCCCACTGTTTGTTCTTCCCTCGTTTCCCCTGTCCCTGAAAAAACTGAGGCTGGGCACCTCTCTGCGCTGGTCCTCCTCGACTAGTAGAGGGTTGAGCAGTGGCAGAATCTGAATTGCTACTATTGGATGAGTTGGAGAAAGTAACAAATCTATTCCCACGATTTCTATTGTGGGGGGGGCTCCCTCCCACTTGGTTAGTATTCTGTTGTTGAAAAAAGCCAGGATTCAGGTAAGGGTAGGTGGACTCTTCCTTGTAGTTGGATATATCTTTTTTTTAACTTCCAGATCTTTTTGTCAAAAGTGAAAGTTTTGAATTTTTTCATTTCCTCTTCTATTTTATCCAGCAATGCTTTTGTTTCTGGAATCATAGATTCATCATTATTTTTTTCTCTAAAGCCAATAGATCTTCTTTTTGTTTTTTAGATTCTTCCTCAGCTGTCTCAATGACTAGTATAACCCAGTCCCTAGAGCATTTATTTGCCACCCCACTGAAGGTGCTCATAAACTTTGGATTATCTAAAAAGACACAAGGGATATTTTTGACTTGAAGACCCTCCGGAATCACTCCGTCCCTGAGGTATTCAACCATCAGTTGGCCGTGTGATTCTGTACTTATCAACTTCTTCTTCTTTTGGGTCAGTAAGTCAAGGTCATTAGTATTTTTAGGTGCTGTTACTGCTATTGTGGATGCCGGGGATGTACCTAGGATTGAGGGTAACTCAAGGCATTTTTTGTATAAATCATCGGAGAATGATACATAGTTTACATTCTCCATGCTGTAATTTATGCTCCACCGACCAAAAGGGTCGTCCTATACAGGTAAACAAATGTTGTGAGCACACAAGGTTCCTCAATTTTTTGTAAATGGGGCTGTGGTATATGAGGAAGGATACATCAAACAAGCAAGTACATTAACCACTAGCTACCCACCTCTAACACACCTAAGGGGAAGGCTACTTATCGCAGAGAGGTGCCCAGCCTCAGTTTTTTCAGGAACAGGGGAAACGAGGGAAGAACAAACAGTGGGGCAACCGCACGATGCCCACCAGACAGTGTCAACCGCCACAAACCAATTTGTAATACTGATTTTCAATCTCAGTTCGCATTGTCTTACTGACACTGAAATTAGCATTCTGAGTAAGGGATTATCCTTTGTTCCTACAAAAATTGCAGATAAATTCACGACAGAAACGGAAATGAGGAATTTTTTCAGATTAATAAGACTCAAGTATTTCTTCCTTATTCCCAAGGAGGGACCAACTATAGATGATAATACATCAGGATTAAAATCACCCTCATCTTTTACACCTACATCAGCCATGATTTCCCCTGAGATTTTGACCTTTGAAAATAAAGTAATTAAAGAATTGGACTATCTCTTTAAGCAGAAAAATCAGCACAATGACCACCTTACTCGTGCAGAACGCAAAGCTTTAAAAGATCTCGAAAATAACACTTCTTTTGTAGTAAAACCTGCTGATAAAGGAGGGGGGATTGTGTTGTGGGATACCAATGCATACAACATCGAAATTGAGAAACAACTGGGCAACCAACTCTGCTACCGCAGATTGGCAGGCAATCCCTCTGCGGGACTTGCGGAGGAAATCATGAGCCTTATGAACCATGCGTATGATCAGAAATGGATCTGCAGAGATGAACTTAACTTTTTGACTAGACCTAACTCCATCATTCCGGCCTTTTACTTACTACCAAAAATGGACAAGAATGCGACCCACCCACCAGGCTGACCAATTGTTTCAGCAATAGGCTCATTGTTATAGCCTCTCTCTATCTATGCAGATTGCAGATTCGTTTCTGAGACCTTTTGTGGCCAAGATGAAATCATATATACAAGACACGACAGCTATGATTCACACCATTGCCAGCTTACATCCCGGTGCCCATGACATTCTGGTTACCCTCGATGTAGAATCATTATACACAAATATCCCCCAGGATCATTGTATAGAAGTACTATATGAATATATTGAGAAAAGGGTTGATCTCACAGTGCCTTCAAACTTCATCATTGAATGTGTGAGGTTAGCCTTGACAAAAAACTTTTTTCTCTGTAAAAAAAATGTTTTACCAACAAAGACAAGGTACATCAATGGGGGCCACATTTGCACCGGACTTGGCTAATTTGTATATGGATCATTATGAAACCAACTTCATTTATGCGGGGACCAATCCGTTCCATGAGCACATCAGCTCATGGCACTGCTATATTGATGATGTCTTCATGCTATGGCATGGGAGCCGAGATGCACTTGATCAGTTTCTTGTGTGGCTCAATGGACAAACTCCAACCATCAAATTTACCATGTCTTTTAGTAGTGAAAGTATAGCCTTTCTTGATCTGACAATTTTCAAAAAGGATAATCTTCTTGGCACCACACTTTTTAAAAAACCCACAGACAAGAACACGTTACTACTTTTCAGTAGCTTCCATCCGTCTAGCCTACGGGAAAACTTACCTTATGGACAATTCCTAAGAATACGATAGAACTGTAGAGAAATTGCTGATTTTAAAACTAACAGTCAGGAACTAAGCGAAAAATTACGACATAAACAATACCCCCGGAAGATTATTAAGAGCTCTCTGAAAAGAGCACGTAATGCCAATCGTGAGGTCATCCTGTAAAAATACAAAAAACCTAAAGATGAGAGAATCACATGTGTTTCTTCCTTTTCCCCCTAAGCAATGATCTAAGGAGGGTAATACTAAAAAACTGGAAAATTGTTCATACTGAAGATTTCCGACCAAATTACCCAAGATTTGCCTTCAAACGAATGCCAAATATTCGAGATAAACTAGTGCACACCTATCCGACTAACAATAATGAGACACCAACTCAGCCCACACTATGGGGCCTACCGCCAGTAAGTGGACATTATGCATGCGGACAATGCTCAGTCTGCCACTTAACCAAAAACCTTAAACAAATCGACCTTAATGGCCGGATGTGGAAATATCGATCCTTTTGAAACTGCTTGACCAAATGGGTGATTTACGGGATCAGATGCCCTTGTGGGCTAATATATGTGGGTAAAACCATTAGGCCCGTAAAAGTGCGAATTTGCGAACATCGTTCAGCTATCCGAAACGGTACCCCTGACAAACCGCTTGTGCCCCACTATGCAGAGGCTAAACACACGTGTGAAGATATGTTCTGGTTTGTCATTCAAACTACTAAAGCCCACCCACGAGGTGGCAATAGGGAATTGTCCCTCACAAAACTGGAACAAAAATGGATTTACAATCTAAAAACAGCCCAATCCGGCTTAAACATTTCCGTGGAATGGAATTTGTTTATCCACTAATGGCTGATACACACACCAAAGTCATAGCTGACTTAGACTTGTCTCACACATGACATCTCAATGAATATTTTATGCATGACCCGAGATGGTAGACACTAATAGTGTAGGGTAACACTATGTGAGATATCATTATTCAATAATAGATGAATATTGTATATCATCTATCGATGTGTTGTTGTTTTTTTTAATAGATGGGCCTCCAGTAAGCGAGGCGTCATTTCTTTATAATCGAGATTACGAAGAACAATTAATGACATTTGATAATTACAATACAGACACAACACACAGTGGTAGCCGTATAAGTAATCATTTGAGGGCTTTCTTGCCCTCACAGGGATCACATTGCCGCCTTGTGTTTGCAATCAACACATGTATTCACTCCAAGATGGCCCCCCCTCTTGACCACAGGGGCCTATAGAACTATACTGGCAGTCCTTCTTTGAGGTTTACAACCTCAGACTATCAGGTTAGTCCACTTTCTATTTCGACACCACTGGGCTCTGATAGAAGTGTGCAGGCAGTCCCTCCTTGAGGTACATGTTATTGAAGCTGTGCCCTGCAGCTGTAGTTTTTCACCGCGTGAACTGACACATAAGGTAAGCTTCTTTTGATTTTATGACACACACGGCTACCCGACAAATAACTAGAGGGCTGACCGTCTCCTTTGGCTCTTTCTGCCCCCATGCAGGACTTGATTCCCTGGTCTGGTTGACAATGCGAGCTGACACTTAAAAATGACGAAAATAGGAGAAAAAAAGCAAGATAGCGTTTGGGACACTCTTTGTCAAGTAAGTGCTGAGTGTATGTAACCTCCACACTTTTTAAATTAAACCAGCACAGAACCGATATATTCCTTATCCTTTATAGATTCCATGATGCATTATGGGACATATAGTGCCCAAATGATTACATAACCTATGCTCACGATCAACACGCCGTGCGGGAACTTATAATTGAATTGAGGTCCACGCCAAACGGTAAATATTTAACTTTAATATACCGTATCGTGATTAGTATCCCTTGAAAATCGTATTATTGATTGACTAAAAACATGTATTGATCTACAGCTGTTACTATTTGGACAGACTTGTCGGCCGCCATTATAAGATTGACGAGTGCAATCGCCTCACTCATCACACCAAAAGAAATCACCATAAGGTTAGCGAATTGGCTACTTCTCTGTATTACACTCACACCACGGATACAAAGGTTTTTACTGGTATTGAGTAAATCTTATATTTGCTTCAATTTTTTATTCACTGCATAGGTGACTACACTGCTACATATGCATCATGGTGACAGTGTAACCGCCCTCTTCACTCACTGCGTCCTGAAGACGGGTCCTGGGACACTACTGACGAGCCTTTGACTGCAACAGTGCTGCCCTTTGCCCCAGAAACACATCAGATTGTAGACGCCATTATACCATATTTGTGTATAATAGTTATGTGATTCAGTCACACTATTACTAACATCACGCTAAATAACCAATGTTGATAGATTGTAAACATTGTGATGTGAACTACAGCCATAAGTGTGAAGTGTTGTTTTCTCTCCATCTTGTCCATTACGGCTTTCGTAAATGATGAACACTGTACATGGCTTTTTATGTTGATTTACTGTTATGTTTGGAGTAAATATTGATTAATATATGTTTAAGATAACTTTTTGACCGTGGTGGTAGACAGAATTGTATGAAAATTCCACTTTGAGGATAATTTCTGATAAGTAGCCTTCCCCTTGGGTGTGTTAGAGGTGGGTAGCTAGTGGTTAATGTACTCGCTTTTTTGATGTATCCTTCCTCATATACCACATCCCCCTTTACAAGAAATTGAGGAACCTTGTGTGCTCACAACATTTGTTTACTTGTTGTACAGGCAGCCACAATCACCACCTCAAATCTGCCCCCGGACAGGGAAGGTAAGAGGTTAGATGCACTGGCTAAGAAAGTGTTTACTTCTGGCAGCATGGCCCTGAAAGCCACCAATGTAGAATTAGGGTTAGCTAAATATTCATTCGGCCTTTGGAAGGCTGTGGAGCAGGCAGCCTAATACATTTCCAAGGGATAAATGCGGATGGATTCTCACGGTTGGTCAAAGATGGGAAGGAGGTAGCCAGGCAGTCGCTGAAAACGGGCCTGGACGTGGCCGACTGCATTGGAGAAGACAAGCTTACCTGAGAACTTTAGGCTTCTCTCCGAACATCCAGAACAGGCTGCTGGACATGCCTTTTGAAGGTGACCATTTTTTGGGCCAGAAAGCTGACAACTCCCTGGCCAAATTTAAGGAGTCAAAATTAGCTGCAAACTCGCTGGGCCTAGCTACGCAGCTGGCCAAACCTGCCTTCAGCTTTGCCGCTTTGGGCAGAGGCTACATACGCTATGTGTCTTAAGGCAGGAAGGCGCAGCGCCCAAAACCCAGGTAGTGGCAGAAGTGTTTCTTGCACCGCGGAAGGGACATGGGGGCTTCCAGAGGCCAGCAAGCAGCAGCGGGTGCGGCTCCGCCCTCTAAGCCGCTTTGATTTACTCTCCCTCAACCTACCCTTTGGTGGATGGCTGGCAGAGCATTGGTCACAATGGCAGAGGATTACCTCTGATGCCTAGGCCCTGGACCTTGTGCAGTGGGGCTATTGTCTGCCCTTCTTAAGGAAACCACCGTACAGACCCTGACCACCTCCAAGCCAACTGGGACAGGACCTCCAGGAAGAACTCTAATCCCTGGTGTTGAAAGGTACTGCAGAAGAGGTACCTCCAGAGCAGAGAGGATCGGGCTGGTGTTCCCAGTACTTCCTGGTACCCAAGAAGGGAGAAGGTCTCCATACCATTCTGGACATTAGCGTGAGGAAAGACAAAATCCGGATGCTGGTGTTGAGAGAAATTCTCCACGCTCTCGAATTTCAGGACTGGATGGTGTCAATTGATCTGCAGGACGCTTATTTCCATGTGCCAATATATCACAAGCACAGGAAGTTCCTGAGATTACTCATAGGGGACAAGCAGTATCAGTTCAAGGTGCTCCCCTTCGGGTTGACCTCCGCTTCAAGGGTCTTCACCAAACTCATGGCAGTAGTCACGGCTCACCTCAGGAGATCTGGCGTCCACGTATTCACGTACCTGGTCAACTGGCTGATACGGGGGAAGTCAGCGGGGCAGGTTTTGTCTCACATGGAAGACACCTTTCTGCTACGGCACAGGCTGGGATTCTCCCTGAACTTGAAGAAGTCCCATGTGACGCCAGTCCAGGGGCTCCAGTTCGTTGGGGAAGTCCTGGACACCTGAATAGGGAAGGCCTTTCCTCCCGAGCAGAAAGTCAACAGCATCATGCAGATGATGAACTTGTTCCGGAACCATGCCGCCTTACCGGCAGCTTCCTTCCTCTGCCTCTTAAGTCTCATGGCCTTCTGTATTTTTCTAGTGCAAGACACTAAGCTCCGAATGAAACCTCTTCAATGGATCCTATGGGGTCAGTGGTCTCAGTACCTCAGATCCCTCAAGGATTCCCTCAAAATGTCCAGGTCGGTGGCCGACGACCTTGGTTGGTGGGCCGACAGCAGCAATCATATGCCAGGGGAACCCTTCTGGCCTCCATGGCATCAGGCCCGAGTGGTCACAGATGCATCTCTGAGTGGTTGGGACGCTCATTGCGAGGACTTGCAGGTGAACAGCCTTTGGTCAGCAATGGAAGCCAGGTGGCACATCAACAGGCTGGAGTTGCGAGCCATCAGGTTAGCCCTGAGGGCGTTCATCCCTTCTCTGAAGGGGGAAGCATGCCCTGATTCTGACTGACAATACGGTGGCCATGCATTACCTCAACAAGCAAGGTGACATGCACTCCCTCCCCCTTTGCTGAGTGGTGATGCAGCTGTGGTTCTGGCTGTTGGAGAACCAGATCTCGGCAGTTCATCTGACGGGAACCGAAAACAGTTTGTCGGATGCTCTGAGCAGGCAGAGCACGGTCTCACACAAGTGGAAAGTGTGCCAGGAAGCACTAGAGGAGGTCTTCTCTCACTGGGGTACCTCATCAGTGGACCTGTTTGCCACAGAATCCAACAGTAAGTGCAGACAGTTTTGCTTGAGGGAATTCCCAGCGAACGGGGCGCTAGGGGATGCATTTTAGTGGATTTGACCTTCTCTCTCTACTACGCCTTCCCTCCAATTTCCGTCATCCGTAGGTTGAAAAGGTGCTGAGCGATCTTGATCACCTCAGATTGGGCAAGGAGGGCATGGTACTCGGACCTTCTGGATCTGACTGATCTCCTGACCGAGTCGGAAGGTCGGGTGCTTCACCCGAACCCAGAATCCCTCAAACTTCAACCTGCATTTGTTGCTCTTGAAAGGATGAGGTATGATGACTGGGACCTCTCAGAGGAAGTGCTCAAGGTGTTGTGGGCTGCTTGCACACCTTCAACAAGATCCCTGTATGCGTGCAGGTGGAGAAGAGTTGAGGCGCGGTGCCGGGAACGCGAGATTGACCCTATCTCTTGCCCCACCACTACAGTGATGGGGTTCCTTGTCACTGGACTCAGCACGCCTCCACAGTTAAAGGATATTTGGCAGCCTTGTCTCTGTTCAAGAGGTCCCCCCGGATCAAGGTTAATTTTTTATGATCCCAGTTATGGCTCAATTCCTGAAGGGCCTTGTGAAAAAGTTCCCACCAGATCCCTTTGTTGTCCCATATTGGGATTTAAATCTAGTCTTAACTTTTTTGATGGCAGCTCCTTTTTGAGCCAATGCATTCCTGTGCTCTGCGACTCCTTTTCCTGAAGACAGCCTTTTTGGTTGTGATTACTTCGGCCAGGAGGGTAGGCAAGCTTCAGGCTCTGCTGCAAACCCCTGTTTTTTGCGATTTGTTTTTTCTTTTTTTCAGGAGAAGGTCTCACCTCTCTCAAGGCATAGACCCATCAGTCTTTTATCCTCCACCTCACCCTTCCAAGGAAGAGGAGTGGTTCCATCGATTGGACCCAAAAAGAGCTTTGAGCCTTTATGTTGTATCCGAGTTTCATGAATCTGACTAACTGTTTGTGGCCCATTCTCTAGCCCGCAAAGGTGTAGCAGTAATGAAGCAGACTCTATCCCGGTGGATTATCCATTGCATTGTGCAATGCTATTAATCTGCAGGCAGGGAGCTCCCTGCAGGCACCAGAGGGGTCTCGGCTTCTATGGCCCTACAGAGGGGAGATCCTATTACGGATATCTGCTGTGCAGCCCCATAGTTTTCATTACACACGTTCACCAGACACTATAGTCTGGACGTTGGCCGCTGGGCTGATGCGCGTTTTGGCAGTGCTGCAAAATCTGTTGCTATAACGCTTTCTGTGCTCCTGCATTGAATCACTGCCAGGGGAGTCTATCAGATGAGGAATCTGCGGGAGAAAGGCAATCCATTGAAGGAGAAGGAGAAATTACTTATCATGATGTTCTTTCTATGGATTCTTCTCCTGCAGATTCCTCAACACCCCTCCCATTCATCCCCGCTCAGAAAGCATTGGCGTTGTTGCGCAGCTCTCTAAAGTGAGAGGACACCAGGTGATGGTCTGAGGTTATCGCTTCTATCTGTCTAGTATCATGTCCTTCTTTCTACAAAAAAAGAAAAAAAAGAAAAACTAAATTCTTTTTTTTACAGTTTTTTATATTAGAAAGCCTTGTTCCAAAGTCCTTTTCAAGAGATGTTGTCTCTGTTAAGTTTAACTGACTGGTTAGCCTTCTCTCCCATCATCTTCCTCTGCAGCAATCGGGTGAAAAAGGTGGAATTGATGTATGGGGTGTAGTGATGTGGTATATATACAACGCCGAATTCCTAGTCATTTCATCGAAACTGAAGCATTGAAATGCCACACCATCGAAACCAAAGCATTGTTTACCAATGCATCAACAGGCTATCTATGACATGTAAAAGTGCTTTTCCATCTAAACCAGTCCATCGAAAATATAAATGGACTGGTTTGAATGGAAAAGATAGCATTTCAATGCATTTTTTGTAACGTTAAAACATCATATGGAGCTGTCCAGTGCTGAAATATTGGCACTGGCCAGCTCCTTGTAAAGTTTTAATGTTTTTTTTGTATATTGGGGGGGTTCCCCCCTCAAACCTGCCAACCCCCACAAACACCCACCAACCCTAACCCTAATGTAACCCTTAATCTAACCCTAGCCCCAACCCTAACCCTAATGTAACAACTTAATCCAACCCTAGCCCCAACCCTAATCCCAGCCCCAACCCTAACTCTAATGTAACCCTTAATCTAACGCTAGCCCCAACCCTAACCCTAATGTAACCCTTAATCTAACCCTAGCCCCGACCCTAACCCTAAAATAACCCTTAATCTAACCCTAACCCCAACCCTAATCCCAGCCCCAACCCTAACCCTAATGTAACCCTTAATCTCACCCTATCCCCAACCCTAACCCTAATGTAACCCTTAATCTAACCCTAGCCCCGACCCTAACCCTAATGTAACCCTACTGCAAAAAAAACTATTATTCATTTTGATACTACCATAGAATTATAGTCAACTAAAGGGTACTTCATTGGTAAGGCTTTTCGTTGCATATAATTCGATGGCACGGTGTTACATTAAATTACATTCGATGGAATGACTACATACCTACGATGCCCAATGTCACATCTGGAGCAGATTATCGAGCACCGAGCAAGACGGATCGATGGCTGAATCGAGAACCACTACGTCCCCTTTGAAGAATTTTCCGAGCAGCAGAGCTGGATGTGGATATCTATAAGATGAGAAATCTGCGGGAGAAGAATCCATTGAAAGAACATTAGGGTCTCTAATTTCTCCTTCACTTTGACGATGATATGTTAGGCCCTAAAACATTGGGTTTCAAGAGCTGCAAGGACTGTGGCTTCAAGATGGCCATCACATACCTGCATGGTATTTGCGTGTGGTGTCTCATGGTGAAGCACAACGTTGAGCAGTGCGGCTCTTGTATGTATATGAACCCTAAGGTGATCAGGGAACGATTGCGAAATTGGCCCTGGGGTAGCCTCCTTCGAAGTCTTCAGCGTAATCAGCTGCCAAGGCATTGGGCCCTGATACCGAAAACAGTGAACGGTCGGCGAACAATTGGCCCATGGGTGGCCTCCTTCAGAATTTCCAGCACAATCCTCTGCCAAGTCATTTGGCCCCTATAGAGAAGGTCCCACGCCCGAGAAGGAGGATTGGCACCCAAAAAAGCAAAGAAGTGCTCCCACTCTCGGAGTGCGTCGCTCCATACGTCCTCCTCATCCTTCCACAAAAAGAAGTAAAGTGTTTGATGCAGACACAGTTCCAGCTATTCAAAAAAGCTGCAGCGGATACAGCTCTGGCCTCGATGCCGCCGGTGGTCCAAGCACCAGTTGCGCCTGGAAGTTCCGGCACCAAGATAGCCTCATCTGGTCTCATAGCCTCAAGCTCGATCTCAATGCTTACAAAGCCAACCGTGGCTCAGATGGCCCTTGAGTTGTCGGTGTAAAAAGGGCCCATCGGGACAGTCGAGATCTGACTTTTTCCAATCATAAGGTCGATCGTCGTTGAAGAGGGTGACCCGGTCCCCTTTGGAATGGAGCAGATGTGGGAATTAGGGTTGCTGACTTCATCACTGACCAGGATCACCTGTTGTCCTTGGCTGAAGGACTGCAAGAGTCAAGCAGGCTTGATACCTTACCTGACCTTGACATGCAGCAGGCCTCTTCTGATGGACATCCCAATGCCCAATACAGGATGACAGTGGAGAGGGTGGTTTAGGCCCTAGGCCTTGATACCCCAGCCAAGCCGCTACAGTCCTACAATCTCACTGACATCCTGGTCAAGGGTCCCCAATCGGAAAGGGCACTGCCCATCAGTGACACTATCTTCGATACTGGGACGCTGTGGCTGAGGTCTTGTTCCATGCTTGCCACTGATACTGAGCTGACCAATAAATATAAGCCAGCTAGGGGGATCTTCTCTTCCTCTTCCTCTTCCTCTTCCTCATCTCACCCCAGAAGGTTTGGTGGTCCAAGCCGCCACGGCTCACGGCCAGCTACGTCCACCTCCAACTTGCCTACAGACAGTAGGGCCTCATTACGACCCAGGCGGTAGAGTGATAACGACGCCAGTATAGCTGCCGGCGCAGTTATCACTCTACCGCCTCATTACGAGGTCTGCTCGTGGGTGCCGGACTGCACGTGTGGTCTGGCCAGGTGTGAATACTGTCACCCGCGAGCAAACCAGGATGCTAACAACAGACCCATCATTAACGGGTCCGTTGTTAGCATCCTCCCCATTCCCATTGAGCCCTACGGGGGCTCGAATGGGAATGGGGATGTACCGGGTCCGGGACCCGGCAAAAGGAAATTACCGGGCCCGCAATAGTCGGAATGGCCCGGTAATTCCCTTTTTTTTGGGACCCGTATTTGGTACCCGGTTTGGGGGTAGTCATGCCGGTAAGAACGGCATGGCTACCTCCAAACACCTAATGAGGCCCAGTGAGTCCAAAGAGACCAATGCTTTCTCCAACAAAAAGTTTTTGTCGGCGAGTATGGCTCTGAAGGCAATTAACGCCACTTGTGCCATTGCTAAGTACTTGCATGTGCTTTGTTTGAAGGACGATAGTTGAGGAGGCAGATCATCTCCCAACAGAGAAGGTGAGAGATTGTTATTTGGGCATGATAAAGGATGGGAAGGAGGTGGCATGACAGGCCCTTAGGGTATGTCTTGACACTGCCGATTGCATGGGTCATGCCATGGAAACATCCACAGTGCTTAGGAGAGTGGCATACCGCTACAGCTTTGGGTTTTCCCTGAATGTACAAGCCAAGCACTTAGACATGCCATTCGATTCTTTTTGGGCTGAGGGCCAATGAATCTTTTGAGAACTACAATGAGTCAAAACTGTCTGGGAAATGCTTGGGTTTGCGGTGCAGCAGCCCGCCAAACAGTCCTTCACATTCTCTTCCAGAGGCATGGTCTACAGGAGGTATGTTCCCTTCGGGGTGAAAGTGCTACCACAGGCCAAGCAATGACAGAGGAGTTTCTCGTGTGCCGGACGAGGCAGGGAGGCCACGAAAACAAATCGACTTCAGAAGCAGCAGCAGAGATGGTGGTGCCCATTAGGTCGGTTTAAGTTTTCCCCACAAATTTCAACAGTTGGTGGAATGGTCTACGAGCACTGGGACAGGTGGAAAGAAGTAACCCCAGACACCTAGGCCTTGCAGCTCATCAGATAGGGCTATTGTCTACCCTTCCTGTAGACACTACCAGGTGGACCAAACCCCTCCCCAGCAACTGGAACAGGAGCTTTTGAGCACGCCTCATTCGTCCTTCTCATCCTTCCACAAAAAGAAGTAAAGTCTTTCATGCAGACACAGTTCCACCTATTCAAAAAAGCTACAGCGGAAACGGCTTCGGCGCGATGCTGCAGGTGGTACAGGCACCAGTTGCGCCTGGAAGTTCCGGCATCAAGATAGCCTTATCAGGTCTCATGCCCTCAAGCTCGACCTCAACGCTTATGAAGCCCACAGCGGCTCAGATGGCCCTTGAGGCATCAGTGTCAAAAGGCCCCACCGGGACAGCCGAGATCTGGCTTTTTCCAATCTATAAGGTCGATCGTCATTGAAGAGGGTGACCCGGTCCCCTTTGGAATGGAGCCGATGGGGATGGGGGAATTAGGGGTGCTGACTTCATCACTGACCAGGATGACCTGTTGTTCTTGGCTGAAGGACTTCACAAGGCAAGCGAGCTTGATACCTCACCTGACCTGAACATGCAGCAGGCATCTTCTGATGAACACCCCAATGCCCAATACAAGAGGACAGTGGAGAGGTGTTGTGTTGGCCCTAGGCCTTGATAGCGCAGCCAAGCCTCTACAGTCCTACAATGTCACTGACATCCTGGTCTGGGTCTCCAATCAGAAAGGGCACTGCCTTCGATACTGGGACGCTGTGGCAGAGGCCTTGTTCCATGCCTGCCACTGATATCGATCTGACCAAGAAATATAAGCCAGCTAGGGAGGATCTTCTCTTCCTCTTCCTCATCTCACCACGGAAGGTTTGGGGCCCAAGATGCCACGGAAAGCTCACAGCCAGCTACGTCCACCTCCAACTTGCCTACAGACAGTGAGTCCGAAGAGACCGACGCTTTCGCCAACAAAATGTTTGTCTCAGGGAGTATGCCTCTGAAGGCAATTAACACCACTTGTGCCTTTGCTAAGTACTATGTGCTTTGGAGGATGATAGCTGAGGAGGCAGATCATCTCCGAACAGAGGAGGTTAGAGATTGTTAAAGATTGTTATTTGGACAGGATAAAGGATGGGAAGGAGGTGGCATTACAGGGCCTTAAGGTATGTCTTGACACGGCTGATTGGGTGGGTCGTGCCATGGAAACATCCACAGTGTTTAGGAAGAGCGGCATACCATTACAGTTTTGGGTTTTCCCCGAATGTATAAGCCAAGATCTTAGACATGGTGTTCAATGGCAACCACCTTTTTGGGCTGAGGGGAAATGAATCTTCGGAGAAATACAAAGAGTTAAAAAGGGTTGCAAAGTCCTTGGGCTTGTCGTTCAACAGCCCGCCAAACTTAGCTTTCTCTTCCAGAGGCATGGTCTACAGGTGGTATGTTCCCTTTGAGATGAAAGCAAAGCTACCACAGGCCAAGCAACGCCAGAGGAGGGCCTCTAACACCAATCGACTTCAGAATCAGCAGCAGTGTTGTTGGTACCCATTAGGTTGATTTAAGTTCTCCCCACACATTTCCTCAGTTGGTGAAATGGTCTCCGAGCACTGGGACAGGTGAAAAGAGGTAACCCCAGACACGTCAGATACGGATATTGTCTACCCTTCCTGTAGAGACCACCAGATGGACCACACCCCTCCCCAGCAACTGGAACAGAAGCTGCAGGAAGAACTGAGAGCCCTGCTTTTAAAGGATGCAGTGGAAGAGTTACCACCCAAAGAGAGAGGATCATGCTGGTATTCTCGTTACTTTCTAGTACCAAAGAAAGGGGGAGGACTTCATCCCATCCTGGACCTCAGGGCCTTAAACAAGTTCCTGAAGAAGGACAAATTCAGGATGGTGACGTTGAAGGAATTTCTCCAGGCTCTACAATTCCAGGACTGGTTGGTGTTACTGGACCTTCAGGATGCCTATTTCCACGTGCCAATCCATCGAAAGTACAAGCGGTTCTTGAGATTTGTCATTGGGGACACTCACTAGCAGTTCAGAGTGCTCCCTTTTAGCCTACTCTCCTTGCCCAGGGTCTTCACCAAGCTGATGGCAGTGGTGGCGGTGCACCTCAGGAGATCTGGCGTCCACGTATTCCTTTAGCTGGATAACGGGTTCATCGGAGGAAGGGCTCATGGAGAGGTATCGCTGCAGCTCGAGGAAACCTGTTCCCTGCTTCACAGTTTGGCCGTCTCCCTAAATTTCCAGAAGTTCCAATGTCATAATAACGCAGAAGCTCAAATTCAAGGGAGTAGTCCTGGACACCCGGGCTTATACAGGCACCTCGGTCTCCCTCCCGAGGAATGAGGCACCAGTGTCAAACAAATGGTCACACTGTTTCAGAACCACAACAGCTTGCCAGCTGCATGTTTTGGGTGCCAGAGGCCATGTTACGGATGATACCCCTTCAGTGGCATTGGAGGGATCAATGGGCCAAGGACTTCAGACATGAAGGACTTCCTCAAGGTGTCAAAGTTGATGGCTAATGACCTCTGCTGGTGGCCAAGCAGGGAGAGCATGATGGTGGGGAAACCCTTTTGACCACCATGGGCACAGGCGGGTAGTCACAGATGCGACCCTGAACGGCTGCAGGGATATTCAATGAACAGCCTGTGGTGCCCAGTGGAGTGCTGGTGGCATACCACAGGTTGGAGTTGTGAGTAATAAAGCTAGCCCTGATGTCTTTCGCACCATCCCTCAACTGGAAACATGTCCTGATTCTGACAGAAAACACAGTGGCCATGCATTACCTCAATAAACAAGGGGGTGTGCAGTCTCTGCCCCTATGGAAGATGGCCATGCAACTATGGTTCTGGCTGCTGGAGAGTGGGATCTTAGCTTCTGCAGCCCACCTGGCAGGAGCGGAGATCGAGTTGTCAGACACTCTGGGCAGGCAAAGCACGGTACTCGGATCTACTGGAAATGGCCATCTGCCCAACTCGCCGCCTTCTTCAGCAGCCAGAACTCCTATGCCATTAGGAAGGTCGGGTGCGCCACCCAAACCCAGAGTCTCTCAATCTGCATGCATGGCTCTTGAGATGATGTGAGATGATGCATGGGACCTCTCTGAAGAGGTATTTGAAATGTTGCTGACTGCACTAGCTCGATGAACATGTACAGGTGGCAAGGATATGAGGCGTGGTGTAGGGATTGCATGGTGGACACCATCTCATGCACCACTAATACAGTGATGAAAATCCTTCTGTCCCCTGCCTCATTGGCAGCTTTGTCTGTGTTTAGGAGGTCACCGGATCAAGGATCTTTCTTTGCAATCCCTGCAATGGCCCAATTCATGAAGGGCCTTGTAAATAGGTTTCCGCCAATGCCATTTGTGGTTCTGTCTTGGGACCCCAATTTGGTGCATACCTTTTTGATGACGGCTCCATTTGAGCCCATGCATTCCTATTCTATCAGGTTGCTTGCCCTTAAGATGGCTATCTTGGTTGCCATCAAATCGGCAATGCGTGAAAGCAAGCTACAGGCTCTCTCCTGCAGATCGCATTATCTGCGTTTCTTTAGAGAGAAAGTCTCGCTTAGACCCTCCAAAAAAATGGGAGTACATGCAGAAGATCCCACCATACATAATCAGGCTCAGCCACATAGAAACCAACAAAATACTTGACCACTCCCAAGTCAGCTTCAGACCCATGAGAGGAACTGAATCGGCACTTCTATCTAAAAATAAACACAGACGGCAGCACCCGATCAGCCCTCACACTATTGGATATATCTGCCGCATTCAATACAATCAGACATGCAACTCTGATACAGAGATTCTAGGAATGCAGCGTAAAAGACTCCGCCCTACAGTGGCTAAAATCCTTCTTTACTAACCGAACCGAAAGAAGTTACCTACCCCCTTTTACTTCTAACACCAAAAACATCTACTGCAGCGTACCACAAGGCTCTAGCCTCGCCCCACTCCTTTTCAATATATTCATGTCCCCCTAATGACCACCTACAATTGCGCAGATGATACCCAACTCGTCTTCAAAATAACCTCTACCCAAGACCCCAACAACACCCTCAACAAAGGCCTCACAAACATGTACACATTGATGACTACCAACAATCTCAAACTAAACCTGAACCAAACAGAAATAATGATCTCCCCCCAAGAGGTTAAAACAACAGACATACAACTAAAGTGGCCCCAGACATGGAAACCCAATCGGAAGCATCTGCTGTAATATAAAACCTGGGAATACTCCTGGACAACAGACTCTCACTAGAACCACAAGTCAGTGCAATATGAAAGACGTGCTTCTACCTCCTGTGACTAATTAGAGGGATCCTCCCCTACCTCTCCTTCCCACATGACACCCTTGCAATCATCTCCATAATATTATAAAGAATTGACTATGCAAACAGACTCTACCTTGGAATGTCAGAACGCCCCACAAAAAAACTCCAGCACATCCAAAAAACTGCAGCAAGGATACTTCTGAAACTAAACAGAGGAGACCACATCACACCAGCACTGAGAAGCTTACACTGGCTCTGAGTAAAAAAAACAGATCAAGTTCAAAGCACTCCGCATCGCTCACAAACCTCTCCACGGACAAGGAGCAGAATTCCTCCAAGCCAAAAAAAGGCTAACAACCAGGAAGAAATCTTAGATCAAGCAACGACCTCCAAATCGAAACAAAACATGACGAAAAAAGAAATTTCTGAGGATCTGCATTGTCCCACCTAATAGGCAATCTACCGAACACAATCCTGAAGGAAATAAGAATGACGGAAGATCATCTTACCTTCAGAAAATGACTGAAATCCTGGCTATTCAACACACAATGGGCCTTGGAGGGCCGGTAATTCCCTTTCGCGGGACCCGGAACGGGTACATCCCCATTCTCATTTGAGCCCCCATAGGGCTCAATGGGAATGGGGAGGATGGTAGCAGCGGTACCTTTCATAACGGTACCGTTGCTACCATCCTGGTCTGCTCGCGGGTGTCGCTCTGCACGCCTGGTCTGACCAGGCATGCAGAGCGGTACCCGCGAGCAAACTTGTAATGTTGCGGCATGGCAACAGTCGTAATGAGGCCCAATGATCACCCGGAATATGTGTACCTCCCACTCCATTCACCATGGACCCAAAACAATCAAGGAACAGTATGGATCTTAAAAACAACAACAAAGCAATGACACTTTACTAACCACCAATCACCCTGTTCCTTGCTCCTCTCCAAGCATACCTCACTCATACCTCACACTCCCTCCAGGCCAGCATATTCCTCAGATACCACACACGACTTATAGACCAGCCCTACCATACACAACACTGAACTCGCTCATCCTCCATAAGAATAAACTGCCACAAATAAACAACCAAGACACTGAACGTTACCCCTCCGGACACATACACCCAGTTGGCACAACCCTATCACACTCAGAAAGCCAAAATGCACAGATGGCTGTTGTTTTTCTTTTTTCTGCAAGCACCAACAGAGACCAGGACGTCTATCCTTGTCCCTCTTCCCTCACTAACCTACCTTAGAGCCACGTGACCATTCTAATGATAATGAGGTGCAGTAAAAGTCAACTTAACATAATATAACATAACATTAAAATCCACCCTAAATTCCTGCCTAAGGTGGTATCTGAGTTTCACATCTCGCAGAGCATTGAGTTGCCGGTATTCTACCCCCCAGCTCTCCCTTCCAAGGCAGAGGAAAGGCTATACAGGTTAAGCAGAAGATGGCGCTGAGTTATTACATGGCCAGGACGGCTGACTTCAGGCGTGATGATCAGCTATTTGTTGCCTTCTAGCAGTTAAGCAAAGGTCAGGCAGTGTCTAAATAGACAATTTCCCATTGGACAGTCCTCTGCAATGCTATGAGAAAGCAGGAAAGGAACTGCCATCAGGGGGCATTCCACTAGGAGCGTAGTGACCTCTTCTGTGCTGCAAAGGGGTGTGCCAGTTAAATACATCTTCCAGGCAGCAACATAGCCGTCGCTCCACACGTTCACAAAACGTTACATCCTAGATGTGGCTCGTGGGAGTGAGACCTGATTTGGAAGCGCGGTATTGCAAAGCTTTCTCATATAGACTTTCATCCCACCTCTATAACCTTTACTGCTTTGGTAGTCTATCAGATGAGGAATCTGCAGGACAATGCAATCCATTGAAGGAGAAATTAGTTACCGGTAATGTTCTTTCTGTGGATTCTTCTCCTACAGATTACTTATCGCTCTCCCAAACTGCCTGCTATGAAAGTGTTCCGGTCTCCGCTCTTCACTTCTTTGGTGGGACGACAACAAAAGTTTGTGACATTTAAAAAGGGGGGGGGCACAAGATTGTGCAATTTACAAATGAGTACTGCCGGCCTGTTGCCTACAGTATTTGTGACTGTTTCTCACAAAAACAAAAAACAAATTGTCTTTTGTCTTGTCTTAGCCAAATCCTGTTGGATTCTTCCTTGCGTCTGCTGAGCACAGGGCTAAAAAGTAGGTAACTGAGGTATGCATGTGTAGTGACGTGATATACCTACTACCGATGCCATGTCTGGAGCCAAGGAGTAGCGCGGTCAAGACATGACAGAGTCGACAGACAATGCCGTGCCACACTACGACCCCTCTCGAAAAATGTTTCCAAGCAGCTGGCGCTGGAGGATGTCTATCGGATGAGGAATCTGCAGGAGAAGAATCCATAGAAAGAACATTATCATTAAGTAATTTCTCCTCCAAGCAGGCTTTTTGTGGTCTACGCCTGCGATCTAAACCTGGCTCGAACCTTTTTAATGGCAGCTCGGTTTGAGCTGATCGACACTTTCCTGGGGGTGGACTAGTGAGGGAGGATCACCTGGATGGCAAGTCCTTGGGGAGTAGGAGTGGGACGACGACGGGTGAGACGTGGTATTCCCCTTCTATCAACACTTTTTCCCCATGCTACCACGTAGGATATTCCAAAACACTACGCCCACCCCTTTCCCAACACAAACACATTTGCACGACACAAGGGACAACGGACTAACAACAGAGCCGTTTACCTGACAGGTCCCAATACAAGGGTCATGCAAAGTCAGGCAATTGACCAGAATCACACACACCTGACAGTCCTTTCCCTTCCCCACAGGAATTACGCACCTTGAAACACCTTTGTATAGGCGCGCTATAAATAAACTATTATATCATATCATAAAGGTGGAGCACAAAAACACAAGACGATCAAGGTAGACCGCATGACGTGAGAGCTAACGCAGCACGGCAGTTCAAGAGGAGGCGAAAGATGGCGAATACAGAGAGGGTGACAAGGAGAGAAGTAACCTTGCCCTTTCCGATCAAGGCCTGTGAAACCTCCGCAGATGGAAAGATAAGACTGCAAATAAAAGCCAGCATGTGTTGCAGCAGATGTCTACAGTACGTGAGACCCTCCTCCACTGATAACCAAGACGCTGATCTCGGTGGTACCAACCTTGATTCCAAGAACAAAGAAAGGCAAGCGATTCATCACAGCCTTTGAGTCAAGAGGAGAATCGATAAGAAGCCGAAATGTGTTAAACGAAAAGTAGCCAACGGCTAATTTGAACTTTGAAAGACTCGATACGATTGAGGAAAGAGGGGGAAAACCAGCAACAGAGAAGTCTGCCACCACGTGGGTACTCCAGGAGGAGACATTGGGCGATTACCCGATGGTAGAAACTACCGGAACCAGAAGTCTTTGGGAAGAGGCGAAAAAAGAGGTCAAGATGGTCATTCAGGGGGTCTTGTAAAATCCTCTGTACCATCGAAAGTCTTTGATCGACAGATGATTGTGAAAGAAAGGGAAATGAATCCCGCTTGATGAATTGAGCACTTGAACAGGGGGTTGCAGAAGTTAGCAAGAGTAAACCCGGCAAAGGGATGCTAATGAGACAGGAAAAGGTCTAAAGTCCCAAAGTGAACTGTTTGGTAAAAGGTTAGCAAGAGTGAACCCAGTGGAGGGATGCTAACAAAAAGGGGCGAAGTCCAAAGTCCCGAAGTACAGTAAACTGTTTATAGAAGTTGGCGAAAGTGAACCCGTAAGAGAGAAGCCGACGATCAGAGACGAAACATGAAGTGCTGTTTAAAAAGACATCATGAAAGTGAGAGGTATTGGAAGACCAGGGGAAGTGAATTGTCCCCCTTGTCAAGTGGGTCTGAGCCCAGTCGAGGGAGATCCAGGGGTGAAAAGTCATGTCCCAAAGTTTGTTGAAAAAGGAACTGTTCAATTGTTTGGTTGAATACGATATGTGAGGGGTCCGCACCCGGAAGTGGGGGACCCAGGAGTGAAGCCATCACCCAACGTGAACTGTGCAAAATAACTTTTTGTTTGTGTTTGTCTGTTGGATACATCAGGCCCTCGACGGCAAGAGACTTTTTAATGAAAACAGAGTTTACCATCGAAGAACCTGCCAAGCTGAAACTGATCTGTTGGCTCGTGCTGAGAAAGCTCGAGTGTGTGCTGTGCTAGCTGGAACGGAACTGCCGGCTCATGCTGAGACAGCTTGGGTGTGTACTGTGCTCCAAGGTCCCATCCTTTCCCATGCTGAAAAACATGGGCTAGGGAGACCCCTGGCAATCACTTCATGACTTATTATTTGAGAACACTTCTTTCTTTATTGAAAACCTATCCCACACTCTTTCTGTAGTTAGTTGTAGGGACTTGGCAATAGGTTTTTCTTAGTATCGACCCTTTTATTTTGACACAATGCCACTATCCTGCCTTATTTTTCATTTGATGGTTGACGCTTGCTCCCATCTTAGATTTAGGTTTAGGTTAGGCAATTTTCCACCCTACATTTGTTGTTCAATGAACACCCTTGAACAGTGATCAATTGCGTCTGTCTTTACTGTTGCCACCATGAGTTCCTTACAAATGCCACTTTGGGAAATCAGCCTTTCAGAGCATTTTACTCTAAGTTTGTTCCATAATCACCACCTTTTGTAATTCAAATGGCTTTGGCAATGTTTCAGAAGAGGTGGCATTTGTTGGAGGAATGTGTCTATTAGAAGAACAAATTGCTTACCTTCAGTAATGTTATTTCTCGTAGACGCGTTCATTCCTCACACAGATTCGTCATCTTCTGAAACATTCCACTCGAAGCAGACGACACAGAAAAACTTAGCCACCACGTAGTGCTGTTCGGCCATCTTTGACACGTTCATCTCATTGACTTAATCTCATGCTGAGGCAATGTCATTGGTGTGTATGTACAGAACCATCTGCACCAATAACAGATGAGAGACACAATTGCCTGGTCATGCGTCATTGCCTAAATATCTCTACTAGGCAGGAGAGTTTCATAAGATGGGCAGGTGGGAGAATGATGAGGAATCTGTGAGAGGAATTAACGTTTGTCCACCAAAAAGAACATTACCGAAAGTAAGTAATTTTTTCTCTTGTGTGGGGCAGGATCATACTTTGTTACAACCTATGGAAGGCTGTAATATCGGCTATTTAGTGTATTAATTAGTATTTTTTGAAGCACTGTCCTAAGCGCTGTACACAATCAGGGTAGCCAGCATTTGGGCTGGCGTCTTTTGACAGTAGCGCAGTACTGTGAGTTGCAGTCTGTGCATCAGTGGATGCATCCATTGGGATTAATACATGGTCAGATCTTGTTGAAAAAGCCACGTTCTGAGAGAATTGCGAAAATGGCGAATGGTGGGAGCATTCCGAGCTGATACCAGGATCCAGTTTTTTGGGCCAAGTTCTTACATCATTAATTTCAAAGTATATCTTTAAACAATAGATCATGGAAACATACCCTTTTGATCCCGGTTTATAAAGCTGCTGGCAGGGAGAATCCTAATAACAAGAGCCTTACTGGATGTGACCAGTAAGATATTCACCACCATCCTATTAAAATAATTGAGCTTCTAGGCCAATAGGAGAAACCTGCTTGACCTATGTCAAACTGGTTTTAGGAAACATTGCTCAACAACACATAATATATTGAGCCTGAAAACATTAATAAAACAAGCAAAACTAGGAGTAGGTCCACCACTATATGTGGGATTCCTAGACTTTAGCCGGTCCTTCGATGGTGCAAAAAGATCCACTCTCTGGGGAAAATTGAGAAACTGGGGAATTGACACAGGCTTATTGAATATGTTAATTCAGGTACACTCTGACACGCAGGTCGGGTCTGGACAGCGATGCGTGCTTCACCAAACTTGTGGACATGAATGTCGGTTTAAAACAAGTACTCCTCCGTCCCATCCCCTTTCCTCCATACTGTATGGGTGTCCCATTACGTGGACGGAACCAGAGCCTTTTGCACCACAAAAATGTACACTTCCCCTTTATATTTATTTGATTTATGTGCATGTAGGCGCAAAGCTAGGCATAACCGCGTATGCTAACTCTGTCCCACAGCGTCAACCTCAGTCCATGCAACAGGAACGGATGTCTTTACTGCAGCAACACATTTTTTCGGATTTGGTCGGTGCACATCATGTGGCACTCCTTTCCTGGCATCGGATGCCCATACACTCTGTTTAGAGTGTCTAGACCCCGACCATCGGTGGGATTCGTGAGCCACGTATTACGCATTGACACCGCGTACATTGAAGAGCAGGTTAGCGAGGTGGAGCGAGATCTTTTCCCAGTCTATGCCAGACCACTTGAAAAGCTTTGCTTGTCAAAAGTCTCAGAAGGCAAGTGAAGTTCTATTTACAGGTACCCCAGAAGGGCGACTCCTTTCCGGGGAGTTCCTCGACTAGGAGGGGTCATAAAGATCCTGGTACTGATAGGCTTGTGTAACTATTGGTGCTCGCACCGAGGGGTCCAAGGATCCTACCGGCCTGGTAACAAGGGGTGCAAAAGCTCTCATCCGAGGGGTCTGTAGGCCCTTACACTCTGGATTGGGTGGACGGTGCATCATTGAGCAGGACTACCAGCTCATCAGCTGATGGCGTTTCGCTGTTTCACCCCAGAACCAGATCCTAGGTCTGTAAGAGAACCGGGCACGTTTAGTGAGGGTCCAACAGGTCATCCTCTGAAGAGTGGCATGCTTGGATCAGTTTCCTTGCATGCTCAATTCTAGCCACACTTACAGCAAGGTCACAAAATGACAACCAGCTGAGGATCTGTCCTGCCATCTTCTGTGGAATCTTCCCCTTCAGAGAGGGCAGCAGAGCCTATCAGGCATGCAGAAATAAGAGGTCCACATTGGTGAGTGAACTTTTGGTAAGGGTATTACTAAATAAGTAGAGTAACTTGGGGACCATTACCATCTTAAGGAGGGCAGTGCGGCCATACAGTGAGATGGGGAGTTTGTTCCATAGCGTCACTTTGGTCTCTAGCTGCGAAATGAGGGGGCCATAGTTGGTATTATAGAGCATATCTCTATCGGTATCTATGATAATTCCAAGAAAGCGAGCTGAGTTTGCTGACCAGCGGAATTTTGCCATGGCCATCGGCCTTGTGGCGCTCGGTGTCAGAGGGATTATCTCTGATTTAGCTTGATTGATTTTATAGCCAGAGAACCTAGCAAACTCTGTAGTGTCTTGCATGACCGGTACTAGGTTGGTTTTTGGGTTCATCAGCTATAGTAAGGTGTCATCTGCGTAAAGTGAGATAAGCTGGGTGGGTCCACGAATCTGAATGCCCCAGTTCGAGTGCTTATGACGAAGGTGTGCCGCCATCCGTTCTAGCGAGAGGGCAAAAATTAGGTGGGGATGGGGGACATCCCTGACGTGTGTCTCTCTGTAGGGTGAAGGCTGGAGAAAGGGTATGATTAGTCCTAATTCTAGCTTCGGGATCTTAGTATAATAGGCGGATAATGCTTTGGAAATGCGGGCCAAACCCCATACTGTTCAGTACACCCTACATATAACCCCAATACACTGAGTCAAATGCTTTTTCAGCGTCGAGCGTGACCGCCACTGTATCAATGACAGGGTCCAGCTGAGCTATGATCGCAAAGAGTCTCTGCAGATTTAAGGATGTGGATCTAGTAGGTGTCAACCCAGATTGATCAGGGTTTATACATTGATTCATATGGGGGAGAAGCCTATTTGCTATGACCTTAGCGTATATATTTTGGTGTCTGCATTGATTAGAGAGAGGGGGCGGTATGATTTGGGATCTTGTGGGGGTTTGTGTGGTTTGAGTAGGACGGTTATGGTGGCTTCCCTCATGGATTCCGGGAGTGTGCCGGAAGATAGGGCCTCCTCCCATAGCAGAAGTAATTTGGGGGCCAGCTCGGTTGAGTAACATTTGTACTAGTCCGCTGGGAGGCCATAGGGGCCTGGGGCCTTGCACGCCGACAGATCCTTAATTGCCTGGGCGATTTCCTTGACGGTAACAGGGATATCAAGTAATTCCCTGTGATTCTGCTCTAGCCTGGGAAGTGGAATGGTGGACATGTTTGGTCTAGAGCCTGTGCAGTTACTCTGTCAGTGTTCTTGTATAGCTCTGACCAAAAGTCTAGGAAGACTTTGTTAATCTTATCCGGATATGCGTGGACGATCCCGTCCGACCCACTGATGGACTTCATTGGTTTGAATCCCTGTTCCGACTTTATCAGGTTCGCCAGCATCCTACCAGCTTTGTTGCCCTCGCCATATCGCCTGGCTCTGATTGACTGTGTAATATATTTTATTTCCTGTTCCGCCAAGACTCTGAATCTCTCCAGGTGTTCTTGCAGTGGCTTAAGTGTCTCGCTACCTGGCGCTTGTGCATGTGAATTTTCCAGCGAACTGAGGGTGGTTTCTGTTTGGTTTTGATCATTCCTGATGGATTTTAATGTGTCCAGTGTTTTGGATAGGAGATGCCCTCTCGTCCAGACTTTGAATGCTTCCCAGATCGTGGCATGTGGGGCCACCGTGCCCTTGTTGAGGTCAAAGAATTTGTTGATTTCTACTCTCAGTGGTTCTATTGTCTCGTCTCATAGGAGGGACAGCGGCATCCGCCATGTGCTTTGTATTTTTTCCCTGACACCTGTGTTTAGTTCCACCTGCACCGGGTGAATGGTCCGAAATTGTGTGTGGGAGGATGGAGCAACTGCTCACTTGTGGGATGAGTTCTGTTGAGAGTAGCCAAAAGTCTATCTGTGAGTTGGAGGAGTGCATGGTTGAATGGAATGTAAATTCCTTCGATGCTGGGTGTAGTTCTCTCCACACGTCCACCAGTGATAACTCAGACATGCCCTGGAGTATGGTCTTGGCAGCTTTGGAGTGGGGTCAAGGGGGTCTAGATGATCTGTGGAGGTTGAGGATTGTATTAAAATCACCACCCTATACAATCCTGGCATCACTGTGGGGTGATATTTGTGACATGACGTGCAAGTAAAATTCTGGGGTGTCAATGTTTGGGCCCTATGTATTCACTAGGATTACTTCTTGGTTCTGTAGTGTGCCCCATATGATCACTAATCTCCCTTCGGTGTCTATTGTCGATTTTGTGAGTTGGAAGCCAGTTTGGCAGTGTATAATGGTTAGAACCCCTCAGGAGTGCGAGGAATATTCTGTGCCGATTCTCAGGGGGCCCCAGTCTCTGGCGAAGGATTCCACGACCCTAGCTGTTGCATGAGTCTCTTGCAGGTATAGGATGTCCATCCTATGTCATTTGGCATAGGCCAGTGTTTTCCTGGCCTTGATGGGATTTGCCAGCCCTCTTACATTGCACGATAGGAGGTTCACATTATTCGTTGGACATGTTGCTGCCATATGTGCGTGAAAGGTGTCCTGTTGATGTGCCTATTGTAGAGCTTTTGGATATTGATCTTGATCCAGTCGTCAGCTTTTTCCCTTTTAACCCCACTCCTCCGCCCCCCACCATCCGCTCCCTCACCATCCTTCCAACTGGATGGTGTATCGCCCCAACTTAACTTAACAGTCCGATACAGTGGGTGGCTGTGTGCGACCACTGCTGGAAAACCTTAGAACTTGCCGCTTGTGTGAGATGTAACTTCAAGCTGCAGCGGAGTGGGTGCGTCACCCATCCATTGCGGTGGGGGGCTTCAACTGGTGTTTGAGTGATCGGGCAGGCATCTTGGCCTTAGTTCATCATCCATTATTCAGGGCTTCAGGGCTGTGTTTTTCGATATAGGACATGGCCTCGCCTGATGTTTCGAAAAAGTGGGCTCTGCCCGCATGTTGTAGGCAAAGTTTTGCAGGGAACAGCATTGCATACGGTATTTTCCTATCCGTACTGTTTTTTTAACTTGGCAAAATGTCTGCCTGGCTGCCTGGATCCTGTTGGAGAAGTCCGGGTAGATATGTATCCGGTTGGAGTCATAAGACAGGGAGCCTTTTTCACGTGCTAGTCGCAGGATCATATTTCGATCACGATAATTGAGCAGGTGAGCTGTTATCGTGCGTGGGGGAGACCCTGGTTTGGGAGGTGGGGCAAGTGATCTGTGGGCCCTCTCCACTAAAAATAGTTGCGAGAACTGGGATTCCGGAAGCAATGAGTGGAGGACTCCTTCAAGGAACTGCTCCATTGGCACATTCATGGCTCTTTCTGCCTTACCTACTACTCCAATATTATTGCGACGGGACCTGGATTCGAGATCCTCACACTTATCCCGGATTGACTTTCATTTTTTTTTGGATCTCCTCAATTGCTTTGCCAGGTGTGGTCGATGTGTCCTCCAGGTTGCTCACTCTTTCTTCTGTCTCTGAGACTCTGGCGTTCACATTTTGTATGTCGGACCTGATGGATGTTATGGTGCTTCCGATTTCGTCCAATTTGTTGTTGACAGCCGCAAGACCAGCCTGCAACGCAGTCATATACGGCTCCATGGTTGGATCAGTGTGTGGCTGGGTGGTTCCTGGGGGAGCGTGGCTGGGGTCCTGGGATACCGCCACGCCAGACAAATTGGTGAAGGCATCCATCTGCCCTTTCTTATTGCCCCTGGTGTCCCTTGTCAGGCCAGCGTCAAGAGGACAAAGTACTTCAGGCTTCGTGTGGGCCGGAGGTGTGTTTGCAATCACTTGTTATGGCAAGTATGGTGGGCTTGATTCGTAGGTGCAGTGTTGGGGATCTGCGGCCCCTGTCTAGTTCTTGATATGGTTGTGGGTTCCTCTAACTTTCTTCACTATGTACTTGCCTCAGTGGAAGACTTTAGGTGCTGGCACTTTGCCTGTGCCTACTTGGGCTTGTAAACCCTGTGCCACTAATCCAGCCTGACGTGACCCAGGGCTGCCTCCTTGTTTACCTTGGTGTAGAGGACATTAGCCCAAGATTGGTATGTTGGTGTTACCGCTGCCCACTGCTTAAAAACCGGGTGCCTGCTCGTCAGTTTGCACAGTTGGTTTTACATCGCTGTCCCCTGCGACTCGGGAGGAAGCTGCCTCGGGCAGCTGTCTATTTAGCATGTTGGCTGCCCAGGCACCGTTCTCCTGTGCAGTAGTGGGGGATTTCTGGGATTTTATGACCCCGTTTGCAGGGCTGCATCTCTGGCATTGCTCTCAAGCCTCCAGGAGGTGATCACGAGACAGGTGAGTCCCTACAGACTTGCGCAATAGTGGTCCTTGCTGCCATTATGTGACTGGGCTGGTTGTTTACTTTTCACACCCGACAGGTGTCCGGATGTTATGGAGAGGCGAGGGGCACCGAGTAACCCGTGGGGCAGGAGGCTGCTGATACACCTCCAGCAGGGGGGTTGGCACCAGAGGAGGCAGCGGCCCTGGGCTGTTCCCCCGTCGGTATGAAAGTGCCTTGGGAGCAGCACAGTGAGGGGCCGAAGCAGCACGCAGTGTATGGAGGCCCTGACCACTCTTTAGCCCAGTCACGTACCTTCACCAGTGGGTTCTCAATTGTGATGCCTCCTCTCCCTCCTCTGCTCCATGGGACATTGACCAGGCAGGCTCGCTGGGATGGTCTTTGGTTCCCTTCCTTATCAGTCACCTGCTGCACCTCGCACCGCCAGTCATTGGGTGGGGGGGTGAGACAAGCACAGAGGAGCGGGCAGTTATTGGTACTGAACACCCACAGGATTATCTTCTGCCCACTGCAACTCAGCTCAGCCGAGGGCACCCTGAGGTGAAGTCTCCTACAAATTTCGGCCTCTGGCGGCCAGGCTGGCACTCCACGTCTCGTGTCTGTCCGAGTCCGCTCCCGGTGTGTCGGGGCTTCACGCACTGGCCGGCTCAGTCATGTTTTCTTCTCCACTGGTGTGCCGGCGTCAGCCTCAATCTCACCGCTTTTGAACCCTGGGTTGTTGTTGGGAGGATATTTGCTACTCGAATGTTGCGCCTCCAGGACTCAGCTCACTTCAGCTTCACGCGCCGCTCTCAGCCAGCGGCCCGATGCAGTCTCCAGGGTACGGGTAGTTTTAGTGCACAAAGCGCTGTCAGGGTTTTCAGCTGCCCACCACGACTTGGCTCACCACGGGTGCTAAAGGGCTTGGTTTGCTCCCAAACTTTCATCACAGGCTCCTGATCGTGTACCGTTCATTCCCCTGTGTTTCCTAGCACCAGCATGAACTCCACTCCGCAGGATGTCAGTAGCAGGATATTGTGAGGTACGGAGCACTCACATCAAGCGCCCATCTTTGCTGGCGCACAACAGCGCCCCTATACAGATGCATTGTTAACTTCAGCTAATCAATAGCTCTGGCTGGAGATCACAGATTTTACCCACGATCTTCCATTGGAAAGGCAGGCAGCATTCAAGTCAGGCCTCTGATGCAGATGATCGCACAGGACCTCCTGGAATCCCCTCTACCTCACATTGATACGGCTAGTCGGGGCATGTGTCTCGTGTGGACTTAAGAAGGTTGGCCTGGATGCATGCGACTATGTTTACGACTAATGTGCAGGAGAGGATTTTGGACTTACCCTTTGAGAGAAGTGAGCTTTTCCATGCATCTATGGACGAGGAGCTCACCAAAAAGAAAACTAGCATGCAGACTGCAAAGTCCTTGGCAGTGCTCACCAAGACAGTGGAGAACAGCTTCCCTCACACCCAAGGAAGGCAAGACAGTAGATTGCGCTCGTTCTGAGGCTTTAGGGACTTCCAGGAGAGGAGGTCCAGACAGTCAGACCGCTTTCCTAGTGTGTACAAGAGGAAACAACAAAGAACCAGCAACAAGGGTTTTTATTCACCCCACCCCCTCCTCTGCAGCAGCCTCAGAGCCAAAGAAGCAGTGACGTCCCCATCCGGTTCCACAAGTGTCCTGTGAGGGGTGGAGTATCTCTGCACAAAGTGCAATGGTGTTGCCTATTCTCCGACAGATGGAAGGAGACAAAGTATTTTACTCCAGGATTTTTCGCTATCCAAAAGAAAAACCAGGCGGGCCTGAGAGTGGTGTTGGACCGATCATTCCTCAACCTTTACCTATCTCTACAAAAGTTCAAAATGGTAACACTGGCTCAGATTGCAGAGTCTCTTTGTGCAGGGGAATGGCTATGTGCCTTGGACCTGAAGGATGCATATCTACACTTACCGATTTGGCAACCCGATCGGAAGTTCCTACGGTTCAATATCAGCGGCAGGCATTTTCAGTACAGGGGTCTTCCTTTTGGTGTGAATGCTGCGCCCAGAGTCTTCACGAAGATCATGAATGCTGTGGCCAGTCTGTTGAGGAGCCGGGGTCAGCATGCCTACCCTTATCTCAATGACTGGCTCACCAGGGCAAATTCACCACGGTAGGCATCTCAGACGCTGCAGGCGTTGATAAACCTCCTGTTCGAATTGGGATTCTCAATCAAAGCAAAGAAATTAGAGTGTGTACCTACTCAGAGGCTGACATTCATTGTTTTCCAGTGGAATATGGTCCTGGCATCATTATCCCTACTCTGGAGAGGTAGAGGGATATCTTGGTGGCAGTGAAATATTTCCTGACAAATAATTACACAACTGTGTGGTGGTGCCAGCACCTGTTGGGTCTCTCAGCCGCATGCATTTTATACGTTCCGCTAGCGAGGCTCAAAATGAGAAAGATTCGGATGCATCTTGCTTTTTCGTGGGCTCAAGAGTCTGGCTCCCATTGATCAAGATCGATATCCATCCAGGTTTGAGGGAGGACCTGTTGTGGTGGAAGGAGGAGTCCAACTTCATGGTGGGAGCTCCCTTCCATTCCCCTCCTCATTCGGTAAAGATAACCATGGAACTCGAGTTGAAGGCGATTCTTCTGGCACTGAAATCTTTAGCGCGGAAGATCCAGAAGGGGCCAGGTCGCCTCTCTTGTGCGGCCTACCCATACAGTTGTGGGAGTGGTCTGTCTAGCAGGGCTCATGGTTAAAGGTTGTCCATCTCCCGGGCCACGACATCTCAGAGGCAGACAGACACAACCGGATGGGAGCCACATCATATGAGTGGATGATTGCGACGCCAGCCAGTTATACAAGGGCTGTTCAGGATGTGGGGACAGCCAGAGATAGATCTGTTTGCCACGAGCAAAAATTCCAAGTGCGGCAGGTTTGCTTCCTGGGAAGGCCAGGGGAAGAGCTTGGAGGGAGATGCATTCCAGATGGACTGGTCAGACATGACATGTTACGCGTTCCATCCAATGCTGCTGCTCCAGAGGGTGATTTCCAAGTTCTGCCAAGAATTGCATATTGATCCTTCTACCTGTGCAGTGGCCCTCGTTGTGGTTCTCAGATCTTGTGAGGCTGGCCTGTTACAGGCCCTTCCCTTGCCAATGTCAGAGAGGATGTTGTCCCAGCAGCGGGGAGTGTTTCTCCATCTGAACCCACAGGCATTGAACCTTGGCACTTTCCTCCTGAAAACCTAACTCTGGTGGATATTACCTGATCAGAGGATAATTTAAGCACCATCCAGAGGGCTAGGAAGGCTTTCACAAGGTCCCAGTACAAGAGCAAATTAATGTGGTGTTGCCACTGGGCAAGGGAAAATGGAGTGGAACAATTAAGCTGCACTATGTACAATGTGCTCTGCTTAATAGCTTATCTGGCCCAGTTCGGAGTGTCGTGGACACTTGCAGGTCATACCTAGCAGCAATCCGAGCTTATAGGAATTCAGATCAGCAAGGGTTCTCATTGACAAATCTGGTAATCAAAAGGTAACTGGAGGGTCTATTGCGCTTGTCAGGAGACCTCAACCTTCCTGGGACCTCAAGGTGGTGTTATCCGCGCTGGAGCATAAGCCCTTTGGGCCTATAGCCTCAACAGATATCAAAATTGTGACCCTGAAGAAAGTGCTTTTAGTCGTTGTTACTTCAGGCCGACGAGTCAGCGAAATACAGGCATTGTCGGCGACTGAGCCATATAACATGTTCTTCAAAGTCAAAGGGGTGCTATGCACCAATACACCTTTTTTGTCTAAAATAGTCTCTGAATTTCATATAAATCGGGAGATAGTCTTGCCCACCTTCTTCCTTAACCCGCAATCGCAGGCTGATAGTGTCATGCACTGCCTCTATGTTAGGCAGGCACTGAAATTGACTTGCAGAACTAAACCCATTAGGAGGTCAGATTCTCTGTGAAGTTTGGAGGGGCTTCTCCTAGGTGCTAGAGTGTCCAAAACCTCCATCGTTAGATGCACGGTGTCATGCATCTCGGAGGCCGCCACCAGTAGGCATGAGAGTGCATTTGGACAGGGCAAAGGCAACAGCTGTTGCATTTCAGAGGAACTTCCCTTGGGATGTAATAAGCAAAGCAGCCACATGGGCTTCTCATTGGCATTCTGCCGGCATTACTGTCTGGATGTCAGCTTGCTGGAGGATGCAGCCATTGGCCATGCAGTGACCAGGAATTTGTTTTCATAAGGTAGTTGGTGTTCACCCCATTCCAGTGAGTTTATTATTCATTTTTTTATATGTTTTTATTGGCATTTGTATAGTTACAGTCGTGCAATTCAGCGTTCACTTTTTCATGCCTGCATTTTGATTAATAACAACAAATAACTTAACAAACAACTTCCTACACGTGCCTTTTGTTGAATTTATAACATTGGTTGGGGCAAACGCCTCATTGTCTGGGGCTCACTTCTTCTTTGTACTCTTCATGTCTTCCGGTTGGCTATTGTCAATTGGGTGTTGTGGAATGATTAACTGGGCACGTAATTGGTGACTCCTGCCTTAATTGGTGCACTCATGGGGGTTTGTTGTCGGAGGTGTGAAACATGTCCCAGATCAACGCTTTCCATGCTACACACTTATCATTACCGTCAGGGTCCGATCTGTTCGCTCCCTCCACCCACACCTTGGTCTCCCCCTCTGCCCACCTTTCAAATTCCTTGCGCCATTTTCCATATTGTGGCCCCGCAGCAGCTTTCCAGGACATGACAATAGTTCTCTTGGCTAGTATGCATGCCAGATCCATAAACCTAACCACATGTTTGTGTTTGCTGATTCTGGGGTAGGCACCAAGCAGGCATTCTTTCAGTGACCACTCATACCTCTTTACTCCAGCCTCCCTGCAAGCTTGCTCTATGCGTGCTGAGAAACTTCTCTCACACACACACACACACCCAGAACATGTGCAGCAGGTCAGCATCGTCACCTTTGCACCACAGGCATTGTGAACTCGCTTCCTTGTTAAACGTGGCTATCCTGTGCGGGGTCATGTATGTACGATGAAGCACATTCAGTTTTATTAGTTTGAAGCAATGGTTCCTCGATACTGCTTTAGGGAAGCTCAGTATTCTCTCCCATTCTTTCTCTGTTATGTCTGCACCCAGGTCTTTCTCCCATAGCTCTTTCAGGGCTGTACCCTTGGGGTTAGGTGTGTCTGTCAGCATGCTGTACATGCAAGAAATCGGCCTCCAGCCGTCGTTTAAATTGTACATCAGGGTCAGCAGTGGGTCCACCTGTGGTTCCTCTGGCCAGCCCTCCCACCTTTCTTTGGCCACTTCCCGGACTCTATGATACAAGAGAAATTGCCCACTCGGCAGCGCCTCTTGTTCATGCATTGAATTGAATTCCCTGAAGACCCCGTCTTCATGTACATCTCCCCATGTATATATCCCTTTTCCCTCCCATTTCCTCACCACTGCCATGTCTGTGCTATCCTTGCATGTGTCCGCGCTATCGGCACCTCCAATGAATAGTGGTTTACTAGTTTCATCAAGGTTTGTGCTCTCCCCATACCTTCTTACCCAGTGTCACCACCAGTGGGATGTGTTTCAGGCTCTCTTGCGTTACCCACAATATTTCCTTTCGTTTGATGGGAGCCACCAGGTGCTGCAGTAAGTCTGTTTCTGAGGTAGACTCATCTGCCAGCCATTTATTTCCGTGACTGAGCTGAGCTGCCAGGTAGTACCTCTCGAGGTATGGCAATTTCACTCCTCCTTTGTCATATAGTAGATATCATTTTGCTAGTGAGAGCATATGGCGATTAGTGCCCCACAAAACCTCTCGGAGCAGCACCTCCAAGGAACAGAAAAAGAACGCCTTAACATAGCAGTGCATGTTGTTGAAGATGTACAAGAATCTCAGGAGGATAATCACATTTGGTGATGGCTACCCTACCTAACAGTGATAGTGGCAGCTTAGACCAGAATTTCATGGACTTCCTCAAGCCCTGCACCACCTTCGCCGTGTTATGTTCATGCATTTGTTCCGGTGTCTGTCTAATGCTTACCCCCAGATATTTAAACAAGTTCACCTCCCAGTTGAGTCCCACCGCTGGCAGTTCGTTGATACTCCTCCCCCTTAGCCCGGCTATCGGAAATATGCAAGATTTGGTCTTGCTAAAATGGATCCCCCACACTTTAGCATAGTTATCAAGTAAGTCCAGGATCACCGGGACATTCAGGTGCGGATCTCTCACATACAGCAGCACGTCGTCCGCATAGAGAGAAAGCAGGTGTCCTATTCCTCCAACCCAGATGCCAGCATCTAGGTGTTGCTTCCTGAGGTATATTGCTATTGGTTCAAGGCCCAGCACATATAGCATTGGGGATAATGGGTATCCCTGTCTCGTCCCTCTCTTTATGTCCCAGATTGCTGACACTAGCCTCCCTGTTTTAACCCTAGCCTTTGGGTTTGTGTATAGTATTCGCACCCATCGGATGAATCCCTCCCCAAATCCAAATTCCCTTAATGTCGCCACCAGCCATTCCCAGTATATTGAGTCAAACACCTTTGTTGCGTCCAGGGAGAGTATGGCATATTGTTCTTGGGATTATGCTGTTTCCGCCAGAATGTGTCGTAGTATGCATAAGTTCAATACAGTGCTACGCCCTGGTATAAAACCATTTTGGTCACTATGTATTAGGCCCCCCATTATTTTATTCAGGCGCCTGGCCAGTATCGTGGTCAGAATCTTGACATCATAGTTCAGCATCGCTAGTGGGCGGTAAGAGTCGCATTCATCCATTGGTTTCCCCGGTTTGGGTATTGGTATCACTAGGGTTTCCCTCATGGACTCCGGCAGCTCCCCTTTAGTGTATGCCTCCTGGAAAACCTCAAGCAACACCGGTGTCAGAGTTGCTTTGTATGTTTTATAGAATTCTGGGGGGAGTCCGTCGCTTCCTGGTGTTTTACTGGAGGCTAGTGACCTTATTGTCTCTGCAATATCGTCCCCTGTTATTTCCGCCTCCAAGGTTTCCTGTTGTGACGAGTCTATTTTTGGAAGTCCTATTTCGTCCAGTGTGTTTAGTATGACCGTTTGTGGTACCTGCCAGTCATGGCTGTAAAGGTGGGAGTAGAAATCTCGGAATGTGTCGTTAATTTCCTGCTGTGTCTTATGTGTTGTGCCTGTTATGTCTTTGATCTCTGTGGTTTGAGGGCGTGGGTGTTCTCTCCTACACAGCCAGGCCAGCAGTCTGCCTGGCTTATTGCCCTCAGCGTGTGCTTTTGCGGTTTTCACTGAGTAATCAAACTTGGTGAGCCTTCCCCATGCTTCCTGACAGTTCCCTCGAAAATGTGCTAGCTCCCTCTCCTCCTCCCTTGTCCCCCGTGTGTCTGATTCTTTGTGTTTTATCTCTTCTTCCAATTTCTCCAGTTCGGCTCTCAGTGTTTTTCGTATGCCCCCGGCTCCTGCGATGGCCTCGCCCCTCACCACTACTTTCATTGCCTCCCAAACTGTGCCCCATCTTTCAATGCTACCTAAATTCTTTTCCACATATTCCTCTATTTTATCTTGCAGCTCTTCCATGAAGGCCTGGTTTGTTAGGCATCTGGTGCCATGCGCCACAGCGGTATGGGAGGTCTAGGCCCCCGTGTTTTCCAAGCCATCAGCAGTGGTGAGTGGTCTGATATTGACCTACCTAAGTACTGTGCCGATTCTATTTGTGTTTGATAGCCTTTGACTACGAATAAGTAGTCAATTCTCGTGTGCAGAGAGTGTGGCGATGAGAAGTATGAGTAACCCCTGTCTGTGGGATGTAGCTCCCTCCACACATCCACCAGGTCCAGGGCTTAAACTAGTGCGTTTAGCACTCCTGGTGCAGCATCATTTCTGGTTGTTGTCGGTTTAGACCTGTCCAGCTCCCAATCGCTAACACAATTAAGGTCACCTCCCCATAGGAAAAAACTCTCTCGACATTGGGCTAGTTTGGCCCCCAGTGTGTCTAGGTGTTTCGGGATCCCATGGTTGGGGAAATATGAATTTATTATACAGACTTCCACCAGCTCAATGCATCCCTTTACTATTAGATACCGGCCTTCCGGGTCTGCCTCCCAGCTCAGTAGTTTGAATGGAATTGCCGGATTTATCCAAATAAGCACCCCCCTAGCGTATTTTGAGTAGGGGGCACCATAGCATTGCCCATCCCAGTGTACCGTTACCGCGGCCATAGTCTGCTGGGACAGGTGGGTCTCCTGCAGCAGCGCAATAGCCACCTTTTTCCTGTTGATAAAGAATTTCACCCGATTTCTGCGCATATATGTTCCCAGGCCCCCAACATTCAATGTCAATACTCTAATTTCGTTGGCCATTTCAAAATGTGGGTCCCCCCCAGCCCTCCTGCCCCCCTGGTCTCCACTTTCTATTTTAGGCCTTCCCAATTGCTTTACACCCCAAGTAGCCCCTGTCCCCGTCCAACCGTGCAAAACCACATTCACATATTTCCTGGCACATACCTCGCTCCGTGTAGAATTCAAACCATTACAAACTCCAAACCAAACCAGAACTAAAAAAACTGAACTCAGCTGCCACTTTCCAACTGTGGCGCTCGAACGCCCCCGTATCTGCTTCTGTGTGTGGGCTGTGTTGTGCCAGCAACTGCGCGACGCCTACCAGTTTGTGGGGTGTGTCTGTACGCTCTGTTCCAGGTTCCTACCTTGCTCCTGCCGTTTGACAATACAAAGTACTCCATTGTTCCATGTCGCTCACCCGCAGGTTTGCTGTTGACATGACCCTCACACACCCCATTCCTTTGCTGGGCCGGCTGCTCCTCATGTCTCCACCGCCTGTCCGTCATCCAAGTTATTATGTTCCAACCACATTGTGGCCGCCGCCAGCGTTTCCAAGAAAACAGCTAGTCCCTTGTAGAGTACTGTGAGCCTTGACGGGTACATCAACATATACTTGAGGTTCAGCTTCCGGACCTTAAACCTTCATTGGCACGAATGTGTTCCTTGCCCTTTGCACTGCAGGTGTGTAGTCCAGGTATATAGCTATGTTGGCATTGTCTCGACGGATCTCCTCTCCCTCTCTGAAGGGGAATTTCAAGATGGTATCCCTGTCGCAAAAGTTCAGTATCTTTGCTATAATGGGGCAGGGGTGTGAGCCCGGCGGCGGTCTCTTTTGCAAAGATCTGTGTGCCCTTTCTACTAAAAACCCCTGCGACAGTGCTCCTGCCCCAATTTCCTGTAGCATCAAGTTTTCCACAAAGTCCGACGGGTTAGATCCTTCCATCCCTTCCGGGACTCCCAGCAAGCATACGTTGTTGCGCCGGGCACACCCTTCTGCATCCTCCGCCCGGGCTTCTAGTGCCATATTCTTCCTTTCTAGCTCTCTCAGCCGCTTCTCTACTTCTATGGTGGTTTATGTCGTCTCTTTTAACTCTGTTTCAGCCATTGTGACCCTTTCTGTAAGGTTGCAGACATCTTGCCTCATGAACTGCGCATCGGATTTAAGCTCCTCTATTTTTGTGTCTATGAAGGATCTTAGGGTTGCAATTGCTTCCAGTACTTGGTCCTCTTTAGTGGTGGCTTCTTTGTCTGGCTGTGCTGTTTGTGCTTCTGGGGCACTGTACGGCTGCCCTTTCTGTTTGGCGGCATTAAAGGAATCCATGATCGTTGGGTCCTTTCTGTTTTTTGTTGAAGGCATATCTTCACTGGTGCCTGGTTATGCAGTGAGTGCATTACTAGCGGTGGGCGCGCCTCTGATTTTGTGTTGTTGTCCCTCCTGTGTGGGGGTCCCTCAGATCTATTTAGCGCCTTACCACCAGGTTTCTTGTTTGAGCGTCCTTGGGTCTGTATTCCCTTGTTTCTGGCCTCACGTTATGGGGTCTCAGCTCTTCTGTGTGGGTCACAGCGTGTTTTGTCGGCGCTGTGTGTGTCCCGTTCAGCACTGTGCTGTTATTGCATTGCCTATGCCTCAGTGCTGTGAGCCTTGGTTTATTTCATCGGCCCCAATCAGCGTCACTGTGAGCGCCCAACTCTTCACCGGTCCGGGCTATGCCTTTACAGTGGGGACCCAGTCGCAGTGTACTGCTGCCGCTGCATCTAGCAATCACCACTGTGGTCTGCTTACTTATATCATTGTCCCAGCCCCCTGCTGTGCCTGGCTCTGCCGCACTATCCGCTGCTGTCCTACAGGTCTTGGCTAGGTCATTGCTCTCCTGATGTTGTGGCCCAGCTTCGTGTCTCCTGGCCCGGCCTGGCGCAGTCCGTACTGTAGCTTCCTCTGCTGCCCGCCTGCTCGTGTCCCTTCGGTGCCTCCTCTGCCCCAGTTCGTTGCAGCCTGTGTGTAGCCTCCTCTGCTAGCTCACCGCCTCGTGCTCCTTCTCTGTGTCACGCCACACCTTCTGTTGACTCCGGGGTTCCCTGCGGGACCCTGCTGTGGTAGTCACGTATTTCCAGGCTTACGCTTCCATCACCCTGGTTGCCTCGGTCTCCTTGCTCCCCTGATGGTTCCGCTCCTCGTGCTCGTTCTCCACCGGGCGCTTGTTTCTTGTGTTGTCACGTTGTTGCCTGCACCTCTCTGCTTCTAATAGCTTGCAGCTCGTTGGGGCCGCCCAATAACCTGTGCCGCTTCCCTCACCTTCCAATCTTCCCGGTTATGCCACGCACGACTCCGGGTCTGTGCGTCTGTCCTCCCGCTTCTCTGCCGCTGCTCCTTCTTTTGGATTGGGTCCGCCTTCGTGTGCGAGGCGACCCGATAACCGCAGCGCTGGGCCCGGTGCGTTGGGTGTATTGCTGCTGCCGTATCCGACTCGTTTGCAGATCCTTGCCTCCAGCTGCCGTTTGGACCACTGCGTTGGGGCACCCCACGTTGTCTCGTGTCCCCGCCTGCCCTCAACTTTTTCCTTCTCACCGCTGGGGCGCCGTGTCCGCCATCTTGGATTTGGAGTGGGTCCACTTTGCCATCGCCTCAGCTCGCTGCCGCTTTCCGATTTTTTTCTGCTTTTTTGCTCCGGGGTCAGGGAATCGGTTGCTACGTCTGCCGGTGTGCTTGTTCCTACTCAAGTCTTCTTTATTCTGGTAGTTATGCAGGATCTTTGAAGGATTTCAGCAGGAGCTCAGGACGTACGCAGCCTCACGCCATGAGCCCAGGTCACGCCCCCCCTCCCTGAGAGTTTATGATACATTGGACTTACCCATACAGTATGGAGGAAAGGGGCCGGGACGTAGGAGTACGAACAAGTTACTTACCGTAGTGACTACTGTACTCCTAGTCCCCTTTCCTCCATACGACCCAGTCATTTCCAATGCGTGTCTCTGGGCACTGAGGTTGGCGCGGTGGGGCGGAGTTAGAGTGTGTGGTCATGCCTAGCATCGCACCTAAATGCGCATAACTTAAATACATTTAAAGGGGAAGTGCACATTTTTCCAGTGCGAAAGGCTCTGGTCCCGTACAGTATGGAGGAAAGGGGGCTATGGACTATGAGTACAGTAGTCGCTACAGTGAGTTACTTATTGTTTTGTGTGCTGGTGCCATGGCTGTTTAACCTTTATACTGCTCACATGAAAAATGTGATAATCAGAGTTAGAAGCTTTGCCACCTTATGGGGTGGCAAGCCCCTAAACATGATGGCTATGCTGACTGTTTTGTCATTTTTCATCATACTTATAAAGGCCTACAGAGATCTCTCACAGCACTCAGCGGGTATGCTAGACTAAATGATCTTGTTATAAACTATAACAAAACTAAAACAATGAACTTTGGGGGTAGAAGGAAAAAAACATTTAAAATAACATCACTGTGAAAAACAACAAAATAGAAATAATCTTGCAGTATATGGATCTTGGTTCTTATTTAATCAACAAAAAGGTAGAAGTGGATCTCTATGAGCATCTAAAGTTGAAGGCTCTGAGAAAGTTGGGTGCTGTGGGAAACTTTTTGAACACACAGGGAGAATTCACTATTAAGTGTCTTGCTCTGGTGTATAAACAATATGTTGTCCCAACCATATTGAACGGATTGGACACATATTACTATATAGACCCAGATGAAGCCATATTCGCTACAAAAGGAAGACAATGTATGTTTGTGGTATGTTAGAGTTTTGTTTATTATGTATAAGAAATAATAGAACATGTTTCAACCTCATAAAGAGGATGTAATGCCAACTAAGAAATGCTAATAAAAATATTTTGAAATAGACCCAGATGAAATAACACGCTTAGAGGGGGTAATTTTAAGAAGAATACTGAGAACTCCTAACAAAGTGGGTCATTCCTAGTTTGGTGGTATCCCGCTGGTAAATTCCAGCGGGATACCACCAAATGGTATTACCGTTTCCGCTGCCTGATATCCCAGAATTACTGGGATATTACAAGCAGCGGAAATACAGGCAATTCCTCATTCCATGGAGAACCATAAGACTTGATGACGGTGGGGGCCTGAGTTACCTCCAGTTCTTGGCTGGAGGTAAGTCATGTAAACCCCACCCGAAAAGTGCTGGTAAACGTTATTACTGACACTTTTTTTCTGGACCGCAAACTTATAATGAGGCCCAGTATGCCTGCGGGTACAATGTAGGCTTGAGCTGGGCCTGACCTCCTTATTTACTATGTGGAAGGTAAGAAGTTGTGGCCTTTATGTTAAAAATATTATGGAACTCCAAATTCACATCTATTAACTACTAGGAAGGGAACTCGGTAAAAAGGAAAGCGGGCTCCTAAAACATCCAAGCATTTCTGGAAGGTATTTACAAAGTCCCTGATGGGAATGGGGCGCTGGTACATTATACAAACAATTAAAGGCAAAAGCAAAAGTGTGGGATTTCTGTGAAAGTCTAGAAGCCCATAAGAAATATAAACTAACTCAGGACTTAGTAGACAGAACAAATATACTGGGGGAGATGCAACCGTACCTGTTGACATTTCTGAGTTCTTCGATTAGAAGGAATTTTATGTTATTCCGTTTCAGTCGCCTAGCATGTTTGGCGATGAAGGGACCACGATTAAATCTTCCTTTGGCGCTGCAGTATTGCAGATTATGTAATTTGTGAGATATACACGAAACTGTAAGGCACCTACTTATGCACTGTAACCAGTCCGAATATAAGAGAAAGGCAACACTGGGTAGATTTGACTTTTCTCATTTGAAGACAGATATCTTCTGGGGCCGTTGCCTGATGGGTAATTCAGCAGGCCTTGATCGTAGCAGTAATTACTCTCTGGCAATAAATCCATAAAATGTTAGATAATGATATCAAAGATATACGTTTTAAAAGGTCAATAATAATGTATAATGTTTAAACATGTGGTGAACATGATAATTTGTGGTTTATTGTACTTTGCACATTTTGTATAAAATATTTTAATGTTTGTAAAAATAGTCTGAAAAGTTATTAATTAACTATAACACACTTACCTATTATCTTTTTTAAAAAGTTTCCCAGGATTGAGCTCCAGAGGGAGTTTGGGGGGCATGCGTGACAAGATAAGGATTGTTTGTGGGTCCTCTCTATGTGGACGAGTTGTGATTCGAGTCGGTTAGTCGATTTGCTGCATGAGGAGCGTTAGCCACCAGAAATGTGGAGTTTAGCCCCAGGTACACTGGTGTGCTATTTGTGACTGCCTTGTAGATGATAAATGATGATAAATGCAGTCTTGAAGACTACCCTGGCCTGAAGAAAAAGCAAATGTAGTACACAGGATGAGGGTGATTCTGTGAATTTTCTGGGTACCCATAATAAGGCGTACTTTGGTGTGGTGGACTGATTTTACGGGAAACAAGTGAGCGACTGGGAGCCCCGTCAGGAGAGCGTTTCCCCCATCAATAGGCAAGACCATAGGGGTCTGCACTATGGACCGGAAGTCCTGCACTGGGATGAAGGGTTTGATTTTGCAAAAAGGAGAGATTTGGAGCCAGCCCGTTTGTGCTTTCTTGGTTATGTGTTTCTGGAAGGACACGCTGTTGTTGATGGAGATGCCTAATGATTTTGCTGAATACAAGAGTTGCAGATAAAATCCTCCTAAATGCTTATCATTGAGACATTTTTTGACATGTTTTTGTTTAGCAGGAGACCAATGAGGATGAATTTGTTCTTCGAGGGGTTGCATTTGAGGTAGGCAATCGACATCCAGGACTGAATCCTGGCTAGATAACCGCAGAGCTGACTGATTCCCTGTGGGCTTTATGCTCTCATGTGCAACTGAGTATTGTCGAGTATTGGAGAATGGCTATATCGGGATCTTTGAGGCGTGTACCCAGGGGCTCCATAAAACATTTTAAAAGGACCAGGAAACTGGGAGTTGGTTAGAATTCAACATGTTTATTTGAATTGCCTGGTGTTTGCCAGAGAGGTAGGAGGTAAACCAATTCAGACAGTGCGAGAGAATCACATCTTATCGGTGAAGAGGGAGAAGAGAATGCAGTGAATTAATGCAGCTTAGAGGACGGGGAAGTATGAGTTGCCATTATCCATGGTTTGGAGGGCATCATCCATGACCTGGATGGTGGCTGTCTCGATGCTTACCTTGGGGCAGAACCCCAACTAATAGTCACTTATAAGTGTAGTTATTCGATTCTGGCGATTACTTGTGTAGTGACTACTTTTTACGAGATTCATCTGATAAACGGGAGGTTCGTAATGGGCTGGTAGTTGGCAAGGTCATCTGGGTTAGTGGTCAACATTTTTCAAAAGTGGTCAATGAGACCAATCATGAGGGTGTTCAGCAATGGCCCATCAGTGAGGTAGGCATTAATCATGCTGAGGAGTGCTTTAACCACTGGGCCCATCAGTTGTTTCATGATGGCGGCCCGGGTGATATGTCCAGAGTAGGAGGTAGGTTTGAGGGAGGCATCTTATAGCTGCTGATGTGGCCTAAAACGGCCCTGGGTTCCTGCCTACGACCCAGCAGCAATAATAGACACACAGTGTCATGATGCCTACCCCCGGGCATCCAGACCAAGTCCATCTACCTGGAGCAAACCCAGCAACCCCTGTTAGGGGCTATCTGGGTTCAGTCCTGGTGCCTATGGCGCCAGGCTCCTATGGGACATCAGTCCTGGCGCCATAGGCGCCAGGCTCATATGTTAAAACTTACCTGATGCAGACCATGCTGCAAGGGATCCAAGCATCCAAGCCCATGTGAGGCTTGAAGGGACTATTTTATCTTAGGAACTATTTTGTTACTAGTGTGTGGTTGTGGAGGAATACTTACCTGGGACTACTTTGAAGGCTATTTAAACCACGTCCGAAGAGCAGCACATGCTTCGCGTTATTCTGCATCCAGCAGCGTAGCGCTCACCGTGTCTGCAGTCAGCATCCAGCATCCTGCCACGCCCGCCTCGAGTCCAGAGCGCCTAGAAAGAAGGGAAAGAAGAAGAAAGGTTAGAACAAGAACTTTACTGGATTTCTTACCTGATTTCGGATTCAGCGCATCTTCGAACCAGAAGCAGACTTCATTTTAAACGCGTCGCATTGCCAGCAGAAGCGCTGCGCCATACTCACCGTTCCTCGCATCATCTCTAGGATCCGGTGCTATCTTCTTCACCAGGTTGCCGCATTCCAGCACCTAAGGGGGACAATAAAACAACAAGGTGAGCCAAGGGAACAAACAAGGACAATCTCTTGCCACCATATGCTTACCTGATTTTACCGCAGGGGGTATTATCCACCAGCACGCCAAATCTTCCTAGGCTGCACCTGCAAGAAAAGAGAAAGCAGCGAGTTAAACCTTGGCATCATTTACCGGACAGTGTTACAAAACAAAGACTCTTACCTGAACGCTTTCAGCTGCCACAAGACGATCATCTTTTGGGTCTAAGCTGCAAAAGAAACAAGGAATTGGACAAGAGTGATTATTCAGACATTTTGAACTCTTTAGAATTATATATGTACGGCCTTTTCGCCCGGAGGTTTGGAGCCAAGATTTGTCCAGAACTCTTCCAATACCCTCAAGCCAGTGAAGTAACTGGCCATCAACGCGCCCCTGCATTCTTCGCAGGATGGAGAGCTCATCATACAAAACTATAAGGTGAGCTTGGTGAAAGGGAATGTCAGAAGTGATAAGTGGGGACGCAGTGAGGTGTTACTACTCAAATCCACAGGTGGCTAATTCCCTTTCCCCGTCTTTAGGAGACTACTTCTACGGGTCAAGCAGACGAAGCTAGGTTGGCCAGTCCAGTCAGTCATCTCTGCACTACGCATAACGTTGGTGGAGACTGTGGCTGTCCAGTTCCGCTCGACACCCCTGTGGGAGCCAGGTGAGCGTAACAGAACGCGAAGCCTTCCTACAAATTCTCACCCGGGTGTCATGGAGACCTCAGAAACTGACCAACTTGCCCAATTATTAGGAGAATTTAGGGCTGAAGTACATGCCGCTCGCCCAGAAACTAATACACTCAGGAGAGAGTTGAGTGTTTCGAAGGAACGCACTGATGACTTTGCTAGACAATTACTGCAAAACCAAGCAGGGCAAACACCCCTACCAGGACTCGGGGGGGATTCCAAACCCTGTTTCACCAAGCAACCCTGTGCAAGTGATTTTACCAGGCAATATCCCTTTAGCCCCGCCAGAACACTTTGCGGGGGACCCGAAAAGATTCGCCGTGTTCATGAACCAATGCCGTTTGCACTTTTTATGCAGACCTGGAGCCTTTCCAAACGATCAAGCCAAAGTAGCCTTTGTATTATCCTATCTCAGCGGCAGTGCAGCGGATTGGTCAATCCCACTAGTCAATCAGGATGACCCTATTCTTCGGGATTTTCAGGGTTTCCAAATGAGCATGGAAAGACTATTTGCTCAAGGACAGGCCCTGGATAACGAACTTTTGTCCCTACGACAGGGTAACCAAGACCTTCTAACCTACATAGCAACCTTTAATAGGTTGGTGGTGGAAACTGGATGGCCCGAGGAAAAATGGGTTACGTTGTTTCATCGGGGACTTCAAGGAGAACTCAAAGATGTTTTGGCTCAAGTTGTGAACCCACCTCAAGACTGTGCTGAATATATAGATTTAGTGGTCCAGTTAGATCACAGACTTCAGAATCGAAAGGCTGATCGATCCAAGTTTGAGAACCGGGTGGTGGTTAAACCCAACGCTACCCCCAAAGGAACAGATGCCTCAGAACCCATGCAAATCGGAGGAGTTAAAGGACCATTGACACAGAAGGAAAGAGAAAAGAGGCGACAAATGCAATTATTTCTATACTGTGGAACTTTGGGACATTTTCTATGGGATTGCCCTGTAAAACCACCCAAGAGGGTGGTAGGAGCTGCTGATAAAAGCCATATGTAGCCTGACTCGGGAAACGACCACGCCCGACAAGCGTAGAGGTCCGCTTGCCGAGCTTGAAGAAGGATACTCAGACCTCGCATTTCATCATACCAATGGTCCTTATAGATCCAAGGCAGCCATCACGTTTGCACGCAGTTAGGGCATACATTGATAGCGAGGCCATAGGAAACTATGTGGACCACGAATTGGCTTCTAGGATGAATCCACCTCTCTGCAGAAAGACCACTTCGGATGTCATCCCCACAGTCGATGGAACTGAAATTGCCTCTGGGCCTGTAACTCATTCCACCGCAGAGATGACATTATTGGGTCAGGATGGGCATCGAGAAACTATTGTGTTTGATTTAATCAAAGCCCTGCAGTTCCAAATAATACTGGGGATACCTTGGTTGGAAACACATAATCCTTGTATTGATTGGCGAGAGAAGAGAATAACCTTCCCGGATTGTGCACATACTTGTTACCCAATAAAAACCTTGAACAAGGACCTGGCCACAGTCGCTACTCCAGTTGTGCAGTTGCCGCACGAATATCAAGAATTCCAGGATGTTTTCCAAAAAGAACAGGCAAACACCTTACCACCTCACAGATCATACGATTGTCAAATTGATCTCATACCTGGTGCACAACCTCCATGTAGTAGGATCTACGCACTTACGGAACCCGAAAACCTTCACCTACGACAATACTTGGACCAATACCTTGCCAATGGCTTCATTCGTCCATCCAAGTCCCCTGCATCTTCAGCTTTGTTCTTCGTGCCAAAAAAGGAAGGTGACCTCAGAACGTGCATAGACTACCGCGCCTTAAATCAGATCACGGTTAAGAACTGATACCTATTGCCTCTGATCCCAGAATTACTAGACCAAGTACAGGACGCTTGCATCTACACTAAATTAGATCTCCGAGGGGCATACCATCTGGTACGTGTTAAGAAAGGCGACAAATGGAAGACTGCTTTCGCACTAAGTACGGTTATTCGAATACCAGGTGATGCCCTTCGGGTTGTGCAATGCACCAGCAGCCTTCCAGTATTTTATGAACGATGTCCTTCGTGAACTCATTGACGTCTGCGTTGTCGTATACATAGACGATATTCTAGTGTACTCCTCTTCAGAATCAGACCATGTGAAGCACGCTCGTGCAGTCCTTGAGAAACTACGCCAGCACAAGTTATATGCAAAATTGGAAAAATGCGTTTTCCATATTACAGAAGTTGAATTTCTTGAATTTATCCTGACTCCAAAAGGAGTTCGAATGGACTCTCGAAAGGTGGACGCAATTCTCAAATGGCCATCACCCAGTTCAGTTAAAGGAGTACAAAGCATGCTCGGATTTGCTAATTTCTATCGCAGATTCATTCCGGATTTCTCGCACGTTGTACACCCTATCACAGCGCTCTTGCAAAAAAACAAACGCTTCTTGTGGACCGAAGAAGCTGAGAATGCCTTCCAAGAACTGAAAGCGAAATTCACGTCTGCACCTGTATTAAAGCATCCGCGTCCTGAACTTCCATACATAGTTGAAACCGAGGCATCCAGTTTAGCCATGGGAGCTGTCCTGTCCCAGAAGGATCCTGAAACCGGTCAACTTCACCCAGTTGCATTTTGGTTCAGAAAGTTCTCGGCACCCAAGTTAAACTATGCGTTACCGATAAGGAGCTATTAGCTATCAAATCCGCCTTCAAGGCTTGGCGGCATTATCTTCTCGGTGCCAGGCATACCATTACTGTAATCACCGATCACCGGAACTTGAAGTATTTAAAGACAGCCAAAGCCCAATCATCACGCCAACTTCGATGGGCATTGTTCTTTGCCGAGTTCGATTTCGTGATCACTTATCGACCAGGCTGTAAAAATGGCAAGGCAGATGCCTTATCCCAAATAGGAATGGAAGAAGCATATGCGAACCCGGAGCCGGTGCCTATAATTTCAGAACAAAGAATTCTTGGCATAACTACTTTACAAACCCTAGAAGATATTCAGGTAAAGATCCAACAACTCTTCGATCCAACAGCCCTGCAGGACTGGGTAAAGAAAGGCTCAGACTACTCTGTCATCAATGACCTACCTTATTATCAAGGGCGTCTATTTCTACCACATAAGGAACTACAAAAACTAGTCATCTCCAATTATCATGTCACCCTGATGGAAGGGCACCCAGGTATCGCAAAAACTGAAGCTAAAATTAAGAGACAATTCTGGTGGCCCACCTGGCGAAAAGACGTAAAGTCATTTGTAATGTCCTGTGGCATTTGCGCCCAAAACAAAAGTCAGAAGAAAAAACCGGCTGGCCTTTTACAACCCTTGGATATTCCACCTACACCATGGCACACCTTATCGTTAAACTTTATTACAGACCTACCTCCATGTAATGGATTTAACACCATTCTCGTTATTGTGGATCTTTTTTCCAAAATGGCCCACTTTATTCCTTTAAAGGGATTACCTACTGCTTCAATTCTGGCCAAGGAATTTCTCGAAAACATTGTTCGAATACACGGATTTCCCTCCGTATTGGTCTCTGACCGGGGTAGTCAATTCATTTCACATTTTTGGAATAAATGTTGTCAATTGACGCAAATCGACGTGAGGTTATCGACCAGTCACCATCCCCAGACCGATGGTCAAACGGAGAGGACCAACCAGACTCTTGAACAGTACCTGCGTTGTATGTTACACCAGACTGAAAGTAATTGGAAGGACATTCTATGGATTTCCCAATATGCATACAATAACTCTGTACATTCTGGAACTGGACAAAGCCCCTTTTGTACCATATACGGGCACCACCCTCGAACCTCAGAACTTGACTCGCCTCAACACTTAGAAATGCCCGCAGTGAACCATCTGCACGCTACTATTACACAAGCCTTTAAGGAAGCAACTGAACATTTGAAACATGCGAAAGAAAAGTACAAGAAAAATGCTGATCAGCATCGAAGTGATGCTCAACAATACCAAATTGGGGATCAAGTTTGGTTAGCCACAAAACACATACCTCTAAAGGGAAAGCGGACCTTTAACCCTAGATATTTGGGTCCTTACATTATTAAGGCCATTATCAACCCGGTGGCCGTCAAATTGGAATTACCTGCTAGTATGCGAATTCACCCCGTCTTCCATGTGTCACTTCTGAAGCCATTACAACCTGGGACAAGACTAACCAAGCCACCTGACCCCGTCCTTATAGAAGGGGAACCCGAATTTGAAGTGAAAAGTATCCTGGACTCCAAAATGGTTAAGTCAAGACTTTTTTATTTAATCGACTGGAAAGGTTACGGACCACAAGAACGGTCATGGGAACCTAGTGACCACGTTCATGCACCTAGGTTGGTGAGAAGATTCCACCGGAATTTCTCAGACAAACCAAGGCCAAGGGGAGGAACGACTTTAGGAGGGGCCTTGGGGGGGAGTGCTGTCATGATGCCTACCCCCGGGCATCCAGACCAAGTCCATCAACCCCGGAAGCAGGCATCATGTTACCTGGAGCAAACCCATCAACCCCTGTTAGGGGCTATCTGGGTACAGTCCTGGCGCCTATGGCGCCAGGCTCATATGGGACATCAGTCCTGGCACCTATGGCGCCAGGCTCATATGTTAAAACTTACCTGATGCAGACCATGCTGCAAGGGATCCAAGCCCATGTGAGGCTTGAAAGGACTATTTTATCTTAGGAACTATTTTGTTACTCGGGTGTGGTTGTGGAGGAATACTTACCTGGGACTACTTTGAAGGCTATTTAAACCACGCCCGAAGAGCAGCACATGCTTCGCGTTATTCTGCATCCAGCAGTGTAACGCTCACCGTGTCTGCAGTCAGCATCCAGCATCCTGCCACTCCCGCCTCGAGTCCAGAGCGCCTAGAAAGAAGGGAAAGAAGAAGAAAGGTTAGAACAAGAACTTTACTGGATTTCTTACCTGATTCAGCGCATCTTCGAACTAGAAACAGACTTCATTTTAAACGCGTCGCATCGCCAGCAGCAGCGCCGCGCCATACTCACCGTTCCTCGCAGCATCTCTACGATCTGGTGCTGTCTCCATCACCAGGTTGCCGCATTCCAGCACGTAAGGGGGACAAGAAAACAACAAGGTGAGCCAAGGGAACAAACAAGGACAATCTCTTGCCACCATATGCTTACCTGATTTTACCGCAGGAGGTATTATCCACCAGCACACCAAATCTTCCTACGCTGCACCTGCAAGAAAAGAGAAAGCAGCGAGTTAAACCTTGGCATCATTTACCGGACAGTGTTACAAAACACAGACTCTTACCTGAACGCTTTCAGCTGCCACAAGACGATCATCTTTTGGGTCTAAGCTGCAAAAGAAACAAGGAATTGGACAAGAGTGATTATTCAGACATTTTGAACTCTTTAGAACTATATACTTACGGCCTTTCGCCCGGAGGTTTGGAGCCAAGATTTGTCCAGAACTCTTCCAATACCCTCAAGCCAGTGAAGTAACTGGCCATCAACGCGCCCTTGCATTCTTCACAGGATGGAGAGCTCATCATACAAAACTATAAGGTGAGCTTGGTGAAAGGGAATGTCAGAAGTGATAAGTGGGGACGCAGTGAGGTGTTACTACTCAAATCCACAGGTGGCTAATTCCCTTTCCCCGTCTTTAGGAGACTACTTCTACGGGTCAAGCAGACAAAGCTAGGTGGGCCAGTCCAGTCAGTCATCTCTGCACTACGCTCTTGCGCATCTTATATAGGTACATCAGTAATATCTTACTATTTTGGAATGGGTCTATGTGGTACTTTCCATAACGGTACTGGATTATTGTAGTAACTGAAAGCTGGGTTATAAATAGGCCTTGCGGTTACCTGAGTACATTCTGTGGCAATAAAGATGAGCGGCATATTCAAAAACAACTGTTATATTCCATATATGGTAATAGTGAGGGAAGTGATTAAAGGAAATGGGCACAGCTGGTGGATGTGACGTGTCCTAGTATCTGTTGCTGGGGCCGACAAGATCTGACCAGCAGGGCCTGGACCTGTCATTTGTGCGGCCTCAGACTGCACTAAGATAGTGTAGCCTGGACCTAGTGTATTATAGATAGCATAGCATAGCATAATATGAGTATCCTGCTACATCACTGCACAAGCCACCCATCATCCCACTTCCCTTTCCGTTCACACTTTGAAATCATACATCATCAAAGACATCTGTCAGTTGTTGATGGAAGCAGTGGAGTTTTTGCCGGAAGCACAAGTTGGGAAAGGCTGGTAATTCGACTACTTTCTCATCCCCAAAAAAGGACAGGGGCAGCAGAGCCATTTTGAACTTCCACCTTCTAAACAAGCTTCTCTGGAACGATAGGTTCATGATGGTGACCCTGGCTTAGATCTTCCAAGCTTTAGCTTTGCAAAATGTGTTTGTCCCTTTAGATCTGCAGGACGTGTGCTGTCACTTCCCTGTCCACCCCAAACATTGGCTGTACAATCTTTTTCTGGTGGGAGGCACAAGGTACCAGTTTGGGGCGCTCCCATTTGGCCTTACTTTGTCTCCTTGAGGGTTATCTAAGAGATGATGCATGTCTTTCCTTACCTTTATAAATGGCTTCTGCAGACCAGGTCAGAGGAAAGATCAGTTGAGGACCTCAGGACGACCTGAGTACCTTTACCCCCACTGCAATTCTCTCTGTACCAAATGCCTAAATCTGAACTGCAATATTCTTGATGATATTGGAATTGTGTCATCCTGAGTTTTCATGTTTCCAGAAGCAAGACAAGGGATGCTGTCACTGCAGTGGTCCATGAGGAATCAGTGGTTTCAGTTTAAGGGAAAATTATCCTGACCAGCCAACACGTTTCCAAGGACCTGATTTTGTAGGAGATCAACAAGCAAACCTCCTTTGCAGACACGATTCTGCCACCTGTTGTCCGTCACCCTGATAACTAATGCATATTTGGAGGGAAGGGGAACTCACCTCTTTGATTAAGCAATCTGTGGGAAATACAGACTAAATCCTTTGGTGTCTGTTACGGAGAATTCTCATTTCATGGCTAATTTCCCTTACTTAGTGAGTCCCTCAGCAGCTTTGCTGGATCTCTGGAGTTATTTCTTTCCACGTGGTAAGAGTGTGAGCTTTTCACCACTCTTACCTGTGTTTTGCTATGTGTTTTTACCTGTTTTTGTGATTGTGGACTTTGGAGTACACCACTTCTGGAGCCTCCTTCTTTTGTGTGTCACACAGCACCTTTTGTGCAGTGGCACAGGGTTGTCGTTCAGACTTCCCACCGACTCCATTTCTGAGGCTGACTACTGTCCCCCAGAAAAGGGTAAAGTTACCATTAACTTTACTTAGTCAAATTAACCACAGATCCAGTACACCCCATCTTACATGGAGTACTGGAAGGGTTAACTCTTAGCCCTTTTTATCTGTACCTCGTAGAGCATTGTTTCGCTCTTTTAACATTTAGACATGGCTGGTGGCAGTGGTATCTACCCTCATTTTCTACCATGGTTATCTTATATAACCGTGGTAATATTGTAGGCTATTGTGGTAGCCTCGAACTTAAACCCGTTTGACCAAATACTTTTTCTTTTGGCTCCGGTGCGGTTTATTCGCCATTTCTTTTTGTTAAAATCCTTCATGTGTTTTACTTTGCGCGGCAAACCAGGTTTGCCTTCTTTGTTCACTGTCTTTTGGCAGGCTTCTGCCAAGAAGCCTTCCTCAAGGTGCCTTGGTGTCTAGGTGGGCTGAATGTGAGGGAGGGATGTAGTCACCCCCTGCAAAGGGTATCCTAGGAAACCCAAGTTGCACTTTTTCATGATTGGCTGAGATGGTTGTCCGGGCTGGACAACCCCCCTGCTGTGTGATTGACAGCCAGGCTGTGTGAATGGGGGATTTTCGCATAAAAGGCAGGTCTCTTGGCTGGAAGTCAGAGAGTCACCACTGGAACTACAAGGAACCGAAGAGAAGCGGAGGAGAGGTCGACTGCTGCAACTATCCCGTACCGGTGAAGCCCTGCTGCAGTCCTGAGCTATTAACCCTTCAACGACTAAGAGGAGATCCAGTCCGGAGTCTTTTTCCCTTGAGCCTGGTGGGGATAACCAGCTCATCTTTTTCAGCCAGAGGTTGCCTTCGTGGTCAAAATCGCTGCACACTGCTGTAGTGGTCTGGATAGCTACCTGAAGAGCCTCTCCTGTTTTTAAGGAGCGCACCTTTTATTCATCATCGCTGCTGCCGGCCTCATCCCTGTGTGGTGTAGACCCCCTTCATCGTCCTTCTTCGTGCCGAAGCCAAGAATCGTGGGTCTACAGGAAACTACCAGGAACAACTGCCGTGGCACCAGCTTCTTCTTTGAAAAGGTACTGTGTCCTGCTTGAGGAATCTTACGTGAAATCCCTATTTCTCGCTTATAAGGCTTGCCCTTATTTTTCCCTCCTTCTTATAACTTTTGCTTCTGAACATTTGACAATATCTAAAGAACTTTTTGCAAATTTGAATCGTGAACTATCCGACGTGTGATCCTCGACACAGGAACCCGGTTCTACTTGACACTGGCTCCGGCCTCTTGACTCTTGTATATCTGTCTATGAGTGTTCTTTTATTCTGTTTGCCTACCTAACATATTGCCTATGATTTTTGCCCCCAACTCTCTCTGGGTATCTCAGGTGCTAAGTGTGTTTTTGCCCCGGTAGCATTTCTTGCCATGGATACGCGTTAATTTTGTAGACCGAACTATCAAAAAGTGATTGCAATCGTATCCACGGTAACGTGTATTGTTTCGTAACACCGGTTCTCTCAAACACAGGGTACTTACCTTAATTTATACCGTACAAAGTGAATTGGTCAGTTGTAGTGTATTTAACGTGTGGTTTTAAATTTAATAGAAGTGTTGTGCTAATAACAAATGGTTTAAAAATAAATGTACTTATATTTTTTTACCTGAAACCTTGAGTCAGTGCTTGCTTGACTCACAGTGATTGTGGTCCCTTTGTGTAATCTCTGCTACTGCTCATATACTCTTGAGATAAGCCTGGCTGCTCCGCTACTGCTACCACTTTAACATAGTAGTACAGGCTTGTACCAAAGGTAAAACTTGTATTGCCACCTGTGGTCTTAATTGTGTGTAGTGGTCCCTAAGGGCGCTGCACAGGTTTCTGCCTAACAGTATCAACCTCCAGGAAGTTAGGCAGTTAATATGGCATTTTGAGTATAACCATCAATAAGAGGTTTGACAGTGCTACAGGTCCTAATGGACAACACCACTGTGATGCACTACATAAACAAGATGGGTGATTTGGGATTAATCAGCATAGGAAGGGATGCCATGCTCCTTTGTTTCTGGTCAATCAACAAGGTGACATTGACAGCAGTTCAACTTTGCCAGAATTTTGAACAATTAAGAAAAGTAATATCTCTGGAATTTCATGCAAATTGGAGCTAAACTATGAGATCCTGATTTTCTCTATGTGAGGGGCTGCCCATATCAGCCTGTTTGCTATCAGAAAGAACAGGAAGTGCAAGATCTTTTGCTTGGTGCCCCTCGTGGTATTCTGAAGGATGCAGTGGTGATTTCTAGGGCGTTTAACCTGGGAATTACCCAGGTTGAACCCTTCTCTCTTGTCTTACTGATTCCTCTGGTGCTGAAGAAGTTGAAGTTGAGGAACAATGATCTTGATCGCTCCAGGCTGACTGCTGAAGTCCTTGTACCCATTCCTGTTTGATATACAGCTGTACCATCTTTGGAGGATCCCATGGAAGGAAAAGCTACTAAGACAGGTTTTTAGCAGGATACTCCATCCCACTGCTAGGATTATGGAACTTCATTGAGAGATTCAGGCATACAAGTTGAAATCTGTCTGAGATGGCTGGTGCGATGCTCTTTGTGTGGTGCCAATACACCAAGTCTATCTATACTTGACCCTGGAGCAAGTACACCTTTTAGTGCCATGATAGGGCCTCATTCGAGGTGGGTGCAAAGGGATTACCGGGCACCGGTAAGGACCCTGGTGCCGGTAATCCCTTTGTGCCCTATTCCGAGGTCCCTTTGCGGCCCCGTCCTTAACGTCTGGTTTTACCAGGCGTTATGGATGGGACCTGAAAAGGAACTTCAGAGCTAATAACGGTACCGCAATTTGCGGTACCGTTATTAGCGTCTTCCCATTGAGCCCTATAGGGGCTGATATGGGAATGGGGAATGGCTTTTCAAATGGGGACTTACCGGTCCCGCAACGGTCGGAATAGACCGGTAAGTCCCCATACCACCAAGTCGGTGGCGGTACCGGTATTTGTGCTAGTCATGGCGCCAAAAGCGCCATGACTAGCACCAACCTCGGAATGAGGGTCATAGAGCTGTTAACTTGTACTCTTGAGGAAGTCTTTTATGTTTCCACTTCTTGTTTCTATATATAAAGGAAGTCAAGTCTTGTGAGTCTGGGTGTAATGGCATAGAGAGGAAGGCATTCTTCAAGACTATGGGCCTCATTACGAGTATGGAGGTAGCCATGGTGCTATTAGTGCCATGGCTGCCTCCATACCAGACTCCAATACCAGGTTCTGTGAATGAGGAATTACCGGGTCATTCCGACCTTGGAGGACCCGGTATCTCCTCATGCACAGAACCATTCCCTATTCCCCTTTGAGCCCCCATAGGGCTCAATGGGAATGGGGAGGGAGCTAATAACGGGCACGTTAATAACGGCCCGTTATTAGCTCTCTCTTCCCCTCGCGGGACCCGCTAAGACGCCTGGTTTTACCAGGCGTCCTTACAGGGCCCTGCAAAGGGAACCTCGTAATTGCGCATCCCGTAATGAAGGGTGCCGGTCCCGTACCGGCACCCTTCATTACAGGAGCGCAAGCCTCGTAATGAGGCCGCATTACTTCGAAATAGGCAGCTTCCACTGGAATGCTGCACAATATTTTCGCTGGATTCAGAACCAAAGGATACTCTGCTTCTACAATATCATTAAGAGGCCGCAAGTCCTGGATAAAACGCCACAACCCACCTTTTGCTTTCTTGACTGGGTACACAGCAGTGTTGCATGGTGATTCTGATGGTACTAGAATACCCTGCTTCCCTAGTGCTGCAATTGTCCCCTAAATGATCTTGTCTGCCTCCCTGGGGAGTGGGTATTGTTTGACTCTGGGTAAAATTGCTCGTGCTTCAGCTTTATCTTCACCCCTCTGACTCCCTTTAAAAGCCCCACATCATAGGGACTAGTGGTCCATAGGATGCTGGGCACCTTGGCAAGATCCTCCTCGCAGAAGGATTGTGGTGCTTTCAGCATCATCGCAATCCTGTATGGTACCTTTCTGTAATTTATCTTTATCCAGTAAGTCACACTCATTTCGAACACCATTTCATGGTGGTCTGATCTGTTGTCTCTGAATAGTTATTTGTCTGTCACTGTGATCAATCTATACCCTTCAGCTACAGCAATCACTGCTCTCTATGTGTCATGATGCCCGCTCCCAGGGAGCCGGTTCAAGCCCTGCGTCCCCGAAAGCGGACATCCAGTCCCCAAGGAAGGACCCAGCAACCCCATATAGGGGCCCTTTGGACAGTGTCCTGGCGCCTATGGCGCCAGGCTCATAAAAGACATCAGTCCTGGCGCCATAGGCGCCATGCTCATTATGGATGTGCTTGGGTGCACTTACCTGATGCAGACCATGCTGCAGGATCCCGGCCTCCTTGAGGCCAGAAAGGAACTACTTTACCTGTGGGACTAATTTACCATCCGGGCATGGTCGGGGAAGGATACATACCTGATTGGAGGAAGGATACATACCTGGAACTTCTTCCAAGGCTATTTAAACCCCACCCGAACAGCCACACGTGCTTCGTGTTGTTCTGCATTTAGCAGCTGGACGCTCACCGTGTCTGCTCCTGCATCCTGACTTCTGCCACTTCTGCCAGCATCCTGGATCACCTGCAAAGGAAGAGAAGAAGAGAACAGAAGAAGGAAAAGTCCTTACCTGCTAAACCCGCATCCCGGAGACATCTCGCCGACAATCCTGAAAAGGAAGACTTTTATTTAAAAGCTCATCGTGTCGATCGCTGCAGCGCCGCATTCCACTCACCTTTACTGGGTGCCTCCATGTTCAGCAGCGATCATCCGGATTCGCAGTCACGCCCCAGCGCCTAGGGAGAAAAAGACCAGAACAAAAGGTGAGAGAGAGAAGGGAATAAGGAAAGCTAAATCTCCACGTTAAAACTTACCTGTTGATTCATTCCCTCTTCATTTCGGGTCCGCGCCGCATCCTGGCATTTCCGGACCCCGGCCCCTAAGGGGAAAAAGAGACATCAGCGTTAATGAGCAAATGAAAAGACATTACCAAAAAACTCTCATTAAAGACTTACCTGATTTCTACAAGGATTTCACCTCTCATCTCGGGTCGGTGCCTGTTCCCCGGCATTCCGTACCCCGGCCCCTATGGGGAAAAAGACACTAGCATTAGTACATTAATGCATGGACACAAGGGGAACCTCTTATCAAAAAAACTACCTGGAAGCCAAGCAAGTTTGGTTCTCACCAATCCGAAAATCCAGTGAAGTAACTGGATACCAACGCGCCCCTGCATCAGAAGCAGGATGGAGAGCTCGTCCTTCCAGACCCTAAGGTGAGACGCTACGAGGAATCACAGAAGGGTTTCGAGGAGGGTGAGAGGGGAAAGTGGCAGGCTGATTGCATTACCCCGCAGACAGTTAATCCCCTATTTTCGCCTACAGAAGGATACTTCTGCGAGCCAGACAAGCCAGATTTGGGGGCCCGGTCCAGTCCGTCTTCCGAACTCTGCGCATCACCTTAGAAGAGGTCACAGCAGCGCGAACCAGGCCAGCGCCTCCGTGGGAGTCAGGTGAGCATTACAGAACGCAAAGCCTTCCTACAAATTCCCACCCAGGCGCTACGGAAAGTTCTGAGACTGATCAGTTGGCCCAATTACTGGGGGAATTACAGGCCGAAGTACATGCCGCTCGTCAAGAGACTAATGCCCTCAGGAGGGAATTAATAATATCAAAGGAAAGAACTGATGACCTGGCCAGACAGCTTTTGCAAGGTCAAGCTGGGCAAACTCCTCTACCTGGTTCCGGAGGGAACCCCGCTCCTGTGGTTTCCAGTAACCCTGTGCAGATGAATCTACCTGGAAACATGCCGCTGGCCCCACCGGAACGCTTTGCTGGGGACCCCAAACGATTCGCTGTATTCATGAATCAGTGTCGTTTGCACTTCCAATGCAGACCTGGGGCCTTCCCTAATGATCAGACCAAGGTAGCCTTTGTATTGTCATATCTCAGCGGCTGCGCTGCCGATTGGTCAGTTCCACTGGTTACTCAAGATGACCCGATTCTCCGTGATTTTCAAAGGTTTCAAGCAAGCATGGAAAGGTTATTTGCTCGATAATCTCAGGGGCAGGCTCTGGATGACGAACTTCTATCCCTGCGACAGGGCAATCAGGACCTCCTATCCTATATTGCAACCTTTAATAGACTAATTGTGGAAATGGGATGGCCAGAGGATAAAAGAGTCACGTTGTTTTATCGAGGCCTACGCGGAGAACTTAAAGATGTCTTGGCCCAAGTTGTAAATCCGCCCCAAGAATGCACAGAGTATATAGACTTAGTGGTCCAATTGGATCACAGACTTCAAAACAGAAAAGCAGATCGGTCCAGGTTTGAGACCCGGGTGTTGGTCAAGACCCATGCTAATCCCAAGGGAGTTGATGTCTCTGAGCCTATGCAAATTGGAGGGGTTAAAGGACCCTTAACTCAAAAGGAACGTGAAAGGAGGCAGCAGTTAAAATTATGTCTTTATTGTGGGAATTCTGGACACTTTCTACGAGATTGCCCGGCAAAACCGCCCTGAAAGGCGGTAGGAGCCGCTGATAAAAACCATGAAGACTCTGTTTCGGGAAACGACTCCGCCCGACAAGTGTAGGGGTCCGCTTGCCGAGCTTGAAAACTAACTCTCAGACCTCGCATTTCATTGTGCCAATGGTTCTCGTAGATCCAGAACAGCCTAAGCGGTTGCATGCAATAAAGGCATACATCGATAGTGGGGCTATTGGAAACGATGTGGATCGTGAATTGGTTTCTAGGATTAACCTCCCTCTCCGTCCTAAAACCAGCAAAGATGTCATCACCACAGTCGATGGAACTGAAATTGCCTCTGGACCGGTAACACATTCCACTACTGAGGTGACTCTTATTGGTCCCGACGGCCATCGGGAGGGTGTTGTGTTTGATGTAATCAAGGCTCCACAGTTTCAGGTTATTCTTGGAATCCCTTGGTTAGAGACACATAATCCTCGAATTGATTGGCGAGCTAAGAGAATAACCTTCCCGGATTGTACACAAACCTGCTACCCAGAAAACCTGAAGATTAATCTAGCATCTGTAACCTCTGTCTCCATGCAACTACCTCCGGAATACCAAGACTTTCAGGACGTCTTCCAAAAGGAACAGGCCAACACGTTACCTCCTCACAGATCGTACGATTGCCAAATCGATCTGGTGCCTGGTGCACAACCCCCTTGTAGCAGGATTTATGCCCTTACCGAACCTGAGAATCTGCATTTGAGACAATATTTGGATCAATACCTAGCTAATGGTTTTATTCGCCCGTCAAAGTCCCCGGCATCCTCGGCTTTGTTCTTCGTGCCCAAAAAAGAAGGCGACCTTAGAACTTGTATCGATTACCGCGCATTGAACCAGATAACGGTTAAAAACCGTTATCCTCTGCCTCTGATCCCTGAACTCCTTGACCAGGTGAAGGACGCTTGCATATACACCAAGTTAGATCTCCGGGGGGCTTATCATCTGGTACGAGTTAAAGAAGGCGACAAATGGAAAACTGCCTTCCGTACTAAATACGGATTATTCGAGTACCAGGTGATGCCTTTCGGATTGTGTAACGCTCCGGCTTCCTTCCAATACTTCATGAATGATGTCCTTCGGGAACTCATCGATGTTTGTGTTGTCGTATATATCGATGACATTCTGGTGTACTCCTCTTCGGAATCTAATCACAGAAAACACGTCAGGGCAGTACTTGAAAAACTGCGCCAACACAAACTATTTGCTAAATTGGAGAAATGTGTTTTCCATACCACAGAAGTCGAGTTTCTAGGTTTCATCCTGACACCCAAAGGAGTCCGAATGGGCTCAAGAAAAGTGGATGCCATCCTCAAATGGCCATCACCTAGCTCTGTAAAAGGGGTTCAAAGCATGCTCGGCTTTGCCAATTTCTATCGCAGGTTTATTCCGGAATTTTCACGCGTGGTACAACCCATTACTGCACTCTTGAGGAAAAATAAACGTTTTGAATGGTCTGAAGAAGCCGAGCAGGCCTTTCAGGATTTAAAAGCTAAGTTTACCTCTGCACCTATATTGAAACACCCGCGTCCAGATCTCCCTTATGTCGTCGAGACTGACGCATCCAGCCTAGCCATGGGAGCTGTCCTGTCCCAAAGAGATCCCGAAACCAACCAACTGCATCCCGTAGCATTTTGGTCCAGAAAATTCTCGGCACCCGAGGTTAATTATGCAATCACGGACAAAGAACTGTTAGCCATTAAGTCCGCTTTTAAAGCCTGGCGGCATTATCTGCTTGGGGCTCGACATACCATCACAGTGATCACTGATCACTGGAATTTACAGTATTTGAAAACCGCCAAGGCTCAGTCATCACGGCAGCTCCGATGGGCTTTGTTTTTCGCTGAATTTGATTTCGTGATTACCTATCGACCTGGCTGCAAGAATGGCAAAGCAGACGCCTTATCCCGAATTGGAATGGGAGAATCTGATACAAACTCAGAACCAGTACCAATAATTCCCGAACAGAGGATTCTAGGCATGACTTCGTTACAGACGCTTGAAGACATTCAAGCCAGAGTGAAACAACTCCTGGACCCTACAACCTTACAGGATTGGATACAAAAGGGATCAGACTTTACCATAGATAATGGTTTACCTTATTTTCAAGGACGCTTATTCCTGCCACATAAGGAATTACACGAACTAGTTATTTCCGGTTATCATGATGCATTAATAGAGGGACACCCCGGTATTGCCAAGACAGAGGAAAAGGTGAAACGACAATTTTGGTGGCCCTCTTGGCGAAAAGATGTTAAATCTTTTGTGATGTCCTATGGTGTTTGCGCCCAAAATAAAAGTCAAAAGAAAAGACCAGCCAGTCTCCTTCAACCTCTAGACATACCGCCAGCACCCTGGCACACCCTATCAATGGATTTTATTACAGACCTGCCTCCTTGTTCGGGGTACAATACTATTCTGGTAATTGTGGATTTGTTTTCCAAAATGGCCCACTTTATTCCTTTGAAAGGTTTACCTTCAGCTTCTGTCCTAGCCAAAGAATTCCTCGAAAATATTGTTCGGCTACATGGATTCCCATCTATACCAATCTCTGACCGGGGAAACCAATTCATTTCCCACTTCTGGCGCAAATGTTGTCAAATGGCGCAGATCGACGTAAGATTATCGACCAGTCACCACCCTCAGACCGATGGTCAGACCGAGAGGACAAATCAGACCCTTGAGCAATACTTACGGTGTATGTTACAGCAATCTGAAAGCAACTGGAAAGACATTCTTTGGATAGCCGAATACGCATATAATAATTCGGTACACTCTGGAACTGGCCACAGTCCTTTTTATACTTTGTTTGGGCATCACCCTCGAACCTCAAACCTTGACTCACCTCAGAACCTCGGAATGCCTGCAGTAGAACATCTGCATTCTACAATTACCCAAGCCTTCAAAGAGGCAACTACGTATTTACAACAAGCCAAGAGAAAATACAAGGAGAATGCTGATCTACATCGGAGTGAAGCACCTCCGTATCAGATTGGGGATCAAGTCTGGTTAGCTACCAGACATTTACCACTCATAGGGCCTCGAACTTTTAACCCAAAATATCTGGGACCTTATTCTATTACGGCAATAATTAACCCAGTGGCTGTTAAACTTGATTTACCAGCTAGTATGCGAATTCACCCTGTTTTTCATGTGTCACTTCTGAAACCAGTGGTACCCGGAACCCGACTACTCAAACCTCCAGAACCTATTCTAATAGATGGGGAGCCCGAATTCGAAGTGAAGAACATTTTAGACTCAAAAATGTTTAGGTCAAAACTGTTCTACCTAATTGATTGGAAGGGGTACGGACCTCAAGAGAGGTCGTGGGAACCCAGCGACCATGTGCATGCACCTCGATTAGTCAGGAAATTCCACCGACTCTTCCCAGACAAACCAAAACCCCCGGAGGGAACAACCTTGGGAGGGGTCTTGGGGGGGGAGTGCTGTCATGATGCCTGCTCCCGGGGAGCCGGTTCAAGCCCTGCGTCCCCGAAAGCGGACATCCAGTCCCCAAGGAAGGACCCAGCAACCCCATATAGGGGCCCTTTGGACAGTGTCCTGGCACCTGGCTCATAAAAGACATCAGTCCTGGCGCCATAGGCGCCAGGCTCATTATGGATGTGCTTGGGTGCACTTACCTGATGCAGACTATGCTGCAGGATCCCGGCCTCCTTGAGGCCAGAAAGGAACTACTTTACCTGTGGGACTAATTTACCATCTGGGCGTGGTCGGGGAAGGATACATACCTGATTGGAGGAAGGATACATACCTGGAACTTCTTCCAAGGCTATTTAAACCCCACCCGAACAGCCACACGTGCTTCGCGTTGTTCTGCATCTAGCAGCTGGACGCTCACCGTGTCTGCTCCTGCATCCTGACTTCTGCCACGCCTGCCAGCATCCTGGATCACCTGCAAAGGAAGAGAAGAAGAGAACAGAAGAAGGAAAAGTCCTTACCTGCTAAATCCGCATCCCGGAGACATCTCGCCGACAATCCTGAAAAGGAAGACTTTTATTTAAAAGCTCATCGCGTCGATCACTGCAGCGCCGCATTCCACTCACCTTTACTGGGCGCCTCCATGTTCAGCAGCGATCATCCGGATTCGCAGTCACGCCCCAGCGCCTAGGGAGAAAAAGACCAGAACAAAAGGTGAGAGAGAGAAGGGAATAAGGAAAGCTAAATCTCCATGTTAAGACTTACCTGTTGATTCATTCCCTCTTCATTTCGGGTCCGCGCCGCATCCTGGCATTTCCGGACCCCGGCCCCTAAGGGGAAAAAGAGACATCAGCGTTAATGAGCGAATGAAAAGACATTACCAAAAAATGCTCATTAGACACTTACCTGATTTCTACAAGGATTTCACCTCTCATCTCGGGTCGGTGCCTGTTCCCCAGCATTCCGTACCCCGGCCCCTATGGGGAAAAAGACACTAGCATTAGTACATTAATGCATGGACACAAGGGGAACCTCTTATCAAAAAAACTACCTGGAAGCCAAGCAAGTTTGGTTCTCACCAATCCAAAAATCCAGTGAAGTAACTGGATACCAACGCGCCCCTGCATCAGAAGCAGGATGGAGAGCTCGTCCTTCCAGACCCTAAGGTGAGACGCTACGAGGAATCACAGAAGGGTTTCGAGGAGGGTGAGAGGGGAAAGTGGGAGGCTGATTGCATTACCCCGCAGACAGTTAATCCCCTATTTTCGCCTACAGAAGGATACTTCTGCGAGCCAGACAAGCCAGATTTGGGGGCCCGGTCCAGTCCGTCTTCCGAACCCTGCGCATCACCTTAGAAGAGGTCACAGCAGCGCGAACCAGGCCAGCGCCTCCGTGGGAGTCAGGTGAGCATTACACTATGATCGTCCTGTGTTGTCCATCCCATGTACTGCTATCCACTCGTCTCCCACAATAACTGCCTCGATCTCCAGTGGTATTATTGCTCCTTCTGCCTCATCCAATAGTATCTCTGTTCTGAAAAAATACTCATTTGGAATGCGCCACATTTTCCATTGAATCCCTGGGAGCCATGCATTTGCAATCTCCATTCCGTATTGGAACAGCTCCTCATCCACCTGCACCCCCTCTGTACATTCCGTCCACAATATGCTTGAAGGATTTCCCTCAGGTTGAGAATGGGTATCCCTGGTGTAGAGCACACTATTCCCCTTTCCGTGAATGAGGTCGTCATGTTAAGTCTGCTCATAATGTCTTTCCCAAGTATGTTCACAGGTGTCTGTCGAGAGTAAAGGCAAAGATAAATCGTGAAAGGGAGATATTGTCTGTGAAAGGAACCACTTCCTTAACCCCAGAGAATCCTTGAGTATTCATGGCATCGCCTGACAACCTATAGTTCCCCTTCCGAATGCAGGAGTTAGTCACCCGTGTCTACAAGAAAGGAAAACGTCTTGTCACCTATCGACACCCCTATGCATGGTTTCTCCGCAGGGTTGGGTGTGATTGACAGGGTGGAACACATAAAGTCTGTCTGTGGGCTGTCCTATTGAGGGTATAAGAACATCCCATTCCAGAAAATGGATTGTTCCCCACCATGGTGAACCCTCTCAGGCTCCTAATGGGGGCTGTTGCTACGGAGTCTGTGTGTGCCACTGTCCCGTCATTTGGCTGCATGCTGCTCTGTATCTGCGGTGTCTGTTGTGCCGTATATGCGTGCTGTGTGTTACCCTGGGTCTGAGGCATCTGTGGTGCATGCAAATACTGAGCTATGGGAGCTTGCATCTGTGGTACTTGTGTCATAGGCTGGTGTTGCTGCGGGTATGTGTTTGGTGTCTGTCCCCGTTGTTGTGCTTGGTCTTGTGTGTAATACTCGTCTTGCTCCCCTTGATATGCTGGCTGGTACTGCACTCCCCCAGTCTGTTGTACCCCCCTGCTCTTGCACACTCTCGAAATGTGCCCTATCTGCCCAAACAACTGTCACAACCCTCGCCCAAAACCCCCTCTGGCAAACCCATTGGCCAGGTGGAGTCAGGACTCGGGCCTCTAGAGCCTGGCATCCTCTTCAAAAGCCCTCATGGGGCCAGTCCTGGTGCCTATGGCGCCAGGCTCATACACCATGAACAACAATGTGCTTGGGAACTACTTTATTGTATTGTCAGCCAACATGGAGGCATCCACATAGCTTGGTTCCTAAGAACCAAGCTATGGGGTCTAGTGTTTTGGGTGTGGCAGGCCTGAAACTACTTTCCCTGGTACTACTTTACCTGGGCTATATAAACCACACCCTGACTGCAGAACATGCTTCATGTTACTTTGCAGCTTGAAAAGGTGACGCTCACCGTGTCCAGCTATTCTCTCGAACCTCGGCGAAGCAGAACCTGTAAGAAGACAAAAGGAAAATCATCAGCAGCAGCATCTTACCTGCAGTCTTCATCTTTAAACACTTGCAGCTCCTGAGAACAGCTTCCTCGAATCTGCACGCGTCCCGGACAGAACGACCAGAAAAAGGAAGAAAGAGGCAACATTAAAGAAAGCTGTAGAGACATTTACAAATTACGAACTGCTCAAAAGGCTTACCTGGCTGGTCACCTCTCGGCCGGCACCACTCCGACATTCCACTCGCGCTGAAGAACACCACGACCTACAAGGAAGGAAAACACAGGTTAGCAAAGGCAAGACTTCGCAGCGCTGCGCATATCACTTACTTACCACATCATAGCGCTCTTAATGCGCCATCATTTACCAGCGGGGCTCAACCAAGCCAGTTCGCCGCACTGAAGCTCTGCATAGCTAAGGGAGAAAAAAGAGACATTTTAAAAAAGAAAGGCATGCAGGATAGCAACAAAACTAAAGAATAGCAATAAGACCTACCTGAACAATATCAAACCGGCCGGCGTCAGTGAAGTAACTGGACCGCACTCGCCCATGAAAGACAACGCGCCCCTGCAAAGAAGCCAGGACGGAGAGCACGCCTAATTCTACCACAGGAACCTTCCCCGCAGACCACATCAGGGCAAAGCTGAGAAGCATACCAGCGAGTAACCCAGCTGGGTGGCGTCCCTGTGGATACCAGGTGAGTGTAATAGAACACGAAGCCTACCATAACAAATCCACCTGGGTGCCATGGAGACATCTGAAATGGACCAATTGGCCCAATTACTAGGAGAGCTTCGTGCTGAGGTTCATTCTGCCCGACAAGAGACTGATGCCCTCCGGAGAGACCTAAGAGTGACCAAAGAACGCACTGAAGAGATTAGCAGGCAATACTTGCAATCACAGGCAGGACAGACACCCCTACCTGGAAGCAATCCAACGATGCAAAACCCTGCCATACCACCCACTCCGGTGCAGATCACGTTACCTGGAACAGTGCCCCTGGCACCACCAGAAAGGTTCTCAGGCGACCCACAGAAGTATGCAGCATACATCAATCAGTGCCGCCTTCATTTTCTTTGTAGGCCTGGAGCATTTCCAAACGACCAAGCTCGGGTAGCTTTTGTCTCATCATACCTGAGTGGTAGTGCAGCAGGTTGGTCGGTGCCGTTGGTAACCCATGACGATCCTCTATTACATGACTTTGGGGGGTTCCAGAGAGAAATGGAAAAACATTTTGCTCGCCATACCCAGGAACAAGCAGTAGAAAATGAACTCTTGTCCCTCCGACGGGGGAATCAGGACTTGTTAACGTACATTGCTACCTTCAACAGACTGGTTGCCAAAGCTTGGTGGCCAGAAAACAAAAGAACCACGTTATTCCATCAAGGCTTACGAGGCGAATTAAAGGACGTATTAGCCCAGGTGGTTGATCCACCCAGAGACTGTGCAGAATTCATAAATCTGGTCGTGCAGCTAGACCACCGGTTGCAGGACCGAAAGGCAGACCGGTCTAAGACGGACCCTCGGACCGTGTATGTTCGACCAAGGGAAAACACACCCTGTGTACCTGAAAATGCTATAGAACCCATGCAGATTGGAGGGATACGGCCTCCATTAACAAAACAAGAGCGGGACAAAAGAAGACAACAACAGCTTTGTTTGTATTGTGGGAAACCAGGGCATTTCCTGAAGGACTGTCCAGTAAAACCCCCAAGAAGAACAGTCGGGGCCACAGAGAAGGATGAAGCTAAGGAATCAGGAAACTACCAAGCTCGACAAACGTAGAGGTCAGTTTGTCGAGTGAGACGAAATAGTTGCTGACCTCGCACTTTGCAATACCGGTGATCTTAATTAACCACCAACAGTCGTCAAGAATGCATGTCGTTGAAGCATACATCAATAGCGGAGCAGTTGGAAATTATATTGATCGAGAACTGGCAGCAGAGATGGAGCTTCCTTTGTGTTCTAAGCCAACTATGGACAAGGTAACCACCTTGGATGGGACAGAAATCGCTTCCGGACCAGTAACCCAGTGCACAGCCAGGGTAACCTTGCTGTGTCAGGACGGACATCGGGAGTCTATTTCATTCAATCTCATCAAGGCACCTCAGTACAGGCTAATCCTAGGGATGCCATGGTTGGTTGCTCACAACCCTTTGATAGACTGGCGGGCACGAAAATTAACCTTCCCCGGTGACTGCTCCCCTGCCTGCTATTACCAAGAGGAGAAACCCGACGTCTGCATCCCCATGACTCCCGGAGCGACAGTATCAACCCTCGGAGCAACTAATACCTTGCCAAGTGAATACCATGATTTCCAGGATGTATTCCGAAAGGACCAAGCCAATACATTGCCGCCGCACAGGCCCTATGACTATCAGATCGACCTTCTTCCTGGTGCACAAATCCCTTGCGGCAGGATCTACACTCTCACAGAACCAGAAAACCTTCATTTGAAATCCTATTTAGACCAGTACCTTGCAAACGGATTTATCCGTCCTTCGAAGTCCCCCGCAGCCAGTCCTTTGTTCTTCGTACCGAAAAAGGAAGGAGACTTGAGAACCTGTATTGACTACCGCGCATTGAACCAGATCACCGTGAAGAACTGCTACCCCTTGCCACTTTTCCCTGAGATGCTAGACCAAGTTAAAAATGCCTAGATTTATACCAAATTGGACCTTCGAGGAGCGTACCACCTGGTCCGAGTCAGAAAAGGAGATGAATGGAAAACCGCCTTTCATACTAAGTACGGCTTGTTTCAATATCAAGTCATGCCCTTCGGGTTATGCAACTCTCCTGCGGCATTCCAATATTTCATGAATGACGTCTTAAGGGAGTTAATTGATGTGTGCGCCTTAGTGTACATAGACGACATCTTAGTATACTCAGCCTCAGAACAAGATCATGTCAGGCACGTTCGTTCAGTCCTCACCAAGCTCCGTCAACATCGCTTGTTTGCAAAGCTTGAAAAATGCTTTTTTCACATCACCGAAGTAGAATTTCTTGGTTTTATCCTTACTCCAGGAGGCATCAGAATGGACGTGCACAAGGTAGATGCCATTCTGAAATGGCCTTCACCGACGTCTCTGAAAGGGGTACAAAGCATCCTAGGCTTTGCGAAATTCTACCGCCGGTTGATCCCAGACTTCTCTCAGGTTTTGCACCCAATCACAGTACTATTACGAAAAAACAATAAAAGGTTTGCTTGGACCGAAGAAGCAGAAGGAGCCTTTCAGGAACTTAAACAAAGGTTTACCTCCGCTCCAATCCTGCAACATCCTCGTCCAGACCTCCCTTATGTCGTTGAAACTGATGCGTCCAGTCTCGCAATGGGGGCTCTCCTTTCACAGAGAGACCCGGAAACCGGCCAGCTACATCCTGTGGCCTTCTGTTTGAAAAAGTTCTCACCTCCAGAGATTAATTATGCCATCATGGACAAGGAACTCCTGGCTATCAAATCCGCCTTTAAAGCCTGGAGGCACTACCTTCTGGGGGCCAGACACACCATTACAGTCATCACAGACCACCGAAACCTGCAATATCTCAAAACACCCAAGGCCCCGTCCTCGCGCCAATTACAGTGGGCCTTTTTCTTTGCCGAATATGATTATGTAATCACATTTCGACCAGGAGTCAGAAACGGAAAGGCGGATGCCTTATCTCGCATGGGCATAGATGAAATAGTATATACAACTCCAGACCCAGTACCTATTATACCTGAAGACAAACTCTTGGGTATCATGACAGCCTTAACACAAGCAGAACTATGAAAAGAAATCCAACGGACAATGAATCCGGATGCTTACCTCGCATGGCAAACTCAAGGAGAACAATATACCATCAAGGACCACCTACCCTTTTTTAGGGATCGCTTATATGTACCCAAGAAGGAATTACAACAGCATATTATTTCAAACTATCATGATTCACGGATCGAAGGGCATCCTGGGATCCCCAAAACCCTATCTAAGGTTAAAGAGAACTTTTGATGGCCTACCTGGCGTAAGGACATCATTCAGTATATTCAGTCCTGCGGTGTCTGCGTACAAAATAAATCACAGAAACAAAAACCATCTGGTCTTCTACAACCATTGGACATTCCTCCAGTTCCATGGCACACTCTTCCCTTGACTTCAACACTGATCTATCTCCAAGCCAAGGGTTCAACACCATCCTTGTAGTTGTGGACTTATTCTCAAAGATGGCCCATTTTATTCCTCTCAAAGGCCACCCAGACGCAGCCACTTTAGCAAAAGTGTTCCTGGAGGGTGTGGTTAAGCTACATGGCTTCCCTTCGGTTCTGGTCTCTGATCGAGGCAGCCAGTTTGTTTCAAACTTCTGGAGAAAATGCTGTGCAATGGCGCAGATCGACGTTCGGCTATCTACCAGTCACGATCCCTAAACGGACGGCCAAACCAAGAGTACCAATCAGACACTTGAGCAATATTTACGGTGCATGCTGCACCACGATCAAAGGAATTAGAAAGACCTACTATGGATAGCTGAATATGCATATAACAATTCTTTGCATTCAAGCACGGGACAAACGCCCTTCTATACCCTTCATGGCACACATCCACGTACCTCTGAACCAGACCTTCCAGCCAGCTTGGAAATGCCAGCGGTAAAGACTCTACACACAACCATTACTCAGGCTTTCAAAAGGGCAAAGGAACACCTTATTCATGCCAAAGAAAAACAAAAGAGATTCGCCGACCAACACCGGAAAAAGGCCCCTGATTATGAAGCAGGAGACAAAGTTTGGTTAGCCGCTAAATTCCCATCAAGAGAACCCAGACCTTTCATCCCAAATTCTTAGGACCCTATACCATTAAGGCACTTATCAACCCAGCAACCGTGAAACTGGATTTATCACCTAATCTACACATCCACCCGGTATTCCATGTGTCCCTCCTGAAACCAATGCAACCCAGCAGACGGATTGGGACACCACCTAAGCCCATACTTGTTGACGGAGAACCAGAATTCGAAGTCAATGATATCTTGGACTCTAAATAATCTAGGACCAAGCTATATTATCTCATCAATTGGAAAGGATTTGGACCACAAGATAGATCCTGGGAGCACAGTGAGAATATCCACGCACCACGTCTAATCAGGAAATTCCATCGGAACTTCCCAACCTAACCTGAGCCAGACAGAAGGAACACCATGGGAGGGGCCCTAGGGGGGAGTGCTGTCACGACCCTCGCCCAAACCCCCTCTGGCAAACCCATTGGCCAGGTGGAGTCAGGACTCAGGCCTCTAGAGCCTGGACTGCTCTTCAAAAGCCCTCATGGGGCCAGTCCTGGTGCCTATGGCGCCAGGCTCATACACCATGAACAACAATGTGCTTGGGAACTACTTTATTGTATTGTCAGCCAACATGGAGGCATCCACATAGCTTGGTTCCTAAGAACCAAGTTATGCGGTCTATTGTTTTGGGTGTGGCAGGCCTGGAACTACTTTCCCTGGTCCTACTTTACCTGGGCTATTTAAACCACACCCTGACTGCAGAACCTGCTTCGTGTTACTTTGCAACTTGCAACGTGACGGTCACCGTGTCCAGCTATTCCCTCGAACCTCAGAGAAGCAGAACCTGCAAGAAGACAAAAGGAACATCATTAGCAGCAGCATCTTACCTGCAGTCTTCATCTTTAAACACTTGCAGATACTGAGAACAGCTTCCTCGAATCTGCACGCCTCCCGGACAGAACGACCTGAAAGAGGAAGATAGAGGCAACATTGAAGAAAGCTGTAGAGAGATTTACACATTACGAACTGCTCAAAAGGCTTACCTGGCTGGTCGCCTCTCGGCTGGCACCACTCCGGACATTCCACTCGCGCTGAAGAGCACCGCAACCTACAAGGAAGGAAAACACAGGTTAGCAAAGGCAAGACTTCGCAGCGCTGGGCATAGCGCTTACTTACCACATCATAGCACTCTAAATGCGCCATCATTTACCAGCGGGGCTCAACCAAGCCAGTTCGCTGCGCTGAAGCTCTGCATACCTAAGGGAGAAAAAAGGGACATTTTAAACAAAGAAAGGCGTGCAGGATAGCAACAAAACTAAAGAACAGCAATAAGACCTACCTGAACAATATCAAACGGGCCGGCGTCAGTGAAGTAAGTGGACCGCACTCGCCCATGAAAGACAACGCGCCCCTGCAAAGAAGGCAGGATGGAGAGCATGCCTAATTCTACCACAAGAACCTTCCCCGCAGACCACATCAGGGCAAAGCTGAGAAGCATACCAGCGAGTAACCCAGCTGGGTGGCGTCCCTGTGGATACCAGGTGAGCGTAACAACAACCAGCATTGTGGTGGCTCCCTCCCTTGCCCTTGAAACCCCCTGCATAATTCCCTGCGCCCATCTGTATCTGTTGTCCATATCCTCGAAACCCTCCTGGGAAACCGCCTTGGTTGTGATGTATCTGCGGCCCATACCCGCATCCCCTGGGTGGCCCCCCTCTGCCTTTTACTCCTACGTCACGTCCCCTTTCCTCTATTCTTTTGGGACATTCCGTCCTGTGGGACGGAACCGGAGCACTTTTGTAAAAAAGCAACAAAATTGAAAATGTGTCCTTCTCTTTTTACGTGGGTTACCGCACACAGCCGTAACCCCGCCCTCCTTAGCTCTGCCCCGCACATCGCCCTCCCAGTCCTTTTCTCCACGCGGTTGGGGCTGGATGCACTTGCATCACCGGGAAGACCTTTTTTCTTTCCCGTTGTCCTTCTCTCCTGCTCCGGTTCTGTGGTCGCGTAGTCCTCCGTCTATGCCGGATCGTTTGGGATTTGCTACTTGTTCCTCTTGCGAATGTCACTTCGCTAGGGCGGTTCCCCATTCTTTCGGCTTGGAGTGACCGGATCACCGTTGGGACTCGTGTTTCTTCTGTGACTCCCTTTCGGTCCGGGCACTTCAGCGCTGTCTTCATCAGTTGGAGGAGATCTTCCAGAAGGTTCCTCCATCGTATTTACAACTATTCATCGACAGAAAGAAGAGTCGCCCGGTATGTTCCTTACTTTTCAGGCCACCCCAGCCAGGGGACTCCTTCATGGGGTCCTCCAGGGCTGGGAGGGGCTTCAAAAGCTCTGCTACCAGGGTTTTCCCTGAGGTGCCTCGCAGGCCTAATAGGCATACCAGGGTTTTCTCCGAGGGTTTCCACAAGGGGCCTGCCTATACCGGATCCCGATCCGAGGTTCACCGATAAGGTACTAATAGCAAGCATAGTCGTGCTGAGGCATTGGGTACCAGAGTTCGCTCCAAGGTCTCCATGTCAGGAGCTTCCCACACAGACATCGGGGTGCGCCCTGAGGCCTCTGTGGAGGCTTTCTGTACCGAACCACAGTTCGGGGCCCCTCTCGGGGGAGCTATTAAGACCGGACTCTGCCTCATCTACACATGTGTCACGTTGACGTATCCGGGGAACAAGGGCGGGGAAAGGGAAGTGACGTGGGAGGGCGGGGTATGGGCAGTTGAAGGGATTAGAGAAATAAAGAACACGTTTGCAGCAGAGCTCCGTGTCCGCCTTTTCTTGCCACGCTGCGTGCCATTCCCTTGCGAGATATCATAATGGCGACGAAGGTGGGATGAGGAGCAGCGTGTCTCCCCCCGTTGAGAGAGAGACATGCACCGCCCACACCCCGCGACCAGGAGCAGAGCGCTCGCCGACGCGAACTCCAGCTGCAGCACAAGGAAGGCACGTGGAGACGCCGGAGCCCGGAAGCCCCGCCCGACTCCAGCAGGCGCAGGCCGCAGGGAGAAACACGCGGCAGGAGCAGGAGCTCACCCGTCCCCCTCCCCATGCTTGATCGTGTCCCGAAGCAGAGGCCCGGGCCGCAGCGGTGAATGCACGCGGAAGCTGAAAGCCCACCCGCGACCGGAGACAAACAATAAGGTATTGCGCCCCTGCAAGGCACACGTTGTCACGTGTGACACCGCTACGTACCTGCAGAAGAAAAATCTGCGTAGGCAAGGGGAGGGGAGAAAGCCCACATAATATCACTGCTCCATGCCTAAGGAAAAAGAGGCACAAGCAAGGCCCTCGTGGGGTCCACACGGGGCGAAGAGGAGCATAGGGAGCCACCCACCAGGCAAGGTATGGGAAGAACACCCAGGACAGCGCAAGGCACAAGTGGATGGTGCTCGTGCCTTAACAGGCGGCCATCCCACTGCAGCAAGGAGGTCTTCACACTCAAGGAGGACGCGTGCCCACCATCATGTCAAATCAAGATTCTGGCCAAGGCGCACAAGCCCCGGGGAATGGGCCCTGAGCCCCAGCAACCCCGGCACACGATCACGTGCCATACCAATTGCCAGACACGCTGGCAGCACAGATGCCTGGTGCTTTTGACGTAACAGACACAAGCAATATGGGCCCCAGATGGACCGAATGGATAAGGGACTTCGACCTGTACATGGGGGCCACAGGACCCGTAGCGGATGCAAGACAAGTGTGTCTCTTGAAGCTGGCCGTAGGCTCTGCCACCCGTGACATCATAGACGAGATGCCCCAGGACTCCATAGATTCCATACAAGATCTCAAAGATGCCCTGGCAGCCTACTTTGCGCCCCACACCAATGTGGACTACGAAAGACACTTGTTTCACACCACGAAGCAGGCCAAGGGCGAGACAATGGATGCCTACGTGATGCGACTTCGCACCAAACTCAAACACTGTGACTTTGCTAACTATTCAAATACTGAAGCGCTTAGATCTCAAATAATATCAGGGTGCGAGTCTCAAACCTTCCGCAGGAAACTCCTCCAGAAATCCCACAGGCTAGAGGAAATATGGCGCTGGCCAGGGTTGAAAGAGCCATTGACTCTCAAGTGGAAAGCTTTGGCACCACCACAGCAGGAGAACACCTAAACAAATTACACCTAGAGAGTAAATCGGAAGAGCCGTTCTGTTACAAGTGTGGGTTCGAGTACCCACATGAAGGGACATGCCCTGCTGTAGGGCAACGCTGCACATTGTGTGGCGAGGAAGGCCACTTTAAGGCAGTGTGCAGACTGTTCAGGGATCGAGGGAGAGAGCGGCCTAGAGACAACAACACCCGCACGAGGAGTCGCTATGGAGGAACGCCCAGCACCAACCCAACCCCAAGCACCTCCAACGCCCAAAATCAAGCCCTGAGCGACCAGAGGATAAGGACTCGGGTGACGACCGGCAGAAACGGAGGGAAAGGAGAAGATTCATGATGCGGGCTAAACCAGAGAGAAGATCATGACGCCACGTACGCTACTTGGTAGAGCAATCACATACCGAGTCGGATGCCAGTTCATCAGGGAGTGACCAAAAAAGAAAGGCATATGTCTATGCCTTGTTCAATCCCACGGCGACGGCCGATAGCCCAACACTCATCATTAAGTTGCAGGAAAGACCAACCAAATTCCTCATAGACACCGGCGCCACTTTCAATGTGGTGAGTGAACAAATATACGCTGAACTAACCCCAAAACCAAAGCTCCAGCCGGCCATGGTCGACATCTACGCTTATGGAGCCAAAACTCCCTTAAAGTGCATAGGACTGTTGAGCGGGCTCTGCCGCTACAAGGGACAAGAGATGAAAGTTCCAATTCACGTCCTGGCCACCGAAACAGACAGCGGCTGTGTTCTGAGCTTTAAGGCAGCCGCAGATATGGGCCTGATACACATCCTTTACAACATCATGGTCCACAAATACATAGATCCTGTTGACCGTATCAATAACTTATATCCCAAGATATTTAGGGGAATAGGAAAACTTAGAAACCGTCAAGTCAAACTACACGTAGACAACTGAATATGTCCAGTGGCCCAACCATATCGTGGGATCCCTGTTAACATTCAGAAGAAGGTGGAGGATGAGCTAAAGAAATTGATAGACCAGGACATTATCGAAAAAGCCACGGGACCAACCACCTGGGTCTCCCCAATCGTCCCCGTCCCAAAAAAAGGCTCCGAAATTATCAGGCTATGTGTCGACATGCGGTGCCCAAACCAAGCAATCAGAAGGGAAAGATACCCTGCGCCACGAATTACCGACATGATCCACTTGTTGAACGGGGCAAAGGTCTTTTCAAAACTGGACCTACAGAAAGGGTAGTACCATCAGCTGGTACTACACCCCAAGAGCCGCAACATAACCAGGTTTGTCACCCACGTTGGCCTTTTCAGATATAAGCGACTGACCTTCGGGGTGTCGTCAGCCGCAGAAATTTTCCAAGCACAGGTCCACAACATAATAAAGCACATCTCGAACTGTCTCAACTACTCCGATGATATCTTGGTGTTCGGAACCGACGTGAACAAGCACGACGAGACCCTCATGAAAGTGTGTAAAGCTCTACATGATGCAAACCTCACCTTAAACAGAGACAAGTGCGAGTTCCGAAAGAACACACTAAAGTTCTTTGGCCATGTGTTCTCGGAGTCTGGGATGACCCCGGACCCGGACAAAGTGTCAGCCCTGAACGACACGGCAGCTCCAACCAATGTATCCGAACTTCGATCGTTTCTAGGTCTAGCCAGCTACTGCAGCAGATACATCAAGGACTTTGCCTCGGTCAGCGAGCCATTAAGGAAACTGACAAATCAGAACGAGAAGTTTGAATGGACCAGTGACTGTCAAGGAGCCTTCGAGACTATCAGGGAGAGGGTCGCAAAGGCGGAGAACATGGCTTACTACAACTCCACCCGGAGAACAGAACTGACGGTCGACGCCAGCCCCGTCGGCCTAGGCGCCATTTTGGCTCAATTTGATCCTAAGGAACCATTACAAAAACATAACGTGGCTTATGCCAGTCGCAGCCTGTCAAACACTGAACAAGCATACTCCCAGGCTGAAAAGGAGGGGCTGGCCGTCGTATGGGCATGCAAACATTTCCATTTGTTCCTGTACGGAACGCCATTCCAAGTGGTTACGGATCATCAAGCTTTACTGTTTCTCTATGGCAACCCACAAGCTAAGATGCCACCACGGATCGCCCGGTGGGGGCTAAGACTTTAAGATTATGCCTTTGACATCATCCACAGGCCAGGGAAGGGTGAAAACCCCGCCGACTTCCTGTCAAGGCGACCAAGAGGTGAGAGCGCGCCTGAACCATCACTAGCGGACCGCTATCTCAGATACCTGGTCCATCAAACCACGCCGGAGGGTGTCAACACGGAGGAACTAGCGAGGGAGACAGAGAACGATCCCGCATCATATGTGAAGGATTAGAGTCCGGACAGTGGCGAAGGGCCAAAGAGAGAGGAAAATGGTCGAACCAATTTGGTCGAAAACCAAATGGTCGAATTTTTTTATTTTTTTTATTTTCACCCCCTTTTTTTTTTTGGAGGGGGTCCCCCCAACCCCCTTTTTTTTCTAAAAAAACATTTTTTTTAAAAACGAAAACCCAAAAAATAAATATATAATTAAAAAAAAAATTCAACCATTTGGTTTTCGTCCAAATTGCGTCGACCAAATGTCATTCGACCAGTTTTCAGTCGACCAAATGACTGGACACCAGGAAAAGCAGCAGGGGGCCAAATGTGGGAAGACATAGAACGATTCCTCCTAGTGAAGGAAGAGCTGGCTGTGTCGGAAGATCACCTCCTGCTCAAGGACTGCAAATTAGTGATCCCGGAAACATCGTCTCCACCCAGCGCATGCTGCGCCAAAAAGTCTGGTTCCCACACATGGACGCCCAGGTAGAGGCCGCATTAAGAGCATGTCCCACATGCTGCCTGATTACGCCCAACCGACATCCCTAACCCCTACGAATGTCAGAACTTCCGCAGAACATATGGGAGGCAGTGGGCGCAGATTTTTTTGGGCCCATCGAAGGAGGGTAGTACGTCCTGACAGTGATGGACGAGTATTCACGATATCCAGAGGTGCAACTGATTTTATCCACGGCTGCCCACGTCATTCCAGCACTGGACCACATGTTCTCAGCATACGGCGTGCCCAAGGTGGTCAAGACGGAAAATGGAGCTCCATTCGGTGGAGATCAATTCGCTCAATTTGCGGAATACTTAGGATTTCGGTACAGAAAGGTCACGCCTTTATGGCCCCAAGCCAATGGGATGATCGAACGGTTCATGGCTAATCTCAAGCGTGCCCTACAGGTGGCGCGACTCACGGAGCAACCGTATGAACAAGTACTGAATCAGTTGTTGCGGGACTACCGTGGGACCCCCACAGCACAACAGGGAAGACCCCTGCTTAACTCATGTTTGGGGCGGAACACACAAACCCGAATTCCACAAGCAGAAGCAATCACACCCCGACCAGCATTGGACGCCGAGGTCCGGGAGTGAGATGATGCTGCCAAGAACAAAATGAAGGAGTACACTGACGCCTGCAGGAGAGCTCAGCCATCCCAAATAGCAGTAGGTAACATAGTGGCAGTTCGCCAGCCATCGACCCACAAGCACACACCTGCATTTCGGGAAGAGCCCCTCCTCGCCACACAAAAGAAGGGGTCAATGATCACCACTCAGGGATCCACGGCAGCGATAACCCGCAACTCGTTCCACTTCAAGGAGTTTCCACAATCCGGGAAGAGACGTCTAAGTGGTAGAGTGCAGGCCCCACCAGACGAAGAACCTGGTGACCAACTGGTGGATGATCCCTGGGAAGCAGATGAGTCTGAGCAGGACATAGAGTCAGAAACTGTCGAAAGCAGGACGCCACCAGGGTCCGGACCAACACGACCACAGTGAATCCGGAGCAGACCTCGCAGGTGGATCGAGGAAATGGACTAGAGACTCACCAAACCGCCGCCTGTTGCGAAGAGTTTGGTAAATGTTTAAAAAGGGGGGAGATGTCACGTTGACGTATCTGGGGCAACCAGGGTGGGAGGAACAAGGGCGTGGAAAGGGAAGTGACGTGGGAGGGTGGGGGATGGGCAGTTGAAGGGATTAGAGAAATAAAGAACATGTTTTCAGCAGAGCTCTGTGTCCGCCTTTTCTTGCCACGCTGTGCGCATTCCCTTGCGGGATATCACATCAGGTGACGCAGTTCTCCTCAGATGTTCACAAAATGGCGGGCCTTCCCGCGTGGTCTACAGCGGCCATTTTGGATTCTTCCCTCACACCCACGCTATCGATGGCGGGTGTTGGGAATCTTCTTTTTCAGTGGACAACCTTTTCCACGCGACAGTGGGAATCCGTTCTGCCCTTCCTATGACTGCCGTGCTCGGATGCCACTACCGCATACAGTCTCGCTTCCTGGCAGCCTCTTCGTCAGAGGATGCCTTTTTCGGGATGTTTCAGAGACTTATGCACTCTGACCTCATGTGGGAGTACTTTAAGAGCCTTTCTTGTAGCTCTGTCACCAGGGTTTCCCCTGAGGTGCCCCAAGGGCCTAACAGGCGTACCGGAGATTCCTCTGAGGGTTCTGACGGACCTGCCAGTACCGGACATTGTTCCGAGGTTCACCATCACGGTGCTAAAGTTAAGCAACTGGGTTCGACTGGGTGCTGGGATACCAGGGTTTACCCTGAGGTCTCCGTTTCTGGAGCTTTCCCCGCTGTAACCAGGTTGAAACCTGAGGTTCCTCTTGTGGAGGCTAAAGTCTGTACCGAGTCCCGACTCGAGGCCCCTTTAAGGGAGCTTTTGGTACCAGGTTGAAACCGGAGGTTCCTCTTGTGGAGGCTAAAGTCTAGATCGACAGATTTGAGAGACCTTCTCTGAGGGTCTTGTCGCTGAGGTATTATCCTCAACCATCCCACGCTCAGGGCTGTGGTGGTACCGGTTCTGTGGAGGGGGCAAATAGGGGGGTCATGGACCACATTCCCTCTGGTACCGGCTTGTCTGAGTTTCCTCCATTGAAGACTAATTTTGAGATTGGTTCGAAGATGTCAACTAAGCATCCGAGACCACCCAGTACCGGCTCTGCCAAGGTTCCTTGTATGGCTAAAGTGTTACTTAAGCCCCTTAACTCTCCTGAGGAGGCAATTGCCTCAGCTACACATGTGACACAGTTCTCTTCAGGTGGCGACAAAATGGCGGCCCAACCTGCATGGCCTATGGTGGCCATTTTGGATACCTCCCTTGCACCTACGTTCGCAATGTCTTGTGCTGGGAGCATTCCTTTCGGCAATAGTAACCCGTTCCGCCCTTCTTTGACCGGCATGCTTGGGCTCCGCTGCCTCATACTGTCTTGCTCCCTCCTGCTTTTGCTTCTCTGATCTATGTGGACTTGGCCGGAGAGGACCCTCCTGGCAACCATCCTCCTAAGCCCACGGCTGAGGATGAGTTTTTTGGGAAGTTTCAGATGCCCATGCACTCTGACCCTATGAGAACGTATTTCAAGCCTATTTTCAATCCTGTTCCACCCTGTCCCGGCAACTCTGATTCTGTTTTTCTTTTAAAACCTGAGGCAGTAGGCGTTGAGGACCAGTCTTCTATTTCCGCCTCGTTTGGATGAGCCTTAAGCGGATTTGGACGGCGATGAACAGCCCCGCTCGGTGAGAGTATTCCAATACCGGGAGGGGCTTGTGTAGCTCTGTTACCAGGGATTCCCCTGAGGTGCCTCAAGGGCCTAATAGGTGCACCAGAGTGTTCTCTGGGGACCTGCCAAAACCAGACGTGGTCTGAGGTTCACCATTTGGGTGCTAACGTTCATCTCTGTTCGTCTTTGGCTCTGGATACCGGGGTTCGCCCTGAGGTCTCCTTTATTGGAGTTTTCCACACTGATACCAGGGTTTGCCCTGAGGTCTCTGTTTCTGGTGCTTATCACTCTGAGCCACGGCTTGGGGCCCCTCTTGAGGGAGCTTTAATTCCCAGGTTAAAACCCAAGGTTCTTCTAAATACAGTACCGACGGAGTCGGGGATCCTCTAAGGGTCCTGTCGGTAGGATACATTCCTCAACCGTCCCACGCTCGGGGTGTGGTGGTACCGATTCTGTCGAGCGGGTAAAGAAGGTGATCAGCAGCATGCCTTCCAGTACCGGCTCTGCGAGGTTCCTCCATTGGAGGCTAATTCTGTGTCAGTTCCTAAAATGTCCTCTAAACATCCTAGATCTGCCAGCACCGGCTCGGCCAAGGATCCTTGTTTCAAGGCTAAGTGTTTCGTAAGTCCCCTGACTCCCCTGAGGGGACAGTTGCCTCATTTCCCCTATGACGCAGTTCTCTTCAGGTGTTGACTAAATGGCGGCCCAGCCTCCTTGGTCCATTTTGGATACCTCCCTTACACCAACTTTCATGTCGACTGGTGCTGGAAGCTTTTCCTTTGGGGCCGAGCAGTTTTTTCCACACTATGTGGACAACAGGGACCCGTTTGTTGGTCCTGACGACAGCTTCAGCTATGGCCCCTTGTACACAGAGGTTAGGGTCTCAGACTCTGTCCTTCTCTGGGATCAGGGGGTTTCAGGGTCACTGTGCACACCAATCTGAAACTCCTGTTGGTAGCCCCTGCCTTAAGCAACAGCGGCAAGGTGGTTGGTTTTTCTCTCGCCCATCATCCTCCTCTACGGGGACAGATAATCTCCCTGTTGACAAATCACCAAATGATATTTTTTTGTCGCTTACACTACACTTCGGTGGGAGGACGAATCTCGTCTCATCTGGAGGTGTGGCAAACCATCACCGAAGACTGGTGGGGTTTGTCCATCGTTTAGGTGGGTTTTTGCTTGCCTTTTCCTTCTGCCCCACCCTTCAAACCTCTCTTCCAACAGACTGTTTCCCCTCATGGAGCAAGGGAGGGGCTAGTACTGCTGTCTTTTCACAGTGCTCAACCAGGCTGCCCTGCGTCCTATCTTCGATCTTTCAGAGAGAAATTCAAGTTGACCATGCCCTTGCCAAATAAAGTCCTCTCTTTGGAAGGGCGATTGACTCAGTGTGGTGGTCTTCCAGGATGCACATTCTGACTTATGAAATATCTGCGGTTCTCTGGAGCCCCCATATATTTTTTATTTTTTTATTTGTGTTTGTCAAGTCAAGTCAAACAGGTTTATTCGGATTTTCAAAGAAATCCATCAAACACAAAAACAGAATGCAAAAACATCACAAATAGGCAATTACAATCACTACTCCCAAATAAAAACAATAATTCAACAATTCATTAAATCCCTAATTCTGTCCCTCCCCTACTTTCCCTCGGGCCCAAGGCGGTTAGATTTGCCCCTGAAAGGGGACTAAACCCAGAGGAGGCTCTTGCAGGGCACACAAGGGCAGGTATAGGGGGTGCGCTGACAGTGATACCACTTTTCCCTATCAGCCAATGGCCATTACATTTTTCCAATACGGCCCTTGCCAGATGGGCGCTCCCAAAAACCAGTTTGACGATGTCCGTTTTGGCTGAAGGATTGGACAGTCTGGTGCACTCCAACAAAGAGCCCATGGACACAAACTCACACTCCCCCACAGCCCGCAACCAATGTAGACATTTATTCCGCAGGGCGTCCCTTGGTTCTCTTGTGCCAAAAGTGGGTTTTAGAACACCATGAAGGAGGACCATGGAGCTACTACAGCCTTCATTAGTGTGGCGCCCCAACCTCGGCCTGCCCGGACCGGGGATTGAGGCACTTGCCCTCCTCCCCACAGGGTGCTGCATCAATGGGGGCTTAGTCCTTGAGTCTAGAACAGTGGTTTCACTCCTTCGGGGTGACAGTGGGGGAAAACCTAGCTTTGGTCGACTCCTCAGGGACTGAGGAGACCTAGCCACGGAAGTAGCCAGGGACGGACAGGGGATCAGGGGATGTGACCCTTTATCAAAGGCAAGATTAGGACCCCTAGGGCCGGACCCTACTGCGCTCTCACCTTCCCTACCCGTACCCTCCTCCCCCCCGGTCCCCCGTGTCCCCTTGATCAACACTAACAAAAGATTTTTGATCTCGGCCATCTCTGATAACAGGAGGTTCCAGGGACAGCTAGGGAGGGTTGCAGAATCAGAGGAAGGTTGGGCTGGTAGAGAATTTTCACCATTTGAGATGGATTTAGAGGCCAGGGGAGGGCTAAGACGGGGCAAGGAGCCAACCCCTGGGGGAGCATCAGAGGTTGGCTTAATACCAGATCTGGACGGATGGCAGGACTTCTCTCCCCTGCTCAAGTCGACTGGACCCAAGGCCTCAGGAGCCACAAACATGGGCACAGGGGAGGCGGCGGGATGGGCTTCAGCTTCAATATGAGTATGAGGAACTATAACCTCATGGTTTCGGCCGGAAAATGGATGAAAAGGGGCCGGCGCCAGAGAAGGCAACAGAGGTGGGACCCTAGATGGGGCCAGCGACACGTTCCCTTTGATCAGTTTCGAAAACCCTATTGAGATCCTCTCACATCCGTTGGCCAAAGTGTCCAGAAGTCCGGCTGTAGCCACACAGTCAAGACCCCCTCCAGGGGTTAACAGGTTGACAGGGGACCCAAGGTCATCCAGAAATGGGCTTAAATGTCCAGTTGTGAGAAGAGGGATTGAAACATGATCACAGGAGGTCCCAGAGGGACTAGGTAGGGGCCCCACCTGCAAGCTGGGGGGGCAGGGTGGCTTGAGCAAGGATTCTAACGAGGCTCCCTCTTTGGTGCAAGCAGTGACCGAGGACAGTTGGACAGGAACTCCTTTCCCACGGAGACTCCCAATGCCAGTTCCCTTTGCCTGCGTAGCCCCCAGTGCTTTACGCAACATACCTCCCCTCAGCCTTCTGCCCTTAATTGGCTTCCGATTCACCAGTGGGGCCAAGGGTCCCTGTAGACTCGATAGAAGAGAGGATTTAGAGAGGTGAAGTGGGGAAAAAGGAGAGGAAATGTCTCCACCTTCCGTGGCTCCATTGGCGATTTCCTGGGGAAGACCCGCCATGATATGACCTTGGGCGCCTGCAGGAGGGGGTGGTAGAGGTCTGGCCCCCCGCAATACACGCTATAGGCTTTGTTGGCTTTGTTGGCCCTCCCCACAGTAAATGCCTCAGTCTCACCTCACAGTCCAGGTGCACCACCACGGGTTCGCGAACACCCTCCGCGGGACGCCAACACCCGCGCCCTTGTCCCCCGCGGGCTTCACCCTGGCGGGCCGAGAGGCGTCGGGAAAGTAGTGGAGGGGGCGTGGCTTGCAGTGATGGAAGCCCTCCTGGGCCAAAACACCCTCCGCGGGACGCCAACACCCGCGCCCTTGTCCCCCGCGGGCTTCACCCTGGCGGGCCGAGAGGCGTCGGGAAAGTAGTGGAGGGGGCGTGGCTTGCAGTGATGGAAGCCCTCCTGGGCCAAAACACCCTCCGCGGGACGCCAACACCCGCGCCCTTGTCCCCCGCGGGCTTCACCCTGGCGGGCCGAGAGGCGTCGGGAAAGTAGTGGAGGGGGCGTGGCTTGCAGTGATGGAAGCCCTCCTGGGCCAAAACACCCTCCGCGGGACGCCAACACCCGCGCCCTTGTCCCCCAGAAAATGGAACTATACAAAGCTTTTGATCAACTGATTATCAAATCTTGAGTTTCCTCAGCCTAACATTTTCAATGTTTCTTGTATGATCGTCACCGGGGCAATTTGCCATGTTGTTCTGTCGCCACCAATTAGTCTGTGCCACCATTGGTCGATGTCGAAAGGCCCATTTGCCCGGAGTGGGTCGAGGTAGGCTGATCTTATCTTTTGGTTCCCTGGGCAAGTCATTAGTAGATGACGTATGGTTTCCTTTTATGCTCCACAAAAGCGGCATTCACGTGAGTCTGAGATACCTCTGATGTAGCAGATCTCATTGGTTTCAATTAGGTTTAGTCTTATCCTGAGTAAGAAATTCCGGGATGGTCTATTAGGACATTTTTTAATAAACCTCTGTAGTTCATTTACTTTGCACAGGGTCTGTGGCAGATGAGCTAGCAGTTTGTTGTCTGATGCTTCGGTTTGAGTATTAGCCCAGTCGAGGTTTTTGAGTTTTTCGCACACTCTGACTGGATTAGAGTGGAGGTCATCTTCGGAGCATGCGACTGCGTCCAAAAGAGCTACATTTTCCTCTCTCCATTTTGTCAGCATTTTCACCGAAAGGGATTTTGTTTCTTCACCTATCATTGTGTAGATGTTCTGGGTGTCCTGGCAAATGCACTTTCGGTAGAGCAATATTGAGTTGATGGTTACCGTGCCTGCTAAGGAGAGAAGGCTAAGTTTGCGGCGGATTGCCGGCATTGAAGTTGAGTTTGGCAGGCATAGGACCTTTTTCCAAAAGAGGCCTTCTAGTTTTGGCCAGAGGTTTTTCGGTATCTCAGGCATGGCTTCTGCGCCGTAAGTAATAGAAGGCACCACCTTTTTCTTGTAAAATTCGATAACCGGAATCATTGAAAATTTTCTGTATATTAGGTCGATGGCTTTTCCTTGTGCCGCCAACTTTTTGGTTTTGAGTTTCAGACTGTCTTGCATTGCACTTTCTGTGCGGGAACTGTCTAAGGTCACACCCAAGTATTTGAAATCTTTTATTCTCTCGATTTCTGTGTTTTCCAGGTACCACTTGTACTTGTCGGTTTTTTTGGTGCTGAGTCCAGAATTAGTATTTTTGTTTTTTCTTTGTTAATTAGGAGGTTGTTTTCCTCTGTGTAGTGGAAGAGATTTGTTAATTGTCACTGCAATCCAATTTGAGTCTGGTCGAACAGAACCAGGTCGTCAGCATACATGAGCCTGCTGATGTGTACTTTGGCCAATTTCGGTGGAAACGTTTTTGTGAGATCTTCAGTTTCTCCAAAGTCACCCATGTATGCTAGGAATAATTCAGGGGCAAGAGGGCAACCCTGTTTTACCCCTCTGCTTGTCGGGATTTCTGCAGAGACTTGGCCTTGGGGAGTCAGTCGCACTCGCAGAGAGGTGTTTGTGTGCAGTGCTTTTAGTGGCAAAAGAATTTCCTTTGGGCAGTTCCATCCTTCAAGTTTTGTCCAGAGTCGAGACCTGTCTACCAGGTCAAAGGCCTGGGAAAGGTCGACGAAGGCCATGAAGCATCTGGATTTTCCTTCAATTGCTTTACTCTTCAAGGTGCTGATAGCGAGGATATTCGCCGATGTGCCGACATTGTTTTTTAAACCAGTCTGGAATATGTCATAGCATGGTGCCAGTTTAGCCCAGGCTTGGAGTCTTTTCAGCAACAGTGCCCCAAAAACTTTTCCGATACAATCCAAAAGTGCGATTGGACGGAAGTTCAAAGGGTCACCCACGTCCCCCTTTTTGTAGATTGGGACTATAATCGCTTTAGTCCATGAAGATGGAATGGATTTCGTTTTTGCACAGCGTTCAAAGATCCTTTTTAAGAGAGTTGACCATGCTGTTGGTTTTTTTTTTAGGGCCATGTTAGAGATCCCCTCTGGACCGACCGTTCGAAAATTTCTTCGTAGTCGTCGAAGTTTAACCAACTTGGGAGGTCTTTTTCGATGTAGTCGACGTTTTCGTTTGGGGGGGCTTTGAAAAGGGTTTGGAAGTGATCGATCCATTTCTGCTCCCCAATCGAGTTGATGATGGAATTTTTGATCGATGGATTTGTGGACTTAATAGGGGACCAGAATTCTCTGGCTTTGTTGCCACAGATCATTTTCAGGACTTTTTCTGAGTCTTGCTGGTAAAGAAAAGCGCAATGGTTTTTTATCCAGTTTCTGTAGTTTCTGGTAATTTCCGACAGCTTTTGCTCCTGTTTACTGGGCGATGATCGTTTCAGCTGTCACTTAATTCTTCGAAATTCGCGTCTTTTTAGGACCAGCTGTTCATTGTAGCTGGGTTTGTGTGTGTTTTCAGGTTTTTGAGAGTTCCTTTTCTTTGTCGCGAAAGCCACAAGTAGGGGCACATAGTCTGATTTGGGATGTTTCTCTGACAGACCCTCTTCTGAGTATCTTTCTGAGAGCAACCTCACTGCTGATGTTGAGAGTTTTAGGCTTTTTCCTTGGTTGTTTACTTCCATACCGTATGATTCATCCTTGGTTCTCTGGAAGTTAGTAGACCAAGTTGTTGTTAATTGATTGTGGTCACTAGCCGTCGTTTTGTGGACCTTGAAAGTTGTTATAGTCTCTATAAAAGGGCGGGACACGTATATGTAGTCAATTGTTGCTTTTGACGTTCCCTGTCCCCATGTCGGGAGACAGTCTTTTTCCTTGAAGATCGTGTCGAGGTTCAACATGTGTCGTGATGACATCAGCTTACACCAGAGCTTACTTCCCTGGGCTGCAGGTGTGGATATTGGGTTTTTAACCTCTCTCGAGCCTGGTTGAATGCATGTTATATTAAGGTCTCCACAGATGATAAGAAATGGAACCAGGCGAGTTGACTGGATTTCGTCGATGGTGTCTTCCATCATTTGGATGAAATCCTTCGAATCTATGTTTGCAGGATTCCAATAAGAGTTTAGGATTGCAATTTCTGAGTTTGGCTTCTTTCCAGGTTCTTCGAGTTCCATAAGGACTGCTAGTATAGATAGGTTTGTCAACAAGGTTTCTTTCATTTTTATGCCTGCACCGTTTCTGCAGTCCACGAGCAGACCCAAAGATGGACGGCCCAAAGGGCCCTTTTTTGCAAGTGCCAAGACTAGGTCGTATCCGTCTAGGATCGGTTTGTCGGTGAGCCATGTTTCCTGAAGGCAGATCACGTCACATGATGCTAAATCTGCATCATTCTGGGTCGTCAGGTGGGTGTATCCGCGTGTATTCCAAGAGCAAAGTTTTAGCGTAGTCTGGGACTGGTCGGCTTGCAAGATGTCGTTGACGTGACTCTGCCAACCTTCGCATTGCTATTTGTTCATAGTTTTTGAAAGTGCTTTTGGCACCCAGGACCAGATTCCCTGCAAATTTTCTTTCAGTTTTAAAGTTTCAGGCACTTTCGATTGTTCTGGAATTTTTGGTCGTGGTTCCATAGGTGTTCGTTTGTTTGTTTTCTGTGGGGGCTTCTTCTTTGCTCGTGGGACGATTTCTTTTTGTAAGAGTGGTCTTTGCTCTTTTTGCTTGTGTGGTCTAAGCTTACAAGCTTTTCTGGCACATTTGTCTGTGTTTCTCTGTGTTCTGCGGGTGATGATGGAATTTCAGTCACCCTGAAACCAAGTTCATAAAATTTCTCAGTTTCTTCGATTATTCGAGAGTGTATTTTCTTTGAGAAAATGTACAGGTAGGTTTTTGCTCTGCGGTTCGAGTGGTAGGGATCCACTAATTTCAAGTCCTCCGATTTGATCTGACATAGCACTGGAATGAAGCCAAACAGGGTTAGGACCCCTCGTCTATTGAGGATAACTTTGTTGCGGTTTTCTGACCGCTGTTCGATTTTAAGGTACCAAGCGCTTTTTTTGCTGGAGTTTCGTCCGTCATGGTAAGATTCAGTTTTTGATTTATAGTGAGTTCTCCTTTTGGGGTCCTTAGTCTTGAGCAGATGGTCATTCGGGCTCTTTTTGTCCGTCGTGCAGCACGGATCCTCTCTCGAAGGATTCCTGGCTCTTTCTCTTGGTTTATGTTGAGGTTCCGATTTTGGGGTCCCTCGATTAGGTTGGGGAGACTCTGAATTTGTGGAGAATAAGAGTTTCCTATGGTCGGACTTGATTTGGTTTGTATTTGGGGGTTTGTGAAGAATGTTTCTTCGTTCTTCCATGGTTCGGAAAGGTGGACGCTGTAATTCATCGGGCAAGGAACTGGACTGTGTCTTTGTATCTGTTTGGTCTTTTCTAGTGGGCATGCTGCTTGTTGGTTCCTCCTCCAGGTGTTCACTGAGATTCATGAGTTGATCGTCCTCTAGGAAGTCTTCAATTGTTTTAGGCGAAAACTTTTTTCTTGAATCGTTCGGGATCTGAAAGACAAGCGGAGGTTGCTGTGGAGTCGATAGACAGCCCTTTTTATTTTGGTTCTGCTTTGGCTTCTGCAGTGGGGGCCCTGATTTTCGCTTTTCTGTTCTTGGTGGCGATGGACCTTTTTGTGGGCAGAAAATTGGATAAGCCTGGTCGTTTTCGATTAATTGTGTTTGATTTGTCTTCAGACTCGAAACTGCTTCTATTACGCTTGGCTGAATTTGAGTTTCTTTTAATCTTGGAGGAGTTTCTTCGCTGATGTGAATGACTTCACTTTGGGCATACAGCACGGCACCATTTTTGGTGAGTGGGTGGGGTTCGTTGATCACGTTTGCGGTTGTCGGTGGAGATGTTGGTTGGTTATGAGTTTGCGTTGAGGAAGTAGACCTCTCTTGGTCGGGCACATTTTCTCCTTTCGGTTTTCCTTTTGAAGATACTGTGTGTGTTTTCAGGCACTCATCCAATGCAGTTATATAGCCTTCGAGGAAGATCAGTTTTGTATACATCATTGCCTGCATGGTCGTGTGATCTTTCAGGTTTTCGCTGATTGATTCGTATAACTTTGTGAAGGGTGCCAAGGCTATTGATACTGCAGACATAATTGAGATGAAGTCTAGTTTCTTTTTTGCTGGTGAGTCATTTGGGGCCCCTGATGGGTGTCTGTTTGGATTTTGATCATTGGTTGTTGACTTTCTTGCTGAGATGTTGGTAAAGGGGTCTGTAGAGTCCAGCCTAACCCTGCTTTGTCTACCTCTTGGTGTTTTGATACACTCGGCCCCTTGGGGAGGTCCGCTTGTCCGTTTTCTCTGGTCGTTGTTGTGGTTTAGCTCCATATTGTTAGGTGTTAAAGGGGTCCTAGGAGTATTTTCAGAGAGCGGTGGTGGACTTTTGGGGGTCGGTCCTCGAGGGGCCCTTGTTGTGGTTGTCAACTTAGCATGCTGGCTCTTGGCCTGGGCCCGTGGCCCCCCCCCCCCGCGTAGTTCTAGATTGATTTCTGGGCTGGTGGAAGCCCAGGGGGTCTCCCCTAGGGCCTTTTCAGCTTGAGTCACTTGGGGTCTTGGAGATGTTTGTTGATGAGGTGCGTCTGCACTGGGGGCACTTTTTTGTGGTGGGGGAGGAGAAACCTGCATTTGGCCGTGCGGTTCTGGTGATACTGGAGCTGCTGGATTGGGGGGAGACGTGGATTTTGGAGCGGTGCTAGTAGGGAAGTCAGTTTTCCTGGATTTCTGAGGTGGTTGACAGGAGTTTATGGCTTCCAGTATCTCCGCATCTGTAAGATCTTCTTGGGCACCCCTTGCTGCCGGGGCAAAGGCGGTAAAGAAGTCTGTTACCAGGTTGGCTACTGGGGTTTTACCCTGGTCCAGTGCCCATAGTTTTCTTATAGTTTGTGTCCCAGGATTTCCAATTTTCAGAGAAAGATGTGTCTGTGGTTTCTTTTTCTGGGATTTTGACGTTGTATTTGCTTTTATCTTTGTCTATGGTTTTTCCCCTTTTTCGGTGATGCCGTCTGGCTCCAGTGCCGTTTCTTTTTGTTGCTCATAATTTCCAGCACAGGAATATCGGGTAAGTCCTTTTCCTGCTCCTTTCCCTGCTGTGAGAAGAAAGGGTCAGCCTCATGGAGCTTTGATAGGTTGTACAATTTTGCTGGTCTCTTTGCACACATTTTTTTTGTTGGGGGTGCATGAATCATAGCGCTGATTTGCACTATATTTCCTTCACTCGCTTCTGTTTGGGACACTTTTTTAAGTGTTTCAATGGGCTGCTGGCCCTCTGTGGACTCCAGGTCAATGACGGGCCTTCGTACTGTGGGCGTCTCCGCGGTGACTTTGGATACCGACGAAGTCGGGAAAGCTCGATCTCCGGGGCCGCCCCCTCCACACTGGAGTCCGTCGCTCGCGGCTCCATCACTGGGCCGACACTTGGCTCTCCTTGCCGGCGCACTCGTGCCCCTCCCCTCAGGCTCACCACGCCCGCCCCAGGGAGCGGGAACGAGAAGGAGGAGGCTGGCGTTCTCGGCGGAGCTTCTTGTAGCCGTGGTGACCGCCCGGGGGTCCGCGACTCCAGCTCGGCTCCTCCGCGGTCCCCCGCCGGCTGTTCCTCCATTGCAACGATCTCCGGCGAAGGTAGGAATGGAGGCTTCAGTTTGTCTGCTGTTGGTGTAATGGAAATGTCTTTTTGAGTTTTTGTTGACAGTAGGTGATTTTTCTCAGGGAAACGCATTCCCAATTTGTCAGGGGCTGCTATTTGACGCATGCGGGCACTGCGTAGCAGGCGCCCTTCTTCCTGATCCTGGGTCAGAACATCTTGGTCCACTGACTTAGATGAATCAGCGAGCCTGTCAGCCATGACTGGCTGGACCAGGCTGGACCCGCAGTCTTTGCACCTGAGTCAAAGGTTATGCCGGACGGTGCAGCCAAACAGTATGATAGGAGTTGTGTTTCTTAGTTCTGAGGTCGTTGTTTTGTCTCAGGTGGCCGCTTTCACCAGTTGCGTGCACGTATAGGATCAGTAACAGTATGGTGTATATTAAGTTACTGGGCACTGCTCACATGTGTTCGTAGACGGTTGTTGTGATTTACCATTGGTGATTAATGGAAGCGTGTTATACGGGGCAACGTTTATCGGTTTGCCGGGTGTCTTACCATGGTTCAGTCGTGCTCGATGGTCTTGATGATCCTTTTTCTTCACCAAGCTCGCGAAGCGAGGGGGTTAAGACAGCCGTTTAACCCGCGAAAACCCGTCGAACACCAGCAAACACCACTTGCCTTCCACTTTCGCTACGCTTTCGCTCCAGGAATCGTTTATGAAAGGATATCCTTTCTGCAATGTCCCGCCTCCAGGCAGTTAAAGTGACAGTCTCTGAAATAAGCAGAGGGAAGTTTCAGCACCGGCAAACACCACTTGCCTTCCACTTTCGCCTGGAACCCCCATATGAAATATCTGCGGTTCTCTGTGGAAGCAGAACACTTCAGATTCGGGTACTCTTTGGTCTCGGCTCAGCGAGACGCACCGGAAACTACTCTGAGGGGCCCTGCAGTGGTCTCCCAATACCAGATTTTCTTCCAAGATTCTTCATTTGGGGGTAAGGCTGACCCCAGTTCTGCTGTGGCTTTGGATACCAGGGTTCACCCTGAGGCTTCTCCATCTGGAGCTAACTTTACCAAGTCTTGGCTCGAGCCCCCTCTCAAGGTGGCTATAACACCATGGTTAAACCCGAGGTTCCCCTGCTTGGGGCTAAATCGGTCAGCAATAGAATTGAGGGTCCCTCATCGCTTATGCTTTCCCCTCATTGCCTCCTACCTATTGGTCGCTCTGTAAACACATTGAACCGTTGCCAAAGCAGCTACGTGGGCTTTCCCACCAGCTTTTGTGAAACATTACTGCTTAGACCTGAGCTCCATGGCTGATGCTCAGTTCAGGCAAGCTGTTCTCAAAACCTCTTTCAGTAAAGGAGGTCCATCCACCCGTTATTCTGTAAGTAGTGCTTGGTAATCTCCCAAAAGTATGTAGGAAAGGGGACAGGACGTAGGAGTATAACAAAGTTACTCACCGCAGTGACTACCTTACTCCTAGACCATAGTCCCCTTTCCTCCATACGCCCGCCGCCGTCCCCTCTAATAAGTGTACTCTATTATTGCTTAAATGGTCTCAGACCTGGCGATAGAAAAGGACTGAAGGGCGATGCGCAGGGTGGAGCTAAGGAGGGCAGGGTTACGGCCGCGTGCGGTACCCCGTGTAAAAAGAGAAGAAGCTTTTTACAAAAGTGCTCCGGTCCCGCTCCACAGGATGGAATGTCCCAAAACCCAAAAATATGGAGGAAAGGGGACTATGGACTAGGAGTAAGGTAGTCACTACGATGAGTAACTTTGTTAAAACCCAGCCTGCATGTTGCCCCGCCCCATTAATCCCCCCTGTGGTGTCCCCTGTGCTCCTGTCAGTAGCGCTCCTTCCAAGGCGTACTTCAATAATTTCTTTTGCACTAGCCTTGCTTCCGCTTGCTTCCTTTCCTCATTCTTCTTCCTTATTTTCTCTTGTAATAGCCTACAATGGTGTACTATCGTGAGCTGTATTTCTGGCCAAGGTTTTGCTTCCATGCCTACTAACTTCTTGAGCTGCTTCTGTATGGGCTCTGGCAGCCCCATGCACAAAATGTGGTAAAATAAAGCTACTGTTTTGTCCCACGGTTCTCACATTTCCAGGTGCCACAGATCTTAGATAGCCTGAATATAGTGTAAGGGGTCTTCGTCTGCCCCCATCTTGTGGCCCATAGTCGCATTAATGTCTGACATGTCTGGGCATTGTGTCCTTAAAGCTTGCCATTTGGCAGCTCGGCAGTTTGCAAACAGCGAACCATCATGTGCCATGTCACTCCTCGGAACCCTGCCCTTTTCCATACGTCATCAGCAGCCTCTACGAGAATCGCCACTAGTAGTCCCTTTACGTACCCCACTGCGAATCTCTGTCCCGCTGTCATTCTTTCCATTTCGTATATCCATATCCCTGCTCCCGCGGTTAACAAAGGTAACCTACATCTCACGTTTTCCTTGTCGATGTGTTTCCATGGTATATAATGAGGTTGCTACCCTCCCTTTTCCAGTAGGGGCAATTGTGTGAACCCTACCTCCCCACTCGCTCGAGTCAGCCTAATGTTCTTGTCTACATCTCTGGGGTCGGTGTGTGCTCTTGCTGGCTCCCCTTTAGTCACTTGCGCACAGGTGTCAGACCCTCCCTGTGTCCCTAGTCCCAAAACATGCTATGGCCGTCTCCCCCTTCCTTAGTCCTGGGAGGTCCCTAACTCTGTCAACGTACGGGGGCTTGCTGTCAGGGTCATGTGATGCTGCTCTGGTCTGTGGCACCTGATTGTCCCTGTCGTCCTTCGTCGTCCCTGCATCTCTTCCCCACGTTCCTCTCTCTGCTGTCCCCTGGGGACCTATACCCCGGTCACCCTCTTTTCTCGTCCCCACTTCCCCCTGCGTCATCTTCTGACTCTGTTGCCATATCACTCCAAAGATAGTCCACGAAGCTCATCTCCTAGAGGTTATGTCTTCCCCAGCCTTCTCCCTGGAATCGATCAAGTCTATGCCATCCTTATCTCCATAGAAACCCATGCCCATTCCTTCTGCTGCTGTCATGGTCCTGCTTGGCAGGGTTGTACTGTCTGGCTCTGCGTGCCTACCTCCTCCCTCCATGCTCATGCTGTCTCCCGTGCCCAGTGCCCATTGTGCTCTTATCTCTTTGATCGCATGCTCCTCCTCCTCCTTGCACTTGCGCTCCCTCATAATCCGCTCTATCTGCCACTTCATCCGTTCCCTACACTAACATTTGTTTTTCCTTCTCGTCTGCTTCTCAATCTCTTCTTTCTCCTTCCTTCTCCTCTCTTGCTGCTCCAGCTCTTTCTCTTCCTCTCTTTTCCTTTCTCTGCACTCCCTTTCTAGTCTTTCTTCTCCCTCCCTCCCTCTCCCTTCTCTCTGCTTCCTCCATTATTTCTGCCCAGCCCTTCGCTTTGCTGCTTCCCTTAAGGTCTACGATCCCCTTGGTTGCTCCCTCTGCCTCTCCTGTTTTTCTTCCCTTCTAGCTTTAGGAGAATCTGCCCCCCTACATACTTGTTTGTGGTTATGCCCTCTAACCCCTCCTTCGTGCCCATCTGCGCCTCACGGCTCGCTCCCCTCTCGCCGATCGGTTTTGCCATCCCTTTCTGTCCCTCTTCCTTGGTATATGGGGGTTGTTTATATATCCGGTTTGAATATCCCTCTGCCTTTTTTAGCTCCCGTAATGGGTACATCCCCTGCTCATCATCTGTGTCCTCTGAGTTCTTGCTTGCAGGAGAGGGTGGGGGAGCGGATGGTGGGGGCTCGGGCCCCTGCGCCTCCTGCTGGCTCAGCATCCACTGACACCTCGGTGTGTCCCCTTCTGTCATGATGCCTACCTCCAAGGAGCCAGGTCCGACCCAGCAACCACAGAGGCAGGCATCATATCCCCCAGGGAAGTGCCAGCGGGCCAAAGCTGGGGCCCTTTGGACACAGTCCTGGCGCGTTAGGCGCCAGGCTCATGTTGGACCCCTGTCCTGGCGCCAGGCTCATAAAGCTAGACATGTGTTCAAGTGTTTTAAGGTGCACTTACCTGATGCAGACCATGCTGCTACATCCAGGCCCTCTTGAGGCCTGAATGGAACTACTTTACCTGTGGAACTACTTTCCCCTGGGTGTGGTCGGGGAAGGATACATACCTGATCAGTGGAAGGATACATACCTGGAACTTCTTGCAAAGCTATTTAAACCACGCCCGATCAGCAACTCACGCTTCACGTTGTTCTGCTCCTCGCAGCTGGACGCTCACCGTGTCAGCTCCTGCATCTGGACTTCAGCCACGCCTGTCAGCATCCTTGGTCACCTGCTAAGAGAGAATTGGAGAGAAAGAAGACCTTACCTGCTAAAGCTGCATCACGGAGACTTCACACCGATCCTGAAAGGGAAGACATCATTTTAAAAGCATTTCGCTTTGATCGCTGCAGCGCTGCATTTCACTCACCTTTCCTGGGCACCTCCATCTTCAGCAGCGATCATCCGGATCCGCAGCCACTTCCCAGAGCCTAGAGAGAAAAAGACAAGAACACAAGGTGAGAGAAGGAAGGGAATAGGAAAAGCTCAGTTTCCTTCTAAGACTTACCTGTTGGGTCATTCCCATTTCATTTCGGGTCCTGCCGCTTCCTGGCATTCCGGACCCCGGCCCCTATGGGGAAAAAAGACAAAGACATTGAATGAGCGAATGCAAAGACATTACCCGAACGCTCATCCAGAACTTACCTGTCATTTACTGGAACTGCATGTTTCACTTCGGGTCGGCGCCATATCTCCGGCATTCCGAACCCCGGCCCCTAAGGGGAAAAAGACATAAGCGTTAGCGCTTGCTGCAATAAGACAATGAACATTATTATTAAGCTTGAACTTTTGAACTTGCTACAGAACTTTTACAGCGCCTTACCTGAATAGTCAAGCTTATTTGAACTCCCATCAAACCTCAACCCAGTGAAGTAACTGGGTTTCAACGCGCCCCTGCATCAGAAGCAGGATGGAGAACTCATCCTTCCAGACCCTAAGGTGAGACTTCACGGGGAATCGAGGAAGAGTATCGTGGAGGGTTGGAAGGGAGTGGGAGGCTTGAGCATTATTCCGTCAGTAGGTAATACTCCCTTTTCACGCACAGGGGAATATTCCTGCGAGCCAGTGAGTCCATCTTCAGAGTCCGGCGCTTCACCATAGAAGAAGCATCAGCACTCAAAGCCAGACCTGCGCCTCCGTGGGAATCAGGTGAGCGTGACAGAACGCGAAGCCTACCCACAATTTCCCACCCGGGCGCTATGGAGACTTCCGAGACAGATCAGCTGGCCCAGCTTTTGGGGGAATTACGGGCAGAAGTGCACTCAGCCCGCCAGGAGACTAACGCTCTCAAAAGAGAACTGATCCTATCCAAAGAAAGAACAGATGACCTGGCCAAAAGGTTATTGCAGGCCCAGGCAGGGCACACTCCTTTACCTAATTCCGGAGATACCACCACATCAATGGGTTTGAATAACCCGGTACAAATCAATCTACCTGGACACATGCCTTTGGCCCCGCTTGAACGTTTTGCGGGGGATCCCAAGAAATATGCCGTCTTTATGAACCAATGTCGTTTACACTTTCTATGCAGACCCGGGGCCTTCCCTAACGAACAGACCAAGGTAGCCTTTATACTATCTTACCTCAGTGGCAGTGCTGCCGATTGGTCTATTCCATTGGTAAATCAGGATGATCCCATTCTCCAGAATTTTCAGGGTTTCCAGGCCAGCATGGAAAGATTGTTTGCTCGACACTCTCAAGGACAGGCCCTTGATAACGAACTGCTATCCTTACGACAAGATAATCAGGATCTTCTGTCCTACGTTGCCACCTTTAATAGACTGGTTGTGGAAACTGAATGGCCAGAAAACAAAAGGATCACATTGTTTCATCGAGGCCTGCGCGGAGATCTTAAGGATGTTCTAGCTCAGATAGTAGATCCACCCCAGGTCTGCGCAGACTACATAGACTTGATGGTTCAACTTGATCACAGACTTCAAAATAGAAAAGCAGATCGGTTCAAGTACGAAACCCGAGTACCGATCAAAACCCACGCTAACTCCAAGAGTACCGACGTATCCGAACCTATGCAAATCGGCGGTGTTAAAGGACCATTAACACAGAAGGAACGAGAGAGAAGGCGGCAAATGCAACTTTGCCTGTATTGCGGGACTTCCGGTCACTTTCTTCGAAATTGTCCGGTTAAACCACCTAAGAAGGTGGTTGGAGCCACTGATAACGATTTATTGACACCTGATTCGGGAAACGACCTAGCCCGACAAGCGTAGGGGTCCGCTTGCCGAGCTTGAAAACAAACTCTTTGACCTCGCATTTTGTCATGCCAATGGTGCTCGTGGACCCAAAACAGCCTCAGCTTTTGCATGCTATAAAAGCCTACATCGACAGTGGAGCTATTGGAGATTACATAGACCGTGAATTGGCTTCCAGGATTAAGCTCCCTCTCCGCCCAAAAGTAACCCAAGATGTCATTATTACAGTAAATGGAACCGAAATAGCCTCAGGGCCTGTAACGCATTCCACTGTTGAAATGACACTGGTGGGTCAGGATGGACATCGGGAAGCAATCGTGTTTGATGTGATCAAGGCCCCACAATTTCAAGTAATTCTTGGAATTCCTTGGTTAGAAACACATAATCCCAGAATTGACTGGCGAGCAAAGAAGATAAGTTTTCCTGATTGTGAACCAACTTGTTACCCAAGAAATCCAGTTATGGGTCTAGCCTCAGCAACTTCCACCCCTGTACAGCTACCGTCAGAATACCAAGAATTCCAAGACGTTTTTCAGAAGGAACAGGCTAACACGTTACCTCCCCATCGGTCTTATGATTGCCAAATCGATCTGGTACCCAATGCTCAACTACCTTGTAGTAGGATTTATGCTCTTACGGAACCTGAGAACCTACATTTGCGTCAGTATTTAGATCAGTACCTAGCCAATGGTTTTATTCGCCCGTCCAAGTCTTCTGTCTCCTCAGCTCTGTTCTTCGTGCCGAAAGAGAGGGCGACCTTAGAACATGTATAGACTATCGCGCCCTAAATCAAATAACGATTAAGAATCGTTATCCTCTGCCCCTGATCCCTGAGCTTATCGACCAGGTGAAAGACGCTTGTGTGTACACCAAGTTAGATCTCCGAGGAGCTTATCACCTGGTGCGTATAAAAGAAGGCGACGAATGGAAGACTGCATTCCGCACCGAATTTGGGCTCTTCGAATATCAGGTGATGCCCTTCGGTTTGTGCAATGCACCTGCCGCCTTTCAGTACTTTATGAATGATGTTCTTCGGGAACTTATCGACGTCTGTGTCATTGTTTATATTGACGACATCCTGGTGTACTCCTCTTCAGAATCCGATCACAGAAAACATGTTAGGGCAGTTCTTGAGAAATTGCGCCGGCACAGACTATTTGCAAAGCTCGAAAAATGTGTTTTTCATACCACAGAAGTGGAGTTTCTCGGATTCATCCTGACACCTCAAGGAGTCCGAATGGACTCGCGAAAGGTGGACCCCATCCTCAAATGGCCATCTCCTAGCTCGGTGAAGGGAGTTCAGAGCATGCTCGGCTTCGCCAATTTCTATCGAAGATTCATCCCAGAATTTTCCCGAACAGTCCAACCCATCACAGCTCTCCTAAAGAAAAACAAACGCTTTGAATGGACTCTTGAGGCCGAACAAGCCTTTCAGGACCTGAAAACCAAATTCACCTCTGCACCTATATTGAAGCACCCGCACCCAGATCTCCCTTACATTGTGGAAACCGACGCATCCAGTTCGGCCATGGGAGCTGTCCTGTCGCAAAGAGACCCAGAAACTAACCAACTACACCCTGTGGCCTTTTGGTCCAGGAAATGTTCTCCTCCTGAAATCAACTACGCAATTACCGACAAAGAGTTACTGGCTATTAAATCTGCTTTCAAGGCTTGGCGTCACTACCTTCTCGGGGCAAGACACACCATCACCGTAATTACGGACCACAGAAATTTACAGTATTTAAAGACGGCCAAGGCTCAATCTTCACGACAACTCCGATGGGCTCTATTCTTTGCGGAATTTGATTTTGTAATTACCTATCGCCCTGGCTGCAAGAATGGTAAAGCGGACGCCTTATCCCGGATTGGCATGGAAGAACCCAATTCGAGTTTAGAACCTGTGCCAATCATACCTGAACAAAGAATCTTAGGCCTAACTTCTTTGCAAACTATTGAGGACATCCAAACGCAAGTAAAACAACTTCTAGACTCTTCAGCCTTACTGGAATGGAGTCAAAAGGGTCCTCATTAACCATTAAGGATGACTTACCCTACTTCCAGGAGCGGTTGTTTCTGCCTAGTAAAGAATTGCAAGAACTTGTTATTGCCCATCATCATGAATCATTAATGGAAGGACACCCTGGTATCGCTAAAACAGTGGAAAAAATCAAACGCCACTTCTGGTGGCCTTCTTGGAGAAAAGACATAAAGTCTTTTGTATTGTCTTGCGGAATTTGCGCCCAAAACAAGGGTCAAAAGAAAAGGCCAGCCGGCCTACTTCAACCCTTGGATATTCCACCGGCACCATGGCACACCTTGTCAATGGACTTTATAACTGACCTGCCTCCTTGTGCTGGTTACAACACTATCCTTGTAATTGTGGATCTAATCTCCAAAATGGCCCACTTTATCCCTTTAAAAGGTTTGCCTTCAGCTTCCACCTTGGCCAAGGAATTTCTGGAGAATATAGTTCGCATACATGGTTTCCCTTCCATATTAGTCTCGGATCGTGGAAGTCAATTTATCTCCCATTTTTGGAAGAAGTGTTGCCAACTAGCACAAATAGATGTGTGGCTATCCACCAGCCACCACCCCCAGACCGACGGACAAACCGAGAGAACCAATCAGACTCTCGAGCAATATCTTCGGTGCATGTTACACCAATCCGAGTTAAATTGGAAAGACATCCTTTGGATCGCAGAATATGCATACAACAATTCAGTGCATTCTGGAACCGGACAAACTCCTTTTTATACTTTGTATGGTCACCATCCTCAGACCTCTGATCTAGATCCACCTCTGACCCTGGAAATGCCCGCAGTAAATCATCTGCATTCCACAATAACCCGAGCCTTCAAAGAAGCTGCAACTCATTTACAGCAAGCCAAGAAAAAGTATAAAGAAAACGCTGATTTGCACCGAAGTAAAACTCCTTACCAAGTAGGAGATCAGGTATGGCTAGCAACGAAACATTTACCCCTCAAGGGCCCGCGAACCTTCAATCCCAGATTCATAGGACCTTATCCCATCAAGGCTATAATCAATCCCGTGGCCTTTAAACTGGATTTAACGTCTAACATGCGTATTCATCCAGTTTTTCATGCATCACTTTTGAAGCCAGTACAACCAGGGACCCGACTGTCCAAGCCTCCAGACCCAGTTCAAATTGAAGGGGAATTAGAATTCGAAGTTAAAGACATTTTAGACTCCAAGGTGTTAAAGTCCAAACTCTTCTATCTTGTTGACTGGAAGGGATATGGACCTCAGGAGAGATCGTGGGAGCCTAGTAACCATGTTCACGCACCTCGATTAATACAAAGGTTCCACCGGAGATTTCCGAACAAGCCAAAACCCCCGGAGGGAACAACCTTGGGAGGGGCCTTGAGGGGGGGTACTGTCATGATGCCTGCCTCCAAGGAGCCAGGTCCGACCCAGCAACCCCAGAGGCAGGCATCATATCCCTCAGGGAAGTGCCAGCTGGCCCAAGCTGGGGCCCTTTGGACACAGTCCTGGCGCCTTAGGTGCCAGGCTCATGTTGGACCCCTGTCCTGGCGCCTTAGGCGCCAGGCTCATAAAGCTAGACATGTGTTCAAGTGTTTTAAGGTGCACTTACCTGATGCAGACCATGCTGCTACATCCAGGCCCTCTTGAGGCCTGAATGGAACTACTTTACCTGTGGAACTACTTTTCCCTGGGTGTGGTCGGGGAAGGATACATACCTGATCGGTGGAAGGATACATACCTGGAACTTCTACCAAAGCTATTTAAACCACGCCCGATCAGCAACTCACGCTTCGCGTTGTTCTGCTCCTCGCAGCTGGACGCTCACCGTGTTAGCTCCTGCATCTGGACTTCAGCCACGCCTGTCAGCATCCTGGGTCCCCTGCTAAGAGAGAATTGGAGAGAAAGAAGACCTTACCTGCTAGAGCTGCATCACGGAGACTTCACACCGACGATCCTGAAAGGGAAGACATCATTTTAAAAGCATTTCGCTTCGATCGCTGCAGCGCTGCATTTCATGCACCTTTCCTGGGCACCTCCATCTTCAGCAGCGATCATCCGGATCCGCAGCCACTTCCCAGAGCCTAGAGAGAAAAAGACAAGAACACAAGGTGAGAGAAGGAAGGGAATAGGAAAAGCTCAGTTTCCTTCTAAGACTTACCTGTTGGGTCATTCCCATTTCATTTCGGGTCCTGCCGCTTCCTGGCATTCCGGACCCCGGCCCCTATGGGGAAAAAAGACAAAGACATTGAATGAGCGAATGCAAAGACATTACCCGAACGCTCATCCAGAACTTACCTGTCATTTACTGGAACTGCACGTTTCACTTCGGGTCGGCGCCATATCTCCGGCATTCCGAACCCCGGCCCCTAAGGGGAAAAAGACATAAGCGTTAGCGCTTGCTGCAATAAGACAATGAACATTATTATTAAGCTTGAACTTTTGAACTTGCTACAGAACTTTTACAGCGCCTTACCTGAATAGTCAAGCTTATTTGAACTCCCATCAAACCTCAACCCAGTGAAGTAACTGGGTTTCAACGCGCCCCTGCATCAGAAGCAGGATGGAGAACTCATCCTTCCAGACCCTAAGGTGAGACTTCACGGGGAATCAAGGAAGAGTATCGTGGAGGGTTGGAAGGGAGTGGGAGGCTTGAGCATTATTCCGTCAGTAGGTAATACTCCCTTTTCACGCACAGGGGAATATTCCTGCGAGCCAGTGAGTCCATCTTCAGAGTCCTGCGCTTCACCATAGAAGAAGCATCAGCACTCGAAGCCAGACCTGCGCCTCCGTGGGAATCAGGTGAGCGTGACACCTTCACCCTCCTGAAACATTCTCCACAACTCGAATATTTGCATGCAGCTTGCTAGCTTCTTCCCCTTATAGGTACACTGTAAGTTTGTCAGTAGTGATTGCTGCATATCCTTGGACAAACTTCTGCAAGGTGGCCATGATTTGGTAAATTTACCTTTGGTACTTTTAGTCCATTCTATGCTATATTTACAAATCTTATCCTTATAAGGTGGGAGGGTTTTACACAGGTGCTGTAGGGGCATACCACCCCCACACTTTCCTTGATGCATTGCTTTTGCTCTTACCTGACCTCAAATCGAGGATTCAGATATTATGCTGGTAGGGAAAAACAGTCTAATGACAATTCTTTCCATTTATGCCAAGCCTCTCTGGCTCCGTGCACCGCCCCTCTGCAAATCTCTGCCTCCTCTGGCACACCCACAAATCTTGCGCATGTGCCTTCCACCCACCGCCACTGGACAACCTTGTCTGTCAATCTCGAACTTCCCAACGCCGATTCATCACCGCCTCATGTTCTCCACGTCCTGTGCACAAACCTACGGGTGATGTCACCAATTCACTAAACAAGGTAGTGCTAAGAAATCAATTATAGCGCACACAATGCTAAAACTCTGTTGCCCAAAAATACACACAACCCCAACACAAACCCCACAGATGTCTTCCGGCCTGCTAGCATAGTATACCAATATTTTCTTGTGTTCGATCTGTACCTGTATCATCGTCTAACAAGTAACTGCCTCCTCGAGACTTTACCATCATCTATGACCCGAGCTAAAATTCCCAACCCACAGGAAATCCACTATTTACATAACTTCTGTCATCCGTGCCCTCGAGTCAATAGTCTAGGTTGTTCACCGGAACCTTTTACCTCGAAACCGAATGTGCCCTAACCACAGAAAATGACTTCTAACTCTGCTCCTGTCCCTACTAAACTTGACAATACTAGACAATACTCCACAATACTCCACATTACCCAATATCACCCTCACCCCCCCCCCAGTTGCTGTGTGGCTGGGTCAATACTTACACTCCGTGGTCTGCTGATGTTGCTCGGTTGCCGGGTCCCCCATAGCTGCCACTTCACCCTTCTGGTCTGCTGGACTCCTCACAGACCGCGGGCAGGATATTCCCCAGGCTGACTCCTGATGACCTTTACACAGGGCGCGCTTACCCCATTCTCTCGACACCCACAAGGCGTCCCACAGCCTCCAGGCTCTGCGGTGGGAGAGTCGGCTTTGTGCCGGGCTAACGTAGCCCAACCTTTGACTCTGCTACCAACTTGTTGGGATGGTTCCCCGGTATGCCAGCGGTTGCCTGGAGGTCCGCCCGACTCTCAAGGGCCCAACACCCTTCCCCAGAATAAACGGAGGACTCAGCCAACGGCAAGTAAGAACTGTGGTTTATTACAAAAAACCAACAGGGATCATACAAGCCAATCAAGATTCTCCAGTACATCTCAACTCTACAATGCGTGCTCCCCAGTTTTGTTGTGACATTGCGTCATCACCTGGGCCCTTCCCCAAAAACCTATCCCTGTGCGGATTGGGTACTGAGAGTGGTATCCCTTATAGACGTACCCTATAGAGGTTATTCTACTGGTGCTTGAATGTCAGGTGACTGGCATGTCCCGTCCCCAAGAAACTATCTATTACATTGTTGCAGAGTAGTGGGCTTACCACTGGTTCTTGCCCCTTGCCATCCACCCCAGATTATCTATTTCGTGATTGGCTAGAGCTGATCTCCCCAGGCCTGGGACTCAATTCGGTTCTCAGCTCTCTATGCACCTGTTCAAGGTAATGTGAAACGATTATGTGTCTGTATTGTATATGGTTGTGTACCACCTTTGCCTATGAGAGTGCGTATCCACGTTGCAACAATTGTTTCATTCTTCGTCTGGGTTGCTGGGATCGGCTCTCCTTTCCCTCCACAGGTGAATGCCCATTGTCTGGCTCGGCTGCATCAAGTGCTTGCAGACCACAAAATCGAGCTCTTGAGCCTGCATTTATGAGGATTTAATCAATTTCTCTGTAGCTGGTCCCTTGTCGTTTAGAGTTTGGAATGTGCCTGGTTATCTCTAACCTTGACTGTGAGCTAACCTTGACTGTGAGCTTGCTTCGCGCTCCGTGCAGCCTGAATCAGCTCCTCTTGTCTCGTGCTCGGTGGCTTGAGGCCTTCTGTAATTTTCCTTAGACTTGTAATGTGATTTATACATGCTCGTTCAATACTAGGTAACCTATAAGTAAGTCACACATGGTCCTACCAGGCTCCATATATACCCCTGTAGTTCCATAGGGTTATTTGTCATAAGCACCTGCAGCTTGCTCAGGATCTCTTGTTACCTTAATTTTCTGCATTACTGCATTTGGCTAGTGAAAAAATAATAAAGCTTTGACAGTATGTATATGTATCCGTCCTCCAACTATAGAACTGTGCAAGCATGTTCTTAGTGTATGCAAATGTGTGTTTGTGTAATGCGGTGCAGGGCTGCGAGTGTGCTCAGGTGCAGGGCTGCGAGTGTGCTCATGACTAATGCTGCTATGTCGTGGTGTCTCTAATGACGTCAGAATAATGGCTTCTTGGTGCTTAATCGAGACTGTCCATTAGGGTATTCCCATCCACAATCTCTGTTGAGCGCCCTATACCTGTAAAGATATGTACTGAATTAGGTCTATAGGGCTGGCTGAGGGATACCTTTCCATGTACGTGGCAGCCAAATAAGATGGGTGACTTCGAGCGTTCCTGGCTCGTCGTCCTGTCATGCTCATGGGGGTGAGGAGGAGCATTCCTGGGACCCTCTCTTCACCACCAATACAGCTCTGGAGTTTTCACTTTTGCTTGCAAAATCAGACCTCGTTTGTATCCAGCAGCAATTTCTATTTTTAGTAGAACATGAGTGAATGGGCCCTATTTTCTCGTCCCTATGGTGTTACAGTTTCTAAAAGGCCTCACAGATTATTTTTCATCAAACGTCTTGTGGTTCATCTATGGGACCTTGACTTTGTTATTACACCCTTGTTCCTTACCTAGCCCATCACCAACGAATAAGAAACTGCTAAGGTGCTAGCAGGGGGATCAGAACTGAACTACTGGAAGTGTACTGAATGCTCATCTAACTGCACTTTACTTTTGTTTTGGCAATGTCCCTGCGATCCTAGCACCAGCTGCCGCTAGAGGTACCAAAGGAGTGGCCAGGGGTAACAGATGGTATCTCTGGTGAATCTCAAATGCCCTGCTTTAAAACAATTTCGTGATTTTTTGACCTAGCGTGTGCCTAAAAGGGATTTCAAAATGCGGAATCTGGGGGATTAATGTATCCATCAGCAAGAACATTACAAGGTAAACAACGTGTTCTTTCTGTCATTTTTCCTTCACCCCTTTATCCTATCACCCACAGTCCTATACAAAGTCCACGTGTATTTAGCCACCTGTCCCTCTGATTTTAAACGGCTACGTTCACATTATTTTACTGGACTGTATTCTTGGTACACGTTTTGCAATTGTTTAAATTTCATATGTTTACTATCTCTTATACAGCAGGAAGAGGAACTTCTCAATGTGCGCAGAGGGCTGCAATCGCTTTTTATGGCTGGAACGAGAAAGTTTTAGCAGGAAAAATTAAACGATTTAAGTGTCATATTGAAGGTATATTGTTCGTCTTCTCTGCGCGCAAAAGGAAGTCTGCAGAAGGCCGCATGAAAAGCATACATTTTATTTCTCTGTGTCCAATGCATTCAAAACAGTTTAAACATGTATGTACTGTCTGCTGATTGCCAAATAAGATCATATGTATAGATCACTAACCTGTTCCTCCTGAATGTGTTCTTGTAATTTTGACAGAAAATGAATATTTTCAGTGTAAATTATTCTGACCACATGCCTTCCAGATATTCTTGCCATCAGTTTACTGTAACATTCTGTTGCAGTTTTGTAGAACACATTCCAACAATATAATTGAATCATCAAACATGTGGGTTATACACTTTAGTCGAAGTCTATTCTAGAAAGATAGTTAAAATGCACATATTGTAAAGTATACAAGATGCACCTGCAGAAGTTCACGAACAAGGCCTAATTTGACAAATTTTAGTATTCTATTGCTTTCTGATTAGTGGAAAACATTTGCTGTTTATCTTTTCTCACACCAGATAAACCGATTCCATACATTAGTGAAGATAGCACTTACCCTGTTTCTCATTCCATAACAAAATGCAGATAAAGGGCATTCGTTTTTAAAATATGAAAACGGTTCATTTTTTAACGTGTGAAATAAAATGTCGGTATTGAAAACATTTAACTGAAACGGATTTTCTTTGAAGTCACTGTTCTATTAATGTTATAGATCCGCTTCTGTTGTGTTATGTTTAGGGCTATAGTTAGACCTTTAGCTATTTTCAGAACTATTAAATCTGTGTATAACAATGTAAAGACTGGAGGGGATGTCTGTACTCCTGTTCTCTATATGGCAGAGGAGAGGCACAGAGGACCCCAGCCAAGATTCTCTATTTGGTAAAACGTGGGCGAACAATCAAGGCCTACCTCTCAGGAGGTGATTGATGCAGGCTGGTTCTTAAGTACAGTGTAGTTCCCAAGCACCCACAAAGGAATGTCCACACACTGTATTAGTGAAAACACCGTTTTTTTTTCTATAATTAAGGTTCAAGGTTATATACACAATCACAATAACTCACTTTGTGCTCAGTTAATCTACAATGGCAAATATATACACAGTTCTACGTGGTATCACAATTACTATCCGATTTCATTAAAGTGCATCAACTGTACTTTGGTCAAATGTCACACAAATCCATTAATACAGGGAACCAACAATAGACATAGGAGAAAAAACAGTTAGTTAGAACAATAGGCAGAATACTGGGCCCTACCTACCAGACACAGTTCTGGGTGGAGATCCTCCCCCCCCTGGGCAACCTGTAAAATAAAGATATACTACAAGCCCAGTCCATATATTTTTTCAATGACTCTTATTTCCTTCTAAAATAGTTCTACCATCCCAATGTACCTGGAATAGTAGATTTCGACGTCGGGTCGTCGACGGATCCTTCTTGAGCGGCTCCCTTTAAGGCAGGAGCCACGGATTGTCGAGATCCCTCGAAGAAGTGACGAACAATGGCGTTGAGGCCGCAGCTTCGGTCCTGGTGGTGCTCGTCGACGATCGAAGACAAGGCGTGGGGGGCACCTCGATGACGATAGTTTGTTTACCGCAAAGAGTCTATGAAGAACTTTGGCCTAGCAAGGGTATTGAGGCGTCCGGCGTCCCTGCGGTCTTCCGGTGGCAGGAAACCCACCAGCGGATACTCCTTGGCACGTCGGCGGCCTTGACTCTCTGCGGCAGGACAAAGCAGTCGGCGGTGCAGCGAGAGTGTCCTTGGATTCAAATTTCTTAATCAATGAAGCGTTGCGGCTCCGGTCGTCGGCGGCTCAGCGTCAATTGGTTTCCGCTTCTGGGTAACACAGCTTCGACGGGCCTCCAGCGGATATAGCAAACCTGCAAACCCTGGTCGACGCCGGTGGACGGAATGTCCGGTGCTTCCCTTTGTTCTCCTCAGCGGTCCCCGTCTCCGGTCGGCAGCCGGTCGAGGGTCTGACTTCCAGGGAGCTTCGCCGAAGGTTAGCGGTGCACGATGGTCCTTCCTAGCCAGATTCTCTCTCGGATCAGTCTTGGCGTCATGGCGGCTTTCAGATAGCGGTGAAGGTAACATCGGTTAACCTTCTTCTTCGGGCTCGGTGGTCGCGATCAAGCATCAGTTTCGACTTCAGCTTCTGAATGATTTCTAGCAGTGAGAGGCCCCCAGATATACTTTTCTGTCTCTCATTCATTCTGCTGCGTCACACTGAGGCAACCAATCACTCAGAAGGGCATTCAGCAGTCAGGCAGCAAATCAGGCTCACAGAGCATTCAGGCCATTCTCCTCCCTCTCAGACACTCACAACAAGGAATGTGTATTGGGACGAATACCCAGCCATTCAGCACCACACACTGCATTCATACTAGTTTTGGGGAGGGCTGTCCCAGTCTTTGTGTCACATACCAGAAACTAGACACCCATAACAAGAAGTGCATATTGGTCATCCACTCCATTCACCCAGGTCCCACCACAAGGGTGTACCCACAACATACAGTCAGTGGGAAGGCTCCAGCCAGTCTGGCCTGGACTTCCACACAATACCATATATGGAACTTTCACCCAACATCAGTCAGGGGGAAGGGACAGAGGCAGGGCTTCCCAGGACTTTGGGGAAAACAAGGTAACAGGCAATAGAAAGCAAGAGGCCACAGTGGGCATTGTGTTTCCTATCAGGAATCAACTGATTCCAATGGTATGGCCTGGGTATCCCCAAATAGAGGATACTCAGAGCAAATGTCAAATTCAGCATGGAGCTGCCACCAGCCCATACCCTGTTCTGTGGGCCACACACAGGTGCCCAAAAACATACACTAGGGGCACAGGGTTGTACTCCCACCCATGGGTGCCACAAGGGTATCCCAATAATCTGTACACCAACCAAAAAGAGGAAGAGCTGCATTGACAGGAGTCCCACATGGACTCCTGGGCAGAAACAATACAGAACACATATGAAAAAGGACTACAGGACAAGGACAGGGAGGCCCTGTCCCTCCAAGGCATTTCCAGCATCACAAACAAGAACACTGCTGTAACTCTGCTGTTCTAATTGCTCCATTTACTCTTGGCTTTTAAACTGGAGCAGCTGAATTATGCACAGTGTGTAGGTCCAAAATGAGAAAGAGTACTAAGAAGAAAAAGGCCCACGCAGGATTGTGCTTTCATTTTAATGTTATGTTAATGTTAAAGGATATTTATACTCTGAACTGTCCCCACCGGAGTGGTCCGCTGGCAGCTCTGAAAGGCAAGAGCGTAGGGTAAGTTAGTAGGACAGAGTGGGAGAAAGAATCAACAAGCAAAGGTGTCTGATATCCACTTACCTACCTGCAACCCATCCCAATAGAGTGTCCTGCTTCCAGCGTCCATACTCATCTCCCTCCTTCTCAGACCACTCTCAGGCATGGACTTTGCTTACAGTGCATACGCATGCGTACAAGAGGATGTCGAGTGCATGAACAATTGCCAACATGGTTGCCCGTGTTAATGGAGCTGATATTTGAAACCTTCTTTACTCTGTCTTGTCCTCATGTGTGTGTTTACTCCTTCATGTGTTCACTTTGAAAATAACAGAGGATGTACGTATCGCTGGAGTTCTTGCAGCATCATATGCTGCCTAACAGATGGAGACGGAATGCCATTAATCCAAACCCCACACTCCTCGATCATTGGCAGATTATGTTTTGAAAAAAAACAATTGATTTGCAATCGCATGATCACAAAGTGGGGGCTGGTGAATGCCTTAATATCAAGCATTATATTTCTGATCGTCCAGTGCCACTCCCACGAACATCTTTGTGGTGGGTTAGTAAAATGAGGAATTGAGGAGTGAGAATGAGGAACATCTTTTTTACTTGTGAGTGCAAAGTGGTCTTTGAGCAGTGAACCCTTCCCTCCTGCTCACGAGATATCCTTCCTTCCGCCTTTTTGTGCAACGCCTTGTATGTATACAGAGGAGGTACATCATCCCTTTCTATGAAAAACAAATAACAGATGACATCTTTGAATCTAGCAGGGAGTTTCTTCAATTTCTGTCGTATCTATTGCTGTCCTTTGGGAAATTAATTTGTGGATCTATGTATATAATGTGTCACAGCTTGTCCACTGATCTGCTCAACATTGTTGTTTGTTTCTTCTTTGATGAACCCGTGGTTCAGTTCATTGCTAGTTCATTCTCTATTGGAAGTTTCCTCTACTATGCCCATGCATGATTCTGATGTTCTTTTCTCCTTCGGCTTCTTTGTCATTTGTAGTTTTGCAAGCTCCATGTTCCAAGTCTTTACATCTGTGGTTTATTCATACGTATCTTTGGCTTTTGTTAGTTACAGTGGGACACGATATTTGGACTGGGTTTGTCTTTCCACGTGCAGTTATTGTGGGTTATTTTTGGACTCCTGGTGTTGTGTTAATCCTTACTGCTTATTTTTTTTTCTTTACTTTCTGTAGTATGTATTTGGGTCAGGCTTCTGTATCCTTGCTTCTTACCATGACATTGGGGCTAAAGTGAGGTGTTTACCAGTCTCCTCTTCAACAGAAAATGGTGAGTCTCTTCTGACACCATTGGGCATGAACCTATAGGATGTTATTTCTTTGTGGACTTCCTTGGCGCTCTACACCTCTTGCTACTACTGTCTGGAGTATACCCGCTAGGAATCTGTTAGCTCTTTCAACTTGTGAATTTCCTTTACAGAGGTGGCCAGGGGTTCTTGATGCCGGTTTGCTTCACGAACAATTTCATCTCTGTGGAGGTGACCCAGTGATTATGCTGGATGGATATCCTTTCTTTCTGAATACTTTTAATAACTGTTATGGAATTGCTTGTTAAGTCTTCAAGGAATGTGATTTCCATTTATTTGGACGAATAGTCCACTAATATAATGGTGTATCTGTATGTATTCCATGAAGCTGATGAAGTTCATTTGACCTTGTGTCATAGATTACATTTGAGTGGATGTAGTGTTAGTTTGTTAGGGTTGCTCTCTTGTTGCTGTCACAAACTACGTGGAGTCTCCCTATTTGCCTCTCTATGCCTGAGTTAGTATCGTTGGCTGATCTATCTTGGTAAGTTATATGCCCATCTGTCTTTTTTGGCCTACTTCCAGTAGTCAGGGTCATATGTTTGCTGATAGTGTAAACATACTCTCCCATATGTCTTGTAAGTAGAGTTCTGGTGACTTTCCTGGAGCACTGAAGATGTGGTCCTAACTTTCTCTCATCTGGCCAGCCCTTTGTACCTACATTTGTAATCTGACCGAGGTGTAGTTTCTCCTACTGCTCTCTTCCCACACTTCGTGGGTGATTGCCATTTGTCTGTGAACATCCATGTCTGTCATGGATGCTACTATGGATTCTTACTGAAGATATGCCACATTTTCATTATTAGCCTTTGTAATAAAATGAGATACGCAGTCTATTTTGTTAATTTTGTTATCTGGAAATGTGCTCTGTGTTATAGCATAACTTCACAGTCTTTGTGGCTAGTCTTGCTAGGCTTGGGGTTTCGGTTCCAGTTTTTTGGGTCCTTAGATGTTGCCTAGGAGCTTCGAGTCCATTCAAAGCATTGCAAGTATGCCTTGAAGTGAGTCACTGCTCGAGTGCACGCAAGCATTTCACACTCTACTACTGAGTAGTAATTCATTTTCAATGGATTGCTATTCTCCCGCAGATTCCTCAACATGATAGATGTTCATCTCCAGTTTAGCTGCTCGGAAACATTTTGCCAGGGGGCGTAGTGGACCTCGACTCTCGGCCACCGTTCGTCGATCCATCTCGTCAGGTTCTCTATCGTTGGCTCCGGACGTAACATCAGGCATCGCATAAATAGCGCGCCTCTACGCCCCACACCTCAGTTCCTTTTTTCTGTGCATTTGCTCGCTGCATAGGGAACATAACTTGAGTTTACTCAACGTTCTTAATGTACTTTTGTATGTTTTTTCTTCAAAACTTCGACGCAATGTTCTCCCACAGAGTTTCAGGCTTTAAGAGGTGCCACGATTGTGAGGCCAAAATGTCTTTGACCGACCCCCATGACGCCTGTCTGTGGTGTCTGGGCGCTAGTCACGACACAGAGGCCTGGGCGATGTGCGCAAAGATGCAGCCGAAATCCCTGCGTCAGGGAGCTGGGAAACTTGCTTTAGGCCGACCTGTCACCAAGTCTCCGGCACGGTCGCTCGTCCGGTCCTCGGAGGCCGAGACTCAGGAGCCCACATCTACCAAGGCTAAAGACCAACATCGTAAGAAGACCAAGAAGCGGTCCCATTCCAGGAACCATTCCTCGTCGTCTTCCTCGCTGAACAAAAAGAGGCGCCACCGACGCAAGTCCAGCTCATCGTCAGAACAAGGTAAGCCATCGGCAGTGCCGACCACTCGGGAGGAGTGGGAGAGTTTTAAGAACTCTATGTTAGAAATGTTGAAGATGCAAGCGGCTGTAGTTGCGGCTCCGGCCTCCGACCAGCAGGCTTTGGCGGCTAAAGCAGCACTCGATGCTCCCGACCCCAAGCCGGCCACTCGGTTGATATCGGTGGCATCGAAAGCTTCTAAGGTTGTTACGCCCATCAGGCATAAGCCACCAGAAAGCTGCAGGGCCAAGACTCCTGACATCTTTCGGTTGCCCGAGCATCCCTCAGCACCGAAAGTACCCTCGGCGTCGATAGCTTCGGCCTCAAAGTCTATCCTCAAGCCTTCAGCAATGAAAGTCTGAAATGGTTCCTTTTTTGCCAATGTCGAGATCGAGTTTTGTCAACTCCATTCACTCCATTTTCAGAGTAGAGGAGCAAGATGACCCTGAGGACACGGTCAACCCTGTTTTCACGGGCGTCGGCGGCATCGCCTATTTCTACGACCAAGCTGATTTATCGGCTTTGGCTCAGGGTTTGCATGATGCCAGTGGTCTGGATACTTCTCCAGAATTGGAGTTACAGCAGAAACAGCCATATACTGATTCTAGTGTGAAGTTCAAGGCTTTGGTTCACAGGGTAGTTGAGACCCTGGGGTTGGAGACATACTCTGTCCCTCTTCAGGGTTATGATCTTACTGACATTTTGGACGAGAGTCCCACAGTCGAGACCAATATGCCTTTCAACCCTGCCATTAGCCTCCTTATGTACCCTTGTACCATTCCCCCTGTGAATGCCATTTTCACAGGGAAGTATAGTCCGACAAGAGGAGATCCTTCTTTCCTCGCTACACATCTTTCCCCGGAGGGGTTGGTGAGTCAGGCTACCACTGTCTCCACTAGACCCACGGCATCCACCTCAAATCTGCCTCCTGACAGAGAGGGGAAAAAATGTGACGCCCTGGCCAGAAAGGTGTTAACTTCTGGTAGTATGGCTCTCAAGGCCACTAATGTGGCATGTGGTTTCGCCACATACTCATCTGGTTTATGGTAAGCAGTTTAACAGGCTGCTGAGTACGTCCCTGAGGGTGCCCTGCCGGACAGTTTCTTACAGCTGGTGGAGGATGGGAAGGAGGTAGCCAAATTGTTGCAGACGGGACTGGACGTGGTAGACTGTGTTGGCAGAGCAATGGGTTCAGCAGTTTGTGATGAGACGCCACGCTTATCTTAAAACTTCTAGTTTCTCCCCGAACTGCCAAAACAGATTGATGGACATGCCTTTTTGAAGGTTATATGCTTTTCGGAAAGAAAGCAGACGAGTCCTTGGAGAAATTCAAGGAGTCGAAATTGGCTGCTAAATCTTTGTGCCTAGCGACGCAGCCGGCCAAGCCTACCTTCAGCTTTGCTTCAAGGGGCAGGGGCTGTAGACGTTATGTGCCTTATGGCAGGAAGGCGCAGCTCCCGCAAGCCAGGCAAGGGCAGAGGTGCTTCTCGCATCCCGACAGGGGCATTTGGGCCTCTAGAGGCCAACAAGCCACGTAATGGTCACCCATGCCCTCTAAGCAGCTTTGATTTCCCCTCCCATGATGTACCGGTTGGTGGACGGTTGGAAGAACTGAGAGCCCTGCTATCGAAGGGTTCAGTGGAAAAGGTACCTCCTGATCAGAGAGGGTCGGGTTGGCATTCCTGTTACTTCTTGGTGCCCAAGAGGGGAGGATGTTTCCATCCCATCCTGGACCTCAGGGCCTTGGACAAGTTCCTGAGGAAGGACACATTCAGGATGGTGACGTTGAAGAAGATTCTCCACGCTCTCGAACTCCAGGACTGGCTGGTGCCAATAGACCTACAGGTTGCTTATTTCCATATACCGATACACCAAAAGCACAGGAAGTTCCTAAGGTACTTCATTGGCAACAAGCACTATCAGTTCAAAGTGATTCCCTTTTGGTTGACCTCCACGTCAAGGGTCTTCACCAAGCTCATGGCAGTGGTCACGGTCCACCTGAGGAGATCCCGGGTCCATGTATTTCCATACCTGGATGACTGGCTGATCCAAGGGAAGTCAGCAGGGCAAGTCTTGTCTCATCTGGAAGACACCTGTCTACTACTGCACAGGATGGCTTCTCCCTCAACTTGAAGAAGTCCCATCTGACGCTAGTCCAGCGGCTCCAATTCATTGGAGTTGTCCTAGACACCCGAGTGGGGAAGTCCCCCCCTCGCCCAAGGAGAGAGTCAGAAACATCGACCAGATGGTACAGTTGTTTCAGAACCATGCCACTCTTCCAGCGGCTTTCTTCCTCCGCCTTTTGGGTGTCATGGCCTCCTGTATTTTTCTATTTCCAGAGGCCAGGCTGCGTATGCAATCACTCTAATGGCTCCTGAGGGACCAGTGGTCTCAGTACCTGGGAGTGCTCACGGACCGCCTTTCGGTGTCCAACCAGGTAGTCCGTGGTCTCGGCTGGTGGAACACACACAGCAACCTATTGGCAGGGGAACCCTTCTGGCACCTTGGCCGCAGGCCTGAGTGGTCATGGATGCTTCTCTGAAGGGTTGAGGTGCCCATTGCGAGGAATTGCAGGTGAGCGACCTTTGGTCTCCATCAGAAGCCAAGTGGCATATCAACAGGTTGGAGTTGCAGGCCATCAGGTTAGCCCTGAGGGCCTTTGCACCATCTCTCAGAGGGAAGTATGTCCTTGTCCTGACAGACAACACGTGGCCATGCATTACCTCAACAAGAAGGGTGGTGTGCACTCTTGCCCACTCTGCACAGAGGCAATTCAGCTGTGATTCTGGTTGAGAGAGAACCAAATGTCGGTCCCTGCAGTTCATCTGGTGGGGACATAGAACACCTTGGCGGATACTATGAGCAAGCAGAGCATGGTCTCACGCGAGTGGGAAGTGTGCCCGGAAGTCCTAGAGGAGGTCTTCACTCTCTGGGGTACCCCTGCAGTGGATCTCTACACCACAGAGTCCAACAGGAAGTGCAAACAGTTTTGCTTGACGCAATCCCCAGCGAACGGTACACTAGGGGACGCGTTTCTGGTGGATTGGACCTTCCCTCTCCATTACGCCTTCCCTCCGATTCCCGTTATTCCTTGAGTTCTCATGAGGTTGTAGAGATTTCGAGCATCCATGATCCTGATTGTCCCGGATTGGGCGAGGAGAACGTGGCACTCTGATCCCCAGGATCTGACCATCTGTCCACCTCACCAGTTTCCTCAGCATCTGGATCTCCTCACCCAGTCGGAAGGCTGGGTGCTTCACCCAACTGCAGACTCCCTCAACCTACATGAGTTGCTCTTGAGAGGATGAGGTATGATGACTGGCACCTCTCAGAGGAGGTGCTTGAGGTACTGCTGGCTGCATGCAGACCTTCTACTAGATCTCTGTATGCATGCAGGTGGAAAAGATTTGAGGCATGATGCAGGGAACGTGAGACTGACCCTATCGCTTGCCCCACCACCACAGTGATGAAGTTCCTTCTGTCACTAGTCTCTTCAGGCCTTCAGGTTGCCACAGTGAAAGGGTATTTGGCGGCCCTGTCTGTGTTTAAGAGATCCCCGGACCAAGGTTTGTTTTTCACCATTCCGGTCATGGCCCAGTTGCTGAAGAGCCTTCTCAACAAGTTTCCGCCAACCCCCTTTGTTGTCCCAGATTGGGATCTTAATCTGGGTTTGACCTTTTTGATGGCGGCTACGTTTGAGCCTATGCATTCCTGTTCCTTGAGACTGTTGTACCTTAAAAAAGCCTTTTGGGTCGGAATCACATCTGCCAGGAGGGCTAGCAAACTGCAAGCCTTGTGCTGCAAACCCCCATTCCTGAAGTTCTTTCATAAGAAAGTCTCGCTTAAGGTCAGGCTAGGATTCCTGCCTAAGGTAGTTTCAGAATTTCATCTATCCCAAGCCATTGACTTGCCTGTCTTCTACCCTCCTCCGCATCCCTCGAAGTAGGAGGAACGTTTCCATCACCTCTATGTCACCCGTGCGGCTGAGTTTAGGAAATCAGACCAGTTGGTTGTGGCCCATTCCTTGTCTAGGAAAGGCCTTCCGTCACTAAGCAAACTGTCACGGTGGATTATCCTGTGCATAGCCAAGTGGTACCAGTCGGCAGGCAAGGAGCTTTCAGCAGGTATCAGGGCCCACTCGAACAGAGGGGTCTCAGCCACTATGGCCCTCCAGAGAGGGGTCCCGGTTAGGGATATTTGCCAGGCGGCCACTTGGTCATCTTTCCATACCCTTCCCAAGCTCTATGCCTTGGACGTTGTACGGTGAGCTGATGCTCGGTTTGGTAGGGCAGTTCTGCAGAATCTGCTGGTTTAGATCTTTCTGCCCTCCTTCATTATCCTACATGCTTGGGTAGTCTATCATAATGAGCAATTTGCAGGAGAATAGCAATCCATTGAAGGAGAAATTACCTTACCGTAATATTCTTTCTGTGAATTCTTCTCCTGCAGATTCCTCATCGAACCTTCTCATCCATCCACGCTCAGAAAGTTCTGTGGGTGGTCGCTTCTGTCCAAGCGAGATGGCATCTGGTATGGCTCTGGGATGACCATTTTCTCTAAAAAAGAAATCATTTAAAAAATAACAAGAATGTTTTTGGGTGTACCCTTGTTAATGTTCTAATGGCTGGTTAGCCTTCTCTTGTGGTTTTTCTTCTGCAGGGTTCAATCGCATGGGGGAAAAGTTACAGGAACTGATGTGTGGAGCGTAGTGACGTGCTATTTATACGTCGCCTGGCGTCACGTCCGGAGCTGACGATCGAGAGCCTGACAAGACAGATCAACGATCGGCGGCCGAGAGTCAATGTCCGCTACGCCCCCTAGCCAAATGTTTCCGAGCAGCAAAGCTGGAGATGAACATTTATCATGATGAGGAATCTGCGGTAGAACAATCCATAGAAAGAACATTACGGTAAGGTTATTGCTCCGCCTCTGTGAAAGCTTAGGGGCAAATGCAGCTGTATTCATGTCTTTGTTTCTGCTGTGCATGAGTGCTGCTCCCATGCAATGTGCACTGTGTTGCCCTGCTATGACAGTATTACAGTCAGCATAGAACAAGTAAGACAGGCGTTACTTGCCATGACATATTTGAAGTTGACCAATGCCTGGTCACACTGTTCCCTTCAAATATAGTGTTCTGCTTTCTTTCATAGTGCTAGCAAGTATTCTGTTTTGGTTGGGAAGCTTCTGATGAATTTGACGTGATATTCTGCCATGTCAGTGACAGACTTCCGTTGGTCTTTGGCTCTGGGTTGTGGTACTTCCACCAAGCTTTCAGCTCTGCGTGAGGAGCTGAGAGGATGTCTAATTTTGGATGTTGAAATTCACATTTCTAATTTTTGTAGATGAAATTTACTCTTCAAGAATTGGATTTTGTGCATATTTTGTTGATCATACACTGTTACCACAAGTGTTGCACACAGAGCACAAATACAGACAGTTGTGGCAGTCCCTTTATAGGGTGTCTTTCCAGAGTTTCAGGGATTACACTGGTGCAGGTGATATGGGTAGTGCCTGGGCAATGCATTGGCAAATGAGATGGGGCCATTTTGTTACTGGGAGTCAAACATAAATATAGTGTACTTTTAGGCCATGGGCCTATATAGATTGCCTATATACTGTTTAGCATTAGAATATGGGAGCCTTGAACTAAATAGTTTCACTGACTGAATTGCATTGTGCAGTAGCACTTGGAGCGTTCCAAGTGCTAGATGGGATCTCCACAATAACTGATCTTAGGCCCAAATAACCGGTCAGACTTCAAAGATTATGGAAAAATACAACGTTATTATCAGTTCAATAAAGTAGGGAAGCCTGGCGAACACACAGATTGTAGCTCACACACTCTCAAATACATTACGGTTACACAAAGGCTGTATACCTCAATGCACGTCAGCTTTGACGTCAACCTATGTGGCAAACAGTAAAAACCTATTGGGCTGAGAGATTGGTTAAGGGAACATATATACCTATAGTTCATTTAGGTGTTAGTAATATCATTGGCTGCCCTTATCTGGTAGGCACGCCTGGAACAACTGCTAACTACGTATAATACAGATAATGTCAGAATAAGAGCAGCAGATTGGCTTCTGCAACAATGTATAGTCCACAATTGCATAGGCCCTCATGATTGGTTTGCACTCTCTTCCAACCTTGGACATTCAGCTCGTTAGCAGCACGTAAGCAAAATGAAACCCAGGTGCAGGGAACGGTTTATGGTCAAAGTTTCGAATCAAAAGATTCGAAAAAAAACAAAAGGTTCGAAACAAAAGGTTCGAAAGCAAAAGGCTTGACATACTGTTTTTAACATGCAAAAGTGCATTCCTTTCCAAATCAATCCGTCGACAATAGTCATGGATTGGTTTCAATTGAAATGCACTTTTACATGTTAAAAGTAGCATTTCAATGCTGTTTTGTTTGTAACATTGAAACGTTACATGGAGCTGTCCAGTGCTGAAATTACAGGCCTGAACAGCTCCATGTAACATTTCAAAGTTATTTGTGTATATTGGCATTAAAATGCCTTTTTTGTAACTTTGAAACGTTACATGGAGCTGTCCAGTGCTGAAATTACAGGCCTGAACAGCTCCATGTAACATTTCAAAGTTATTTGTGTATATTGGCATTAAAATGCCTTTTTTGTAACTTTGAAACGTTACATGGAGCTGTCCAGTCCTGTAATTTCAGCACTGGACAGCTCCATCTAACGTTTTAAGGGTTTAGTGTATATTGGGGGTTCCCCTCGCCCCAGGCCACCCAACCCCCACGCCACCCTCCCACCCTCAACCCTAACTCAAACCCAAACCCAAGTTTCAAAAGGCAAACTTTCAAATTTTTTTCGAATAAATTGTCATTCGAAACTTTTGTATTTCGAAAAAAAAGATTCGAAAGTTTGCCTTTCGAAACTTTTGAATTCGAAAAAATGACTGGACACCCAGGGAACAACATCAGACAACTTCCCACTTGGCTAATTAGCCTACCATCTCTCATCAGTTAGGCCCTAAAACAAGGCTTTTTCTTTGTAGTTGACCTTGCTGACTGTTCCCTTGCTCAGAACTTTAAAGGGAGTGAAGGTACATTGCTATCTTTGTCTGGCGCTTTATGAATAGGCCCTGTCTCCTGGTCTTGCACCACCTATGAGACCATGATTTTGTCAACTTTCTCCTTCTATTTAGTGCTATTTAATTCAAGTATATTCAGAGCTATTACTCTCCTCGGCCTCTGGAGACTTGGTTGCTCCGTCTTGCAGATGCTTTCTGCATCTTTAATTGTACAATACTTGGCACTTGCAAATGTTCACTACTTTGCTTAATCTAAGAGATATATGTCCTACATGGCTTATCCTCTCCAACTCCTTTTGTGCCTTGCAGTTGCCTCTTGCTGCGGCATCCTTGATCCTAACCCAAACAAATATTTTTTGTTCTTGCACAAATTTGTATTCCAGCGCCTTTCAGCTCTGCAGCCTTGGTCTCTCTCCTTCAGGCTTCTTGCATACTTTTATACGAAGCTGACGTCCATCTTCTCATCATAGGTGCTTTACCCATTTTCTATTTTATTTGTTTTCGAAAGCTTCTATATGTCTTATCTACGTTGCATTTCTGCATATATATATTACTCCTACATCCCGTCCCCTTTCCTCCATACTTTTGGGACATTCCGTCCTGTAAAATGGGACCGGAGCATTTTTGTAAAAAAGCATCAAATTGAAAATGTGTCCCTCTTCTCTTTTTACATGGGGTACCTCACGCAGCCGTAACCCCTCCCTCCTTGGCTCCGGCCCACGCATCGCCCTTCAGTCCTTTTCTCCGCACGGTCGGGGCTGGACGCATTAGCATCATTGGGAAGACCATTTTTCTTGCCGTTTTCCTTCTCTCCTGCTCCGGGTCTGCTGTCGCATTGTCCTCCGTCTATACCAGAGCATCTGGGATTTCCCACTTGTTCCTCTTGTGAGCGTCGCTTCGCTAGGGCGGATCCCCATTCTCTCTGCTTGGAGTGTCTGGGACCGGATCACTGGCGGGACTCGTGTTTCTTCTGCGACTCCCTGTGTCTCTGGTGCCTCAGAACGGGTCACAGGACTGACGGGTGTCCATTGTGCACCAAAAGGCAACCAAAATCCCTTCAAGACCGAGCTGCTAAACTTGCTCTGGGTCGACCACCCTCAAAAACGTCTGGCGCAGTTGACTGTTCGGTCTTTGGAGGCCAAAACCGAGTCTCAACACCACTAGCCTGGTCAGAATTTTTTGAGACCATGACAAGTATCGTCGGCGATCACGATGCCAATGACCAAGATGTCAACCCAATGTTCTTGGGTTCAGGAGGGGTCGACTATTTTGAAGACCAGAATAAGCTTCTACAACTAGCTCAAGGCCTCCAAGACGCCAGTGGTCTGGACACTTCACCGGACCTCGAGTTTCAGCAGTCCCAGCCCTTTCTTCACAATGTATCTAAATACAGAGCTCTGGTAGAAGGGGTGGTTATTGACACCCTGGGATTGCACTCAACAGTGGCGCCTGCACAATGTTATGACCTTTACGACATCCTAGAGGAAGGTCTTGCCACTGGACGTAGGTTCACTGATCAGGTAATAATAGCCAGCATAGTCGTGCTAAGGCGTTGGGTACCGGAGTTCGCTCAGAGGTCTCCTCGTTAGGAGCTTACCGCACAGACAACGGGGTGCGCCGTGAGGCCTCTGTTGAGGCTTTCTGTACCAAACCACGGTTCGAGACCCCTCTCGGCGGAGCTATTAAGACTGGATTCTGTTCTGAGGTTCCTCTTAACGAGGCTAAGGTGTGTCGACCATCGATCCGTCTTGCTCAGCCTCTGGTCGTCTGCTCCGGACATGCCATCAGGCATCGTATAAGTACTGCATCACTAGGTCCCGACCTCAGTTCCTTTTTTCCGCGCGCTAACACTCTGCTTGGGAACACACAGCTTCGACCCTTTCCACGTTTTCGCAAATTCCTTGACGCAAGATGTCGGTCGAACAGGTGCCAGGTTTCAAACAGTTTTCCGATTGTGACACCAAGATGTCCCTCATCGACCCACACGAGTTGTGTCTCTGGTGGCTCAGCACGGGTCACGGGACTGACGGGTGTCCGTTGTGCACCAAAAGGCAACCAAAATCCCTTCAAGACCGAGCTGCTAAACTTGCTCTGGGTCGACCACCCTCAAAAACATCTGGCGCGGTTGACTGTTCGGTCTTTGGAGGCCAAAACCGAGTCTTAACACCACTAGCCAGGTCCGAATTTTTTGAGACCATGACAAGTATCGTCGGCAATCACGATACCAATGACAAAGATGTCGACCCGATGTTCTTGGGTTCAGGAGGGTTCGACTATTTTGAAGACCAGAATAAGCTTCTACAACTAGCTCAAGGCATCCAAGACGCCAGTTGTCTGGACACTTCAACTGACCTCGAGTTTCAGCAGTCCCAGCCCTTTCTTCACAATATATCTAAATACAGAGCACTGGTAGAAGGGGTTATTGACACCCTGGGTTTGCACTCAAAAGTGGCGCCTGCACAATGTTATGACCTTAACGACATCCTAGAGGAAGGTCTTGCCACTGAACGTATTATGCCTCTGAACCCGGCCATTGCCGATCCTTTGACAGCTCTATGGCAAAACTCATGCTCCATTCCCCCCGTCAGCTCCACCATTTCAGGGAAGCACAGGCCGACTAGAGGAAACTCCTCATACCTCTACCCTTACCCTTCCACAAGGGGCGTGTTATGCAGGCTGCTACAGTCTCTTCTAGACCTGCATCATCTACATCCACTCTGCCTCCAGACAGAGAAGCAAATAAAATAGATGCTTTGGCGAAGAAGGCATTCACTTCAGGTAGCATGGCCCTCAGCGCTACCAATGTGGCAAGCAGTTTTGCCAAATACTCGTTTGGTCTATGGACAGCGGTGGAAAATGCTGCCCAGTATGTCCCGGAAGGAGAGATGTGTGAGGGCTTCCTACAGCTAGTGGAGGATGCAAAGGAGGTGGCCAAGCAGTCGCTGCAAACGGGCCTGGACAACGCTGACTGTGTGGGCCGATCTATGGCTCCGGCCATAACACTGATTTCACCTAACGTCCAAGTAAAACATCTGGACATGCCCTTCGAGGGCTATATTCTTATCAGCCACAAAGCCGACAATTCCTTCAAAAAATTCAAGGAATCAAAACTCGCTGCCAAATCCTTAGGCCTAGCTGCGCAGCCAGCCAAACCTGCTTTTAGCTTTGCTTCTAGGTCACAGGGCTAAAGGAGATATGCTCCTTATGGCAGGAGAGCACAGCTCCCATTGGCCAGGCAAGGGCAGAAGCGTTTCTCGCACTCTGGCAGCGGTAGAGGGGCTTCTAGAGGCCAAAAGGCAGCATAAGCGGCGGGGGAGACCCATCCTCAGAAGCCGCTTAGATTTCCACTCCCACAGCACACAGGCTTTTGTTCTTTTCAACCTAGTATCCAGCTGACAACACACCACCTCTTACCTGCATCATCAGCGGCTGGCACTGCGAGTCCAGGGGGACTCTTGCCTTCTCAGCCCGCGCTCGCTTCCTGGAGGAGGCGGAGCCCATCGGCGGTCACGTGACCTATCACGTGACTTGATCACAGCTGAAAAAGCAGCCCCGATCGTTCGAGTGGCGCTTTTGTTCTTTTCAACCTAGTATCCAGCTGACAACACACCACCTCTTACCTGCATCATCAGTGGCTGGCACTGCGAGTCCAGGGGGACTCTTGCCTTCTCAGCCCGCGCTCGCTTCCTGGAGGAGGCGGAGCCCATCGGCGGTCACGTGACCTATCACGTGACTTGATCACAGCTGAAAAAGCAGCCCCGATCGTTCGAGTGGCGCTTTTGTTCTTTTCAACCTAGTATCCAGCTGACAACACACCACCTCTTACCTGCATCATCAGCGGCTGGCACTGCGAGTCCAGGGGGACTCTTGCCTTCTCAGCCCGCGCTCGCTTCCTGGAGGAGGCGGAGCCCATCGGCGGTCACGTGACCTATCACGTGACTTGATCACAGCTGAAAAAGCAGCCCCGATCGTTCGAGTGGCGCTTTTGTTCTTTTCAACCTAGTATCCAGCTGACAACACACCACCTCTTACCTGCATCATCAGCGGCTGGCACTGCGAGTCCAGGGGGACTCTTGCCTTCTCAGCCCGCGCTCGCTTCCTGGAGGAGGCAGAGCCCATCGGCGGTCACGTGACCTATCACGTGACTTGATGACAGCTGAAAAAGCAACCCCGTTCACCCTTGCGGCGTTAAGCCCGGTGCGGAGTAAAGGGCGTTGCATTCTTACTTTTACAAGAACTGTTTTGCTGCTGTTTGGCTCTGAGAGGCATAGACATTGAGTCCCGGCATATAGTCAAACCTGCTGCACTTTTGACACTTGAATAAACTGTGGAATTTTAACTCCTTGACTCGGATGAGCTAGCAGAAGTAAGTGCCCTTATTATTAATTATTTTCAATTAAAATCATACAACAAGGTGCTCATTTTTAAAAGTTTCATTTAAAACCACTCTATACTTAAAAGTGATGAAACTGCGTAGCAATCTGATTGGAGATGATCTGAAGACACCTGAATGGGAAGAACCTATTATATCAACCATGATACCCGATGATATACCAACGAGCACACAACCAGATATTGCGCCATCATCTTCCTCTAATGTAGTGCCTCCACAAATCACAGCTCATATTAGTTTAGAGTCGCCTACCTTAACTCCTAATAGAGCACACGCAACTCATGAAGCTTGTCTTCCCCTAACTGAAAACTGGAAAAGGGGACTTGAATTCACTGTTACAACATCAAAGATACAGAAAAAAATTGACGATCACTTCGGTGGAAAAACAATTCTCAAAGAAGCTGCCCCGGTGATCATTCATGGTGAATCCTCATCCACTAAAGCTACTTCTGCATCAATATCACCAATTTCTGATACAACCATGCAACCCATAGAGAAGTTAAATCTATCAAATTCTGATGGGAGTTTAGACTCTTTATCCTCTGACCAAGATAACAATTTACTAATGCTTCATACCTCGTCTGCAGTTCAAAATTTACAGGACGAGCCTCTTCAAAGTCCACCTGGTCCTTCTGCACATACTCTACATGCTCTTAGCTATGTTCTAAATTCCTTAGTCTCTGTCTTTGAACTACTAAAGGGTGAAGTTCAGTCACAAACAGGCTCCCTCATCGAATTAACCAAAGAAGTTGCCATTTTAGATGGTGCGATGGTAGGTTGTTGCAATCTCATCAACAACAATCTTTTGCATCAAATACAAGAACTTAAAGTAGAATCAGCAAAACAAGGAATGGATCTCTCTGCCATACAGAGATCCATGGCTCTTAAAAACACTTTAGAAGAATCCAATAAAAATTCACTCCAGGAGCTTTTTAATCTTATGCAAAACTCTGTAATCAAAGCGCCGTCTTCACTCACTCAAACCACTGATAATGACACATGCCAGCCCTTAGACGATACTCCTTTGTCTGAGTCAATTCTCGATGAATTTCGAAGACTGGCCAATGTAAGTATCGAGTGTGAAAACGAGAACATCCTAAATGCACATATAACAATTGATCCAGTCGCCATCAATGACGAGCAATGTGTGATGCATACCCTATGTCCACAACAACCTTCATCATCAGGAGGAAAGAAACAAAGAAAAAAAGAAGCAAGAAGGAAAAAAAGATTACGTGACCAAGGCATCAATATGAAATACAAGAAAAAGCACACCTCTCAAAAAAATGTCAAAAACAGTATTACAATCAATAAACAAAATCAAGAGGTGGTTCTTACCAGTGAAATGGAGAGGGTAAAGAAAACAACATTGATGACATCAACAAGTTCGCAAACCACCAAAGTGACCTCTGAACAATCCACAGGACTCTCTACAACATCTCCGCAGAAGATTTTAAAAATAGCTCCAATTTTCCTTCGAAAAAATTCTTTAAAAAATCTTTTTCCATCTCTACCTACTGCCAATCAAATCAAAGAGGCCCCGCGGACAATTGCCTCCATATTTCTAAAAAATCATCATGGTCAAAAACAGTCTCCAACACTTGATCATGAGATACAAATAAAACTTTGCACTGGTAAATTTAAAACTTTACCTCTATTTGGTTCAAATGAAGTATATGTTGCAAACGTAAGTCAAAGACCAGATGCGATTTCGATATCACTCACTCATGAGAGAGAATCTGTCGTCTCTAATTCTCGCTCAATCCTTGATACAGACAAAAGCATAATCTCCTTGACAGACAAGATGGAAACAAAAAACATGGTCCATCCGAAAAATTGCGGTACTTCTATGGCGAAGCGATCGGTCAAGTCCTTAGTCATCCCGCAGAAACGTATGTTATTGGCATCAAAAGCAATCTCCAAAAAATACCATTTACAAACTTTAGCACGTCAAGATAATGCTAATAACGATCAAGAAAAAACCACCATTGCTGCTAAACACCATGCAAAATCCAATCTAGATAACCTGGCTATCACTGTAGATAGTTCAGAGTACACTCTACCGTCTACACAAAATAAATCTGAAAAGCAAATTAACCAAAATCTTCTTTTACACGGATTCTCTCAGCAGAAATTAGAAGAACAAAGAAAGGAGATTCGGTGTGCAGTTGACGCATATATGTCAGCCCAACCAGCACAAAAATATTTTAGACACTATGACCCAACTACCAACTCCTCTCTCTATGGTCATGAAACATCTATCCCAAGATTGGAAAACCCTCGTCAAGCTTGTGAGGCTGAAATTGGGACTGCTAAGAATCAACTTTTAACCCAGAATTCTCTTGGACTTAACTGCATTAAGGCAATTAATCAAACATGCGTAGTCGATCCACCATTAATGGAAAAAACAATGCCCGATATCAACATTGCGCTACAAGAAACACATCTTTTAACAGCATTGGGACCACAACTACAACGATTAATCGAAACAACCATAGCAAACTCTCTAGACAAACAAATCTTATCAGAACCGATCCCAGCCAAGTCTGACCCTGTTCTTTTACAGCACAAAAGAATATTCAAAAATGATCTCAAACGACCAGCATTGCATTCATTGATCATAGCTTGTCGTCAACCCCCAAATGTGCAATATGATCTAAATCGCAGTTCCATTCTTACCATCTTCGCTGAAATCCCTGAATTAGAAGATATACACTCAACTGATATTCAGTTGGTGGAGTTTGAAGATACTCAAATTCTCACTTCAGTAAAACTGTGGATAAATTCTAGAGTGGTTGTCAATACCATATGGTCAGCTAAAAACCATCTATATGATTTAGGTTTTGTCGTCGAAGTCAGTCATTTCTCATCTAAAACTCTGACGACAAAACCCTCGCCTCTAAATGACACCCATGAGAGGAACATTGAAAAAGCTGCCGCCCAGGAATCCTCAGTTGGCTTTAGAAAGTCTTGCAATTGCCAGTTAACCCATAATGAGCACTAGCTAGTTACATCTACGCCTCGAACTCATGTCTCTCTTACCAGTTGGAACACGAGAGGGTTTCGTCATTTACTGAATACTGTTGATTCAAGCCTTGATGACGTTGATATAGCTACGCTTCAAGAAACCTGGCTCACTAGTGTCCCAACTTGGGACAATTATAATATACACACAAATTTAGCCCATAAATCAAATCATGGACGACCGACGTCAGGGCTTCTTATAGCTGTTAAACAAAATCCTCTCATTGAATCTGAAGATTGGTCATCTCCAAATTGTTTCCAGCAGATGATAAAACTTAAGATTGGTAAATCAATATACGCCTTGATAAACGTGTATTGGAACCCTGCTGGTATTTCCGACCATATATTTATGAGAGACATTAATTCTTTAATGCGACTGGTGAGTCTTGACAACACTATAAAACATATTATTATAACAGGGGACTTAAATCTGCATTACTTTGACCATCACAAATTTTGTAATAGATTGATATTATGGAATCACTTCATCGAAGTACATAACTTTCAAATGCTAAATGGATCACTTACAGATGACTTTCCCCCACAGCCAACGTGGCATAGAGGTAACTCCTCAGCAATAATCGATTACATTTATGTAAGTCAATCCCTCATTTCACAAGTTTATAAGTTTGAAGTAATTCCATCAACCCTGAGTGATCATAATTGCCTCTCTATGCATTGGAATATAATTGATTCGATAAGCGTCCAGGCGATTAATAACACCCTAGATTTTGTAACTGTCAATTATGGTGGTAATCGCCTATGCTGGAGTGACACCTCTTTAAAAAGATTTAATCAATTCTATGCCAGAATAACCTCTGAAGCCAATATGCACTCCCAGATACAAACGCCTTATCATAAAGTAATGCAACTCTTTCAACATAAAGCTAAAAAATGCATGTTGTCTAGCACTCGTACTATGCATGTATTCGATAGAGTAGTGGAAGCTGCAAAAAGACTATTTCGCTCGAAAAAACGACAAGTTTTGAAACTGCCGCCCAATTTAAGAAACATTGTCAATTCTCAACTAAAGACAAATTATAAAAATTGGCTAAGATCACACCGAGCCATTTTATATCAAAATGACAGCTCCAAAATGCTAAACATGATAGCAGGAAAGAACACCTCACAAATTTGGTCGATAATTAATAAGGCGACCACAAATCACCAAATAACTCAACAATCTAACAATGTGTCAGAACAAGCATGGATTACACATTTTTCAAATTTATACATGCCATGTTCAAATATAAATAGACAAAATCTGCCAGAATTGACAAATCATTTTACTTTAACTTTTGATAAAGAAGATATATTATTTTTCATAAATAAAGCAAGCGCATCTCGAGCTCCGGGTCCTGATGGGCTTTCGAATTTTACGTTAAAGCAACATCCCGAAATTTGGTCTGAGATATTATACAATATGTTTTCAAATATAATTCAGACACAATTAGTCCCGGATTCATGGAAGCGTTCAATTATTCTTCCAATTTACAAAAAAGGAAATAGGTCTGACCCAGCTTGTTACAGACCCATCGCCTTGTTGGATGCCCCGGGCAAGATTTTCAATCGTATTGTACTCCGGGACCTAAATAATTGGGCTTCTAATTTAAAAACGAGAGACCCCTTTCAAGCAGGTTTTGTGGCAGGTTTGGGAACAGCCCCAAACATCATGATCCTAAATATGTTGAAATCACAGTGCATAGTCCGGAATAACCTGCTATATTTGGCCTTCATCGATTTCAGGGTTGCTTTTGACTCTATTGACCGACATCTGCTTTATCAAAAATTAATTCGCTTCTCATGTCCCTCCTCTTTAATTTCCATTATAAAAGAGCTTCATACTAATACCTCGATCCAAGTTCGTCTCACCATGGAAGGCCTGCTTTCTAAATTAATTCTTACTGGCCGAGGGCTTAAGCAAGGCTGTATTTTGGCATCTTTTTTATTCAACTTGTTTATTCTTGATCTTGGTGAATCATTTGTAAACATAATTAGTGATGCACCAAAATTGGGCCTTCAACGCATAGCATGGTTGTTATATGCGGACGACTTAGTCCTTTTATCCCAGACCCCTAAAGGGTTACAGAATCTGTTGGACAAGCTATATGCATACTCAATAGAAAACAATCTTATAATTAACCTAGAGAAAACACAAGTAGTTGTTTGTCAAAAAGTTAACAACATCTCTTGTGCGAAAAAATATAAATGGCACCTAAATAAGGTCACCCTAATGAATGTTGAAAACTATAAATATCTAGGCTTGACCATCTATAACACACAAAGTGAAAAAGCCTATGTTGTTACCCTCAATTCAAAACTCGACACGTTGAAATCACAGGCTAGTATACTTGTGTATCGTTATGGTAAGTTCTCATACACTCACATTATGACCTTTTATCAAACGAAAGTAGTTCCGATTTTATTATATGGAGTTGATACCAAACTCCCTATCAGAAGCAACATATGGGACTCATGTGAAGCACGGTTTTGGAGATCTGTTTTAAAATTACCGAATTGTGCCCCACTTCCCATGATTCGTTTCGAAATGGGTTTGGTATCACTATTTTCACAATTATTATGGAAAATGTGCGCTCTATTTAGGAAATGTTTGTTAGGGTTGGCTAAAAATAACATCTTAAGCACAGTAGCGTTTTATCTTGCAAATTCCCAAGATCTCTTTCCAATTAGATGGCGGACTTGCGTGTTAAACGCCCTAGCAGATGCAAGTATATCGCTCGAGACACTCCTCACAAACCCTGATCGAGCCAAGTTAAAACTGTTCCAATATGACTGGATATGCAATACAGCCAAATGCTGCGCATACAAAGATTTCAATGAACAATGGTTTGGACAAAAGAAGCTGCGCATTATGGCAGACTATTTAGTTAAATTCCCAGCACCACATACGAGACAACAATATCTGCGATTTAGGTTTAACTTACTGCCGACACGAGAAATAATGGCAAGGAGAGGGCTGATTTCAAAACATTTAAATTACTGTCGTTTTTGTGAAAATTCAGACATTCCTGAAACTTTACTGCACCTGTTAGTGACCTGCCCAGCTTTAATACTAATAAGAAATTCCTATTTTTCTAATTTACTGTGTACATATGTCCCTATGGATGAAAATGAAATTTGGATCAGATTATTTAGGAGCACAAAATTATCTATTAGAATTGCAATAACACAATTCTTAAATGCTATCTTATCTAATGATGACAATGATATCGAATGAGCTCTTTTTACTCATGTTTCTAATTTGTTATACACATTGTAAAATTCAGATAATCAAATAATTTTACATTTTTTATGACTAATGACCTATTATGGAATTATTATTTGTATATTGTCAATTGTATTTTCATATATTTGAAAGGTTGATTTTATCAGCTATACCAAATAAAAAAATTAAAAAAAAAAAAAAAACAGTTGGAGGAGCCCTTGCTCCAGTGGCAGGGAATTACTTTGAATGCCTGGGCTCTAGAGCTCATTCAATGGGGTTATTGTCTGCCATTTCTAAGAATACCACCACACAGACCGGCCCCACCTCCAATCTAACCGGGACAGGAGCTCCAGGAAGAACTGAGAGCCCAGTTGCTGAAGGGTGCCGTGGAAGAGGTACCACCCGAACAGAGAGGATCGGGCAGGTATTCCCGGCATTTCCTGGTGCCCAAGAAAGGATGCCGTCTCCGTCCCATTCTGGATCTCGGGGCCTTGAACAAGTTCTTGAGGAATGACAAATTCAGGGTAGTGACGTTGAGAGATGTTCTCCACGATCTCGAGATACAGGACTGGCTGGTGTCGTGTCGATAGACCTATAGGACACCTATTTCCATGTGCCAATCCATCGAAAGCACAGGAAGTTCCTAAGGTTTACCATAGGAGATAAGCACTATCAGTTCAAGGTGTTGCCCTTTGGTCTTACCTCCGCCCCAAGCGTCTTCAACAAGCTCATGGCGGCAGTTGCGGCTCACCTCAGGAGATCCGGAGTACACATATTTCCATATCTGGAGGACTGGCTGATCCAAGGGAAGTCTGTAGTGCAGGGCTTGTCCCATCTGCAGGAAACCTGCTTGCTGCTGCACAGGCTGGGCTTCTCTCTAAACGTAAAGAAGTCCCACATGACTGTAAAGACTGTAGGGGGGTATCTGTACCAGGCAATGTTCTCTATTCGGTAGCTTGGACGAGCAACCAAGGCTTAAGTACTCAGTAGGTGATGTGGGCTGGTTCTTAAGTACAGTGTAGTCCCCAAGCCCCCACAAAGGAATGTCCACACACTATGTTATGTGCTAAAACAGTTCTTTATATAAAAAAAGGTTCACTACATATACATCAATTAATAACACACTTTTTACTCTGGCGATTCTTATACGGCAAATATATACAATGTCTGTATGGTACCACACTTAGCTATTGACTCCTTTAAAATGCATCAATTGCTGGCAGTTCTAAGGGCATACAAATCATACAGCAATGTGCATCAGCATGGATCATAGGAAGGAAGGCAAGTTAGGTTAAACAATGGCAAAATACAGACCCCTCTACTTAGAGGCAGTTATGAGTGAGGATCCCCTCCACCTGGGCAACCTGTAATAAAGTGTATTAAAAAGCCCAATCCATTAATGTTTAAAGAGTCTTGTTTCCTGGTTAAAATGCTCAACTATCCCAATGTACCTGAGTTGGAAGAGTTTCTTCGACGGTTCGTCAATGGATCCCTCGAGAGTGGACTCCCTTTAAAGCAGGAGCTACAGGGCATTGAGATTCCTCGAAGAAAGGTGAACACTTGAGTTCAGACGGCAGCTTTGACCTTTGTGGTGCTCTTTGCCGATCGATCATGGAAGTCCTGTGAAGATGAGGCATGCGGTCCACCTCAATGCAAAGAGTTGGGTGCCGCAAAGAAGAGTCAGGGATGAACGTAGGCCTAGCAGCGGGCGTCGGGATAGCTTTGGCAATCGGGACTCAACCCCGGGCTGGATTTCGGATCTTCTCTTGTCGGCATCTTTGTGTACTTTGGGTGGCGAGAAACCCACCGGTGGACATTCCTCAGTCGTCGTCGACCTCGACTTTCTCTGGCAGGACACAGCGGTTGACGGCGATGGCTAGGGAACTCTTTGTTAAATGTTGTTAGGCAAAGGTGGAGCGTTGCGGCTCCTGTCATCGAGCAGCATGGCGTCAAGCTGTCCCCACTTCTGGGCAACACGATTCGACTGGCTTCCAGCGGTTACGGAAATCCTCCGAACCCCGGTCGACGGCAATGGACTTCAATGGCCTTGATGTCCTGGTGCTTTACTTCAAGATTCGTAGTAAACCCCTTCTCCGGTCGACAGCCTTTCAGGACTGGCTTCCAGGGCACCTCGATGAAGATCAGCTTCTGCACAATGTTCCCTCGTAGCCCGGGAAGAGGTCTCCTAGCCAGTTCCTCTCTCGGATCAGTCCTCGACAGACTCGACAGCTTTTAGATTTCATTGAAGGAAAGCAGCAGCAATTCTTCTTCTTCCAGTTGGGCTTCAAGGATAAGCAGCTTCAAGTTTCAACTTCAGCTTCCGAACAAATTGGGAAGTGAGAGGTCCCCAGATTGTCATGATTTCTGCTCCTCATGTGCCCAGCCCTCCAAGAGGCTGGAGCCAGGCCACGATCACCTACATGGCCCTCAAGGGCCTCTCCATCCCTCCAAAGACCCAATTGGAGTCAGACTTGGCGCTTGTGGCACCAGACTCACTCACTCCCATAGGATAACATTGGGGATTGGACCTGTAGTGCATTAATGGCCACAAGATGGATGCCCCCACATATTTCGGTTCCCAGAATTGCATGTGCAGACTAGTCTTTTGGGCGTGGTCCAGCCCAGAGACACCTGGGATACCCAGAGACTATTTAAGCCACGCCCAGGCTGAGGAACATGCTCTGCGTTTTCTGCACCTGCAGCGTGACACTCACTGGCCCTCATTACGACCCTGGCGGAAATCGAAAAACGATGGCGGAAATGCAATACCGCCATCGAATAGCGCTCGGTGCGACTATGACCCGTCACCGCAAAGTACGAAGCCATTAGCGACACCGTAGTGAACGCCAACGCTAACTGCACCAAGCACGCGCGCGCCATGCCAAACCGCAAACACCACCATGGCGCAAGGGTACGCCAATTCCGACCCTAGCGGACATGTACCTAACGCCATCAGGCATGGCGTAATGTACCATTCCGCCATGGCGAGAAGTACGGCATCGCGAATCAACCGTAAACGGCCCCACTGAGTGCCTGTACACCGCTCCCTGCCCACAAAGTACAACTCCCCGTAGGTGCAATGAAGTCACAATGCAACCATTGAAATGTACAAGTCACCCATGCATGGCAACGAACAAAAGAAACACAAGAGGGGCCAATGGGAGCTGCAGGGCACAGATGGCACGAATACAGAAGCCATCCCAATGGACATGACCACAGTCCCCCACCAAGAAACGCACGCAAACACAGGCACCTGTGACCAGCAATATTCCGAAAATCACATCATTCCACCAGTCCACCTGGCTGACCGGCATCTGTTACACAAAACCCAATCCCCCGCCCCTGAGCATGACAACATTCAAACAGTCATATTGGCATCCCCATCCCTGACCTCACTGGGCTTCGTAGGCAAACGCGCCCAGCACAGTACCACGCAACTAAACCCCGAAGCTGGAACCCAATGCAGATCTCCTCACAATACATCGCCCCCCAAATAGGCATATGCCACATCACTTGCAAAGAAAAACGCTACACGGGCCAAATCAGAATAGAAATTTTATGCACATCAAAGTCACCAAGCCCATACAGCCATCAGGCCATGAACTCCAAAACACTAATCACCATTGTGGGCTGCATCCGCAAGAAATGACCAGCCACTACCTGTGTGTCGCCCTGTTCCCCCATGGTACACAGAGCCACATTCACGTACGAAAAGGCAACATGGAAGCGCACAGAACCGCAGGGCCGACCCAATGGGGAGGCACTAGTCCAGCTGAAAGGCCGAAATGTTGCTCCGAGCCACCAGTACTGCGTAAGGGCATGTGGGCCATTGGCGATCGTTCCATAAGATCGTAATGCTGCTCCACTGATTAACACGAAGCAGCAGGTGTCGGGAGTAAAATCCATCTGCAGGAGTGGCATACAGATGGCAGTGGCAAAAGGGGAGGAGATACCTGTCAACCAAAAGAAAAGAACAAGAACAGAATGGCCATCAGAACTACATTCGAACAACTCACTTCAATGATCACACGAAATCCACAGCCATATGCATGCTAGCCCACTCAAAAGGATCATCACCACCCCAAAACCACTTGCGACTCATAACCATCTATATCGAGGTGCAAACACCATCACAAACGAGTGTACCTGTGCATGCGTCTGTCAAAACAGAATCCATCAGATGGGAATGTTAACGTGCATGGACACAAGTGTCTGAGGGCGCCTCGAGACAGGGAGGGCTCAACAAGGCCAGATAGACGATGGTCCCACTATGGCAGCCCTGCATCACATAGCGTAGGGGAGGCGGATAGATCCCAAGAAGCCCTGTACATGGCAAACTCTGTATCAAATCACCTGCCCATGCATCCATTCATCATTCCCTCATCCCGGGATCAAAACGCCTGAATAATTACTCACATAACATTAGAAACATCCATTGAGTCTGTGCGTTATGCAGCCTGCTAAATCCACAGTGCCCCAGCCCGTAATTCCAGTGTTGTGAAGTAACATGTATTTGGGAACGGCCGGCCTCATCGCCCACGTAGCTATTGCGCATCCCAAACTATTCATATCAATCATTGCTCCCTCGCCATGGGCCCTGTCTCAAGGACATTGAACAATAGAACGTTATATTTGCAGTCAGACCTGTGGGCATCTCCTCGCCGCTAGCTGGAAACCGAAAGCGCCGCCCTTCGAATTCCTCATTTGCAACATCACGTCGAAAAGGCATCTGTGGCCGTTTGAAATCACTAATTATTCCATCGAGTGCGGCTGTGTGTGAAAATGGCAACTGCCTTCACCCACAAATGGGACGCCCCGCCCGTCGTTGCAACTCGGTACAGTGATGCATGAGGGCCCACCGTTACTCGAGTACTACGTTCCACTGACCCTTCACAAGTCTGTTCGCGACTGCACAGATAGTATGGGAAACAATGGGACCACAGCAGAATGAACATATCAACCAATCTTACACGGCCATCGGGTACAAATACATGATTGCAATAGCAAGATACCATTCCCCGAATTGCATCGTTGTGCGCGGGACGTGCTCGGCCAAAGGGGAGAGCAGTTTGCACAGGTGGAATTAATCACCACAGGTGGAGGCCACACAGCCTGGAAACACATAAATTGCACAGCCAGTCTCCTCCCACAACCACACCGAAATGCTACCGGCAGGACTCGCGATGTTGGCCCTGGGGGACCTGATAGCACTGCAAGTGCTCCGACTCCAAGAAGAAGACGAACACCAACTATAACCAGCCGCACGGAGGAGACGCAGGAGGAGGAGGAGGCCAAGGCAGGGCCAGCAAGGCCCACCAGCACAGCCACTACCACCACGCAGGCAGCCCGCAATACCACGCCTCCGAGCACATCCGTTCAACCTCACTGATGAGCAGATCCACACCCTCTACCGTCTGGACCGGGACACCATAGCCGCCATTGTGGACATGACACAGGCTGACCTTGTCAGCATGATAGATAGCCCAACCGCCATCCCACCCCTACTGAAGGTGGTGTCTGTACTACACTTCCTGGCCACAGGCACCTACCAGCACACAGTCGGACAGTTGCATGGCATTTCTCAGCCACTGTTCTCACGGACACTATTGCAAGTGCTCGATGCCCTCCTGCAGCACGCAGACGACTACATCTCTCTACCACGCTCGGAGCAGGAAATTACCAACACAAAAGTGGGATTCCATGCACTTGCCGGCATACCGGGTTGCATTGGTGCCATCGACTGCACCCCTGTTGAATTGGTCGTCCCACATGCCATGGAGGCCCAGTACCGCAACCGAAAACAATTTCATTCCCTGAATGTACAAATGGTGTGTGACTCCAACAGGATCATTACACATTGTTGTGCCCGATTCCCTGGATCAACCCATGATTCTATGGTCTTGAGGAACTCTACAATACCACGCTACATGGAGCGACACGCAGGGAACAGATCCTGGCTACTCGGTGAGTCTCATTACATGCATGATGATGTGGGGTATGTGAATTGGCAATGACCTGGCAGGAAGGGGGGGGGGGGGTGTGCGTACGTATCAATGGCATTCCACATCATACGTTTCTCGTCCACATACAGGTGATGCTGGATATCCACTGAAGAGATGGCTCCTCACACCAGTCCGGAACCCACGGGACCAGCATGAGGAGGACTACAACCATGCCCACTCACGTACCCGTGTAGTCATAGAACAGGCATTCGGCCTACTGAAGGGCCGTTTCCGCTGCCTCAGCAGGTCTGGCGGGGCACTCCTGTACCGCCATGAGAAGGTTGCAAAGATGGTCATGGCATGTGTCATGCTTCACAACATGTGCGTACGTAGAAATGTGCCCATGCCCCCTGACGCAGAACTGCAAGCACCTGATGATGGTCATGATGAGGGTGGGGATGTGGCAGCACCTCATGGAGTCTGCGAGGCACCGGAGGCCCGTGACATTCGTCAGCATCTCATTGATGTATGCTTCTAGCACTCACGCCTGGTGGCTGATACATGGACACGGGACTCGTGGCACTGCGTGTGTCTGGGACATGCACAATATGGACTGTACGCCTATGATGGCCTAGTACACAAAGATCAATGTCCACACATCTCATTGGTTTATCGTGCACTTTTTATGGCATATGTGATGTCATGTTGAACACCCTATCGACCCGCCACCCAAGTGAGCCCAACACACCCCCTCCACCCTCCTACCTCCCCCCCGAACACCAGTGTCCAAAGATGCTCATTGTCAGTGGGCTGTCGCTATTGCAAGCCCCCTCTGCGGGTATCAGGGGCACCCCTGCCTGTGGAGCGCAGGTTCCTTCCAGATCTACGTTGGGGGCTGCCCTGGACGGAACTTGCAACGGATGATGCGTCTGCCTGCTCACGTCCATGCATGTCCCTAAGGGTTTGCGAGAGCTCAGTGAGCACACGGCGCACTGCGGCAAGTTCGGCACATACGTCTTTGGACGTCGCATGCAGTTCCCCCTCAGGCTCTCGGTGCTTCTCTCAATTTGTGCCCTTAGCGTCTCTGTACCTCTCTCCATTTCTGCCCTAAGTGTCTCAGTTGATGTTTCTATGTCTGCCTTAGTGCCCCCACATTCATCGGCATGGTCCTTGAGGAGTGTGGCCAGTTGCTGCTGTTGTTCGATCAACTGGTCGAGGGACTGTTGCCTCTGCTGGGCCATGGCCATTTGCGGGGGTGTCACAGAGGGGCTGTTGTCCTCATGTTGCCTTGCCACAGGGCTTGTGGGGGATGGCCAGTCGTCGTCTTGTGGGTGCCCCTGCGTGGTATCCTCATGTTGTACGGGATGGGACAGACAGGGGGATTGGGACAGGTCATGGATGGATCTGACTTCGGCATCCCCGTTTTCTGTGTCCGAGCATGCTGCCATCAATGGGGTGTCACCTATGGTGCTGCTGCCACCAGAGGCAGTGCCTTCTGTGGCATCCATTGGGGGGACCTGTGGTGGTGGTGTTGTGGGCATGCTGGCTGCTGGGGTGCCTGTTGATGTTCCCTCCTCTGTGCTGCCACCTGATTTGTGCTGCTGCCGTGTCTTGATGCGTGCAGCTGAGGTGGAGGGTCTCTGGCCGTTGGTCTTGGCCCTCTTTGCAGGTGTGCTGGTAGGGGTGTCCTGTAGCTCGTCGTTTGGATCGGACCCTGTGGTGGAGTAAAGGAGGGCGAGGGTTATTGATGGGTTTGTGGGAATTGGAATGGCATTGTATCACATGCTTTGGGGTGGTACCTGAGGGTGATTTGGGTCGGGGCCTTGGAGGTGCTTTGATTTGTGTGTGGAGTGAGTGCTTGCGGCATTGCTGTGGGGTGCGGGGTGCGGTCCCCACCGCACTTACCCGCTGTGCCACCAGAGCCCATATGGCCTTCTTGTTTGCAAGTGCCGTCCTGGTCATTTGCGTGCAGAAGACGACGGCAGCATTCTCCTGGAGGGTCTCTGTTAGCACGGTGAGTTCCTCACGGGAGAAGTGGACCTGCCGCTTGCGGTCGCACGCTTTCTTCGCTACTTTTCCCATTTTTCTTGGTTTCGCTAGGGTGGTTGACGGGTTGGGGTGTGTTTCAGGGTAGTGATTTTAGTGGTTGTGTGGTTTTAGTGTTTTTATAGGTGTACGCCGGGATGTTTCCCGTTCCGGGCCCATGTTTTAACTTCCGTTTCCGTATATTTCCGGTCACCGTACTTTCCGGTAGGCGCACACTGCGGTGACCGCTAAGAGGGGTGGCGGTATTGCACCTAGGGCGCCGTACGGCGGCGGTGTGGGCCGTTTTGGGGTCATTTCCGCCATCGCGGACTTTGCACTTCCGCCGTGGCGTGGTGCTCGTGCCCGATGGGTCGGAATGGGCCGCACTTTGCTCCTTCGTGCAATGGCGGAAACGCTATTTACGCTGTGGCGCTCCGGTCAGTCGCTTTCCGCCAGGGTCGTAATGAGGGCCACTGTGTTCGGATCAGTCTCCAGTAGGCCTGCATCTTTCTTCTGCGCTCAGCTGCTACAAGAACAAGAACACCGTTAGGAACAGCCTTACCTTGCGGCGCTTCTGCCCATCATTCATCGCTCCTTCTGTTCTGCGGGCATCTTCGGCGGTGTCATTCCCATGCCGGCACGCATTTTTTCCCAAGGAAAAGGGAAAAGAACAGAAAAAAGGCATTAGTAAGCATTCTGCAAAACTTCGCTTATTTTTAAATACTGTACGAGCTTCAAACGCTTACCTGAATCCCAGCCGCTCTGGGGGAACTCTGTCTCCGGAACTTCTCATCCATCTGAAAGGGGGAAAAGACACTCCAGGTTAGCGTGGAAACATCTAGAGGCGCCGCATACCGCGCTTAATCACCACATTTGTTCTTCATAACTGGCATCCACGCTGAAAATGTCGCGGCACCTAAAAGACACAGAAAAAGAACTCAGTTCAATACAAATACGAAAGGGGTGCATCGCGCTCTCACTCACCTTCAGCGCTACTCATCTCAGCAGCACGCCGCCATCCAGGGACGCCGGCCATCATCTAAGGAAGGAAAGGAACGAAGTTAGAGAACTGTTCAAAAGACTCATTATACTTAAGGACTCTTGCCAGTGAAGTAACTAGGCAGCAACAAGCCCGCATCAATCAACACGCCCCTGCGCTGAAAGCAGGACGGAGAGCACACTATCCAAGAAAACAAGGTGAGCTGTGGATCAAAGGGAAGGGTTGGACCCCGGGGATGAAGGGGTTCAAGCATACAGAGACTATAGGGAGTTAAACTCTACCAATCCTGTATTTCAGGCCCAGTCTCCAGTCGAATAGCCTCCAGGGAAAGGTTCGAGGTCGTAAAGAGGTCAGAACAGGCTGAGTGACGTCCCCGTGGATACCAGGTGAGCATAACAGAATGCAAAGCCTCACATCAAAATCCACCTGGGCATCATGGAAACGTCAGAAACCGACCAGGTAGCCCACATGTTGGGGCAGCTATGTTCCGAAGTACATGCAGCCAGGCAGGAGACCAACACCCTGAGGAAAGAGCTGATAGTAGCCAAAGAACGCACTGATGATTTAAGCCGGCAACTTCTCCAGTCACAAGCAGGGCATGCACCATTGCCAGGAAGCGTGCCCTCGATGCCAGCGCCATCAGCCAATCCCGTTCAGATAACCCTTCCTGGGGCAGTTCCCTTGGCCCTGCCCGAACGATTTACGGGGGATCCCAAGAGGTTTGCAACGTTCATGAACCAGTGCCGCCTGCACTTCCTTTGTAGGCGAGGGGCCTTTCCGAATGACCAATCACGGGTCGCTTTTGTGCTATCCTACCTGAGTGGTAGCGCCGCGGACTGGTCTGTACCCTTTGTGGCCCAAAACGATCCTTTGCTGCATGACTTCAGGGGCTTTCAGCAGGAGATGGAAACTCTGTTCGCCCGTCGTACTCATGGGCAGGCAATAGACAACGAACTTCTGTCCCTACTCCAAGGGAATCAAAACTTATTAACATACATAGCCACGTTCAATAGACTCGTAGTTGAAGCAGAATGGCCAGTGGAGAAGAGAACCACGTTATTTCATCGGGGGTTGCGGGGGGAGCTCAAGGATGTTCTTGCACAAGTAGTGACCCCCCCGAAAGAATGCCCAGAATTCATTGACCTTGTTGTTCAACTGGATCATAGGTTGCAGGACCGAAGAGCAGATCGAACCAGACCGGACCCTCGCCCTATGTATGTGCGTTCAAAGGACAATATTGCCCGAACAACGGAAGGTTCAGGAGAACCAATGCAAATCGGGGGGGTCAGATCCCCCTTGACTAAAGCAGAAAGGGATAAAAGGAGACAGCAGTAGTTACTGTGGAAGGTCTGTACTGTGTCTATGGAATGTCTGTACTGTGGAAGGTCATGTCATTTCCTTAAAGAGTGCCCTGTGAAGCCACCGAGGAGGACGGTAGGGGCCACAGACAAGGAAGATACCATCAAGGAATCGTAAAACGTCCCAGCCCAGCAAGTGTAGGGGTCCACTTGTCGAGCGAAGAAAGTGAACTACAGACCTCCCATTTTGCACTATCTGTGGTCTTGATCAATCACCAACAACCATCTCGGATGCACGCAGTAAGAGCATATATAGACAGTGGAGCCGTTGGGAATTACATCGACCAGGATCTTGCGGAAAAGATGGGGCTTCCGTTACGCCCTAAATCAACCACCGACACTGTTACCACTGTCGACGGCACGGAAATAGCTTCTGGTCCAGTATCCCAATGCACTGCAGCTTTAACCCTTTTGTGCCAGGATGGACACCAAGAATCTTATCTTTTTTGACCTCATTAAGGCACCACAGTTCCGTTTGCTTTTGGGAATGCCATGGTTGGTAGCTCAAAATCCTCGAATCGATTGGCGAGCAAAAGAATTAGCCTTTCCCGAGACTTGCGCCCACACATGTTATCACCAAGAGAAACAACCAATAGACACCAGAACCTCCACGCTTGCGACTGTGGCAATCGGCACCCTACCAAGTGAATACCAGGACTTTCAAGATGTCTTTCAGAAAGAACAGGCTAATACCCTGCCACCGCATAGACCATACGATTGCCAAATCAACCTCATATCCGGCGCACAAATCCCTTGTGGACGAATTTACGCACTCACGGAACCAGAAAACCAGCACCTGAAGGCCTATCTTGACCAATACCTGGCCAACGGGGTCATCTGTCCCTCGAAGTCTCCAGCAGCTCGTCCTCTATTCTTCGTACTGAAAAAAGAGGGGGATTTGAGAATCGTGCATCGACTATTGCTCAGTGAACCAGATTACCGTAAAAAAATTCTACCCCCTGCCACTGATCCCTGAATTGCTTGATCAAGTCAAAGATGTCCAAATCTACACAAAACTAGACCTGAGGGGGGCATATCACCTTGTTCGCGTAAAACAGGGGGACGAATGGAAAACCGCTTTTCACACCAAATACGGCTTGTACGAATATCAAGTAATGCCCTTTGGCCTTTGCAACACGCCTGCTGCATTTCAATACTTCATGAACCATGTCCTACGGGAATTGATTGATGTCTGTGCTCTAGTGTACATCGACGATATCCTAGTATATTCCACATCAAAGCAGGACCACGTTAAAAACGTCCGAACCATATTGGAGAAACTCCGTCAACACCAGCTCTACGCCAAGCTCAAAAAGTGCTCATTCCACATCTCCGAGGTGGAATTCCTGGGCTTTATTCTCAGCCCGAATGGAATCCGAATGGATGTACACAAGGTAGATGCTATCCTGCACTGGCCATCCCCAAACTCATTCAAGGGGGTTCAAAGTATGCTGGGTTTTGCAAACTTCTACCGCCGGTTCATCCTAGGATTTTCGCAAATCGTGCATCCCATCACGTCATTACTAAGGAAAAGCAACAAAAAGTTCCAGTGGACAACAGAAGCCGAGGAGGCTTTCCAGGAACTCAAAGCAAGATTCACATCTGCCCCAATCTTACGCCACCCTCGCCCTGATCTCCCATACCTGGTGGAAACAGACACCCCAAGCATGGCTATGGGAGCCATTCTCTCACAAAAGGACCCCGAAACGGGCCAGTTACACCTTGTGACTTCTGGTCGCGTAAATTCACACCCCCTGAACTCAATTACGCTATCACAGACAAAGAACTCCTGGCCTTTAAGTCAGCCTTTAAGGCATGGCGGCACTACCTCTTGAGCACCAGACACACAATCACCGTAATAACTGACCACCGGAACCTCCAGTACCTAAAAACGGCAAAGGCCCAATCCTCACGACAACTACGTTGGGCTCTTTTTTTTGCTGAATATGACTACGTGATTACATTTCGACCAGGGGTAAAAAACGGGAAGGCCGATTCACTTTCCCGTATGGGGGTGGAAGAGCAAGGGTATCAGACCCCTGACCCAACAGCAATCTTCCCGAGTGACAAGCTCCTAGGAATCACAGCAACCATAACTCAGAAAGAATTACATGAAGAAATCCAAAACCTGATGAGTCTGGAGCAATTACAAAGGTGGAGTGCACAAGGGGAACATTACATGATAAAAGATCAGTTGCCCTACTTCAGGAATCGTTTATTCTTACCAAACCAAGAACTATGAGAACAAGTCATGTCCGGTTATCATGATTCCTTAATGGAGGGCCACCCCGGAATCGCTAAAACCCTAGCCAAGGTAAAACGAAATTATTGGTGGCCCACGTGGCGTAAAGACATTATCCAATTCATCCTATCTTGTGGAGTGTGTGCTCAAAACAAGTCATCCAAGCAGAAACCGGCTGGGCTATTACAACCATTGGAAATCCCAGCAGCACCCTGGCACACGTTGTCCCTCGATTTTATTACTGACTTACCACCCAGTCAAGGGTTTAACACTATTCTTGTGGTCGTGGACCTATTTTCAAAAATGGCACATTTCATTCCTCTTAAGGGGCTCCCAAATGTTTCCACTCTGGCAAAGGTATTCCTTGACGGCATTGTACGGCTCCATGGGTTTCCATCAGATTTGGTCTCAGACCGAGGTACTCAATTCGTATCTAACTTCTGGAGAAAATGCTGCTCTATGGCCCAGATCGACATCCCGCTATCCACCAGTCACCATCCCCAAACGCATAGTCAAACTGAGAGGACAAATCAGACGCTCAAGCAGTATCTGCGTTGCATGTTACACCAAGCTAAAGGAAGCTGGTTCGACCTATTATGGATAGCTGAATATGCTTATAATAATTCCCTACACACCAGCACTGGGTAGACACCATTTTATACCATGTATGGCAGGCACCCACGTACATCTGAGTTGGACGCTCCTACAACCCTGGAAATGCCAGCAGTCAAAAACTTGCACACAACCATTTCTCAAACCTTTAAAAGGGCAGCTGAACACCTACTTCAAGCTAAGAATCGCCAAAAGAAGTTTGCTGATCAACACCGAGCAAAGGCCCCCAACTACCAAGTGGGAGACAAAGTCTGGCTGGCGTCTAAACACGTGTCCATTAAAGGAGCCCGAACATTCCGTCCAAGACACCTGGGTCCATTCACCGTCACCTTCGTAATAAATCCTGTGGCGGTCAGACTAGCTTTCCCGTCAAACATGCAGATTCATCCTGTGTTCCACGTGTCTCTCCTTAAACCTGTTCAACCTGGGACCCGGGTAGCAACGCCACTGCAGCCAGTAGTAGTCACAGGGGAGCCAGAATTGAAAGTCAAGGACATCCTAGATTCAAAGTACGTCAGATCCAAATTATACTACTTAGTTGACTGGAAGGGGTATGGTCCACAAGACAGGACATGGGAGCCTTGTGAGTAAATCCATGCACCTCGCTTGCTAAGACAATTTCATCAAAACCATCCAACCAAACCAGGACCAGACAGAAGAGCCACCTTGAGAGGGGCCTTGGGGGGGAGTGCTGTCATGATTCCTGCCCCTCATGTCCCAAGCCCTCCAAGATGTCAGGTTGGAGCCAGGCCACGATCACCTACATGGCCCTCGAGTGCCTCTCCATCCCTCCAAAGACCGACTTGGAATCAGACTTGGCGCTTGTGGCACCAGACTCACTCACCCCCATAGGATAACATTGGGGATTGGACTTGTAGTGCATTGTGGGGACAAGATGGATGGCCCCACATATTTCGGTTCCCAGAACTGCATGTGCAGTCTAGTCTTTTGGGTGTGGTTCAGCCCAGAGACATCTGAGATACCCAGAGACTATTTAAGCCACGCCCAGGCTGAGAAACATGCTCTGCGTTTTCTGCACCTGCAGCGTGACACTCACCGTGTTCGGATCGGTCTCCAGTAGGCCTGCATCTTTCTTCTGCGCTCAGCTCCTGCAAGAACAAGAACACCGTTAGGAACAGCCTTATCTTGCCGCGCTTCTGCCCATCATTCATCGCTCCTTCTGTTCTGTGGGCATCTTCGGCGGTGTCATTCCCATCCCGGCACGCCACTTCCTAAGGAAAAGGGAAAAGAACAGAAAAAAGGCATTAGTAAGCATTCTGCAAATCTTTGCTTATTTTTAAATACTGTACGAGCTTCAAACGCTTACCTGAATCCCAGCTGCTCTGGGGGAACTCAAGCCGGAAATCGAGGCAGGAGTCGTTGGAAAGGGGAGATTCTCGATCCGTGGGCAGCAATGCCGCTAGACACCAGGGATGTCTTTTGAGTACGGGGGGAGGGGAGGTTGCTTACACCCCTGCCCCCCCCCCGAGGCTCCAAAGCATGGGGCCTCATGTATGAAGACCACTGGGGGCATATGGGTGACATCTGCCCCTAGGGGTGGGGGCATAAAAAATAAAAGTACGGACCAAAAAAAAAGCAATGAGAAGGGTTGAAGGGGTTGGGGACCCTAGCCACCATGGATTTTTGTTTGGGTGGTGTCCTTGGAAAGGGGAGTTTCTCCCCTTTCCAACGCCACCCTGTGTGACAGCATTGCTAGTCACGGATCGGGCGCAGGGCACTCGATCCGTAGTTAGCAATTGCCACTAGGCCACCAGGATCCCATTTAGAAGCGGGAGGAGCGGGACGCTACGTACTATGTAAGCGGCCCTCTCCCCCCCGAAGCCCCAAATCATGGGGCCACATGTATGGAGACCCCTGGGGGCAGATGGGTGACCATCTGCCCCCAGGGGTGGGGGCATATGAAAAAATAAAAATAAAATAAAAATAGAACACAATGGGAAGGGGGGAGGGAGTTGGGGACCACTAGCCACCACAGATTTGTTTTAGGACATGAAAGGGTGGTGACCCTCTCCCTCCCACCCCAAGTGGAAATGGGGGGAGCCCTTGTCATCCTCCCTGGGGGCAGATTTCTCACCCCAGGGAGGAGTACATGAGGTGGCCTCCCATCCAATGGGGTGGTGGGGAGGGGGCCACCAGGAAAGTGTGGGCAGGCTCCTCAAACGATGGGGCCTGCAGGGTAGGGCCGCCCCTGGGGCAGATGGGGGCCCATCTGCCCCTAGAGAATGGGGGAAAACAAAATAAAAAATAAAAAGAAATGTCATGGCTGGTGTTGGGGGGAGTGCCCCCCCCACTGAACCACCAGGGAATTCTTTTTATGGAAAGGGGTTGTTCCCCCCCACCCAAAATGGACTTGGGGTCATGTCATGCAGCCCTCCCTGGGGGCAGTTATCTGCTCTTAGGAAGGGGCATGTAACCCCAGGGAGGGCTGCATGAGAACCCCCCTCTTATCTGCCCCCAGGGAGGGCTGAATGACATGCCCCCCCTGCATTTGGTTTGGGGGGGAGAGGGTCACCCCCCATTACATTAGAAAATTACCTGGAGGTTTAGGGTGCCCCTCAGCCCCCTCTAAAGTGCAGCCTGCCATTTTCACATTTTTTTTTGTTTACCAAACTTGCCTTGGCGCAGAGGGGCACATTGATGTGCCAATCTGGCCCAAGGGTACCCAAACCTTACCGCCCCACCCACTGGGGGCCTGTTCCACAGTTTCTGGTGGCCCTCTCCCACCCCCACCCCAAATGGAGGGGGGATGTACCTCATGCAGCCGTTTGTAGGAGGCCCAGGGAGGCCTGCATAAGGAGCCCCCGCCACCCATTTGGGGTGAGGGGGGAGAGGGCCACCGAAAATTGTGAGACAGTCCCCCCAGTGGGTGGGGCAGTAAGGTTTGGGCACCCTGAGGCCAGATTGGCACAATATTGGGCTCATCTGCACCAAGGGTATTTGGGTTACCAAAGGAAAAAAGTGAAAATGGTAGACCGCATTTTAGGGGGAGCTGTGGGGCACCCCAAAACGACGGGGAATTTTCTAATGGGAAGGGGTGGTGACCCCCTCACCCCCACCCACAATGGAGTGGGGGCCATGTCATGCAGCCCTCCCTGGGGACAGATATCTGCTCCTAGGAAGGGACACCTGACCCCAGGGAGGAGTGCAGGACAGCCCCCCTTATCTGCCCCCAGAGAGGGCTACATGAGACGCACCACCACTCCAATTGGGGTGGGGGTGGAGAGGTGCACCCCCCTTCACATTACAAAATTCCCCGGCGGTGTAGGGTGCCCCTCAGCCCCCCTAAAGTGCAGCCTGCCATTTTCAAATTTGTTCTTTGTTTACCAAACTTGTCTTGGCTCAGAGGGGCACATTGGTGCGCCAGTCTGGCCCCAGGGTTGCCAAACCTTACTGCCCCACCCACTGGGGGGCCTGTCCTACAGTTTTTGGTGGCCCTCTCCCCCCACCCCAAATGGAGGGGGGTGTACCTCACGCAGCCGTTTGTCGGAGGCCCAGGGAGGCCTGCATGAGTTGCTCCCGTCACCCATTTGGGGTGAGGAGGGAAAGGGTCACTGAAAATTGTGGGACAGGGCCCCCAGTGGGTGGGGCAGTAAGGTTTGGGCACCCTGAGGCCAGATTGGCACACTATTGGGCCCATCTGCGCCAAGGGGAGTTGGGTTACCAAAGGAAAAAAGTGAAAATGGTAGACCGCATTTTAGGGGGGGCTATGGGGCACCCCAAACCGACAGGGAATTTTCTAATGGGAAGGGGTGGTGACCCCCTCCCCCCACCCACAATGGGGTGGGGGCCATGTCATGCAGCCCTCCCTGGGGGCAGATATCTGCTCCTAGGAAGGGACACCTGACCCCAGGGAGGAGTGCAGGACAGCACCCCCTTATCTGCCCCCAGAGAGGGCTACATGAGACGCACCGCCCCTCCAATTGGGGTGGGGGTGGAGAGGTGCTCCCCCCTTCACATTACAAAATTCCCCGGCGGTGTAGGGTGCCCCTCAGCCCCCCCTAAAGTGCAGCCTGCCATTTTCAAATGTGTTCTTTGTTTACCAAACTTGTCTTGGCGCAGAGGGGCACATTGGTGTGCCAATCTGGTCCCAGTGTGCCAAACCTTACTGCCCCACCCACTGTGGGGCCTGTCCCACAGTTTTTGGTGGCCCTCTCCCTCCCACCCCAAATGGAGGGGGGTGTACCTCACGCAGCCGTTTGTAGGAGGCCCAGGGAGGCCTGCATGAGGTGCCCCTGCCATCCATTTGTAGTGAGGGGGGAGAGGGCCATCAAAAATTGTTGGACAGGCCCCCCAGTGGCTGGGGCAGTAAGGTTTGGGCACCCTGGGGCCAGATTGGCACACTTTTGGGCCCATCTGCGCCAAGGGGAGTTAGGTTACCAAAGGAAAAAAGTGAAAATGGTAGACCGTATTTTAGGGGGGGCTGGGGCACCCCAAACGGATGGGGAATTTTCTAATGGGAAGGGGTGGTGACCCCCTCACCCCCACCCACAATGGAGTGGGGGCCATGTCATGCAGCCCTCCCTGGGGACAGATATCTGCTCCTAGGAAGGGACACCTGACCCCAGGGAGGAGTGCAGGACAGCCCCCCTCATCTGCCCACAAGGAGGGCTACATGAGATGCGCCGCCCCTCCAATTGGCGTGGGGGTGGAGAGGTGAACCCCCCATTCACATTACAAAATTCCCCAGCGGTGTAGGGTGCCCCTCAGCCCCCCTAAAGTGCAGCCTGCCATTTTCAATTTTTTTTTTTGTTTTCAAAACTTTCCTTGGCGCGGAGGGGCACATTGGTGTGCCAATTTGGCCCCAGGGTGCCCAAACCTTACTGCCCCACCCACTGGGGGGCCTGTCCCACAGTTTTTGGTGGCCCTCTCCCCCCCACCCCAAATGGAGGGGGGTGTACCTCACGCAGCCGCTTGTATGAGTCCCAGGGAGGCCAGCATGAGGTGCCCTGCCACCCATTTGGGTTGATGGGGGAGAGGGCCACCAAAAAATGTGGAACAGGCCCCCCAGTGGGTGGGGCAGTAAGGTCTGGGCACCCTGGGGCCAGATTGGCACACTATTGGGCCATCTGCGCCAAGGGGAGTTGGGTTACCAAAGGAAAAAAGTGAAAATGGTAGACCGCATTTTAGGGGGGCTGTGGGGCCCCCCAAACCGACAGGGAATTTTCTAATGGGAAGGGGTGGTGACCCCCTCCCCCCACCCACAATGGGGTGGGGGCCATGTCATGCAGCCCTCCCTGGGGGCAGATATCTGCTCCTAGGAAGGGACACCTGACCCCAGGGAGGAGTGCAGAACAGCCCCCCCTTATCTGCCCCCAGAGAGGGCTACATGAGACGCACCGCCCCTCCAATTGGGGTGGGGGTAGAGAGGTGCACCCCCCTTCACATTACAAAATTCCCCAGCGGTGTAGGGTGCCCCTCAGCCCCCCCTAAAGTGCAGCCTGCCATTTTCAAATTTGTTCTTTGTTTACCAAACTTGTCTTGGCGCAGAGGGGCACATTGGTGTGCCAATCTGGCCCCAGTGTGCCCAAACCTTACTGCCCCATCCACTGTGGGGCCTGCCCCACAGTTTTTGGTGGCCCTCTCCCCCCCCCCACCCCAAATGGAGGTGGGTGTACCTCACGGAGCCATTTGTACGAGGCCCAGGGAGGCCCTGATTGAGGTGCCCCTGCTACCCATTTGTGATGAGGGGGGAGAGGGCCACCAAAATTTGTTGGACAGGCCCCCCAGTGGCTGGGGCAGTAAGGTTTGGGCACCCTGGGGCCAGATTGGCACACTTTTGGGCCCATCTGCACCAGGGGGAGTTAGGTTACCAAAGGAAAAAAGTGAAAATGGTAGACCGTATTTTAGGGGGGGCTCTGGGGCACCCCAAACGGATGGGGAATTTTCTAATGGGAAGGGGTGGTGACCCCCTCACCCCCAGCCACAATGGAATGGGGGCCATGTCATGAAGCCCTCCCTGGGGGCAGATATCTGCTCCTAGAAAGGGACACTTGAGCCCACGGAGGAGGGCATGACAGCCCCCCCTTATATGCCCCCAGGGAGGGCAACATGAGATGCCCCGCCCCTCCATTTTGTTTGGGGGTGGAGAGGTGCACCCCCCATTACATTTCAAAATTTTCCGGCGGTTTAGGGTGCCTCTCAGCCCCCCCTAAAGTTCAGCCTGTTTCGGTGAGTGGACAGAGGGAAATGTCTCTAAAATATCTGGAAATAAAGACAATTCTCAGACATTTCCCTCTGGCCACCCACCGAAACACACCGCCAACAACAGATGTCATACCTTCCCGCGTTCCCACAGGTGTCCCGACGAAAACGGTACCTCACATGTGTGGGTGCACCTACCGGGGCGCAAAAGGAAAAGGGTAACCCACTGGTAACCCCAAGCCTTTGAGCACAGCAAATTTTGTTCATGTGGACAACCTACAGATTTGGGCCTATGGTGTCGAAGCCAGCAAGGAAAACAGGGAACCCCATGCAATCTGAAAAGAGGACACCCGTGGGAATACACAGAGGTCTAACTAGCGCGAAGCGGCCCACAATTAATTACCCAGAACCCCAGACAAAGTGAACATTATGTTTTTCCCCACAAAATATCACACTTTGTCGGGGATTGTGGCTAATAAAAACTGGGGCAATTTGCGCAAGGCAGACCTCTGTGGATTTCCACGGGTGTCCTCTTTTCAGAAATGCATGGGGTTCCCTGTTTTCCTTGCTGGCGTTGACACCATAGCCCCAAATCTGTAGGTTGCCCACATGAACAAAATGTGTTGTGCTGAAAGGCTTTGGGTTACCAGTGCGTTACCCTTTTCCTTTTTCGCCCCGGTAGGTGCACCCACACATGTGAGGTACCGTTTTCATCGGGACACGTGCGGGGATGCGGGAAGGTAGGCCATGTGTTGTTGGCGGTGTGTTTCAGTGGGTGGCCAGAGCGAAATGTCTGAGAATTGTCTTTATTTCCAGCCAATTTCAGAGACATTTCCCCCTGTCCACTCACTGAAACACATTGCCAACAACAGATGTCATACCTTCCCACGTTCCCACAGGTGTCCCAAGGAAAACGGAACCTCACATGTGTGGCTGTACCTACCGGGGCACAAAAGGAAAAGGGTAACCCACTGGTAACCCCAAGCCTTTCGGCACAGCACATTTTGGTCATGTGCGGAACCTACAGATTTGGGTCTAGGGTGTCGAAGCCAGCAAGAAAAACAGGGAACCCCATGCATTTCCGAAAAGAGGACACCCCTGGGAATGCACAGAGGTCTGACTTGCGCAAAGCGGCCCGGAATTTATTACCCAGAACTCCAGACAACGTGAACATTAAGTTTTTTCACACCAAATATCACACTTTGATGGGGATTGTGGCTAATAAAAACTGGGGAATTTTGCACAAGGCAGGCCTCTGTGGATTCCCACGGGTGTCCTATTTTTGGAAATGCATGGGGTTCCCTGTTTTCCTTGCTGGCTTCGACACCCTAGGCCCAAATCTGTAGGTTGCCCACATGAACAAAATGTGCTGTGCCGAAAGGTTTGGGGTTACCAGTGGGTTACCCTTTTCCTTTTGTGCCCCGGTAGGTGCACCCACACATGTGAGGTACGGTCTTTGTCGGGACACCTGTGGGAATGCGGGAAGGTATGACATCTGCTGTTGGCGACGTGTTTCGGTGAGTGGACAGAGGGAAATGTCTCTGAAATTGGCTGGAAATAAAGACAATTCTCAGACATTTTGCTCAGGCCACCCACAGAAACACACCACCAACAACACATGGTCTACATTCCCGCGTCCCCACACGTGTCCCAATGAAAACGGTACCTCACATATGTGGGTGCATCTATCGGGGCGCAAAAGGAAAAGGATAACCCACTGATAACCCCAAGCCTTTCGGCACAGCACATTTTGTTCATGTGGGCAACCTACAGATTTGGGCCTAGCATGTTGAAACCAGCAAGTAAAACAGGGAACCCCATGCATTCCTGAAAAGAGGACACCTGTGGGAATCCACAGAGGTCTGACTTGTTTAAATTGCCCCAGTTTTTATTAGCCACAATCCTCGACAAATTGTGATATTTGGTGGGGAAAAAACACAATGTTCACTTTGTCTGGGGTTCTGGGTAATAAATTCTGGGCCGCTTCGCGCAAGTCAGACCTCTGTGCATTCCCACGGGTGTCCTCTTTTGGGAAATGCATGGGGTTCCCTGTTTTCCTTGCTGGCTTCGACACCCTAGGCCCAAATCTGTAGGTTGCCCACATGAACAAAATATGCTGTGCCGAAAGGCTTGGGGTTACCAGTGGGTTACCCTTTTCCTTTTGCGCCCCGGTAGGTGCACCCACACATGTGAGGTACCGTTTTCATCGGGACACCTGTGGGAACGCGGGACGGTAGGCAATGTGTGGTTGGCGGTGTGTTTCGGTGGGTGAGCCAAGTGAAATTGGGTTTTTTTTGCCACATTTCGGATTTTGCCGGGCTTTCTGGGTAATAAATTCTGGGCCGATTTGCGCAAGTCAGACCTCTGCGGATTCCCACGGGTGTCCTCTTTTCAGAAATGCATGGGGTTCCCTGTTTTCCTTGGTGGCTCGGACACCCTAGCCCCAAATCTGTATGGTGTGGCCTTCCACGAAATTCATCAAATTCAGCTGTCGGAAAATACTTGGGGTTAGCCGCATTTTTGGCTCTCACCTTTGCCCCCGGGTAGGTGCACCCACACATGTGAGGTAGGTTTTCGTCGGGACACCTGTGGGAACGTGGGAAGGTAGGCCATGTGTTCTTGGCGGCGTGTTTCGGTGGGTGAGCCGAGTGAAATGTGCGGAAATTGGGGGGGTTTTGCCACATTTCGGACTTGGCCAGGCTTTCTGAGTAATACATTCTGGGCCGATTTGCGCAAGTCAGACCGCAACGGATTCCCATGGGTGTCCTCTTTTCAGAAATGCATGGTGTTCCCAGTTTTCCTTGGTGGCTTGGACACCATAGGCCCAAATCTGTATGGTGTGCACTTCCACGAAATTCATCAAATTCAGCTGTCGGAAAAGACTTGGGGTTAGCAGCTCCCCTTTGCCCCCAGGTAGGTGCACCCACACATGTGAGGTACCGTTTTCGTCGGGACACCTGTGGGAATGCGGGAAGGTAGGCCGTGTGTTGTTGGCGACGTGTTTCTGTGGGTGAGCCGAGTGAAATGTGTGGAAATTGGGGGATTTTTTGCCACATTTAGGACATTGCCGGGCTTTCTGGGTAATACATTCTGGGCCGATTTGCGCAAGTCAGACCTCTGCGGATTCCCACGGGTGTCCTCTTTTCGGAAATGCATGCAGTTCCTACTTTTCCTTGGTGGCTTGGACACCCTAGGCCCAAATCTGTATGGTGTGCACTTCCACGAAATTCATCAAATTCAGCTGTCGGAAAAGACTTGGGGTTAGCAGCGTTTTTGGCTCGCCCCTTTGCCCCCAGGTAGGTGCACCCACACATGTGAGGTACCGTTTTTGTGGGGGCTTAAGTGGGAACGCGGGAAGGTAGGCCATGTGTTGTTGATGGCGTGTTTCGGTGGATGAGCCGAGTGAAATGTGCGGAAATTGGTTTTTTTTGCCACATTTCGGACTTTGCCGGGTTTCTGGGTAATAAATTCTGGGCCGATTTGTGCAAGTCAGACCTCTGCAGATTCCCACGGGTGTCCTCTTTTTCAGAAATGCATGCGGTTCCTAGTTTTCCTTGATGGCTTGGACCACCTAGGGCCAAATCTGTATGGTGTGCACTTGCACGAAATTCATCAAATTCAGCTGTCGGAAAAGACTTGGGGTTAGCAGCGTTTTTGGCTCTCCCCTTTGCCCCCGGGAAGGTGCACCCACACGTGAGGTAAGTTTTCGTCGGGACACCTGTGGGAACGCGGGAAGGTAGGCCATGTGTTCATGGCGGCGTGTTTTGGTGGGTGAGTCGAGTGAAATGTGTGGAAATTTGGGGTTTTTTGCCACATTTTGGACTTTGCCAGGCTTTCTGGGTAATAAATTCTGGGCCGATTTGCACAAGTCAGACCGCTGAAGATTCTCATGGGTGTCCTCTTTTCTGAAATGCATGGGGTTCCCAGTTTCCTTGGTGGCTTGGACACCATAGGCCCAAATCTGTATGGTGTGCCCTTCCACGAAATTCATCAAATTCAGCTGTCGGAAAAGACTTGGGGTTAGCCGCGTTTTTAGGTCTCACCTTTGCCCCCAGGTACGTGCACCCACACATGTGAGGTACTGTTTTCGCCGAGACTTGTGTGGGAATGCGGGAAGGCAGGCCATGTGTTGTTGACGGCGTGTTTCGGTGGATGAGCCAAGTGAAATGTGTGGAAATTGGGTTTTTTTTGCCACATTTCGGACTTTGCCGGGTTTCTGGGTAATACATTCTGGGCCGATTTGTGCAAGTCAGACCTCTGCGGATTCCCACGGGTGTCCTCTTTTCACAAATGCAGTGGTTCCTAGTTTTCCTTGGTGGCTTGGACCGGCTAGGGCCAAATCTGTATGGTGTGCACTTCCACGAAATTCATCAAATTCAGCTGTTGGAAAAGACTTGGGGTTAGCAGCGTTTTTGGCTCTCCCCTTTTCCCCCGGGTAGGTGCACCCACACATGTGAGGTATGTTTTCTTCGGGACACCTGTGGGAACGCAGGAAGGTAGGCCATGTGTTCTTGGCGGCATGTTTCTGTGGGTGAGTCGAGTGAAATGTGCGGATATTGGGTTTTTTTGCCACATTTTGGACATTGCCAGGCTTTCTGGGTAATAAATTCTGGGCCGATTTGCGCAAGTTAGACCTCTGCGGATTCCCACGGGTGTCCTCTCTTCGGAAATGCATGGGGTTCCTAGTTTTCCTTGGTGGCTCGGACACCCTAGGCCCATATCTGTATGGTGCGCCCTTCCATGAAATTCATCAAATTCTGCTGTCGGAAAAGACTTGGGGTTAGCCGCATTTTTTGGCTCTCCCCTTTGCTCCCAGGTAGGTGCATGTGTGATGCTGGAAATGCATCGGAGGGACAGGGCCTCCGTATACTTGTCCTTTACTGCTTTTTATCGTGTGTTCTGTTGTGTTTTCTGCGCAGGAGTTCATGTGGGACTCCTGGCGGTGCAGCTCTCTTTCTTTTGGTTTGGTGAACGGACCCATGGGATACCCTTATGGCGCCCTCACGCAGCCGCTTGTATGAGTCCCAGGGAGGCCAGCATGAGGTGCCCTGCCACCCATTTGGGTTGATGAGAATGCGCCGCCCCTCCAATTGGGGTGGGGGTGGAGAGGTGCACCCCCTTCACATTACAAAATTCCCTGGCGGTGTAGGGTGCCCCTCAGCCCCACTAAAGTGCAGCCTGCCATTTTCCAATTTTTTCTTTGTTTACCAAACTTGCCTTGGCGCAGAGAGGCACATTGGTGTGCCAATCTGGCCCCAGGGTGCCCAAACCTTACTGCTCCACCCACTGGGGGGTCTGTCCCACAGTTATTGGTGCCCTCTCCCCCCACCCCAAATGAAGGGGGGTGTACCTCACGCAGCCTTTTGTAGGAGGCCCAGGGAGGCCTGCATGAGGTGCCCCCACCACCCATTTGGGATGAGGGGGGAGAAGGCCACCAAAAATTGTGTACAGGCCCCCCAATTGGTGGGGTAGTAGATTCTGGGTACCCTGCGGGAGAATGGCACACTATTGTGGCCATCTGTGCCAAGGGGAGTTGGGTAAACAAAGGAAAAAAGTGAAAATGGTAGACAGCATTTTAGGGGGGGCTGTGGGGCACCCCAAACTGCTGGGGAATTTTGTAATGTGAAGGGGTAGTGGCCCCCTTCGCCCCACCCACAATGGAGTCGGGGCCATGTCATGCAGCCCTCCCTGGGGGCAGATATCTGCTCCTAGGAAGGGACACTTGAGCCCACGGAGGAGGGCATGACAGCCCCCCCCTTATATGCCCCCAGGGAGGGCAACATGAGATGCCCCGCCCCTCCATTTTGTTTGGGGGTGGAGAGGTGCACCCCCCATTACATTTCAAAATTTTCCGGCGGTTTAGGGTGCCTCTCAGCCCACCCTAAAGTTCAGCCTGTTTCGGTGAGTGGACAGAGGGTTTTCTGCATGTTTTCTGCACAGGAGTTCATGTGGGACTCCTGGCGGTGCAGCTCTCTTTCTTTTGGTTTGGTGAACGGACCCATGGGATACCCTTATGGCACCCATGGGTGGGGGGTACAACCCTGTGCCCCTAGTGTATGTTTTTGGGCACCTGTGGGTGGCCCAAAAGGCAGGGTATGGGCTGGTGGCAGCTCCATGCTGAATTTGACAGATGCGCGGAGTATCCTCCATTTTGGGATACCCCGGCCCTGCCATTGGGATCAGTTGATTTCTGATGGAAAACAAGGTGGCCCCGGTGGCCTCTTGCTTTCTATTACCCATTACCTTGTTTTCCCAAAGTCCTGGGAAGCCCTGACTCTGTCCCTTCCCCCTGACTGACTGTTGGGTGGAAATGCCATATATGGTGTTGTTGTGAAGGCCCGGCCAGACTAGCTGGAGCCTTCCCGGTGATGTATGTTGTGGGTACATCCTGTGGGTGGGACATGGGTGCATGGAGTGTGTGACGAATATACATTCTGTGTTGTGGGTGTCTAGTATCTGGTGGTGGACACAATGACTGAGACAACCCTGCCCGAAACCGGTATGAATGCAGCTTGGAGTGTTGAATGGCTCGGTACTCATCCCAATACACATAACTTGTTGTGAGTGTCTGGAGAGAAGTGAATGGCCTGAATACCTCATGTGCCTGATGGGCTGCCTGCCTGCATGAATGCCCGTAGTCGTGATTGGATGCTTGAGTGTGACCCAGCAGAATGAATGGAAGATCAACAGTATATCTGGGGACCTCTCACTGCTAGGAATCGTGTTCAGAAGCTGAAGTCCACTACGACGAGTATCTGGAGTAACTGACGCTTGACCTTGAAACTCCCGCTGAACGAGAAGGAGTGCTGTGGCTCTCCCTCGCAATCTGAAGGCTGCTGTGTTTCCAAGGACTGACCCAGAGAGGACCTGGTAAGTTGCCCTCTTCCCGAGCTACGAGGGACCATCGTGCACAGCTGATCTTTGCCAACGCTCCCTGGTAGACAGACCTTCGACAGGCTGCCGACCCGATACGGGGACTGCTGCGGAACTCCAAGGAGAAGCACCCAGACTGTTGTCCGCCACTGTCGACGACCGCCGTCGCTGACCGGAGCTGCCGTGCTCCCGTTTGCCTAAGAACTTTAATTGATCATCGGACGCTCTCGTCTGCATCGTCATCCGCTTGTCTCCCGCTGGAGAAGGCCTGACCGTCGACGCGCTGAGGAGCATCCACCGGTGGGTTTCCTGCCACCTAAGGACCACAGAGACGCCGACGACTCAACGCTCTTGCTGGGCCACAGTTCTTCATCATCTCTTTGCGGTCCAGAACTATCGTCACCGAGGTGCCCCGCACGCCTCTTCCTTGCAGGACGGCAACACTTTGTCGTCGACGAGCACCGCTAGGAACGAAGCTGCCACTTCCCTGCCGTAGTTCACCCTGTTCACCGTCGAACGTTCGACGACCCGTGACTCCTGCCTTAAAGGGAGGGCACTCAAGAAGGGCCGTCGATTCCCCGACACCGAACGCCAAGTTCCCCGACACCTCTCGACGGTCCGTGGCTCCCGCCTGAAAGGGAGGCACTCAAGAAGGTTCGGTCGACGCATCGTCAGAGAACCCTACTCCACCAGGTACATTGGGGGGGTAAAGCCTTAATAAGAAGAAGTGAGACTATTGAAAATACGGACTGGGCTTGTGCTATATATCTTTATTTACAGGTTGCCCAGGTAGGGGGATCTCCACTCACCTGCGCCTAGAGGTATGGGGCCAATGTTCTGCCTACTGTTTCAACCATCTTGCGTTCCTTCCTCTCTCTATTGCTGGTTTCCTCGTTATTAATCTGTGTGACATTTTAACCGTACACTTGATGCACTTTAATGAGATTCGATAACATTAGTGGTACCACTCTAGACGTGTATATATTTATCATTATTGGCTTCCGAGTACAAAGTGCGTTATTGTGATCGTGTACATACCTTTGAATATTAATTATATAAAGACTGTGTTTTCAGTAATACAGTGTGTGGACATTCCTTTGTGGGGGTTCGGGGACTACACTGTACTTAAGAACCAGCCCGCATCACCTCCTGAGAAGCTAGGCCATGATTGCTCGTCCATTACTACCAAATACAGAATCTTGGCTGGGGTCCGCTGTGCCTCTCCTCTACCATATAGAGAGCGGAGGTACAGACACCCCCTACCAGTCTTTACACTGGTGGCAGCGGTGGGATGCTTATGGTTTTAAGAATCAGTGTATAACCGTGCCACTTACAAAATATCTGCACTTTATTAGATTAAGGTTTGGGTGTGTACAAAATAACTGCATTACAAGCAATGGAGTCTATTGCGAATGGTAAATTGACTCGGATGAGCTTAGAGGCTCTCCATAGTGCTTGTGAAGCCAGGGAGTTAGACTTTGTGGATAGGTCTAGGGCTGAGCTGATAGCTGCCCTGGTGGACTACCAGACCGATGGTGAAACTCTTGATGAGGGGGGGAATGCAACCAATGAGGACTCTGCCCCTGGGGTTTTACTGAATCTGTTTCTGGGAATGCCGCCATTCCTCCTGCCTCTGTTCCGAACCCCAGCAATTCCTTGGAACTTGAGTTATTAAGGATGAAATTGGCCTTTGAACATCGCAAGTTGGAAATAGATGCTGAACTTAAGAAAGAGGAGTTGGCTCAACAAGTTGAACTCAAGAATAGGGATCTTGAACTCAAAGACAAGGACACTGAATGTCAGAGAATCCAGCTAGAGAAAGCTCGAGTGGAGACTTCAGCGAAACCCAGTGAGAGTGTCAGGTCCCCAGCAACTAAATTTATGAAGGATTTGGTTGGTGTGTTTTCGGAGGGTTCTGATATCCTCCAATGGATTGAAGCGTTTGAAATGGCTTGTGCAATTCATGATGTTGACAAAAGAGATTGGGCTAAGTGTCTGCTAAGCAGAGTGCCTCAAACTGGATATGACTGTATTCTGAAGCTGAGTGTGGAAGAAAGGGGTCAGTATGAGTGTATGAAATCTGCTTTGATTGCCAAGTTTGGCAAGACGCCTACCCAATACCTTAAAAGGTTCAGGGATTTTAAGAAAAGAGAGAATGTGTCTTGGGTTGACTGGGTGAGTGCCACGCACATGAATATGATGGGGTGGATTGATGGTTACAAGGGGAAAACTTTTGTTGAATTGTCCCACCTGCTGTTTTTTGAGCATTTTTCTGAAGCCTGTTCACCGGAGCTGCGTCAGTATGTTGCTGACCGGAACATTTTGGATCCCTTTAAGATGGCTAGGTTGGCTGACAAGTGGGTCTCCCACCGGGTGTCCCTTAAGGACTCCAGTGGGAAGGACAAGGACAAAGAAAAGGGGACCTCTCAGAAAGCTGAGGAGTCCCAAAAGCAGTCACAGTCGAATAAACCTAAACCCCCCTCTCCTAAAACCCAAAAATGTAGTGGGGATAAGTCATCTGGGGGTGGGAATAAGAGTAGTGGTCCACCTGCTGCAAAGCAGGCTCCCGGTGGTTCCAGTACCGTACCCCGAATACTCCCGGCACTTGTTGGGACTGTGGGGCTCTGGATCACAAAAGGGGTGACTCCAAGTGTAAAGGTAAGGCACTTGGAGTACAGGCTGTCAGCCTGACCTACCCTTACCCCATGTCTGAGGTGGAGGCCACTGTCCTCCCCTCCTCTACCGGAATCACTTTTGGTGCTCCCGTAGAGATTTCCTTAGTGTCCCTTGGGGCCTGGGACCAGTACGCGGAAGTACTGGTGACTATCCCACAGAACACCCGTAGATTTTTGAGAAGTGTCCTCTTGAATGGCCAGCCTTCTACTGGTTTGAGAGACACTGGGACAAGCATGACAGTGGTGGACAGGATTCTGCTCAAGCCAGAGGACTATGTAGATGCTCCTCTGAGAACCACCAGGTTAGCTGGTGGGCCTCCCAAATTATCGCCTGTAGCCCGAGTCACACTCGTAATTGGAGACAAGACAGCAAAGCTTCCTGTCCTGGTTCAGGACAACGTCCCTGCTAACATTCTGTTAGGTAACGATCTAGTCGAGTTGGGATTGATCGCGGATGGTCTTCCCATGACTGCTGCTGCGGTCACTAGATCACAGGTGACACCGGGTCTGGCTGTGAGTCCGGTACCCAAGCCAAAGGCGCGGCCTAAGGCAAGACGAAGGAAGAGCAAGAAGGCCACCTCTGTGGAGGGAGCTCCTTCTCTTCCTGCTGTTCCTACAGCACCCATTGGGATCCATGCTCCGGACGGGCTGGGTCCAGTGGTAAACCCCGTCTCAACTCCTGTGAGAGAAGAGCCAGAAGACTCTCCTGTGGGAGAGGTTCTCAACCCGGAGGATCATCCCGATCTTCAATGCTTGTTAGCTGAAGGGGGACCCTCCTGGGCAGACTTCTGTAAAGGATAGAGAGAGTGTCCCTCTCTCGAGGGTCTGAGGAAACAGGCCCTGTCCCAGGCACGAGGAGAAGTTCCTAGGACTTTCTGGATTTATTGGGAAGGTGAGCTCCTTGTTAGTGAGCCCACTAAGCCTGAACCCGGTGCCCTCAAGAGGTTGGTGGTACCCAGGGTTTACAGGCCCTTCCTACTGCAGTTGGCGCATGAGGTGCCCTTGGCTGGTCATCTTGGTACCAAGAAGACAAAGCAGAGGCTCTCTGCCCATTTCTACTGGCCTCGGATGGGAGTAGAAGTGGAGTCCCACTGCAGGACTTGCCCAACTTGTCAGTTGTCTGGCAAAACTGGAGGCAGAATCATCGCCCCACTGCAGCCATTGCCAGTGGTTGGCACACCGTTTGAGAGGGTGGGCTTTGACATCGTCGGTCCCCTTGACCCTCCCACGTCAGGTGGACATTGGTTCATCCTGGTTTTGGTAGATCATGCCACCAGGTACCCTGAGGCTATACCCCTTCGGACTGTTACTGCCAAGGTGGTTGCCCGGGCCCTCCTGGGCATTTTCACCCGTGTTGGATTCCCCAAGGAGGTTGTCTCTGACCGAGGATCCAACTTCATGTCTAGTTACATGAAAACCATGTGGAAAGAGTGCGGGGTAACCTACAAGTTCTCCACTTCCTACCACCCCCAGACCAATGGTCTGGTTGAGAGATTTAATAAAACTCTCAAGGGCATGCTAGGTGCTTTGGAAGAGCCCCTAAGGAGTAAATGGGATCTCCTCCTGTCATGCCTGCTGTTTGCTTACAGAGAGGTACCTCAAGAAGGCGTTGGTTTCAGCCCCTTTGAGTTACTCTTTGGACATCCCGTGAGGGGGCCCCTCGCCTTGATCAGAGAAGGTTTGGAAGCCACCCCTCCCGGTCCCGCCAAGCAAGTGGGGGACTATGTGTTAGGCCTCAGACGGAGGATGACACAGATGATGGGTCAAGCAACGGCGAATCTCAAGGCCAGCCAGGAATTGAACAAATACTGGCATGACCTTAAAGCATCGCAAGAGAATTGGACTCTGGGACAGGAGGTCCTTGTGATGGAGCCTACCAAGCCTCGGGCATTGGCAGATAAATGGACTGGACCCTTCAGGATAATCTCCAAGAGGCAAGGTCAATTATCTGGTTGACATGGGAATACCAGGGGTAGCCCCTCAGGTATTCCATGTCAATAGGCTCAAGCCTTTCCACCGGCGAGCAGAAGTCTCATGTCTCTTGCTAGCTTCAGAGCAAGAAGAGGATGAGAGTGAGCCCCTTCCTGATTTGCTGCATAGCAACCGTCAGGACGGCTCAGTGGAGGGAGTGCAGCTCTCTCCAGATTTGACAACCGAGCAGCAGAGGGCCTGCAGAACTTTGCTCCAGCAGTATGCCTCCCTGTTTTCGCTGACGCCAGGCCTTACACCGTGACATTGGTGACAGGGTGCCTGTCAAGAGCAGGAGCTACCGAATGTCAGATACGGTTAAGAAGCACATCCAGGCTGAGGTCGCCAAGATGTTGTATCTGGGTGTTATTGAACCCTCAACCCGCCCCTGGTCCAGTCCCGTGGTCCTTGTCCCCAAGGCAAGTTCCCAGGCAGGTACCAAGGATTGGCGGTTCTGTGTGGACTACCGAGAAGTCAATGCCGTCACCAAAACTGATGCGCACCCATTGCCCAGGGCTGATGAGCTCGTGGACACCATAGGTGCTGCCAAATTTGTGAGCACCTTTGACCTCACCTCAGGCTATTGGCAAATAGCTCTGACGGACCATGCCAAGGAAAAGACGGCGTTCTCAACAGGGACTCTACCAGTTTAGAGTCATGCCTTTTGGGTTGAAGAATGCCCCTACCACCTTCCAGAGATTGGTCAATCATGCTCTCAGTGGGCTGGAAGCCTTTTATGTGGCTTATTTAGACGACATTGCCATCTACAGTTCCACTTGGTAAGAGCACTTGACACATCTGGGTAGAGCGTTGCAGGCCTTAAAAAGGGCTAACCTCACTATCAAGGCCACCAAGTGCCAGATAGCTCAGGGGAAAGTCACGTATCTTGGTCTTGAGGTAGGAGGGGGTCAAATCCAACCTCTCCCCAGTAAGGTACAGGATGTACAGGACTGGGAGACTCCCACTACTCAAACCCAGGTGAGAGTCTTTTTGGGCCTCACCGGGTATTATCGCAATTTCATGGCAGACTATGGAACCATAGCTGCACCACTGACAGCTCTGACTTCACCCAAGCAGCCTAGGAAGGTCAATTGGACTGAAGACTGTCAGAGGGCCTTTGATGGCTTGAAAGAAAGTCTGTGTCGGGCACCCGTGTTGTGTGCGCCTGACTACAGCCGACCCTTTATCGTCCAGATGGATGCCTGCGACACCGGAATTGGAGCTGTCTTGTCCCAGTTAGATGACAAAGGGAGAGAACATCCTATCATATTCATCAGTAGACAACTCAAGGGTAGAGAATTTAGGTGGGCTACTGTTGAAAAGGAATGTTTTAGTATAGTTTGGAGCCTTAGGCGTTTTAGGCCCTACCTTACGGGGTCTACCTTCAAGGTCCAAACAGATCATAAGCCCCTAAAGTGGCTTATGCAGATGAAGGGTGAGAACCCGAAACTGCACAGGTGGTTCATTAGCCTGCAAGGGCTAGACTTCACCATAGAGCACAGACCAGGGAAGAGTCACGATAATGCAGATGGCCTTTCCAGAAGGTATATTGACTGTCTGGATGAGGCTGTCTATCCCCTGGGAGATTAGGCACCCTCCACCCCAGTCTGGGGGGGGTGACTGTGATGCTGGAAATGCATCGGAGGGACAGGGCCTCCGTATCCTTGTCCTTTACTGCTTTTTATCGTGTGTTCTGTCGTGTTTTCCGTGCAGGAGTTCATGTGGGACTCCTGGCGGTGCATGCAGCTCTCTTTCTTTTGGTTTGGTGAACGGACCCGTGGGATACCCTTATGGCACCCATGGGTGGGGGGTACAACCCTGTGCCCCTAGTGTATGTTTTTGGGCACCTGTGGGTGGCTCACAGAGCAGGGTATGGGCTGGTGGCAGCTCCATGCTGAATTTGACAGGTGCGCGGAGTATCCTCCATTTTGGGATACCCCGGCCCTGCCATTGGGATCAGTTGATTCCTGATGGAAAACAAGATGGCCCCGGTGGCCTCTTGCTTTCTATTACCCATTACCTTGTTTTCCCAAAGTCCTGGGAAGCCCTGACTCTGTCCCTTCCCCCTGACTGACTGTTGGGTGGAAATGCCATATATGGTGTTGTTGTGAAGGCCCAGCCAGACTAGCTGGAGCCTTCCCGGTGATGTATGTTGTGGGTACCTCCTGTGAGTGGGACCTGGGCGAATGGAATGTGTGTCGAATATACATTCTGTGTTGTGGGTGTCTAGTATCTGGTGGTGGACACAATGACTGAGACAACCCTGCCCAAAACCGGTATGAATGCAGCTTGGAGTGTTGAATGGCTCGGTACTTGTCCCAATGCACATAACTTGTTGTGAGTGTCTGGAGAGAAGTGAATGGCCTGAATACCTCATGTGCCTGATTGGCTGCCTGCCTGCATGAATGCCCGTAGTCATGATTGGATGCTTGAGTGTGACCCAGCGGAATGAATGGGAGATCAACAGTATATCTGGGGACTTCTCACTGCTAGGAATCGTGTTCAGAAGCTGAAGTCCACTACGACGAGTAACTGGAGTAACTGACGCTTGACCTTGAAACCCCCGCTGGACAAGAAGGAGTGCTGTGGCTCTCCCTCGCAATCTGAAGGCTGCTGTGTTTCCAAGGACTGACCCAGAGAGGACCTGGTAAGGCGCCCTCTTCCCGAGCTATGAGGGACCATCGTGCACAGCTGATCTTTGCCAACGCTCCCTGGTAGACAGACCTATGACAAGCTGCGACCCGATACGGGGACTGCTGCGGAACTCCAAGGAGAAGCACCCGGACTGTTGTCCACCACTGTCGACGACCGCTGTCGCCGACCGGAGCCGCCGTGCTCCCGTTTGCCTAAGAACTTTAATTGATCATCGGACGCTCTCGTCTGCATCGTCATCCGCTTGTCTCCCGCTGGAGAAGGCCTGACCGTCGACGCGCCGAGGAGCATCCACCGGTGAGTTTCCCGCCACCTAAGGACCACAGAGACGCCGACGACTCGACGCCCTTGCAGGGCCACAGTTCTTCATCATCTCTTTGCGCTCCAGAACTATCGTCACCGAGGTGCCCCGCATGCCTCTTCCTTGCAGGACGCCAACGCTCTGTCATCGACGAGCACCGCTAGGAACGAAGCTGCCACTTCCCTGCCGTAGTTCACCCTGTTCACCGTCGGACGTTCGACGACCCGTGACTCCTGCCTTAAAGGGAGGGCACTCAAGAAGGGCCGTCGATTCCCTGACACCAAACGCCAAGTTCCCCGACACCTCTCGACGATCCGTGGCTCCCGCCTGAAAGGGAGGCACTCAAGAAGGATCGGTCGACGCATCATCGGAGAACTCTACTCCACCAGGTACATTGGGGCGGTAAAGCCTTAATTGGAAGAAGTGAGACTATTGAATATATGGACTGGGCTTGTGCTATATATCTTTATTTACAGGTTGCCCAGGTGGGGGGATCTCCACTCAGAACTGCGCCTAGAGGTAGGGGCCAGTGTTCTGCCTACTATTTCTACCATCTTGCGTTCCTTCCTCTCTCTATTGCTGGTTTCCTCGTTATTAATCTGTGTGACATTTTAACCGTACAGTTGATGCACTTTAATGTGATTCGATAACATTAGTGGTACCACTCTAGACGTGTATATATTTATCATTATTGGCTTCCGAGTACAAAGTGAGTTATTGTGATCGTGTACATACCTTTGAATATGAATTATATAAAGACTGTGTTTTCAGTAATACAGTGTGTGGACATTCCTTTGTGGGGGTTCGGGGACTACACTGTACTTAAGAACCAACCCGCATCACCTCCTGAGAAGCTAGGCCTTGATTGCTCGTCCAGTGCTACCAAATAGAGAATCTTGGCTGGGGTCCGCTGTGCCTCTCCTCTACCATATAGAGAGCGGAAGTACAGACACCCCCTACCACTCTTTACAGCATGTTAGGCAGAATTATATGCAGTACCCTTTGGGAACACTACACACAATTAAGACTCGAAGTGCCAGTATAATTTCACCTTTGGTACAAGCCTGTACTACAAAGTTATAGTGGTAGCAGTAGCGGAGCAGCCACACTTATCTCAAGAGTAAGTGAGCAGTACGAATAGTTACACAAAGGACAGCAATTACTATGATTCAGGCAAACACTGACTCAAGGTTTCTAAGTAAAAGAATATATATTTATTTACTCAACAGTTGTATAACATTTCACTATTCTAAGCAAGGTCAAAATCACAATCATAAATACACCACACCACTAACCTTAATTTCCAGACAAGTAAAGCTCACAAAATGAAGTGGGAGCAAAATGGCACTCAAGCAATTTAAAAAGGGAGGGAAAGACAAACTTATCAGCAATTAGGCAAAACCAACAGGTAAGTATTCTGAGCAGTTGAACAAGAGAGACTACAGTGGGGAGATCAGCTAGAAAATATTAAGGGCCAAAGTCAATAGGTCAAAAGTCTTTTGCTCAAGATCACACAGTTCAGGGTGGTTCGCGGTAAAGTTTGTGGCACAGATTCCGGACGAGGTTGGTTGGTAGAAAAGTTAGTTCAAAGAGAAGAGAAGGACAAGCCCTCGGATTGGAGAAAGATTTCAAATACTTTCACCGCGGCTGAGCGAAACGCTTAACAGGATTTGCACAGTACCTTAAAACGGAGAGGGGGCTGTAGCTGAGGCAGACGTTCCTGGTAGTTCCTGCAGGCTCACGGTTCCTGAAGCGACTGGGGACTGATCAGAAGTAGGAAGACTGGAGGGTCCTGCACTACCCAAGGAAGAAACCAGTAGCAGCACCAAACAACGAATAAAAGGTGCGCTCCTTAAAACCCAAGCAGGGTCCAACCTTCCTGGCTATCTGGCCCACTGTAGATCTGTACAGCAAATTCGACCAGAGGAGGGGTCCTGGCTTGTAGTTTGGGCAAACTGGTTGGTCCCACCAGCTCAAGGGAAGATGTTTCCTGGAGGATCTTCTCTGTCCTCGGATTTGGAGATTCGGACCTGCAGCAGGGCTTCACAAGGCGGTTTAGTCGTTGTAGGGGTCCTCTTCTTCCAGTTCCTCGTTGGTTCTTTCTTTCCAGTGGCGACTCTGTCTTTCCAGTCAGAGAGACCTGCTTTTTATGCAGTTTTCCCCCATTCATACAGCCTGGTAGCTGTCAATCACACAGCGGGGTGGCTGGCCTGGCAAGGCCAGTCCCCTTAGCCAATCAGACAAGAGTGCGACTTGGGCTACCAAGGGAACCCATGGCAGGGGTCCGAAGATCCCTCCCTCACATCCTGCCTACCTAGACTATCAGGCGCCTTAAGGAGGACTTCTGTGCAGAAGCCCGCAAAAAGACATCGAACAAAGGAGTCATCCCCGGTTTGGTGCGCAGAGAAAAACACGAGAAAGACTTTAACAAAAAGAAATGGCGACTAAACCCAGCCGGAACCAAAATAAAACATATATGGTCAAGCGGGTTTTATGTTTGAGGCTAATATAATAGCCTAAAACATTTACCACGTTATGTAAAATAACCGCAGTAGAAAAGTTAGGGTAGATACCACTGCCACCAGCCAAGTCTTAATGTTAAGGGAGCGAAACAAGGCTCCAAGAGGTACAGACAAAAAGGGGTAAGACTTAACCCTTTCCAATACTCCATGTAAGAGGGGGTTTATTTTATTATTATTTGTATTGTGCTCCAGACCCAAGGGTATTCAGGCGCAAGGCATAGGGATATTCAAAGCTTGGTTACAACATGAAAATACATTTGTGTGCAAGTGCCGTTTGGTTACATGTTGGCACAATCAGGTTGCGATATCTAAAGGCAGGTACATTACATGCATAGATTTACAGGTAGTTGGTTAGTGCTGCTGGTGCCTGGACTGTGTAGAGGGTAGCGGGCAAAGTCAGCGGGTGTGTGCCTATATGTCGGCGTCTTTGAGCCAACTAGTGATGCTATGGCGGAACTTGTGATAGGTTTTATCGGTTCTTAGAGGGGATGGTAGTGAGTTCCAAAGGAGTGCTGCCTTGACCTGGAAGCTGCTGCCTCCGATTTTGGCCCGTTTGTATCTGGGGACCCAGAGGTAGTTGGTGTTAGCGAGTCTGGTGATTCTTGTGGTGGGCTTCAAGGTGAATCTGTCGCAAAGGTATCAGGGTGCTGCATTGTTCAAGCATTTGTGGGTGAGGGATGCAGTTTTTAGTTGTATTTTATTGTGGGTGGAGAGCCAGTTGTTGGCTCTTCTGGTATTAGAAATATGATTTCTCTTCGGGATGCCTAAGGCTGCCCTCAGCGCGTTATTTTGTAGGACTTGGATTTTTTTAATGGTTTTTTTTATTGGCTCCTATGTATAGAGCGTTGCAGTAGTCCAGCCTGGATAAAATGAGGGCTCTGGCTAGAGTGATGCAGCTGTCCTGTGACAGGAAGGCCTTGCCAGCTCGAATCAACTTGCATGTATAAGCTGTGGCCGAGGCCAAGGCATTGACTTGCTTGTTGAAGGAGAGAGTGGAGTCCAAGTAGAAGCCCAGAGTTTTAACCTCTTTGGCGACCGTAATAATATTATTGTCTATGTTAAATGCGGAGTATTTGGGGCTGAGTTTTTTGAGTGTCGAGCGAGTGCCCAGGATGATGATCTCTGTTTTGTCATCATTCAGGCATAGACCGTGGGTGGCCATCCATGCCTGGATGATGAGATATATCCTGTTCTCCAAGGCCAAATCCTTGTCGTAATCACCGTTAAGCGGTAGCAGAATCTGTGTGTCATCTGCATAGTTTGTGTAGGTGACACCCAGAAGGTCCAGATTATCGAAGAGGGGCTTGGTAAAGATATTATAGAGTGTGGGTGAAACGCAAGATCCCTGGGGCACTCCGCAAGTTATGGGGATGGGGTTAGCTGCTGCAGTAGGAGAGAAGACGCTCATAGTCCTGTTGGTTAGGAAAGATTGTATCCATGCTATGGCTTCTCTGGAGAAGTGGGCTGCCGAGTTCAGGTGGCTGCATAGGACTGTGTGGAAGGCAGCTGATAGATCCAGAAGTAGAAGGAGGGCTGATTTCCCTTCATCCCGGAGTTCATCAATCTGTGACTTAAGGTCTAGGAGGGCTGTTTCTGTGCCGTGTTGGGGTCGGAAGCCAGATTGCCTGGTTCCTAGTAGGGAGTTGGTTTCTAAGTATTTTTGTATCTGGGAATATGCCATTTTGTCTAAGACCTTAAGGAGAAAAGGCACTGTGGTAATCGGGCGGTAGTTGGTGGGTATAAGTGGGTCTAGGGTCTGCTTTTTCAGTAGAGGAAGCACCCATGATTCTCTGAGGTTGGATGGGATGGTATTGGTGGAGAAGGATGAGTTGATGAGTTTCGTGATAAAGGGGGCTAGATCTCTGGCTGCATCCTTTAGGAGTTGAGCGGGGCATAGGTCGCCTTGGCAGTTGGTGGGCTTGAGGGATAGTATGCTATTTTCTGCTTCTTTTATGGTGACTTTGGAGAACTTAAATCTGGGGTGATTAGTAGGGAAACTTGGTTGCTCTAGTTTGATGCCAGTGAGTTTGCCAGCGAGTGTGGCTTTTTTCTTGGCAATTTTAGTTTGAAGGGTGGTGACTTTGTTGGCTAGAGCTTGCTGTATATTGGAGCACCAGAGTTGGTCTTTGGTGCAGTTGTCCGGCACAGGGATGGGTGCTTCTAGCTCTTTGAGGATGACAGAGTTCTTTCGTGTGGAGTTGGCTTGGATAATTCTGGAGTTGTAGGTTTCGCGTTTAGCTAGGATTATTTATTTTTTGTATAGGGCTATGATGGAACTGAGGTTGGCTTTGTTTTCGTCGGAGGGTTGTGATCGCCAGGATGTCTCGCAATGCCTTTTTTGTTTGCGCAATGATTTTAGGTATGGGGTGTACCATGAATTAAGATGGGCTTTGGGTTTGCTTTGTCTAAGTTTGAGAGGTGCAATGGAGTCTAGAGATGTGGTCATGATGTGGTTGAATTCTTTAACCATAGCTTCGGGGTCCAGATTTTCTCGGATGGCATTGAGTGTGGGGAGTATGAGGGGTAGTAGTTTGTCACAGGTGATGTTTTTTTTATTCCGGGTAGGGATGGCTGGCGCTAGAGGTGTGGGAGCCAAGGTGAGTTTGTCGGTGGATAGGGTGAAGGTTATGAGTTAGTGATCCGTCCAAATCTGGGGGGATATGGAGGCTATCGTGGCAATGCAGTTATGGTCTGCTACCCAGTCCAGGGTTCTGCCTTTGTTGTGTGAGGGGGAGAGCACTCTTTGGGTGAATCCTTGTTCTGCTAGGATGCTGGCCACATTGGATGCGTGTGCGTCTTTGGAATCGTTATAACCTAAGTTCAGGTCGCCTAGTAGTAGGACCTGAGAGGAGTTTTTTTTGGTTATTTGAGATGATATTAGATATGTCGTCTTCAAAGGTCCCAATGGGGCCTGGCGGTCTGTAGACCAGGTATATTGTGAGGGTCTGGTTGTTGCTTATGTTTATTTTGGCTGTCATGAGCTCGCATGAGTTGATGACTGGGGATGGCACTAGTCTGCAAGGTAGATTGTTTCTTGTTATGAGTGCAATGCCTCCACCCCGAGTATTGGTTCTATCTGATCGCAATATGGTATATCCGTTAGGTATGGCCAGTGAAAGGGAGGGTCCTGCTGCATCGTGGAGCCAGGATTCGGTGACTGCTAGGAGGTCTAGCTGTTCAGAGTGGATGATGTCAGCTATGTCTGTAGCGTGTGCAACTAGCGATCTAGTGTTTATTAGGCCGCACTTGAGGCTAGGTTTGTTTGGTTCGAGTGTGGTGAGACTGACTGTAATTTTGGTCTTGGAGGGGCTGAAGGTAGTTGGAGTGGGCCAGTGTTTGGTTGTGCGTTTGTTAGTGGATGCCAGGGTTCTCGCTAATGGTTCATAGAGTTTTGCAAGTCTTGAGCGGAGTCTGCTGTTCCTCTCGAGGGTGTTACAAGGTAGTGTGTTTTGTGACTGGGGTTGTGAGCGGCAATCAATTGACCTGAGTTTGTTAACGTGGTGGCAGGGTGTTGTAGATGGTGTAGTATTGGTGCGTTACTAGTGTTAGGATGTATATGATACTTGTGTAGGAAGTGGGGAGCTGGATGCGCATGGGCGTGTGCATTGTTGGAATGGGTGCTGTAGGTGGGGGCGCTGGTATCAGATTTAGTGTTGGTGTGCTGCTAACTGAGTCGGGTCTAAGCAGTGTGGCTGTGTGCTGCGTTCAAAATCGAATACGGTGGTAGTCTATGTGCAGTATGTGTGAGGGTGTAGTATTGGCTGGGTAAAAAGCAATAGAGTGTAGATACAGATACGGTTACAGCAATTCACAGACAGTGAGTGCCATGCCTAGAAATGCAGTAGTTCAAAGGCACAGAGGGTCACCTACATTCAGTTTTGCAATGGGTGCCTAAAAATGCAGAAGTTCAAAGCACAGACAGAGGGTCACCTAGATTCAATTTAGCAATGGGTGCCTAAAAATGCAGTAGTTCAAAGGCACAGACAGAGGGTCACCTAGATTCAATTTAGCAATGGATGCCTAAAAATGCAGTAGTTCAAAGCACAGATAGAGGGTCACCTAGATTCAATTTAGCAGTGGGTGCCTAAAAATGCAGTAGTTCAAAGCACAGACAGAGGGTCACCTAGATTCAATTTAGCAATGGGTGCCTAAAAATGCAGTAGTTCAAAGCACAGGCAGATCGCTCAATACATATATATGCATCCATACCAACATACATGCTTGTATATCAGTACAGAGTTTAGCTCACACAAGTTACCCTGCACTTCAAAGCACCAGGGATCAAGAACATTTTGTCAACACACAATCACAGGTGTGGTGCAGCACACTGCTAGGCAGCAGAGATCAAGATACAGTTCTGTAATCACCTGATGTGAGATGTGATGCAGAGCGCTGTAGAGGCAGCAGTAATCAGGATGTACTGGGTCTGTGGTTTACAGTGACTCTCACCTTGCTCCTCTAAAATCTATCTATGATTTTTCCGTTCATGTACTCTGTCTTCTCCCCTATCGTAAATCTATTACAGCATCTCTTGTTTCACTTGGCTGGCTACGATTTCTTTCTCAACTTAAATTTCATTTTGTCTGTCTAGTCTTTCGCTCGGTGGTCTAGCCCCTGACTATCTTGCTCCACTTGTATCTTTCTATACTCACTCACAATCTCTTCGTTCTTTCTCCCTTTTCCAGTTAAACGTTCACCCCACTCCTTGTGCCCAATCCGGTTTTTGTTCTTTTCAGCTCCTTGCTCCTTTTCATTGGAACGCTTTACCGCTTATTCTTCGGTCTATCTTAGTCTACTCTCTCTTTTGTGCCTCTTTGAAAAAACATCTTTCCATTGTTCCTGATTGTTAGCTACCAGATTTGATGTTCGACCAATTTAACTGATCATTATTATTGTACTGCTTAATTTTAACCCTGTGCAGCGCTTTGGACAAAGGCGCTTTATAAAATACAATAAAAATACAAATACAAAGGAAGGCATCAAGAGTGTATCCGGCAGAGTGGGTAGGGCCAGAGGAGACGATAGTGATGGAAAGAGACGTACAGAGATCACAGAAGAGAGAAGAGGCAGAAACAGTGCAGTCAAGGTGGATGTTGAAGTCTCCAAGGAGGATGAGTTTAGAGGTAGAGGTCAGAAGGGAGGAGGTGAAGTCAGGCCATTCCAAAAGCAAGATAGTCACTGGGCCAGGGGGCCTGTATATAGTGGCAAGGGTGAGAGAAACAGTCAGAGGGACGCTGAGCTTGCGGACAAGACTTTCAAAGGAGGAGCAGGGCTGGGTGCCCTGATGCCTGCCGGCTCTGGCGCGTTATAAACAAATTGAATAAAAATGAAAGAGGTAGGGACCCACTCAGAGAGGTTCAGGGCTATTCCACTGCCAGCTCGGTTAGCCTGAGGCTTGTAGAGGATCTTGTAGACGTCAGGGAGAAGAGAGTTAAAAGCAGTGACTGAGCTGGCATTGAACCACTCCTTGGTGAGAGTGAGAATGTTAAAATCAAAGTCTTCAAGAAGGAGCCAGATGGCAGAAGAATATTTGACAGCATATCGGGGATTCAGAGTGGCTAAGTGTAACCGGTCACCACATTTGAAGGTTTTCCGAGGAGGGGTACAGGGAGGTGGTACAGCAGTTGGAGGTGGTGAAGGATGTGCAGAGAGAAACGAAGGAAGAATAGCAGTAGAAGGTAGGAAGTTGATGAGGGCCGGCAGGTGCCGGTCAAAGAGAAGAAGATTGGGTTGAGGACCCTCGGCCATGACAGTGCCATTGTGATAGACATGAATGATGTACCTAGAGGATGAGAAGTATGCCAAGAGTACTTCCCATCTAGTGCCACCATGAATGGGTGAAGAGGAAAAGGGGAGAGGGTAGAGATCAGATGGGAGGTCCACAGGTCTGGAGAGGGGACAGAGAAGAGGATATCAGTGATAGTCTGTCTGGAAGTAGCACTGACGTAGGTGTCAGCAATAGGTAGGCCAGGATTAGAGGCCAAGATATCTTTTTTAAACTTTTTTGTTTCAGACTTTGTGAGAGAGGAGGGATAGGTGACAGTTAGAATAGATGGGGGGAATGGAGAGTACCATTGAGGTGGAGAAGAAAAGGGACATTTAGAGAGGCTTCACAATGCACGGGCAAACTCACCAAGTGGTCTAGTAGCCGAGGCAGGCAAAGAAATGCAAAAGGGTGCACAGATGTAAAGCACACCTAAATTCGAATTTACGAGAATGTACACAAACAGTACAAAATGGATGGATGCACAGTTATAAAGTGCACCTAAATTCGAATTTATCAGAAAGTACACAAATGCAGCACAAAATGGAAGGATGCACAGATTTAAAGCACACTGAAGAAGGGCATTAAGAACCAGCAGAATGCATACACTGTGAGGCACAGCAAGATTCATGTTTCAATGGTATTACCCAAATTGGTCGTTTACAATTGTTCGAATGAACAATTGACCGAATTTAAAGGGTCACAATTGACCTTTTCACAATTGACCGAATATATATATATATATATATATATATATATATATATATATATATATATATATATATATATATATATATATATTATCAATTCTACCTTAGGGTAGCCAAGTCGAGCTGCACTCTCCATAAAGCCATGCTTGCCCAATTTCCACCAAACAGCAAACGAAGGAGGGGGGGGGGGAATAAAACTCCACACCAACCGCTTTCCGTTTTGTTAATTTTCTTCTTTTATTGATCCACACGGGAAAAAAATATTTAAAAATCATGGAAATCCATTTCAGAAAGTAGAAAGTATGACCCCAATGTGGGTCCTCCCAAGTGCAACACTCGAGGCGTGACGCGTTTCGCGGCCAACTCGCCGCTTTTTCACAACAAACAACCTCTCCACCATGCACCACTTTAAAACATGAGACTAGGAGGAGGAGAGAGGGAAAGGAGGGGGTGGGCAGGCAGGCAACATAGAAATCAAAGAAGGCCTCATTTAGTGATCTGCATTACGTGCCTAAATATATATCGGTTTGGTTATATATATATATATATATATATATATATATATATATATATATATATATATATATATATATATATGGGTTTTGGGGGGTTTGGCGTTGGGTGGGGGGTTGTGGGGGGTTTCCCCCCACATACATGGTATAATTGACCTTCACAATTTGGTCAATTGTGAAAAGGTCAATTGTCATTCGAGCAGTTGTAAAACGATCAATTCGTATACAACCGTTTCAATTGGTGCCGAGATTAGAATTTGCAGATAGGCAAGTATGGAAAGGACGCAGGAACAATCAAGTAGTCAGAGTGACCAGGGGAGGTATGTAGTCCAGACTAACGTGGTCCATGTTGCTTACCGGAGCAGTGAAAAAGAATGAAAAGAAGGTTGCAGAGGAGGACAAAGTGGTAGGGGATCACCAGTGAAAGGTATTATTCAAGCACTCCATTTGTCAGTGGAGCAGCTGTCTGTATCTCACCCCCGGTCGAGGTCCACTTGACGTGGGTGACATGCTAGTGCCTGTGGCACCACAGGAACCAAGACTACGCGAAAGGTTTTCCATCTACCAGACTAAACAATGAGAATGATCAGGCCATTGGGCGCAAAACGTAGGTGCAGCCTACTGTGCAGTTCATATTCTCGCGCTCAGTCTGGAGTCTATGCTGGACCGTGCAGGCCTCCCTTATCAGCATCTGAGATCACTGCAGTTCCCCAGGGGCACTATTTGGTACGCAGAATTCACAGAATACATAGGTCACAGTGGCCATCTTTAATACAAGGATCCCGGCAACGCAGGATGGAAGGGGGCCCAGTCGCAGTGAGATTAGTGGAGGCACGCAAGGGCAAAAAACCTCCGATCGCAGTAGCCGAGCTGCACCAGCGCTTCCTACATCCAGCAATGATTTGCAACTCGTTTCCCCACTGACATTAGCGGTGGATCAGTAGTCCGGATGGGGAAAGTTTGTATGATTTCATGTGTTGATGATGCTCTGCCTGGGACTGATTGATTGATTGTTTATTTGTATAGCGCCTATACACAATGTGTTTCAAAGCGCTTCAAGGAGGGAGGGAAACAAGGGAAAATACAATAAATTCTTACAGGTCCTTGAAGCAAATCAGAATGTGAGAAATAACTATCATATCATAGCTGATATTATAAGTGCTTGGAACAAATAACGGAGAGTTGAGGGAGGAAAAAAGGAAACAATACAAGCAGTAGCATTACTATGCCTGACGGCAATTGTTGCAGTGCAAAAATGACAAAAGGAGGGGGGAAGAGGGGAGGAGGTGGGGGAGGGAATGGAGTGGGAGGGGAGAGGAACAAACGGGTGAACTATCTTGAGGGTCAATGAACAATCAAGGTAGTGCTAGTGGGAGGGGAGGAGAAAACAAGAAGGAGGAGGGGGAAACAGACAAGCTCTTTATCAGAAGTCAAGGACAGTGATAGAGTAAGTGCTTGTAAAATAGAAGGAAGAAGGGAGGATGGAAGCAGAAATCAGGCGCTACACTTAATATGCCTGACGGCAATTGGGGATAGTGCCGGAGAATAAACAGAGGGATGGGGAGGGAGGGAGAGGAAGGAAGTGAGGGGTGAGGGGGGAGAGGGAGACAAGAGGAGGCAAAGGCAAGGATGAGGGAGCAGGAGGAAGAAAGGGGAAGGGGGAGAAAAAAAAAGGAAGATGAGCCAGAGGGGGAATCAGAGGGATACATGGGGGAACAAAGATGAACATGTGGCCGGGGGGGACAAGCAACAGTGGATGCAGGGGCAAAAGGGTGGAACACATGAAAAGACACAAGAGGCAGTGGGGGGCAAACAAGATGGACATAAGGGCATGGAGCCAACAAAACAATGAGGGGTGGGCCCGAGGGCACATAATCTTACCCAGAATAACAAAGGTTTTAGGCTTATAAAATCAGTTGTGTAGTTCAATCTTGATTCTTGATGGAGCAGGTAGATTGGGCTACTCTTGGTTGCCCCTAAAACCATTCGCAGGAATCCATTTTCCTTGTCCTGAATCTTGTGTGCTGCAGACTGACCCCAGACTTCGGCATGATAGATACATGATGCGGCGGGCTTAGATGCTAAGTGAAGGAACAGTACTTAACCCACACATCTCCAGTTTAAACCTATGCAGTGCATCAGATGCCTGTGCAAATTTCTGTGTTACTTCGGAAATGTGATCCAACCAATTTGCCCTGCTATTAAAAGTCACCCCTAAATAGGTACATATGTCCGCCCAGACAAGTTTGATTACAGGTGCAAGGATATGCAGCAGGTTTTTGGGCTGCCTGCCGACGCACATAACGTGGGACTTCTTTGTGTTGATTGGCAGATCTCTACTGCCCGTATATGTCACATAGGCATTTACAAGTTTCTGTAGTGCTGCGGGACTGCGTGCCAGCAACACTGCATCATCGGCATAAGAGAGCACAGTGATGTTTCTACTCGCCAATTTTGGTGTATCGTTGGTAACTTTATTCAGTTCAATTGCCAAGTTGCTGATGTAGAGGTTGAACAGTAGTGGGGCCAGGACACACCTTTGCCTGACCCCACGTAAAATATGAAATGATGGAGATAATTCCCCTTCATTGTTCAACCTCACTGCCGCCTTTAGGCCCATGTGGAGGGAAATTAATGTGTTCAGAATGGGCACTGGTAAACCCATAATTTGTAGCAATTTCCACAACCCTGCACGGTTTACCGTGTCAAACGTTTGGCTGAAGTCCATGAAACCCAAGTAGACTGGACAGTCATAACCTTTTACATACTTGTCCAGAAACAAACTGAGGTTCAGGACCTGCTCTACTGTGGCCACTCCTGCCCTGAACCCTTATTGCTCCTCTGGGAGGATGCCAGTATCTTTTGCCCAGTTTACTCTACGTGTGTAGAGCACCCAGCCCAGTCATTTTGCAGTGACATCGATCAGACATATTGGCTGGTAACAGCTGGGGTCCATCGTGTCTCCTTTTTTAAGTATCAAATTATTATGGATTCCTTCCCGCTGTCAGGAAACACACTCCTGATCACACATTTGTTAAAAATGTTGGTAAACATAGGAACCCATACTTGATGTTCCTGCCTAAATATGTCCATCACCACTAAATCACGACCCAGAGCTTTGCCAATAGAGATGGAGAACGGAGCTTCCTTTACCTTATCGACCCAGAACTCAAGAAAAGGCTGGTCAGCTGTATGCACCGTTGGGTATTTCTACATCGGTGCTCTCTTCCTCAAAGCTGAAGAGTCATGAAAAGTGATCAATCCCGGAAGAGGAAGCAGGGAAATCTCTCGATTTAACTTTAGGTAGGCGGTTGCACAGAAGTCGGTTTTATTAGTTTTTTTTTGCTCCCTCTGTCTGTCTGCTGGTAACCTTCCATTTACTGATTTCAGACCACGGTCTGCTAAATGCGCCAACAACAGATCTGCTGCTTTGCTTGATGACCCATCAAACCTGATCAGCGAAGGTATATTCAATGCAATATCTGCTGCTTTGTCTGCATCCAGCATTGACAATCATCAAACCTTACATTAAAATCTCCCCCCGCAATTATAAAGGGATTCTTATAGAGTTCAAAAAGATCATCGGGACTGGGGCCATCCAAACAGTTCAGCAAGGATGCTGTATCTGAACCCATGAGCTTACGCCGCGATCCATTGTAGATGTTAATTACATATAGTGCTTGTTCCATGCCCGTCACAAAAATGTTGGTCTTTAATAGCGTGTCTGACAAGGGTTGAGATCTGCATTCAATGCCAGGACGGGCCCCTGGCTGCCGCAAACAGCTGTGCACTGCATTGTAAGCTGGATCCTTAGCCTGTGCAGATAGTTCAAATATTACTGTGTTGCATAGGGCTCTCTCCAGAGCAATGGGGGCCATATCCATGATTTCAGCTGATTCAACACGCCTTATATTGTTGATCTTTTCCCTATACTCCATGTGCATGTCTGTTCCGGCGAGATTTCCTTCTTTTATCTTCTGCATAAGGGTGGGTAGATACCAGTGTTCATGAAGGTGGCATTGTTTAGTTCCCTTGTCCAGGAAGGCCTTGATACCTATTGATCCTAGAATTTCACTCTTATTCCAGAATATGTTTCGAATCCTGGCCTCTGCAAATGTAACTCTTACACTACAGCCTCCACAGTGCATGGTCTGACAGGATTCGTAATAGGGGTAGCATCTGGTTTGAGTGCCCAATAATTCCCAGATGTTCCCTCAGCACTTTGTCTAAACATCTCCTATGTGCATTGTTATGGGCATGAAAACAGCCCTTAAAAGTACAAATCAAGTTCTTCTTTCTCCAACAATCTAATTGATCCACTTCGGTATTTGTTCTCGTATGTGGCTTTTCCGATCCGGTGGAAACACAGAAAGCAACACCAGTGCTGTTGCTAGTGCTATTGATGTTACCGTTGGTATTAGTGTGGCAACTTTTGGGTTCAAGGGTGATACAATCAGCCCAATGTGTTGCTCTATGTTCGAGCCGATTCACTGCTAACGTTTTGGGACTTTGGACCTGTGGAATACATGCTACACATATGTTTTTCACTAATGTGCTTGTCCCATTTTGGATCCTACTAACAATTTCCCTTTCTGCATACACCTCTCAAAATCCAAACCAAACACAACCAAAATCTACAGCACAACAAACCGCACAAACTTCACTACATTGCAACAACAAAACAAAAACACGCATAGTCTTGCACAACATTACACAACTACTACCGGCCGCAAACACCCCAGGCCCAGCCAACTGACCCACCGGGCTGAGGCTGCCAACAGCACATCACTGCTCTCTTGCACTTTTCCTGCCTCCTCCCACTAACTCAACCTCTGCTCCTCTTTCAGACCCGCCAGAGCGCCAGGGGACCACTCGGGTGGTGATAGTGCGCGGTACAAATGTCCTTTAACATTAACATCTGTTTAATTCCTATCTTTGTTAGCGCCGCTTCTGAAATACCCCGATGTACGTGGCAAGATGGACTCTGTTGGCCCTCTTCTGTGGCCCCTTCCACTGGTGTGCTACGTATCATCCTTACCTCGCCACCAACTACATCTAGATCATCTTGTGGTTTAGCTTGACCTGGTACAGCGGCAGACCCCCTTTCAGAAGAAGTTTTATCATATGTTTTCCTGCCTTGATACACCAGTTTGTTCATTAAATCCAAACTTTTCTCTAAAAGGATTTGATTTTGAATGCGTTCCTCTTTAATGGTCCCAACTGCTTGCAATATGTCCTTAGCCGTAGCAGCTAGCCTTGAGAGTCCACTCCAAACATCTTCTAAGGCTTTCTTGGTGCTGTTCAGGGTATGGTAGGTGGGGCTAGAGAGGGGGGTAGGTTGCATGGGGTAGAGAGAGGGGGTACAGCGGTTGAGTGTTGGTAGATATAGTGGGTGTAGGGGGTTAGGGCGGGTGGTGGTGGTAGAGAGAGTGGGGTGGGTTGAGTAGGGATCGGGTTAGAGAGAGTGGGGTGGGGTGTGTGGGGTAGAAAGTGGGGTCAGGTGGATAGTGGTAGAGAGAGTGGGGGTAAGGTAGGTACAGGTAGAGCGAGTGGGGGAAGGGTGTATTGCTGGGGATAGTGTGATTTTAGAGAGAGAGTGTGGGTAGTGAACTGGAGACTCCCAGCCTTTAAGATGAGTAGCAATACCCTGGAGATGGATGGGGATGCAGATTTTAATCAAACATCAATAATTCAGACGACACAAATAGCTTGGCAAAAGTTTGTCTGTTTTAATGCAAGTAACTAAAACAGGGAGTACAACGAACATCAGCAATCGCTCGATACTCAACTCTCAATCATTTCATAAAAAGCTGGGTTCTTAAACACAAAATTGGTCACAGCTGACGTGTTGACCTTCGTCATTACCAACTTCATCCTACGTGGCAAACTTCTAAAACCTATCGGGAAGCGGGATTGGTTCTAAGTGAATAACTAAGCATAGGTGTTATATCTGTATAGAGTAACAAAGAGAATTAATTGGATACTTATCAGATGAGGCAACTAAGCCCTCTCTTCAAAATGGCCACTATGAACATCACTAAATGTACGACGTCCCATTGGCTACACAAACTATAGGACCCCAACTACGTGGTCCTCTACAATTGGTTGTCTACTAACCCCCGTTAGTAACTTTCCACCTATGTGAGCACCATGCAGACTGAACAACCAGGTGCGGCTGAGCTTGTCTTGATACCAGCTTCCGCCAATTAAAAGTACACTCCATCATCACCTGAGTGGTCCAGTGTCAATTAGTGTTTGAAGTTGGCCTTGAGTCTGTACTGTTCTCTGAGATTTTTTAAGGAGTATGGGTACTGTCTGGTTCCGTGCGTAGGTGTGATCTCCTCATGCATCCAACTTTCTTCCATCACGTGACTGGACACCACAATTTGAGCCTTTTCGTGTATTTGATTTTATTCTCCAATAGTCCTCTGACATCTCTTGTTTTCACTTGACCTTTTTGAACATGAGCTTCTGATCTTTTACTTTAATTGTATCAAATGTCAGCCAATTCTAGTTCTGATAAGACCTTGGCTCTCTTGGCTCATCCAACTCCTTAGCTGAAATATGTTCTGTTTAATTCAATTGCTTTTGTAACTGCGACACTGAATTGAGGCCTTTCTCGTTGCTCAAGACTGCTATATACGTAGTGGAACATACATTCTTTATTCAATCCATATGTATCTATGAGGTAAATATGTATATGTTGGCGCTTGCTGCAATCTATTCACTATAAGCATTTGGCTATCTTCATGATTGCTTTGCTGCTTGCGTTTCATTGCGTCTGTACACGTTTAAACTAAGTATCTTCATCATGCTCATGGCATAAGTTTCTTCATCTTGATCCTAAGACTTTATCCTTGGTACCTCTTTGTTCTTCATAAATTGTCTGCCTCCCTGGTCTGGTTATCTTCTATATGGAGATATATCCACTGCAGCCACATCAAAGGTATACAAAGCTCACCTGCTCAACCTTATCTCTTAGCTGCTCCAGTAAAAATGGCGAATCACCAAATAGAGCACAAAAACTGCCCATGAAGGCCCACCCTCTACACCCTATTAACCAATCCACAATGAACACCCAACCAAGTTACTCAAAATCACAGACATATCCTATCACACACTGGTCTCCACTTAATAAGACATTTTCATTATTTAACTAAGAGCATTGATTTGCCAACAACACATGTTACCACACTTCTTCCAAAGAATATACAATCAGCAGCCTCTCCAACCTCAGTGTTTGATTGGCTCACAGTCAATAACGCCCCTACTCATTGGTTTGAAAGGTACTAAAAGAAGGATTAGGGAATTTGGCCATTTCATGACACATGCATTTTTAGTTACTATTCCAACCAGATTTCCTTCTCTTGAGGCTTTCGTCTCCCTCGGCGGGTCACAGGGGATGGTGGTGCCCCCCCCCACCCCTCCTCAAGGGTGGCAAGAGGGCCAGGGGGATAGTAGAGGATGGGGAAGGAGCCAAGGCTGACAAGGGAGCCGGTACAGTGTGGCAAGGCAGGGGTGCCTGTACACAGGAGGAGGAAGGCATGGGGGCCTGTGCAGAGCAGGAGGAAGGCACAGAGGGCAAGGGAGCCTGGCTGTACGGAGAGGTGAGTTTAGAGAGGCGAGGGAGGAGCATGTCGAAGAGAAGAAGGTTGGGATGAGTACCCTGAACCATGATGGTTCCATTGAGATATACATTAATGATGACTCTGGAAATGGCAAAGAGGTCAAGGAGAACCTCCCAGCGAGTGCCACCATTAATGGGAGAAGAGGCGATATGAGAAAGCTGACCATGTAGCGAGTCCATAGGTCAGGTGCGTAAACGAAGAAGAGGATGTCAGTAATAGTCTCTCTGGCATAAGCCGTGACATAGGTGTCTGCACTAGGAAGGCCAGGGTTGGAGCCCACTAATTCCTTCTTAAGTTTCTTCCGGCCAGTTTTAGTGATAGGAGAAGAATAGGAGATAGTGAAGCAGTTGGAGAGGATAGGACGGATAGATAGTGACATGGTAGGCTGCAGTGGAGGGGGCGGATACTTACCAGTCTGAAGCGCTGAGGCACTTGGAGGAAGGGGGGCACAAAAGAGAAGGGAGACAGAGGGTAGCGTGCCAGCTAGTGAAAACACAAGAAGCCACAAGGCACAACAAAATTCGATTTTCGGCAGGACAGGTGAAAACACATTCAGCAACTAGGCACAGCTAAATTATTATTATTTGTTTTAATTAAAATGATTTAGTTTGATCACAAACTTTACATTATATCTCATTGAATAAAAACGATATCTTACATATTCACAGGACAATTCTAAAATCATTTTGTCATCATTGTCTATGGACAGTTCGTTTCACATCCAGTGCAGTTAATCAGATCCCTCTTATCTTTATAATTTTTTACTACTAGACATGATTGAGTCCCAAAATTGAATTGCTCTATAAATGAGGACTTTATAATTTCCTAAAACAATCTATGCCCATCGTTCAAAGCAGTCCATTTGTCTTGCTTCTTGTGGAAGCATATTTGCAAATGTTTGTCATTTCTCCTTCACTGCCGGACACTCCATTATGAGATGAAAGAGGGTTTCTCTTTGTTCTTGATGATTCCAAAATGTACAGAAAGCATCTTCAGCAGTTAGTTGTTTTGTGAACATGAGATATTCATGCGCCGGAAGCACGTTCAATCTTAATCTTAACAACGTAGCCCTCATATGCCGGTTCGGAAACAGGGTTAAGTATTGGGGTAGTTGGTTCAGCGCTCTTGTTTCCACCTTAGAAAGAATGTCCATTTGATACGGCGTTTTTTTTGTCAGGGTACCGATCCAATCGTTACATTGGATTTTGATTTTTACTTTAGGTGGACGGTTAATTTGCATCTCAGTTGTTACTTCTGAATTCTCCATTAGTTGTCTGCATGATTCTTTCCATGTGTTTATTGCAGTGTCATTTATTGAGATTGGCTTGTCACGTACAATGTCAATTGGAGAGATCTTATCATCTATAAGTGCTTTCCTATATAGATCTAAATATTTCCTATTGACTATTGATTCCAGAGATTGTAGAGCCAGCTCATATCTGATTCGCTGCATTGGGTAGGAGGCCGGTGGTGACAATATTTTCCTCCAGAAGGTGGCTTCTATTCGGGTCCAGGTTTGACGAGATATGTTCAGCATTGTTTCACTCCCATATGTCAGGATGGCTATTACTTTTTGGTGGTAGAAAGTCATCACAGGTTTTAAAGAATACTTTCCATATTTTTTATGAAGTCCTTGGCGAGCTAATGCGGCCATCCTGTATCTATTTCTGATTGGTTCACCCAAACGCTAAATACTTGACTGTTGTTACTGGGGCGAGTTTTAACCCTTTAAGAAATATCGGCAAAGACCTCTTCTTTGGATTACGTCGTTGTGTCACTGCCATGACTTGTGTTTTTTTATATTGATTTTTAAATTGTTTAGCTCCGTATATCGTATGCTAACAGTCTCTTCTGGAGCCAAACTTGTGTGTTGTCAGACAGGACAATGTCGTTCATATATAACATATATGGTATTTTGGTGATGTTCAGGTTAGGAGGATCTCCAGTTGTTGTTACTTGGCTCGTTCCCAGCTCTAACATGTATAAAATGAAGAGCGTGGCAGCCAAAGGGCAGCCCTGCTTTAATCCATTAATTGTTGGAATTTTTGTTCACATCACGCCTTCTTGTGATAGCCGCACCTGGATCGAAGTCTGGGAGTAGAGAGCATTAATAGGTTTTATAATATCTTTTGGGTAGTTCCACATTGTCAATTTTTCCCATAATTTCTGTCGGTTTACTTTATCGAAGTCTAGTTGTAAGTCCACAAAAATCGCATAGGTACAGATCTTTTTCCTCAATGCTTCACGTTTTAAGCAATTTAGCAATATTAAATTGACATTTCAGCTGACATTCTTTGTAAAAACCAGTTTGTCTTGGGTCGAAATGGCCGTTCTAGAGGCCCAATTGGTTAGTTTCTTAAGTAGGAACCCAGCAAAGATTTTACCCAAGCGATCTAACAAAGCAATTGGGCAGTAGTTTGAGGGTGCACTCCTACACCCCTGTTTATAAATAGGAATTAATGTCGCGGTTTTCCACGTCTTTGGAACCACGGCACGGGCTTTGATGATATTGAATAATTGAAGGCAGATGTCAGCCCATTGCTCTGGATGCCTTTTAATAGTTGCATTACTGAGGCCAACTGGGCCAGGGGCTCTTGATCCATTTAGATGTTCAATGTGGTTTAGAATTTCTTTCTGGTCCCAGGCTGTTGAAGGGACTGGGTCTTCTTCTCTCCTTGTATCATTTGGATTACTATATAAATTTGAAAAGTAAGACGCCCAAACGTCTTCTGGTACACCGGAAATAAATCTAGTGGTTTGACCTTCTTTGCCGTTAATTAGGTTCCATAGATCTTTCATGTTTCTTTGGTTTAGCGCTTTAAGCATATTCTCTGCATAATTGTGTACTATCTGCGCTTGATGATTTCTGACCCAATTCTTATATTGTTGTTTAAGCTGTTTTATGGATGTTGCACATTGTTCCAGATTCAAGGTTATGACAGCTTTGATGTTCATTCTAAGGTCTTTTTTCTTTTGCACAATTTGGGTGTTATACGCGTGAACATGTTTCGTTTTCTGGTTCTGTAGTCCTCCTTTATTGCACCTAAATGGTATTAATAACCATAAATAATCAGATTTTTCTTTGTGCGACAGTTTTGTATCCAGAAACACATCCTTTAAGGTCCCTACTTGCAAATCAGTAATGCACAGTTTATTGAGACCATTGGTTAGTACTAAGTGCGGCAAACGTTGTATTTGAGCTCGCTCATGAGTTAAATCCCATCGTATCGACACTTTGTGGTGATCGCTGCGTTGTGACGGAATCAATTCCAGCATTTGAATTTTCATTCTCATGGTTTCAGGTTTATAGATATAATCCAAAAGGGAAGTTGAGCGGCTACCTACCCAAGTTGGCCTAATTGTATAGTCCTCTTTGAACAGCCCGTTAGCGAGTATCATGTCTCGCTTATCCATTTCCTTTTCCCATACTTGGGCTTTCAGTTCTAGTTTTTCCTCTCAAATTTTCGATCCATCTGGATTGACTAAATGTATGTTTAGGTGGCCACATATTACTACTTCAATTCGGTGATACTTTATCTGATACTGCAAATCATCGATATGTGTTAATACTGTGTCGATGAATATCATCTCTTGAATTGCAGTTGTACTCCAATAAAGATTTATCAGAGCAAATCTTTTCAGCTTGCTTTCTTGAATATGGCAAACTTTTTATGTATTGGCTGTCAAAGTTGGCTCTAATATTGTGATTTGTGTAAAAGAGTTTGCATTGTATGATTCTACTATTTCTATATTTGCTTCTGCCTTAATGAATGTTAACAGTCCTGCAGAAGGGCGGCCCTTTGCTCTCACAATCGCGGGATTCTTCACTGTTATGAAGCCATCACATGTTGGTTGTTGTGCTATCCATGTCTCTTGTAGACATATTGCATCAAAAGCCTGTAAATCTGAGTTGTTGTTTCCAAAAAGATGTGCTGAACCCCTTGTGTTCCATGAACATAGGGATATAGATCGACTTGCTGAAAGTTGTTATTGTTGGTTTTATCGTTGTGTACTGTCACTTCTGTATTCCCCATTGCAATCCTGTCTTGACCCTCTCGTTCTTCCTGTCGTTCTGATCGCTGGTTTTGTTGGGCTTGCATGTATTGATCTTCCCGTCCAGTCTTCAAGAGTGAGAGTTTGTTGAGAGATATTTATCAACATTTGAGATCTCGAAATGCCAATTTGTCTTTGATCATGTTTAATTAGTTGTGTTTTTTGTTATTTTGTTATTGGAAATAATAATCGTTTGTTAGACAGCGAAATCCCAGAATTCGAAATGGTTCACAACTAGCCATCAGTTGGTCATGTATACATTGCGTGGTAAATTGAACCTCCACTACATCAGTTTCTCCTTCAAATGGAAATTCTACTACTAGAATATCATGGGATTGAATGTTACGTAGATTTAAAATCGCATGCAGTAGGCTCAAGATATTTGTCCTATTCAGGATTAAGTCATCATTTTTGTTCTTTATCTGTTCAATCCTCACCCTATAGGACTCGTGCTTCCGCCGTGGATCAACAAAGGTTGGCAATTTTAAATCATTGTTGCAGGTTAAGTGCTGGTCAGTTGGCTCCTCCTCTTCTATACTCCTGCGAAAGGGACCTGTATAATCATAATTTGCCATTTGAGGCTGTTGTATTTCTTGTCTAGCTGGTGTGTGATTTTGTGGCCATGTTTTGCCCAATGAGGCCCGTGTTATAATTGATATCTCTAGATCATTTTCTGAGATATCTTCAAAACGAGAGAATATAATTCTCTGAGTTTATGGAATGCCTTGCTCATTGACATCTACGATGTATAATGATTCATTTTGATCTTCAATTGAGGATTCACCAGACTGTGTGCCAGTTCCTGTGTTTTCCCTTTCTTCACTATAAGTTGATAAATTTATTAACAGATCTTGTATTTCGTGATCTTCGTTTGTATTTGTCAAATCTTTGGCCTTATCCAATGGGTCACCCTTTGTGATCATCTACACAAAGTTATTTGTTTTTCTCTTGGTATTCTGATTTGAGTTTGGTTCGTTGGTAACGTCAGATTGCGTAGGAAGGCACGAGATCCTCTCCTTGAAGGTCTCCCTTTTTTATCAGGTTTGTTGTTTCTCTGTGTATGTCTATTATCAAGTTTGGGTTTATCAATTTTCATGGTTCTTGTCTTTGGATCGAATATTGAGAAGCTTTCAATGTTGGATTGAGTCGCTATCTTATGTATGTTCTTCTGAGATTCAGCAACAGGCCTATTTTTTGGTATATCTGACTTTTGGCTGTTTGGTTTAGTAGTTTGGTTAACTTGGCCACAAAACTCGAGGTTACCTGTCTCGAGAAGGTTTATATTAGTTAATCCAATTCCACCTGTTTGAACTTGCCCAACTGTATCAATTTTCTGTGTGACAAAGGGCTGTGTTCGTTGTTGATCTGTTTCTTGTGTGTGAGAGACCACTGCGCTAGATGGCAGTGTTCCAATTGTGTCATCATGTATTTCAATTTTGTCTTGAATACTTTGTTTTTCTGCTAATTGGCTCTTAGAAGATTTTCTTTATGAGTCATCACCATCATTTCTGTCAATGTAGTCGCCATGGCGGCTTTGTCTGCTCTGTCGTTTCTTGCGACTTCAAACAGGCGTTCCTGCCAATGTAGAGAGGCTTTGGCTTCTTTATCAAGTCTCTGCTGGACTTTTGGTGGAAACAACTCTAAAAAGATTAGCTTTGTATGTATTGAGGCTAGTAGGGTAGCATGATCTTTTAGGGTCTCAGCCATTGTTTCGTACAATTTCATAAATGGTAGTAGAGCGTGAGATGACACAGTCATTAATGCATTTTGTAAGTCCAGCATTGTTGTTAGGATTGCCGGGTATGTTTTCTGCTGGTCATTAGAACAATAGGAGTGGTCCTAAGAGGTTGCAAGCGTCTCAACATCAGTTCTCTGGTGTGGTTCTGGAGGCAATGGCATTGGTACTGCGGTTCTATGTAGTAAATTATTCAGATTCTTTTGCTCCTGATATGGATCTCGTTTGCATTCCCAACTCCCAGATGTCATTGATGGTAACCTGGCTTTGCCAGCATACAAGGGAGTTGACGTCATCTCCCTTTGGCGTGGTAAATTAGCAGTTATTGTAGGAAGGAGTGTTGGCTAGCATCTGTCGTTTTTCATGGTTTGACATCAATGTTTCAATTCGGTAATATCTAAAGAGAGTCTGTCTGCCCTCAGCCTGGCACCAATGTAATTTTCTGCTGCAGTCTCGATAGATTTTGCACCTTGAGTGAATTTCTGCTGCCATAATCGTTTGGCCTGTGCTGCTTTTTCGAGCTGAATTAGCTGTGGAGTCAGGTTTGTTCACAGTATGAGGGGAGTTTCTGTCAATCGGTAGTTGTTTGATAGACTTCCTTTACAGGACTTTGAGTAAGATTGCCATGTACAATGGCTAGTTCGTTGTCTTCTCCTGCGTTACAGGATCGCTGAATGACTGGCACCGCCCCTTGTCGCAGTGTTGCCTTTGTATCAGTGAAAGAATTTTCATTTTTGATCATTTCATGGAGAAGTGAACCCTGTATAACCTCTTTCAGTTGTGTTGTTTTGTTTGGTTTTGGTGAGTGATCAGGCAACTCGTCGAACTGTGGAATTATCCCAAAGGAGACCCAGTCGTCGGTCTCTTGTCCAATTTGCAGTTTGGGGGTGTCTGTTGTGGGGCTGCAAGTAATCACGGCTATCGTGTGAGTTGATGGGTATAGGCTTTTGGGAGTGCCTGGATTATGTTACAGAGCTCTCGATGCAGCAGCATCATTGTCAGATATTTGAAAAACCAGGTCCTGCATGGAGTGATATATTACAGCCTTTGTCGTATTGCGCTGCGCTTCTCTATTAATCTCTGTCTTGATCTGCCGGGTGGTCTTCGATTTCATTTCCAATTTCACTTCCGAGGTAGTTAAATTCAAAATTGCCCGGGTCGGCAGACACAGTAAATGCGAGTCAGCTCCAAGCAATAATTCTGCCTTTGCTTGCTGTCGCGTTTGAGGTCTCGTCACAGAGACCATTGTAGGAGGCCGTAGTTGTAGGAGACCCCCTCCTTGCGTCTTCTAAAGAATCTGCGCCAGTCCGCGGCGAGACTGATGTTATGAGTCCACTGCTCCCCTTGTTCCAGATGGAAATACTAAGCAGACACAGAGTTTTAACCAGTAAATCACAAAGAAAAGGAATTTTCCACACACTCCTGGGTCCAAACTCCTTAAGACTCAACACTAACTCCGCAAAAAAGAAAAATGTTTTCTGGTGAGATTCGGCAAAAAACTTAGTTTGGAAGACAGAATTGTCAAGGGGTCAAAGGCGTCAAGCCCGCATTGCCCACTCGATTACAACCAAAATATAAAGACTTGAGAATATGAAAGCGATGACGCTCGAGGATGTGAGAGCGGGAACGCTGGTAAGTTTTGATGATGATGGATGGAGGGCCATGGTTTACGGGGAAATGCAGTCGGTCATGATAGAGATACAGTGAGACAATATAGCGTGTTGGTGTGCAACAGTTCAACTTTTACCTTTCTGAAGGGCCATAGAACGAGCTCCAGCCCGCGGGCCTGCATTCCTCGCACAGACTGCAACAGACTGCCTCACTCGTCAGCCTCACTCTGCGGCCGTGGTAGGTTAATGTAGAAAATAGCAGCAAACAGGCTCCTCCTTGGCACGCACAGCGAAAAGACTCTCCTGACTGCAACAGACTGCCTCACTCGTCAGCCTCACTCCGCGGCCCACTCCGCAGCCGTGGTAGGTTAATGTAGAAAGTAGCAGCAACCAGGCTCCTCCTCTGTAGGCACAGCGAAAAGACTCTCCTGACTGCAACAGACTGCCTCACTCGTCAGCCGCACTCCGCTAGATTAGTGGGAGATGAAGTGATAGGTGGGACAGTCCCAGGTATGACGGGAAGGAACGATGAAGTTAGTTAAGGGAACTGACCTCCAGAGAAATGTTAGATGCTCCAATGATCACAAAGTGTCCGGAAAGTGTGGAGTTCTCCTCGGCCTCCATTGCAAGTGGAGTGTGTAGGAGGGGGACCTGCAGACCCCACCAGGCAACGGACAGGAGACAGAACCGGTCTAATAAAGTGGGCCTTTGATGAGGGGGCCGGCTAAAGCCTGCCGGTTCCAAATAGGATAGTTTATGCTGCCCATTGAAAGATAGGCATGCAAGGAGGCAGATCGAAGGCACTTTATATGGCGGAGAGCGTCAGAAAAGTTAATTATGTTCTGCCCCTTGTCTTTGCCATAAAAATACTTGAAAATGGGGCATAAGGTAAACAAAATGAGTAAAAGCTTTAGCCAAGGCTTTTACGCCTTTCTTTTATGTAAGGCCAAGCTCTATATGAGTTCCATTGTTTTGTTTTTCATTTTGGGCCTTATGCTTGTTGCATGTTGTAAAAATAAAATATTTGGGTAAGCACATAAGTGCAAACACGGTCTAACATTTCTTAAGTTAGCAATGAAAAGCTTCCAAATTAAATAAGAATGTCTATATGAAAAATAACTGCAGAGCTTTTCCGTTACCTTTCCAAGTATTTCTGAACTACACTACTCCGAGATTTTGAAGGTCGTCACAGTAAACTGATAATTTGATGATTAAAGTATAGAGGCTTTGATCGTCCAAATTAGGGTAATTTAAAAGCAGCAACCACTAGATGAACGGCATGACACTGAATATGTATGACTCTCGCAATGCTCTTGACAGCAATGTACTGGCGCTGCAAAAGACCAGTAGCGTGTCTACTGAGCCTGGGTGTCCACTGTCCTGTGGACTGCTCCTTTGGCTCAACCTCTAAACCAGGAGCAGTCTGTTATTACCTAGCAAGCAGGCCAGGTAGAAATGGGAGCAGATATTTGCTATATTAGGACATGACAACTGCCCGCAGCTCTTTTGGTTGTGTGAGCATGCATGTAAGGAAGACCGAGTGTGCTTACAGTGGTATGCTGTGTTTTCACGCAACGCTTTGGGTGCCAGCCATGCCAGCACAGCTCTTTTGGCACAGGTCCCATATAGGCACGCCCTGTTGACCACAGCCATCAGGACGCAATGACCTGTGCGCCGAGATTTTTATGTTTTACTTAATATATTGTCAACCAAAGCATAGAAAAAGCAGTGCTTTGGTTGACTATATGTAAGCAAACACTAGCCGGTCAGCACAAGGAGCTGGACTGTGAGTATGAGGAATTCGGCCATCCACAAGGTGGGTGTCCGCTCGCCTGGGCTTTTTTGAAATTTAAAATGAAATTGAATGATGATAGATCAACCTCTGGAAAATGTGTGGGGCTTATCTGAACACATTTTCCTATGCTCTACTGCACAACATAGGCATAGACCCGTAGTCCGCCCTGTCATATTTAGTTGGGATCTGACAGATGGAGTGCACAATGCATCTCCAGACGGGTGAGGGCCAAACCTTCCCCCTCCAATGGCCAGCCTGATTAACTAACAAAGGCTCCATGGATCCGCCATGTCTTTTTGTTGAGCCATGTAGTGGTGGCATCATCCACATACTAATCAGAGTTTAATTCAAACAGGCCCACATGGGGTCTGGCTGCAAAGAATGTTGTTTGGACGGAGCCAGAGAGTCTGGTCTCGCCATAGCATCAAGGGAGACCTGCTGCTTTAATCAGGACCCACAGAGAGCGCCATTAACCAGAGAGACCCTTTCATCCACACCAGACAGGAAGATGGGTGGGACTTAGTATTACATGTTTTCACGCCTCTACCTTTTCTGTTGCAAAGCACTCTAGTTATGACCTCACGCATACAGGAGATTGTTGGTAGAGGGCCAGGATTGGTCAATAAAGGTAGGTTTAGCCTACACCAATCCCTGCGGTCCATTTGGCTTGAAAAGATGGCTAAGGCCCTCTTTTGGCAGATCATCTGAAGGCTTCACCAGAAGCAGATGCAAGGACTCATCATTGGACCTTGGCTGGGTACATTATGCCTTACATCTTCCGCCAGTGAAGGAAGGCCAGGACCTTCAAGAGGGAAGCAAGATCCCTCCCCTAAACATCTCCCAGGGAACAGAGGGAGCTACTGAATCCAGTGGACCCTCCAGCAGCTCCAGAACCATTACCCAGCCAGCACACAGCGTGCCCTGCTAGACTCTGCAGCAAGTTTCCTAATTGGGAAGTTTCAGAGAGTCTCTGAACCAAACCAAGGACAAGGCAGCTGGCTGAAACACTCTCCTCAGCTTTGGGCCATTCGCCTTAAAGGATGACACGAGCACAGTGAAGAAGCTAGGAGGAGTGCATCGACGAGCATCTATGGAGTTCCACCTTAAAGGACATGTTTGAGCTAGTTGAGCCCCTTAAGCTGCAACCAACTGCACTGCTGACTGTTGTTACGCTGCAGTCACTAAAGCGGTCTGAGACGCCTCGACCAGTGCTTCAGAACCATCGACCAGCACTGAGACAATGATTCCTGACCCAGAGCCAACTACCCTTGTATCAGTATCCAGAGTGCATCCCTTTTCCTTCTTTGAAACTGTCTGTCCTCTGCATTCCTTTACAAGGTGGGTTGTATTTCGTAGTGTGCTAGCACTGTCTGTTGTGATAATTAAGTCGATATTTGTATACAACCTTGACAGTCCCTTTTATCATTGGGTAATAATTGTATTTTTGCTGTGTTGCAACTAACCAACGATCCACAACCTTTCGGCGATAAGCCTGCCGTTCCTTCCATGTTACCAAAATTGGACAAGAATGTTTATAATATTCTTGGGTTTCCAATCTGTTCAGATCCCTTCTGGTGTACTAGAGGTGTGAGGCCGATTGATGGTTTAGAAACTGATATTCGTCCCTGGGCCACTGCTGCCCTGGAAGTTGGTTTGTCACTGCCTGCTTTATAAACCAGCATAAAGCAGGCAGACCCCAAAGGGATCGATTGTACACACTCCCTGCCATGCGTGCATGATATGCAGTGTTCACAATTGAATGTCGAGGAGGGTTTAATTGTAATTGTGAGCTGTGCTTGCCAATGCGAGCATGGTAAGCAGCGCTCACAATGAAAAGTAAATGCTGTCGTGCTGGCATACCGGGCAGCATTTGCTCACTTTGGAGTGCAAATGTGAAGGGCAAAAGGTGGCATACATGCTTGTATCCACCCTTTTGACCTTTACATTAGCAGCCCACAGTTTAAATGGCACAAAATGTGGCAGCGGGGACTGGCTACAACTCAGTGCAAACGTAGTAGGTTCCAACCGTCAAATTACGTCTGGGAGTAAAATGAGATCCATAGTGTTTTGCTAGACATTACTGTGTCTGTACAGTTTCCTTTTACTTTCAGTGAACGCTGAGCAAGGTAAACAACTGGGTAAGAATAAAGAATGAAATGTAGACAGGCAAAATTACGTTCATACTTCACCATAACTAAGCACTTCCAAACCAAAGCAAAGACCATCCAACAAACCATATACGCATCGTGAACTGAGAAGAAAAAAGAAGCATCTTGTGAACCCCATAGCCCACAGAGATGTAACTTGCCCGGAGACATCTAGAGTGGTCAAGTTTTTTGGAATTTTGATGGAGAGCGTATTAATCCTGGAACCACAAATCAATGTCACGGTTAGGAAGTATTTTTTTTACATATGCTCAGTCAGGACTATAATGCCTTCTTATTCCAGATCATCAACATATACCTTCATATTATCCATCCTACATAAAGTAAAATCCAATCAGTCAAGAATATAGCTCTGAGACTGCCTTAAGACCTGACCCGAGATACTCCACACCAGCACTAAGAATCCTCCAACGGATACCGCTTCAAAGCACTCAGGATTACCAGGGCACCCTTCAGAGCCCAGGAGCTGAATTCCTTTGACGGAAAATCATTCCAGGTCATGAGGGAGGCCTTTAAACAATTGTGAGCTACGTCAGAAATAGGCAGAGTGGCTCGGCTTTCTCCACGCTTTGAAACACAATTCACTTGTTGTATAAGCACCTAACAAATGCACAATAAATAAATAAAATAAAGAAAGAAACAGTCAAAGAATCACCCCCAGACTCAAACCTCATTCTGCACCCTTGTGTTCCGGATCGAGGCAAATGTCAAGTCGCACCTCCTACATCTGAAAGCAGCTTGAGGCTCCTGAGCAGGTCAATTGGAGTCAAGAGCCATCACTGGAATACATGCTTTACTGCTATCTTCCATCTGGATTATATGTAAAGACACCACCATTATTTCATCATACCCCTGGATGCTGGCCATCGTGCGGAGGCTGTGGGGGGAGTTCTAAGTGGGGTGTCTTTTCTCAGACCTACTGCAAGGGGTATATCCAGTTGCTACCCACTGCAACTGGGTTTCAGGTATTTCCTGAATTTTCCTACAAATGATTGTTGCATTGGTGCCCCTTGATGCTCCTCCGCAGTTGGTTCATAGGTGCCCCACCTTAACCTAAATGCCCCTAGGTTGTCCGATCCAGAATTTTCCACACCATTATGTGCCCACTGTGACTTTTCTGCTGGTTGTCCCTCCTGTTAGCTGACCAGAAGTATTCCGCTACTGCACATTTACTTCACTTTTACCTCCACCAGTTGATTTCCACCATTGTCTACTCCTTGGTGTTTTTCACTTTTATTTCCTCCCACTGTGATTTAGCTCACTGGTTACTAGCTCGTGGTATTAGCCGTTTGTGAGGAATGGCCAATGGCTTTTTGATTTGTATTGATTAATAAAAATGATTCAGGTAACTCCATCTCTGAAAGGGTAATCTGCCAATTAGATTCCTCTTTTTTAAGCCCCAGGTCAAAGGAATAGGGTACACCTGTGCACTGCTGCATCAGTAGACTGATCTGCAGTGCCTACTCTTCATTGGCATAGAGCAGGTTCAGAGGACACAAGTGCCCATCTGACAGCTTCAGTGGCAGGCAAGCCCCTGCAGCACAAGGGTGGCACCCTCTACCAAAAATGTATAATTATGAGTTACTGTCCTGGTGGCAGAGAAATCTTTAAATATAACCCATAACCGAGTTATGGTATGGTGGATGGTATTCTCATAATCATTACAGCCACAGCTGTTATATATCAGACATGCGCCACACCTGCAAGTCCAGCTCAGCTGTGAAAGGACTATGTGTATTCTTCCCAGACAGGGATGTCTCTGCTACGGTTAGAAATACTTTAGTCCTGGGTATTGCCCCTCTTTGATGCGTTTGTGAAGGCCGGTAGCCCCTCGACAGAGACAGCTACTCCATAGGATGTTGGCCTGGGAACAGGAATCAAAGGAGCACACCCATTCACACAAGAGTGGCCTTACACGTGGGTGCTGCATATCTAAGGTCCTTTGATGATATTATTCAGAAGAGAGTGTATACAGAGGGAGCTCTTGACAACTGGAGGAAGGTTCCACCATCTAGTTTCTCTCTGCCTCTACCTTTCCTTCCTGACTCCCCCCACCACTTCCTCTAGCAGAAAGCACTTTGGGCGTGATGTCAGAAGGCAAGTCCACTGGTTCCAAGGCCAGGGACTGGACACCTAAAGCAGACTATCTTTAGTCCAATCGCCTGTGAGCATTTACCTCAGATTCACATTGAGACAACCGCCTAATACAATTTCATTTGATCTTCTGTTGGGAGAATAGACTTTCCAGAGCCCTCCACCAGTGAGGTGAAGACTGTGTGTCCGAGTTAGAGGCAAAGTCTGCTCCCTACCCATGCCCGTATTGGGGTGAACCTGCTGCTGGAACAAGACCTGCATCTCTCCAAGTCACACTGCTGCCAGGACTTCAGATTGGTGAAGGACGCCTGAAGATGTTGCACTAGCCTCTCTTACTGAGAGCCCAAGAACAAGGACTGAACTTGTCTTTGAGGCCCCAGAGTGGGATCACAGCATCTAGCATCAGTCAAACTGTCGTCGAATTGGGTTTACTGCATCTTGAACCAGCAAGACCCTCCGAAGCTGCCTTAAGCACTCACCAAGCTATTCAAACTGCAAGTTCGAACCTGTTCGGGGCTAGCTGAGTGCGTCTTTGCCACAGCTTGAACTGCAAGCTCTTTGCTCTATCTGCCACCTCCGAACCGCTGCTCGGTCCGCCAGCATCTTCACTGCTGATCATTATCGCCAGTTGAACCGACCTTGGTGGATCCTTGTGCTCCGACCATAGGGCGCTGCATCGAACCAGACCTGTGCATCCAGCAGTCAGCTTCTTCGTTATCTTCTCCACCGTCTAACTGACCGTGGTGGCCCTTACGATCCTCAGCCTCTTCAGCACTTCATCAAACCGATCCTGGACACCAGCGCTTCCAGTCACCAGCCTCTTTGTACTGACCGTCAAACCGACCCCTGCTCAACACCACTCCCCACCTACGAGACTGTGACCGCTGCACTCGCACAGCACTGACCAGCCTAGATTGCAATAGTCAAACCGCAAAAAAGGTACTATTGACCCATAACTCCCTATTATTCCATTTCGGGCCACAGAGACTGGTTAGTTCACCTGTGCAACCTTTCCCAAGACATATCCGTTTACAAAGAACATTGGGTGAGAATACAAGGGGGAAAAGACAATTTCAACAACCACAGAGAGCTGCATTCTCTTTTCTGCCTATTTTCTGTTCTTTCCACATGGGTGGGTGTTTGTACCGTTTTTCTATTTAGTTTTCTTGTAGATGGTGTGTTTAATTAAAGTATATAGATTTTTATAGAACCTTTATTGGACATTCACTTTATTTTGAGCTGTGATACTTTGCCTTCCCTTGGCCCACATTACCACAAAAGGCAAAGGAGATAGATCTCTTGGCTGTGCCTGTTTTACCTTTATATTTGGGACCACTGTTGTTTTATAGAAGTTTGGTGGCTGAGTAGGTGATTTAATCACTACTCACCCCTATACTGTGCAGAGCAGAAGCCATTTCATCACACCAGTCATTTCATGCTCCACTCTGACCTGGTCCCCACTGTTGTCTGCTCCTGAATGCTTCCGTGTTTTTAATCCACTGTGATGCATGCTGCCAATGCCAGGAATCCCAGCCCACTCTAATGTACTCCAGGATTCCTTGTCACAATAAATCTGCGCCACAGTGCGCTACTGCCAGGAAGTCTGCACAGATACATTGGATAACATACTCCAAATACCCATCAGGGCCTCCACTGATTGTTCTCAGCACTAACAGGTTAAAATTCTACTTGACTGCTTAGTTTGCAAATTTACTCTACACATAGCAATGGAAGACCCCTCCTAACATACATCAAAACACCAGATCTCTATGATTATGGGTAAGGAATATATCAAGCAGAAATTGCTTTAACAAAAAAACGTTTTCGTCTACCAAGATCAGCTATTTGACCAAATCTCTGGCATGGCAATGGGGGCGACATTTGCCCCATACTTGGCAAACATTTATGTCAACGAATTTGAGGAGACAGTGATTTACACAACAACAAACCCATATTTGGGCCAGATAATGTTATGGCGTCGCTACATCGACAATGTGTTCCTGATTTTTGAGGGAATAGGGGAGTCACTACAGCAATATTTGTCTGGCTAAATGCCCAGAATTCTCTTTTGAAATTGACTAACAAATACAGCACTACTGATATTGAATTTTTGGATAACAAAATCAGAGGTGTAGATATACTTACCACTGCAGTGTTCAGAAAACCAACAGACCGGAACTTGCTTCTCCATTATAGGAGATACTATCCCGAAGCCCTCCGGGACAACCTGCTGTTCGGGTAATTTCTGCGGTATAGACACACCTCATCAGAAGTAAGTGAATATAGACAACAGGCTGAGGAACTCACAGATCGACTAGTACAAAGAGGCCATCTCCGCAAACAGTTCAGGAGAGCGGCGAAGAGGGCATGAAATAAACTGAGGGACATTACCTTGGAACAAAGAGTAAACTAAGTGAAGAGATGATAACAGCCGTCTTTAGCTACTCTCCAATGTGTAGTAGACTGAAAAGAGAAATTCTCTGCCTGTGGCCAATTCTGAATATGGGAAAAGTGCAACTAACTAAACCCAGATTTGCAATTAAGCGCAGACGTAACAGAGATCGCTTGGTAGACATGGCAGATCAGGAGCTCCATAAGGCAACAGCACAGAGGGAACTCTGGATTGAACGAGGCCTGATGGGACATGCCCCATGTGGTTCATGTGCAACTCTGGATTGAACGAGGCCTGATGGGTCCACAAACCAAGCACAAAACAATTGACATCGGATGGAAGAATCCATGGGTTCATAAAACTTTTACTAATTGCAACACATTTATATGATCACCTGCCCATGTCGTCTCCGGTATGTGGATATGACCATTAGGCCAATTAAGAAAAGGATACTGGAACATAAGTCCTGTATCATAACTAAGAAAATGGCTGTGCCATTGGTGAGCCATTTTTCAGAGGACAACCATACAGCAGATGCATTGGAAAGGTCTATTCTGGAGAAACCACACGTACCTAGGAGAGGAGGAATGTTTGCAGTAATTCTACTCAAAAGTGAGCAGTGTTGATCTTTTGCCTAAAGACAGATACACAGGGGCTTAACAAACAGATAAAATGGCAGGACCTGGCCACCATTGAGCGATAAGGTGTGTCCTTATTTGGGGAAACAGAAAAAGAGATTCATATACAATAAAATGTGTGAGCCTGCATCCTGGTTGGCAACAGAATAATGTGTCTTGCGATGACAATATCGGTCAGAAATTGAGGCGGCAGGCCAATAGTACAGTGTGATGGGATGCAGGAGAAATTTGAAGTACTGCGCTAACTGGAGTAGACCAGCCTCTTCCAAGGATTAGACTGAAAGACTGATAGCGAGGGATATATATCACACATCAAGGTATGCCTCTACTTAATGTGGAATAAAGGGTATGAAATTGGTAATGTAAAAGAACACACCATGCTACTTATAAATAAGGCTTCCAGTTTTCTGTTTTTACAGATTTTTACACTTACATACAGACAGAACTCAATCTGCTTTCACTCTGTATTTATTTATAAAAATGGAAAAACAGGTCTTTCTGTCTGTTTCTCTGCAATGTCACTCGTACATCGCAGGCCAATCACAATGTAGATTGGCAGCATGGAGTGTGTAAAAGTGGTATAAAAATAGCATTAAAGTTCTTCAAATTGCTGACAGCATAATATTAAGGCAGCAGCAGTCACAGGAGCAACCGTTGTTATAGAAAAAATTGAGCTAGCATTTCTTTCCTATATGGTGCATCTGTGCCTTAATAAATGCATTTTTTATTAGAATAAATGCAGAAAAATACTGGTTGTGGATAATCTTTTTATATGCCAAAAAATAAATATGGATGAATACGGACGGAAATGGCAGAAAAATAAATACCATAAAACAGGGAGCCTTACTTACAAATAGGCGACCTAAACGGGAAGAGTGTAGATGTAGTTGCAAAATATTGACCTCAAGCGCCTGCATTGGACTCAGCTCCGTTGTCCAGCATAAATTACCAGGAAAATTGACAAATAGCAGGCATCATGTATACACTAGGCATCAGGGCCAAAAAAAAGGAAGAATTACTTAAAACATTTAACTAGGGGGCGGATAGGCAAGGTAACTTGGCTGGTGCTGTGCTCACCAATATGGCGCTCTGCGTTTGCATTCACATAGCAGAGGCAGTAAGCATCTGCTGGCGAGCAACATAGATAACGGAACGGTGTTGCAGTTATGATGCACTCCAGAAAGCTTTTGTTTCAGATACCAAACTGACCGAGACGCGGGAGTAAACTGCATGCGGCTGCCACGTAAGATTTAAGGTAAGCCTGTACATTGATACAGGATGTACAGGCAGGCAGGATTAAGCTAGAGGTAGACTTAAAAGACATTTAGGTGCCATGGGTTGGAGAATGATTAAGTCACGCCACGAGAGACAGTTAGGTGCCACGGGATGGAGAATGATTAAGTCATGCTGCTTAAAGTGCAATTTGCCAACTAGTGGAGCGTGGCAGACTCGAGCAGCATGCCACAAGGGTCGGTTTGGATCAAATGGATTTTCACATTTTGGGAAAGGAACATGAGCCTAGTATATAAGTAAGGAGCCATAGACAAGGTGTGGGAGCATGAAATCACAGAAGCACTGTAGTTAATTTAATATAGATTGGAGCTGTGATGGGTTCACTCTCTTACATATAAAAGCTGCTTACTAGAGGTGTTTGCTATTACAGGTGGTCATAGGTGGATTGATCACAGACCCATACGATTATATGGGATCATGAGGAACTAATGGACACTACATGTCCCAAGGAAGAGTGATGAATTGGAGTACCATGGCATAAAAAGGGACATACAAAATTTGACTAATGAATAAGGTATGCAACGCATGCTTTTTTTGTACTGTTTTGTACAGTTGTGGAAAACTGTCTTACACTGCTTTGGAGGTGCACACATGAACACATAGTAGTCATTTTTGGGGTGATAATAAAGAACAAATACCCAGTTGGGGTGAGTAGTAAGTCCACTATTCCGCTTGTGTTTTGGTCCAATTATAGCTCCAGAGAGGTGCATCGGGTGGCAGTGAATAATTCCCTGCGGCACTCTAAGAGAATTTGGAGACGACGTGGAGTCGATCTCCATTGCTAGGTCCTGAAGAAGGTGGCATAAACAAGCTGGCCCACCGAAAACGCTCAATCAACCATGATAATTGATATCCTTTTTAAAGCACAGGGATACATTGCCGAGAATTGGCACATCAACAGGGGTGCTTATATTGTGGCACGTCCGATTGGTGGTTTTATTCGTTCAATTGAGGATACAAATACGAGAAAGAGGCAGAGTAAAAGTTATTAGTACCTTTCTCACTGGAATCTTTTTAGAAGATACCAGTTCTCTGTTTTAGTTGTGCTTTTAGGTGTGCAGAAGGTAATCAGCATAACTTTTTCACAAATAATGTTTAAATAATCTTCTACTGCAGACTAGGAATAGGGACCTTTCTCTCTTTGTGATCCTTATTAGATTGGTGGCGTACCAGCAGAACCTAAAGGGAGCTGGTCCAAGGGACAGGATAGTTGTTCTTGAGGGATTGTTAAGAGTTTAGAAATAGGGTTCTTTTTTAAATAAATTGATGGGTTTATCCGCCCCTTTTTTGTGATAAATGGAATATATAAAGCCCACTATTACCAGAAGCATCTTGCCACTGTATGGAAGACGCATAGAATGTGAAAGGCAAGTTAGCAGGAAAAAAAGGTCCTCAAAGCACAGCCGGAGTTAATAAAGTTTTTGATGGTGCTGATGTCTTCGAGGAATGCTGCTTCATGATCTATCGGCCAGAGTAGAAAAGCTTATGCCTCTTTTATGAGACAAATGATAATACAGCACCACAAGGAGCGGGTCCGTTACATAGAGAGACACCAGGAGCATAGGGATGGTTCTTCGATGTAAGGAATAAAGGACCATCCCCATGGAAGGATTGGTGGACTTGACGGGCTGCAGCAGTTGGATGATCTGAAGTATGGGACAAGGCACTCGGGCTGTCCTAGGTAAAGGGTGTTCCCATGATGTAGGTGAAAAAACACAAGCATTGAAAGACCGAAAAGGGGTGCCTTTAAGGACCTTCTTGGAGGAGGTTCAGATTCTTGAAACCGCTTCAATCTGAAGAACCAGAGAGAGATTCTATATAACAGATTGTTAACAGAAGCAGGGTGTGAGACCAGGAGCAGTCACAGGTGGTGGTCAGAATTAAGGGCCCCATATAATTGGACAGCCCCCCTACAATCAACTCTGTTTTGTCATTGTTATGTGTTCACCAATTCTGTACCATCCAAAATTCATTGCCACATATCATGAAATGGGTGGCAGTACTGAGATCCTGATGAAGAAGGATCTGGGTGCCATCCAAACAGAAGTAAAAAATGGAGTAAAAATGGAAGCCCAAGTCATAAATAAGATGCATCCAAAAATAAACGCCACATCTCTCCAACAACTTGTGTACAACAGCCCCAAAGAAATGCCTCCTCATACTAAGAGCAAATGAGGCTCCCCTCTGGAAACCGATACCCCAAGGGCCCTCAGCACAAACCAGCACGAAGTACCTGGTCACTTCTGAACTGCATGCATCAACAAAACCGCAAAGCTATCAAGCATTTCCTGCTGGCTCACTAATGATACTTAGCACCCCTCTTTCTCAGGTCCCAAAGCGTCAACAGACCATCAAAATAAAACCTAATAGCATAACATAAAGGCACACCCCATCCCATTATACAACGTTGTAATCAAATTGTTGTATTGCTCCCAAATATGAAGAAAACAATTGATGTGAGGGGAGATAATTGTTTTCTAAAAACCTTTCCACTGCCTTATTTGGCTGTTATATCAAAGGCTCTCAACCCCGGCCAAAACCATGTACAGCCAATAGTTCGCTTATTTTTTGTTTTGGGTCAAGCAACTGCCCATAGATCTGCAGTAAATATCTTTGAACCCCAGCAGGGCTCATTCAGGCCTTTATCTTTCTGACGTGGATAAAATAAGTAACTTTGAGTTCAGTAATAATGACACACATTTTGTGGGCCTTTAGCTATGGTTTGTGGCGACAGCCATTTAGCTGGCACTAGCTGCCAATGCAAGAAGGAAACGAGATTATGTTACTCTGTATTGCTGTAAAAGTCTATGTTGAAAAAAACAAACTATTTTTTTGTCTAAGTCTGTAACTACCGTTACTTTATAATCCATTAGGTCTTCCACCCAGGCTCTCTGATAGATATATATATATCAGCTTCAGACGCATAGGGGGCAGGGTTTTATCCTACATACACCTTTCACTATGGACAGACTTTCCTAGGCAATTGTTACCGTGCGCGAAAGACATCATTTGGAAGCAGAATACATATATTAAAATCTGATACTATATTTTCTTCAGTAAAATCACAAAGTAAGTATTAGCCGCCATGTGTTTCGCACACCTCTGCTTTCTCAAGGCTTCACATTTTAAATCATTACCAAAAGTGTCTGGAAATATTTTTGCTTTATATTGGAATGCTTAAAGTCTATTTTAAATATTAGATAGGCACAAGATAAATGGTTCTAGCTTCTTATTGGGAACGTTAAATTCAACGTAAATAAATGACAAAGCAATATGTATTATCAAGATTAGGTGGGGCCCTGGTTTTGAATATGCCAAGAGTTAATAAAGTAATTGGGCCTCATTATGAATGCGTTGGTCCAGAAACAAGGGTGCCGGTAAGCTTACCGGCACCCATGTTTCCGGACCGCCACACTCTGAGTCTGCCTGCCGGGGCTGCTGCGCCCGACAGGTCTGAACCTGCCGGGCGCACCGGGAGGCAGACTCATCACGGAAGCACTGGCACCATTAGTAACGATGCCGGTGCTTCCGTGAACCCATTCCCGTGGAGTCTGATAGGGAATGGGAACTAACATTTTCCGGCACCCATCTTCCCGGTCCCCCGGGACTTTTAATATCCTGGTGGCACCGAGAAGCTAGGTGCCACAAACAGTGTTACGAGGTCGGCGGCAACCCGCCCAACGCACCGGCGGGTTACCGCTGACCTTGTAATGAGCAGTGGAGTAACTTTGCTGAAAAGGTTGAGGGGGTATGACATCTGAAGAAAAGGTGCCCCAGCCGAATGAATGGGGACAAAATGGTGTGCCATGAAAGTGGGGGGGGGGGACAAGTCCCCCCTAAAATTACGCCCATGGTAATGAGGCCCATTGCATCCATGTTCTGGTAAAGAGGCTCGAGATCGCTAGTCAGAAGGTTTACTGCTTGGTGAGTTAGCTCTTTGAATAAATGGCATCCGTGGTCGTTCTTAGATCTAACATGTAAAGCTGGAAATGATGAACATTGCATAGAGGGGACCTTACCGGTTCAATGGTACAAACGGGGGCAATCCCTCCTTGCAATGCCCATCTTTTTTTATAATGCACCCCAAAGACTTTAGGAAGCAACTAAAACACATGTCTAACACAAGGAAGTTCAGTTACAGTCCTGCCACCATGAGGTTACATCCATTGTTGGCATATGCCTGACAAACATTTACTTAAACAGAGCAACGCACCATCACTCCCGCTGATAATTCTGTCATCCCAGGGCAGCCACTATCCGAAATTATTTCCTCGGTGTGTTCGACATCCTTTTTGAGATGTTGTCAACCAATCAGGCCCACTCACAGCTGTAACCCTTCAGCAACTGTCATCCTTTGGTGTGGTGCAGATACCTCTTGAGCATTTATTCAAAACAGCTGGACTGCTAGCATTCGTTAGTCGATTAAGAGGATGGGGCTCTACATAGCAATTCATTTCAGGTAAATCTATTATTTATTTTAAAAAATGTAGCTGGCCTGGTGAGCGCCATTACAAAGCACAAACTCGTATTTTTTCCTGCCGAAAGTGATTTAATTTAGGAACAAACGTAAACAGGAATAGAAAATAATGTTCAGCAGTGTTTCTTTAAGACATATAAAAACAAAACAAATGTTGATACATTAAATCATTTCATCAGAACTCGAACTGAAAGATTTCGAAATGAATCGTGATTCGATCAAATCGTCCCGTAATAATGTTCTGTAATGCTGAATGGTTTGGCACCATTGCACTGTGTCCCTTTGTGTCAGAGTCCTTGGCGGGGTAAAGCCAGTACATGCACAACTTCTCTTCCAAGATATGCTTCAGAGCAGTTCAAAATCTGGTACGAAGAGAGCCGTTGTTCCCTCTTGCTCAATGCCACTTGCTCGGACGCCCATTTTCTGTCCTTCCGATGGACCTCCTTTTTGCCACAGGTCGCCAATCTTCAGGCGTCAAGACATCATGTGCTCCTCACATGGATGGGAGTGTTACAGAGACGACCTCCCCTGCACCGCTTCTCCTATGCATTGATCAGGCTGCACCCACAGGAGCTCAGGAAAGGATTTCCTATGTTCCCTGATATGTGTTCAGCAGCACCAATATCAGAAGGTAAAGACATGGTTCTTCCCAGAAGAAATCGCTATGGTCTGTGGTACCTGAAGGGAGACAACACAAGGACACACCGGTTAGAACATTCTATGCATGTCCATGTTTCTATGGATGATACATTTTTTAGTAAACCAAGACTTTCATTGTACTGCTTTTCTGCTAGCTAAGGCATAATAACCCTTCACTCAAATTCCTGGTATTGGGGGACGCATGATGATTCTCTAACGTTAATAACAGTCACCGTTGATTTCATTAAGAATGGACCGCTTCTATGTGTTCAACCACCTGTAAGGGAGACGGGATATGCACATTTTAGGTCTTCTTTTTTTGTCCCTTGTTAGCCTGACATTGTAGAGCACAATGAAGCATGGAAGTAGATGGCAGCCTTTGCTGTGTTAGAACCCACCAACAGACCTTTGTGTTACCACTTGATGGGTGGTCATGGGCATAAATGCATCCCTTGTTCCAGAGAGGATTTGGATATTTTCCAATCAAGGGCTGACGGGCACCCTTGACCCGTCAGGATAGATGTCAATGACAGCATCCATTTGGTTCATACCCAATTATAAATCTGGACAAGGAGGATCTGAGCATTAGAAAGGTTATGACAAAGGAGATGGGGACTTATCCCGCTGAGAAGCGATGCCATTGGCAGTTCCCAGATTAATTGTCGATGAATAGGATTACTTCAAAGCCTTCCATCCATCAATTTCTAGTGTTGCCCTAAGTAGCAAAGTGATACCCATACATAGTTCTTGAGCTTGTTGGGCGTACAGTGCGAATCTCGACCTCCATGATGACACCCAAGTAGGCTGAATCATGTCCGGGACGCCTGTGATGCCCTTCAGTGGGGATATGACCCAACAGTTCGGGCCAGACTGCTATTTGGAAAAAAGAAATTCTGTGCAGAGGTGGGTTGAAAATAATGCATTGGAAACTGTGAGACGCAATTACTAGCCACCATTTTATAATGCAAAATTGGCTATTTACATGAGATGACGAAAACTTCCAGGAGGCAGCAAAAATGTGAAAATAACCTTAAATGGCTTGGTAAGTTTGGGAGCATATTCGGAGATGTATTGGGCTCTAGAGATGTGACTTTTGTGAACTGAACTGCAGGGTCCCATTGCAAGGGGAGTCATGATTGAAACAGTATGGGCATTCTCTGCTCAGCCCAGCCGCCACTCAAGCGCCATCACTATTACATCCCAAGATGAGCCTCAATCAAAGCCAAACAACTCTATTTTGATGGACAATTGAGAGGATCCTATGCATAGCCCACAATGGTAGGCTTCAAGTGGACCTTCCAGCGACAACCCTTAGGTGAACTTCCATGGGCTGCTTCAGAAATCTTGCAAACGGTAGCCTTGTATTTCCTGTTTTGCAGTATGGTAGCACTTTATCAGAAATCTTTACTGCAAGTACAAATTGTCCCCTGTCCCCATACCAACGCAGTTCCTTAATTTAGAAATGAGGGGCCAATCAGCAATTGTTAGTCGTTGTCCATTATCCACATTATTTCATGTGTCGCTGTTACCTTCAAGGTTACGACAACTTTTCTGAGATGAAAATGGAATATTTACTACATTTGGGGATAAGATATTCCATGCATGCAGAGGTTTTAGGACTGGATGATTCTTGGTCATCAGAAAGAGATCAAAGTAAGAACAACACACAACCTTTGTGTGTGAAATCTGACCTTGTCAAATGCTTGCTCGACGCGTGCACTTCCATTTCATTGCTTTTGTATTCATTAAGCTCCTTCCGGATTGCTGCCTAGGATTTAAAACAATAGAACAGTTAAAACAAGGCTTTTTCTGTGGGAAAGCGTGATAATGTAGTCACAGGTATATGAAGTAAAACATGTAAGACACAAGTCTGTGTTGGTGATGCAGCCTAACCAATAGGGAGTTAAGTTTCCACTAATTTCGGGTTCGGGGTGCGTTGAAACTTAGAGATCAGGGTTTTCCCAAAGCAAGAAAAAGAGGCACACTACTACCTTAAATGGCTACTAGCAGTGGCCAAACCTGCCACGAATGCTAGTAAGAGGCAACGTCCCACTGATGTTGGGCAAATGACAACTGAGACAGGCTGCGGCAAGAGAAATGAATGCCAGACCTGCCAAAATATATGCACATGGTCAACCTTGCAAGCACCTCGGCATCAATGAATTTATGCAATCGAAAATCAGCCAACGTCATGAAGGCCATACAATGTCATAGGAAAATGCAGGGGGACGGGCCAGGGGTGGACTGGCCTATAGGGAAATCTGGAGATTTCCGGGTAGGTCTTTGCACTCTGGTCCTCCTTTGTGTGGTAACCCATTTTATTTCCAAATGTTCTCATAGGAAAACGGTTGGGCTTGCTGGAAATGTGTAATATGGGGCCACTTTGAACATTATTTCCAGGGCCTCTTTTGGGCAGGGAGGAGGAGAAATGTGCTTTCCATAGCAAGCTGAGTGCACGGACGTATCCTCAGCTGTGGGAGAAAACACTCCTATCCATCCCAAGTGCTGTTGTGACATGAAAACATGGGCATCCCACCTCAAGGAGAACCACCTTAAGCGAAGAAGAGGGCGGACAAGGGGAGGAGGGGAGGGAGAGGAGGGGCTGGTAGAGCCGGGGGACAGAAACCTGTAGAGGATAATAAAGCACGGCTGCGTGTGTTTATGTGGACGGTGTGGGGAGCCAGGGGATTGGGACTCCAGAAAAGGGAGGCTAAACAGAACACAAGTGCTAGCTTTAAAAACACAGTGCAATGGAGGTGGCTGGGCTCTGAAAGTTTTCAAGATACTAAGGTCTATTAACGGCGACATATTGCAGGATGCATAATGGGAAATCTAGGGACTATGCTCACAGGGCGACCTGTATTATTCACAAGACCATTTGTGCTGTCCTAACATGTAAACTATCACAGCTCCTACAGGCTCAGAACACAGGCCTTTGCTGTTCGCTTTTGGGCTTCGGTTGCTTGTTCCGTAATGTCACTGAATAGCCTAGCATTAGCTGTGCATCGGTATTTCGGCAACACCCAACCCTTCGCAGCTTGATGTCAAACTTCTCTCTCCTGGCTCCAGTGTCCTTCTTCCAGCTGGGAGCTGAACGGCGCTGCATGCTACACATTCCTTTGCTAGAGTTTGACCTCAGGGCTTTTAAAATTTGAAGCAGCCTTCTGGCCAGCTGCTTTACTTATATAGCGCCTCTTCGATTACCTGCTCTTTACATCTACAGAAGAGACCGGAGGGATCTGCTCACATTAACGATCCATATCATTCTTTTATTTTGTTTTAAATAAATGGTACCACTGGCCATGACCAATAGGAACTCATTTTTCAAATAAGTTCCTCTTACACTCTCATAGATGCATGTAAATGTCATATTCAAAAAGTGCGGATAGGTTTTTAATTTGCTGTGTTGTCCAGATCTCACTCAGATCTGTTCTTGGGAAGACTTTTCCCAAAAGAGCTCCCAGAGACATGCCTTACAATGACATCCACCTGGGCCCCCTACCTCTGACAGTCCAACATGTAACGCTCTTCTTCGCTCTATGGTTAGGGAGGCCAAATCCGAGTCCGTGATTTAGAAGCAATTTGTATTTTCCACAAAATGACGTCTTTCATCGGAGGCCCTTCAGTAAGGGCCGAAAAGTATGGGCTTTGTAGTGCGGTTCGTCGCTTGGGCTTTTAGGATTGCATTCATATTTGTAAGCAATGATTCACAACTCAACTTTTGGCTCAATATTAACCCACCACCCCCATGCCCAGCTAATGTTTACAGCTTCTCCTCTATCAAAAGCTGCAATGCTGAAGAGTTGCGAGAGAAGCTATTGTGGGCTCTGGCTAGATAAATAACTCATAGTGGCAGCCCATCACGTGAGCAATGCTAGCGGGCCACGGACAAGTTACCCCGGTGGCTGGTTGAAGATCTCCTTCACTGGACTGAAAAGAGAAGTGATATTGTGGAGCACATTACTTTTTAGCCAGATAAGTGGGGAGATGACCAATTCCATTTTACAGCCATTTCCCCAATCGTAAAAGCAACTTCTTGCTAAAAATAGTCTCCGAAGCTACACCCTGACCACCATATTCATCACTAGTTTTCTTGCGATCTTTTGCAGAGCCAGAACTTTTCTACCGTATCTGCGGCAAGGGGGGGCCCGGGGGGAACACGAAGCGTTTCCCCGCGGGGAAGTTTTTGGCGCTGCACACGGCCAGCGAGTGGCCGTGGGGGCAGAGCGCCCCTCTGGGGTATTTAACGGGGCAGCCTTCCCTGGTAGTTAGCAAGGCCTACAGGTGCGTGTTAGTGAGATAGGAAGAGGAGGGTTGGTAGTGTTAGTATATATAAAATAAATAAATAAATATTTAATTTGGTAATAAGTGGGGGAACGTCTAGAAGGGGTGCCGTAGATAAGACACCCCCTTTTTTTGTCTTACCGGCGGGTCCCGCGTTGTCTAGGCTGCGGCGTTGGGTAGCCTTGGGGTTGGCGTCTCTAGGTCCCTGCGGGGTGCTGTGGGGGAGTTTCTGGGCAGGAGCTTCCTTCCCTCGTGGGGGCCGCGGAGTGGTGGGAGGACCCGGTGTTGGCGCCGCTTCGTTTTCGGGTCTTCTTCCCGGGGCGCTGGTGCGTGTTTCCGTGCTCGCTTGGCCGTGTGCGCGGTGACGGGCTGCTGCAAGGAGAGGGCAGTGCTGTCCTCTTAAAGGGACTGCTCCCTTTTGCAGCCCAGGAGCGTCAGGGCACTGTGGTGTGGCGGGTTGGCCACCAGGGGGCGGGTGGCAGAATAAAGAATAGGGGATGGCGTGCTCAAAAAAAAAAATATAATAAATAAAGAAAATAAAATAGAAAGAAATAGATAAAGGAAGAATAAAGGAGCAGTAGGGTAAGGGGGGGTTTTTTGGGGGCTCCTCAGCTCTAGAGGTAATTGGGGTGGGGGCCCTTTGGGGGGTCTGCGAGCAAGGTATTTAAGAGTGCTGGGGGAGGGGATTTCGCTCCAGGCCCAGGGGGCTTTGGCGAGGGTTTTTTTTTTTTTTTTTTAAAACAAAAAAAAAGAAAAACAATTTTGGGTTTCTTTTTGCTTTTCAGTTAGAGATATTAAGGTTGTAAGGTCCAGGGGTTATTTTCCCCTGGGGTATTTAACGTTTAGCTCGACTTCGTTGGGGTTTCTCCTCTATTTGGGGCCTTGTCTTTCCACGGATAGGTCCCGGCTCGGGGGCTCAGGTAGCGGGGAGCGGCAAGGGGCGTAGTGTGGTGCACCCGTAAAGGTTGGGGCAAGATGGTAGGGCAAGCTGCAAGCAGGGAGGGGTTGGTGGATGCGAGGGCGCTGAGGGAGGCCCTGGCCATAATTTGCAGGGCAACTAAGGCCCAGCTCGAGGGGGCGGTGGGGGAGGTCACGGGTGAAGGGCAGACAAGTGGGGGTAGGCCGCAGCGGAGAGCGGCAGCTGATGGGGCTCTCGCGGCAGTGGTGGCTTGCGCCCCCGCAGCGGGGAGAGGGGAGGTTTGGGAATCCAGGGGCAGGAAGATGAGGAGGGAAATAGACAGGAGGGCGTCCGGGGAAGAAGGAATTTCAGGTGAGCAGCCACGTGGGGAGGGAATGGGGGATAGCACTAAGGGAGCAGCGAGTGTGCAAAGGGAGGTGGCTCAAAGGAACCGCGGTGGGGCTATGGTGGAAGGGCAGAAGGGGGTGCAGGGGCAGCGGGGAAGAGGGGGGAAATACCTACGGAAGAGTGCGGGTGGGAGAAGGAGAGGGAGGTCCCCATCAATGGAGATGGATAGGGCGGGGTGCGGAACGGCCCCCCCGGGTAGGGTGAGTGAGGGCGGAGGGCGCTGCGCAGCCCCCGCTGGGCAAATGGAAGTAGAGGGTTTGAGAGCGGCCCCTACTCGGTCAGCGTACGGAGAGCCTAGAGGGTGCAGCACGGCCCCTAGCAAAGAACAACCCAGGGTGGAGGTCAGAGCGCCTCGCCCGCGAGAAGAGGACCAGGCAGGGGTTTCCACGGCCCCGCCGAGAAGACGTCAGAGGAGTGGCGGGGTGGACACCCTGGGCTCGCAGGAGGAGGAGCAACTCGACTGGGGCACGAGCTCGCAGCAACAATGGTATTTGATGGGTGATGAAATGGGTTTGGAGGATTATGTGGGGCAGTGGGAGGTGGATGGTTATAGGTCGGCGGGGGAAAGGGGAGAGGAGAGAAGAGGTTGGGCTTGGGATAAGGAAAGACAGGTACAGAGGGTTCGGGGGGCAAGTGGGAGGGGGAAAGGTTGGCTGGGTGAGTCTGCTGACATGTTTTGTCCCCGCAGTAGGAGCCGGATAAGGAAGGAGTTGAGGAGCATTGGTGTGAACGCAAGGCAGCAGACGGCGGGTGCAGAAAGAGGTGAGCAAGAAAGGGATTGGTCAGCTGCATGGCAGAGAGGAGTCCCGGGGGGGGGGGTCGGGAAATGAAGGGTCGGGCTTGCAAGGGCTGAGGAAAGAAGTTGGTGTGCAGGCCATTGGAGCCTTGGGGGTTGAAAAGAGCATTTGCTCAGTGGAGATTCAGACGGACAAGGTGGTAGAGCCATTGGGGCTCGAGGCGCAAGGGGGAAAAGAAAAGGAGGTTGAAATGAAAGGAAAGGAGAAAAAATTGCCATACATGGGGATAACAAAACCGTTGGGGGCGCACTTGATGGCGGCGACCAGGGAAAAGATCCTGACGGGGGAATTTGTAGACGTTTTTAAATTGCTCCATAGGGAAGTGAGAGCTAAGGAGGGGTCTAAAGAAGAGGAGAGGGAACTGGCTGCGCGACCAAGGGTACCGGTGACCATTGAGAATTGGACGTCAGCATTTATCATTTGAGCCAGTGTTTATTGTGAAAGATTTCCTGAGCGTTGTGTGGCCCTACTTAAATATATGGAAGTAATTAGGAAGGCTTTCACGAGTTTTGGGGGTTTTGCGTGGGTGAGGTATGACGAGGAATTTAGAGCGAGAATGGCGGAGGACAGTGAAGCGGTCTGGGGGGAGATAGACATGGATCTTTGGCTGCAATGGATGGCTCCAACGAGGCCTGCCCCGACACTGCACACAGCAAGTGGGCTGCCGGTGCCCTTCCGGCCCTTTCTTGGTCGCCCCGCCCAGGAAGAGGCAGGGGGAGGAGGCAGAGGGCAGTCCTCAGCGGCATGTTGGGCGTTCAACAAGGACGGCTGCACTAGGACCCTGTGCAGGTTCAGGCATGAGTGCAGCAAGTGTGGTGGAAAACACCCGCTTACACAGTGCTTCCAACAGGGAGACAGGGGGAGAGGTGCGGGCAGAGGGGTTGTGGGGAAAGGCTTTTACGCCAATTAAGGTGGGGGTTCTGAAAAATTGGTTGCAATTTTACCCGGACAGGGTTGGGGCGAAGATTTTAAATGAAAGATTCAGTCATGGTTTCAGATTGGGGTATCAGGGCCCAAGGGTGCGCCGGTGGGCTGAAAATCTGAAGTCAGCCAAAGAAAATGTTGAAGTGGTAAGGAAAAAATTGAGCAAAGAAATAGCGGCAGGAAGGATCGTGGGGCCATTTGATGACCTCCCGGGTGACCTAGTCATATCCCCGCTGGGGGTGGTGCCCAAGAAAGCTCCGGGGGAGTTTCGGTTAATACACCATTTGTCTTGGCCAGAGGGCATGTCGGTGAATGATTTCATTGCCCCGGAAGAATGTGGGGTTGTTTATGCTGGTAAGGAAAGAAGGGCGGGGGGCCTTCATGGCCAAGTGTGACATCAAAGCGGCGTTCAGGTTACTGCCGGTGCACCCGGAGGATTTTTGGTTGCTAGGTTTGCAGTTTGAGGATCGCATATACATAGACAAAGCCTTGCCAATGGGGTGCGCAATTTCCTGTGCGCTGTTTGAACGTTTCAGCTCATTCCTGCAGTGGGTTCTTTCATTTAAATCGGGTTGGGAGAGTGTGCTGCATTATTTGGACGATTTTCTGTTCATTAGCGGGGCAGATAGAGAGGGTGAGTGCAGGGGGCTGTTAAAGTTGTTCCAGGAGCTAATGGAGGAGTTGGGGGTGCCGTTAGCGGAAGACAAAACAGAAGGGCCTGCAGTGGTGTTGACATTTTTGGGAATTGAACTGGACTCAGTGGCTATGACCTCACGCTTGCCACACGACAAGGTGAGCAAACTGGTAGTGTTGCTGGAAAAGGCAGTGGGGGCCAAGAAAATGACGCTGGTTGACATGCAGAGATTGGTAGGGCATCTGAATTTTGCATGTAAAGTGGTAGCCCAGGAAGGACGTTTTGTAGGAACATGGCGAGGGCTATGGCGGGAGCAAAATGCCCACATCACCGGATTAGCGTATCGGGGTCAGTGCGGGAGGACTGCAGAATTTGGCTGCGTTTTTTGGAGAAGTTCAATGGGGTGTCAATGTGGTTGCAGGGGGACCCGGTGACATGGGAGGTACAGATATTTTTGGACGCGGCAGGAGCGGGGGGGTTTCGGAGTGTTTTGGGGGGGAAAATGGTGTGTGGAGAAATGGCCTGAACTGTGGCTGAAGGAGGGAAGGAGTATAGCATTCCTGGAGGTTTTCCCACTATTGGTGGCATTGGAGCTGTGGGGGAAGGATTTGCGGGATAGGAAAGTGAATTTTAATGTGGACAATGAATGTGTGGTCCACGTGGTAAACAGGCAGTCAGCAAAGGATCAGAGGGTGGCGAGACTCATGAGGGAGTTTGTGCTGAGATGCATGGAACTGAATGTGGTGTTTAAGGCAACACATGTGCCGGGGAAGGATAATGGCATCGCTGATGCATTATCTCGTTTTCAATGGCAGAGATTCCATGGATTGGCTCCAGAGGCGGATCAGGAGGGGCAGCAGATTCCCGAAGAGCTGTGGAAGATAGGAAGATGAGAGCGCTGGCTTTGGTGGAGGGTTCATTGGCCGGGGCATCTAAGGAGGCGTACAGGAGGGCATGGGAGATTTTTATTGGGGGGGGGCGCGTAGTTGGAAAGGAACATGGGATGCGGAAGAGAGGAGGAGGGACGATGTCGTGAATTTCCTCCTGAGGTGTATGGACAGGGGCTGGTCAAGAGCGACTATAGCGGGGAAGTTAGCAGGAATTGCTTTTTACGGGAAGTGGTTTTGGGGTTTCCAGCCGAGTGGGGGGGAAATGGCGAGTAGGATGTTGGAAGGATGGGCAAGGGAAAGTAAGAGGGACAAGGACAGGAGGAGGCCGATATCGGCGGAATTGCTGCAAAGGTTGGTTAAGGAAGTAGGGGGAATTTGCTGGTCGGTATGGGAGGGGGAGTCGTTTGCGACATGTTTTATGTGGCTATTTTTCGGGGCCTTTCGGGTTTCGGAGTTGGTGGGGGGAAAAGGGGGATCTGGGGGTCTGCAGTGGGAGGATGTGCACATTACAGAATTGGGTTTGGACATAAGGGTTAATAAGTCTAAAACGGACCAGAAGGGAAGGGGTTCCTGGGTTTTGTTGGGGCGGGGGAGTAAGGATTTATGCCCAGTGCTGGCAGGCAGGTTGTGGAAGGAGCGGTGTAGGGTGGAGACGGGCTTGGTGTTCAAGCACGAGGATGGGGCAGTGGTTTCAGCAGCACAAGTTTTGGGGGTACTGCGTAAGGCTCTGCAGGTGTTGGGAGAAAAGGGTGAGGATTTTGGGACACATTCATTCTGGATGGATGCGGCATCGGAGGGAAAGAGGTTGGGTTTCACGGAGGATAAGGTGAAAAGTTTGGGGCGGTGGAAGTCTGGGAGATACAAGGGGTACGTCAGGGATTTTCATAAGGGAAATTGTTGAAGGATGGGGGGTTTGAGTGGGGCTGACAACAATGTGGGGTTGGGGTATTGTATTGTGGTGGTAATTTTGTAATTTCTTTTTCAGATGCTGTGCGAAAGGAGGGGGAGTTGGCGCAAGTGTGGATTGTCAGCCATTCAATTGTTAAATGGGCTGGGAAAGAAGCAGAGAAAAGGGTGCTGGGCAGGCAACTGGGGTGTAGCTATAAGGATGTGATGGTAAGATGGCACGGGTTAGGGGGCCTGCGTTGGGACCAGTTGCTGCCTATGTTGGCAGGGTTGCGGGAGCGCTACGGGGCGCCGGAGGTGTTGATCATTCACGCTGGGGAGAATGACTTGGTGAGGGATACTGGGGTGGCCCTACTAAGGAAAATGAAAAGGGATTTGGTCTGGGTGCGGGAAATGTGGCTGCAAGCGGAGGTGTTGTGGACTAAGTTGTTGCCCCGTAGAGTATGGAGGGGAGCAAGGAGCGAGGGTGCTATAGAGCGGGCTAGAAAAGGGATCAACAGAGAGATGGTGAAGTTTTGTGCCTCGGTGGCAGTAAAGGTGATGGATCATAAGGAAATAGTGTATGAGGGCTTTATGATTTTTAGGGAGGATGGGGAGCATTTGTTGGTTTATGGGAACAATCGCTATTTGGCGGACTTGTGCTGTTGGCTGGGAGATTGGGTGAAGAGTTGGAAATAAAGGAAAGTGGTTGGGAGGGTGGGGCAGAAAGAACACCTCGGGGGAGGGTTTTTCTGGTGCCGGGGGCATGGCCCCTTTTGATGTGGGGGGAGGGAAGCACAATGGGGGAATGACATGGGAAAGGAGGGGGTGGTGCTGTTTGCACAAGCGGGCCACCGCGGGGGAAAAGGTATTGAGCCTGGAGGGGCATGGCCCCATGGGGAAAGCGGGACGCCTGGGAAAGGGGTAAGGAGATGGTAGGGTCCAAGGGACATTTAGGGAGGAAATGGCTTTATTTAATTATTTAATTGTTGGGGGGAAATGAAAATGTGTAATTAGTTAATTGGTGGTTTAAATATTTCGTTAGTCTGTAAGGCCATGGAGCCAGGTGAGCATTAATTGTAAGCTTGGGCCTGTCACATTAAAGCGACCTTTTCCACTTTTAAATGAGTCTGGGTTTTTGTGCAGTAAGCCAAAAGTGGGGCACCGGGGGGAACGCAAAGCGTTTCCCCCCCGGGGAAGTTTTTGGCGCTGCACACGGCCAGCGAGTGGCCGTGGGGGCAGAGCGCCCCTCTGGGGTATTTAAGGGGGTAGGGAAGGTTCGGGAGGCAGGCGACGGTTGGACTTGGCGATTGTCCCGCCCTTCCACCCCTTCATTTTGGTTTAGGTTTGGGGTTTGGTTTATTAAAGGTGGGGGGGGAGGACCATGGGAGGTCGGTTGGTTTGGGTTTTTTATGTCCCAGGGCGGTTGGTGAGGGAGTTTTTTGGTAGGTTAAGGGGCGACTGGCTGGTAGTTTTGTGTGACAGGTCGGGGCAGTTGAGAAGTTGTGATGTAAAATTTATGTTGCTGATGTGGCAGGTCAGTCTGGCTGCAGGTCATAGGAAGGGGGAGATTGGTGTAGAGGGGAGTACAAAGGGGATTGAAGTGGGTCTGGGCTCCGGGGGCATGGCCCCTTTTGATGTGGGGGGAGGGAAGCACAATGGAGGAATGACACGGGAAAGGAGGGGGTGGTGCTGTTTGCACAAGCGGGCCACCCCGGGGGAACAGGTATTGAGCCTGGAGGGGCATGGCCCCATGGGGAAAGCGGGACGCCTGGGAAAGGGGTAAGGAGATGGTAGGGTCCAAGGGACATTTAGGGAGGAAATGGCTTTATTTAATTATTTAATTGTTGGGGGGAAATGAAAATGTGTAATTAGTTAATTGGTGGTTTAAATATTTCGTTAGTCTGTAAGGCCATGGAGCCAGGTGAGCATTAATTGTAAGCTTGGGCCTGTCACATTAAAGCGACCTTTTCCACTTTTAAATGAGTCTGGGTTTTTGTGCAGTAAGCCAAAAGTAAATGAAACAGCATAGTGCTGGAAATGAAATCCCCTCACAGTTTAACATCCACATTGACCATGTATGTTAAGGAATTTCCAATCCTGCTTAACAGTTTGGGAAAGGCATACATTGTAAGAGGCCGGCCAGGCCACTGACACACAGAAGGGAATCGGCGAGGAGGCGGTGTGGGGAGGTCTTAAGTCTCTTTTTATAATGAGGTAATGTATTTCTAGTTGTAAGCACAGCCTGAAACCGAGCAGAGTGAATAAAAAAACAAAATGGGAATGTTGAAATCATGGTAACAAAGAGTGATACAAAAAGAAAATATCATGTGATTGCTGAGGTCATGGCAATGACACCTCACATGCTTTAAAAAAGTAATCTTAGTTCTTAGTGGGCCTGCACTCATGCCAGTGCCAGCCACCTCAAACAACTACAATTCCTCAAATGCCGACTCCCAACTGTCACACCTTACACACCCAACGTTCCATGCTTGTGTTCCATGGCACGCAGCGGGTTCCTCGTGCCATGGAACAGAAGATCGGAACACATCTCCCCTTCAACAATGAATTAAGAAACACACAGCTAGAGAAATGAGAGCAAGAATTTATCACAGAAAACATAGTCTTTGAACTTGTCAGGGCAGCCAACACTGACTGAAATGGTCTCTCGAGTCATCTCTAAGATTGCACGACCCACCCGCACAAAACTGTCTCACTGTGCTGGGCAAGGTCTCCACCATTCATTTGATCTCTGCACTCCCTTTTCACTGAACCAATAACCTATTCATCCACATGCCATCCCCACTCATGGGAGGAATCTCCACTCTGCTTTCATAACAAGTAACATCTCCACTACTGAACTCATTTTCCACTATTCCACCCCTCCTTTTCAACCTGACAATCCTTTCTTGGTTCCACCATCCATTATTTCCCCAGTTTGACGGCACTACGACTCGTCCCAGTGACCACGACAGGTTCAAAATACTGTGACTCTCCTTTGGTTACTTTAAATGTTTTTTTAACTCAAACAACATCACCCACTAGAAGGTCATTCTGTTTGACACCCATCCAGTTATCAAACCCAACCTTGCTCTTGTACTGTTTCCAAAACCCTTTGGTGCACACTATCAAGATCCACAGCAGGCAACCCCTCACACAACAATCGACCAACCGAAACTGGCACCAACTTTGACCCAGCCTTCCTACCTCTCAACAATTCGAAAGGAGACACCTGTCACAACATTAGGCGTTGACCTATATGCCCACAACATGTCAAACATAGCAGACTGCACAGATACCCGGTTAGCTATTGCCCATTGAATGCAACTCTTCACCGTCCTGTTTACCCTCTCTACCAAACTATTCGCCTGTGGATTGTAAAGTGCGGTACACCAACTCTTGATTCCCATTTCATTTGAAAACATCTACATCTCCCTTGAAGTAAACTGCACCCCTTTATTGGTCACCAATATCTCAGGAGTACCTTCTCTTCCAAAAAGCTCCCGTAAATACTCAATCACGCTTACAGTGTTTGGCAAAGACATACATTTCACTTCACACCACCTGGAGTGATAATCTACCAGAACTAACGCGTAACACTCATCGGGCGACATCATGTTCATGGGATCCACAGCTCATTTGACCCATGGCCTCTTAGGCCAATCAACAATTTGCAACGGCACACTACAACACTGTAATCCCTTGTCAGCAGAGCAATAAACATCACATCCGTTAACTAACCAGTCAACCTCCTTGTCCATCCCGGGCCATCAATAACATTCTCATGGACGCCTCTTAGTATGTGTGGACCCCATGTGCCCTTCATGAGCCATTTTTAATAGCTTCCCTCACACTCCAACAGGTGGCACCATCCTGTGATCACGAATCAATATCCTCCACAGACATTTCCTCCTGGACCTTAGCATATACCTGCATCTCTCTGTCCAGAACCCGTTCTCTAGGCCACCCATTCAACACGTTGTGCACTACATGTGCCAGCACTTAGTAATTCCCTAACTTGCTCTTCCACTCATCCCGTGCTTTGGGACGCTCTCCATCTCTGGTAACAGAGACCATTTCAACATCATCCTCTGTATTCACATTAGCCTCAACATTCAATAAAGGCATCTGAGACAGGAAATCAGCTCTTATATTTCTATTACCCGGCAAACATTTGATAGTGTATTTAAGAGGCTAGGCTAGCCAACCTCAGACTCCCGATCTGCTCTACTGTAGAACACTCAAAAAGGGTTTGTGATCAGTCCTCAAAGTACAAACCGTACCCCAAACATATGATTTAAAATGTAGTACAGCCCACACACATGCCAGAGTTTCTCGTTCGATTACAGAGTACTGTTGTTCAGTTTTTCGTAGTGTATGCAATGCAAATGTTCATCTGACCTAACACTGCACCTAAACCACACAAGCTTGCGTCCACAGTGATCACACATGGGATACTTTCTCAAAACACACTAAAATTGGCGCATCCCCAATGCATCTTTTGATTGTTTCAAAACACTTTTCAGTCTCCTCCGTCCATTCAACAATTGTAGCATATCCAGGAACGAACCGTGAATAATATCCACTGAATCCCATGAACGACAGCAAACTCTCTCTATCACAAGGCCTTGAAGCCTGATTAATAGCTGTAACCAAACCCTCGCTCGGTTTCACTCCCTCAGCCGATATGGCATGACCCAAGTATTCCACTGATGCACTTAAAAAACACACACTTGGCCTTTTGTAAAGTCATTCCTCTCTCACGCAACCTCTTTAACACCTCAGACAGAACTCTTTTGCGTTAATCTTCGTTACGCCCAAATACCAAAAAGCCATTCTGAAATGCCACCACACTATTGAAACCTCTAAACATCTCATGCATGATGCGTATGAAAACAGAAGAAGTGGATGCCAGCCCAAATGGCAACCGTTTGAAATGATACGCTCCTTCTGGTGTCACAAAATCTGTCAAATGTCTAGAATCTGGATGCAGTTGAATCTGGTGGTATGCAGCTCTTAGATCTAGAGTTGTAAAACACTGTGCATCATATGCCACCTTTGCAATCAGATCTTCAAGCTTAGGTAATGGATGGCAATCCACCCAAATGCAGCATTAGGTCCTCTATGCAAAGCCGAATGTCTCCATTCAATTTTCTTTCCACCACCACAGTGACAACCACAATGACAATTTGCTCCGCTCAATAATTTGATCCTTAACCATGTTTTCGAAATGGTCAGCCAGTTCCTTCCGCACACTGGACGGTAGGGCTCTAACTCCTTGTCTGACTGGTTCTGCATTCCTCTTCAGTTTAATTTGATGCATGAAGCCCCGGGCTACTAAGCCTGTCCTCAAAAACTTTGCTGTTTTCTCGAAGAATTTTTTCCAAAATCACATCTGAGAGGTAGTCAAAACCTTTTCTTCACTCCATGGGGCCAAGACTATTTTGAATCGTGCCTGCGTCTCCCATCTGACACGTTTATGCCTTTTCTTTGCCACATACATTTTGTCCTCTGCATAGCGTCCCTTAAATTCTAGCATTGCGTGAAAATAACCTAGAAGTATTATTCTCTCTCCTTCATACTGCTCTGGTGCAATAAGAGCTTTCATCAGACCCACTTGACCAAACTTTGACATGTACATTTCTAGTGATATTATGCCAACAGTAGCACCAGAGTCTGCAAACAAGTTGACACACTTGCCGTTAATCTTCACCTTACAGCGTGGTAATCTGTTGCCCTTAGTGATTGTTAGGCCTGAATTATATGCAGTACCTTTTGGGAACACCACACACAATTAAGACTACAAATGACAGTACAATTTCACCTTTGGTACAAGCCTGTACTACACAGTTAAAGTGGTAGCAGTGGCTGAGCAGCCAAGCTTATCTCAAAAGTAAGTGAGCAGTATCAAATAGTTACACAAAGGCCAGCAATTACTATGATTCAGGCAAACACTGACTCAAGGTTTTCAAGTAAAAGAATATACCTTTATTTCACTCTTCAGTTATGTAACATTACACTATTATAAGCAGTCTAAAAATCACACTCTTAATACACCACACCGCTTCCCTTAAATGCCAGACATGTTAAGCTCAAAAAATGAAGTGGGAGCAAAATGGCACTCCAGCAATTTAAAAGGGAGGGAAAGACAGAAGTTAACAGAAATTGAATCACACAAACAGGTAAGTACTCAGGGCAATCGAACAAGAGAGACTACAATGATATAATCAGATAGAATAGGCTTAAGGACAAACTCAATGGTTCAAAAGACTTTTGCTCAAGATAATACAGTTCAGTGTAGTTCCCGGGAAAGTTCGTGGCACGGTTTCCGGACAAAGTTGGTTGGTAGAAAAGTTAGTTCAAAGTGAAGAGAAGGGCACGCCCTCGGATTGGTGAAAGATTTCAAACACTTTCACCGCGGCTGAACGAAACGAACAACCAGATTTGCACAGTACCTTAAAACGGAGAGGGAGCTGTAGCTGAGGCAGAAGTTCCTGGTAGTTCCTGCAGGCTCACGATTCCTGAAGCGACTGTCAGACTGATCAGAAGTAGGAAGACTGGAGGATCCTGCACTACCCAGGGAAGAAACCAGCAACAGAGCCAAGCAACGAATAAAAGGTGCACTCCTTAAAACCCAAGCAGGGTCTGACCTTCCTGGCTATCCGGCCCACTGTAGCTCTGTAAAGCGAATTCGACCAGAGGAGGGGTCCTGGCTTGCAGTTTGGGTGAACTGGTTGGTCCCACCAGCTCAAGGGAAGATGTTTCCTGGAGGATCTTCTCTGTCGTCGAATTCTGAAGATTCGGACCTGCAGCAGGGCTTCACCGGGCGGTTCAGTAGTTGCAGGGGTCCTCTTCCGTCAGTTCCTCATAGGTTCTTTCGTTCCAGTGGCGACTCCGCTCCTCCAGTCCCAGAGACATGATTTTTATGCAGTTTTCCCGCATTCATACAGCCTGGCTTTCAATCACACAGCAGGGTGGCTGTCCTGGCAAGGACAGTCCCCAGCCAATCAAACAGGAGTGTGACTTAGGTTACCAAGGGAACCCATGGTAGGGGTCCTAAAACCCCTCCCTCACATCCTGCCTACCCAGACTCTCAGGCACCTAAAGGAGGGCTTCTGTGTTGAAGCCCGCGAAAAGGCGATGAACAAAGGGACAAAATCTGGTTTGGCGCGTAGAGTAAAACAAGAGAAAGACATTTACAAAAAGAAATGGCGAATAAACCCAGCCGGAAACGACAAAAAGGGATAAGAATTAACCCTTTCCAATACTCCACGGAAGATGGGGTGTACTGGATCTGTAGTAGAAGTGAGTAAATAAAGTTAATGGCAACTTTATCCCTTCTGGGGGACAGTAGTCAGCCCCAGAAAATGGAGTCAGTGGGAAGTCTAAAAGACAACCCTGTGTCACTGCACTGAAGGTGCTGTGTAACACACATGGAAGAATATGGTGCTATGGAGTAGGTGAGTCTCTAGTGTCCAAGATCACACAAAAAGTAGGAGTACACATAGCAAAACACATGTAAGAGTGGGGAAAAAGGCTCACACTCTTAACAGGTGAAAAAAAAATCCTAGAAATCCAGCAAAGCTGCTGAGGGACTCAGTAGATAAGGGAAATCAGCCATTTATGAGAATTCTCCCTAACAGTGATTTCAGTATTTATGCTGACCATCACCACAATGTGTTAGCCATTACTGTCATCTTCTGCATCACTTCCTGCTGCAAGGTTCAACCGACCTCCTCTTCCCCATCGGCATGTCTTTGCAAAATGTCCTACACGTCTACAAGTGCTGCACTCTCTGCCTGCCACAGGATGCTATGTGCCTTACATTGCCACAACGATAGCACTCCCTTGAATCATATACAGTGACTCTTCCTCCTCTTTTGACAAATGAAGCTCCCACTCTTCACAACATCTTTGCTGGTCTCTCGTTGACATAGGAACACGATAGACTCCCACCAACATGCTTATCCAAAGCTTTCATTACACTGGCAGACACTTCCATGCCTTTTGCTATGTACACTGCGTGGTCCAAGGTGAGATCCCTACAACTCAACAGTCTTTCCTGGATTCTTTTACTGTTGCAACGCACCACAGTTTGGTCCCTCAAATGCTGATCAATAAGTTGTCCAAACTCACAATCAGTTGCCAATATTCTGCGTGCCGCAAGTTATTCCTCCACAGATTCATCTCATCGTTGCTGGTAAGCATACATGGGCGTAATTTTAGGGGGGGACAGGGGTGTTTGTCCCCCCCAACTTTCATGGCACACCATTTTGTCCCCATTCATATGGCTGGAGCACATTTTCTTCAGATGTCATGTCCCCTCGAACTTTTCCAGCAAAGTTACTCCACTGCAAGTATACAAGTGGTGCTTTTCCAAAAATCACATTGGATTGCAAATCATAGTGCTTCCTCATGCGCAGTACAGCCTCTGTGTGTGTGTGTGTGTGTGTGTGTGTATATATATATATATATATAATCTGTCTCTTCATCCTGGACATGTACTACAGGCAAATAGTGGAAAACATCATCTCCTTCCAAACCTAAGGCATTGACTACTAACGCAGCCTTCTACTCTACACTTTGCGTGGTCAGAGTTCACCTCACTGTATTTAGTAAAAGATACTGAAATGCTGTTACACACCCACTGCCCTCCACCTCATTCATGACGGGATTACAGGGCACCACCTCCCGAAACTCTCACCGCATCCTCCAGCTTACTTCCACTCTGTTGGAGGGTTGGCGTCAATAAGGCCACCTTTTACACGCCAGCATTCACCACACCAGTGCAGGCCCCACATGAAGTGGATCCTCGTCACCACTTGTGGCAATGAAAGAAAGTACACTAAGTAAGTAAGTTAAGGACCGCACGCAGGCCAGCGCCAGCCACCTCAGCTAGCCACAATTCCCCAACTGACAAATCCTAACTGCCACACCTCCTGCTCCTGCACCCAACCTTCCATGCTTGCGATAACACGATTTTTCATATGATTGCTTAGAAAACGTGGAAGATGATGAACTGTAAGAGGCGTCAAGTTCATTGAATTGGGTCAAATGAAGGGTTGTGAATTTGGGCAGCCAAAAACCTATGGAAAAGTGCGGATTGGTTGGTCAGCCATGCGTCACAAAGCCAGAAAGTGATATTGGGCTTTTTCATATTGGAGGACTGAAAAATAGGTAACCAAAACGAAGGCTTGGTTAATGTAGACAATGCCTCAATTAAGCCATTTTAGGGCTGTTTTAAGCCAAGCGACCTAAAAAAACATAGAAGACAGGAAGTCAAAGCCTTCCTAAAATTACACTGGTTTTTAAAAGTGTGACTTCGAGTTGAGGAGCCTCGGCAGTTTTCTTCCACTTACTGAAGAACAGTTTGTTTTCAAGAAGACATTTCATTGATTTTATGGCTATCCAGAGTAACGAGATGCCATGCCATCACAAGAGAATATACCAAACAACCGAGGGTAACCAAAAATTCCCTAATCAAACGCCTTAACCAGGTGCAGGCGTCCCTGTGTATGTTGGCCGGGTAGTGGGTACCAAGATACAGCCAGGATTACAAGAATTACCCTGTCTAACCATTTCCGGTGCTTCTGCATTCACTTTCACAAGAGCCGGGTGTTAGTAGGATTGCTAACTCTGGGCATTAGATATGTATTTGCAAGGCAATGTCTTATCATGCCCCAGCACTAACACCCTTTGCCAGCATTATGACAGGACCTGGAAAATGCCTACCCCATGCATACGTAAAAGCCAAAACTGTTGACTTTGCCGGTGCTTGTCTTGGCACATTGTTAAGCATGTTGCTGCTTTGGCTTCCCAAAAAAAGGAAATGAGTTTGAATTGTTGACGCATAAAATAGCATGAGTTCCTTTCCCAACATGTTATCTAAAGCTATGATCGTATAAATCTTTGATTTGGTAGCAAATTAAATACTGTGTCTGGTAACGGAGGCCACATCCCCAGACGGATAAAGACAAATAGGGCCTGATTTACAAAGCATGTTTGAATGGGTTTTTCCCATTCAAACCCGCTTTTATAAATCAGGCCCATAGAGTCTTACCAGAGACAGTCACTTACGTGGAGAATGGTGTAAAGTGCAAGTTCCCTAGGGAGCAGCTCAAGCGTGTTCACAAGGGATAGAGGAATGGTATGCAGACATAATGGAGGCCTGTTACTCTTAAGCACAGCCAACGTGGAACAAGAGGGCGACCCGAGAAATTATGAGACGAGAATAGACCTGGGACTCCAGTGTATCGGTTTTTGCTAAAAGGCAGTGTTCAGAACCGCCCGAGGCATGGCAGTCTGTGCAGTGTTCCAGAGGACCTGCTGTCAGAGGGGCCCCGCAAGGCACCAGTGTCTGCCTGAACTGCTGTGCAGCTTCTATGTACTAAGCTCGGGTGAAGCCAACGTGTCGCCTCCCAGCAGAGGCATTGCTGGGGAGGGAGGGGGGGTTGGAGGGGGCTGACGGGGCTATAGCCCCGGGACTTGTGGTTGTAGCGGCCCTCTAGAGAGACACCAGTTCTCAGAGGCCCATCAGTAGCTGAAGGCCCCTTAATGACTACTGTCACTTTCTTTCTTCAAGTAGCGCATTAAAGTAGGGGTGATTTACAAATGATGGCCCATTTAAGAGAACATTGTTTTTGAGATGTTTGTAACGTTTCTGTTTTAAGAAATGCAAATGGTCATTTTCATTCTGAAAGCACACACAAATCACCAGTTAGATGCCTCCAGGTCAATTACAATACATAAAACAAAACAGATTAACATTTGCTACATTATTTTCAGGTGTTCATATTTAACGCACCAAAAAGTTGATTTTTGGTATCATCACATCATATATGAACCCTGCATTTTTCTAACAATGAAACACAATGAGGTAACCTTTTCACACATTACATGTTGTTGTTAAGTCTTGAAAATGTATTTTCAAAAACCAAAGTCAATTTATTTTGCAGAAATGCATTTTGGTATTTGTAGTAGCCCAGTCAAGATGGGGGACTAATGCCACAATTGTACACTATTTGCTTCACATATTTCTGTAATGATTTATATATTTCAGTGGGTACCTTACTATTGTATGTGTACTTTTGAAGTCATCTTTATAAAGCAGAGTATTGTTGAAACCCATATGTAGGGTCGAGGAGGGGAAATGATGAGAGGGGAAGCGAGTCCTAAATATTTGGCCAGTATGGGGCAAGAGGTTGCAATACAGGAGATTGGTGCAGTTATTTTTCCCTGATTGTGGCCATGTGCTGCTTTTCAGGGCCCAAGTAAAAGGATATATGTGGGTGTACAGCGTAACTTTTTTCAGAGGGCCGAAGAAACCCCCTTGGGTGTTTTTTTTTAGGTCTGCAAGCTTGCTCAAGGATTTGGCTACGAGGATTTCACCCAGGTTGTCATGTTTTCAATGCAGACACTTACCCACAAGACGCATATGATCATCAAAGTACTTTCTCGTATTGGGATTATGTTTTCTAGGAAATGTTTCACTACAAATTTGCTGGATTAAAAATGTGAGCACCTTTTATACCTGGCCAGTGTATTTAATAAAACATGTCCTCTCTGGTTATTTTTATGTTGTTGAATACTAAATGTGTATCTTTCAGTTTAAGATCTGTTCACTTACTCTGCGTATATTCTTGGGTGCCGGCTTTTGCTATGGGGCGAATGTTCCCACACTGAGTGAAGCACGGGAGCCATACTCATCCCCATGTCAAAACACCACATTTTACAGCACGTTTATTTATTCCTTTATTTTTTACATTTGTAGAAAGTGCACAAAGCCCTTGGATATCTATGGGCTGTTGCAGTGGAAATAGGAAAGAAGACATGATTTTCAGGAAGGTCTAAACGTATAACATCACAGCAACAGTCTCCCAACCTAATCATTTGCCTTTGCAACTTTCTGCTATAGGATCCCCTGCTATTTTGCACCCAATGAAAAGTTTTGGCCGGCTCACCCCCCCCCCCCCCCCGCCACCCCCCCTCCAATCAAGGTTCAGGGGGTATATTAGGCTACCTTCTCATTTTGTAGTGAGCAGTAACTGATAAACGTAGTTGTTGCTATTATTTTTTTGACCGTCAAAATCATCCTTAACTGTAGCTTCTGAAATAAAATCATATTGCTAATTTGAACAATATGCCAAAATATACACACAATAAAGATAAAAACAATCATGAAACAGCTGCAAAAACAGCAGTTGGTTTCAGTTGGCAAAACACAATCACCATGTTTGCAATGCCGTCCACAGATAATGTTTTTAAACCAAAGTTCAAAAGACCTTTTGCAAACAGGTATCTATCAATTACATCTGGGAAAAGATGTGTTCCAAGTTCCGGGATTGCAGACTGCTCTGAAATCCTGCCTTCTCCGCTTAACCAAAGTGAGTGCTCTGCAACTTTACCACACTATGCCTTATCTGTCAAAATCAGAAGTCTACACAAGGTATTCAGCAGTGTGCTACTTCAAAAAAATGCCTCACTCCTGATATTGCCACATAGGCCAATGTTTATATTGACAATTCATATACTGGGAGTCACAGTGTTTGTCTACTACCTTACAGATTGCAACATCATTTAACTTCCCATGATACCTTTGCGTACTGAAGACTCATTCTGTGATATCACTAATGTGACTATCTATGCAAATTAGGGGGGCTGCACACATCTTTTGCCGCCCAGGGCTCCACAAATCCTAGGGCCGGCACTGGGCAATGAATGAAATTAACAACGTCCTAGCAAAAAAAGTGTTATTAATTGCCTGCGAAAGACAACACTGCATAGGTGAAGCTGGTGGCCGCAGGGGCTGTGTGTGCTGAGTAGTCAGAAAAAGGGCAAACATGACTGGTCTGGTAGCTATGGTCTACACATATCTGCTGAGCCTTTGGAGTGGGCATGATTTCCTTCTGTAAATGGTTTCAGGTTCCAGCATGCACAGGACCAAGCTTGGACGTACTCTGCATCCACACTGAAGGGCTCGGTTACCTTATCGGCTGCCGATAACCTTGTCCATGGCTTGTCTGCCCGCCTGTCATAGTCCTGTGCTTTTGCCACCTCCACATAGTCGCTGAACCGAATGAGGATTTTTCTGTCTCGAAGCTCGTCAACTGTCGGCCTCTGATTCAGCTGTAAAAAGAATTGGGGACAAAAACAAAAATGCATGTATTTATTCTAGTGCATTTATAGAACGCTAGATGATTGGAAAAAATAGTATCACAGTGCTAGCACAAATACCAATTAAGAGACAATATATTCTGAGGGCATAGAACACTTTTCATACTTTAGGCACTGTTGTCTTAGCTCGTGAAATGTGATTATTGATTTTATGAAGGGGTTTGGGCTATTGTGCATGAGAATATGAAAAGAGATTTTGGAGCGAGAGGTGGGTAGGTGCCTAAAACATTGTCTGATTTATAAACTAGTGCGTCCAAGAACCATGTACTTTCGCCCTCCCTTCACGTCACAATCTATATGCCAATTCGGTTCATACCACCAACCCAGCTGGATTGTGAGTGCCACTAGTGTGTTCTGGTGAGGAGCAATTTCCGAAGGTTGTATTCATTCTCTCGTGCACAAGTTATTGCTTGCCTCAAGCGTCTCAATCCCTGAACACTTTCCAGCTGTTATATGTGTTCTCCGACCAATCCCTCCCAACTCCAACACCCAGTTCATAAGAGATCTTTTCAACCAACCTGTAAGTTGAGATATCACCAGTGTTTGTTGTCTCTAAGATAGCTAACATAGATACGAAATGACATGAAGACCCTTGATCCAGGCTATAATATCCAGTGGTGGAGCCTGGGGGGGTGGGGTTTAAGTGGGGCGATCACAGAGCCCTTGAGCCAGTCTCTCTTCCTGGTGAGCCTCTACCCCTCTCCCTTCATGCGATTGGTTGGGTTTTTTCAGGAGGAGAATGCAGGAGTGCTGCCTTTCCTAGCAATACATCCTCCTGACTTCCCAGGTACAACGTAGTCCAGAGCTGTAAGTGAAGGCTGCAACTGAGTAGAAGCACAATGCTCCCTGAGAAGCAGTAGTCTTAGGGGCTTAGGGATCATTCTGCCTGGGAGGGAAGAAAGCCAGAGGCCGAAGCTAGCCATCTTGTGATGTATGACGTAACCTTCCAGCCCCCTGAGGAGTTCGGACCTGAGGGCTGGGAGAGAGGACCCTAGCATCACCCCATCAGCGGAAAAGGTATGTTTAACAAAAAAAAGAAAGAAAAAGCGGGCAAGAGAGTTTAGATGTGTTTGTGCGGGTGGAGAGTTTGAATGAGTGTGTTTGTGTGCATGTATTCGTGAGTGTTCACCTGTGGAAGGTGTGTGTTTTACAGGAAAATGCTGGCATATATTGTGGACACAGGCACCATGACCCTGTCCTTAAGTGTGGCAGTGTTGGCTTATATTGTAGGCACCATCAGGATAGTGTTTTTCAGTGGCAAAGCTGGTGTATATTTGAGCACAGGCAGCATGAAGAATTGTTTTGTAAAGGAATGGTGGCAAATAATGATGCCTGTTGTGTACTAACATGTGCTTTACAATGGAAGTGTTGGCATATAGTGTGGGACACCATCATTACAGTTTTTTTTACAATGGCAATACTGTCATATTTGGAATGTCTGTCAAATGTGCTCTCATTGATGAGTGGACTCTTTCCTCGTACTCCGGCGAAGTGTTCATGCCTCCTGAGTCACCTTCCTCCCCCCTCAGCTGCTGGAGCAGCGAAATACCCATGTCGGTGACCTATGTGACGTTGTGCAGCTGATTTTTCTGCACCGGTCTTGCTGCTAGGCCGCCTAGGCATCGTGCCCTTCCATCTCTCTCTGCACTCTCACTCCATGGTGCTCACCATCTCCCCTATTTACTCTAACTACTACTCTATCAGCTATTCGAAAGTTCAAGAAAGATCGCCTGGTCTCCAACTCAGGCCTGCCAATTGCTTACACCTACTTCAAAGCTTTTTCCACACAGACTGTCACTGACATCCTCTTTGTCGCTCCCTCTCCGGACCTATCGACTCCCTATATGGTCTCAGTCCTCTCCCTTTTCTCTTGTTTGCCCATTAATGGCAGTACCAGATGGGAAGTACTTTTGGCATACTTCCAATCCTATATATCATTAATGTCTACCAGAATGACACTGTCGCCCAGGGCTCTCAACCCAACCTCCTCCTTCTTCACAAGCGTCTTCCGTCACACATCAACTTCCTCCCTTCCTCCCTTCTCCTGCCTCTCCTCCTTCTGCCACCCCCTGACCCCTTCGCCACCACTGACGGGTGTACCACATCCATGTACCCCTCCTCGGAAGCCCTTCAAAAGGTGGCAACCAGCTTAAGCTAGCCACCCTCAACTCTCGCTCTGCCGGTAAACACTCCTCTGACATCTGTCCCCTTCTTGAAGACTTTGGCCATGACGCTCCGCTCTCACTGAGATGTGGTTCACTGCCAGCTATGTCACTGCTTTTGACACACCCCTCCCTGAGGGTTACAAGATCCTCTCTAAGCCCAGGCCTAACCGGCCTGGAAGCAGAGTGGCATTGATCTTCCTTAAATGGGTCGATGCTACTATCATTCCCACTCTGACCTACTTTTCCTTTGAATGCCTTGTCTGCAGCCTTGGTGTCTCTCCAAATCTCTCCTTGACTCTCACCACCATCTACAGGACTCGTGGTTCAGTCTCCCACTTCCTCTCTGAGTGGTCTGATCTCACTTCTTCTCTTCTTGCTGCCTTCTCCAAACTTCTCCTCCGAGACTTCAATATTCACCTTGACTCCTGATTCGGCCACTGGACTCCTCTGCAGCCTCTGTGACTTTCTTTCCCTCACCATTCATCCCTCTGGTCCGACGCACTCAGCCGGACATACCTTGGATGCTCTCATCTCAGCAGACATCCCCATCTCCAACCCTCTCACTACACATCTCTCCTGGTCTGACCATGCTCACCCGTCCCGTCACCTGGATGTCTTAGGTGCCCTGGCTAAGCCTCTACTTGCCCTGCCAGTCTCCTTCTCCATCATTTCACTGATGAAGCGAGTGTCAGTTGCTGCTTTTGCCACCACTTTCATTGCCCCTCCCACTCCTGACACGAACTATCGCACTGTCTCTGCCCCTGCTAATCTTCACCTCTCCATCACCAACACCCTGGACATCCTTGCCCCTGTCATGAGGATCTGCATGAAGCCTGCCTCAAGCGCAACACATTGTATGAAGCCGACCTAGTCTCTCTGAGTGCAGAATTGCTGAGCGGAAGTGGTGGGTCTCAGGCAAATCCTCCAACATACTGGCCTGCCGCCTGCTCCAAAGGCAATACAGACTCTTCATCTTCTCGAAGAAGAGGGCCCACATCCAAGCCTGCATCTCTCGGGCCACTGACAATATGACAAACTGTTTAAAATGTGCAAGGAACTCGCCAAGCCTGCTGCAATCTCCACTTCTCCCCTGCCATCCCTGACCCTCTGTACTTGACTGGCCTCCCACCTCTTACTCAAAAATCAGGACGTCCTGTCCTCACGCTCCTCTACTCCCCTCTCTCCTCCCTTCCCAGTTCTCGTGACTCACCTGGGCCCTTCCTCCTCTTCTCTCCTCCTCTCCTCTTTCTCGCCCATAGCACCGGGTGAGGTTGCTAGACAAGAGCTATATAAACAGATGAAAAAAGCCCTCTCTATGAAAGTCTCCTCCAAACAGGTGCTCCCCCTGCTTCTCCAGAACTATCAAGGACAATGTTGCCTCCCTTGCGCCAACCTTGGCGATTTCTGTAATCACTCCTTAGCCACTGGCTCCTTCCCACATCAAGTACTCCCTTGTGCATCCTCTCCTCAAAAAGTCCTCTGCCCACCCCTCCTGCCAGGCTAGCTACCGGCCTATATCCATTACCCCCTTCCTGGACAAACTCCTAGAGAAGCTGGTTATCTCCCAACTGCTCCAAAACACTGAATCTGTTGGTTGTCTCCACAAACACCTGTGAAGACGTGCTCTCAAATCTCGATTCCAACATTTCATTGGTTCTTATCCTTCTTGATCTTTCCTCTACCTTCAACACCGTCAATCGTGCCACCCTGACAAATCGGTTCTGTGACAACCTTGCCATCACGGGCCTGGCACTGGACTGGTTGACCTCATTCCTCTCTGACCGACCTTCCCAGGTTCAACTGGGCCCTTTTCTCTCCCTTATCACACTCTCCACCAGCAGCATCCCCCAAGGCTCTAGCCTCTCGCTGTGGCTCTTTAACATCCACCTTTCTCCTCTTGCCCACCTGATATCCTCCTTCTCTCCTCACTTCCAATGTTATGCAGACGACACACAGATGTCCTTCCAGCTTCCCACTACTGCCTCCTCTTTCTTCTCTCTCATGCCTGACTGTCTGTTATTCAGGCATGGTGTACTGCCAATGACCTCTGCCTTAATGCCAGTAAGACTGATATCCTTTCATTGGGACCCCAGATCCCCCCTTCCCACCTACCCTGTGGCCGCCCTCTATGGGTCCCCTCCCCTCCCCCTCTTGTGAGGCAAAAAACCTTGGTGTCATCTTTGACTCCTCTCTCTCTCTCTCTCTCCTTCTCTCCTCACATCGCACACATTGCCAAGAAGGCCCACTATCAGCTGCACCTCCCCAGAGGCATTCTCCCTTTCCTCCCCTTCCCCCAGAAACTCAATCTCTCCAGAGCTCTGGTCATCTCTAGGCTGGAGAACTGGAACAGCCTCTTCCTCAATCTTTCTTTATCCTCCCTTCGCCCCCTTCAACTAATCCAGAATAGGATTGCAAGATGTATCCTTGGTCTCAAACCCATGGACTGCATCTCTCTAGCCCCAAAATCTCTCCACTGGCTTCTGGTTGCTTCTAGGATAAAGTTCAAGACCCTTTGCATCACCCACAAGGCTTTCTGGGGCCTCGGACCCTGCTACATCCAACTCACTCTCCCTAAATACCTCCCTGCTAGATCCCTTTGGTCTTTTAGCTCCAACTCTCTGCAGATCAGACGCTTCTCTATGTAGAGATTGGGGGTTAGAACGCTCTCCTCCACAGGAGCCTCCCTCTGGAATGGTCTTGCTGCCTCTCTCAGTCTTGAGCCGGATCTCGTTATGTTCCGGAAGCACCTCAAGCCCCTCCTTTTTGCTTCTTCCTTCCCACTCCCCTGCTAACATCCCTGTCTGCCAGTGACTGGCTGCCTGGTTCCCTCTTAGTTTTACAGGGAACTATCCAACCCCATCCCGATCCAGGTCACCCTCACATCGCACTTAGCATGTGGACCCCACCCCCTGCAATCCCTGGTACTTGCCGTCTTGGCCTCCCGATATCACTTACCTAGTCCCCGTGGCCCTCTTCCCCCCTCCTCAAACCCCCACTCTATCACTTACACTCTCTCTGCTTTACCCTGCACTAGCATTTCGCACAGACCGGCAGCCTCCCACCCCCCCGCACTTCTTGTTACTGCACTTGCACGATCCAAATGTCACAAGGCCGTGTAGGACCATTATTGTCATCTTTCTCCCTTGTTTCCCCAATCCCCCTTTTTGTGTTGTGGCACCTTGAAACACCATTTGTTGTATAAGCGCCTTACAAATATCCAATAAATAAAGACCCAGGCAGCATGAAAACGAGTTTTACAGGGTCATGCTGACATACACTGTGGATGTGACCTCAGGAACATGTGCTTTACATTTGCAGTGCTTGCATTTTTTGTGGGTACCATTACAAAAGTGTTCTACAATGTCAATGCTAGCATGTATTGGGGCGCAGACATCATGAAAATGTTTTACAATGTCCTTGGTTCTATTCGTGCGTTAATGTACAGAACAGATTGTGATCTGCTTTCGGTGAAATGGAGTGCATCCTGAGTCAGGGCTAGCCTTCAGTGGAGAGTGCACCAGCACTGAGCATGCACTGAATCGAGAGCGTCTGTGCAACACATTAGCACTGGTTTCTAGCAACGGAGACTTCGCCTGCATGAGATGATATGTTTGCTCTATGTTGTATTATAAGTTTTCTGTACGAGGGATTGCCCTATAACAGGAGGGGGGCGATGTCCGTGCTTCCATTCTGGGTAATTGGGCTCTGAAGGTGGGCCCACTGGTTGTGCAGTGCCACCGCTGTGGATTCCAAAAATCTTAAGTAGGTTTTTGGTCCTGCTCTGGTACAGGCCGTCATTCTTATATGCACTCCTGCCAATCAGGTAAATCATGTGTCTAACTACTTCGTAAAAAGAAACCTAGGATAGTCACCGGTAAAGGTTGGAGGCTTTATGTGGACCCAGGCAACTTAATTCTGGGAGGAAGAAAGTGCCCAGGCTTGAATGTTCTGAACTGGTTCCAGATACCAAACAGTGGTTGCTTCTAGGACAGCGTTCATCGGTGAAGGCGATTGGCGATTTCCCTAAAGAGACTCTATATGCAGTCTCTGCGGTGTGGAATAGGATTCCGAAAAATAGAGACACTCCTGTGACACAGCACTAGGGCCGGAGCACATACATACTACCCTGCCTCATTACCTCATAGCACCCAGAAGGTGTAAGTGCTCCCACACCGAGTGAAGGGAAGAGGCTTTGGGCTAACATTACCAAAATGACCGCAGAAGATGACCAGTGATGTTCCTCACCTTACATACTGCTCTGAGCAGAGAGTGTGGGTGAACACGCTAGGGAGAAAGGTCTGGGCAATGCTGCAGTGCCTCACATAGCGAGGCAAGGTAACTGCTGTTACCATCAGCAGGCCCGGAGAGGGGCAGCCCAGCCTCTCCCCCCTCACTGCTCCTCTCCTCCCCCCTAGTCGAAGAGACATGCAGTCTGTACAGCACAATACTGAGGAAGGGTGAGGTGTGAGCAATCACCTCACCCTTCCTTCGTGCAACAAGGTTCTAAGCACCTAAGGAAACCAAAAGGCAGGCAGGGATCAGGTTCAAAGACCTGCCCCCCCAGCGGGCCAGATAGTCGGCCATCCGGCCAGGGGCTGGAACTTAACAACCCCCACTACTATACATATCAAAGACCCAGGGCTCCCCTGGGTCTTATAAATACAGAGCAGCATGCTCTGAGAAAACACAATTATTTTGTGGACCCTGAATGGGTACCCAAACACACAAGAGGTGCACTGTTTACTCGGTGCCTTCCAAACCTTTGCTTCTTTACCACAAAACCCTCCCACCCTACAAATAAGGGAGAAGGACAAAGGAAAAGAAGTGCAGGGTACTGTACGGTGCCCACAACAAGTCGTGGGACATGAGAAGGCGGGCACGGGCCAGAGGGGGTAACCCCAAGGCCCGGTGCCCAAAAGTATTGTTACTATCTTATGATATGTGATTATTTTTATTTGCATAACCATAACTGTACAATAAAACCTATGGCCTTTTTTTTATTGCCAACAATAGGCAAAAAATGTGTGAGCCAAATTATTCTGGGTGAGGGTATGGGTTCGGCAAATTGTACAAATATGCATGCATATGGGTTCAGCAGTTACACGTGCGGTGGCTTGGCTTTTAATCTAAGCTGCTAGCTATGTCCTCAAAGCGGGCCCGCACGTAAGGGAGGGCATGCATTCTAGTGTTACACAGTAGACTGTTCTAACGCACACTATTTTGCAAACGCTGAAGCCTTACAGAGAGAGCCATGCGTTGATGTCTGTTAATGCAAGGCCTTGTGTTATATGATGAAACTAACATTGATGCATACCGATACCCACACCCACATATGTTAGGCAGAAACCTGTGCAGTTCCCTTAGGGACCACTGCAAAATGTTTAGGACTACAGGAGTTAGCAGTAAACCCAATTGGTAGCAGTCTGCACCACCCAGATTTACCTGGTAGCTGTGGCTGAGCAGTCAGACTTCTCTCAAGAAGAGTTAGGCAGTATACAGAGCATACACAAAAGGTCAGTCAAACACAGTAGAACAAGCAAACACTGACCAGAGCTTTGGTGTAAAAGATATATAATTATTTATTTAAAAACACATCTATGAAAACACACTGGCACTAATATCAAGCAAGTTCAAAAACACGGTCACTGAAGTATATACACTCCCTTAAAAGAATATTAGACAAGTCTTAAGTAAAGCACCACTTATTTTCAGACAGCGGTGAGCGCTTAACGCAGATGGCACTCTAATAATTCGGTTTAAAAGGGAGAGAAAGGCAGAGCATAAATTGAAACAGATCCCAACACTTTCAAACGAACACAGCAGGAGAGGAAGGCATAATCAAACCGTGAAGTTAGAGTTCAGAAAGCCGGATCCACTTTAAGAGGATCAGAACGAAATGTGTTCATGGTCACAGGGTTGAAAAGTGCACAAAAGTCTCGAAAAGGTTCAGAAAGAAGTTGGACCAAAAGAAAGGGACCAGTTAGATGGTCAAGAGGCCAGCCCAGTCTAGAAGGTTAAGGATTTACTGTCACCTTGTAGCAATCTATAGAAAGGGAGGTCAGGCGGACACAGTACCTTGAAATGGTGAGAACACTCCAGAGGGGGCAGTTGTTCCTGGCAGCGGTTGCGAGTCTGTGCTTTGTCCGGCAGAAGAGAAGGTCTCGTCGGGGAGGAAAGCAGGAGGTCGTTGTGCTGCCAGGGAAGAAACCAGCTGCAGAGTTTCTCGATTCCAAGGAGCTGTCCTATCTTTCGCGGTTCAGTGGTAAGTGGCTATCCGGTTGCCGGGGTGCTTGGCACGGGCAATTCGACCACTAGACGTCCTGGTAGGCGAACAGGAAAGCGAACTGGTTGTCCCCACCAGCTCAAGGGGAAGAGACTCTCCGGCAAGAACATCTCCTCTGTCGTCGGGAAGTGGTGAGACGGTTCAGCAGGGCTCCACCGGTGGTGTCGTCGTTGCAGGTCGGCTCAGCTTCTCCCTCTTCGGATTCTCATGTCCTGTGGCGACTTCGGAAGTTCCAGTCCCAAAAGCCATGCTTTTATGCAAGAAACCCCCATTGATTCAGCCTAGCTGTCAATCAAACATGCTAAGTGGTGAGCCGGCCGGCTCACCACTTGGGCCAATCACACAAGAGTGCGACTTGAGTTGAAAAGGCAACTCAGTCCAGGGTGCCTAAACCCCCTTCCACACCCCCTGTGGTACCAAGACAGAGTGGCACCACTTTTGGAGGCTTTTGTGGAGAAGCCCGCCAAAAGGTGGAACAAAGGGCTCGACTTGGGTTGGAGTCACAGAAGAGAACACAAACGCCATTTTAGAATCGAGTTCTGGCAAGAAATACCAACCGGTGAATTAATATTAAATAAATAACCCGGCGGTATGTTCGAGGCTATAGGAATTAAATAATTAAAGTTGGTAGCCTCGAACAATGGAAAAATCCCATAGAGATATATTCGCGGTCGAATATAAAAAGTAGTATCCACTGCCACCAGCCAAAACTCGATCAGGGGGGACGGAGACGTGCCCCCTCGAATAACAGACCCCGGGGCAATCGAATTGCCCGGACCAGTATGTCCACAATATGATGGTTTGTACTGGTTTATGTTCATAATTTGGGACTAGTAAAGCCAATGGTGACTTTACGTGCCCTGGGAGACAGTAGTCAGTCCCCGGGTATGGAGTCTATGGTGGGGTGCCACTATGACACCCCTGTGTCACTGTACTGAGGGTGCAGTGTAACACACATAGTAAAAACACATGATACCCTATGGAGTAAAAGACCCCATAGCCCATACAACACATTAACAGTCAAAGGAACCCCTCAAATCATGTCCAAGAGTGTAAGGAAAAGAGTCTCACTCTTGGCAGGAGAAAAAAAAACTCTGGAAATCCAGCAAAGCTGCTGGGGGACTCACTAGGTTAGGAAATTCAGCCTAAACAGAGAATTCTCCCTAACACCATACACTTGAGCACCCCAGCGACACGGCTGCCGATGCAAATCAAATAAGCTCAATTTGGAGTAAATGTATTCAGATGTATTTTGTGTAAATATCCTGAAAACATGGAGTGGATTGGGAATTAAGGACTGGACTTCGACACTGCTGTATGGGGTCCGGCATTTTAAACTTGCTGGTTATGTACAGGGAATACAAGTTCAGAAGCCAAACCTGCTGGGAACCCAAAACCATCCCAATACGTTGGAAGTAAACAAAATGCTGCTTCAAGTGGAAACTACTCTGCAAAAGGTGTTGGTGTCAGCAGAGCGCCATCAGCTTCCCAAGAAGATGACATCTACCTTAGGTGCACAGCTTAGCAGTATGCATGCAAATGAACTCAAGTCATCGAGTGGCGGTTCTAGCTGGGAACTGTGTGTTCATACACATTCTCAAAAAGCGGTTCTAGCTAAGGAGTGGGGCCTCTGACCCCCGACCTACCTTACGTGTTAGCCGCTGTTTGATCTCCCTTCGTTCCTCCTGCTCTGTCTGGTCGTTTCTTTCTGCAGAAGGAAGAATCAAACACAGAGATGAGTGTCAGCCTGTAGGGAACATTCACACATTACTGCACAGGACAGCTGAGTGGGTTATTGCATTGCCAAAGAAAGAGTTGCTCTCTGCACCTAACTCTGGACAGTAATGCAGCAATGTGAATGGGAATACTGCATGGGATGCACATTGTCCATGCACCCCATCCCCCCACCTGGCCTAAGCTTGTCACTCATCTTCCGCGTCACAGTCCTTACCAAACGAGTTTCTGCTCCCGGCACAGCAAAAAAAAAAAGAAACACCCTCGCAGTACGTTACAGTCTATCCAAGATCACCCTAGACTTGTGTTACCTCCTCTCTAAAGAGGCACTTTAGTCTTGGGGTCTATTCACAGAGCGTTTTCGGTGTCATGATAAACTCTTCTGTGAATCAGGCCCTTAGTCTGTATCATTCACCCAAAAAGCCGGGAGTAGTTGGGGGTCGGCAGGACTGTGAGAACTTGGTGTAACGCAAAGTACCAGTAGGGAGTCCGGCCATTAAAGCACAAGGCCCAAACAGAATCCATCGACAGGGAGGCCTGCTCACAATATTTGAAAATGTGGCTTCTAAGGCTGGCATGCAGGACCCAAGTGTGGTTCCGTGGAATATGGCTGCTCGCAGGACTCGTCTAATTACTCCTCCGAAGCCCTCCACAAAACCTTCCTCCGCCCTCCAGCTAAACCTGGTGCCGCAGAATTAACTTAAAGGAGTAAGAAAATAACGCAGGCTTCAAGTTGGCATATGTGTCTGTTGAAGCAGTCGGTGCGCGCAGGGAAGAAGGATGAACTGAGGTGTGTTGCTGCACACTGTCCCCATTGTATATGAGCAAGTTGTAAACCTCACCTCACACGTGTTGTGCAGCAAGGCCATCTGTGATGTCTGATATTGTGCACCTCTTTCCACTCTCTGTGCCTCACCCTGGTATTGCCCCAGATAAACAGTCCAAGGGGGCTTCAGGGGAAGATACGTGTGAAATATTTCAATATAACAGTCTGCGGCCATATAGCCTGAAATGGGCACCCCTGTTGCCACCCATGGGCTCAGGTGCACACAGACTTGCTTGCTGTATGTGTCGCAATTCTGAATGAAACTCGGCGGCTCGTTCCACTGTGGGTTCCAAACGCTTTGCTGCCAACAAAAAGCATAATGGTCACTTCTTATGCTCGGCTCTAATATGTTAACACGACTTTATGAAACAAAATGGGCCTGATTCACGGAGCTTTTGCCTATGCTATGGGATTGCACCATTATAAAATGCTTCTGTGAATCAGGCCCAGTCTATCTTATCTCAGCAGCTGCCTAACAGTCTACACTGCACTCACCAGCTTAACACTAACAGCCCTACAGACCTCGGCAGGTGTAATAATTGGTGCTTCAACTTAGGCAATTACTTGGGGCAGGCATTAACTCAGAATAACGCACCTTTCTATGTCCATAAGGCTTCGTCCTCTGAACCGCAGTCAAATCCTACAGACTGTTATTCGAACAATTTGGCTCTTTCGGCCATGTACTAGGCGGTTACACAGAACCTCAAACATGTTGTTGGTGTCATTTAGTGTCAATAATGACACACATGCGCTAATAAGAATTGTGTTTGTACCGACGCTTGCTGCATGTTTTCAAGCGTTCATAGCACATCCTAGGTGTCACCAAGAGCACATTGAATGGTTGGCGCCTGCTGGGAGTGAAACAGCCAGATGGGCGCAGCAGGTCCACCCTCCAGGCACTTGGACGGCCTGATTCTGGAATCTTGTCTGAGTAGGCATTGGTGTGTGCGTTTGCCGCGCGCTGTGCGCGGCTTGTGAAGAATGCCGCAGGGGGGGACACCGGCTCGATGCTGGGTACTGCACACTCCAGCATTCCCTCGCTCGCCTGCCTATAACTATTTGGGGTGATTAACACTGTTGCCTGCCATGCGAACACCTACACACTGCAGCTATAAATAGCCATGCCGAGTGGGCGGCACGCGGGGCTGCCTTCGGGTGCTACGCATGAATAGATTAGGCTATTTCTGGTGCAGTCTGCGCTAAATTGAGATCCGAGCCGGGGATCTCCTCGACACGGGGCTCATGTGGCTCACCCGCGGGGGATACCCTCCTCAAGTCCGCACAGAGCTACTGAGACCCTTCGCGGCCTTGTGGGGCTGCGGTTTCATGTGATTTCAATTATTATGTTGAGGGCATTAGCGACCACAGACCTCTCCAGCGAATTTTCTTTTTTAATGTAATCAAATTCACAATCGAGGTTCGTTTTCTTTTCTTTTTCAACATTTTAAATCAACCCTCCTTTGAACCGTGTGAATTGTTGGATATGTGTTTAGCAATGCAAAGGGCAGAAAGCGATAACACCAATCATTTTTTTCAGAGTCTCCTCCACAAATTGCAATTCTCATTTACTTAGTGACTTTGGGCGAAGGCGAATGGAGGCGGGTCCCCTCCCACGGTGGAGGGGCCGCAGGGTGGGCAGAACGGGAGGCGCCTAGAACTGGCTCGGGTCGTGGAGATGCGCCCCCAGCCATTACAATGGGAGGACTAGCAGGGGAACGGCAACAACGCCAAATGGAGCCGCTAAATAGAGGTCTGCGAGCCTAGATTGAGCAGTGCTTTCCGGAGTTTCAAAACTCCTGGAGAAGGTCCTATTCGCCCGCCTCAGCGACTTCCCCCCCCAAAGAAATGTACTAGCAAATAAACAGTTTGTATTCCGAAAGGAGCATGCAAGGACCCATCAGCTGCTGAGAATGGTGGATACCATCAGTCACAGATTTATCATCAAGTCCACTTGGATATCGCCAAAGCATTCGACCTTGTCCGGCACAAGGGGCTGCTGCACAAGATGATAGTTTATGATAATAAAATTGACACTTTTTAATTGATTTACGTTCGTTAACAATGCATTCTTTAATTAATCATTCGTTAAAATCACATGTAACCCCAGGGCCATTGTTCCACAGTGGCCTGACTAGGAACAACACATTTGTGGAGTCATTACCCACAGTGGTAGCCCTAACAATAAGGAGCGAAGTCCTCCAGGGTAAGCATGTGGTTTTATAGTCAGAGAGCATGTCAGTGGTGATGGCAATAAACAATCAAAGGGCATCTTGCCCCATGATACTTGGACTGCTGAGACATTTGTTACTGGTGTGTTTAAAAAGGTGGGTGCACTTTCAATCAAAGCACCTCCTAGGGGTGCTCAATAATGCTGCCGACGCATTATCTTGTTTTAAGATGCAGGAATTCTGGAGATGGTTGCCCCAAGCAGAGATAAAGATGACCCCATTCCCCGACACTTTCCAGAGTTTTGGTGCCCCGACTTAGCACACCTGGTCGCTGGGGCACTGGTAAGAAGACAGACAGCATATGAAAAAGCATTTCAGGAATACAGGGAATTTTCAAGGGAAAGAGGGAAGGGCAATCTGTTTCACTGTGACAACTTAATTACTGGGGCACTTATATGTCTATGGGGCTTCAGCATGGGTGGCAAAAGGGAGATGCCAGCCATTAGGTTTGTAGCAGGCATACTCGCTGTGGCAAGGCCAGCCGGTGATTTTGTGGTTTAAAAAGCACTGGCGGGATGGCGCTAGCTAGGGGTCAAGAAGGAAGATTCAAGGCATATGCTCGACCCCCAGGAACTGGAACTTATGCTACGGGCATTGGAAGGGATTTGCAGGGATGCATACGAGGTGGCATTATTTAGGGCATCCTTTGTCACAGCCTTCTTGGGGGGACTTAGGCTGGGGGGAAATAGTGGGGGCCGCCAGAACCGACAAAGGGGGCGGGGAGGGTTAGCCCTGTCTGTCGTCTGATTCTAGGAGTAAACTTAGTGCAAATTTATGTCTGAAAATCCAAAATGGATCAGGAAGGGAAGGGGGCAATACTTGACCTGGCCGGCAATGGGGCCAGAACTATTTGTCCTGTGGCCACACAAGTGATTTTATCACGTTAAGGGAGGGGCAGGAGGGCGGGGTGTGTCTACTTTTCAGACCCCAGGACGTGTCTTGTGCTTCCAAATTCCAGTTCAGGATGATTTTCCAGAGCTGCATCGCAACAGCAGGCTTGAGAGGACTAGGGTTTGCCTCAAATTTATTCTGCATAGGGGCCGTGACAACAGTGGCCAAATACGGACTCCAGGAAGATGAAATCAAGAAGCTAGGGAGATGGAGATCGAAGACTACAAGGGGTACATAAGACCACACCTGTCCTGCTAGCACCGCAGGGCTCTAGGTCCAGTAAGGGGGGAAGGGGAGACCTTTCAAGCTCTGGATTACTTGTACCAGTTCGATTGGATGTAAAGATTGTTTTCCTTGCATAACACATCTCTATTATCTGTAGAGGATGCCGCTGGTGCGTGAGGTCTGGGTGATCGGACACTCCTTTATAAGGTGGATGGAAAAAAAGAGCGAGGGAATCTAGTAGTTTGGACTAGCAATCCACTGGATCAGCAGAGGGGGAATCCGGGTAAGTGAAGTAGGGGACATCGTGACCAAACACAGGGTCACACATCAGCTACCCGAGCGGGACTTGGTTATCCGCCACATGGGGGGAAAATTATCTGCTGCCCATGTGGCAGAAAGAACTGCAAGTGGCTCTGGTCTCACTCTTTGGATGGTTGGGCAGATGTTGCCGGAGGGCCGTGATCGCCTGGTCACAAATTATGCCAAGGACAAGATGGGGAGGGCCGGGTTCTGCGAGACCCCTGAACAGATCAGCAAGAAAGCTCATTGAACTGGCCTGTTTGGCAGGGGACCGGGGGTGGCTGAGGGCGATTGCCAATGAACTAGTCAGAGGAAACCAGAATTTGCATCGCGATGGCGTCCACTTGTCAAACCAGGGAACAGACTTACTATTTAAGAACTTTATGGCATTAATATGCACTACATGAGCTGGGGACCCCGAACGGGTGGTCGAAGTTCCTGTGGTAAGTGGGTGTGGACTAGGTGGTCATTGATTTACACTCCCGGTGGGACCCTGAGGCCGGTAGGGGCAGTGGGGAGGGCACAGCCTGCCTCTCACTGGGTGGCTTCGGGCAGGCGGGGTTCCAACGAGGAGGTGACCAAATAGGGGTGGGGGGTGCAGGAGGCAAAAGGTGATGGACAAGAGAAGGGTGCTGCCTGGCATCACCCCCCCAACATAGGGTATGGCGGTGAGGTCCGCGACAACATAGGGAGGGCCTCATTGCGGTACATCACCCAGGGGAGCGGTTCCACCGGGACCGCCTGTCACTCGGAGTAACTACTGTAAATATGATTTGGTATGCAACTGTGATGATTATGCATTTGACCTTTTTAGGGTCAAATTTGACGTTTATACTTTGGTGTGTTCATTATTTAGAAGTGTTAAATGAAACGTGGCCATATCTTTCCATAGAGACTGTGTCTGTGTGGTTTCTTCAGCTGTCTGTGACCCCCCATCCTGTGATTTTAGTTCCTGTGGAGGCTTGTGTGCCCTAGCAGCCATTCTGGCAGCCCCAGTTAGGAATCTCAGAGGCTCAGCGAGCCGAGTGGGAGGTGGAGCAGGCCTGGTGGGACAAATCGACTCTCTTCACCGGTCCTACAGCTCTATGCCATGACAAGCGTGCCACGGTCCAGTTCTTCAGCTGTCACTCGAAACCCTAATATGCAGTACAATGACAGCGACTCGTTCCTGGCTCTAAACTACTGGTGGGACCAATGAACCCAACGATGACTGCTAAGGTTGCTCTCATTGCTGTCTGTAGCTTGGGTAGTGGCTGTCTGGGATTGTTCCATCCCAGATCCTTCTTCAGGCTGGTGTCCACTCAGAAGGCAGTGGCGCAGGCATCAGTTTAAAACTGTAAGGGGCTGGCTCTGTTACTCATTGGAAGAGCCTTCCAAGAACCAGAGGGGACAATGTGGGGTTAGGCGGGGGAAGATTAGGAGCACTTTCTTCTCAAATATGGAGACCATGAAACAGTCTCCCAGTAGAGTTGGAGGGAGCAATGCAAACCTAGAAGAGCAAAGAATAGCTCGGGACCTGGCCACGTCTCTGTGATGAGAGGAGGCAGGAAACTGTCCAGTGTGGGTAGGCCTAGTGCTGCCTCTATTATTGCATTCTATGCTCCTTGAGTGGCTTTTAACGGCTGACCCTCACAGTGTATGTTATGTTATATGGCATTTGTGTAGCACCTAATGCCATTGGTATGGCCTCAAAGCGCTGTGGGTCTATGCTTTTGGAGGGACGAGATATGAGAATTGATAGAAGAATGTTAGAATGTGTATGTGCATTTTAGCCAGCACCAGGGTATGTAGGGGTGGATAAGTCCCTACTAATGACCCGTGGAGATCTGGCCAGTGGATGGGTGCTGTGATAGGCTGTCAGGAAAGTATGCAAGTCAAAGTGATTGATTATGTGCCCAGCCAGACCAAATTATTTTGTGTGACTCTGCTGCATTCTAATGCTAGAGGTGATGTGCGTTATGGGTCCGAGGGGTGGATTATTGCAGATGACTGCAGGTAGGAGGCGATTCCTCTGGAGGGATACAGCCATCTTCCATTGAGATGGAGTGTGATACGTACCAGTGAGACATGGTTGATATGAAGTTGCGTTGAGGGAATGCAGATCATAACAGCGGATTGACTGCAATCCTTCTGTGCGTGCTTGGTACTGTCTAGTTGTCTCCTCACATGACTCCTAGAATTCCCCTACCTAGCCGTCAGGGGGTGATAGTTCACCCATGAGGTGGACTAGCTCAGTCAAGATGCAGAAACGAAGAGGCAGGACTTGAGCGACATCCGGAAGGCGGTGTGATTGTCTATGCAGATGATTCTAAAAGGGATAGAGTTCCATATGGTGGAAGCTTGGACAGGAGGATCCCCCTATTCTGATTGATTCAGCAGTTGGGATGACAAGGAGGAGAGCTGTGCCTGATCTCAGATTTCTGTAGGGTGTGAGCTTGTGTTGTAAATATTCTCGGCCTGTGTTGTGCAGAGTACGGTGTGTGTTGCACATAGTCTTGAATGTGGAACGACGACTGATGGTAGCCAGTGAAGGCCATGGAGGGCAGTTGTGATGTGTTCTCTGGGGCCTAGGGCAAGAAAGAGACATGCTGCAGTGTTTTGGACCCATTTGAATTTTAAGATGAGATACAGGGGCACCCAACTATAGGGTGTTGGCATAGTCCAGGCGTGAGAGAGGGCACCAAACCCTCAGGCATCAGGGCGCTAATTACCGAAAGTGCAAGTGTCATTCTTCCTAAAGTAACACACATATTAGTGTGCCACATGCAAATGTGCAGGCATAAACAGATACAGCCCCGCCTCATGGTAAGGGGGGCTGTCTTGCAGCAGATCAAGAGGGCAGTCTTTCCGCAGATCATGAGTTCTAGTACTGAGGCAACTATGTTTTAATCATGTTGCCCTTTGACTCACTACACTGTGTACTGAGCACAGATCTATCCAGGATCACTGGCATAGGAGGGTCGTATACTGGCAGGTGCTTTCACCTTGCAGTACTTGGCATGGGGCAGTGCAAAAGCACTGGCATGATGGTTACGTACTGGCAGTGTGGTTTCACTGTGCACGAGGATAGCGTCGCTATCGGGAGAGACCGTACAAGGCCAACCATTGTGCCTACGGTCAATGGCATGTGGGCAGCAGTAAACAAGAATGTTTCCCGGGAACACAGGACATTCCTGCGGGCCGGCGCTCAGCCTGTATGGGGGGGGGCACGAGGGGGTGCCATGTTCTACCTCACGATTCGCCGCGACCGAAGGCCGTCGCCGCCTGCCATGGTTAGAGCTCATTCCAGGAACTCTGGCGGCTGAGCACGACGCCGCATCATGCGCAAGGACGCGGCCGCAGCAGGCGCTCGGCGTACGGCACGCTCGCCGCAGTGATTGCCGCAGCGCAGCGCGGCCGCCCGGCCCTCACTGAGCGCAACCGTGACTTACGGTAGAGTCGTGCACCCTTGCATCATCATGACTGGTACCTGCCTGCGCCTATTGTGCCCTAACGGCAGGCAGGCAGGCAGGGTAATAGTGCCAGCCGCATGAGCGCACGAAAGCAGCATTCCAAGTGACCTGTGCGTTTCCTAGGCACCGCCACACCATTAGAATGATAATATGTTCTCCGTGCTCATTTAAATGGTCGTGTACACTCTGCAGCAAGGACACTAGGACTGCGCATCTCGCGCACTGCTTAGCAACCGAGTCACGGGCTCCTTTGGTGAAATATCGCTGCATGTCTCTCTTGCGCTGCCTGGGAAACGTGACCGCACTGTGTATTCGGCCCAAATCAATGCCGGGCCTGGCAGGCGGAGCTTTGGCGCCTCATCACGTGGGTGAGGAGGGGGCTTGTAGGTATACCGCATGGGTTCCGGACGGGGGGCAGGCATTCCCTTCTTAAACAGGTGCAGCCTGGCTGCAGGATGGTGTATAGGCCAAACCCTCTCGCCACTTCGGGGCGCCAAGAAGAGGAGAATACGGGGAGCAGTACCTTCCGATCTAACATCATCATGACCCACGACCTTTATAAATCAATCTCACTCTGATTTATAGAGTTCCTGCCATACAATGCCAGGCAGTACAGTTAGCAACCAACAACACAAGCGAAGCCATCACTTAGGTTGAATGCTAGCGTTGCCCCACGACAAGAAGGGTGTGTGGTGTTATGTTAAAATGTGTGCGGGCAGGGGGTGATTAGCGGGTATGGGGGGCGATAGACAAGGCATAGATAGGCAAGGAGAAGACAATCATTGGATACGAAACGACGAGGCACTGCAAGCATAGAGGGAAAATGCAATGGGAGAGGCAATAAGAGAGGCGGGCAGGGCAACAGAACGACCGGGGAGACCCTTGCCTTGCAAGGCTGAGAGAGGTCGGAGGAGTGGGGTAGAGGGGGAGGAGTGGATGTGTGGGACAGGACGTGCAGGATAGAGACAAAGACAATCTGAGAGAAGATGAAGGGAGAAGGGAAATCAAAAGGAAGGAAGTGTATCTTAATTGAAGTTGTTTTGCACCCCACTCGGCTGCCATTGGCATGGCCCCTAGCTGCTCCAAAGGATCTGAAAGTGAGGGAGGCTGGGGGTGGTTAGTGGGGATTGAGGGAAAATGCAAGACAGCTTTGCTGCTGTGTTGATGAGCGCAGTTCAGAAGCAGAGGCTTATTGTGGGTCTGTGTTAGGCAGTTATTCTCGAGAGCCTTATGTCCAGAGGCGAGCCTCGTGTGCTTGCCTCTCGTGTGAAGATATCTAGAGGGGAGCCTCGTGTGCTTGCCTCTCGTGTCAAGTTATCTAGAGGGGAGTCTCGCGTGCCTGCCCCTAGTGTGAAGATATCTAGAGGGGAGCCTCGCGTGCCTGCCTCTCGCGTAAGATATCTAGAGGGGAGCCTCGTGTGCCTGCCTCTCGTGTGAAGATATCTGGAGGGGAGCCTCGCGTGCCTGCCCCTAGTGTGAAGATATCTAGAGGGGAGCCTCGCGTGCTTGCCTCTCGTGTGAAGATATCTAGAGGGGAGCCTTGTGTGCTTGCCTCACGTGTGAAGATATCTAGAGGGGAGCCTCGCGTGCCTGACCCTAGTGTGAAGATATCTAGAGGCGAGCCTCGCGTGCTTGCCTCTCGTGTGAAGATATCTAGAGGGGAGCCTCGCGTGCCTGCCCCTAGTGTGAAGATATCTAGAGGGGAGCCCCGTGTGCCTGCCCCTAGTGTGAAGATATCTAGAGGGGAGCCTCGTGTGCCTGCCCCTAGTGTGAAGATATCTAGAGGGGAGCCTCGTGTGCCTGCCTCTAGTGTGAAGATATCTAGAGGGGAGCCTCGTGTGCCTGCCTCTAGTGCGAAGATATCTAGAGGCGAGCCTCGTGTGCCTGCCCCTAGTGTGAAGATATCTAGAGGGGAGCCTCGTGTGCCTGCCCCTAGTGCGAAGATATCTAGAGGGGAGCCTCGTGTGCCTGCCTCTAGTGTGAAGCTATCTAGAGGGGAGCCTCGTGTGCCTGCCCCTAGTGTGGGGAGCCTCGTGTGCCTGCCCCGAGTGTGAAGATATCTAGAGATGTTGGAGTCATGGCCGAAAGAAGGCTCGTGTGGGCCCATTTCCAAATGATGTTTGAGCCCCCTTGCTTACAGCTGGGAAATACAGACTGAGGCACCTGTGAGGTGCATAGGTTATTCTTAATGCTTCCGGTTTTATGGTGTTTCTATTTCTGCCATTTCCGTCTGTTTTTATCCATATTTATTTTTTGGCTCTTTTTACGTATTCATGGAACGGGCGGACGGACAACTTACATTGCTAGGTCCCAAATAGTTTTAGATCTATGAACGTTTTTCACAAGGAAAGTAATGTCACTAGATTGTACCAAGAAAGGGGCGGAGACTGTTAGTGTTGGGCTAGGGAAGGAGGGGTGAGTTCAGAACAAGGGCACACAGATAAAGTAAACAAGGACCTTCGGACGGTGGGGAATGGAGAGCTCAAGGATTCGGCTAAGAGACCAAGAAAGAGAGGAGCAAACATAAAACCAAGATCAGGATAGCGATCTGAAATTGTGGTTTGGTAACCCGGACAGGTCTTAAGGTTGAAAGTGCTATACTCCATCAGAGAACGGCAACGTGGTCAAGTAGGCCAGAGCGGTCGATCGGACTAGGCTTACAAGAAGACTGCAAGCCAGGAGACCAGGAAGAGGGGTTCAGGGGCAGACAGAGTAAGAATCCCAGAAATCAGGGAAAGTTCTGCTTTACTAAGTTTCCAGCTACAGCCGCTGTGAGGGACACAAAGATAACGTGATTTAGCCAGTCAGAATCGTTCATGATCAAACTGGACATAAAATGGGCCAGGTGCCCATTAAACAGTGGCGCAACATTGCAATTGGCCATTCTTTATTTTTCGTAACAGACTATTTCAGTACTGCTGCACAGGGGGGAGATTGGGGTAAAATGTGTTGCAATAAGTGGTTCTGGTAAGTAGCATTGGTCAAAACTACCAGGTGCACAGTACGGTAACTCTTCAAACAGGCCAACTGTTGCCCAAAAACGGGCCCATCCTATATGCTGGCACTGCTCTATGGCCCGACGGGACAGTGCCAGCCCTGAGTCGCTCTGTGCAGCACGGAAACTCGACAGCAAATGCAGGGCTCCAAGCCGTTCTCTTGCCCCCCTCTTCGGAAAGCATTCAGTGGCAAGGATGAGCCCACGCTTGAATACAACCAACAAGGGGTGTACCCTTTCAGTTCCAAGTGCGGCTGTAACGTCACATTCTTGCATGTACTTTCCTATACACAGGGTAGACCCCCTCTCCCCCAGCCCCTCATGGGGTGCACACGTTCATGCTGAAAACTCTACACAGAATGTTCCCTACCATCCGACATTCCAAAACACAAGCTCTTTATTGGCAAGACTTGCCTCATTGAGCTTTGGCACACCATTAACAGCAACAGTAGCTACATTACCATCCGCTCAATTGCAGTATCAACTCCACAGATTCTTAACACACGGCCCTCTCAGGCTGTACACTGCAGGTACACGTGGGCATGTGCTCAGGAGTGGCATAAGAAGGAAACCGGAAGACTTGTACTCTCAGGCTGTACACCCCAGGTACACATGGACACGTGCTCAGGAGCCGCATAAGAAGGAAACCGGAAGACTTGTACTCTCAGGCTGTACACTGCAGGTACACGTGGGCATGTGCTCAGGAGCGGCATAAGAAGGAAACCGGAAGACTTGTACTCTCAGGCTGTACACTGCAGGTACACTTGGGCATGTGCTCAGGACCTGCACATGAAGGAGAATCAAGACGTAGAACTTTCAGCTGTACACCCCAGGTACACATGGCCATGTGCTCAGGAGCGGCATAAGGAGGAGACCGGAAGACTTGTACTCTCAGCCTGTACAACCCAGGTACACATGGCCATGTGCTCAGGATCCGCATAAGCAGGAAACCGGAAGACTGTTCTCTCAGGCTGTACACTCCAGGTACACGTGGGCATATGCTCGGGACATGCATATGAAGGAAACTCAAAGTCCTAGAACTCCCAGGCTGTACAATCCACGTATACATGGCCATGTGCTCAGGAGCCGCATAAGAAGGAAACTCAAGGACTTTTTCTCTCAGGTGGCCCACTCCAGATACACGTGGGTATATGACCAGGATGTGCATGTACAGGAAACCAGAAAGACCTGTACCCTCAGGCGGTATACCACAGATACACATGGGCATATGCCCAGGAGATGCATATGAAGGAAAGTAGCACTAGATGATACCAACATAACTATCCCATCTGTCAGGTGTGCCGTTTGGAGTGTGCAAATGTGTATGGTGACAAAGCAACTGAAGGCTGCAAACGAGTGTGAGGGCAAGGCGGCGCTGCAGTGCATGAGTGTAGTTACAGGCCACTCACTGTGGCCAACCAAAGTTACTCAGGCTCTGTGGTGTCGGAAGGTTGACTGGAATCCTTATATTGGGGAATGACTAGTGTTTATGGCATGTCAGAGACATGGTTGGCAATGCAGGTTTTGTTAGGCAATGCCTTGGTGGACAGCTCAAAAAAGTAAGTGCTGACCTCTGACCTGGACCAGTACGTGCTTTGCGAGTTCCGGCCCATGCAGCGCCAACTCAGCTTGTCTTCTTTCTGAGATTGATTGAATATCATTAAATAGGGTAATAACCTGTATTATTACAGCACTTGGAAGCAAGAGGAATGCTGCTTGAAGCTTATTACAAAAGCCAGACATTCATATTATTAAGACCGAGCGTGAATGGGGAGCTGGATTTGGACTATGAGTGCTAGGGATTCTTATTATCCACAGTGGGAGCATACATTCCTCTAGGGACTAAATCAGAGGTAGCCACCCTGTGAGCCTCTAGATTCCTGGCCTACAACTCTCATGATCCCTCACCACAGACTATGCTGGCTGGGGCTGATGGGAGTCGTGGGCAAAAACCTCTGTAGGATGACAGATTGTGGGCAATAGAAGTGGCGGATCATGGTAAGTGGGTGGCTGGGTTCATGGAGTGTTATGGGTGTGTGTAAACAGTAACAAAACTGAGCTGTTGATTTTTGGGTCACCCCAGGCTAGGCTTAAACACGAGCCCAGATACCTGTCCTTTTCTATCCAAGACTGTAACATTCTGATGTCTGAGAAGGTGAAATCCCTAGGCATCCATCTCGAGTCGTCACTTAGCTCTGAAACGCAGGTGGTTCAGAACTGCTCCTACTACTTCCGCTTGCTGAGAAATATTCACCCTTTTCTTTCTGAGCAGGACTGTACATCTGCAGCAGGGGCCACGGTATTGTCGAGGGTTGATTATTGCAATGCTCTGCTCATAGGAGCCAACAAGAAATGATTACATAAATTGCAAATTATACAAAACAACGCTGTCCGTATTATTAAAGGCAAATCGCGACGGGAACACATCTCCAGCACTCAAGAGGACCTACATTGGCTTCCGGTACCTGCAAGGGTGCTCTTTCAGTCAGTTGTGCTCATCCATAGGTGTCTAGATGGGACACTGCCAGTCTACCTTAAAAACATGGCGACTTGTTATGAACCTACTAGAACTCTTGGCTCGTCTACACTAGCACTGATCACTAGCCAAAGCTTCAAGTGGGCTAACGGCCGGGGAACTGCCCAGTTCGTTCAGCCAAACTTTGGAATTCACTTCCCCTGGCTTTGAGACAAGAACAAAACAACGGAAACTTCCGACGACAGCGAAAAACATTTCTTTTCAAATAATGCCACTCTTCGATCTGATCTAGACCTCTTAACACTTGTCCTGTCTTTCCTGTTCGTCTCTTTGTGTTAATGTTCACTTTCGGCGCCATATACAAATACATAATATAGAGTAGGCAGTGCGGAGGGCGAGGTGCAGAGGATACGAAGTGTGAGGATATAGTGGTTGTGCAATGTGAAGAGGATGGGCGAGGGCGAGGTGAGGTGTGTGGTGTTTCTGGAGTGTGTGTTATATAGTCATAGTAATTGCATGGGAATTTGATGTGTAACTAGCCCAGGCCTGAACAAGTAAGTAGAAGATAGGACTCCTGTGTTATAATAATAATAATTTAACATTTATATAGCGCTGCTTATTATTACCCACGGTGTGTGGTGCTCATGTATCGACCTCGGAAGGATGCGTTCGCAGGCTCTGCACTGGATGTCAAAGCGAGCGCTCTACTCGCTGTGCCACTTGACCGGCTGTATGTATGTGGGATCTATACCACATGTATGTGCAGGGTGTGTGTGTGTGTTTTTATCTAGTCTGCCTACTAATCTAGTGAAAATAAATAGGCTTTGGCTTTTGATATTTTTGGTAGCTGGTTGTTTTGGCCTCTTATCAAACAAAACACAACTTAAATATTAGGCTCTATATCAGAAAAGGTCTGAAGTGCTCAAGGAATACAGCCCGTGAAGCATCCAGTAATATGACACTGGTCTTATTTATTTATTGAGTGGGGTTTATAATGCACTGTAAAGCATACAAGGCCAGTTCAGAGTGCAGAGGATGGGGAAGTCGTGGGAAGGGAAGTTCCAGGAGATCACACACAGCTGAACTTTGAGTCACATTCCTGGATAGCCACCAACCATTTTAGAACTTAAATCACATGATGGCGGTCATCTGCGAGTTGTGGGATGGGTTTACTTATTTCATGTAGTAATGTTATAAAAATGTGCTACTGTTGCACGTGGAGAAAGCTACATTACATTATGTAAAGTTTACAATGAAAATAAAGAAACTAGCAGATAAGGGAATGTATTCATTGGTATTGGCCAGACTAGCATCAGAGTGGTTGGAGCGCGGCTTTACCACCTAGCAGCACCCACAGAGAGCCGGTCTTGCCTTACAGCCTCGAAGCTCCAGCGCGGGCGAGAGAGAAAGCGCTTGAAGCATATTCTGGGGATAGTAGAAGAATACTGCCAAGTCGGGGATACGGGCCGCAGGATTGGAGGCAACATTTTCCAGTCCCGTATATCCCAGGGTCAGGAAATGATTGGAAAGAGTGAATGATGGCGGGAGGATTCTATCATGCAATTCCAGAGGTTTTGCCAGCATTATCAGCAGTCAGGATATTCTGGCCCAGATTGATATTATATGCTGTCAGAAAACTTTATTAATGGGTATCCATATGATTGAAGGTTTGATGTAAGGTTTGTCAAGGCTCATTGGGGATGGAGGGGTCGCCATTATGGGGGTCGGGGGTCTGCTGATAGCAGCCAAGCGTACACGTAATTTAGGGTTTAGCATATGACAAATAGACCTTGAGAGGAATGATATGCTCGCAGTCCTCTTGGAGTGGCGTGTCCAGGGTTCCAATGCATTGGAGAAGTGTCTCTTGCTTAATGTTTATTTAAACCCTGATCCTGCCCGAATGGAGGAGGCTGTTGCCTCGGTCTCGTTCCTTTTGTTGGGAGAAATCCCAGAGGCCGGGGCGTCAATAATCGTTCTGGGAGACTTTAATGCAGAGTGTTTGGAGGACGATTGGTATCAGGCTCCTAATAGGGTAAAAACATCTAATGTAGCACATGAAAGAGGCCGTCTGGTTGTGTGAGAATTGGAGGCATGGGACATGGTACTTTTAAATGGAAATTGTTGAGGGGCCCTTTCATCAGCATTTACATGGCACAATGCTACTGGTAACTCTACCCTGGATTACATCTTCGTTTCTAGGGATTTATTTGAGGGAGAAGTTGGTCTAAATGTTATCAAAACAGAGTGTAGTGACCACTGTATGAGAGCATGTGAAAGTGGTAAGGTTGGCAAGGGGGCTAATGATATGAGTGTAACCACTCCAAGGGGCTTTGGCCGGAGTGTTTAGACCTCGCTGTAGGTGCTGGTCCTGGCAAACAAATTAGCTAAAAGCTCTAGAGCTATGGGGCATGCCCTGCGCTCGACCAACAAGTGAAGGATCGTAAAAACCAGATGCGTGTCTGCATTAAAAACATGAATTCCCAAAGATTGGGGAACACTGTAAAAGAGGTGGCAACTGTAAAAAGGAATTTTAGGAATTGGCTGGGTTTTTTTTAATGCATATTTATGATGCAGAAAGTATGTTGGGATGCATTACGGGGAATAATATTAAAGAGTCCTGGAAACGTATTAAACCACAGGGGACAGATATGTATTTGCAAGTCCAAGCAATTCCGGAAGAGGTATGGGTGGATCATTTCAGGGAGTTATATGTTAGAAAGGGTCAATTTACATCCCAGGCTTATGCCTGTACGAATTGGGAGGTGAGCCCTTTCTTGGGATCTGGACAATATTGTTCCTCTGATCAGGACAAGTAAAATGTCTAATTCCCTGGGCCCTGATGGGCTAACTAATTTAACATTTAACTTTAATCCACAACTGTGGGCGGGAATATTATCTCAGCTATTTGCGAATATATTGCTACATCAGGAATTCCCAGAATTATGGGGCACAGCCTTGATAGTTCTGATCTTCAAGGGGGGAGACTGTTTGTCCCCATTACAATAACGCCCTATATTCTTGTTAGATACTTCAAATAAAATATCTGCTAGAATACTACTAAAAGAATTGCATACCAGGGCAATGGGCTCAAAAAACGTATACCCTTGCCAGGCAGGTTTTAAGAAGGGTGTGGAGTCATCCTTAAATGGCTATATATTTTCGCTACTGGAAAGACATGCTAAGAATCAAGGCAGGCCGTTTTTTCTGGCCTTCCTTGATTAGTAAAGCGTTTGATCAGGTCAATAGGGCTATTGTTTTGCAAAAATTAGATGAAAAAGGCTTCCCCTGTCCTTTAATTAGTATCTTTGAAGCTCTCCATCGAGGGACAAGGTAGTGATAAGATTGGACTCTTGCAGGTCTTTCTCGGTTTGGATTGAAACTAATCGAGGACTCCGGCAGGGGTTTGTTCTTGCACCGTACTTTTTAATTTCTATATTAAGGACACGGCGTCTTGTTGGAAGATGGTTAGGACAAATTCCCCAGTGTTAGGGCATGTAAAAGTACAATATCTGAACTATGCAGATGACATGGTCATCTGTGACATGACGCCAATTGGCCTTCAGCGGGCCCTACAGAGCATTGCAGACTTTTTGGGCAATTTGGACCTTACAGTGAATACTGTTAAATCAAAGATCATGGTCCTTAATGGGGAGTGCTCAACATGGAAAAGCTTTAAATGGTTGTGGTCGCTAAATGACCAAAATATGGAAGTAGTTAAACAGCTTAAGTACCTAGGTTCAGTCATCTATGCCTCGAAAGGGATCTCGGGGTTGGGGAGAGATCTCCGTACATAATTTCGGACAGCAACTTCTCAATTGATGCTATTCGATCATAAATTTGGGAGATTCTCAGTGCTACTGTTAATTAAATTATATAGGCAAAAAATTCTCCCCCAAATAATTTTTGGTAACCATGCGTACGATGAAGGTATATCTTGGCCAAAACTTGAGCCAATAATGTGGAGAAAGGTTTTTTTTGTCTCCCTAAGTTTGTCCCTTTGGTGGGTATACAGTGCAGACTTATTTTACGGGGACGCTTGTAACTTTATGCAAACATATTGGCTCCTCCCCTGCTTCATTCTTTGGCCGTCTCAACTGTATGTTGGGTCAAGGGTTGTGTTGAGTACTGGATCCTGCAGAGATTTGCTTAGTAAATCAAGTCGTCAACTGGGGAGCTAACTGCAAATCCGAATAATACTAAGGTAAAGCTGTATCGATATGTATGGATTCAGGTGAGGTCAGAATTGTTGGCCTATAGCTGCTTCAATTATCATTTCTCCTGGACGATAACTTGCTTGGAATTCAGGAGAGGGTGCCAAGGGGTTTACGATTATGTCGGTTTTGTAGTTTGGAGGATGAATCCCTGACGTACCTCTGCATCTTGTGTCCTGCTCAGCCCAGTCTGTGAGAGGAGAACATGGGAATGTTTTTAGTATGTGGGGGAAGAGGATTTCTGGTTAAGGATTTTAAATACTAAAGAGTTATCGATTCTAATAAGAGTTTTACATTATTTGAAAAGTGTTCTTTAAAGAGTTTATATGGGTAGAAGATTTGACTGTACCATGTATATATTTTTCTATTCATCTTTTTAAAATGTATTTTGTTGTGATTCGATTAGTGCAACGTGTGAAAGGTTCAGTTTTGAACTCTAACGCACGAATATAAATAAATAAATAAATAAAATAAATATTCTGGGGCTAGCATGCCCATGGCACCATTATGTGAAGTTCTGAGAGGTGTGAGAGAGCAGCCAAGATTTGCTGTGCGTGGGTCTTCCTCGCACTCCTGACTATGGTGCTCAGTTGAGTGGTCCTCCATTTTAGACCTCGTAAGTTGGGTGCATTGGACCGTTGGTGTTATCCAGTGATAGTTTGGGGTTACTTCGACTTCATATAAATCAGGTTTACATCAGACAAGCAGATCTTTGGTGGAAAATGCATTCCCATGTATGAAAATGGGTTATGGCATCCACAATCAATAAAAGCTCTGTGTACTTTTACTGTGTGATGAAACAGGACTTGCCTTCTTTCCAAGTGCGGCCCAGTTCCACCGAGCGTGTATCAGGTACTATGTGGATGGGGTGGGTCTATGAACCATTGCCACATTTATTTGGCCCAGCCACACTTTGGCCAACTTTTTTTTTAGCACTATTTGTGGAAAAATACAGGAAACCCCAGACACCACCCCTCACTGCCCCTACACCGTATATACCTTAAGCCCACTTCCTATGTGCATTTTGCCACAAAACAAAAGTGCAAAAGAAATAATGCAAAAACGCATTCAGTGAACGTGTACGTCGGCAGAAGTGAGCTAGACGGGATGGTGTAAGGCCGAGCCTTCCAATGATTATTGAGGAGTAAGGGGGTTGGGGAAAAGCATCTATGAATTTGTCAAACAAATCCATGGTCAATGAGTGGGAGTGGACGGTACCCTTCCAGGGTGTATCTAATGTGCATCAACCAGTGAGGTCTCTTAATGTTGGAAGGACATATTGTTGGGCTCTCAGAAGTGATCTGTTTTGCATGAAGCGCAATACAACATTCCAAAAATAAAAACATAAGGGCATGCTCCTTCTTCCATAACCTCCACCCTTGGGTCCGACTGGCTCTGGCCCTTCTCGCAGTCTACAGTAAGGGCTTTGTTAATGGGTCCAAATTGGGGTGCGGTAGGGACTAGTTCCAGCTACTGAATTCAGAGTGCCATTTCGTCACGCTGCTCACCCCACTTTCAATAGGTCCAGAATTAGTGATGTTTTTTAGGGCCAATTTGATGCCCATTCTAGCCCTCTGCTGGTGGTGCCCTAAGCAGCTACCTGAAATTACCTTATTGTAGGACCGCTGTCCCTTTTGAGGGACATGGCGGGTGAGTCTCATGCCAGTACTTGAGCTGGGGTTGATGAAATTGAAGTGAGAAGCCAGTTAGGAGTAGTATTTGGGTGATGTTTGTGGGGAATGCCCCTTTCTAGGCCCCTACTATATATAGTGACACAAGAATGACACACATATAAAGGCAAGAGAAAGAGAACCTATGCGGCTGGTGTTAGCGACTCGTGTGGCTATTTTAGGACTGGCACGACTAGAGATGGGAAGTAAGAGGATAGACAGAACATTTGCCAAAGTGCAAAAACTTGTAAGTAGAGTTTTGGCAGATGAAAATATGCATAAAGGATAAACTTTCCAAATGTCGAAAACTTGTTCTGGGAAGAAAACAGGGTGAACATGAGTACAGGATCAACAAGCATTACAAGATAACTGGAAACAGGACTAATGGGAATCAGAAGGGGAATGGTTTTAGCCACTCCATTTGTATATAAGGATGAGCCGGACCTGGGGAGAGGGTATAGAGAGCCCCCCCATGCACTGGTCTGTTTGCATTACATGCCATTTCTCTCTACTTGTAGTCTCCTTTGTATTATTTGTGTCCGTGTGCCTGAGAGGCCACGGGGGAGCAGGATGAGCCTGTAACCCACCCGCCCCAACTTTCTGTGGCTTTCTACATTTTCACGTACAGTCTGCAGTGCGCAGGAATGTAGTGTTGCGCTACGTCCAGCGTTCTTTCGTTGGTCGTGCTTCAGGCCTGCGTTCTGGTGCCTTAGTAAGATCCCTTTTCTGGCAGTGACCGCTGAGAGACATGGAGGTAGGTTAGTTTGAAGCAAATAAGTAAAATTGGGGGGAATACAGAAAATTCTTCCGTTTAGATCACAGAAGTTACAATGAAAGTCAAAATAGGCAGCAAGAGTGATTGGACCGGATTATCCAGTAGATGGGTAGTATAAGTGCCGGAAAGATAGCAAGCTACCCAATGCAGGGCGAGGGGGGCTTGGTACTGCCAGGCTAGTAGAAAGGAAAACAGCAGGTATGACTTACTTGTGTGGTATGCAGCTTGCCAGCTAAGTGAAAGAGTTTGCATCAGGCAGGGTTCCATAATGAGAAGCTAATTAATATTAATATGTGTTTAGATCTATTTCTAGAATGTTAGATGATCTTGTTGTATGGTGGTCAGACTTGCCGAGTTCTGTGTGACACCGTGGGACAGGTGCTGTCTGTTCGTTCTCTATGAGAACCATTAATGGTTTTGTGATGTAAAGAAGAAATGAATTTAAATGAAATGAAATGAATGAAAGTATGTATATAGCAAATGTATCTTTATAGCATTGTTGTCTAATGTAATGTATTGTTGCTAAAGTTTGTATTTATTCACATGTTAAGTTATGGTTTGTTGTAAAAGTTCGTTTTTTGAACTATAAACAATAAATAAATAAACAAAATGAGAGGCTAATGGGCTGCAAAAGGGCCTCGAGGCTCACACCGAGATTCCTTTGGACATATAAGGCCCCGCGTTTATTATTCTCCAAAATGCAACAAGAACATTGTATTTAAAACATTTCAAAACTTCTGTCAACCCTGATGGGCCACTCAATTCTGCACCCTATCAGGGTGAGCCAGAGGAGCGGGCCTGCCCTCCTGCCACACCCTTAGCCGTGGCACCAGGAGGCCCAAGGTCCTGCACAGAATGCCTTCTGATACCGGCCCACCCCCCCCCCCCCCCCGTGTCCCCCTACAGGCCCAGAGCGACGGTTTGACCTCTTCAGCGGTCGACCAGGGTCTCCCTATAGGGGCAAATCACTGTCCACCTCCAACTTTGGCCCCTCACCCCAACAGTGGCGTGTCCAGACTCTTCTGACTGGGGTGGCCCAAGTGGGGCCCTGACCTATGTAGGGGTGGCATGAATAAAAGAACAGACACGCAGGGTAAGGATAATGGGGGGGGGGGTCAATCAGAGTCGAGGGGTAGCACGTTCCACTCCCTGCACATGCCTGTGCACCTCAACTACAAAACAGGCTGGGTTCCCGCCGAGAGGGAGGGCCTTAGCCTCCGTACACATGGCCGTGTACCCGCCGCGGCGCCCCCACCCAAAGGACTGGCTCGCAACACGTAGACCCATGTTGGTTAGCTGTGTGTTGCTTTCTAATATGTTACTTTCAATTGAACTAATGCTTCTTAATTGAAAAAAGCAAATGGACACCCTGCATGTAAATAGAAAACTGCCTTCAAAATCATATACATTTATTGACCACATCAATAGTATCCCTGGCAATACAGAGTCAATTGATAATAATAACTGTTATTGCAGCGCTTAGATAACTGCGTGTTTGTTGCAACGAGTTATTAGGCGACTTTGTATCTGGCTATAATTTTCACATTACCCTGAAATTCCCGACAGCCTCTGGACTCCAGGACAGGGGATACTTTAAACATAGCAACACATGGCGGCCCAGTCTGAACTGAAACCTTGTGTTGGTGCAGTGAGCAACCCTGGCAAGTACTTGGCAAGCGTCGGGGGCGACCCGTGCGGTTTGATAAAGACATAAAAACTAGGGAAACCCCACTCAGATCATGCCCCGTGCAACAGCAGCCTCCCGGAGCCCACCCAAAGCATGGACCGGGCGAGCAGCCTCCCAGAATCCACCCTGCATGCAGCCTCCCAGAGCATGCACCGGGCGAGCAGCCTCCCAGAATCCACCATGCATGCAGCCTCCCAAAGCATGCACCGGGCGAGCAGCCTCCCAGAATCCACCGTGCATGCATCTTCCCAGAGAATGCACCGGGCGATGAGCCTCCCAGAAGCCACCGTGCATGCAGCCTCCAAGAGCATGCACCGGGCGAGCAGCCTCCCAGAATAAACCGTACATGCAGCCTCCCAGAGCATGCACAGGGCGAGCAGGCTCCCAGAATCCACCGTCCATGCAGCCTCCCATAAGCTACCGTGCATGCAGCCTGCCAGTGCATGCACCGGCCGAGCTGCTTTCCAGAATCCACCGTGCATGCAGCTTCGCAGAGCATGCACCGGACGAGCAGCCTCCCTAAATCCACCGTGCATTCAGCCTCCCAAAAGCCACCCATGCAGGGCATGCACCGGATGAGCAGCTTCCCACAACTCCGGGTGCATGCAGGCTCCCTGAACCCACCCAATGCATGCAGAGTTCGAGCAACCTCCCCGATGGAGGGGTTACTCACGTTTCAGGATGTTCCGTCTCTCCAGCTCCTCCACGGCCGGTCTTTGGCTCAGTCGTCTACGGAAAAACACCAGAATCACATTTTGCACCATACTGGCCGCAGAATGTCCACAGGTCTGTGTTTACAAATACAGTAGAAGGGTCTTGTAGTGCGAGCAGACACCTCTTCACCAAAATCACAGCCAATGCACTGCGAATGTTTTTTTTTTATGGCCCCAAAAACACAGGGATGTTCGTGCCCGAAACAGTCTCAAAGAATTCCCCGATAATTGTCCCGAGTAGGCGGCAATAGTGTACTCTTCTAAAGCAACGTCGAATACTACTTCGCCCGCAGTGGCGTCAGATGTCCTGTTCCCTGGTTGCCCCTGGGCTCAGCAGCGAGCAGTCACCCCAGCAGCAGCAGCAGGTGCTTCTGCGGAGACCCCGGGAGCTCCTGCCGTCTGGGCTGCCTGCCGGAGGAGGCCCCTCGCAGCGAGCCCGCCAATCACAGGCCCGGCGACAGCGCCGTCACGGAGGGAATCCCGCCCACTGCCAGGGACGCTGCCTGCCGTGCTGCCCACAAGAAATCGTGCCGTAGTAACAGGGGGAGGGAGCTGGGGACCCCTTCACTTCTGGGAGGGGGCAGGGAGAGGGCGCACGTGCCGACGGCGGGCGCACGCAGCAATGTGCAGCAATTAGCGCTTCACACATATCTCCTGGTGCAATTCCAGCGCCGGCCCAATTCCTCTTCTGAAGACGCGCCTGGGAAGCTAACGCTCACTCAGCCGAGCGCTCCCTGTCAGACATGCACGGGGGGGGGGGGGGGTGTGAACCATGAAGAAGTATAACACAACCACTGAACGTGTATCTAACATGCAACCACGCCATTCAACGGGTAAGGTTATATACAGCCCTGCAGTACGATAGACAACGCACAGAATTACATTCATGAGTGGGGGGGCGGGGGCACGTTCCAAGCGCCGATGCTCACATTAAGCGTGTATCTATCATGACAACAGGTAGATAGTTACGTTTCCCAAGGTCACGTATGGTCGCACCCTCTTCTAAGAGCTATGTAAAACAATTTTACATGTTTTAATGATTGTTTTCTTTAAAAAAAACTCTTTATTAGTTTCCATAACCATCACACAGTTGACACACAAAAAAAGGGAAAAAAAAAACAAATACAGACAGCAGTCCTTTCCCAGCTGTTATGTTCCGCCCTGTGTCCTGCTACGCGGTGACGCAGGGCGTGCCGAATAAAAGCCCCGCCCCGCGCTCGGGAGGCAGTTCCGGGGGCAGACCATCAACCCGTGTGTGTGTGCGAGTTATTTGAGCTCCCGCTGGCGCTGCGCCCCAGGCCGTGCGGTCTAGCTTACCCCTCCAGCCCTCGTGCGCGCACGCCGAGGGCTGGGACCTAACAATGGCGACGAGGTGGAAAGAGGACAAACACGCGCTCAGCGTTCACGGCCCCTAGATGGCCTGCAGCCATCGCGGCCACATTTTTGGACACCCGGTGGGGGGGGATCGCACACGTGACCCACCCCACCCCAAAATAAATAAATAAATAAATACATTTTTTGTTCTCCTTCAATCTTCTCATCATCACTCGCCCTACAAGTGATGGCTGGGCAGTGTGGAGCCATCTCACATCTGGTATCGTACACCAGGGGCCCCATCACGACGTGGCATCGTAACCACATGGGAAAACCGGCACCTGAACTCTCTGCTACAGCGTTTGGACACCAAGGCACCTCCAGGGAAGGCCCAACTTCACCGCGCTAGTGGTTGCCTGAAGAGATCACGACAGCACTGAACAGGTACATGTCGACATGGCTGCCGGCACGTCCACCCCTGGGCCCACCACGCCGTCCAGAATTGCGGCAAACCTATCGCTGACGTCCCCACAGCCTCGGACACAAGGAGGCTCATCGACACTGGTCCAGCCGTTTGACCCCTTTACCGACCCATCTTCGAGTGGACCCAGATGGCAGCTGTGGATCCAGAAATTCGAGATGGCGATGGAGTGCAAAGATGTGACGTCGGCCAGGAAGATGAAGGCGCACCTACTACTCAGTGTGGGTGACGAGGTACTGCGCATTTTCAACTCCTTGGATGTGGCTGATGGCCAAGATGCGTACCAAAACGCAAAAGATGCCCTCACAGCTCATTTTCTCCCCCAACTGAACCCGGACTATGAGACTTTCATCTTCTGCACCACCATACAGGCAGCGGACGAGACCCTGGATGCCTACCACACTCGGTTAAGAAAATTGGCCATGTCCTGCGAGTTCACTAATGTTGAGAGGGAGATCAGGAGGCAGATCATTAACGGCGTACACTCAGAAAAACTAAGGCGCCTGATTCTCAGCGAGAGAGGCATCCCCCTGCAACGAATCCTTGAATTAGGACGACAAAGGGAACTAGCCCACACCAGAGCGGCCAACATGGAGGCCACTCTGCACAGACTGCAACCGGTCCTCAACACAGCCATGGTGGCCCAGATCACCAACAAACAATCCTCGAGGGATGAATACAGTGGGGGCTATGTCCAGAACAGGTGGCAACCGCGCATTCCTGGGCCCACAGAGTGTGGCTGGTGTGGTGGCCCACGACATGGCCGCCGCAACTGTCCTGCGCAAGGCACCACCTGCGGCGCCTGCGGCAGGAAGGATCATTATGCAAAGGTGTGCAGATCATCGGGCGCCTCCACGCAGCCCCCACAGAACATTTCAGACAAAAACGCGACCAAGAAAAAGAAGCAGGCCAGTGCAAGGAGGGTCGCAGTGGCCAACTCTTCCACGGAGGAAGAAGGGGATGATATCTCGACAGGGCAGCAAGATCCCAGCAAGGACAACGAGAGGAAAGGAAGAAAGATATACCTGGTGACCGCATTAAGCCAAGGCCAAGAAACACAAAGAAAATCTGTCCGAAGGCGCAAGTGCATGGTCACTGTCCAAGACCAGCGCATTCTCATGACCATTGACACCGGCGCTTCGTTGAACGTGATGCCCACAAGCATATTTCAGACTCTAAAGCCTCAACCAGTCCTGAAAAGCACGGATATGCTGTTGTATGCCTACGGCAGCCGGAAGCCCCTACCAGTCATGGGCAGGTTCCGCACCACGCTAGAGCACGGCGAAAACAGACTGTGGTCGAAAGTATATGTTGTGAAGGCAGGAATCGAAAGCCTGCTGAGTGGAGACACCGCAGAAGATCTGGGAGTGGTCAAATTCATCTGCCACATTGATGAGGCCGAAGAGGTGGAGAAAATGCGAAGTCAATACCCCAAGCTGCAAGATGGAATAGGCTGCTTGAAGGGCAAAACCATCCGGCTGCACATTGACAAAACAGTACAGCCGAAGGCCGTACGGCATCGGAGGACACTGAAGTGGGAGAATGGAAGACCAGTCTCCCGTCCTTCACCTCTCGCGCTTGGCCTAAAGGGTCACGACCCAGACACCCGCCACGAGAAGAGTTTGCCCATCTACCAGACGACCAAATACCCTGGTACAGGAACATACGGATGTGTCCATCTGCCTGCCCAGCAGCCCGCACTGGCCATGCCGACACCTGCGGCACGGATCAACTAGACTAAAACCTACACGTCGTTAGAGATGCCATGACGACCTAGCCAACGGTCAGCACACCTGTACAAATATACACACTGGACACTCCCGCACCAATCTACACGAACAATATACTCAGTGCTATGACGTAGGCGACAGACATACTCACGGACGTGCATCTTTATTATTTTCCACATAGGCTTTCAAAATGCAGAAACGCAAGACGCATCATGAACTCATCTAAAAGAGCTTGCTTACGCTTCTCCTAAAACCAGTTGCCACAATGAGAAATATAATGAAGACACGATACTGGTCATAAGACAATATGGTACTGTAACATAAAGCGCCTGTGCACCAAACGGCTCCACTTATACACCAGGCTTAAGTAGGCCGCAAGCAAGAGCTTCCATGGACGTTAAAAGAACAAGAATCAAGTTGCTGATCCTGCAGAATGAGCCCGCGAAGCAACCAGCCAAGGTCGCAATGTTGCCAACCCACATTCCGAGAGCAAACCATCAAGGGCACGATGTTACAACCTCGCACGCCGCACACCAACGTTAAAGTCACACCTGCAAATTAAACCAGGCACACAGTGGAAAAACAATATTAATTGTGCAGAATTCTGCCTCAAACACGGTCTCACCTCACGTGACTAAGCCGAACCTGACAGGATGCCAAGCCCAGGAGGAAGAAAGCGTCTGGATCCCTCGTTACAAGACATAGGCAGATACAATTAAAAGGCTCAATGGACATCTGCGACAGTGGGAGTAGTCGGCCTTCCAGCTATGAATAAGTCCTCACATTGTCTGCACGTACCCATAGTGAAACATTGTTGCAAATGACAGGTACACCGAGAGCTGGGAACAGAGATGGTCCCAGGCTGGGAAGCTCGCGGGCGCACCAATCAGAACATGGGGCTCCTATTACTGATGCCATTAACTTTAACCAATCTTCAGGGGTCTTCATGTAACAATTCTCATGTATCTAATTGTAGGGACAACCCAGATATATCACCTGACTAACCCTTGTCCACTAATATTGTTCTCTATACGTGTGCTATACTAACCCTACCACTCGAGCAACCAATTAAGAGTGGCGATAGGTTTTTTTGCTAACTTTCCAAGGTGACGCAAGTAGCGCGTCATAATAAGATAAAAAGGGCCTGCGAGCCCTACGATTGTGTGTGTGTCAGGACGGACGCGTACGCTCCTTGACCCATCCCTGCCGTTTTTGTCTAATAAACAGCAGAGTCACCTTGCTTCTTGCGTGTGTCTCATACTCTGTCTCATCTGGGATATACGGGAGGAGTTGGGGCCTCCCTGCCCGGAGGTCTGCGGACGGCCCGGCCGACCCCGGCAGAATTTCCCCCCGACAAGTTGGAGGCACTGCTGAGATCTGTTTAAGATCCGCCTTTTTATTTTTACTTTTTCCAGGCACTCCCGCTGCGAGGAGGCCCGGCGGCGCGGCCCCCTCTGCCGTTTGCCCCCTTCTGAGGACTACAGGACCATCGCGGAGCTGCGAGATGACCGGACAGCGCAATCCGGATATTGGCCCTCGGGAGCCGGTTGAGAAGTATCCCGCCCGCGGTTGGCGAGTGTCCAGACGTGGTCCAGACGAGGGGAGGTGACGAGCCGCTTGGAGGGGTGCACGCAGTCGAGCGGCCCCGCATCAAGAGAACTTGGTGAGCATGACACGCACAACAAGCAATGCGAAATTGTGAGGGAGGGGGGAGGAATTAAATAAGGGAGGAGGGAGGTGTTGCACAGGTGCGCGGCGAAGGTTTGACAATCTAGTGTTGGCAATGGAATGAATGGTAGTGAAACGAGTGCGAGAGCAGTCGGCTACGTCACGCGAAAGAGGGGGGCGGAACACGAAAACATCACGTGCGGCCGCTCGTAGACACTGATTGGTCTAGGTCGCGACTACGTGTAAGGGTGGGTGTGTGTGGTTTCCTACGATTTGGCATTTATTGATCAATGAGTAGATGAGGATCCCTATTGTTCGAGCAAGAAACTCGATAGGTAGATGACGTTTCCCTGTAGGCGGTAGCTAGTTAGTTGCCCAATACGGAAGATAATTGGCTGGTTAAGCCCTCCTGTTGAGGGGCGTATCACACGCGAGGCGACGCAGTGTGCGCAGTCCGATTATATTATTGATTTGATTACCTTGTTCCAGGAGTGACAGGAAGACAGCTGTAGGGTTAACGGGGGTAGATTGCAAGTGTATTTTGAACTTAAAGAACATATGAAGAACTTACCAGTAGCTCGAAGAGATCGGTGACGTCACCAGTAGGGCTTTCATAGGATATCGCGAGCACAAGGCATCTTCGTTTTAAGAGTGGTGGGGAAGAGAAATATGGTAAGGGAGTGGAAACGGAGATAAAAGGTAAATGAGTTGATCGGGGAAAGGAGAAAGGGGGGCGTGGCTGCGCACGGAGAACGCCGGCCACGGCAAGTGTAAAAGGGGGAGGAGCACGTGAAAATAGGACGACTGTATAAGAGCGTCATAAGGGGTACGCAGTCGCAGGGGGCTACGTGCGCCTCGGCCGCAGGGGGCTGTAAGGGTGTTGTATAAAGAAAGAAAGACAGAAGGAAATATACAAATGTAAAATACCATATTTTTTATAATTTTCATTAGCGGATTGTCGTAAATCCCCAAACTTACGGGGCCAGGTAAACAATATAAGGTTGTATATTGTAAACTACTAGTGAGATAAATTGCTACCAGATAGGGGAAGGGTAACAAGTGGAGCGCTACTATGTCATACGGGACAGGGTTGGGAGGGTGGGGGAACACCCTCACTACCCCACTACAACACATATGCACAACACTGCCACCCCATAGGGAGAAACTAATTAAGTACAGCATAGAATGGACCCAGGGGACGGATAACAAAATGCTAACACCGTGGCCGCCTAATGGTAGCTTCGATCCATATGCCCAACATTCACTGCTAAACCATCTGCACAATACATACAAGGGGAAGAAGTTGGCAAACCATGTGGAGGTGTTTAATTTATGGAGGATGTTCCAGGGGTCCCGACCAGGACCAAATGGAATGTTCACTATGGGAGAAAAACCGGAAGAAAAAGAGATTAAGGAGGAAGGAGAGGATGGGAAAAAGGGGAGTGAAAGCAGAAAGAACACGGGGAACGGGGGAGGAGGAGGAGAAAAGAATAATAAATTAGATGACATAAAAAAGGAACCGAGCAACGACATACCTATAACACAGGAAGTGAAAACAGAGGGAGGGGGGCTGTACCCTTTAAGAGAATTAGGAGAAATAGAAAGAGGACAGTTAAGGGCGGCTGAGGGATACTCGAACCCGGCATACAGCCCTCCACCATATGTGGCTCATAGGAAGATGCCAGTGGGGGAGGGGAGGACTGGAGAAGAGCAGACTGTGGAGATAGGAAATGATGAGTGGGTAGCTGCACAGATACTATTAAAAGTACGAGGTTCACTAACTGGAGAAGAGAAGGAGGTAATAAAGAAAACAGACGAGGATAGTGCCAGGGAGAGTGAAGTGAGGGGGGAAGAGCTATTACGGCAAAAGGAAGAGATTTTGGAGGAATGACTAGCGAAGCTAAGGGATGAGCAGAATGAATTGATCAAACAGCTCGAGAGGGAGGAGAGAGAGAGAGCGAGGAAAAGGAAAGAAGGTAAGAACGAATTGGAAAAAATAAGGGAACGGAATGAGGAGCAAAGGAGAGAAGCTGAAAGGGTAAAAGCAGCAGCAGAAAGGGTATCAAGAGTAGTGCTGCGAGAGAAGAAGAGGGAAGAAGAAGAAAAAGAAAAAGAAATGGCAATGTGGAAGAGGAGGTTACTATCAGAAACAACTAAGAAATATGAAGAAGGGAAGGTAATAGAGAGTATAGTAGAAAGAGAAAGGGTGAAATGGGAAAGGAAGAAAGAGGATGAAAGAATATTGGAACAGATGAGCAGTGAAGTGATGGAGGAATTAAAAAGGAAAAGGGAGGAAAATAGTAGGGAGATGGAGGAGAGAAGTGAAGGAGAAAGAGAAGATAGGAGTAGGGAGAGTGAAAGATGGGGGGATGTATATAGAAGCAGAGAAGTAGCGACAACATCAGCACAAGGGGGAGCAGTTGGTAAAGGAGAAAAAGGAGAATTGGACCTAATAGACTTACAAACAGTAACAATAAAAGGGAAAAAGAGCGAGTGGGGGGTGCCGTTTATGACTGACTTTTGTAGTGAGGAAGAAGAAGGAGTGGAGAGGGAAGGAAGAAAAAGTGAAAGGGAAAGCTTAGACAAACTATACCTCACCCGAACCAACATAGACTCGCCATGGATCAGTAGGAGAAAGGATGAGCTGGAGAGAAGTGAGGAGGGAGAGCAAGGACTAGCGGAAAGACAGACACATGAAGCCACACCATCCCCATCCCCATCACGCCCTCCCCCATCGCACCCTACATGCTCAACCACCTCACGCTCGTTGCGCAAAATAAAACTCGTGCCCTTCACAGACGAACTGACACCCTATGCATGTCGGCTTAGAGACCTCCCTAGTCGCAGGCAGGACAGACGAATACACCTGCCCACATTAAATACAGGAAATGATGGAAGGAGGGGAAAAGATGGAGAAGAAAGAGTTACGAGCAGGGGTAATAAGGACGAAATTGAAGATGTAGAAGAAAGGGAAGAGGAGGAAGGGTGTGAGGACTCGATATTATGGAACATAAAGGGTGAAACGAGACACAACTTAATGCCACTTTTGGAGAGAGGAGGGGTTAGACCACAGTATGTCCCTTGGAAGCATAAAGATAAAGAAAATATAAAATGCAGGCTTCCATCATTAAGTGGAGGTGCGGGTAAGTGGATATATGAAATGGAAAAACACACCGCAGGACAGAAACTGGCAGTAGGAGATGTAAAGGGCCTTTTAATATCAATATTAGGGGATAGAGCGGATGACATTTGGAAGAGAGCAGGATTCCATGGGGTAACAATAACAAACACATTGCATGATGGGGCACCATTCGCAAACTGCAGACATGCACTATGGCAGGCACTGAGGGTACAGTACCCAGACACATCAGACATAGGAGCAATTACCTCCCGTAAGATGCGTGAGAATGAAGATCCTGTTGATTATATCCAGGAGATCCAAGAGAAGTGGCGCATGGAAACTAGAGAGCGATGGGATAAAACACCAGCAATATTCTATCATATACTAGTACAAGGGCTCCCAGAAGGAGTTCAGAAACAACTAAAGAAAGTAGTGGGAATGGAAGCAAAACCATGGCCAGAAATACAACTGACGATAGTGCATCACTGCAGGACATGGCAAGGAAAAATGAAACAAAAGGAAGAGGACAGGAAAACGGAAGAGGCTAAACTAGTACAGAAAAAACTTACTAAATACACAATGGAAGGGGCACTAATAACTACGCCCACAACAATGGCCCAAAGCCCCACACAAGTAGTGGCTGCACAAGATTCCGCCCAAATACCACCTTCACAGACTATAACACAACAGGCGCCGCCACTGCAACCATACACAACCAACATGGGAGGAGGGTACCCAATGCAAGGAGCTGGGTATTATAATTATAACAGGGGGAGAGGAGGATTTATGAGAGGGAGAGGATATGGATATAACACCCAACAGCAGGTGGGAGGACTTAGAAATTCCTACCCCACAGGGCAACCAGTATACCAGGACAACACAGGGAGCTTCCCATGGCAGAGTAGGGAACCACCAGTGTGTTGGAGTTGTGGATTATTAGGACACATGTCACGCACGTGTAGAGTTAGGCCAGGAACACCATCATGGAGTGAACAGGGACAACCAAGGCCCTCACAAGAACAGCAGGGCCTACAACAACAGCAGACGTTGCAACAGGGAAATGAACAACAACAACAAATAACACAACAGCCACAGACATATCCACTGCCACAACAACAGGTAGCGACGACACAACAACCCCAAACACAACAAACACAATTGGGTAGGGTGACGGTCTTGGGACACAACCCTTACACAGGAAATGGCCAATCATTGTACCCTCAATAGGACAGCCCACAGACGGCCTTGGTGTGTCCCATCCTGTCAGTAACACCTAATAGTGTGGAGGAGCCACGCATAGAGGTAACGATAGGTGACAAAAAATTATCATTCCTTGTTGACACCGGGGCGACCCGGTCTTGCATAAGGGAAGGTAAATTTAAGATGTCAGGCGAAGCCATGAACACCCAAGGATTCTCTGGGGCTAGAGGGTTGGTTCCCTTTACTGATAACATTCCCTTATCTATTGGAGATTATGATCTGTCAGTTCCACTTTTATATTATAGTGCCTCACCAGTAAATATACTGGGGAGAGACATAATGAACAGGTTGAATATGACGATCTCCTTTACAGAGGACGGCATAATTTGCTCTACTCCAGGGATTAACATGCTCACAGCACGACAGATTATGCAAGCATACTGCGGACAGACAGCGATTAGGGCGGAGCCAGTAGATGGCGAACTATTCCAGTATGGAACAGATATGGCATTTGCATGGATGCCAGGGATAGAAGGGAAAATATGGAGGAGGCCAGCAGCCTATCTGTTCAGACCAGAAACACCTGTTAATGAACCAGAAGGAAAGGTGGTTCTAATGGACATTGAGAGCATTATTGCAACAGCTGATTATATTGCTGTGCATGCCCAAGACAAAGAAGGAAGAGCATGGAGGGCAGTGATAGCACTAGCAGAAGGATGTAGGCTAACCCAGGTGTCAGATGAGGAGCTGTTTTCAGAAGAAAAGAAGGAAGGTGAAATGGTGTTCATGATGAGTGTAGAAATATGGCTAAGAGTGGCTCACAAACAAGTAGCACAGAAAATTGCGATGGCACTTGAGGCACCCGCATGCACCCCAGTCCCCTTCTTTAAGGAGGATATGTCAAAGGTACCCAAATCATTGTGGACTACTAGCCCTTATGACGTGGGGTGCATAAAAAGCATAGGGGGAGTAAGGATAAAATTGAAAAAAGGTGCAATACTCCCCAGAGTGAAACAGTACCCACTGTCAAAAGAGGCAGATGAGGGCATATATGAAACCATAACGGCCCTTATAAACAATGGCATATTGGTCCCCTCAGAATCACCATGCAACACGGCTGTGTACCCAGTGCGCAAGGCTAAAGGGGGGTCTTGGCGCTTCATACAGGATCTCAGGCCCTTGAACAACATAGTAGAAGCAGAATATCCCGTAGCAGCAAACCCGGCCACAATATTGTGTGGCATTCCAGCAGAAGCATCCCGATTTACAGTGATCGACCTTAAAAATGCTTTTTTCTCAATACCATTGCACCCAGACTCACAAGATCTGACAAGCTTCACTTACCGAAATACAAAGTGGAAACATACCAGATTGCTACAGGGGTATTGCGAATCACCCTCAATTTTCAATAGAGTAATACAGATGGATTTGGGTAACATTGAAGTGGAAAGCACAGTGTTGCAGTATGTGGATGACATAATAATTTGCAGTACAAACGAAAGTAAATGCAGAGAGGACTCCTTAAAGATGTTGACAATATTGGCTGAAAAAGGGTACAAGGTAGACATGGAAAAGATACAATACTGTCAAGAACAGGTACTTTACATTGGTCAACTTATATCCCAACATGGAAGAAAGATTGCACCACAAAGAGCACAGGCCATTTCAAGCACTCCAATGCCACAAACAGTGAGGGAACTGCAGCAATTCCTGGGGCTGTGCAACTACTGTAGAGCATGGGTATTTGATTACAGCTCGTACATAGGACCCCTGCTTGAGGCTTTAAGGGAAGCTAATAAAGGGGAGAAAAAGTTGGGGTGGACTATGGAAATGAAAGAGGCTTTTGATGAATTGAAAGATGCGATATCAACTGCTCCAGTACTGGCATCCCCAGACTATGAGCGACAATTTTTTATATTTTCACATTGCGACTCAGCAGTAATGAAAGCAGTGTTGGCTCAAAAAACAAGCATGGGCTACAAACCAGTAGCATTTTACAGCGGTCACTTGGATCCTGTGATGTTAGGTCACTTCCCTTGCGAACAAGGTCTCGCTGCAGCTGCTTTTGCAGTGGAAAAAGCATCAGCAATAACCATGGGGTGCCCAACTACACTGTTTGTGGAACATGCACTATTTGCAATATTGAATAAACCTAAGTCCACCCTAACCACGCAGAGGGCATCAGGTTATGAGATCATTCTATATAGAGCTGAACTATCAATTGTTAGATGTAGCACGGTTAACCCTGCAAGGTTCCTAGCAGAAGTAATTGAGGAGGGAGATTATGCCCATGACTGTACGCAAATAACTGAAATGTACTCATGTACTAGAAAGGTTGAAGAAAACGCACTAGAGGGAGGTGAGCTTTTGTTTATTGATGGGTCATCAACTATTGATCAAAGAGATGGGATAAGGAGAACTGGGGCAGCAGTGGTAAAAATGATGGAGGTACCGGTGTGTGTGGCTATGAAATGTGTACAATTACCACAGCATTACTCCGCTCAAGCAGCGGAACTGGTTGCACTAATCTTGGCGTTGAAGGAAAGCTTTGACAAACGAGTAACCATATACTCCGACAGTGCATATGTTACATCCACTGTCCACTCAGGGCTGTCGAAATGGAGAAGAAGAGGGTTTAGGAGAGCTGATGGCACTCCAGTGCAACATGCCCTCTTATTGGCTGAACTAATTGAAGTAATAAATGACCCCCAAGAATTAGCCCTAGTAAAATGCACCGCATACACCAATGGTGAAGACCACGTCTCAAAGGGGAATGCAGCAGCAGACACACATGCGAAGTATGCTGCATACTTTGGTGAGATATGGAACCCCCCAGAGTCACAGAGAGGGAGGGGAATGGCTAAGGAGATGTTGATAAGAGAAGGGTACACCCATCTCCCAGCCACGCAGATTATGGAGCTGCACCAATGGCCGAAAAAGAAATATGGGTAAAACGAGGATGCACAATGTCACCAACCGACGCACTATGGCGCCAGGGTGGCACTGGAAAGGTTGTAATACCATTGGCACTTTTGAACACCGCCCTGAGCCAATTACATCATCCAGCCCACACAGGCAAGGAAGTAATTGCAGCACGAATTAGAGAAGATTGGTTCTGCCCCGAGTTAAATTCTCATGTGTCAAATTTTATCAGCAATTGTCTCACATGTCAACAGTTTACGGCCGGCCATACCCTAAAAGTAATAAGAGGTACTATACCCCGGCCAGAGGGGCCTTTTTGGCATCTCCATATTGACTATGTTGATATGATCAACATATGTCAAGGTAATAGGTATATGATTGTAGTAGTATGCCCAAACTCTAGGTGGATTGAAGCAGGGCCCTGTTCACACCCAGATGCATTTAGAGCAGCTAAATTCCTAGTGAGGGAGGTCTTCCCCAGGTGGGGAGTGTGCGAGGTGTTAAGGTCAGACAATGGCCCACATTTCGCAAACGAAATGTTCCAGCATATCACATCCTTGCTGAACATAAAACATAAATTTGCATGTGCCTACCACCCACAGGCCAACGGTGTATGTGAACGCCTGAATGGCCTATTAAAGGAGGCAGTTGCAAAGATACAGCAAACAACAAAGAAAAGCTGGTTATATTGCCTTCCATTAGCCCTATTTGAGCTAAGGAATAGACCAGGGTCCGACCACCACCTCACCCCACACGAGGTGGTTACCGGACGTCAAATGCGCCTTCCCCTAACGCCAACATCAAGAGCATTTACCGACCACGAAAGCACAGCGAGTGTTCTTGGTGATGAAATGTACCAATATGTGTCTTCTTTGATTACTAGTGTAGTGTTTGTGTCTCAACAGCTCGAGCGCACACGGGGCGGGTCTAACAGCAATCAACAAGAAGACGCGGATAAAGAATCGGAAAAGGAAAACCTATGAAAAATTGCTAAAGGTGACCACGTGCTACTTTGCAATTTCAACAGGCAGTGTAATAATGCACGATTTACTGGCCCCCATCTGGTAGAGGAAGTATCAACAAGGGCAGTAAAGCTACAGGACAAGCGTGCCTGGAACCACCTACATGATGTAAAGATCTACAAACTGCAGACCCGCCCCAGCGCCACCGACAGGTCCATTGGGAGAACAACAACAACATCACCAACGGAGGAAGAGAGTTCTACCACAGCCAACGACCCAATTGTTCCCATACCCTGTCACTCCCCAGATTCCCCGGAGACAATAACTGAAGAAGGAAGGGGTGATCCCCATACTGCCCACCCCATGGTCACACGCTCAAAGAGTAAAAATACTTCCGCCAGCTGAGCCCAAACCCCCTGCCATTGACCCCTACCTCAATACAGTAATAACCGAACTGAAGGACATTGCCTTGCACGCGTACACATGTAAACACGTGAATGCTCTCTTTTCTCTTCTCTCGCACATGCAGGAACTGCGTATTATTGTATTACTAAGAAAATAGATAACTAACAAATTCACTGCCCAGGAGTAGATGGTACCCCCAGACGATAACTACCCGGAAGAATTGTCACACCAATTTGTATATGAAATAAAAAGGCCAACGTACCTGAAAAGGAGAAGGGTACGTGTCTACTACACAGCATTCCTCTTGGCCATAGAATATTCAATGCCCCACCTCCACCCATACTTGCCTGTCCTAAGAGATAGATCACTTAGAGTAGCGTGGGAACAGCTCTTCGCCTGGGCACTGAATGACTATTTGACAGGGAGAGCTTAAAGAAAAACAACAACTAACATTTAATAACCAGCATTTTGAGAATTTTCAGGCGGGCAACTTTAACGTTGCAAGAATACGCTGCCAGGACTGCAGCAAGGTAAGAGCAAAATGCCGGTGAAATTAGCATATGTAATAAAACTAATAGGGATTTTGATGATCACCGGGTTCTTGGCTGCCTCTGTATGGCAGTACAGCTATGGTATTCATCTTATTGCTGCACCCAAACCTAATACACCCCCATCCCCTGCTGCAACAGGTGTTACGTCAGGTGATACTAGTAAAATTGCACACAAGCAAAATAGAGTTAAACGCAGCACATACTCAGATAATAAAGGTATTGATAATTATATACAAGATTCAACACACGTCTCAAACAACATATGGTATCAACACATGACCCGCATTGGTAAGAAGACAACAGAGGACAGCTGCTACGTATGCTCATTAATACCATACGCCATGAGCGCTTCTCGAACATTTGTTGCCACAGAAATAGATGAAAAGACAGCACGATGCATAATATACTTGGCACTGTTCCAAACGAAGGGAAGATTCCAAGGGACAGTGGTGCATATGGTGTGGAAAACACGAGACTCATACCCATATGAAAACAACTTCCTCAAGACTTATTTGAGTTACCACAAGAGCAGTCTACATGCTGAAGCATTCAAATACATAACAAGTGGTCCTGCAAAAGGGGAAACAAAGAAAGTAACACTGCAGTATCTACCATGTGATTGGTACGCCACTGAAGTTCCTGGTAAACCAGGATGTTGGGAAAGGCCACTGGTGACGATAACAGGGAAGGTGTACCTGGACAACAATTGGGAGATAGGAGTGATTGGCAGCAACATGGTAACAAAAGAAACTATCTCAACTATCGAGGCACACAACCACAGATGTTGGACGACGTGGATCAAGTACGTACCCATGCTCACGTGGGTGGAGACGGATGAAGACCCAATAACAATACTGCCGCTGACTGCGCCCAAGGTATGCTACCAACATAACGGAGAGGTGGACGTAGGATACAACACCAACTGTGCAAGCGTGAAGGAGTTACCTGAGGGGGGAGCAGGAACAGCAGTAATAATGGACCATTATTGGGCCTGTGGAGAAAAGGCATACCATACACTGCCTCCCCTGTGGAATGGTGTGTGCACAATGGTGCACGTCAATGTACCATCACTAGTGGTACCCCAGAAGCATGTGAATGTGGCGAACTTTCCCAAAATGGATGAAGGGGACAAAAGAAGGAAGAGATCTGCACCACCTCAGGAGGAGCAAGGGAACAGGACCAACAGCAATGATACTGTCCTAAACAGAAGGAAAAGACAAGGAGAACCTCTGACAGGAAATTACCTGTGGGGAAGGTCGGAAACGGCACTCACTTCAATCCCGCCAGAACACAGACTATTCAGCAGAGCAGCAATGTTCTTCTCCTCAATCATACATCCGGGACTACAGGCCTACGCAAACGCAAAATGGCTCCAGATAACTAGATGGGAACTAATGATGACCATCAATTCTACAGTAAATGGATTCAACGCAATAAAAGAGGAGCTGCGAGCTATAAGGATGGTAGCACTCCAGAACAGATATGTATTGGACCTCCTCACAGCTATGGAAGGAGGAGTTTGTGCAAAGATAGGACAATCATGCTGCACGTTCATTCCTGCCAACGATGCTGACAATGAAACACTGACAGGAGCAGTTTCACAATTGGCCCAGATGCACTCCAAAATGATGGATGAAAGTAACGGTGTAAACAAGGATAAGAGCTGGTTTTCACTATTATGGTCATGGATGCCATCTTGGCTGTCAGATGGACTGAAGATTATAGTTGGTTGTACTATTTTGGCTGGAGCTACACTGATCATAATAAGATTTTGGAAGGCCCGGAAGGCACGCACCACTGACGAGTTGCTTGAAATGGTCGGTATGCACCCCTTGATGCCAGCAGATGACGGCCAACACACAGGCATAATAATACAAGAGAGGGAGAAGTTGCGCAACCAGATCATCACCAACCATCTGGACCCACCATCGGTGAAGATCGAGAACCCAAGAAACCCCAGGAGCTACATAGGGAAATGGGTAAACTGTACTCCTGGAGGAACCTGTGAATATATGTATTGGTCATTTGAAGATCATGTGAACCACTATGGACATTTAGGAGGAATAACTAAGATATGGAGAGTAAGAGGAGACAACGAAAAGGATATGTTTGTGGTCGACAAGTCGACCAGAGGGGGGACTGAAGTGGGAGAATGGAAGACCAGGCTCCCGTCCTTCACCTCTCGCGCTTGGCCTAAAGGGTCACGACCCAGACACCCGCCACGAGAAGAGTTTGCCCATCTACCAGACGACCAAATACCCTGGTACAGGAACATACGGATGTGTCCATCTGCCTGCCCAGCAGCCCGCACTGGCCATGCCGACACCTGCGGCACGGATCAACTAGACTAAAACCTACACGTCGTTAGAGATGCCATGACGACCTAGCCAACGGTCAGCACACCTGTACAAATATACACACTGGACACTCCCGCACCAATCTACACGAAGAATATACTCAGGGCTATGACGTAGGCGACAGACATACTCACGGACGTGCATCTTTATTATTTTCCACATAGGCTTTCAAAATGCAGAAACGCAAGACGCATCATGAACTCATCTAAAAGAGCTTTCTTACGCTTCTCCTAAAACCAGTTGCCACAATGAGAAATATAATGAAGACACGATACTGGTCATAAGACAATATGGTACTGTAACATAAAGCGCCTGTGCACCAAACGGCTCCACTTATACACCAGGCTTAAGTAGGCCGCAAGCAAGAGCTTCCATGGACGTTAAAAGAACAAGAATCAAGTTGCTGATCCTGCAGAATGAGCCCGGCGAAGCAACCAGCCAAGGTCGCAATGTTGCCAACCCACATTCCGAGAGCAAACCATCAAGGGCACGATGTTACAACCTCGCACGCCGCACACCAACGTTAAAGTCACACCTGCAAATTAAACCAGGCACACAGTGGAAAAACAATATTAATTGTGCAGAATTCTGCCTCAAACACGGTCTCACCTCACGTGACTAAGCCGAACCTGACAGGATGCCAAGCCCAGGAGGAAGAAAGCGTCTGGATCCCTCGTTACAAGACATAGGCAGATACAATTAAAAGGCTCAATGGACATCTGCGACAGTGGGAGTAGTCAGCCTTCCAGCTATGAATAAGTCCTCACATTGTCTGCACGTACCCATAGTGAAACATTGTTGCAAATGACAGGTACACCGAGAGCTGGGAACAGCGATGGTCCCAGGCTGGGAAGCTCGCGGGCGCACCAATCAGAACATGGGGCTCCTATTACTGACGCCATTAACTAATCATCAGGGGTCTTCATGTAACAATTCTCATGTATCTAATTGTAGGGACAACCCAGATATATCACCTGACTAACCCTTGTCCACTAATATTGTTCTCTATACGTGTGCTATACTAACCCTACCACTCGAGCAACCAATTAAGAGTGGCGATACGTTTTTTGCTAACTTTCCAAGGTGACGCAAGTAGCGTGTCATAATAAGATAAAAAGGGCCTGCGAGCCCTACGATTGTGTGTGTGTCAGGACGGACGCGCACACTCCTTGACCCATCCCTGCCGTTTTTGTCTAATAAACAGCAGAGTCACCTTGCTTCTTGCGTGTGTCTCATACTCTGTCTCATCTGGGATATACGGGAGGAGTTGGGGCCTCCCTGCCCGGAGGTCTGCGGACGGCCCGGCCGACCCCGGCAGAATTTCGCCCCGACAAGTCTTTCCACATGAGAGAACAAGTGGAGCAGGAACTCAAGGCTCTGGAGGAAGCTGGCATCATAGAGGCGGTTACCGGGCCCACACCATGGGTCTCCCCGATGGTCGTCACGTGAAAGCCTAAACAGCCTGGAAAGGTCCGGTTTTGCATTGATATGCGTCTACCTAACACTGCCATCAAACGAGAACGCCACATCACCCCAACGATCGACAAAATCGTGGCGGACCTCCCAGGGTCTTGTGTTTTCTCGAAAGTTGACTTGAAAGCAGGGTATCATCAACTCAAACTCCACAGAGACTTGCGCTACATCACAACATTCTCGACGCATTTGGGGTTAAGGAGATACAAACGCCTGAGCTTCGGGATCTCGTCTGCCGCTGAAGTATTCCAGCAAACTATCCAGGAGGTCTTCAGGGGCCTTCCTGGGGTCCTCAACGTGAGCGACGACATTCTGATTCACGCCCCCGACAAGAAGGAGCACCTCAAGAGGCTTCACACCCTACTGGGCAGACTACAAGAGGCTGGACTGACCATACACAGGGAGAAGTGCGAGTTCCTCGGATCGGAAATCACTTTTTTTGGTTACAAGTTTGGCAGCACGGGCATCTCCCCTGATCCCCAGAAGGTCGCAGACATCCAGGCGGCAAGCCCACCGATGACCCCCACAGAATTACGCAGTTTCCTAGGGATGGCAACCTACTGCGGGAGGTTCATTCGAAACCTGGCCACCCTATCTGAGCCACTAGGGGAGCTGACGAAAGCAAACGTCAAGTGGGACTGGGGGCAGAAGTGCCAAGACTCGTTTGAAAGTATTAAAGAATCCCTGTCCGTCGACACCAAGATGGCGTATTACAACACCGAGCTGCCCACAGAACTATTCGTGGATGCAAGCCCCGTTGGGCTCGGTGCCATCCTAATGCAGGTGACGAGAGAAGGGGAGAAAAGACCGATAGCATACGCCTCAAGAGCCCTCACTGAAAGCGAACAGAGGTACTCCCACATTGAGAAAGAGGCCATCGCAGTGCTGTGGGGGTGCAGGCACTTCATCTGTACCTATATGGGCGGCGGTTCACAGCAGTCACTGACCACAAACCCCTACTACCCATCTTCATGGGAACGTCGTCACACCCTCCGGCACGGATCACCAAATGGCTACTACATCTCCAGCAATACGACTTTGATCTCATCTACCAACCAGGCAGTGGAAACCCCACAGACTTCCTCTTGAGGCACCCGCGAGCGGCAACCCAACACGAGATCCAAGCGGCCACGAGACCGCCGGCCAAGCCAAGTGACTATGTGTGGTAGTAAGAGGTACCTGGACCACGGACACTATGGCCGGGCAATTATTGTTAAGAGCGTGAGCAGATGTTTGCACTCACAGTTGATGCAAGTTAGTGTTATGTTTGTTTGTTTTATAATAAAGGAGGAATGTTATGTTCCGCCCTGTGTCCGGCTACGCGGTGACGCAGGGCGTGCCGAATAAAAGCCCCGCCCCCGCGCTCGGGAGGCAGTTCCGGGGCAGACCATCCACCCGTGTGTGCGTGCAAGTTATTTGAGCTCCCGCTGGCGCTGCGCCACAGGCCGTGCGGCCTAGCTTACTCCTCCAGCCCTCGTGCACGCACGCCGAGGGCTGGGACCTAACACCAGCCCACCCAATGCAACAGTGACGGATATAGTGACGGAAACCGCGGCATGCTGGAGTATGGGCCAGACAGGCGTCCCGAGCTATTGGAGGCATCACTCTGCTTCAATAGTAAAAAAAAGACACATAAGGTCCCCAATTGTTCCTCGTCTGGTGGCCGGCGCACATCGGCACAGTCTCAGTCTCCATGTCATGACAGTTCAGAATGTCTGCTCACCACTGCTCATATGCAGGGGCACGCCCCCTGCCCCACACCCTGGCAACCCTTCTTTATGCAAGTAGCAGTAACAGACCTAGCAGACGCCTGACGTGCTTTGGCAAATCTTTCATCTACCCTAACAAAGCAACCATGGGGCAAAGCAACACCACCTCCCCCAGCAATCACACTGATGGTGTCAAATACCCGTGACCAAAAAGCCTGTGCATGTGGGCAGCTCCCTGCCAGACGCAAGAATGTAGGGGGAGAAGCTCCATGTCAACGGCACAAGTCAGGCGTCTCAGGAGAGAATTTATGGAGAGCAATGGGGGTTAGATAAGACTGTGAAGAAATTTAAAGCGGATCAGTTTAAATCTACCGTTCACAGCGACCCTCCTTGTCTCCGCACAACAGAACCGCCAAGTGTCATTCAGGATGGGAATACCCACAGCACTCTCCATTTACTACGGGAATCATTCGCCCACCCTGCCGATTTTTTCAATTAGGCTGGAGTCATACCAGTAAGCAAGGAATGAAGCCTGCGCTGCAACCTAGTAAGCCTCAAGGTAGTGAAGTGCCAGGCCCCTCCTTTCGAAGGGAGTCACCAACTTACTCCAGCGCACTCACGCCTGCTTTCCCCGCCATACAAACCCCGTAGTTAAAGCCCTCAATGTTTTAAAAAAGGCGGAGGCAACCACTATGAGCACATTAAGGAACGTGTACATAAAGCTGGACAGGATAACCATTTTGACCAACGATATCCGTCAATATAGGGACAGAGGCAAATTCTTCCACCTCCCGAGAGACTCTTCGGTCTGATATAGTTTTGCTTAATAATTTTCCCGTGATCACACCTCCGGGGATCGGACAAGCATCACTTCGAGATAATGGGTGAATTCAGCATGCCACTAGAAGTTCAACCCTTCTCAGAACCTCTTGGTGCTGTCGGTTAATGGAAACAACACCGACTTAGCAGGGCTTATATTAAGCCTGGAGTAACGCCCGAAATCCAATAGGTCAGCCATGACCAGTGCTAGGTTTGTTCTGGGGTCCTTAATAAACAATATCAAGTCGACGGCGTGAAGTGAAATCACCAATGTATGAGTGAACAAACGTATTCCCCTCTGAATGTGCCTAAATCTGACCAGCTGCACCAGAGGTTCCACTGCACAGGCGAACAGAAGAGGGGGCACCCCTTTCGTGTGCCTCGTCCCATCATTATGGGGTCAGATACTCTGCCATTCACTCAAAGGCTTCCCACCAGATCCTTATACAGCAGGGAAACCAATTCTATAAATTCCTCCCCCACGCCTATACGTCTAAGAACTGAAAATAGGAAAGGCCATTCTATTGAAACAAATAGCTTCTCGGAGTCGAGAAGGGCCACCACTACAAGGGAATGCTGTTCTAGTACCAAGAGAAGACCGAATACCCTGCGTAACCCATATGAAGTGGACCTTCCGGGTATAAAACCTGCCTGGTCTGCTAAAACACACCTAGGCATCAGCAGGGCAAGCCTGTTTGCAAGTGTCCTGGCCAATATATTGTTGTCAAGGTTTATCAACGATATCGGCCAGTAGAATGAGCAGTTCTCTGCACTTTTTCATGGTTTTAATCGCAAAGTGACCACCGCTTCCCACATCGATGCAGGGAGACACCCCTCCTAATTAATGGGCTCCGTTGAAGTAGTGGTTGTTTTTTTAGCTTGTTATTTTAGCTTGGTATTTTAGTGTATTACGATTTTTTTGTTCAAAAAGTGGAGACCAGAGGTGGGCTGGCATTGAAAGCTTGGTTTGGGAGTGTGTAGTGTGACAGTGTGTGTGTGAGTACGTGTGAAAAGGGGGGGAGGCAGGAGTGTTGATAGGGGCGACGGGAAGGCGGTGACGGTGGACTGGTAGTGACTTTCGTGATTAAAGTGTGCGCAGTGCATAAATGTAAAGGTTGGACTTTTGAGCACGCAAATTATAAAGATGGGAGCAGGTTGCATTGGATTACATGTGTAGTGCATTACCAGTGTACAGAGACAATTTAGAGAAGTATCACAAACAATGGGTGATAAGAGACACAAGGGGATGCCCCTCTCCTGGACAGAGCAGGGAACCCACAATGTAGGGATATTAGAACACAAGCACATTTTTAGCTGCCAAATCTAAAGGTAAACAGCTTCAGAAGAGAAAAGAGATATTGGATCTGTGGAAGATGATAGAGGATGTGGAGGACCCTGATGGGGGTGGGAACCAGAATACTGAAGGGGCCACCATAGATGAAATGTCTGTGACAACAGAGGAAAACAGAACTGCGCTCTCACATGCAGGGCTATACCCACTCGCCCAGCCACAGGGTATACAAACTCGACATACAAAACACCACTGCCAAACTGCTACTAGCACTTTGCCCAAGAGATCACATCTCCCCAGCCCTCAAAACTCTGCACTGGCTTCCGGTTGCCAAAGGGTGACCTTCAAAACCTTATGCATCTCTCACTGAGCAATGCATTAAACCGGACCTCAATATCTTCAAGACAAACTAAAACTCTACCATCCTCCACACACTCTAAAATCAAGCTCTGCTGGCCTCCTAGTCATACCAAAAATCAACTGAGTCAGGTTAAGTGGATCATCATTCTCAGTACTGGCCCCCACTCTGTGGAACACACTTCCACCCCACATCCGACTTACCGAGGACCTCATGTCTTTCCGCAAATTACTGAAAACATGGCTCTTCCCCTAAAATCGACCCTTAACTCAAATTCGATATCAGCAATCAATGATCTTAGCCCAAAGCTGCTTTACCATAAATAACAATCCAGCAGCATGATCCGAGCGAGAAATCGAAAACTAATAACCGCTAATGTAAATTAAAACGGATAAACTGAATAGAACAAGTGAAGTGGATGAAAGCAGTGAAGTGGATGAAAGGAATAAACTGGATGAAAGCAGTGAAGTGGATGAAAGAAAAGAAATGGATGAAATAAATGAAATGGACGAGAGGAAGGAAGTGGACGAGAGGAACAAAGTGGACAAGTAGAATATAGTGGACGAATGGATGGAAAGGAGGAGTACATGATACGGATGGAGTGCACGGAATAGCTAGAGTGCATGGAACGGGTAGATGGCATGAAATGACAAAGTGCATGGAATGAAAGGAACAAATGGAATAGATGAATCAAGTGCATGACATGGATGGGGTGCATGGGACGGATGGGGTGCATGGGACGGATGGAGTGGGTAGGACGGATGACGTGGGTAGAACGAATGAAGTGGATGGAACGGATGAAGTGGGTGGAAGGAATGAAGTGGGTGGAACGAATGAAGTGGATGGAGCGGATGAAGAGGGTGGAGTGGATGAAGAGTGTGTCAGGCGGATGAAGAGTGTGTGAGGCGGATGAAGAGTGTGTGGAGTGGATGAAGAGTGTGTGGAGCGGATGCCGAGTGTGCGGAGCGGATGAAGTGTGCGGAAAGGATGAAGCAGATAGAACGGATGAAGCGGGTGGAACGGAAGGAATGCATAGATCAGACGAAGTGCATGGATCAGAAGGAATGCATGGAACTGATTGAACAGATGGAACGGTTGGAGCGCATGGAATGTTTGGAGCGCATGGAACGGTTGGAGCGCATGGAACGGTTGGAGCATGAAGGCGCTGGATCTCAAGCACCTACTGAAAACCACCATATCACATCACCACGCTTACTCTCTTCTATACACCACCACTCAACTAGAACACAGCGATACTATGACACATTCGGTATAGCTGTTCTCATACCAACACTTGCCACATACTCCCCATAATCCTAACTAAACACAGCTGATTGCATACCCGCCAGCCTAGGCGTTCTCCTCAGACCTAACGCAGCCAGAATCAGTCTGGTATCACCCTGCCAGAACGAACACATACTCCTGATCGCCCAACCACCACACCTACCGCTAAGCAGCAGCTATCATTTGAGTGCCACATCTGCTGCACACACATCCGGTGTACACACGCACCTTATGACTCTCTCTCTCTCTCTACTGACTTGAACTACGGTTCCCGAGGGCGCTCAACCTACCAGCGCCTTGAGATCATACCAATGGTACATAAGGCGCTATATAAATGCAAAGTAACATAACATAACATGTGCCCACCCCAACTACTGCCCCACCTCCCGACACACCAACACTGAGTGCTATCCCACCCCAGGAAAGTAACGTTCAGATGGAGTTAGAAGAGGCACTGGAGGTTACGCGGGTAGAATGACCTTGATTGAAGGTGACACAGGAAGGGGGAGGAAAGAAGGGGAATATGTTAGATGAATTTAGGGCAGGGGACATTTTGTTTAGGTTAGATAGTACAGTTATAAAAGATGTACACATTGAGAAGGAGGGGGTGGTGACAGGCCAGCCGGGGAGCACGCGATACTGGACAGTGAGGTCTGACAAGAACGCGGACTGAGAGTTGATGGAAGATGAATGGGATACAGTGGACGAGATTGAGGATGATGAAAGGGATGCGCAGCAGGCGCCGAAAGTCATGCCATGGGTGGAAAGTTTGTGGGGAGCACGGCTAAGGAGTAGGTTTGGACTGGGTGGCAGTAGCAAGGAAAAAGGGAAGTGTTGGACGTAAAGAAGGGAGGAGTACAGGTACCCAGATGCCGTTGTTGCATAAATGCCTAGGCAGGACGCACTATATACCCTTGGCGCAAATGGATAGGAATAATTTGATTAAGCTGCTCCTGCCCCTTACTGCCAGGGCTGGAAAGTGGATATATGCCTTTGAAAAGCAGACGGCAGGGATTCCCTTGGCAGTGTGGGATATGAAAATCCTCCTTGGTGCGATTGTGGGGGATCAAGCGGGAGACGTGTGGGTCAAAGCAGGGTATCCAGAAGTAAAGTTAGACAATGACACACACAATGGCGCACCCTTTAACAATATCAGGATGCAGGTGTAGGACGCACTGCGGCGAACGTACCCCGACACGCCAAACCTGTAGTATATCATGCAGTATACCATGGCGGATGATGAAGATCCCGCACAATACATTATTAAGGTTCAGGAGATGTGGCGTGAGGAGACAGGGGACCAGTGGGACTAGTCAGTTCCTCTTTTTTATTTCGTTATTAAAAGGGTTCAGAAGGTGCTCAACAAAATAGTGGCCATTGAAGCGAAAGGGTGGGCTGAGATTCAAACTACAATCATACAGCATTGTAAGAGAATAAAGGAGCAAGAAAAGGAAATGGCACAATGGCTGCAGGCTGAGGAAGCGAAACTCTTACAGGAAAAGCTAGCTAAAATAGTAGTTGAATGGGCGGTATCATTAAATGCGCAAACGGAGGTGGCAAAGCAGACTTCAGCACCTCCAGATTAGAGAATAGCTGTTTTTTGGCCAGGAGGAGGACAAGGACAGTGGGGAGGTGGACCTCAGTCCCTCTACCTAGAGTGGCAGCAAGGAGGTCATCAACACGGGACAGGCGGGTTCAGAGGGGGAATAAGGGGATTTGCGGCTATTGGACCTGGAGGAGCACGTATGTAACCCTCGCAACGCTGGAGCTGTGTAAAGTGGGGACATTTCGCAAGGGAGTGTAGGCGCAAGCAGGAGCCGGGATGCAACTCCTATAGCAACTATTGCCCACCGGCCCAACCTCAACCACTGGTACAATTCCCAAGGCCAACCTCCATACCATATGAGATACATCAGGCCGACACTCAACTACCACCACAGCCCCAAGGTGCGCAAGTACTGAATCCTCAGGTGACACAACCACTGATGCCCCAACAGAACACCATGTACGGAAGTAACCTGCCAACGAATGACCCAGTGCCAAACGGCACCATCATACCCTACCAGGACGAGAGCATGGTGGGGAACAACCCTTTCACGCTCCCTGGCACCAAAACATACCCTTACTAGGACAGCCCACAGAGAACTCTTGCGTGTCCAGTCCTGTCCATGACCGTCCACCCCGAAGAGGAAGCCTTGGTGGGCACTAAGATAGGTAACAAGCAATTAATCTTCATGGTTGACACAAGTGCCACTAAATCATGCATCAGTGAGGGAAACCTGCCACTATCAGGTGAAACTCTTGACACCCAGGCCTTCTCTGGGGCTGTCGCCATGGTTCCCTACACAAAACAACTGGATATCAAAATAGGAGGAAATGTGGTACATGCACCCCTGTTGTACTCAGAGAGTTCCCCAAAGAATGTGTTGGGGCGAGACCTGTTAGGCAAATTGAATACGACCATCTCCTTCACAGACCAAGGAATAGTGTGTGCCACTCCGAGCATGTGTGCGATAAGAGCAATGATCATTAAGAGCATGATTGGGATGACCTAAAAAGAACAGCCGACTCAGAAGGCTGCGCTGTATTAATCCTGCTGGACCTCTCTGCAGCCTTCAATACCATCTATCACACCATCATACTAGATAGGCTACAAACACTAGGAATCAGAAACACAGCCCTCTCATGAATCTCCTCTTTTATCTCAAATCAATCACAAATCATGCACCTCCACCAGTTCACATCCACATCACGACCAGTAAGGAAAGGTGTCCGACAAGAAGCATCCCTATCCCCCCTAATTTTATACCTAAAACCCCTGGCTGCAATCATCCGCTCATACAATCTGACCTGCTACAACTACGCAGATGATACCCAGATCATCCTCAAAATCCCAAAATCTCAAGGCTTCGGCAGTCCTGACCTGTCGTCATGCCTCTCGGTTAACCGACCACTGGATGACGACCAACCACCTCATCGTCAACCCTGGGAAAACTGAAATCCTAGTTTGCAGGAAAACAACCTCCCTCCCCCCAACTGATTCCATGCCCTCAACCCCTAGAACAACCACTGGCAACCTCTAACGTGGTAAACAAAACCTTGGATTCACATTGGACTCAAATTTATCCCTCACCCAACACACCACTACTGTATCTAAAACCTGCTTCTTCCATCTACGGATTCTCAGGTGTATCTTCCCTTACTTCACCTATCCCCACCGTTTTTCGGCCAACAACTCCATCATCCTGTCCCGCCTTGCTTACGCAAACTGCCTCTACCTAGGCGCTCTGGCATCTCAACTAAGAAAACTCCAAAGAATCCAAAACGCAGCAGCACGCCTACTCATTAACCTACCCGCCAGAGAACACATCAGCCCTACACTAAAAATCCTCCATTTGCTCCCGATTGGTCGACGCACTACCTTTAAAGCCATGTGCAGCACCCACTGCGCCATCCACAAGACCGGACCGAAATTCCTTCGAGACATCAGCCCATTCAGAGAGGAACAGGGTGGTAGAGCCAGGTGGCCTGTAGATGGCAGCAATTGTCAGAGAGGAGGTGGGAGAGATGACCAGCTTGCATACCTGGCTCTCGCAGGAAGAGTATGGCTGGGTGGGTATGAGGGAAGAAGGGACCCACTCAGGGAAGTTGAGAGCAACCCTACCGCCTGCACAGTTAGGGTGAAGCTTGGAGATGATCTTATAGCCATCAGGTAGAAATGAGTCAAAAGCAGTGACTGAAGTGGCCTTGAATGATGCCTCGGTAAGAGCAAGGATATTGAGGTCAAGGTCTTCAAGAACGAGCCAGATGTAGGGAGAGTGTTTGATGGCAGAACGAGCATTAAGCGTCTCCACCTTTGAAGGCTTTCTGAGGAGGGGCACAGGGGCATAGTTCATAATTGGGAAGGGGCAGAGAAAGTGGAAGAAGGAGTAGCAGGAGTGGGGAGAAAGTTAATGAGGGACGGCTATTACCGGTGAAAGAGGAGGACGTTGGGTTGAGGAGCCGGAACCATGATGGTGCCAGGGTAATGGACATTAATGATACACCTGGATGATACGAAGCCCGCCAAGAGGACTTCCCATTTAATGCCACCATTAATGGGTGAGGATGAAAGAGGAGAGAGAGCAGAGATGAGGAGTCCATAAATCTGGAGAACGGACAGAGAAGATGATATCGGTAAAGATTTGTCTGGAAGTTGCACTGACATAGATGTCTGCGATAGGTAGGCCAGGGTTACTGGTCAGGATGTCTTTCTTAAGCTTTTTCTTGCAGACTTTGTGAGAGAGAAAAGATAGGTGATAGTAAAGCAGTTGGTGAGTGCCATAGTGGCATAGGATATGAGCAAGAAAGAGGAGGGGCTGCACAGCACAATATGAGTACAAACACACCAGGCGGCGTAGTAGCCAAACGAAGAAAGAATCAGATGCACTAGAATAGCAAACAAAGCACATAAACATATGTAAGGGCACCTAAATTCGATTTTAGTTACAAGGCACTCTAAACACACAGAACGAAATTGGCAACACAGGTGGATGCTGCATTCAAAGAAATGCTTTGGCTAGGCAGGCAATCATAGGCATGTGAAACGAGGTGGTGATGACTCTTGCTATGTGTGAGTTGGAGAAAGTAAGTGCATGAAGGAGCATGCCACAGTGTCAGCAGAGGTAGTATCACGGAGAGGAGGAGAAAGAGTGCCTCATGGTAGATTGCCAGGGCTGGCGGTAGATATTTGTCCATTTATTAGGGCTGAGAGGTAGCAGGAGATTGCAGGGAGAAAAAGAGAGGTGCCCCATCATGCTCTGACAGGCTCAGACAGGGGCCTAGTGGTGGACCATGGGTAGGGGCCGGCTAAGCCTGCCGGCTTCCCTAATTGGCCCTTTAGTGTCCCCGGCCAGTCAATGGCAGTCACTGAGGGGCTGGCTGGGGAAGGATTTGTAAGGGGAAGATGGTGTCGGCCATCAAAGCAGGAGGCACACAATTAAGTTGAACAGCCCAGTTGGGGCGTTTAGGACGATTCAAAAAGCTGCTCTTTGGAAAAGAAAAAGTGCAAAATCACCAGAGATAATGGCGATCAGCCAGGACCCTTTGGGTTAAAAAATCATCAAGAATCGAAGTGCGGCACCAGCGATCCACAATTTGCAGGCTGCCCAAGCCCAATGGGCTTACCTGCCAACATCCCCAAAGAGGCAACCCACTTTACTGTGGTAGATCTTAAAAACACCCTCTTTTCTGTTCTCTTGCACCCCGCCTCACAATACCTCACCACGTTTATGCATGCAGGTATGCGCTTTGAACACACAATACTGCCTCAAGGGTACTGTGAGTCCCCCAGCATTTTTAACAGGATACTGCACGCTGATTTAGGCAATATTAAGGTGCCTAGTACCATCATTTAATATGCCGATGATTTACTGGTGTGCAGTGTCAGCGAGCACAAGTGCAGGAAGGACTCTGTAACACTCCTGCAGCTCTTGGCCCGCAAGGGATACAAGGTTGATAAGGCTAAATTACAGTACTGCCTTTAGGAGATACTCTATTTGGGTCAAATGACCTCTGTAAATGGTAAAAGACTAATTCCTGATCGCACCACCTCTGTGAGCGCCACCATGTAGCCCAAAACAGTGAAAGAAAGGCAAAAGTTCTTAGGGCTATGCAATTACAGTAGGGCATGGATACTTGACTAGAATACATCAGGCCCCTATTACAGGTCCTCAAGGGAGCCCAGAAAGGTGACAACAAAATAGTATGGACGGAGGACATGCTCACCAATTTCAATGACCTCAAGAAGGTCATATATACTGCACCAGTGTTAGCAACTCCAGATTACATGCAGGAGTTCTCCTTATTCTCCCACTTCAACGGGCAACTGATGACTGCGGTGCTGACAGAGAGGAGCACCATGGGCGACAAGCCATTGTCCTATTACAGTGGCATGCTAGGCTCAGAAATTGAGGGTCAATTTGCATGTGAACAAGCACTTGCTACTACAGCATTTGCATTGAGAAAAGCTTCACTATCAGTATGGGATGCTCTGTAAAAATTGTACGTCGAGCATGCAGTGTTTGTCATCTTAGAACGCTCTAAATCCACACTAACCATGCAGCGAGGTTATTTTGTGAATCCCAAACATTCACCTTGTGCGTTGCAAAACTGGTAATCTTGCCACCTTTTTGACCGAAATGTGCTCCGACGAAGACTTGGCCAACTATGGGCCTCATTACAAGTGTGCCGGTCTGGTAACAACGGTGCCGGTAAGCAACCGGCCGTGTTGTTACCAGACCGGCATACTCCGAGGTCTGCGAGTGGGTGCCTTTCAGCCCACCAGATCTGACCTGGCGGGCGGAACGGCACCCTCTCACAGACCTTGACGGATGCACTGGCACCATTCATGAATGGTGCTGGTGCATCCGTCCTCCCCATTCCCATTGAGTCCAATGCACGGCTACCGCCAGACTCATAATGAGGCCCCATGACTGTGTAACTTTTGAGAGAGAGGAAGATGATATTCCAAGGGCCTGTGATAAACCGCTCAAGGGGGGGCGAGGTCCGCCTGGTGGATGGGGAATACGAAACGCTAGTGCAGAAGAGCTTACCAATGCATTTTGCGGCTTAAGCAAACTGCCAAACTCATGGTGCTTATTGAAGCACTACAAGCATCGCAGGGGTGCCATGTGACCATTTATTCCGATTCAGCATATGTCACCACCACAGTGCATGCAGGCTTCACACTGTGGAAGAGCAGGGGATTCAGGAGAGCTGACAGATCTACAGTTCAACGTGCTGCATTATTGGACAAGCTCATTCACGCACTATCCCAACAATTTGTAGTAGCAGTCGTAAAATGCACCACCCACACTAATAACACAGACATGGTCTCACTCTGTAATGATGCCGCAGATGCGGCATCGAAAGCAGCAGTATATCTCCCAGTGCCACAGGTCTCTGAGTATCCTGTGTTGACACCAGATACTGAACAGTTGCCAGCACCATACAAATCGCACAGCTGATTGTGTTACAGGGACGAGCACCACAAGAAGAGAAAGAGCTTTGGCTGAAAAGGGCGTGTAAACAGTCTCCAACCGATCTGTTGTGGAGGCAAGAGATATCTGGCAAAGCAGTTATACCACATGAGTTATTACTGGTCGCAGTCGACCAGTTACACCATCCATCACATGTTTCCAAGCAGCACATTGCAGCAGACATACAGGAGGACTGGTTTGTCCCCAATCTACAGGAGAACTTAACTAAAATGGCTGTGCATTGCACTACATGTCAAAGCTACAATACAGGGCTTACACTGAGAACTATCAGAGGCACCTTGCCCCACCCTACTAGCCCATTCTGCGGACTGTACATTGATTATGCGGACATGGGTGAAAGGTGCAATGGATCTTGTTACCTCATTGGAACTGTGTGTCCCTTCTCAAGATGGGTGGAGGAAGGACCTTGTGCACATCCAGATGCTAATTGCGCAGACAAATTTTTAGTACGAGAGGTCTTTCCTCGATGGGACTTGTGCGATGTATTGAGGTCAGATAACAGCATGCATTTATTTAATGAACTTTTTAAAGAGGTTTCGGCATTACTGGGCATCAAGCATCAGATGTGCACCATTAACAACCCCTAGGCCAACAGGGTCGTAGATCGGATCAACAGCCTATTGAAGAGGAAGCTGTGCACCACATTAAAGAAAAATTGGGTGCACTGTTTTCGACTTGCGTTATTCAGTTTGTGCACGAAGCCCTGAAAGGACCACCACTTATCACTGCACGAGGTGGTAACGGGGCACCGCATGCATACACCACTCTCTCCTGTTAGACGAGTGTCAGATGCTCACAGGGCAGCATTCATCTTGGGGGAGGAGTTTAGCAACTGTTTGTCCGCCCGAACGAAGGCCATAACGTTTTTCTCCCAACAGATTGCACCTCCTGGAATGAGGAAGCAGCCAGTGCCGCAACAGACACGCCAGCAACGTCACCCCTTCTGCAGCTGTTGCCCGGCGACTGGATATATATTAATAATTTTGTGCGCCGGTGGAGCAAGAACAGATATAATGGTCCTTTCCAGGTCATATACGCCACTCCCCTTGCTGTCAAAGTTAAGGAACTACGTTATTGGGTGCACCTGTCTGATGTCCGCAAAGCACCCAAGCCCGAGCCCACACCAAACCAGTAAGTGCCCTGCGTCCATAGCACCCAAAGCCCCCGCTGAAGCACAGCCCATGCGCCCATTTAAAAAAAGTGAGGAAATATACTCCCATATCCCTACACGAACCCTACACAAAGCTGCTACACATTACATTTGCACAGGGAGTGCACTCTTGCACTCACCCATACTCTCTTTTCTATCTTCTCTCTTTCTCCCTCTTTCCCCCCCTTTCTCTCTCTCCCTTTAAATGCTTTCCTTTTCAGGTGATTTTTGCGATGGAGTCAACTGGTTCTAATAATTCCATTTATAATAAGAAAAGTAACTTGTATGATACTGTGTCAAGGTTTTTCTACTCAGATGTATGTGCTATGCATTATATTGCTGGACTGTTTGCCATGTCTATGTTTGGATTAGGTATCTATTCGGAATGCAATTTTATATGGGGAACGCATATAAAGGAGGGAGTATGAAAATGAATGCTAGTTTTAATGGTTCTATTCAGTATGTAAATATCACCAAGAGAACCGACATAAATGTGTCGCCATTTCTTCTAACACACAACACCGTGGCCATGGATCCCCATATCAATGACCCGGTCAAAAGTAATAATACTGTTGATAGTATCAATGAACCTAATGTTTTTTTCAAGATAAGTTCTGATCTCACTCGCTCTTTTGATAATGTATATAACAAGGTTTTAGCACGTAGAAAGAGGCAACTTAGAAGGTCCAAGTATGACGAGTACCGTGGACTTGGTTTAGATACAATAAATGATGTGCACCATCCAGAACTCTCAAATAGTTGGCACGCAGACATGAGCTCTGTGAGGAAGAGGAGGGTGAATGGTAGTTGTTATGTGTGTTCATTGATGCCACACGTGTTGGGAGCCCCCAAGGTATTAATATCACAAGAAATACCAATTTTAGAAGCTCAGTGCCTGGTTCATCAGGCACTGTGTAGGCTGTGAGGCACCTTCGATGTGCGAAGTGTACGACTTGAATTTATGGACCCTGACCAGCTGCAATGCACTCAAAATCCTAAAAGCATCCAGTGTTTGCAGAGGCCATATATGAAATTACAATGAGTAAAGTATGTGGTGAGCAAGTGGCAAGAAACATCAATGAGTTGCGCGGCAGGAGGGCTACTGGGTTTTGGAGACAAAGTGTTGGCCTGAGTGAATAATGCATGTGAGCCATTCTGGAACAAACATATTGCAAAACTGACATGGGTTGAAGCAATGGAAAAGCCAGTAAAAGTGCAACAGCAAGAGACTTATGAACTGTGTTTTTACAATGACGGAACTGTATTCATAGGGGCCCACCAAAGATGCAATAAAACTGTATTCATTGCACACCCCAAAAAAAGGCACTGCTGCAGTAATGGACTACTACTGGGTGTGTGGACAGCAGGTATTCTGGCACCTCTCACCATCATGGAGAGGCTACTGCTCACTGGCCATGTTGCACTCAGTGCTACTCATGATCGTTGAAAACCACCGAACGAAGAGCTTGCTTGCCCCAACCCCAAGTCCAACAGTAGGGGGGCCCACTAGAAGCCTGTTGCAGCCCCCCATCTTCTGTATCTTAACTGAAAAAGAAGAGAACAAGTTGCGTAGGAAAAGAAGATTGAATTTCTTTTCTTGAGACTCCTCTGATTTGCTCAAAGCAATACCCAATGAAAATAGACTGTTGAGCAAAGAAGAAACATTTTTTGCATCTCTACTACTGCGTGGGGTTCAGAAAGCTGCAAGTGCCAACTGGTTACAAATCATGCATTGGGAGGTCATACAGCTGATGAATGACACAGAACAAGGCCTGAACGCAATCAAGGTTCAGATGTGTGCAATAAGACTAATGGCACTCCAGAACCGATATTTGCTCGACCTGCTAACGGCAATGCAAGGAGGGGTTTTCTGCAAAATTAGTGATTCTTGCTGCACATTTGTGCCCCCAAATGACATGGAGAATGGCTCCCTGATGCAAATATTAGGAGCTCTAGACACCCTTGGATCGCACATGCAGATTGAAGCTGGCATACAACAGGATAATTGGTTCAATGATCCTTTCTCCTGGGGACCATCTTGGATGGGAGCGATCGTGAAACTAAGGGTACCTGTGATAGTGTTTGTGCTGGTGCTTTTATGCACCTGCCAGTTGGGACTCCGATGTTGTGCCAAAGCAGTACCTAACAGTGCCATGATGATGGTTTCAATTGGGGTATCAAGAGTACCTTGAGGTACAAAAGTAAGTGCTGCCCAAACAGATGACCCAAACATACCACACATGGTGGTGATAGAGCAGCGCTTGTACCCTCCTGGCGCTCTCACTACACCCCCACTTGACCCTGAGCGTTATGCAGAGCACTGGATTGATTTAACAGCTGATGGGGATGTATATATATGACTTGCACTTCTGAGGAGTATGCCCTATCTGGCCAGAGTTTGCATCATGTATGTCGAGCATGGGTTCCAAAGGAGGGATCACCACCTTATTTAGCGGCTGAGTGGTTGGAGGAGGAACACTGGCGAGGGACAAATACAAATGGGCTTATTGGGGAGTTTATCAATGTAGAATTAACGAAAGGGGGGAATGTTGGGAAGGGGAGACGATCTTCCCACACCCGCAAGCAGTTCAGGATAAGGCAAAGACCATGAGATATAATATAATAGACATGGGCGGGGTGACTTTAAAGGCTTCTACATGATAACATTATTGCATGCTTCATATATGTAGTGCACATGCCAGGATAACAGCCATCTTAGATATTAGCAGCCATATTGAAACATAAGGCTTAAATGGAGCGCAGCAGCCAGCATCACATGTCTAGGCTGCGAACATGAGGAAAGGAATAGGTTGTATCCCGGTCACTGATGAGAAAGGCTAGTGTCAAGGAATTCCCCCCTTCTCACCTGGGTCCGGTGTTTGCCGGTGTCTTCGATCGCTGCCTTCTTGCGAACGCTCCTGGTCTTGAATAGCGCTGCTCGAGTCTCGTCTGGTTCCAGGTTGCATTTAGTTCCGGGAGCGCGGAGTCCAGGAATCCGGGAGTCTGGGAAAAGCTAGTAATGCTCGGAATCAGGAAGGGGGAAATGTCAGGAGCGGGTAATAGCACTGGGACAAAGGAAACAATACCGTGAGCTACGAACACACGTCTGAGGCTACTCTGCAATAGCATTGAGACGCGCGGACCCGCGGAAGGCGTGGTCTATAAATAGATCACGCCACGTTCAGCGCATGGAGCGAGCAATGGCTTCAGCTCTGGACGGCCATGTTGGAAGTAGTACGGAATGTAAGCCCCGTTGAGACAAGGACCAGGAGGTCCAAAAGGGGCGTGATCTGAAGTTCATGTCAGCATGCCTCCTCCGAAGGCCTTTTACTCCAGGTTTGCCCGAGTGTATTAGGTGAAATCTTCTGAGCAACCGAGGAGCCTTGATATTTGAAACAGGTTCCCAGGTCCTTTCGCTAGGAGGATATCCTTTCCACTCCACTAGGTATTGAAGATGGCCCCGCTTATACCTGGAGTCACAAATCCGGGGCACCTCATATTCCAGTTGGTTGTCAAACAGTAGAGGAGGAGGTCTACTGGATTTTCGAGAGGATTGGATGTAGGGCTTCAATAGGGATGTGTGAAAAACTGGATGAATTATTTTCCAGGAGTCAGGTAGCTTGATTCGATATGAGACAGGATTGATAATCTCCTTGATGGGAAATGGACCATAGTAGCGGGGAGCCAGCTTGTTTGGTCGCAAGTGTCGGGGGAGTAGTTTTGATGACAACCACACACAGTCACCGACCGTATAGGAAGGACCTGGTCTTCTCTTGGAATCCGCATACTTCTTGGTCTGTAATCTGGCTTTCTCTAAGTGTTCTTTAGCCTCCCGGTGAATGTTGATAAGAGTTTCGATCCAGGAGTCAACAGTAGGTACTGGTGTAGGGTAAGGAAGAACCAAGGGTAAAACCAATGGATGGAACCCCTGACTACAATAAAAAGGGCTGGTCTGTAGCTCTGAGTGTTCGGAGTTGTTGTAAGCGAATTCCGCAACGTGTTTCAGGAGAGACCAGTCATCCTGGACCTTGGTGGCGAAACATCAGAGATATTGTTCCAGGGTCTGATTTGCACGTTCTGTGGCTCCGTTGGTTTGGGGGTGATATCCTGAAGAGAGGGCACGTTGGATTCCTAGTACCCGACAGAGGTGTTTCCAGAATTGTGAAATGTATTGGGGACCCCGGTCAGATATGATCTTGGAAGGAAGCCCATGTAGTCGGAATATGTGTTCCAGAAATATTCCAGCTAGCTCTGAAGAGGAGGGTAGTTTCATCAGTGGCGTAAAATGGGCCATATGGGTAAACAAATCTATGGTGACCATGATGGTAGTATATCCTCGGGAAGGTGGTAACTCCACTATGACGTCTGTAGCCATGATTTCCCATGGTTTAGAGGGTAGAGTGGGCTGCAGAAGAAGACCCGCCGGTCTTTTGTTATCATGTTTATTTTGGGCACAGGTTATACAAGCCTGGATGTATTGCTGTACGTCAGACTTCATTTTAGGCCACCAGAACTGTCTCTGTATAAGACAGAGGGTGTTGGTGATACCTCGGTGCCCGGAATGGAGTGTGTCATGACAAAGGTTTATTATTTTTTGCTGTAACTTCCGTGTAGGAATGAGTAGTGCATTGTCCTTGAATAAGTAGCCTTCCTTGGCTCTTAATTTCCAGTGATTTCTTGTTGAAATGTCCTTCCATATTTCCGAGGATTGGGTTTGCGATCGGACTTCTTCCAGGAGATCAACTGCTTGAGCTACGAAGATCGTGGGAGAAAACATTTTAAGAAATGCCTTATCTTCAGTGGTCACGTAGTCAGGACGGCGAGACAAGGCGTCAGCGATCAGGTTCTGTGATCCAGGGACATGAGTAATGTGGAACTGATACTGGGCAAAAAAGTAGGCCCAACGTGCCTGACGACTGTTCCTGCACTCCAGTGACTGTAGAATCTGAAGGTTTCGATGATCAGTACGGACTTGGACAGGATATCTGGCTCCCAGAAGTAGGTGTCGCCATTCAGTGAAGGCTTGGCGAATGGCTAAGAGTTCCTTTTCCAGGACGGAGTAGTGTGTTTCACTCGGAGTTAAGGTTCTTGAAAGATAAGCAACAGGGTGTTCCAAATCGTCCTCCATTTTCTGCTTCAACACTGCTCCTATAGCGTAATTAGAGGCATCCGTTTCCACTAAAAAGGCTCGACTTGTATCGGATTGAGCCAAAATGGGAGCTTGAGTGAACTCGGTCTTCAAATGCTGGAATGCAGTTTCTTGTAATGTTGACCAGACAAATGGGGTATCCTTCTTTAGCAGAGTCACTATAGGTTGTACAATCTCGGAAAAGGTGGCTGTGAACTTTCGGTAGAAATTGGCTAGTCCTAGGAAGGATTGGATTTGTTTCACAGATGTGGGAGTAGGCCAGGCGAGAATGGCCTTTACTTTTGAAGGGTCCATGCCAATCCCCTCTGGACTAAGGATAAATCCCAGATAGTGCACAGAGGTAACGTGAAACAAACATTTTTCAGGCTTGGCTAAGAGGTGATGTTCCCAGAGTCTTTGTAGAACTGCCTTAATATGTCCTTCATGCTTCAGAGGGTCATTGGAAAAAATCAATATGTCGTCCAGATAGATAATGACGAAGAGAAACAACCTATCAGAGAACACCCTATCCATAAAACGTTGGAATACTGCTGGGGCATTGGCTAGTCCAAAGGGCATGACCAGGTACTCGTAATGGCCAAAGGGTGTTCTAAAGGCGGTCTTCCACTCGTCTCCTTCCCGGATACGGATCAAATGGTAGGCACCCCTGAGATCCAATTTGGTGAATATTACTGCACCCCTCACTGCCTCCAGGATATCCGATATCAAGGGTAGTGGGTATCGGTCCTTAAGAGTGCATTGATTTAGGCCATGATAATCGAGGCAAGGTCTAAGTTCCTGGGTGTCTTTCTTAGGAACAAAGAACAATGATGTGCCTGCTGGTGACTTTGAAGGTCTTATGGTACCATTTTCAAGGATTGTATCCAGATATTCTTTGAGGGCCTTTTTCACAGGTTCGGAAAGGATAAACATCCTACCGAAAGGGATCACTGCCGAGGGTTCCGTTTCAATTGCGCAGTCTTTGGGTCTGTGTGGAGGTAAAGCCTGGACTATGGCAGTGAAAAAGACATCAGCAAATCCTTGGTAGGCCTCCGGGACCTGTATTATATTGGAAACCATGAGTGGGGTCTCTTGCTCCTTAGGTGGTTCCTCAGGGGGTGTTAAAGGAAGTTCCAGGGATAGACAATGAGACATACAAAACTCTGAGCCGAGGAATAATGATCCTGCTGTCCAGTTTATATATGGATTGTGTTTTTGTAACCAGGGCATACCCAATACCATGGGCTAGTGGGCGGACTTAATGATATCGAATCTGATTAGCTCTTGATGGTGGTTTATTGAGAGCTGGATTTCCGTGGTCTGTAGACTTATGGGCCCTGAACTGAGGGGTCTTCCATCGATGGCTTCCACAGGCTGCATGGTGCTTCGTGCCTCATATGGGATTTGATGACTGACAACCCATTCCTGATCTATGAAGGTTCCCATAGCTCCACAGTCAACCAAGGACAGAATGGGGCAGATCTTACTCTTCGAGGGTGAAAGAAATGCCAAGGGAACGATCAGTCTGTTTTGTCCAGGAGAGTTCAAGGATGGAATTGATGTGGAGCAAACATCTCTCTCCCGAATCTCTGCTCCATTTAAGACCGGGAGCTGGCGTTTCCCGAACGCCGAGGAGGTGCCAGAGGACATTCCCTGACCAAATGTTTGTCTGAAGCACAATACATACACAGACCCGTATGGCTCCTTCTCAACCTTTCTTGAGGTGATATGGGTCCACCAAAGGCTCCAATATGCATGGGTTCAGGTTCTGGGGCTGGACTTGGGTTTACGTCCATTCTGGCTGAGCTCTCAAAGGACGTCTTGGGTGGGTTTCCCTTGGATTTCTTCCTTTCAGCCTTCCTTTCCTGGATGCGAAAGTCTATTTGCATGGCCAGGTCCATTAGTGCTTTGAATGAATTTGGTCGGGCCACCCTGGCCAGTTCATCCTTGATCTCATCGTTCAGGCCTCTCCTGAACAGGGTAAAACTAGCCTCAGAGGACCAGTCTGCTTCCTTAGCCAATTGTTTAAATCTGGTCACATAAGTGAGCATATCTTGGGAGCCCTGTTGAAAGTCCAGCAAGCGTTCTTGGGCAGTATAGACCTGCTCTGGGCGGTCAAACATGCCTTCAAGGGCCTGTATGAACCCATCATAGTCGTCTAGGAGGGCATCCCCAGAGTTAACAAGGGGTGTTGCCCAAGTTAAGGTGTTACCGGATAGGTGGGATATGATGAAACCCACCTTAGCCCTAGGAGTCGAGAAATAATAGGGCTTAAAGGTAAAGTGGACCAGGCATGAATCCAGGAATCTGCAAAGTGTTTTTGCCGAACCATCATACTTGTCAACAATACCGCCCAACAGGGCACCCTCCCTTGTAGCAGAATCCCGGGATAAGACCAATTGTTTGAGCGCTGCATTTTCCGCCTTAAGATTTTGGACCTCGGTTGATAATTCTTGCATGCGTCACATTAAGTCCTGCATGGTGGCTTCCATCTCGTTTTTAAGTTCAATCGGGTGGCGTCTCAAACTGTCAAGTAGTTCCCCCCTTCTCACCTGAGTCCGGTGTTTGCCGGTGTCTTCGATCGCTGCCTTCTTGCGAACGCTCCTGGTCTTGAACAGCGCTGCTAGAGTCTCGTCTGGTTCCAGGTTGCGTTTAGTTCCGGGAGCGCGGAGTCCAGGAATCCGGGAGTCTGGGAAAAACTAGTAATGCTCGGAATCAGGAAGGGGGAAAGGGTCAGGAGCGGGTAATAGCACTGGGACAAAGGAAACAATAGCGCGAGCTACGAACACACGTCTGAGGCTACTCTGCAATAGCATTGAGATGCGCGGAGCCGCGGAAGGCGTGGTCTATAAATCGATCACACCGCGTTCAGCGCATGGAGCGAGCAATGGCTTCAGCTCTGGACGGCCATGTTGGAAGTAGTATGGAATGTAAGCCCCGTTGAGACAAGGACCAGGAGGTCCAAAAGGGGCGTGATCTGAAGTTCATGACAGCTAGAGCTACAAAGATCCATAAACCCTTAATTGTCTGAAAAATTGCCAGCCTTTATGCTCTGGGAAGAATGTACCCTGCAAGGCCATGGGAGGAGGGCTGAGCATCTTTGCACAATACAATCCCACGAGCAGGAGGGCACAGGCCTCTGACTCCCACCAGTTCCAATTCTACGTTATAGTACCCAATGCCCTGGCATTAAGACCTCTGAATTCCAAGGTACCAGCCAGCCCCAGACCTCTGATCATAAACCTGTTAGACCCCCGATTGAGCAAGAAAGATCAGAAAGCAGGACTTTCTTTGCTTCACTTCTGGGTCATGTGATTTGTGCTGCAGGGTAGAGGGAGGTATAAAATTATAGCCAAGAACGAGGGTAGAAGACCTTGGAGAGGTGCCGGCCTGTCTGGGATCGAGTGAAGTTTGTGAGTTAGTATGACCTCGACTTTTCCCTCTGGCCCCTGTCTGCTTGTGGCAGGTGCAATGCTACATAGATAGATATGTATTGTTTAGTTTGTACATAATTGCCAATTAGCGGCCACCTCACAGCCGATGACGAATGCAGTATCACCCACGTGGAAGAAGATGGACAGAAGGGGCTGGGACCAATGGTTTGGTATCCCCTATTGAGCAGGTGGCCTATATATAGGGTCTCACCAACCAGTCGAGTGGGTTTCTACTGTATGTGATGACGTCACTTATGATGCTATGTACCTTCTTAATGTGCTGCTAATGCATAATTTGCCAGAACGTTCTGCGGCAGCAGAGTTCTTTGTTGGTGCTCTCCATTCTTGTGTGAAAATAAACCTGGTTATCCTTGCAAGAGGTCTATTGCGCCTTTTTTCCCTAGCCGGTTGTATTTATTCTGGTATGAGCGTCTAGAGCTGGGGTGCACATGATATGGCCCGCGGGCAATATGCGGCCCACCCTATCGTGCTTTGAAGCCCCCCACTGGGTAGAACTTTCATAATGAAGTGCAGCCCACTTCAAGCCACGTAAAAAAACAAAGCGAGCCGCACTTCATTACGAAAGTCTTTCTTGCCTGAGACACTGCTGAAAAAAGCGTCCCTAGAGGGCTCTAAATGCCCCGCTAATTGATCGCCCCCCCACCCCCCTCAAATCTCCCTCTCCGGCAAAGAATTCTTTCCAAGAGCATCAAAGGTGCTCCTTTGTCCAGCCGTCATTCGCGCGCATTAGCAGGCTGATTTGCACAGCCTGTGTTCTTTCTTCTGGCCAGAAAGGGATAATGCTGGAAGCAACGGGCCATGAATATCACTGCAGTGGAGGCCATCAGTGATAAAAGCAGGCTACCTCCATGGTGGACACACTATTGTTTTCCAACTGTGCAGCTTACACTTGTTTAGAACAAAACACATTTTTCAAACTTAAACATGCTTCTTGAACTTTCATTTAGTTTTCTTGTGTGTGTGTGTGTGTGTTGAGAAGCGGGGGTGGGGGCGATGTGTTGAGTCTGCCTGCCTGCATGTATGTCTGTCTGTGTGGGTATCTTGAGATGCAGTGGTGGGGGGGATGTATCGGGTCTGCCTGTATTTTTGTTTTTGTGTGCATGTTGAGATGCAGGGTGGGGGGGGGATGTGTCGGGTTTGCCTGCATGTATGTCACTTTGTGTATGTTGAGATGCAGGGGTGGGGGGTTGTGTCGGGTCTGCGTCGGGTCTGCCTGTATGTTTGTTTTTGTGTGTATGTTGAGATGTTTGGTTGAGGGTGGGTCCATGAGGCATCGTGTTTGGTTGGGGGTGGGGGCCATGGGCATAGTGTTTGGTTGGGGTTTGGGGGCCATGGGGCATAGTGTTTGGTTGAGGGCCATGGGGCATAGTGTTTGGTTAAGGGTGGGGGCCGTGGGGCATAGATTTTGGTTGGGGGCCATGGGGCATAGTGTTTGGTTGAGGGCTGGGGGCCATGGGGCTTAGTGTTTGGTCGGGGGGTTCAGGGCCATGGGGCATAGTGTTTGGTTGAGGGCTGGGGGCCATGGGGCATAGTGTTTGGTTGGGAGGTGGGGGCCATGAGACATAGGGCCTCATTACACGTTAGGAGGTAACCATGCCGCTATTAGCGGCATGGCTACTCCCTTACCGCATACCGGGTCCGGGTAGGCGGTATGGGGACTTACCGGGTCATTCCGACCCTGGAGGACCAGGTAAGTCCCCATTCCAAATACCAGTCCCCATTCCCATTTGAGCCCGCATAGGGCCCAATGGGAATGGGGAAGGAGCTAATAACGGTACCGCAATTTGCGGTACCGTTATTAGCTCTGAAGTCCCTCAGCGGGTCCCGTCCTTAACGCCTGGTCAGACCAGGCATTAAGGACGGGACCCGCTGAGAGACCTCGTAGCAGGGCGCTAAGGGATTACCAGCATCGGTGACCTTACCAGTGCCGGTAATCCCTTAGCGCCTACCGTGTAATGAGGCCCCTAGTGTTTGGTTGGGGGGTGGGGGCCATGGGGCATAGTGTCGCACTCCAAGAGTGAACCCAATAATAAAGCTAAAACAGGCACCTTTAGGAGATGTACCTACTTTGCTTTTTATGGATACCCGACTCAACGAAGGCCATACTCCTCTTGGCCAACCCAAACAGCAAAGTATAGCAGTCCAAAATGACGGATTGTCCAATCAGTGGTCAATTAAATATATATACTTTAATTAAACAGACGATATGCAATAACTAAATAGAAATAAATGATAACAATAGAAAATGTGTAGTACCAAATGTAAGTGTGAAATACAAATAAACACTTTTACACCTCAAAAATGTATTCTTTTTCCATGTGTTTAATGAAAAGGGGGTTGAAAAGGCCTCCTGCCATGCCCTGTCGCAGCTATCGCCCCACCCACATTTACTTTTCGGCCCACTAGAGGCATCATGTAAGGTACTTTCGGCCCTCTGTCAAAATCAGTTGTGCACCCCCTGGTCTAGAGGCTTTCCTACATTAGCTAAAATAAAACAGATGGCACGAGAGATAGAACAGCACACATTCTGGAGTGCAGTGTCAGGTGGTGAATTTTTCAAGTGGAGGTGTGTCAATATTTTCCCTAATTGGCTTGAGTGTGCTTCCTCTCCCCCTCCTCCGCTCCTTGCACATTCCTCTCTACCTCCACTTCCTGATCTCCCTACATTCTCCACTCCTCTCTTTCTCTGATCTCCTCTTCCTCAATTCTCCACTATGCTGTACTCTTTAGCTGCAACTCTGCACATCGACTCTGAACTCTCAAACTTCCCCTTTGAGGCTTTCCTGTTTTATAGATTAGGGGGATTGGGGCCAGGTTGTAGAAACGGTGACTGTGATCAGCTGTGGGAGTGTGTCCTGTGATTAGATATGGCCTGTGGCAATGTCTGATTCCTCAACTGATATGTGTTGACTAGCGGACTGCCCCATGGCTCTGCTAGCCAAGGTTACAAAACATGTGTATGTCATATTGAAATCACTCTGCCATTGGTTGATGCTCTTGAAACTCCTGCTGTACCTCTGCAGGGTATCTTTCCTAACTCCATTCTGACAAGAATGGGCAGGGCTGGCGCAAGCTCTAGGCAAACTTGGCTGCCGCCTAGGGTGCCATTCAGAAGGGGGCACCAAAGAGAATGTTTTTATCTCTGATGTTATGAATTCTAATGGAAGATTTGGTCATGCTAGAAGCACTGTAGCAACCATCAACAGAGGAATTAAAGCTATTTACCGTTGGTCCCCATTTTTGGGTTTCAATGCCACATGGTCTGTTTAGAATTTGAAATCATGGGGGCATGATCACATTTTGACATAAGGTCAGAACCAGGTCTCTCCAGAGGCACTGTTTCTTCCGCCTGCACTTAGACCATCCAAAGGCAGGACATGGGTCAGCCAAAGCAAGGGGTTTCATTAATGTATAGCAAAACAGAGGTGGCAATGAGCTTTTATATGCACCCTCAGAATGTGACAGGGAGAGGTATGCTTTAAACAATTTGCCCTCAGATTTATGTGATATTAAATGAACTTACAGAAATATAAGGCAAGCTTAAATAAAGCTTCAGGTGGCTACCTCCCAAGTATTGAAGCCAACATTGATTTGCTTCGGTATGACATCTCAAGATAAAACATATTTATTTTTGCAATTTTTAAACTGAGACACAAACAAATTAAGTAGAATTTTGGCACTGGCACTAGGCGGCAGCCACTGGCACTACTTGGATGTTTCAAAAACAAATATATGGGTTAATACACAGGTGTAAGCATGGTCTATAACTATTGGAAAAGTGTACATATATACATTACAGGGCCTGCAGTAGCTGCCCTGTAGTTATGGTTAAGTTGCTCAACCCGTAGGAAGAGCACTTTTTGGGCGGCTTATAACTTTGCCCCCCTCCCCCCGGACAAATCCATACCAAACTTTGCGAAAAAAGTATATGGCCATGTCAGATTGATTCTGTGAAGTTAAGTGAGGTTTCGTCAAGGGGGGGCAAAGTTATAGTGGCGGGGTGTCATGGCCACTGGGCAAAGACCCATGTCTTTATCACAAACAGTGTCCCAATGGCCTCTGGCAACAGGCTCATAGAAAAGTGTGCTTTGCACACACTGTGCCTAAGGCACGTGCATCCAGGCCGGGCGTGGCAATAGAATATCATTGGGGCGCACGTACAAAACCCTCTGGGAGTGGCAAGGTGGAGCCACAAGGCGGAGCAAAAGGGAGGGGCCAGGCCCAGCTTATTTAAGGCCAACCCGCCCTCACATTGGCGCTTCCCGTTAGTCTGCATTCTGCAGTGTAACGCTTACCGCCGTCCTTACCTGTTTTTCCTGTTCATCTCTGCGACGAGCATCCATCTGGCTCCAGCTACTTCATCGCTGCATGAGCATCTTACCTGACTTCAGCTAAACCTTCGCAGCTGCACCATCGCTGAAGGCACACCTTACCTGACTCTAGCTACACCACCGCTGAGTGTTCATCTTACCTGTCTCCTGCATTCCATCGCGGGAAGCTCGTTTCTTCTTACCTGATTTCCATAGTCATCAGAATTGGAGCTCTTCCTCACCTGTGCTGGACGTCCAGCTACGCGGGAGTCTTATCTTCCATTCTTCAGCTTCGCAGAACCTCCATCCTGCATCCGCGGACGTGTCTTTGAACAGCTGATCTCTGCCTGACGACGCCAGGCCTTCCTGCAAGAGAAAAGAAGACAAAAGGTTAGAAGGTGCATAAATACTGACGCTCGCCCGCACCACACCCTGTTCTAGCGTTCAACCCCAAAAGCCAACTAACCATCTAATTCTAAGGCCTCGCCATCTTCTGGGGAAATCTTGGGACTCACTTCCAACTCTGTGGCTCTGTGCTGCTATCTTCACACCTATAGGTGAGAGAAAAGACATTGCAAGAATTACGAACTATAATCACGGCAAAGACACTATATTAAGAATACAGACAATGATTGTGCTAAGAACACTTACCTTCTTCGTGGTTGGTCGCAGCCGGTCTTGGCCGCCACTTCCATGGGCCAGTGAAGCAACTAGGCCCACCAACGCGCCCCTGCTATGAGTAGCAGGACGGAGAGCTCATCATTGCAAAACCTCAGGTGAGCTTACATGGGCAAACGCTTGCTCACTTCATTCTGGCACGAGAGGTTCGAGGGGGATCACGACAACTCTACACCATTCTCACTGCCTCTCATCTTCCCTCAGGGGCAGTACCAGCATCCAGGGCAGTGGACTTCGCAGCAGCTGGGGGAGGGAGCTGATTCCAGAGAGCCAAGTCCAGGGAGGGCTCCAACCGCGCCACAACGTTGCCGCAGAGACCAGGTGAGCGTAACAGGGGGCCAAAATAGTGTAAAGGCTTATAAATGTGGTGCCATTTGATGGATCTGCACAAGAGTTAGCAGAACGATTTTAGATCTAGATATAAATGTTTTTGGAAAGTTTAGTGGGATTTTGTCAAGAGGGGGCTAAATTAGAGGGGGGTCTCAACATTTTTAGATGGCTTATAACTTTGTTGCCGTTTGACGAATGTGGACAAAGGTTTTCAGAAAGAGTATAGACCCAACCTGAATGGATTTTGTCAAATGGGGGCTAGGTTTTATGACTGTTGTATGTACATACATTTTGCCACTTTTGAAAAAATTAAACATGGGCGGATTTCCAGCAAACTCGGTAAGGAGCATTGGCAAGGACCTTAAAGCATGGTTCTGCAAATGTGTTTTATTTTTTGACAAGTGTCATAATGTAGGTACAAAAAATAGTGATATACTTTTGGTGACTGAGGTATAGCCTGTGGCAATGGGCAGTGGGCAGATTGACCGGGTCATGGCATAAGGTCATGACCCAGACAATCTGGCTACTGGCCATGACCACGAGTGACGACAAATGGGGTTAAAGTAGCCATGTCCACCTGGGACTGGCGATGTGGTAATGTTCTTCAAAAGTGGGATAGGTTTGAAAGGGAAGAAAATGTGCTTGTGGTAATATGGTCATAGGGTTCCCTTTTCGCCTTCTGCAGGCTGCCATGGAAAGGGAAGAGGGGCTCTGTATGGAGCCCCGCTTTCCCTTTCCATGGTGGGCATTTTCATTTTTCATTTTTTTTTATTTAGCACCCCAGGTTCCTGCTTTGGGAACCCGGGTGCTAATGGCCTTCATCCCCCATTGCAGGGGCTGGAACGGGGGATAGCGGTCCAGAGCTCTCATTATCGGCCCTCACTTCACATGGGCCGATAACTTGGGCTGCCGGGCCGTTAACCCCCATTCCAGTCCTTGGAATGGGGGATGAACGCCACATTATTCCCATTAGCGTAACACAAAATACTAATGGAAATGTTGGAAAATCTTATTGAGTCTATGTACTTGACTGAGAAATGTAAAGTAGATGGAGACTATAAGATTTTTTGTTTTGTTCTATTTCTTTACTGTGAAAGTTGGTTCCTAAAGGAACCTTTCTATTGTTGTTTTTTAATGTATTTCTTTTTGTTGCAGGAGCGGTTAGAACGTAAGGTGGGGAGGGGAAGAGTCACCAAGCACTAATACGGAGGGGCAGGTTGACAGGGGAAGATGTTGCACGTGTGTTACTTCTATGGTAGGGGGCAGTGTTTCTCATGCTCCTTGGTTACAGCTTCAAAAGCACTTTGAAATTGCTTCCCCCTGTAGAGTGGTGTGTTGCAGTGTACACAGCGCACTGTTGTCTTCGAAATATAGTGTTCAACATCCTCTTTTATTGCTTGCAATTTAGCTGGTGGGATGTTGTGTCCCACAGAAGTAGGCTGTGTGGTTACGGTATTGGTTGAGGAAGATGAGGTGGAAGAAGACAGCCTACTACTTGCTAAGAAAGGAACAACCTTTCTGAGAGCATTGTGGTGGTTGGATTTGGTGTTGGCGGTGCATGGAGGTGGTCCTGTAGGAGTACTGTCCAGGTTGTCCGCGACTGAGTACAAAGTTGCACTCAGTGCATTTCACTTTGGTAGCTTTAGCCTTTGGTACATTCCCAACAGTGGTAAAGAACTGCCATACCCATGATTCTCTCTGGGTGTTAGAGGTAGGCACTTCCTCTATCCCATGTTCTTGGTCCTCTTCATTGTCTTTGCAAGTACCATACTTTTGTTCTTGTTGTGTTGGTTCTCCAGCTGGTGGTGGTGGTGGCTCTTGGGGTGGAGGGATGGCAATAGCTGAGCCATTTTTAAGATAAATAGCAGTTTTGCTAATATTCTTCGAAGTATGTGCTTTGTAATAGACTGTTAATAGATAATGAGTAAGTATAGGTGTAGGAGCTCAGCAAGGCTAAATTTGGAGATTGAAAGTTCCTAGATCAGTAGAAAATGCAGTTCCGAACTGTCCTCGAAGCACAGACCCGATCGCGAAGTGCAGATGCGTTTGCGGACACGTCATCATGCCGCGCACGAGCAGATGGTCATGTGGCACTGTCCGGAACGATGATGTCAGACGTTCGCGGATGTCGACGGATGCAAAAATAGTGGAACAAGTTGCAAAAAGTGTATAGAAGTGTTAAAAAGTGTGCTAGAAGGTGAGAAATGGCAGAGTTTTAAGGTGAGACTTTGTAAATTGGGCAAAAATGTTGCTATGTTGGGGTAAGTATGATATTAGTAAATTGTAGGAAATTAGCGTGCTCTGGTAAAAACCCATGAAATTCACTGAAAAATCTGTGTTAAAGGCACATTATGGTTAGGTTGCAAGAATAAAAACCTATAAAATTAACTGAAAAATCTTTGTTAAAGGGACGCTATGGTTAAGTTGCACTAATAAAAACCTATGAAGTTCAATGAAAAAACATTGTTAAAGAGACGTTATGCTTACAAGTAAAACCGAAAAAACGCAGAAATTTGCCAGTTATGGTAAGCTAAGCAACCATAACTCGTGCCACCACCGTGCACTGCTAAGACTAACACCCAGGACATAAAAGATGACATCACAAATGTCACTGAATCAAGACCAATCACAGGGTCCATATCCTTTCCACTCTACAAGGTATTGGAGTTTACCATAGTGGTAACGAGAATCACAGATTTGCGATACCTCCAACTCTGGTCCTTCTTTTGTCATAACAGGAGGAGGTGGTGGCTTTCTTCAATGTGTAAATCGATCTGTGACATGTAGTTTCTGTTGGAATATGTGAAACACGGGTGAATGCGTCTCCATGAAACGGGAAGCTGCAACTTGAATGCAACAGGATTAATGCGTTCTAGTATTTGGAAAGGTCCCAAATACAGGGGTGATAACTTGGAGGGAACCAGTCGTTGTGGAAGTTAAAACGAAGACAACCAACCATATCTCTAGTGGTTAAAGATCGTTCTTTTAAGCGTTTCCTGTCTGCATATCTTATGATCCTGTGCTTCTTTGGGACTGTTTAGTGCATGTTTGTGTCCCCTTTGGATCATGCTGAGGTGTTCATGTACAGAAGGAACTGGTACTTCAGTGCGAGTAGCCGTAGGAAAGGTCTGAGGATGAAAACCATAAGAGCAGTAAAATTGACTTAATGGAGTGTGTTGTAAGGGAACTCTGCTAAGGATAAGAGGTTGTACCAGTTGTCTTGGGTGGCAGAGATGAAGCATCGTAGGTATTGTTCAAGTGTTTGATTTAGTCTTTCTGTTATTCCATTTGTTTGTGGATGATAACCAGAGGATAAAGCTCTTTGAATACCTAGCAAATTACATAATTGTTTCCAAAGCGGGATATAAATTGGGGACCTCTGTCTGAGACAATGGTAGAAGGAAGACCATGTAGACGAAATATTGTAGTCATAAACACCTTATCCATGACTGCTGAAAAAGGTTCCCGAGGGAGAAGACAAAAAGGATCCATCTTGGGTAAACTGTCCAGGGTTACCATGATTATAATATTGGAAGGAGGTAGTTTGATGATAAAAATCAGTTGATATCCTTTGCCACGGTCCTTTGGGAATATCAGGTTGAGTGAGAAGACCGAAGGGTCTTTGATATGAAGGTTTGAATTGGAGACGGACTCCACAAGCTTTAACAATCATCGGTCACATCTTTAGATAAGTCAGGTCACCAAAAATGACATCTGATCCTTTCTAGAGTGGCTTTGATTTCTTGACGTCCTGCAATGGTACTGTTTTGGCACATGAGGATTACTTCCTCTCTGAGTGTAGCTGAAAGAATGTACAAACTGTTGTCATGAAAATACAGTCCCTGATGTTTTGTTAGTTCCTTTTACGAAATCAAGAATATTATCTCCTCAGTTTCTTCTGACGCAGAGACTGTCCTTACCTTCTGTATGAAGTCTGTTACAACAGAAATGAAAATGGCCATAGGAAAGAGTTTTTCTTATTAGAACTTTGTTGTTGCTGTATTTTTATGTGAAAGAAAGTCTGCAACTATATTTCTGGAGCCCAGAATGTATGTAAAAACTATATCATATTGTGAGAAGAAATAATCCCATCTTGCTGGTCTACAATTACGATACTCAAAGTTTTGGAATACCTAAAGATTTCTGTGGTCGGCATGTATTTCAACTGAATGGCATGATCCAAAAAGCAAATGTCTCCATTCCGTGCAGGCGTGTTTTATGGCAAGGAGTTCTTTTTCCAGGACTGTTTAATTTTGTTCTGAAGAAGTTAATGTTCCAGATAGATAAGCCATAGGATGTTCGAATCCGTCTGTTTGAAGTTTTTTAAGAACAGCACCAGTGGCATCATTTGGTGCATCTGTTTCGAGTAAGAATTTTTTGCTTGTATCGGGTTGTTGCAAGAAAGGAGCAGTGGTAAAGGCAGATTTTAAGGCGATAAAGGCGTTGTTGGCACTTGTGTCCCAAAGAAATCCTTCCCCATTTTTGAGCAGAAGAGTCATGGCTGTTACTTTATGTGAATAGTTTGAAATTTATTTTTGATAGTGCAGGAGTTCATGCGTGGTAGTAGGGGCTGGCCAGTCAAGGATGGCCTTGACTTTGTGATGATCCATTGCGATACCTTTAGATGAGAGTATATAGCCTAAATAGGGAATGGACTCTTGATGGAACATACATTTTCTGGGTTTAACCAGTAAACGGGGAAGACGTAGGCATTGTAAGACTGTCTGAACATGTGAAACGTGATCCTCTTGATTCCTTGAATATACCAATATATCAACTAGATCAACGATAACTTTGTAGCAAATCTGAAAAGATCCTGTCCATAAACATTTGAAAGACTGATGGTACATCGAATAGCCCATAGGGTATGACCATGTATTCGAAGTGACCGAATGGTGTCCTGAATGCTGTTTTCCATTTGTCTCCAGCTCAGATACGGATGAGGTGATAGGCTCCACGCAAGTCTAATTTTGTGAAAAAGTTTGCGCCACAAACTGCTTCCAAAATGTCAGAAATTAGGGGGAGAGGATACTTGTGCTTTACTGTGAGTTTGTTTAGACCTCGATAATCCAGACAGGGTCTTAATTCCGAGCAGTCTTTTTTGGGCTGAAAAAAAGCGATGACCCTGCAGGTGGTTTAGATGGTTTTATGAGACCATTTTGTAGTGTTGGTGTCTAGATATTCATGGAGCAACTTCTTCTCTGGCTCGGATAATGTATTGTGAGAAACCAGAAGGTGTCTCAACCGCTTGCTCTCAGGGATTTGTCATCCAGGTGGCCAGGACAGAGCCATCACTTTTGGATCCAGTTCCTAGGGGGTGGTCCAGTGTGGGAGGATCACCTAGGTGAGGGGTCTTCAGGGAGTGGGACACCAGATGGTGAGATGCGGTATCCTTCTCTTCCCTGTAACACCTTTACACCATCCTACCCATTAGGATATATGGAAACTCTACCCTGCCCCCTTTTTCTGCACAAACACTGTCACAAGGACAGCCTGCTCTAGGAGAAAACAGACTCACACCCGAGCAGTGTACCTGGCATGTCCCACTGCTATGGTCAGGCAAGGTCAGGCTATTAGTGGTAACCATTCACACCTGATTTCCATTAAACTTCCCCACACGGATAAAAGGCAGAGCATGAGATCACACTCTGAGTGAGGCAAAGCACACAAAGGAAATGTAGTTTCGAGACGGCATCTGAATGAGGGACAATAAACGGCATAGCACGAAGGGTGCACAAGGAGGGAGATACCCTTGACCTTTCTGGTGGAAAGCCGTTCCTTTCTAGACACCTTTGGATTTCAAAGCACAAGGCCAAGAAACAAGACAGAAGAATCCTGTATTGCGTGTCGGAGATACCCAGGGCCCTCCTGCACAGCTGATCGAGTGAGAGAGAAGCAGCAGCTGCCATGGTACCGTCCTTGGCTCCAAGATCAAACAAAGATCAACACAGCCGGTGAGTTGGGGAAACAGATGCAAGACCAGTTTGTGTTGAAGTCAAGGTTGCAAGCAGCAACATTGTATACAAAGAACAGGTATAAAGATTGCTGAATACGTGTGATGGAAGACGTGAGGACAACCTAACAGCTGATGGATCTTTGAACTGTAGCAAAGAAGATACAATATTCGTGACAGAGTGGTCCGGCACCACGAGTGTGCTCAATCGAAGGTCTCTGTAAAATATTCAACTACGAAGTGGCAGAAACGAAAGTAAAAGATAAAGAATAGGAATTGGTGTGAATCAAAGTGGTCCTGCGACGGTTTATGCAAAACCCATTGCACATTCGAAAGTCTTTGGTTTTTGATATAAAGTGATCTGAGCCCGAACGAGGGGGATCTGTGGTCCGAGCCCAAATGAGAGAGACCAATCATGAACATTGTGCTAAAGGGATCTGAGCCCGAATGAGGGGTATCCGTGGTACGAGCCCGAATGAGGGAGAACAATCGTGAACATTGTGCTAAAGGGACATGAGCCCGAACGCGGGGAACCAAGGTCCAAGCCCCAACGAGGGAGCCCAATTGCAAACCTGTGAATGTGAAATTCCTGATAAGAAAGGAACTTTGGTGTTTTTTTTGTTACGTCAGGCCCTCTGCAATAAGAGTCTGTCATTGGGAGAGAAACTTCGGCAGAAGGCGCTGATAACTTTGCTTTGAACTGTCTCCACATGGCCAAGAAGCCAGAGTGTGTGTGAGGCTCCAACGTGCCGCCTTGTCCCGAAAACGTGGGGAAGGGAAACCAATTGCTCAACTATCCTGACCTATTATTTCTTGAACACTTTCCTTTTGCCTACATTGTCATCCACACATTTTGTATTAAGACGTAAGGATTGTCAATAGGTTTATCAGAATAGGCCCTTTTTATTTTGACAGACTCCACTAGGACTGTGTTAATATTATTTGATGGTCGTAGCTTGTTCCCATCCTTAGATTTAGGATTAGATAGGCGTTCAACCAACCCATTGAAGTTCAATAAACACCCTTGAACTGTGATCACTTGTGTCTGTTTTCACTGTTTGATACCATGCCTTCCTTACAGTATACATGTGTCCGAAGGGAATATGTGAATCTGGGAGTAAATCAATTGCACAGTCTTACGGACAGTGTGGTGGTAGTGCTCTTATTTTCTCTTTGTTAAATACATCTTGAAATTCCTTTAGGTATAAGAGATATTTGGGAAATGTGAGTAGAAGAAACACTGTATGGAATACTGTGAATGAGAGCATTGTTAGCATGGGAAGAGGAAAAACAATTTTGAACACAGAATTCGGATCCTAAAAACAGTGTTGCAGAAGACAAATTGATATACGGATTATGTAAACGTAACCATGGTAGACCAAGGATTACAGGACATTGTGTTGCCTTAATTAAGTCCAAGGTACGTTTTCATGATGGTTGCCAATGAATACATGTAAAGGAACATACGCTTGAATAATGGGACACGAAAGGAGCGGTCTCTCATTGCCACCTTCCACTGGTAGACTACAACTCTTTTCAAGGATTGGCATCTTGTTTTGTGCTGCCCATGTTTGGTCCATAAATATGCCTGCAGTGCCACAGTCAACAAGGGCAGTTGTTTCGATAGACGTGTCTCATTAAAAACACTTAGTGATCTTTAGGACTACCAACTGTTGTTCAATGGTTTTAGTATTAGAAAGAATAGCGGGTAAGGGACATGGAAGTACAGTTTGTTCCTGATAGTTTGTCCCACATACGACCGGGAGTTGGCGTTTCCCGAACTCTGTTGGTGTGCAATAGGATAATCTTTAACCAAGTGATTTCCTGAGCCACAATACATGTAAAGACCAGAATCTCGTCTTCTTCGGCTTTCTGTGTCTGAAAGTGGACATTTTAGTGTTCCAATCTGTATTGCTTCTACTTCATCTCCTTTTTTTATTTGAAGGAGGGGACTAGTACAGTTTCGGAATGGGTTCTCTGACCTTTCGCCTTTTGTACGTGTTCTTGAAGTCTATAATCCAATTCAAGGACTAAGGTTACCAACTCGCTGAATCTTCTGGGTCTGGGAACTCGGGCTAACCCGTCTTTCAATGTCTCATTAAGACCCCTACGAAAAAGGGTTATCTGAGCATCCTCAGGCCAGGCTACTTCTGACGCCAACTGTTTGAATTTAGTAATGTAGAAAAGTAGATCCTGGTTTCCTTGCCATAAATCAAGTAAGCTCTCCTGGGCTGAGTATGTTAGTTCTGGTCGGCTAAACCTAGCACGTAGGTGGACAAGGAACCCCTGGAAATCGTCTAGTATCTGATTTTGGGTGGTAACAAGTGGAGTAGCTCAGGACAGGGCACTGCCGGTCATGTTCGATATCATGTATCACACTCTTGCACGGTCAGTTGAAAAGGATGTTGCCTTAAAGGTATATTGAATTGTGCATGCATCAATACATTCTGGTAATTTCTTGGGATTTCCATCGAACTCACATGGCAAGTCACTGATGGGAATTTATATCATCTCGCCACCGATGGGCCATCAAGGCACAGTATAATTAAGAGTCATACAGCATACAACTAAATACCGAGCCGATTTTAACCGGGGGAAAGCAATGTTTTAAAGGTTTTCCTAAAGGCCAAATGATCTTTCAATAAACGATAAAAATGTGTCCGAGTATTCCACAAAGTGGCAGCCTGAATGGAGAAGGCCCGCCCGCCCCACTTCTGAAGTTTAAATTGAAGAACTACCCGAAGTCCGACAGAGGTTCATCTAAGGTGACGATTAAGGACATAGTGACTAAAATGCATTGGCAAAAAGGAAGGTCCTTTGTGATAATATGCCCTATGGACCAAACAGAGGTCCTTAAATTCAATGCGCTTTATTACCGGGAGCCAATGGAACTCACTGGATGCCTGAGAAATGTGCTCAGGCCGCTTTTAACTAAAAATAATCCTAGCTGCTGACTTCTGGATGAGCTGCAGTTATGTTAGGGTTTTTCTGGAAGGCCCAGATAGACTGAATTACAACAGTCCAACCGACTTGAAAAAAAAAAACGAGTTCATCAATTGCACCTTTTCAGGAAAGGCAAAGTAGTCTAGAAATCTTTTCAGACGTCTCAACTGATAAAAACAAATACAGGTGAGTTTGCTAATCCTAGTGGACATACCAATCTGACTCCAACCGGAGGCCTAAAATACATACGGAAGCAGAAGAAACTGGACAGGCTCCGAGCGAAGCCAGTCAATAGACATCTTGCCAAATCTGTTCTTTGTTAATAAGGACATCATATGACAAAAAGTCAATGGATGAGGTAGATCCTACTTTATTACAGCAGATTAATATATCTGTTTTCTGGGTGTTTAATTGCAGGCTATTGAAGTCCATCCAATTTTTTATTGTACCATACAACATTTACATTTCTCTATGTCCGATTCATCCGGGCTACTCAAGCGAAGAATACATTGGGTGTCGTTGGCATAATGAAAACGAATCTCACCCTGTGAATTAGGTCAGCCAGAGGTCTCATATATAGATTGAAAATAAGTGAAGTGGACTTAATGAAGAGCCTTGGGGGACTCCACAAAAATAGGTTTCTCAGAAGAGAAAAAAGGAGGCAGAGACTCCAGTTGTGCTCGGTTTGTAAGGAAAGATTCAAGCCATCTCCAAGCACTGCCTCTAATATCCAACTTGGACAGCCTTTCCAACGGGAATTTATGATGATGTTTTGAAAATATGAGTGGCTGTCATGCGCTGACATCTACAGCGTTTCACGTTATGGCAACGCTGGAGGTTGCGTAATCCGTTATGCATACATATTATCCCATACCAAGATGGCAGCGTCTTTCTCACACATCATAACCACCACGTCATCATGTTGTCACTGACGTTCCTGACACCGATTGGGAAGAGCAAGTAAATGCAGACAGCGTCTTCAGAACACTGTGTCGCAACGACTTGTAAGTCAAATCTCTGACACTCTAGGTCCTGTATTTTTCTATTCTTTGCCTTATCTAGTAGCATCCCATTCTTCATCTCCTCCTTCTTCTTGCAGCCTCCGGTGTCCCCCTTTTAATCTTTGCTGCCTGCTTGGATTTGCCTATCGCTCTGCCTCTATAATTCTATCTGCCCTCCTGGCGGGTCTTTCTTGGAAAATTCCATTGCCTAAAGTCTATCTCTGACACCACTATATTGGGGATCATCATCCTCCTGACATCTACATCCACGAAGCAGCACCTTCCAGACTCCATTCAAGGACCGTGGATACTGAAAAACAAAACAGACTTTTCCCCCGGATAGTTTTTTTTCCCCCTTTCTTGGCACATTGCCGGAGTACAGACCTCACCTTCCCGTGTTCATTTCACGGTAGGATCCACGTGTGTCTTGGCTTGTGTTAAAGGCTTCCAAGGTACCATCCTCCAAAGGAAGAAAAGGTATGTTATTCAGTGTGCATGCATGATAGCTTCCACCCTTCTAAAACAGTTGGCATCATGCGTGTCAGCATGGATCAAATACATCAACTTGTGGCTGCGGTACAAGCACTCGCAACGGAAATCCAAATGCTTAAAGCAGAAAATTTCACTTTAAGACAATTGGTAACACACCATACACCTGGCTTCATTTTCTCGTCGTGACCGAAGCTAGATCGCCTTTGATAAAAGTCTACTTTAGACTCAATTTAGAAATGTCGCTGGTATTTTTCTAGGCTCTTCAACAAGGGATGCAGGTTCAATACTGACCTATAACTGGTCAGATCAAAAATATCACCTATAGGCATTCTTGGAGAAGATGGTATGGGCAGCACGAGCACTAAGGGGATGATTGGTGCAGTATAAAAGCTTTATAAAACATAACACTAGTACAAGCACCCATCCCTTTCCGTTTTCGGTACTTTAATAATATAAATGCATTGTGGGTCATATGCAAAGTTAGCAACACACACTACGCATATAAGGAGAGGCTGCTTCCCTAAAGAGGTCATATTGAGTACTTCCCATCTGCCCCAGAGGTATTACTTCAAGCGCTAACACCACATGTCCCCAAAAGTGTCCTTTGCACTCCAACATGGGGAATAAGAGAATCGTCCACATAATTCACATTACCACATGCCTTCCGCATGCAGTAACCATGACCTTGGAATCAGCCTCCAGTCTTCTTTTCTGATAGAGAATGATTAGAGACTTTTACTGGCCGACAGTGCTCAGTAGAAGTCCTTCCCAATTGCTATTCCTTAAGAGGAAGGCAGGAGTTACCTTGTAAGTAATATTTGAAGTGCTTATTTGTAATTGCTGTGAGAATGGTTACACATTTTCTAGTGCAATGCCCTTTTATTTATAGAAGGACGACGTTTTTCTCCTGGTTATCTTGTTTCAGTGGTTGAAATAATGGTTCTAACACAGTAGTTAATGCGATACAGGTTTCGCTTTTATTTGTGCTAGTGCTGGGTTGTTTTTCACACTTAATTGATATGCATTGAGTACACTTGAAGGCAATTGCGTGCCTTGTTTGTCAGCCGACACGTGTTTCGACCCGTGGGTCTTTATCAAGGCAATTGCCAAAAGTCTCTAGCCCCTTGTGGGGTCCTGGTCTGCGGTATGGGTGCTGTCCTGTAGACAACCGTGGCTCCTGCTGGGCCCAATAGGAGCCACTGTTGTCTACAGGACAGCACCCATACCGCAGACCAGGACCCCACAAGGGGCTAGAGACTTTTGACAATAGCCTTGATAAAGACCCACGGGTTGAAACATGTGTCGGCTGACAAACAAGGCACGCAATTGCCTTCAAGTGTACTCAATGCATATCAATTAAGTGTGAAAAACAACCCAGCACTAGCAGAAAAAAAAGCGAAACCTGTATCACATGAATTACTGTGTTAGAACCATTATTTCAACCACTTAAGTAAGATAACCAGGAGAAAAACGTCCTCCTTCTACTTAACAACTTGGGGTGCTGGCTAAACCCCAACAGCTCCTGTGATCTTGCAACACAAGAATAACTTTATTAGTCTCGGACAACAACAGAGCCTAGCACAGGCCGTTTCCACACCTAGAGCCAACCACGATTCCCTTTTATTTATAGTTCTGCTGAAGTATATAATAGTGCAACCTCTTTCTGTGCACTAAAGGTCATATTTGTATTAAAAAAAACTGATCAGAGCGTGTTTATTTCTTGAGAGTGCATCTCTCTGCTATGCTATCATTTGACCTGCACATGTTCAATCTACACAAAGGTTCTGTGTAATAAAGTCGCAGAGAAAATGGCAGTTTTTAAAAATCATCACTGCAAAAAGGCTGTGGTGTGGCACCTGCAATCCATGTAATGGATGCGTGGGACACCCTCGCCACTCCCTGACCTGTTATACCGCACAAAGGGAGCAGGAGCACCCCTTCAAACCCTGCTCCCCTTGTGTGGTACAATGCAAACACTTTTACCAGGTTTTTGCCGCGATTATTTGAGAAAACAGCAATTTTTCAGCGACCACATTACTGGATACCACAAATTGGTGAAGCTGATGTTTTTATGAGGCCCTGCATGACTTTAAGTTGGTAGTTGTGTATGCAGTGGCACCTGGTATCTTAAGAGGCGACACTGTTTGCCCTCCCCAAATCTTCCTGAATGTCCCAGAGGGTGCTCAGAGTGGAGGGAAGTGAAATCCCATTTTTCAGTCGCCTGCTTGGGGACAAGGAAGCCGAGAACTGTGGGAACATTAGCTAACACATACTGCATACAGAAAAAAAAACACACATTGCAAGGAGATTACCATAAAAAAAAGAAATTGTGTAACCGCTGCAAAAATAGGGAACATTAGTGTGGTGTCGCCATTGTTTATTTGTTCAGAGGATGAGTCCTCTGTTTGTTGCCATTAATCAGTGGGCTGCGACCCACGTGTAGGAAGGGGCGGGGCTACTGCGAGATAGGCAGTTCGAGGCTGATGGCCATTAAGTAAAGAGGTGTTGCTCCCCAACTCCTGTGTCGGTGTATCCTTGTGTGAATGAGGGTGACGGACTGGCAGCGTGAGGAGGTCCACTTGCGAGATACTACATTGGTGACGAAGCGGACACGTGTCTTCCACCGTGCTCGCCACCTCAGGTCCAAAGCGCTCGTGGTGAGCAGTGAGGCACCACTGGAGCCGCAGGACATCTTCCGGTCGAGGACTCCCAGAGACAGCGGGTTGAAGCGAGAAGGCTCCCCGCAGTCGAAACGAGCCCCAGCGTGAGCTCAGCTAAGGCTCCAATGCGCACATCCCACGCGGGTGGAGCAGCTACAGCGGCTCCCCGCGTATCATCTGTCCGGGTGGGGAGGGAAGGGAATACCTTTCCCACCAACGGCAACGACGCCGGTAGGCGCATCCAATCTCCTGCAGGTGGAGCAGCGGCTCCCTGTTCACATCTCCGGGCGGCTAAGGAGCACTGACCTCCCGCCAACAGCTACAGCGAGAAACAACTCCGAGAAGAGCGGCAGGGACACGGCCTCCCGATTTCCTCCACAAGGATAAGAAGGGTAAGATCATAAACCGCAACGCGCACAAGGCTCCAGGGCGCGCCACAAAAACTAGGCCCGTCAACACGTGGCACAGTGCCCCTTCCCCCTGGCGTCCCAAGAACGGCTGCACACAGGACAGTAGGCCTTGTGAGCCACACAGCTAGTACAGCGCCAGAAGATCAGTCCATGAGTGGATCGGAAGGGGAGTCACTGACAATCCCAGTGACTCCAGCCAGGCCAGAGCCCAGGAAGATGACAGACAGCCTCTTAGCCCAACTGCCAGCAAATTTTGACCTCACTGACACCGGCACCCTCGAATCAAGATGGAAAAGGTGGTTGAGGGACTTCGAAGTATGCCTAAAAGCGGCCGGACCACTAGAGGATGAGCAAAAACTAAACCTCCTAATCCATGCCGTAGGGTCTAACGTGCGAGACATCCTTGACGAAATACCTGAAAACGCCATAGACACCTACGCCAAACTAAAGACAATGCTCACGGAATACTTCACGCCCCACACAAATGTGGACTATGAACGGCATGTATTCCACACCACCAAGCAGAACAGAGGAGAAACCATTTGTCATGAGATTAAGATCAAAAATGAAGCACTGTGATTTCAACAATTGCTCCAATCAGGAGGCCCTCAGGTCGCAGATCATAGTGGGGTGCGAAAGCGCCGACCTTCGAAAACGACTACTTCAACAGCCGAGAAACCTAGAAGAAATCTTGCGGCTGGCACGATCAGATGCTGCCTTCGCAGCGCAAGTAGAGGGCCTGGAGGAAATAAAAATCACGCACGGTAAGCACGAAAGTCTCAACAAGTTAGAAGGCACAGCGAGAACCAACAGTGATCCTTTCTGCTACCGGTGTGGACACGAGTACCCCCATGAAGGAACGTGCCCCGCCATGGGCCAAACATGCTCCGCATGTGGTGGTGACAACCACTACAAGGCCGTGTGTTTGATATTCTGCAGCAAGACGAGAGGGGCAGGAAAAAGCGGGAAACCCACAACAGAACTGGAGCAAAACCCGCCCATGCAGCACCACCGGGCAGCACACCAACCCCACGAACAAGGACGTCACAGACACTACGACGAACAACCGGAAAGAAGACAAGAAAACAAAAGCTGGAGGGAGAGCAAAACCACGCCATCCAAGATAAGAAGAAGACCCAGGAGATACATACGGTGCCTCATAGAACAGTCGCAATCGGACAGCGTGTGAAGTGCGTCATCAGAAGAGAGAGCCCGCCGACCGGAGAAATACCAAGAAGCACCACGGAAAAAGGGGTATCTATACGCCCTTGGAAACAACACGGCAAAGGAACACAGCCCAATACTACGAATACAAATCAATCAAACTGCTGCTGAATTTTTGATAGACACAGGGGCAAGCGTGAACGTAATCAGTGAGGAAGTTTACGAAAGCATACCAAACGCCCCTCGCCTACAGCAAGCAAGAGCCCTCATCTATCCATACGGCTCAAAAACACCCCTGGCATGCAAAGGATTCTTCATGGCATCATGCCAATACAAGGAACACGAGAAAAGCATCCCCATGCATGTACTAGAGGCTGCCACCGAGAGCGGGTGCATACTAAGCTACCAGGCAGCCATAGAGATGGGACTCATTCACATACTATACCGCCTCATGGTGCATAAATATTTAGACCCGACAGCAAGCCTTGACCAAGTTTTCCCATCATTATTCAAAGGCCTTGGAAAACTGAAGAACAGACAGATCGAACTCTGCATCAACGCCAGCGTCCCACCAGTGGCGCAACACTACAGGGGCATCCCCATCAACATTCAAAAACAAGTCGAGAATGAACTGACCAAATTGCTCGAGACAGACATCATTGAGCCAGCAGAAGGCCCCACACCATGGGTCTCCCCCATAGTACCGGTGCTCAAAAGAGACTCCCCCGACATCCGGATATGTGTAGACATGAGACCAAATGAAGCCATCCTGAGAGAATGACATCAAGCCCCTCGAATAACAAACATGGTGCATCTATTAAATGGAGCGACAGTATTCTCCAAATTGGACCTAAACAAAGGCTACCACCAGTTGGAACTCTGCAAGAGCTCCCGCTACATAACGACCTTTGCCACCCACCTAGGTTTATTCCGTTATAAACAGCTCAGCTTTGGGGTATCCTCCGCGGCGGAAATCTTCCAAGCAGAAATTCACAATGTTATCAAACACGTACCCAACTGTATGAACTATAGCGACGACATCTTGGTCTTCGGCCAGACTCAAGAGCAACACGATGACACACTAATGAGAGTCTGCATGGCCCTAAAAGAAGCCCGGCTAACTTTAAACAAGGAGAAGTGCGAGTTTCGCAAAAGGACACTCCGATTCTTTGGACACATATTTTCAGAAAAGGGCATGACGCCAGATCCGGAGAAAGTTAGTGCACTCCGAGAAGCTGAGCCACCCACCACCACCTCAGACCTCAGATCCTTCCTAGGACTTGCAAGCTATTGCACGAGATACATACGAGACTTCACGTCCATCAGCGAACCGCTCAGAGCCCTCACCAAGCTAAACACTGAGTTTGTCTGGTCACCCAAATGCCAAGAGGCATTCCAAATCATTAAGGACCGCATCTCCGACGCCCGAAACATGGCATACTTTGACCCAAAGAAAACCACGGAACTCATCGTTGATGCCAGTCCCGTCGGCCTAGGTGCCATTCTCACGCAACTGGACGACAGAGAAGGGAGTGGGAAGCACATAGTATGCTACGCCAGTCGAAGCCTCACCAAAACTGAGCAAGCGTAGCGTACTCTCAGGCAGAGAAGGAAGAACTAGCGGTCGTCTGGGCCTGCAAGCATTTTCACCTCTTCCTGTATGGAAAGCCTTTCGTAGTAGTAACAGACCACCAGGCACTCATATTCATCTAAGGCAACCCCCAGGCGAAAATGCCACCAAGAATAGCCAGGTGGGCACTTCGATTACAGGACTACCAGTTTACCATCACACACAGGCCGGGGAAAGAACAAAACCCTGCAGATTTTCTCTCCTGTCATCCAAGAGAAAAGTTCGGACCAGAACCGTCCATAGCTGATCAATACATAAGATAAGTCATCCACAGCAGCACACCACAAGGACTTGACATGGAGCAGATAGTGCGTGAATCAAATACTGACCAAGGAATACAAATTATACTAAGATGCCTAGAAACAGGGCAATGGAAGCATGCAAAGCAGATTTGGTGAAACAATGAATGGTGACACGAGACAAGACGTCACATGCCTCCTAGCCGTAAGAGAAGAACTCGCGAAGTCGGAGGAAGGACTACTACTTAAAGGAACCAAGCTCGTAATCCCGCGAAGCTTGCGACAGAAAGTGCTAGAACTAGCACACGAAGGACACAGGGGCATTGTAGCTACTAAAAGTATGCTAAGACAAAGACTATGGTTCCCCCAACTAGACAAATCAGTGGAAGAACTACTGCAGAACTGTCCAACGTGTGCACTCGTGAAGCCACATACATCACTTGAACCCCAAAGCATGACAGTGCTGCCCGAAGGTACATGGGAGGAAATAGCCATCGACCACTTTGGGCCCATGGAAGGGGGTGAATACATACTGGTAGCTGTGGATGAATATTCAAGATACCCCGACTTGCAGGTAGTCCCCTCCACCTCCGCACATCACACCATCCCAGCCCTAGATCAGATGTTTGCAACCTACGGAATACCCAAGATAGTCAAGTCCGACAATGGACCTCCATTCACTGGACAAGATTTCCAAAGATTCGCCGAATATATGGGTTTTCGCCACAGAAAGGTGACACCCTTATGGCCACAGGCAAACGGAACAGTAGAACGCTTCATGAGAAACATCAAACGCACGACACAAATTGCGCGCCTCACCAGAGAACCTGTCGAGAAACTATTATACCAACTCATGCGAGACTACAGAAACACCTCACACAGCACCACTGGGAAGTCACCATCCAAGGTGATGTTTGGGCGAACTATCAGAACGCGGCTACCACACGTGGCAGCTGAGGAAGATCAATATGAGAACGACACTGAAATGAGAGAGAAAGATACGCTCATGAAAGAGAACATGAAGAGAGCTGCCGATGCCACTCGCAGGGCCAAGAGAAGTGACCTGGCACCAGGGGACCTGGCAGCGGTCCGACAACCTCAACAGCGCAAAAACGTAGCTCCATTCAATGAAGAACCACTCATCATCGTCAAGAAAAAGGGATCACTGCAGAAGGAAACCGCAGGGTCATAACAAGAAACTCATCTCACTTCAGAAGGATGCCTAATACCCCAGTATCAGGCAACACAAATATTAATGACACGTTATCGCAATGGGACGCTCCCTATGAAGGAGACAGTGAAGCCTCCGAGGGCGACACGGCGCCAGAAACACAGACAGACTCATCAGTGAAAGTGGATTGTCGACCACAGAGAACAAGAAAGAAACCACATCGCCTCATTGAAGAAATGAACTGAGAGCACGACTAAATGTTTAGTTACGGGAGGGTGTGGTGTCGTCATTGTTTATTTGTTCAGAGGATGAGTCCTCTGTTTGTTGCCATTAATCAGTGGGCTGCGACCCACGTGTAGGAAGGGGCGGGGCTACCGCCAGAAAAGCAGTCCGAGGCTGACGGCCATCAAGTAAAGAGGTGTTGAACCCCAGCTCCTGTGTCGGTGTATCCTTGTGTGAATGAGGGTGACGGACTGGCAGCATGAGGAGGTCCACTTGCGAGATACTACAATTAGTTAGCAAAACATAACACAATCACAATTTTCTTTCTGCGCATTCCAAAATCCGATGGTATTTCCAAAGTAAACTTGTGAAAGAAAGGAACCGCGGAAATGAATATTTCTACACACGAAGTGCCATAGCTGCATGGGCAGTGACCAGGCTCGAACCCCAGCCTCGCCACTTCACCAACATTAATCATATTATCTCACTACGCCTCATCTGCCAATCTAGCAATCCCTACAAGGGATTCAGCTCACACTGTCTGCCAATCCACACACATCACCACTCCACACACATCACCAAAAATGACATCACAAAAGCAGTTTTATACCCGCGATCGCCAGGCTCGAGTATCAAAAACTCGTGTACTGAGACTATTTTTGGTAATATCGATACATATGCAAATCTTCTGCCGTCCAGGGGCCGCAAAACCCAGTGATTGGGCTCAATGGGGAGCGCGGGAGAGGCCAGAGAGGGAGAGGGGTGGTGACAGCCACAGCGGCCGAGCCCTGTTGGAAAGGATGCGAACAAACTATGCAGGGGATTGAGCAAGAGAGAGACTGGTGAAGGAAAGAAACAAACAAGGGTGCGGTGGCAAGAGAGGAGAACAAAACAAAGGACCACTTGGCAAAGGATCACTTTCCCGTGCGTGATGATGCTCTCCAGGCCAGGCCGCCTCCTAGCGGGGCGGAAGGCTGCTTCGGGAGGTGCTGAGTTATGACGTAGCCGGAGGCCTTGACCTGTGTTATAACATGAAGGTTATTAGAACCTTCATGACTCTGGTTCGGTGTGTCGTTCCTCGGGGGGCATTCGATTCGGAAGCCAGCTGGAGGAAGGACGCAGTGGACCCAGAGAGGGAGCTCTCCATTTATAAATAAATACCGAAGTAATTAACTGAATACAAGGCTACGAAGCATTTATGTACGCACATCAACATAACAAGTGGCGACGAGGAGGCCGCTTGATCCGCACGAAGGAGAGTTCCCGTAACACAGAGTTACAAGGAGCGGGCGGCCGGAACCAATACATACAACCGAGGCAACTACAGGATTCAAATCATCAGTTCATTTAAGGTACTGCAGGACAACATAATTTAAGAAAATATACATAAATTTACGTGGCGATTGGCTAACAGAATAGTGCATCCTTCAAAGGGGCGCGAGCCTCGATGAATAACGGCATACGCGTATGATGTGAAGCATGTACGGACGTCCCCTGCGACATTAGAGGAAAGGACCTTAAAGCGCCCTGTGCGTGCCGCCATCTTGGGTTACATCATGTAAAGTGAAACGAACATGAAACACGTATCACAATAGTAAAGAATAACTTTGTATCAAGCCACGTTATGCGAAATGCCTGACAACTATTGATGAATACTTAAAGCCTGTCAGTTCTTTGATCAATTGTGGATGCTAACGCAGAACATAAAGCAAGCTGCCAAATTAGAATGTTGATGTCACAAAGGTGTGTACCAATATGGTGCAAAACGATCTGACTCATACAAGTTGGTAGATGTGTGACAATTACAGACAATATTTTCCAGCCAAAAAAAAAAAAAAAAAACATTTTTGAAAGGATAGTAGAAGACATACAATATCAGCATGCAAAGCATAGTAGCACCAGAAAAATTCTTGGCACAACCTGGAACCCCAGTTTTTTCGTGGGAACAATGGTTGGACAATTTCCAGGTTTATATGAGGGCCATTGGCGGTGCCAAGTTCAGCGATGATTTGAAGGAGGCCACCTTACTCAGCTGTATTGGGACAGAGGCCTTGAGAATTTTTCGGACGCTACCTGATGGTGGTGATACTGCAAGTGGCTCTGGTGACTCCACATCTAGTTCTAGGAAATATGAAAATGCCTTGTTGAAACTAAGCAAACATTTCGGAAACAAGACTAATGTAGTTCTGGAAAGATACAGATTTTTCACGCGGAAACAACTCAAGAATGAGTCTATTGACATGTATGTTGCAGCGTTAAGAGGTCTCATAGCTACATGTGAATTTACCGGGTTAATAAATGAGTACCTGAGAGACCAGATCGTCCTTCATGTTGCAGATCCCAAAATACAACAAAGGCTGTGGCAAGCAAAGAACCCGTCCTTGGAACAGACTTTGGAGATTGCACGGTCCATTGAATAGGGGGATAAGTGCATGAGAGAAGTGCAAAATAAACAGGAACTGTTTGACAGAGGCTCTGTCCAGGCTGGAGGTGGTGACGAAATCAGTAAAGATGAAGAGTCATTAATTGCAATGGTAAAGAAGATAGTAAGATCTGATTTTAACAAGGGTCCCAGACAAAATAAGGAAGTGCCATCTTGGACCCAAACCAACTGTAGTAGGTGTGGTTGGTACAAGCATAATAATCCCGATAGAGACTGTCCAGCTAACGGGATGGAGTGCTTCAAATGTGGCCAAGTGGGGCACTATGGCAAAATGTGTAGAAGCACCAGAGGGAGAGGAAGAAATATTGTGCGTGTGAATTTCAACAGAAGTTATCGCCAGCCAATCAGAGGCAATGCCTCGGGTGTGAGAGCCGTAGAAAAAATATCAGGATCTGATGATGTTGTAGCAGTCGCAACGGGAAATGATGAGGAAGTACAAATTCTGGCCCTCTCTGCTAAGGAGAATAGGATAGGCTTGTGGGTACCAATGTCCATTGATGGAATTATCATACAAGTCATGGTGGATACGGGATCCCCGTATACCATAGTGGATGAAGACACGTTTCAAAGACTTCTTAAGAAGAAACATGAGGATCTGTGTCTAAGCAAAGTCAAAGCAACAGGATATGGCAAATCTCCGATAGACATTATAGGTTATGTCTGGGTCCACTTAGCTTTTGAAGGGAGACAAACCTATTGCAAATTATATGTGGCCCGAGAAGGATATGCCATAGTTGGCTGGTGGGAACAAGCAGCCTTGAAGATTAGAATTCATCCAGGAGAAAGCATTCCCGTCATGAGTGTTATAGACAAGTGCTGCAATTCAGATGAAAGTTTAGTACAAAGTTTTCCAGAAGTGTTCAACGACAGAATTGGCATGTTGAGGGGTTTCAAGCATCGCATTATTCTAAAAGGGGGTGCCAAGCCCATTGTACATAAATTAAGGAATATACCGGTTGGTACCCGTGAACCTTTGAAGAAGGAATTAGAAAGACTGTGTGCCCAAGATATAATTGAACCAATAGAAAGCTCTGAATGGTTATCCCCGATAGTGATTGTGAGAAAGCCTGGGGGGGAGATTCGCATGTGTGTGGACTTGAGAGATTTAAACAACAGTAAATGGGTTGATCGCCATCCACTGCCAAACATAGGAGAGATGCTTTCCACAATGGAGCCGACTGGATACTTTACCACACTCGATTTGTCATCCGCATATCATCAGGTAGTGTTTGATGAGGAATCTAAGCATCTTACTTCCTTTATAACCCCTTTGGGTGCTTTTCGCTTTAAAAGGATGCCATTTGGATTAGCATCCGCAGCTGCCGTTTTTGCAGTATCTTTTTGAGGGCTTACGGGTGTATATTTTTTCCAAGATGATAACTTGATTTCAGCAGTATCAGAAGCAGATCATGATGCCAAACTTGTGGGTGTGCTACAGATTCTACAACAAAAAGGACTCACACTAAAGATTGAAAAATGTAGAATAAAAAGACAGGAAGTAACGTATTTGGGCCATCGTATTGACGCAGAAGGGATAAGGCCTAAAGAAACTTTGGTGGATACTATACTAAAAATGCCGGATCCATCTAGTAAGGATCAATTGAGGAGCTTGATGGGACTAACAGAGTATTACTCCAAATTTATTGATCATTATACTCATAGAACGAACCACATGAGGAATTTGTTGAAGAAGGGCGTGAATTTTGATTGGTCAATTGAATGTAAAAATGAACTACGAGATATCAAAACATCAATAAACAAAGCTCCTGTGTTGAAGATGTTTGACTGCAGAGCCAAATCCATTATATCAGTTGATGCAAGCAAGGTGGGTCTAGGAGGCGTGTTGGAACAGATTCAGCATGGGACAAGAGTCCCGATTGCTTTTGCCTCTAGGACACTGAAAGATGCAGAAAAAAATTATTCCACTATTGAAAGAGAGGCTCTGGCAGTGATGTGGATACTAGAACATTTCAAAGGGTTGATTTGGGGAAGTCCCATCGAAATAAAGACGGATCATAAGCCTCTCATTCATATTTTAAATCCCAAAAATTCGCATTTAATGTCTCCTCGCATTAGGAGGTGGATATTAATCATAATGCAATACAATCTTACTGTCAGTTTTACTCCTGGCAAGATGAACAAAGTTGCTGATTGCTTGTCTCGCCTGCCATGCCCCGCGACACATGATGTAACTAAGGAGGAAGAGATGGAAATGGATTGTGTGATAGCACAAATACACCCCAGTTTCTCTAAAGAAGAATGGGTTGAAGCTTGCGAAATGGATGCTGAACAAGAGCAACTCAGGAGAGCAATTAGGAGTGATTGGAAAGAAGTGACAGAAAGCGTTTCATCGTGGGAGAATAAGAAAGATGAAATGTCTTGTCATGGGGTGTGCATTTACCGTGGAGATCGCATAGTTCCACCCTCAAATTTAAGAGAGAGGATAATGGAAATAGCGCATGAGGGCCTATTGGAAGAAACTTAACGAAAAGGAGAGTAAGAGAAACATTTTGGTGGCCCAATATATGGTGTGACCTAGAAAACACTAAGAGAATGCTCTGTGTGTGCAGTGAGTGACAAAGGGAAGGTGACCAGAGCTACACCATTGCAGCCTGTAACAATACCAGAATCGGTTTGGATGAAGCTGGCTGTTGACATTTCAGGTCCATTTGAAATACTAGAACCTCACAAAGTCTACATCATCGTGTTGGTTGATTATACCTCTAAGTGGGTAGAATGTGGCATAATGGAAGACTCAGTTACAGCCAGGAAGATTAAGAAATTTCTGGAAGAGATTTTCAATAGAGAAGGGGAACCTCAAGAGCTTATATCTGATAATGGTGCACAGTTTTTGTCGATAGAAGTGCAAGAGTTTCTGAAAGAGAGAGCGATTAAGCACAGGCCACAGCCCTGTATCATCCCATTGGTAATGGGTTGGTAGAAAGAATGAACCGTTTTATTAAAGATACCATCCAATTAGCTGTGGCTAACAATTTACCTTGGAGAGAGACTCTCAAGGAGGCCTTAATTACATATAGAGTCACACCACATTCTACTACAGATGAAGAACCTTTTACGATGATGAGAGGAAGAATTGCCTGCAACAGATTGAGACCAGCCTGGTTGCCGTTAAAAAAGAATAAAACTGTGGATATGGATGCAGTCATTAGGAGAGTGAAGGATAAACAAGAGAAGTATTAAAAATACTATGATAGTCAAAAACATGTGAAAGAAAACAAGATTGAAGTGGGAGACTGGATTAGGGTGAAAGAACCCAGGAGAGTACTGAAAGGAGAATCTAAGTATCGTGATCCGCAGAAGGTGGTGAGCTGTTCGAATAAATCAGTGACATTGGAAGATGGAAGTAAATGGTCATGTGATGATATCATTATGACTGAAGGAAGAGTAGAGCGGATTATGAATGGCAACATCAGTACAGAGAGGGGAGACATGTGGGAGGAAGGAGATTCCACATCACCCAAGGGTGCATGCCATACTAGCACTATGAACAATGATGCTTATGGTTTGGGACCCAGGAAAAGAGTGCCACCTGTGAAAGAGGATTTCATTTATTATTAGTAGTAAACATGTTTATCAGCTTTGGATCCTATGCCATCTTGATGGAGATGAGACAACGTGTATCCTTTCAGTCAATATTTCTCAGCGGCTTATTGTTCATCCTTTGTCATTTTATTTGTCTTGTTTGCTTTCTTTTGTCCATATTTGTTATTAGTATTGATGGAGGGAGATGTTATAACGTGAAGGTTATTAGAACCTTCATGACTCTGGTTCGGTGTGTCGTTCCTCGGGCGGCATTCGATTCGGAAGCCAGCTGGAGGATGGACGCAGCGGACCCAGAGAGGGAGCTCTCCATTTATAAATAAATACTGAAGTAATTAACTGAATACAAGGCTACGAAGCATTTATGTACGCACATCAACATAACAACCTGCTGTTTGCCAAATGGAAACGGTTGCAAGCAGGGCTGGAAATTGACACACTTCACTGAGGGAACTCCCCTTCACGCGAGGGGGGAAGGGGGGATTGCCTGTGGTGTGAGTGGGTCTGGGGCCAGATTGCCAGTGGTGTGGGCTGGACTGGGGCCGAGCTAAGTGTGGAATGGTGTGCGTGCCCTGAATCTAAGATGCTGACTGCTTTGCATGAAAACAAAGTGCATTTTGGGAACATAAAGCTCATCACCACACCAATGTATCAAACATGTTTGTGCTAGTAATTCCAACGTTCACTCATTCTGAGCATGCAGTGCACAATTGGTATTGTACTCATTTCCTCTGACAACATAGTGACTCTGACAGTAAAATGGCTGCAAAGTATGAGACATATATACAGCTTTGGAGCGGGTCATTTTTACGCTTGGGCTGGAGAGCAAAGGATGATGTCTCTAAGCGAAGTTGAAGAGATACTCTGGCTTCCGAGACTAGTGGCAGTTTCCTGAATGCTGTGTCTCAAACACTAACTTCATGGTGTGTGTGGCCAAATCACGAGGCCAGAAAATATTTTGTGTTATTTCTTTGTCTTATTTACATTATCATTTAGACATTGAAATAACATATGCTTTGTGTGTGCATGCCTGCAGGAACATTTGACACAAATAAAAAAAACAAGAATTGCCAATGCCTAGTTTGGGCTTTTGTGTAGGCATCGGAAATGTACTTATCATGCACTGTATTAACTGGCCGTTGATGGTAGAAGGTGCAACATGGTGCAAGTACCTGGGCATCAAATAGCAGTGCCTGGCAAATGCCTAATAACTATACATAAGCCAAAGCTGTTGGCTTTGTCAATGCTTGTTTTGAACAGGCCTTCATTGTAGGACATGCATACTGCTTATACATTGAGTGGCTCAAGGCAGACCTGGCTGATGTTTTTATTACACCAATTCCATGTTTACAACTCAAATTAAGTCATTAACTCTCAGAAGACTGCTTTGAAAAAACACTGCAGGCACTTATGAGAGCAACGTTTGATGGCAAGGCTTGATTAAAGCAAGCTGAAAGAGTTTCCATGAGGAGGTGTTTTGGGTGTGGAGGGGCAGGAAAAGGGAGGGATTAGCATAGCCCTGGGCAGTCAATGGGTGGGCAAGTAGCCAATCTACAGCTTCAAGCTTTGTGTCCCTCCTCAGATGCCATTATCTGTACTCTAGGGCAATCGTTTTGGCTTATAGGTGGCTCTGCCACCTAATAGCCCAAACAAATGAGATGACTCATTGCACCGGCCGGACTGCGCAGTCCCCACCACATGGCAACCAATCAATTTGCTGATTGGAGATGTGCTGCTCACTGCTGGCGCCTGAGTGTGGGCCACAGCCAGGAACTAGGAAGACATAAAAACAAGCATTGGCAATGCAAACAGTTTGCCCAGCAATCCCTTGAACGGCCACCTTATCGACCTGCACATCAACGTCTCCACTTTGACAACTGTTGCCCGCTGACTTGAACTGCTGAAGCATCACTCATCAAACCCTCCCAGTGGCTAAAGCCCGACTTGGCCTGGCACAACTACGAAGCAATCCTGGGACCGCTCTGACATGCGTGATTGAGAGCACCTCTTCTGCTGCACAGAATGACCACGTACGCCCCTACTCAGCGCTCACCAAGAACTAAATCTAGGTACTGTTGACCCTCAACTGCCTCCTTGGGCCACTTTGGCTGTAGACACTGGTTAGGTCATGATTGCACCTGTTATCAACATCGACATATCCTTTTGTAGCTAGCAATTCTCCTACCACCACTGGAACCATGCTCAGAGTGCTCGCTACGTCTTACATCTTTCTCTGTTCTTCCTTCGGGTGGGATTTTGTTCAGTAGTTTCTATTCGTTCTATTGAAGGTAGTGTTTTTAATTAATTCTTCCTTCGGGTGGGATTTTGTTCAGTATTTTCTATTCGTTCTATTGAAGGTAGTGTTTTTAATTAAAGTATATAATTTGTATAGCACCTTGATTGGACATTCCCTTTATTTTGGACTGTGATCCTGTGTTGTTTGTGTGACTACTGGTTCACCTTCACACCCCTCTTAAGAGAATAGCCTTCCCTCGGCCCACGTTACCACAAAAGGCAAAGCGGGTATATCTCTTAACTGTCCCTGTTTTATCTTTATGATTGAAGCCAGATTTAATTATTTGGCTCTGTTAAGCACTGAGTCTGCAATGGTTCAAGAGATAGAATTGTCTGACCTAACGAATGATTTTGCAATATGCAAATCTAGAAGACAATATAGAGTTTAATCTTAGGAGTGTTTCAGGTAAGGGTGTACCGAATAGTGAAATTCGGTATTCGGCCGAATATCGAATAGTTAGCCAAAGTATTTAGTTGTTTTTTAAAAATAAATTTTCCAGCACATGGGAAATACTGCTTTGCCAGACAGTAAATCATGGGGGGACCGGGAATCAAACAAGGCACTGTAAATTAAGGGCAGGCTTCTGCCATCTGCTCGTGTGTATGCTTGCTGTTGTGGCCTGTTGATTATCACCTTCTTTTAACAGTATTCAGTGCACAATGCAAACAAATGCTTGTAGGCGTTACCAGTCGGTATTGCCCCTCAAAACACATTAATGCACATAAGCTGTATAGTATTGTTTAGAGAATTCTGTATGTTTAAATGGCAATCTGGTGTGCCTACTTAAATGTGCACCACTTTAGAAGTGAACATTGGTCAGGAGTACCACTGATCCATCCAGTCTTAACAAACTACAGTTCTGCCCCAGTGGTCTCGAGTTGATGCGCAAAGCTTGGCAGAAGGACTGGATCCTCGGATTGGATCTCACAACAAATAGGTCAGGGCCAGGGTCTGGTAAATGGACAGTAGGCACTGTGCTTTAGGGTAAGATAGGCGGTTTGGCTGCAATGGCAGATTTATGGCAAAGGGCCCCATGGGCAGGAACCTGCTCATGGGCAGGAAACAGCTCTCCATGTTTCTTGCTCGAATCTCCTGTTTACAAAAGGGTGCTTACTAGATATTAAGTCAAACAATCCTTAAACATCTCCCGGGTGATGGCCATGCCATGAATTGTCAAACCCACCTCCAATTCAGTCATTGCCTACGTTCATAGTCCATACATCAGTCCATACATCAGTCGCCCTGTCCTTTCCCACTCCATTGTTAGGTTAGTTGCCCTCCCTTTTCCTAGCCAATGACAGTAAGTCACCCCACCCTGGCCCCCCGATTTCTTGCACCATTGTGTGGGTAACGTTCAATCCTCGCTGCCCTGCCAGCTGCTAGTTTACAATAAACGTATTTGCTAGCCATGCTGACAGTGCCTCCTCATACCCCAACACATGAGTGACAGTTGATCCTTATTCACCAGGGTGTGGAGAACCTGCATCCTTCATTCCCAGATTCTAGGTGATAATCATACCCTCATTTACCAACCCATGGATGACAGCCCCAGTCAGCCCATGGGTAGCACACAGCGCACTCCCTCCATCCACTGGTGATAGACATGTGCCTGCTTCTCCAGTCCATGGGGTGACATCATGCCGCTGGTGACAGAACAGCTTCTAGTCAAAGGGTGGCAAACACCTGTCCCACTCTTCCCTCTGCCCATGTGTACCAGCCACCCCCTCTCCTCAAACCGTTGAGGTTGGTGCTTTCTAACCCCAAAATTAATACATTTGGTGTGGTCATCCACCTCTTGAACTAACGGATGACCCACCACTCCTGCCTGGCACATGGTTGTCCCCTCTGGTCCCTTCTGGTGCATGACACTCTACCATCCCTCACAAACCAATGTGTTACTCATCCTGCCTGTTTTACATGGGCGAAAGTCCCTTCTACCTCAACCCTCGAGTTAGTCACCCACGCCCGCCTCGCCCACTCCCCACCCAGCCTACAAGTGACAGCCACCCCTGGGCCTTTGCCTGAAGCGATATTGGCAATTACCACCATGCCAGCCTGCTTATAAAATGCCCATGACCGTCACCATACAGTCCAGCACTCATGTGACTGCCCCATTCACCCTTAAATGCAGTGGTGTATCCTTCTCCGTAGGGTGGTGAGAGTCACATGAGTACAATGCATGGGCGCATCGGGAAAAATATAGCAACGGTTTTACTGCCGGCAGAGTTCCAGATGGCGAATATGTGGACTCCCAGACTGTGATGCGTGATCTCGTGTTCTAAAATGGCATTGTAATTGCAGGATTTTTCCGTGTGCTGATGTAAGAAGAAGGGAGGGGGAGCAAGGTAGTTGGACACTTATCTGATGCCGCCTCGATGTCCTCAGGCATTATCTTCTGGTCGTCTTACGGTCTCAGTGCCTCAGTGCAATGTCCCAATTATTAATTGTATTTTTCTTGTGCCGCATGCAGCAGCCAGTAAGCTAGAAGCTTACTGGCTGCTGCTGCCTTCCCGACTGTTCTACTTTCTATGATTGGCTATCGTCTCTCAAACAGAGAGAAGATTGCTAATCATAGAAAGAGAACTTTTTTTCTTAACTTTTACAAACATTTTAAACTTCGGCTTCGAGTAAGTATTCCAGGAAACATTTGGTGAAGCCGAACAACCGGTTTTCAGCCGAACCTCGGCCGAATACTTACTCAAAGCCGAAGTTCGTTACAACGCTAGATTCAGGTACATCAATCATGGGCAGTAGAAAAAAAACTCACTGGGTGCTTCTAATTTAATTCTGTCTATGCTTACATCAATGTATCTGCTGTGTGGGCATGAACTGAAATGCTAAGTGAATTTTAATGTTTCTTACATGGCTTTTTGTTTTCTCTGCTGCCTAGTCATGCATTGTTTTTCCAAGGGCCATGTACTTTAGACACATTCAAACAGAAAACAAATTGTCAGGTTGAACTGTTAGGCTATCATTTTATTAAATATATACTTGCTTAAAAAAATGTTCCTTTATTTTCTTTCAAAATGAGTATTATTCGAAAAACAAAGTGAAAATGTCTTCAATCTAGCACCCTCTTGGGGAAACAGGTCACAGAGATGTGTAATTTTATATTTGATTAACAACTAGATAGTCCATTTAAAGCCTAGACGAGTTTCTGTTGAATTTGGCTCATGGTATGCAATCCCTTCATTTTGCGTATTGGGAGGGGGCATGGCTTTCTGGGGTGGGAGGAGGGCATGGGTTTCAGGGGGTGCCCCAAGTCTGTCTGTGCCCAGGTTCCCCAGAAAATGTTAAGATGGCCCTGTCAGGGGCAGAGAGCTTCTTAACTTTGGGGTTTCTACACAGCTGCGTCTTGTTCCGGCCCAATTCCTCCCCTGGTTGCAAGAAGCAACAGCTTCCAATATACTTCTTAGCCCTGCGCATAAGCCCTCCACCCCTCTAGGCCTCTGTAATGAAGAGGAGGCCTGAGGAAGGACGGCTTATTCTTTCAAATGAACACACAGCGGTGGGAAATGCCACTGTTGGGAAGGGGACACAATCTTCCCGAACCCCCAAGCGCTTCAGAATTAGGCAAAGGCAGTCATCATTAATGTAAGGGACCAAAGGGTAGAGGGGAGCCATTGCCGGCTTCTACAGGATCATACTTTTGTACATTTTGTAGGTGTAGCATGCATGCGGGAATAGCAGTCATCTTAGATAATAGCAGCCATATTGTGTCACTGAGCTTAAACGTGGCACAGTAGTCTGCACCCCGGGTGTAGGCCGAGAACACGAGTGCAGGAATAGGTTGTATCTTAAAAACTGATGAGAAAGCCCAGAGCTACATAGATCCAAAAAAACCTTAATTGCCCTAAAATGTTGCCAACCTTCATGCCCTGGGAATAATGTGCCCTGCAAGGTCACTGGAGGAGGGGTGGGTGCCTGTGAACAGCACCATCTCATAGGAATGAGGGCACAGGTCTTCAACCTCCACCAGCCCTAATCCTAAATTATAGCACCCAAATGTTTTGGCTTTAGGACCCCTGAATTCCAGATAACCCCAGACCAATGACCATAAACCTGCTGGACCCCCGATCGATCAAAAGATCAGAAAGCAGGGCCTTCCTGCCTTCATTCCTGGGTCATGTGATTTGTGCTGAGAGGTGCAGGGAGCGATACAATTATAGCCCAGAACGAGGGTGGGAGACCTTGGAGGAATGCCGGCCTGTCTGGGAGCGAGTGAAGTGTGTCTGAGTTAGTATGACCTCGGTTTGTTTGTGCCAGGTGCCTTGTTTCATAGAGATAGTTGTGTTTTTCTTAGTAATATAATTGTTACTTGACCATCAGCTGACCAATGACGACTGCAGCATCACCCATGTGGAACAAGGTGGACGGATGGGGCTGGGATCAATGGCCTGGCATCCCCAATGGAGCAGCTGTCCTCTGTATAGGCTCTCACCAACTAGCCGCGCGGGTTTCTACCTTATGTAATGATGTCACTGATAATGCAATGTACCTTCTTTCTAGAGAGGAGCGCCTGCTACCTTTTTTGAAATATTTGCAAGGAACGTGGGGTTGGTCACCCTGAGTTACCTGGGGGCAACCAGACGTGGACTCACCTCACTGATGAGGCCCAACAATGCTGAAACACGTGTATGGGGTTGCTTTTGGTACTCTTGTTCAGAGAGGAATTGCCATAGCGTTTTGGTGCTGGACTGCCCATGTGGGCGGGACAAAGACTGATATGCAAATGGATATTTCCCATCTGTGAAAGGTACAGTGAGCAAAAAGCGTGTGCTGCAAACTCTCTGCTGCAAACTCTCGTCTCAGAACAGGTTATCATGCCATGTTCTTTCTAGAGAGGAGCGCCTGCTACCTTTTTTGAAATACCTTCTTAATGTGCTGCTCTTGCAGGTTTTGGCAGAAAGTTCAGCGACAGCAGAATTCTTTTTTGGTGCTTTTTCCTTTTGTATGGAAATAAAACTTGTTATCCTCGCAAAAGTGGTACTGAGCCTCTTTACCTAGTGGGTTGTATTTTTCCTGGTGTGAGTATCTAGGAGGGCTTCCTACACCACCCACTCAACTAGGCAACACCCACTCTCCCAGGAGCTCGAGAGACCAGTGTGGGGCCACAAGTGAAGGCCATCCATACTACTGTTATTCCAGCCCCTTGGGAGAGAGTGGGTTAGACTTAATTGATTTTCCCAGCTGATGCCCAGGCTCCTAAGCACCCCAGCTCCCCTGCAGATCACTTTGCACTGCTAAGCTAATGAGCTGCAGGGATAGGAATTGGGATCGATTTCCCACTGACTGACATTGAAGCCCGAATAAAAATTGCTCAAAGTTGAAAGGTAGGACAACAAAGATGTTGGTGTAAGGCTGTAAACAACTTAAAAGTATTCCTCATATCGTAAAAGTCACTGAACCTGTTGTAGGATTCTCACCCCAGCTTGAATGCTGAACCTGAACTGTTTTTCTCACTCAAGCGGTTACACTGTAATGTACCAGTGAGTAGGGTGACCAGACTGTCACAGTTTTCTCAGAAATGTGACCCTACCCCTAAACTGGCCTCATGGTATTTTCACAGTTCTGACATCTGGGAATATGCTTGAACCCGGGAGGATAGTTCAGGGGCAACACGCTCGCCTTGGAAGCAAGACAACGCTGAGCAACACAGGTTCGATCCCCGGTGCCGCGCTTAGAAACCTCTGGGTACATTACAATTTACAACCGCCAACCTTCCCAATGCACGATCCACGTGCATTTACTGCTTGTGCCACAGAGACTGGCGGAGACCCTACTAACACTAGCGAGCCATGTAACGTCAAACAGAGCAACAGCTCCTTAGTTATTAACCTGTTTACGTACAAAACAGTTAAATGTATATCCAATACTTTGGGGTGAGGTGGGTCGGGTTAAATGGGCGAATGGGATTGAGGTAGTCCTTCTTTTGTGCCGTTGGCCGTCCCGTTTTTTTGTCCTGAAAATCTGGTCTCCCTACCAGTGCGTCACTGATTCCGTCAGGTAAACGTGCTCTGGTGGCGGTGCGGCACCAGTGAACGCTTGGCTCGTGCACGCAGCCAATGCCCCCTACATTTGCATGCGCAGGACCTCATATGCTCTTGGCTGAGTCTAATTTCCGGTCTTGGGAAACCTCTGCTGGAAGCCTCTTTTCTCCGAATGTTAGATTGCTTTCATGCACACTCTAGAATGTCGTGCAAGACCCTGCGCGTGCGTGGCCTTCACGTGTTTACACAATCAGGCCCCACCTATCTCTGAGATTCCACGCCCCCACGTGTTATTCTGGCGGTCACTGGTGGGCTGTGGGTTGGCAACTACCACACCATTCCGTTTTTTGCAAACATGTAAAATAATACTTATTTTAGTTAATTGTTGGGTAGCTGCTTGACGTGTATTTGTCCATCTGCTGCTAGTGTCATGACGTACTTTCGTTTATACCAGAGGAATGGAAAATGTAGAACACAGCACTGTACGAATTCAGCTCAGGTTTAGAATGGACTTCGCGGTGGTATTGTTCTGCCAAACCTCAGAACTACTAATCTACACGTGTAGTGCATTTATTTGGTTATGGGCGTGTGTTAATGTCTCTTGAGCTTCACTCTCAGTTCTATATCCTACTACACACCACGCACTCCACGCTTGGGGGTTTGGTCACTGCATGTGATGCCAAGGCCGGGATCCCGCAGAGCGCAATAAAAGTACCTTGTATGGAAATAGAAGCAATTTTGGTCCACACAATACAGAAACGCTGTATTTGATTAGTCCCTAACATATTGGTTAGAATATTCCTTATCAGCACTTCCTTCATAATTCTAGTAACATCTTAGTGCGCAGCAATGCAACTCTACTAAGGTCTACCTCTCAAGTGGGCCTATGCCAACGCGCAGCTGCTCACTCTATCCCATGACATGACGTGTACAGAGCCTTAGTTGCTTTCGGCTCTGGGGTGAATCTTCCATGCTAGCACCCGATATCACCCCATGAAATATGTAAACAGAGATTAAATCTCCCCTCAGCCTCCGTCAAGGACACGGGATATGCAGGGGATGAGGGCGTGGCTCCTGTTGTGTCCTGGCAGGATGGACCCATGCGTTTGCTAAACGTTCTTCTTTATTTAAATATCACAATCTTTCAACACTTCCTGCAGGACTTCTGGTGTCAGCTTATCTCCACACATGTCCTCCCTTTCAATGCCCTGGGTCCGAGGGTGCTAAAGGGCCTGTTGCCCCACACGTCCCATTCAGTGCCACTGGAGCAGGCAGCGTGTTCTTGCCCACACTAGTGAAAAGCTCTCCTTTTTGGCTGGGAATATGCTTTGGGCTTGTGCTGAGTGAAAATGCTCCCAACCTCACCGGTCTGGTAGCAACAGTGCGTTCCATGCATGTAGAGGAACTGAACTAGTACATGTGTTCTGCTGATACAATTCCACTCTCTCTCAGATTTGCATTCGTGTGCCCATATACACGGGGAATCCTGCTCTGTGAGTTCCCTTAGCAGGGTGTTAATCCTTGTGTTCATTCCCACGTATTGTTGTTTAGAGTTAGACCACCCTCCTCGCGGGTCTTGTATAACCCTCCCAGTGCTTTATCAGGATGTTTTGTGGGATCTCTGAAGACTAATATGCCTTTGCTACACCTGGATAGATCATGCTTATGTCTGATTACTTTCCAGGTGCTCTCTTTGAAGATCCCTGCAGTAGAGAAAATGCCATCGTTGATTTGCTTGCACCTATAAGTCTTACATGAGTGGAGAATGTCCTCATGTACCTTCATAGATGACTCAGCTCTGTCTGGGGATATCCATTGTTTAGATGCGAGTTAGAGCACAGTACAGCAGAGTTAGCTAACTGATCATTTGATTGGATGTCTCTCCCATTCTATGGCTTTGCTGGTTTGTAGCATGCCGACACATATACCAATTCCACCCTTTGAATCCTTCTTTTGTACTGCCACTATATGAGAGATCCTTTGCATCCAACCAGGTGCAGCTTCAATAATGTAATTGTGGAGTAGGTTCCGAACTTATTTTTCAACATATGGTTGATGATAATGTGCAGGACTTGAGAGCGATGCTGGGCCACAGGCCTTATAGATTCATCAATATGCGGTGTGACTGCTGTTCCTTGGAGTATTTCAAAGCATTGCTGAAGTAGTCTATGCCACCCAAAGACTGGATGCTCTTGTGCTCTTACACAATGATTACAGATAAACCCGTAGCCCTTGCTGTTCATCGACCGAGCAGGCTGCTTCCTGGAATGTCACCTTGCAGTAGAGGCCTATGCTTTCTGTTATTGCTTAGTCTGTGTGTTTGAGCAATGTTGTAAATGTTCCCTGATTTTTGACGGGGCCTCTCAGAGCCCACAGGAAGACGTGCAGTTCTGAGGGGGATGGGGCAGATTTCATTTGGTTCCTGTTATATTCAAAGCTACACCTAATGTTGAGTCTGGCCCCATGCCAATCACAAATCCGGCGGCATGGTTGGCCATCTACAAGTTCTAGCTCTTCCTCTTGCCCTTGATATGTATTCTTCTGGAGTGCTGGCCTACTCCAGAACAGAGGGAGTTGGGCTCCTGCTGGCCGTAGTTGCAGTCCTGACTTTGATGTGCCTTCTGTGGGCAGATTTGAATATTTTTCCCAAATCGTTCTCTTTGTCGCATGTGCTGCACCTTTGGCCACTATGAGGACATGCTCTGATGTGATAACAGTTGCCCTTGCCGTTAGTACGTGTTATCCAGAGCAGGTTTGATGCCGGGCACCTTCTATTTTTCTTCCACTCGAAGTTTGCTTGATATCCGTAATATCTCTTCCTTGTTCCATCTGAGCAGCCTGGGCCCACACCCACCCCTGATTGCGCTCTGGCCATGATGAGTGTGTTCACTAAAGCAATGGCTACCTTGAGAGGCCTTTTTCTGAATGATGCTAATGAGCAGCCCCCTATGATTGGCAGAGGGACGGCTTTGCCGTTAATGAATTTATGCAAAATCACAGCATATCTACCCATTCCCCTGGTAGTTGACCAGCTGAATAGGACTCATGCCTTTCATGACCATTGTTCCTTTCGGGATCCAAACATCCTTCCAGGCACTCTTTAAGGTCATTGTTGCAGGTGATCTTATCTTGTGGAAACGTAGGGACTTCCACCTCATAATCCTCCAAGGTGACGAGCTGACGTTTGGCATACTTGTCTGAGTCATTTTTCTTTTGTACCAAGAACATTTTCGAAAAACAGAATTCATTATTTAGCATGGACTACAGCACTTGGGAATCGGACTCGTCAAACGGGCCGGATGTTGGAACGAAGCTGTTCCTGTATGTGTCTGTGTCTGGCATGACTGCTGCAATAGATACTAAGACACAGCTGTTCCTGTATGTGTCTGTGTCTGGCATGACTGCTGCAATAGATACTAAGACACATCTGTTCCTGTATGTGTCTGTGTCTGGCATGACTGCTGCAATAGATACTAAGACACAGCTGTTCCTGTATGTATCTGTGCCTGCCATGACTGCTGCAATAGATACTAAGACACATCTGTTCCTGTATGTGTCTGTGTCTGGCATGACTGCTGCAATAGATACTAAGACACAGCTGTTCCTGTATGCGTCTGTGTTTGGCATGACTGCTGCAATAGATACTAAGACACAGCTGTTCCTGTATGTGTCTGTGTCTGCCATGACTGCTGCAATAGATACTAAGACACAGCTGTTCCTGTATGTGTCTGTGTCTGGCATGACTGCTGCAATAGATACTAAGACACAGCTGTTCCTGTATGTGTCTGTGTCTGGCATGACTGCTGCAATAGATACTAAGACACAGCTGTTCCTGTATGTATCTGTGCCTGCCATGACTGCTGCAATAGATACTAAGACACATCTGTTCCTGTATGTGTCTGTGTCTGGCATGACTGCTGCAATAGATACTAAGACACAGCTGTTCCTGTATGTGTCTGTGTCTGGCATGACTGCTGCAATAGATACTAAGACACAGCTGTTCCTGTATGTGTCTGTGCCTGCCATGACTGCTGCAATAGATACTAAGACACAGCTGTTCCTGTATGTGTCTGTGTTTGGCATGACTGCTGCAATAGATACTAAGACACAGCTGTTCCTGTATGTGTCTGTGCCTGCCATGACTGCTGCAATAGATACTAAGACACAGCTGATCCTGTATGCGTCTGTGTTTGGCATGACTGCTGCAATAGATACTAAGACACAGCTGTTCCTGTATGTGTCTGTGCCTGCCATGACTGCTGCAATAGATACTAAGACACAGCTGTTCCTGTATGCGTCTGTGTTTGGCATGACTGCTGCAATAGATACTAAGACACAGCTGTTCCTGTATGCGTCTGTGTCTGGCATGACTGCTGCAATAGATACTAAGACACAGCTGTTCCTGTATGTATCTGTGCCTGCCATGACTGCTGCAATAGATACTAAGACACATCTGTTCCTGTATGTGTCTGTGTCTGGCATGACTGCTGCAATAGATACTAAGACACAGCTGTTCCTGTATGTGTCTGTGTCTGGCATGACTGCTGCAATAGATACTAAGACACAGCTGTTCCTGTATGTGTCTGTGCCTGCCATGACTGCTGCAATAGATACTAAGACACAGCTGTTCCTGTATGTGTCTGTGTTTGGCATGACTGCTGCAATAGATACTAAGACACAGCTGTTCCTGTATGTGTCTGTGCCTGCCATGACTGCTGCAATAGATACTAAGACACAGCTGATCCTGTATGCGTCTGTGTTTGGCATGACTGCTGCAATAGATACTAAGACACAGCTGTTCCTGTATGTGTCTGTGCCTGCCATGACTGCTGCAATAGATACTAAGACACAGCTGTTCCTGTATGCGTCTGTGTTTGGCATGACTGCTGCAATAGATACTAAGACACAGCTGTTCCTGTATGCGTCTGTGTCTGGCATGACTGCTGCAATAGATACTAAGACACAGCTGTTTCTGTATGTATCTGGCATGACTGCTGCAATATATACTAAGACACAGCTGTTCCTGTATGTGTCTGTGTCTGGCATGACGGCTGCAATAGATACTAAGACACAGCTGTTCCTGTATGTGTCTGTGTCTGGCATGACTGCTGCAATAGATACTAAGACACAGCTGTTTCTGTATGTGTCTGGCATGACTGCTGCAATAGATACTAAGACACAGCTGTTTCTGTATGTGTCTGTGTTTGGCATGACTGCTGCAATAGATACTAAGACACAGCTGTATGTGTCTGTGTCTGTATGTGTCTGTCATGACTGCTGCAATAGATACTAAGACGAAGCTGTTTTTGTATGTGTCTGTGTCTGGCATGACTGCTGCAATAGATACTAAGACACAGCTGTTCCTGTATGTCTGGCATGACTGCTGCAATAGATACTAAGACACAGCTGTTCCTTTATGTGTCTGTGTCTGGCATGACTGCTGCAATAGATACTAAGACACAGCTGTTCCTGTATGTGTCTGTGTCTGGCATGACTGCTGCAATAGATACTAAGACACAGCTGTTCCTGTCTGTGTCTGGAATGACTGCTGCAATAGATACTAAGACGAAGCTGTTCCTGTATGTGTCTGTGTCTGGCATGACTGCTGCAATAGATACTAAGACACAGCTGTTCCTGTATGTGTCTGTGTCTGGAATGACTGCTGCAATAGATACTAAGACACAGCTGTTCCTGTATGTGTCTGTGTCTGGAATTACTGCTGCAATAGATACTAAGACGAAGCTGTTTCTGTATGTGTCTGTGTCTGCCAAGACTGATGCAATAGATACTAAGATGCAAATAGTAAATATGCGTGGTTGTGGGTCTGTTTATTGTACGTGGGCCCATGTGGTGCTGGCACACACTGGTCTTGGCAGGGGTTCGGGTGCGTACCCACCTAGGTGCAAAGAAAGAATGCCTGGATAACTTGAAGTCTGTAACGTGGAATCTGCGGACACAAATGGGCGCTACACCATTGGTCTAAACGGGTCCAGGCCCCCCTGAAACTCTGGGCCATGCCTGAAGAGACCCGCTGAACTTTCAGTGCCCTCAGGAGCAGGATAAAAGGCAGAGGATGAACAGAGCTGGGGCTTCGTGATTGCGTTCCTTTTGTTATCAGCGGAGCCTTTCTTAGGCATGAATTGTTAGGCCATTGGCACTGCAAAGGTGCATTTTCCCACTGGACGACACCTGTGCAGCTCCAATTAACTAGCAAGTCTCTGTCTATTTCCAAGACAATTGAGGTATGTGAAAAAATAATAAAGCCCCCTTTTAAAGATTACTTTATACCCATGCTGTCCACTAACTTGGCATGCAAAAAGCGTTTGTTTTTTTCCCTGAAATGTACCAAAATGTCGACCATAATCGCGACTACGCAGTTACGCCGACTTTGGTACATTTCTTTTTACGGACTCCCATTACTGCGCCTAAGCAGAGCGGGGGTTGCAGGGGTGTCCCTCGCTCTCCTTGGGCGCAGTAACGGGAGACGGGGTTTGCAGGAGACAAGAAAGTAAAAAAAAATCCTGCAGCATCTGCTCCGACCCACTTAGGTGGAAGGAACGGACGTCACAGGGATAGCAGGGAATCGGCGGCACACACAGAAGTGTGCTGCCGTAAAGGTAAGTGGGGTGGGGGAGGTTGGGTAGGGGAATGCAGGACGCGGGCAAAGTGAGCTATCTGATCACTGCACCGTGCCATAATTGGCATCGACATTTTTGTCAGCACAGTTACAGGCGGCGCAGTGATCACATATATTCGTTTTTTCCTAGATATTAAATGTTCCTACGTCATGTGTTACAGTAAGATGGAAGTTTGTGTCAAACTATCTCTGTATCACGTGACCATTTAAGACAATTTTAAACATTCTAAAATCATGCAGATTACAAAGGAATCTATTGCAAACTCTGCCTGCCATGCATAAATAACAAGCAGCATTTACTCAGTTTGCACTACAAAGTGAGAACACAAAGGCGTACAGGTGATCACACCTGTAGTTACAACTTTGTTTTGCACTTCATAATGTAAGTGACTAAAATTGCATGCAGGCGACTTGTTTGCATGTAAGGGCCTCACCATGCAATTTACATTTGTAAACAAAATGACCGCCTATTTCTTAAAGTGCTGAAAGCACACGGCTGTACAATAAAATATTCCAGCTATCATTTTGCATTCTAGGACTTGCAGTTTTACATTCAGGATGCAGGAAAAAGGTACAATGATATTCTTTTGATTTAACATGTTTCCATAAGTACTTACATGTTGTCAGGTTGCTCAACTATGGGATTTGAGTATTTTTATAGTAGAGCGCAGAAAGTATGTTCTTAAGTGCCACATTTGGAGAGGGGGTTAAAATCCTAGGATCCCTACTCAAACAAAGTGTGTAATCTCACTGTGACTTAACAGCAGAAGGTTGAGTCCTTCATGATCTTACGGACAAAACAGCGTCTCCTTGTGCTCTGCCAATAGACGCTCTGAGGGACTCCACCCAGAATTATGTAATTTTGCAGTGACCCTATCTCACTTCCCCTATCACTTAATTTGACAGGCTGAAAAAAGTCTCACCAATCAGTCCCTGCAGTAGGGATTATAGCTCAGCAGACTGACATCAATGTCCTCCCCTGTTGCTGCCAGTCACAGAAGTTGCTTGGGCCCTTTCAGAGTAGTACCCCAAATGAGAATGAGTGAAAGTCCTTGCTATTCCCGCTTATGCTATGTTATTGGGTCTTGCATAACAGACCTTTCACCCTTTTTCACAGTTTCCGGATCTATAAGCAGTGGGCTAGGGCAGTAACACAGGGCAAGGATGCATTGTTGCAATGTGGATGTTTGCAGATCTGATAAGATAAAGTTGTTTGTTGTGTTTACGTTTTAGCTAGTTTGTGACATGTCCAGAACAGTGGTTAATGCGTGCTCTAGGTTGCTAACGTAAATTGTTTGTGTGTTTGGTTAACTTGTTTGTGTGGTTGACTGTGGTGTCTGTCAGTGGTGTTGAAGGAATATGGAGGGTTGTGTAGGTGTTTTTGTGGTAGGTTAGTTTTGGGTTTAGGGACACGTTGTGTAAATACTTGTCTTTGGTGGTGTATGTTCCTCAGTGTAATCTATGTTGTTTTGCTGCTGGGGTTTTGTGTTGGGCTGGGGGATGCTATGTCGGGTGACACTATGCCATGACACAAATTAAGAGACCACAGTATCTAGTCAGTTTCCTGAGACTTCCTTTCTGACTGCCCACTGACACTTCAAAGACACAGCAACTATACCGTCACTGAGTCCTACATGGGATTGTGGTACAATGCAGCTGCTGGGTGTGCATCATGAACACATCCAAAAATGCATCAAATCACAACCACAGCAATACCAAGCTGGCCGGTACCATCAAAATGCGCATTTTTGTGTTTAAAACCTACCAGGTTTATGGGCAATGTCTCGCACCATTGGTTGCTAATGTGACACTATTTCTCATAAACATGTGTTTGCGATAACCAGGATGGGGCACCATGCAAATAATTTGCCCTGCCCACAAAAATGTCTGTGAAAATAGCCCCTCCCCTTCCATTCGCCGTGTTAGCCCCAAATCCACCTGAAGTTTTGATCTAGTTTGCCCCTGTCAGGACACATATTGCTCCAGGCATGCGCATGCGCAGAATGCTGTATTATGAGACACCATCTCACAGCAAGATGGCCGCGGCGTCAACAAGGAAGAACTGACACTCTTTAGCAGGCCACACCGCATACCCCAAGCGCGAATGAACACACAGGGAAGCGGGGGAATATGTATGCAGGACTATACCTTGAGCAGGAGCTTCACCAGCCCCTCCCACACCAGGGACTCCACGTCTGCAGGGCCCGGCCACTGGTAGGTTGCTGAGAGTACAGGAATTGGAAATGCCACAGATCAGGGGCTGCAGGGCAACCATAACATGGCACTGCATGACCCAACAAGCCACCCTTGCGCGGAGATGCAAACAGGGATGGCGTCAAGGCATTTCAATTCTTTCAGGTGAAATGGGCCTGTGCCTCAGGGGGTCCCCGAAGAGCTAACCCCATGTTGCCGGTCTTATGAAATTCAACATACCCATTTCATTCACAACATTACATGTAGGCCTTGTGGCATGCCTTGCTTTCGCTGGCCCTTCAAGCCATCAGCTCCCTCCTGCCTCAGCGGTACCCAAGAGCATTCTTATCACCTCTTTACTATGGGTACACCCACAGTACCCCCTTGCTGACATAGAGCGATTCGTAGCTTTTCAGTGGGCATTTAGTGTTTCAGCTGCCCGCTGGCTGCATTTCCCCTGACAATCTGTGGCTAATAATCTATGCACTCTGCCCACGGGTGCCTCAGATTTTCCTGCTCTAGGTAAGAGGTCCCCACATATCACGTTAAAATGGACCCCCATGAGGAGTGACACATGTTCGGCCAGCCCTGACCGCAAAGCATTATAGGGTTCAAGGGCCCTTGTTACCAGTTGCTGTTCCCTGAAACTAACTGGGACATGATGTTGAGCCAAAATAACGTTCACTTAAGCGTTTGCTAAACTTCCTTCCTTATATGCATTTGTAAATCACAAACCCTTTCTAAACTTCCGGCATGAATTCTGATGTGAGAGCTTATCTCTGCCCATCTCCTGGCAATGTCAGGCGCCAGAGTGTGCCAAAATGGCTTGGCCTCAGGGACGTCATTTGGGGGTCGCACCTGCGACCCCTGAGGTCTCCCTTGCTACCCCTGTGCTCTCCCTTGCTAAACTTTTTTTTTAAACCCCTTTTCTTGTTTTTTTACTTGAGGCTCCTGGGCTGTGGCCAGCGGCATGTGGCGCTTTTTTTCTGGAGTGGCTGGTTTTCTGATAACTATAGCCGGCAAGATAGTTTAGTGGTTTCAGCGTTCACTGCTGCAATGTGTATGTGATCTGCAGGTTGCAGGTTCGACTCCCAGCAAGGTCAACACAGCCTTTCATCCTGCTGAGGTTGATGAATGAGTACTAACACAGGTTGGGTGATATTGTATGTATATTTGTTCTATATGAAGCACTTAAGTGTAAGTGCTATATAATAACACATCATTATCGTTTTGGCCTTGGACGTCTGGTTGCATTGACAGTAATTTGGTACTATGGGCCTATATGCGCTGATATTAATGATACTTATAGTGATCCATTCTTGTATGAAATGTATATCCCTTTACAGTGATATCGTAACCATATTTTTCGTAATGTACTTAACAATGCTATGTGATGCCAATTCCTGTTTGGTCAAGGGGTGAAAGGTTGTGTTGCATCGCTTCCTGTGATGTCACTTGGGGTCGTGTCAAAATGACATCACTTCCTGTAATGTCATCAGAGGTCAAAGGGTCATGTGAGGCCACTTCCGCTACCCCAGGCATTTTGGTGAAATGACATACCTGCTTGGCCTCCCACTTTCCATTCAGTGCCACCCTTTTTAGTTTTTAACCAATCCTGGTTCTTACATGATCTCTGCAACTTCTTTTCTTCTGGGTTTGAAGAGAACGTAACCTTGTGTCCACAGCATTAAAGCCTCACAGCATCCCTTTCTGGGGCAGTGAGTGAATGTGCACAGCTTTGGTGAAACAGTACAGGATGAGTTGTCTGGCCCTTGCTACTAGGTGGGATGGCCAACGCAAGTTGTGACTAGGCAATAGGGATGTATTAGCAGTGCCACAAAAAAGTAGGGGGACTGATATACGCAATGGGAACTGAGATCACAGACAGTGAACATACCCCAAAGTGAAATATGCAAATTAGATTCAATTTGTCTTTTCCAATTGAAGAAAGCGCACAGAACAAATATGCATTTGCCTTCAATAATTCAAGAGAAGAGATGTTCCTATAACATTGCTGGCTAAATATAGAAGGTGAATGAATACCTTTGATACGTAAGAATGTGTAACAAAACATGTAAATGCAGAAGGTCAATATATACCCTTTTATGATAATACATTTGTCTGGTGTCTACCCTTACAGCCGTTTGAGCTAAATTCAAAGCCAAGACACGACACAAGTAGGTGTAGTCATTTTTTTTTATTTCTCGAAAACACAGAGGGGGGACGGCGTCCGCCCGCTGAAAAAAGGGGGGGTGCCTACACCCTTGTGTTCCCTCGACCTATGCCCTGGATACTAAAAGTAACAAGAGTCGATATGATAGAAAAGGTTTACAGATGGACCTGCTAAATTAAGTTCGTTTCACTAGTATCATTTTTCATATACACAATTTTGCCAAAATCTGGCACTAAAGCACCACGTGAACAAGGGTTGTTCAGAAGAGGCCACACTTTGACACACAACATTCTGGCGCAGCCATACACCCAATTTTCTACCCCTGAACCACATCAAGTAATCCTCAAACTCTGATGCCCTTCTGGAATTGGAGACAGGCCGCTTTGCTCAAACTATGGCCTGCCTCAAAATAGCAGGAAGAAGTGGCGCTGGACCCACAAGAAGTAAGGAAGGAGACGGGGACGAGAGAAGGTGGAGTTTTGTTTGGTGAGAGGGCACGCGAGAAGGTTTGCAGGTTTGGAAGTGGTAGGGCCTAGCAGGAGATCAGGGGCATGCAGTGGGGCCACACACAAGAGAAAGGTCTGTGTGTGTGGAGGTGGGGGGCGGTGGTACAGCGCTGATGAGCAGGGGGGGTGGCATTACCAGAAAGGTAATGGCCCAGGGGCCAAGCTAGAGGCTTGAACAAAGCGAGAGCTTTAACTGAGCCCAGGGCCATTACTTGATAGGTAATGCTCGGACACAGAGAGATGTATTGCTACTAGCCCCCTATGCTTTCTGGGGGTGCTAATAGTGTTTTTATTTTAAGTTGCAACAAGGTCCGGTTGCTGTTTCTCAACTTTAAAATCTATAAACCAAAATGGCCACCATTGACGTAGGGAGAAGCAAACTACATGTAGTCCCTTTTTCTTTTCCATGGCGACCATTCTCAAAGAATGTCTGGGCTGGAATAGCGAGTGGGACGAGGCAGCCACAGGCAAGGAGGGCTGGGCTTTGGGAGGGAAGTGAGTGGGGAGGTGGAAAATGGTGAGGTGGTTGAGGAAGTAGGTGCAGGCAGAGAGGGCTTACCTTCCCGGGTGGAACATGGCAGCCTCCTGCTTCCGAGGAGGCTCGTAATGTGGGCATTACTGTGTGGTATATGTATTCTGAGCAGCATGATTATCTGGAAAGCTCTATGCCCCCCTAACCCCTGAGATGCTAATGACTTAATATGTTTCCGCAAAAATGCCTTACATATTGCCAGATTCGTGTATCATGTGACGTGTGTGCTTTCCAAGTCTGTGCCAAAAAACTAAGTATTATTATAGTTTTTGAAAGCTAAACATTCATGCTGATGGAAAACTAGAGGTTGGAAGAGCTGTGATCAAGAGCTTAGATTACAGACACAGCTCAAATCCCAGGTTCGCCTTTTAATCAACGTGTGCTATCCTGGGCAAATCAGTGTACCTCATTGTATCTTCATTGGCACAAATGGGAGTCCCTGGAAGTGTATCAGTTCATAGTGTGCCTTACTCCTGCCTTACTGAAGTCCCGGCTGTCTGGTATGTATCCTCGTCCCTGAAAACACAGAAAAGGGTGCCTTTTGAAGTGTCAAACCCGAGAGTTTTGCCTCTGTGGAATCCTAACAAAAGGTTTATTTGTAGTTTGGGCTAGGAAGCACCTGCGTCACCTATGAGCCGAAACAATTGCATTAAGTGTACAGATAGAAATGGCATATAAGGGACCAGAGGGGTTGCTAGGTCTGTAAAAGATCAGGGGCGACGCTAATGTTGGGACTGTAGGGACTCAGGGCTATCTAGCCTTTTGTTTGTAGCCCCTGAGATTCTATCCGGGGCTACAACCAAAAGACCCAGGGCTATAGCCCCATCAGCCCCCCCTAACCCACCAGCAATGCCTCTGTGAGGGACACACAGCTTGTAAGTGTTGTTTGGTTATGTGCTCACCCATTGACTGCCCATGGTCATGCTAATCACTAACATCATTTCTACCCAGTTCCTGCTCCCTTCCTGCCCAAAACACCACCTGATGGGAACACTTTGCGCTCGCTTTAGTCAAACCTTATCATCAAACTAAGCAGTCCAAGTGCCTGCCAGTGTTTTTTCAGAGCACTCTTCTGAGAGTGGTTCATGACTTAATTGAAGCTGTAAAACTGCTACTGATGTAATAAAAATGTCTTATCAGGTCTGCTTTCAGCTGCTTGGTTTATAAGCACTGTGTGTGTCCTTCATGAAACTCCTGTTAACAACGAGCATTGACAGAGCCAACAGTTTTGTCTTGTGTAGAAGTATTAGGCATTTGCTACGCACTGCTATTAGATGCCCAAGCACTCGCACCATTTCTCACCTGCTACCATCAATGGCCAGTTAATGCCACTACGGCTGTGCCTGGCAAGTGTCTTTCCCATGCCAACACAAAAGCCCAAACTGCTGGGCATTGCCAATGCTTGTTGGTTTTGCACTACAAACCACAACTTCACTTGTCAAAAAGGATCAGGTCCTATCTATGGGTGTGAGCCCTAGGACCTGCTGTCTAACGATGGTGCTCTAGAGGCCCAGCCGCACAAAGCAAGGTGGCAGTGTCCCCAAAGGCCATTCACAGGTGGGGCGCTGGCACGATGAATCTGCAATGGGGCGGATCCCAAAATCCCAAAAGAGCAGTGCGTGAGTAATGGGTGTTATGACTCTCCACGCTGATACTCGCCATATCAACCGCAGGGGTGGGGGTGACACACTAGGATTCCAAACTGCACTTATCTGCACTTCTTTGCTAAGCCAACTGAGACCTTACCGGTATAGTATTAAAGCTGCCCCTGAGTGGGTGAAGTGCGCCTACAGCTCAGTGACCCTGCTTAGCAGAAAAGGTAGTAGTTTGGATACATTCAATAGTTCAGCGTATGTTGCCAGTGCAACAATATTTAATCTGGAAATGAACGATTATCGTGTCATCTACTTGTACTGATGGTGGGGGCTCATGGGAGTTGTCGAAGGTTGCTTCTGGGGAGGCCCTGCTTGCATGCAACTACTCCATGCCCTCGACACAGACCTGCACCTAATAGCCAGATGCTTATGAACTGCATGCATCACACAGCAGCAAGGCTATCTTTGATTTTGCCGCTCCCCACTAACCTACCCTTTGTTTTAGTCTGCCATAGTGCCTGGAGACCGTGCAAATAGCAGCAGTGCAAAATACAAATACCAATAGCACAAAATGTCTGCTGCTGTGATTTCTCTTCTAGTAGAATCTGTTCTCATCAGGGGTGGACTGGGAACCAAAAGAAGCCCTGCAAATGATTTTCAAAGTGGCTCAATTTTCAGCAAGCCCAACCCTTTTTGTATGAAAACATTTGGAAATAAAATAGGTTAGCACACAAAAGAGGCCCAGAGTTCCCTATAGGCCAGTCCACCCCTGCTTCTCATGATGACCTGAATGTCAAAGGCAGTGATGTCACCTCCCATGACCGTGACACCATTTTCTGTAGTGTCAGCTCTGCTACTACGCAAACAATAAGAGTGCGCTGCGGGTCTGCAATGCTTGCCTCACGCAGCCTCATACATCTCAGATCAGGCGATGATTACATGACAACACAACTATTATGGGGCTGGGTAAGGCAAGACCCCATCCGTATGCATTCAAGAAACACATGGGAGCCAAAGGTGGTGGTTCAGAACTAGCCATGTCGCCCTCTAGACCGTCGCCTCCGGACCAGTCCCGTTCCTCGACACTAGTTGCTAGGTGGGCAGCCACTCAGCCCACAGGTTCTTCCACGGATCTGCACTCTTGGTGGCACTTATGGACAGCCACAGTGTCTTGCAGAGAGCGGCTAAGTGCCCTGACTTGTGGCATCTCCCGCACTGTGACCCCATCGCTGGGCACCCTCCAACGTGCGGCCTCACTCTGCCACAGTACTCACATGCCCGAGGGGGGGTTCTTCTGTGCCCACTTCCCGCTCTGCTCTTCTTATTCTGCACTCAGACTGCATACCCACCTTCAACCCCTTGATGGCCTCCTCAATCATAGCCGACCCTGTCGTGGCCAACTCATGGGCTCCTCCCAGCTTTAACATCCTTGCTAGGGACATCCCTGGTTCTTTCAAGATCTGGGTGCGCAGCTTGTTGGAGCGACATGCCTAGATTATTTCCTTGGAACTCATCCTCCTCATCCATGAAGGCACAAGTAGTGGTCAGCAGGTGGGCCCTCGTGTAAAATGAGTCAACTGACTCATCTGGGCCTTGGCCGCTTGCCGCAACTGAAACCGTTCAAAATCAATGTTTTCCATTGGCATAAAGTATTCTGTTAGCGTCTTCCTCGTCTATTAATATGTTCCAGCTCCTGGGGGCAGCGTCTCAGAGTTTATGGACACCACTGCCGGCATAAGATAGTAGGAGAGTCTTCCTTCTGGCATCATCCACTATCTCATCTACCTCATAGAACATGTCCCTCTAGCCAATGCGTCCAGTTGGCCCCCAGGGATATAGGGCTCCCTCTCCTGGTTCTGGAGTGTTACTCGCCCTCCGACTGGACTATTGCATGTTTCTTGGGCCAGGCGTGCCAAACAAAACATTATTGGCAGCTCCCCTGTTCCCACTGAACCTGGGGTCTCTGTCCATCCTCTCTCACTCTCTATCTCTGTGCTTTTCCTCCTTAACCTGGGGCCACCCTCGGTCCACTGGACCAACGCTGCACAAGCACTCTCTGGGATGGGAGCCTCGGCAGGCGGGACAATAAGCACACCTCCCTGGCAAAAGAGTACCTGGGGTCGTACCTGCTGATGTAATCGACCTCTTCATTCCTGACTAGACTGCCTGTCTCCCTTGAACCAGTATGCCTTCCCGTGGGCCCGGGCCTAACCACACGAGAACTCTTGTGAAAGGCCGTGGCAGGCGGGAAAAGGCACACCAGCAGGCCTCACCAAGCGCTCCGGGCCGCACCTGATGTATCAGCGGCCCACCTCAGCTCCAGCAGTGGACATGTTCTCCCCTAGCAGCACCACTCCATTAGCATGCGAATAAGCAATAAAACCACAGGCTGGGTCCTTCTGCAATGTGACACTTTGAGGCGGAGGACCTCGCTGGAGGAGCTGTCGGTTGCCAGGAAAGGCCTGGCCCAGCGGGGACTTGCACGCAAGACACTACGTGCTGAGCCCTGAACACGCACTGGGGACTTCAAATGCACAAGCCTGCCCACAGAGGTTCCTCGTCTGCGAGGCCGATGGTCGTTAGAGCAGGTCTGATGTGGAGCAGGCGCTCCTCGGAGAGTGTACACGCGCGGCTGGTGTCCACGGAGGATCCTCAACTTCCCTAGTCGCCAGTATTATGGACTGGTGCCCCACCCGCATGCATTCAAACCCCCACCTCCCCGCTCCCACGTCACGCTAGCACTCCGCCTCCCCAACGGAGGGGGCCAAGTGCCCTTAACACGTGGAGTGCTGGGTAACACACACAGGAGCCAGAGATGATGGTTCAGAACAGGCGTACAGGGAGCAGTGGGCCCACTTTTATTAATGGTGTCACATGGTACTCCATGTGACGGAACCCAAGCCTCACAACGGCTGTCGTGCATCGATCATAGCAGTAACTAAGACATACCTCTCAACTCACACTCTTTTGGCAGGTGTCACCCGTGCATCGATCATAGCAGTAACTAAGACATACCTCTCAACTCACACTCTTTTGGCAGGTGTCACCCGTCACTTAAGACACCTCTCTCACCAGCCAAGATCCCTACACACCCATAGGAATCAGTGGGCTTTCACACGCCAAATAAAAAAAATGGGTGCTTACACGCACTCAGGAGCCGTAAAAAAGACAATTAATAAAAGGCCATCCACCTAACCAAGCAATCCACATCAGAAAAACCTAGCGCCAAGAGGTCATAAAAATACAAAATAAATATTAACACAATGTGACATTACCCAGCAGCATAGACACGAAGTCCCCGGCCTGCATTTAGTTATCAACCCGGGCCATATTCCCTTCACAACCTCACAGTGGCTATTTTAAAATGGCATCTTTCACTGTCTTGGAGGCTGGAGATTAACATGCTTTAGGAACGGTGATTTAGGCTGTCAGTTTATCTCCGTCTCAAAAACAGGAGCACTGCCCTGCCAGATTGCAAGTGCCTCGAGCCACGCTGAAGATTAGAGGAATTTCTCTGAAGCCGGATACGCGCTGACGGGGATGCACGTCACAGGGAGGTGTCACGATAGAAACAGGCCTGCTAAGAGGGCGGGAAGCGCAGGCATCACATCAACTGGTTGGCTATTTGCGGATACATGTGTAAATACAGTGGACGGATCGGCACGCACGGTATGCAGGACGGGGACTCTGCGCAGCCGCAACTGCCCCCGCCGAGTCCAGAGAGAGAGAGACTTGCTGACCCGAGCCAACAGTGCTCGCGAAAGCGCGTCAGACGTGCATCAGTTGATTCAGCGACCCCGAGCGTGACCCTGGCACTTGTTTGACTTCATGGTATGTCGCAACTTTAAGGAAATTATCAAACGCCAAGGCTGTGCACGTGCAAGATCTAGGCGGATTAAGGCGATCACATTAGGGTTGCCAACTTCCTTTGCTATAAAAATCAGACAAGAAGCGCCCTCCAAAAATTCAACGCCGATGTCCAATTCCCATATAATTATAGATACTGTTGGGGGGGGGGGTCCTCTCCTGGTCCCCTAGTACACCACAGACCGTGTCAGGGGCACCCGACACGGTAACAGATCACTGCACACTCGCAGTATATCAGCAGCTGGGATCACCCAGCGGCACCCGGATCACCAGGCCCGGAGATTCCAAGTGGGAGCGCACAGATTGAATTAGCCACAGCACGGGGGCACCCGGGTGTAGAGATATCGCGAGAGTACCCTACTCTCGCGAGATCTCGCGTAGGTGGCTAGGACCACCCCCGCGCGCTTCGCGCGCATTACGGGAGCACCAGAGGACGCGGCAAGACGCGTCCTGCCGGCTCCTCCGAGATTTGGGCCTGGGGCCATTACTTAAGTTGGACATTCCTGTTTCTCAGCCCAGGAACCATTATTAGGCAACCCTGCCTAGCCCCCAGGCCTTGCAATATTTATATGTTGATGGCAGTTTGATAATTGTGTAATAAAAGCCATCCAGCCTGTCACCACGCCTCCTGTCATCTGTGCAAGATTATACAACATAATTTGGCGACGAGGATCACCACTACAACCCACGTGGGAACATGCAAGGAGCGACGCCGCCACCCCCCTTCCTGCAAACTCCAGGTAAACCGGCAATTCCGTGGCTGCAATGGCAACCCCTGTTCACGATGTATGTAGAGGCTCTAGGAGGGGCAGGATTTTCAGCGGCACGGCGTAGGGCGATGTTACTTAATGCCCTGGGAGTGGAAGGACAGCGGGTGTTTGAGAGTCTTACCCCGATCCCGGTGGCTGGCGACAACGATGACGTCTTTAAGGAGGCGGTTAGGAGAATAGTGAAGATATTTGCCAGTAAAGAGAACACGGTGTTGCATAGAATACGCTTTTACACTCGCAGGCAAGAAATATCTGAACCGGTCGACGATTACGTCACCAAGCTGCGAGAACTGGCAGCGCTCTGCAGTTTCGGCAACAATGCTGAGAGCCTCATCTGCGACATGTTGACAGTCCACACCAACAGCAGAAAAGTTCAAGATAAATTCATCATGGAGAAAGAATTACAACTGGAGAAGGCGATCGAAATTGCCAGGGCGGTTGAAGAAACCGCGGGAAGACGAAAAGAACTCACGGGAACCCAGGGTCCTGCGGAAATCCAAGCTGTCACATTTCACTCAAAGAAAGAAAGACAGACACCGGACACAAGAGAGGGGAGAGGAGGTAAGAAAGAACCTCTGAAATGTCACAGGTGCACCAGCACGAAACACCTGGCATTCGATAGGGAGTGCCCAGCTAGAGATAAGGAGTGCTCAATCTGCAAACGCATTGGCCATTTTTCGGTGGTATGTCGGTGGAGAAACAAGAAAGTCACCAGTGTAAACACCGATCACACTAGGGAGCAAGAATCGTCCTCAGAAGATGAGGGGAGACCCACAGTCATCATGGTAAACAGCACAAGGGCAAGAAGAGAAAAACCCCATTGCACAATCAAAATTGACGGTTGCGAAACAAGAGTGATGGCGGACTCTGGATCGGATCTCACCATAATACCTCTGCAAACATACAAGGAAATGGTCGGAAAAGAAAGGGTCCAAGTTCTCACAACACGCCACAAACCCACAGTATTTGGGGGGGCGTCAGTTGAACTGCTGGGATATATCAAAGGGAAGGTGGAGTTTAAAGGAAGAGAAACCACCACCAGAGTCTACTTCAGCCACGAAGGCCCAGCAGTACTGGGATGGGACGACCAAGACAAGCTCAAAATCAAATTGGACCCCAGCACAGAAGACCAGGTACTGTCTGTCTGCGCGAGGGATGGGCCCATAGTCAAGAGTGACTACCCAAAACTTTTCTCGGAGGAGCCGGGTCACATAAAGGGCTTTGTCCATAGAATAAGGCTAAAAAAAAATGCCGTCCCGGTCAAACATCGTGTGCGGCCAGTGCCAGCAACCGCAAGAGACACTCTCAGGGATCAGCTGGACAAAATGAGAGCGGAGGGGGTCATTGAAGAAGTTGAAGCGTCAGAATGGCTGAACCCAGTAGTGCTGATAAAGAAACCGAACTCGCAAGAGTTAAGGGTGTGTATAGACCTTCGCAGCTTAAACTTAGAAGTCATCACCGACAACTACCCGCTACCGAGCATAAATGAACTCATTTTGTTGATGAAGGAAGCCAAGATTTTCTCAAAACTGGATATGAGAAACGCATACCACCAAATACAATTGCATGAAGAGTCAAAACCCCTCACAGCGTTCATTACACCATTTGGCACCTATCAGTTCACCAAGATGCCATTCGGGTTATCGTCGGCAGCATCAGCGTTTCAACGCATGATGGATGTGTTGTTACGAAAGGTCAAAAATGTCGCATATTTCCAGGACGATATCCTTGTGTATGCAGGCGATGAACAAACGCATGACGCCACATTGAAAACGGTCCTGACCAAGTTGCAGGATGCAGGGGTGAGACTACGCCATGAAAAATGTGCATTTAAAGTGAAAGAGGTCGAGTACTTGGGGTACAAAATCTCTGAAAAAGGGATAAGTCCGAAACAAAATCTGATGCATGCAATCATAGAAGCACCAGAACCAACCAGCAAAGATGAAGTAAGATCATTTTTGGGACTGGCAGAGTACTACGCTAAATTTATCCCCTTGTTCTCTGAAACCTCAGCACCACTCCGTGACATACTCAAAAAGGGTTTGGTATTCTCGTGGCAAGAACCCCAGAGGAAGGCGGTTGAAAGTATAAAACGGCACATCATGGAAGCGCCGTGTTTACAGCCATTTAACCCGGAGTGGGATACAGTCATCACCACAGATGCCAGTGCATACGGACTAGGAGCAGTCCTTACGCAGAAGAAGGGGGACACGGAGCATGTGGTAGCCTTTGCCTCGAAGGCCTTGTCCTCGGCGGAACAAAATTACTCCACCATAGAAAAGGAAATGTTGGCGTGCGCATGGGCAGTAGAACATTTTAGAACATATGTGTGGGGCACGAAATTCAAGTTGGTGACGGACCACAAACCCCTCATCCACATGCTCAGCCCAGGAGGTACCAAAGTGTCCACACCCAGATTGGCACGCATTGCAGCAAAACTGCAGGAGTACACGTTTGAAGTGCAGCACATATCGGGGTGGAAGAATTCGCAGGCTGATTGCATGTCTAGATTGCCCGAAGGTAAAGACAAGGCCACCACGTTTCTAAGAGGAGAATGCATAGTAGCATCGATCACTGACATAAAAGCACCTGAGTATATGGAACTCAGCGAGAAACATTGGCTGGAAGAGGACAAGAAAGACCCGGCCATGGCGAAAATCCGTCAGTGGATCAAGGAAGGGTGGCCAGGGGAAAAAATGGTGCCGGAAGGTATGAGACCCTATTGGAAGGTAGCCGAAGAGATATCGGAAACGGAAGGAATCATAATGAAGACGGACCAGATAATCCCACCTATAGGCATGAGGAGCACCATCCTATGCAGAGCCCACGCTGGTCACCTGGGAAACACGATGACCCGGCGCAGAGTCCGGGAGGCCTACTGGTGGCCGTCCATGGACCAAGAGATTTGCACCATGATAGAGCGTTGTCATGAGTGCCTCAATAGTGACAAGAGACTGAAAATCAGACAGGCACCCCTAATTCCCACAGAAATACCAGAAGCAGTGTGGTCAAAAATGGGCATAGACTTTATAGGACCTCTGGAAGCGATGGCACCAGAACATCGGTACGGCATAGTGCTGGTTGATTACCTATCCAAGTGGGTCGAGGCAGAGTTTGTCCCGAACATTACCACAGCGACGGTAATTGAAGTCCTCACAGAAATTTTTCAAAGAGAAGGCCTCCCCAAGGAAGTGGTAACAGACAATGGGGTGCAACTAATCTCACGGGACATGGAACAATTCCTAAGAAAGAACAATATAGGCCAAAGGAAGGCGGCCTTGTACCACCCCCAAGCAAATGGGCTTGTTGAAAGGGCCAACAGGTTCATTAAGGGAGCCATACAACTAGCCACGGCTTCGGGGATGGACCCCCTAAAAACTACCAAGGAGGCCATAGCGGCCCACAGACTCGCCCCTAACGGAATAACGCAAATATCTCCGTTTCGGATGTTGAGAGGGAGGAATGCAGCCTCCACGCTCATACCACCATGGTTATCCAAAGTGAGAGAAGATGAAGCCGTGGACATGTCAGAAGTGGTGTGGAGAATTGAAAACAGTAAGGCACGCATGAAAACATGGAGTGACCAAAGAAGAAGAACCCGGCAAGAGTCAGACATTGGAGGGGGAGATTGGGTTAAAATAAGACTACCAAAAAAGGACCAAATCACGGGCTCTCGGTTCAGCAGACCCACCAAAGTGGTCCACAGGGGAACCAATCATGTCCGTACAGAGGACGGGTGCACATGGAATCTGGAAAGAGTAGCCTTATATCAGAAGAGACAAGAAAGAGCAAGAACCCCGGAGAGAACATCTGCCGAAGAAGGAATAGACAACGAGCGAAGGGAACCACGGGAGCCCGAGAGAAACGACAAAGAAAGGGAAGAAACAGAGATGGAACCGGGATCACCCTTGCCAGAACCCGAACAGGAGCAGCAGGAAGATCGCACTGGGAAGGGTGACCGGCCGAGAAGAGAGCACAGAAGACCGGTGAGATACACTGACTATGTTATGCAATGAACCTCTTTTTTCGTTATCAAAGGGAGGTGTGTAGAGATATCGCGAGAGTACCCTACTCTCGCGAGATCTCGCGTAGGTGGCTAGGACCACCCCCGCGCGCTTCGCGCGCATTACGGGAGCACCAGAGGACGCGGCAAGACGCGTCCTGCCGGCTCCTCCGAGATTTGGGCCTGGGGCCATTACTTAAGTTGGACATTCCTGTTTCTCAGCCCAGGAACCATTATTAGGCAACCCTGCCTAGCCCCCAGGCCTTGCAATATTTATATGTTGATGGCAGTTTGATAATTGTGTAATAAAAGCCATCCAGCCTGTCACCACGCCTCCTGTCATCTGTGCAAGATTATACAACACCGGGCCAAGGCTTCCGGCACAGGCCACGATCACGTGGCAATGATCAGCTCAGACAAAATACGCAGACACGAGTTGCCGCTTCCTGGGCTCGGGCTCTGCTGCACTGCCATGTGCGTGCCAGCAGAGCCCCTTATATTACAGAGGCGTCATGACCAAGTCATGACGCTCTCTGGCAAAAGGAACTAGACCCACACAACAGATCCCCACAGTCTGTGTTTTTTTATTTGCACAGTGGGACTTGTAGTTTTGCATTTTATTATAAATGAAGGACTACAGTATCAAAGCACTACAGTTTTTACAAGTATGCTTTTAAAAAGAAGGTCTGATTAAAAAAAATGTGTATTATGTCCTGAGAACCGGAGCAGTCCCGACCCTTGCAACTCCTGACATGGCTATGCCCCTAGATAAACACCACCTTAGAGTTCACACGTACTCCAGATTGGCACGTACTCCAGATTGGCACCACCTCGGAATAAAGTGGCTGGGAATGTGCCAGCAGCAACTGAATCAACCATGAAGTATTCCAGAAATATTGCCTTCATGCCTGCTCAAAACAAACACGTGCTCAACACTTAAGTAACAGGTGTTATTAGGGAGAGACATTGCTTTTTACGAGGGATGTGTGACTGGCACAAGTCACTCAAAGTGTCTGGACAGTTCACAAGAAATGGCTGGTCTCTGGCATGAGGGCAGCCTGCATCTCGTTCTTGGCCTTTTATCCTTCAGTGGTCAATTAATGAAATCCAATCAAAGTAATAACGCCTGCTATTACAGTGTTTAACAGCACAGAAGAAAGGTTATTTTACAAAACCCGAATACCGGCTCTATGAAAAGGCCAACATGGGACGAACGTGCATTCATACAAACGCATTTAAAGATAGTGAAAACATATCGCCCTTGTGCCTTTTAACAGCTGTTTGGTTTAACGATTTGCAACAAGACATTCTAACGCTCTATTAAAGCCTGAAATGGGCCATTTTGAAAATCTGCGGAGCCGGAACATGACTTTTTTTTAAATAATGGGTTAAAATGTGGCATTTTTGAGCGTACTTTCAAAAAATGGCTAAAAAGCCAAACAGTTTGCAACTGGCGCTGGGGGCCCATGCGGCAGGCATGATATGGACATTTATGATAGATGTCCAGTAAAAAGATAGCATCCCTGGGCCCCACAGTGCCTAACACAATCAACATGATTATGTGTGTATGCAAGGCACTGGCGTGGGGCAAAGGGGTAATGCATGGTATTTTTGACTGGACATCTACGATAGATATCCAGTACAAAAATACCACCCTGTCCCCTCGGCTCCACAGCGCTCCTCTGAAGGAGAGCTGATTTTGGCAGGTGGGTGGGGGGATTGTGCAACAAAGGCAGGCACACACACACACCCCCCGAAATCACTCTTATCATTCAGCCCATTTCATGCTGGGCTCTCGCCCCCCTGCCCTACGGGGATGTGGCTATGCCCCCCTGGGGAGGCACGCCCGCCAATTTGAAGACCTCTGGGATAGTGCTATATCTAACAGTTAGGACAAAGACCCCTGCTGTCTGGGTCTGACTGCCTCCTGTGTATATCCCTCTGCTTTCTTCTGTATGGGAGAAGGAGGGGACCGTGACACAGCTGTCTGGCATCAAGTGTGGCTCCAAGAGCTAGGGTTAGAGCTCGGGATTGGTGTTTGAAGGGGTTAGAATAGCTAGTCCGTAAAGCAGTCCAGCAATAAACAGTGGTCACACATCTCTTTGTGCACATGAGATTTCATGATATGCCTATTACGCAATCACCACTAACCTCCACCACCCCTGTGTGATGCTGGAAATGCGTCGGAGGGACAGGGCCTCCGTATCCTTGCACTTTACTGCTTGTTATTGTGTGTTCTGTCATGTTTTCCGCGCAGGAGTCCATGTGGGACTCGTGGCGGTGCAGCTCTCTCTCTTTTGGTTTGGTGAACAGACCCGTGGGATACCCTTATGGCACCCATGGGTGGGGGGTGCAACCCTGTGCCCCTAGTGTATGGTTTTGGGCACCTGTGGGTGGCCCACAGAGCAGGGTATGGGCTGGTGGCAGCTCCATGCTGAATTTGACAGGTGCGTGGAGTATCCTCCATTTTGGGATACCCCGGCCCTGCCATTGGGATCAGTTGATTCCGGATGGAAAACAAAATGGCCCCTGCGGCCTCTTGCTTTCTGTTACCCATTACCTTGTTTTCCCAAAGTCCTGGGAAGCCCTGACCCTGTCCCTTCCCCCTGACTGGCTGTTGGATGGAAGTGCCATATATGGTTACTGCCAAGGTGGTTGCCAGGGCTCTCCTGGGCATTTTCACCCGTGTTGGATTCCCCAAGGAGGTTGTCTCTGACCGAGGATCCAACTTCATGTCTAGTTACATGAAAACCATGTGGAAAGAGTGCGGGGTAACCTACAAGTTCTCCACCTCTTACCACCCCCAGACCAATGGTCTCGTTGAGAGATTTAATAAAGCCCTCAAGGGCATTCTAGGTGCTTTGGAAGAGCCCCTAAGGAGGAAATGGGATCTCCTCCTGCCATCCCTGCTGTTTGCTTACAGGGAGGTACCTCAAGAGGGTGTTGGTTTCAGCCCCTTTGAGTTACTCCTTGGACATCCCGTGAGGGGGCCCCTTGCCTTGATCAGAGAAGGTTGGGAAGCCACCCCTCCAGGTCCCGCCAAGCAAGTGGGGGACTATGTGTTAGGCCTCAGACGGAGGATGACACAGATGATGGGTCAAGCAACAGCACATCTCAAGGCCAGCCAGGAATTGAGCAAATACTGTCATGACCTTAAAGCATCGCAAGTGGATTGGACTCCGGGACAGGAGGTCCTTGTGATGGAGCCTACCAAGCCTCGGGCATTGGCAGATAAATGGACTGGACCCGTCAGGATAATCTCCAAGATGGGCGATATCTGGTTGACATGGGAATCCCAGGGGTAGCCCCTCAAGTATTCCATGTTAATAGGCTCAAGCCTTTCCACAGGCGAGCCGTAGTCTCATGTCTCTTGCTGGCTTCAGAGCAAGAAGAGGATGAGAGTGAGCCCCTTCCTGATTTGCTGCATAGCAACCCTCAGGATGGCTCAGTGGAGGGAGTGCATCTGTCTCCAGATTTGACAACCGAGCAGCAGAGGGCCTGCAGGACTTTTCTCCAGCAGTATGCCTCTCTGTTTTCGCTGACGCCAGGCCTTACACCGTGGTGTAAGCACGAGATTGACACTGGTGACAGCGTGCCTGTCAAGAGCAGGAGCTACCGAATGTCAGATACGGTTAAGAACCACATCCAGGCTGAGGTCGCCAAGATGTTGGATCTGGGCGTTATTGAACCCTCAACCAGTCCCTGGTCCAGTCCCGTGGTCCTTGTCCCCAAGGCAAGTTCCCAGGCAGGTACCAAGGATTGGAGGTTCTGTGTGGACTACCGAGGAGTCAATGCCGTCACCAAAGCTGATGCGCACCCATTGCCCAGGGCTGATGAGCTCGTGGACACCATAGTTGCTGCCAAATTTGTGAGCACCTTTGACCTCACCTCAGGCTATTGGCAAATAGCTCTGACAGACCACGCCAAGGAAAAAACGGCGTTCTCAACACCAGAGGGACTCTACCAGTTTAGGGTCATGCCTTTTGGGTTGAAGAATGCCCATGTCACCTTCCAGAGATTGGTCAATCATGCTCTTAGTGGGCTAGAAGCCTTTTGTGTGGCATACTTAGACAACATTGCCGTCTACAGTTCCACTTGGGAACAGCACTTGACACATCTGGGTAAGGTGTTACAGGCCTTGAAAAGGGCTAACCTCACTATCAAGGCCACCAAGTGCCAGATAGCTCAGGGAAAAGTCACATATCTTGGTCATGAGGTAGGAGGGGGTCAAATCCAACCTCTCCCCAGTAAGGTACAGGATGTACATGACTGGGAGACTCCCACTACTCAAACCCAGGTGAGAGCCTTTTTGGGCCTCACCGGGTATTATCGCAATTTCATGGCAGACTATGGAACCACAGCTGCACCGATGACAGCTCTGACTTCACCCAAGCAGCCTAGGAAGGTTAATTGGACTGAAGACTGTCAGAGGGCCTTTGATGGCTTGAAAGAAAGTCTGTGTAGGGCACCCGTGTTGTGTGTGCCTGACTACAACCGAACCTTTATCTTCCAGACAGATGCCTGTGACACCGGAATTGGAGCTGTCTTGTCCCAGTTAGATGACAAAGGGAGAGAACATCCTATCATATTCATCAGTAGACAACTCAAGGGTAGAGAACTTAGGTGGGCTACTGTTGAAAAGGAGTGTTTTAGTATAGTTTGGAGCCTTAGGTGTTTTAGGCCCTACCTTACGGGGTCTACCTTCAAGGTCCAAACAGATCATAAGCTCCTGAAGTGGCTTATGCGGATGAAGGGTGAGAACCCGAAACTGCTCAGGTGGTCCATTAGCCTGCAAGGGCTAGACTTCACCATAGAGCACAGACCAGGGAAGAGTCACAATAATGCAGATGGCCTTTCCAGAAGGTATGTTGACCGCCTGGATGAGGGTGTCTATCCTGTGGGAGATTAGGCACCCTCCACCTCAGTCTGGGAGGGGGGGGCGACTGTGATGCTGGAAATGCATCGGAGGGACAGGGCCTCCGTATCCTTGTCCTTTACTGCTTGTTATCGTGTGTTCTGTCGTGTTTTCCGCGCAGGAGTCCATGTGGGACTCCTGGCGGTGCAACTCTCTCTCTTTTGGTTTGGTGAACGGACCGGTGGGATTCCCTTATGGCACCCATGGGTGGGGGGTGCAACCCTGTGCCCCTATTGTATGTTTTCGGGCACCTGTGGGTGGCTCACAGAGCAGGGTATGGGCTGGTGGCAGCTCCATGCTGAATTTGACAGGTGCGCAGAGTATCCTCCATTTTCGGATACCCCGGCCCTGCCATTGGGATCAGTTGATTCTGGATGGAAAACAAAATGGCCCCTGCGGCCTCTTGCTTTCTGTTACCCATTACCTTGTTTTCCGAAAGTCCTGGGAAGCCCTGACTCTGTCCCTTCCCCCTGACTGGCTGTTGGATGGAAGTGCCATATATGGTGTTTTTGTGAAGGCCCGGCCAGGCTAGCTGGAGCCTTCCCGGTGATGTTGTGGGTACCTCCTCTGGGTGGGACCTGGGTGAATAGAGTGTGTGATGAATATGCATTCTGTGTTGTGGATGTCTAGTATCTGGTGGATGACACAATGACTGAGAGAGCCCTGCCCGAAACCGGTATGAATGCAGTTTGGAGTGTTGAATGGCTCGGTACTTGTCCCCATACACATAACTTGTTGTGAGTGTCTGGAGAGAAGTAAATGGCCTGAATACCTCGTGTGCCTGATTGGCTGCCTGCCTGCATGAATGCCCTTAGTCGTGATTGGATGCGTGAGTGTGACCCAGCGGAATGAATGGGAGATCAACAGTATATCTGGGGACCTCTCACTGCTAGGAATCGTGTTCAGAAGCTGAAGTCCACTAGGACGAGTAACTGGAGTAACTGAAACTTGACCTTGAAGCCCTGCTGGACGAGAAGAATTTCTGTTGCTCTCCTTCACAATCTGAAAGCTGCTGTGCCTCCAAGGACTGACCCAGAGAGGACCTGGTAAGGCACCCTCTTCCTGAGCTACGAGGGACCATCCTGCAAAGCTGATCTTTGCCAAGGCTCCCTGGTAGACAGACCTGCGACAGGCTGCCGACCCGAGACGGGGACTGCCGCGGAATCACAAAGAGAAGCAATCGGACTGTTGTCCGCCACTGTCGACGACTGCCGTCGCCGACCAGAGCCGCCGTGCTCCCGTTTGCCTAAGAACTTGATTTTGATCATCTGACGCTCTCATCTGCATCGTCGCCCGCTTTATCCCGCTGGAGAAGGCTCGACCGTCGACGCGCCGAGATGCATCCGCTGGTGGGTTTCCCGCCACCTAAGGACCACAGAGAGGCCGACGACTTGACGCCTTTGCTGGGCCACAGTTCTTCATCATCTCTTTGCGGTCCAGAACTATCGTCACTGAGGTGCCCCGCACGCCTCTTCCTTGCAGGACGCCAACGCTCTGTCGTCGACGAGCACCGCTAGGAACAAAGCTGCCACTTCACTGCCGTAGTTCCACCTGTTCACCGCCGGACGTTCGATGACCTGTGACTCCTGCTTTAAAGGGAGGGCACTCAAGAAGGGCCGTCGATTCCCCGACAGCGAACGCCGAGTTCCTGGACGCCTCTCGACGATCCGTGGCTCCTGCTTTAAAGGGAGTCACTCAAGAAGAATCGGTCGACGCATCCTCAGAGAACTCTATTCCACCAGGTACATTGGGGGGGGGGTAAAACTTTAATAAGAGGAAATAAGACTATTGTTTCAACCATCTTACGTTCCTGCCTATCTCTATTGCTGCTTTCCTCGTTATTAAACTGTGTGACATTTTAACCGTACAGTTGATGCACTTTAATAAGATTTGATAACATTGGTGGTACCACTTTAGAATTGTATATATTTATCACTGTTGACTTCGGGGTACAAAGTGCGTTATTGTGATTGTGTACATACCTTTGAATATTAATTATATAAAGACTGTGTTTTCAGTAATACAGTGTGTGGACATTCCTTTGTGGGGGGTTCTGGGACTACACTGTACTTAAGAACCAGCCCGCATCACCGCCTGAGAAGCTAGGCCTTGATTGCTCGTCCATTGCTACCATAATAGAGAATCTTGGCTGGGGTCTTCTGTGCCTCTCCTCTACCATATAGAGAGCAGAAGTGCAGACACCCCCTGCCAGTCTTTACACCCTGACCTCACACTAATGGTGGAATAACAAGAGTATTTTTTCCACTTCAAGCACTTCTATACCCCAAACTCTTTACATTGTTTAAAGCCCACTGGCTACCCATACCCCAGAGAATTGCCTTCAAAGGACTATGCATTGTATTCAAAGACATCAAAACTCCATCTTACCTCCATGACAAACTCAAACCCATCACCCACACACCACCAGATAAGCCAGCCAACACCTTCTGCACATTCCACTCTACAACCTAACATGCACACAACAACAAGCATTTATCCACTGTGCACCCAGAACATGGAACACCCTACATCTTCACATGCACACTGCATCCTCCATCAGCACTTTCATAAAGAGCCTTAAACATATCTATTTCCCCACACATAACCCTGCCCCCCTCCACTGCTATCACTTGTCTATCCCAATCTTCCTATCCTTTCCTGACAACATTCTGTAGCTTTCTTTTTCAACTCCGACCTTTTTGATATTTGAACCATGCAAGATGCTTCGAGACCATCGGGGTAGGGCCAGCGCTAAACAAAAATTCTAATAAATAAATCTATTGAAGAGAGACAGGTTCCTGTTAAAGCTTTAGTAAAGTGAACAAATGTTTTTGTACCAAAAAAAGAGAACACTGTGGCATACTTTCAGGCCTTCAGACTGACTTTCCACCCATTTATGATATGAAGACATTGAATGAAATGTTGAGAAGTTGAATTCCATTTCACAAAATTGTTGTGCATCCTAGGAAACTATAGTCACATTTGCAAAACGTCATTGCAACCACAGGTTTAGCTATGCCCCCTCGGCACTACCAGTCATTGCACAAGACAAGGTGATTCCATGTTTCAGCTCTCATTTATGGAGTATATTGATCCCCAGACTATTTTACTAGGGGATGAAATAGGCTCCCTGGGAGTTGACATTCTTGATTGTATAATATGCAGGCAATGCTTGACGCGCTCAAGCAACTTTTATCCTGCAAAACAAAAATGTCAACCAGCTGATTCCTTACATTTCGCTATACTGTAGACGGCACGAAGGACTAAGAGTTGAGGATATTGCAAACAAAATGGCGATCATTTTCAAATTACATTTTGCAACTCTCCGTTATGAGACCAATGTTCTGATAAAAAATGCAAGAATTTCTATGCTTGAATGAGTGCATTTAAGAAAGATGATTTTTCTATCAAAGTTTCCTCTTTCATTCAAAATTCTGATCATGACTTAAGTCCCAAACAGTCTTGAGCCACCTTTTCAAAAGGCTGGATCATTAAGCGCTGCTTCCATTTAAATGCCATTGAACCACTGCCGCCTGGCATGAGTGACAGGTGGGCAACGCAGCCGCTGGCATTGGAAGAGGAAATAAAATGTATGAGGCAGGGTCAGACTGGGCCACACAATTGTCTCGCGCACCAATGAAAAAGTGGCCCACAGTTCCAAATGGCATTTCATTCATTTTGTGACACTGTTTGAATAGTACCCAAGGGAAGTTTTCTGATAAAGTGTGGTGCAAATTGTGCATTTTAAAGAATATTCAGCAACACGGATCAAAACTACTAGCCACAGAGTGAATTAACTCATCAAACTGGCCTAAATTAGCCACAAAAAGTGGCCCACACCAGCATTTTGTGTTTTTGGTTCGGCCCTGGGCCTATTGCCAAAGACTGGTATGAGGCCATTGAAACCTCAAGCTGAAGCTACCATTGCACTACCATTTTAACGGCAGGATTTAGGCGCACTCATCAAACATTCACAAATGAAAATACTGTTCTTATTAAGCTGATTTATACATTGTTACACATTGTCGACTAGCTGGGTGTGTCTTAGTTTTGTGTACCTTCTAGGCGTAATGATAACGTAATTTTTGCTGCTACACATACAATAATAGGTGTTTGCAGAAACATACTCGAATTATTTAATATACTTGTTAGGTCCAGGTGATTTTGTGTTGATATTGTAGGCATGTCTCTGAAAGCAGATTCCCAGCCAATCCCTAGAGAGATTTCCTGTATTGGGGAGTAAGTGATGCTCATTCACAGGAGCATCAAATGGGAAGTTTCAGGGCCTCCACCCAGAGATTGCCAGGGAGTGACACAAGCCAAACAATGATACACCCATGCCATGGATGATTCATTGATCTTCAGGTTGACAATTATATAACATCACATTGCTTTGTGGACGTATAACTGTGTGATCTCAAGAGCCACCCTGTAAAACCAGGCACGGCTTATCTTTACAGCTCATTCTGCCACCAGGCCCTTAAGACAACCTTTTATACTTTTAGGAAAGGGGTGCCTTTGAGTACAGAGGCAATCCCCCGGTCTGTCTGGAGCTGTGGGCTCGAGCAGGCTATACTCAGGAACACACATGTGGCCTTTGAACCTGCTCTGCTGCCAGTGGAGACGGCTCAGCAAAGGCACATGGTTGCACTACTGTTTAATGCTCAATGGCATTGCGGATTCAGAGGATGAGGTCCGATAAGCAGGCCTCACCTACAGAAACAGAACTACCCCCATCATTTCATGTATATACACATCAATATAACTCAAGATTTTCAGCCCTCACAGATCGCATTCTTACACAGCCAAAACCTATGCCCTCAGGGGTAACTGCAAATCCTTTGCAAGAGGCTAAGGCAACAGCCTATTAATGTATGAGCCTGAGCTTAAACAGAACAGAATCCAGAATTGCGCTGATACCACCATGCAAACTCATCCATGCATTGCATACCCACAGGCTCACACTCATACCCAGACACCCACATACTCGTGCACACACACACTACATTCAAACGAGCATGCAGGCATACCTTGCACACAACACACTTACTTTAGGTCTTCTCTACTATTAATCTTCTCTCTTCAGGCAGAGGGTTGAACACAGCACTAGACAGTAACAAATCCAGGTGCATAGTGCTGGCACACCAGGGGTGCACCTATGCCGGGCAACTGAGCCACCTAGTTGCTAATTAACCTGGCTGGGAAAACCTTGCTGCGTTGCACGTGCTGGCGCACCCCTCACCTGGACGACTGCCTACTTACCTGGAGTAGTAATGCATCCTATGCTGCCCCCTCTAATCATCCTTTACTCCTCATCCCTGACAAAGCTGTCTCCTCCTCTGGGTTTTGGTATATGCACTTTGCCTATTAGAGCCAATTTTCGCCTTAACCACTTCAACCCGAGAGCTTTCCACCCGCGTCACTGATTGACTGACCGACAATTGCCACTGGATGGCCTCTCCCAGTATGATGCTCAATTCCTGCAAAACCGAGATAATCTACCTTGCGGCTTCGAGAGCGTGGCCCTTCCGTAAGTCTCATCTTTTCTTCCTCCAAACACCCTTAAGCCACCCACCATGACCCGCAACCTGGGAGTCCTCTTCAACAGCAATCTGAAATGACAACCATTCATTCCCTCTGTCCGCATAGCTGCCAGGCGTAACCTCCATAACATTGAGAACACGTGTCCCTTTCGAATCTTCCACTGTATGTAGACTCCCAACTAGAATCTGGTCCTCAGCAGGTTGGATGGACTACTGCATCCTCATCCTCATGTGACACCCTACTGCTTTACCCCATCTGACAGGATATTCAACTTGGTGCGTGCTTCAGCTTCCCACAATTTCTACCCACCTGTGCTCACCACCACCTAGTAGGGTGCCAGTCCATGCTCAGTCACTCCCTCTTTAAGTTCATTCTTCTAGTCTTCAAATCTGTCTATAGGCGGCCCACAATCTATCTGGCGAACCCCATATCTCATTGCATGGGCCGTCACACACTGCAATGCCTAGCACTCTTTAACCTCTCCGTTCCCCTCCCACTACCCTTTTTTTACCTACCTCTCACTTTCGTTCCTTCACCCTAATTGCCCCCCCACAACCAGAACTGCTTTTCCCTGACATCAACTCCAACACCACTTTGCCAAGTTCGCCCCAGAAAGGAACACACTCTCACTGGAAGGAATTCCTAGCTAATACCTAATAGACTCCTTCACCCCTTATCCTCTTCCATGCCTACCCCCATACATGTTGTACATCTTGGCCTTTGACCATCCTCTCTGTGTATACATTTCCCTAGAGTGTTGCTCTTGTTCTCTGTACTGTGCTGTCCCATTGCCTCCCCATTGCACCCGTTCAATGTATCTGCCACTGACCCTCTTTAACTTTTGCAAAGCACCCGGCCATGGGATTCCCATTCACCCATATGTCTTCAGTAGGGATTGTCTTGTCAAAGTTCTTGTTGTAATAGGTACAAAATACAAATCTCTCCTTACCCACACTTTTGTCTTTGTGTGTGTGTCTCCCTCTCTCGCATCATTTCTCTCTGACCCTCTCTCCAGCAGTCTATCGCACTCACTTTTTTCTTGATTGTCTCTCCTGGTTCAGTCTCTCACTCTGTATGTGTCTCTTACTGTCCATGTCCTTCACTTGTGCCTGTCACTCCCACTCACCGATATCAACAGACTGCTGAGGAGCCAACCCTCATCCTATATGCCTTTTCAATCAAACAATAACCATGTTTGTGTTGTGGCGCTCCCAAACGTCCAATGCAATCAATGGGAAGTTGACTCTTGATGGAATTCACTGTGGATGGCCATATTGCATCGAGAGCCTACAAACACCTGACGAAGTACAGAAAGGAACGTTTTGATGTGCTGGAAAATGGTCAGAAGTTATTGGATCAGATATGAACATATATAGGTGGGAAAATGTGTGCAGAAATGTGAATGTGACATTACTAAACCTAGGAGAAAGGGTTCGACAGATCCAAATATTGAACAGAGTATACTGGACACCATGGCAGCTCTACGAAAGGGGTTTGCTTGAATCCGGAATTTGTTGGAGATGTAAACACAGGGTTAGTTCATTTGAGCATGTGATTTGGGAATGTAATAGGTTACGTGTATTCTGGAACGAAATCACACTGACAATGAACAAGGTATTTATGGTAGATGTTGATTATGATTTTACGACCATTATCTTGGGGGAGGAAGATCTGATAGAAGGTGTGTCATTCCCGCAGAAGTGTGGGTTCTAGAGGGCATCTCTGGCTGCAAAGCAAATTGCTTTGCGGGAATGGAAGAGTGAAAAACTGCCTTCTGCATCTTAATGGGTGGACGATTTATATAGAATGTCTTTGCTGGAAAAGCTGATTGTATACAGGAATAAGAAAAGCAATCTTCATGAAGAGATTTGGGGGAGGTTTTTGGAGTTATAATGATTGTTCTGCCCACCATGTGGGTTTGGGGGAGGGCGAGGGGGCTATGTATCTGTAATATATTGTTTTTGTTTGTCGAATTTGATTTAATATTGAATAAAAATGTGAATACAAAAAAAATGGGAAGTGTACTAACACCCGATCATACACAAGCATTGGCAAAACAAAAGTGTTGGTATGACTGTTGTATGAGCATTTGTCGGGGAATGCTATGAAATGCCTGGGTCCTCACACAGTTTTCAAGGCATTGTCATGAAATACCCTTACAAATCGGAGATACACACACTACTTCTAGGTGCTAGTAACAGTGGCTTAAGTACTCACCTTATGGGATGGATTGCAATCGAACACCCTGGTACTCCCAACATTCCAAGGTACCGCCAATAAGTATTCACAACAGTGCCGTTCCATGAACATTCTCTAGCCGGAGGAGAATTTCGGTGTATGTGCAGTGTGAGTATGCATGTGTAGTGGGTGTGTGTGGAGTGTTTGGGTGCAAGTGTACTGTGTGGGTGCATGTAGAGGTTATTTATGGAGGCTTTTACAGTGTGTGGGTGTATGGGAAGCGTGTGAAGTCTGTAGAGTATGTAGAGTGTGAGCGTGTATGGTCAGTTAGAGTGTGTGTATACAGTATGCACGTGCATGTGCAGTGTGGTGATGTCTGTTAATTTTCACTAACTATGCGGATGACACGCAATGTGTCATCCCACTTATTGGCTGTCATAGGGAAGATGAATTAGCCATTAACAGAGTTTTTACTCTCATTGAGGCCTGGATGGTCCATAACAAACTAGCACTGAATAAATCAAAAACGGAGCTACTTGTTACAGGTTCACCACACACCATTAATAGAATGGGACCAGAGTATGCAAACTTCCAATTGGGAGGAGAATCCATTAAGCCCTTAAAAAAGGTGAAAACCCTTGGAGTAACTTTCGACCAACATATAACCATGAAACAACATGTCAGCAGCCTAGTATCCTCTTGTGCATACTACATCAAATTGTTAGCACATCTAAGGCCATTGATCTCACAGGAGAACGCCGAGACTATTGCGATAGCAATAGTAGGTTCTAAAATTGACTATTGCTCTAGCCTACTCATGGGTATCAGTAAGTCTGATTGTAATAGGTTGCAGGTATGCCAAAATGGGGCCATTAGAGCTGTTATGAATCTTAAATTCAGAGACCATGTCACACTGGCAAGACGTGAGCTACACTGGTTGCCAGTGACTTCCAGATTCCTTTTCCGCACTCTGACCATTATACATAAGTGCAGATCAGGAATTATGCCCGGATGCCTATAACAGCTGCTATCCACAAAAAACAATGTGCAAACACTAAGGTCAAATAATCATCACTCCTTGGCTGAACCAATATGTCACACTGTCAGAGCAGCCAATTCAGCCTTTGTCTTCAACGGACCTAGGGTCTGGAATGCTCTTCCTCTAAATATAAGATCTATTGATTCTCTTGATTTGTTTAAGAAGATCTTAAAGACATATTTATTCAATTAATTGACCCTTAGACAGCTTTAACTTCTCCTCTCCGTAGTGGCTCTGCTTCTCGGACTCTTCTATTTGTTACTTGTTGTTGGCGTCTTGTAGGGCCCTCACACCTTCGGGTTCATGCTGCCCTATATAAATGTACTAAAGTAAAGTAAAGTCTGTGCAACGTGAGGGTGCAAGTACAATGTGAAGGTGCATATGCAGTACGTGTGTGCATGTACATTGCATAGGAGTATGTGTAGTATTAAGTTGTATGATCAGTGTGAAAGTGTAGTGGCACCCTGTAGGCACGTGTGCAGGGCTTTAAGTAGGCTGGCGCAATCATGGACAGAGCTCTGGCAGCCTCCAAAATCTTTTCCTGTGCCATGGCATATCTGGGGACCAACCCGCTAACCATCCCAAGCGATTATGTTTATGCACGCCTGTTAGGAGTCTGAAAGGCCAACGAACAAGAATCAAACGGCAATCCTCGCTCCTTTCACTGCTTGAAAATGTTCCTCATTCAGCTTTCACACTCATAAGGACCCCTAAATATATTCCTTTCACTGCTTGCAAATGATCCTCATTTGTGGTTTCAGACTCCTAAAGGCTGTCGCAAGCGCCTCCACAATTCGACATGACGGATTCAACCAATCTAGGACATAGATGTGTGAGATGGATGCATGAATTTGAATTGGAGATAGATAGATACAATTGGATCACAATATGACAGACAAAAAAGTCATTCTAACACTTTCTGCTGGACTCACGCCAGATGCCGCAGATAGAGAAGAAGGCTACTCGCAAGCTGGAAAGGAGAGCCTAGCCTAGCCATCCTGTGGGTTTATGAACACTATCACCTGTTCGGGAAGCACTTCACAGTGACCATCAAGCCCTCGCCACTATATAAGGCCGCCTCGAATAGCCAGATGAGGTTTGCGTCTACAGGACTACCATTTCGCCCTAGTGCCAAATGTTCTATCTCGCCACCCACAGCCATCACAACACGCGCCACAGTCCCTAGCAGATCAATATATCAACCTTGTGGAGCCTCAGCGCTATTTACTACCCCTAGAGATTATATAAAATGGGATGCAAGAAGACCAGGTGCTAGCCATCATTACATGTTTGAAATCAGGACAATCGAAGCATGCTAAAGGCCTTGGATGTGACCCAACACTATATTAGTGAAGACTGAATTACCTCCATCTGACACCAACATATTGGGAAAAAACAAACTAGTAATTCCCACAACATTACACCTAAGGTTTTAAGAGCAATTTAAAATGCACTGTACAAGTTTGCAATATTACTAACAAATCCATCTAACTGGCCCTTTTTTAAAAACTTTTATTTTCGTTGGCAGAGGCATATAGCATACACATACAGCAGAGCGACTGATAAGTATATTACATGCATCAAGGAATACATTGGTAGCAAAATACAGTGATATAACAGGTGGAAAGCAAGGCATCACGGTGTGTCATAGTGCATCAGTACTTTAATTAGAGTTCTGGGAGGACCTACCTACGGAGGAGGTCTCGTCTAGGCTATGGAGGTAGCTGTTGAAGGCAGTTCAAATGTTCCTGGGGCGGGAGCGAGCTGGGGTCATGCTAATGTACTCCTTTTCACAATTACGGGACCAGGTGAGTAGGTTCAACCATTTCTGGAATGAGGGGGGAGAGGAACTCTTCCAGTTCTGTAGGACACACTTCTTGGTTGCGATGCAGGCCACATTAAAAAATGTAGCCATTTGTTTGGCCCCCTCAGCCTGCCACACCCCGAATAGAACACCCATCGGGTCCGGGTCAATAACAGTGTTGCTGATTATGGATACTATCTCCAGGATCTTGCCCCAGAATTCTGCCAGCCTCGGGCATTCCCCGAACATGTGTTAATGATCAGCGCCCTCTGTACCACAACGAGGGCAGAGTTGCAGGGTGGTTCGTGCAAATCTGGAGATCCTGCGTGGGGTATAGTACAATCTGTTTAACAGTTTATATTGTATGGTGCGGTAGCGGAAGTTGAGGGAGACTCTGTTAGTGTCTGAGCACATTTTCCCCCATAAATGGTCGGTGAGCTCCACCTCCACCTCGGCCGCCCAGTCATCCCGGGCCCGGAGGGGTTGGATCAGGGCACCCATCTGCAGGACCTTGCACAGTGAAGAGACCACCCCGCGGGCGCCGCATGAGTTAGCGATGTAGGTAATCTCTGGGGAGTCCAGAGGTTCGTTAGGGAAACCAGGCCAGGCTGTTCGGAAGGCAGCGCGAACTCTATAGAATTGCAGATATTCCAATGCTGAGCCAGAGTGGCCCGGCCTCCACGTCTGTGGAGTTATAAACCGCCCTTCCGGGTAGAAGTCCGTTAGAGCGAGGTAACCCAGTGCCTCCCAATGCGGTGCCAGGGCTGTGTCATGTGTGGGTTCCAGCCCGGGAAATCTCCAGACGGGGAGCCACTTGTAGTACGGCTGCTGTCTGGCACCTGCTTTGAGTATTCGACCCCAAGCATGCACAGTGGTCCCGACCGGGTCAATAGGTGAATCTGGTACATATTGCCGGTGTAGTATTAATGATATTACGTTAGTGCCTGCTGCCGCCAGTATTTCTAGCTTAACATGGGGACGAGGAGGGGGGCCATCTAACTGGCCCTTTACAAACTCCTGAGGGACTACTGTAACACAACTCAAAAAACATGGGAGGTTGGCCTGCAGAGCTCATTTTTGGGAGACAAATACATTCACATCTACCTCAGCTTACATTAAATCACCAGGATCCAAGAGATGAGCAAATGCTTAGGGATCAGGATACAAAATCAAAAGAGAAGATGAGAAAATTAGCATTCAAAATCCATAGGGCTAACCAATCACATTCAGCTCAAGGAGACATAGTTCTAGTTTACCAACCAACCTTTCAAAAGGCAAAGCCACAATTTCACCCTTAATCACCCATCAATATGAAAGTGAAAGGTTCCATGGTGACCACAGAGAAAGAAGTAACAAAATCACTTAAGAAATGCACCCCTGTACAAAAACTATTATGATCATAAATTCATAAATTGCCTATGATGGTGGCAGAGTAAACACTAAAAATAAAGCTATACCCGAGTTAAGGCATGGTATATGGCACTACTTAGGATCATTGCAGCTGCATCTAATTTGATATCACACATGTGCCAGCTCCTGTGAGTCACCTCGGCTGTGGAAGGTGATGTGTATTCTGGCCAGACAAGCTGTGCTTGTCAAATGACAGGAAGAGGAATCTGAATGGACATGCCTCTTCTCTTATCTCTTTGAGAGGGTCAGTACCACCTCCACTAGAGATAGCTACCCACCAGTCAGCTGCACTGAGCCCAGGCATCAAAGGGGCACATCAATTCAAAGGGAGTAGCCTCACACCAGGGTGCTGCATTTCTAAAGGCCTTTGATCCTAGTGAGAAAGGAAGGGGCATGGTTAGAGTAGTCAGGAGGGATCTGTACAGTGGAGGAAGACTTCCACGATTTTGTTTCTCTCTGCCTCACTCTCTTCTTCCTGTTCCTCTCACTTCCTCTGGAGCAAAGCACTACTTTGTGTGTGAAAGTACAAATCACCTGTGGACCTTTACCTTTAAAAGAAGGGGTCTCCCACCCCTTCTAGGATTCACGCTGGAACAACACCCAAGGATTCACTGGACCTCTTTTGGGTGAGTTGTACTTTCCAAAACCATCAACCAAACAGGCGAAAAAGGAGCAGTCGAAGGCAGGGAAAGCTCTGCTCCCTTCCCACTCTTAAGGCACATTGGGGGGGGACTCTTGCTATGGACCAGGACCTGCCATTCTGCAGCAGAATCTCCTGAATCTGGAAGAGCAGACCCTGAACTGACTCATCCTATCCTCGAGCCCCTGAAGTAGGTCTCCCAGCATCTGGAGGACCAGATAAGCTAAGACTCTCCATTCTGCCACCTCGATACCAGTTGAACGGACGTTGAGCTGCACTGAAGCCGATTAATCCCTCCGGTGCTAACTTCTGGCACTCCTCCAAAGATTTAAACTATTGCTTGCACATTGAACTGCTCGAGGCTGCATCGTGCCCTCGCTGAGCTTGTCACCTGCTAGACTCAAAGCAACCGCTCAACCCCTGGCCCCAGACTTGACCTGCTGGAGAGTCACTTGGCGGCTCTTACCAGGGGTTACACCACGACTCGACCTGACTCATCCTCAAATGGCCACTTTGCCGAACTGCACCTTGGAGCAACAGGATCACCATTGTAACAACCGCTGCGTGCCGACTCAAACGGCTGCTGTGTCACTCACCGACCCTTCCTGGTGATTACAATCCGACTTGACTCGGCCCAACCTCGAAGAGATCTTGGTTAGTGCCCCAACCTGAACCACCGAAATCTGCCTTCAAGACACACACAGCTCTCGCATTTGAATTCGCTCGACACCCGCTTGCTGCTTGTACAACCACCATACACCGTACCCGAAATGAGCTTAATCCGCTGGCACCATTACTCGAAGGTGAGGTTCGATGGAATTGAACCACCTAAGACCTGAAACAAGATACTATTAACCAATAACTGCCCCCTTGGCCCTTTTTTCACCCAAAGACACGCTTATTTTGTGGATAATAATTTGCCTGTAACCGCTGTATTCATACTCAGAGTGCTTCATTCTTCTATCTATTGCCTCTTCTCTGTTCTGTTCACAGGGTGAGTTTTTACAGTGTTTTCTAGATATTTCTATTGCAGATGGTGAGTTTGTGAGGAATTCAAAAATCTGCACGGTAGGTGTGCACTCGCCTGGGCTTTTTTGAAATTTTAAATGAAATTGAATGATGGTAGATTGACCTCAGGAAAATGTGTGGGGCTAATCCGCACACATTTTCCTATGCTCTCAGCATATGGATAGACATGTGTACTCTGGGTGGACACAGCATACAGGCGCTATCCCAACTGTTATATTTAGTTGGGATATGACAGGTGGAGTACACAATGCATCTCCAGAAAAGGGAGGGCCAAACCACCCCCCTGCCATGGCCAGCCTAATTAACTAAAAATGGCTCCATAGATCTGCACTGTCGTTTTGTTGAGCCCTGTACCTTGTGTCAGCATTCACATACTAATCAGAGTTTAATTCAAACAGGCCCACGTGGGGCCTGGCTGCAGAGGCTAACAAAGGAGACAGGAAACCCCAACAACCTTTCATATACAACTGTGTCAACCTGATGCCAGCTCCCACCCTCAGTATCGATTGACAGTGAAATGTCATGTTTGGGACTGTGTGTTTATAGTAATCATCCCCGCACGGAGATCCCATGAAGAATGTACGAGTATGAGGTTTGATGGAGCCAGAAAGTCTACAGCTTCAAGAGAGACCTGCTACTTTAATCAGGAACCACAGAGAGGTCCATTAACCAGAGGGACCCTTTGATCCACAACAGACAGGAAGATGTGTGGGACTTAGTATTACATGTTTTCACCTATTTACCTTTTCTATTGCAAAGTACGCTAAGGAATACACGTAACATTACAGTGGACAAGCTAAGGCCCCATCTCCTCCCTATCTTAAATGCTCTGCCTGCTGCTTCAGACCCAGCAATGCTAATAGATTTATACAACTACACTATTACCCAAGCTATAGATAATATTGCACCTCTCAAAATGTGCAAAGGCAAACCCAGAGCCCACCTGAACTCATGGATTACCCTTGAACTCAAAGCCCTTAGGGCTGAAAAAAGGAAGGTGGACAGCCAGTGGAGAAATCACCCAACAGTGGCCAACAAACACAACTTAAAACTAAACATGACACCTACAATGATAGGATCAACAATGCCAGCTCTAGCACTAGAGACCTCTTTGTCATCCTAAGAGAAATGGAAGCCCCTATCCCCTCAACGAACACCTGTAATAAGGATAAAACTTTGTGTACCAAAATTCAAAACGCTCTGTCCAATAAAATGTCTCTCCTCCAAAATAAAATAGCAGCTAAAAAACGTAACCTTCCTAATCCAGGTACCTTTCAGAGACCCAATCTAACGTGCCTACCCCCACCTCAGGGATTTAAATTTGGCCAAGTTTCTACCCAAGAAGTGGAAGACATCATAGCCTCGCTTAAACCTTCTAGATGCCAGGGAGATACCTGCCCGGCCTCTACAATCAAAGAAGCTCCCAAAGACTTAGCCCCGTTCATCACTACTCTAATTAACTCTTCATTTCAAACTTGCACTGTCCCTACTAACCTTAAGGATGCTGGTTACCTCCAGATACAATCATACTTGGAGACCAACAATCTACTAGGGCTCCGGCAGTTTGGCTTCAGACCTCAACATGGCACAGAAACGGCTTTGATTGACCTGAAGAACCAAATTGACGAACTTAAGGGCTTGTCAGCCGCAATTGACTTGATGAATCATAAATTGCTCTGCAAACATCTGTCTACAGCTGCCCGCTTTTCCCAGAAGCTAGAGCCTGGATTCAATCCATTTTGAATAATAGGTCCATAAAAGTGTTCTCACCTTCGGCCTCAGCAGACCCCAATAACTTGTGGAGTACTGCAAGGATCTTGTGTATCACCCACTATGTACAATATCTTCACCAAGCCCCTGTTTGATGACCTAGACCATCTGGGTGTCATCTACACTAATTATGCAGATGACACCCATATCCTCATACCGCTGACTGGTGATTGCGATTCGGACCTGGCCCTAGTTAATAAAATCTATCTCATCATCCAGCCCTGGATGGCGTCTCACGGCCTATGTCTAAATGATGATAAGACTGAGCTCTTGCTCCTAGGAGTATTTGCCAGTCTTAACAAACTCGGTAATAACTGTCTATCATTTAACATCGACGGTATTGACATTAAAGTGGCGAAGGAGGTAAAACCCTTGGGCTTCTACTTAGGCTCTGCTTTGAACCTGTGCCAACAAGTTAACGCCACGGCCTCAGCAACAGCATATACTTGTAAGCTGATCCATGCCTGTAAACCTTTCTTATCTACAGATAGCTGCATTAGCCTTGTGAGAGCATCAATTCTCTTGAAACTTGCAACACACTCTACTGAGGTGCAATCAAATTTATTGTCAACAAACCCCAAATACTACAGAATAATGCACTTAGAACTGCGCCAAGTATTCCAAAAAGACAACACATCTCAGAGGCCGGACGGAAAAAATATTGGCTCTCAGTTAAGGATAGGATACAGTTCAAAACTGTCTCCATCACTCATAAATGCCTAACCAATTCAGCCCCCAAATACTTAATGGAAACATTTGTCAGAAATACATTGACACGCCCCAGGTGGACTCTGAACTCTTTCTGCCCCAAGGTCCTTACATTTAAGCTGAAAAAAGCAGGGGGCAGAACCTTTCCTGTTATGGCATCCCAGCTTTTGAACTCCCTACCTACTACCTTAAGAGCTGACCAGTCCTTCTTTAGTTCTAGGAAAAGTACCAAAAGTTGGCTCCTTGCAAAGGATTCATGAACATCTCTATTATGCCTCGTTTAGGACTTGTCAGATTAATATACTGCCTGTATCTATGCACGTTGCCTTTTGTATTAACCTTATGTATAATACTGTTTATTTGTGTAAATAATGTAACATTGACCTGTAATTACTCTAATTTGTACCCGATCCTATATGCAATGTGCAATCTGAAAATTACCTGTAACGCACCCAGATACCTCTGGGTTTGGAGCGCTATATAAATAAACAAACAAACAAACACACTCTGGTTATGACCTCACACATACAGGAGATTGTTGATGGGGACCCATGATTGGTTCATTAAGGTAGGCTTAGCCTACACCAATCCGTGTGGTCCGTTTGGCTTTAAAAGAGGGCTGAGCCCCCCTTTTGGCAGATCCTCTGAAGACTTTGCAAGGAGTAACAAGAAGAAATCCGCATTGGACCCTGGCTGATGGCACAGTCTGCCTTACATCTTCTGTGAGTGAAGAAAGGCCAGGTCTTCCAAGAGGGAAGCAAGATCCCTCCCCTTAAACATCTCACAGGGAACAGAGGGAGATACTGAATCCAGAAGAGCCTCCAGCAGGTCCAGAACTGGTACACAGTCACCACAAAGTGTGCCCTACTATGCTCTGCAGCAAGCTTCCTAGGCGGGACTTGCCAGAGAGTCTCTGAACGAAACCAAGGACATGGCAACTGCCTGAAACACTCTCCTCAGCTTTGGGTCGTACATCTTAAAGGATGACACAAGCCCAGTGAAGAAGCTACGAGAAGTGCATCGACAAGCATCTACTGCCTTCCCCATTAAAGGACATATTTGAGCCGATCGAGCTGCAACTGACGACATCGCTGACTGTTGTTGCACTGCAGTCGCTAAAGCCGTCCAAGACGCCTCGACCACTGCTTCAGAACTGCCGACTAGCACTGAGACAACGATTCCTGACCTTGAGCAGCTGTCTCCTGTCTGGAACTCTGTCGCAGAAGCTGCAAAGCGCCCTGAAACTGACTCAACCCTGTTGAGCACCAATAAAGTCTACAGCACAAGGTACATTGTGGCTCTGTCACCCTGGTCCTTCTCCAAAGGCCACTATTGACATTTTACGAATTCTTCTTTGAAACTGTCTGTCCTCTGCATACCTTTACAGGGTTGGTTGCATTTCGTGGTGTGCTAGTTGTGATAATAATAAAGTAATCTTTTTATACAGTCCCTTTTATCATTGGGCAATAATTGTATTTTCACTGTGTTGCAACTAACCAACTATGCATGACCTTTCGGAGATAAGCCTGCCGTTCCGTGCACGTTACCAAAATTGCACAAGGAAGTCTATAATTGACTTGTGTTTCCAATCCGTTTGCATCACTTTGGCGTACTAGATTTGTGGGGCTGATTGATGGTTTAGACACAGATATTCATCACTGGACCACTGGAGTCCAGGAAGTTGATTTGTCACAGTGTTTGATTAAGGTATACATATATTTTTATAGAAATTTGATTGCAGTCTCTTTATTTTTGGACTGTATTGCATTGCTGTTTGGGTCGCTACTGAATCACATTCACACCTCTCTTAAGAGCGTAGCCTTCCCTCTGCGCAGGTTACCACAAAAGGCGAAGGAGGTATATCTCTTAACTGTGCCGGTTTACTCTTATTATCCTGTTGGCTCTTGGTTTGTAACAGTGTCGGGGCAGAGAGAGCATAGTCTCAACTCATCCTTGTACTTCTGCAGGGCAGAACCCAATTTGTCACACTACCTTTGCGTCCAAGAAGCTGTCCCGCACCTCATGAATTTAATAAAGAAAACTGGAGTGCAGTTTATCTGTTTCACTGTTCTTGTACCCTCTCCATTGGCTCACATAGGTTGCACAAAAGCACCATCTTTGAGCCAAAACTGAAAACGACACACTAAAGTGGCAAGTAAATAGAAAACGAGTACATTTGAAGCAAGACCAAACAAAATAACGAATAGGAAATAAAGGGTAAAGTGGAATACAAAAGATAAAGAAACACTCAGAGATAAAAATAACATTTAAAAGAAGAGAAAAATGAGCTGCAAGAAAGACAATGCACAAAACTAACATCCAGGCGACAATAGGCAGAGAGCAAAACACAATAGAAATGATGGCGACAAGCAAGAATTAAGAAATGGAAAAAAACAATGAATTAAGTAGAAGTAAATTAGGAACAAAACAAAGTAGGAACTGAAGAGTGAAGAGAATCAAGGACTAAAAGGACATTCAATGGACATACTAACAAAAGCTAAAGCAAAATAATGAGATACAAAAATGAGTATGAAAATGGAGCTGCGTGGGTAAAAGAAGGAACATGAAGGAAACATGAATAGTGTCAGTGCAATAAAAATAGAGCGCACAGGCTAAGGGACATTGTGTGCCAGTCCAAGGTCGTGTTATTGCCATAAGACACTGAGAGGCTTCAGCACATCGAGTACACATGGAAGGAACTGCAACGCACCAGGAATCGCTGCTCTGTCCTTGCAGATGCGGCCTGATAAACAGACTGGGGAGGTTCAAGTGCTTTCTCAACAAGATATAGTAGAAGGTGGGGGAGGGGTAAAACAACGAGTACTATATGTACTATAAGGTAAACCTTCTGTGAAGAATTAATCCCAGATAGTTGGCCATCGGGTTTGTAGAATAACATGAAAAAATCCAACAGATACAAGTCACCAACAGTGAACAGGAGCATTTCTCAACGCATTTGCATGATGCCTTTCCCCACAATAGATGCAAGTATAAAAACATGTTCATGCTGGCTATGCCCATACATTTCCATGCTGGCTGCATCTATGCATGCCAGTATTCCCATATAAGAACATAATCATGTTTTCTTTGTGCATAATGTGAATAATGATACTACAAGAAAGCATGTCTAAGCTGGCTTTGCCAATACACACCAGAACCTACACATAAGAACTTACTCCTGTTGGCTTTTCCATTAAAAATGCCAATGCACAATGAGAAAATCTGTCACACATGTATAACACTTATGTTTGCTTTATCATAGATATCCAGTAAAAATGTCATGCCACATTAAGACATGGCTAGACCGTCTGCACCGAAATGTCAGTCTTGTCCCATAAATGCACATATCATGCTTGCTTTATCATACATGCCCAGTGAAAGAGTCATGCCACAGTAAGTAATGGCTAGACTGGCTGAACCAAAATGCTAATCTAGCCACGTAATAACACTTACCCTGCTTCCTTTATCATGGAAGCCACAGTAAAAAATGGCTAGATTGTCTACATCAAAATGTCGGTCTAATAACACTTATCATGCTTGTTCTATCATAGGTCAACTAATAAGTATTATTACATGGCTAGACTGGCATTTTGGTGTAGCAGGCTAGCCATTTAGGGCCTAATTCACAGAGCGTTTTCCAATGGGGGTTTGCCATTATAAAACACTTATGTGAATTAGCCCCTTAGTTACTGTGACATGCCATTTTGTACTAGTCACCTGTAACACCTAGTAAAAATATCATGCCACAGTAAGAAAAGGCTAGACCGTCGGCACAAAAATGCCAGTCTAGTCACATAATAACACAAAACATTTCATGTAACAGTAAGAAATGGCTAGACTTGCTGTACCAAAATGCTAGTCTAGCCAGTTAATAACACTTATCATGCTTGCTTTATCATAGATGCCCAGCAAAAAATGTCATGCCACAGTACGTAGACCGGATTGCTTTGCTGTTTTGGGGCTCATCTAAAATGGGTGGGTTGATGCCATGTCAGTTTAGAGGATGGGGCTGCAAAGAAGTTTGCAGGCGAAATGGCTCAATGATTATAGCGCTTGCCACGGAGATCTATGTGTTACCTGCAGAACTCAACTATGACTGGTAAACCAAATCTGTTATTTGAATATCTTTCAGAGACTGATAGAATGAGCATGATAAACATGAAATTGATCAAATGAGCAGCATTCAGTTGTGTAACACCAGTATGTGGTACTTACTGTGCTAGAAGTGTGTAAAACGTCAAATGTGGATCAAAACAAGTCTTGCAACATACCCCATAATCAAGCAGGAGGATTTACAAGTAAACCAGTTCCGCCGTCGTAGGAGATTTAGGGAATAGACAGATTCAGGCGCTCTGTTCTGTGTCTCCATTAAGACAGTTTAATTTTACTTAGATTGCAAAGTAACTATATCCCTGTTTTGAGATTAGTTTTAGGACACAACATCAGAGAACTGTCAGCATCAGGATCATATCTTCTGTTTAAGATTCCTTTTTAAGTTTAGGAGCTAATTTGCTTCATAGAGGCACCGGGCTCTATCGTTCCTTTCATGTTTTCTTTCTGGGGCAGACGCTCCACGTGTGTTTATTTAATGCTAGCTGCGCTTTTCTGTCGGTTCCTAGCACCAGTTATATTCTTCCGAGTCCCCATGGAGCCTGGCCTGTCCTGGGGCTCTACAATCTGTAGGGGATCCCACTGTCTCTCTCGGAAAGACTGCCACTTTGCTCTGTTAGGACATGTAGTTTGGTGTCAGTAGAGTGCATGATTTGGGGGGTGTCAGGAAGTCGTATGGTGACCACAAAATGTGCAGCACAGAAGGTAGGGTCCAGCAGGAATTTATCAGGGTTATTTATAAGCTTGGCTAAAAGGAATATTTGAAAAAATGACTCCAATTAAAATGTCTCTCCTCCACAGAGAACATCCTTGGGCCTATCTCCCCATCGCTCACAGTCTCCGGATGAATGGTACTTCTTGACCATCCTGCCTTCTTGGCTCTGTCTTGAGTAGCCTGCGTATGGGGATTTGGGACCAAGGGAGTCTTCCTCCCGTGGTCCCAGGTCTAGTCAGGTAAGTGCCCAAGAGGTGGCACAAGGAGTTGACTCTGAGGCCTCCTTTTACTAAGGCCCAATATCCTGAGCAATCAGGAGGCCAAGTTATAGGTTGCACTAGTGTCTCACTAGGCATCTTGCAACCTCCATTTCTCAGGCTCCTGGATCTTCTTCCCACAGCACACTTACTACTTCTTCCGTGGCCATGTTCTCATACCTCCTCTGCTCTACACCTGCACCTACACGATTCTCTGCCACATGCTCTTTTCTCCACCCACCACAGGCTCTTTCTTGTCAGATATAGAGTTTGCTCTACTCTGCTTTTGACCCTGCTTTTCCCTCTCTTATTCTATTCCTCCTATCCCCCTTTTCTCAACCTCCTCCTCATCTCCATTTTTTTATTTCTCCTCTCCCTTCTTCCCAACCTTCTCTTCTGTTATTTCTCCTTCCCATCTTTACTATTGTCTCACCATCCTTTCCTCCTTGTTTCTCACCTGCCTCCTGCTCATCTCTCCAGTTCTTAGCCGCACGCTCGTGCTCTATCCGCTTTCTATTCCAGCCCCCTCTGAAAACCCCTGTTCTCCAAGCATCCACACCTTCCTGATAGTGCCCAACCTTATGAAGGGTCCTGGCACCCCCACTCTGACTGCCCTCGGTCTAACTTGCCTATGGTGTGCTTTTGTGCGACAATCGCATTCTGATTGGTTGATCAATTTCATTTGAGGCTGTCCCCCTTCTCATAGTGCTTTGCGGTTCTGCTGGCAAGCCCCTGCCTTCTGCTCTCTGCATTGTGGGGCAGGCCAGCGGTGCCTCCCCACTGCACCCAGTTTCATGGCATGAGTGGCAGTACCTGGCTACCTTGCTCACCGCAGTCATCATGCCAGGGAACAGGCAGGGGACTTTGCCAAATGTCTCTTTCCCTTTCTATGAGTTCTTCTTGGAGAGATCTGCAGGGAAGCGACTCGGAGAGTCTGCATCGGTTTCATGTGCATTTGGTTATATCCATGCTTAATTCTTTTCCCTAGTAAAAGCTTCCTACTGATGAAAAGCAAGGGCTGCTCTAGTCAATCACGCACCTGGGATAGGGCGGCTCCCAACCCCCACTCAGAAAGCATCCATCTGGAAGATAAAGGGTCTTTTAAGATCAGGAATTGTGGGGAGACGTGGATGACAAATGATGTTTTACTATCGCCGGAATGGCTCTTCCGCACCATCGGTCCGTTGGATCTGTTTGAGCTTGCGGTATCCTTCAAATCCCAGCAAGGCTTGCCGCTCGCTTTTAGTCTTTGTGGGATTTTTGTACAGCTTTCATCCCGGCCACCTGTGGCTGCACCCTAACACTGCTGACTTAGATGTCCAGGCCCTTTCCTGTGGTTGGACCAAGGTGGTACTTCTCTGGGTCAGTATTCAACCTGGCTCTCCTGTGGTTCGGTGTAAAAGACTGTTACGGTAAGCTCCTGCATATGCTTGATTTGTCTGCAAGATGGGATCCATGACCGGTAGAAAAAATAGTTGGTGCTCTGAAGACCGAAACCTGCCCAAGTCTAGCATCTTCTGAACTTCATCTTATATTATTTTGCTTCTAGCTTCTGGAAATCGGTAGGGCCTGATGCACCCTGCTTTTCTGGGTCGATTCTCTATTTGGTGCACATACTTGGTTTCTCTTTCAGACTTATCCACAAAGACATACTGAAATATACTAGGCAATCTCACAGGTCAGTAGCCCGATGCGATTTCAGGATTTACAGTACAAGCGAACATAGCATCATACATTTCAGTTATGACCATCAGCTTAGAGTCATTGGGGTGGTTCCACGACTTCAGCCAATCAATATAGCAGACATGGGAAGTCTTTTGGATGCAATAATTCAGACAACGTTCAGTGATAACATAGGGGCCATACTACTTGGTGAGGAATTTGTTCTCTAAAGTGAGAAGGAGACCCAGAAATTGTTGGCCATCTTGGAACTTCCTCAAATGGGCCTGGCAGTTGTATACGCGTTTGAGCTTTTCCTAACTGTGCTGAAGGTGCTGGTGGACCACGTCTCTCTACAGACGGAGTCTTTGTTTAATAGCCTTGACAAACTTGACAAACTGAGTGGTGTTCTGTTGACTCTCCCACTCGCCATTGAGTATATCCAAGACATCCTGGGATTATCATTCAAAACCATATCAAAGGGCAAAGAACTGGCAGAGATGTGGGTGATCATCATGACCAACAGAGGCCATGGCAAAAGCGTGTTCCGGCTGCTATCATTTCCGCCAACCAGCTTCCACAAGAGAGGATTTTCAGCATCTGATTGAATCTCTAGATTAAGGTATTTGTCTAGAGACAATATTTGAAGTTGTGGAGGGTCTCTTTATGGAGGTTGATCTTAAGCTCCATCATTATCTTTGACATAAAGGTCAATCCCAGCTCAGCGAGTATTTCTTTCAGGAAACCTGACCCTAGCAAATAGGGAGCAACATGCTTAATGATTTGCTGCGTGGTGGCATTTCTGAACTGAAACACCACCAGATAACGGGAGGCAAAATCCACAAACATTAAGAAATAACTACACGAAAGGTCTCCACAAAAGGCTCACCACCGGAAATACCAACTCGATTTTTTTAGGCTTTTTACAAGGTTGGCCAAAAAAGAAAAACAATTACTCAAAATACAAGGTCTCACCATGTTCCCCTCACGGATGTTCTTGTCGCGGATGTTCTCTCAGTCTTTCCCTCCGGCACTTCTCATCCTTCTCCTCACCGGTTATTTCTCCTCTCCTCTCTTTCCAACCTTCTCCTTTACTCTGTTGTTATTACGGCTCCCCTTCTTTGCTCTTCCTCTATTCTGTTGTTATTCTTCCTCCTTTCTCAGATCAACAGCTCTCAGCTTGCTCTCCTCTTCCTCTCTCCAATTTTTAATCTCCTGCTCTCACTCTGTTCCTCTTTACACCAGCCTTGTTCAAATAATCTAATTCTCCAGTGGGGGATCCTGGAGCCTCCCGGCCAAGTAAGAAGATTGAAAGGTGGGTTATACCTCACAGTAAGCTCTTAGAGCCCCTTTCCCATCACCATTTACACCTGCAGAGATACTCGTCTCCCCAGCCCGATCCCAGACCTGCTTATCTGCAGTTTCCCAGTCCCTCGCCAGCTCCTGGGAACACCTTTTGTACCGCCCCTTACCCTCTGTGGCAATGGACGTCATGGAAAGGGAGAAGGAACTGTAGTTCCCTTCTCCCTACACCCATGGTTGCTACCAGTATCATTTCTCCACTTAAAAAGACACTGTTAGCACCCTGGAAAGCATGCCAAGGTGCTAATAGAAACAAACCACTGTGTGAGCAGGCATTCAGTAATGGCCGCCCATGTTCGGGTTTATTGCCTAAATATGCTAACAATCAAGGCAGTGGCAGAGCCAGCCACCACTTGGGAGGGCTTGAGGAAGGTGCAGGTGTTAGGCGGAATATCCAGTGCAGTTCCCTTAGGGAGCACTACACCAGATTAGGACTACAGGTGAGAGCAATAAATCCCCTTTGGTATCAGTCTGTACCACAAAGATTTAGTTGGTAGCTGTAGCTGAGCAGTCAGACTTATCTCAAGAGGGAGATGAGCAGTATACAGGGTTTAGACAATAGGTATCACAGTACTATGGAACAAGGAAACACTGACTAAAGCTTTGTATCAAAAAGAGAATATATTTATTCTATACACGTCTAGTTCAACACATAAATCACAGTTGATGAAGTAAGTTCAGTTTAGTCAAGGAAAAGTATATCCAACTCCATATTCAATTGTAGACACGTTTGCGGTAGAGCGAAAACTGAGCAAAACGGCACAGTGAAAACCATAACAATTTACCGAAAGGGATGGAAAGCACAAGTTAACCCGAAACATCTTCAGACACCCCCTAGCAACACTTCCCTGAAGTCTTGTGAACAAGTAATGCACAGTGACACTTTAGCAGAAAGATAAGTGAATGGAAACTGAGCAAAATGGCACTCCACAATTTAAAACAGTAGGAAGGAAGAGGGGTTTAGAAGATTTAGGTGCATCAACACATTTATCATCGAAAACCAATCTAGTGAGGGCAGATCTAACAAATCAGCCAGAGTCAATAGGCCTGAGCCAGAGTCAGTGGTACAGGACCAAGAGTTTAGGAGCAAAAATGTTCTTGTAGCTGAAGTCAAGTCTTTAGTAGAAAAATATTGAAGAGGTAGATGCAAGGCGAAAGACAATGTTAAGAGGGAGGGCGGCCCACCGAACAAGTAGATAAAGGATTTCAAACACCTTTAGGGCTACCACGGGAAAAGGGAGGCCTGGCGGAACAATGTACCTTAAACGTGAAGAGGTGGCTCCTGCGGTGGCGGTTGTTCCTGGTAGTTCCTGCAGTTCGAGGGGTCCAGCAGAGGAAGAGAGGCTCTCGTCGTGGAGGAAGGTTCGAGTCACTGCACTACCCAGGGATGAAACCAGCCGTGGTGCTGCCAAACGAAGTTTAAAAGGTACGCTCCTTTTAATCGCAGTCCGAGTCGATAGCTGCCTGGCTATCCGGTCTCCAAGTGCGGTGCACTGTCGATTCGACCAAGGCAGGTCCGGAGAAGCGATGGGTGAACAGGTTGTCCCCACCAGCTCAAGGGAAGAAGGCTCTTTTGATGAAGATCTCCTCTCGTCGTGTTGAAGAAAAGTGGTGAGACGATCCGGCAGGGCGTCACCTGTGGTGTAGATGCTGAAGATGTCTGTGGCTTCTCTCCCCTTCAGTTCCGTAGTTCCAGTGGCGACATCTTGCTCTTCCAGTCCTCAGGACCCTGCTTTTATGCAGAAAGAGACCCATTCATACAGCCTAGCTGTCACTTACACAGTGGAGTGGTCTTCTTGGCGGGAGACCCTCCAGCCGATCAGGTTAGAGTGCGACCTGAGTTGCTGTGGCAACTCTGTCCAGGGGTTCTACTCCCCCTCCCAAACAACAGACCCACCCCAGACTCAGAGGCACCAAAAGGAGGGCTTCTTGACAGAAGCCAGCCAAAAGAGCGAACAAAGGATCCCAGACATGGGTTAGGAGTATGGAGTAAGACTCGAGAAAGAAGTTATATTAAAGTTCTGGCAAATAAAACCTACCAGAGTAAAGTTAATAATAAAATAAACCGGCGGTATGTTAGAGGCTGTCAGTAAAAGTATTAGCCTCGAACAATGGGAAAATCCCATAGGAAAATATTTGCGGTTGAATATTTTTGGCAGTAACCACTGCCACCAGCCAGAAACTTTAGAGAGCGGGACTTTAAGGTACCCCCTCGAAAATGAACCGAAGGGAAAAACTATTATCCCTTTTCAGTACCTCCATAGTAAGATGGGTTGTACTGGTTAAGTTCGTAAGATTTGACTAGTAAAGTCAATGGAGACTTTACATGCTCTGGGAGACAGTAGTCAGTCCTAGGGTATGGAGTCTATGTTTGGGGGTCGCTACGACACCCCTGTGTCACTGCACGGAGGGTGCTGTGTAACACATGTGCATAAAGATGGTTCCTATGGGGGAGAGAAAACCCCATAGACATGAAACAAAAAAATAGCCTAGAACACACATAGCAAAAATACCTAAGAGTGGGAAAAAGAGTCTCACTCTTAGCAGGTAAAAAGAAACAAACCCTTCAAATCCAGCAACGCCGCTGGGGGACTCTATAGGTAAGGGAAATTAGCCATAAAATGAGAATTCCCCCTAACACTCCCCCTCCCCCTTCCCCAGACTAAGGGACAGGAGGATCTAATCTACTCCTGGATTAGTCTCATACCTCTAGTCAGTTGTAAACATCCTAGAGAGACCATCAGCATTTTGGTGGTGACATCCTGACCTGTGCTCAATGGTAAAATCAAACCCTTGGAGGCAGATTGACCATTTTAGCAGTTTTGGGTTTTCCCCTTTCATTTGCATCAACCATCTCAAGGGTTGGTGGTCTGTTTGAATGATGAAAGTAGATCCATACAAGTATGGTCTAAACTTCTTCAAAGCCCACACAATGGCAAAACATTCTCTCTCAATAGTTGCCCACCATGTCTCAGGTTCCTTCAGTTTCCTACTGATGAAGCAAATGGGGTGCTCCCTACCTTTCACATCCAGTTGACTGAGTACTGCACCTCTACCTATATTGGAAGCATCTGTCTGTACAATGAAGGGTTGGTGGTAGTCAGGAGCTCTGAGAACTGGAGCTTCACAAAGGGCATTCTTTAGGCTTTCAAGGCCTGATTGCACTCCCCATTCCATTTGACCTTTTTAGGGAATTTAGGAGAAGAGATTACATTTAGTGGAGAAGCTATGGATCCATAGTTTTCACTGAAATTCCTGTAGTACCAAGTGAGGCCTAGGAAGGCTCTCACTTGGGTTTGAGTAGAAGGGGTTGTCCAATTTTGCACAGCTTCAATTTTGCTGAGCAAATACCTTATTTCACCATCTCCTACCTCATGCCCAAGGTAGACCACTTTACTCTGACCAATTTGACATTTGCTTGCCTTTATGGTCAGATGGGCCTGTTGCAGAGCCTGCAAAACATATACTAGGTGGTCAACATATTCTTTCCAAGTAGGGCTGAACACTGCAATGTCATCCAAGTATGCCATGCAGAAGTCCTCCATCCCATTCAGAACCTGATTAACCATCCTTTGGAATGTAGCAGGTGCATTCTTTAGTCCAAAAGACATCACCTTAAATTGGTATAAGCCAACTGGGGTGGAGAATGCAGTTTTCTCCTTGGCATGGTCAGTCAGGGCTATTTGCCAATAGCCTGACGTGAGATCAAATGTGCCGAGGAACTTGGCTGAACCTAGTCTATCCACCAGCTCATCTGTTCTTGGCAAAGGATGCGCATCAGTCTTAGTGACTGCATTTAGAGCTCTATAGTCCACACAGAATCTCAACTCCTTGGATCCTGCCTTTGGTACTAACACAACTGGGCTAGACCATGGACTAGTAGAGGGCTATTACCCCGAGATCAAGCATCTTGTTGACCTCTCCTTTGATGTGGGTTCTTATATTTTCTGACATCCTGTAGCCCCTGCTTTTGACAGGTAAACAGTCACCAGTTTTAATATAATGCTGGCCCCAAGGGGTCTAGCCTGGTGCTAGAGAAAACAGGGACGCAAATTGATTCAACACAACTTTGCGCTCTTCCTGTTGCTCAGGTGTCAGATTAGAAGAGAGATTGACTCCTATTTTCTCATCTAAAGGTTTGCCTCTGAGGAGGTCAGGTAGAGGTTCACTCTCCTCCTCCTTTTGAGCTGAAGCTAGAAGAAAAGCTCCCAGTTCTGGTCTCGAGACATAAGCTTTTAGACGGTTGATGTGAAAGACTCTAGGAGCCTCCTTAGGATTGCCTAAGTCCACCACCTCTCCAAGTTTTCCCACAACCTTGAAGGGTCCCATCCATTTGTCCTGCAAGGCCCTCTGCCTTGTTGGTACCATAACAAGAACTAGCTGGTCTTGAGTGAACTCAACCATGTTGGTCTTCTGGTCATGCCAATGCTTGACCAGAGCCTGACCTGCTTTCAAGTTATCACTTGCTTCAGTCATCATGTGTGACATTCTCCTCCGGAGTCCTATCACATAGTCAGTGACTCTGACTAGCGTGGGGGAAGGATCACTCTCCAACCCCTCCTTGATCAGGGCCAATGGACCTCTGACCGGATGGCCATAGAGAAGTTCGAAGGGACTGTAACCCACTCCCTCCTGAGGGACTTCGCTATATGCAAAGAGAAGGCATGGCAGTAAAAGATTCTACTTTTTCTCAAGATGGCCCTCTAAAGCTCCTATCATGCTCTTCGTGGTTCTGTTAAACCTTTCTACCAACCCGTTTATCTGGGGGTGGTATGCTGTTGAGAACTTGTAGGTAACTCCATAGTTTTTCCACATGGCTTTCATGTAGTGGGACATAGAATTTGACCCCCTGTCGGATATTACCTCCTTAGGAAACCCAACCCTGGTAAAAATACCAAGGAGGGCCTTAGCTACAGCCGGAGCTGTAACAGTCCTCATAGGAATTGCTTCAGGGAACCTAGTAGCATGGTCTACTACAACAAGTATAAACCTGTTGCCTGAGGAAGTTGGAGGATCAAGGGGACCAACAATGTCGATTCCTACCCTCTCAAATGGTACTCCCACCACAGGGAGAGGCACTAGAGGTGCCACGTTCTTGGAGCCACATTTACCAGAGGTTTGGCAAGTGTGTCAACTCTTGCAATACTTATATACCTCAGCCCCCATTTTAGGCCAATAAAAGTGAGAGAGAGCCTTTCCTTGGTCTTCTTATTCTTGAAGCGCAAGTGACCAGCCAAAGGTATCTCATGGGCTAGTTGCACGAACTGGAGTCTGTTTGCTTGGGGTACTACAAGTCTCTTGTAGTCCCCAGGGAGTGACTCGGTTGGTTCACTATAGAAGAGGCCATCTTCCCAGTGTAACCTATACTTCCCAGGCTCTTGCCCTTTAAGCTGAGAAGCTGCCTGGTGGCAAAGACCTTCCAGAGTTGGACAATCTCTTTGTCCCTTACTGAAGTCTGCCCTTTGGGGTCCACCTTCTGCCAGTAACGACTGCAGCTCAGGATGGTCCACAGGGTCAAGATCTCCAATGAGTTCCTGGCCTCCTACTAGATCTGAGTCTTCAGGCTCTAGCTCAACCACACAGGGTTGTACCTCACTCTCAGCCTCAGCTGGAGGAGGAATCACAGGTGTGATTTTTGCTAACCTAGGAGATTTCCTGGTTGGCAGTACTGGAGTGTTTTCTGCTGTCTTTTTCCTCGAAGTCTTGGGTTTCCCCTTTGCTTGTGGTTGTTTGGAAATGGCCGTTAGTAACTCCAGTGGTGTAGGAGTGATTTCTTTTTCTATCATCTCCTCAGGAGAGCCCCTCAAGGTCCTCTCCCTTGCAGGTCTGGTAAGCTCCTGTAATCTCTTACTAGGAGGTCTGGGAGTAGTTGACACTACTCCCAGGTCGTTCAGATCATTGCCCAACAGCACCCTTCCTGGTACTTCAGCTTGTACACTTAAATGTATCCTGACAGTAATTTCATTGCACTGGATGAGAGCTGGTAATTGGGGAAGCATCTTCACAGGCCCTCCAGCTAACTTGGTGAGGCGTTTGGGTGCCTTAGCAACATCCTCCACCTTGAAAAAAGATTCGTCCACCACAGTTATGCTGGCCCCTGCATCTCTAATGGCAGGAGTCCCCTGACCATTGACTAGGACACTGTCTTTATAATACTCTTTAGTATTAGGAGGGATAGAATTATACACATCTAAATTCTGTTGTTCCCACAACCCTAGAGATACTAAAGATACACTAGCTGAGACTCCAATGGGATCATCAGCCAGTAGTTGAAAGTTTCCACTGCCCATCTGTACTTCCTCCTCTGGAGTGAAGGCTAAGGAGACAGTGTGGACCCCTGAAGGTTTACCCTTACATCTGGGATCCCCTTTCACATGATCAGTAGAGCCACAAACATAACATTTTCCAAATGTCTTTATGAATGGTGGCTTGTTCTGACCTCCTTCTGGTCTGGTACCAGAAGGTACATTAGCATGATTAGGTTTCCCTTGTGGCTTACCCTTAGAATTTTGTTTGTGGCCCTCTTTGGAATTGGGACTTATTTGAATTCTCTTTGTTGTCTTTCTTTGGCTGCTTTCCCTCATCCTTTTTCTGAGTTACCCCTGGATCCTTGTGAGTAGCCCTGTTGGTAACCCACATGTCAGCAGCCTTAGAGCAGGCATCATAGATAGACTCCATCATAACAAGATTTCTCATTCCTTCATAAGTGTCAACTCGATAACCCTTAATCCATCCCTCTAAGTTCTTCGAAACATTCATTCGCCCAAGTAGCCCAAGGGGTACTATCATGCTTTCTGAGGGTCCTAAACCTCTTGAGGTATTGAGAAGGAGTCTTCCCAAATCTAGCTATCAGAGCTAGCTTTACACATTCATAGTCCATCCTATCCACCTCCCCCAACTCCATTACCACATCAGATGCAACAGGGGGGAGCCTAGAGGATCAACTGATTACCTGTGATATCATGGAGCCCATGAGTATATTCAAACATAGCATAGCCAATCTAATACATCCAACTTAGGTTCATACATACCCATAATCTCTTTAGGCATCTGGGGTCTTTTTGGACTGGAAGATCCAGAGGATTTGGGGAGAGAAGCATTTTCCAAAGACAATTTCTTCATCTCAAGCTCATGGTTGAGCTCCATTTCTTTGAGCCTTAGTTCTTGATGTCTCTGTTCAGTTTGGGCACTAATTTGTTTGAATTCAAGTTCAAGTCTCATTTTTTCTAGAGATACAAGGGAATAGTTTCTTACCTGTAACTCCATTTCCCCAGCATTGGTATCTTTCATGGATTCACATGCTTAGAATAGAATACTCCCTGTCGACAGACTGGGAATCCTCGGTACACTTCTAAAGTCGTTTCCCATAGGAAAACATCCAACACTTTTGTTTCCTATCTACGTCGTTTTCGGGGCCGCCTACGCATGCCCCACTAGGACGTAGCGGTATAAATGCCCCGCCCCCGCGGCTCCCTTCAGATTTCGACCCCTCCAAAGCAGAATGGGGTGAAAACCTAGTTATAAAATTACATAGCATTCCGGGGAGGCCGGCGGGCGCATGTGAATCCATGAAAGATACCAATGCTGGAGAAATGGAGTTACAGGTAAGAAACTATTCCCTTCTCCAGCATTGGATCTTTCATGGATTCACATGCTTAGAATGGAATATACAGCAGTGATCCTGAAAAGGGGAGGTGTGAGTGTAATCCAACACCCTCCTAAGCATACATATACCTAACCATGCTTACGTATAACTGTAAACGTATAAATACACAAATGTACATGCACATATCAATATCTATATATATACATATACATCCATATATACATATGCTAAAATAAGTACAGACCCTTCCTGAAAAGGGCTTACCTTATTGAAACAGATGGCGCAAGACTGCTCTTCCCATTTGTACATCGTCCGCATGCTGCCGTTCGAGGCAGTAATGGCGGATAAACGTGTCAGGAACTGACCATGCCGCTGCCTGGCAAATGTCTGCCAGCGGGATTCCTGCCCACAACGCCGTCGAAGACGAAGTTGACCTCGTGGATTGAACTCTCGGACGCCCTTGTAGCGGTTTTCCTGCTTTGGAATCACAGAAGGCAATCGTCGACGAGACCCATCGGGCCAGTCCCTGCTTTTAAATTGCTTTTCCTCTCGTTGACGGACCATATGCAATGAAGAGTTGCTGCGTAGATCTAAGTTCTTGAGTCCGATGAAGGTAACATTTTTAGCGCTCTCTTCACGTCCAAGGCATGGAGGGCTTTTTCCGCAGCCGACGAGGGGGTCGCGAAAAACGGTAGGCAGGACAATGGAAGAGTGTTTATGATAAGCCGTAGGAACCTTTGGGATGAAACGAGGATTAGTTGACAGAACCACTTTTTCTTTAAAGAACCTTAGGTACGGCGGGTCTACGACCAATGCTTGCAATTCTGAGAGGCGCCTAGCTGATGTTATAGCTATTAGAAAAGCCAACTTCCATGACAAGAACTTCATCGACGATGTGGCCATTGGTTCAAAGGGTGCTTTCATTAACCCTGCTAGCACCACATTAAGACTCCACGTTGGTGGAAAGCGTTTAATCGGCGGGAATGTTCGGAACAGACCCCTCATGAAATGTTTCACCAGCCTGTCACTAAACAAGGGAGACGACTGCCTCTTCCTCGTGAACCTAGAGATGGCCACCAGGTGTACTTTTATTGATGAAAAAGATAACCCGCTCATCGCCAGGTGTAGCAGATATGGTAAAAGTTGCTCCAGAGTTACCTTTAGAGGTTGCACTTCCGGCTGTCCTTGACACCACGTACAGAACCTTCTCCACTTACATGCGTACGACTTGTTGGTGGAAGGGGCCTGTGCTGCCTGCAGGATTCTCCGACAATCCGACGAAATGCTCAAGGCACCAAATTCCAAAAAGTCAGGAGCCAAGCTGTGAGATTGAGACTGTCTGGATTGTGATGCCACACTGTTCCTTCGTCCCGGGACAGGAGATTGGGAACCTTCGGAAACGTTATTGGTTGTTCTATTGACAGGTGAAGCAGGTCGGAAAACCACAGCTGCCTCGGCCAACACGGTGCCACTAGGATGACCCGGCACCTGTACCTGCGTATCCACTGCAGAGTTCTGCGTATAAGAGGGAACGGGGGAAAGATGTAGAGGAACTTGTCCGTCCACGGGAAGGAGAACGCTTCCCCCAGAGAACCTTCCTGTGGCCACCTGCTGGCGTACAGCTCGCACTTCTTGTTCCTCTTCGTTGCGAAGAGATCCAGCGGAGGCTGCCCCCATTTCTCGAAGACCTTCGACAACTGAACGCTATCTCCCATTTGTGTATTTGGTCAATTTTTCTGCTGAGTGAGTCCGCTTGCTCGTTCCTTACTCCAGGGAGATGATGAGCTATGATGGATATATCGTGTTTCAGAGCCTAATGCCACACCTTCTGAGCCCCGATGGAAAGGGTTCTGGACCGCGTGCCCCCTTGCTTCCTTAAGTAAAACATTGCCGTTGTGTTGTCTGTCAATATTCTCACTATTGACCCTCTGATGTGCGGCAGGAAAGACTTCAAGGCCCAGCGCACTGCTCTCAGTTCCAGAACGTTGATGTGCAGGAGTGACTCCCTCCGGGACCATCGACCTTGCGTTTGTGGAGTGCCCATGTGTGCTCCCCAGCCTGTCAGGGATGCGTCCGTCACTATGGTTAGCCGAAACTCTGGCTCCTGTAGGGGTACCCCTCTGGATAGATTTGGAAAGCTCTGCCACCACTGAAGAGCTAGCAGGAGCTCGTTGTCGTCGACGGTCAGCTTGTCCGACCAGAGCCCTTGGGCCTGCGTCCACCAGTCCGCCAGGAACTCTTGAACCGGCCTCATGAACAGGCGGCAGTTGCACACTAGAGGAATGCAGGACGCCATAGCGCCAAGAATCGACACATTTTCTCACTGATAGTCTGGTATTGATTCTCAGCCGACTTGCCAATCGATTGAGTTTGGTGATTCTGTCGAGGGATGGCTTCACTAACCTTGACTGGGTCTCGAACTGCACGGCCAGGAACACCAAGCTTCTCGATGGCGTCAACAAAGATTTCTCGAAGTTTATCGCAAACCCCAGCCATTGTAAAAGTTGCATGGTGGCCTGCAAACTTGTGTGAGTCGACATAGGGGAGGACCCCCTCACCAACCAGTTGTCGAGATACGGGTACACATGATGACCTTGCCTTCTCAGCCAGGCTGCCACCGGGGCCAAACATTTCGTGAACGTTCTGGGAGAGGATTTCAGCCCAAAGGGAAGTACTGTGAACTGGTAGTGAGTCTGTCTTACCACAAACCTAAGGAACTTTCTGTGTCGCCGACACATTGGTATGGGGAAGTACGCATCCTGCAGGTCCAGAGATGCCAGAAAATCTCCTTCTTGAACTGATCGGATCACTTCCTGGAGCATGAGCATCTTGAATTTTAGGCTTTTTCAACGTCTTGTTGAGATCACGCAGGTCTAGAATGGGACGCCATTTTCCGTTTGGTTTTTTCACCACGAAGTATCGGGAATAAATCCCTTGACCCTTCTGCGATGACGGAACCAATTCTATAGCTCCGTTTTGTAGCATAAGTGCTACTTCCTGCTGCAACACGCTCAGATGGGGTTGAGCTACAAATGCCGGTGGAATGTGCGGAGGCTTGCTTTTGAATTGCAGGGAATGTCCATACCTTACTGTGTCCAACACCCAGTGATCCGTTGTTATTTGCTCCCATTCGTCGATGCAGTACGATACTCTGCCTCCCCGAACGTTCCGATGCCCGTCATTGCTGGTCCTTGGTCTGCTTATCTCTCGTCGACGACGAGTAATCCGTTCTCATCCTGGAGGTCTGGTAGTCCCGGCATCGTTTTGCCGCTTGAGAAGCCCTTCTGTATCCCTGGGAGGGGTACGCCGGCCTACTGAATGATCTGTCTCCCGATGCCGAGAATCTGGAGCTTCCCGATGCTCCCCTAAAGGGACGAAAAGACCTGAAACTTCGACCACTCTGGAGGGCACCCAAGGAACGTGCCGTGTCCGAGTCCTCCTTCATGCCCTTCAGGGCCTCGTCCAACTTTTCACCGAACAGAAGGTCTCCCTCAAAGGGCATATGCAGCACCTTGTATGGCACCTCTGGTCTAAAGTTGGTGCATTTTAGCCATGCTTGCCTCCGTAGAACCACCCCATTATTCACCTGTTTAAACCCCGATTCTGCGAGGTCCACAGCGATAGTTATAGCATGATTGGAGGCCTCTTCACCTTCCGGGACGAGTAACATCGCCGCCTTCCGATGTTCTTAAGGAAGATGCTCCAGTATAGGTGCCAGTCGGTGCTGCATATGCTCAAAGGGGCCAATCTCTCTGTCATATCTGGCTACTATAGCCAGAGAGTTGGCCCCTTTCACTGTGGTTGCTCCTACCGACAGCACTTTTTTGCCAAAGGCATCCTGTCTTCTGGCCTCATTTTCTGGGGGGGTACACATGTACCCCCCCAGAAAATGAGGAGGGGGCTTGCGCTGGGCCCTCATCCTTCTCGCCGCCGCCGCTGACACCACCGAGTCAGGGGCTGGTTGTGAGGACAGACACTGGGGGGTAGCTTCTGGGGCCTTAAATTTCTTCTCCAGGCGACCTTTTATTGCCGTGTCCGAGAAAGGGTGATGCATGGTCTGTAACCCCTCCTGCCACACATGATCCAGGATGGGTACCGAGAACACCGACCTTCTCTTTCCCATGTGGTCGAAAAGAAAACAGTCCTTTCTCTCCTCTTCCTGGGCCAACCCAAATTCTGTATATGCTTTGGCCATCATGTTGTGAAATGACCCAATGTCGTCTGGGGGAGACGGCTGAACCGGGCTTTTTGGGGTTTCTAACTCCACCTCCGACTCCCAGGTTGGATCCCTGGAGGGGGAAAGAGACTTCCGATAAGGTTCTCCTGTCTGAGTCCGAATCTATCAGTTCTCCCTCCTCGTGGCGTGCAGCTGAGAGGTCTTCACCCGCTGGCACTGTCGTGGGGGATTGACGGAGGTGGCCAACGAGACGGGCCCGGTTCGTCGATGGTCGACCTGGCCGGAGTTGCTGGAGGTAGCCTCTCGTCCAGTGTCTTCAACAAAGTCTGTAACGTGGATAAAACCTCCAGCGACAAGAGTGACTGCAAATTAAGAAGAGGGGTAGACCCCGGAATCCTGGCTCCCCCGGAGAGAGGCATGGTAATTCCTCGTAATCCGAGGTCTGCAGGGCCAGCTACTCTCACATCCTCATCTCCCGAGGACACCGACAAGGCCGCCTCTTGCTGCAACAGGGTCTCCGCCAAAACCGGTTCGAATACTTCTCGTCGCCAGGCCTCTTGCGGAATCTCCGTCGACGAGGCTAAAGCTGGCCCCGTCATCGTCGTCGCCGTCACCACCTGCAGTCCAAGAATAGTTGGGACCAATTGTGTCAATGGCAGAGAAGGCGTCGACGACTGCCCTGTCGTCAACGACGGTGTTGGTCGTGTAGGTCCATGAGGCGTTCCCGCCTTTTCTGAACTTGACCTATGCTTCTCCACTTCTCGACTCGAGGTCGATCTATGGTGATCGCCCAAGGAGGATTTCGACTTTTCTTTTCTGTCTTTCTTCGTCGAAGATGAGGATGACGAGGCCTTCTTCGATAAGGACTCCTTACAATGGCTTCTTGATGATTCTTTCTCCGCCGGTCGTGATTTCTTTACCGAGGGTTCCAACGATGTCGAGCGGTGCGGGGCCCCTGAAGATTTTGATGCTGAGGCCACGCCTACCTCCGAAGGCGGGTATGCCCCCACTCCATCGTTTAACCATGCCACTAGCCGCCGACTTCGATCTTTAAGAGTCTTCTGGGAGAAGCCCTTACATATGTCGCACTTGTCTGCTGAATGATGAGTGTGTAGACAATATATGCAATCCATATGCCCGTCCGCCTCATACACTTTCTTCAACCCGCACATAGCGCACGGGCAGAACAGCGCTTTCCCAGACATCAGGACAAAACTCCAACAGCACAAAATAGTAGACTATAATAGACTATGCGAGGTAATCCCACTACTTTGGAGACGGTTGAAATCTGAAGGGAGCCACGGGGGCGGGGCATTTAGACTGCTACGTCCTAGTGGGGCATGCGTAGGCGGCCCCGAAAACGACGTAGATAGGACACAAAAGTGTCGGAAGTTTTCCTATGGGAAATGGCTTTATAAGTGTATCGAGGGTTCCCAGTCTGTCGACGGGGAGTATTCTATTCTAAGCATGTGAATCCATGAAAGATCCAATTCTGGAGAAATTCAGGACTTATTGTGGGACCTGGTAAGGGTCCAGTAACTACAGGTCGAGGCCCTTGAGCAGGCAAAGGACCATAGGGGGTGACATTGTTATCCTCCTCTTCCTCATCTGACTCAACAATAACACTTTCAACATTATCCTCATTACTGTTTGCCACATTTGCTGGAGTAGTAGGGCCTACAGCACCACTATCCAGACTTTGTTTCTCTAACAGTCTATCATTCATTTCTTTTTTTTTTGCCCTTGACATGAAGACCTTTCTGTCTGCACAAATCTTTAAGATAATCAGCAGTTTTTGCAAGGAGGGTCTCCTGACTATAACTTTCCATCTTTGACTTTGTTAAAATAACTTTTTGTGATTGTTAACCTTGTGGTTTATTGAACCAAGGTACTAGTAGCACACTAAAATATAAATCCAATACTTTTATCCTCTCCGCTGTCACCAGTGTTAGGCAGAATCCAGTACAGTTCCCTTAGGGAGCACTACACCAGATTAGGACCACAGGTGAGTGCAATAAATCCCCTTTAGTATCAGTCTGTACCACAAAGATTTAGTTGGTAGCTGTGGCTGAGCAGTCAGACATATCTCAAGAGGGAGATGAGCAGTATTCAGGGTTTACCCAATAGGTATCACAGTACTATGGAACAAGGAAACACTGACCAAAGCTTTGTATCAAAAAGAGAATATATTTATTCTATACACCTCTAGTTCAACACATAAATCACAGTTGATAAAGTAAGTTCAGTTTAGTCAAGGAAAAGTATATACAACTCCCTATTCAATTGTAGACAAGTTTGCGGTGGAGTGAAAACTGAGCAAAACGGCAGTAAAAACCAACTACAAATGGCACTCTAACAATTTACCGAAAGGGAGGGAAAGAACAAGTTAACCCAAAATATCTTCAGACACCCCCTAGCAACACTTCCCTGAAGTTTTGTGAACACGTAATGCACAGTGACATTTTAGCAGACAGATAAGTGAATGAAAACTGAGTAAAATGGCACTCCACAAGTTAAAACAGTCGGAAAGAAGAGGGTTTTTAGAAGATTTAGGTGCATCAACTCATTTCTCATTGAAAACCAATTTATTGAGAGCAGATCTAACAAATCAGCCAGAGTCAATAGGCCTGAGCCAGAGTCAGTGATACAGGACCAAAAGCTTAGGAGCAAAAATGTTCTTGTAGCTGCAGTCAAGTCTTTAGAAGAAAAATATTGAAGAGGTAGATGCGAGGCGAAAGACAATGTTAAGAGGGAGGGTGGCCAACCCAACAAGTAGATAAAGGATTTGAAACACCTAGGGCTACCATGGTAAAAGGGAGGACTGGCGGAACAATGTACCTTAAACGTGAAGAAGTGGTTCCTGCGGTGGCGGTTGGTCCTCGTAGTTCCTGCAGTTCAAGGGGTCCAGCAGAGGAAGAGAGGCTCTTGTCATGGAGGAAGGTTCGAGTCACTGCACCACCCAGGGATGAAACCAGCCACGGTGCTGCCAAACGAAGTTTAAAAAGGTACGCTCCTTTTAATCGCGGTCCGGGTCGTTAGCTGCCTGGCTATCCGGACTCCAAGTGTGGTGCACTGTCGATTCGACCAAGGCAGGTCTGGAGAAGCGATGGGTGACTGGTTGTCCCCACCAGCTCAAGGGAAGAAGGCTCTTTCGATGAAGATCTCCTCTTGTCGTGTGGAAGAAAAGTGGTGAGACGATCCGGCAGGGCTTCACCGGTGGTGTAGATGCTGAAGATGTCTATGGCTTCTCTCCCCTTTGGTTCCGTAGTTCCAGTGTTGACGTCTTGCTCTTCCAGTCCTCATCACCCTGCTTTTATGCAGAAAGAGACCCATTCATACAGCGGGAGATCCTCCAGCCTATCAGGTTAGAGTGCGACCTGAGTTGCTGTGGCAACTCTGTCCAGGGGTTCTACTCCCCCTCCCAAACAACAGACCCACCCCAGACTCAGAGGCGCCAAAAGGAGGGCTTCTTGACAGAAGCCCGCCAAAAGAGCGAACAAAGGATCCCAGACCTGGGTTAGGAGTACGGAGTAAGACTCGAGAAAGAAGTTATATTAAAGTTCTGGCAAATAAAACCTACCAGAGTAAAGTTAATAATAAAATAAACCGGTGGTATGTTAGAGGCTGTCAGTAAAAGTAGTAGCCTCGAACAATGGTAAAATCCCATAGGAAAATATTCGTGGTTGAATATTTTTGGTAGTAACCACTGCCACCAGCCAGAAACTTTACAGAGCGGAACTTTAAGGTACCCCCTCGAAAATGAACCTAAGGGAAAAACTATTAACCCTTTTCAGTACCTCCATAGTAAGATGGGTTGTACTGGTTAAGTTCGTAAGATTTGACTTGTAAAGTCAATGGAGACTTAACATGCTCTGGGAGACAGTAGTCAGTCCCAGGGTATGGAGTCTATGTTTGGGGGTCGCTACGACACCCCTGTGTCACTGCACAGAGGGTGCTGTGTAACACATGTGCATAACGATGGTTCCTATGGGGGAATGAAAACCCCATAGGCATTAAACACAAACAATAGCCTAGAAGACACATAGCAAAAATGCCTGAGGGCCTCATTTCACAGACGGCGGTAAGGTTTTACTGGTACCGATAAGGGCACTGGTATCGGTAAACCCTTACCGCCTTACTAAGAGGTCCCTTTGCGGGTAGGTACTTTAACGCCTGCTGTTTAGCTCACTCTTAGCAGCTAAAAAGAAACAAACCCTTCAAATCCAGCAAAGCTGCTGGGGGACTCTATAGGTAAGGGAAATTAGCCATGAAATGAGAATTCTCCCTAACAGCAGGCAGAAGGCAGCACTCTACAATGACACTCAGGCAAGGGCATTGAAGGGAAAGGGGCTCGACAGCAAAAGCCTGTCACATCTTGCATCAGTCGGAGAAGAACAGTCATTTGCAGGCAGCAGCAACAAACGTGCAGTGGCAGAAGACAGGAGCCCATCATGCCTGCATTAATATACCCCAATGATGAAGCCAAACAGTTAACTACCCTACTCAGGTTCTAGAGGAGTCTCACTGTGAGGCTTCCCATCCCTTTGTGAAGCTAAACATCATCTGAGTTGGGGTGAAAGATGGATCTCTCTCCAGCCCCCCACCTATGCCAACCGCCCAACGCATAAGGGGGGTGTTCCCAGAGTACATTTTGCCCATTTACAGCAATGTTCACACCACACTTAACCAATAAAAGAGGCAAAGCCTTTCCCAGTTCCCAAATTGCCCTATTGGAAGATTGTGCTCTACTTTTGCAATATTCATGCTTTGAGCTGCATTTGGAAGCAGCACCTGTTTTGCATGCACCATTTCAGGTGAGCTGGATGGAGTGGAGGTGGACCCAACATGTCAACTCTATGGCCCTCATTGTGGTTTTGCAGGTGCTGAATAAATACTGGAAAAAAGAATGGTAATTCCGGCATCAGCATTTATTCCCTACCGGCAAAACACAAGTCTGCCGGTGGGGTCTCTGATTTACCGGCAGGGCTGACCTGCCGATAGATCAGGCCCCTACTAGCAGATAAATGCCGGAACCACCGATACTGCCGGTGATTCAGGCAATCCCATAATTCCATGGAATGGGAATTTACTATCATCTTTGCCGCCCATAGTATCCCGGTAATTCCGGGATATTGCGCGGCGGAAACGGTAAACCAGGTTTGACGGTAATTCCAGTGGTATACGGGCAAACCTGTAATGAGGGGCTCCTACAAGACACATCGCCCAAGACGAGGCGCGAGGGAGTGCATTTCTGGCACCTCCAGAACCGGGACAGCAGGCAGCGCTCGCTGCAGGGATTATTTTCCAGGCTCCGCACCAGTGTTGTGCAGAAACATGCCACTAGTGTGATTCATGCTTCTCATTGCAAACGTGCGCAGGAGCTATTCTTCAATTCATTATTCCATTATTGAGCCGGAAATAGCACTTCTTGGGAGCCGGATGTGCGACTGGAGCACAGCAATCTGCTTTGGGTGGAAAGCAGCCGAGAGCGATATGGGCTGGAAATATTCTGTACAGCTTCTGAGTAGCAATCTTAACACGCTGTTGCATCCCTGTGCTTTTTACTGTGGGCTTTTCTTCCTTTTGATTTTTGGAGGCTTGCTGACACCAGTGATTCCCCTTTTCCTCGCCCTTTACTACTTCCCTTCCCCTCGTTACAATAGTTTTTTACTCACCCATGTTATCAACGAGATGTAAATGGCTTTCAAATCACGTTGGAGAATTGGCTGATTTTCCGGTTATATCCACCGAAAGTAATAGTTATGTTATTTAAATGTCCTTATTATACCGTGCACTGTTGCCACCTATGTGGTTTCTTGGCGCTCTGGCAGATCTGTAAAGCAAGGGGGTGGGGTAACTTAGTAGGACTGAGCGGGAGGAAAAAGCAAGAGAGCTGTGATGGCAGCTTCAGTTTGGTTGACACAGTTCACTGACCGTAGGTGTGCTTTTGGGTTGGTAGCCGCTATGTGCTGTTGGGCAAGGCTTTGTGTGGTTTGTTTCTTTGTTGTGCTGGTGTAGTGAAGTGCATGCAGTTTGTTGTGTTGCAGAGGTATGGTTGTGTTTAGTTCAGAGTTTGAGAGATGTATGCAGAAGGGTGAGTTTTTAGTAGGGTTGGTTAGTGGCAGTACCCTTTCCTACCCCCTCTGTTCTGACTAAGTGCTGCCCATGTCCCTTCCCCTGTCAGACATTCTGGTGTGCTGCAATTGTCACCTCTATGGTGAATGCAGAAGTGTGGGTTTTTAGTAGGGTTATTTAGTGGAAATACCTTTTCTGTCCCCGGTGTTCAAACTAAGTGCCGCCCATGTCCCTTCCCCTTCAGTACATTATGGTGTGCAGCAATTACCACCCCCATGGGTTACTCCAGGGGGGGGGTGTGTTCCCTGTGCCATGCAGTCTATCCCTTCCGAGATCAGGACACCTCTCTCTTCCCTGTTTCCATTTTCGGCCCTCTATCAGTGGTCCAATTAAGTTGGACCCATCTCCCTCTCCTGTTTCCCCTTTCACCCTCTATAGGGAAGGGAACACATAAGGTCTCCTAAATCACCCCTCTCATTGAGACGCCTCTCTTCTTCTTCCCTGCACTCCACTCCGGTCGGGCCTATAACCGACTACTTCTCAGTTCTATGTTCATTTCATGACGTGTCAGTGTTCAATCATTTTCATCCCGCTCGGAGCTGAAGAGCCAGGTTTTTAGAAGTTTTCTGAATTTTTGATGGTCCTTCATAGTTCGTATTTCTCTGGGACAGAGTTCCAACATTTTACGGATAAACAAGAGAATGCTGATCCACCAAGTTTTTTCCTCGTGTATGGTTTATGTTCTAAGCGGATGTCGTTGCTAGATCTGAGTGTTCTAGTCGGCTGGTAGATGGTGATTTTCTTTTGTATGAATTCCGCTCCTAAACTGGGAGCCAGTGTAACATCCTTAGTCCTGGAGTTATGTTAACCCTTCATTGATTCTTGGCTTAACCATGTGCCCTGCTTCTAGCTCAATGTACACAAAATCGGCAATCGGCAAATCGGGAAAAGATGAAAATCCTTCTAAAGGGATACTGTTTAGGCAGGGGTAGATGCACCTCCAGCGAATTCTCGAGATTCCCCAATTGGCCTCTGCACCATGAGCCTGTTTTGTGTAGTAAACAATTTACAGGCAGATTCATGGAATTAATGTGCGCCGAAAATCTCGGCGCAAGTGTGCGAATCGCAGCGCAAGTGCGAAAATCGCAGCTCAAGCATGCGAAAGCGGCGCACATCGATTCATGGAAGTCCGTGCGCGTGTAAATCCTGGGATGTGCGCTAAAATCCTGCGTGGCCCACACGTCATCAAACGGCGTGCGCTACGCGCACAGCGAAAGTGCACATAGCGCGGCACACACAACAAAAGTGGGCGGAACATGGGGCGTAACACGAGGATTGGGGAACAACACATGAAAATGTGGGCGTTACGGGGGAAGTACAGGAGTTAAATGCGCGGAACGCCCACATGCGCGCCTACATCACGTATTCATGGAATCGAACAGGGGAAACGCGTGCGCCAAAAAAGACGCGCTAATCCGGAAACACGTACGCCAGCAGGAAGCAGGCGTACACGGCCCTGCGCAGCATAAAAGTGCGCGCAAACAACAAACAAGCTCAGACGCTACGGTGAATATACCGTTCCTCGCAGCAGTGGTCGTGGGACACCGCAGGAGGAGGAGGATAGTCAGGCCCAGAATTTTTACACCCAAGACCAGCATTTTTGGGATGCCTGATCACCAGGTGCATGGGAGGTACAGGTTTCCACCTCACATAATACTCGACCTGGTGAGTGAGTGGGAGGATGACCTCACATCACCCACCCTGTGCTCCCAAGCACTGAGACCCTTGGAAAAGGTGCTCAATGTACTGCACTTCTTGGCCACTGGTTCATTTCAGCAGACAAGTGCCATAGTGGGGTGGGGGTGTCACAGGCCACGCAGTCACGCTGCCTACACCAGGTGTTGGCCATCATGACTGCACACTCTTCAGTCTGCAGGCACATATACCTGCCCAGAACACCTGCAGAAAGGCAGGCTGCCGTCCAGGATTTTTACAGGGTGGCACACTTCCCCAAAGTGCTAGGTGCCATTGATTGCACCCATGTGGCTCTACGTCCTCCCAGGGCAACTGAGCACATCTATAGAAACCACAAGCACTGGTATTCCATCAACGTGCAGGTAGTATGTGATGCCAAGGAAATCATCACCTCATTATATGCCAACTATCCAGGGTCCACCCATGACATTTCTATTTACAGAATGTCATCCCTAAACCGGGACCTAGAAGCTGGGAGGCATGGCGATATATGGTGTCACACATCGGGGTCTGAATGACCCGCGCGCCTCCCCATCACGCCAGGTGAAACAGACCACTTTCAAGGTACCTACCAAAGTCGTGACGCTTCGCCACAGTATCCGACGTTTCTCAGCCCCTTACTTCTCTCGGTGGCGGTTACCCTGGAGATTGGGCTCAACAACATCAAAGGTATCGACAACCCAGCCTTTGCCTACAACTCCCAGGAAACTTACTTTTTGCATGTAGTTCCGCCTATTCGGAACGTGAGCTCTGACGGGTTTATGGCGCTCCGCCTCCTGGGTATATTAGGCACTGCAGCGGGAAGGACGCTGCTTCTGGTTAAAGTTGCAACCGTCATCCGAAGTTTCGTCTTCTGTGCCTTCCCAATCATTGCCTTCCCGTGTACCAATTCCTGTTTTTACAATTACGGACTGCCTTGAGACTTCTCAAATTCTTCTGACTTCCTGTGTAACGGACCTTTGCCTGCTCTACGGTTTGCTTGCTTCCTGATTCTGTACCATCCTCAGCCCGCCTGTGTATCAGATCTTGCTGCCTGTTTACTGGATTGCCTTCCTTCTGTCCTGATTTACCTACCACCGCCTTCAACTTGTTTTCTTCACCTTCCCAGCTGACTCCAAGTACTGGGTACTGTTTCCTTCTTCAATTCCAGTGTCTTTTGTGGATTCCGACTCCATCCCGTTGTTTTGGATTTGCTCCCTCAAGTGTACGCAAGGACGCTTTGCTGATTATACACAAAGACTCATTTCTGAAAGTGCACACAGGGACGCCTTGCTGAGAAGTGTGCACCTACCCATATCTAGTGCGCCCCTCGTGCCGCCCGGGTATAGCATCCATACTAACCTTCCTGTTTATTGTTTTGTACCTCCGTTGTTCTAACCTGTATTGTTTAGGTTATTTCAATTCCTGTTCTGGTAAGACTTCCTTAACTTTCTTTTTTAATTCCTATCTGAATCTATTAATTCCTATCTGAATCCTCAAAATAGAAGTTAATCTCTTTTCTGTACTTACAGGGGAAATTCCATTTCTTTTCCTTTCGATGATAAGGGGAGTGGGTGACCCAGGTACTTTCTGCTTTTGAGAGGTTTTTTTCTTGTGGTGATCTTTGCTCTTCCCAAAAATTTACCAATTGTCTTTTTCTTTTAGCTAGGTCCGTGGCGGTGTGTTCTCCCCGGTCTTTTGGGTGATCGGTCTCTCAGTCTGTAATTTAGTGCAGCTGAGAGTCATATCATCAAAAAGAGCTTATTCCCTCAACAGAGAGGAGGCTCAGGTGGAGGCTCCATCTCAAGCTCTTCAAGCAACATCCAGTACAACCTTCCTGGTCGCTTGCCCAAACCACTCGCCGGCCGGTGAGTAACACATGGCTGCTTGGTGAGTATAAATGCCTCTGCACATGCATGCATGTCAGATACTGAGTAATGTCACAACCTCACTAATGATACCCATCATCACCTCCCCAGGGGACAGTGCCTACCCTCTGAGCACCCACATGATGACGCCAATTCGGAACCCCACCACACCACCCGAGGTAAGATACAACACAGCCTTTATTGCACCCCGGGGCATAGTGGAGCGCACATTCGGAGTACACATTCACATACACGGCCGCTGCACATGGGAGGGGAAAGGGCACGTGGTGAGGCAGCCCGTACGCAGCTGGTGGCTAATTACTTCACCTAAAATAACACCCCTGTGGAGTGCACACAGCCCTGGCACATACCAGCTGACAATCAATGATGATGACATAGAGTAAGGGACAGTCAACTGTCACAACCATACCAGCCTGAGATTGGTCACCTGGAAGTGTTACATTGTGTGCATCCCTACCTACCGAAAGACAACCAATGCTGTGTCACAAAAAGACACACATTTATGCTGCATGAATGACTACCCCCTTGCAAAATACAACATGAAAACAGCGCCATGTCACCCAACCCCTCCCCATGTCTGCTACCCAACACACCATGGCCTGTCATGCAATGTGAAAGCAAACAAAGGAATGCACAACACATGACACAAGTGTCACAAAGTGCACTGTCCCAAATGGAAACAGGCCACAGACCATATGCTCCCAGTAATCAGTAACAAACAGCACACATGACCAAATACTTACCAGCAACACAATACAGCAACACAGGATGAAACATTGCCAAAATATGACAGTACAAAATCAAAGTAGTGCAAGTCTTACAACCTGAATAAGCAAGCACATTGACCCCTTCCAACTGCAGAGTGTTGCTGTCAGGCAAATGTGTCACTGTACTGCATACAACATGAACTGCATCTGCAAGGGAGACAGCCTTGTGAAGACATGAAGAAGGTACCTGTGAATAAGGAGGAAGACATGGATGCACAAGCACATATCAATACAGCATGCAGTGTTCAATACAACAACAATCCCCACTAGGGATGTGCACACAGTTTTGACTACAGACTGCCCACACAGCTCATGGGAGCCCAATGTCAATGTGTAAGTCACCATCACTTGGTCACACCCTTTGCAAGCCCATGGAAAGGGAAGCAGGAGGGGTGTGTGTCAGGAACCCAAGCATCTAACCCAAAGACAGGACCAGCCTGCATGTGCCCAGTTGGAATACACAGTGGATGCCCACGGGAGCCACACAAGGCAACACACTGTAAAAAAAATAAAAAATAAAAATAAATAATGGCCATGTGGAGGGCAGGGGGGGCACCCAGGAGGTTCAAGGACAGGGTGCACACCAACACCCACCTGCGTGGATGTTGCGGAAAAAAAAATACCTCCATGGGCTCATGGCCTGCACGGCTACGCTATTGTGGGAGAATTGCTGCTGCTGTTGCTCTCTTCACCCTCTGCTGCTGCATCAGTGGTGGTGCTATGGGAGACAGCCCACGCAAAGCCCTGGTATGGTCCTCCATGGCAGCACGTATGCGGGTGTTGAAGGTCTGATTCTGGAGGATGATAGTGCGGAGATCCCCATGCAGCACCTCACGGGTTGCCTGCATTTCTGCATTCATGGCCTCGCGTGATGCCCGGATCTTCTCCCGAGTTGCCTGCAACTTAGCTGAGAGCGAACGTGTAAGCTGCTCCAGCTGCTGTTCTGACCTTAAATTTCGGGAAGCCTCAAGTTCACTTAGAGTCTGCCTGAGGAACTGGAGTTCTAACGTCAGGGCTTCCCTGTGGCCCTGTGACTCTACAGAAATGGCTTCCCACAGAGTCTCCAGTGCCGCCCGTCGGTCCCTGTTGGACGCCAACATGTCTTCCCTGTGTGATTGGCAAATGGAGTCTGTTGCCTGCTGTTGTTGCTCCATCTGCCTTTCAGGGGGAAGAATGGAAGTGGCCACCCTCTCCATTGCCTGAGCCATCATTTTAACCGATGCTCCCTGTTGTGCTGCGATACCGTACATGGAGTTTTCCCATACAGTATTGCCTGGTGGCGTACGGCTACCATGTCGGCGGGCACCACACCTGTTTGGGGCAAGGCGATCTGCACCTTGCTGTGTTGGCACTGCCTGAGGCTGCAGGACTGCATTCCCCCTCTGATCTGCTGGCCCAGGAACAGGATCAGATGTTGTGGAGTGTGACCCTGCATCTGTAACCGCCAAAGGCGGACTTACCAACACTGACATCCCCATAGAGGGTTCTACCCTTGGTGCAGGTGGGTTGGAAAGAACAGAATCCCTGCCAGATACACTCACCTGCCACAGCACATAAGTCTCATCATCCGATTCAGCACCTGAATCATAGAGGTCTGGGGAGGTGCAACCAGAGGCACCCCTGGACAGTATGGTCTGCAGTAAGATTGGGTTTTCACCCACCACCCACACCACGTCCTCCACTGGTGCCCCGTCGTGCCTGAGATTCCTCCTGGGTCCGCACCATCTCCTCAACCTCAACAGCATCATGTGCTTCATCACCTGCAAAAACATGAAAGACAACAAATGGAAACAGGCATGAGCACCATAGCACACACATATGCCTGACAAGCCAGGAGATCCATTACATGAATTACACATGTCCCACATGACTATAACCCTGGCATGCATGCGCTGTCAATGAGTTGGAAGGGAAGGCAAAAAGCAGACACTGAGGACACCAAGATGGAAAAGCAACACATTTGCTGCATGCTGGGTAGCACTAGCATCACACATTAGCCTGTGAGTGGCATGTCCAATACACATACATGACACTTGCCAGCACATAGATGCCATGTAGCATAGCCATGGTACATTTGACAAGTACAGCCATATGTCAGTGAATGAGTACCGTCACCCATCCATGTGAGATGGACATGATGAGATGAAAAATGCAAAATAGTATGTCAAAATACGCATGTGCCACACACTGCAACACATCCAGTGTACAAGGATACAGTGATGGCATGCAGATGGATACATCAATGGTTGGTCACTTCAACATGACACGAAAAGACTATCATGTTCCACATTCAAACAGGCCCCAAAACCTTTTGTGAGCAGGTCCTTAATCAGCCTGAATGGTCTAATCATTCCCATAACAAGGTAATAAATGTGGCCCAATGTGTAATCAATGACAGAAGCATGTCACATATGTGGCATTAGGGCTGAAAAATGCGTTTGAAAAATGGGGGAATTGAAACAATCAGGCTGAAAGAACACTGAACAATTCAGAACAATGTTGTTGCAAGATGACAGTCCAAGGGCAACTACAGTAATGTTGCGCTAATTGGCTACTGTGGTCGGAAGTGATACTGTCATACACAAATCCAAGGCCGCTGAATTTTTTGGAGGAAGCACATGGGTGACCCATACCACTCAGGACTACACACCCTCACCTGGCACTCAATCTGAACACGTCACCCATGCAACATACACATGGATTACACAAACATGCATGGGCACTCACCGGACAAAGCTTTGTAATCTGGTAGGTCTCCCACGCCTTGGATCTGTTCCTCTGTGACAAAGGTTCCAGCAACAGACTCATGTTCAGTGGTGGAGACCCACCGCCAGTTACCAGAGTAGAGGCATGATTGGAAGCCAGCTTGTTCTTTGCTCAGCGTTTCAGGCTATTCCACCGCTTGTAGCAATCATCAGCTGTGTGCCTCACAAATCCAAGGGCACTAATGTGGTCCGCGATGGTCTGCCAGTGTGCCCTACGTTGACCAGGTGTGGTCTTGCACCCTGCAGTCACCAACATTTCGCGGCTATGTGCCGACACATAGGCCACAAGTGCATCAAGTTCGGCGTCATTAAAGCTAGGCTTCCTTGACGCGCCGGAGTGTGTAGCCATGTCTGGGGTCCCAGCCTTTAGTGCCAGAGCACGCTTCTTCTTCTTCTTCTTCAAAGGTGGTGCGGATCCTGAGTGGCTTACGCTGCTCTGGTCAGTAGGGGCAGAAGCGCAGGTGGGCTGGGTAACAGAAGCCTGTAAAGGCACAATGACCATAGGCAAGCATTGGCTGCAGGGTGATGTTGGCAGGGCCAACGTCGGTTTGATGGACCTGGACCCACACTGTCCCAGCTGGGAGACTCGGAGCTGGGGTGGATTGAGCTGCAGCTGCCCCTGCAGCCTCCCCACCCTGGCTACTTGGGGCAGCAGATGACATTGCTGCCCCAAATCCATGTGACCTGGTGACAGCAACTTTCGCCGCCACACGTGGCTTAGACTTGCTGACCTGGAAGTCAGCCTGGGAGTCATCCTGTGCCGGTTCAGGTGCCAAAATGGGCCGGTCCAACAAGGGCTGAGCTGGGATGGTGTCAGCTACGTTTCCCACAGCCATTGGGGGGGTGCATGGGTGTCCCCAATTGGTCCTCCACACACAGGGCTCTAGGGGCACCCTGCAAATCCTGGCCACGTCCCCTACTGTGCCCACCTTTTGGAGGTCGACCAACTTTGCCTCCCTTACTGCTTGGTCGCCTCCCAACCATGGCACTGATGTTGTTGTGCGTATGGGAGTTGCAGTAAACAATTGTCCTGGGCAATTGGGGTGAAAGGGGTAGGGTACTAGATGGAATTCGTACCGTAGTGCTCTGGCAAGGCTGTATGTGACCCCTGGGGGAAGATGACGGGTCACGCAACGCACAGGCACCCCAAAAACAAAAGCACACATGCATGCAACCCCTAGTAGACCACGTGCGTGGAAAAATAAACCCGCACTACGCTGTGGCACCCAGAAACACAAAAATAAGCGTACGCGTGTTACACGCAGCCTACAATGACCTCTGAAGGGGTACGCGACACACTGGGGCAACCACAGTTGGAAAATACGTGCGCGACTCACCGTCTGCCTTGAAAAAGAACGTGAAAAAGACGCGCATGCGCACGTTGGCAACACCCCCGCCAAAAGAAGAAAAGAACGCAGTCTGAGGAAACAGGGAGTACGAACTGGAAATGTTGTGAAGTAATCGCGTGTGAACCGACAAGAAGTACAAGATATACCCGCTCGCTCTCCACAAAAAGCACGTACAAGGAAATAGCGTGATACTCGTAACTTTTAAGCCAGCCCACACGTGAAACGTCACTTACGCGCTTACACGCTAAGGCCCTTTCCTCCAATAGCACGGTGACGTGCAGTTTTCTCACGTGCTGATTCATTATGCACCCGTGTTGTGGGCAACACCTGCGCGCGTAATGTCACTGACGCGCTTACGCGCTAAGGGCCTTTCCTCGGATTTCACGCTAACGTGCAATTTTTTCATGTGCCGAATCACTCTGTATCAAGCTGGCCACGTGAATACACACGGAAGACCACGCTCCTTGCTAAAAGACCATTTTCCTGCCCCCAAAAGCCCCGAGCATGCTCCCACCAGCCATCTGCTTTTGCCTGCCTGCTGCCCACGTGCCCTGCTATTTGGTGCCTGCACGTCAGCCATCTGCAGGGGTCCAGTTGCTGTGTCCACCCCTGCTGGAACAGAAGACTCCCGACTGGGATACCATCGCTCCACAGCCCAGCCCCAGGATCCAGTTGCCCACCCACGCCTGCCTCGGGGGTAGCCATGTCGGGGCAAACACCATCTGAGACCACTGGCGACGCCCAGTCAGAGAGGCAGAGGGCCACCAGCTTCAGTGAGAAGGAAGTTGGTGTCCTGGTGGAGCATGTCCTAGGGCATTATGATGCCCTCTTCAGAACGTCACGCGCCAACAAGGAAGGACGGTCGAGGATCTGGGAGGACGCAGTGGATGCCATCAACGCGGAGGAGGTGGCAACCCACATCAAGCACGTCAAGAGGAGCTGGGAGGACTTGAGGTCCAGGACCCTCTACAAGGCCCAGCGCCTCGTGGAGGGGGGCCGGGGCAGCATGAGCAACATCCAGATGAGGGTCCTGGAACATGTAGCCCCAGCGCTCCACGCCCAGATCCTTCAGAGGCAGACCCGTCTGGAGTTGAGCGGTAAGTGGCCAAACATTGCTGTGTGAGACAGGGCATGTTGCAGTGTGCTGGTAGTCTGATACCTGCCTGTATGTGTGGCATAGGCCATGTATGGACGTGTTTGTGCAGGGACATCATGGTCATGCATGTCAGACCAGTAATGTGTGAACCACATGGATGGTGCATGTGTTCCAATGCAACATGGGGAGCTGTATGCGGAATGCACACATGAAAGCAGGCCAGTCTCTGTTCTTGGACATGGAGGGGGTGTGAGGGATGGGTGCTGCTGTCATGTACATGTATGGTGCACATGTGTGTGTGTCTGAGAAGTGTGCGTGACTTTGAAACGCCATGGTTGCATGACACATGTCCGTCATGATGTGTAGATTCACTCATGCAGTGCCGTCACCGTTGTATCTACTGTGTCTATCCATTGTGTCTGTGGTGTACAAGCCATGATGCATGACCCTCCGGTGATGTGTGTGCATGGGATCAGTGTGAGCCATGATGCATGTGAGTTTGAAGGCAACATTTTGGTTACCAGAGGCCCCTGTACATGGATGCTATAGGCGCCGGGACTGTTTGTGCATGTGTGTTCCGTGCATTCACCCATGTGTTGTGGAGGGACAGGAGGGACGTGACATTTGACAGTGCCACTAATGTGTTATTGCTTCCTGTCTAGGGGAATATTGTACTGTACCCTGATGCTTGTGTTCTATGTCTCCCTCTACGCAGCGTCAAGTGAAGAAGAGGGCAGAGACGGCGCTGTGGAGCCAAGCGGCGGGGATGCCTCCACCGGGCGGCGACGCAAGGCCCAGCCACCCTCCCAGGAATTGCCAACATCTGGGAGCAAGGGGGCTGGTGCCGTGTCTGCCACTACGGCTGTAGCGGAAGGGCCGGGTGAGCCCCCATAGGGGCTTGCAATGGCGGAAGATGGTGTGGAGACATCCAGGTTGGTGGTCTCCACAGAGGAGGAGGAGCCCGATACTGAGCCGCACATGGGGCCTGGTGGGGGTAGTACCACTGGTGCAAGTGGTGTAGTCCAGGGCCAGGGTCAGGAGGCAGCACAGGTCCCCGCGGAGGGGCCTGTGCATGTCGCTGTCCTTGACCCTGTGACTGCACCACCATGCACCAGCAGGAATGCCCCGTCCCAGGCAGGGGGGAGTGCCATGTCATCTGCCTCTCCACTACCTGAGGACGAGGGGTCCTACGACCGTATGGGCTCCGTCCTGGTTGGGGTCGCGTTGCGCACGCGTGACATTCGTGATGACGTGCGTGCTTCCTGGGCGGAGCACGCACGCCATCACGAACAGCAGCATCGTGACGTGCCACTATTGGGAGGGGCCCCGGTCGGTGGGTTCCTACATGTGTCGCGCACTCTGGCGGACCTCTCCTCCTCTGTGGGGACTATGCGCCAGTCGTTCTCCCTGCCGTCTTCCGGCCCAGATTCCACCAGGGCCCCCTGTGGACCTGGCCCGACCAACACAGCCAGCTTGGTGGAGATCCCATCCCAGCCACAGTCGGGAGTCGGCGGTCCAGGAAGGTTGGCCCTAAAATCATTAGAAAGCAATAAACACTTTCTCATAAAACCAGCAGACAAGGGCGGAGGCATCGTTCTCTGGAGCCACACCATATATGACACTGAAGTAACAAGACAACTTTCGAATACCAAGTTCTACAGACAAATACCGTTGAACCCGACATCGAGGATCCTTTCTGAATTCAACAGTCTGATGTGTCACGCATATGACGAAGGTTGGATTGACGAAGACGAGAAAGCATTCCTGGTCAATAACCATCCGATCGTTCCAGCATTCTATTTGCTCCCAAAAATCCCAAAAATCCACAAAAACACTACTAATCCACCTGGGAGACCAATGGCACAAAAAAACTCAAAAACGTCTTCCTGTTAAATAAATTTATATTGTTTTGTTCCTCCACTGTGATTTTTTGTTCCGAGCTAGCAGCAATCTAGCTCCTCTGCAAGGCCTCAGCGACCTCCTGTTAAGCCATTGGCTAGGGAAGCCTTTGACTCAAACCCCCCATATCTCTGCACTTCTCAACCCTCTCGAGTCAGGCCCCTTAAAAAAGAGGGTTTGCCCATTCTTTTTCCTGTCTTACTTTGATGCCATGCCTTTCTTACAGGCTGGACAAAAGGGGGAAGGTTGAAAAAGGGTGGAAAGGGGCAGTAGGAAAATGTGGGATGCGTGATAGAGAAGCCAACAGGCAGCTTGGAAAACAGGCAGGTATCGGCAGATATAGGCCACAGTCTACTTGCATGGACAGGGTGCTAATACTTTTCTCTTCTAGGGCCCCAACTCAAATGACTGCAAACTATTTGGTGGATTAAATCTGGCCACCTTGTCTGGTACATGGTACATTTACTTGAATAGACTTTTCTAAACGCCAACATCACCATTTGTACATTTTTTTACCCTGGGCCAACATGCACAATGGATTGAAAAGTGCACAAGGATCCAGTATAAGGCCTTCATTTGTTAAAACCCAAATTAAATCAAAATACCCCAGCCTATCTAAATCTCTCCAATTCCACTTTATTGAAAATAGATACCCCCCTTACTCAATAGATATGTCACTTTCTAGAAAACTCAATTGAAATAAACTACTTAACATTCTGCATGTGATTCACTTATTTAAAAGCAGGAACATAGCTGGCAGTTAATGACCCTTTCTCCCGTTTTTGAATTTATCGATCAGTACCAGTAACAGAACTCTGCTTGGTGCTGTAACCAAGAAATTACTTCAGTTAATTTATTTATTTAGGTACGCACACAGTGAGATGTCCTTGGCTCCTCTGTACTTGTACATGGCACAGAAAAGCAGTCAAGTGATCTCCCAGTACTCACATACCACAAGATCTATTTAATCAAATCTATAATTCCAGATGTAAATATGCTTCTCAAATATTTACTTATTTCCCAGGAAGTCCAGTCAATTTATATAAACCTAACCTCAATACTTACAACTGAAAGGAGTCAGAATTTAATCTATTCCCCTTTTAAGTGTCACTTCCCTCAGGATTATTTCCCTTTATATCGTACTTACATTTGAGTTTCTTTTTGCTGTCTCACAGACTGGTGTGCACCCTCTTAAGGTCTGGTTCATTCTCCACCTCTAGAAACAGGCGGGTACCAGTCAGCAAGATGTGGTCAGCTTCTCTCCACAGCCTGGTCTTCCTCTTTCTGTATTGGGTCATGTCTGCTGTCGCTTCCACTGAAGAACTGAAGACGGCCTGGGTCTTTAACTCCAGGGAATTGGCCTCTATTACAGTGCTATGCTAGTAATCCATACATTGGCTCCAAAAGGGAAGGCAATCTAGTCCATTCTCCTTTCTGTTATCAATTCTCCTTTCTCTCTAACAGTCAGTGAGTAAGTGAGTGTGTTTGCACCCAGAATCTATGGGTTTGAACTTTTATAGAGCAGAAACCACACCCATTAAATGTGTGTATCATTTCTCTAATCTAATTGGTCGATGTATGTAATTGAACATTGTTCCAAAAAGTGACATCACACTAAATCAACCCGCCTGTGATCCTTGAGCATATTAATGAGGAGGGCAGTCGGGTGGAAGTTACTTCTAAACTCAGTTTACCTTCCATTTGATGCAGTCATCCTAGAGATTTCTGCTTTAAACGTTTGAAAATTCCTCCTAAAACAGCATATTCCACACATGCAATCATGGTATTAATTGATTAATCGGATTGCTCGCGCTTCAAATAATGCAATTTTCATCTCAGTACGAAATATGGGGGATGAACTGGAGATGTTAACATTTTTACTCACTAATACTTTTATACAAAAAATCCATTTCCATCTCATAGTAACAAGCATGTCGGCACGAAGCAAAAGCAGATAGGGTATTTCCAGTGGAACATTTTAAAATAAAATTTAATTCTCTACCAGGTTTCGTGCAAAATGTATCAACAGAAATAGGACTCCCGATGTAATTACATTGATGCATTTTTTCTTATTTACAAATATTATATGCCAACATAAATGAATCGGCCTAGGAACAGAACATCTGGTTTTCCACACCTGTGCAAATGTTCTTTGTAGTTAAGCTGACAGGGATGTTTTATGGACTTCAGTCCTCCTTCCTTGGGGAAATGCAGGAACTGGCTGCCCCTTTGAGGCAGATATTTAGTTCCGAAAGGTGTTACTTTCGTTTCTTCAGTAAAGGCCTTGCTGATTGTGATATCAGATAAGAGAGGACCACTACTGAGCGCTTTGCAGAGTAAATTCAATATATATTTAAGTATTTAAACCCGAGCTGAGTGGGAGATGTAAGTTGTGAATGGACAGCCTTGGTTTTCATTACTTAGGCATGTCTCTGTGAACCAGGATTAAAGCAGTATTACCTTTTTGCATGGTGAAAGTCTAAGGCATGTGCTCACATGTTTTCTTCTTTGAAAGCAATATTTGTTTTTAAACTAGCACTTTTCCTTCTTTGCATACGTTTCTTCACATAGATTTTTCTTGATTAACACAGGAATAACTTCTCATATTTTATACATTCTATATGATTCTCCTATTCTATAAATTCTTTCAAAGCCTTCCTCGAGAACCAGATCTATAACTTCGGCTTCCAGTGATTCTAGGAACTACAATGTATGAGAGACCATATTATTGACAAAATAATGATAATACTAATAATAATAATAATAGTAATATATTGGTGGCTTATGTGACCAAGGTCTAGGAGGGATACCATTTTTTTTTTCTGTTATACATATGCAGGATTAACTTAAGCCATTCGGAAAACATGTTACTTAACAGACTCAAATACTTGAAAGAGGAGAAAGGTCTCCAGAAAAAAGAAGCCCAACATCAGACATATATCTGGTGTATATTGAATGCTAATTCATAGGTGATCTCTCACACGGATGTCATCTGTACTGTGGACAAATACTTCTCCAGTAAATGTTACACCTGTGAGGCATATGACACATGATTATATGAACAAGCACATGTATATTCATAATAAATTGTCAGAGGCTAATAGGGACATTTTGGGAGCTAATCTCACAATGACCAAATTAGTCAAGATTATAACATTTGTGCTGAATTTGATATCTGCAGGTGGTGACTGCATCCAGGGGAAAATGTACAAATAATGTAGACATAAAATCTAATTTCTACACTGCTCTGTGTTACATCAGAGCAGATGGGGTAATACCTGTGTCCTGGAACTAGGGGATCTTTTTTTTTTTACACTACAGGAAAGCTGGATGTAGGCTCAAATCAGTCCAATCTCAATGTCGACCACACAGTATATGCCAAAGTCTTGCACTTTATAGTTTCCTCCATCCAACAGTGTTCTAACCCCTGCAGGTCTACTGTAGCTCACACCAAGAATGTAATTTTGATGCTGGGTTCTGCCTTGAAAAGAAAATCTCCACTATAGCTATATTTCTAAACTTGAATAAACCATTCAGCCATTGAGAACTGAACTTGTAATGGGCAATAGAAAAGAACATAGGTATTGAACCACACTTTATTCAAAGGTTGGATTGCTTTATCGCGAACCAAGCGAAAAAGACTGTCAACAAGGAACTATAAGAACGCTCTGCCCATCCAAAGGGGTAGCAGACCGTAACGGCAGCTCTCCTCCTTGCCTTTTGCCAATAATATAACGATCAACACAGAGGCAATTTCGGTCAAACATTTGAAGGTATACAGCAGATAACTGCGGAATGTTGCAAATACGCAGATTACAATCTTAACTTACATAGAAAATGTTTTGTTTCTACTGTGGCTATCAGGAAAAACTCAGACCTTAATGAAATAATAAATAGAATATCTAGGTGTCAATGTATCTAGTAACCCCTCTTTAATCTTTGCATAATATAGAGATTCCTCAATGTGCCAAGAGGTGCCACTCATTGCCTCTCTTACAGGTTAACGCAGTGCAAGTAAAATGGTGATTCTTTGTACAGGCTCGTCCTGGTTCATGGCCCTATTCCTAAATGCTCCATCATGTTTCTTTAAGCTATCATCTCACTCATCCAACTTCATTTGGGCCTCTCGCAAGCCTGGGCAAGTGTTCACAAAGCTTCCACTCACCAATTCAGAGCATTGGATACTTCACAACTTCTCAAAGTTAGCATCAGGCCCTGATTGGAAACAGAATTGCACAAAAGAATGGCAATTAATAAATATTGTTCTTGAGGCATCAGACGCCTACAGCTCCATTATCACAAACACAGGTAAATCTGTACACTTACTTCTGAGTATCTTTGATGGCATGATCTAGTGGTGATGGCCTTGATTTTATGTGACAACTTTGAAGATAGCTCTGTGGGGCACTGTTGAGTAGAACCCAAGATTGATGTACAGGCCGCCACAATCTAAACACACTGAAAGGCCTTCTGTACCGAAGCGAAAGAACTGCCTTGCATGTCTTTGCATTACCTGCATAAGACAAGTTGGAGTCGCCTGCTTGACATGGAGGAAGAATTTGTAGGAATTACATTGAGGCTTCATGGCACAGAAGTGCTGCATTGACATAGACACTATTTGAAGAGTGTTATCCCTCAGCCCCCCTCTGGCGGTTTAATCGCCTCCTCAAGGAGGGACTCATGAGCTTAACCTGGGGGAAGGCTATCTCGTCAACAACACAGCAAAGTACTTGGGCAGTCTCACCATCTCACCACATAGCACCAATCGCTCCAAACGGCGTTAAAGAGAGACTGAGCACTGTTGATGCCGTGACTCCATACTAGCATCTAACACTGAGGAAGGCGAAGAAATTGAATATGCAAAGCCATGGTGGAGACATATCGTTTCTAGCAGAGAGAGGTGGAGGGGAGCACACTCGGAGCTCTGGTGATTTAGAGACGCTGAGGGAGGAGGAGGGTGATGCAGGCTGTTTGGGGGAGCTGGGGCTCCAGCAGAAGGTCCGGATAAGGCAGGTGAGGGAGCACCGCACAGGACACCACTCTTACTATATCCCTGGAAGCTCAGGGCCTTTAGCTGGGCTGACCTGAGATGGCTCGGTTCGCTCTGCAATGTCCCCTTCCTGGATCAGGGAAGGTGGATAATTAGTGGAGACAATCCAACTGTAATACAACTGATGGGCCCATATCCAGGCGCAAACCCTAACATGACGCTACCACAGCAGACTTGAGAAAGGGAGAAAGGACAGGGCCGTGAAGCAATGGAGGTAGCAAACCCACAGACACCTGGACTCAGGACAGGGCAAAACAGGAAGCATGACGTGGAGGATGAAGTCTGCTACATTTTACAGAGTCAGGCCTGAGCATGAATCACCTTCCAAAGACATTGCTCTAGGCGATGGCAGAGGAGACCTGAAGATACTATGACAGAATCCTCAGAGACAAGAGCTGACCGTACCAAGATGACCTCACGCATGGACTGCAATTTCCATCTGAAAAAGGGGCATAGCCATTATAATACATTGCATAATGTAATGACACCTACAGGAAGACTAACACGGGTGGGTGATAACCCCTAGGAAAGTGGAGGGGGGTGAAGTGGTGATTACCTCTGTCTGTGGCCTGAACTCCACTGACTCCACTGCTGTGCAGCTAGACACCGGTTACAAGAATTTCATTATGAATGGGTGCTAAAACGAGGTGTTGCGCCCTCTGCGGGACGGATCACAAGCCGTGGACACTAGTGACATATCAAGCTGAAGGGCTCTCGCCCACATGGTGGATGTACAACCTTTCAAGCAGGAATGTCGCATGTATGTCTGTAAGGCCCAGCACTTTCTCCAGAATTGACATGGCCTTTAACTATTAAACCACCCTACCCAGCCGCAAACATTCTTGCGGGTAGTCTTTCAGACCACTTCCCAGTGCTAGTGGGCTCTAGCATGGAGAAACATATCCCAAGCACGGACATGTTATCTATTGCACAATGGACAGGTGCAAACATGTAACCGGGAAGTGCCACGTGAATAGTGCCTGTTAAACGCATCCCGAGACATTCCGCTAACATACCTGAGGTATACCCGTAGCAATAATTAGCAGATCCCTGATAGCTTAAGGTGCCTGTGCCATAAAAACCATACAGCACAAAGTAATAATAGCACTGGAAAAAGAGTAAAGAGAGACTGCGAAGAAAGCCCACCCAGGGCATCTCATTACACCCAACAGGGCCAAGCATCTACACAAGCAGATGCGTCCTTCTGCACAGAAGACTCAAGTGCGGCTTCACAAATCAGAAAATAGTTCTGGTGGATTACGCGCTCAATTGATTAGTCAGCCGTCATGGAACATTGCATCTGATAAAGGAAAGCTTGGGGCACAGGTAACAAACAGGGAAGTTATACACCAGAAATTCCCTGGTTTCTATAGAGAACTATATAGTGTTGAAAGCCTCGCGAAGCAGCATAGCCACAATCCAGCTTTGAAAAAGTAGGTCTCCTTGAAGGTTTTCCCCGGAAATGGCAACCAACATGTCCCAACCAATTTCAGAGAATAAGCCACACAAGGAACCATTAGAAACGATAGAAATGTGGAGTACTCAGTGTGTTTGTTGAGTACTATAAAACATTTACACCTTTGGACAACCCACAAAGTTGTTTAACAGAAAGAGTATTGGCCACCCAATTCCTGCCACCATGGCCACGTAAGGATAGTCCTGATCCACAAGGATAAGAACCTCTGCACTAGTTAGCCCCTGACCTCTTTATTGCATAGAGACCATACACTGATCAGGATTGATGAGCCCTTTTTGGAACAGGAATCCATTATGATTTTGAGCAGTGGCGTAATCACATAAAATGGATGCGGTACCTGGGGAATGATCTAAAGGAGAACCTGAATATCTGGGTCAAGCTAGGGCTATACGGACAATTATATAGTCATATGTGGGAAGAGGCTCAGCCAACTCTTAAAGGGCAGGACCATTCCGACCGAGGAAAATACTTCCGGAAGATATGGAGGAGGCTCTCGAACGTCATTAGGCAGCAGCTAGAAGATGGCTTTGAAGACAATTACAAAGCACAAGCCTGAGGGGACTGCCCGAGTGCCCAGGTTCACACAACACGCCCGATTACAAGTCAAAGGTGGATGACAACCATATCAGCTGGACTGCCAAGAATTCCTTCTCATCTGTCTAGTGCGTTAGGCTGGATCAGACAGTCCAATATCCTTTCTTTCCATGGCCCACCTTGGCCCACTCACAAGAGGTCTGGATATATTTAAACGATAGATTGCATCTAGACATGGCATTGCACCACATTGCAGCCATTTTTCTGAACAAACATAGTGCTCTGAACAGAAAGCTAGCGTATGAGAAGCACCGGAACCGTGACGGAATAAAGCTCATAGACAATGCATAAGAGGCACAGTATTGATCTTACTCAGGCCCCAGGTGAGATACAGCATAAGAAACATCTGGAGATACCCTCATCGAGGGCATTGCCTGGCTGGAAACGTGCTGGCAATCCTGGAAGACCCAGTGTTCATCCACAGACACCTGTCCTTCATGAAACACAACATTTTGTGGGCATAAGCTTCCGTGCAAAGTCCTGAGGAAGCCCCTATCAGCAATGTGACGTGCCAGCTATACGTGAATCTCTGGTGCTCATTCACAGTAGATAAATGGAAGCAAATGATGTTCCACACATGGGGAACTCAACTCAAACCTCACTGCACACAAGGGGAGTAGCTTTGTGAGGAATATTTGGGGGGGGGGCGGGCGATTCTCAGATCTCCCAACAAATAAAGAGGTGTGTACTCAAGTCCTCGTCCGGTTACTGTACTCGTTCAACTAATTTGCCCTGTGGGGCTTTATAAGTTTACAGACTGTGTCTCACATACATCTTCCAAGCAGAAAGAGGCCATGGGTAGCATGGGTACGGCCTGAAGCCCCGAGGCGCACAGAATGGAGCTCAGTCAGGATGTGAAATATTTTCACTCGTAAGAACGATTTTGGGAGGGAGGGGAACAGATGGATGAATACAATCCATTGGAGATATTCTCTGAAATAGTGACAAAACCAAGCAATTCGAAACAAACAATGTGATGGGTTTTGTCTACCTACTGGTGGGTATTGATGGTGTGTTTAGGGCCATTCTGCACTAAATTAGTACAATGCGGGGATTCCAACCAGTGCTTTAAATGGGCCATGGCCTCCTAGTTCCAAGGTAAAAAATCCCTCTAAGACAAATCCCTGTCATATGCCCCTTCCCTAGGAGGTAATGCCAACTGTGAAACAGCTGGCATACTTGAATCCATCAGTAAAATTTGTTTCAAAACTCTTAGACTACATCCTACTTTGTGTGCGTGCAGTGTGTAGTTTGACAATAAAAGAGAAATTATGTGGCATGGGGCAAATCTCCCAGAGAAACTCGGCCCTGGCTTCTGCTGAATATCTAATGGCGTCGGGTCAGGCAAGCGAGAGCACTGCCCGATGGTGCCGAGGGTCAGAAAGACTGCTATATGATATGAAGATTGGTTCCGGTTTTATGGATATGTAACACTCCGAAATAAACTCATTGATGAGGCGAAAGACCAAACAGATGCACATGCTAAAGAATCCCTGGCATGGGCCCAAGTTCTGTTGCCGAAAGTAATTACTTCGAGGTGATTTACTTCGAAGGCATTACATCGAAATTTGACTTTGAATTTTTTAAATTTGGGGGTTGCACCCCCAACTCTCCTTCCCATTCACTTACACTGCTACCTCAACCTCTCCTCGTTTTACCCCCAGCCCACCACTATATAGGCACAGTTTGCAGTAATTCGAAGCAATGCCTTTGAAGTAATTGTCAGTGTGTAAACACAGGGATACCAGTGGAAAACCGTGTCCAAGCGTCTGAATCTCAATTCAGCAGCTCCGCGCAGAATCCCAGCAAAGGGAACCCCAGACAGGATGCGGGACTGGCCAGGGACATAGACCAGAATCCAAAGGAGCAATGGATTGTGGGCTGGGAGGCAGTCCCGGAGGGTAGAGACTCAACAAGCTAGAATATCTCTTGGGGTTCAGAATCCAACAGGCAAACACTCACCAAATGGAGATGGAAGGACTCCAGGCTGCAGAGAGATCAAGCTGCAAAGCGAGGCAGGAGGAAATATGCCAACAGAGTGTCCTGAGACAAGTAGAGACCGAGACATGCGGTATAGCAGACTGCCAAACACGCAGAGACACCCCGGACACTTACTTCACTGCATGCTGAAAGGAAAAGAAGCTGTTCGCAACACTAAAGAAGGGCCGTGCTTCATGAAATGCTTCATCCTAGGGAACCTTCTGGAGAGCAGCAAAACATGCCACCAACGGACTTTGATGCAGCTGGTCCGCTGAGCCCATCACTGAGAATGCAACTTGGATGATCTAGTTTGGCCACATGCACAACTTCCCTCCGCGAGTCGTCCAAGGCCTCCAACTTGTTTCAGAAAATGTCGGAATGAGCTCCCGGCAGAGGCGTTGCCAGGGGGGCTGTGGTGGCTATAGCCCTGGGTCTTTTGGTTGTATTCCCGGATAGAAGCTCAGGGGTTACAACCACAAAGGCTACCCAGCCCCCAGTCCCGACAGTCCCAAAATTAGCATAGTCCCAGATCTTTTCCAGACCTAGCAACACCCTTAGCTCCCAGATCACTTCGAGATGAGCTCGCAATTGGAGCAGAGTCTCTATATCTGCCAGTTGAGTCCGTGATCGAATCTTCGTAGAGTAATGGGTGCACTGGCGTAATATATTGTTGAAAGGAAGCATTGCTGTAACTGTTGTCAATTTTCATGTTGTCTGAGGAGTGCATGCACCAGACAGTTGGGAACTGTTCGCCCCCAATGTCTGGGTTCACTAACTCTCCTCCCCATGATCTGCGCGTCGCTATTCTATATACACCCCCACCAGTGCCCCTTGTTTATGTGCAGTGTTAGCCAGAGTTGAACCTTTCTTTGTGCAGACGTGATTACATGAGCGTAACTTGTGTCTTCAAAGACCGACAATGCTCCATGGAACGCCAGCAATAGCTGCCCAAGGCCTACGCAAACACAGTGGGGTGCGTCTCATTCCTGCCCTTGCAGGTGGGGGGACTCATTAAAGTCATAACAATATTGCTCCGAGCCTAATGGGGCTCCATACTGGGTTTGTTTGAGCAGTGCAGAAAGGAACAGTTCAACTTCAAAAGCAACTATAACTGGTGTCCTCAGAATCAAAGCAGCACAGAATGCAGATGTGGGGTCACTCAGAGCAGCTGGACTTGGAGGCTGCCAGAAAGTTGAACACACTGGCGGGGTGTTGCACCAGACTGTCTGTTCGTTAATCACAACAAACTGAAAGCGCCTTGCCAATTCGCAGAGGGTGCACCCCCGGGCAGTTATTGGGCAGCCAAGAAAATCTGCCATTCTGGTAGCTGTGCATTCTACCAATGCTAAGCTATTTCCTCAAGCCATGCTTACAGGGCTGTACTTTCACATCACAATATGAACTGGAGTACTTACAGGAAGGAACACTGCTGCCATCAGGAGGCTACATGCAGACCACCACAACACGGCCTTTACTTTTGGCACCGTGCGGTGGTGCCATTTTGCTAGTCCAGAAAAGCTAGGAGATGAGCCGGATAGGTAGAGAGCCCCTTCATCATGGATGCAGAGCCACAGGAAGGACACGCCCATTTCTTCAGTCAGTGCCTTGCCCAGTGCTTTAAGTGGGATGCTCAAACAAGCGGGGGTGGCCTATGTGCGGGCAAAGGCATAAGGAGGAGGGGGGGGGGGTGGGCATCAGCTCCTAACCAGGCATCAGGAGATGCTGAAAGCATGTATGTTGGGTTAGTCAGCATGTTCTCTGGTGGTCTTGTGTGCATCCTGTCAGCAAATTGTAAATAGCGCTACCTGACAAGCTGCTGCCTGTAACTAAAACCCTCACTTAGGGCCTCATTACACGGTAGGCGGTGAGCCATGGCGCTATTAGCGCCATGGCTCATGCCGGTAAAATACCGGCACCGCCTTGGCGGAAAGGGGATTTACCGCCCCATTCCAAGGTTGGAGGGGCGGTAAATCCCCCTTCCGCCATTGCCCTTCCCCATTCCCATTTCTGCCCCATAGGGCTCTATGGTAATGGGGAAGGCGCTAATTACGGCACCGCAATTTTGCGGTGCCGTAATTAGCTCCGAGGTCCCTTAGCGGGTTGGATTTTAACGCCTGCAAAAAGTAGGCGTTAAATCCCCCAACCCGCAAAGGGACCTCGTAGTAAGGCAGTAGGGATTTACCGGTACCGGTATTTTACCGGTACCGGTAAATCCCTACCGCCATCCGTGTAATGAGGCCCTTAGTGTTTAAATAATTCAATCAGTAAGTCCCTCCATCCCGCAAATAAAGCACCCATGAGAAGGGGGCAGCACGTGCCTCCAATGCATGCGTCTTGCTGCATTGCATTAAAACCAAATGAAAACAATGGCTCTCAGAAGTTTATCATTGAGAAATATTTCTGGGAGCGTGGTTCAAACATGCAACTCTTCTGAGTACATACTGCCCACTGAGCTTGCTGCTGTAGGGCAGAGACCTACCAGACAAGGACAAACATGCAACCCTCTAGGGAAAAGAGCTCGATACACCTTCTGCAAGGATAACCAAGTTTCAATTCTCACAAAAGAAAATACATGCCAGCAGAGGCATTCAAACCCTACTGCCCCGGAGCACACTGGTTAGCTCAAAGCGAACAAAACATTTTAAAGGACATTATCGTCACTAGTGACACAAACAGTATACAGTGTTATGGCATCACCCTCAATGGTTGTCCCTCTATATACCTATAGCCTGCTCCTTAGCTGATGCCAGGTGATTGGGTACAGTTCCTCGTGTCGATCTTCTTCCACGTGGTCTTCGGCCTTGCCAACCTTTGGGCTGCGGCAATACAAGTGGTTCATTAATTGGAACGACTGCTCTCTCCACCTATCAACCAAATAATGTGCACCCTGTAATTAGACAGGAGCTCAGTGGATCCTCTCGAAGTTAAGGTAGAACTCTGAAATGCGAGGAGCTTCGCCCGATCCCAGACACACTGGCGCCCCCATTATGCCTCCCCATCGTTGGCCTAAATTAGTTTCTCTCACCCATGCAGCTCCTGCTCGTGCCCCCCCTTTGCATTTGCCTCCTCCCCGAGCCGCCCCCTTTGAACACACTAAGTAATAAAAACGCTGCGGGATTTAGGAGTATTGATTGTAGCATCTGGTAGTTCAAATAGAATGACAGTGGGTTTTGGGGAACGGGTGCTCTAAATCTGGCATAGGTATTTTGGCAGTCCCAAACCGCTGCCCTGCCTCCGATGAGATCATCATTCAGGGATCGGCGCAACCCTACCCGCGCTTCGCTGTTCACATTCCTTTTGGATTACATGGGCCTGCAGTGTGAAACAATGGAGGGTTATGTCTTAATTGGTGAAATGGCCTTCTAGTCTACGGCCTGAGATTGGAACGGGGAAGGGAAAGTGTATTACTGCCAAGGCCTACATCTATTATTCCCGGCACTGGGTCTTGGCCATTCTAGGCCTAGTTTTCAATATGGCGGCGGTTTAGTATATTTCGCTGCTCACAATACATGACTTTTACAAACTCTATACTTACTACAAGTTCCTGCCTCTTATCTTCCCATGTGTACACCTCCCCTCTACCCCCTGCCGTCTCGTGCTATCATGTACAAATGCTGCTAGTCTGTTGTTCTCAATCTAAACCATATGGGGGAACAGGGGAGCTGGGCATGCATCAGCCTAACAGTAAAATACCTGCAAACCAAAACCACACATACTCACTGGGACACCCTCTGCACTGAGTTGTGAGGCTTGAGCCCTGTTTGAGTAGAGGACGACTTCTCATTACCTTAATTGCATACCTTAAACACCTTGTAAATTAACCACTGCCATGGTTTTCAGATTCTTGGAACCTCCAGAGCTTCTTAGTGGGGCACAGCAGGAGCCCCTGCTTGAGAACAGCTTTTGGAAACTGCTGGATCTCTGCCCCAGTTAGCCATGGCCCACTTAAAGCAATGGCCCAAGCTACTCTGTGCTCCAACCAGTGATACAATACTCATACCAGTGATATTGATCTGGCCTCTTGTGAAAGCACCACGTTACGAAACAGGATAATTGTCCTGCTTGTAGCAAATAGTTAAAAGCACTTGTCGGAGCAGTAGATACTTGTATTCAGTATAGCACATAACAGAGGTGTTCTGTGCACAATAACTATTTGTAAATAATGCTGCACGTATTTTCTCTCTCTTATGCGATCATTAAGATGCACTTGCAGAGAGCTTTGAAAGGGCCAGATCTAACATGGAGATGCAGATTTGTTTCTGCTGATAGGGATGGCAAATAGAGGGGAATGCACTGAAAACCTACAGAACAGAATAAGCAAGACTGGCATTGAAGTATCTCCTAGCATGATCCATTTCCATGGCGTTTTAACACTGCGGTTATTTCATGAAATTCATAGGGGATAGTGAAAGCAGCATCATCGTCCCTTTGACCACCCTGATGGCATCACAGGGTGTAACATCACGAGACCTTTGTGTTGGGGATAAAAATATCCCTCAATGAATGCACTACTAGTAAAAGAAAAGTCACACTCGGATATAACCAGAAAGAAAGTACAGACCCAGGAGTCACAGGGGGCAGCATAGAGGAGGCAGTTGACCCCTAGTTTATGTCACTACATTCTATACCACAACATGCATGGTCATTGATTCCTTGATGGGCCCAAAGGGAAGGATATTGTAACACACACGTTCATGCATCGCACAATCCCAGGGGTCCTGGCCACGATCTCGGGCGACTCCTAATGGGTGTCTAGGAGGTTAACCCTTCATCTTGGCCTGCACTGGATACACCTGCCTAGTTTGGGAGATGATGGAGAGTTGCCTATGGCTTCAAGTCACAAGGGATGATGTTGACCCCCATAAGAGGTGCCAGTGGAGCACTGGCAGCAGCCTGTACATCATGTGAGGGAGGGAGGGAGGGAGGGAGTTCTTGAGAGTGAGCGTCTGCTTCTTATCCTTCCAAGCTGCACCAGGTTGGGTCATGTTCACTACTTATGCTAAGATCCTATTCCAAAGGTGCTAATGGAATCTCCATTCCCAAAAAAAACCCAGTCGTCTAAGACACTGCTCCTCCATGAAGAAAGGCACTTGACTGAGTGGAGTCAATGATGACTTCACTGCTCAGCTTGTGAGGAAATGGGAGGAGGACAAAGGACCTAAGACAAGGAAGCTGAGGCACTTACTCACAAAAGCAAACACAGGACGGTTGAGAATACCTTCATACCTGAGGGAAAGTCGGGGTACGGCCATTGACGCGAATGGGATCCACTTAACACGTCTGGGTTGGACTGGTTTTGCTCCCAGAAGAAGCTATTCCATGAAAGTAACTGATGGTGCCATAGGAAGCGTTGCGCTGTAAGTGGGCAGGGACTGCAGGCCCACATTATTGGGAGGGCCCAGACACTTTTGAGATGTTCTGTATGTAAGCTGGTTTTTAACATGTGGTATGGGCTTCCTTACCGGCTGCTTCAGAGTGTGTTATGGGTGGAGAACCGGAGATGACAAACCGAAGCAGGAACTAAGAGAGCTGCTTAACATGCTAGCAGAGGGAACCTTTTCCGAAAGAAGGGGGTCTCCCAAGGACTGCATGGCCTGGGACAGCCACAACATCCTGTAGCCAAGCGGCCCAGAGTGAAGGACTCCTGGATTCACTCCTTGCCCACTACATATATCACACGGCCATTTCACTCAGAGTGCAGAGTGCGTGCAACTCAAGGCGGCATATGAAGTAGGGTAAGGCCAACCGGTCCATTACCCAGAGCCAAGGCATTGAATTTCAAACCCCACTGACTGAGTGGAGGCAAATGGCAAATTCTTCCCATAAGAACAGTTCCTAAAGAGCAAAGATGATGACAGGCCCATGACCGGCTCTTGGAGAATGCTAGATGGAGAAGAAGACACCGTGAAGCAGAGACAGGCTGCTTGTACTTACAGCGGGAGAGAGATTTAGTAGCTGAGATTGCAAGGTAATCGTTCTACCAAAAGTGGTGGAGAGCCAGCAAATACGTGCAGTGCACCGCTATTAAGGAGGGAACATACAACTATATCTTAGGGAGTATTTGAGAACCCAACGAATAGGTAAACTATTTCTTGAAGCCTTGCCACACCCCTGGAGAGGATAAGCGGACATATGTCATCTGCTATACATGTGCTGGAGAAGCCTGGAAAGAGGTGCTTTACAAAAATCAAGGAAATTAGAGAGGTCCCACTCCCTGTAAACCCGCTGGTAGTAGTTCAACAGGGCCCGTATCCTATGGCGGGACCAGCGGAGACATTACTGGGGCACGTATTAATTGCGATCCTTGTAACACTGGAAATCCAAAGGGTGTTGCGCGCTTGCTGTGTGGCGGGCCGAGGTGTGGGTGGTGGCAGTAATAGAAAAGACCACATTCTCATTAAACAACGACTGTGGGCCCCTTGGTTGCTTTCAGCCGAGACACAGATTCAGCCTGTTAAGACGAGTTGCAGTGCTTGAATGAGTAGGGAAGGGCGGGCTGGAATGGGAGGACAGGACCAGCTGAAAGCAGCAAAACACAATTGCAAGGAATGGAGAAACCTCTCACAAGATCTCACTGGGTCATGGAAAGTTTCCGGGATAATGATGCTGCGGATACCTCAGTTGTACTGTTGACCTTCTTTCTAATACTGGATTGTTGTAATATTCTAGCAACAAAATGAGCCCAGTAACAAGAAACATCTCTCCGGATAGACTACAATGGCTACCCGATCACGGGCAATGGGTGCGGCCACAAAACACAATCTGTTGCGATCACTGGAGATCCCAAATAAGTACGACCACCCTTAATAGTGGCTTATTGCTATGATGAGCATCTAGGAGCCCGGCTGTATTCGGTCTCCAAGGGTTAAATCTACACTCACCGACACCCATGCAGCTGGGGGGCTGGCTGCTTGTACATGCAGGTGTCCTGGGGCATCTCTTCTATGCTGCTGATAATGTGCTGCCTGCTCCCACTTCCTGCAATAACCAATGACATGGGGGCGCATACTAAAATGGGAGGGAGCCCTCGTGCCACTCTGCTGCGCCACTCTGCTCAGCACGTGCATGCACACGTTAAGCCTCCTCTGCAGTCGGGGTATTTTCTGTCAATTGGGGAATTAGAGTAAATTCTAGGAGGACAGCCAGGCTGCTGATGTTTGATTTAGTCAACCAAAACTTGCTAATCCCTCGCTAGCCCCAACATTCCACTGTTCATGGGCTATCATTGACTGGGTCACACATCCCCAGGCTTGGCAGTCCCAGAATTAAAATCCCAGAGCTCGCCCTGCAGCGACGCACGCCCTTGGAAATAGGCCACCAACCTTAATGGGATTGCCCGAGCCCAGCTCCAACCCTCCGGGCACCCAAACACTACATCGGGGGCAAGTTTCCTTTCCTGCAAATCTGCCGCCAAGCACAGGGAAACTGATCCCAAACACTTGGACTCTGCACTGCGGGTCTATGCTCCACCTAGCAGGACCAGTATGCACTCACGCTATTATCCCAGTTGTGCCCCTCCCTTCCAGTGCCGGAGCCAGGGGAGGGTTGGAGGGCGCCACCCTGGTGCCAGTGCGCCTCCAGCCTCCCGCCCTATTAGTCATCCCCTGTCCAGCACCAAAAGCTGCCTGCGCTACTGCGCCCTCCACTTTGTCTGTGGCACATCGAGATCCTCTTGTCTCTTCCCCGCTACTTGTTTCTTCTGCAGGCTGAGGTCTGTGTGCACATTTAACAACAGAGCCAGGCCCTCTGAGACTACTTTGACAGGTAAGATAGCTCAGCGGGTTGTGTGCCTGCTGCTTTGATCTGAGTGTGATCTGCAGGCCGCAGGTTCGAATCCCAGAAAAGCCAACTTAGCCTTTCATTTTTTCCAGGTCGATAAATGAAATATGTGCTCTGTAAAGCGTGTTGGGTTAAGGCGCTATATAAATAACACATCATTATAATTAATATGAAAGCTCTATGATGAAATGAACAGTGGCAAATACATGTTATAAAAAGTGCAGGAGGCAGTGGGCATCATGACGCCCCCAATACACTCTGTAGGCCCAGTGCTCAAAATATGTCTTCACGCAAACGGTGGAATTCACTAACCCCCCCCCCCTCCACCCTAGTTCAGAAAGGGCACCCTCCCATGCGCAATTTCGTGAACCAAGGAAGGTTTCTTGAAATTTCAAAGCACTTCCCGAATTCACAAAAAAGGATTCCCTGCTTTGGACAGGGGCAGGGTGGCCCCAATGCACGATAGGGTCATACAAGCGGAGCTGTATGTAGAACCGCTGGCCTCTTAGTAGCATTTCTATCCTTCAGAGGAGGAATTGTCTCTTCATGTTCTGGCATCTCACAATGAGACACACTGTAAGGGCCAGCCACTGTGACACTGACATGTGCGCCAGCACCCATGTGGAGGCCGGCAGTGAAACATACATGACACGCCAAGGAGGCTGGCCAGCGCGTCCCCTGCTCTGGTGCACAGCGCCCAGAAGCAGAAATATGGTGACCTGTGCAGCTCTAAAAATACAGAAGGGAAAAGAGCCCCTTCTTTGGACTTTTTTTGCTACTTTTTTCATTTTTAGAGACTAGACTGACTCTAAGCAGCAGATTCTAACGGCGACCTGGCCCACCATGAGTGGGTGTTTCTGAGATATGCTCATGCTAAGTGCCATGGGATCCTGCAGAAAATCAATCCTGTTTCTTTTCCCACTTAGGATCCAATTGGATGAGAATGTCTCCTCTTGCACAACACTGATACATGGCCTCCTTTGGGAGGTTTGTTAGCAGTGTTTACATAACCTGAAAAGTCAAATGAAGAGCATTAATATTACAATGAATGATAGCACAGCTCCCGGGTCAATCCTGAGATGCCAGGGACACTCGGGACAGACTTGGCAGGCAGATGGGTGCACAGGCCGGTCCCATGGACCAGGGGTAGGACCCACCATCGTCTATCAGCAGACTAGGTTCCAACTGGCCAGCCAATGAAATCACTCTGGGCAGGCCTTGTGCTAGCCAGTCTTTTTAATCGCACAAAACACACAGCACAATTTCTTTTACCACAACATTTGCAGTGCTTTTTCTTGCTGCAAAACACAGGCGCTGGGTTTGGGTGATGGAATATGGGACGGGGAAGAGGGCAGGGGTGGGTTTAGAGGGTGCTGGTGGTCTCCCCCTGCATTTGGCAAAAAACGGTCAAAATGTGCACAGGCTCTGAAACCTCTTCAAGGTCAGCAGTCCACATCAAATTGCAGGAGTGAGGCCTCCAACAAATGCATCCTTGTCCAACCCCAGAGGAGCTGCTCCCATCACTCGGAGGCTGCGCAGCCCACAGCGAAGGAGCGGGAGCTTGCTAAAGGGACCCCCGGCACACGCAGTCTGCATTCCATGTCCTAGGCATGTACTGACTGTGGGGCTATTTAGGAGAAGAGGACTGTTGGTAGGTTACATTGGGCTTAATGCCATGGAGCCAGCTTTGGGGGATGTCAAGCAGATGGTTAAAGCGAGACTGGAGAGGAATACAATACAGAGTGAGAGATGAATGAATGAGTGCTTGTCAGTGGACGCAATTCTATGTATCCTCCCCTTTACCGTAAAACTCTCTTATCAGACACAGCAACATGTTAGAAGGTCAGTTATAAGTGTATATGATTCCCTGCCACGCTGTTCGGGTTACAGAGAGAACATGACAGGAGTGCGCTAATGGCCATCTCCAGAGCACACCACACCAGCCTCCAGAAGGGTGGTCTTTGATCCCACCGGTGCCTTGTCTTGCCTGTGTAAAATTCCTGATTAGAGATACTGGGGCCGAGTCATGGAAGGATAGGAGGCTTCGTGGATTGTTCTCTATCCCGGCATTTTCCATGGATTACGTCTAGTAAATAGAAAGGGAAGAAATACTAATTGTATTACTGCTTTCCAGGCTCCAGATAAAAGGTTTCCTGCCTATATTACTCCCTGAAACCAGGCCCTACTTCCACTAATGAAAGATATGGAGCAACAGGTGCATCCCTTAGGCCATGTGACCTCTCAGATGATATATTCAGACCAGTGCAATGAGCAGCACTTTTCACGGAGCACCTCTGTCATGGCGCGGCCTGATCAGAAGATGACCCATATGATACGAGTGCCTATTTTCATATATGGGAATTGCAGGCTACAAAGAACCTTTGACCCATGTATGCTTTGGGGAGAATGCTGTTATTACGCAGAATCATATGCAGTACCCTTTGGGAAAACCACACACAATTAAGACTACAAGTGTAAGTACAAATTCACCTTTGGTACAAGCCCGTACTACACAGTTAAGTGGTAGCAATGGCTGAGCAGCCACACTTATCTCAGGAGTAAATGAGCAGTATCAAATAGTTACACAAAGGACAGCAATTACTATGATTCAGGCAAACACTGACTCAAGGTTTTCAAGTAAAAGAATATACATTTATTTTACTCTTCAGTTGTATAACATTACACTATTATAAGAAGTTTAAAAATCACACTCTTAATACACCACACCACTTCCCTTAAATCCCAGACAAGTTAAGCTCACAAAAATGAAGTGGGAGCAAAATGGCACTCCAGCAATTTAAAAGGGAGGGAAAGACAAAGTTAATAGAAATTGGACCACACCAATAGGTAAGTACTCAGGCCAGTAGAGCAAGAGCAACTACAGTGATAGAATCAGGTAGAAAAGGCTTAGGGCCAAAGTCAATAGGACAAAAGTCTTTTGCTCAAGATCACACTGTTCAGGGTAGTTTGCGGTAAAGTTTGTGCCACGGATTTCAGATGAGGTTGGTTGGTAGAAAAGTTAGTTCAAAGAGAAGAGAAGGACAAGCCCTCGGATTGGAGAAATATTTCACACACTTTCCCCGTGGCTGAACGAAACAAGCAACTGGGTTTGCACAGTACCTTAAAACGGAGAGGAAGCTGTAGCTGGGGCGGACGTTCCTGGTAGTTCCTGCAGGCTCACGGTTCCTGAAGCGACTGTCCAACTGACGTGAGGTAGGAAGACTGGAGGGTCCTGCACTACCCAGGGAAGAAACCAGCAGCAGAGCAAAGCAACAAATAAAAGGTGCGCTCCTTAAACCCCAAGCAACGTCCGACCTTCCTGGCTATCCGGCCCACTGTAGCTCTGTACAGCGAATTTGACCAGAGGAGGGGTCCTGGCTTGCAGTTTGGGTGAACTGGTTGGTCCCACCAGCTCATGGGAAGAAGTATCCTGGAGGATCTTCTCTGTCGTCGGATTCTGAAGATTCGAACCTGCAGCAGGGCTTCACCAGGCGGTTCAGTCGTTGTAGGGGTCCTCTTCTGTCAGCTCATCGTAGGTTCTTTCGTTCCAGTGGCGACTCTGCCTTTCCAGTCCCAGAGACCTGCTTTTTATGCAGTTTTCCCCCAGTCATTCAGCCTGGCTGTCAATCACACAGCAGGGTGGCTGTCCTGGCAAGGACAGTCACACAGCCAATCAAACAGGAGTGCAAGTCAACCCATGGCAGGGGTCCTAAGACCCCTCCCTCACATCCTGCCTACCCAGACTTTCAGGCACCTTAAGGAGGGCTTTTGTGCAGAAGCCCGCGAAAAAACAGCGAACAAAGGAATCAACCCCGGTTTGGCACACACAGAAAAACATGAGAAAAAGAAATGGTGAATAAACCCAGCCGGAGCCAAAATAAAATGTATTTGGTCAAGCGGGTTTATGTTCGAGGCTAATATAATAGCCTAAAACAATACCATGGTTATATAAGATAACCGCGGTAGAAAAATTAGGGTAGTTACCACTGCCACCAGCCAAATCTTTTTTTTTAATAACATATTTTATTTATTTTATAAACGTAAACATATACATACAAGTTAATAACAAGTCATCGCTCGGGCATACAGGCAATCACTAAGCATAGCTCTTCATGCACATTGCAAGTTTCAGAGTTTTAGGTCCTTCATGAAATGGGTTACTAGGCGTCCAAATTATACATTGTGCAGATGAGTCTTCGCAGGACTCCAAACGTTTATCAAGTCTATTCATGGGTTCGCAGATCCCTACGTGTCTTCCCATTTTTGCCAGATCTTGCGTGCTTTCCCTGTCAAGTCTATTCATGAGTTCGCAGAGCCCTACGTGTCTTCCCATTTTTGCCAGATCTTGCGTGCTTTCCCTGGGCACCCTCTGGTAGTGTATATTCTCATTTCCATTTGCACACAGATATCCACGTCTGTTATCCATTGGTCACATTGAGGGGATAAGGGTGAGCCCCACAATTGGGCCAGATTCCTCTTTATGAGTCCCGTGGTTGTTGCCAGCATGAGTTTCTCATATCGGAGGATGTCTAGGTCGTCATCCATCCCTAGTAATAGCAATTTGGGGTCCATGGGTATTCGTCGGCCGATGACTGCCGATAACCTGTCACAACATTTCTGCCAGAAAATTTGGATTCGTGGGCATTCCCACAAGATGTGAAAAAAGGTCCCCCTCGCCTGTTGGCACCTTAGACAGTTGGGATCAGTTGCTCTCCCCCATTGATGTAAAGCTTCTCTCGGATAGTATACCCTGTGTAGAATTTTGAGTTGGATCAATCTGATTCTAGCCGAGATGGCAATTTCCCTCGGATACATGAGTGCTTTGATCCATTCTTCCGGTTGTATTGGTCCCACATCTCTTTCCCATTTTGCTTTCAGATCTGTAAGTTCCGTTGTGGCGAAAGAGGCTATTGCATTGTACATTGTGGAGGTTATTTTATTATCGATACGATCTACCACGATGTTTCTCTCAATTGGTGTGCAATCTGGAATGTTCGGTGGGTCGATCTCACATGTGATAAGTGCGTGATGTATTTGTCTGTAATGGAAGTGTTCTGTGGGGGGTAGGTTGAATTTGTCCTGCAGGGTCTGGAATGGTATTATTGCTCCATCTTGTATTATGTCTGCTAGCCTTGTTATCCCAGCTGATTCCCAGGTCGCCCATTTTGGGATTTTACTTAGCTCCGGCAGACGTTTGTTACGCCATAGGGGCTGTGCCAGCGTGAGTTTCCCATCCCATCCCAGGTGCTTGTGTGCATCTAGCCATATTTGCGTTCTATGTGCTCTAATCGTGTTGGGGATCATGCGTACCCTACTATTGTAGAGGGTCTCTAATGGGGTGAGCCCGGCACTCATCTGGCTATCCGCTTTAATATGTGGTAGTTCAGGGTTGTTATGCAGGATATCATTTATCACCGGCATCTGGGCTGCCCAATAATATGTTTGTAGGTGGGGCAGTCCTATACCTCCTTCCCATGCGGAACGTTGTAGGGTTTTGAGCGCGATCCGTGGATGCCCTCCACCCCAGAGGAGCTTTCTGAGAGTCTCATCTATTTTTAGGAATTCTATCTTGGGTACATACAGTGGGGCGTTTTGGAGGATGTACACGAATCGTGGCAGAGTGAGCATTTTAAACATTGCCGCCCTTCCTAGCAGGGTGAGGGGTAGGGTCATCCAGTGTTTCACATCATTCGCGAATCTATCTCTGATTGGATGGAGATTTTGGGGAACATATTGCGTGAGGTCCGTCGCAACCTGTACCCCAAGATATCTGAAATGCTCGGTTTCTACTCTATATGGGCAATTGTGTAGAGCTGTCGTATCAGTTCCTTGGATCGGAAAAAGGATGGATTTGTTATAGTTTACCCGTAGACCACTAAATGCTCCGTATCTATTTAGTATTTGGGTGACGATGGGGTATGATACTAGTGGATCACTCATGTAGATCAGTAAATCGTCGGCATAGAGGGAAACCCTATCCTCCCAATCTCGGGCCCACCGGAACCCCTTCCACAACTGTGATTCTCTCAGCATTATTGCCAGGGGCTCGATTGCCAGTGCAAATAGCATTGCCGAAAGGGGACAGCCCTGCCTGGTCCCTTTACCCAGGTTAATACTACGTGATGTCCACCCGTTTACCCTTATCTCAGCTGTCGGTGTGTTGTAGAGCAGCTTGACCCAGCCTATGAATTGCTCACCCAACCCCATTTTACCCATAATGCTCCACAAGGCCTCCCAGTGGACTGAATCGAAGGCTTTTTCGAAATCAATCGCGAGGAGTGCTAGTGCATCCCGCAGCGATGGAGACTTCTCAATGGCGGCATGTAGCCTGTGGATATTCATTCGTGTGGATCTCCGTGGCATAAAGCCACATTGGTCTGGATGGATAAGGGTGTGTATGACTGTCTGGAGCCTGTTAGCCAGTGTCTTGGCCAGTATCTTAGCTTCTATGTTTATAAGTGAGATCGGCCTGTAGGAGCTGCATATGTTTGCTGGTTTGCCTTCCTTATGTATCACCACTATAGTGGCCTTTCTCAGATCCGGGGGCAGAATTCCTTTACCTTTGGCATATAGGAACATTTTATGCATCTGTGGTACTATGTGCTCATTGCCGATCTTTTTCCAAGCTTCCACTGGGAAGCCGTTAGGCCCTGGGGTTTTCCCATTTTGGAGTTGGGATAGGGCTGTCGACAGTTCTTCCTCTGTAATCTCTGTTTCCAAACTCGCTCTTTGCGTATCGCTTAGGTGTGGAATGGTGAGTGTGTCCAGGATGCTGGGATCCAGTGCAGTCGTCGGGGGAGCGTACAATGCCTCATAGTACTCTGCAAAGGTTTCAGCAATGCTTGAGTCGGTATAGGTCTGTTCTGCATTCCTGGTAGTGATACATCTTATCTGGTGTTGACCCTCCTCTCTTTTTTCCAGCCACGCCAGCATTTTGCCGGCCTTGTCTCCAGTCTCGTATAGCCTGGTACGCATTGTCCTGTGTGCCTGTTTCGCACAGGTAAGTGTGACATCATGCAGCTTCTTTTGTGTCGCTTGTAGGGCTCTGTTGTCATCTGATACGCCTGTGTTTATATATCGCACTTCAGCATTTCTGACCTCTGTTTCAGCGTCTTCAACCTCCTTCCTGTGCGCTTTTTTGTGTGCAGCAGTCCAGCTCAGTACTACCCCTCTCAGGGTTGCTTTGTACGCCTCCCATATGGTTCCTAGGTCCTCTATCGAGTCCTGGTTTGTTTCGAAATATGAGACAGTGGCTTCCTGCATCTTTTCTACTAACTCTTTGAACCCTAAATAATACGAGTTCAGGCGCCAAGTCAGTGGAGGCCTGGGTCGTTCTGTTTCGAGTAGGATCTTCAGCGGTGAGTGGTCCGAGATCCCCCTGGGCTGGAGTGTTGCCTCCGTTACTTTATGTATGTCTACACCAGGGAGGAAGAAGTAGTCTAGTCTAGACAACGATGCATGCGCGCCTGAATGGAAAGAGTATTGTTTCTCCATCTGGTGCAGATCCCTCCATGCATCCTTCAGTCCCAATGCTGTGGCAAAGATGGCTAATTTCGTCGGTATCATCGGATTTCTCCCCCTGATATGTGTACGATCTAGATTAATGTCCATTACATCATTGAAGTCTCCACCTACAACTAGTATATCCGCGGTGTTGTTGGCTATGATCGGTGTGATGTCGTCGAGTAAGGTATTTGTGAGCGCCGGGGGAGCATAGACCGCCAGTATGGCAATGGTTTGATTCCATAGCGTTCCATTTATGTGGACAAATCTCCCTCCGGTGTCCTGGGTTATGTTGGATATCTCTATAGGGATTCTTTTGTGTATTAATATAAGCACACCTCTCGAGCCCATCGAGAAACCTGCATGTATTGCTGTACGGTATTTGGTTCTTTTGAAAAATTGGCATCTTGTGCCGGCCAAATGTGTCTCAGTAAGCAGTATTAGGTCCGGGTTATTTCGATTCAGGTATTGTGTTACTAGTCTTCTCTTGATACTGCTTCCCAGGCCATTGACATTCCATGTCATGATGTTAAGTTTTTTGGTGTCTGTCCCTTTCGCACTCATTTCTTATCTTGTTCGTATGTCTGTGCCATTGGTAGCAGTTTAGACGAGAGGAGTCCTGCTCTATCGGTGTTTGGACTGCCCTGTTGTCTTCCCATTTCAGCGTGCTTGTCTAAGCCGTGCTTTCCTTGTTGCCAGCATAGAACGTGAACAAATCCCAACTTACCCCCCTCCCTATACTCCTTCCCCAACTGAAGCATCTGTCGCCCACACAACCAAACTTAATCAAACCGTTGAACTTGGGGTATCTCTTGTCACTGTGGCGGTGGAGGTGCCGTAGTGAAGAGTCCGTAACTTGCTTAGGCCGCCGTGGGTTGGTGGTACCACGGCGGGTGATTGCAGGGTCTGTTCTATACCGATTGCAATCGGGGGGGTGGCTTGCGTGATGTGTCTTAACGCAGCCGCCAGCCGTTCTGAGTAGTGTTCTTTCCTGCTCGTGCCTCCGTATGTTTGTCGGTTGTGTTTAGGCGTCGGCATTCTGTGCTATTTCTTCCATCGGTTGCTGTGGCGGCTCATTTGGTGGCCTGTTTGGTCGGGGTCTATTTCTACGGTTTTCCTGTCTTCTCCATGGGCCCCATTCACCTTCTAGGTTGCGTTCTGCCCAGCTCCATGCCTCTCTTGGATCAGTGAAATGCACAGTAGTGCCCTTATGAAAGATTTTTAGCTGGGCTGGGAATAGCAGACCATATTTCACATTCAGCCCTTGTAATCTCTTTTTGAGAGTGTCAAAGGATTGCCTTGCTCTTTGTACCTCTTTGGTGAAGTCGGGGAAGAAGGCTATCCTGGAGCCGTTATAGGTCATGGCTCCATTCGTCCTTGCCATGTGGAGTATCGCGTCGCGATCTCTGTAATTTAGGATCTTGGCTATTATCGCTCGTGGCGGTGCTCCGGGAGTTGGTCTGCCAGTTGGTATCCGGTGTGCCCGTTCAATTGAGAAGAAGTTTGAGAGAGATTTAGGAGCGAATAAATCGGCGAGCCATTGTTCGAGGAACAGCTCCATGCTGGGTCCTTCTTCTTTCTCTGGCAGGCCGAGGATGCGGATATTATTTCTTCTCGATCGGCCCTCTCCCTCTTCCACCCTCTCCTCCAGTAGTTTAATGCGACCTAGTGCTGCATTCATTTGCTGGCCCATGCCTCTCACATTGTCTTCTGCCACTGATATGCGCGCCTCCGCCTCCCCTGTACGAGATGATAATTTCTGCAGGTCATGGCGCAGCAGAGAGACCTCCGTACAGATGCTATCCATTTTGACTTCCATGGCAGATCGAGAATTGGAGATAGCATTCATCACGTCCCTGAGGGATATGTCGGCCTCAGGGTCTGGTGATTCATCGGTTCTATTCTGGGCCGTGGAAGATGTCGGGGCAGGCGTTGTGTATTGTTCCATTGTGTTCTGGGTTCCAGTTCTTCTAAGCCTATCTTTGCCCATGTCCGGTGTGTGGGGGGGTGCTGCTCTTGTGTTTCCCCCCGTTATTCTTGGCAGAGGTCGGGGAAGCGTAGGCGGGCTGGCGGACGGTAAGCCCGGGGTGCCGTTTGCTAAGTTTCGGTGTCTCAGGATCGCGTCTCCCCTCCTCCCCTTCCTCCTTACCGGCTCCGCCGTATACCGCTCACCAGGCTTCGTTCGGCACCGCAGCGGCCGTTGCTGCTGTCGAAGGATCGGAGCGCCCGCTCTGCTTGGTCTGTCGTGCTGGTCCCGCAAAGTCCGTTGTTGTTGCAGGCCTCGGCGAAGCCGGGGGTCATTCCGATAGATGGGCGTCCCAGCAAGGACCGCGGGGAGTGGGGGGGGTCAGCACTGATAGCTTGGGCGGCTGAGTCCCCCAGCGATGGTTGGCGTCGAATCTGCTGGATGGGCCCCTCCCAATTTCAGACGAGTTTCTTTCGATTTCCACGAGAGGCAGCGCCTGTGGGTCTAGATTGTGTCTCTGTCGGCCATTTTGATTTCCGTTTGGCGCCGATTGCTTCTCCTTCTAAATGCCGATATCTCGGGATTGGCGCTTCGGAATCAGCTCCAGTTGCAGATATCGTTCCTACTAGGGTTCCGCCACCCTGTAGGAACCTTTTTTGGGGCTGGATTAGCCCAAATTCGCAGGATATTGCAGGATGTAGCTGGCGGCTTCGGGAGCTCTACGGGCTCACGTCTTCATCGGTCGCCAGTTGGCCACGCCTCCACCAGCCAAATCTTGATGTAAAGGGAGCGAAACAAAGCTCCAAGAGGAACAGACAAAAAGGGATAGGAATTAACCCTTTCCAATACTCCATGTAAAATGGGGTGTACTGGGTCTGTAGTTTAAAGAGACTACATAAAGTTAATGGAAACTTTACATGTTTCTGGGAGACAGTAGTCAGTCCCAGAAAAATGGAGTCAGTGGGAAGTCTAAAAGACAACCCTGTGTCACTGCACTGAAGGTGCTGTGTAACACACACAAAAATGATGCTCATGGAGTAGGTGAGGCTCCAGAGCCCAAGATCACACAAATGGTAAAAAAAACACACAGCAAACCACATGTAAGAGTGGGTAAAAGGCTCACACTATTACCAGGTAACAAAAATAATCCTAGAAATCCATCAAAGCTGCTGAGGGACTCATTAGGTAAGGGAAGTTAGCCATTTATGAGAATTCTCCCTAACAGCTGTGCATGGCTGACATTGGTCTATTGAAGCCCTCACTTTTGTTGCTGCACCCTCCAGTTAGAAGGATGAAGGTGGCCACCGCCTCCGCGACACTTGCTGCCCTCTTTGTCAAAGCCCTAGGGCTTAAGAAACTCGCTGCAGCTGCCACCAGGTGCTCCAGAAATTCAGGGGCAAAACAGGAGTCCCTGTCGGATCTAATTCCTGGCAGCCTCGCAACAGAAACAACCTTGCAAGGCAGGGCTTTAGTTTAAGGGGGCCTAGGCAGCGCTGCCCCGAACTAGGCGAGTGTCAGTGCCAGACTCAGCACCCCCGAGCGGTCTCTCCCTGAAACCTTGAGATCTCTGTCATCCCAAAAGCCATGAGCACTCATGCGAATGGTGGTGTGTGGGTAGCTTGCAGCCCTGGGCCCAGCTCTCCATCCCTACAACTGACTCTACAGCTCTGTCAGTAAAGGTATCACTTAAGGAGAGAGTAAGGACGCAGGATGAGTCTCATTCTTTCCGTAGACACTGTGGGTGGGTCAGTGCGCAGGGCTAGCGATACAACATGTCTGTTGTAAGTGGCTGCCCTTCCTGCCACCAGCAGAGCATTCTGGTCATCCAACATCAACTCTAGCTCCATTATAAGGGAGAAAGTGGCAAAAAGGCACTTTACTGAGGATACCATAGAGGCTTGTATTGGCTATTGGGGGTAGCGGGGGGAGGGGCATCTGCTTCCCCCGACTCCTCTTGAGGCTCCTAGGGGGTCATTACGACCTTGGGGGTAACCGTACGGCAATTTGCGGCATGGTTACCCCCCCTTACCGGGTCTGGGTTCCTTGAATGAGGAATTACCGGGCCTTTCCAACCTTGGAGGACCCTGTAATTCGTCATTCAAGGAACCCGGACCCGGTACATCCCCATTCCCATTCGAGCCCCCATAGGGCTCAATGGGAATGGGGGGTTTATTGTGATTTTTTCGAATGACATACTTTCGAAATGCCATTTTGTTGGCACAAAATTGCCGGAAAAAAATGTGGTTTTTTTTTTTTTAAATGGTGGGGTTATACCCCAGCTCCCCGTTTTTTTAATAACACTTTTTTTTTACTTACTAAACAAAAAAAATACATATAAAATAAAAAAAATTATACATTTGGAAAAAATAATTCGGCAAATTGTTTGACAAAATGGTATTTCTAAAATATGTTTTCGAAAATATAACCGGATACCGAATGGGGAGGGAGCTAATAACGGGCCCGTTGTTAGCTCCCTGGTCTGCTCGCGGGACCCGCTAAGGGCGCCTGGTTTAACCAGGCGCCCTTTGCGGGTCCCATGAGCAGACTCGTAATGGGGTGGTAAAGGGCTGACAGCTCCGGCATCATTACCGGCGCCGTTAACCCCTTACCGCCAACCTCGGAATGAGGCCCCTAGAGTCTCTCTCACTATCTTCGGTCGTTTCCAACTGGCAGTCAAGTCCATTCTCCCATCACTATGAGCCACTGATTTGCAACTCAAGTGACATGTAACAAGCTCTCGTCTGACATCCCGTGACTTCCCGCCCTCCTCAGCTCCTGCTCTCGGAACCCCCTGAAGCCTGCACTTTACTGCGACAGGCAAACAACTCAACCTAACCTATCATCAAATCCCGCCAAGGATGGACGGCCCGTTAAAGTTAGGCAAGACCGCCAACTAAAATTAGCTCATCAAAACACAGCGTGTCACTGGTCTGTGAAGCCTCATGCAGTTATGCCTGTGTGTGTGGACGCTTTCAGACATCAAACAGTGTCTGGGTCGCTGCACAAGGACGCGCGGTACTGCCAAACCCTTTGAAAAGGGAACACCCTCTTCCGATGTCCATGGCACGTGACCCCGCATGAGGGTGGCACCCCTCTGATACGACGCAATTGCAGAAGGAACCTCAAAGAACAACGGGAAACCTTTTGATGCGATGGGGACGCGTGAACACGTGCAGGACAGACACCAGGGCCACCCTGAAGGCGTGTGGTGCTTTATGGCAGCGTCTGAAGAGAGGGGGCGGACGGCACGTGGATGACCTGACATTTCCCGCCCAGGGGGAGACCATCAGGAACAGTGCGTCCTGCGTGCTCATGTGCGAGGTGCGTGATTGCTAGTTCTCGGCCACGCAGGTGCAGCCTTGCACCCTGGAGAGTGCCGGTCAGCCAGATGTCCAGGTAGACTATCTCAGGGCATCCGCTCCAAAGAAGAGACTGGGATGGGGCGTCCACTGTTATCCCGAGAGTTCTCATCTATGGCGGAGCCCCTGGAATCATGCTGAGCAATGCAGGGTGCCGGTTTGGTGCTTGTGAAAGTATTCAGTTTGACAACGCTTGTGAAACCGATTTGCATATGGAGACGGACAGTGATGGGACTTTAAAGAGGTACAGAAAAAGATGTAAAATTAACCAGCCAGAGCATAAGATTTTAGATTGCTTACTATGGCATCCTTAACCCGTTGGGCCATACCAGGGGTAACTGGCCAGCAGCCCGAGACAATGTCCCAAGCAAAGTGAGGGCAGGTAACAAGGGCACCCGGACATTACCCCCGGTATGGCCCATGGAACGGTTTAAGAACGCCATTAGCATTAAAGTGGTAACCCGGGGTGTTAAAAGAAAAAGCATTTTCATTCATTGAACTGGGAGCTTTATGAAAATGCTTTGCCAAGATGGCCGCCATGGTAGTAGAAGGCAGGGCTCGTTACACAGCCTCTCATCTATTACAATGGCGGCCGGAAAGGGAAGAGGCAAGGGAGCTGCTGCTAGCGGGCGGCAGAGCTGCCAGAATTAGGTAAGTTTGTTTGTTTATTTGTTATTATGCACCAAACCCTTGGGCATTCGGGCGCAGCAGAGGTCATGACAACTTAAGCTTAGTTACAGAGTAAGTACAATAAATCATATAATATACAAAACAGTTGGAGAATAAGTGCTGCCTGGATAGTTACAATGGCGGAAGGAAGCACGGTAAGAAACATGCAGCGGAGACAGCAGTGCAGGTAACGAGATGTAAGCCAACAGTCATTCGTGCGTAGCCATTTGATTACATTGAGTCTAAATTTGGGATAAGGCTGTTCCTTTCTAAGGTCATGTGGTAATGCATTCCAGGTTTGAGCTGCAATAATTGGGAAGCTAGATCCTCCAGATGTAACACGTTTGAATCTGGGTACTTCCAAGTTATGGGCATTGGCTGCTCTTGTTTGGCGTGTGGACGATCTTCTGTTTATCCTATCAGCAAGGTAGAGGGGGCTAAGTTGTTTAAACATTTAGAGGTGAGGGAGGTGGTTTTTAGGAGTATCCTATCAGATATTTTTAGCCAATGAATCTCTCTTCTAGCATCTGAGATGTGTTCTCTCATAGGGATATTCAAGGCTGCTCTTACGGCATTATTTTGCATTCTTTGTAATTTGTCGATGATATTTTTGTTGGCACCTGAGTAGAGAGCATTACAATAGTCTAGTCTCGACATTACGAGAGCATTGGCCAGGGTGATGCAACTCGAGGTAGTGAGGAATGGTCTGCATGCTCGGATAAGCTTACAGGTATAGGCTGTGGAAGATGCGAGGGAATTGATTTGTTTCTTGAGCGAGAGAGTGGCATCAAGATAGAAACCTGGTGTCTTGACCACTGGCATCACTTTGATGAGATTGTTGTCAATATTGAAGGCGGTATAGCTAGGGCTAAGTTTTTTTATGTTTGCTTCAGAGCCTAGGATTAGTATCTTGATTTTATCGTCATTTAGGCAGAGGCCATGAGATGCCATCCATGCCTGAATGAGGAGGTATACTTTGTTTACTAAGGCTGTGTCCTCCAAAAAGTTGCCCGAAAGGGGGATAAGGATCTGGGTATCATCTGCATAATTTGTGTAGGTGATACCCAGTCTGTCCATTTTGTCAAACAGAGGCTAAGTAAAGATGTTGTACATAGTAGGTGAGACACAGGAACCTTGGGGTACTCCGCAGGCGATTTGAATTGGGTCAGCAGCTGTTAATGGGGAAAAGACTCGCATTGTCCTGTTAGCCAGGAAGGATTGGACCCAGGCTATGGCTTCCCCTGAAAAGTGCGCCGCTGACCTAAGGTGGTTACATAAGACTGCATGATCCACTAGGTCGAACGCTGCGGAGAGGTCCAGGAGAAGTAACATAGCAGTTTGTCCCTTGTCCTTCAACTCGTCACTTTGAGTCTTGAGGTCTAGCAGGGCAGTTTCCGTTCCGTGGAGTGGGCGGAATCCAGACTGTCGTGATCCTAGTAGCTGATTAACTTCTAGGTCTTCCTGAATTTGAATATATGCCACCCTATCAATAATTTTGAGTAGGAAGGGGACAGTGGTGATAGGTCTGTGGTTGGTAGGGATAGTGGGGTCTAGTGTTTGCTTTTTAAGCAGGGGGAGGACCAAAGATTCTTTGAGGTTATTGGGTACTGAATTCGTTTTAAAAGAAGCGTTAATGAGCTTGGAGATAAACAGGGCCAGGTCTCTAGCAGCATCCTTTATAATTTGTGCCGGGCAGCTGTCGCCCTTGCAGTTTGAAGGTTTTAAAGAGAGAATGATTTTTTCTGTGTCAAGGATTGAAATTTCTTTAAAGGTAAATGGTGTAGTTGTGTTATGCCCTGTGTCAGGGGATGGTTGTTGCTCAGAGGGGGGCAGAGAGGCCTTTTTAATTGCTATTTTCTGCTGGAGCGTAGTAATTTTGTTTAGGAGGGCTTTTTGAATTGCGGTACACTATGGCTTATCCTTGGGGATAGTGTCTGCCGGTGGAATTGGGGCTTCCATTTCTCGGAGGATGGAAAACAGTTCCTTAGTATTGGAGCTAGCTTTTGCAATTCTATCATTGAATAGGTTTTTTTTTTGTGTTGGTTATTTCTTTTTTATTATAGTGTTTGGAGAGTTCTGTTAATTTAGCCTTATTGTCAGTAGTCGTGGAGTGGCGCCAGATAGTTTGCAGTTTTCTTTTCTGCAATCTTAGCTCTTTGAGTTGAGGTGTGAACCATAAGTTGAGGTGGGACTTTTGTCTCGCTTTGCGCCTTTTAAGTGGGGCGGTGGTGTCTAAGGCTTGGGTCATGGCAGTATTGAAGATGTCTACTAGTGATTTAGGGTCAGTATTATTATTGACGTTTTTCAGGGATGGGAGGAGGTAGGGGAGTAGTTTATTTGCTGTGATGTCCTTTTTACTTCTTGTAGGGAGTGGGGGTGCCATCTCCGCGATTTTAGGACTAAGGAGGTCGAGTGTGGCTGAGAAGGTAATAAGGTGATGGTCGGTCCATAGTTGTAGTGCATTATCTGTAATAATGTTACAGTTAAGGTCAGCTGCCCAATGCAGCATTCTACCTTTGATGTGGGTAGGGGATAGGACTTTTTGTGAGAGTCCGTGGTCCTTGAGAAGTGTGGTTATGGCTTGGGTGTGTTTGTTTCCAGCCTCATTAAAGTCGAGGTTGAAATCCCCCAGTAGGAGGGTTTGTGAATGGTTTTTAGCGTTGCTGGCTATGATATCTGTGAGGTCTTCCTCAAAGGTTCCTAATGGCCCAGGGGGTCTGTATATCAGGTGAATTGTTAATGTACGGTTATTGGATAGTGGAAGTTTAGTTGTGAGCACTTCGCATGAGGGGTAAGTAGGCGGGGTGGCAAGTCTAATGGAGAGGCTAGTTTTGGAGATGATGTCTAGGCCGCCACCGCAGGAGTTAGGTCTGTCCACTCTGAGTATCTGGTAGCTCTCGGGTATAGCCATCATGAGGGCAGGACCTGCAGCATCATGGAGGCAGGTTTCAGTTACGGCTAGTAAGTCTAGGTTCTCATTGTGTAGTGTGTCTGCAATTTCAGCAGCATGGGCTACTAAGGCTCTGGCGTTGATAAGTGATCCAGATAGAGATAGTATACCTTTATTTGTATGGTGAGGGGGAAATTTAGTTTCTGGTTTATTAGGACTAGCAAGGTTTTTTTTTTACTAAGTTGGTTGGAGTCCGGTTGTAAGGGGTGGGTAGCACTGTGCGGTTGTTGGTATTTTTAGGATCATAGAGCCGGGATAGTCTGGATCTCAGTCTCATATTTCTGTCCGGAGGAGGGCATGTTAGGAGTGCGGCTAGGGACATAGTGACTAGGATGCTGAGTGTAAGAGTTAAGGATTGGCTTCTCAGGTTGGAGAGCATGTTTAAGGCTATGTTGTAGATAGTCTCTATTGGTGTTTTATGGTCAGTACAGTACAGTTTGAGATCTACCCTAAAAAACACTTTATAGGCTAGTAGCAGGCTAATGTAGAAAGTACATCAGTTGCTTTAATGGACTGGGGTTTGCAGAAGTAATTGCGCAGGTGGGCTAATATCAAAAAGCACAGGTATGCTAGTATTGATTGTGCAGGTAGGCTAACATCAATGGCACAGGTAGGCTAGTATCAATTGCACAGGTAGGCAAACATCAATTGCACAGGTAGGCTAGCATCAATTGGCCAGGTAGGCTAGCATCAATTACACAGGTAGGCTAACAACAATTGTATAGGTAGGCTAGTATCAGTTGCACAGGTAGGCTAACATCAAGGTTATGAGTATGAGGTTGTGGTCATAAAAAACAAACAAAAAAGGAAACCAAGGGTGAGGGGAAGTTGCCGGGCTGCAGAGCCGGCCATCAGTCGTCATGGAACGTGAGCTAGATCGGGAGTATCAGCCTGCGTTTCCATTCACCCGATTTACTGGCTCCCACCCAGAGGGAGCTAATGATAAGCTATACATCTGCCACAGATGTACGAAGACCCAATATTAACTGGTGTTATTTATTAATTTATTTGTATTTTATTGGCATTCATATAGCACTTTCGTCAAAGTGCTGTACTAGGTAAAATAACAGTACAAATCTATGTGGAGATGAAAAATAACTAAGAAAAGTAAACACTTGCGGTAGATACAGTTTAAAGGTCAGCGACAAAAGAAAGAAGATAAGATTTGAGAAGAAGACGGAAGATGGCGAGAAAGGAGGAGGTCCTGATGGGAAGAGGTAGTGAGTTCCAGTGTTTAGGAGCTAGACAGGAAAAAGAGCAAAAGTGGCATTGAGCATTGGGGTGGTGGGTGTTAGGAATATAAAAGGGATATCGAGATTGGAAGGGAAGTGCACGCGATGGTTGGTAAAAGTAGACCAAGGAAGAAAGATAGAGTGGAGCGATGCCATAGATAGTTTTGAAGATTAGGCTTCAAAATATGAAAAGGAAGATGAGTCATAGGGAAGCCAAGTGATTGAGCATAGAGACGTAGTGATGGTATGTGGGGCGCGGAAAAATAGCAGGCGTATATCTGAGTTAAAGACTGAGCAAAGAGGGACACATTGAGAAGCAGAGAGTGCTCCTGAAAGAGCGGTGCAGTAGTCAATTCGGTAGAAGATAAGAGAGGAGATGAGGAGCTTAGTAGCATAAACGGACAGAAATGAGGTGGCTTTTCAGATGTTAAGATGAAATAAACAAGTGCGGCCAGTAGTAGAAATGGCTGACTCCGAAAGAGGGAGTGAGATGAAACGTGACACCAAGATTACGAGCAGATGGAGAGAAGAAGAAGGCAAGGGGGAGAGGCGGAGGAGAGATGAGAAGGAGAAGAAGAGTACCTTGTTTTTGACTGGATTTCGGTGCGGAAAGTGAGAGGTCATCCAAGACTGGATGGCTAGTAGGCAAATAGAAATTGTAGTGAGGAGAGAGTCCGAAAAAGAGGAAAAGATGGAAGCATCTGGGAGTCGGCATAGAAATGACAACTAATGAGAGACGCTACAAGGAAAGAAAGAGACGTGGCGCGGAGAGAGAATAAGGCCCCGGGGGACACTGAATTGGAATGGAAGGACCTAAGTGAACGAGTAGCTCTTATCTTCAGGTAGGAGCCAAACCCATGAAGAGCAGGGCTGGAAATCCCAAGTCAGCAAAGCATGGTAAGAAGGGTAGGGTGATCGGTAGTGTCGCAAGCGGCAGAGAAACCGAGGAGGACAAGGATAGATAATAGTTTGGTCTGACGAGCAGGGAGCAATGAATTGGAGGCATGGAGAAGAGCTGTTTCAGTTTATTTTTTAAAATTTTTTAACACTCTTTATTGGCATTTCATTATAACAGTTCCACAACTTCCCCCCACCCTGCCTAACCCCCCAAATACCAATCCCTCCACATACATGAACATCATTAATCAAACAATCCAACCGATTTCCAATCCCCCCCCCTCACCGCTTCCCAGTGTCTCATCTAATTCCTTTTGTCTCCATTGGTCACAGCACAGCAGGCTTCGAAGAGCTGTTTCAGTTGAGTGGTGAGGATGACATCGAGACTACTACAGGAGGAGCAGAGTGTGGCTGGCCAAAGAGGGGGAAACGTGGGCATAGACCACATGCTTGAGACTTTTGTAAAGAAAGGGAAGAAGAGAAACAGGAAAAATGTTTGCAGGAAGAATGGAATCGAGGGAGGGCTTCTCTAGAATAGGGAGAATAATAGCGCATTGAAACCCAGAAAGAAAAGTGGCATCTGAAATAAAAAGGTTAAAAAGGGCAGTTAAGAAGGAAAGAAAAGGGGGTGGGGGGCTAAACACGAGGGACCAGGGAAGTGGGTAAGGGATCATGGGTGAGCCCCCTTTTCGGAAAGCAGCAGTATCAGAGTCTGATGGGAAAATAAAGGAGGCTAGGGAAGTTTGGCAGGGAGAGGGAGCGAAGGATGGACAATCATGGGAGTGGGGCTAGGGAGCAAGGGAAGAGCATAGAAGAAGAGAAAGGTTTGAGGCAAAGTCAGAAAAGGAAAGTGTAGAAGGCGCGCAGGGAGCTGGGGAGGGGGGAAGAGGGGCTGGAATAGGATAAGGAGCAGGAACAGTCGCCTAGTTGGGGATAAAGAGAAAGGGCATTTCGGGGAAACCGTGTTTAATTATGAATTGAATTCAGTTGTGTTGTAGAATGCCACCATGTTCCCTGGTAACCTCTTCAGAGCACTTGGTTGGATACAGGATTAGAGTCAAGGCTGCTGGCAATGAGAGCCATCCTTCTTCCTCTGGATCTTGCAATGTGAGGCTGTGCACCGTTGCTTGCCTGCGGTTACACCAAACAAGAAGTGGGTTTGGCCCTCAATCCTACAGGGCCAGCTTTGTGCTGAACGCTGTGGGTAGGGATTACAAAGGGATCAGGGGGGAAGTTGGGGGATGTAGCGGAGTGCAGATGGGGAGCAATCAGCAGTCGCGGGATAACTTGACACGCTCCTTCCGTGCCATGATATATGAAGAATGGTTTGACCGGGGTTTCCTAAGAGCTGATGGAGGAAGTTTGGCTCTCAGGAATTAATTGAGGGTGTTGCAGAGCCATAGGACGTATGCACAGAGAAAGATCATTAACATGGAAGATTCAGAGGGAAGGAAAACACCTGTGAAATAATGATGTTCTCTATGTATGTTCTGAAATGCTTTCCCTCGCCTGCTGCTGCGATTCCCCGGATTCTCATGTAACGGGGCCTGCAGAGGTATTCCACATGTTGAACCATGTTAAGGAAGTCCATGATGGTTGCGGCTGCATAGCGTCATCAATCTGTAGACATGGCTTGTGCCACTGCTGCTCTCCATCTCTTCCCCATAGAGACGACACTAGGTTTAATATCCCACCTAGACTTTGAGGTTCTCCGCGGTGACATCGGTTTTGTATGTTTTTTCTGCAAGTCTGCCAGGTTCCACGACTTCCCTTAGCCTTTTATCCAGCCCAGTCTGGTTTACATTCACCGGAGCAGTCCCCCGCTTACTGCATTAGCAGGGGTTTATAGTCATAGTTTTGAATCAAAAGATTCGAAAAACAAAAGTTTCGAAACAAAAGCTGTGACATGCTATGTTTAACATGCAAAGTGCATTTTTTTCTAAACCAATCTGTCGACAATAGTCATGGATTGGTTTCAATTGAAATGCACTTTTACATGTTAAAAGAAGCATTTCAATGTTTTTTTTTGGTAACGTTGAAATGTTAGATGGAGCTGTCCAGTGCTGTAATTTCAGCACTGGGCAGCTCCATGTAACGTTTCAAGGTTTTAGTGTATATTGTGGGGGAGTGTTCCCCCCCAAACCCCAACCCCCACGCCACCCTCCCACCCCAACCCTAATCCAAGTCCCAACCCTAACTCTAACACAAGTTTCGAAAGGCAAACTTTCGAATTTTTTTCAAAGAAATTGTCATTCGAAAGAATGGCATTTCGAAAAAAAACGGAAGTTTGCCTTTTGAAACTTTTGTATTCGAAAAAATGACTGGACACCTTTAGCAGGACGTTAAAGCTTTGGTTTTTATCCCTCCATGTTGCTAATGCTGCATTGCTTATCCTAGACCAGGCGGTATTGATTGCATTCTTAATTCAATGTCGGTTGTCTGTCTTCTTCTTACTGATAGATTTTATCCATCAACGGTGATAAGTGGATACCGAGGCTTGAGCCTCATTACTCCATCTTCTCGGGTTAAGTGTGTAGTCGTGGGTTAGGATTCGTCTTGGTCTGTGTGGACTTGGGCTGGTTTCACAGGGTCTTCGCTGTGGAGGTCTTGTCGCGGAAGGAGCCCTCCTTTTATAATGACCGGGAGGCTCATGCGATGCGTGTCCTTTGAAGCTCTCCGCCCCTTGAAGTAGACCGGTTTACTTGCCTCCCAACTCCCTAGCTGCGGGCTTTATCCCGCTTATAGTGTGCTTAACTGAAGGAATACCCAGAATATAAGCGGGATAAAGTGTGCTTAACAGAAGGAGTATGCAGGACATAAGGGAAACATAGTGTGCTTAACAGAGTAAGTGCCCAAAATATAAGCAGGATACAATGTGCTTAACATAGGGATTACCCAGAATATAAAAGGCATAAAATGTGCTTAACAGAAGGAGTAACCAGAATGTAAGAGGGTTAAAGTGTGCTTAACAGAAGGAGTGCTCAGAATGTAAGAGGGTTAAAGTGTGCTTAACTGAAGGAATACCCAGAATATATTTCCCTTATTTGAACGCCTGGAGACCGCCCCTGGGTGCTAGTGGCGCGTAGTATAAATCAACATAACATAACCTATTCTGGCCACTGCCTGTGTAAAGCACAGTTTGTCCATCTTTTATTCTGGGTGGACGCTTTTCTCCTTTGGGGGCACTTAATAAGTTGTGTATGCTCTGTTCTCATTTGCCACGGACCGGTTGCCCCTCTTATATACTGGGTACTGCTTCTGTTAAGCACACCTTTTCCCATTTATATTCGGGGTACTTCTTCTGTTAAGCACACCTTTTCCCATTTACATTCGGGGTACTTCTTCTGTTAAGCACACCTTTTCCCATTTATATTCTGGGTACTTCTTCTGTTAAGCACACCTTTTCCCGTTTATATTCGGGGTACTTCTTCTGTTAAACACACTGTATCCTGCTTATTTGGTGGGCACCTTCCTCTGTTAACCACACTTTGTCCATCTTTTATTCTGGGTGGCTCTATCCTCGTTTAATTACACTGTATTATCCCCCCGTTAAAGACACGTGGCCCTCTTCCATTCTGGGTGCTTCTTGTGTGTTGTGACGTCAGCAACGAGCCACAGGGTTTGTGCTCAATCACATGTTCAGGGCCACATGCTTGGGCATGTGACCCACGCCAATATAGGTGCCAAGGTGGCTTCCACTCGGCAGTTGCAGTCCACTATTGGTGTTGTGTGGTTATTACCGCCACGAGTGGCATCCACGCAAATGGGCCCACCAGGCATCCTGCATCCATGAAGGCCGGTCACCCTGGCCCCTGAAACAACTGGCAACAAAGGATAGGATCCACACGCTGCAGCCGGTCGCTGTCGTTTGCTCCTGCCTGGAGGAGCTGGGACCCGCGCGGTGCGCAGGACCTTAAAAGAGTTGATGGCACAGTTGGTGTGCCACTACTGGCGCACAGCGCTTGGGCCCTAAGACCCTCCTGAAGCGCCAGTCTTATCAGTCTGCCCTGGCCTACCCCTTGGTGCAAGGAGGATGTGCAGCTCTCGCTGCCTCCACAAGATGGAAAACAAAAAGATACATCTCCCGCATGGGGGAGTGAATGTGTTGCAGACAAAGAAATGCCCAACTGGGGGAGAGAATGCGGCGCGGTCATGCCAACATGAAAACAACCAATACATCTCCTGCCTGGGGGGAGAGAATGCAGTGCGTGCGCCACCATCATGAACAGGGACATCATTTAGGGATATCCAGGGGTCGCAACTGCGATCCCTGAGGTCCCCTTTGCTACCCCTGTGGACTCCCTTGCTACCCCTGGAAAAAACGTGTCTTTCTTTTTTGAATTTTTTTTTAGTGCAAGCTCCTGGGCTGTGGCCAGTGCAATGTGGCTCTTTGCTTCTGGTGTGCCTGGCTTTCTTGTTCAGGCCTCTTAAAAAAACACACAAAAAAAGAACAGGGGGTCCACAAGTCTAACACAAGTCTAACACTTTCAGCACTGACCCTAAATAAGAAAGAATAGGAATACCAAATAATGTGTCGCCTTTCTGGAATAATTGCTAGACTCATTAAAGGTTTATTTCAGGCACACTTCAGGGGGTGAGTCACTCATTAAGTCTGTTCTTAAACACCTCAAATCAGCCTTTCATCCTTTTGAGGTCGATAAATGAGTACCAACACAGTGTTGGGTGATATTGGAAGTATATTTTTTCTATATAAAGCGCTTAAGCGTAAGTGCTATACAATAACACATCATTATCATTTGGCCATGGACGTCTGCTTGCATTCACAGTCATTTGGTACTATGGGCCTATTCACACTGATCTTAATGATACATATGGCAATCCATTGTTGTATGAAATGAACATCACATTATAGTGATATCATAACCATATTTTTCGTAGTGTACTTAGGAGCAATGCTATGTGATGCCACTTCCTGTTTTCACTTTGGGGTGGGGCCAAATGACATCACTTCCTGTGATGTCATCAGAGGTCAAGGTTTGTGTGATGTCACTTCTGCTACCCCAGGCAATTTAGTGAAATTACGTCCCTGATCATGAAGGGGAAAAATAAATAAATAAGAATTCTCCCGCCTGAGGGGAATGATGCGGTGCTGACCATGCTGCGAAGGGACAGCACATTAACAAATCTCCCACCTGGGACACAGGCAGTATCTGTAGCTGCTGCTCATACCCGGGGAGTGGCAGAGAAGCAGTCACCCCCCTGCATTCAGCCACAGTTCTCCTGCCCTGTCTGCGGAAAAGCAGTGGCCTATGCCGCTACAGTACGTTTGAGTGCTCATGCCTGGGGAGAGTGTGCGGTGTGGCACCTGCTACCACCGCAGGTAGTGAAAAGTGGAACTCCTGCCTGGGGTACAGAAGTGGCCCATGCCTGACTCCTGACTGGGGAGAGGAGCGGAGCGGCAAGGACTGCTGCTGCAGTCATTTTAATCAGAACTCCTGCTTGGGGGAGATGTGCAGTACCTGGAGGCACTCCTGCCTGGGGGAGAGAACAGGGGGTGGCCGGTCCCTCTAGACACGTGGTAGAGGCACTCCTGGCTGGGGGAGAGGGGCACTGCCTCACGCAAGGCACTCCCATTGGGAGAGAGGTGCACTGCCTCACGTAATGGCCTTCCTGTCTGGGGGAGAGGTGCACTACCTCATGTAGAGACATTCCTGACTGGGGGAGAGGTGCACTGCATAAAGAAGTTCCTGTCTAGGGGGAGAGGAGTGGACCATGCCGCTTCATCGACTGAACACTCCTGCCTGGGGGGAGAAGAACGGCACAGCAAGAGCTGCCGTCACAGAGGCTTTCGCGGGAAGCCGCAACCGTGACCCTGCTTATCATTACGGCCAAAGAGCCAGGAGCAGGTCATGCAGTGGGGTACATCCGCAACACCTTCAACAGGAGAAGAACAGTGCAGCAAGAACCGGTGCGGCAGTGGCTGTACCCCAGAGCCCACAACATCGACCTCCTGCCTGGGGGAGGCAGTAACGACGTGACAATGTTGGCCTGACTGCAGCTTACTCCTGAGAGCGTGCTTGTGCAGTCGGGCAGGATGTGAGCCAAGAAAGATGGCAAGGCTGCTGTCCACTCCTTCCTGGAGAGTCTGGCATCGGCAAAGCCTTTGCTGCCGCAGTATCAAAGTGAGTGTGACCGCCATAAAGAGAGAGCATGTGGCGGACCCCGACTGCTGCCGTAATACTTGGGGAGGATCTCCTGCCTGAGGGGAACCTGGGCACTGCGCGGCCCTGACCGCTGCCCATGTCAGCTCCTGCAGCAGGGGGCCTCAACACAGTGGGGCTGCTGCTACCGTAATAGTGAGAAAGAACTCCTGCTTTGGGGAACCTGTGCACGGCTCGGACCGCTGCCGTCAGCTGTTCGCCACTTGATGGGGGACTCAAGGAGAGCATCCTCTCCTTGCACCCATCCTCATGGGGGTGAGGGGTCCCAAAAGACTCCAGACTGTCTGGGTCGGAATGACCATCCTGCAGCGTCTGCAGCATGGGGGGTGCTGCGAAGATGCTCCACTGGCTCTGTGACATTGGCCTGCATGCTCTGCACACACGGGGCAGAGACTTCCTGGTGAGACAACAGCCTATATGGCCCCCGGTCCCAGGGCGCAGCTTTGCTGGCTAGTGGAACGCACTCCACCCTGGGTGAACAGACAAAACGGGACTGCCCTGTGACGACCTGCCGATGTGACCCCGGTATCCCCTCTACTGAGAATGAGGGGCTTTCCCCATGACCATCCTGCTGATGTGGCCCCAGTGTCCCCATGCGGCTTTGCTGGCGAATGGGGCGCTCCCTACTCTTTTGCTGGACTAATAGAGTTGGCAGTGAAAAAGCTCCAAAGGAGTGTGTTGCACACCAATGTACATATGTGTGTAAATTCATATCCTGACAACGAGGTGTGTTTACAACGCAGTGATACCGCAACGTGCTACGCTTAAAGGGGACTTAGTAGTAATGTGCATTGAAGCTGTGATCCTGCGTATGACTCTCCTGCTTAAAGTAAGCCCAGTATAATAGCATGTCCTTATGTTTACCAGAGCTGCAAGGGGGTCAAGTAGTTACCTCCATCACTCACGTGATAATAGACTGAGCCGCCCAAACGTTGGTAGTGGACCCCCTGTAAAGAGTGTGCATAGTAGTCTTCTAAGATGACCCACAAGGGCAGTGTGAGTTTTAGCGGTCAGTGCAACGCATGCCATGTAATGTTGTTTTTGTGTGAGTTGTTTGTTTGTACCCTTGGCATGGGATGTTGTGACATCAGCAACGAGCCACGGGGCTCGTGCTGGGTTACATGTGTAGGGTCACAGGCGTTAGCATCAGGGGCGCCGAGTACGGGGGGGCTCCGGGGCCCGAGCCTCCCCTGGCAAAATCAAGTCGGGCTGAGTCCCCCTGGGCTGGAGAGAAGTGACGCAGCATCGATGGCCCTTTCCATCGATACTGCATCACTTCTCTCCAGCTGGGTATAATCGCGAAAACATGTGCGATTAAGCCCTCCACTCTAGGACTCATTGGTGTATGGTCCTGGAGGGGAGGGCTTAGGTGCAGCGGTATTCAAACTGTGGGGCGCGCCCTCTGGTGGGCCGCAGCCTCATGCCCACGGGGGCGTGCATCCACAGTTTGAAAACAAGAAGAAAAAAAAAAAGAGGATAAATGACCAAAGGGTCGGGCTGTTGCTTCATTAACAAGCAGCAGCCCGATCCACGGCCCCTGCCACACATGCTTAGTGCTACAGGGGCAGGGCCTTTGTGAGGTCTCAGGCTCCATTAGGAGCCTATTTATGAAGACAAAAGAAAAAGCGCACACCTTCTTTTGCCTTGATGATGGTCATCACAGCAAAAGAAGGTGTCTGCTTTTTTTTGTCTTCATGAATAGGCTTCTAATGGAGCCTGAGGCGAGGCCCCACAAATGCCTGGCCTCTGTAGCACTATGGGTGGTGGCAGCAGTGGTGTGGAACTGGAACTGCCCAAGTGTCACAGAAGTGCTAGAACATATTTGGGCACAGGCACCTACTGTTTTACAAATTAAGCACTTGGTATACACATGTAGTTGCAATTAAATGTTCATTAAAAAAGTATGCCCTCAAGAGTATGCTATCACAGAGAAACGGGGACCCCAAAGCCAGTTCGACTACCCACTCCCAGGTGTGCTACTGAACAGGTAGATGTAAGTCGAGAGCCAACCAACCTCTTTCTCTTATCTGTGCCACTGTACCATACAAATAAGGGGGAATCGCTCTCCTGCAGCCTCTCTCCCAGTCATCGATTCTTGATGATTTACTGGTGCAGTCACAAAAGAAAGATTTTTTGGGGGCTCATTTTGTTTTCAAAAGTAGCGCATTACTAAAACCCCCTGGCTGCCAGTTCGTTGTCCTTGGAGCGTCCCAGGCTCCCTACCCCCTGAGAGCCACCAACCTTGGGTGCTGTTTTATAACAAATGAAAGACGCAGACAGAACAATAACTGTGTGAGTCAACTGAGAGATGAATGCACTCATGCTCCATTCAGAGAGAGGCTTTGAAAATGTAGCTCTGACAAATCAGAGAATCAGGGGGGCAAAGAAGCACTGCACATCTCCGCTCCCTCTTCATGGGTTTACGGTTGCCACCTGAAAGGTTGCCAGCAGCTAACCTGCCAAGCTGTCCCAACTCCATGCCTCGTGTGCTATTCCCTGGTCAACCAAACCCTGTGAACTCATCGGCCGCATACGAACCACAGAAATCTTTTTACCGCCCGTCCTGAACGTCTGTTTCTTGCACTAGTGATATTAACGCGTGCAGCTCCAAGGTATAATATTAACAACCAGTGTTTGTGGGTAAATGGCCGACATAAAGTCTCTATTTCAGAGCCAGAGTCAAACGATAAGGTGCTTGTGGCAGTATGGAGTTCCAGGCCTCTGCTTGGATGCCGGGTTCTGCAACCTTTAGCTCTGCAGATGTGTTGAACTACAATGCTCATCAGCCCCAGCCAGCATAGTCAATGGTGATGGATCATAGGAGTCGTAATCCAAAACATCTGGAGAGCCACATGTTTAAGACCCCTGGCTTTAAGGAACAGAAAGTAAAATAATCCATGAAAGTAACAGGAGTATGACGTTCCTGGATCTACATGGGTAGAATAAAAATAGACTAGAAGAACAGCCTGGGGGCATCAAGTTTATGTAGGATGGAATGGTGGGGGTCTGAGTCACCTGAGGAGACAGGAGTATCTTACAGGTCTGAAACCTGGTAATCCACTTTACAATAAAAGACATGGAGAGGGGTGATGTCTCTGTGTGGCCTGTAAATCTGCAGAGATACCACCAAACTGTACTACCATTACTGCCACTTGGTCTGGCGGTATTACTGCTGGATTACAAGTGGTGGTAGGCAGTGTTAGTCCCCATTAATTGGAGTCCATAGGACTCCATGGTGGATTTCAGCGATATTACTGCTGGTAGTAATTTTGCTGGTGGTAATACCCCAAATTGTTCTATTTTGGGCGGTATGGTGGAGGAAATACCTCCTCCTTCTTGCTGAAGGATTTTCCTCCACCTTTGCCCTCAAACTCATAGTTGGGCATTGCGATAATGTGGCTCTACACGGTATTACCAGTGTTGCCAGTCAGAACTCATTTACCTCAGCAATGTATTCAGTTCTCTGTTTTTTGTCCTGACGCTTAAAATGTGCGATTTGCACTACAAGCTGTGTGCCGCAGGCTGCTTCCACTCTAAGCGGGGGAGAAGTTAGGACTGTGGGGACTGAGACGGCAAGACTTTTCAGCCTTTTGACACGAGGGGCCTTCACTGAGTATTGGGGGGGGGGCATCAACTCCTCCGGGATATGGTACAGTATAATTACCTCATTGCTTTCTAACACTGGTTCCTCTACATCAGCCTCTTGCTGACATAGAAGGGTTTATAGCTGTTCAGTGGGCATTCAGTGGTTAAGATCTGTGCTGGCCTGCCATCTTGTGATAAACAGCAGCTATTAACCTTAAATTTGTCGCCATCGCAAGTCTCACTTCTCCCACAGCAACAGCAGAGCCCGCTTGCCAGTGCCTGATAATCCCAAAATTCTCTGTAATTTTATGCAAAGCTGCATTTTATTTTTACACGGTTATTTTACTCACTGAATGCTGATAAGCACTCTTTACAATGTAAACTAGAGGTGTGTTTACAATGTTGATTGTTCCAAAATACATCTCCTAGTCTGCTGCTTTGGGTCAGGTGGCCCCCTTTAAGCTGTACACAATGATACATTGTCTGGTTGACATACTATGCGATTTGTGTATTTTATAAAGGAAACTAAGACCACTAGAACTCACCACCCCAGAAACTCCCAATCCCACCTTTGTGGGCATTCCTGTGGACATGGGAACACAGAGGAAAGAATGAATAAAAAAGTATTTGCCTTCAAGAGGAAGCTAGACCTTTGCAAAAGAACAGTTGGAGCTGGGCAAGCCACCTAGCAACATTAAGGTCCAGCTTTGATGAATACTTCCCTGAAGTAAATGCTGGCATTAATGACTGGGTGATGCAGACTTTTCTGGCAGAGGAGGTGGAGCATCTTCCATTTGATGCCCAGGAAGAGCTGATTGAAGTTCCGTCAGACACTACTCTGCTATCTGAATTTAGGAACATTGCAGTGGGTGAATTGTGACTGAAGGTTTCTTGGAAGGTAAGACGTTATTAAGCATAAGTGGAGTATACTTTTTTTTGCTGACTCCTTCATTTTTAGAATAAGGGGTGTTTCAAATGAATGTTGAAAACCCGGAAAGTGGGAGTTTTTAAAACATGGAGACAACCGCGAGTGCTTCCATCAGTCCCAAACATCACCTGGGTGCAGGGTGAGCCTTGGTAACTGCTTTTTAACATTGTACACTACTTTACTAGAATTTCTGGTAAACTACAATGTTAAAAGCAGTTAACACTCTTCCCCCAAGTCTGAAACCACACTTGTTGCATTATACTTCAGCCAGGATTGCATTATAGTTCAGCAGCACATCTGACCTGTCCACTGAAAGGTTTAAGATTAAGCTACATCGCTAACTCTATCTGGTTACCCAGAGGTAACATCGGAGCAAATGTCACTTTCGGCTGGCCAATCTACAGCAGCACTATTGTAAGTTTGAATTGTTGATGTTTTACTGAACTATGGCACCACACACGTCTTGCTTGGTAGTTTTTAATCATCGGGAAACGTCTTTACTTCTCGTTTCCCTTGAATTGGGAACTTTTTTTGGGTGGTGGTGGTACTCCACCTTGCAGCTGTAACTTCTCTTTAGCAAGCATTTAATTCTCCCATCCTAGTTGTGTTGCTGGACGATTATAGAGCGGTGGAGTAGGGGCAGTGATGTCTTACTGGAATGCAGTAAATCTCCTTCTTTCTTGACTTTAGTATATGCAGTGCATGCTAGCCAAGGTTTCCACTGTTCTGCGCTGCGCGCGCCAACACCCACCCCCCCGCGCGCCGTTGAACCAAGTTGGCGACTACATGCAAATTTGCAGTCATATAACTGCCAGTGATGTCACTTCCTGTATTTGGGCCCCCCCCGGGAAATTCATAAATCGGTTCCCCTGGTTAGCATGTGACCCGCACCTATGAAGGTGCTCAGTGGGCTTCCGCGCTCGGCAGTTGCGGTGCACTACTGGTGTTGCGTGTTTATTGCCGCCATGAGAGGCTTCCAAGACGATGCGCCCACTGGGCCGCCCCGCACTACTAGGCATCCTGCATCCATGAGGGCCGGTCACCCCGGCCCCTATAACACTGCCCTCACAACGCTCTGTGTCGCTTCTGTTTTCAGATACTTCCTCTGTGATTCATAACCACTCAATGATATGGCATTTTGTTTTCTGATAATCAATTTGCACAGTGAGGAAAATGTTACCATTATCGCAGCGAGCACGACCCATACTTAATTCACCAAATATTCGCCTGCAGCGCAGAGCAAAGTAATTGCTACATTCTTTTTGTTGCACAGAACCTGCCAGCATTTTCCCGCTTTCCCAAGTTAATATCTTTCCTCCTCCGCAATACCAGCAACCCCCAGCCCCCATTCCCTCTCCGAGCGCTGTAAACGGAACGACTTTTGGAAATTGATCACCCTGTGCGGGGAGAGCAGAATGCTCTATACAGAGAGCAAGCATGGAATCGCCTGCTTCTATTTTCGGCGGGTTTTCCCCCGCGGGGAATTCCCTTCTGCAATCACTAAATGATGTCTCCCCCCCGGCCGCCGCTTTGTCATTGCATTGCACGGAGCGTGGGAGGACAGGTCTCCTTCCGAGTACACAGAGAATGCTTCTGGGGAAAGGACCCCGCCGCTCTACCACGGGAAGACCCCCAGCAACAGCGTCCTCTCCTGCAGGATTGGCTGAACGTGTGGATGTATAATGATCACACCTTCCTGTCACATCAAAGGCAGGGCTGCAGCAGCAGAGCCACCACAGCACACGGGCTGAAGGCGCCAAGCCCTGTGGCAGAGGATGTGCTGCATGACTTCCTTTCCACTGCCAGCCCACTCTCCAGTCACAGCTACATAGATGCTTCTCAGGCCCACTCAAAAGCTGCCTTTTAGAGAGACAGTGAAGTATCCTGCCCTCTGCATCTGGGTGTTTTTCTATGTGTTCTGTGTCTTAAGCATGGGGGCATTTGTGTCTGGAGGAGAGCCTCTGGTGCCAGGCTGCATTATGCCGGGGCGTGTAGCTGGCTGTAGAGACAGTGAAGTATCCTGCCACCTGCATCTGGATGTTTTTCTGGGTTTTGTGTAAGCATGGGGGCATTTGTGTCTGGAGGAGAGCCTCTGGTGCTAGGCTGCATTGGCGCGGGGCGTGTAGCTGGCTCTAGAGACAGTGAAGTATCCTGCCCTCTGCATCTGGGTGTGTTTCTAGGTGTACTGTGTCGAGAGCATGGGGGCATTTGTGTCTGGAGGAGAGCCTCTGGTGCTAGGCTGCATTATGCCGGGGCGTGTAGCTGGCTGTAGAGACAGTGAAGTATCCTGCCCTCTGGATCTGGGTGAGTTTGTGGGTGTTCTGTGTTGAAAGCATGGGGGCATTTGTGTCTGGAGGAGAGCCTCTGGTGCTAGGCTGCATTATGCCCGGGCGTGTAGCTGGCTGTAGAGACAGTGAAGTATCCTGCCCTCTGCATCTGGGTGTGTTTCTAGGTGTTCTGTGTCGAGAGCATGGGGGCATTTGTGTCTGGAGCAGAGCCTCTGGTGCTAGGCTGCATCATGCTGGGGCGTGTAGCTGGCTGTAGAGACAGTGAAGTATCCTGCCCTCTGCATCTGGGTGTGTTTCTAGGTGTTCTGTGTTGAAAGCATGGGGGCATTTGTGTCTGGAGGAGAGCCTCTGGTGCTAGGCTGCATTATGCCGGGGGGTGTAGCTGGCTGTAGAGACAGTGAAGTATCCTGCCACCTGCATCTGGATGTTTTTCTGGGTTTTGTGTCTTAAGCATGGGAGCATTTGTGTCTGGAGGAGAGCCTCTGGTGCTAGGCTGCATTGGCGCGGGGCGTGTAGCTGGCTCTAGAGACAGTGAAGTATCCTGCCCTCTGCATCTGGGTGTTTTTCTGGGTGTTCTGTGTCAAGAGCATGGGGGCATTTGTGTATGGAGGAGAGCCTCTGGTGCTAGACTGCATTATGCCGGGGCGTGTAGCTGGCTGTAGAGACAGTGAAGTATCCTGCCCTCTGGATCTGGGTGATTTTCTGGGTTTTGTGTCTTAAGCATGGGGGCATTTGTGTCTGGAGGAGAGCCTCTGGTGCTAGGCTGTATTGGAGCGGGGCGTGTAGCTGGCTCTAGAGACAGTGAAGTATCCTGCCCTCTGCATCTGGGTGTTTTTCTGGGTGTTCAGTGTCAAGAGCATGGGGGCATTTGTGTATGGAGGAGAGCCTCTGGTGCTAGGCTGCATTATGCCGGGGCGTGTAGCTGGCTGTAGAGACAGTGAAGTATCCTGCCCTCTGCATCTGGGTGTGCTTCTAGGTGTTCTGTGTCGAGAGCATGGGGGCATTTGTGTCTGGAGGAGAGCCTCTGGTGCTAGGCTGCATTGGCACAGGGTGTGTAGAAGGCTGTAGAGACAGTGAAGTATCCTGCCCTCTGCATCTGGGTGTTTTTCTGGGTGTTCTGTGTTGAGAGCATGGGGGCATTTGTGTCTGGAGGAGAGCCTCTGGTGCTAGGCTGCATTATGCCAGGGCGTGTATCTGGCGGTAGAGACAGTGAAGTATCCTGCCCTCTGCATCTGGGTGTTTTTCTGGGTGTTCAGTGTCAAGAGCATGGGGGCATTTGTGTATGGAGGAGAGCCTCTGGTGCTAGGCTGCATTATGCCGGGGCGTGTAGCTGGCTGTAGAGACAGTGAAGTATCCCGCCCTCTGCATCTGGGTGTGCTTCTAGGTGTTCTGTGTCGAGAGCATGGGGGCATTTGTGTCTGGAGGAGAGCCTCTGGTGCTAGGCTGCATTGGCACAGGGTGTGTAGAAGGCTGTAGAGACAGTGAAGTATCCTGCCCTCTGGATCTGGGTGATTTTCTGGGTTTTGTGTCTTAAGCATGGGGGCATTTGTGTCTGGAGGAGAGCCTCTGGTGCTAGGCTGCATTGGCGCGGGGCGTGTAGCTGGTTCTAGAGACAGTGAAGTATCCTGCCCTCTGCATCTGGGTGTGTTTCTAGGTGTTCTGTGTCGAGAGCATGGGGGCATTTGTGTCTGGAGGAGAGCCTCTGGTGCTAGGCTGCATTATGCCGGGGCGTGTAGCTGGCTGTAGAGACAGTGAAGTATCCTGCCCTCTGCATCTGGGTGTGTTTCTAGGTGTTCTGTGTCGAGATCATGGGGGCATTTGTGTCTGGAGGAGAGCCTCTGGTGCTAGGCTGCATTATGCCGGGGCGTGTAGCTGGCTGTAGAGACAGTGAAGTATCCTGCCCTCTGGATCTGGGTGATTTTGTGGGTGTTCTGTGTTGAAAGCACGGGGGCATTTGTGTCTGGAGGAGAGCCTCTGGTGCTAGGCTGCATTATGCCGGGGCGTGTAGCTGGCGGTAGAGACAGTGAAGTATCCTGCCCTCTGCATCTGGGTGTGTTTCTAGGTGTTCTGTGTCGAGAGCATGGGGGCATTTGTGTCTGGAGGAGAGCCTCTGGTGCTAGGCTGCACTATGCCGGGGCATGTAGCTCGCTGTAGAGACAGTGAAGTATCCTGCCCTCTGGATCTGGGTGATTTTGTGGGTGTTCTGTGTTGAAAGCACGGGAGCATTTGTGTCTGGAGGAGAGCCTCTGGTGCTAGGCTGCATTATGCCGGGGCGTGTAGCTGGCGGTAGAGACAGTGAAGTATCCTGCCCTCTGCATCTGGGTGGGTTTCTAGGTGCTCTGTATCGAGAGCATGGGGGCATTTGTGTCTGGAGGAGAGCCTCTGGTGCTAGGCTGCATGATCCCGGGGCATGTAGCTGGCTGTAGAGGTGTTGGGTGTTCAATTGCCATTTGTAAGTGGCTTTGTTGGTCTGCCTACAATCTTGAAGCCACATATGACCAATAATTCCATGGCAAAAGAAGGCATGAAAAACGCATCACAGGGCATGATATGCAGAAGAAAGCAGAAGTCATGGCGAAGCAGAAAACATGCCTCATAAGGCAAAAGAACCTCCTCTCTGCCATGCGTGTCGATCGGCTCCCACCGCAATATCATATGTTGGCTCACTTTTTCATTCTAAATATTTCTTTTTAGCATATCGCTCAACCTACAGGCTAACAAAAGCTAAAAGAAGCCCACATACAAATACAAAACATCAACCGTTTTCTACTGAAAAAGGATGTGCCTGGAAAAAGCCAAAATTCACTTTTTGTTCTGGTCTTTACTATGGCGTTAACACCCTGTTCCAAGGGCAGGAGCGGGGTGGTGGGTGTGGGGGGGGGGTAACGGCCCGACAGTCCAAGGTATAGGCCCGAGCGATACGTGCCCCCCTTTTCTGGCGCTTGGAATGGGGTGATAACGCCATTAGCACCCCGGCTTACCAAAGCAGTAACCCGGCAGGTAAAACTATGATTGGCTGCACCCCCCCCCCCACACACACACCTTCCCGGGTGCTAATGAACATTCAACGTGTTGGTTCACGGGGAACAAGTCTGTGGTGTTTTCTCAAGAGTAGGTCAAAGACGTAGGTCTGTCTGCAGTCCTTTGGCCTCGCGGCGGCGTGTCACTTACATATACACTGTCTATATGTTTGCAGTTTCTTGGGTAAAATAAACCAGATGGGTGCATCTACAGAGTCCCTGAAATGTTCTGGAAGTAGTAAAGTTTCAAATCTTTTTAAAACTGTCTTCATCAGTAATACATGTAGGGCTTCTGACTAGTGAAAAAGAAACACTCTAATCCCACACTGGCTGCGCAACAGGCCCACATCCCTCCATCACCCTAGTGTTGATGTACGGTGTTGTAGTAGAGCTGTAGTGGAGCACTACCAGGCTGCAGTGCAGGTCTTAGCTGACTCCAGGTTCCACAACATGCACGAGAATGGAGGCATCAATGAAGGGCTGTCACCTTCAGTCCCCTGGAAAGTGACGGACCATCACAGAGGAATGTTCTCAGAAGCTCTTCGTCTTCCTTCAGCAGCCTAGGGTCCAGCGCTGGAGGAAACCTCTGCAGACAGGCACGAGCTCGCTACATTTTGCATGCAAGGTGGTGTGGTCGGAAATAGCCTGTTTAAGTTGCAGGCAGGGAGATGTCATAAGATGAACAGCTTTGGCCTATAGCACGGATGCGTTCTCGTAGACTGGGATCCAATGCACATGACATCTGGCCAGTGTTTGGAGGCCTCCTTTCATCAGTCACATGCTTGTTGGATCCAGCAGGTTCTGGCGTGCTTTAGAAGCCTTACATACATAATCTTAGGAATGAGATACCTCCGAGGGCAGACTTGGGAATTTGACTGCACCCCCTTCTGGTACATTCGCTCCCTCCCTCCCCCCCCCCCCCCACAGCCATGTTACTACTTCTACACACAGACAGTACATATGCCTAGCCGTATCAGGGGCTCTCACTAGCAGGGGGTGGCAGGGTTTGGTTGTGCTTTCCAGGTGCCGCAGATATCAGTTGCGCGTCAGCGGTGCTTGAGCTTCAGGCTTTCAACTCTTCCTGTGGAGCTGCACACTGTAGGGCCCAGTGGCCTCAGGCTGTGGGCTACTTTCTGGTGCACCCTTGTGTCATGGAACAATCAGTGGTCTCCAAATAGTGGAGGCTGCTCCCTGATTCCAAGCATTGAGTGAGGTCCCCTCTCTTGAGTGTCCCCAGCCACTGGAAGTTGCAGGTTTATCCCACACGCATCCCCAGGCAACGGCGCTTGCCATCTGTGATTGTCAGAGTCCCCTGGCTTGCACGCCTCTTGGCCACTTAGTTGGTGATATGATATGATATGGCATTTATAACGCGCCCATACACAAGTGTTCAAGGCGTGAGAGATAGCTGGGACGGCTCATTGAATTGGATTTACTCCGAGAGTCTCGCTGCTCTGTTGGGCCCAGAATCCCTTTCCCTCTACATCTTCCTTGACGACTTAGCTTCTCGCTCAAAGCCAGTAAGGGATTCCTTGTCCATGCCTGTTTTGTACGCCTTCTGTGGTGTTGAGGCAAGTTTGTGTTTCTGTTATTTCTTTTTGCCAGCACTGGGATTGCTGCCACTTTCTGCTGATCATTAGCTCTGATCCTTCATCGCTGTACAGTTTATACTGCTTTGCTTGCCGTGTGGTATGGATTGCATCCTCTAATGATGCCCCTGCCCTCTTGCCAATCCAGTTGACCTACAAGGAAAAAGCCTCGGTCACCATAGGGTCTGTGATGGTCGATCATGGGTTAAGCACTCTCCTCCGACTTGGGACAAGCTTGCACTTACTTCAGAAGAGTCTCAACTGAGTCCTTCATCCTGCAGAGGTCAATAATCGAGTACCATTAATGTGTGTAATGATCACAGCTGGTAATGCGCCTAGAAAATGGCAGAATCTGGCATGAAGTGCTATAGGAACATAATATCATTAATCACTTGTTGTGCGGCAGGCTTGGCTGGTAAGGGCCAGGCAGCCCGGCCATGGGGTGAGGGCTCCTTACCTGCCAAGCCTGCCACAAAATGCAGTAATTCCTGCCAAGCCTGCCACAAAACGCAGCAATTAACGGTTTTAGCACTGCTATTGTTGTTTTTTCTTTTTTAAATAGAAGGTGTCATAGAAAATGAAAGCTGGTGCTCCACGTGTAACCCCTCTTTAATTTCTATGGCGTGCGGGAAGGGGGAGGGGAGTTCTGAGAGGGCCGAGCTAGCCGGTAAGGAACGAGTGAAGGGGTAGTCGGATGCTCAGTCTGGAGAGTAGCAGAGGGTGAGTTTTGGAGTGTTGCGAAAAGGCGGACAGAGTGGGGGAAAGGGGAGGGCAGCGGCCGGGATCAGGCGCGGGTGCAAAGGGCACTAGGGCATGGATGAGAAGAGGTGATGCATGGAGGAAGGTGCCAGCTGTCAGGAGCGAATGCAGGATGCCACCGGTGAATACAATCTGAGTTCCACAGCTCCTGATTGGATGGCGGCTTCCCAGAGAGTGCGAACTTCATTGTGCTTAGAAGGATAGCTCAGTGGCAACGCATTTGACTCGGAAGCAAGAGAACGCACGCAGTGCAACATAGGTTCGAATCCTGTTGCCGTGCTTAGAAACCACTCGCGTTATAAAAGGAAAAGAATGAGTATAATAATATTATGTTTTTCATGCCAGAGTCCACTAGTTTGTAAGCACTGTTCTAACAATTATTATTGTTATTATTACCTCATTTTGAATGGTGGTTAATTTATTGGCCTCAAAAGGATGAAAGCCTAAGTCAACCCTGCCACAGGTGTCAAACTTGCGAATGCAGGGTGCCTGCATGTCAGAAGTCAGGTCTCCACTTGTGTAGCTATGCACCATGGCAGTTATGCAGGCCTCAGTTTGAAGTTTGAAAAAGTATTTGAAGCGGCTTGTTTAGTTCCATAACTTTACAATCATGCTACTTCTCGTCAAACCATACACTGAAAGTACATGCCCTTTAATGGAACCAATTGCCAGATGCAACTGATTACGATCGTTATCATCCATCGGCCTGCCGGTGCCATCAACACCTTTGAAGAAGACCTCCTCCAGGCAATAAGTCACAACCTCAAGCTCTCCTCACAAGTAACACTCCTAGGGCACTTCAGTCTTGGATTCAACGACCACACCGACCCATCAGCATCCTCACTCGCCAAATCTTCTGTTAACTAATCAACAACCCCACGCACATTAAAGGGCAAACACTTAATTGGAAAGTCGTTCTCAACTGCAATATCACCATACCAAACACCCCATGGACTGACCACCATATAATCACTTTTGCCATACTGGTAACAAAATCTACAAAACCCCTCGCCAAGAGATTACCACCCTCCATGGCCCGTAACTCAATAAAACTCATCAGAGAAAACATCCTACCTGTCCTGGAACCCCTCAAATTGCAATCCACTTGCACTTCTGACCCTCAAGTCTTAGCTGAGCTCTACACCTGCGCACTAACCGATGCTGTTAACGTCATCGCCCCATTAACCCAGAGAGCCAAACCCTCCGCGCGCGTCAACGCATGGTACTCCCAAGAGCTTGCCGACCTCAAGTCCAAAAAAAGAACAGCGGAAACATGTTGGAAAAACTCCCCTAAGGACATCCTCAAGGAGGAATTCCACACCCTGGCCAAACAGTACAAACAGGCCTTCACCTCAGCCAAAGCCTCCATGTACAACTCTAGAATAACTAATGCCAACTCTAACACGTACAAGCTATTCACCATCCTCAGAGAACTGGAACCACCCATCCCACAAGCTTCATCAGAGAACAAAGACCAAGCCTGGTGCACCAGAATACAAAATGCCATGTTGCAAAAAATTGACATGCTACAGAAACAAATAGCTGTCAAACAAGCCATCACAAAACCTACACCACAAAACACCCCTAACAATCCGGGCATCAATAATGGAACATCTGACGCTCCCAAGTTTACATTCAACAATATAACTACCATAGACACACTAAGTATCTTGAAAAGCATTAAGCCCTCGAGATGCAAAGGAGACGCTTGTCCAGCCCCACTCATCAAAGACTGCGCCGAAGAACTGTCTCACTTCATCACAACATTTATCAATGCTTCTTTCACAACAGGAATAGTCACATCCTCGCTGAAAGAAGCCTGGGCCCTACCGTTATTAAAAAAAATAAACTCTCTAGACGCAGCCATCCCAAAAAACTATAGACCCATCACCACAGTCCCGTTCCTTCTCAAAATCCCAGAGCTGCGCACATCCAGATTCTTTTTTAAACTTTTATTTTTGTCGGCAGAGGTTCACAAGGCACATACGTCAAGGCAACAAACAAATAAATCAAGCATAGCATAAAGCTTCGTAATGGTTACAGAATACAGTTCCAATAGTGGATATAGAGCATCAACAATACAGAAGTACACAGCAAAAAACACGGTGCATGGATAGAGACCGGAGACAAGTCAGAACCGGGCGTGTTCTCACTTTGATTGTTGAGATATGTATTAAATTCGCTCCAGATGTTCCTGGGGCGAGATTGGGCGGGCAGCATTGTCAGGTATTCCTCCTCACAGTTCCGCGACCATGTGAGCATACCCAGCCATTTCTGAGAGGCCGCTAGGGAGGAGCGCTTCCAGTTCTGAAGTATACATTTTTTGGCAATCATGCAGCTTATATTCAAAAACGTTTTCAAGCGCTTAGTTTCGTCAGACCCCCAGACCCCAAACAGAACTGCCAAAGGATCGGGATCAATTACAGTTTCAGTTACACTTAGTGTATGAAGGACACTGTCCCAGAAGCCGGACAATTTGTTACAGGTCCAGAACATAGGTAAGTGATCAGCATCCACCGCCCTACAGCGCGGGCAGAGGTGCACCTCAGAGCGAGCAAACCCCGATGTCCTGCATGGTGTATAGTAAAGCCTATTGAGGAGCTTGTATTGCATGGCACGAAAACGGAAATTGAGGGACACTTTTTGTGTGTGGCAGCAAATATCCTCCCACAATTCATCAGATATTTCTAGACCCAGTTCAGCCGACCATCCGTCGCGTGCCCCAAGAGTCGGGATGGGGATAATGTCTAGTAGGATTTGATACAGTGAAGAGACGACGCCACGTGCACCGCCCGAGTTGGTGATGTAGGCTATCGCCGGGTTGTCTGGGGGCTCATCCGGAAAGGAGGGCCACATGGTGCGGAACGCGGCGCGAAGCCTGTAGTATTGGAGAGTCTCTAGGGGGGATCTGGTGTGCCCCGGTCTCCAGGTTTGGGGGCCTATGAATTTGCCCTCGGGATAGAAGTCAGACATGGCCCGATACCCCAGTGCACCCCAGTGTCGAGCCAAAGCGGTATCAAGCGTGGGCTCCAGGCCCGGAAAGGCCCACACGGGAAGCCATTTGTAGTATGGGGAGGGCCGACTTGTCGAGTGTAGCAGACGTGACCAGGCATACAGAGTCGCAGCAATGGGGTCAACGGGGAACTCAGATGTGTAGCGTCGATGTAATATCAGGGACATCAAGTTGATACCAGCGGAGGCAAGCCGTTCCAGTTTGACATGTGTGTGCACTGGGGAACCCGGGTACCAATGAGTAGCATGCTGGGCCTGGGCCGCAATCCAATATAGCTCTAGGTCCGGAGCAGCAATACCACCCCGTTTGTATGAAAGTGCCATGTCAGTCCACTTCTTGCGCACCGCACCGGTGTGCCAGAGAAATTGTGCGCAGTGCGTATGCAATTTAGTGAAGTAAGCCCTCCCGGGCCATATGGAACGTTGCAAAAGGTGTATAAGAGCTTGGGGAGCAAGATCATTTTAATAAGGGATAGACGACCAGCGACGGACAACGGGAGACTGCGCCATCGTGAAATTTTGGTCTCAACTGTTCGTGCTACAGCTGAGTAGTTATCGGCAAGCAAGGTGGGCTTAGTGAGGGACATCTGCACCCCAAGGTATCTCACACCCTCAGGGGCCCAGTGCAGGGGATACTCGGTGGTGGGCTGCACGGTAGCCTTAGTGAGCGGGAAAATCTCCGATTTGGAATAATTCATCATAAATCCGGAGTGGGTGCCGATCCGGGTGATGTCTCTCAGTATGGGATCCAGATGGGTTGTGGGACCTTTGACGTATAGTAGGACATCGTCAGCATATAGAGATATTATTTCAGGATCATCAACCAATCATACTCCTTTACGCGAGTGCCATGCTCGGATAAAGTCCGCCATCGGTTCTATCACCAATGCGAAAAGGATCGGGGAGAAGGGGCAGCCCTGTCTGGTGCCTCTGAATAGAGTGAACATCTCGGATGTTAGTGAGTTGACTCGTACCCGCGCAACGGGGGAAGTGTACAATAGTTTAATAAACCCTAACATGTTAGGGCCGATGCCCATTGTTTCGAGGACCAGCCACATATATTTCCAAGAGACCAGGTCAAAGGCCTTCTGAGCGTCCAGCATAACCGCTACGGCCTGGACGTCTTGGTCTATACGGGACATGACATTGAATAATCTCCTGATGTTATGGGAGGTGGACCTGCCGGGGACAAAGCCTGCTTGGTCCTCTTATACCAAGTGCGTCATAATGGGCAGAAGGCGGTTAGCAATGATCTTAGCAAAGATCTTCGTGTCTAGGTTCATGAGGGAGAGAGGTCTATAAGACCCGCACTCGTCCTCAGGTTTACCTGGTTTGAGCAATACTGTGATGGCCGCATCCCGCATGGAGGGGGGAAGGATAGCGGCTCGGAGTGCCTCATTCCATACCTCCAACAGCCAGGGGGCCAGAATAGCCACATGCTCTCGATAGAAGTCCGCCGTGAGGCCGTCAGGTCCCGGCGCCTTGCCTATAGGCAAGTCTGAGCTAGCCGATACTATCTTGTCTAGTGTGAACGGGGTATCCAGCTGGTCCCGGGTCTGTGGGGAAATTTCTGTGGTGGGGATCTGGTCAAGGAGTTCGCGCATATGTTGTTCAGTGTGCTCTACGGGCTGGGAATAAAGGGATCTATAGAACTCGGTAAATATATCCAGTATTCAATGGTCCGCCCAATGAGCGTCACCGTTCTGATCTTTTACGGAAGTGATCTGCGTGCGGCCCAGTTCCCCCCTCACAAGTGTCGCAAGTGTCTTACCGGGTCTGTCCCCCTCCCCATATCTCCTAGCAGCCTGCGGGCGGCTGAAATAATGAACTTCGCTGGTTGCTAGAGTGTTAAACACCTGGAGCTCGACAGAGATCTGGGCCAGAATGGTGGGGTCAGACCCGGAGGAGCAACATTGCTCCAACCTTTTCAGTTTGGCCTCAGACCGCCCAAGGGCGGCTCTAATAGCTTTCAACACCCCCGCCTCCCGGGAAATAGACATACCCCTAATGTAAGCCTTAAAGGCCTCCCATCTGACCGCGGCGGTCGTGTCTTGAAGAGAGTTAAGCTCAAAGAAGGACTCAATGTCCGCTAGAATCTCAGATTTAAACACAATGGCCCTCATTACGACCCTGGCGGAGTGGGTTTACGCCAGCGGTATTCGCGGCGGACCCGTCCGCCCTACTACGAGTTCCCGTAGCGCCATGGAGCCGTTTTCCGCCTGGTTTTTCCCGGCGGAGAAATCCATGGCGCTACGGGACCTTGTTGTTAATTACGCCACCGTATTTTACGGTGGCGTAATTAACGCCTTCCCCACTCCCATTATACCCTATGGGGCAAAAATGGGAATGGGGAAGGGTAAAATGGGGAATGGGGATTTACCGCCCCGCCAAGGTCGGAATGGGGCGGTAAATCCGCCAACCCCCATGGCGGTATCGGCAGCTTTCCGCCGTGCTCCATGGTGCATATTGCACCGCGATCTCCGCCAGGGTCGTAATGAGGGCCAATGTCCTTTAGAGCTTCGGACTTAAAGCGTCAGGTGCAGAGTGTTGGGATGGGAATTCCCAGCCCCAAGGACAGTGTGATTGGAGCATGATCCGAGAATGTGTGGGGCAAAATGCGTGTATCCTTCACCCTACCCATGACCTCTCTCGAGACCAAAAACAGATCTATCCTGGACGAACTATCGTGTACAGAAGAGTAATAAGTGTCGTCCCGCTGCTGGGGGTGAAGTGTTCTCCAGGCGTCGCAAATGTTGAGTGACTGCATGTGGCCATGCAGCCTGCGCGCCGCGCCAGACAGAGCTCTGGGTGTAGTGGCAGTTCTGTCCAGGGCAGTGCCCAGTATAAGGTTCAGGTCCCCCCCCCATATGATCTGCACCCCTACAAAGCCCAGCAGTATGGTAGTTACAGTGTCAAAGAATTCTGGAGAATCCACATTGGGACAGTAAGTGTTAACCAGCAAGTACTCTTTATTGACCAGTGTGCAGTGTAGTATAACATAACGACCCTCAGGATCAACATAGCTTTTATACAGCACAAACTTGATTGATTTGTGGATCATTGTGAGAACGCCCCTAGATTGTATGGAGTAAGACGTAAAGAACCTGGCAGAGCCCCATGATGGGGCAACAGCTCTCGGAATGAGGCCATCGGAGTGTGTCTCTTGTAGAAGCAGTATCTTGCAATTGTGTCTGTTAGCATATGCAACAATCTTGCGGGCCTTAGTGTGGTTGCTCAGCCCCCGAATGTTCCAGGACATTATGACAGTAGCCATTTCAGAAGTTGGTATCTACAGACACAATACCTATAAATCAGTGAACATCCCAGCTCCCGTGATGGTGTGAGCTCCCAGAGTTGGAACAGCAAGTGGGCATGTGGCCCTTCAGTATGCGCACCGCGAAACCTCGTGTGCCTTTTTGTAAAACAACCCCTTTCCCACCCCCCGCCCTCACCACCAACCATGGATCAGCAGTGTAAACATCGCCCACCCCTAACAGCGCACAGTTGGGCCGTCCCCAACCTGGCCCAATCTGCCCCGAGGCCCAACTGGGGCCAACACACACCAAAACATTGAGAAAAAACAGTGCAATCGCAATGGGGTGCGCCGTTGCCGTGCACCAGCACGCTTGGAGCCAAATGGCTCAGTTGCAAAAACGAACAGTGGTGGCGGACTCGTGGCGCAGGCCCGCCCGCGAAGCGGGTAATCGGGGACCGCACACGAGCCCCTACGGTTCCGAAATAAACCAAAACAGTTTCGACAGTCAAATATCGCACATCCCCGCATCTCAAATGTGGGGAACGGGGCATGTAACTGAGGGATTAAGGACCTGAACAATAGGATGACAGAAATTGAGGTAGGACAACAGAACAATGTGAGACCAGCTCTGGAGTGCGTAGTAAAGATGTGTATACAAACGCTGCAGCTCGCAGGGACTGCAGGGGCAGAGCTGCACAATAAACAGAGCAGCCTTACCAGTACCACAGTGCAGATTAAGTAAGCAAGTTCAATAAGTGTCCACAGTCCTTGTCATTCACAGTTGATTAGTGTCCACTCAGCCTTCTCCAGAGCCTTGAAGCAGTATTTGCATCTCAATGAATTTCACCGCCTCGTCTGGGACCGTGAAAAAGTACAGTTTGCCCTTATGAGTGAGTTTGAGACGAGCCGGGAATAAGATGGCATACGGTACATTGCGTTCCCTGAGCATTTTCTTGACGCCAAGGAATTGGCGTCTCTCCTGCTGCACCGCCACCGAAAAGTCAGGGAAGATCCTGATGACGCGAGACTCCAGTCGCAGCTCCCCTTTCTCCCGCGACAGGCGAATGGATGAGGTCCCTGTCACGATAATTAAGAATCTTGGCTACAATGGGTCTGGGGATGTCGCCAGGTCGGGGTCGCGGGGCAAGGACCCGGTGAGCCCGCTCCACCGTGAAATAAGGGGAAAGGTCCGGGTCCCCCAGCAAGTCCTTGATTAGTTGTTCGACTGCATCTTCCATGCGCCCCTTTAGGGCAGTTTCAGGGAAACCAATGATGCGAAGGTTGTTTCTGCGGGAGCGGGACTCCAAGTCATCGCATTTTGCTTTAACACTCTTCATGTCGCACGATAAGGTGGCCACTGTGTCCTGAAGAACGTGTATTGCATCTTCATTAGTGGAGATCCGGTTTTCAGCCTCAGTGATTCTAGATCCAGCCTGATCTACCCGGGTCTTGAGCGAGGCGGCATTCGCATTGATATCTTCAACCTTCTCATGAAAGGAGGCAAAGTTCTTAGCCATCGATTCCATCATGGCGGTGAGGTCCGGCACCGCCACCCCCGGATTAGGGTCGTTGTCAAGTTCTTCCTGCGGAGGTAACGTGTGGCCCAACTCCGGTCGAGGGACCGTCTTAGTGAAATTGTCCATGTCACCCCCTTTAGCAGTTCCTTTGGAGCGACTCGACATGGCCGGAACCAGAGGGGGAGAGGTAGCAAGATGAAGCGATCGGGCTCCGGCGGCGTACCGGGCCGCCGCGGGCACGATAACGCTTGGTCGGTTCAGGCAGTGAGTCGGGTATTGAAGAGATCCCGTGAGGGCATGACAGCTGTCCCCGCAGGCTCGCGCCAGGCAGCCCAGCCCAGGCCCCCCACAGCCGCTGATGGGGCACCGGCGTGCCTCGGTCGTCTGCGGCCTAGGCCTCCAGCGGAAGGGATTGTCCAGTAGGACCTGTGCAGGAGCGAGCCGGCCAACGAATGTAGTGTGTCCCCCAGGGTGCCAGGGGCAGAGCAGCCAGCAGCGAGTCCGGCGGGGGGCACCCGGCCAGGTCACGATGAGAGCAGGGCCCAGCGAAGGCCCAATGGCGGCAAGGCACAGCGGGACAAGAATCTCCCGTTCCGAGTGTCCGATTTCTCCCAGAACTCGACGTGCGGATAGAGCTCGATGGCCACAGTGCAGGGATCGTAGCAGGTACGCAGGATCCAAAGCAGAACCGCAGATGTCAACGGATAAGAGGCGGCTGGGCACGGAGTTCTTACACTAGGCAGCCATCTTGCAGGCTGCTCAACAGCACCCCCCCCCACATCCAGATTCAACATCATCTAGAATCTAACCAAATCTTAGGTGTCCGACAATCAAGATTCCGCCCTGGCCATGGTACAGAGTGGGCACTTCTTGACCTTTGTTAGGCAGAAACCTGTGCAGTTCCCTTAGGGACCACTGCAAAAGATTTAAGACTACAGGTGTTGGCAGTTAACCCACTTGGTAGCAGTCTGTACCACCCAGATTTACCTGGTAGCTGTGGCTGAGCAGTCAGACTTCCCTCAAGAAGAGTTAGGCAGTATGCAAAGTATACTCAATAGGCACTCAGATACAATAATACAAGCAAACACTGACCAGAGCTTTGGTATCAAAGTATATAATTATTTATTTAAAAACACACAGTTGAAACACTCCAGCACTCTTATTGTAAAATATTCTAAACACAATTACTATTAGGAAATATATACCCCTTTTTCCCTATTAGAAAAATCACAGTAAAACACCACTTATTTTCATACAGAGGTGAGCGCTTGACTAGATTGCACTCTAATAAGTTTGTGAAAAAGGGAGGGAAAAAGACAGAATATGAAGGGTTGCACCACTCTACGATTCAGGAACACTATTAGCAAGGCAGAGAGCAAAAAGTCACTTGTGAGCCAAAGTCCAAAGGCTGGGTCCACTCTTAGAGAGAGCAGAGCACAAATGCGCCCAAGATCACACAGTCACACTAGGCTTAGAAAGTCTTGCAGAGTGTTCAGAAAAGAGTTTAGATAGGCTTTAGAAAAGTTTAGCCAGGGTGTCCCAGGCTAACCCAGGTTCGACAGCCGGGGGCTAAATCTACCCCGTACAGTCGGTTGCAAGGGAAGCCCGGCGGGACACGGTACCTTAAGTGGGAAGGATCCTCCAGCGGTGGCAGTTGTTCCTGGTAGTGGGTGCAAGTTGCGTCATCGTCCAGGGGAAGAGAAGATCTCGACTTGGAGGAAAGATGAAGGTCGTTGCACTACCAGGGCAGAAACCAGCCGCAAAGTTTTCCGGTTAAAGGTGGTACCTTTGTCTCGCGGTCGTGGTAAAACGTGGTATCCCGGTTCCTGGGGTGCTTAGCACGGGCAAGGCGGCCACGAGATACGTCGGGAAAGCGAAAAGACGGTGAAACTGGTTATCCCCACCAGTCAAAGGAAGAAGACTCTCCGGCGGGAGATCTCCTCTGTCGTTGGGAAAAGTGGTGAGACGGTCCAGCAGGGCTCCACCGGTCGTGGTGTCGTGGCAGGTCGGCTCAGCTTCTCCCTCATCGGATTCTTAGGTCCTGTGGCGACTTCTCAAGTTCCAGTCCCCAAAGCCCTGCTTTTATGCAGCAAACCCCCATTCACTCAGCCTAGCTGTCACTCAAACATGCTAAGTGGTGAGCCGGCCGGCTCACCACTTCGGCCAATCAGGACGGAGTGCGACTTGAGTTGCCTAGGCAACTCAGTCCAGGGTGCCTAAATTCCCCTCCACCCCTCCTAAGTACCCCAGGCATAGTGGCACCACTTTGGACGGCTTCTGTGGAGAAGCCCGCCAAAAAGTGGAACAAAGGGCTCGACTTGGGTTGGAGTCACAGAAGAGAACACGAACGCCATTTTAGAATCAAGTTTTGGCAAAAAATACCAACCGGAGAATTAATATTAATTAAATAAACCAGCGGTATGTTCGAGCCTACCGTGAATAATTAAATAAAGATAGTAGCCTAAAACAATGGGAAATCCCATAGGAAAATATTCGCGGTTGAATATAAAAAGTAGTATCCACTGCCACCAGCCAAAACCCGATCAGGGGGGACGGAGACGTGCCCCCTCGACTAACAGACCCTGGGGCAATCAAATTGCCCCAGCCAGTACGTCCACAATATGATGGTTTGTACTGGTTCTGTTCACAATTTAAGACTAGTAAAGTCAATGGTGACTTTACATGCCCTGGGAGACAGTAGTCAGTCCCAGGGTATGGAGTCTATACTGGGGGGTCACTATGACACCCCTGTGTTACTGCACGGAGGGTGCTGTGTAACACACATCACAAAAACACATGAAACCCTATGGAGTAAAAGAACCCATAGCCCATTAAACACATCTTGATTCAGAGAAACACACTCAAATAATGTCCAAGAGTGAGGGTAAAAGAGTCTCACTCTTGGCAGGAGAAAAAAGTAAACCCCAAAAATCTAGCAAAGCTGCTGGGGGACTCACTAGGTTAGGAAATTCAGCCTAAACAGAGAATTCTCCCTAACACTCGCCCCCCCAGACTAAGGGACAGGAGGATTTAATCCACTCCTGGATGAACCTCATACCTCTAGTCGATGACATACATCCTAGAGAGTCCATCAGCATTTTGATGGTGACACCCTGACCTGTGCTCAATGGTGAAATCAAACCCTTGCAGGCAGATTGACCATCTCAATAGTTTTGGATTTTCTCCCTTCATTTGCATTAACCATCTCAAGGGTTAGTGGTCAGTCTGAATGACAAAAGTAGAACCATACAAGTATGGCCTAAACTTCTTCAGTGCCCACACAATAGCAAAGCATTCTCTTTCTATTGTTGCCCACCTTGTCTCAGGATCCTTCAGCTTACGGCTGATGAAGCAAATGGGGTGCTCCCTACCCTTCTCATCCAGTTGGCTGAGGACTGCACCTATACCTACATTGGAAGCATCAGTTTGTACAATGAAAGTTTGGTGGTAGTCAGGAGCTCTCAATACTGGAGCTTGGCAAAGAGCTTTCTTCAGTTTTTCAAAGGCCTGATTGCACTCCTCATTCCATTTGACCTTCTTAGGGAATTTTGGAGAGGAGATTACATTCAGTGGAGAAGCTATGGTCCCATAGTTCTCAATGAAATTCCTGTAGTACCCATTGAGGCCTAGGAAGGCTCTCACTTGGGTTTGAGTAGTAGGTGTCCAATTTTGCACAGCTTCAATCTTGCTGAGCAAAGGCCTGATTTCTCCACCTCCTACCTCATGTCCAAGGTAGACCACCTTACTTTGACCTATCTGGCATTTACTTTCTTTGATAGTCAAATTGGCCTGTCCAAGAGCCTGCAAAACATGTCCTAGGTGGTTCACATGATCCTCCCAGGAGTGGCTGAAAACTGCAATGTCATCCAAGTATGCCATGCAGAAGTCCTCCATCCCAGTTAGAACTTGGTTTACCATCCTTTGGAATGTAGCAGGTGCATTTTTTAATCCAAAAGGCATGACCTTAAACTGGTACAAGCCAACTGTGGTGGAAAATGCAGATTTCTCCTTGGCATGGTCTGTCAAGGCTATTTGCCAATAGCATGACGTAAGGTCAAATGTGCTGAGGTACTTGGCTGCACCAAGTTTATCCACCAACTCATCTGTCCTTGGTAAAGGGTGGGCATCAGTCTTGGTGACTGCATTAAGAGCTCTATAGTCCACACAGAATGTCAAGTCTTTGGACCCTGCCTTTGGTACTAACACAACTGGGCTAGACCATGGACTAGTAGAGGGTTCTATTACCCCGAGATCAAGCATCTTCTTGACCTCCCCCTTGATATGGGTTCTCACATTTTCTGACATTCGGTATCCTCTGCTTTTGACTGGCAGACAGTCACCAGTGAGTATCTTGTGCTGTCCCCAAGGGGTAAAGCCTGGTGAGAGTGAGAACAGGGAGGCAAACTGATTTAACATAGATTTGCACTCCTCTTGTTGCTCAGGTGTCAGATCTGAAGAGAGATTGACTCCTTCAATTTTTTCATCCAAGGGTACACCTCTGAGGAGATCAGGGAGAGACTCACTCTCTTCTTCCTCTGCTGCTGAAGCTAGAAGCAAGGCTCCTACTTCAGGTCTGGAGATGTACGCCTTCAGTCGGTTGGTGTGGAAGACTCTAGGGGCTTCTCTGGGTCTGCCCAGATCCACCAGATAGTTGACCTCTCCAAGTTTTCCCACAACTCTGAAGGGTCCCATCCATTTGTCCTGCAAGGCCCTCTGCCTTGTGGGGAGCATAACGAGAACTAGCTGGTCTTGAGTGAACTCAACCATGTTAGCCTTTTGATCATGCCAATGCTTGACCAAAGCTTGTCCAGCTTTCAGGTTATCACTAGCTTCTGCCATCATGTGTGACATTCTCTTTCGGAGACCTATCACATAGTCAGTCACTCTGACTGGCTTGAGGGGGGGAGCGCCTTCCAACCCCTCCTTAATCAGGGCCAATGGACCTCTGACCGGATGGCCATAGAGAAGTTCAAAGGGAGAATAACCTACTCCCTCCTGAGGGATTTCTCTATAAGCAAAGAGAAGGCATGGCAGTAGAAGGTCCCACTTTCTTTTCAGGGGTTCCTCTAAAGCACCTATCATGCTCTTCATGGTTCTGTTAAATCTTTCTACCAGTCCATTGGTTTGGGGGTGGTAGGCGGTTGAGAACTTGTAAGTAACTCCACAGGTTTTCCACATGGCTTTCATGTAGTGGGACATAAAGTTTGATCCCCTGTCAGAGATTACTTCCTTAGGAAACCCAACCCTGGTAAAAATACCAAGGAGGGCCTTAGCCACAGCCGGAGCTGTAACAGTTCTCATAGGTATTGCCTCAGGATATCTAGTAGCATGGTCTACTACAACAAGGATAAACCTGTTGCCTGAGGATGTAGGGGGATCAAGGGGACCAACAATGTCAATCCCTACCCTCTCAAATGGGACTCCCACAACTGGGAGAGGCACTAATGGTGCCACATTCTTGGCGCCAACCTTACCAGAAGTTTGGCAGGTATGGCAGCTCTTGCAGAACTTGTCTACTTCGGCCCCCATTTTTGGCCAGTAGAAGTAGAGTGAGAGCCTTTCCTTGGTCTTCTTGAAACTCAAGTGACCAGCCAAAGGAATCTCGTGGGCTAAGTGCAAGAACTGTTGTCTGTTTTCTTGAGGTACTACAAGGCGTTTGTAGTCTCCAGGTTCAGACTCCGTTGGTTCACTGTAGAAGAGGCCATCTTCCCAGTGCAACCTATACTTCCCAGGTTCCTGCCCATCAGCCTGAGCAGCTTCCGGTTGGCGGAGACCCTCCAGAGTTGGACATTCTCTTTGTCCCTTACGGAAAGCTGCCCTGCTGGGCCCACCTTCTGCCAGCAAAGACTGCAGCTCAGGATGGTCCTCAGGGTCTAGATCACCAATAAGTTCTGGGCCTCCCACTAGCTCTTCTTCAGAGTCTAGTTCAACCATACAGGGTTGTACCTCCCTCTCAGCCTCAGCTGGACGGGGGGTTACAGGTGTAACTGTTGGAAGCACTGGAGTGCTTGCTGCTGACTTTTTCCTAGGAGTCTTGGGTTGCCCCTTTGCTCCTGATCTAGTAGTTACTGCAGTGAGTTACTCCAGTGGCAAAGGAGTGATCTCTGTCATCATCTCCTGAGATAACCCTCTCAGGGTTTTATCTCTTGCAGGTTTTGTGAGCTCCTGTAACCTCTTACTAGGTGGTCTGGGGGTATGTGACACAACTCCAAGAGCTTTCAGGTCATTACCCAACAGAACCCTACCTGGCACTTCACATTGTACACTGACAGGTATTTTTACAGCCATGCCATTACACTGGATGAGAACTGGTAACTGGGGACACATCTGCACAGGCCCTCCAGCTAACTTGGTGAGGCATTTGGGTGCCTTAGCAACATCCTCTGCCTTGAAAAAAAGATACATCCACCACAGTTATGCTGGCCCCAGTGTCTCTAATGGCAGGAGTCTCCTGACCATTTACCTGGACACTGTCCTTATAATACTCTTTAGTATTATCTGGGATAGAATTATACACATCTAAATTTTGTTGTTCCCACAACCCCAGAGAGACTAAAGAAAGACTGGCTGAGACTCCAATGGGTTCATCAGCCAGCAGTAGAAAGTTTCCACTTGCCATTGGGACTTCCTCTTCTGGAGCAAAGGCTAAGAAGGCAAGTTGGATCCCTGAAGGTTTACCCTTGCATCTGGGATCTCCTTTCACATGGTCAGTAGCGCCACAAACAAAGCATTTACCAAATGCCTTCTGGAATGGAGGCTTGTTCTGGCCTCCCTCTGGTTTAGCACCAGAGGAGACACTATTCTGCTGTGGTTTCCCTGGTGGCTTACCCTTCTGGTTTTGTTTGGGGTCCTCTTTGGAATTTGCAGTATTAGAATTCTCTTTGGAGTCCTTTTTAGGCTGTTTCCCCTCATCCTTTTTCTGAGTTACCCCAGAATCCTTGTGAGTGGCCCTGTTGGCAACCCACAAGTCATCAGCCTTAGCTAGTTTTCGGCAATCTAATTCCTTTGAATCAGCCAAGTGCTGTCTGAGCTCAGGAGAGCAGGCATCATAAATTGACTCCAACATAACAAGATTCTTCATACCTTCATAAGTGTTCACTTTGTAACCCTTAACCCATCCCTCTAAGTTTTTCAACCCTTCACTCACTCAGGTAGCCCAAGGGGTACCATCATGCTTTTTGAGGGTTCTAAACCTCTTAAGATACTGGGAAGGGGTCTTCCCAAACCTAGCTATCAAAGCTAGTTTCACACATTTATACTCTTTCCTATCCTCCTCCCCCAACTCCATTATCACATCAGTTGCAATAGGGGGAAGCCTAGAGAACAACCAGGTGAGTAAGTCATTTCCTGTGATGTTCTGGAGCCCATGATTATATTCAAACAGAGACAACCAATCCAACGCATCCAACTTAGGCTCATACATACCAACCAAATCTTTAGGCATCCGGGGTCTTTTAGGATTGGAACTTCTAGAGGAGCCAGAGAGAGAAGCATTTTCGACAGACAATTTCTTCATTTCTAGCTCATGCTTGAGCTCCATTTCCCTTAGCCTTAGTTCTTGATTCATTTCCTGATGTCTCTGTTCAGCCAGAGTATTCAGTTTCTTGAACTCTAGTTCAAGTTTCATTTTCTCTAATTCGAGATATTGAGGACTTAGTGTGGGACTTGGTAAAGGCCCAGTAGGTACAGCAGGTAGGGCAGACAGAGGCCTAGGGGGGACAGTCACAGCAGCCTCACCCTCCTCTTCTGACTCTTCCTCAAGATTATCAACATTCGTATCAATATCAATTTCTATACTGTTATCTACATTTTCTGGCATGGTAGGTTCCTCAGGCCCCTCATCCAGACTTTGGTTAGCTAACAACCTTTCTATTAACTCCATTTTCTTGCCTTTAGGCAGGAGGTTCTTATGCTTACACAATACTCTTAAACAATCAGCAGTTTTTGTAGCAAGGGACTCTTGACTATAAGTTTCCATAGTTGACAAGTTAGAAAGATTACTTTTTCAGTGCTAAGCTTTGTGGTTAGTTGCACTAAGGTATCCTAAAGCACTCTAAAGTGTATACTCAATACAAATTCCACCGCTGTACACCAGTGTTAGGCAGAAACCTGTGCAGTTCCCTTAGGGACCACTGCAAAAGATTTAAGACTACAGGTGTTGGCAGTAAACCCACTTGGTAGCAGTCTGTACCACCCAGATTTACCTGGTAGCTGTGGCTGAGAAGTCAGACTTCCCTCAAGAAGAGTTAGGCAGTATGCAAAGTATACTCAATAGGCACTCAGATACAATAATACAAGCAAACACTGACCAGAGCTTTGGTATCAAAGTATATAATTATTTATTTAAAAACACACAGTTGAAACACTCCAGCACTCTTATTATAAAATATTCTAAACACAATTACTATTAGGAAATATATACCCCTTTTTCCCTATTAGAAAAATCACAGTAAAACACCACTTATTTTCATACAGAGGTGAGCGCTTGACTAGATTGCACTCTAATAAGTTTGTGAAAAAGGGAGGGAAAAAGACAGAATATGAAGGGTTACACCACTCTACGATTCAGGAACACTATTAGCAAGGCAGAGAGCAAAAAGTCACTGGTGAGCCAAAGTACAAAGGCTGGGCCTACTCTTAGAGAGAGCAGAGCACAAATGCGCCCAAGATCACACAGTTACACTAGGCTTAGAAAGTCTTGTAGAGGGTTCAGAAAAGAGTTTAGAGAGGCTTTAGAAAAGTTTAGCCAGGGTGTCCCAGGCTAACCCAGGTTCGACAGCCGGGGGCTAAATCTACCCCGTACAGTCAGTTGCAAGGGAAGCCCGGCAGGACACGGTACCTTAAGTGGGAAGGATCCTCCAGCGGTGGCAGTTGTTCCTGGTAGTGGGTGCAAGTTGCGTCGTCGTCCAGGGGAAGAGAAGATCTCGACTTGGAGGAAAGATGAAGGTCGTTGCACTACCAGGGCAGAAACCAGCCGCAGAGTTTTCTGTTTAAAGGTGGTACGTTTGTCTCGCGGTCGTGGTAAAATGTGGTATCCCGGTTGCCGGGGTGCTTAGCACGGGCAAGGCGGCCACGAGATACTTCGGGAAAGCGAAAAGACGGTGAAACTGGTTATCCCCACCAGTCAAAGGAAGAAGACTCTCCGGCGGGAGATCTCCTCTGTCGTTGGGAAAAGTGGTGAGACGGTCCAGCAGGGCTCCACCGGTCGTGGTGTCGTGGCAGGTCGGCTCAGCTTCTCCCTCGTCGGATTCTTAGGTCCTGTGGCGACTTCTCAAGTTCCAGTCCCCAAAGCCCTGCTTTTATGCAGCAAACCCCCATTCACTCAGCCTAGCTGTCACTCAAACATGCTAAGTGGTGAGCCGGCCGGCTCACCACTTCGGCCAATCAGGACGGAGTGTGACTTGAGTTGCCTAGGCAACTCAGTCCAGGGTGCCTAAATTCCCCTCCACCCCTCCTAAGTACCCCAGACATAGTGGCACCAGTTTGGAGGGCTTCTGTGGAGAAGCCTGCCAAAAGGTGGAACAAAGGGCTCGACTTGGGTTGGAGTCACAGAAGAGAACACAAACGCCATTTTAGAATCAAGTTTTGGCAAAAAATACCAACCGGAGAATATTAATTAAATAAACCGGCGGTATGTTCGAGGCTACCGTAAATAATTAAAGAAAGATAGTAGCCTAAAACAATGGGAAATCCCATAGGAAAATATTTGCGGTTGAATATAAAAAGTAGTATCCACTGCCACCAGCCAAAACTCGATCAGGGGGGACTGAGACGAAACCCCTCGACTAACAGACCGTGAGGCAATCGAATTGCCCCAGCCAGTACGTCCACAATATGATGGTTTGTACTGGTTCTGTTCACAATTTAAGACTAGTAAAGTCAATGGTGACTTTACATGCCCTGGGAGACAGTAGTCAGTCCCAGGGTATGGAGTCTATACTGGGGGGTCACTATGACACCCCTGTGTTACTGCACGGAGGGTGCTGTGTAACACACATCACAAAGACACATGAAACCCTATGGAGTAAAAGACCCCATAGCCCATTAAACACATCTAGATTCAGAGAAACACACTCAAATCATGTCCAAGAGTGAGGGTAAAAGAGTCTCACTCTTGGCAGGAGAAAAAAATAAACCCCAAAAATCCAGCAAAGCTGCTGGGGGACTCACTAGGTTAGGAAATTCAGCCTAAACAGAGAATTCTCCCTAACAACCTTAAAAACCAAATGGATGATATTAGAGACTAGGGAAAACCCGTCCTGCTGATCCTCTTAGACCTATCCACAGCCTTCGACCTGGTAGATCACAGCATCTTATGTCATCATCTCAACTCTGCAACCGCCTCTCTCACGAAGCAGCAGCTTGGATCACTTTCTTCCTAGAAGGTTGAGTTATGAAGGTTTTCTCTGACCAAGCTAGCACAGTACTCTCTCATATCACACGTGGAGTACCCCAAGGCTCTTGTGTCTCTCGCACGCTGTATAATATCTTTACTAAGCCTCTCTTCGACCTGCTCAGGGTATTATTTACCCAAATTACGCGGATGATGCACAATTCCTCCTCCCTTTATCAGGCAACTACACCCAAGACTCTGCCCTGCTAACCTCCACATGCACCAACATTCAGGCATGGATGGCACCCACAGCCTTTGCCTTAACGATGAAAAGACAGACTACTCCTAGTCGATCCACACTCAATCCTAAACAAATTGGATGCAGATTACACTGCCTTTAACATAGACAGGACAATGATCTTAGTATCACCGGCCATGAAGACCCTTGGGGTTTACTTAGATGCTACCCTCTCCCTTTCCCCTCAAGTAAATGCCATATCCTCATCTGCAGTTTATGCCACTAAACTACGCATTGCTGCTAGACCATATCTATCTGAAGATAACTGCTTAACTATTGCACTAGCAGTGATAGGCGCAAAATTGGACTACTGCAACATCCTTTTTTGCCGCCAATTCCTCACACAACATTCAAAAGCTCCAGACAATTCAAAATAATGCCTTACGAGCGGCAATACGCTTACCTAGACATCACCACATATCCGAGGCCAGGAAGGCAGTACTCTGGCTTCCAATATGGCAAATAATCCTCTTTAAGACTCTCACCATTACCCACAATGTATATCAAAAGTGGTACCACTGTACCTAGCTCAAACATTGTTCTACACCAAACAGACAGGCCTACCAGAACACCGCACACCCACAAGCTGATCCAACCTAAATTCAAGAGAATCACAGCGGGAGGCTCAAGCTTCGCAGTCCTCGCTGCACAACTTTGGACCGCCCTCCCACAGTCCCTAAGAGCAAAACATTCGTACTGGGCCTCTCGAAAAGCCCTAGAAACCTGACTATTCGCCTAACTAGTCAACTATTCTCTGGCCATCATCGTCCATATCAGTAGCCTAGGCACTGAAATTGTACTTGTCTCTGCAACCTATGCACAAACATTACAGTGTCATGTTTGTACCTGTCTGCTAACTTACTCTTTATGTACCCTACCTATCCATATGAAGAAATGTCCAATCTGGATCTAAGGACTTTTCCCTGCTTATGGGCTCCATGTAACTGGATTGTAGCGCCCTAATGTCTGAGGGCTTGTGTGCACCGTAAAAAATCCAACACATAAAATGAAATAAATAAACTGCAAGCCCATGAGCACCCAGAGGCTGAACTGGCTAGCAGTAGAGGAAGAAACGGGTGTGCTGGATGCCAATGTTTGAACTTCAGCTAAAAGCCATGAGTTATCCCTATTCAAGGTCTTGGATGCATACTGACTGTGAGGAGGACATGTTTCAAAGTGTGATGTAAATGACAGAAATACTAATAATTCCACAACAAAGGGCTAGCTACTGCACAGGCTCATGAGCGGACTGAATTATAAGATAAATCAGCCTCTGTCAGCCACGATTTGTTGAGAACTGAAGTCTGATGGCTGACGATCCTCGGGTTGGGGGCAAGTGAATGTTGTTTTTTCACTTTTAGTAGGCTGCCTAAAAACGTCTGGAAAAAGATCTGTCTTTTTGGCGCCCTACAAAAAGCGAAATTCTGACATAGATCCAAAATCCTGCCGTATGTGCGTGTGTAGCTGGATGATAATACTGATTCATAGCCTCATATCCAGAATGCAAAATCTGGTTCAAAGGAACTGTTCTCTGTTGTTCAAGAGTTTAAGAACAAACCCTCATCTTTGTCAGGGCCTATAAAAGATAAAGAATGGTGTCAGTCCATTCACAATACCTTTTTGAATAGGGTCACTACACACCTGTTAAATATTCAACGGACAAAGGAAACCGTGGAAGTACTGGCGTTGGATTCTAAAGAGGAGGTGCTATTTGAGAGAATGCCCCCTGTTTTTGATTTTACTCCCTGTTCCGAAACATTCATTATACAAACAATTTCTGTGATGAAAGTTTATTCATAAAGTGCAAGGACATTCTTGGGCCTTGGGTAACCAAATCATCAATTGTTCTTTTGCAGAGGGCAGCATGCCCATTTTCTTGAAGGAGGCGTGGGTGACACCTCTTTTGAAAAAGGAGTCCTTGGATCCGTTTGTACTGAACAACTATCGTCCAATAACGAACGTGGCATTCTTGCTGAAAATCTTGGACAAGGTGGCACACCTACAGTTCCAGAACTTTTTGGAGGGTAACGAGATATTATTGTCCTGTCAATCTGGTTTCCGGAAAGGGCATGGTATGTAAACTCCAATGCTTGTCCTGCAAACTAACCTACTATTGAACATGGACCAAGGACAATTATCGGTTCTCATGCTGTTGGATCTTTCTTCAGCATTTGACCTTGTGGACCACGATTTACTTAAGGGCAGACCGCAGTCCTTGGTCGGGCACTCTACTAAAGCGGCCTGTTGGATTTTAGTCTTTTCTGGGCCTCAGGAACTCTAGGGTGAACATAGGCGAAGTTTTCTCGTATCCTTCACCTGTCACCTGTGTGGTGCCTCAGGGATCCTGCATCTCTCCAACATTATTTAATGTCTATTTGATCCCGTTCCTGCTCCTGTTGATTAGCCTGGGTGTCTATGTGGCTAACTATGCTGATGACACCCAGGTGATTGTTAAATTATCTGGTTCGTATCTTGAGGATGCAGCTAAGCTGAATACGATTTACAAAGCCACTCACCTTTGGATGGCAGCTAATTCCCTGGATTTAACTGCTAAAAAAAACCAGAGCTTCTATTTGTAGTTCCTATAATGAGGCTGAGGTCCTTGCCTGTAGAGTATAAACATATCGTACTCCTGGGTACGCGGATCCCGGTGGCAGAGAGGGTCAAACCCCTAGGGGTGATTTTGGACGCTGAATTATCCATGTCACATCATGTGGGCCTCACTCGCCCCTCTCGCGGGTTGATTACAAAACTTCTGTGTAATATTCGCCCTTTTCTCTCCTATGAAAATGTAGCGACCCTGGCTTCAGTCCTCATTAACACACGCTTGGACTACTGTAATAGTCTGCTCAGGGGTTGTACACAGTCCACCATAGCCGCCTTGCAGGTCTCACAGAATGGCGCAATGAGGGCAGTCTCAGGTCTTGCTAGGCAAGCTCATATTACTGCGGCAAGGCGGGGCCTACATTGGTTGCCTGTTAAACTTAGAATCAGACAAAGTCTTGACTCTCACACACGCCTTCAACGTCAAGTCTCTTCTCGTCCACCCAGGCCCCAATATCGCATGAGACTGGTTAGACCCAGATTTAGGCTGATGAAGGCAGGCGGGCGTAGCTTCAGTGTACAAGGTCCCGACCTGTGGAATATGTTGCCTCCCAATTTGAGAGCCTTGGAGACCACAGTTAAGTTTAAAAAGGAGTTAAAGATTCTCCTCTTTAACCTACCGCTAGACTAGGCATTACTTTGTTTAATTCTTTTGGAGCTGGTTTGATTTTGACTCAGAGTTTCGCCCGTGGTATTCCTCCTGCACTACTCTAATACTGTTTGTTTTGGTCGTTTGTCCTGTGATCTTTTGTGTGCGCACCCTGAGGCCCATGGGCATGTGGCGTGATGGTATAACAACTTTTAATAAATAAATAAATAAATAAATAAATAAATAAGTGAACCACGGAAGAATTTTTGCTATCCCAACGCCAGAGGATATGCGATGCACACGTCTCTTCAATAATGCTGAAGAATGGAGCTGGAAGTTGATGGAAGCAAAAGCAATTCCACGATCGTCCAATGTGACCTCCTGAATGTCAACCTTGAAAAAAGGGACCTAAACTATTTGATCAGTTGGGAGGGTCGAGGGCGCCGGACGCTGAGCCGAACTTCAAAAAAGCTCTCCACCCACTGCGTCATTCTGAAGGTCTACAGATCGTTGCGTCGCTCTTTGGACTTTCATGAGGCCGGGCATGTGGGCAACTGACAAAAAGGTTCTTTCATATCTGAGCCACGTGCCATGCTCACTCGTGTAGCGCAAATCCACGTTTCAAGCCAATGGCCAGGTAACCTCTGTTTCGCTTTTTCCTGAACTCAAATCCTTCTAAATAATTGATAACATCACAACAGAGTTTTGAAAAGGTCAACAGATATTAAAGGCTGCCAGGCGAAGGGGCTGGCAGGCACAGCATCTATCATTGATCTTTCGAAAAATAGAAAACATCCTCATGGCGCCTGGGGTGGCACTTTTAAGTCAGATAACCCATAGAAAAGGTTAGGGGTCAGACTGGCTCTTGTTAAAGGAAGACTTTGTTTCCTTCGGCACGAGTATGATCCTTTGTCTGCATTGTCAAGTTAAAGCGATGGGAACACATTAAGTGTTTTACCATTATGACAATCCATTATGTCTCGGGAGGATAGCTCAGGGGCAAGTGCTCGCCTTGGAAGCAAGACGACACAGAGCACCACAGGTTCGATCCCCGGGTCCGCGCTTAGAAACCTTTGGGTATTAAGCACGTTATGAATACCCTATCATATCATATCCTTGTTGCATCCCACTAGAATCTATGACATACACATACTTCCAGTAAACACTCTCCTGTAATACAATATTTGAAGAGACTATCCCAGAAGCCTGGGTCAGCAGAGTAGTTTGGGCGGTGGTGCGGTGGTGCGACAGTGGAAGAGGCTTCATGGAGTGGTGTGGGACGAGGAAGTGTTGTGGGGAAGCTTGGTGTATCTCTGCCTGAGGATATCTGCTCAACTGATTAATGCGAAGACTCTGGGGCCAGGCGGCTCTTTGACCTCAAGTTGTGCAAGTATCATGTCTCTCTCTTTATGTGAAGTCAACCTGCTTGGATGGTACACACTGTTCAAAGACCTTTATTTTAAACCTCCTCATAAATGCAATGTTCTTCTGCAGTCAAAAATATAAAGTGAACACTGAAACAAATGATCACGAAAAACATATTGACAGCATCTGGCTAAATTCATATGCATGACTGTGAGGTGGTCAAAGAGGCAACAGAACCAAGGGAGGACCCTATTCTAGTAATGAGACCCAGCCAACAAAAGGTTAACACAGCAAATCAAAAGAAAATTACATGTCCCAGAAACCACCACGAGAAACGAAACCAAGGAGGGGGCAGAGACAGAATTAAAAAGGGAAAACGGCATAGGTACAACCCAATCATACAGCATGGAAATAGGTGTACCAGAGACTGGCACTGGTACAATGCAGTCAGCCCATATGGAGAGGGGTGGCCCCAGAGACATACAGGGTGGGGTCAAACAGTGCATGAAACTGGGTGGAATGAGGAGAGAAAACGCCCTGCAGGTGTGGGGAATGGGAGGGAAAACTGGCTGGAGACTGAAGGGAGGGGAGGAGCAGAGTGGGGCTTAAATGCAGCAACAGAGAGCTCACCAGGTGTTTCTGATTACAGCTGCAAGTCGAGCCGGAGACCAGAGAGGAATGGAAAGGTGATTGCGACTGGGCGTACTAGAAGGCTCACTGAGAGGCACAGGGGAGATCCCTATCAGAGGCGGACTCGCTGAGAAGAAGCGCCAGCCGTCAACCATTAATCAAGGACTGTGCCTTCCGTGTGGATTTTTGTCTTTTTGTTTTCTTCACCCAGTGAACAGAGGGTGAGTCAGACTGAAGGCTAAGGTCCATGGGAGAAAAAGAATTAAGTTGACTTTATTTTCCCTTTTAAAGATGCGAGAAGCCAAGTGGAGCTTCTTTTGAACTCTGGACTTCATTAACCCTTTCACGGAAACCAAACCTCATAAAAACTAATACTGTTTGGAGTGCACAAGGAGGGCTGTTGTTTAAATTAACACCAAAATAAATCTTAAAATTGCTAAACCTACATCCGACTGCAGCCTACTATTTTACAGTGACCATAAGCAAATCATATGAACAGCGCTGGCAAATGTGCAACCACCCCTGCACCCGCGATCCTTGCACGGGCTTCCGGTGGTCAGGAGAATCGAGTTCACCCCCCCCCGCATTGGCCAATGAACCTTTCCTCTTCAAGGCCCCTCCTCCTCAGTTCCGGATCATAAAACACACAAGCTCTACAAGTCGGTCAGTCCCCTTCAATCTTGCTCTTAGAATGTCTTGCAGATTCTGAAGTTTTCCTTCGCCTGTAGGCAGTGTACCCTTAATAGAATACCCCAAAAAGAATACGGATAATTAAAAATAAAAAGAGTGTATTTATACAAGGTATCAAATGTTAAAACCCGATACGAAATTAATTTCCATTTCATAACAATGTACCACCAACTGGCTTCTGTCTCTTTCCATTCTAAACCAGAGGGGAGTTGCCATTCCCATAGTATTGCTGGTGACAGTATCGAGTGATATTGTCAACGGGATCAGTGGAAAAAAACACCTCACTGGTGACCTTTTCACATAGAGGCCTAGTGACCTGCATAGGACACCCATTGCAATATTGCAGGACATCGGATTGGGTCAGAGTTATTAAGCGAGTACTGTGATGGGTCTCGTAGAATATCAGCCTAGTGGAGATTCTGCGACACCACAAGGGTAGACTCGGTGACCGGGCCTTTTCCATCCTCCCGCCACTTCTCTAGAGCTCTCTACCTCAGAACTTGCAGCTCCACTTCTCAAGAGCTCTTTACCTCAGTACTTGCAGCTCCACTTCTCTAGAGCTCTCTACCTCAGAACTTGCAGCTCCACTTCTCTAGAGCTCTCTACCTCAGAACTTGCAGCTCCACTTCTCTAGGGCTCTCTACCTCAGAACATGCAGCTCCACTTCTCTAGAGCTCTCTACCTCAGAACTTGCAGCTCCACTTCTCTAGAGCTCTCTACCTCAGAACTTGCAGCTCCACTTCTCTAGAGCTCTCTACCTCAGAACTTGCAGCTCCACTTCTCTAGAGCTCTCTACCTCATAACATGCAGCTCCACTTCTCTAGAGCTCTCTACCTCATAACATGCAGCTCCACTTCTCTAGAGCTCTCTACCTCAGAACTTGCAGCTCCACTTCTCTAAAGCTCTCTACCTCAGAACTTGCAGCTCCACTTCTCTAGAGCTCTCTACCTGAGAACTTGCAGCTCCACTTCTCTAGAGCTCTCTACCTCAGAACTTGCAGCTCCACTTCTCTAGAGCCCTCTACCTCAGAACATGCGGGATATGGACAATCAGCCAAACTTTTACAAGGCCGTCAAGACCTGGCTTTTCATCTGGTAGCAATGCGGCTGCCGTATCTGTCAATTGGCGACATGGACCATCTTGGTATAAACCCACACTGAATAAATGAGAAGATGCCATACCCAACCATACCGGCATGGTTGTCCTCACTCTTACATATGTAGTAGATTCTGGACTTGCCACCAATGACTGAGCATCGAAAGTGTCAACCAGACAGAAATGAAAATGGGGGCAGCGTCAGCATATGAAGCACACCCCTTACTGACCCCACACTAACCCCACACTGTTATATTCGGATGAGTATCGTGCAAAATGAGGACACGTTTTTTATACCGAATGCTACATGTATGTGAATTTGTTTTTCGTTGTTATGAATTGTGTTGATTGTGTATTATTAAATATTGAACAATAAACTTGATTACTTTTTAACATAAAAGGACAAGTGAGGCTTAGTGCCGCATTTATTCCACACCTGCACTCATGTTAGGGGTGACGCTAGGTCTGGACACACGGGGGGTGGGGGAGGGGGGTAGCTCTGCGCTCACTCTTTGCTTTATTTACGATCCCCACTTCCGAGGATCCGCCTCCTGGCAACCCTCGTTGTGTCCAGCGCACGCCAATGCGATGCAGCAGGCGTGTGTACTGCCACTGATCTCCTGCTGCTCCTGCTGCTGAAGCTGGGCTCCATGGATATTGCATCTCCAGACCTGGCTCTGTGATAGGAAGACCAGGGAAGAAGGCACTGGTGACAGCAGGAGCGAGCAGGAAGCGCTCGACTTGTTTAGTTCGAGGGAGGGGGTTGCAGTAAACCAGCAGTTTATGGCTGGGCTGCCGAGAACATTAAGAAGTGTATTCTAGCCGACACATCTGGTACTACCAGTTCGGCGTAATCAGAGGCGTGGGAGTGCTTGTGTGAGTGCCCTGAGAGGTGCTCAAGCAGCCAATGTAGTTCGTATCCTGCCTGGTTAGATTGAAAATGCTGATGGTTCCCAAGCCACCCACCAGGAATAGATCCTGGGATGCCAAGGCATGGGCTGTCTATGCATCTCAGTGCCAGGAGAAGAGATGGGTAAGTTATAGGAACGCGTGGCAGGGTAAGGCTAAGAATGGTACTGAACCTGTGCGTGCATTCTGTGCATATGTGCAGTGTGTGTATATTGTGTGGGTGCATATGCATTGTGCCGGTGACTGCAGTGTCAATGTTCATATGTAGTGTGCATGTATGTGCAGTGTAAGGATGCATGTGCAGTGTCAGTGTAGATTTTTTTAAAACTTATTTTTATTATTTTCAGAAATTAAACCGGTTACATGTAATCAACATTTCCCCCCAAACGTCCCCCTCCCCCCTCCCCTGCCCGCCCCTATCCGGAAGAGCTCTCAATGTTCTATTGTTCTCGTGATCGACTATGAGGTGGGGTCATGGCTGGTGCATCCCTGTTCTCTTCCTACGATGCTCCCCAAAACTGCAGATGAGTCTGGCGGAACACACACCCACTCGGTGCTCCTTCTCCATTGAACGCATGTGCACGAGCGTTGCGCATGGACACATGTTCGCTGCTTGCACAGTGTGCACACACGCATTGCGTCATAGTGTGGGCTTGGCGAGGATGGCGTGCAGGCACGAGCTGCTTCCCTGACAATGGGCGATTCAAACGAGGATCCCACCAAGAGGCGAGGACGCGGCTCCACGTCATACCTACCGAGCAGACATCCGGGTAAACACGTGTGGCTTGAAGAAGCTCCATTGGCTGTATTGCCGAGATGATCAAACTGCGCACATTCGTTGTAGCCACCTGGCCTGCAGCACGTGGCCCACAGGGCAAGGTTACTAGGCCATGGCCCCAAAGGTGTAGCAAGACCAACAAAACCTATTCTCAGTCACGTGCCATTGCTTTATTTCCCACAATATATGGGTCGCTGTAAGATTAGGAATGACATATCTCTTTGACTGCTGAAAAATGGGTCTGTGTACCCATGCCTTGTTGCAATTTGTGCCCGGCTACTGAAAAGCACCCACAAGCAACTAAAAAGGGCATTTTAGTCCAAATGGAATACCCAAAGATACACACGCAGACAGTATGTCTTTTGCCACCATTTCAAAATGGTTATAGGTGAAAGGGTCGAAATACAAAGGATCAAATGGCATTTTTTAGAGTCAAAAGGAACGGGGAAAAAAAGGGCCGAATGCATTTTTAAAAAAAAAGTTTATGGGGGGTTCCCCCCTAACCTCTGTTTTTCTTTAAAAAACATTTTTTAACTATAAAAAAAGAAACATAAAAAAATGCATTCGAAAAAATTGTTTTTCGATCCTTTTGACTCAAAATTTTTGTAATTCGATCCTTTGTATTCGATCAAATGACTGGGCACCTTTCACAATACATGCTACAGATTTCTGCTATGTCAAACTTCCTGTGGAGTTCCCAACAATAATCTTTACCTTTTCCCAGCATTACCTGTGACGCACCTTGGCCACATGTTAAAGTTCTGAAATGAAATGTGTCTTTAGTTGCTTAAAAATAGGTCTATGTCCTATGCATGTTCGCAATTCGTGCCCAGCCAACCCTCCGGCCCACAAGGTTTTGCTCCTTCTCTTTATTAAAGGAGGTTGCCCTTCTCATGTGACTGGCAGCAAAGGAAGCGGCTGACCCCATTACCAGGGTTAGGGAAGGCATGGGGGTTTGCACACCATAAAAAAGCCACGAAAAATGTGGGGAAACGGCTACAATGAATTGGCTTCCTATGAGCTTTTTCCAGATCCATGAACACATGCCCACGTTCTGTTGGCAAACAACTGGTGACAGCAGGTTCCGTGTGACTCTACTATTATTGTTTTGTATTGCTAAGTGCGAACCTAGCTCGAGAGCAGGGGAGCGATTTACAACAGGAGGGGGTCAGCATCTAGGCCTGACATTTTATACAGTAGCACAGTACGATTGGTGGGAGGGAGGAAGGAATGTTTTCTATCCGGCAGATATTGCTGAAACAGCCACGTTTTTAGTGTTTTGCTGAACTGGAGGGTGGTGGGGGCATTTCAAACTTCTGCCGGGGTTCAGTTCCAGCCCATCAGGGTACAGCAGGAGAAGGATTGCTTGCGATTCTTCTTTTCATGGGCTAGCTTAGACTTCAACCTTTCAAAGGTTTTAGTACATGATGTGTAAGCGCTTTCAGAGGGGTGGAGTTTGGCCCCACGTAAGCTGGTGTTCCGTTTGGGACCCCTTGTAGGCGATACATGCAGTTTTGAATATGATCTTGGGGGGATTGAGAGCCAGTGAAGCTTGCGCAGTGTAGGAGAGATACAGTCAAATTTACAGGCTCCTGTAATGAGGCGGGATGAGGTGTGGTCAGCTGCCTTGAGATGGGTCATGTGCTTGGCTGTAATGCCAGTAAGGAGAGAGTTTCCCTCACCAAAGTGTGAGATCAGGAGGGCATGCGTTGGGAACAAGAGTGTGATTTTGTGGAGTTTTGAGATTTGTAACCTTGCGTTTTGTGCCTTTTTAGATGTGTGCTTTTGGAAGGAAATGCTACCGTCAACAATGAAGCTGTGGGATTTAGTTGAGTTTTGCAGCTTTGGGGTGAATCCTTCCAGATGCATGCCATCTAACCATTGTTGCACGAGTTGTTGGATGGGAGAAATGAGGATGTTGGTTAGATTGAGGTTGAGGTAGGTGTTTGACATCCATATTTGGATGGTAGATAGAATTTGTTGCAAGTGATATCCTGTTGTCCACTAGCCTTAAGGTGCAGCTGAGTGTCACCAGCGTACTGATGGATGGCTATGCTGCGGTCCTTTAGGAAAGTTCCCAAGGGTTCCATGTATAGACTGAAGATGATTGGGGAGAGGATGGAGCCTTGGGGGACCCACATTTGACCAGGGGTCGGTTGGATATGAATGAGCCATCTGTGCTGCCTGGTGTCTGCCAGATAGGTAGAATGTGAACCTTTTTAGGATGGTTCCAGGGATGCCCATCCTGTTGGCGAGTAGGGAGTGGAGTGTTGATGGACAACAGTGTTAAAGGCAGTCTAACAGACTCATGGGTGAAGGGGGCAAAAGTCCCCTGTGTCTGTGACTCACAGCGCATCATCCACCACTTGGATGGTTTCAATCTCATTGCTGCATTTGGAGTGGAAGTCAGACTGGTAATCACGGAGGAGGCCAAGCTGGTTTATTTTGGCAAGTAGTAATTATCTAGGTCCTCATCATATGATACCTGCCTACTGTAAAGAAGGTGCTAATTCAGCACCGGGCAGGGGGTGCACCTACCAATTAAGGCAATAAGCGGGATGGACTGGGACACCCTCTAGAGGGAAATAAGGGGGCCACACAGAGTTGTAGCCAGCCCCAAACTTTAGGTGTGGAAGGGAACAAGGGGGGACCCTTTGTATAACATACCATGGACACAGGGGAAATAGTTGCACAAATGCAAGAAAGGCAAAGCTGCATTGCAGGTGGGCTACACCTCATCAGCCTGCTTTGAACACATGGCCCATGCAGCGCAGCTGAGGGACGGGGATGCTGAATTCAGGCTGCTTTTCTCCAGCAGCTTCTCAGCAACAGACAGTCGCTGCCAGAGCATCAAGGGATGTAATCAAGTTTAGTCAGCCAGTGCTACGGCTACTGGTGGGAGCTGGGGAAATCAACTTGACCCAGAGAGGTACTTGCATGGCACCAAGGCGGTTTCAAATCACCCCTTGACCAGTGGGCATGGAAACATGAAGGTGGAATAGAGGGTCACTTCAAGAAGAACCAATCAGACGGTCCGTTTTTGGTGTCACTGAAAAGTAACAAGCCCAGAGTATCCACAACCGTGTTTGCAAAGTTACTATCTTGCAGGTGCCGTGCAAATGTCTCCCTTCCCACTAGTTCAGGGTGTCTCGTGTTCCTTCCGTTCTGATGCTGATCAATGGCAGATGAATAAAAACCCGGAGGTCAGCACATTTATGTTATGACTAATTGCAAAGTGTTTGCAGGGAGGAGCAGAAGGTAATGTGGCACCACAAGGGAAGGAGATGGGCTGAAAGGGTTTAGGTCTGTTTGCTCCAATCATGTCGGACTAATGTATATCTAGCTATAGGAGTAGGATATAGCTTAACCAGTAAACCTCTTGGGAACTGAGAAGATGTGAAGACTGAAGCGCAACTGTTTTTAATTGTACAAACATTGCATTAGCGGTAGAAAACGTCAGTTCGTTGTGTGCCAGTGTGTCAGTTCTCATCAGTCAGTTCTGCTCCACTGTGAAGTTTGATTTGTGTTCGCCCAGCTGTAATAAACATCATTACTTCTTGCCCGGTGTGCGCTCCTTTTTGTACTGGTGGTAACTTACTTATTGCGAGAACTGGAGGACCCCTAATACACTCCATGTCCTCTTCGCCTTGTCCACATTAGTTAGAATAATTTTCCTATGGTCCATAGTGAGCGCTCTTTGACATATATCAGGAATCTCTGACATTATTGACGTTTTAATGTGAATGTCTTTCCCATAAGGAGAAAAGCCTGAACTATGGGCCTCATTTCGAGTCGGGCGGTCTGGTAAGAAAGTGCCGGTATCCACAGATACCGGCACTTTTACCGGACCGCCCAACAACGGGTTTGCCGGTGGGGCACCTGGCTTACCTCCAGCTAAATGCTGGAGGTAAGCCAGGTGCCCTACCGGCCAATAAAGCCCTCATTACAGCCACAGGCATTGCCAGTGGCGGCAATGATGAAAATTCCCATGAATGGGGATTTACACTGTCCCGCCGGCACTCATAATCTGACGGCAATGCCACCGGGCCAAGTGCCGGTAAAGGTAAGTATCAAATGCCGGTATCCTGGCAGCACTACCGCCAGGATACTGGCATACTCGGGGAGCCCACCGAAACCATGGATTTTTGCGGTGAATACATACCATCACATGGAGAATCCAATCCAGACACTGATACGGCACCAGGCGCTAAACAAATTATATTAGATTGAACTTTGATGACTTCATTGCCATCAGTTACCTTATGACTAATTTCAACTGTACCTGTTTGAATGGTAGTATCCACCTAGTTGACAGATACCTGGATTTCATTTACATCAGTTTGGCACCGAAAGTCACTCCTTTCCGCTGGGGCATGTATTATACCCATGTCAAAAGAGTCCACCCATCGATAGAAATCCATTGTAGTGTATTAGGGGTACTCCAGTGCTCGCAATGGAGAGGTCGGAGTGTTGTAACCCTAAAAGATCACGTCTCTGCATTGGGTGCTCAGGGATTTGAAGCATGACAGATCCTCTGTGCTACGGTCCTTGCGCCACCAGTTTTCAAAGGATCAGATCGAGCATTTTTTAGGGGTGAGCTTGGGTGTGTACCAGGTTGTGGACGGATTGACTTTGGCGTGACTAGATTTTAGAGGGACGTGGGCGTCCACTAGGGCTGAGAAATTCCCAGTGGTAGGGAATATTGTAAAGGTTGCTTCTAGAATATCTAGTGGAACATTCTTGGGACAGCTTTGTGTGAGATACGAGAAGGAGGATTGAGGTTAAGTCAGTGGTCGAAGTGAGCGGGACTGGTGCTCCTCTACTTTTTTAAATTACGTTTTACAGCTCCAATACTTTTATTTTAAAAGGAAACCGTTCCGGAATGGTTTCATTTTAAAATAAAAGTGTAGGAAGACGTTCAGTGCACTGCACTGAACGTTGCCTTAAACAGCAGGTGCAAGTGTTTGGAGGTTTGTATTGTGTGTGGGAGAGGGCGCGGCAATGGGATTTGTTGGGAGTGGATGCAGGCCAGCAAGGAACATAGTTCCACTACTTCTTTTCGTACACTTCGACCACTGGGTGTAGTCAGTCCAATCAAAGGGGAGGGGTTTGAGCATGAAAGAAGCAGGAAGGTGAAGATGAGTCGAGCATGCAGCATTTGACATGCGTGTGGAGAGTATGATCTGTTTAAGATCCATGGAGCCGATCCGAGAGAATAGAGAGCCACATAGGTGTTTTGCTGGTTGGGACTCAGGGATGTTAAAGTCTGCGAGGAGGATGTTATTAGAGTAGGAGACTGTTGCTGAGGAAAGAAAGTTGAAAAGACCATCAATGAAATGACCACTGATATGATATGATATTTTATTTATAGCATACCCACTCCCTTGGGCTGGACTGTAAAGAAGGTGGAAAGCAATTGAGCCATTGTTTCAGATGGGGCACTGGCATGAGAGGGATTTAAAGGTGCTGTTTTCATGTGTCAGGATTCCCATGCATGGCCAGTCAGTGTTATCGACGACTGCTAACCCACCATTGGTTTTTCCCATGTGGTCATTATGCTGGATACTGGAGCCAAGAGGTAGGAGCACATTGAGCATGGCGTGTAGGTGGAGGAGGGTGTAAAACATAGATCAGTAATGAAAGGGGCATTGAGAATGTTATTGGGTATGAGGTAGTGAACTCGCCAGCATGTGTAAGCTCTGAGCGTTAACCATCATAACAGATGCAAATAGTAGTTGCAAGTTGCAGGGCTTTACTGGGGGATATTGACAAGGTTCGCCAAGGTAGATATCCAGGGCTGCTTTAGACGGCTGACTGTGCAGTCCCTGGAGATGATGGGAATGGCTTGTGGCGAAAGAAGACACGTGATGATGCCTATCTGGTGTATGATGGGCAGAGTAACTGGAACTGGGCTATATAGAGGCCCTAACAGGCAGTGCCCTTTACTTTGTTTTCCCTTTTCTTTGGCCACCCGGGAGAGAGACGCCCTGTGATCTAACACTTAACAAAGGAAAGGACAAGGCAGGGTTTAGATTACACGATGTAGACCCCCTTGCACCAGCTGACCAACTGCAAAAGAAACAGAGGCAGGAAGTCTGCTTCTTCAGGGAATAAAAGAGCAGCAAACCAAGAAGGCACCAACAGATTAGCAGTGATTGACAAGTGGGTGGGGCTCAGGTTATGTGACCTAGGTCCACTTGCACCAGCTGACCACAGTGCCCAACTGAGCAAGAATGTTCACGCTGGTGTTAATGCACAAGATTCCTATGCAATGTGTCTCTTTTCAGCACCTGCTAAAAGCATGTGGAGTCCATGGGAATCCATTGTGAAAGCCCTCCACAGGCATTAAATTACTGGAGGCAGTTACACTTTTTGCACCATGAAGTACACAAAAATGTTTTTGCCAAGTTTAACTATTTTGCTTGCTTGGAATTCATAGTGCAAATAACCAAAATTTCACAGCAGGGACTCAAAACAGACAGTCCCAACTGTGCAATAAACAATGAGACCCTGATCTTCAATCAGTGTGTCAAACCACCCGTCTCGGATGTTAGCAATGCCATGCTATACGGTTAACTGCCACTAGGTGGAGCCAAGCGCAAACAGACCTCCACATTCTATCTTATACTCGAGATGAATTGGTGAACTCTGTTAAATTGTTGCCCCGCTGTATTCTGCTCCTTATCATCCATGATTAACTATTTTCCATAGTATGAATTGTTTGGCCCAACGCGTGGCCAAAGTGGGCGGGAGTGGTTGGAAGCAGTGTTTTATTTTTATTAAGTTTTTCCTATACTTTTATTTTTAAAAGATACTGTTCCGGAATGGTTTCATTTTTAAATAAAAGTGTAGGAAGAAGTTTAAACTTGCACTTCAGTGCATTGCAGTAAACATTCCCTTAAATAGCAGGTGTTTGTTTTGGGGTTTGAATTGCGCGTGGGAGCGGGCGAGGCGATGGGGTTTGTGGGGAGCAGGAGCAGGCACGCAGGGAACATAGTTCCACTACTTCTTTTCGTACACATCGACCAATGGGCACAACACTAATGCTGCCTTCTCTACAGCCATTTGCACTGTATGCAGGCCATCTATGGCACCTGCACACAGCAATTTAAAATACCTCCCGACACATCAAGCAATGCAGCTGCACATGCCTATAACCAATTTACATCCCACCACCACGGCCAATGCACCCCAGCAGCACAGGCACACCAAGCTCTCATCTGGACACCAATGCCTCGCTGCCCACGGCATAGATCCCCTAGATACAGACAATGCACACAGTACCCGGGTACTTCATACTGGCCAACATTCTGCAACCAAAAAGATGAAGGATTTTTCAAGTTTCAAAAAAATGCTTAGCATAACAATGAAATCACAGGAAATTATAAAACGTACATTGTTGGCACCCCTGGAAAATTCTAAAATGCACAACCCATCAAACAGCACAACATGGAAAGATGCGCAAATGTTTAAAATGTATAATTGTGAATGGTATGTTAACACCAAATTCAATTGCCTAACTTCACAGAAGGTAATCAAATAGAGCTGGAAGGCAACGTTTGCCCCACTGCTCTGTAGCAGCAGCCCGGGCAGTACATATTTATTACTGCAGTGCAGGTGGAACACTGAACACCATGGAGACTGATACCCTCCGCAGTCTGATAGGCAGATGCCGTGTGATGGTGGTACGCTCTGCCACTTGCCTTCACTGGTGGTTCACCTAAGGTCTGTCCCGGCAAGAGTGCATGCACGGCCGAGTCATGTAGCTGTCAGGTCAGTGGATTGATCTGAGCCCATCACTCAAATGTATCCCTTACCCACCCCCTGCACAGACAGGTTAACTAATGTGTTGTCCTGGGCTGGTCTCAAGCAGCCTGCCTTAAAGCCACATACATTACCTGCCACTGTAAAAAGCAGTAGGATCTGTCGCCCAAATCTGTAGGCGGTAGGACTGCTTTAAAAGCAGTAGCTTACTGCCTGAATCAGTAGGGTTGGCAAGTATGGTACTTCCTAATTCCACTCATCTGCCCGCTCTCCCCACTAATCAAAGCGACTTCACACAGAATCAGATCCGCCAGAGCATCGAGAGATCATGCAAATGACAGCGGTGCATATTCTAGGAACACAACATAGCATAACATAACTCAGGAACCCATCAACTGAGGCCACATCCTGTTCATCCGAATGCGCGCACGCACACACACACACACATACACGCACACACAAACTCATTTCTAATGCACAGCAACTGTATATTGGTACGCATGTGAACCCCTCAGCTCCTTATATATGGAAATGTGAGAAGCCTGAAAGAGGCCAACCCTTGTTTCTTTAAATTGTACAATGGCCAGAATTCTCCAGACTAGCTTCAAACAGTGTCTAATGAACTAAGCTATTATACACGAGTGTAGTTAAAGGAATGGTTCGGTCAAAATTTTTTATTGCCACTACGGGTCGGCCATGTGTTTTTAAGCCTAAGTCGCTCGATTTTAGAAAAATTTCCTATGGACCTTACCCGAGTTTTCGTCCATTAAACGCACGCGAAAACAGGCACCAGGGAGCTGCCATTTTGTGATAATCCTATCATTTCCCCCATCGCCCTGGCTGACCTGCTTTTGCGGCCCTAAATCATATCCACCGCCCCTGAGCCTGTCATCAGCAGACGCGTACCACCCATTTCACAACGCCAAAGCACGTCTCGTGTCAACAATCGCTGCGCTTCAGCTAATGACGTGTCGCCATGGAAATGGCAGGACGCCTCTTTCCTCAATAAGCATAAACAGACCGTTTCACAACACGCAGCAGCAGATTTTCGATTCCATTCCTCTCTCTGTGTTACTTTGAGTATTCTGTGACTCGTTTCTGTGCTCTGGTCAGCTACCTTCGTTGCTTGTAGCCCGTGTGGACAGATACCAGTACCACCGCTATCAATTATTTTAGTTTGTGCAACACACAATGGATACAATAATGCCCTACATGTACGAGCCCGAGTATACCGAGGAGGAACTACTGGAAAGGAAAACACGCGAAAACGATGGGGCTTCGGACAGCAGTTGGCAGGACGAATCAACGGATGAAGGCACTGGATCTAGTCGCATGGACGGTGTTTCCACCTGGTGCACATGCAATCGGTGCAAGCTAATGCCGCCCGAGGAGGAGAACTGCTGCTGCTTTGAAAACTCGGGATGCGTGGCCTACATTTCGGAAGGCGAGCCACGACCGCAATGCATCACCGAGCTGCCAGACTTCAGGGCAGCCTGCCTCACACGGTCCGTGTTGAGGATAATGATGGTGCTTATGCACGAACTTCGCGTAACTGTTCGTCCTCGTAGTCCGAGTAACGAGTAAGTATATCTGCTTGTCATGCCACTCCCATTTCATGGTCTTCTACTATATCCAAAATTACATATACATATCATTGTAACGCATGAAAGTCTTTCAATAGTGTGCAGTGTCTAGATAGCATTTGTCCGAGCAGAATGCCATTAGTTACAAGAATTTTCATTGACAACAAACATTTATTAAACTTATCTTGGTCATTTAAAAACAGTTTGTTTCATTCCTTTTCACAGGTGGTACAGGCTGGTGGCCTATCGTTCCTTTACATGGTGGCTTCACGGGAGGCTTGGACACCGCGTTCGAAGAGTGATACCCGCCTGTGCCGTTCGTGCCATAAGAGAAACGTTCCCTAGTGACAGCGGTCAGTACAGGGGATTTTCTCTCGCTGTGCTGCAACCTGAACTGTACAATGTGTAAACTTTTGTATTTTTGTGTCATCAAAATAAGCTACAAAATAAAACACCAAATATATTTTAACAACGGTTGTTTCGATTTTTTAAATCAATCAAGTGTGTCTCCATTCAAGGATGGACGTCAGACACCTGTGCTCGGAATGGGTGAAGTTCAAGTTGCTGTGAAGCGGGGTGGTCACTATCTAAGCTAACATAATATATTATCAATAATGCATGCACTAAATAACACTTGTTCAAAGTCTTTCAGTCGGTTACGTCTCTATAAAAGTCACACATATATCAATACTATCAATTAACATTGGATTATACAGGCCTTAGGTCAAGGGTCTTGACCACTATAATACAGTGTTTGAAGTGTGGGTCTGTGCTCACAAGAATCTCCGATATGTGGCATTTGTTATTGATAGGCAACGATATACTGCAGTAGGGGTCTAATGTTAGTTGGGGATCTGCTAGGTGGCCATCATGGCGGGGTCAGTGGTCTGGCACATGAAGAGAATACCTTGCAGGGACACAGGGTCAGAATGGCAGTAACTGTCCACTGGCGAGGGTGCGTGGGCAAGGACACGTTTGTGGAGATGAACGAGCCATGTGCTTGGTTCAGGCCGGTTCACATGCAGGACCGTGATCTCAGAGAGTGATGTGTTAAATTTATTAGCTGTTGCAAATACTTCTGGAGTTTTCCAGTCAGAGTGGGAACGAGGCTGTGGGCCATGTGCTCTGCGCGCTGTACTATCGCAGTGAGACCTGGTCACCAAAATGGAGTGGAAAGGGGGTACAAAAATGCATGCCCTGTGTCCTGCTCAGTGTTCCCATCTACGCGAATGTCATGCAAAGTTGACATCACATAAGGGCAAGGGACGGGCGCAAATGGCCAAGGTGCCAAACAGCATGCCCTTACGCGGTACTAGCGGCTAGAAGCAACATATCAACGTTTACGCTGGCCTAGTGCCTACTTGATGGAACAGCCTTGCGGTTCAACGTGCGACAAAAGTGCTTCTTTGAACGAAAACCAACAGCCTGTGTACCATAAAGGAACAGCGCGTGACTCACGATAAAATTTTACGGATTTGCGGATAGATATAAAAGAAAATAAATGACTTTCGGAGTTCATATGGCAATTGCAGAATATTCTATAAACATTTAATGTCAAATAAATGTACTTTACCAAATTTACCGTGTTGCTGTTTGATTTTAAAGTACAGTTTCATATTCCGAATTGTGGCGCGCTGTGTTGTGAGCTGATCTGTGTTGGTTTCCGGGTTCTGTGTGAAGTCGCGTAGAAGACGATGGGGCGCGTTTGCCTACGCAGCACAGTAATGTCACGGAGAGAGGCGGGGAATATGAATGTTTTGATGTCAGACTCAGGGGCGGGGGATATGATTTAGTGCCGCAAAAGCAGGTCAGCCAGGGCGTTGGGGGAAATGATAGGATTATCACAAAATGGCAGCTCCCTGGTGCCTGTTTTCGCGTGCGTTTAATGGACGAAAACTCAGGTAAGGTCCATAGGAAATTTTTCTAAAATCGAGCGACTTAGGCTTAAAAACACATGGCCGACCCGTAGGGGCAATAACAAATTTTGACCGAACCATTCCTTTAATGCACTCTGTCTGCGCCGCCCATAGCGAGGCAGGTTATTGCACGCATGCGCGCTGTTAGATCTGTGCAGAGTTCCATCGCCGCGTGAATCAGAAGTGCCCCGCAGCGCGTGCGCAAATAAGAGCTTGCGTGACATTTGGTAAACTGCCCCCATTTCCATCCCGGATTGCACGGGCTGTATGGCCGGCCACAGAGCTGCAATCTGAACTTTCTCTGGTTCCTGGCCAGCAGGATGAAAACATGCTTTATCACTAATGTGCCACAGCACTGCGTGCAGAGAGGACTGCTTCACTGCACTGGAGGGAGCAAAAAAAGAGAGGGTGGGGAGAGAAGAAAACAAGAAGGGACGGGCAGGAGACCGAAAAGGCAGCGAGAGCACCAGTGCAACAGACCCGAAGGCTGCACACTTAAAACCAACAATAATGCAATTAGGGGCATGGCCGTCAACAGCATCAGGAGAGCCACAAAGAATAGGAATGAGGACATTTGTGCATTTTTTTTAGTCATCCTGAAAACCAAGCTGGATTTTCCTTATTAGGACGTCAGTTGCAGTACATCCCAAATCCCAAATCCAGGAAACGCTTTCATCTGAAAAAATATCATATTACTAATGGGGCAAAAGGGCCCCAAAACGTTCAAGGAAGCGGTAAATGATACAAGAAATGGGCTGCAAAATCAGAAAACAAAAAGAAATGAAGGGAGTTTCAAAACTGTGCTTGTGGCTACGCCTCTCCCCATTGCTTAGAGAATGCGCCGCTCCCCCACACTCCCAAAGCAATTAGAACTGTGAAAGGAGACAGGGCCACCAGCAAGGCCTGCAAACCAGGTGTAGAGGCAGTGAGCAGCACGCTCCTATCACCGCGTAGCCCTGCTAAGCGCAACAAGGTCCCGCCAGCTCCAGGGCTAGACACTAGAGGCGGCTGGCATAAATGCATGCACCTAACATGGGGGGCGACCAAGCTCATGTCGCATTAAGAAAGTAAAAGCAGACTGTGAATACTGATGTAGGTTAGTCTAGTCACACTTATCATGTTTATCCTTGAGCAAACATATGTGGTATCACGTGGATAGACTGTCCTACATTTAATGTAATGACACTTCACTTATCATGCTTGCATTACCCTTGATGCACAGAGCTGTGCATCTAGGGTACACCAAATAGAATGTCATGACCCCAGCAGCCCCACCTCTAAATGGAAGGGTGGGGCTGACACACGCACACATGCACAACCCTTTCGCCCGCGCATTCACATATCATTCAAACAAATCCTTGCATGTATGCATTCATAAAAGCAAACACACCAACATGCACATGGATACATAAAAACATGTACCTTAGCTCCTCGCACCCTCCACACGTGCCACATCACCAAGGAGGATCGTATGTCCCTCCTCTCTGCAACGTGAGCATGCTGACTGACAAGGAAGGACTTATCTCCTGTCAGTCAGCGTAGCTACGCTGTTAGCGCAATATTGAGAGGTGGTGGGGCCAGGCCTCCGCCATCTGCCCTTATTTTGTTCTACGTTTGTTGCAGAGCCTAAAGTGCTCCGCATACAAAATAAGAAAATAAATTACATGGCGCGCTAAGCTATTTCCTGGAGACGTTTAGACAAGGAAGATATGTAAATATTAGCAGATTGTGGTTGGTTGGGTGGGGGAGGGTTCAAGAGTTTAATGTCTTACAATGAACAGGTTAAGATTTCTAAGGTATAAGGTGGGAGAGGGAGGTCGTCAGTCCTGCCATTTGCAGACGGAGTGACATGCGTGCCCTCTAGGTGACAATAGAGAGCCCCCCCCTTTAAGTAAATAAATATGCTGGTGTGTATGTGACCAGGTTAAAAGATATAGTGGTGTGCGCAATAAGAGGGGGCCACGAGACCCTGATGAAAACAGGACTAGGGAATCTAGCTAGGCGACGGACAGGTCAACAGGAGGCATTGTGGCAATGAGGGTGGGTAGCGAATGTTCTTCAAGGGTGGTGTACGGAGTTACTGTACTACTTACGCAATTAGCCCCTCGTAGGGGGGCACTACCGCTTCAGGTAATGCCCCAGGGCCCATAGTAACATGCCCGAGCAAAGCGGTAATGCCCCCCTGCGAGGGGCTTATCTCTATTAGTACCCCAGCCTGTAAGACTGGGGTACTAAAACTTTTTTTTCTGTTAGAAAACCTTCTGGCGTTTCGCAACTGAAAACAAAAATGGAAAAAAAATTGCTGCCAAGGAAGGGGAAACTTAGTCCGTTCTCCCTTTCCATGGTGACAATTGTAAATAGTAAAACAAAAAGTAAACAAGGGCACCATGGAAACAGGAGAAGGGACTACACGTTGTGCCTTCTTCCTTTCGATGGCGGCATGTCGTAGCTTGGGAGCAGATATGCTGGCGACAGAAGTGTTCCCAGTGTGGCAGCTCCTGAAAAGGAACCAAATGAAGGTGAGTGTGGGGTGCGGGTTTGGGGCAGAGGGAAGGGAAATCTGTGGATGGGGCTTGAGGGGAAAGGAGCACTTACCTCATTACTGGGGCGGGGGAAGATGGCTGCCTCCAGCCTTGAGGAGGCTCAGGGCAAACATGATTACTAGCTGGTAATCCCCCGTTCCGAGCCTCCTCATTGGCTGGGAGGCTGTGACACTCCCTGCCGGGTACAAATAAACGTTACTGTATTTGTTTACAGCGATGCAGCCGAGCAATGAGGGTCAACTCAGCCTTTCATTCTTCCAACGTCGATAAAACGAGTACCACTCTGTGGGATAATAATGTCCTCTGTTATCTCAGCGCTCTGAGAGGTATAGGTGTGTAGCGCTGTATAAAAAATACATTTTTATTATTACTGACATTTTATACCTGTGACAACTTCAATAAATGCAACTTTTCATAAAAAACAGAAAGGTGTGGGTGTGCTTTGCACCACAAGCACTCAATTGAGGATTTTTGTAACAGAATTGTTTGAAGTATGGCGAAGGGTTGAAAATGTAGCCTGCTATAAAGCCACCCGATTTAAATACAAAGCCTGTTTTGAGGACTTCCACAAACAGACACATCTCTGCTTCCTTGCAATCGAGTGAAAGCAGAACTAGTTAAAGCAGCATTTACTTAGTGACTGGAGGGGGAACAAAAATGACCACCATCCCCAAACCGCCAAACACCCCGAAGGAGAAAGCAATCCTTACTTTGAGAGCTTCATCTCGATTTGCTGGCGTATTTCTTGCCTTTCTTGGTCGGTTCTGCGCGGGAAGATGTTCCGGTCCTCCAGCTCCTGCTTGCTCGGTCTGTTGCGCAGTTTCACGGCCAGCAGCTCCTTCTTACACTTCCGGGGCAATGTCCCTGAATCAAACAAACAAACACAGTTTGCAAGCATTTGAGACTGATTCTGTCTTCATCTCTAGCGGCTAGGTGGCCTATCTGGAAATAAGACATTCCAGCAGAGTGGGGGTGGGGCTTCTGAAAGGGCATAGGGCTGGCTTTGAGTCATTCATACATCTTGATTTCGCGACAAGCCTGCCCACTTCTCCCCTTAACAAATATACCTTCAAATAGCTTTACAAACAAGGAAGGAACGTTCATGTGAGACCTTGCCTGCTGGTTAATAATATTGCGTGTCTGTGTTTTATATATTCACAGAAGTTTAAGGCTAGAACATGTCCTATGAAAAAGACTGTGGGCCTCATTACGAGTTTGCCTGCTGGGGCTGCTGCGCCGTACAGGTCTGATCCTGCTGGGCGCAGCGGTCACCGTAGGCAGACTCTTCACGGAAGCGCCGGCACCGTTAGCAAGTGAACCCATTCCCTGTGGAGTCCTATGGTACTCCACGGGAATGTGGAACCATGTTTTACTGGTGCCTGATTTCCCGGGCTGCCAGACTTGTAATTTCCCGGTGGCTCCGGGAAGTCAGGCGCCAGTAAAATGTTACGAGTCCAGTGGCAACCAGCCGGTAGCACCGACAGGGTTACCTTACCGCCGGCCTCGTAATGAGGCCCTGTGGCTTTTTATAGAGAAATTCTTGTTCGGGTCTGTGCACTGGCGTGACAGTTTATTGGCGTATGGGGGTGTCTGCAAAGAAATACTTAACTGTCCAAAAGAGACTCAAGGAGGCGCAAACGCAGCATGTGTCTCCTCAAATGGCTCAGGGTTTTTCAGTCATAAAGATGTACAAACAGGGATTGCTAACATGGGCCAAAGACAGGCAATGATCTCCAGAGATGTGGCTCAGCAGTGGAAGCTTCTGGAACAGTATGGTAAATGCCGAAATAAAAGGAATGTCCAAGCACCGTTATAATAAAAATGCAGCCTTTACTGAAAGCGCAAACAATGATGAAATCACTAACACACCAGAAAAAGCTACCTCAGGCCTCAGGCCGAAGGACGCTGGGAATGAATGAAGGACGAACAATTAGGCAACATTATTTAAAATGAGGTCAACATATTCAGAAAATGTCTGTGGATAAAGCAGGGCAACTAGAGTCTAATGAGTTCTTAGGCCCAGGGTAACTCCAGGGGTTACGATATCAAGCCCACGCATGCGCAACATTAGTTCTTTGTTGAAGGCTTGGCAGCGTCCAGCAAGTGTTCTAATCACTTCCGATGGGTTTGAGCTGCGTCAGAGCTGGATTTTTCAGGCAGCTCTATGGGTGGAGCAGTAGCTTGATGCTCAGAAGCTGTTGAGGTGCATTAAGGGCTCTTGCAACTCGATCGCTATCCGGCGTGGCATGAACCAGGCATGCAGGCCTTTTCTGGGTTTATTGAGCAATGGCAAGGGGCTGCTAGCCAGGGTAAGGGGGCTGGGGGCTTCCTTCAGAGAAGCACAAGCAGCTGGATCTCTTTTCGCCAGCTTGCGCTACAGGCTGAAGTGTACTGCCTCCCTATATGTACCTACATATCCCGGCTTCTGTGTCCTCAGCTGCAGGCAAGCTCAAGGCTCTTGCGTATGGCAAGTATGTGCATCGGGGACGTTAAGCTAAAGGGCTCTCTTGCCCCTTGGATTCAGTGTATTTACCCCAACGGAAGGGAATGTTGAACTGTCAAGAGCGCCAACAGCCAGTTGCCAGAACAGGGAGTTCGAACTCCTTTTATATCTGAATCATAGCACGGGCTGGTTGCCTCCAGGCCCCCTGCTGAGATCCAAAGGGAACCGCCCCCGAGAGGAGCGTTCATCCACTTTTGGAGCAATTCCCAGAGTATATGACCCTGAGCGGAGCTGCTGTGGGACAGAGCTTAGCATGTTGGAATAATCCAACATGGTTGAAAGGATAATTCCTGTTCCAGAGCGCCCACATTTTGGCTGCCCGAGTACAAACCTGCAATTATTTTCCCTTCCACGGGTGACCCGCCTCCTGCATGGCTCCAAGAATATACTGTGGCTTAAACCCAATCTTTGGAGGTTTTCCTCTTCACATGCTGGTGGGGTGCACAACGGTCACCTCAGGATGACAACGGACGTGTTGGGATGGACTGAGGGCACCTGGTATCAGTTCAAATTTAGCTACTTAATTTCTGTTAAAAAAGGATACGGCTATAATTTTGTGTTTAATCATATCACAACACTCTCATTGGGAAGGAAGAAGCATGCTGTATACTTGATTTTGCCTAGCATCCACTAGGAACGCTGCTAGGACACGGGATTACCCCTGAGCTGTAACATGGCGCCTTATGGCTGGAATTAAAGCCCCAATGCTGGCAGGTGGGTTTGGACCGTAACCGACTTTAATGTGTATTAGTAACCGGCGAGAGTGAAACAGAATGTAAAACACATTGGCCCTCATTAGGACCTTGGCGGAGGACCATGGTGCAATTTGCACCATGGTCCATGGCGCAAAGCTGCCAACTCCGCCAAGGTGCTTGGCGGACTTACCGCCCCATGCCGACCTTGGCGGGGCGGTAAGTCCCCAATCCCCATTTTACCCTTCCCCATTCCCATTCTTGCCCCATAGGGTATAATGGGAGTGGGGAAGGCGTTAATTACGCCACCGTAAATTACGGTGGCGTAATTAACATCAAGGTCCCGTAGCGCCATGGATTTCTCCGCCTGCAAAAAGCAGGCGTAAAAATCATCCATGGCGCTACGGGAACTCGTAGTCTGGCGGAGAGGTACGCCATGCACTACGCCGGCGTAAAACCCTCTCCGCCAGGGTCCTAATGAGGGCCATTGTGATTGGCTCTCGCAGGGTCGTTACCCGGCCGGGATTACACGCCCATTGGTCCTGGCGGCGGGCGTGGCAGCCCCTCAGCCAATGAGAAGGTCGAGCCTTCACATGGCTGAGAAGCTGCCATCACCCTCTGTCGGGGACTCAGGTATGTTTTTAAAATATTTTTATCCCCTTTCCTCCCACCTCCCCGCCCTCCCAACTCCACTTACCTTCTCCCTGCTTTATTCCCAGTGGGGGACGAGGGCAGCCTCTAGCTGTGTGGAGGCTCAACGCGGGGCCATACCAGCTCCGAGCCTCCACACGGCTGGAGGCTGCCATCGTCCCCCGCCGGGGACTTCGGTACATTTTTTTTTTTTAATTCTCCCCCCTTCTCCCTCCTACCCCCTGCCCTCCCAACCAACTTACCTTCTTCTCTTTATTTTTTCGGTAGTGGGCATGCTGGGAACAGAAGTGTGGCCGCCATGGAAAGGGAAAACGAGCTCTTGTTTTCCCTTCCCTCAGCAGCTATTTTCTCAGTCATTTTTTTTTCTTTTTCTGTTCCGAAATGCTGCAGCGGTTCAGGACAGAAAAAACTGCTTTTAGTACCCCGGTCTCCGGATCTTGCAGGCTGCGGTACTAATAGCAATATGCCCCTCGAGGCGGGGACATTATTTGACTCAGTAAAGCCCCGCCACTCGGGGCATATTGCTTAAATATTATACTTTCCTTTAAGTTTACTTTGAGTTCTCAGGGTCACAAGTCGAAATCGTATCATATTAGTCCATCTTATTAGCGCCAATTGGGCATTAAAGGGAGATAACATGAAAAACCGCTACACAGTTTGTCATGCGCACAATTAAAGCTCCGTGCAACGCATGCATTGAAATGTTGACATTTTACCTACCTTTGTGTCTTTGGATTGTGCACATCAGAAGTATACATGTGTCTACTTAAACCATCCAAAACCATGTTTTACCCGCACACGTAGTAAGAGTTTCTGCTTAGCAGAACACACTTTGTTTTGCAGAAAAACACCTTCACTTTACTCACAAAAACAAAACTCTTGAATAAAGAAATAAATGCTTCTGCACTGGCAAATGAAATCTGAATTCCAAACTGGCACAAGGTTCTATCGCCGACCACAAAGGGTTTTTCAAGCTCAGTTAAAGTCAACTTTGAATCATAACCTACATGTTGGCGAAAGTTGTCGCCCAACAGTTACAAAAATGCATCGCACGCAATACTCTTCTCAGTAATTGCCCATCTTACTCCTGCCTACGACGCTTCAGCACTTTAACCGTGCCCGAGAAGTTCTGCGTGGATTGCTGCTGACGCAGCAGTGCACGGCGTAGAAGAGAGACATGTCATCCGCCTTCTACGTTACTGCCCACACCAATATGCTCCCGACTTAAGTAACCACTGGAGCTGAAGATACTGCATAGCGGATATCTGGCTCCAATCCGCCCCAGAGATGATTGGTGCTAGGAGCTCACCATTCAGAAGAGTTCCACCAAATGGAGCTCTGCCCCAATGATCAACGCTTTCTCTTCCAGGCGTAAGCAACACTCCCTTCTCTAGTCTCCTGTCAGAGTTGGTGGCTTCGGCTTGTCCAGTACACACTCAATGCCCAACTCTCCCTCAGGTTTAAGGAAAAGCATGGGGTCCATCATCTTGCCCACCATCCAATAAAGGGAATAAGTAGACTCCCGCCCGATGCCAAACCACCTATGATCAAGTTCTTCTTCACCAGCCACCGCCTAGAAATCAACCCTCGTGCAAAATCCTGAAGAGTTAACGCTGACTCCGAATGTTCTTCAATACCAAGTCAACAAACGTCCACACTCCTCCCAATCCCCCAAAACATCTTCAAAACAGCCACAAAGGTCGTCATTCTCTCCATGCATACACACTGCACCTCAATGGCCCAGGAGGAAATGCCTTACAAGAAGCTAGGATCAATATCAGACAAATACCCCGCTGCCGGGCCATCATGCCCAGAATTCACTAACAATATTTGAAGCTCGCACAAAGTCAATCACACTGTACCGTACTGCCAACAAACTCTATTTAGACAAATAAGGTCCCCCTCACTGTGGCTCCAGACCCCGAGCATGAACAGCCTAGTACCCTGCAAGCCAATGTATGGCTCGAAGGACAGATGGTCAGAAAAGGTCCATCTTTAGACGTCACAGACAAGCACTTGCTTACACACTACTCTCTCACGGGAAGGTCCCGGACCCTGAATACTCTCCCTGTAAACCCATAACCCGCCCCCCCCCCCACTCCTGATTTCGAACTCATTTATATGTCAGAATATGGCACCCTGATTAGAGTGCACACCCAGAAACAAATCAGTGCATAGCACGTATGTTACAATCAACCCACGCAATCTGCTCCTTATTTAGGAGAAAACCTTCCCTCTGGAACGCTTTATTCCCAATCCGAATCACTACAGACCTGCAATAATTACAGCTCAGACGCGTAACAGCGGCGTCCATTTTCACCTGGCGTTGGCAAGTGTGGGTCTTCATTGATCTTCGTACTTACGGTTTTTTATCTACGCAATTCCTCACACACCAGGAGGACAACTAATCTGACTAACACACACACCTTGTCCGTTCTGGCTAAGCATGGCCTCTCCATGACTTCCGATCAGTCACTTCTGCGCATTGATCTCCTTGTGCAACCCTCCTCAGCGCACCCACTGCAAGGCAGCCAAGCGTGTAGCACTTCACAAAGGAAGGAATACATCTTTCAGGAAGCATCTAAAGCACAATTCGCTCATCCCAACACTTGGTGGGTCTCTCACCCGACAAACCAAACACCACAAGAGCATTGCATGGGCCCGTATCATCCACAAGTACATCAGGCAGCAGTGATTTGTAATGTCGTGATCCTATTCAGTGGCAATGATTTTGGATCTTCCAGCACATGAACCAATAGGAGGGAAACAACCTCAGTACAGGATGAAGAGAGTGAAGGCTCGTGGTCTGTAATGAGCCTGTTGCAATTTAGCTTGTCTTAAATTAAAAAAATATAAGGCCCAAGCTGCTATATAGCTTGGCATGGTTTTAAGTGTGGCTATTATCTTGTGGATTGCTGACAAATTCCACAAGCTATTGGGTCTCGTTTTTGGAGAGATTTCCTGTGTAATGCTGTCATGAGTTTGGCGGCTATAGAGCAGTGTGAGATGGGAGGCAACTGAGATACCCTTAAGGCATACAGCTTCTGGTTGTTCACATCTCCTTATATTAGAACTACGGAGGCCTTGGGAGTGTCTTTTTGGCGGGTGAATATATATTTGGAAGAAGTATTTCACAAAGAGGCTGAATAATGCAGCAATCCCCCGATAAGTGTAGGGTCATCCCTATTCCTTGAAGCACCCGCCAGTAAAAGGGTATGTAAGATTGGAGTGAGCTTAAACACCAGCAGAAACAAACGTTTTAAACATTTTCCCTAACTGATGAAAACTGTCACATTTTGGCTACTCTTTCCCAAATATTGGCCCACGAGATGGATTCAATTTCTCTTCTCAGTTCCTCTGCCCAGACCTGCAAGTGATTGTTGGTAGAGGAACAAAATGATTCAGAAATTCTATAAAGGGCTAGGGCTCTCTTAGAAGAAATACCCGTCGTAAAGTAAGTCCTCAAATTTTGTGGTTTCTCACGTGCCTCTCAATTTGTGGCGCAATTGCATGTAATGAATAGGTTCACAAACAGGATGTGAAACCTCATTTTACATGAGTCCACAGTTAGAGGACAGCCTTGTTGATAAAGATGGGGCAAAAGTGCCAGCCAGACCGCAAGGACCTTTGAATGGATCTTTGCATCAAAAACGAGGATCACGCGAGAGGGATAAGTCTGTGATATCATTACCCTCCTTACGGATAAGATCTAACCCAAGTACCCCATAGAAGATGAGTTCCCCCCAGAAACCCTGAAGCTATTACAAAGTTTGGAAAGATATGGTGTGAGATTGTCGGCAAACCTATTGAAAAAAAACAAAGAGAATCAAAGCAGCACCCGAGTCTTCCCAAGAGGCTTCGAGCAGTTGAATGTTCTAATTTATTCTCGCTTAATAGATTAGGCCCCATGAAACCAAACTGTGAACGGATGCCGGAAAAAGGCCAGCTGCTAATGCCAAGGTAATTTTAATTGTAACCAGCATATGTGCAAGTTCCCTGCACACAGGCCTAGAAACTCACAAACCTGGCAACATTGGTAGGAGGTTGATCCTAAGTGAGATAAGTCTCCGCAGGCCAGAAATCTCCAAAGGAGTCCATCTAGTCACCTCTCTTATTGAACACAACATTACTCTTGTACATTGTGTTTATACAGAGTCACGTGGGATTTGGCAGGGTACACCTCCAAATAGTTTGTTTTTTGGTCTGCTAAGAAAAGCTATATTGTTTCAGGGCCCAAATTGAGGTCTTGGACAATGTAATGCCAAATGTTAGAAAATGATTATATTTAATGTAGAAGCCTGGTGTAACTCTGAATGTGGCAGGTTCTCAAATGATGTCGGAGAAAAGCGGTTCCAGTTTTATTTTTAATACAGAACAGAATACCATCTGCAAGCAATGCCAATGTGTGTTGGCATTCCCCACCACAAGGCGTTTTATAGTGCAGTTGGTCCAAATTCAGCGAGTGAAGGGCTCCATACACAGGGCAAAGGTTACGTGCAATATAGGATGGCCTGGTTTTGTCCAACTAGATAGTTGGCTTGATAAATGTCAATGTATACACATATTATTAGTGGGGTGCAAGAAATTATCCAGCACCTATTTAAAAATGGAATCAAACTCAAATGTAGACAGCACTCATGAGAGATATGAGCAATCAATCTGGTAAAAATGCCTTATGGGCACCAAGAGCTAACACGGCAAAGGGGAGGAATATTATCCTGCTTAGCGCAATCAATGTTATCATGGGTGTCTCTACCTTGAACAACGCCTGATTGGTCTGGGTCTATTACTTTACAGAGTAGAAGTGCTGGTCTGACTTCGAGGATGTTAGAATAGATCTTTGCATCATAAGTGAGCATTGCAATAGGCGATAAGAGCCGCAGTCTGAGGGATCATTACCCTCCATGTGGATGAGATTCAGGACCAGGACCCCCAGAGATGATGTTTTCCAGCCAGAAACCCTGAAGCCATTACACTGGTTGGAAAGACATTGTGCAAGGTCGTCTGCAAACCTATTGTAAGAAAATACAAAACATCAATCCGGCTCTGTAGTGTTCCCAAGTGGTGTGGAGAGACTAGAATTTCTTCTCGTTCGATTGGCTCATCTACGAGGTCTGCCTCTAGGTGATCCAGCTCGGGGGAGTATCATTGAGTCCAAGTGTGTCTTTTGTGTTGCTTCATTATGGGGCTGGCGCAGACATCAGCTCCAAGTATCTCTAATTTATCTAAAATGTGTGTAGCTTTTCTTCCAGAATTATCTTTCAGTTCCCTGATCACATTTTATATGCTCGAAGTTTATTGGATTTATCGGAATTTATAAAGTAAAATTGATTTGGTTTTTAAGGGCTGTGGTTGGTTTCTTTGCGGTAGGAGATGCAAGTTGGGTTATGGCCTTCCGCAAATGATTGCATGCCTTCTCAGAGCCTGTATCCTTGTGCTTTCAACCTCCGGATCTCAGTTTCTAACTAGACAACAGTCTTGCTCCTCAACCTATTGTGAATAGAAGCAAGGCTCATTATATGCACCTGCATCCCTGGTTTAAAAGCTCATCACAAGGTCTACAATAAGGGTTTGGGGGTTTCATTCTCTCTGTAATAAGCTGTCATTGTGACATGTAAGTCCTTCCTAATTATTGGGTTTGTAACAATGAATCGTTCAATCTCCACTGATGCATTGGGGAAGCCCACGTGTGGCTGCCAAATTCAATGTAATCAGAACTTGGTACTATCTGGTGATTGGGCCTATATGTGACTGGTTAGATTTAGATGAACCACACGCATTCTGGGGCACTATTTGTCTCAACCATTTGTCATGGTCCTAGATCACACATTTTTGATTAAACAACAAATTTTACTTGCTGTGCAGTGAGACACATTCACTTGCTACGGTCTGCTACAACCTCAATTACCCTTGTATTTCAGACAGTGCTGTGAAGAGGAAGAGGGGGACTAGGAGTAATGGAAATGACCACCACTTGAGGATGATCCACTGGATCTAAACATGTACATGCCATGGTCGTTATTATTTGAATATCTTACTTCAGTTGCTCCATTCAAAATCATAAAAATAATAAAAACAAATCAATTGTAAATCATCTAAAAACCATGTCTGACAGTTTTGGGAAATTTGAGGTGGTAACACACCATAACAAGTGAATCTGTCTCACGGAACAGCAAGCACAATTTGCTGCTCAATCAAAACTATATGAGACAGGTTGGCACGCTGCAGTACAGATCCAGAGATAAGAAAACAATCTATTTGTGAATAATTTGTATGTACTTGAGAACAGCAAGGCAACCTTATGAGAGTACACATTCTATGTCTCCAAATATCTATCTAATCAAGGTCAAATATATAATTTAAAAGGAAATGCGACGTCAGAGTAGTTCCATAGACCTCTGTGCCAAATCTATCCCTGGGAGGGTCTACTGCGATGTTAAAGGTCCCGCTCAGAATTATTCTCCTTGCTAGAACAATTTGATTTTGGGTATAGGACCAGTAAAAAAGCAATTGTGCTCAGGCCTTCATTGTCGCTCAATACATCAGCCAAATTTCAGTTCATATTTTTTCTCCAAAATAATAGCCCCACCCGTTTGCGGCAATCCAGCTGAATTGGAATACTGTTTAGGTAAAAATGAGTGAGTAAGTAGTGTTGGTCTGAACGCAAAAGCTAAGTATCTTGCAAAATATGACATTGGCTCCCAAGGCCAGAAGATAGCTAAGAATGCTACAGCATTACATTGGGGATTTTAGATCTTGGACATTAATGGAGAAAAAAAGTAATGTTACTGTCATATTGCGGCAAGGGTTGTTTGGCTGGTGATGTAGTACAGCGATACTGTTCCCCATTCATGGGCAAGGAGATACAAAATTGGGTGGTCCACTTGTATGGTATGATTTTCTGTTTCAACTTCTCTATGACTGGTTTTATTGGACGTCGACGTTGGATGGTCAACTGAGCTAAGCCTTGAAAAAGCTGTATGGTAGATTCCCAGAATGTTATGGATTCTTTACCGCTTGGAAAGCTTGTGATCTGTTCTCTTATAGGGAAGTAAAGGACACTAGTGAGAAGAACCAGCATTACATGTTTCTGTTGCTTTAATGCTGAATATACCTGATGGGTCCTATCGTCAATCAGGATAGAGGGGATCATCTCCCAAGCCGTCATGAAAAAGGTCATGGACAAATGTTTCAGCTGCATATGTCTTTTTATGGGATCTATTTTCATCAACTTTATCCATGAGTCGGCTATAGTGCCATTCCAGCTGCTGAATTTTTCTAGCTGTAAGTTCTTGGTCATAGGCTTGATCAAAAAGTGATTCTCCACTTCCTCCACCCTCTGCTTGATTTTTTGCAAGTTTGATCCAGTTCCTGGATGGTGGTGGTGAGATAATCTTTGCATGATCAAGAGAAATTAAGATCCCTTATGCTAGGATTATTAAGTATGCAACTCTCCCACCAGTAATTAAATTATTGTAATTTTACAGGAACAATACCACCCTCTTCTAAACCTCCTAGAAATATTTGTTAACGTAGATTCAAAGGTGTCAGAGAGGTCGGGCTTTAAAGGTTCTCACTAAGGCGGAGATGTGAACAGTAGAGAGTTGGGTTATGCCCTCGTTATTTAATTCATAGTAAATGAAAACTTGTCCAGAAAACAACCCTGTCACGTCTGGTACCGCCTCTATGTTTCACTGGGTCTGTTGGAGGTTGCCAGGTTCACTTCTTTTTCATGTTATCACCCAGGAATGGTGCGATTACCCAAGCTGGAACAGAACGGGAATCCCCGCTGGCTGACCTGGACGATGCTCGGCACCAGCGATCAGGTCGGATCAGAGGAGAGATGCAACACAAGGCCGTTGTGACTGAGTCCACTTCGCAAATGTGGTAGCGGGCTTCACACCTCATCAGTTGCAGCCTGGGGCCAGTCCCTCTTTCTGGACCTCCTCCCAGGAGGACCGCACTCACACGCCACAGGACTCGCAACACACTCCGGCTGAAATCCTCTGCGAGGCAGGGGCCAGGAAACATTTCAAGAATTGCCAATGTGTGATGGGGGTCCCTTCATCTTGCAAAGAGGCTTCTTGGCACCATGGAGATCAGGAAGCTAAATCTCCCATGTTTCCCAGGTAGGGCATTGATATACTCCCCCCCCCCCTTTTCTGAGCGAGAGGGATAAAGGAGGAATTATTCCAACCTTTCCTCCTGAGTGGATGATGCAGTGCACAGTGGCTTTGTGCCAAGCAGACTCAGACAGACCACTTGCCAGAACATTCTGGACCTGATGAGTTCCATTGAGTGACAGTTGGAGTTGAGAGCAGGCTCAGTGGACTGCTGAAGGAGGAGTAAGGCGTGTATCATCACAATAGAGCATCCCTCAGTGTGGGCCGAGGCTACAGTCATAAGAGAAGTATGCACCAGAGATGTCCTATTGATTTTGGAGGTGTTACACAGGGAGGGACACCGGTCCATAGTAACTCTTAAAGGAGTGCAATTTAAGTGAAAAGAAATGGAAAGGTACATGTATACGTACAAGTTACCAACAAATGCAGATGAGACTGGCCCACTCCATCCTACACTTCTGGGAGGATCTGAAGACCCTACACTTCAAAGAACACCTTCCCAATTGAGGATTGATCCACTCTATCCCAATTATCTCCTTTTGGGGCTCTCTTCTTCCCTGCTGCCCATATCCACCCCAGCACCTCTGCTACCCTGGACCCTTATCTGCAACCCACTAGGAATAGAGCACTGTTGCTTGGTAGCTATGTTTGTGCTTTATAAACCCCAGGCGTACCTATATACATGAAGAGTGGCATAGTCCATCAGTGCACTCCCATTTACTATTCCAAGTCAAATGGAACTATGAAGAGACACAAACGAATTCCGGAGGAGTACATTCATAGGGCTGGTCAGGACTGGAAAAGAGACGGTAATGAACAAGGTTCCTACACGCACATGTACAGCCCACTCCACTGGCAGTGGGAGACTGAGTTGCTCAGGGAATGGAAACCAAATACCAGGCTATGCCCTTCATGGGTGGGGAAAGTGGTAGTGAGTAAGGTCAACTTAGACGGGCCGAGGAATTAAATACTGCAATCCCAACTGTGCAACACAGCCTGCTGTGATAGCTGAAAGGTCAAAAAGGAAACTGATCCCAAGGTAGGTGGCTGGGTGAGAGGGAAGTTTCCATATGCTCTCATGACTGGCACAGGAAGGTGGTCACAAGCATTGACAAAGCCCAGGGTATACTACAACACTCTCAGTACAGTCAACGGTGAGGTGAGGAACTACACTCAAGTGTACCTGTGAAAAGGATGCGGGCACTGCATGGAAAGTGAAGATTCCCTCGCAAGAAAAAGTAGGTTCCCTGCACACACCCCGGATGCTCTGCCAAGTTCACATGTTCGAGGTGGGACTGACTCCAGGGAGAACAGAGCTTCCCAGAGACTCGGTTACCTGGATGATTACTTTAAGCCACTCTTCAGCCTTTGTACGTTAATAATAAATAATAATAATTTAAAATTTATATAGCGCTACGAACCCTCAGGTATCTGAGCACTGCTTATTATTACCCACGGTGTGTGGTGCTCATTTATCGACCTCGGAAGGATGAAAGGCTGAGTTTGGCGCTGCCGGGATTCGAACCTGCATCAGCAGGATCTGCACGGATGTCAAAGCAAGTGCTCTACCCGCTGTGCCACTTAACCAACGTTGTTATACGGTCTAAGGGTGGGTCCTGCGGAGGAGTCTAAAGGGTGGTTGGTCTTCAGCATGTTCTTTTGGATAAAGGGGACGAGGTGAAGTCACATGCTGGGACACCTCTGCCAAGTCCTGATTATGGATCTCAGAGGTATTGTACTGAATGAGAGTCAGTGTTGATAGCAGGGCAGAGTGAACCTCAGTGTAGGTTGCAGAACATAATCATAAGAAACGTAGTCGTCCCTTAGAAGGTTTGTGTGCACATTACTACACTCACTGTTTTGGTGCACTCTGGTGGCACAGCCACCAACATTTTGCCAACACCATTGCTATAAAGAAGAGAGAGTAAAGGGGTGACAGAAAGATGCATAAGTGATTTCTTATCAGACATCTGTATGTAGTCAGTGGTACTGTACATCTCCAATAAAATAAGTTGCAAGGACATCTGTAAGCTGTAGTTCCTTGGAGAGGTGCAGTACTACCAACACATGTTTTCTCCTGCTCACAACCTGTTTTCCATTTCTATTTCATGTTTCCCTGGTTCTTGTTTATTTTATTGAATTTTTTGGAGCGGAGCAGTACCGCTGGCAACATTCAGATGTCCTCATAGTAAATCGCAAAGTGATTTCTTATGAGACATCTGTATGTCGTCAGTGGTACTGTACATCTCCAATAAAATAAGTTGAGAGGACATCTGCTGGTTATAGTTCATTGGATAGGTGCAGAGATCAAAACTACAATATAGCACGACAACCAAAGGCTGCAGTTATACATACAACCAACAAATGTCACTCCACACTTGCACTATTGCTCCTGTCCCCCCTGGTGCTGTCCCTCTTCTCCTTGCACTGTCCCCTTGTGCTTTGCCTCCTCCCCTTTGCGTTGTTCCTTCCCCTTACGCTGTCCCTTGCTCCTTGCACTGTCCCTCCTCCCCCTTACGGTGCAGTTCCTTCTCCCCTTGTGCTGCCCCTCCTTGCCCATTGCACTGTCACTCCTCCCTACAGTGCTGTCGTGCCTCGCCCTTCTGCTGCCAGTCGTCCCGCTTGCGCTGTTGCTGCTGTCGTATCGTCTCCTCAAACCCTGTCGCTCCACCCACCTTTGCAATGTCACTCCTTCCCTCCATTTGTGCTGTCACTCCTGCCTTCAAATAGTGTACAATGCTCCTGTGTACTGTTGCTGCCCTTCCTTTCATCTATTGGATTTTTATATTCTTCTTTGAGTTGCCATTTATTTCTTATTCCTCCTCCCACAATGCTTCTCTCACTCCCTGTGATGCCCTTAATTCTTTCCCATGCTGTAATGTCTTCCTATCTATGCTGTCATTCCTCATTCCTGCTCTTCATGTTAAATATGAAATGTAACAAACAACTCATTTGGCTTTGCCAATGCTTGTTTTAAATCAACTGCTGTTCGAAAGACAGTTTAAACCACAAGAGTCAACATCTGCTTCTGGAGCCTAGGAAATGCAAAGGCTGTCTGTTGGCTGCCCTGACAATTGGCAGATCTGCAAATACCTGAGAGACAGGCACATGAGGGGGCTGGGGGGTCTTTACAGCTATTTGTATTTTGTTTTTTATTTATTTATAAAGCTCTCCTGGGGCAGCTGGGCGCGTGTCTTACAGCTATTAAAGCTCTTAATGCAGTACAGTTATGCAGGAGTATTCAGTTACACATTACACAAGGTTACAACAAGAGTAAACAGTACGAGTATAGAATTCAGACAGAGCAAGAAGGGTGGACCGCAGCCGCAGTCAGGTTAGTGGAACTATAGGGGGTCTAGCAGTCTAGTTTGTGTAACCAGCGTGTGGAATTTCTTTTGAAGATATGGAAAGATGGCTCATATCTAATAGAGGTAGGAAGCGTATTCCAGAGCTTCGCCGCCTGGACAGGAAAGCTGGAACCCCCCCCCCCCACCCCACCCTAGTTCTGAAGCTTGTATCTAGGAATGGCCATAGTGTGGGCTTGGGCCGATCTAAGGGGCCTAGAAGAGGTGTGTGGCAGGAGTCTATTAGAGAGGCATACTGGGGCAAGGTTAGCTCTAGCTTTATGGGTTAAGGCTAGCGTTTTGAGGGCAATTCTGTGTTTGACAGATAGCCAGTTCATGTTACGTCTGGTGGCGGATATGTGCGACTTCTTAGGTATGTTAAGGGCCGCTCTGATAGAGTTGTTCTGTGTTACTTGTAGTTTGTTCATGTTTCTAAGGCTAGTCCCTAGAAAGAGTGAGTTACAATAGTCAACTTTGGACATAACTAGTGTTCTGGCCAGGGTGATGCAGTTAGGCGTCGTTAGGAAGGGCCTGCAGGCAGTGATTAGTTTACATGTGTAGGCAGACGCTGCAACCACCGCGTTGGTTTGTCTGTTAAAGGAAAAGGTATCATTTAGGTAAATACCAAGAGTTTTAGTGTTATTAGATGCCGTAATAGTGTTACCGTCAATAATGAAGGATTTGAATGAAGGGTCAAGTTTGTTCAGTCTAGAGCGGGAGTATTAGTATCTCAGTTTTCTCATCATTTAGACATAGTCCATGGTGTGCCATCCAGGCTTGGATTACTGAATAGATGTCATTAAGGACTTTGGTGTCTGCAGAGTGGTTACCAGAGATTGGGATTGGTATCTGGGTGTCGTCGGCATAGTTAGTATACGATACACCTATTTGGTCGAGAATATCGAATAAAGGCTTAGTGAAAACATTGCAAAGCGTGGGGATACGCAAGATCCTTGAGGGACCCCACAGAGTACAGGAGAAGGTTGAGCAGAGGCTGAAGATGAGAAGACTCTCATAGTTCTATTATCAAGGAAAGATCTAATCCACAAAGTAGCAGAGTCGGAGAAATGTGTGGCTGATTTAAGGTGTTGGCACAGTATATGATGGTTCACAAGATCAAAGGCAGCCGGTAGGTCGAGAAGTAGTAGGAGTGACCTGGCCACCATTCCCTTTCAAGTTTCTGAATTCAAACTGGGCAGGTGAGAATACCTCCGATATCAGACTTATGCTGCCTAGATTCTGCCTGCTGTAAAGGGTTTTTCGTAGCCCTACTGTGTGACAATGCCCTATGGAGACAGGTTTAGGATGTTTTGAGCAAAATAAAAATATTTTCAGGAATTGAAGTCATCACTACAGATTGAGCTATATGTGAATAAAGCAAAACTCTGAGTATTTGTAAAACGGACATACTTGAGTGTTTCCTTTCAGGAAATACATTACTATGCATGTTTCTTTAGACAATAGGGCACGCAGAAAACAGGCACGCCTATTGGGGGTGCCAGGGGTTGCAACTGCCACCCCTGGCAACTCCTGTGCAACCCCTGGCTCTGCCTCTGCGACCCCTGGTTAAAGGGTTTCAGAAGCAGAGAGACACCGAAAGTAAAGAGGGCTCTCAGGCGAGAACGGGAACCAGAGCTGCTTCCTTGCGTGCATGGAGCATGGGAGCCAGAGAGGCCTGCCTGCAGAGGAGTTTCTCGGAGCAGCAACAGATTCAGGAAAAAAAGCTACCAGCATTTATTTTTTTATAAGTGTGTGTGCGCGTGCATGCATGAAAGGGTGGTTGTGTGTGTGTCTGTATATTATGTAATGTGTGTGAGTGAGTGAGTGCATGATTCATGGATGGCTGGGTGTGTAAGTGAATGGTGGATGGGTGCATGTGTACATGCACATGTGTGGCAGGATATTTTTTACAGGGCATCTATAATAAAGTAAGCATTATAAGCATTATTACCTGTCTAGATTGACATTTGGGTGCATCCAGTCTGACCATTTCTTACTGCGTCATGGCATATTTTTCTGGGCATCTCTAATGAAGTAAGTATCATAAGTGCTATTACGTGTCTAGACTAGCATTTTGCTGCTGTTAGACTAGCGATTTCTTACTGTGACTTCACATTTTGTGTTAGCCATCTCTGATAAAGCATTCATGATAAACTAGCATTTGTCTGCAGTTAGACTAGCCATGTTTTACTGTGGCTTGACATTTTGTATTGGGCATCTAAGATAAAGTAAGCTTGATAAGTGTTATTACCTGGTTAGATTGGCATTTTGGTGCTGCCAGTCTAGGTATGTCTTTCTATGGCGGCATCATCAAGGCTACAGCAAACATAAGTGTTATTACACGTCTGGCCATTGTGCAGCCAGTTTTTACATGTTTTCTTATGGTGGCATTGCAATTTTAATAGCAAAGTGGTAAGATAGCTCAGCGGGTTTGGAACTCACTGCTGCCATCTCTGTGTGATCTGCAGGTCTCAGGTTCAAAGCCCGGCAAGGCCACTTCAGCCCTTCATTCATCTGAGGTTGATAAATGAGTACCAACTTCGGTTGGGCTGATAATTGTATGTAAATATGTGCTATGTAGAGCACTGTGGCCAAAGTGCTATATACATAACAAATTATCATTAAAGCATTAATGCTCCTGTGCACTGGAAGTAGCTTGCTCTATTGGATTTTTGGGAAATATATTATCGCAGCAACTGCCAATGTAGGGGATCTACTTTTCAGATAATGACAATGCCTGACATGCAGCTATAAGTGGCACAACATGGAAGTAACAGGCCATACAATACTGAAGTGGCATATCTATGGCAGTGCCTCAGCCTATTTCTTGTGTGTTTTTATAGTTTTATTAAAAACACATTTTTAATCATATACTTCAAAACTCTTAGTTCATTGCAAATGACAATAAATTACTTGAGACGCAACATTCTAAAAAACATTACAGACATTAATTCATTCAACACAATACATTATAATCCCCCCCACCAGGGCCTCCCTTTCTAGCGCTCAAGATAGCATTTCCCCCCTATCTGACAAAATACTCCCTTCCCTACCTCATTATGGGGACTAATCGAGAAAAACATTTTCCCCCAACTTTTTGTGTATCACTAATAAAATATTCACTAAAGTAATGGCCATTGGGATTATCCATAGAAGAACCTAGCCAACATGACTTCACTGTTTAAATCTCATTAGGAACTTTCCCAACCACATGTTCCTCTGCCCTAGTGTTGCGCGACAGCCAATCAGCCAATGTTTTAGTGTTTCTACCTCCCTGGCTTTTTACAGAGCTGACAATTTCTTTCTTGCCAGGGGGTCTCTCTTATGTTACACCACCTGTTTAGGGAGCCTACTAAATTAAGACAAAAGCGAATATAAATGTAACAATATTTTGCCAGTGGATGTATCATCGTGGAAGACTGGATCTCCTTATATTTCCTCGGGTGTGTAGTTAGCTCCCTTGGTAGTTTATACAATGACATTATCTGCATATCTTTCCCGATTTTACAATTTTCATTTTGTTGTACATCTTCACTGGGCTTTCCACCAAGGTAAGCCCTTTCAGCAAGAAGCAGGCCACAGCACTCCCCAGAAATGCTCAATGCTGTGTCATAATGATTGCTTAAAGATGTATTGAAATCTTCAAATAGCGAATCCAATGGTGGAACTAATATTGTCCCGGTCTGTGTTGTACTGTGGGTAATAAGAACCAAGGCTAGAAACACTGTATCTATCTCTGCAGGAGGTCAACGGCCATATCTGTTTGCCACTGATGAGTCGCAAGCTAAATCATATCAGATTTAAAAGTAAACAGTCTCAGAGAGCACGGTTGACATTCAAATCCCTACAACGGCAGAAGCCTCCTGCTAGGACTTCAGTGCTTTCCTGTGGAAATTGGGACATATGTTTATATCTTAAGGGCAGTAAACATGTTACATTAAGTGAATGCTGAATACAAAAAATGTATATATTTGACTTTCTGTGCTGGCATACCACTCTGGTGCGAACGGGCACAATATAAATATGTATTACAGTATATTTTACACAGCCATCCCTGTGGTGTAAACTTCACATTTGTGTACCTTTGCATGGTACTGGGATAAAGTTCCAAAAAAAGGTCACGTGGACAGCTAACGATAACCACCACATGTAAGTGGGGGCACTCACCAACTTTAGCCTCACATATGGAAATCCTCTACATGGGGCCCTGCAAGCTCTCTCATCCAGATGCCACAACATGCCCGCACCCTATTTTTGACCTCCAAAAACACGTGCTAGGGGCACCCAGAAGGGGATCAGTTTGCCAAGTGGGCACAGTGGGAAAAAGTCACTGGGGGCACCCGGACTTCATGATGTGGCCATGAGCACACGGCTGGACAGTAGCCTGGGACACACACAGAGATCTGTGATCACACAGATGAGTGGTCACACAGAGTCAGCCTGCAGGACAAAATGAGATACTTAGACAGAAGTGCCGGTCAGGGAGTCTGCCGCCGTACTGTCACATGTGCCGGCCCAGGCTCCTTTTATTGGGAGCCAGGCATGACACAGCCATGACACACACTCTTAAAGGGGACCTCACCACATTTGTCTCATCCCATCTGGGGAGTCACCACTGGCTCCCATTCCACCGAGAATCACCATCCAAATCTTCTGCGTGACCCCGCAGATGCATTAACGGCCAACCCACACCTATGGCAGAAACACAATCTGCATATACCACCCGACCCACCTGTTATGGTCCAGAGAGACAAACCTCAGCACAGTCCGGAAAGCTGAATTCAAACACAAAGGCGCCGGACACTACTAGCCTCAGGAGCAATGCAACCTTTGCAATGAGAGTCTGTGTGATCCTGAAGAGTCACCTTGTTTGGACGCTGCGCAGCCCTTATTCCTTAACCCGTGGCAAGTCAGACAATCACCTATGGCACATGCCGCACAGAGCTGCTGCTCGTGCGTGCCACAAGGAAGTCTGTACTACTCCTCTCCCGACAGCGGCAAAAGATTACGTTTGCAGCGTGAACTATATAAATCATTAAAATAAACAAAGATGTTGACAGGAACTCTAAAAATCACCCTCTGTGCCTCTAGAGGCAGAATCAACGTGCACAGTGCTCATGTTCATAGGTTTGTAAAGCAATGGCGACCAGCCAAGGCTCCGAACAGACGACGCGAGCAGTCTGGGACACTTTTGCTTACAAACCTTGTATGCTCTACATCAATGTTGACGTGAAGACTCCAGGGACACCCTCGTACAGTACAGTGTGCCAATGATACTGGTTCTTAGGAGTCCCGTCTACGCTTAGGCCTCACCGCTCCCTTTGCGTGAGGGGTGTACCGCTGTCTGGACCATTGGCTGCTGAAGTGTATTGTTACACAGTGTGGGGAACGCCCTGCTTACTACTCAGTAGACGGAGACTGCTCCAAACGTTACATCTTTATTGTTTCGCCCCTCCCATGGGAACACTACAAAAAACATGTTTAAGAGAATGTTCTTCTCTCACTTTCTCATTTGGCCGAAGCACACTGCCACTCTTATGGTTTATAAACCCACAATGGCGTGAGGATCAATATCCTGCTGCATTACTCCAGGTATCCTCCTGTACTACTCCAGGTATCCTCCTGTATTACTCTAGTGTTCCATAAATTGCGGATCCACCGGTGGCTTGTAATTTCTACATATTCGCCGATGAGTGGGCTTATCTCACATTAGCGTGCTTCCAATCCTCTATACCGAAGGAAAAGCTGTGCCGCAGTGACTCCAGCCACTGTCATGGATCTGCTTGCCCCGCCCATAGATAGATGTGCTGTCAGATACTATGGTTCACTGACTAGACACCCCCACAGATCTTCACCCCCAGAGCTCGTCTCTGCTGCTGGGCCGCAAGTACCCTCAGTGCAACCCTCCGCTGTGCTGCAGAAGGCAATGGCTGACAGTGCCTAATCCTGTGCTTTTTGCAGGGCACCAGGCGTGTGTCCCACCTTCCTGTGTGATTCAGGCCGTCGAAGTCTATCCCTCTGATGGAACAAGTGCCTTATGGCTCATCAAATCCACACTCATGCAGGACTCAGCCGGGATTAGCCGGACATGATATCCCTTATATTGCAGGGCAGTGAGACTCGGCTATCAGAACTTACTCTGCAGACATGAGAGGCACCTTAAATGGAGGGCACTGTGCTCCATGGACTAGCCTTTCTCTCGCTCGGCTGACTCTGAGCTCTTTAGTGGGTCCCTTACTCTGCGACTCTCATCCCTTGGCTCTGGGATCCCTCGAGAATCTGCTACACTTCAGGAAATGCTCCACACTGAGACTCACGCGGAGGCGTGCACAGACCCTTCCTGTCTGTCTTGTGGCCCCCCTGATGACACACTGGCAGAACATAAAGAAGTGCCTAGAGGCGAGTGCTGCACAACCCCCGCTAAAAGCAGAACAGAAGAGGGAGTAGGCAATGCCTCCAAGTCCCTTCCACTGTACCCCAAGTGTGGCGAGGAATGCTCATTATGGCACATGCAGCATGAGCAGTCATTGGCACACTGCTAGTGTAATCATGCACCCAGCTCTAACTGTGTGAACATCATATAGATGCTTGACTATCTGACGGCATCGTACTTTATTTCACTCTTTGGCTGCACTCAAGTGTCACACCTGTACAATACACAATTGTTCACCAAAGTTTGTTATGAGATTGTGTACACCGACTTTTGAAAGCAAAAATAATGTCTGAAACATATGAAATATTCATGAAAATAAATAGATGGCAGCATCGGCTTGAACCGCACAGAAAAGGCATGTAAAGTGCAATACACATGTTTTTGTGCAAAGCCAGGTAGGACTTCTTCCTTTGTGGTTAGTCTTTGCCTTGCCCTAGCTCATTCAGGACTCCTTTAGCTTTCATGCAGGCTGAGTCATTGCAGCCACAGAATACGCCAACGGGTACATGCTGGACTGAAAGCAAGTTCATCATGAATGAGTGGAAAGAGCACGCTCCATGGTTGCATGTAGCTTATTGGCCCTCTTTGTCTTTCCACGTTGGGGCTCCCCTCAGTCCTCTACACGTCATGTACTAGAAGCACCGGCACACGGCCATGCCACTTCGCGAAGGCTAGGATAAGAGACTTGCAGAGATGAGCTTCCAGGGGGCTGGCGTCTCCTGTTGATGAACCCCTTCAAGTTGTATTTAGGGTTGCTACCCTGCCCCCTCATTGCCTCCCTTTTTTGAACACTCAAATACTAAAGGGCATGCGCCACATTCACCGCGCGATATTCAACCTTCACCGAATATTTATCACAGAAGTACAGCCATCAGACACCTGTACCCTCACAATTGCAGAAGTGACACCCTGTGTTGCAAATTCGACCATTGCAACCATGAAGAGGGGGGCGAGCGAGCCAGCCCTCAGCCCAAATCCACTTATACAATGACGATCGTTTTCCACCGTGTGAAAACTAGCACCTCTCAATGCACTGCTTGCCCTACCCGCACCCTAATATCTCTCCTCAGAGATCGCCCATCTGCACCCTCAGCAACATTCACAAACTGCGCAGAGGCCCTTGGGAGCTGATTTGGAAATCAACTGTAGCATCTTATAATCTCAGGGTACATTCATGTATGGACACACCAACCCAATATTGGGGCCACTTGAAATGTTTTGATAGCCTGTGTATGGGTGGCCAAGGTGGTGATCCCTGTTGTGCTCCCTTACATTAAAGTTACACCCAATCTCTCTTTGATCTCCATCTGTCTAGGTGCTTTGCCCGTCTCGTGGTTCATTAATATCCTACCAGGGGGAACCTCTCACATTGGTCTCTTCTCTTTACCCTGCTTAGTCTCGCCACAGAGAGCAGAAGCCTGTGGCTTTGTCTGACTTCTCATTCATAAATGTCCTCTCTGGGGGAACCTCACAAATTGGTCTCTTCTCTTTGCCCTGCTTAGTCTCTGGATAGAGTCCAGAAGCCTGTGGCTTTGCCAGATTCCTCATTCATGAACGTTCTCCGAGGTGAAACCTCCCACATGGTGTCTTCTCTTTACCCTGCTTAGTCTCTCCACAGAGGGCAGAAGCCTGTGGCTTTGTCTGACTCCTGATTGATTAATGTCCTCAGAGGGGAAACCTCCCACATTGGTGTCTTCTCTTTACCCTGCTTAGTCTCTCCACTAAGGCCGGAAGCCTGTGCCATTGCCAGACTCCGCATTCATAAATGTCTGCTGTGGGGGAACCTCCCACATTGGTGTCTTCTCTTTGCCCTGCTTAGTCTCTACACTGTGGGTAAAAGCCTGGGGCTTTGCCTGAACCCTCATTGATTATGATTAATGTCCTCCCATAATCCAATGGAGTTGTCAGTTCCAGTTTTAACAGATAACAGGGCCTGGTACCAAAAACGAGTCGTTCAAGTGTTTTAAAAATGTTCACAAAAGCACACATGCCTATTGTGCTTCAGCCACTGGAAGACCAGGAGCATGCGAAGAGCCTCGATGGGCTCCACCCATAGGACATTCCCTTGTAGCCATGTTGGATCTCAACACAAGTGTGCAAGGAATGTCCTTAGAATGAAACTAGTTACATTCCCATTTTGTACTTGCCATTCTTCTGAAAATCGCGATGCGGCTTAGGGAGTCTTGAAACACCCTAAGCCTAGGACCCAGGTACACTGGCCCTAGCTGGGGCCCACACTAGAGTCCTGCTGTGTAGGGATCTCTTGCACGAGGAGCATTGAGACACCTGGCAGAAACCGTCTAAATGTTTGTCCCAATCTAATGTGGGCTGTGGACAGCACGCAGATCCTGCCTGTTCAGCGTGGTCTGTCCTGAGCCATGAACCAGGAAATTAGTGTGGGAGACCCCGTCTCATGTTAGCTGTCTGGAGACCTGATCGGAGCAACCTGCCTTGGAGATCTGAAGAAGGGGCACGGCGTCAGCCCTGCTCTGCACGTATTGTGTGCAAAAGCGTTTCATGCAGAAATCTCCCAAGTGCCATTTGACCACATGGAGCCCTTGCCAACAAGCGTCTGCGACCAGGGTCCACTAAAGAAGTCTTCATAGCAGAGATCCAAGTGAGCGGGAATGGTTGCGAGTGACTTTCCATGACTTCTTTTTTACTTTTAAAAGTTTCTCTACCTTTTACAACCATAGTCACCATTCTGGAACTGTACTTGTTGAAGTTAGAGCATACTTCTTAAGTTTACCATATGATAGCAGTTGCAGCTAAACTGAAATCTGACTGTACATTTATGAAACCTAAATGACATAGCCTGGGTGGATTCTAGCTGGCTCCATCCTAGCCATCGGAAGATGGAAGAGGTCCTGCTAACACTAAGAAGGAACCTCTCCCCACACTTCATCTCGCCCTAGATTTTTGGCAAACGTGTCAAGTTGTTATTTCAGTTTAAATGCTAAGACAATACAGTTTCTAAAGATCCATGTCATTCGCAAAGGGATGCCATCTTAATACCAGGCGGCTGCATAGGATTTGCCCATTCATGCCTGGGACAAATGTAAGGTTGTATTAGGAGCCCTAGTGACTAGTTGCTTGGACAATTACGTTGCATTCTGGGGGGCATTTCAATGGAACTCATTAAGCAGACTGCAGGTGGCAAAACTAATTGGTTTCTGGACGTAAGAAAGGTGATGATGTCCACGTTTCAGTAGACTGGAGAATTCAGCTTAAAAATCTTTGCATCCTTTTCAAATGCATCCATGGGACCGTTTCCGCCTACCTTCAGGATAGTATCACATGGTATATTCTAGGATAGATCCTTGGGTCTAGAGGGCATTACAGACTATTCATCCGGTCAGAGGAGATAAGACTTTCTTTCCTGGGCCTCAGGACTTGGAGTAAATGACCAAATTCTGTCCAGGAAAACGCAAGCTTTTCTAGTTCCAGGCCACGGTTGAAGCAGCATGTGGTCAGGGAGATGCTAGCTATCGATTCTATTGGAGTAACGATCAGCGAGTCTAGGCTATATATAAGTGATCTCACTGTCTGACAGAGAAAACAGTACAGGGCACCTCCTTCTTTTGCCCATTCCACCCACTTGGCCGTCAACCCGCCCCGGCCGCAGTAACTTGCCACATGTTGCACCATTCTCCCACCTGCCTCCCCTCCCGCCAAGGTCATAGTGCCTTTACTTTTTTTGGTACACTTCTACCACTGTTTCAGAGAATCAATCAGGATGAATCCGGCAGCCGGGCATTTTACGTAGGTCTCTGAAGTTGATTACTACCACCTGGACCATTTTCCTTCAACATGTGTTTCTTTACCGCCAGCTCTTGCAGGGTCTATCGAACATCATGGAACTCTCAATGTTCATTTTTTGCAATCAGCACCCACGGAGCAATGCGGGCTCTATATCAGCATATGCAAATAAGCAGCTTCTACGACCCGCATGTATATCCAGCCCCATCAGAAAATCCACTGAGTACTCATGTGCCCTTTGTCACTGATCTCAATCACCTAAACCAGGCTGGACTAGATCACGTGCTGCTAGGCTGTCCCTTCTGACCGAGTACTACTGAAAAGAACTGCAATGATCAATGCCACTTAGAAAACAGCCCAAGATTTTCGTCTTTCCCGTAGACGCGAATGGTCTCTACTGGCGTTCCTTATAACAGTTTTCGCATTGACTAACTTCATAGATTTTGGTAACTACGACATTGAAAAGAAATGTCTCCTTTTCCATTAATTCATTTCTATTTGTGGAAATAATGAGATGCAGTTTTGTATGGGGTGGTGATTTGGGGCTGGTTGGGCGACTGAAGCTGTAGGCAACTTCGGACAGAAAAAAAGTGAGGTGAATAGTTGATCAATCAGCGACTCCAGCCCCTACTTGATTTCATGTACAGTATCGCAAGATACAACATTACACGTGGATGGCAATGGGGTGGCTATTGTTGCTCGCGCTGGTCTTTGGCGTGGATAGGCGAGATGACCACAGTGGAGCTGATTGCCAGATTTAAGCAGCTGCCTGGTGGAACATAGATGGAACTCCTCAAGGGTATCAAGCCGCTGCACTCTCAGACTGGCAGGGCATGCTGGAAACCATACAAATATAGCCTAACATTGGTCGTTATTTACGCTTTTTATGTTATGCGGCATTGTGCACAACTGTTACACATCTAACTCCTAAGATTACAGTGCGTGCTTCCGTGCATCAGGTGCAGCACTTGCACTCCTGGCCTCGGACCCGGTGCTTCCACTATGGGATTCCTTAGCCTTGCACTATGCTGTAGCCACACACTATGAGGTGATGTACACAGCATTCCTACACCGATCCGGGGAGTGGGCCATACAAACATATCATGTCTGACAAGTAGCGTGGCTAATGTCCCGGGACCTACACACCTGTGGGTGTGGGAACAGCAAAGGAATCCACAGACAGTGCCTGCCTTTACTCTCTGCAAGTCAAAGGCAGAATGTTAACAAATGGCTTCCTTGTGTCTACAATAGGATTTTCTCAAGGGAGCGGGAGAGTGGCACCCTGGACCGTGCCGGCTATAGTACGAATACCAGGTGGCGTGCCCATCCTTCGCTGAACAGGGAGGGTACAGTACGATTCCTGCCATTCCTCGCCACTGCCACTGCCTGGACTTGCCCCTTCTGTTCAGGGCCATCCCAACGGCTTTTGGGAGCTGGGGCACAGACACATTTGGCTCCCTCCCTCCCTCCCCCAAAACCAACGAAAAGGAAGGGATTCAGGAATCTGTTTCTTCCGTCTCGCCTAATCCCGTTCTCAGTGCAGTGAACACGGCGCCTCATTCTGACACAGGACACAGATCCCACATTAAGCAACCCAGGGAAGTGACATGCCCTATACCCGAGCATTCTGCACAGTATGGCCATTCTAGCACTGCGCAAACTTTTACTGTACAAACGACCATGTCAAGTTACGACATCCCTATTTCGCTGCATATATATGTGTGTGTGTGTGTGTGTGTGGGGGGGGGGGGGTAATGTTAATAATAAGTGTGGGGGTATGGATGAGGGGTGAGGGCTGCGGGCTCTCCCCCTGCATATATATGCACCGGAATGCAGTAAGAAAGTCAGCATTTTTGTACTAAGCAGTAAAATATGCGCAGTAATACCGCAGATCTATTTGAGTTACTCTATAAATTGAAAGGTGCGCACCTGGAGCAGCGATAAAGGAGACAGACCGGATCCATGAGAAATGTCCTGCTTTTTGCACTGCACTGCCTATCTGTCTAGCACAAATATAACCAAATCATGCAGAAAGTGGTTGGTCATGAATCCATCTTTGCCACTGGCATTGCTCTGGGCAACCTTCCATGCAACCGTGTTTTAGCCCGTCTGCGCCATTGTAAGAAGGGGACCAGCCTTATGCAAAGCAGTATTGGTCCAGCCACCGATGGAAGAAGTCCAGCCCAAACTGTGAGGTCACATCCACAAGCAACCCCAGAAAGGGTGCAGCCTCGTTGGACATCTTAGTTCGTTAAGGTGTAGTGAGCAAGGAGTCCACACCCTCTCTCACTAAGGGAGACGAACTATAACCCAAAGATGCAGTGTATGGAAGGTTGGGAATTAACCTTAACCACTGTCACTGCTCTGGGTCCCTTCCACTTTCCACACCATTGTTTTTAGTCTTTCTGCGCCATTGAAGAAGGGGACAAGTCATATGCAAATTAGGAGAGTTGGAGAAATAGTATGAGAGAGGTACACATGGACCATAAATTTGGGACACATGCATTCCTGCATCGGTCCACCCCACCCGCTCGCACCTTTGTTCCAATGTTAGAAGAGGGACGTATTTAACATGCAAATGTGTCCTAGTGAGAATTAGGCATGGTGGTAATAGGAAAAACGAGCACCGTCCTCGTGACAACCCACACCTCAGGAACAGAGGGGAGGGGGAGCCGGCTGAGCCAGAATACATCATGGTTATAGTAAAAGAAATAGAATCGGTCCAGTGGATCACCCATACATGATACTCAGTGGGCGAGATGCCTAAGGAGTAAATACAAGGCACTGCTAAAGTTGAATGAATGATCATTGTCATGGCTACCACACAAACATAAGGAACAAAGACATCTAAAGTGGAGCACAACAAAAAGGGAATGTTACTGTACAATAGCAACATGCTGCCTTTAGAGTATCAAAATAAAACAAAATAAAATGGAAAAATGCCAATAAGAAGGCAAACGCTCTCCCTCTTTTTGCAACCAACCCCCTAATTATTAGTGTTGGTAAAAATCAAAAGCCGCATTGACTGTCAAGGGATTCCAAACCTGTGCAATTTGCACTACACTGTAGCACGGCATAGCCCACCTGTACAGCGCCAGAGCACTCAGACAGATCCCTTCCGCCATCCAAGCCATGAGGTGGTGCTTTAATAAGACATAACTTCGACTGCATATTACCAGTGTATTTGTTTTGTATTGTTTGCAGATGTGAAAACAAAATTGCCCTCGCCACCTCTCTGCCAATACCGTGAGCATGAAGCCTGGCTTGAGTGCTAACACATCAGGTATCCGTAGCCTGGAGAAGTGCAGATGAGTGCTAACACATCAGGTATCCGTAGCCTGGAGAAGTGCAGATGAGTGCTAACACATCAGGTATCCGTAGCCTGGAGATGCGCAGATGAGTGCTAACACATCAGGTATCTGTAGCCTGAAGAAGCGCAGATGAGTGCTAACAAATCAGGTATCCGTAGCCTGGAGAAGTGCAGATGAGTGCTAACACATCAGGTATCTGTGGTCTGGAGAAGCGCAGATGAGTGCCAACAAATCAGGTATCCGTAGCCTGGAGAAGTGCAGATGAGTGCTAACACATCAGGTATCTGTGGTCTGGAGAAGCGCAGATGAGTGCTAACACATCAGGTATCTGTAGCCTAGAGATGTGCAGATGAGTGCTAACACATCAGGTATCCGTAGCCTGGAGAAGTGCAGATGAGTGCTAACACATCAGGTATCTGTAGCCTGGAGAAGCGCAGATGAGTGCTAACACATCAGGTATCCGAAACCTGGAGAAGTGCAGATGAGTGCCAACACATCAGGTATCCGTAGCCTGGAGAAGCGCAGATGAGTGCTAACACATCAGGTATCCGTAGCCTGGAGAAGTGCAGATGAGTGCTAACACATCAGGTATCCGTAGCCTGGAGAAGTGCAGATGAGTGCTAACACATCAGGTATCTGTAGCCTGGAGAAGCGCAGATGAGTGCTAACACATCAGGTATCTGTAGCCTGGAGAAGCACAGATGAGTGCTAACACATCAGGTATCCGTAGAAAAAAACGATTCAGAAAATAACGAAGTAGAAATGACCTAGTTTTTTTGTTCGAATTCTATTGAAATGTTTGCACACTTTTTTAAATAAATGGATGGGGGTGTGGGTTAAGGGTATAACTTGAGGTAGAGGGAAGTGGGTGGAGGTCAAGGGTGGTCTGCCCTCGCATTATTGAAAAAAAAGGTTAAAAAACATAGATAATTTTTGTTTTACTCGGTCATTTCTGCTTAGTTATTTTTTTCGGTAATTTCACGGACATCCAACACATCATCATGCATCACCATTCAACCGGCACAGACTAAACCTTGCACATGTGAGGCGTGGTTTCCGTCTGTCCGGATCGGTGAAATACATGGAGGGTTATCTCCAACTCTGCCACCTATGGATAATCTAATGTGCTAAGCAAGTGTTGAGGGAGTTGCTGTGATCCAAACCCCAACCCAAAATAGGAAGTACATTCATTTTAATGCCATAATTATGTACTTAAAAAAGTGTGATAAAATTAAAAAATACAAGACCAATTCAAAAAGATGTTTGCACAGGTGGTATACCAACTGCGCCTCATTTGTAGGCCAGTGTCGTAACCATTTCACAATGCAATGCCATATGCCTGAAGCGTGCAGACGGGTAGATGAGCATGAACATATCCCCATTCGACACCTTGCACTTGGCTTAGGTGACAGTTCTTGTTTAGCGCCACACAGTGGAGAGAGTGGAGAGGTGCAGTTAGTTTCTCTTTCGTCATATCCACAATGACAAAAAATAAATAAATCAACCAGACATCACTCAAAGAGACAACGGGTCCCGAACACGAAAAAGAGTGCATTGTACTTCGTCTGATATTATAAATGTTGAAGACAAGCACTGTATACAGGCCTCTGGACGATGGGGTTTGAGGTTTGGGAACGGGGGCTTCTCCCGCATTTGTCTCACTGTGACTGCCAACTTCTAATGTACCTTGTCCCCATGCCTCACCATGTGAGGCGCTCCGTTGCTCCTCAAAGGGAGACCTGTGCTAATCCCCATTAAAAAGATGTGTACTGGTGTTCGGAATAAAGAGATATGTTCTGGTTAAGGTTCCATTAACAACATCCTACAAGTCTGAAAAGTGTGTTTCATCAAAAGTCGGGCAATACCAGCAACTGCCTAGGATAGCAAGGTGTAGTGATGAGTGCTGTGCAGGGGGGGCTACAGGGTGTCAGCTATGGAGTGGCGAGCGCGTAGACACTGCTACGCCACCCGTGCAATGGTGAGTGCGTGGAGTGCTTGGGGTTCTGAGAGCGACGGCTGGAGAAGGGTACCAACCCGGGTGGTGGATGCCGGCGGTCCGGGCAGGACTAAGGGTGATACACGACAGTACCGTGCATGGTACATGCAAGGAGGAAATAAAGGTGTTTACTGGATATCTAATAGGTGCATCCCACGGGTGCACTGACCCTACCAATTCGTTTTGATTTCTTGCCATACCCTTGCATTTCTTGTAGCCCACCCCGTCCGTATGTTGAGGCCTGCCCCTGTATGCACCTAATTTCTCTTGCTTTCCCTCCCTTTCTTCTGGTTATTCCCTGCCGTGGCGCGGTGTTTCTCATCTCCTGCAGCTTTCGCCACCGGTCCCGATTCCTACTGTGTTCACTCGCTTTGCACCTCCAGAGTGTCTGCTGTAGCCCCCCTAGTCACGAGGTGTGGCTTTTCCACTCTGCAGCCATTCATACCTGATTGCCATAACTTTACGCTGGCTTCCTTAATGCGGTTTACCCACTTGTTCCTTGCACTTTTTTTGTAACTTGTTAATGTTCCTCCCACCGCCCCCCTCCTGCACTCCCCCTTGTCATGTTTCAGCACTTGCACGTTCTAAATCGTCTCACGACATAGTCAGAATGTTCCTTGTCTTTTCTCCTTCCCTTTCTCCCCCTCCCTGCACTTCCCCTCATTCCCTTCTTCCGTAATCTCATGTCATAGCACTTGCCCGTTTTCCGGATGTTTCAAGACCTTTCAAGAAGGTTTTTGGTTTCTTTCTCTCCTTTCCCAATCCCTTCTCTTAACGCGCCTTGAACACATTGCTGTATAGTGCGCATTACAAATGACCAATAAATAAAACAAATAACCTGGTTCTGTCGTCCTTCAATCTGGGCCCAGCCACAACAATTGACGACGAGTGTTAAGAACCAGTGCGCCTGCTGTGGGGGCCGGGGGGGTGCAGGAAAAGCCAGATTGCTGTGCCCAAGTTCCACTGCCACCCAGGGAGCCTTTGGTACCGGCCCCCTCAGTTTGCATGTGGTCCTCATAGGGAATTGGAGGGACAGAAGTAAGCTGGCAGCCATTGGCAAGGTGGGGCGTCCAGTTGCCATGCGTGTCGCCCAGTCATGGTGAAGGAGAGACATAACAGCGTGTTTAACTGGCAGCCATTGGAAAGGCAAGGTAACTAGTTGTCCTGTGTGTCGCCCAGTTGTGGTGAAGGTGCGGCGTAATGGAGTACTGCTTCAGTTAGTTCAAGTGACGTTACTGCTGTAGTGTCTTGAGCAAATGGATGACACAATCAAGGGCGTGCCGTCGACATCCGACAGTGGCGGTGACTAGAACGGTAATGGCGGTGAATGGAGCTGAAACAACACACCTGAGGAAGAGATGTGCTGGATGGAATGAGGCGAAACATGATCAGGTTGACAAACTCTGCAGATCAGCTGAGGACGAAGATGTTGGGAGTGCTGAAGGAATGACCTGCGCGGTTGAGGGCTGTGACCCCGGTCAGGATGCCGTGTCTATAAGGTACTGTCCGGAGCACGTTAGTGACACGGTCATGATGTGCAAGACCTGCTCCAAGGGGTTTAGCTGCTCGGTTGATGAAAAGAACTTGGCGGCTGTGCTAGGATTCTGTTTCATCTGTGGCAATGTCCTTTCCATTAACAGGAATTAGTATTCAAGGGTTTTACAGGGACTTGACCCCGATTTCCTTGACTTTTTTAAAGAGATCAATTTGGGTGCTATCACAGACATTTAGTTTCTGTTGCAGGGTGCATTGCATTGTGTTTTGTGGTATGCACTCTGATGTGCCATGTATCTTCTGTTATGTTCTGTGATTTGACTGGTTTGTGTCGAGGTTAGTGAAAGAGTGAGGGTGAATAACATATAAGTATGTTAGCTCCGGGTACAAGTGTAACAAGATGCGAGGAAACATGTAGGCTTTGCATGTTCATTGTTGTGCTCAGCATTACCTATAGTTTTAAGGAAGCAAGATGCGAGGGCGGCGTTGTGGGTGTAGTTGTTTAAATTGTGCAAGTGCTTTCTGGTTCTCTGGTTGAGTGGAAGTTGGGACAGCATGCTCTTGTGGTGTGAGTCCCAAAATTCATGAATCCTGAAAGTCGTGGGGGTTAGTAACTTGTGAGGATTTTTGGTCTGTCCTTAGGGCAGCTTAGGAGTCAGCAAGGGCTAATAGCGTTGAAGCAGGGATCAACCTGCTTTTCTAGTGTTTGGAGGTGAGCATTGTGGGGTATATAAATGAATATTTTGGTACGTGCCTGTTGGTTGGTTGAGAGGCATGCCTCATGAGTGTCTATGTGTGGTATGTGCCTTGTTAATTATGTACCTTGTTAGTTTGTGGCAGATCATTAGGCCTGATGGTTTGCTAGTGTGATGTGTGTGTGGTGCCATGGCATTGCGGCTCAGAGTGCATGTGTTTCGTATATACTGTGAGAGCAATTAGGTTGTGGTTAAAGTGTATCAGGTTGGGTGTGTGGAGCAACGAAAAAGGACCCTTCTACATGATTGCCTACCACTATTGGTGTCTTCATCAGGTTGTCCCTTATGTGAGAAACCAGAAGGTGTCTCACCCGCTAGTCCCCACGGACCTCTCCCTTAGGTAGCCAGGGCACGGCCATTCCCTTTGGATCCAGACCCTGGTGGTGGACCACTGCGGGAGGATCACCTGGGTGAGGGGTCTTCGGGGAGTGGGACACCGGATGGCGAGAAGCAATATCCCTCCCCCTGTAACACCTTTACCCCATCCTACCAGGTCAGATACGTGGGAACCTTACCCCTGCCTCCCCATTTTCCTTTCCCAGCACTTTCACATGGACAGCCCAATGTGAGAGAAAGCAGACTCACACCCGAGCAGTGTATCTGGCATGTCCTGCTACTGTGGTCAGGTGAGGTCAGGCAATTGCTGAGGATCACTCACACCTGACTTCCGTTACACTTCCCCACACAGATAAAAGGCAGAGCATGACAGCACATTCTGACCGAGGCAAAGCACACAAAGGTACAGCAGTTTCAAGTCAGCAGCTGAACGAGGGGAGAAAGACGGCAAACCAAGAAGGGTTCGTAAGAAGGGAATTACCTGTGACCTTTTCGGCCAGACGCCGTTACTTTCAAGAACCTTTTGAAGCAGAAAGCATAAGGCCAGGAAACCATACTAAAGAATCCTGCATTGTGTGTCGGAGATACAAAAGGCCCTCCCACATAGCTGACCAAGGCAGGGAGGAGCAGCAGCAGCTGCCGTGGAATCATCCTTAGCTCTAAGAACAAAGAAGTGCCATAAAGAGCAACACAGCCAGTGAGTTGGGGACACTGTTGCAAGACCGCTCTGTGTTGAACTCAAGGATGCAAGCGGCAACATTGTATAACGAGCGCTGGAATTAACATTGTTAAATGTGTTTGATGAAAGACGCAAGTAAAGTTAAACTGCTGATGAATGATTGAACTTGAGAAGAAAAGATACGATACCGTTGATATATTGGTCCGGCAAAGTGGATGTGCTCATTCGAAAGTCTCAGTAAGGTATCCCGCCAAGAGAAACGAAAGTAGAAGATTGATGTGAATAATTGTTTGAAGTTTTGAAGTTTGAAGTTTTTCAAAGTGATCCTGCGACAGCATAAGCAAAACCCATCGCATATTTGAAAGTCTTCGATTTTGATATCAAGAGGATCCAAGCCTGAAAAAGGGAGATCCATATCATGAGGACCTGAGCCCAAACGAGGGAGATCCATGGTCCCAGCCTGAATAAGGGAGACCCATGTGTGAATATTGTGATAAAAAGGGCGTTTCAGCCTGAAGAGGCTGACCCATGTTGAACATTGAAAGTGAGAACTTGTGCATGTGAAAATCCTGATAGGAATGGAACTTTGAGACTTTGTTTGTCATGACAGAACCTCTGCAGTAAGAGACTGTTTTTGGAAAGAGGCTTCGGCAGAAGGCTGTGCTTGAACTGTATCCTCATGGCCAAGAAGCCAGATTGTGTGCGAAGCTCGAACGTGCCACCTTGCCCCGTGCTGAAAACATGGGGAAGGGAAACCAACTGCTCAACCGTCCTAACATCATTTCTTCAACACTTTACTTTTGCATACATTATTGTCCCACACTCTTTTGTATTTAGAAGTAAGGATTGGCAATAGATTTATTAGTATAGCCCTTTCATTTGACAGAGACTTGATTAGGACTATGTTATTATTATTTGATGGTCGTAGCTTCCTCCCATCCTTAGCTTTAGGTTTAGATAGCCATTCGATCAACCCATTTGAAGTTCAATAAACACTCTTGAAATGTGATCACTTGTGTCTGCCTTCATTGTTTGATACCATGCCTTCCTTACACTTGGAAAGGGAGGTGTGTAATGGTGAGTGCTGTGTAGGTGTAGCTACAGGGTGTCAGCTATAGAGAGGTGAGTGTGTAGACACTCCTATGTCATCTGTGCAATGGTGAGTCTGTGGAGTGCTTGGGGTTCTAAGGATGACGGTTGGCAGTTGGAGAAGGGTACCAACCTGGGTGGTGGATGCCAATGGTCTGGGCAGGACTAAAGGTGATACACAACACTACCCTGCGTGGTACATGCAAGGAGGAAATTAAGGTGTTAACTGGGTGTCTCACCTGGTTCTGTCATTCCTCAGTCTGGGCCCAGCCACAACACAAGGCATCAGTTGTTATCTTAATTTGTAAACCTCTGGGTGAAAAAGTGTACCCTTGGCTACAAGTGCAAATTATGCTTCAGTGGGTTCAAAGAAAAGTAACACCTTTCCTGAATCTTAGTCTCTGTAATCCATACTCCTGTAGGTACTCGATTTTGTCCTCAAACCCTAAAAACTAGCCCTAGAGTTTTTGTTGCCCTAGCCAAAATGGCCAAGTACACCAGGGGTCTAGAATCTATGGCTCTTTAGATGTTTTGGACTACAACTCCCATCAGCCCTAGTTAAAATAATCACTGGAAAAGGATTGTACAAGTTGGAGTCCATAAAATCGGGAGAACCACAGGCTTCAAACATCTGAAGTACACCCATATCAGCCTCCAATCATGGAAGCTTCACTGTGCACCAAGTCCCGAACTGGCACCAGAATGTCTTTCTTCCTTTGTTTTCTTTCTATCTCACCTTCTTTCGGTCTTTTCCATTCCTCCTTTCTCCTCATCCATCACTCTACCGATCAATCCATCCATAGTCTACCCATCCATTGTCCTTTCTGTTCCATCCATTAATCACTGTTCCCTTCCTCCTGTCCTCCTTCCCTGCATCTATGAATCCATTCTCTCTTTATTCACTATCCAGGCAGTGTTTCTTTTTGCATGAATCCATTTGCCCTTTATTAGCCCATCTGTAATCCCCTTTCCCTTTTCCATCTTTCTTTCATCTCACATACCTCCTTTCTTTCTCCTGCTATTCTTTCCTTTTCTTTTTCACTTTCTTTCTCCCAATATTTTCCTTTTGCGCTGCAGCATTTTTCCTTTCTGTTTCTTCGTCTTTCTTTCTAATTTCTCACTCTCTTTCTGTTGCAGTGCCTCCCTCTTTTCTCTCTTTCTCCCTCGTGTTTTCTCCAGCTCACCTGCAGTCGGCCACTTAACTGCATTTAAGTCCTTCTAATTGAAGGCGTGTGATGCGGGGACCGGACGTAAGTAGAACTAAAGCAAGACTGGAAAATACTTTGCACAACATCTTTTTTCTGGTGCTTTGACTTGTGTTTTTTGATGTAGCATTTGTTCTACTCCTCCCAAGCCTTGCGACCCCAGGAAAATAAGTGGGACGGGTATGCCCAGACGTGGGACCCAGTCCTGCTGGGCATAGAGACCCAAGCTACTCCTTACTGATGAGGCCCAACAAGGCTGAAACATGTTTGGGGATGCTTGTGGTCTCGTACAGAAGGGATGTGAACTAGCAGTTCGGGCTGGACTGCCCCTTTTGGGGTGGGACCAAGCCAGATTTGCATATGGTCTTTCCTCTTCTGTAATGGCTTGGCAGGTGAAGAACAATGGTCTGGAGGGTTGCCCAGAACAATGCCAGAGGTTAAGATTCATTCTAAACCTTCCAGCCACCTCTTTGTTTTTGCTTAATAAGTGAGTGTGCACTGTGGAAGGACTGGTCCTGGCTCCAAGAACTGCTTTAGTGACCCCAGCTCTTGCAATCCTTTCCATTGGACAGTCATTTGAGCCTCTTTATAGAAACGTGTCTACCGCTACTGCCACTTGGTCCTACAGTTTAACAGTGGGATTACGAGTGGGGGTAATGTGGTGTTAATCCCCATATTTGGAGTCCAAGGGATATGCACAGATTTACCGCAAAAGTAGGTTAAGTGTTATGATATATGAATGTGATTTCTGCTATGCAATGCTGCCATGTTATGGTGTCCAGGTGCTCTGATGGATCAGAAAAGAAAGAGGGGGAAGGAAGGGTTTGTTAGTGGGAGGAGAGGCAAAGCGCAGGAGTGATTTTGCTGTTCTGCTGGTAGTTTCTGTTCAGAAAAACGATTCACTATGAGTTGGGTTTGTTTCTAGGTGGTATGGGTTTGGGTTGTTTTGGTTTGTGAGTCCGTATCGGTTGTTGTGTGCCTGTTGTGTGGCTTTGGAAGTTGAGCATGCTGTGGTTGAGAGACTTATGATGGATGTGTGCAATTTGTTGTATGATTTAAAAGTTTCTGTTGTGGTGGCCGCGTGTAGGGTGTTGTGTTTGGAGGATTTAACTACAGCACTGCAAAGTCAGAATTTGGCAGTGCAGTAAAGTATTACCATTACAGCCAAAAAAAGAGGCAGAAACCGATATACCGCAAAAGATTTACCCCAGCATCAAATGTGTAATACGGCCAGAGGTAGGACTGCTGGCAAACATTTAGCCACACAGCCTCTGCAGAACAGCACAGAAATAATGTAACAAACACTCTGTCTCCATCAAGGAGGGGTCCACTCGAGGCTAGGGGCAGCTGTAGTCAGAGTTATCTATGTGGCATATAGGACATCTTGGTTAGCGATAAATAATTGATACAATTCACACATCATACATAAAATACATCCAGCTTGACCCACAGGAATCCTTCGAAGCAACAAAGGCCCAAAGCTAAAGACAGATGTCACCCCTAAAATCAGTGCAAACATGCATTCACCCTGGTGCAATATTCAGACATCTCATGGAATGACCTTCGTGCCACTGTCATCAGCTCATGACCAACAGCTGTGTATCCAGCATCATCAGCTAATGGCCGTCTGCCAATGCAATGCTACCAGTACCTTTTGCTCACCAGTGCACCACCATAAAAAGCTATCCTTTATGAAATGGGCCACAAAATGCCAAGAAAAGCAGCATTTCTGTATGGGACTGAATGACCTTAAGCACTGCTGCCATCCATGAAATTCCATCAATATATGTCATTAGCCCAGGAAAGGTCCTAGTTCCATTTGCTCATGAACTACCCAATGTGCCAATGTCATCTGCCAAGGACAATCACCACCCATTGCCAACAGCTATCAACCATCAACTCATTAAATGTACCAAATGCCACTGCCCAACGTCCATAAGCTCTCAAAATGCCCACAGTGCCTTCCGCTCATGAATCGGTTCATGAAATGCATCCAGTCGGAAGACATCAGCTCATGAAATGCACCACTGATCATTGTTCCAGTGACTATTACCATCACTGTGCCAGTGATGTTGACACAGCACATCTTCTCACCAGAAATGATAGAGTCATTCAGAAGCTCTTCATCCTGATATAACAGACTACTGTCAATAAGGCCCGAATCCCTGATCAGGTTCTCTTTGTTTTCGTCAGACTCTTTGGCTGAGCTCCATTTGTTATCAACGTCTACTTCATAGCTTAGTAGATTCGCATTGTTATGCTCAATACTGGAGGTCCGTGATGTGCGGAATTCCACCCTCCTTTTTGGAGAAGCTTTGTTTTCTCTTCCGTGGAAGCTGGAAATGGAAAGTGAGAGCCATCAGTTAATCAAAGCAAAGAAATAACAGCAAGGGCGGAAAATAGGACATTTGATACAAAATATCAATTTTGTTTCATCAACAGATCTATTTGTCAAACTCATAAAAGGGGTGGAAAGATAATTCTTCCATGCGTCAGATACATCATGTGTAGCGTTATGGTTGCTTTACGGAGACTCCATGCCAACATGCCTCAGCCATGCTCTACTGAAGGCGCATATACAGAGAGAACAGATTTTGCAGTGTGACTTAAATTCTTATCCAGAGAATACGGCAAAGAATCAAATGTTGGGCGGGATCTTGTAAGTCGGACATCATCACAGTTAGGTACTTAACAATGTGCACTGTTCAGTACAGCCTGCAGGCACTACCGAGTTGTATTCATCCCAACCCAAGTGAAAGAGCCCAAGGGATTTTCGAGAACAAGTTTTAGTAGCACAATTTAGGGATTCGTGGAATTTCAGCGAATTACCCCTATATACTGCTGGCTGATTCTGGACAATGATTTATGACGTTGGAGCTCATTCTGGAATTATTTTCTGAACAGAGCTAAACCTCCTGAGATATCGTGTACTCTCTCAAACTAGAACTGTCGATTAAACAGTACGTGCAGCACATCCTTCTCGGTTATCAGGGTTGGAGAAATAAGAGCCAGTGCTGGCAAAGCTGGAATCTCAAGCAGGTCTCCCTTTGCGTATCAACAACACATTTATGTGCAAGTAAACTTATATGGTTTGAAGTTTAAACTAGAAATTGAGCAACACTTTAGTCACTGAAAGAGCCAGTTCTGGCCATGCCCTGACATACTCGCCTGTCCTGACGATGCTTGGAAGCCAGAGCCCGGTGGAGCTCCTCAATGACTCTGCTTGGAGGTAAAGGCAGGTGGATGGCAGCAAGGTGGGGAGATCCTGTTGGCGTTGGGTATTGCCCCCTCATTGACTGTCCGACGGGGTCAGAACCTTTCTGAGTAGAGGGTTGGAAGATGTTTATGTGCCCTGAGACATGAGAGGAACCCAAAACAATGGAATTCTTTAGCAGCGTGGAAGGTGGCGATTTCATGGTCATCTCATCCTCTTCACTTAGTGCTGCAAAAAAGAAAAAGAGATATTGAAAACACAATTTTTCCGATGCCACTAAAAAAAAAGTGAAAAGATTTTACAAGAATGATATTGAACATTTGCAAAGTAATACAGTTTTGGCAGATTGGCACTGAGTTACAGTGGGAAACGCACAGTGCTCCCCTTCCTCCACAATCCCTTGAATGTTTTGAGGCTTCAGTGAGCTTTACAGTATTTATTTATTTATTTGCATTTGTATAGCACACCTGCAGCCCAGAGGCATCGTGGCGCTTGTTACATCAAGTGTATACGCATTTTCAGTTGGCAAGGTTACATGTGACCGAGAGGTCTCTTAGTTGCAGGTACAAAATTCAGCAGTAATACATACACACAGTTTAGTCAGACATAAGAAAGCAATTGAGTGGTATTAGATGAAGAGTTGTGTTTTGATTGCTTTGTGGAAGGCTTGGTGGGACTCAATCATTCTTAGGTTGGGGGGGAAGGGCATTCCATTGTGTGGCGGCTATCGTGGGAAAGCTGGATCCGCCTGCACGGGCCTTTTTGGTTTTAGGCACAAGGATGAGGTAAGAGTACCCAACTCTAAGAGGTCTTGTGGCGGTGTGTTTGACAATCCTCTGGACAAGGTATGGAGGGGCAGCATCATGGAGGCATTTGTGTGCCTGGGAGAGTGTTTTGAAAATGATTCTCTGTATAACAGGGAGCCAGTAGACCTGTCTCCTGATTTCAGAGATGTGTTCTTTCCTTGAGGTCCCAGTGGCTGCCCTGAGGGCATTGTTTTGAGCCATTTGTAGTTTTGCAAGGTTTTTGCATGACGTCCCAGATAGTAGGGCGTTACAATAATCGAGTCTGGAGCCAATAATGGCTCTGGTGATGGTGAGACAGTTCTGTCGTGATAGGAATGGTCTGGCTGCGTTGATGATTTTCGTGTAGTAGGCTGAGGAGGTGGAAATAGAATTCACTTGTCTGTCCATGGTGAGGTTTGAGTCTAGGTAGACGCCAAGTGTTTTGAAATTGTCAGACACCTTGATGGGTGTGTTGTCGATAGTGAAAGAGGAGTATTCCTGACTGAGATACCCAGGGTAGTGGGTTAGCCGTTAAGTAGGAGTTCTGTTTTTTCGCTATTAAGGCAAAGCCAGTTGTCCGCCATCCAGGATTGGATGGTTGAGTAGATAGCCGTGAGATTGGACATGTCAGTTTTGTAGTCACCTGTGAGTGGGATTAGCACATGTGTGTCATCCGCATAATTGGTGTATGAGATGCCCAGGGAGTCCAGGATGCTAAACAGAGACCTGGTGAAAAGGTTATATAGCGTTGGCGCTATGCAGGACCCTTGTGGGACTCCACATTTGAGGTGGCTGGGGGTGACGGAGGCTGAGTCCGAGAAAACTTTCATAGCCCTGTCTTGGAGAAAGGAGGTAATCCAGTCACAAGCTTTGGGGGAGAAGTTAGCCGCAGAGGTGAGATGTTGGCAGAGAGTGTTGTGATCGAGCAAGTCGAACGCAGCTGATAAGTCAAGGAGCAGGAGGAGTGCCGGTTTGCCTATGTCTCTCAGCTGGTCCATTTGGTTCTTTAGGTCAAGGAGGGCTGATTCAGTGCCATGTCGTGGGCGGAAACCTGATTGCCACAGGCCTAGGAGATGGTTCTCCTCCAGGTATTTTTGTACTTGCAAATATGCAGCTTTGTCGAGAATTTTTAGCAAGAATGGGACCGTGGTGATAGGCCTATAGTTCCCGGGGATGGTAGGATCGAGTGATGGCTTTTTTTTATTAATGGGCGTACCCAGGCTTCTTTGAGATCTTTGGGAACAAGACCTGACCTGAAGGAAGAATTAATGAAGGCAGTGAGGAAGGGTGCCAAGGTGGGAGCAGTGTCTTTGATGAGTTGGGCTGGGCAGGCATCACCTTTGCAATTGGAGGGTTTAATTGATTTGAGCAAGGTAATGGCCTCCGATTCCATAATGTCTTTGAAGTCGAAGGGAGCAGGGGGGTTCAGTTCAGGTGTGGTGGGCACTTGGCTGTGCTGGCTGGCTATTAGCGTTTCAAGCACATTTTGGTGGCCAATGATTTTGGTCTGGAGGGTGTTGAACTTGTCTAGCATTGCAGACTGAATGCTGTTGCACCAATTTGCATCCTTGAGGAGCGTAGGTGGAGGGTTTTTCCAATTCTCTAGAGATATAGAATATTTCTTTGGAGTTTGATTTGGCGTCATTAATCCTTGAGTTAAATGAGAGGGCTTTGGCTTTGATGACATTATTTTTGTATGACTTGGAGATGGCTTTGAAAGCCTCCCTGTTTGATTCTGAAGGTTTGGCTTATCAGGTAGACAGTGTACATCACCAGTGCCAGAGTGTTCCATCTGAGACCAAGAAGGACCGAACACCACAGGTTACAGTTCACTATCCTTATTAGAGGATTTGTCAGACGAATGGGCAACTTCAATGGAAATGGGATCTTCCCAAACAAACAAATAGTCGGGATGGTTCTCTCCGAGGTGGGATTAGTACCTTCCCACCTAAGACTATCCACTTATCCATTGCCTTTTCCGCAGGGTGAAGGTTCTTAGGCCTCCCTTGCCTCTGCAGTAAATGATCAAGGTTGTATATAGTAACCAGGGTTACTACAGCCCTCCTGGTGTTGTGGGCTTGTGGCCTAATATAGATGCCGACTTTCCAGGGTCCCATATCCCATGACTCACTTGGATGTAACCGCTCATGAGTGGACGGGTCAGTGGACACAGAAGACAGGGTGAGCTAGAAAGGGCTCCCTAGGGCGTGACTGGGATTGCTTCCGATTCATCTCACCTCACCTCTCCGATCTCACGGAAGTCTACATGCTCCCATTCTGTCCCCTCCCTACCAGTTGGTCCTGAATATGGACGACCAACCCTGCTTCTCTCTCTTCGCCTTGATCTTCCCTTCACATGCGGTTGATATTATCTCTTCTTCCACCTCTCCGAAAACCTTGGTGAAAACACAACTATTGAACTCCACCCATTATTTTATACTCTTATTTTTAAGACATTCTGGACCTTGTGACTTTTGGCCGCAATGATCTGAAAGCTCTGGGATTATAGTTAAGAATCCTCTTCTAAAGCATTATATTTGTTTTCTGAAGACTCCATATCCCTGGCACACAAATTAATTTCCCCCATTGCAGGCCAAGGATGGGATGGCTGGATGGAGAGTGATAGTGAGCACCCGAGGAAGCTGGGAGAGGTAATTATTAGTGATCTTTCAGATTCAAAGTTGGCTTCAGTTCAGCACCGGCCATTCATGCTGTGACCGATTCTCTTGTTCCTAGAGACAAGTTCCTAGTTCTGGTTTCTAGTCCCAAATAATTTCTGAATTCTCAGTTTCCCATGCAAATAAGTGTTTTCCTGCAGTTTGGGCTTGCACTCTTTAGCACACTCTTGTTTGCTGGCCCTGCTGTCTCGCCCAGTTTTCTTGGGTTTACTTTGCTTGGAGAATGTTGTTGCTTCCAGTTTTAGTTGCCTTTCCTTTTCACCACTTGGTGAAGGGGAGCAGGAGAGTTATTGGTTTTTTAAAATCTTTTTCCAGGCTTCTGCTTCCTTGCTCCACTCTCATGGTTAGGTTGTAATGTGCTTTTGTTTTGATTCCAGCTGCTGTATTATTGTCTGTGTTTCCCTCCTATCCTGTAAGCACTAATCCTTCTTACTATCATTCTGGGTGTTTAGTTGCCTTGTGAGTATGGCCTTAAGGTCTATAGGTTACCTTGTATACTGCAACCAAAGCTTCCCCCTTCATAAGCCCTGCGTTCGCAAGACTTTGGAGGTGACTTAGTGTATGCAGTATCTGTAATAGCAATGGTGGAGGAGGAGGTTCTGGAGTCTCTGTGTAAATATAAGGGGCTTCTGAGGGCCCACCGGCTGGCTCTTAGTATGCATGGGGTATGGAGGATCGTGATGTCGCTGAGTCGCTCCGTGATTCTGAGTGTACATCCCTTGCCTGCTGAACCCCCAGACGGCCGCTATGTTGCCTTTGGCACTGTCAGCCCCCTTTCTCCTCAATTGCCTTCCTCTTCCACCCCGCGTCATGGCTTGGGTGGCTTCTTCTGTGACTGTGCAGAACGGGAGCTGAGTTATAAGGAGGAAAGTGCCCCAGTAATGATCTGCTGGACTTGTGGGCCCGCCATGCCAGGCCTCTTCTTGACAGATAGTTGCCTGGCGAAGTGCTCTTATTTCCAATGCACCATGAGAACATGGACCCTCGTGGAGTAATGACTGGGAAGAGCGTCAGTGGAGCTTTATGTAATGAAGATTACTGCTAAGTAATCGATGTAATTCCCTCCACCTTGTTTCTGTACTTGCTAATTTGATGTCACCTGAAGCAGCACATGTAATTATTTCTTAATAACACTTTTATTGAGACCCTTATATCAATTGCGCGTTACACTGAACGAATCGCTGTAGCTGCATGTTACCTGGGTTGGCCTCTCCCCTGACGGCCCCCGACAGTCGCACCGAACCAGGGCTCAAACGGGAAGGGCAATTTGTTGCTGAAAGGAAGGAGGGGGTGTAATATTGGGAGGTGATGTTCGTGTTTTATGCTTGGGGAACTGGGGTTTAAAAAGCTACTGCTTAGGCTCTCAGAGAACACGCATAGGACAGAGCTGGTACATTTGAGACACAATGGGCTCCTTCCTGGAGAAGAGCAAACAATATCAGGCCACAGGTAGGGGCTTTCCATGTGAAGCTGATGCTATTGACAAAGCCCAGATGATGGAATTCTTTTTAACATGCATTTATTCACTTGGTCGTAAAGCGTAACAATTATCATAACCTTATTATTCTGGTGGGCAGCAGCATAGTATAGATGGGTGAGATGCAGCAAGAGGCCAGCAGGGGCAACAGCGAGCATATACAGGAGATCTGTGAGCGCCCCCAAAAGGAATGAAGTGTGGGATAGTCCCAAATCATGTGCATATGCACGTCATCTTAGCCGGCGTATAGTGTAGTCTATGCTGTACTTTATATTGGAATATGCGGAACCTTGAGCTGACGGACACACTACCCATAAAGTGGGCAGTCATCAGTTGCACTCACGCCCAAATCATTTTCCCAGCTAGGGGGCAATGCAACCAGTGCCTTCGGCGCAGATTCCTGCATCGTGGAATAGAGTGTAGCAACAAGGCGCCGGCAGTTTGAGGCGTTGGCAATGTATAAAACACGAGGATCTTCCTCCGGTTCAGTGGGGAATGTGGGCCTGGGTCTATATTAATGCAATCTAATTAAGGGTGTCAACGTACGGGTAGATGCGACAGGAAAACCCTGTTTGAGTACACATGCCCAATCATGTTCGACCAGACGCCCTGGCAGCTGGTTTGGGAGGACGTACCGTTAGTAGCATTTTTCGCCATGCAAAAAGCATGATTTTAAGCGGGTCAAATTAGCATTGATCAGTATGTCCATCATCAAAGAAAAATGTGCCGATGCCAGACTCGCCAGCTGCTAATTGTTCTATTTTCCCATGGGGGTGATTGTGTCAGTAAGTTCCAGTAAGAAGGGAATCGCGCCTGTGCCACTATCCAATAAAGCTCAAAATCCGAGGTTTTTTAACCACCCTTGCTATGTCGTGTTGAAAAATCACCACTTTGTTCTCACTGCACCAGAGTGCCAAAGGAATTGGGATAACGTATTATGTGGAGGTATTCCTTGCCAGGCCTGATAGGGACATTTGAAATATATATAACAGTTTAGGCAATACTACCATTTTCACCAATGCCACCGACAGGGGTATCTGTTTCCATCTATTTAATTTGCTAATCATTTGTGTCGGATACAATCTATAGTTATCATGAAATAGCGTATGATGGCCTGAATCCCCAAGTATCGTATCCGATCCATGGACCATTTCAGCATATTAATGCTTGGGGTGGGTGCTGGGACATCTGCCAGTGGAAATATTTCAGATTTAGATTGGTTCATGCGTAACGATGATAAAGATTCATATCCAATAACGTTGCTAACCATTGGAACGAGGTTGATTAGCAGGTGTCTAATATATAGTAGCACGTCGTCAGCAAATCAGGAAATCACCTTGGTGACCTAGCAATACGGATGCCTCTATGGGTGTGTTTCAGTCTGATCAAGTCCGCCAGCAGTTCCATGATTACTGAAAAGAGGAATGGGGATAGCGGACAACCCTGTCGTAAGCCTCTGGCCAAATGTAAGGGCCCTGATACTTGGCCATTTGTACAAACGCTCGCCAGCGGCTGGTTGTATAGCAGCCATATATACTGAACACACACAGGGCTAAAGCTAAACCTTTCTTCAGTGCTCCAAAGAGAAACTGCCAGACCCATGTCAAAGGCATTCTATGCTTCAAGTGGCACTGCCACCGCGTGGGTCGCTGGATCAATCTGAGCCATAATGTTTAAAAGTCTGCGAGTATTCAAAGTCGCTGAGCGGCCGGGTATAAATATGGCTTGGTCTGAATGGATCATATGTGTCGTGTAGGGTATAAGGCGATCAGCGAGTGCTTTTGCACATATTTTAATATCTGTATTTATTAGAGACAGAAGTAAGTACGAGCTGCAGTCCAAAGGAGATTTGCCGGGTTTAAGCAGTAATATGATATTGGCTTCCAGGACTTTTGGTGGGAGTACTTCAGGATTTACGTCACTAAACGTCTTGTAAAATTCAGCATTTAGCCCATCTGACCCCAGGGATTTCCCATTTGGTAGGTTGGCAATGGCCATAGCTGGAGCTGGCCCTTTGGTATTTCTGGTAGTTCAGTGGTAGGAAGCTCATTGAGAAAGGTGCACGTCTTTAAATGATTTCACATCTTGGAGTGAATACACAATAGTATAATATTTGTGACATATATTATTCACTCCTGTGCGGCAATGCACCACTGCCTCCATCTGATTATGTATGAGCAGTATATTCGTGTTCCCACTTTCATTTCTCAGGACCCTTGATAAGTGTCTGCCTGGACGGTCACCCTCGCTCTACCTTCAGGCTGCCGCAGTTCTGGCTGCATAATTCAATTCCCTATCTGCATTAACACAACATGCATCTAGGGCCTGCTTTATCCCAGCCATCGGTTCTTGGTAGTTTTATTTGCATGTAGTGTTTCTAGCCTACGGTTCCAGCTCAGAGTCCTTAATATCCTTCCTTATTGTTTTCACCACACTCATCTCAGTCGACATTGCAATGCCCCTTCGATAGGCTTTGAACAATTGTCACATAATGCCCATAGTATTGACAGACCATACAGTCTGCTCAAAGAAAATCAGTATGTGTTTGCACAGCGTAGAATGGATCTCCACATCCTGTAACACAAGGGGCTTGAATTTCCAGTGTCAAGGTGCCCCGCCAAGAGGTGTAAGGGCCAAACTAAGGATCAATGGTGAGTAATCCGAGTATGTATGAGGGAGGATATCCATCGACAGTACTGTGTGCAGGAGTAAGGTCGAGATCAGGAACATGTCAATCCTGGAAGATATGTTGTCCACTGTCGAGTACAATGTATAGGCACGTTCTAATGGGTGCAAGGCCCACCATGTGTCAGCAAGTTCTAAGTTGTGCATCCTGGATATTATGGTAAGGGTCACCTTGGTCGTGGTTCTGTGAGCTGTACCGGTACGATGAACCTTAAGATCCAGGATAGTATTCATGTGCCCATGATAAATTATCAGAATACTAGGGTCTATGTGGCACAGCTCAATGATAAACTGACAGGCGCAGGAAACCCCTACGCTCTGGACCAGGGTATTACTGTAACAGAGAATGCTGAAAAAATGTCCAGAGGACGTTATTTAAGAAAGTATCAAAATGTATTTAACAGGATACATAATTTATAGAAATAGAATCTATCACATATTAATACACACTTAGGAATTTCATTTGCATTGAAGGAAAGCATAGAACTACATAAAAGCTGTAAAAGCCATATGCCATTAAACTCCATACATAGTGCATAGTTGGAAACTTAATTTAGCAAGAAATACCATTGCATGTCACGTAGAAGCCTTGTCACGCCAGCAAGTGACTTGCGTTCCACCTGAACTGCAGCTGAGAAGTCTGGATAAATGTATATCCTATTCGATTCGTACTTCAGTTCACCCTTTTCTCTGACTTGACATAGTGCTCTGTCCTGGTCCCTTTAATTAAAGATTCAGGCTATTATTGGCATCGGTGGTTTGACATGTTTCTGCTTGGACGTGAGGTTACGATGCACCCGATCCAGTGAATTGCAGAGACAATGTCAGCAAACCCAGCAGTTCCAGCAGTAGTTTCTCCACAAAGTCTTCCATCTGCCCGCTGCTTATATTCTCTGGAACATACAGGTGGAGGCGACATCCTCAAGCGTCAGGAAAACCAACTATGCGGATATGTTTCTGGCGGTATCAGGATTCTAAATCCTCACACTTCAGGTCAGTAGACAGTTTAGCAACATTATATTTCATAGTGGACAGGTCATCTTCTACTGAGCCAATTCTGCTTTCTGCTTCTGGAATTGACACGGTCTCATTATTCAGTTTAGCCAATATTGTGTTAATATTTGCTGTGATGTGCAGTTTTTGGTTCACTGAGGCAAAGCCAGACTGCATATTATCCAATAGAAGTTGTATATTGAGCACATCTTTGTCACGCCGCTGTTCTGTTGCACCCACAGCAATGTCATCCTATGTCCCAGTTTTGTGGGTCTGCTTCGTGTAGGCGTCCATCTTTCCCTGTTTTCTAGAGCCACTGCTGCCCTGAGAGGGTGCAGCAAGTGAGTAGCTGCTCTTGTCAAGAATATGGTAAGTAGCACAGGAGTAATGTTAATATGTGTGGCGAAGGGGGCACTCACCCTTCCTGGAATTGCCAGCCAGACGATTGAGCTAAAAAGGGTACCGGTTGTTGGAGAGGCCACAGCAGTGTGGTATGGTTCGGCAGCCCAGGAAAGGCATCCATAGGAGTCACTGACATTGATACGCTCCACATCAGTGCAAGGAAGCGCTCACATCGGGTCCTCAAGGCCACATGGTCCCTCTATGACAATGAGGTAGGCACTGAGTGCGCGGGCCAAACGGGTCGTTCCGTGACTCTTGGTGCAACAATGGGCAGAGTATATAGGCTTTCTGATGCGCAGGAGCAATCAATGCTGGCGTGTCGGCTACGGCAGTGCCGGCAAGCACAGCACCTTACTAAGGTGTAGCCATGCTGTGCAGATAATGGTTTTTCGATGATCATACAACATGGAACCATTATTTCACCACAAACCCCCATGAAATGCAAATAGCTTTCACACCACAGGGAAAGTTAGCTTTGGGAGGGGGCCACGCCTTCCAAAGTAGGACCCTCCCTTTTAAGAATCATTTTAAAAAACAAACCTCATCAAAGCATTTATTTTAAGAATCATTTTCCAAAGACTAGATACATGCCAAAAGCACATTACATAATCTACTTGGAACTTGCACAGGTAGGCACAAGGCTCGGTATATGCAGAAATGATCGAATACAAACATACCTAATGATCAATGACTGAAATATTTGGGTCTAATTCGCAGGGGTCAAACAAACGCAATTGGATGCGACCTTGTCAGAAATTACCATATCATGGTGAAATATGCACATTTCATTCAATTGGTTTTGCATAATCACCCAAATTGCACAGGACGAATGGCATTAGCCTTTCATAAAATCAACACACACACAAAACCAAGACAGGATATTTTCTTCTAATAGTGATTTTGAAAACGTTAAAATATGTGAATGTTTTAAACTCCAAGAACCAATACAAATGTTTTCCCTGGGACTTGCAGTACCGAAATGGGATATTTCACCTTTAGTTGTTTGTTATTTTTGATCAGATTATATAGTGTAGTGGTGAAGTGTCCTCTCTACAAACCTGATGACTGCGGTTTGATCCCTGAGATCTTTATAAATTCAAAGAGGACATCCATGTTTCTCTTTTAACTGGGGGGGACTGAGTAGATAATAGATGTTGGGTTAGGTAAGGGGATAGGTTAAGGTAGGGCTAAGTGGTAGGAGCGGGGGTCTTCGCCCGCATTATTTTTTTAAAAAATTGGTAATTTCTCAGTAGGTCATTCTTTCCCCATCATTTCGTGGTAATCCCAGGGCTCACTGCGGGCTGTATAAGGTTTGCATTTGCATCCTGTCGTGACTGGCCACCACTAATTGATGGCCTGCGGCATCCACACCAATGCACTGAAAGGATGTTAAGTGCAGTGTTTACAACCGTTCATGCACCCAAGCATAAATACACTGAGTGCATAAAAAGCGAGTGCACATGTGCTGCGTTGCGGCCCCTTCCAAGACACCGTACACGTGCAGAGCTGCTCTAAAGGGCTGCAGGGAAGGAGCCCTCGTCACTAGGATTATGCGCTGCGGGGCCGCATCCTGCACCTTAGTACATGATGGAGGCAAATATCCTGGGATTGATCCAAAGTAGGGATAGTGAAATATGCTGCTTGACGTTGACAAGCCTGCTGGGTTTCTCTCCCCACCCCCGCCTCTAGTACCCCAACCCAACCCTTTTCAGCCTCTCACATCTTAGGATCTTGGGATCTGCAACTCCTCGGATTTCGGCAATCCGAATACAAGAACAGGAGTGACAGAAGATCTGCTGTCCAGACACTTGTGATCTGGAATTTCCTCCCTGTACACAGCTGCTAATTGCCTGATCCTATGCCGTGCAGCACAGCTGTGTATGCCCTTTTTCTGTATGGTTTAAGCCTTGTTCTGTTTCTTGACTGGGCATTTTTCCTGCATCTAGAAGGTATTCAGTTTGCAATGGTTTATTCCACCTGCGCATTACACAAACCTAAATGAAATCATATTGGGGCTGAAGAAAACACACAAAAATAAAATGCAAACAAGATGGTTTTCTTCTATTGCTTAATTCATGATAAATAACTAGTAATCTTCATTACTCTGAGTCCTACTCTTCCTCGCCCCAGTCCTCAAACATGAGCTGTGTCCCCCTCGAGACAGGGACCCAAGTCTACAAAATACACAATTTTCTGTATTTAAAAAAAATTATATATATCTGTCTCCTGCACCACGAGGAGGTGGGTATAAGATGGATAGATCCCTTAAACCCGACTGGAGCAAGTACCAAGCTGTGCATAGATCAGTGGGTGGTAACGTAGGAGAAAAGGAAGCGCAGAACTCACTGAACTGAAGCAACAAGGCATTATCACTTTGCCCCATGAGGCTCTACCAAGCAAAGGCGATGGTATAAATGTACAAAGAAGTACTCTGCATGACAGCAGCTTCTTCTGCTTTTATAAGCTGCCATAAAGAAGAAGACCAATAAAGGATACAATATATAGCTACATTGTGATTTTGTATGTGTATATTGTATGGATTAATATGACTGATGCACAAAAGACAGCGGTTTTAACTACACAGTAGGCGTCTCTGGTTCCAGTGTAAATACACTGAAATTATAATTCTGGTTTCATTACATGAGATATCCACTGAAATTGAAGAAATCAGAATTGTTCACTACACTAGGGTGAGAGGAACTAACAAATTTGTTTGAAGATATTAATACTAAACTAGAAGGGTATACAGCAGAACACAAATACATTAGGAAATTCAAACAAGATACTTATGACTATCACAACAACGAAGTGTATGCATGGATGAGCCGCTACAAAGAACAGACGGACACATCCAACAAGAGTAGTTCAAATGAGCCATCTAGCTCTGATTCAGAAACGTCTGCACAAGATACCCCTAGAGAAACCTGTACATAACAATCTCGTGGTGATGAAGGAGGACAGGAGACAATCACAGCCAGTACTTCAGATAACAGGGAAAACAACATCAGGAAGCACCAGTTTTTTAGGTCCAGACGCAAGACCTAAAGAACCTGGAAGGGCAGGAGGAAGAGGAAGACAGGCTCGAACCCAACAGAGGTACCCGTCGAGGAGAACTTAGCTCGTAATTTGCAAGAAGAATTCTTAGCATTACAGAACATTCTATACTACAGAAAGGGCTTAATTCTGTCTCGATGTACAGCTCTAACCTTTTTGACACTAAGGTGGATTTTTTCAAATTCATACGCAAACTTAAATTGAAGGCATTTTTTGCCAGTCTAGAAGACGAGACAGATACTTCTCAAGATTCTGACGGTGGTGAATGCCTTGAACTAAAATCCAAAAGGAATTTTAGGCCTCAACTTTCACATGGAACAATAGATTTCTTTGATGAAGCAGTTCTGTAAGATTTAAAGAAATTAAAATGAAAGACAAACATTTAGAAATCTCATTAAAAGTTACCTCAACACAGTAAGGATGTTATATGAAGATGATTCTATAACCATACGTCCAGCGGATAAAAGAGGAGCCTTGGTCATCATAAATACAGATGATTATGAACAGCAATGTATTAATCAATTGAATGACCGTGGTACATATGCATTACTTGACGGAGACCCGACTGCTGCTATAATGGAGAACTTGAAGTACCTCTTAGATCAGGCAGAGAGCTTTGACTGGATCAATGTACAGACTTAAACCTTCCTATTTAACACACATCCTAAGGTACCTCACTTTTATCTTTTACCAAAAGTGCATAAGACTCTTGACAAGCCGCCAGGCCATCCTATTGTTCCAGTCACTGGCAGGATCTTACAACCTTTAGGCACATATATAGACAGCATTCTAAAACCATTAATTACACAGTATCATACACTTATTAAGGATTTAACACATTTCCTTAACATTTTGAGTTGGTTGGCAATTGATACAGAAGACATACTGGTAACGATAGCTGTCAAGAGTCTCTATACTTCAATTCTGCATGATTTGGGACAAGCAGTGGTTGAATGGATTCTTTTAGAAGAAGAAGTGGGAGCCTCAAAGGAATGCATATGCTTACTAGATTTCATATTGCAAAATTCATACTTCAGACATAGAATGCAATTTTATTTCCAAACAAGCGGTACAGCCATGGGTCCCACATGGCTCTGGTGTGTATACAAATGCATTTATGCTTAAGTTTGAACATGACCATGCCACACAGCATCCAATTTGGCACAACTACATTAAATATTGGGGTCGCTATATAGCTGACATTTTTTTGATATGGTATGGCAACAAAAAAGATCTTAAGAATTGTTTTCATTATCTTAGCATGATTGGTAATAGAATTCAGTTCAGCCATGAGATTGGAAAACCAAGTTTGCACTTTCTCGATGTATTGGTAACTCCTCAGGTACTTGGGCTTCTAGACCACGGTTTACCATAAACCAAATGATCGAAACAATTTACTTCACAGGATAAGTTTCCATCCACCATCCACCCTAATCGGACTGCACTTCAGTCAACTTCTTAGGATCAAGAGAATCATTAATAATGATGAGAAGTACAGAGAAGAGCTAGAACACATCATGAATAAGCTTCAGAAACGAGGTTATGATGAGGACGTATTGCTAGAAGCATGAGATAAGGCAGAGCTGAGAGGTCCCCAAGGGCATACAGAGGGATAAAGAATGCACCCTGTTGGTCTTTATTAATAAATACAGCACACAATCATCGCATATTAAAAAGACCATCCTTAAGCATTTGCCCGTTATTAACACGTGACAGATACTTTTCAAGGAAAGACCGATTTTCAGGAAAGAAGCAATATTCTCAGAGTTCTCTTAGAACAACACTGCGAACACAACCTATACCCCCACCTAAGCAAAAAGGTACATTCCCATGTTTGGGATGTAAAAGTTGCAATAACATCATAAAAAGAGAGTACGTCATGCACCTTAGATCTGGTGAAAGAATTTCATTGAGACATTTTTCTACTTGCAATCCAAAAAATGTAGTGTACTCTATCAAATGTCACTGTGGCCTCCTATATGTCGGCCGAACGTGCAGGAAGGCACAAATAAGGTGGAATTAACACAAATTGAATATTCGCTTACATAACCAGAATTCATCACAGTCACCAGGCATTTCTCAAATAGTGCTTCAGATTTTAGAAGTTGTCAGTGATAAAGATCTCAAGATCAGCATCAATGAAAAACTTGAAAACAGAGAAACATTTTGGATAGACCGGTTAGACACATCTATGCCAAATGATTTGAATGAAGAGTTACATTTTTTAGTGATTGTTCTCATGATATTTAGGTCACCATGACTGTTGTGTTACCATAGTGTTTCACTTATTTGGGATCACTCGGCCGTTACAGCAGGTTTACATCATGTGCCAGAGGGTACAATGATTTGACAGAGCAACTGTGATGTGTTATTTATTGAAGACAAACTTCCTTTTTGTACAATTGCATTTTTGTATAGGTAATGCATAACTCTGCATATACTAATACTGTGGAGTGTACAATCACCTATTTTGAACCTACGAGCAAGGCTCATCTAGACTGCAAAGATGCATATCATGTTTTTAAAGCATGTTGAAATGAGTCAGAGTGCACAATGATTTGACATGTAGACCAGGACAATATTTAAAAGGAGAATTCTTGTACTAAGTTTGCACACATTACATACCACTGTGCAAAGGCATTTTTATTATCATGTGTTTATAACTCTCACAAAGCTACAGTAACTATGTAGCAATGGCGCATGCTTTAGGCGCCATCTTTATGCTGTAACGAGATATACATATTTAGCAGTAGCGCCTACATGAGCGGGCACAATACAGCTATGATCAAGCGTAACCAGCACCTGTGTTTAAATCAGTGATGAGTTTTACAATTTCACAGACGTGACGCCAACAGCTAACATGGAGATCACACCACGCTTTCATATACACCAGTGCCACACTGTTTTTGTTAGTATGCTGTATTCATAAACACGTAGTACCAACGGTCACGTCGCGATATGCATGACGCCACATGCGTCAGGGCCCATCTTGGTGATGTGGCATCCTAGTGCGTTGTGAACAATGTACGAATATAAATAAGCACAATTCGAACGTCTCGGTAAGTAGTGAACCGGCGTTTGATGCCGTCGTCTGCACTCCGCAGGTAAGCACGGACGTAGCCACGAGGTTACAGGTCACAGCTTGATCAATGTGACACATTAAGATCATGAGTGACCTTTAAAGAGTGGCCCTTCAGTTATTCTCAGCTTTTAGCATTCATTGCCTATTTTATTTATTTTCACGTGGGCTATTTGCATGACCACAGGCTTTAGATGGAAAAACTCCACTCTAGCCTCATATTCAACTGGCAAATCAATTCTTAGGGTACCCTGTTTACATGGCATACTGCAAGGCACAGTGAGCTAAAACGTGGTTGCAGACCCTCCCGAGTGGATACCTTTCCAAAGGACAGGTTATTTGGCCCTGTTCCTTATTTGTAGAGAGGCTCCCAGAACTCTTTTTGTACGTTTAGGAACTTGGGGTTTAACCCTAAGTTACCCAGGGTTATCCAGAGATGGACCCCTTGCTCACTGTTCTTAGAGAGGCACAGCTTCAGCTCACTGATGAGGCCTGACTAAGTCGAAACACGTTTCTGGGGTTGCTGTTGGTACTCTTGTTCAGAGGAGAATTGCCTACCATTTTGTTGCTGGACTGCCTATGTGGATGGGACCAGACTGATATGCAAATGGATACTTCTTCTCTGTGAAAGGTACAGTGTGCTAAAGTGAGGTTGCAGACCCCCACGAGTGGACACCTTCCCAAAGAACAAGCTATTTGGCTGTGATCGTTCTCAGTAGAAGGGCACCCAGACCTCTTTTTGTATGGTACCAAGACCTCTGTTCCTCTCAAAGTTGTCTCTGGCCTGCCTGTCATGCATGGCTCCTCCAGCATAGCTAAGAGAGTATTCCTTCATGAAGTAGGCTTGGATGTGTTGCTGTACTGTGAAGCTTCTCACATGACCTCCGTTGATCCATTTAATGATTCAACTACATGCCTCTGACTTAGAAGAGCACCTACATGATCCCACAGGCTCTTCACCAGCATAAGCTGCCAAAAGAGCAAGCCTGTCCAACGCAATGCCAACCCACCATTTCAGCCTGTATGCCTTTGCTAACAATGAATCCCATTCCACATGCACCAAAAAGTGTAAGAAGATCTCAAAAAGTTGGAAGAAACAGGAATTCAGCCCCACCCTCAGGTCTCCTCCATCATTGTTGCATGAAACATCAACTCGCCAGGATAAGTGTGGAGCTGCGTCAATCTCCACTTCCCAAACAAAGCCATCAAGAAGGAATGCTACGTTCCCCCAACTATCAATGACATGGTGGCGGGAATCTGACAGGAGCAAAATACTTCTCAAAGCTCAACCTCAAATCAGGATACATCAACTCAAGTTATAGAAAATCTTTACGACCATCAAGACATTAATGATCCCTGTTGGATTTAGGAGGTATACAAGATTTAACTTCAGCATCTCTTCCAAAGCTGTTTAAGGTGTGCTCAATGTCAGTGACAACATATTTGTTTCTTCAACAACAAATTATGAACACCTCCATAGGGTGCGAGTGGTCTTCCCAATGTATCAAGAATGTGGCATCACACTCCACTGAGAAAAGAGTGAGCATTGCATATCTGGGTTAGATTTCCTCTGCTATGTCTTTGACCAAGAAGGCCTCAAACAAGATCTCCGAAGGTGACCTACATCAAGAGAACTCCACCCTGACAGCCCATATCAGAGCTATCCAGTTTTCTTGGCATTTCCAACTACTACGCGTTTCACCACCAGACTTACTACCACTGCCACGCCTCTAAGGGACATGACAAAGGACAGCACCCGGTGGGAATAGACTCAACATCTCTAATCCTCATTTCAAGACACCAAAAGTAACCATCTGTGCACCGTCACCATGGTGTATTTAGACATGTGCAAGTCAACAGAACTCCTAGTGGACTGCGGCTGTTGCAGTTTAGGAGCAGCATCCACCCACGTGGAGAAAGATGTATGCCACAATGCAGTAGCATCCTTCAGTAACCCTAACCCAAATGAGACAATGCTATTCTCCGAGCGAAAAAGACGCTACTGCCGTTATGTAGGGGATGAAACACTTTCACCTAAACACATACAGTCGTTTCAGGTCTTACTCTCCATTCTCCAAGCCTCTACCTTGAGGCCACCACCTCACATTGAGAAATGGCTGCTACAGCTGAAGGGGTTTGGCTTCATCTACGAATTCGACCAGGAGCAGACAACCCTGCGGACATTCTGTCCTGACACCCAAGGGACACCATACTCCCTGAAGTCAGTGAAACTCAGCAGATGGAAAAAACATACAAATGGCCAAACTGGCAACACTTAAATCCATTAAAACGGTTCCATGTCTTGACTGTGCATGTAATTAATGCGTGGCTCTTTCCCGTGTAGTAATTACGTGGAAGTCCTTTCCCTCGGTATCCAATCCCACCCAGTACCAGATCCTTAGACGGGGGTTCCCCCTGCAACAGCCAGCCTCTGCCCCACACAGACGAAGTAGGGGGGTCCACCCCCATTATCATTCCTTAGCCCATGTCTCTTTCTCTTACCCGATTCTTCAGAGATGGCTCCGGATTCACCGTGCACGCTCTGCATCCTGGACATCGTATTGGCACCCTGCCCTCTTACCTTCCTCTACTCACCTCCCACCACACCTACTCCATGACTCTTTGCTGCACTGCAAGTTCGGAGCAGGAATGACCCCTGTTGGATTTGCAGTGCGGCAATGACACGCCACCATTCAAACAAACAACCTGATTGAGGAAATAACCAAAGATGAATGCATACGATTACTCATACAAGCAGGTGAGCTTGAAAGATGGCAAAGGTCCTTCAGGAACATGTGCATCAGATGCCAGAACCCCAGACACACCTAGCAGCCAACACTACTGCAGGAAAAGAACTATCCAAGTTGGCAGAAGGATTTCTACTATGAGACACCAGAATTGTCATCCTAGATTCCTTCTGCTAATCACCCATGAAGAGCACCAATCCATAGTTTAGACAAAAGCCAGGCTCACGGAAAAGGTCCCGTTTCCCAACATCGACAGCAAAATCGAATCATTCATGGCCACATGTGCAATGTGCCCAGCAACAGGAACCAGTGACCAATCCCACCCACCACTCTCAAGGCGGAGACAAACCATGGGTCAAAATGAGCACTCTCCAGTGGAAGCTGCTTGCTTGCTCTGCTAAATGATTTCTCACGGTAGCCACAGTCTGAGCTGCTGCGTTCCATGTCCACAGAAGCACATCAGCGAGACCCACTATATACCAAATGAAGTAAACACTTATAACATACTCTCGTTTCAATTAATACAATTTCAAGAATACAACAAAGCTCCTAAGGATCTGTTACACCATGATTAACCCTAGCTGGTCACAAGTCACCAGCAGGGCTTTAAGAGGGCCGGGGCTAGCCAGCGCACATCCCTGGCAGTCTCCAGAAAATGTGTCAGAGCGGGGCGCTGCCAGGTCTCCTCTAAAGTCTCTGGTAGCCCCAGCTGAGGAGCTCAGGCCAACTTACAAGGCTTTTTTTACAAGTTCGAAGCTCTTGCTCAGGCACCATGCATAGCGGGGCCGGCGCCAGAGTTATGGAAGAAAAGGTAAGGTTGTTAAAAGTCAAGGCCTTTTTTCTTCTAAAGCCTAAAGCTCCCGCTCATCTGCGAAAGCTTCAGGATTTTGAAAAAAAAGGCCTTGGCCTGCCTTTTGTTCCATAATGGTGTCGCTAGCCTCCCTAGGCGGGGCCGAGTGGGGAGTAGGTATGGTGGGAGGTGAGTAGAGGAAGCTAAGAGGGCAGGGTGCCAATACGATGTCCAGGATGCAGAGCGTGCACAATGAAGCCGGAGCCATGTCTGAAGATGCTCAAGTTGAAGCCTGATGCCACAACTAGAATAATACTATTCTCAAACGGCATGTACCATGCGATGGGGATCGTACGCTTCTTACCACATGGATAAGATATATTTTCTACAAAAAGAAGATGTATTATGAGAGGTCTGAACCCAAGGGTGAATAACAAATGGTATATCTCATAAACAAATTTCATACATACAAAATTACAAATTTAATTAAACAATTACAATTTAGGCACTCATAAAATGATCAAATTACATAAAACTAGATAAGACATGTAAAACATATGTACCAGGAAACACAAGAAATACAGAAATGTGGGTTGGTTTTTCTAATGTCTTATCAAAAAAAACGTGTGATACTTCACACTGGAATTATTCTTCTTATTTCGAAAAGGTTGTTGTTTTTCTCCAAAACCCTACCACTAGAATAACCACATGAGCATAGCAAGGCAATCAAAGGAACCGGACAGTGAAAATGGAAACACATATTAATCAAAAGCTGGTCTCCTCCTGGGAAACTGAGTCTGGCATTCGAGGCTACACCCCTCGCAGTCACCCTCAGATAAGAGACCCTTGCGATAGCACGATGTGCAGATGGCCCAATCACCAGGACCGCAGCAGCTTTCAAGAGGGTGACATGGACCGGTGTGGGGAGGAAAGAGGCCATTAGAAGAAAAACAAGAAAGAGAAGAGCCTGCATCCAGAATTGAAGACTTGCATGACTACACCCTGAAGAGATCCCTCACCAGGAGGCAAGCCTTACAGAGCAAGAGCGAAACATCACGCAGGCCCTGCATCAGCAACCAGAACCAGTGACGACGAGCCCAGATACAACCCGATGTGATTGAAACGGAGACATCCACGATGACATGACATCCTGTGAAGGTCACATCTCCATTATTAGACACCGGTTACCTCAATAAAAGGCCCCCTGCATCGCCTGTACGATTGACACGTTCGCTAAGCCCCACTCATACACCCAGGCGGAACCAGTGACTCTAGTACAATGATCAAGAAAATAAAGAGCCGGCCCCTGCAATCGAGTTGGAGAATCAACAAAGGGCGGCAACTGCAGCACACATCTGCGCCCGATTCCTTGCATGCTGCGGCACAGCGCTATCTACACTCCACCTGCTAGCAAAGCCACACAGCAGAGGACTTGTGTTAGTACCTTCTGAGAGCAATGGCTGCCTCTGCGAGCAATGCCTACAGAGAACCACTGCTGGGAAAGCACAGGGCCTTGAATGCAGTGGATGACTCCAACCCTGTAACACAGACTACTCAATGTCATGCACACTGCATGGCAGCACACATTCCTCCCATCCTACCTTGGGCTTTGCAGCTGAGTTTTACTCCACCCAACAGTAGACATGCACTAGAGTACCCCCTACCATACGTTATAAGGGTCTTGAAAGCCGCGGAGGAGTTCTATGACCAAATACACAAAGCAGACCGAAGGCACAGCTCCTTTAAAAGGTCATGGAACTACAAGGTCACATCACTAGGCTTTTAATATTTGATCCGTTGCTCGCTCTAACCCTAAAGATCTTCCAGGGCTCGTAAAATGGGTTAAAAGTGTAATCTGGCCGGTTGAAAAATAAGCAGTTTGATAAAAAATACACTTAAAAGGCGGCAATGTAGTTCAGAACACGTGGTAGCACGCAGATAAACTTCCTGGTCGCCTGTGCTAAATCCCAAGAGCACAGAAACAGAATACCACGAGGGTCTCCTCATTCAACAAGCAATGATTGTAAACGAGTTTAAAAGTAAGCAGGGAGATTAGCCTTGCAAGGGTTCTGACTCTGGCAGCGGGCACTGTGACATCATGAATAACCTGAAACTTAATGCAAGTAAATATGTCATTTCTTTCTAATTACAGCATTTCGTTACATTCGAATTAACAATACTATGGCACAGGCTTTTGTGCAGATAATGCGTGTTTATAGTGTATTATGTGTAGTGCTGTGCCTAAGTACTATAGGCGAACCTCGTAGTGATGTGAAAGGGGCGGGCTAGAGGGAGGAAGGGAGGGAACGGGATATGACGTTCAGGGACGGGGGTAGAGGTCGGACGGGGAGAGAATAAAGATGTCTTGACACACTGCGCTTGTTCTTCTTCTTGCTGATAGATTTTTATCCATCAGCGGTGATTTTTGGATACCGAGGCTTGAGCCTCATTACTCCATCTTCTCTGGTTGAGTGTGTAGTCGTGGGTTTGTATTCTTCTTGGTCTGTGTGGTCTTGTCACAGTAGGGCACACTGTGTCTGTGCACAGATTATAGATGAGGCGCTGTGCGGGGAGATAAGAGTACCAAGCAGAGGTCACGCTGGGGAAAGGCTAACATTGGCAACGTCATGGGTGACTCGCGCCACGCGCATGCACCCTCCTCAGGCGGCAGAGGAGGACAAGTCCACCGAAGCCGCGGCTGACATGCCATGAAGGCGCAGAGAAAGAAGGGGCAAGAACAGCCCATGAGCCGAGGAACAGCAGCACAGGAGAGCTGCAAAGGCAGCTGTGAAAATAAGGCCATGGGCAGCCAATAGGAGCCGAGAGGCGGCAGACAATGTAGCAAGAAACCTGGGAAACGGAGGTTAGGCGCTCGTGCGTGCCCAGGGATAGAGACACGCGCACAAGGGGGTCACAAAGCCTGAGGCCAAGGGACGACACGAAAAGGAAAAACCTTAACAAAACAGCACTTTTAAACACTCATCATGTCTGAGGAGGACATAGCAGCCACAGTGGAAGTGACCAACCAAAATCCATTACAGGCACGGATATAGAAGTCATTATCCCTAGAACTCCGAGTAGCATTTGATCTAACTGAAACAAGCAACATGGGACTCAGATGGGCGAGATGGGTGAGATATTTTGAAGTATATTTCAATGTGTTTGGTTGCGTCAATGACCACAGAAAGAATCTCTACTTGCCCTAGCAGTAGGACTGGCCACACCAGACAATCTTTATGAATTGCCGGAAGGCACCAGAGAGACCTTTAGAGGCCGGAGAACAGGACTAACTGATTATTTCACGCATGAAGCAAATGTTGCTAATGAGAGGCATGTGTTCAACACCACAATGCAAAACAAGGGTGAAACGATGGTGTCAGAGGGCTTGCGGTTAGAGACGTGCCCACAAAGCCGAACGGGGAAAGTACACAAGAAGCGGGAGTGCAAGGAGTCCTGCAGATAAGAAAGGATAGGCAACAAAGGCAGTGAACAGAAAAGGGCAGAGAGTGCAAGTAGAACAAACCCGCTAGGTTCCCTCTTGGGGTGTACGCAGAATGGAGGAAGAGTTTCCCACAGAACCAGTGAAACTCCAGCCTTCTGAGCAGGTTACTATTACAATGCTCATGGAAAGGGGCAGCAACAGTGGGTGTCTGTGTCTGGACCCTAAGGCACGAACAAGGAACCAGTACTCACAAGACTGAAGCCTGTACGGGTCCAGCAGGGACTGAACAATGACTGTCTCCTGAAACAGGAACCAGCACAATGTTAACAATGACAAAGGAAAGGGGCAGAGATTGCCTGCTGGAAACCAGAAGCCATACTATGAACAAAGGAATTACACAAGGCACAAGTGAAGACAAGAACTGCAACAGAAATATCCAGGGGAAAAAGGAAGTCAAAGTGAGCAAGGTTTAGGACAGAGAACCGGAAGAAAGAAGAAAAGGAAGAAAATCTGAATTTAAGTGCAGGGGTAAGAAAACTGGAAACTGCACACTGGTACCAAGGAACCGTAATTCTGGACCGGAATAACAAGGGTAGGACTGCAGACAGAAAACAAGGAACTGTAACTCTGAAGTGGGATAACAAGGGCAGGACTGAAGAATCAAGGAAGCTAAGGTCAGGTAAAACGGGCAATGGGCACAGAACAAGGTACTGCAGACAGGGAACAAGATAATTGGTGTAAGAGAGCAAGGGGCTATAGACAGGGAACAGAGGACTGCAAGCAGGGGAGCAGTCCTGGAGTATAGGAAGCACAGAGGTGCAAGGCAAAAGGCAGAATAGCAGGACTGTAAGGTAGGGAGCACAGGGCTCTGGAACAGGAGCAGGTTTTGGAACCAACAGGACACAGCAGAAATCCAAAACAAAGAGACGGGAGTGAGCTCAATGCAAGAGACGTATGCTCCTGCAGGCAGCTGCTTAAATACTGATCCACCCTGTGATGAAGCAGGCTAATTAGCAGCACCTGGAACAGCACACCTGAAGGTAATTGGCCTCCTCCCTCTCTGGTCCTGGGGGAAAGGTAAAGCAGCACTGATCTCTAAGTTTTCTGGGGATTGTAGTTCTAAGCCTGCTGCATAGGAATAGCAAGGGAATGGGAACTGCCATAAGGTGCATTATAGGACATGTAGTTTGTGAAATTAAATAAGGAAGTTCCAGAGTCTTGCAAACGGAAAATGAAGACAAAAATATGAATAGGTATTGTTCAGGAAGGTTTATGGTGATGATCCAGTACCATATAGTCCACAATGGGTGCCAATGTATCCTCCATTGACACAGTCATGACAGTTGGTCGCGTTTGTGATGTGGCTAAAAGTACAAATGAAACACTGTTGTAGAGGAGGTCCCAGATATGACCTGCACCCCTGCCCCCCAGTGCGAGTTGCCGTGGTATGTGACGTACAAGGAACAGCTGAACCAACAAAGGGCGGCAATGGGCCGCTGCCCTGTGTACATTAGAATATCAATACCTGTTGAAATTCCCATAACTAGGCAACCCTGGGCAGCACGGTACCCAATCAGACAACCGTACCTGCCATTGGTACGAAACGAGTATTTACAGACTGTCCATGAGGAGACCCCGAAGGCCTTAATGGGAGGCCAATGGAAATAGACTAAGGGCCTAGGCAGCCCCGAGAACAACCAGAAGTGGCTACTGAAAGCTATGCATGACAGTATCGACAATTGCAAGGTGAATTGTAACGGACGAAGGGGAGAGACACTGAAAACGTATGAGTATGGTGCCATGAGAAAAGAAGGAAGCAACCACCTTATTGAACGTGTGTAAATATGCTTGAAACGCAAGATGCTAAGTAATCGATACCGCTTGCAATGCTTAAGTAGAAGAATAGAGCGGCATGCGCCAACTATATATGTCTACCTCAATACAGCACAATGTACACGTGCGACTCCATTTTGTTTGAGCAGACGAAAGCCCAGGCGGCCCAGGCCCAACTGGCTGAGTTTCACATCTAGGTTCAAGCTGAGGAAAAGAGCAGGATCGAAACTTAACAAAGGATGGCTCATGCCGGGGAAATCAAGGTCAACCAGAGAAAGGGAGGTAAGCATGCGCTCACGAGGCTCCAACTTCAGAGCACGCCAGCCCGCCCGTGAAGGTCAAGATAAGAGAGGCCCATGCAGGTGGCCAAGCGAACATAGAATCAAATGCACGAAAAGACTGAGAACTGAAGCAGATTCACGGTGGACCAACACGTGACCAGACAGGCGTGAAGATGTACCACCGCCTGATGTCATTCAGAACCAGAGGGTGCCATAACTTTTCCTGATAAGAGACTACAGATCCGAAGCCATATCCAGTCAACTAATTGACACATAGTCCTAAACCACTGATTGATGGAAGGGAGGCAGGGTGAATCTTGGGACACCAGGCACCTGGGTGTCTATTCTGCAAGCAGCTAATTAAAAGTGGAGATTTATGTTTAGGGGTGTAACTCGCCCAATCACAAGGGACCATGTAATCTAGGGTTCTATAGACATTGTAACCAATGAGACGTTGTACTTGTAGTGACGTCAATCACGTGTGGTGTAGAGGGATGGGCATAGATGCCCACCCGATAAGAGTTATCCAATCCGTATGCCTTATTTTCATATACAGATATTACACCTATACTTAAGTTACCTTTCCCAACCAATTATATTGCAGGATGATTTTTTATAGAAGTGTACGTCATTGATGACGAGGTTTGCCCATAAAAGAGGCTGTTGTACTGAAGTTCGAGGAAGTCGGGGCGAGACAGGTGTTCGCGATGCTGCCGATTTCCATAAGCTGATGTATGTATCATTAAACGGACTTCCCTTTGCCAACTTACTGAATCCCTAGTATTGATTTGTGCTGGAGTATGTAAGTCCTGCACCCTGTCCTCACACGGTGCAGCTATCTTGTATTACAAGTTTACGAGGGTGAGTGCTGACCAATGGGCCCGTCAGTAATTACCTCTCCTCGTCAACACTTGGTAGCATGAGGATGGTTTCGGCCATCGATTATTGATAATCGATTAATATAGTCACAAGACACATTTAAACTGACGGTGCAAAGTAACTCTGGATCTTCGGTTACATCACGAGTCCTTTCGCTATTCCGGCTGAGTAGACCGAGAAGTTTCCCGTGGACAGTGATAGTGTATATACTCCCAAAAAATCTGCAGTGGGTCTGAAAGAACCCGCTTTTCCAAGCATAACCGTTTTTATTCCCACGGGAAGCAGATCTGACGAAAACCATAAAGTGGGAAGAGGAATGGGCGGTGATCCCAGAGATCCAGAGAGGAAAAGAGACGATCGGTGAGTGAAACAACAAAACTCGTTACCTTGGCAAATGACTCAGGCATTAGAGCAAGTGGGGGAAAGGTAACGGAGGGTGGCAGAGAAAGATAAATTAGAGGTAGAGAAGACGGTATATATATATAGTGGATTAATGACTCGAGTATAAAAGGAAGACATATAATAGGATTCCAGGGGGGCACCTGAGCTAAAATGTAATAGAATACCAGGGGGGCACCTGGGAAAGGTAAAAACGTAAAAGTATACCGGGGGGGCACACGAGATTAAAAATGTAATAGAATACCAGCGGGGCACCTGGGAAAGGTAAAAACGTAAAAGCATACCTGGGGGGCACCTGAGATTAAAAACATAATAGAATACCAGGGGGGCACCTGGGAAAGGTAAAAACGTAAAATTATACCGGGGGGGCACCCGAGATTAAAACGGTAAGGAATACCGGGAGGCACCCGAGAGAAAACTGTAAATTCGCCTTGTTCCAGCGCTTTAAAGAGTGGTCAGAAGGAACTTGAACCCAGAGCCCACAGAGACGGGGACGCTAGGCTACGATGACGTTTAAAGACGTCATAAATGGGTAGTTCAAATCCCATGACGGGGTAATAATTAGAAGGCAGGTATATGTTGACCAGCTGGTGTCTGTCTAGTCTGTCAGGCGTCTGTTATAAGTGTCTTGCTATATGTGAATGCGCAATAAATGTATTGATGCGAAAAATGTGTTGATGCTGGAGTGAAATGCATTTTGGTTTTTGCGATTCTGTAACTGAGAGGGGATCGCCAGTGAATTTATGGTTTCTGTTGAGTAAATTGATGGTATAAATTTTGGCGGAAAAAGTGGATTGGAGCTTGCGGTTGTCGTGCTCGCTCATATTGGTGGAGAGACTTAAGTTATTGTGTAAACATTGTGGGTATTGAAGTGAAAAGATGGAGGTCACCCCACTTATGCCTCTCTGTAAGCAATTGCCAAAACATGCAGCAAAGCTGAAGAAATACAGCCAGGAGTGGGTTAAGGGCACCACAAATAAAATGTTTATGTCGTGGCCCCAGAATGGGTCATTGTCTAAGGCTGTCTTAGAGCACATGACCACGTTCCTACATGCCACAGATGCCGTTCTCGAGTTATGGAAGATGTTTGAACAAACAAAGGAAGAAGAACCACCTGCAGACTGGATATTAAACATATGTACAGAGGGGGTTGAGACGCCTACTGCGCCACCAGCCCCGCCGGAACCAGTCATTGAGGGAAGCAGGTGAGAGGGTCTTTACCCGCTACAAGAGCTCAAAGCAGCCACGGGGTATAGCAACCCTGTGTATGAGTCACCTGCATGCAGTAGCGACGAAACTAATGAGAAGGAGCGGGAAACTGTTCCAGCCCCTGCCGTCCCGAGGGACAAGGAGAGGCACGGAGATGGACGAAAGGATCAGGTACAGACTAGTGCACCTCTCGATAAGGAGAGAGAGGGAAAGAAGCGGAGAGAGTGTGATGAGATGACATTTGCAAAGGACGAATGGATGGGAGGACAGATATTGCTAAAATTAGATGGAAAAGGGAGTGATGATGCAAGGCCATGAGGAAGGCCTGACGAAAAGCAGAGAAGGGAAAAGGATAGGGAGACAAGGGATGAAAGAAATAGAAAGAAGGACAGGCTGAGGCGAGAACAACTTTATCGCGAAGAGCAAGAAATACCACTCAGTCGCACCCAGTATGCAGCCTACGAAAAATACAGACTGAATAAGTTGAAGTTAGAGGAAGAACGTAGGGTGCAAGGAAGGAAGAGATTAGAAAGGCAAAGGAACGTAGAGACGAAAGGATGCGGGAAGTAGATAAGATTAGTGAGGACACAAGGAAACGCAAGGAAACAGATGAGGAAATAGAACGAAAACATAGACAAAGGGCGCGAGACTTAGAATATTTGCAGCGGGAAGTGAAAAAACCCAATCCTGTTGTAGACTGGGAAGACATAGAAGAGTTCTTTCCAGCAAGTGATGCAGTACCAGGTACAAGCAGGACAATTATTGATGATGACTTCGAAACCAGAAGCATCGGGGAAGCGATTGATAAAATATATGATGAAATGGGACTGGAACGAATCTCCCAAGAGGGAAGGGAAGATGAGCGCTTAGAGAGCACTCAGTTATATGACACTGAGGATGTCACCCAAAGTAGTGAGAGTAGGGGACGTTCCCTAGATAGACTAGAAGATAGGCAGAACGAAGATGATGCAAGAAGTTGTGCAAACTGGGAGTATTCGGAGTCTGATTTCGATGGGGACGCAGAAGAAGCGATGTATGATGAAGGGAGAAGGCGCAAAAGGCAGCTCCCAGGGAACCGAGGGGTACAATGGTCAGAGGCTGGCGAGTCCGTAAGTAGGACATCGAAGTCCGCTGGACAGTCCAGCTGACATGAAGAAACACCCCACGGTCAGAGGGGGGCGTCGGCACCTGCCTATACAGATAGGCTAAGGCCGCTGCCAGGTAGAAAGCAAGGCGGGAACGCCACCCCAGAAAGAGACCAAGGAGGTAAAGAAAAGGGAAAGGAGGATTGCGCATTCCAGTTCCCACTGCTAGAGAAAGGGGGCGTAAGACCGCAATATATTCCATGGCCACACATGGACCGGGAACATTTCAAGAATAAGCTTCCAATGTTGACATCGGGAGCCGGGAAGTGGATACATGAGCTAGAAAAAAAATGACGGGGGGAGTCACTCTAGCCATAGGGGACATCAAGGGTCTCCTCATTGCTATACTCGGAGAAAGAGCATACGATGCGTGGAAGAGGGCAGGCTACCCTAGGGTAACCATAACTAACACCTCTCGTGATGGAGCACCATTTAATAATTGTAGAGCCGCAGTGTGGAAAGCGCTGCGAACGCTATACCCTTACACATCAGACATGGGAGCCATTATGTCTCGGAAGATGAGAGTCAGAGGATCCTTTGCTTTATATCAGAATTTTCAAGAGGCGTGGGTGCTTGAAACGCATGAGTCTTGGACAAAATCTATCCCTGTATTCTATCATATACTGTGCCAAGGGTTACCAGAACCGGTGCAAAAACAACTAAAAAAATTGGTAAGAATAGAAGCTAAACCGTGGGCCGAAATCCAGTTGACAATTGCCCATTATTGTAGGCTGTTGCAAGAAAAGAATTGAAAGAAAGAGGCAACGCGTAAGGGAGCAGAGGCGAAGCTGGGGCAAAGGAAGCTCACAAAGTATGCGCTCGAGGGAGCCATGCTAACAAGCCCAGCCGATTAGAGTGCGCAATGTGCCCCTAACCCGCCGCACAACAATCAGGGTAACGCAGGATATTATCCGAGAGGAAGGGGATTTGGAGGAAGAGGATGGCAGAGTAATAAGGGAGGCTTTAGAGGTACCCAAGGAGGTTTTCAAAATGTTCAAGGTGGTATCCAGAGCGCACCAATGGGCAGTCCAGCTATGCCAGATGGACAGATGGCCCGACCACCACCAGTGTGTTGGCTGTGTGGAGTGACAGGACATGTGGCACACATGTGCAGAAGCCAAAGCATGTGGCAGAACAATCAAGGGATGGGGGCAGGCACGGTAAATCAACCGGCTACCCCACAACAGGGCAATGCACAAAACTATACCATGCAGCAGCAGGCAGCTGGCTTGCAGCAAGGTGCACAGCCAGGGTTTCAACCCTCGAACTTGGGGAACTTGCAACAGGGGCAACCCCAGCAGGCACCGCCACCGGTACCACAAGGGATGAACAATGGGGGTGTTCCGCAAACTTATAGTGGGCCGAACCTATACATAAAATAGGACAGCTCACGGGAAACTCGGATGTGCTCTATCCTATCGGTGACAGAGAAGGCAAGTTTTCCTTGTCCGGCGAGGTAATAGACATGAGGAGTTTTACTGGAGCTCATAGTAGAGTTCCCTTCACAGGCGCTCTCCCGGTCTCCGTGGGAGAGCATGAAATGAATGTGCCTTTACTGTACTCACTTCAGTCCCCAGTAAACATCATGGGTCGAGATCTAATGACAAAGCTGAATATGTCAATCTCATTCACTGAGGATGGCATAGTGTGCTCCATGCCAGGAATGCATTATTCCAACATATGCGAAATGATCAGAGCATACTCGGGACATACAGCTATGAGAGCTTTACCGGTGGAGCCGGAGGTCTTCGAATATGGCGTGCGAGTGCTCATGGCGGGATTGCCGGGCCGCGCAGGCAAAACTATGAGGACCCCTGACGAGTTTCTTTTTAGACCAAGGATACCCATGCATGAAGAAGAGGGACAAATATTTCCTTTGGTAATACAGTTTGCCGCACTAAAGGGGAAGGTGGTTTTAGTAGAAGGATACGATGACGAAGGAAGGCAATGGTGCGCAGTTATCGCCATTGAAGAAGGGTATCGAGTGACTGACGTCACAGATGATGATCTGTTCGAAAAGCACCCTGACTTAGAGGAGACAAGGGTGGAAGTAAGTCTCATATTCTGGGTCAAAATTATCAAACAAGAAGTGCCACAGCGAATGATGCTAATGATGGCACGACCAGAATACTTTGAAGAGGACATGGCCCAGGTGCCAGTCACAGTATGGACAAAAGGGCCTTATGACATAGGACTCCTGAAGGGGGCAGGAGAGGTGAAGATTAAACTCAAGACTGGAGCGAGTCTACCAAGAGCGCGACAATACCCCATGTCCAGAGAAGTGGACGAGGGGATTGCGAAGACAATCTCTGCCATGATGGAGCAGGGCATTCTGGTAACGTCAGAATCACCTTGTAACACAGTGATATATCCTGTCAAGAAATCGAAGGGAGGGTCTTGGCGTTTAATCCAGGATTTACGAGCATTGAACGACATAGTAGAAGCCGAGTTCCCTCTAGTCCCTAATCCATCCACTATTTTGTGCAACATACCCACGGAGGCAAAATATTTCACGGTGATCGATTTGAAGAATGCATTTTTCTCGATCCCATTGCACTGTGATCACAAGACCTGACGTCATTTACTTTCAGACAAATGCGCCTGAAAAGTAGAAGGCTGCCACAGGGGTATTGTGAATCTCCGTCCATTTTTAACCAAGTCCTGCAAATGGACCTAAGTAGCATTGCGGTAGACAGTGTTGTTTTGCAGCATGTAGATGACATTCTGATCTGCAGCACCACTGAAAAGCAATGCCGACACGACTCTGTTCAGCTATTGACCATATTAGCTGAGAAGGGATACAAGGTGGACAAGGACAAGTTGCAATACTGCCAACAGGAGGTGTTATACATAGGGCAACTAATCTCACATGAAGGGAAAAAGGTAACACCAGAGAGGGCTGAAGCTATCATGAACACGGCTAAGCCGCTCACGGTAAAACAAATTCACAGCTTCTTAGGCCTATGTAGTTATGTCAGAGCATGGGTCTTTGATTACAGCTCATACACCAAGCCCTTGCCCCAGGCCTTAAAGAAAGCCCAGGCAACAGAGGGAAATATTGAATGGACTGAAGAAATGGAACAGGGGTTTGCAGAACTAAAGGGGGCAATTTGTAAGGGCCCAGTTCTCGGGATCCCCAATTATGCAGAGGAATTCTATCTCTTCTCTCATACCGATGGCAATTTTATGACGGCAGTGCTCGCTCAGCGAACATCGCTGGGGTACAAGCCCCCAACGTATTACAGTGGGAGCTTGGACCCGGTCATGAGGGGCCACTTCCCATGCGAGCAAAATTTAGCAGCCGCCGCGTTTGCCATCGAGAAAGCATCATCCATTGTGATGGGATGCTCCATGACATTATATGTTGAGCACTCATTATTTGTAATATTGGAGAAGCCAAAGGGCACCTTGACGTGTCATGATGCCTACCTCCAAGGAGCCAGGTCCGACCCAGCAACCCCAGAGGCAGGCATCATTTCCCCCAGGGGAGTGCCAGCGGGCCCAAGCTGGGGCCCTTTGGACGCAGTCCTGGCGCCTTAGGCGCCAGGCTCATGTTGTACCCCTGTCCTGGCGCCTTAGGCGCCAGGCTCAAAAAGCTAGACATGTGTTCAAGTGTTTTAATGTGCACTTACCTGATGCAGACCATGCTGCCACATCCAGGCCCTCTTGAGGCCTGAATGGAACTACTTTACCTGTGGGATTACTTTCCACCTGGGTGTGGTCGGGAAAGGATACATACCTGATCGGAGGAAGGATACACTTTTGGAACTTCTTCCAAAGCTATTTAAACCACACCCGATCAGCAACTCACGCTTCGCGTTGTTCTGCTCCTCGCAGCTGGACGCTCACCGTGTCAGCTCCTGCATCTGGACTTCAGCCACGCCTGTCAGCATCCTGGGTCACCTGCAAAGGGAGACAAGAGACCTTACCAGCTAAATCTGCACCACAGAGACATCACCGACGATCCTGAAAGGGAAGACATTTTTAAAAGCATTTCGTTACGATCGCTGCAGCGCTGCATTTCACTCACCTTTCCTGGGTTCCTCCATCTTCAGCAGCGATCATCCGGATACACAGCCACTTCCCAGAGCCTAGAGAAAAAGACACGAATAAGAGGTGAGAGAAGGAAGGGAATAAGACTTACCTCATTTCATTTCGGGTCTTGCCGCTTCCAGGCATTTTCCGGACCCCGGCCCCTATGGGGAAAAAAGACAAAGACATTGAATGAGCGTATGCAAAGTCAGTCCCCGAGCGCTCATCCAGAACTAACCTGCCATTTACTGGAACTGGAACTGCACGTTTCACTTCGGGTCGGTGCCATATCTCTGGCATTCCGAACCCCGGCCCCCAAGGGGAAAAAAGACAAACATTAGTGCTTGCTGCAAAAAGACAATGAACATTATTATTAAGCTTGGACTTTTGAACTTGCAACAGAACTTTTACAGAGCCTTACCTGAATAGTCAAGCTTACCTGAACTCCCATCAATCCTCAATCCAGTGAAGTAACTGGGTTTCAACGCGCCCCTGCATCAGAAGCAGGATGGAGAGCTCATCCTTCCTGACTCTAAGGTGAGACTTCACGGGGAATCGTGGAAGGGTATCGTGGAGGGTTGGAAGAGAGTGGGAGGCTTGATCATAACTCAGTCAGTAGGTAATACTCCCTTTTCACGCACAGGGGAATATTCCTGCGAGCCGGAGAAGCCAGAGTAGAGGGCCCTTCCTGTCCATCTTCAGAGTCCTGCGCTTCACCATTGAAGAAGCATCAGCACTCGAAGCCAGACCTGCGCCTCCGTGGGAATCAGGTGAGCGTTACATGACGTCACAGAGAGCATCCGCATATGAGGTGATTATCTCAAATCCACCGATCAAAATAGTGCGATGCAAAACTGTGAACCCTGCTATGTTTATTGCTGAGCCAGTCACAGAAGGAGAACCTGTGCATGACTGTGCCAATTATGAAGAGTTTTACGATGAAATCCCCAGAATAAGAGAGAATGCTCTGCCAAGCGGAGAAGTCGTCTTCATTGACGGGTCATCGAGAATTGACCAAGAAGACGGGCAAAGATACACAAGCGTGGCCGTGATCAAACGCATGGCAAATGGAGAGTTCCAAGTACTTGTCAGTGCACGAATACCATCCCACTATTCGTCACAGGCTGCATAACTAGTGGCATTGATACTCGCCATCGAGAATCACGCAGAGCAGGAAGTAACAGTGTACAGTGACTCCGCCTATGTGACGTCCACCGTGCACGCAGGCCTGGCACGATGGAAAAGGAGGGGCTACCTCCGAGCGGACGGCACGGCAGTGCAACATGCAGCCTTGTTGGACAGGCTGATAAAAGCACTACAGCTCCCAGTGTGCATAGCGGTCGTCAATTGCGCCGCTCACACCAAGGGAACAGATTTCGTGTCACGTGGAAACCATGAAGCGGACACGGAAGCCAAGCGCTTGGCATCCAAGGGTGAGATAATCATGGACGTGGAGGTGGCACGTACCCATGGGCGAATGATGATAGCCCGAGCCACTCCAGAAGCCTATAGCAATATGGGGCAGACACAGTTAATGGAACTCCAGGGGGAGGCTTCCTCAGGATGAGAAGAATTTATGGAAGCATCAAGGGTGTTCTTTAAACCCCTCTGATGGGTTATGGAGGCAGGACAGCACTGGTAAACCAGTATGCCTGTCACCCTCCTAAAGGTAGCGTTAGAACAGCTCCACTGTTCCCTTTCCATATGTCAAAAGAAAATCTTGCTGCAACACTCTCAGAAGACTGGTTCGCGCCGAATTTAGCAGAGCATGTTGCATTCTTTATGGTCAATTGCATAATTTGCCAGCAATTCACCACTGGGCACACATTGAAAGTGATGAGAGGAATCATTCCCAGACCTGAAGGGCCTTTCCAGCACCTGCATATCAACTATGTTGATATGATTCAGGGTTGTAATGGGTACAGGTATTTAATTGTCGTGGTGTGTCCATTCTCTAGATGGATAGAAGCGGGGCCCTGTACACACCCTGACGCCGCCTGTGCTGCAAAGTTTGGTGAGGGAGGTTTTCCCCAGGTGGGGGGGTATGTGAGGTTATGAGGTCAGACAACGGGCCCCATTTCGTAAACTTAGTATTTGAGCAGATTAGCTTGTTGCTTGGTATAAAGCACAAGTTCTCGTCGGCATATCACCCAGAAGGAAATGGCATATGTGAACGCCTCAAAGGCCTGTTGAAAGAGAGGATAGCCAAACTTAAGCTCACATTAAAGAAGGGATGGCTGCACTGCCTACCACTGGCATTATATGCGCTTCGGAAACAGCCAGGCTCCGACCATCACCTCACGCCGCACGAGATCATCACTGGTAGAAGGATGAGAACCCCTCTTACCCCCCGAGATAGAGCTAGATGTGATGCCCAGCCCGCTAGGGAGGTTCTGGGAGCAGAAATGAAGAATTACCTTGACTGTCTTACCTCTAGTACATCTGTCATTTCAGGCCAGCTGCAGCGACAGCGGAAAGGGGACAGCACAGCACAAACCACAACAGACAATGCTGATGCAGGCGCAACTCTCAGCCTAGGCGCACCCCTTGTCTTCCCGGGGGACAGAGTTCTAGTGAAGAACTTTATGAGGAAGAAATGGGACGAACCACGATTTAATGGCCCTTTCATCGTAGAGGACTGCACCCCATCCGCTGTCAAGCTCCAAGGAAGAAGAGCCTGGATCTTCCTGAATGACGTCAAGCCCTTTATAGGAGAAGGCGCTCCTACTGCATCCACCGTGGAAGCTACAGACAACGGGGAAGGACCACAGCACGTGCAGACAAGGTCTAGGGTGAGGAAGAAGGACGCACAAGCAGAAAAGACAAACTGAAGAGCTTGCTGTGAAAACTGTGGCTATAAATTGAACTTTTCTCTAAGCACTGAATGAGATACAAGACTTTTCAAACAAACGCAATGTGCAGCTGAAGTCGCAGGGCAAAGGAAAAGGTTGCATACTTTGAACCTGCAGTGAAACTGGTAACTTAAACACGTAGAGCCACAGAGTAGTGGACAAAGAACTCTAAGACTCTGGTAAGCAACAGAACCGGATATTCCTGAGAACTGAAACTGTTATCCTGAAGGACCCAGCATAAAGACTTTGTTCAGGAATTTATGGTACACTCCAGCAGAAGCCTTAAGTGGGATGTACTCACCTACTTCCAATTAGTGACATTGACTTATCCATCACTCATAGGGAGAGAAACAAGTGTCACAGAATTCATCCAAGATCCAGAAAATGAGAAGGTAATCAGGCAACTATTGACTGTCATCGCAGAGGTCTTCGCCGAGTTGCCCGAGCACAGTGGCTCAAAGACCAATGCTCCCGCCTCAAGCAGTCATTGACAAAGTGACCTACACGTTATTCTTTCGAATCATTGAGGACTGCCCAGAACTTGTCGTGAGGTCCACAGATACACTGACGTTCATCAGAGATCCCCGAAACAATCATTTTCTAAACCAGATATGGAGTAAACTAAATAATGTGGTGGCCATCTACGCAGCAGGCAAGTGCAAAGACTGCTCAAAGCAAAAGCGAGGCGTGTGATTGAGACTCTGCAAAACGAATAAATGTCCCTAGGACAGCCTAATAGCCCACAATGCCCTCTTTGGCTTAGTAAATGACTTTCCGGAAATGGTAGGGAGACCTGCCGAGGTTGACGCCCTTACCTTCCTCAGAGACCCTACCAACGCGAGAAAGATAGGAGCACTCTTCTATAGCATACAGCTACAAATGGAACTGTCCAGCTTTCAGAGGGAGTTTGAGAGAATTCCAGCAAAATTAGTTGGCGAGGGACAGATCGAGAGGGCAAGGACTGATCACACTGCAAAAAAGACATGTGACCTAAGAGACAGAGAATCAGCGCAAATGTTATCACTTGAAGATAGCAGAATTGCCTTCACAGTCTTCTTTCACCTCATCGAGAACTTTCCAGAGCTAGTGGGTAGACCTATCACTGTCGACATGCTCACTTTTCTCTGTGATCCAGCAAAAAATGCACAACTCAACAGACTCCTGCGAGCTATTGCATCACAGCTGAGAAGCAATCATGGACATCCGCTGCTAAGAAGAGCCTTAGAAAGGAGAGATCCAAGAAAAAACCCTCTAGAAGCCCCAGCCGGGGGCAGAGCAAGGAAACAAAGAGACAGTTCTTCATGCTTCCAATGTAGAACGAATCGAAAGGGATAACTACATCCTGAACTTCTTTTCCTATTTTCTTATTCTTCTCTGTTTTTCATCATCATCCTGCAGTGGAGTAAATGGGGGGGAGAGAGACTTTGCAGCAACTCGGCCTCGAAGAACCAAGCGAAAGGAGCAGAGCAACGAACTTCACTGCCGCGTTTACTTTTTTCAACCTTTTTCTTATTCTTTCCTACCTTCTCATATGTTCACTGTTATTTTTATTATTGTTTTTATTTTTTCAATGGTTTATCTATGCGTGATGTGCAGCAAAGCCATCCTTTTATGGTGCCACTGCGAACAAATTCCTGCATGTCCTCAGGGCCAAGACATATTGGGAAGGTGCCCTGGAAATGCGTTGTATACACAAATGCAGGAAGAATGTGATGTGCTAAAAACGGTAGTCTAACCTTTTTCCATAGTGTAGCAAAGGATCTGTACTCCATAACTAGAGACTTCCGCCATCAATCGCAAGAGGGGGGACATTAAACTGCACCCGTCATTTTAGTGTTTGCTGAACTTTTAAGTAATGAAATCAAGATAAGAAAATAAATAAACTATTGACTATGGACTTGTTCGAGATGGGGGCCCAAAACAGTAATTTAGGTGTGCCACCATTGGAGGGGCACCCCCGGTTTCCTGGAAGGAGGTGCTGTAAGATGTCTTTCAAGGCCATCATATGTATATGCATAGTGATTATTGTAGTATTTTTGTCTCTAACTGTCAGAACTGCCTTTCTTATTGGTGCACGAAGCACCCCAATGTCCATGCTTCCACCAGGTAATGAACATCTGGGGCCCACAAAAGCACCCAGACCTTATATTGTCATCCCTGTTCCAAGAAAAACAGATGATAAAACAAACGATTTACAGTTTAATGTAATTAGCAGCAACACGTACACACTTGAAGTAATGAATGGTGAGAAAGGCTGGAGACAGGGTCAGCACGGAATGGATGATAACATAGCACTGTCCACTGCACGCACCCATACACTGAGTGCACACAAACAAGGGCAAGTGTCAATGGCTACAAAACCCCAGGCCAAACTAATTGAAAGGGAGAAATCCCCGGTGGAACAAGCAGCTCCAGAAAGCAGGGAGCAAAGTGAGAAACCGAACCGAAGTGAGATAGTACCATCACTCAATGAAACGGAGGAAGCCGCAAAAGAAATCACTGAGAAAACGCATGCGGTAGTCAAGTATGTGTTCCCGCTCATACGTAGAGCAAAGAAACTACATGAGGAGTTGAGCAAGAAAACCACAGAACCTGTAATAACGAGCACGTCTGCTCCAACGCCAGAGATAAGCAACAGGCCTACAATGCCACCACGCGTTAGGAAGATAACGAGCCAATGGTGGTGGGAAGAGTTCTACAACAGAGTGTACAAGGGAAAGAAAAGAAATGCAAGCCCTTCCTCTACTATGACAGTGCAGGAAGTGAGACCTGCCCCACCAAGGACAACGCCTGAGAGACTGCCTGAACGAAAGAGCAGTGCAGACGCATTCAGAGACATAGTGTTGGCCAACTACAGAAAAATGTTAAGAATCAAGAGAAGCCATATGAAACGGACACTGAACTAAACAACTATCTGGACATGACAGCCCATCTTGGAAACAACATATGGTACCAGCACATGAAGGAAGTTGGACGAAGCACATGAAGGAAGTTGGACGAAGACAATCAGAAGGAGAATGTTTCGTCTGTGCACTCCTGCCATATAGCATGGGCAAGTCCAAAATCTTTGTTGCAGGAGAAGCCGACGTCCCCACGGCACACTGAATGTCACACGTAGCAATGTGCAACACCAGAGGGCAGTTTATGGGAAGAGACGCCTCACTGATATGGGCCAACGAAAAAGATTTCCCAGATGAAGACGGTTTTGTCCAGGACATCAAAACAAGAAACAGGGTGCACACCAAGAATCACGTTATTAGATATGAAAACCCTGACGTCAAAGGATCAGGCATTAGATGGGAAATAAACCCAAGACTGAACGTCCAAGGAAAAACTGCAGAAGAGGCTCAAATCTGGAAGAACAGAGGCCAAATGCAGATCTGGGGGTCAGTGGTTTCCCCAGACGGATGGGAAGAAGGAGATCTGCCGAGCTTGGATGGTCCTTGGAGCCTGCAAGGAAGCAGTAGAAAACTCACAGAGGTTATGTAAACCTCTATGGCCAAAATTGGCAAAGCTGTTAACATGGGTTGAAGACAGAGGAGGACCCCTGAAAATAGTACCGTTGGAGAACCCGAAACTGTGCTTCAGAAATAATGGTACAAGGAAAATGGGGGAAAATCAAAACTGTGGATGAATATATGAGGCACCATGAATGGCACAAGGAACCGCAGTCCTGATGGACCGCTATTGGGGTGTGGATCCAAAGCATACATAAGACTGCCAAGAAATTGGGGGGGCATATGTACATTGGTCACTGTCCATGTTCCCGCACTGGTGATTCCAAAAAACGATCTGAATCTGGACAGCTTCCCGAAAGCAGATGCTCACCTGAGAAGGAGGAGATCCGCAGAACTGATGGTCAGAATGAAGAGAGAAAACTACTTTTCTGCCAAATCAGAAGAAGCATTCTATGCGATTCCATACGAACACAGGCTGTTCAGCCTCACTTCAACAGTATTCACCACGATGCTCCTGCCACACATCCAAATTTGAGTGAATGCTAAATGGTTGCAGATAACCAGATGGGAGTTACTGCAGACCATCAACACCACAATAAAAAGATTCAATGCGATCAAAGAAAAGCTGAGAGCGGTTAGACTGATGACCCTCCAGAACAGATATGTGCTTGACATGATCACAGCAATGGATGGAGGTGTTTGTGCAAAAATCGGAGAATCATGTTGCACATTTATACCATCACACGACGAAGAAAATGGAACCCTCACAGAGGCCATAAGCATGTTAACGACCATGAAAAACCAGATGACTGAGGAAACAGATGAAGTAGATGATGACAGCTGGTTTGGGAACCTATTCTCATGGGTCCCGCAATGGATGGCAGATATATTCAAGTTCCTGGGAGCTTTGCTAGCAATGGTGCTGCTAGGATTCTGTGTTATCAAGATAATCATCACACAGTGCCAGAAAACTGCAAAGAAGGCCATTGGGATGAATATTATGGTCGACGTCGAACCAGGCTGGAAGCCCAGAGACCTGACAGATGAGGAAATAAAGGACTTCGTGAAGGCCAGTGAATTTGCACCAGTGGGAACAAATTCACTTATCCCAAGAAACGAAGAAGGTATGAAGGCAAATGGGTTTACTGCAGTCCAAATGGACAATGCCAGTTGATTACCTGGAACAAAGATGAGCATGTGAAAACAGCAGGAAGCTTGAAAGGGGTGATAAAGATATGGAAACCAAAATTGCATACTTTCACCCCTTCTTGTGTAAACCCAGGAGACAATGAGCAAGAAGCTGAGGAATCAAAGAAACTGAATATAAAGGAGGAAGTAGGAGTGGTCGATGAACCGACCAGAGGGGGGAGTGTAGAGGAGGTCCCAGATATGACCTGCACCCCTGCCCCCCAGTGCGAGTTGCCAGTAAGGTACTCGCCGTGGTATGTGACGTACGAGGAACAGCTGAACCAACAAAGGGCGGCAATGGGCCGCTGCCCTGTGTACATTAGAAGAGCAATACCTGTTGAAATGCCCATAACAAAGCAACCCTGGGCAGCACGGTACCCAATCAGACAACCGTAACTGCCATTGGTACGAAACGACAAGTATTTACAGACTGTCCACGCGGAGACCCCGAAGGCCTTAATGGAAGGCCAATGGAAATAGACTAAGGGCCTAGGCAGCCCCGAGAACAACCAGAAGTGGCTACTGAAAGCTATGCATGACAGTATCGACAATTGCAAGGAGAATTGTAATGGACGAAGGGGAGAGACACTGAAAACATATGAGAATGGTGCCATGAGACAAGACGGAAGCAACCGCCTTATTGAACATGTGTAAATAAGCTTGAAACGCAAGATGCTAAGTAATCGATACCGCCTGCAATGCTTAAGTAGAAGAATAGAGCGGCATGCGCTAACTATATACATCTACCTCAATGCAGCACAATGTAAACGTGCAACTCCATTTTCTTTGAGCAGAAGAAAGCCCAAGCGGCCCAGGCCCAACTGGCTGAGTTTCATATCTAGGTCCAAGCTGATGAAAAGAGTGGGATCGAAACTTAAAGGATGGCTCATGCTGGGGAAATCGAGGTCAACCAGAGAAGGTGAGCATGAGCTCACGAGGCTCCAACTTCAGAGCACGCCAGCCCGCCCGTGAAGGTCAAGATAAGAGAGGCCCATGCAGGTGGCCAAGCGAACACAGAATTAAATGCACGAAAAGACTGAGAACTGAAGCAGATTCACGGTGGACCAACACGTGACCAGACAGGCGCGAAGATGTACCACCGCCTGATGTCATTCAGAACCAGAGGGTGCCATAACTTTTCCTGATAGGAGACTACAGATCCGAGGCCATACCCAGCCAACTAACTGACACATATCCCTAAACCACTGATTGATGGAAGGGAGGCAGGGTGAATCATGGGACACTAGGCACCAGGGTGTCTATTCTGCATGCAGCTAATTAGAAGTGGAGATTTATGTTTAGGGGTGTAACTCGCCCAATCACAAGGGACCATGTAATCTAGGGTCCTATAGACATTCTAACCAATGAGACGTCGTACTTGTAGTGACGTCAATCACGTGTGGTGTAGAGGGATGGGCATAGACGCCCACCCGATAAGAGTTATCCAATCCGTATGTCTTATTTTCATATACAGATATAACACCTATACTTAAGTTACCTTTCCCAACCAATTATATTGCATGATGATTTTTTATAGAAGTGTACGTCATTGATGATGAGGTTTGCCCATAAAAGAGGCTGTTGTACTGAAGTTCGAGGAAGTCGGGGCGAGACAGGTGTTCGCGATGCTGCTGATTTCCATAAGCTGATGTATGTGTCATTAAACGGGCTTCCCTTTGCCAACTTACTGAGTCCCTAGTATTGATTTGACTGGAGTATGTAAGTCCTGCACCCTGTCCTCACACGGTGCAGCTATCTTGTATTACACGTTTTCGAGGGTGAGTGCTGACCAATGGGCCTGTCAGTAATTACCTCTCCTCGTCAACACTGTGCTTTTCACAATTACTTGAATGATGAAGCCTTGAGGTTGCATTTAATCACTGGGTGTGAATCAACAAATATCTGGAAAAAGCCACTCAAGAAGCCAGGCTCGCTGGAAGAGATCCTGATGCTAGCTCGCTGAGAGATGGCCGTAGCACACCACTTCAAGGCAATGAATAAATTGAAACTACTTGCGTCAATTCCAGCCACAGTGAATAAATAGCGACAGCTACAGACCTGCAAAGTCAGATGGATAAATTCTGTTTCCAGTGAGGATATGAATTCCTGCACGAAGGGTCATGCCCAGCAATCAGCAAGCTATTCTCAGCCCTTGGAGGTGAGAATCATTTTAAGGCAGTGTATCTAACGTCTCAAAACTCACAGAGAGGGGATATGAAGAGATCATTCATCACAAGGATGAAGGAGAGGTCAGTGACATCTCTAAGTTCCCACTTTCCAGTCTCTCATTTCTGTGAAAAATCACCAGTATGTCACAAGGAGAGCTAGAGGAGAGAAGAGATGTCAACGGAAGATCGAAAAGCACCTGAAAGACAGACATCCCACTCATCAGTTTCATGACAACCCAGGAGGGTGAGATGACACGTGCAAGACCAAATTGAGCAATCTCTATCTAAGAATGGGTCAAGCTTTTCTGCAGAGGTCCAAAGACGTAAGGGCTACCTATATGCACTGGGAAATCAGCAAACGCTAGAGCACAGGCTGACTCTGTTACTACAAATTAACAATTTCCAAGCTGAATTGTTAGCAGACACCAGGCCACGTTAAATATGATCAGTGAGGAGATCTACAGGAGCAGCCCAAAAGCCCCCTGCCTACGACCCCGGGAGGTGGACATCTATCTCTACAGGTCCAAGACACCACTATCGTGCAAGGGATATTTTGAGGCCATCTGCAGATATAAGACGCAATTGTGGGGGCTACCAATACATGTGCTAGAAGCAGCGGTGAGAGTCTCTGTATATTAAGTTTCAAATCAGCACTAGATCTGGTGTATAAACTGACGGCACACAAATACATTGACACAGTAGCAAGACTGGAACAGCTTTTCCCATCATTGTTCAAGGGACTGGGAAAATTGAAAAACAGACAAATGCAACTACGTATTGACCCAACTATCCATCTGGTGGCTCAAAACTATTGGGGCATACCAGTGAACATACAGCGATAGGTTGAAGATGAATTTCACAAACTACTAGAGAACAACATTATAGAAACTGCTTCAGGACCCACTCCCTGGGTGTCCCCCATTGTACCTGTGCCAAAAAAGGGATTTGATACATCTGGCTCCCAATCAAGCTATCATGGGGAGCATCATCAGGCCCACACATCATGGACATGATACATTTACTCAGCGGGGCCAAAGTCTTCTCAAAGTTAGACCTAAATAAGTGCGATCATCAGCTTGAATTGAGTTCTGAGTCGTGGTACCATCACCACTTTTGTGACACGCCTGGGTCTATACAGGTACAAACGGCTCCGTTTTGGAGTGTCATATGCAGCTGAAATCTTTCAAGCCGAAATCCACAATGTCATCAAGCACATCCCAAACTGTCTCAAATACAGAGATGACATTCTGTTTTTTGGAACGGACACTGAAAAACAGGACAACACCCTGGCCAGAGAGTGCATGGCCATAGAAGTGTCCAACCTCATGCTGAGCAAGGATAAATGTGAATTCCATAAAGGCATGTTCAGATTCCTTGGACACATATTCTCAGCATATGGAATGACACCAGACGCAGAGAAGGTGGCTGCCTTGAACAAGACACCTCTACCAATGTATGTCTCTGAGCTGCGGTCCTTCCTAGGACTAGCCAGCTATTGCACAAGGAGATTTGAGTGCATTTAAACTAGGACTTGTGAGATGTCGTCTGACATGCCTAGTGCATGCAGTGCTTCCCAAAGCTTGCCATGGCTAATGCAATGAAATGCAGCTGAAAGGCCCATGAAGCCAAGATAGATTGTTCCTTTATAACCATGGACATATTTCTCCATGACCTGGCTCAGATTCTCCATACCATCACCGAGGCCATACTGGTACTCCGAGAGGATTCAGTTTTCTGCGCCCCAGGCCATCATCCATCTATGAAGTACCCGCCCAAATCTTTTTGCTGAGGTGTTAATTAGGGAGATTGGACGACAGCATGCTGGATCACGTCTGTCACCTTTCTTAAAAATCGGTACTATGATCGCCCGTCTCCAAGATTCAGGTATGGCCTTCAGATGTAGTATCACATTAAAGATCAGGGACCTACTGGTGCCCAGACCACCATCTCATCTTTGAAAAACTTTGATCAGGATTGAGTACGGTCCAGCTGATTTGCCATTGGCCATCCCTACAAGGGCTTTGGCAACTTACTTCGTCAACACCATCAGACTGGGACAAGAAGTCTTGCAAGTAGTACAAGCAACAATTCTCGGTCAGCTGTGTCTATGATGCTCTCACCCCTCTCATTACATGAGTTATCATATAGTGTAGATAAATGTTTGATGCATTTGACCTCCCCCACCAGGTCATTTTGATCGCTAGGGGGCTTGTTGTTAGAACGTAGTCTATCGGAGATGGTTCTCCAGTACTCCCGTAGGTTGCCTGATGTTGCGGCCCTATCTAGTTTTAAGCAGGTTTGCTCCGCCAGTTCCTGTTTTCTTATTTTTTTTTATTTTTTTTTATTTGTTTGGATCAAGTAGATCTTTCCAAAATATAAAAACCAACATTTTGTCGATTTACCACAATAAAAATACAATTATCTAACAAATCATTTCATCAAAAATAAAAAATATGCCTAAAAAAGGAACAAAAAGGTAAAAGACTAAGAAGAAAGTTGAAGAAAAAGAAGAAAAAAAAAAGATTTAATAAAAAATAAGAATAATAGGAAACCCTCATTTCCCCAAAAACCTGCACCTCTTTTTACATTATTAGTTTCTACTGCTATATTAAGCTGTAATGACTGGAGAGACATTGATCCCGAACTGCCCAACGCTTGAGTAGGTCATGCCAAGTTTTAAAAGGACCTGACCGACTGCAATCGTCAGGGCGGTGTTGTGCCCCGAGATCAAGCGATTCCAAAAGTTCTCTGCGTGTAGGCAGTCCATTTTATGCACAGGGTCTTCTTATGAAGCACCCTGGCTTTGGCTATTTCCTCTTAGTCTCTACTTTGCTGCCTAAGTGCAGATAGGAGGGTTTATTTTGCCAACCTACATTTTGCATTGAACCCCTGAGCAATGCCTGGTACCATTTTTGATGCAGCTGGAATTTTTCTGAATGCCTGACTGATGGTTGATGTTATATCAGTCCAGACCAGCCATTTGGGCTGGTTAGTGATACCAGGGTGTAGCCATTTCTCCAAATAATCTAGAATTGCATGCATTAGCCTAATGACCAGCAGGTCAGAGTCCACGTTTCCCCAGCGCAGCGTTTTGTACGTGGACACTTCGACCTCATTATTCCCAAATGAGGGTGAATCATCCCCAGACCATACTGTCAAGATGAGGGGTTTGTTGTCTCTTTCGACCTGACAGACCATCTCAAAATCTTGAATCCAGGGCCAATTTCCGACACCCAATAAAAAGTACTGGCAGGGTCATAATGACCTCCATAGTCTTTTACGCTAGTCGTAGTCGGTCCACGACAGAACAAGCGTACTCACAAGCTGAAAAAGAGGGTTTGGTGGTGTGGGCTTGTGAACACTTCCACTTGTTACACGGAAAACCTTTCACCATCCTAACAGACCATTAGGCCTCACTCTTACATCTAGGGCAACCCGCAGGCGAGGATGCCTCCGAGGATAGCCAGGTGGGGGCTACGACTAGATGGCTATGCATTCAATATAATCCATCGTCCCGGAAAGAAAGCCAATCCTGCTGACTTTTTATCAAGACACCTTCTGGAATCAGGCATGTGGGACAGTGGAGAGGTTCATGGGCAATCTAAAAAGAGCTCTGCCTATCGCGCACCTGGAAAGTAAGCCATTCGAGCAGTTGTTATATCAACTGTTGCGAGGCTATTGGAACACACCCTGTTGCAGCATGAGGAAGTGTCCCTCAGAAGTCATGTTCGGGCGCAATATAAGGACCAGGATACACTATGTCCTGAATCCCACGGAAGCCTACCACTAGGAGTAAAGTATGAGGGATCGAGATGGAAAGGCGAAAGAGAAGACAAAGGCCTATGCTGATGCCAAGCACCATGTAGTGGAGTCAGGCCTATTGGTTGGTGACATGGTGGTAGTGCGTCAACCAAAGACTCCTAAGCACACTACAGCATTTCACGCGGACCCCATGGTGGGTATACAGAAGAAAGGATCTATGCTGACGGTGGAAAATGACAGTCCCCAGGTGACCAGGAACTCCTCACACTACAAGAAACTTGTTTGAGGTGATTGGGTCATGTGGCCTCAAAGTGATAGTGACATGGACAATCAAGATTCAGACACATCATATCAGGATGATGTAGAAGAGTCGGAGAGGGATGCCAGGGAGGCAACAGACGTGAGATCTCGAGACCTGGAGAAGTAGAATGGCTTGGTATTGATATTGATATTTTATTTCTATCGTGGTCGTGCACAAGAGACCCCAAAGGGCAAGGACTCAACCCCACAGACTCATTGAAGAAATGGTCGGACTGGGGAACATTTTTAAAGTGGCCCACAGTTGCAAATGGCAATTCTTTCATTTTGTGACAGACTGTTTGAATAGCACCCAAGGGGGGAGCTTTTTGATAAAATGTGATACAAATTGTGTATGTTAAAGAATATTTATTCAGCAACACTGGGCAAAACTATTAGCCACATAGTGACGTAACTCATCAAACTGCCCTACATTGGCAAACAAGTGGCCCAATTTGTCCCCAAAATAATTGTCCCACACTAGCATTTTGCGTTATTGGTTTGCGCATTGCCCTATAGACCTGGCGAAGTCGACTGGTGGTTTAAAAGGTGGGGAGGAGTGTTGTAATACTGTGCTTGAGTACTATAGCCGATCCTGGTTATGTGAAGGGGCTGGGCTAGAAGGAGGAACGGAGGGTACGGGATATTACGTACAGGGACGGGAGTAGAGGCCAGAGGGGAAGTGAATAAGGTTGTGTTGACCATGGGTGGCACAAGGCATGGGCTTGGGAGGGCTGAAGTCCTCCCAATTTGTAGTAGCAGACATCATTCTGCTGTGATGCCAAGCCCGGGGCTCAGACAGCAAGAACCTCTCACATTTCCCATCTCGGAGAGCAGTTCATTTACTCACTTTTAAACTTTAAAAGTAAGTAAATACATTGCTCTCTGAGATGAGAAAAGTATCATTAACGTGACTGTTGCAGCAGAAGACGAACAGAGGCAGAATTAAAAAGACTGTCAAGGCAATATCAATAGACTCACAATATTGAAGTTAAAGGCTTACCTGCTGGGCGCACCTTTTAGATGGCTCACGCCTCTAATAATTAGCATTAACTAAATAGCCGGTGAGTTGCAGAGGCAGAGATAGGGCAGAGCCTGAGCAGTCTGGAGGGAAAAAGGTAAACAAGCAATGGCAATGCCAACAGTTTGGGCTTTTGTATAGGCATGGGAAAGGCACTTACCAGGCACTGACGTAGTGGTATTAACTGGGCATTGATGGTAGCCAGTGTAAATTGGTGTGAGTACCTGGGCATTGCTTTGCCAGTGCTTGTTTTTAACAGGTCTTCAGTGAAGGACGTGCAGTGCTAAAAAATCGAGTGGCTCATGTCGCACCCAAATAAGACATTAGTATTACACCAGAATTGTGTTTACGGCTCTAATTAAGTCATTAACTATCAGAAGACTGCTTTGAAAAAACACTGGCAGACACTTTGAGTGCAAACTTTAATGGTAAGGCTTGATTAAAGCGAGCACAAAAAATTCCCATGAGGAGCTGTTTTGGACGTGGAGGGGCAGGAACTCGGTGGGAATGGCCAAAGGGATTAGCATGGGCATGGGCAGTCAATGCGTGGGTAAAACTAAATGCCTTCAAGCTTTGTGCCCCATCGCCATATGCCATTTCTCCCTATCTGTACTCTAATGCAATAGTTTCGGCTCATAGGTGTGTATGCCACCTAATAGGCCCGACTAAAAAGGTTTTGTTTGTGTGCATGCAAGGTTTTTATGCATTTATGTGTGCATGCATGCAAGGGAGTTTGTAAGGTTATGTATGTTTATATGGAGGCGATGTCTGGAAGTTCATACATATGAATGAATGCAGTGGTAATGGTGTACATGGGTGCTAGTGTGCGTGTGAATGACAGAGCAGTGTGAAGGTTCTGGGTGCTTGTGTGAATGGCAGATAAGATGGTGCAGGACTGGTGGGTGAGGGTAACTATATGTGTGTGTGTGCATCTGTATATATGCAAATCTGTGTGTGTGTGCATCTATGTGTATAGGTATGTAAGTGTATGTGCATATGTGTATATATATATATATATATATATATATATATATATATATATATATATATATATATATATATATATATACACATATGCATACATATATATATGTATGTATTGGGCCTGGGGAAGGGCATTGGACAGAAGCACAGTGTTAGGCAGAATCATATGCAGTACCCTTTGGGAACACCACATACAATTAAGACTACAAGTGCAAGTATAAATTCACCTTTGGTCAAGCCTGTACTACACAGTAAAGTGGTAGCGATGACTGAGCAGCCAGTCTTATCTCAAGAGTAAAGTGAGCAGTATCAGAAGTTACACAAAGGACAGCAATGACTATGGTTCAAGCAAACACTGACTCAGGGTTTCTGAGTAAAAGAATATATATACATTTACTTACACATCAGTTGTAAACCAGTTCACCAAGTAAAGCAGCAGAAAAATCACACTCTTAATATACTACACAACACCCAATCAATTCTGGACAAGTTAAGCTCAATGAAGTGTGAGCAAAATGGCACTCCAGCAATTCAAAAAGGGAGGGAAAGACAAGGTTATACAACATTAAGCAGCACCAACAAGAAAGTAGGCAGGGCAATCTAGAAAAGGCTTTCTACAATGAGGATTCAAATCAATAGGCGGGGGCCAATGTTAATGGGTCACAGTCTTTGCTCAGGATCACACAGTTCAGAGTAGTTTGCGGTTAAGTCTTTGCCAAGAGTTTGAAACGAAGAAGTTGGTCAGAAGAAAAGTTACTTAAAAGAGTAGAGAAGGACAAGCCCTCGGATTGGCAAAAGATTTCAAACACTTTTATCGTGGTCGGACATAACAAACGACCGGATTTGAACAGTAACTTAAATGAAGAAGATGGCTGTAGCTGAGGCAGAAGTTCCTGGCAGATCCTGCAGGCTCACGGTTCCTGAAGCGACTGTCGGACTGACATGAAGGAGGAAGACTGGCGGGTCCTGCACTGCCCAGGGAAGAAACCAGCAGCAGAGCAAAGCAACAAATAAAATGTGCACTCCTTAAAACCCAAACAGGGTTCGGGCCTTCTGGCTATCCTGTTCACTGTAGCTGTGCACAGCAAATTTGACCATGAGAGGGAGGCCTTGCGTGCTGTTTGGTGAACTGGTTGGTCCCACCAGCTCAAGGGAAGAAGATTCCTTGCAGATCTTCTCTGTCGTCGAAGTTTGGAGATTCGGACCCGCAGCAGGGCTTCACCGGGAGGTTCAGTCGTGGTAGTGGTCCTCTTCTTTCAGCTTCTCTTCGGTTCTCTCGATCCAGTGGTGACTCTGCCTTCCTAGTCCCAGAGACCTGCTTTTTATGCAGTTTTCCCCCCATACACACAACCTGGCTGTCAATCACACAGCAAGGTGGCTGTCCTGGCAGGACAGTCACCTAGCCAATCAAACAGGAGTCAGTGCGTCTTGGGTTTCCAAGGGAACACGTGGCAGGGGTCCTAAAACCCCTCCCTCCCATCCTGCCTACCCAGACATTCAGGCGCCTAAGGAGTGCTTCTGTGCAGAAGCCTGCCAAAGGACGGTGAACAAAGGAACCAAACCTGGTTTGGTGCGCAGAGTAAAACACGAGAAAGACCTTTACAAAAAGAAATGGCGAATAAACCCAGCCAGAACCAAGTTAGAGTAAATGGGGTCCAGCGGGTTTAAGTTCGAGGCTGCCAAGATAGCCTAAAACTGTACAAGGGCTATTTACATAGACCGCGGTAGGAAAAATATGGTATATACCACTGCCACCAGCCAAATCTTAATACAAGGGGAACGAAATAATGTTCCATGAGAGACAGACAAAAAGGGATAACTATTAACCCTTTCCAGTACTCTAAGGAAGATAGTTTGCACTGGGTCTGTGGTTTTAAAAAGACTAATAAAGTCAATGGCAACGTTACATGTTCTGGGAGACAGTAGTCCATCCCAGAAGAACAAGTTACTCTCTTACCTGGTAACGTTCTTTCGATGGGATGGTCCGATGACATATTCCATATCTGACAGTAATCACCACAGCTGTGCTGCTTTGGAAAATTTTCGGTGTCTGCGTCCTACGTCGAAGACGTCGATGCGCCGTCCCCGAGGCCCTCCTCTGACGGCAGACGTCACCCGATGTGATAAGTAGGACGCACGACGCCCGTAGCCTCAGTTGTAGTTTTTTCCCCCAGAACGTGTGACACCAGTCTTCTGCCAGTCAGACACACAAGGCCTTGCGGAAATGTAAGCTGCAATCGCATAAGAAATTCTGCAGCGGGGAAGGTAGGGAGGGAGCGATATGGAATACGTCGTCGGACCATCCCATCGAAAGAACGTTACCGGGTAAGAGAGTAACTTGTTCTTCGAGGGGATTGGGTCCTCCGACGTATTCCATATCTTTGACAGACTCCCAAAGCAGTACCAAAGCAAGGAGGTGGGAAAAGAATTTAGAACACAAATTTAGCATGCCCAATCAAATTGCGGAATAAAGGACTGCCTTGCCAAAGGCCAGATCCTGTCCTCGGATGGAATCGAGGGAGCAGTGATGTCCAAAAGTATGTACAGAAGCGCAGGTGGCTGCATCACAGATGTTACGAATAGGAACACCCCTCTGTAGGGCAGTAGATGCAGCCATACCCCTGGTAGAATGGGCCCGCAAGCCAGCCGGTGGGTCCTTACCCGCCAAGCGGTAACACTCGGAGATAGCCAAAATAATCCAATGATAAAAAGTCTGTTTCGTCACAGCTTGTCCCAAACGCTTTCCAGCGTAACCAATGAAGAGTTGATCGTCCACTCTGACCCAGAACATGCGTGAAATATAAAAGCTCAACGCTCTCCTAGGATCAAGCCTATGGAGCCTCTCCTCTTCCTGCTCTGATGTACTGGAGCTGCTGTGTTGGCGTCAAATGGGACTTCTTTAAATTGAGGGAGAAGCCCAGCTTGTGAAGGGAGTGGCAGGTGACGGACAGATGATCCAAGACTTGCTCGGGAGAGCTCCCCCTGATAAACCAATCATCCAGGTAGGGGTAACGTGAATCCCCCCTTTCCTGAGATGCGCTGCCACCACTACCATGAGCTTGGTGAAAACCCTCGGGCGGAGGTCAATCCGAACGGCAGGACCCGAAACTGAAAGTGCTGAGTCGCCAACCGCAAACCTCAGGTACTTCTTGTGCTTGGGATGGATCGGCACATGGAAGTAAGCGTCCTTGAGGTCGAGAGACACCAACCAGTCCTGAAGTTGAAGGGCCTGGAGGACTTGAGAGAGAGTAACCATCTTGAACTTGTCCTTCCTGAGGAGTTTGTTCAAACCGCGCAAGTCCATGATGGGTCTCAATCCCCAGTCTTTCTTCAAAATCAAAAAATAAGGGGAATACCATCCCTTGTTCCTCTCCGCTACAGGCACCAGTTCTATGGTGCCTTTCTCCAGCAGGGCTTGAATTTCCTGCGCAAGGAGCGGATCCGGACTCTTCAAAGAGAGGTTCCAAGGTGGATTGTCGTGAGGCCTCTGCCAAAAGGGAAGACAGTAGCCGTGGGTTATGATCTCCAGAACCCACACATCTGAAGTAATGGCACGCCACTCTACAAGATGCTGCGCCAGCCTTCCCCCAACCGGCAAACCATGGGACCTGGTCTCATGACTGAGTGGTAGCGGCTGCGGCGTTGCCTGAGGGCAAAGAGGCAACTGCCCGAGCGGCCTTGGCACCTCGAGTACCCTGTTTTCCACCTCTGGCACTCTTACAGTGGCCTCTTCGACTGACAGCTCCTCTCGCTTTACTGAAGGACGAGTAATAGCGAAAGGAACCTCCCCTCTATTGTTGTCACCTAGGATGAAAAGACAGAGGTTGTCGAACTGCAGCACCCAACGACTTTGCTGCAGCTTTGGAGGTCTGCAACCTCTCAAGGCTCTCATTAGCCTTGCTGCCAAAAAGATGTTCACCGTCAAAGGGCATGTTGAGGAGCCGGGACTGCACATCAGGAGCGAACCCCGACTTCCGCAACCACACTGCGTATTACGGTGCTCGCCGCCATGGACCGGCTGACACAATCTGCCATGTCCAAACCAGACTGAACGGCCTCACACATGGCATCCTTGCCATCCTGAACCATAGCAAGGAAACCATCCCATTCGTCCCCTTCGGGAATATGTTCAGCCGCTAATGCAACACAGTTCCACAGAGTGTGTGTGAAACGAGACAAGGCACATACGGAAGCGCCATACCCCCTGAAGAAAACACTTTCTTCGCCCAGCCATCAAAATGTTTGTCGTCCCTATCCGGAGGGATGGCAGGATACGACGCCTGCTTTGCTGGGGCCATAGCCGCCTGCACCACCAAACTCTCCAGAGTGGGGTGCCTGGACAAGTAGCAGGGGTCGCTACTGGCTGGATGGTATTTTCGCGACAAAGACTTGCCCGCTGCCAGGAGACTCTCCGGAGCAGTCCAAGCCACCGCCACCCTTCTCTGCAGAGCCATATGTAACGGCAGTACCAGGTCAGTGGGGGGGCCAAGATAGAGGATGTCCGTGAGATCTTCCTGAGATCATCCTGAACAAACTCTACTGGGGGAGACGACCATCCCAAGTACTCGGTGACCCGAGACATAAGGGGCCGGTATGAAGAATCGGCATGAGTGCCAGGCTCAGGCTACAAAACTCCACCTCCGGAGAGGTGTCCAGTCCACTGGCATCATGCAGTGACTGCCTCAGGTCATCAAATTGGCTATGGCCCGAGAGAAGCTCATCTGGCACCGTAACCGGAACCAAGCCCTCATCAGAGCCCTCATCACCCTCTGAAATGTACTCCAAGCGGTGAGAGGAAGACACCTCGGGACCAAAGCTATGCCTGACCTTAGCCAGAGCCTTTCTAGGGGCTACCCCCGTGCCACGGGGCCCCTCCGACACCACCGCCTCGAAAGGCATTGAGGGCGCCGAACGAGTCGCCGCCGGCATCGAGAGAATCGGCATCGACGTAGAGCGAATCGGCGTCGACATCAGCCGCAGCGCCGCCAGCATCGGCGGCGTCGACACAGGCCTCGAAGCCAGAGCTCCGAGTGTGTCCTTCGACGACCTAGGCGCCAACAGCATCGACGACCCCCTCGGAGGCGGGGCCTCGAGAGAGGTCATCGATGACCTCGGCGCCACAGGCGTCGACGTCTTCCTCGAAGACCGCACAGGATCACGTGGTCTCGAGCGCATCGAGGACCGGGACCTGGAACGGGCACGGCGAGAACGGTTACCCTTGTCCGAGCGGGATCTCTCCCGCGAACCGTGCCGACCACCCGAGCCCGAAGGCGTGCGAGCGGTGTCTCTCGACCAATCACGACCAACCCCACTCGGAGGTGCGAACGGACCGGTGCCCTGCGATTCGAGAATCGCTAACATCTTCTTCCCGAAGGAAGCCCATTCCTCCGATGTCGCTTGCATGGTGGGATAAGCGACCCGCCGACGGGCGGAGCCCTCGGAAGAGGACTTGGAAGGCGACCGATGCCGGCACTTCCGGGAATGCCTCGAAGAGGCAGAGGAGTGGCGAGACCGACTCTTGGAAGGAGACCCACTGGACCTCCGACAATGATGCGGAGAGTCGCCTCTCGAATCATCCGTCGAAAGCCCCGCAGACCTCGACTTCCGGGGCTTAGACACCCTACCTACCGACAACTTCTTCTTGCGCTCCCGCAAGGCCTTGGCTGTGAGCGACAGTCGACACAGTTGTCCGTGTCATGGGCCTCCCTGAGGCACCAGAGGCAGGCGTCGTGCAAGTCCGTTACCGACATCTTGGACCCACAGTCCCCGCATTTCTTGAAGCCCGGACGCGGGCTTGAAGACGAGGTAGACATCGTCACGAACAGGCTTTTCACAAAAACCGAACAGGGTTAAAGAACCGAGAAGAATACAACAGAAACTCCAAAGAGTCGAGGCGTACCAAGATTCACAAAGCCAACACGTTCGCGGAAAAAACGGAACTGAGGCTACGGGCGCCGTGCGTCCTACTTATCACATCGGGTGACGTCGGCCGTTGGAGGAGGTCCTCGAGGAGGGCGCATCGACGTCATCGACGTAGGACGCAGACGCCGAAAATTTTCCGAAGCAGCACAGCTGTGGTGATTACTGTCAAAGATATGGAATACGTTGGAGGACCCAATCCCCTCGAAATTGGAGTTTAAAGTGGGTAGTCTGAAAAAGACAACCCTGTGTCACTGCACTAAAAATGCTGTGTGACACAGTAAAAAGCGGATGCCTATGGAGTAGGTGAGGCTACACAGTCTATGAACACAAAAAATGTTAAACACACAGCAAAACAAATGTAAGAGTGGGACAAAAAGGCTCACACACTTACCAGGTAAAAAAAAAAAAAATCCTAGAAATCCAGCAAAGCTGCTGAGGGACTCAGTAGGTAAGGGGAATTAGCCATTCTGGAGAATTCTCCCTAACACACAGCATGTTTTACTGGCGTTTTTTGGGGAAAGCAAAGGCAACGTGAGTGTTTTTATGTGAAGGAGGGGTTGAAGCCGGGGAGGGTACAACAACAGGGCTGGCTGGAAATTGTGTACTCTTATTAAGAGCAAAGTCAGCATGTTGAGTGTGTTAACATGGAGGAGGGCATGTTTTGTTACTGTGGCATGACATTTTATGTACTGGTGTTAAGGTCAAAGACAAATGAGAACATAACTGTCCTTGCATGGGGCGAGGGGGGCATGACATTTTTACTGTTAGGTGGCAAATACAACATGAGTGTTCTTATAAGGGAGGAATTTGCATAATGATATGATATTTATACAGCGCTTTTTTCCAAAGCGTTGTACAGGGAACATACGTACATGCAATTATCACTGAACCAAAGGTGGTACTCATTTATCAACCTCGGCAGGATGAACAGCTGAGTTGGATTTGCCAGGATGTGAACCTGTGACCTGCAGATCACACTCAGATCGCAACAGCAAGCTCTCAACCCGGTGAGCTATTTCACCTGCTAGCCAACAAGGACATGTTTTGTTACTGTGGCATGGATTCTTTTTTTTACTGGCATTAAGGCAAAGCCAACAGGAGTATATTCTTACATGGGGATACTGGCATATATTGGCAGAGCCAGCATGAACATGTTTTGTCATAGAATCATTATTGCCATTAAGGGGTAAACAAACATGAGTATGTTCTTACGTGGGAATACTGGCATATATAGGTGCACCAGAATGGACATGTGTGGGCAAAATCAATATGAAAATGTTTGTATACACTGGCAGAGTAGTGACATATAGCGGGCAAAGACATTGCAAAAATGCCTTAGAAAATGTGCATGTACCTTTTTCATGTCTTGCCCTACAAAACTGATTGAAAACTGTGTGGGTTGTTACCTAATTTATCACAGAAAGTGCATTGTAAAATGCACCATTTGAACCCATTATTTCTCAAATATTCTCAGGGGGAGAACCAGAGGCGTAGACAGGGTAGGGCCTGAGCGGGCAAGGCCCACCCAAAGTCTGTAAATAACCACTCAGCAGTTGGTTGTGTGCATTTACAGATGTTAACATCACTGTGATGGGCCCAACTACATTAGCTTCAGGCCCCACCTGTTAGACAACCCTGACTACACCTCTGGGGAGAACCCCTGGAACTCCTTTGATTGGTTTGCGTTCCCTCGCTATGCTCGGTCACTCCTGTGCATTTGGACGAAGCAGAGGATGAGCTCTACTTCATTAGTTGCACGTCCCACTTGTTACACTCATTCGAGCTATGGCTCTGGTGATTTGGGGTGAAAGCTGCAGCTGTTCGGCCAAAGAAAGGCGTAATATCTGCTCAGCCTTCTGAGCTCGGGGCAGGGGGCCTATAGCACAATAGGTTTAATGGCCCCCATCGCTACGAGCTTTCAAAACTGCCATCCAGCACCCCCAAACTGTAGAGCCGCTGCTGTGTGTCCGGGCACTTATTATAGATGAGGCGCTGTGCGGTGAGATAAGAGCACCCAGCGGTGCTCCCGCTGGGGAAGGAAGCTAACGTGACGGTGGACACAATGTCAGAGCCACCATATGCTTCTTCTGAGGGTGAAAGACTGTCTTGCCATGAACGTGTTTCATTTACAAAGAGAACAATTGACATTCACAATCGGTCCTGTAGCCCGGCTATCTGCAGCTTTTCTCTTAGTCGTTCCTGCAGGCCAGGAGACTTTCTGAAATATACTTTGCCATTTGATGAGATGTCATTTTTCACATTTTTCACATAATTATCCACACATTCACACAACTCTCAGCCACCCGAAGTTACACTAATGGGCCTCTCTTAATGAAAGGCGGATCCACCACCGACAGTTCACTGTTTATACCGAGATGAGCGGCTGCTGCCCTCTAGCGGTGATTGTAGAGTTCTGCCGCTCCTTTATCGTTTTGCAGCAAAATGCATAGAATCAGTCAAATGGGATCAATCTTCTAAACACAAAGCTTGCGCATGCGCACACATTCCAGTCCTGCAAACAGAATCTCTGTTCTGTAATAGTGGTGTAAGACTAGAATGCCAGGGTCATTTTAAGACGGGCAGATACATAGAAAGAGGGTACTTGCTATATTTGTTTTAATCTTTAATTTGAGATTTGCTGATTCATTGGAAAAGAAAGCAGTGTAAAAAGCAACAATAAAGTATGGAAAACGGGAGAGAGACCCACTGCGACAGGGACATCATTTCACTGAAATGCCAGAGGTAGCGGAAGTGTCATCACTCACAAGATGACATCACAGGAAGGAACATCACATGACCTTTGAGTTCAATTGGATATCAGGATGTGCAGTCACGAGGGACTTGCCCATGATAACAAGATAGGAAGTGTAATCAGTGATGTAAAAATAACAAATAAATAGTTTCTAATGTAGATTAACGACTTTTTGGTTTCCGACCTTAAATTACCCAGAACACTGTCTTGATATGCCTTCGCAGGTGGGGTTTGTTGCCTCCATACGCCAGTACATATGAAGAGATTCTGCCATCTCGTGGCATGTTATGGAAGGTTAATGATTATATGCAAGGTGTCACCTCCAGTCCCAGGTACTGCCATGGTATGCCAACATGTAGCCCGACCTGTACCTCGACCACATTTTCTTAAGAAGCTGTGCCAAAATGACCGGAGGGTGTGGAGGCTTATGGCCGGGGAGCTACTCAGCGAATAATAGTCACACAGAGTTTACACATGTTACAGACTTTCTATCTTACAGAAAATAATGCAACTCTTTATGTAGTGCTGCATAATGGAGTGCTGACAGTTCTAAGCGCTGTAATAATAGGTGTCACATGTAACACATATGATGATATTCAAGTTTGTGAACCCTGTAATGATGGACTGAGGCTCCACCTTTTAGCTGCAGGCTCGGCACATATGGTGACTTTTCCCAACATCCATGGAGGTGTGTGGAATGTTGGCTGCGGATGGTCAGGCTGCATGCCATGCCCTTGGGTGTTAGTGTTGGCAGGAGTATTTTTTCTGGTATAGGGTTTGGCACCTTTCCTGACTTTCAGGTGTGTTGTTATGAGGCAAACTCTGATGTGTGTGTTTGCCCACATGTGCGGGTCCTGGGAAGCCTGAGCGTGGCCAGTGCTTTTGTCTGAATGGTTCTTAAAGGCAGATGCGCTCCACCCTCTGCAGCAGTTCTTGAGCATGTTGTTATATGGCCAGGTTGGGAAGCATGTGTCTTCATTGCCATGTTTTACAATTTGTCAACACCGGAGCATGGTTGGTGGCCGTGGCGCGTTGGCAGTGGTTGCTCGGGCTTTGAGTCGCCTCAGGGTCTGGCTGTGTACCAGTGTCTATATGGGGGCTATAGGAGTGATGCTCCATGGCAAGTCTGGGGTGTGTTTGCGTGTTGCCCTATATGCCGAGTTTCTAGGGTACTCATGCTACGGGTGGTGCATGTACTGATAAACTAGAATTAAGGTAACGAGTGTCTGTTGGCACATGTGGTCTGTTAGCCAGTTCCTGCATTGCATAAGGGTGGGCTCACAGTTGTGTCACTTTGATGAGGAAGTCCATTCAGAGTGTCCTACGGTGGGGGCTCAAGGGTCATGTGGACCACGGATCTTGTTTAGAACTCCTGTTCACCTGCGGGGTGTTTTGTACTTGAGGTGGGGTGAACTGGGTGATGAGGTTGGGGTCTCTCCTGTGGTGTGGTAGGGAATGGTGATAGACACTGTGTGGATAGTGTGTGTCGTGTTTTGGAACTGGAGGCTTGCTGCTTTGTGGGTGGGTGATGAGCAGATTACTTACCAGTCATTTTCATTAGACCTAGTCCTACTCTTCCTTGTCATAGTATTTACTTACAAGGCCCGAGCCTCCATGACAGGACCCATCCCCCATTCCTTTTAGTCCTGCTCCCTCCCTACTGAAATTATAATGCCAGCCTCTTACCCACAATTCCTAGTTATGATCACTATTAGGATCCTGGGTATCTCTAACCACTAGGAGGGTGAGATGGGAAGGCAGTACTGTAACGAAGAAGAGCAGGACTAGCAGTTAAGCAGATTACCGGTAAGTACTCTGATCATTATATTCACTTTCCTCTTCCTTGTCCCAGTACTTACCTGTGAGGTATACCAAAGCATCACACGAGGGGCCTATTACAAAAAAACCTGCACCCCCATCACGATTCATTCACTGGACCAGTGAAACACAGAGCGCAAGACACTTGTGCTTAAAGATCCCCTGAAGTCACTATCTGCATTAAGTCTATAATAATCAATGAATGTGTTGGGGTCCACCCATGTGGATGCAAGGAGACCACCTGTGCATTGGTCCAAGATGCTGCAATGCCTCTAGTTGAGCACCTTTCTATGTTAATGTTAAAGGTATTTATATAGCGCACCGTCACCAACAGAGTTGGTCCCCAGGCGCTCTGGCAGATCTGTAAACAAGAAGGAGAGCGGGTACGGTTAGTCGAGTGGAGGGGGAGTAGGAGAGTGGGAGAAGTGGTGTGCTGTTGGCGGCTTCAGTTCGGTATGTACCGTGCGCTGAGCTTTGGTGCGAGTATCAGACCTGGCGAGACCTAGTGTGCTGTAGGTGCTGTTTATGTGTTGTTTGTTAGTTGTTGATGCAGTGTGGTAAAGTGCGTGCAGTTTGCTGGGTGAGAGATGGCTGTGTGAAATTTTGGGTGGGTTGCCTTCCTGCCCCTACGCAGACCATTTTTATAAAAGACCTGATCCAGGGGCTAACTGTTGCTACTGAAGCCTTCTGGCGTGCTATCGGGGCCCCAAAGGTGATCAAAACATTGCCTGTCCTCCTGAGAGATTGTATCCTCCTCAGATACTCCAGTACGATCCTCTTGACACCAAGACAATGCCATTCCTCCTCTTCAAGGGAGGAAGGATCCCGATAGAAGGCTGGCCAGACTAGACACTGAAATTAATGAATTGTCAACGCTACTTATCCAGAAATCCTGGATCACATTGCAAAATGATGCCATTGGGTTAAACCTCAAGAAGGTTGCCTTCAGAATGATGCACACCACAGCAATTGCTAATTTCAACAGAATTCAAAACCGACAAATCCTGGGCCAGTGGGGACCGAAGCCTTTTCCACTGGCGCGAGGGTAGGTACGACTGCACATGCTGATCCTACCCTCTGGTGCCAGCATGACGGGAATGGACGCCTGCACAGCGGCAGCATATTTTTTGCTGTGCACTCCCTTTTCCACACTGTCTCTGCATATTTTTCTTAATTTTTTCCTCTACTTGCCACAGCTTTCGGTGCCCCAGTCTCCTAGCGCATGACAGGTACCGATGGCTTCGGTAGGTGTACATCGTGCAACAGTTCTTTCCCGGTCTCGGATCCGTAGTTACTCTGTTTAGAGTGTTTGGGGCTCGGCCACCAGTGGGACTCGTGTGCGCCATGCAATGTGTTGACACCAAAATTGCTCAAGAACAGGCTCACGGGATGGAGAGAAATCTTTCTGAAGTGACTACCAGACCACATCGCGCATCAAAAATCCGGTGATAATGTAAGTGTGAACGGAGATTCCTTTCCTGGGAGACCTCTGACTGAGAGGGGTCAGAAAGATGCTAGTACTGGTAGCAGGTTTGAGGCTCAAGCAGTTAATGGTGCATGCACCAAGGGGTCTGTAGATCCTAACGGGCCTAATGCCAAGGGGCGTAAAAGATCTATTACTGGACGTTTGTCTAAGAGGCCAGCTGGATCTGTGACAAGGCCTTGAGGGGGTGCCTCTATGAAGGATAACTAGCACTTTGGCTGAGAGCTCCGAACAGACTGGAACTCGCTTCGAGGTGCAAAACAGAACCGGCATAGCTAACGAGGGTCCAGTAAGACATACTCCAAATTTACCACAGCATTCGAGGTACACAAAATGGTGGCAAGGCAGGAAACCGCCCCTGTGCGCTCTGTCTCTATTGACAAGGCGCCACCCTCTGGGGACTCGTCTCCTTCTGAGAGAGCTACAGAGAGCTCAAGGGCCCAAGTTCAGTGAGGGTAGCATCAAGTTCACAAATAAACAAAGCACGGAAGCAAGGGTAGATTGGTCAAGTGGTGACGTTCCCTGGTGCACCTCATACTCAACTTTATCTAGTGCTCTTCGGTACTTTGAGCCGTGGATGCAGCAGCCCAGGCAAGGTCCTTGGGTTACAGTCACATCATCCTGGATGCCGTCATCAGGGGCTCCTCGTTCTTCAGTACAAAGTGCACAGGCATGCGAGGACAGATTTTATGAGAGGTTTCTAAATTTGATGTAGTCACCTCAAATGTCAGGCATTCACAATGGGCACATTAAAGAAGTTTTTCCTAAACAAATACCACTGCTAAAGGGGCTGCCTCTGGCACCAGAGCCTCCTTCAGAGCAGACTCTGCTGCTCAGTCAACCACCCCTTAGACCTCCTCCAGCTCCACCGCCAAAGCCGCATATGTCGAGGTTCAACACTCATGCAGGATGGACAATGTCCCTAAAGAGCTCCCCAAGAGCCAAGAAGCACAGGATGAATCTGTGTCAACTTTGGAAAGCAGGAACCAGGATATTGATGAAGATGGTAGGAAGCTGATTTTCCCTCCTCTGCCAAGGTTCTTCACGCAAGGCTAGAAGGGTTAGCACAATTTGTAGGGGTTCCTATACCACCGTAAGGGCAAACAGAATCAGATGTTTCAGCTGAGGTGCTAGCTCTTCACACGTCATCCAGATCAGACATTCAAATGCAGAAGGATGTCTTGGAAGTGGCAAAAAGATATGGGCAAAGCCACACTCTTGCCAGTCTGTCCGCAAAAGGTTGGATGCCCTGTACAGACAAATTGACTCAGAAGGGCCTTTGCTTGCCTCGCATCCTCAACTGCATTCATCGGTCGTTGCAGCGGCATCACTTTATGCCAAGCACATGGCTGCTGGCTCATCAGGTCAAGCGGCTACATCTTCAAACATCCATAACAGAGAGCACAAGCTTTTGGAGTCTTTTCGGTGAAAAGTAGATTTAAATTCATTGCTCCATTTACACCAAGCTAATGCAGATGTATTATTGGCAACTGCTAATCAGCGGCTTTGGAGGGAAGTTTTTGATTTTACCCAAGACCTCTTGGTTGACAGGCAAGCAGTGTTTAAATCTGTCCTAATTGAGGCAAAGATGGGCTCGCAAGATCTGCTTGCGTCAACTTCAGTACACATAGATGGTATGGCGTCCCTTCATCGAGAGGTGTTTTTTCGAAGTAATTATGAATGAAACAATTACTTCGAAAAAATCAATCGAAATATATGGGGAGTGGGTTGGGGAAGGGATAATAGCATTAGGCGGTGTCACCATTTTGTAGAATACTGGCTAATGTCAGTGGTTCCCAAAGGTTTTTGTCTCCCTCTCTCTTTTCCACTCCCAGCATTGCGACCGCTCATACAGATAGGATCTCCAACACTTTGCAAGGAAGTGGAATGCTTGATGGAATCTAAAGCGGTAAAAAGAGTCCCTGTGCAAAACAGGGGCAAGGGATTTTATTCCAGGATCTTCACTATACACAAGAAGAACCAGGCAGGGCCGAGAGTTATCGATCCTCAACCTTTATTTACCCATAGAAAAATTCAAGATGGTAACTCCTGCTCAGATTGCATAGTCTCTCTGCGCAGGAGAATGACTATGTGCTTTGGACCTGAAGGATGCTTGCTTACCTGCATATACCAATTTGGCATCCCCATCAACAATGCCTCAGATTTTGTGTCATGGGGAAACATTTCGAAAACAACGTCCTCCCATTTGGTCTTAATTCGTTGCCAAGAGTCTTCACAAAGATTATGAATGTGATAGCCAGCTTATTGAGGAACAGGGGTTAGCATGTCTACTCCTATCTTCACGATTGACTTATCAGGGCGGTGCCTCCCCAAAAAGAGACACAGGCCCTAAGCGACATACTTTTCGACTTGGGATTCTCAATCAACACCAAGAAGTGGGAGCTGATGCCCATTTAGAAGATTACCTCCATAGGTTTCCAGTGGGACATAGAGCAAGCCAGAATAAGAGGAGGAAGGATATCTTGGCAGCAGTGAAGCATTTTTTAGCAAAGGAGTGCGCGCCAGTGTGGGGCATCAACATCGGTTAGGTCTCCTGCTTGGGATCAAGAAACAGGATCCCAAATCGGACAGAATAACGATCCCTGCAATTCTCAAGGAGGATCTCCTGTGGTGGAAAATGCACTCCAACCTGTCTACTGGGCTCCATTTCACCCTCTAGCACATGTGACCATAGTAACAACAGACTCTTCCCTAGAGGGATGGGGTGCAATGGAAAACATATCAATACTGGTATTCAGCTGATAGACGTATGCTTTTGGCGAACCAAGTTACGCCACAAACGGTTGGAATAGTGTTGTCATTCTTATTAATTTGAAAATCCTGGATATTGTTGATATAAGATGTAAACATGCATATTGTATTCATTGCACTAAACACTTTATATGTCACGAACTTTAACTATTTGGCAGGATTTATGGGGGTTATTTGTTTACCTTTTAAAATAGTTGATATAAAGAAAAGACTTTTGGAGACATGTGCTTTCTCCATTGCATTATATCACATGCTAGCTCATTTCTGAACACACATGAGTTCATTACATATTGTTATAGTGATAATCCATCGTGTAGAATTCCGCACTTGTGATGATAGGTGCATTCGATCCTTTCTTATGTAGCCTTTGATCTGACAGCCTGGTACAGTGTGCCACGAAGGCGGCCGGGGGAGGGGCTTCTAGCAGATACGAGCTAATGGCAGACCCACTGGGTGAGGAGGCTCACATGCCTGCGCTCACTTGCTGTGACCACCATGCATACATCATTGAGAATACCAAGATACTCAGCTGAGAGTATTCGTTCAAAACTGGTCGACAATCCACAGTAACATTTTGGGCATCAGCGTTGGGTTAGGGGCAGTGGTCGAAGTGTACGAAAAGAAGTAGTGGAACTAGGTCCCCTGCTGGTCTGCCCCCGTTCTCCACAACCCTCATAACTGTGCCCCCTCCCACGCGCAATCCAAACCCCCAAACAAACACACCTGTTATTTAAGAGAATGGTCAGTGCAGTGCACTGAAGTGCAAGCTTCAACTTCTTCCTACACTTTTAAAAAACGAAACCATTCCAGAGCGGTTTCTTTTTAAAATAAAAGTATAGGAACAGTGAAACTTAAAAATAACAAGTATAGGACACCGTTCCCGACCGCTGCCGCCCACTTCGACCTATGGTTAGGGGACACTTCCAGGCTGTGGCTTCAGTTATTAGACTCATAGTTGGCTCTTACACAAATTAAGCGCTTAGCTTTTCTGAAACGGCTTTCGAATAAAAGATTCGTTGTTTGGTTTTTCAACAGGAAGCTACTATGAGCGAGTGTCCAGTGCCATTTTACTAGCTTCCATTTGGCCCACTCTTTATTGCCCCGCAGCATATCAAGTTCAAGAAAGGGCAGCTGGGCCCCGCAGGAACTGAGGAGCTACAGGGCTCATGTTTCTTGACGCCCTGCCACAAGGTGAACTCACAGCACGCTCGCGCTGAGTCTGCAACAGCAGCATTTCCATGTTGGCCATATAATAAGGTGGTGCAATTAAAAGCAACTTGCACCATTTTACAACGTGGCATATTGCAATGCAAGTAATGGGTTCTGGAACACCATGTCAGATAAGATGCATGAGACATGTACATGCACATATGAACCAAAAACTAAGGATAGCTTTGAAAATGTAAGGTTGCACTATTTGTAGAGCTTGTGAGACTCGCGGTGAGCCCATTCCAAACCCTCTACATCTTGGCAGTTCATGGTAGGAGTAGAGATTGTGATGAGCTAGTCTGGTCAGGTGAGGAAGGCAGGCAAATGAGCCAGGTTTCCTGGTTCCTTAGCGGAAAAGGGCACCCCTAGCACATAGCCACCACTGACTCTTCTAATAGACAGAGAAAGGGGAATGTAAGAAGGGCTGTGGCTACGGGCTAGAGCAGTAAGCTGGAGGCGCGCAGGCAGATGGAGGAGAGACTGGGTTCAACTCACAAGGCTTGAGGGCCCACGCCTGGCTTTGGGACGTCAGTGAGCTTGAGGGGTTTGGGTTGAAGTCTTTTGGAAAGGTATGGGGATTACGTGGGAGAAGAGGGGCTTACTGGGAATTGCATTCAGGGTAAAGGAATCTGGGAGTAAACAGAGGCAAGGCAGGCAGTGACAGAGCACGATCTGGAAGAGGAGTAAGGAAGCCTATCGAGAACAGCTGGCGTGAACCCAAAGACCGCCTCGAAAGGCAATGGAGAGTAGTAAAGGAGACTGGGGTTACACTACAGTAGGTATAAGAGGAGAAGGGGGTCTAGTGCTAAAGTTGCAGATAGAGCCAGGAGACCCGAGTACTGCTCTCAGCTTCCCCACTTGACTAAACTCGATGGTCCTGGGCAAAGAACTTCATCTGCCTGTCCCTCGATTCTACCCGCGGCCCATCACGGAGAAGACCCTGCGAAACCAGCCCTGCTGTGGCAAGTCCACACAAACCAAGAAGAATCCCAACCCACAGCTACATGCTCACCCCGAGAAGATGGAGTAATGAGGCTCAACCCTCAGTGTTCACTAATCACCGCTGATAGATAGAATCTATCAGCAAGAAGAAGAAAGACCGCCCTTATCTTTCATTCATGGGGACTGCACAGACACAGAAAGCACTAGACATGCAGTCTACTAAAATGCTCGGCTGAGTGAAGTTGAGGCACATACGAATATTACTCAGTTCAAAATGACACACGTTGTCCATGTTGTAAAAGCAGGGGCAACATCAAAGATTTTATCCAACGTTAGAAAAAAACCCAGTGAGAAACTGATGCCTCTCTCTGCAAGAGACAGTGGACCTCATTACGACCCAGGCGGCCACGGAATGAACGGTGCCTGTAAGGGCCACCCTATCACGAGGTCTGCAGCGGGTCCCGCTAAGGAACGCCTGGTCAGACCAGGCGTCCTTAGCGGGACCCGCTAGCAGACGAGGATGCTAACAACTGGCCCGTCATTAACGGGCCCGTTGTTAGCATCCTCCCCGTTCCCATTGAGCTCAAATGGGAATGGGGATTAATTTTTACCAGAGCCCAGAAAAGGGCATTTACCGGGTCCGCCAAGGTCGGCATGACTCGGTTATTGCCTTTTTCTGGGCCCCGGTAAAAAATCATTACTGGCGGCAGCCGGCTACCCTTGGGGTCGTAATGTGGCCCACTAAGTCTGAATACGTTCATCTGCTTAAATTGTCAGGGCAAATGATTCAGCGGGGAGAACTGTGTCATGCTAATTTGTGCATACTAGATGTGCTTCATGTGAACCCTTACCTTCTGATGGGTGGTAATCTCTTTCCCCGCATGGCAGTAGGACTGTAAATCACTTCAGAGATGGTTCAGTAAGGGAAATTTAGGGATGTTAACACATTACGTGAATGGTGAGCCTGTCTTGCCATTTGGAAGGCTGACTGAATGTATAATGGTTGTATGTTGCACACCCTTACACACATTTACTGTATTTATTTATTGTGCATTGATACATCAATCAAATTGTGTTTCAAAGCATCCACAGGGCAACAAGCCCCTCAAGCCAAGGGACCGCTTCTCTCCGGCGCTGAAATCCCTTCACTGGCTCCCTGTGGTTGCAAGAGTCAAATTCAAGACCCTTGCATTGTTCACAAGGCTTACTGGGGCATGGGACCTACCTACCTGCAACGCTACCTACCTAAATACTGTCCCTCACAAGCCCTCTGCTCATCTACCTCCAACCTTCTGCGAGTGAACCAGTTCTCCAAGCAGAGATTTAGAGTGAGATCCTTATCCTCAGCAGGATCCTCTGGAATAGCTGCCCTCCATCTTGAGTTGGATCTCCTTACATTCCGGAAACTCCTCAAGACCTTCCTCTTCTCCTCTTCCTCTCTCTCCCTCTACCCTGCTAACCTAGTTCTTTTGTTCGTTTCTCTGTTCTTCCTGCACTCCCTCCAACTCCTTACAGCTTGCAGACTGGCCACCTGGTGCATCTCTGAGTCTCACAGGTCCCGGCACCCCCGCCAGCCCTCTTTCGCAATTGCCTCAAGGCCCTACACTGCACTTGATAAATGACCATGAGAATGGCTCTCTCTTTACTTACCCCAGTCTCAACCAACCTGGTGCACTTATCCCCCCTCCCTGTGACCTTCTGTGTATTTGATTGAATACATTCTATTTGGACCAAAAAAATCAGTTGTTAGCAGCTAAGAAGCTGCCTATTCCATCACTCTCGGGCAAGAGTTTAAATGTGTATCCAAAGTAAAAAATGTGGGTTGTATGTGGCAAGAAGACCTGGGCTGTGAAGCTCAGGTGGGAGCTCAGACCAAAGCAGTACACTTTCGTCCTCCGAATGCTATGTCAAGCACTTCCCTACATACCAACCAAAGATCACGCATCTGTGGTAGGAGCTCTTACCAGTGCCCACTTAGACTATTGCAATAGTCAATTGCTGGGTATTCCTACCAAACAGCTTCAGCGGCTTCAGAGGGCGCAAAATGCGGCCATTAGACTGATATTTAGGCTGAGGAAAACTGATCATGTCTCACCTTTTCGCCGAAAGCTGCACTGGCTATTAGTCGATGATCGCATTAAATTCAAGACAGCCTGTATTGTCTATAAATGTGTTAATGGCATTGCTCCCTTGTACTTACAAGAGCTAATACAGCCATATCAACCCACGAGACAACTGCAATCTTGCGATAGACACTTCTTAACCATCCCTCACTCGGCTTTTAGAACCAGAGGTGACAGAAGATTCTCCGTCTTTGCTCCCAGGTTGTGGAATTCTTTGCCGCTATCACTAAGAACTATGAGCTCACTTCTTTAATTTCGCCAGGCACTGAAGACCTTCCTTTTTAGGTAGATGGTCCTATTTCATCTGGGATCCTTTTCTATTTTCGCATCTACCTTTAGCTGTGTCATCTGCGCCGATATACGGTTTATTTCGTTTGGTGTACTTTACAAATGTAAAAAATCAAAAATCAAATTTGCATGATCCGTACACACCACGCCTGAAGATCGTTGTCTGTTCTCCCTTGTCTCATCCCCTCCTCAATTGCACCAGCAAAACCACAGAATCGCAGATAGGCCTATTTGCTGTATCCAAACTGTTAATGCATTTTTGCACACTTATTTCTGCCTGGCAGACTATTATCGTCTCAGAAATCCAAGGGCTCTGAGCGACTGTTGTTTTCGCCCTGTTTCCACCCTCCTTGAGCACTTTGAATGTAGAGGCGCTATATAAATAAGCAATACCATACCAAGAGGGAGGGAACATGGATTCAAATGTAAGTATAAGAATGAGAGATAGAGGCAGACCTACTAGGCCTTGTGAGCATTCAGAACGTGCAAGTTCATAGAGAGAGAGAGAAAGAGAGAGAGAGAGAGAGAGAGAGAAAGAGAGAAAGAGAGAGAGAGAGAGAAGGGATGCGGGAGGGGATAAGTGCTGGGAGTACCATGGAGGGAGAGTAAGCAGCTGTTAAGTGACCTAGAGGCATACGTTACTGAGCACCACTGAAGAAACTTCCATGTTGCCCACCTTTACACAGTTTGCGATTGGCCTGCACAGGAGCCTTTGGTGCACACAGCAATAGATCCGGAAATATGTAGTCCAATAACTGTCTCAATGATTGCATACTTCATTTTGCTTTTAAATCAATTCTGTAGATCCATATTGAACATGAACAAAAACTGCATGGCTCTGTGCCTCTGGTGAGTGTCAGTGAATGCGAGAACCAGCACTGGGATGAAGTGAAGAAGTCTTAAGGTTTAAGTTTTTTCACCCGGACATTGAGCTGAAACGTTTTGTGAATCCACAGCAATCCCAGTAAAGCACCCAACCCCCCTACCCCCACAAGGTCGGTCTCTCTTTTCCTCCCTTTCCCAGAACCCACCTTCCCGCTTTGTGTCCCCAGTGCTCCCCACCTGTTATGCCGACTCGCGCACACTGCCCAGAGCACACTCCGGCCCCCGCAGTCTGCAGACCGCAATTGTTTGTTGCTGACAGGACGAATGCAAAGGCATGGTGGAGAAGCTGGGTGGGCCTGCGCACAATGCATGCGGTCAGCTCTACACGACACTATCACCATCTCAGATTTAGCTCCTTGGGTTACACTTCTTGCCCAGAAGCCCTGTGGGCATGAAGAACCTTCAGCTCAGACAAGAACCTATGTCTGGGAAAGGAATGAAAGGCATTGAAGCTGTAGGTCCCCACAGTAAAAGGTCTGCACACAATGTACTGTAAAGGCCTCCATAAGGTCCAGAAGGAAAGGGAACTCACCTGGCATCCAGGAGACCAGCTTGGGCTGTGCCATTGATAGGGCCTGGGGAATGGGGCTCTGGGCCCGGACCCGCTCCGTGACTCGCTGAGGGGAATCCGTGGTTTCACACAGGTATAAGGCTTGTGGGATCCTCCCCATGGCTGGCGACGGGGCATCATTCTCCGAATCGTCGGAGGCGGTTGAATGCTTCCTTGCTGGTGGAGAGAAATGGAGGCCACAGAATGTAAGGTCCATGTAACATACATGACATGGTTTGTAAGCAGGAGGCATGGGGAGTTATACATTGCCTTAGGCAGGAATACACTTTTAGGCCCCACTGCACTTCTCAATGGAGAACAATTCATCGAAACAAAAGCCAGATTGCAGGCGAGGACAGGATGTTTTTTGAGTGAAATATCATACATGCACTCTATTATGCTGAAGGGTTAGCATATATGCATTTAAAACTGCAGCCTTATTAATAAAGATGAGAAATAGATCACCATAGAAAACTGTTGACATCATCATGGTTCTCTCTGCATTTCAGTAATTAAAACGACCAATGCGGACCTCCGCCGGGGGACACTGGGATCAGGATTGGCAAAGTGGATTTCCGAGAAGAAAGAGTATCATTTTGTAGGTCACAATCATAGAGAACCATAACATCTCTCCAACCTTATATCTATGCCCTTCATTTATTTAACTTCCAGTAAAAACTCACACACAGGTTTAGGTTCAGTACTTGTTCACACTGCTTTCATGAAAATGGACGAGGCTACGTCCTCCTCCTTCAAAAGTACCTAAGAAATCTAGTTGCATATTTCTTCTCCAGACCTCCTGTACTGTTTAGAAGTGTCTATATTCCTTTTAGGTATTCTGTATAGCGCTAACATAAATCTTAATTGCAGCAGAGCGCTTTACAAAGACAATGAACTGCAGCAGAGGCAACCCTAACATGAGTGGCTGAAGAGAGAATATTATGGTGTGTGGGGGGGGGTCTGGCTGCGACTGGATTACAGAAGGAAGGATGTCTTGAGGGGGCGGTCCATTCGGGAGCTTATATCTGGATCAGCCCCTTGTACAGTTGCTTTTTTTTCACAACTGGAGGTAATGTGAGATAAAGTGACTTGCTTCAATGCCAAGCCAGCATAAGAACTCTGGTGCAGGCTTCCGAGGGTAACACTGGGGGGCAAGGCCACACCTCCTCCCCTTTGTGCCTTCATGGATCCTAGATAGCCATAGTCCATTGGGTCAGGCTGGCTTGGCTGTATTACGGCTCATGTCCTAATTTCAAGTCAATTCCAGCTCAGTAGCTCAGGCAATAAGCCAGAAATTGCCAAGTGAAAGAACTATAAAACATTCATAATGCACAGCAATTCCAATGCAGAGTTCATTCCCATTGAGGACACTTGGCGTTATTTTGAAAGGAGGTGGATTGCTTAAAAAACTGCAAATACCACAGTAAAAAATGCACAGAGAAAAGAATGATTATGAGTGTAAGGTATATTTGTACTTAATATTACTCTACTTCTCCTAAATCGCCACCGTCCTTCCTAAATAAATGCAGCCGCCCTTCCAGCCAGAACGAGCCTGGTGAAACCTTTCCCAGAAAGTGTGGACCTTTTCCCTTTATCCCTCACATACAGCTACAACTTCTCCCCTTGCAGAAGACATCATGGGAGTCACACGGAGCGTAAATGCATGTGCTAAAGACAGGCGTAATGTGGTTACCCCTCCCTTCCTTCACGCTAGAGGGAATTTGCATTGCTTTGGAAGGCAGAGGGCGGGGCTGGAAAGGGAGTTATGTTTCTGAATCCCGTTTGCCCTCTGCCTTCAAAAAAAACTTGGTTTTACGCCAGCATGGGATTTTCAGGCTGGCATAAAAGCAATGATTTCCAATGCAACGCAACTGGCTGCTTTTTGCTCCAGCAGGTGGATTCCATATTAAAATCATGGCAGGCAGCGTTTATTCTATTTGACGGCAGAGTGCAAAGCAAAGGTGTTAATAGACTTGAGCTGTCTCTTTAAACTTCACATCTGCACTCTGCAGTGCAAATGACGAACATTGCCCAGAGGGGAACTGTTTGCATGTAAGTGCAAACATAACCGGCCCCTGCGGGCAATTGTTATTGCAGAGCAAAATGAGCTCCCATGTGGTTTTTTTCTTTCTAGAGAGACCGACAGCCACAGGCTGGGAAGAGGAGGGGGGGTCATAAGGATTGTGAGGATTCAATAAGATTAGGAGTGAAGTTGATGAGCATACCTTATTATCCAAACACTTTGGTCAACCCTCCTTGCCACATTCCTTACTAAATGAAGATATAGGTAGCAGTAAATCCCTGGTTATGGGCCTGTATTACACCTAGGGAAATATAAAAATATCCCAGGAGGGAAGAACCACCTGAGAGATTATTTAACAAAATAAGAGAATGTATGTTTATAAAAAATACCGAACCCAGATGTCTGGGGACCTGTGACAGTTTAAAGACTTGACTGAAGTCAATCCCAGGAAACTTTACTTCGCAAAGTCTTAATAGAGTCTTTGAATTTTCAGCCAGTTAAGAGGCATCCAAATGAAATGAAGGTATGGCTACTGGGCATACAATCATGTACTGCCAGGTGTTTTGTCTGAATTTGTGGCAGAGGGCCTGTGTGATGTCATTAATCCAAGATGGCCGCTGTTACAGATACTAATTTCTTTTTTGAGATTAACTGTTTTTAGGGTGGTTCTATGAAATATTTGCTAAGTAGGTTTTTTGTTAAACAGTATCAAATGAAAAGAAAAATTCATATAAGGAATGCTTTGATATCTTTTATATTTTCCGAGATATAACCTTGTAAATGATTGCAACTTCATCACAAACCTTTGATCGTATGCTCACTAAATTAGAGCATTTCAAATTTATTTGCAACTATCTTGTTGAAATATATTTATTACAACTACAATAGCTATTTACATTTGAACAGAGAAATTAGTGTTGTATAGGGCATCTGCTGAGTCCCAGAGTTCCTTTCATCATCTACAAAATCGTTATCATAGAGCTCTTAGTCACCACCACACTTACACAGTTCTGTGCACCTTAGTGACTGAGCTCTGCATTTGCAATGCACAGCACACCGTCCTTTGACGCATGCGCACCGTACCAGCGGTATGATTGATTGTGGTGCACATGGAAGCATACACATAGTAGAAGAATATTGATTAGCTGCCTTCTCCCACCCAAACTGTGATGGCTCTGGGAGATTTGGTTGTTGTTCACCGTGCCGCCACTCCATCACCCGGTAATGATTCCTTACAATGTATGGTATTAGAGAGGATCTTGTTGGCGACAGATTTTTACTTTGCATCTTTTTTGTGAACATCTACCAACACAGTTGATCAGTGTCTGAAATCTTTTTTCCTGGCGAGTAGACTTGACAAATGAATCCCTCTATCAATCATTCATTTTACTTCTTAAATTCTTCTAGACATCCAAGTCTTTCCAAACCTTCAAGGATTTCTTTTTCTGAAGTCTTGAAAACTTTCCAAAAAGATAGTTTTCCTTTCTTCGTAAAGCACCCGGTAACATCACACCCTGAAAGAGCCTGATGGCCTACAAATGCCTGCACTTTTTCTAGGCTCTAAGCAGGAGCACACACATTGGTTATTAGTTCCAACGACTGTGACAAACATGCTGTCAGATGGGAAAAACAGTGACCACCACAGTGAAAGGACAAAAACATTGGTATGATGCGAAAAAATGTGGAGGGTAGTAGCATGATGACGTGATACATAAAGGGAGTGGAGAATTATTTTTGTGTCTGCCTCCTCATGTGTGCTTTCAATGTCTTCAACATCATTTCCATCTGATGAATTGGCTTAATTTCTCTAACTGGATACCACGCTTCTTTTCATCCTCTGTGCATGCAGAATTGCTTTACATGAGAGTCAAGCTGTTAACTCATCTTTAGTTTTAGAACGCAATAGGAGGGTTCTCATGGAAAATGTTCAATATTTTAATAATAATTACTTAAGCATGCCTGTAGATCAATGTCAGTTTGACTTTGCAAAGCAATCAGCAAATGTGTGAAGAATGATCTGCCTTCAACTGCACTAAATTGTCTGATAAATTTGTCTTAATAACTGTGAGTGCTCTATTACACAGCTGAAGGTCCATTTTCTGCATTGGTGGCCACAGGCTACAACTGTCTGATTCTCTACGTTCTTCTTTAAAGCTGTTGTACATTTGGCAACCTTTTTCTGCCATTCTTGATGTGTCATCAAAAAACTACCATTGTCGAGATGTTGATGACTTCTTTTCCATCATAATTCACAGGATTAGTCAATGTCATGAACGAGTTGTAGATCGTTGAATATCTTCCTTTTGGTGTGTTGCTTTGGATGCTGTTAGGTGGTGATGGTTTGACCGTTCATAATCTGTGATTCCTACAATTTCGTTTGGTTCTGTAGACCGCCTTGATAGTTCCTTAGAGGCTAAAAAGAATTGTGCTAGAGACTTGTTTATTTTGAGTAATATTGACCACACCACCAAGTGCCTTCATTGATCTGTTCTGATGTTTCAGAGCTTCATCTGAGCCTAAAGCACAAGAGGGTACTTTTGTCTTGCCTACTACCCAATTGCCTTTCTGAAACTCACGAAAGTCCTGGTGTTTGTTTTCAAGCTGTTTCATTTCTACTAGGAACCAGGCTATCATACTTGCGTAGTTCATAATCGATGAATTCTACAAAGAGCATTTTGAAATCAAGGAAAGATTGGAACCCAAGCTTAAGAAATTATTTACATGTTTACAAGTGGATGATTCCCAAGAAACAAAATAAGTCCATAATTTTGTTGCGACAGTTCTGAAAAATTTGAATGTGATGCCCAAAATGTCAGCATTTGAGGCTAAAGAATCTCAAGAAAACCTGTTGCTCTTTTGTACATTCATATGGTGGACACAATGATTTTATGTATCAGATACGTCCAAACTGCAAACTGGGATTTACATCCTGCATCACTTGAACACTTTGTTAAGTACTTATTCGCTCATTTGGCGGGCAAGTGACAGGGTGCCTCCTCAGCAGCATATGCAACCAAATTACAGCTCCATGTGATTTAAACAAATCAAATAACAGAATGAATTAATAGCAAACCTATAACAATGACAATTAGTTTTTTTATTTTGGTCCACCTCCCAAGCCCCCCCGTTTTCCTTTGTTTGAAAGCCCAACCCAAACCCCACCCAAACTCGTTTTACCGCCTTAAGCCCCACCCCATATATATTTTTACCAAACAAATTCTTATTTTTCATTGTTTTGGATTTGTTATGAATTCATTCCTTATTTTGGATTCCTTTAAATCACTACACCCCAAATTACTTAACGCTTCAAGACCCTTTCTCACTACAGAGAGCTGCCTTACAACTGCTCGAGCAGTCATTTCATCTATGCTCAACTATTGCAATGTCCTCTTCACTGGTACTTCATATAAAAACATACACAAGCTTCAAATAATACACAACAATGCTCTCAGAGCCGCCCTGAAAATTTCCAAGCGGTATCACATTGGGGGGGCCTGGCCGACAGACGAGCGATGCGGATGTGAGCTTGCGTCGCTCCTGTGCCGCCAGCCGTATCCTGTAATTATCCTGGTGTAAATATAAATTTGGAAGACAGAAACTGCTTCAGCGACGCTAGAAATGATGCTGCACTCACCGGTCTGGCTCAGGACCGAATCCGATAACGGAGCCTCCAGATACACTGCCTGAAACGAACTGACTCAAGCCACGTAAGACTGACAAAATGGCCGGCGAGCATAACGGCTAAATGGAAGACGGCGCGCAACTATGCTGAACCTCTCCCAGTGGCAGAGACCGCAACATCAGCAAGACGACGGGAGGCGGATCGTATGTGAGGACCCTGGAACTGTGCAGGTGTTGGGGCTGTGGGACCGCCGCAGCCGCCACTGCCTGCTCCATCATTGTGCATCAGAGCGGCTGCGTGGCCCTGCGCCTGCACGCACAGAGAACCAGCGGCGGGTAGTCTGCCCTGCCGCTGCACCGAGATACCAACGACCGGAGGAGTCCGGGTCGTGAGCGCTCCCGGAGCGAGGTGGAAGATTGGGGCCTGGAAGACTCTGTGGTGATACGCAAGACCGGGGGACCGCCACGGCCCGTCCCAGCCAGCAAGCCACCAGAACCTGTGGCAGGATCGCGGGCGCCCCGGCTGACGTAGAGCGCCTGCGGGGGAAGAAACTCCATGCCTGCCTGCACGAGAGGAGTTCAAAGCTGCAGCCAGGAGGGGGAGCCACGAGGAGCGTGGTGGTGGAGGCGGAATCTATCTAGTTCCCAGAGATTCACTGCGATCCCAGACACCCGGTATATAAAACACAGCACCGGAGGTGGACGACCTTTCTTGTACCTCTGTACTGGAGACATAGGATACAGAGGAGTGAAAGTGTACACCTGTCATTACGAAGGGCTCAATAACTCAATTATATGGTGACACGAGGTGCATGAGCAACCAGAGGATCAGCTGACACCATCTAGATGTGCTGCCGGACAGATCTCATCGGCATTCCAACTAAACTGCAGAGAGCCAGCTGTGGCAGCCGCATACTCAGAACCTTGCCTTAAAACAGTATATGGGTGCTGGGAGCCCAACCACAGCCTGACAACCACAACTATTATGGCTCAAACCCCACCAAGCACCACCAAACCTGCAGTAACGAGCAGAGACCCACCATAGGCGCCTGCATGCAGCTGGAGGTAGGGAGAGAAAAGAAGCACTGAACAACATTCGAGAACCAAATTGGAAGAATCCAATGAGCACCAAGGCTCGAAAGCATGAATCTACAGAAGGAATAATTGAACCCTTTGAAAGATCCTGCCGCTGTGTGTAGCCGATAACCCGCAAATAGGTGCGGGGTACATCTTGTGGTGGGAACCAAACGGCACAGGACACCGTGGACGGTGTAAGCACAAAACTGTTGACATGGTAGAGAAAGCAGCTACATATACAATCCTGCAAGTAACGAATGCTTCTATCATAGGCAGCACTACTACAGTGGGGTCCCACTCTGCGAAACAACGCAACACTACCCTGCATCAAACGCCATGACTCAGAGGTGCTCTAAAATCCGGAATCCAACAGTCGGAGGTCCCTGCAAAGCACCTGTGTGTCGACCCTGTCAGACCCTCCGCCTCACTACGACACTGATCTAACATGGGGAAAGATAAACCAAGGAAAACCTCCACACAGAGCAGGATCGAACAGTATGCAACGACACCTATGTCCCGCTCACCAGAACGTCTGACATCAATTGAATCTGACAACATGGAGGACGACATCTCCCTTAGAGACGTGATGAGTGCCATTGCCAGCTCCAGAACATCAATGGAGAAGAAGATGGACAGTATTGGTGCTGACGTGTCCCTGCTGATACACGACTTACAAAAATTGACCTCGCGCACCGGAGAAGCTGAGGCCCGCATCTCAGAAACAGAGGACAGCTTACGGGAGTCAACAGATGTATGTCCGGAATGTTAGACAGAATAAAAATCCTGGAAGCAAGAATCGATGACAATGAAGGGAGATCTAGACGTAACAATATTTGCATACTTGGCCTCCCCGAAAAGACAGAAGGGGCGAGCATGGAACTGTTCCTCGAGGAGTGGCTCGCAGACATATATGATGCAAAATCTTTCTCCAAATTCTTTTCCATTGAGCGTGCGCACCGTATCCCGACTGGGAAAGTTACACCAGGAGCACCACCGCGAGCAGTCATAGCGAGATTCCTGAATTACAGGGATAGGGACGCTGTGCTGCAGATGGCGAGATCGAGAGGGTCCGTCACCTACAACGGATCGAAAATCGCTTTCTTCCCTGACTTTACCAAGGAGGTGCAAAAAGCTCGCCAGTCATTTGACCCACTCAAAAAACGGCTGCAGACACTAGGAACAAAATATGGTCTGATCTTTCCCGCCCAACTCAAAATATTCCACAATGGAACCACGGTGCACTTCAAAAAGAAAACAGGAGGCGAGCGGAATGGGCTACACCCTGTATTATTATTGATTGACTAAAAACATGTATTGATCTACAGCTGTTACTATTTCGACTGACTTGTCGGCCGCCATTATAAGATTGATGAGTGCAATCGCCTCACTCATCACACCAAAAGAAATCACCATAAGGTTAGCGAATTGGCTACTTCTCTGTATTACACTCACACTACGGATACAAAGGTTTTTACTGGTATTGAGTAAATCTTATATTTGCTTCAATTTTGTATTCAGTGTATAGGTGACTACACTGCTACATATGCGTCATGGTGACAGTGTAACCGCCCTCTTAACTCACTGCGTCCTGAAGACGGGTCCTGGGAAACTACTGACGAGCCTTTGACTGCAACAGTGCTGCCCTTTGCCCCAGAAACACATCAGATTGTAGACGCCATTATACCATATTTGTGTATAATAGTTATGTGATTCAGTCACACTATTACCAACATCACGCTAAATAACCAATGTTGATAGATTGTAAACATTGTGATGTGAACTACAGCCATAAGTGTGAAGTGTTGTTTTCTCTCCATCTTGTCCATTACGGCTTTCGTAAATGATGAACACTGTATATGGCTTTTTATGTTGTTTTTACTGTTATGTCTGGAGTAAATATTGATTAAAATATGTTTAAGATAACTTTTTGACCGTGATGGTAGACAGAATTGTATGAAAATTCCACTGAGGATAATTTCTGATAAGTAGCCTTCCCCTTGGGTGTGTTAGAGGTGGGTAGCTAGTGGTTAATGTACTCGCTTGTTCAATGGTAACACAGACAACTCGTATCGGGAGGGAGTCGCATGCTTTTATGGGATGGGAAGACAAGGTCACACCGTTACAGCCCCTATGGAACAATGGGAATCTCCCTGAGGTAACCAAACTGCCGGAATTGCCCACATGGGTGAGATGTGGTATAGGAAAAGTGGGAGATATCATAGAAAGCGACAACATCAAATCCTATGAGGATCTGACTCTATCCTTTATTCTCTGGAGTCGGAACGATACCACTATACACAGCTTCGACATGCACTACAACAACATCTCCCTGCCCTCTCCAACATGCCATATAGTACCCCACTGGAATGTAATGTAATCACAGACCATATCCAGGCGAAGGTCACCACAGTGATGTACAATGTAATAACTTCCTTTGCCACACCAGAGCTGACACGACTGAAGACGAAGTGGGAGAGGGAGGTTGGGGAAATCATGCCGGAGGACTGGGTCCAGATCCTAATGTACCCCCGTGAAACTGCCATCTCGACTAGACTAAGGCTCGTCCAGCTTAAAATATTGCATAGGATCTACTACCCAAGAGTGGCCTTATACCGTTGGGGCACAATAACAGAACCCAACTGTTTACGCTGTCCTGAAGAGGAGGGAACCTTCTTCCATATATTGTGGGAGTGTCCACTTATCAGCCATTACTGGCAACAGTGCTGTGATATCCTTACGAAAGTCCTAAGGCAAACAATTCCCAGGGACCCTAAACTACTGCTGCTGGGAGCTGACAGCGAAATAGACCAATCCAGATATGAAAAGCTATGCCTCATGACTGCAACTGCGATAATCGAAAGAAACATAGCCCAACTCTGGGGATCAGCAAAACCGCCACAGGTAAACCAGGTGATTACAGACGTACACATTTGCATAGCCATTGAGAGAAGAGTGTATAGAGCCAGAGGATGCCCTGAAAAGGCAGATAAGATATGGCAATGCTGGAAGACACCATATGAACCCTTGTACTTTAAAGCCCCAATAGCATGTGAGGCGAGACATGGACAATACAACGGACACCTCACCATGAACAATATTATGTATTGTATGCAATCTGCATGAGCAAGTTTACCATCGAATGTTACTGTTGTTGTAGTTATTATGTGCTGGCCTGGTATGGTCCAGTAAATGTATCTTACAAAAACCAATAAAATGTGTTATTAAAAAACAAAAGAGGGATCACATTACTGCAGCCTGGATAGCTGTACACTGGCTACCCATTCATGAGCGTATCCTTTTTAAAACACCGTCCATTACCCATAAATGCCTCTCGAATGCTGTCCCTCCCTCTACCTCTCCCAGAAAATATCCAAAACACAGTTATCCAGGCCAACTAGAACCCTGTATGCTCACCAACTCCTCCAACCCAAAGTCAGAAGAGCCAAAGCCGGGGCTTCCAGTTTTCACTATATTGCAGCCAAACAGTGGAACTCACTGCCTCCCACGCTAAAAGCCGAACCTTCATATTGGGATTCCGAAAAGCCCTCAAAACCTTGTTGTTTACCTAAAATGCTGCCTGCTCATCACTATGTCTTCCGTATTACACTATTATATCTCCCTCATGATTGTTTGTTTGTAAGTAACTTGTCTGTAACAACTCCTCGATGCCTCCGGGTTGTATGTGCGCTTTACAAATGAAAGAAATAAATACATTTTACAACTGTTTTGATTTTGGGGTGGCAACAGTTGTTATTTAGTCCAGCATCTTCATGAATGTGAGCTGTGTTTGTGTGCTTGCTGGGCTGGCATCTATGAGTAGGAGTACACACACTCTAGTTTCTTTAGTTCGAAGATCACTGATAATGGAATTGTAAGCTGACCAAGACAGAACTGTAGTGAGTGGTTCTAACTGTATGACATTCTTCTCTTCTCGTTTTTTTCAGTGAGATTACAATGAGTGTCCAGCAACTTTTCATTGAAACAGTCTTGAAAATCACTCAACGGCAAGACTCCCGCCATCATCCAAAGTAGGTTCTCAACCTGTCCGACTCTTAAATAACCGTATTACTCCCTTTATAACCAGTGATTTGACTGCTTACAGGATTCTGTGGTCTACACCCTTTGGGAATGTTGCAAGACATGACCTCAGACAGGGACTGAGGAATTTTCTACAGTGGTGATGATGGCTCTGATATTTCAACTGGGCTTAGGGCATATGACTCCTCCTTCTCCTAATGGACCACCATAACTGTACTGTGCAAAGTTCCTTTACCATACAGAGTATCTTCAAGGAAGGCAATGCTGTCAGCAGCACAGTAGACTAATCTGTCTCTGACCAACTTTGAGGGAATGTAAGATTCTCCACACTCATCCATGAATTTTATTATACCTGTGGCTATCCGTGTCTCAAGGCAAAGGACTCTGGTGGAATCTATAGAAGATTCCATGCTATGCAGAAACTGAATGATGAATCTGCTGCTTGCAGCTGTGTGCATTATGAGCTGAACTGCCACTTGTAAGGGAATTTCGCAGGTATGCCATGTGGTAGAAGTGCTCAAGTAGGAAGCTTGTTGTGGTGATAGCATTTCATATATAAACATCTGTGACAATTTATGAGCCGTGTTCATTACAGTGGAATTCTGCTTTTCTGAATTACTTTTCATATCCATCTGTACTTGACAGCACCACTTGTAAAAAAACAACTTCCTGTGGAACAACATCTGCCAAATTCACTTCTTCAAAGCATTCAGTGAATTTCCATTTTTCTCAAGTTAGTACGGCTCTGTGTAAAGTTGTAGCTGCTTCAATAAGGGTTCTCATATTTTTCTCAATATCCTGAAATTGTTCTCCTGTATGAGAGAGTGAAACTTTTGATTTGTTTTCTTGTTTTCATCTGTACTTCTTCTAAACCATTGTTAGCTGCAATTTTCCTGTAAAGTTTTTCAATTTCCCCCATTTTTGTTATGTTGCCTTCTAGAAGAAAATCACTGATTGAAGATGCAAATTCAACATTTGTTGCTTCTTAAAACAGTAAATTTGGCTGCATCTTTCCGCTTAGTGTTGACTTGCGTCGTAAGACATTCACTACATGTGTGTTCCAACATAGCTTGTGATATGCAAATTCCCTTACATTAGGGTTACCAAGATCTGTAAAATCGCTAAGGCAATTCTTCAATGTGTCATTGTTAGACAGTTGTACTGCTCTCTTCAAACTGATGTCTGCTGAATCAGTTGCTATCAAATATAATTGTTTTCTTCTTTTTCCTTCCTTATTCCAAAAGATAGGTTTATTTCTGTCATACAAAGGTATTTGTAGTGTAGCTTTGTTCTACTTCCTCCTCTTATTCATGGTTGGAGAAAGATGGCTTTGGCTCACATAATTGTTCTCCATTCAATCCTTTGCTTTGATCCATGTTTGCCTTATGAATACATTGCTTATAGCATTTGGAATGCCATGATGCTTTTTCATTTTTTAGTTCTCAGGTGTTAAGTTGCCTAATTATAGACTTATGTATTTGTTATTGTTGCACTCAGATCTCTTCTTAATACACTCTAAAACCTTTTCATGACATTTTGGATTAACCAGGGGAGATTTCTTTCTAGACATAAGATACACAAGGAAAAGTCCATTATGGAGGCAAGGACATTTTGAAAAAAATGATTATATGGGAAGAAAGAATCAAATTTCACACTTTGACTGTTCTTAAGTCATTTTCTAATTTTCTTTCAAATGACCAGAACCTGTATCAAAATAGAAGGAAAAAATGTTAGCAATCATGAAAAATGAACATCTAAACAATAAGAGATATCAAATCCTTTTAGGACCTTCTTTATTTAGTTTTCATAGTGAACAAAAAAGGTCCTTAGAAAATATTTGGTAGGATCGCTCTGATAGGAGTTATAGATCAAATTCTGATTCATAAATTGGAGCAGCGGCCATCTTGGATTAATGACGTCACATAGGTCCTTTGCCACAAGTTTAGACAAGGCACCCGGTAATACATAATTATATGCTTCATTTGCAATGCACCCCTGTTATTCATAACTTCCCTTATTAAAAACCCTACGGAATTACATTTGCCCCTCAACTGTATGGTTTTTCCAACAACTGTGCCATAATCAGGGACCACACAAATGTGGACTTTCTGTGAAAATGGCCAACCAAGATACATCCAAACAACCAGAAAACCAGCCAGGTTCAGCAATTTCGCTTAGGCAATTCCTGATGAGAGTGCTCCACTGCTAGATTTTATAGCCTAGGAGACTCGCTTGCAACTGATATATTCCATATGAAGTAGACATCTCACTCCGCACTGATGCATACCTTGACCACCCAAAAAATAATTTGGTAAAAAACGGTCTTTGCACTCTCTTGTGAATGAAAGGCGCCGACACTGATCATCAAGACCCTCTGAATAGACAACAAGACTAACAGGCAGACCTGAGGTAGTGAAGTGTGTCCCCACATTGGCCAACATGGATAAGATCACTGAGTTTTCTCATGCGAACTCCAACCAGATGCTAAGAACTGTTGCTGTAAGGTAGACCTTAGGGACAATTAGAGATATTTAATCCAAAAGATGCTGCACAAGCTAAGTCTCAGCAGCGGAGGATAGGTTTTTCCGTATGATCTGGGAATAAACCTAAGAGTCGAAGGATGTTATTAGAGCCACACACAAACTCCTCATGTGGTTATGAAGTAGATGACCCACAATTGAACCCTGGACTTCCGAGAATACTTCTACAATATCTAAGAAACTAGCTAATGTCCTGGATTGATAAACGTGATTAAATGTTACGGGGCACCAGGAAATGAAAATAACTTACAGAAGACTACATTAATTTCTACAGAGGATCTCTTACCATGAGTAGAATTCGGCAAGCGATATAATGCATAACAGAAAAATCTGCCTTATGTCATGCAGCAATACCCCCAGATTCTACCTGCTTCAGAAAGAGGGATGATAATATCCCAGTTTTCTAGGAAGCACTCAAGAATAAGTTGCTGCAGAATGCAATCTTTGACGGGGAGATTCTCCACATAGGAAACCCGTTAAGTGGGGCATATGCCCCAAAAAGGGGAGGACCAGACTCAACCCTAAGGCTTTCTTTTCCGGGACAACTGAGACCCAAAAAGGCAAGGGCACAATCAGAAATCAGTAGAGTGTCATCATTAGGAAGGCACTTGACATCCTTGATCTCTAAGACGGGAGTGCATTTAAACCCTTAATATTAAGGAGACAGAAGAAGACGGTGGACACCCATATGCCAGAAGACTGCAGATGCTGCATCTTAGTCAAGGAGAACAAATCCGTTCACACAACTTCACATCACCAGATGAGTTGCTGCAAACAAGAAGCTTGATGGCCCAGAATCCCGGAGCACATTCCCAGTGATAACAACCAGGGATTGACTCGGAACCCCACTTGGAAATCTATTCCATTTATTCTGGCAAAAATTGTAACTTCTGAACAGAAAGATTCACAAACATTAATGCCAGGCATAAAGGTCCAACTTAAGAGACTGCAGAAAAACCAAAATTAAGGGTTCTCACACCCAAGACACGAAGATATACCTCACACAACCCTAAACAAGAAGGGAGGTCACAGCATGGCCCACTATCATGAGGTGGTCCCCACACATAAGGATCAGCAATCGGCATGATCCTGCAGTGATAAGAAATGGCACACCAATAGAAGAATGAGGTTCAGTCAGAGCATGACCCAACACACCCATGTAGAAATATACACTAAAGTGAACCACCATGAAAATCCAGAATTATCATAACCAAATAAACACCCATATGCTACATGGGTCCAAATGAAGACAATTTTGAGTGCCCACCTCACATGACAGAGAATGCACACATAGGCCAAAGAAATTACGCAAGCATAAAATAAATGCTCATACCAACAACCACTAGAGACCAATGCTATAACCAACAACCACTGGAGAACAGGAAAAACAAGGTTCACAGCAGATGACAAATGCAGGCCTACAAGTAAAAGTCTTTCTCAAGATGACTTAGCAAACGTATATATATGTCCAAAAAGCTGGGGGTAATACTGCAGCACTTGTAGACCCAATAAGATCTCAAATTAAAAGGTCCACAGAGCGCTACCCAACATGTATGTTTATATCTCAGAAATAAGGGTCCACAGCAACACAAACTAAAAAACATAATTTGAGGATGTGTGAAGCATAGTGTGACGAATCTAGCAATGTCTCCACTGCTTCCCTGGAGGGAAGCTTCTCTTATGTGGCCAGGGAAAGGCAGAAGCTACCCGACTCTGACCCTGGGCGTGGCTGTCTGTGTGAGGACCACATAGAGGAGGACACATTCCAGGGAGGCAGGGTAAAGATATTAGCTCAGAATAATTGTTTACCTGGTTTCCTTGATAGCCATTTACCTTCTGCCCATTCTTGTATGGCATATTGGAGTGTGAATAAAGAATCTCCACTGTTTACTGATCACCAACCTTATGTACGTCCCCCACCCCACTTGAATAACACTGAGACAAGGAAGAGGAATGGAGTGACAGGTGCCGGGACATTGAAATATGGCACACCTGAACTGAACGAGTCAGTCCTCCCGACGCTGGTTGGGATGCGGGAGGAAAGCAGGCTGCTGTGTACCATTAGTAAAAAAGTATAAGCCCAAATAAGGAAGTGGGGACATTTGACACCGTTGGAAAAGGGTTGGCGACGCGATATATGAAGAATATCATTACCTGGACAGAGAGTGAATGCTGATGAAGAGTGTAAACTTGGGATTTGCACTCAAATACTGAGCAAACTAAAGGAAAGCTAGCATGAGTGTAAACCAGGTGCTCAGCGAGTCTGGGACTCGCACCCAAGTAGCAAGATCATAGAAACCCTCGCAGGAGAGTAAACCAGCTATTGGAGAAAAGCGGCAGAGCCCCCCAAATGTGAATACATTATGTAAAAGCTGGGAAGGCTCAGTGGAAGAGATCCTCCCTCATTGAATTGTGGACTGAAAGGGAAAAACCACACCCCTTTTTGCAAAAGGCATCAGAGGTCTAGAGAGAGAACTGTATATTTGAAAGTTTTGTGTAAATGGAGAAAACTCTAGGGAAGAGCCTCCCCCTTGGAATTGTGGAATATACAAAAGTGACATTTGAAGAACCAGAAGAAATCTAGGGGAAGAGAAGGCCTCTTCTCTGGTGGAACTTTATTGATTTACTTTCCTTCACTTTAGAGACTTGTGTTTTGAACTTTGGAAAGAAGCTGCAGGTATTAAGCTAAAAGACATCCCCATTTCACGTTATACTGAGTTGAGTGTGTGAGGGTCAGCATAGGATTTTGGACACAGGACAGAGAACACTTTTTTCTTTAGATATCCTGACACAGACGTTCCTTAGTTTTGCTGAGGCAGGAAAATCCCTCTTAGAGTTGAGAATGGGTAGGATTTCCCAAACTCTTCTTTTTGTATTGATAATAAAAGTCTCTATTCAAGTAAAAACTTGTTACTGAGTCAGAGTCTTACTCTTGATCCCTTACAGGTAAATACAAGCAGGCACAGAAATTAGGATCTGCAACAGCCTGACTCAACAAATGAATGTAGATGCAAAAGGATGGTTTGCATAGCATGACACTATAAACACACGTAGGTACATAAATACACGTCTGCAACAGCATGAGTTATAAAACACTTGCAGGTTCAGGAATAAAAGTCCACTGCAGTGGGACTCAAACATAAGAGGGCACCACAAGGAGGGTCCGCAATAGCATGACCCAACAAACACTTGTAGGGGCAGAAAAAAGGGCCTGCAACAGCATGAACCAACAAAAATAGGTAGGTAGAGAAAGGAGGATGGAACCCAACAAACACAAGTAAATATGGAAATTAGAATCCACAGCAGTGAAATCCAACACTTAAATGAGACAACACAGTAGATAGAGGGACAGAAATGAGAGTCCTGAACAGAGAGACACAAAAAATTTAAATGAGGGGAGCTAGCCACAAGTCAATCATTCAATTGAACTGAAACCCCCAGAATGCCCTGCTTCAGAAGTTGCCAGCATGGCTGCTAAACGTGTTGGAAGCCCCTCTCCATGGGGGAGGAGGAGCAGACAAGGCATTTATGAAAAAAGCAAGAATGCCTGGAGCGCCTGCAACAGTGAAGTTTTGTGACTGAAAGTGCCCCCTGGTGGTTACGTTAGTGCGACAACATAAGAACAAAAAACATGAAAAGCAACAGCCCCATCAGATGAAATGTTTCCATTGGTGCTGGCCACGCCAGGCACCCGTCCTCAGTGGAATGTTTCTGTCAGTCACACCAAAATCATTTGAAACACAATGAAGGTTATTCTATTGTAAGGGATAAGGGAAAATGACAACTTTCACCGTTGTTTCTGTCTGCAAGGCAGTCTACCTTCATTTATTAAAGACTGATGAAGACGGAAGGTAATAAGTGTTTTCTTTGCCAGCTGGTTCCAAATCTCATTTACAGAAGGTTAAAAAACAGACAATAACACTTTGGCTCTGCAATGGAAAGTGCACATGTTCAGGTATCTGGGGGTTAATGTGTACCATGACCCTGCGGAGGAATATAAATGTAACACGCAACGGGCGCTAGAAGGTGTTCAGGGCTCAACTACCCCTCTCAATGGTGGGAAGAGCGGCCCTGCTGAAGATGGTAGGACTACCCAAGCTGTTACACATTTTTGTGAATGTTCCGTTTTGCATAAGTAGACCCTTTTTTAAGACCTTGGAGGGTATTTGTAGTGGCTTCTTGTGGGGGTATGGGTGGAATAGGATAGTGTTAGCAACTCTATACAAGCCATACGAAGAAGGGGGTCTTAGGGTCCCGTATTTTGAACTGTACTATATAGCAGGGCAGCTACAATTCGTAGTAGATTGCCTGGCAAATTCCCTTTACCCCGTAAGCAATGATATTGCAATCCAAGAATTATTCTCTGAAAGAGTTACTGTGGTTCAGGAAGCCTTGCAGTGGAAGTTGGTCACACTTAGTGGCCTTGGGTGTGAAGGTGTGGGACAGGGCCATGACAGTGATGGGACTGACAGACGCTATCTCGACTTTGGTCTCAATGGCGTCACACTTGACTCAAGCAAAGAAGGGTGTACACAGTTACTGGGAGGTCTGCGTGGTGGCTACCATAGGGGACTTGTTGCAAGATACTGCTTTTATACCCTTCCCAGAGCTGACAAGACAGATGGGCATCCACACAGGTCAACATCTAACGTATAGCACTATTAAGAGAGAGAGATTACATCTAGGTGGCCCGCACACAGCGGGTTAATGGAGAAACACGCGATAGTGGAATTCCTATACGATGTAGCAGAGGGACGAGGTACCATATCGAGAATACATGAGCTTCTACTGTTTAATGGGGCTGCCTGCACTGACGTACAATGGGTGGGGATACTAGGATACCACAAGAAGGTTTACCGAAAAGCGTGATTGCAGCTTATAGAACTGCTAGTGACGCACAGGGCATACATCACACCCCAGCAGATCTTTCGGTTTCCGAGCGCAGAAGTGCAAGGATGTCCCAGGTGCAAGGAGATAGAAGCACGGATGCTACACATGTTCTGGGCATGCCCAGTGGTGGGGTCATTCTGGAGGGAGGTGGCGAATAGACTACAGAAAGGAGGGTGGGGTGAAATTGGATGATCTTTCCCCGGATGCTTGCCTTTTGGGCTGTTTTTCGTGTCCCAAAGGCCGCAAACAAGTTACAAAGTTAAAGGGTCTGGGGTGCATCCCTGCTAAACGAAGGATTGCTATGGCATGGAAATGGCAAAAAGGGCCTGAGAATAGAGCAATGGTGTGAAGACCTATATAGGTGTGTGGTGGGGAGGGGGTTAATCGGTGGCTTGGAAAAGGATGGGGGAGAGGGACCAAGGGGAGGACACAAGGACAAGGGGAATCAATGAATGGGAAGCCTTGCTACAAGACTTGTTCACTAATGGGGTAATAGAGGAAACAGAGGAGATTTGACCCAGATGAAAAGGCAAGGTGCTATTCATTGTTAGATATATGTTGCTCTTACAGCACAGGAGCGAAGCAGACATGACCAGTGGGTGGGAGTTGGAGGGAGGGGAATAGTTATGGGAATGTTAAAAGGAAGCGTACGATAGACCGCAGTGCACACATTTTGATATTACATATGTTAATATTTTGGAATGTTTTCACTTCTGTATTTGTTAAAAAAATAAAACAAATTTAAAAAAAAAACTTTTTCAGAGCACATACTTACACTGCTTATTTATGTTGACTATACTATTACACTTTAAGAAAAAAGTAGGTTTTATTTCGAATGAAAAAATAGCACCTTTGCTGAGTGCCCTGATTCAAAATGGTAATGTTTTTTTAAAAAAAAAACAGCTATGCAACTGTCACAGTTTCAAATAAACATTATTTAGGCAGAGTATTCTTCTGAATTTATTAAAAAGACGTTTTTGAAATATGTATCATGTTTGCGGCACTGGCATGCTTTATGGCAATCATTGGGAACCTTGCTTGTGGAAGAGAACATTCAAATGAGCATGGTTCTATTTGCTGGTACTAGGGTTGCTCGATTATTTAACTGGGCATAGCAGTTATTGTTGGCGTGGCTTGAAATTGACTTTTTCTTAAAGGGAGTGGAAGCGCCATGCAAGGGAAGTGGGAAGTGATGTTTGTCATGTTGGGCGGCAGGAGTCGTGTGTGGGTACCGGTGGTATAGGTAGGGTCAAGTTCAGAAGAAGGTATGCCCTGCTTTTATCATTGTTCAAGTGTGGCAAAATGTGGTTGGTGTGAAAAACCCACCTGGACACTGAACATGACTGATCTTCACTGTAAATTGCGGTATTGCTGGTCCATGCTTGGTTATCATGGGACTCTACTGTTCGTCGCTGGATTCTGCTAGATAATGCGTGACTTTGCTGGACTGGAAGGTTTATAGTGATAATCTCGAAAGCAAAAATGTCGAAAGTCATTTTTGCGAAAAAATAATGTCGAAAAATAAAAAATCGAATTTCTTTTTAACTACTTTTTTTATTCGAAATGGGGGGTTCCCCCTCCAACCCCCCCTTTTTTTTAAATCTTTTTCTTACTCACAAAACCCCCCAAAAAATATATAAATAAATTTTAAAAATTATTCGATTTTTTATTTTTTTTCGACATTGTTTCGACATTATTGTCATTTGACCTTTTGTTTTCGAAATTATGACCGACCACCGGACTGGACACCACCTGTAGCCACTGGGCATTATTGTATATGTTTGACACTGCTGGACATTCTGGTTGGCCCCTTGGCATTTAGACCCAGGGATTCTCTGATGCTCAGCAACCTAGGGAATCCCAACCTGCCTAAACACCATGAACCCCTCTGGGCCATGGTGTATTCAGCCAGTTGACACAATTTGGGGATCCAATCATGTTAGGTTGTTCACTGATGACAGGCCCTAAAACTTCACCTGGTTGATACTTAAGGTTTCAGTATGGCCAGGTTGTGGGCTGCTAAAGGTGTTGTTTCCCCTTGAGTCCCCTGTGAACCACCTGTTACAGCTGTACCTTGAATGGGGCACTGAGAATACTGCCACTGGATACTACATCTAGCACATTAGGGATCCTGGACCACCTGGGGCACTCGACATTGAGTACCTGACCCTACCCTGGGCATCAATAGTTGTGGGCATCTGCAAATGAGCAGCGGCTACTCAGACATAAGTACTCAGAGAAAACAATGACCTGGTACTCTGGTGCCCTTTTCTTGGACGCTTATATCCTGAAACCTACATATTTTTTGGCTCTTCATAAGTTGAATTCTGGGCTCTAGAACCAAGGCTCAGAGGCAGCACCACAGCAGATCTCCATTTTCTTTGCTTGGCAATAACCTGTGCACTGTGAGTGGCCCTCGGTTGGTTTCCATACAGAGTTGTGTCATATTGTGTTTTATTCATTTGTACTTGCAGCGCGACTTAACAATATTGTCTTAAGTATTGCTTAGATGTTATATTCAAATCTTCGCTAAGACTTACTTTGAGAACTGATATTCCATGTCTTGCAGTTCTACGTGTTTAGAAGCGTGTTATCACTGAGAAATCCACGGACAGCCAGAGGCAGCTCTTGGCATGTCCTGTTATGCAAAAGTCAATGTTTCAGTGATTCTACGGCACGCTGAGCAATAAGCACAAGACAGAGAGCCAGGAATCGTCCAATTCAAAATGTTATGGGTGTTAGGGGGTGCCAAACACCCATTTAAAGACCAATGAGACGAGATGTACATCAGCGATCAACTCTCATATATCTACCATATGGAAGACCTCGCCTATTGGCATGAATCAGGACACTAGTTTATGATACCTTGAGAACAGTCAAAGACTAAATGCATGCAGAGACCAATCTGAAGAACAATGTGGCTTGCTGTTGTCTTGAGGATGAAATGCATAACTCTTGTGCACAGTCTTTTGTGCATGCCACGCCTCAGTGTCTTGCCCAGCACCCGTAGAGAGATATGAACTGGCAGCTTTCATTATTATGCTTCTCAATGCCTTACCAGTGCAATGGGGTGGTGCAGGGGGGTCTCACAAGCTCCAGGGCCCTGGTGAGCTACACTGGTACAACACTGAAGCATGTCACAGCCTACCAGTATGCTGGATAAGTGAGTTAAACTACAATGGTGGGATATATGTTGAGAATACTGAAGAAGATGTCCAAAGGACGTAATTTAGAAAAGTATCAACATTTATTTTGCATGATACACAATTTATAGAATCAATCATATATTATTCCATACTTCAAAATTTAGTTTGCATTGCAGGACAGCAAAGAACTACATAAAAGCTAAAAAAAAAAAAAGCCATAGCATTTCAAATCCATACACAGTGAAGCATACACACCTTCTACCACATTCAGTGCCAAACATTCCTCCGAAAACCACTAAACTGCATACCAATCTAATAGGACATTATATGGTGGGACATTCTCATTGTCACCACAAACAGCTTTGTTGCAAATACATTGAATGTTTGAGATCACAATAATTCTGTCACATGTAATCTACTGCTGGAGTAGGACAGTACGATATTTATTCGGCAAATCACATCCCCATTTAACTTCTCAACCGGTTTCGACGTAAAAAGATGATTAAGTCAACGTCTTCATCAGGGGATCCATTACAGTGTACTTTCTTTTATAGTCCTATGTTTCGAGGGTCAGATAAAATGGATGATACATTTTGATAATTTTCTAAATAACGTCCTCTGGACATCTTCAGTATTTTCTGGTACAATAATACCCTAGACCAGAGCGTGGGGTCTTCCTGCGCCTTTAGGGGTGGGTCTATGTTGAACCTGCAAGCTGCATATTACAATGCGAGAAAGACCAACTTCACCTTAAATTCTTCTGAGATTGAGCCATTAAAAGCTATGTTAGCATTTGTTATATGAAGAATAATTTATTGGTATTCTTAGTATAAGTAACTGAGGTCCCAGCTTCTCCACGGACCACATTCAGGAGGTCTAGACTTCTGGCAGGTCTGCCAGGGTGCTTGGACAATGGTAAAGGCCATCACTGGGATGCCTGTTGGGCAAAGGCACCTTTTGCTTGGAATGACAGGGCTCACGTTGAGGATACACCGGATGTGGAATCAGTCTCACGCAGCTAAAATGAGAAACATTGAACTTCCTCTTCACCACTGCACTATATAACCTGAAGAAAAAAAAGAAAAATAACTAAAGGGTAAATGTCCCATTTCAGTACTGCGTGTTCTAGGGAAACCATTTGTATTGGTTCTTGGAGTTTAAAACATTCACACCTCCTTTTAACGTTTTCAAAAACACTATCAGAAGAAAATATCCTCTCTGGGTTTTGTGTGTATTTTGATTTTATGAAAGGCTAATGCCATTCGTCCTGTGCAATTTGAGTGGTTATGAAATCCCATTTAATGAAATGTGCATATTTCACCTTGATAAGCTAATTGTTGGCAACGTCACATCCCATTGCGTTTGTTGATGAGTCCCCCCACTTTAGGACTTGACCCCTGACGGAGAAGAACTTCCCTAAAAAATGATAAGGAAAGTCGGATACCTCAATTGTAATCATGAGAAACATTTACACTGATTTCATTTCTTCTATGCCAACACACATCATTTGACCGACTTCTCTCTTTATTTTGCTACCCAATCATTAATTTGAATTAGCATTCACACAAAATTACATATTGTAAGTACACGTCACTGTGCAAAACTCTGTACAATATTCAGTAGTGTGTCCAAGAAACTAGAGGATCGCTTCTGGCAAATGTTGCTTTTATGTGACATTATATCTAACACCGTTCCCTGCATCATACTCTAAAAATACAAAATTACTACAACACTTAAAACATTTTGGATTCATTGTGTGCTGAAGAAAGGTTTTCTGTGACTCTTCTGGGAATGCCAAAACATGTTGACATATTTTAGGTTCTTTACCAGATAGGAACCATTGACATCCCACATCAATTGTATCAAAATTAACACTAAAGCCGTTTTATGTAGTGGGAAGGATGCTATGCTCAGTGCTTAAAGTGGGCCGGGGCCTGCCGGGGCCGGGCCCCGGCAGTCTCCAATAAGTGGGTCTGAGCCGGGGCCCTGCCGGGGCCCCGTCCAACCGCAACATTGCCGGAATGCATTATCCCGTCGCGGCCGCAGCCGCGACGGGAGATGCGCCTGCCATGAAGTCAGGTGAGCCGACAGAAGTGGCAGCCAGCCACAGCGATGCTGTGACTGGCTGCCACTTCCGTCAGTCATAGTAACTGCCTTTGGTGACCCCTCGCGCGAGAGGTCACCAGAGGCAGTTACTGTCCCTTTGTTTCCCCAGGTCGCCGAGGCGTCTTTAACCCTCGGCGAACCAGGGGATTCCTCAACGTTTATAAAAGATGGCTTTGAAAGTACACATTTCAAGCCATCTTTTATAAAGCTTTGTCGACGGACAATTTTGTCCGTAGTCAAAGCTTTATAAAAGATGGCTTGAATTGTGTACTTTCAAAGCCATCTTTTATAAACCCGAAATCTTTAAAAAAAAAGATGGCCTGACAACTAGGCAAATCGTAGGGTATACACACAAATATATGTAATTGTTATATATTTGTGTGCGTACCTTACTATGGTTTGTGTACTTTGCAAGCCATCTTTTCTAAACAGAGATATGTAACATATTTCTACGTTTATAAAAGATGGCTTGCATAGTACACAAACCATAGTAAGGTACGCACACAAATATATAACATTTATATATATTTGTGTGTATACCCTACGATTTGCGTACTTTTTAGGCCACGCCCCTCCCACAAGCCACGCCCCCAAATGAGGGCCCCCCCCTCGATTTCTTACCCCACTTAAAGCCCTGGCTATGCTATGTGTGTATCCCAACTGAAATGGTTCCATGTGATTGCCTTATAAGGGTATACGTCTGCCATATTACATTTATATTTTATAAAAATGTAATTGATTGAAATGTGTGACAATAAGCAATACATGCACATATGTAATAAATGGGTTTTCATCCTGATCTTTTATCAAAATAGCATAAGGCTGACAGTTATGGGATTGCTCACAAAATAAGAAAAACATAAATATGTTTCAAAGGAATCGGGGCCCGATTTACAAAAGCCTTTTGCAATGGGAAAAACCAGATGAAAAATGCCTTGAAAATCAAGCCCCAGGAGTTCTATATTGGGTCTCCCATGCTTTACATTACGGAAATATGGATTATTGAAGCTCTCCGTCTCTAGAAAGTGATGCCATTTGAGTAATTAGTTAGAGACATGCCCCATACAGATAGCATTTTCTAATCTGCATGATTTGTTTGGGGTATCCCGCTAAGCCACTTTCCCTAGTCTCCTCTTTATCATGGATCAGACAGACTGTTTATCTATGGAAAATGTGAAAATAGAGGGAGGACAAGAACAGTGACCAAGTGTGTCTAAAGGCACATAAACAGGAAGCGGGTTGGATATTGTTGGAAGGAGGTGTAAGGAAAGATACTCCTGCAGGGACTGCTGGTGGTCCGATGTCCCTGATCATAGCGTCATTGAGGCGTAATTAGGTGTAGTAATGACTGGGGGCTGTTTAGCCAAATTCATTAACTAACCCTTCAACTTTTATAAATTGCAATAGATGCTTGCTCAATCGAAAGATGTTATTAATCATTGTTTCGGATGCTGCACTTCCTGCTCTTCCAGTGAGTGTTCACAGGTCCTTTGAGGTCATCTCTGGCCCCTAGTCTGATTGTTGTGATGTCAGCGCTCCACATATACTGATTAAATGCTATTAAGGTCAGGACACTTGTCTCCTGTACAGTATGGGGAGCCATTTCCCTTGTCAATACCTGAAGGTTTATTCAACAGAATTGTCACTTATTCAGGCTAAACGGTGTGCAGTCATTATTTCGAATGCAATATTTTCGAAAGTCATAATGTCGAAAATATTAATTAGAAAAAAAAATGTCGAAAATACAAAAAATCAAATTTTTTGTCAACTTTTTTGGGAAAAATATTACATGCAAGGTAAAGAATTATACATGCAAGGTAAAGAATTATATATGCAAGATAAAGATGTATATATATTTTATGAAGCATATTTAACTTAACATTGCAACATACTTTTATCAATAATAAGTATTCTAAAAATAATATTTTAATAACTATGTAGCTTAATTTTTTTTAATTTTAAGTATAACAGTACTAATAAATATTAAATATTAAATAGGTAGCAGGCTTTCTTTACGTTGAGCAATCATTGTAACTATTATCCATTAGATGGCGATATTGTATTGGGAATGTGCATTTTGCTGTTATTTGTTATTGTTTTGTACGTACGTTAGCATGAGTGTACATATGCGTGGGGGCCATTTTTAAAGTCCATTCTGAAAGCGTTTCCGTTGCGTTCAGGTCTCCGTGTCTCCGTTCATGGATTTTTTGGATTTGTTTTTTTTTTTACCCAATGGATTTTTTCTTCCGGATTCCATGGATGGAATGGGTTTTTTCCGTTCTATGCACTTTTCCTGTTGGATTGTGGGTTTTTTTTTCAGGACTTTTTGGATTTGCACTTTTCTATCTGTGCTGGATTTAAAGGCATGGTCTAGTAAAAAATGTTATTGTCCCTACGGGTCGGCCATGTTTTTTTAAGCCTAAGTGGCTCGATTTTAGAAAACTTTCCTATGGACCTTACCCGAGTTTTCGTCCATTAAACGCACGCGAAAACAAGCACCAGGGAGCTGCCATTTTCTGATAATCCTATCTTTTCCCCGATCGCCCTGGCTGACCTGCTTTTGCGGCACTAAATCAATTCCCCCACCCCTGAGCCTGTCATCAGCAGACTCGTACCGCCCATTTCCCAACGCCAAAGCACGTCTCGTGTCAACATTCGCTGCGCTTCAGCTAATGACGTGTCGCCATGGAAATGGCAGGACGCCTCTTTTCTCAATAAGTATAAACAGACCGTTTCACAACACACAGCAGCAGATTTTCGATTCCATTCCTCTCTCTGTGTTACTTTGAGTATTCTGTGACTCGTTTCAGTGCTCTGGTCAGCAACCTTCGCCGCTTGTAGCCCATGTGAACAGATACCAGTACCACCGCTATAAATTATTTTAGTTTGTTTAACACACAATGGCTACAATAATGCCCTACATGTACGAGCCCGAGTATACCGAGGAGGAACTACTGGAAAGGGAAGCACGCGAAAACGATGGGGATTCGGACGGCAGTTGGCAGGATGAATCAACAGATGAAGAGCCTGGGCCTAGTCGAATGGACGGCGTCTTCACCTGGTGCACATGCAATCGGTGCGAGCTAATGCCAACTGAGGACGAGAACTGCTGCTGCCGAGAAAACTCGGGATGCCTGGCCTACATTTCGGAAGGCGAGCCACGACCGCAATGCATCACCGAGCTGCCACACTTCAGGGCAGCCTGCCTCACACGGGCCGTGTTGAGAATAATGATGGTGCTTATGCACGAACTTCGCGCAACTGTTCGTCCTCGTAATCCGAGTAACGAGTAAGTATACTCTGCTTGTCATGCCACTCCTATTTCATGTTCTTCTACTATATCCAAAATTACATCTACATATCATTGTAACGCATGTAAGTCGTTCAATAGTGTGCATTGTCTAGATAGCATTTGTCCGTGTAAAATGCCATTAGTTACAAGAATTGTCATTGACAACAAACGTTTATTAAACTTATCTTGGTTATTTAAAAACAGTTTGTTTCATTCCTTTTCACAGGTGGTACAGGCTGGTGGCCTATCGTTCCTTTACATGGTGGCTTCACGGGAGGCTTGGACACCGCGTTCGAAGAGTGATACCCGCCTGTGCCGTTCGTGCCATTAGAGAAACGTTCCCGAGTGACAGCGGTCAGTACAGGGGATTTTCTCTCGCTGTGCTGCAACCTGACCTGTATAATCTTTAAAGTCTTGTATTTTTGTGTCATGAAAATAAGATACAAAATAAAACACCACATACATTTTAACAACGGTTGTCTTGATTTTTTAAATGAATCAAGTGTGTCTCCATTCAAGGATGGACGTCAGACATCTGTGCTCCGAATGGGTGAAGGTCTGGTCGCTGTGAAGCAGGGTGGTCACTATCTATCTAAGCTAACATAACATATTCTCGATAATGCATGCACTAAATAACACTTGTTCAAAGTCTTTCAGTAGGTTATGTCTCTAGAAAAGTCACACATATATCTATACTAACAATTACCATTGGATTATACAGGCCTTAGGGTCTTGACCACTATAATAAACCGGTTGAAGTGTGGGTCTGTGCTCACAAGAACTCTGGTATGTGGCATTTGTTATTGATAAGCACGATATACTATCATTGATATAAAGGCGATATACTATATATTGATATAAAGGCGGTTCACGCCAGTGGATGCGCGCTGGCATGGGGGGCTGTCAGGGGCGCAAACGGCCAAGGTGCCAAACTACATGTGCACTTCAAAAGGTGTCCCACGCCCAGGGGCCATCGGTCACATGGCCTCCTCAGACCCCGTGTCTCCAGCCAGGCCTCCCCTTGAAGCAGGCCGCCCCCCTGCAATCCACATAAGTGTGTCTCCATTCAGCAGCCTTCCTGTGCCTTATCTGCACGCCCCAGGCCCATCCATCCCACCCCCCTGTATCAAAGGCGGTTCGCGCCGGTGGATGCCCACTGGCATGGGGGGCTGTCAGGGGCGCAAACGGCCAAGGTGCCAAACTACATGTGCACTTCCAAAGGTGTCCCACGCCCAGGGGCCATCGGTCACATGGCCTCCTCAGACCCCATGTCTCCAGCCAGGCCTCCCCTTGAAGCAGGCCGCCCCCCTGCAATCCACATACGTGTGTCTCCATTCAGCAGCCTTCCTGTGCCTTATCTGCACGCCCCAGGCCCATCCATCCCACCCCCCTGTATCAAAGGCGGTCCGCGCCGGTGGATGCCCGGTGGCATGGGGGCTGTCAGGGGCGCAAACGGCCAAGGTGCCAAACTACATGTGCACTTCAAAAGGTGTCCCACGCCCAGGGGCCATCGGTCACATGGCCTCCTCAGACCCCGTGTCTCCAGCCAGGCCTCCCCTTGAAGCAGGCCGCCCCCTGCAATCCACATAAGTGTGTCTCCATTCAGCAGCCTTCCTGTGCCTTATCTGCACGCCCCAGGCCCATCCATCCCAGCCCCCTGTATCAAAGGCGGTTCGTGCCGGTGGATGCCCGCTGGCATGGGGGGCTGTCAGGGGCGCAAACGGCCAAGGTGCCAACTACATGTGCACTTCAAAAGGTGTCCCACGCCCAGGGGCCATCGGTCACATGGCCTCCTCAGACCCTGTGTCTACAGCCAGACCTCCCCTTGAAGCAGGCCGCCCCCCTAAGACCACGACATACATACGCCATTCATTCACAAACACACCCCTGTTTCTAATACTTTATAAACCACTTGATATGTCTCATGAGAACATCTTTGTGCTTTGCAAGTCAACTCCTGAACGTGTTACCTGGCAACCACTGAGATCTACGCTAATCTGCTCATCGTCGTGCTATCTGTGAACTTCTGTGACCGCTTAGAGCAAACCCATCAGTGTGCTACCCGTGGCCACCCACCTATTCTCCTGCAACATACTGCTCTGCTTGCTGAATCCAACTGTTTGTTGGTCAAGGTAAGGCCATGTATCCTAGTCATATTTCGCAGATTTTTAAATTTCTACTATTTACGAGTCGAGTACACAATAGTGCTAGGTTCATTGGTCTCATTGCTATTGACTTGAGTTTCCATTGCTATGCTATCAATCGATCTATTTATTTTCATCTGTGTCTATTGTCATCGAATTGCACCCTTCGGGGTCCAGTCTATAATGTAAGCATGTTTCCTTCTCGTGCAATACAGAACATCCAAGGGATGAGTCACATGTTCAGTTTTTAGTCACATCATTTATACATTTCTGCAATTTATGCAAATACTAAGCCGCACATAATGAAGTGGTATAGTTCCTGCGACCAAAACAAACCTTGCATTGATCATTGTATAATTCATTTACTTTTGTATCAAATCTTTATTCTTGAAGATTGTATAATAATGTCGATATTTACTTTTCAGATTTATCAACAATGCCTGCCTGTTCGATTAGCGGTTGCCCTTCGAAGACCCATGCTAAATCTGAAGGCACTACAATGCATGTATTCCCGAAAACTGTTGATCGAATAAGAGAATGGGTCAGACATTGCGGATATCCACTGGATGAGCTGGAAAGTAGAGTCCAACAAGTCTTACAGGACAAGAGGGGTGATCGATACCGCATCTGCAGCTGGCACTTTTCCTTGGACATGTACACAACATCTTGGGTAACAAAGAAGAATAAACGGCGAACGACACGGAAATTGCGCGAAAACGCTATTCCCACTCTATTCATCCACATTCCGCCACCGGTGAGTCAAGTGTCCGGATTTAGCTTTAGGCCTTGCGGTAGTGTGTAGGTAGCCGAATGGATTAATTGATATTGTAGGTGTTCTATCCCTTGTAATAATTTCGATATTGATATGAGTGTATAGTTTTTTGAATAATGACATTTATCAATATATTCTTTTTCGATTTCATAACCCACAAACGCAATGTATATATATATGGGGAAAGGGAACTGTGCTGTATTGAGCATTTTTCAAGTATTCTGTCGCCTTACATAGCTATTTTTAATATTAGCATTTCATTATCAATCATTAATTGACCTTTACAACTTCTTGACTATCTGTTGAATCTGAAGCAAGAACATCCTACATCCTTGACGTGGTCGCAGTTATCAACCACTTCTAGCGCGTATCAGGTAATTTTACTAGGCTACTCCGCTACATACTTGTTTTATGCATGTCAAGTAATAGTTTTATTCTATCGTGTAATTATTTTACCGAATGTTTGGTTGATGCTTTCCAATTGATATACACCTTAGTTATCGTCCACTGGTATTTGTTTTCAGTTATAATTAGTGTTATCCATACTAATGCAAGTAATGTCTTTCAGGGAGATGCTGAAGCGTCCGCCACATCTGCAATATTTCTAGATGTTCTTCAACAGCAGGAGGTATGGATACTGACAGCTCCATCGAGCGTCATCATCAGAGCTGGAATTCTTGTCGTTTGATTGTTCTACACAATGTTTCATTCGTGGTTAGCCATTGATATGTACCTGTGCTGTCGACCACAGGTGTGTGTTATGTTTTCACAATTGTAATCCTCACTAATGCAAGTACTATGTTTCAGGCAGTTGATGGATCGTCAACCCCTGCACTTGATGCAGAGCCTGACATTCAAGTATACGAATCGGCGCAACAGCTTTCGGAAGTGCGCACTACATTTGCAACATCCATAGATATTCTTCAGCAGCACGAGGTATGGATAATGACAGCTCCATCATGCGTGATCATATAACGTGATTCCATTTGCTATACTTTCTTCCCTATTAACGCAAGTGCTGTGTTTCAGGGAGACGACGAAGCTTCCACTTCAATCACAACATCCAATTTAGATGATGCAGATGTAAATAATTCGTTGAAAAGTCGATGAAATGTGATCATATTTAGATTTTCCTTGATTCTTTTGGACAATGCATCATTTGCGGTTATCTCTTTATATGTACCTGTGCGTTCGACCCCAAGTGTGTGTTATGTTTCCAATATTGAAAACCATACTAATCCAAGTACTGTGTTTCAGGGAGACGACGGAGCTTCCACCACAATCACAACATCTCATTTAGATGATGCAGATGTAAAGGAATCGTTGAAATAAGTCGATGAAATGTGATCATATTTGGATTTTCCTTGATTCTTTTGGACAATGCATCATTTGTGGTTATCTCTTTATATGTACCTGTGCCGTCGACCCCAAGTGTGTGTTGTGTTTCCAATATTGAAAAGCATACTAATGCAAGTACTGTGTTTCAGGGAGATGCGGATGCCTCCTCTCCAATACAACCATTCATGGCAGTCCATGCAGAGCCAGAGGTATGGATACTGACAGTTCCATCGAAATAGATCATCACTGGTCGAATACTTGTCGTTTGATTGTTGCACACAATATTTAAATCGTGTTTGGCTATTGAGATGTACCTGTGTGTTCGTCCTCACGTGTGTTTTATGCTAACAATATTTTGATACATAGTAATGAAAGTACTATGTTTCAGGGAGACGATGGAGCCTCATTCCGTGCTGTCTGTGCGGATACAGAAAATATAGTCGTTGCAGCGCAAGAGGAAGGGAGGACATGCGGAAACGAATCGGAGCTACAGCGTGCAGATGTTGAAGGTCGAGTCAAAAAAGTTGCAAAGAAAAAAAAACAAAAAAAGTTTAGTTACAAACAGTTCATAACTTTAAAAAAAAGTTTGTGCTGGGGACTATTTTATGTTTTTTTCCAGTCAATTCTACTACACTCCATCTTGTGTTTAAACTGAACATCCCTTTTCCAATCTCTCCTCCAGTTACCCGTGGGTGTCAGAACTATACACACACAGACAGTGAAGCGAATGAGAGATGTGGCTTGCCAGACCGTGTACACTATGGAGGAACTATTAATTGAGGCGAGGCGTGTTCAGGCTCGAGATGCTCATGTCCAATGGCCAGAACATGAATTAACTGTGTTTGGAGACTACAGCAAAGTTGCATTGGACCATAGCTACTGTGCGACCGCACCACCACAAGAAGATGTTATTGAATGTATTGAAGATAGCTCTGAAGTAGTTGCAGATCAATTTACACAATCTACACCCGCCAAAAATTTGCCACCAAAAAACCTGTCGACATTGTTGTGTTCTCCCATCAATGTTGAAGTAATAGATGTTGAAATGACAGAGAATGAACCAGCCGCAGCATCCATAGACGCATCAGAACTTGATATCAGCGATATTACTTTCCAATGTGTTGAAATCTCCACAGGCCGAAACAACATTGACGCAGGATGACAGTCTAATGAAAGAGAGCAAATACATTGTATTCGACAGTTGTTTGATGGAAATTATAAGTATGCTGAAATGTGTGCATTCCATTAGAGGGAAAGTATGTGGGAAGCCATTGATTAATGTGACTCGTCAAATAAAAGGCAGTAACGTCAAAATAAATGCCGCCTGTAGATTAAATCATAGGTTCTCATGGTCTGCACAACCGATGCTGGGGAAACTGCCAGCAGGCAATCTACTGTGTGCAGCTGCATCACTTTTTAGTGGCTACATTTTTAGAAAGATAGAGGCTTTCTTTCAGTTTGTGGGACTCCATTTCATTTCTAAAGCGCTGTACTACATATACCAACGTGATTATCTGTTTCCGGCCATTAGTGATGCTTGGAAAATTGAACAATTGTCTCCAGCAAGTACATTTGAAGGCAAACGATTCAGGCTAGCCGGCGATGGACAGTGCGACAGCCCTGGATTTTCTGCCAAGTACTGCACCTACCACTTTCAGGACATGGATAGTAAGAAAATTGTGAGTTCGGTGGTCGTGCAGGTAACACAATGTACATCCTCAGTGGCCATGGAGAAACTAGGTTTTATAAAATCAGTGGAATATCTACAATCGAGGGGAATGCACATCAACCTCATAGCCACGGATAGACACGTTTCAATTGCCAAGGCAATGAGAGAGCAGTTCCCACATATTAAACATCAATTTGACGTATGGCATCTTGCTAAATCAATCAATAAGAAAATCTTGGCTGCAGGGAAAAAAAAGGTTTTGAAAGTATTTTGCAGTGGTCACATTCTATCACCAACCATCTTTGGTGGAGCTCAAAAACTTGTGAGCGGTCAGTGGAAATACTACTTGAAAAATGGCGGTCACTGATGCACCACTGTACCAACGTTCACCGCTGGACAGCAAATGAACATTTCCACCAATGTGAACATGGCCCTTTGTCCCCAGAGGAGGCACGGAAGAAGAAGTGGTTGATTCCATCTTCACCGACACACAAAGTCATTGAGAAGATTGTTTTCGACAAAACTCTATCAAGAGATTTGAGAGGACTGACAGAATTCTGTCACACAGGAGATTTGGAGGTGTTCCACAATATGTGCCTAAAGTACAGGCCAAAGCGCTTGCATTTTAGCTTTCGGGGCATGAAACATCGCACTCTACTAGCGGTCTTGGCCCATAACAGCAATGTCGGACGTGAACAATCTAGGACTAGGGGTAAAGTAAGGATGCCTTGCTACACTAAGGTGTTTTCAAAACGAAGTAAGCAATGGGTGATCAAACCAGTCTATGATGAAATGCAGTTTGACTTTGTGAAAGGCCTTATTGTTGCTGTGTTAGAGAAGCACAGATATGGAATTTTGGACGTTTCTGTGCAGAGCAGTGATCCATTGCCACCGAACATTGCGACTGTGCCATGCCCACCCGAAGCACAGCTGATTGTGAAGTACAAATCCCGGTTTAAATAATTGCAATACGTATTGTCTTTATCTAAATAAATGTTATTGTACAGTGTACCTGTAAAACTAACCCCTACCTTCACCATCATGGGTGGCGAACAAGCTGGGTGTCATCTTTGAATTCTCTCTATTCACCTCACATATGTGTATGTATATATTTTTCTCATGTCTCATCTCATGTAAATGTAAATGCTGCGCACTGTTAACGGAGGGGAGGCTTGCGTATTGCAAATAATAAAACAAACAAACAAACAATAAATCTCACTTTTAACTCAACTCCTGTGGTAATTTATACTTTCCCTGAACTTCCGCCAAAAATTAAATGTCTCAATTTGGGCTGCAAAGCTCGCAGACAACGGGGACAAAATTGGGGCACTTAGAACGCGCCAGCCAAGCGGGCCGTGGCATTTGGGAGAGAAGCCAGTTCGTATTTGCACATTGAGGCGCACTACATAGACGGATTCTAAACTTCAAGTTCTCACAGATGCCTATGCTACGTGATGTTGCAAATAAAGAATGCGAAGGACAGCGCCCAGATGAGGCCCACAAGTCGCACTGGAAGTATAAGGGTCTATTGTTTTTTTACCTTGAGACAGGGACCATGCCGAAAGAACTACATTTGAAGGGAGTGCGCAATAACGTAAGACGATAAGGCAGAAAATTCAGAAACTAGACCGAGTTTCATTTTAGGTCAGTATACGAAAAATCGTTGTCAAGAGCACGGTCCGTTTTACAGACTGCATTACGAAGAGACACAATGGAAATTTCAAATATAATGTAAGTAAATCTTTACACGCTTTTATACCGGAATGAAGATTTAATGAATGGATGCATGAATAAATGAATGAATGAAGAGCTAGGAGAAGCAAGTAAAACTGTTCGTAGTGGGCACATGGGCATGCAGGTCCACTGGTCTCACCGATCTCGGTCCTTGGCCCAGCCACTTTTCCCTGCACTGCCTACCTGCACTACGGGACTCTCTCTGTATCCTTCAGCCCCTTCTCCCGGCATTTACCTTGCACTTGCCACCAGCTGGCCCTATTATTTAATTTGTATTCAACTAACCATGTACAGCCCTTCCCCATGCGCGATCAGAAAGACACCTGGCCTAGTAGGATCGTTGTCTGTCTGCCCTTGTTCCCCACCTGCCTCGTCACGCCTAGAAACACTTGAGTATAGGCGCGTTACAAATGCCATATCATATATCATATCATTCCTCACGCATGTAGACTAACTGTCGTATATCATTGTGTGTTGGCCTCGATTTATCTCGTTACTTTTCCATACTCCATTGAACTATCCTTGCAAGCAAATAGTTTCTGATCGGCCGTAATAAATAAAATGAGTAATATTAATGAAGTTCGGCTAGCGAGACTAATTATCATTTTTTTGTTTTCATAACAGGTATTTGATCCCATTCTGCCACTGCCATCTGTTTGAGACACCGGCGGATGGATTCTTCAGCAGAAACCTGCAGCTTCGTGTCAACAACTGGAACCATATTATGGGACGATCGCCAAGGGCCCACATGCCCTTACGCTGTACTAGTGGCTAGAAGCAACATAACAACCTTTAGGCTGGACTAGTGCCTAGTTGATGGAACAGCCTTGCGGTTCACCATGCTTCGAAAGTGATTCTTTTTATGAAAATGAACACCCTGTGTACCATAAAGGAACAGCGCGTGACTCAAGATGAAATGGAACAGTTATTGCGGCTTCCGGAGTTCATATGGCAATTGCTGAATATTCTCTAAACATTTAATGTCAAATAAATGTACTTTACCAAATGTACCGTGTTGCTGTTTCATTTTAAAGTACAGTTTCATATTCCGAATTGTGGCGCGCTGTGTTGTGAGTTGATCTGTGTTGGTTTCCGGGTTCTGTGTGGAATCGCGCAGAAGACGACTGGGCGCGTTTGCCTACGCAGCACAGTAACGTCACGGGGAGAGGCGGGGAATATGAATGTTTTGATAATGTCAGGCTCAGGGGCGGGGGAATTGATTTAGTGCCGCAAAAGCAGGTCAGCCAGGGCGATCGGGTAAAAAATAGGATTATCAGAAAATGGCGGCTTCCTGGTGCTTGTTTTCGCGTGAGTTTAATGGACGAAAACCCGGGTAAGGTCCATAGGAAAGTTTTCTAAAATCGAGCCACTTAGGCTTAAAAAACTTGGCCGACCCGTAGGGACAATAAAAATTTTTACTAGACCATGCCTTTAACTTTTTCAGACTGCAGATTTAGATTTTGTTTTGATTTTTTTTTTTATTTTCCTATGGATTGCTTCTTGGACTTTGGTATTCCTGGATTTGTTTGGTTGGTGTATTTGGATACGTTTGGGTTTTGCCGTACTGGATCGCTGATTCTACGAAAACGTGAGTACTTTTAACACTTTCAATTATAAGCTATAGAATCCAGGTAGTTTTCTTTATTATATTGGCTAAATTTGTGTACTATTTGTTCAAGTTTCTGCTCGTAGTCTCTGTATTTCTTCCTTTTTATTTCCGCGTTTGCAAGTGAAATGGTTTGCGAGAGACGAAATTCTTGATGTGTTTGTTCATTTTGTAATTCCTTTAAAAAATGCCTTAAGTTTGGGTTTTTTGTTATGAAATTTCTATTAATTCGGCTATGCCATCCTTCCAATGCATTGTTTGTTCTTGGTTTCCCCTCTAATGTTGCTTGGTAGCAATGCCATAATTTTACATTAAATTTGGGCCTTTGTCTTGTCCCACTCCTTGTTAATTGTCCTAACCAAATGTTCTCCATGTAATCTAACAAGTCTGAATTTTCCTCCTCGTGATTTTTATAATATTCACTGTAAATTAAATGTTCGTAAAAATGTATAACTTAATCCTCTCTAACAAATGCCAAACCGAAAAGTTTTTTTATGTTATGCTGATAAGTACTGTCTTCCGTGTATTTTGTGCTTAGTCCCAGTTTCTGTAGTTTCTTCCATATGCTTTGAGTAAAATGAAAAAAACACCCTTGTATCTTTGTATCCTTATATATTGCAGAAAATGCCTTAATTTGTGCTATTTCGAAATCCATGATTATATTTGTGGGTTGTGAATCTGGTACAGTGTCCTTAATTTTGTTAAACACGATTTTGTAAGTTTCTTCGCTTTTCTTTGGCATCAAAACATAAACAAGCGGTATAAGTCTGTTATTTATTGTTCCATGAACGGTATAAAATTGCTGAAATGGTTGGGGGCATACCTTGAATGTTGCGTCACTTTGCCATATTTGGCTTTGACCCAGTTGCTGGAAATTTGTCGCCGTTGAAAATATTAATATTTTTTCGCTGTTTATTTCTATGGTTGCATGGTGGAAATTGTCTCCTTTTTCAGTTAATTTAAACACATCTGGTATGGTTACATCATTGTATATCGTATGTGCTGGTGGGAGATTTTCTTTCTGTTTTTTTCGGTTTACCGTACGCTGCATTTGTTTTTCACCAGGCATGTGTGCCGATATGTGTAACGGTAACTTGTCACATACTGTCGATATTACTGAACCACTTGCTTGACCTGAGTTTTCTTCTGCCTTTCGTTTGAGCTTGTGAAGTGTTTTTTTAATTATAATAGTTGTTCTATCAGGGAGATGGTTGTGCTAACCTTTTATTTTTATATTAGAAGCCTCCTTTATTGCTCGTGCGCTACATTTTGTTCTTCTATATTCAGTGCACTTCCAATATGTGCGTTCTTTTTTTTCTGCTTCTTTATAGTAAATGTATCCATTGTAAACCAGCGGATTTCCTCCCTTTTGTGAAGCTATATACTCCATCTTTTCTTGTCATTTTTTAGTCTAAAACAATGGAAAAAAAACTGTTTTACTATTCCTGTCACACATTTATAGTAATATATTTTTCTAATTCAATATCTAGTTAGATATTTTTTATGTTGATATTACCTGTTTTAGCCTGAAGTAGCTGTATTGAATTTGCTGTAGTCCGCTCTGACGTTTGGTTCTGTCAGGTAATGACGGTTTTTCACAATCGTCATCTGTTCCTCTTTATTTAGGCAAGGTTCTTTACTCCCGGTTGTCACCTATTTGTTTAACCCTTACTACTGTTCATTCTGTTGGCGTTTCGGGGGGTGAATGTTGGGCTTCGATTGAGGGGAGGGGGGAACCCCCCTATCATAAAAACGTTACCATTGCTGACACTTTACATTGGTATTTTAGCATTGTTTGTCGACTTTATTTTCGACATTTTTTTTGGAATAATTGTCTTTTTGTGTTATATATATATATATATATGTTTTCGACATTTTTATTTTCGACATTTTTATATTTCAACATTTTATTTTCGATATTATGACTATAAACAAGGCTAAACGAAGTCAGAATGAAATGAACATTGGGGAGAAAAGCAGGCTGGTGTTAACTAGTCACTAGCTCTGAGCAACTGGGACACTGAGCCAAGTAAAGCTGACATTGCTGTTCTTGTTGAAGACTCTCCATCAGTTGTTGTTCTGTTCATTATGGAACTGTCATTGCAAGATCCAGCTCTGCAACAGTATGCATGATGTCAACACAAAGATTTCCCGGACATCGCCTGCACCGTCACTGGATCCTACATCATGCCCGGAGACCTAATCACTGAGATCCATGTTGCGCATGACTCACGCCTCAACTGTGCAAAGACCATCACTGTTCACCTGTAAATATGTCATCATTTGATGACTCCTAGCCCCGCCATCTCCCTATGACACCGCGAAATAGCCGCAATGTCATCATTGGCAACAACGGGAAAGCACGCACATGGGTGGCAAGCACATCTCTGGGCAGAACTAGGTACAAGTGGTAGACAGTCTAATGGTATCATTTTACCTTCTATGTCTTCCAGTTCAAATTTGTTATACCATTATAAATAATAGTGCATATATGTTGCATTTTTTTACTTCCTCTTATTGACAAGAAGGCTACAAAAAAGGTGTGCTGAACTCTTTACCTTTGTGGACAGAGGGCGTAACTGGGATTATTGCCAGTGCAGGGCTGGTTTCTTGGTTAGGGAAACCTTGTTCCACTTTTGGGGTCACCCCCCTACCTGGCCTTCTATGCAGAATTTCGAGCGGCACATCTTCCAACATCGATTTAGTACTTGAGAGCGTGAAGTAGATCCCTCCAATGAACACTCTTTGGGAAGCCCTATGTGCAGTGTTACCCACTTGCGGGGACTCTGGGGAACTATTCCTGGGCAGCGGGGAGTAACGGCCAGCTTTAGAGGCAGTTTGGGGGCGTTCTCCTGTTGCACAAACGTGTGACAAAACGACCCCGCGCTGAAACATTCATTTTTAATCTCAATGAATCCAGTCTCTACTGGCAAATTAGAATCTCTTTGGTTTAGGGGATGCGAAGAGGGACTATTAGTACAATGTACAGTACAAACAAATATCAAATATCAGAATGACAGAAAATAGTCAACCAAAATGCAATTTCATCAATATAGAAATAACAGATTGGTTTAATAATCGATTTCACCAATCTTTAAGTTTTCATAGTACCTGTTCAGGAGACCCCATTTCCCATCCTAGCTTTTATTTCAAGATGACATTTTACCTTTAATTAAATCACCATAAATCCAAGTGGGGAGAAGAGTTACAATGACAATGGGCCTCATTACACAGTAGGCACTGAGGGATTACCAGCACCGGTAAGATCACTGGTGCCGGTAATCCCTTAGCGCCCAACTACGAGGTCCCTCAGCGGGTCCCGTCCTTAACGCCTGGTCTGACCAGCCGTTAAGGACGGGACCCGCTGAGCGACTTCAGAGCTAATAACGGTACTGCAAATTGCGTGTCCGTTATGAGCTCCTTCCCCATTCCCATTGAGCCCTATGTGGGCTCAAATGGAAATGGGGAATGGTATTTGGAATGGGGACTTACCGGGTCCTCCAGGGTCGGAATGACCCGGTAAGTCCCCATACCGCCTACCCGGCCCCGGTATGCGGTAATGGAGTAGCCATGCTGCTAATAGCGGCATGGTTACCTCCTACCGTGTAATGAGGCCCAATGTCTAGTAATATATATCCTACTAAAACGGTTAGCCTAGAAATAAATACAGTCATGAAATTAGGGGTTGGTGAGAACCCAAAGATAATTCTGATACCAGTGAAAAGGCCAAAAGGCTGGAGATAGATACTTCATAATCTAAAATCAAAAGGCAGCCATCTTAGGGCAGCTAAATATCATGTGCTCAAAGTCTGCCTTAAACCCGTCCACCCTGGACACAGAATAAGCAGATTTGGGTGAAATATATTGAATCTGGCCAGGAAATATTTAAGCTGAAAAGGAATTTTGAGTTTTTGGCTTGAAAGGTTTAGTCTTTATGTCATTAGCCTTCTGTCATGCCCCGCGGCCACAGATGGTCCTTATGGCAGCAGCGGAAGAGGATTGGGTTGGTTACACTTGGCTCTCCCAAGATGCCGCTGTGGAAGAGGAGCAGTGTTCCAGTTTCTAGTTGTGCTTCCCGGTGGCTAGCTCCACCCCTGTTGTCAAGGAACGCATATCCTGCAGCCAAGCCAGAGCAACGTTGCATTGCTACCATTCCTGTAGTTACGCTTTGTGAGTTTCCCCTTAGTTTTCGCTCAGCATTCTGTCCTCTCTACCCATGCCTACACACTGTGCTAATTCTGTTGTCTGTCCTCCTTTCAGCCTCCGTGATTGCCAGCAGCAGTCCAGTCTCCCGCGATGGCTTTGATCTCACCATTAGCTCTCAGTCTCCCGATCCTCTCCATGTACGTAGGGAATAGATCTAGGCATTTGCGGGGAAAGCATTTCTAATTTTCTTACCTGGGACGCGGGTGATTCATTATCCACTTGTGTATTCAGCAGCCCCCAGCCAATGCAATTTGGTTTTTACGGCAACCAATCTCACGTTCAGCAGACCCAGAAATCTGCGAACGCTCAGTCCTAGCCACCAGTGCAGTCTTCCCATGGACTTCGGTCATCGTACATACTGGTAGGGAAACGCTGCGGATTAATTTGTGTACAGGAGGCTCTTCTACTTCTATTTACTCTTCTCCCTATTCACATTGTTCTTTTTTAAATATTGATATTGATATTTTATATATATCGCACTCGTACACAAGTGTTTCAGAGCGCGACAAGGCAAGGGAGGGGAACAAGGGAGAACAAAACAACGCTCTTACTAGGCCAAGTGACATTGAGAACGTGCAAGTGCATGGGAGAGGGAGAAGGGGAAATGTGCATGGAAGGGGGAGAAGAGGAAAGTGCGAAGCAGAGGAAAAACAAATAAATAATAAATAAATAAAATAAATAATAACGGCAAGAAACAGTGGTAGTGCAGCCAGCAAGTGCTGGGGTTAAGGTAGCAGACAGGTATGTCTGATAAGTGCAGAAAGAAAAGAAAGGGGGTGGGGGACTGTATGGGTACAGATACAGACCCCAGTGCAAGGGCTTGCCCGGAGGCAGTGCATGAGGGTGGCAAGGTGAGCAGGTACCTGGGCCCGGGGGACAGATGGCCAGGTGCACAGTGCCGAGAGAGAAACAGATCAGCAGGGGAGAGGGGTGACGAAGGCAGAAGCAAAGAGGAGGGACTTGAGGTGCTTCCAGAACCGGAGATGGTTCTCCTCAAGTTTCAGAGTGGCGGGGAGGCTGTTCCAAAGGGAGGCCCCAGCCGAAGACAGAAATCTACCACCAGCCCGTTTCTTTGAAAACCGACTGAACCTGAGGGAGTTGGAGATAGAGGAGCGAAGAGCTCGAGGGGGGAGGTATTTAAAGAGGGATAGTTGAAGGTATTTTGGACTCAGGCCCCAGAAAGCCTTGTGGACAATGCAGAGGGTTTTGAATTTAATCCTTGCATCTAGTGGGAACTAATGAATGGGTTTCAGAGCTGGAGAGATATGATCCCAGGGCTTGAGGCCAAGGACAAATCTCACAGTCCTGTTCTGGATTAGTTATAAAGGGAGGAGAGTAGAGGCAGGTAGATTTAGAAAGAGGCTGTTACTGTAGTCCAACCTAGATAAAACCAGAGCTTGGGAGACAGTGAACTTCTGGGGGAAGGAGAGGAAAGAAAGAGTACCACTGAGGAGGTGCAGTAGGAAGTTTGACTTTTTAGAGACATCAGCGGTGTGGGTGGAGAAGGATCCAATAGCCCTTTCCAGTCTCTCAGTGGCTTCCTTGCCACGTGTGAAAGATCCTTCCTGCAATAGCGCCTCCTTTACTTACTTTACCACTGGTAAGCTTGATTTCAACCACTTCTGGCTCCAATAGCAATCCTGGTCCTAATTACTTCGCTTGTATCGACAGATCCTGATGATCTGCAGGGTGCAAGTTCAGTCCACTGAAAAGTTTACAGCTCTTCATTCACGACGGTATTCCTGCAGAAGATCAACCAGGGTGTGACATCCCAGCTTCTACAGACAGGGTTTTTTTCCCCAGACGGTTTCCCTGGAAACCCCACTTCCACTTGCCAAATTCACTCTGCAAGGGACAGGGTAGCGATTAGGGGAATTCTCCTTTCATCTCCAACGGTAGCTTCTGATCCAGATAGATGGCTTATGTTGGATTTCTTCACTTGTATAGATCAGGCATAACACCTTCAACTATTCTTAACAGATTGGGTCACTTCAACCCCAGGAAAGGCGCATCCCAATTTCAAAGATGTCACCTCAGACTGCCTCCATCTTCTCCTTCCAACCAAGATGTGACAGAACCCAAACAACGATCACATGCCCTTGTTGCCAAAATACAGGGAGTGATTATGATTTTCAAACCTAGTTGTTTTATTGGAGGTTAAATAATTCCAGATTTGTAAATATTTTACTAGAAAAGGCCAGTTGCCCAGAGAAGCAGAAATAAGGGGGTTCACAAAGCTGCTCAGAGGTAATCAAGGAAGAGTTCTCCTAAAGATGAACTTCCACTCCAATAAAGCAGTAGAGGAGTCCTTTATTACACCACAGAAAGGTGCATTTGTGTAAAATGGGAAAACCCAACTTGTATGTAGAGGTGTCATTCCACGTCTCGATATACAAGGAAATATCCTTGAGGCTGACCTTCGTAATGTATTTAGTGTCAAGAAATATGGGTGTGCTTCTAGCTTGTAAACATCAATAGATAATAGGCATATAAAGGAAAGATCTGCACAATTCACTTGAGTGTTGGCAAGAGAGCAAGATGGGAGTTGTTTGAATAATATTTAGACACCTAAGGTGCACAAATATTTTCAATACATTGCCCAGAAATACCAATTAGAAAGCAGCCTGGGCAGCCGTTTAAAGCTAGCCTGAACATTAAGAGGACCATGCTTTACAGGGCTTTTACACAAATTAACCCTATATATCTCTAGCAGGACCTTTAAATTGCTTACGTTCCAAATCAGCATTTGGGTTTTTGCCTTCCTTCACCTTATACCCAGAAACCTCCCCACAGCTCTGGGCATACTTGGACTGGGAACCAATATTGAAGGTTTGAAGGAAAAGGACCTTGTTTTTACCCCCATAAAAAGCCAGATTTATGCACTTACTAAGTCTAGAAAAACGTGAGTTAATCTAATAATTGTGGCTAACTGATATACATTTTATATGTTAAATAGCATGGATGAGAGAAGACAACCCTGGTGCATGCCCGCCTTTACACAGAACCCATATCAGCTAATATTCAACCTTTGCTGAAATTCTTCACATCCATCCCTGACCTCATGAACATTTTGGTCTGGAACCCCATTATCTCCATAACTGACCCTGTCAAAAAACATTTCAGTACCAGTAAATGCCACACCCACTTGGGACACTCAGGCAGGGAGGCATTATCAATCTTGGTGGTCATTAAGAGGGGTATTTTTTGTACCCTCCTGGAAAATTACTGTGCTGTTCCGAGGACAGCACTGGCATTATAACGCAAGCTAATTTAGAGGCCAAGATTTTGAAATATATTTTATGGCCCCTATAGAGCAGTGAAATGTGGTGCTGAGATTTAGTCAATTGTTTAACTTTTTTGGGACACAAAATAATATTTCACAGTGAAAGGTCTTCTGCATCACTGTATTTAACCCACTGCTGTCTACAGATGTTGACATATATGTTGTCTATAGAGGTTGACCACTACGTACTCCTCCTTCCGCTCCTCCTTAAAGTCCCACCTTCTTCAAACTCCAACCTAACACCTCTCCCTTTACCCTCACTACTACCTCACAGCTTGCAGCTCTAGCTCACTCACTCCTCCTATGTGAATTGTTCTCTGTATTGTTGTTGGCTTTTCGATTCATGTTTTGTTAATTATGCTCATATTGTATTAACTGTTGCTCATGTAAAGCACCTTGCATTAAAGCGCTATATAAAATGCAATAAATACAAATACATATGAAGTACAAGGATGTTCCCACATCTTTTGGAGAACTCACAGGGAATAATATTAGCCCTGAATGCTTGTTCAGTGGGGAGGGGAGACTATAATAGCCCAAAAATATTCAGGAAGCTTATTGGGACCCTCAAATGGTCCTGCACTTCCATAAAGAGGACTTTAGAGTCAGGAGTCCAAGCAAGTTAGCAAACTCATCAGAGGATGTATGAATTTCAGTATATCACTGGCAAAAATAACCAGGGAAGAACTAAATCTCCTTACTTGTGAGACTCAGATCATCCCTACAAACTACCTGATATATTGATTTCTCTGATTTAAAAATACCTCAATTTCATCACTGAATTGGTCCTGCTTGTGACAATGAGTCACATGTATGTTTAACCTTAAAATGGTCTTGTGAAGCATTCAATTAGGCACACAGCTATGGAAAAAAAAGCAAGGGATCTTGATAGCCACCAAGGTCAATCCAATCTGAATACACTTTTCACACCCTATTTCAAGAGTTTGTATTGTTATCATATCTTGGGTTTCAATTGTAGGCTTGCAGGTATCATTTATTTGCAATCCTACAATGAATGAAGTTGCCTCCTGAAAAACAGCCCTGTGTGCATCCCAAAATATGACTGGGACTGTGATCCAATGCTGTTCTGGAAAAGGTCTTCAGACTCTTTCGCTAATATCCAACATAATTTGTCACATGGAAGACGTTTTTGATCAAACGTCCAATGTCATTCATCGACCCTTAGGGGTGGTAATCCCATGTTGCTAGAATTTCGGGAATCATCAGGTCACAATATACTCTCCTATATTCAATCCAGACAGAAAACAGAAACGCTGCTAAAAAAGCGCAAAATCAGTTCTTGAGTTGTGTTTTTGTACATTTGCTTTACAATGCTTGTTCAATATTACATTTTTACCAAATATTACAGTCACTACTTAAAAGCATGTTTCATTATGCAATCCCATGCATCATTAATATTGGTCTGTGAATGGGCATTAAAATGTACCAAAATGAATACTTACCTTGCATAACTTTGAATTAGCCTGTATGCTTTTAAAATAAAACCACTTTTTCCAATGGTTATTAGTTTCTTTTTAATGTCAATTTATAGGAACACTATGAACCAATATTTTCTCAGATATAAGGAACATATTTGTTTTCAACGTGCTTTAGCCTCAGTCTGTTGACTGACATATGGAATGTCTGAAAGGACACATCTTCCCCGTAAATCTGTTGGACTGCTCAGCCATCAATTTTGGTCCCAATGTAAAAATGTCATTGTCTGCAGAAAAATGTAAAATCTTCTGGCATTAGAAATAATGTGCAGGATCCGGGAACTAACTCCTAGATCCTCAATTTTATGGCAGAAAAAAAATGACCATCTATTGCTGTGTGCCAGTAAACTTTGCCTTCTTCTGCACAGAATCTCTTTGAAATATCACACCTTTTTGGGAAGAATTTGAACCAAATGGTGTAAAGGAAGTGGGAAGAAACTTTAAAATATTTGCACTATATTCTGACCTTAGAATTGTAAATTTTGAATCACAACGACGAGTTGTAATCCTGTGTTAGGAGAACGCAAAGAGAGTACGTCCAATAATACCTGCGTCGTCCTGCTCCTCTGACTGCAGGTCCTCGCCCAGTGAGATCAGACCGCTCGCTCCCGTGGCAGTTTCCCTTCCCTGCGACATCTCGTCCGATGTACATGCCTGGCATGTTGAGGGTGAAAGGTCACTGTGCATTGCTCTTGTGCCACCATCAGCAGTGTATGCTTTGCCTTCAGCATCTAAAACATCATGTCATTTAACCTTCATTAAAACCAACAACAGTACCAGCTGTGCTGTCACCATCTCAGATGTCATGTGATTAATATAAAATAATGAAAGTACAAAGTCTTGTGACCTTAAATATTGAGTGGCGGTTATCTGAGGATCAACTGATCGGAAACAGTGATTCATTCACACATAGGTTTTTTTTCAAAGGGACATTTTGTTTGAAGAATTTAGTAGAGTAACTTTATACTCTGGAAATAGGCAATTTTCATCTCACCATACTGCTAACAACAGTACCCATAGCATTATCTTCTCATTAACAAGACTAAAGTTGGAAACTATGTGAGCCTTCTTAGTGCTTAGTTATTTTAGGAATTAGGGGAAATTAGGCCAGCACACACTGTTTCTTCTTTGTATCTTCCAGTGGCCTGCCAGCTGCAATTCCACTATGTATCGTTTTCCTCGGTTCAGTGTATGCAAAGACCCATCTGTTTTCAATATTATGATGTTGAACATGTGCTGCCTTCCATTGAGTGAGCTCCTGCCTCTTTGGGTGGCTGATGTCATCGCCCTGGTGTGATGTCACTGTTCACCTTTCACTCTTTGCTTGAAAAGTCAATGTTCAATATGATAAATCACTGTAGTGTCGGCCCCCCGAGGAGGTGAAAGTTCCCTCCATGCCCTTCTAGAGGTAGGGATCCAGCTGTACGTGGAGCAGTGGGTGTCCATGCCTGGGGTCCACGAGCAGGAGTTGCCAACTCACCTGTCTAAACATATCCGTCACCCGCTGCTGTTCTAATCAGTACTCCATGTGTCTTGTTCTGCTCTGAGCCCCACCCACCTATATGATTCCTGTGTTATTTTATGTGTTTTGCTAGGTCTTCTTGTAGAATACCACACTACCATTAACGCGATAACTGGAGCTTAAGGAGACTTCTTGTGTGGATGGTGCACCTGCCATTTTGAAGATCTGGAAAGAAAGAACTTTAGCTCTTTCCCAAAGTTATAAATTAGAGAATTAGCTTAGAGGGACTGTGGAGTCAATCAGCTGCTTTGAAATAGAACCCAGCTTCTGATTGGTCCAGCGCATCCTTGCTCTGTTCCCGTTCATCCCTTTCTTTATCCTCGTATCCTGACTGGTTTTTACTTCCATCCACTGCAGTATAACTCTAGCCCCACATTCCATTTCTTTGTTGCCTACTCATGTCTTGCCCCATCCCTTCTGGTATCTCTAATGCTGTTTCAGCTGCACCATATTCAAATGCCACAGACTAATGCACCAGTAAGGGAAGCAACAGGACTATGAAAGGCACTGCCAGTCTGCTCCCCAAAGACCTTTGGTCTATGATATCTGCATTGAGGAAGCCGCCTCACTACTGAAGGGCACCCCTGCTGCATTTGGGATGAGTGCTGTGAGTGACAGGAGAACCAATCACGGCTATGTGATAAGTCATTTATAATGCGCCTGAACACACGTGTTTCTAGGCGTGACAAGACAAGGGAGGGAAGACAGTGGGAGGACAAGACACCCAATCTTACTAGGTCTTGTGTCATTCAGATTGTGCAAGTGCGAGAACGAGAAGTGCCAGGGGAATGGGAGGGGGGAGTGAGGTAGAGGGGAGGGGAAAACAGGGCAGCAATGTTCTGAGTAAGTGCAGCCAGGGCAGCGCGGCTCTGGGTAGTGCAAGGAGAACAAGAGACTGTAGTGTTACAGTTACAGCCCCTAAGTGGGTGCTAGGCCCGGAGGCAGTGCAAGGGTAATTGATCAAGTAAGAGCCTGGTACCCAGTGAGACTCTCAGGGTAGCCAAGCAATCAGTTGGTACATCAGCCAGGTAGGTCAGGTAGGTCAGCAGGGGATGGAAAGAGAGAAAACAGAGGAGAAGAGGAAAGTTTTGAGCTGCTTCCGGAACTACAGGTGGTGCGGCTCCAGTTTGATAGGGGCGGGGAGGCCATTCCAGAGGGAGGCACCTGCAGAGGAGAGGGATCTACCCCCTACTCTCTGCCTGGAGAAGTGTCTAAACCTTAGGGAGTTGGAGGTAGCTAAACGAAGGGCTCGAGAAGGAAGGTATGTCGGAAGGGAGCGTTGAATGTAGAGTGGACCCCCGGCCCCAAAACACCTTGTGGACAATGGAAAGGGTCTTGGACTTGATCCTTGCAGCCACCGGGAGCTAGCTGAGAGATTTCAGGACTAGAGAGATAGGGCCCCTGGGCTTGAGGCCAAGGATAAGTCTTGCAGTCCCGTTCTGAATAAGTTGCAGAGGGTTGAGAGTAGAGGAAGGCAGGCTGAGAAAGAGGCTGTTGCAGTAGTCCAGCCTAGAGAGAACCAGGGCTCTGGAGACAGGGAGCTTCTGGGGGAAAGTGGGAAAGGGAAGAGTCCATTTGAGGTTGTACAGCTGGTAGTCGGACTTCTTGGCGACATCAGAGATGTGAGGAGAGAAAGAGAGAGTGGAGTCAAAGATGACACTAAGGTTTTTTGCCATGCAGGAAGGCGGCCCACGGTGGGCACCCGGAGTGAGAGAGGGAAAGCTGGGGCAGGGGTTTCAATGAGAAGGATCTCAGTTTTACTGGCATTAAGGCAAAGATCCTGGCAGAAAGCTGAGTGTCATCCGCATAGCACTGAAAGTTAGAGGAGAAGGTAGAGATCAGGTGGGCCAAAGAGGTCAAGTAGAGGTTGTAAAACCAGGGTGAGAGGATAGAGGCCTGGGGAATGCCACAGGTAGAGGGAGAGGTGGCGGAGAGAAAGGGACCAAGAAGGACCTGGGAGGGGCGGCACAAGAGGAAGGAGGTCAGCCACTCCAGGGTGTGATCCGTGATGCCCAGGTTCTCACAGAGTTGATTGATCAGGATGACGTGGTTGACTGCGTCAAAAGCAAAAGAAAGATGAAGGTGGATGAGGACAGAAGGAATGCTGGAATGAAGGTTAGAGAGCAGATTTTCATGGGTGCTAAGGGGAGCAGTTTCCGTGCCTCTGGAAGCTCTGAAGCAGAATGATGGTCATGGAGACAACCAACAGATTCAGTGTGGAGAATAAGCTGGGAGATGGGCAGCTTTTCCAAGAGTTAGCCCAGGAAAGGGCTGATGGAGATTGGGCAATAGTTTTCCAGCCAGGTAGGATTGGCAGACGGCTTCTTGGGGAGGGGGTGCACAAGGGAGTGTGTAAGGGGAGAGGGGAAAGTTGAAGTGGCGAAAGAGTGATTACAGAAATTGGCCAAGGCTGGAGCAAGGGTGTCAATATGGTCCTTGATGGTTCTGGAGGAGCAGGTGAGCACCTGTTTGGACGACACTTTCATAGATCGGACTAGAAACCTTGTTAGGTGTTGTCAGAGAAAGAGGAGAACAGAGGAAGAAAGGGAGAGATGGCCAAAGGGAGGCCGAGAGGAAGAGGAGATAGAGGACAGGATATCCTGAGTTTTAGCAGAGAAGTGAGAGGTCAGAGCCGTACAGAGGGCCTGGGAGGGAACAGGAGAGGTAAAGACTGCAACAGGATTGGCCAGTTCCTTGCAGATTTGAGTTTGGCCGTGTTAGAGGCCGCAGAGATACAGGCTTGAATGTGTGCTCTCTTCTTGGACAGGACAGCGAGTCTGTATTGCCTTTGGAGCAGGCGGCAGGCCAGTTTGTCAGAGAATGTGCCCGAAGCCCTCCACTTCCTCTCAGTCACACTGCGTTTCAGTACGGCGAATCATACCAAGAATTTCACTTGGAGGTAGACTTCAGACGGATTCTCATGACAGGGGCAAGGATGTCCAGGGTGTTGGAATAGAAAGATGCAGATTAGAAAGGGCTGTGTCAGGGTGTGAGTCAGCCGCAGGAGAAGAGGAGAAGAGAAAGTAGAGACAAAGGCATCCACTGACACACGCTTCATGGGCCGAATGACCAAGACGGTAGGTGGCAGTGTTGGGGGGGGGGTCTTTGGCTGAGGGAAAGAGTTTCAGATGAGAGGAGAGTAGAAAGTGGTCAGTCCACGAGAGAGGAGTGGTGAGAGGGTTAGAGCCCCCTTTCCCTTCTTCAGCAGCAGATAGAGAGCAACAACTGGTGCACATGACAACAGCCACATGTTGTGGGGGGGGATTCAGCAGCTATATAAACCTTAGTCAAAGTGCAGTGAAGTTGCACAGATTTCACGCAACAAAACTCATGAAATTTAGCAGATGTGGGAGGTCATGACAAGCTCAACTCAGTGCGCACCCGTTGATGTCCCCCATAATGCAATGTCAACCAATAGTTCCATGTTATATGTCATGTGAATCCCTTCTCTTATAATATGTATGTGCTCATGGACTTTGCAACAGGAATGCGCCGAGTTAAGCTACTCATGACTTTGCACATCTGCTGAATTTCAAGGGTTTTGTTGCAATAAATCTGTGCAAATTAACTGTACCTTAACTAAGGTTTTTCAGTGAATTTCAATGGTTTTGTTATACCATAGACTTTTACAGGCCACTAGCCGTGGAGTTCAGCCATAACCAGTGGCCACAGCCTCTGGCCGTGCCCACTGTACATCTTCCACCAATATGTTTTCTTTGGGCCCAATTGGTGGCAACGGCCTTCGCCATAACCACTATACATGTCTTCTGGGCCCACTAGGCAGGGCCTTGAGCCCAGCCAGTGAGCATGGCCACTGTATATTTCAAAACACTAACTAGCCATGGCCTTCAGCCATCGCAGTGGCCATGTATTTCGGCAGTGTTCACTGTACTTGTTACCCCAATATGCTTCTTTTGGACAGCCTAGGTGAACACGGCCCTTGGCTGTGGCCACGTTACATGTTCTTCGGGCCCACTTGCCAGGGCCTTTGGCCCTGGTTCATGAGCACAGCCTTCGTACTCACCGGTCAGGGCCATATTGCACCCCTTGACATGTTGCCCCAACCGCGCACCTCACTGTAGCTGTAAAATTCCACTTTTTTTGTATTAATATCATTTTTTTAACTATCTCTTTTTAAAAAAAACTATTTTCCCATAGCAGCAGTTATATCAGCAATGATCCACAAAGAATCCAGAATATTTCAGAAATATTTGCGGTTATTATACGTGTGACACAAAATAACCTTGAATATGAAAAAGATTACCTTGAATATGCAAAAACGTTCACGCTCTGAACTTGGTCCCCATTAACCCCCTCCCCAATTTCACATGGTGTCCTCTTTCTCCCTCACCTCTAGTCTGATGCTGTTTTATTATTTTTCCTCCTCCAAATGGCATTTTTCCTGCTTTCCGTTTTTCGAATAACCCCAAATATATCCTGAAATATTCACAAATATCTCTCACATTGAACAAAACAAAAATGCAAAAATGGTGGATTTCATTCTTGAAAAGCCTCTTAGGCTGCAATGCACTATGGGAGATATAGCTATCATTTTGAGAGCAAGGAGCACCGCCTTCTATGTCAAATATTTAAAAAACTACTGGATGCAATAACCTCAAGCTTTCTCCTGGAAATCGAGTCAACGCTTTGTGACCAATTTGCCTTTTTTCTCTATTGGAAAATGAATAGGGATTATGCCAAAACAGTGTTTTTTGTTTTCTTAATAACTTTATTTTTGAACTGATCTTTCCCATCATTTCCAGTCTGGAGAGCCCTTGAGAACAATTTTGTCTGCAACATTTCTGCCAAATGCGTCATGTGAGTCAAACGTTATAAGCAATTAATTTTTGGGGTTTCCTATGTATCTTGATACTCACCTTAACTATAGTGCGGTGCCCGCACTATAAAACACACACACACATATATATATATATATATATATATACATTCAGTGAAAAAACTTTGTTAAAGGGACGTTATGGTTCCAAGTAAAACAGAAAAACCCCTGAAATTCGCCAGTTATGGTAAGCTAAGCATACATAACTCACGCCACCACCGTGCACTGCTAAGACTAACACCCAGGACATCAAAGATGACATCACATATGACGCTTGTCAAAAAATAAAACACTGGCACATTTCCAAAACCATGCTTTCAGGTCCTTGCCAATGCTCCTTACGCAAGTTTGCTGGAAATCCACCCATGTTTTATTTTTTCAAAAGTGTCAAATGTATGCACATACAATCGTCATATAACCTAGCCCCCACTAGACAAAATCCATTCAGACTTTACGAAAACATTTATATCTAGATCTATAATCTTTTTGCAAAGCTTTGTGTAGATTTGTCAAATAGCACCACATTTATAAGCCTTTACAATATTTTGGGACCCCCCCTCTAATTTTGTTCCCTCTTTACAGAATCCCACCAAACCTTGCAAAAACATTTATATCTAGATCTATTATCAGTTTCCCAAATTAAGTGTAGATTTGTCAAATGGCACCTCAATTATAAGCCTTTACATTATTTTGGCACCCCCCCTCTAATTTTGCCCCTCTTGACAAAATCCCACCAAACTTCGCAAAAACATTTATATCTAGATCTGTTATCAGTTTCCCAAATTAAGTGTAGATTTGTCAAATGGCACCTCATTTATAAGCCATTACATTATTTTGGGACCCCCTTCCAATTTGCCCCCTCATGACAGAATCCCACCAAACTTTGTAAACTCATTTGGAATCAGGTCAGAAATATACATGCAATATTTCATGCAGTTCTATTAAATGACGCCAAAGTTATAAGCCATTCAAGAACTGCATTTCACCAACCATGTAATGCTGAGGTGTCCGCGAACGTTTCAGGACGGTTTGCGAACATCCGAACTGTTCGCTGACTTTCGCGGCAAAAAACACCTGTTCTTTTGCTTCTTGCAGCCATATCCCATCCCATCCTCATCACCCTTCACCTCCCCAGAGATTATTTGATAAGTTTGACAAGTGCAATGTTGTGTTTTTTTAATATGTTTTTACTGCGATGTTCGCGGACACCGGCGGATATCCGCGAATCCAAGATTGTGGGCGTTTCCAAAAATCTGACGCACTTCATGCTCTTCACCATCCAATCAGCGGACACATCGCATGTCCGCGGACATGACGCAACCCGATTAAGTAATCGGTGTCCTGTCCACGGAGTGAACAGGGAAGTGTGTCCACGGAGCGGACATAGATATCACTAATTTTTTGTGACCTACTTTTTGGTAATTTTAAAAAAAAACTACTGGATGGATTTTTACCAAATTTACAAAAGCACGCTTTTGGGACCAAGCCGCTGCTCCTGCCACAAATTTGGGGAAAATCCATCCAGCGGTTTGGGCTGTAGGTGTGAGCAAAGTTTTTTCCCCATTCAGTCTATGAGAAAAAAAGACATTTTGGGACCCCCCCTATAACTTTGCCCCCACTTCGCTCCCCTGGATGAATCCTCACTAAACTTTGCAAAAACACTATATGGCTGGCTCTGAATTTCCTCGCCAAGTTGGGCGAGGTTTCATGCGGGGAGGGGGAAACAGATTGTGGGTAGGTTGGCAGTGGCACAATACTTTGTGATTGGTAGTTGGTATGCCCATAGTAAGTGATTGAAAGTGCACAGGGATGCAGGAGAGAGTCTCTTGTTTGTATATTATGTTAACTGTTGCAATTTGTTACTGCATAGCTCCATGTCGGTGCCCTGTGGTTGGAGATGATGCAGTGAAAAGTCACGTTGTGTAGGCACTGGGTGCAATGCTTGTATACTGTCAGTATTTTACAGGGTATGGTTGAAGGGCAGCTTATATGTGCTTGCATAGTGTGTTGTATGCACAATGCTTGCAGTATGGGCAATGTTGTAAACATGTTGTTACGTTGGCAATGAAACAATCCTTTCTGAGTGGAAGTGGGTAAGACAATAGTATGTGAATGAAAGGGTGTAGGGGTGCCAGAGACAGGGTAATGTGTATACATTATGGTAACAGTTGTATGTAATGATGTGCATGTTCATTGCAGTGTCGATGTTGGTTAGGAGTGCTGGTGCCAGTGGTGCATAGTGGTAGTTGGTGATATGCTGACATGAATTGTTGAATTACGGTGGGGGGGAATGTGTGCAAGGAGCAGACCCACTGGAGCAATGCAGGTTTGGCAGTGTATGAGACACAGGGTGGGGATCTTTGGAGAATGCGTATGGAGCACATTGTCGACATGCTTCTGCAGCACAAGTGAGTTGCAAAGCGTGTATTGTGCATTCCATGGTTGTGGTGATAGTTGGAAAATGCTACAGTATTTGGTGTGCGGCAGGAGATGGTGGATTGAGAAGTTGTGTAGTATGGCCAGAGGGTGCAGTGCGTACATAATGTGACTATGGAAGTGGGTATGGTTGAAGGGCAGCTTATATGTGGTTGGTTACTCTGCTGTGTGAAGATTTATTGAAGTAGGCCCAATGTTGTGAAGGTGCTGTGCATAGGTTGCTAGTGACACAATAGCGTGTGAATGGTAGTGCGTAGGGGTGGTGCAGGCTGCGCTATGTTTGTGGCTTCTGCTAAGTGTGACATGTTTTCGTGAATGGGTGTTTTATGGTGTGGGGGATTTGGAAGGGGTTTTGTCACAATACTGTGTCGTGAGGGTGATCGACATGGAGAGACGCACAGTGCTCATGGTCAGTGATACCTTTGTGCACCATCTGCACAGGTGTTGCGTGCGAAGAGGCGTTGTTGGTAATTTTGGGTTGGAAGGAGTGGACGTTTCTGGGCTTGTCAGGGTGACAATAGTTTTGGCGGGATGGTTCGCCTTTGCAGATATGTGGCGTCCGTCACGAACATGGACTGTGTCGTGGTGCACTATGGAAGTGTACATCTGAGTTACATGTCATGTGGACGATTAATCTGTCTCCTAAAGAGATTGCTGACCGCAGTGATACATATTGTTCCTACTGCCACAGTGGTTTTCTCATGCATAACACCAAGAGCAGTGTGAGTCCATGGCGGTGTAATTTGTCCCCAGCCAGAGGTCGGAAGGTGTGTTATAAACAGAATTATGCGTCAGTTTATGCGGACTGCTGGCATGTTCTCCACCCACTATGAGATCATGAGGTCGTAAAATATGCAGTGGTTCCATAGAAATGGCATTTATTTGAGCGCCATTGGCAATGCTGTTTTCTTTTACACTGCGCAAGAAGCATTGACCAGAATGTTGTAAGAATGTGAGGAGAGCCAAACAGAAATGCATATGAAGAGAAAATACTAAAATTGTTCGCACGCAACAAAAAAAGAAAAAAACACTTTTCATATACGCTGGAAAACTGAATCCCCTACCCAGTTTCATATGGTTTACCACCCATCCCCCCACCCCACCTTCACTATCATGGAAAGGTAGTGGATTACGTGGTACTTTCAGGATTGCACGTGCCACATCCTGGGTGGCTATGTGGATGTATGCGGATGGAGAAATCGTGCATACTTTCATTGAACTTTGTAGTGGACGTGCTTTGGAATGGCACATTTGTGCTGTAAATGTGTAACAGTACATTTCAAGTGTTGTACAGGAGTGACAGTGTTTGATGATGGTGGCTTCAAGGTGATTGGTGGAATGCGTTTGTGCCTATTTAGTAGTAACCCAATGAAGTAGATCCATAGAGAAGATAGTGCAAAGGGAAGAAGGACTGCTCCAGTTTTACAGGGGTGCGGCCGATGCGCTACTTTGGGAGGCACACCTGCCAAAATCTGTCCTTTACACCAAATTGCCATGGCAGTGTGGGGATTAGCCAATCAGGTAGTGTGGGTGTGGTTAACAGGAGGGGACGTGAAACGGTTGCACATTATACTGTGCGTACTGAGGGTGGCTGACATGGCGAAACATATTGTGTTGCCTGTAGGTGATCCCTTTGTAATAGATCTGCACAAGTATGCCTGCAAAGAAACTTTGACTGTAATTTTGGTTTGGAAGGAGTGGACGCATTGTTGAACGCTGTGTATGCGTGCAATTTCTGCGATATACATGTACTTTGCAAAGGCTCGCCACGTTTCCAGTATTACATGTTATCGTAATTCATTACGGCGACATGCATATGGGTTACCTGCCTTGCTTAGATTTGTTCCGTAGACTGAGAAGGTTGCTGGATGTCATGAGGACGCTTCTTCCCACCGCCAAGGTGCTTTTCTCATCTATAATACTGCGAAGAGTATGGCTTACTGCTCATGGAAGTTGTTCCAAGCCAGACGAAGGGAGGTGTCTCATCAACAGAAGCATATACACTGTTTTGTCCACTCGTGGAATGTTTTTCTGCAACAATGACCTTGTTACTTGTGGAAATACAGAGTTTTTCCAAGAAAATGGCATTTTGTTGTCATCCATTGGCAATGCAGTTTTGTTTGCTCGTCTACAGGTTGCGGTGAAGAGTTTACTGAACTAATGTACGTAGAAGAAAACAGAAAAGCTACTAAAAACAGAAAAAAATGTGTTTTTGCAGAAGAATCTACACCAAAAAAAACCCAGACTCTTTTACAGTCGCCCCTTACTACGAGCTCCGCCTGTCCTGGATGCAAGTTATTCCCCCAAGCCTGCACGCTGCATGAAAGCCACATGCGGGGATTTTGCCAGTGGCAGGCACGAAAATGGAACTGTGGGGATTGTCCAATAAGTTTGTTAGGCTGTGCGGCAATAGGAAGAGGGACTCCTGCTGCACTGGGGACCAGCCCTCAAAGTACTTGGGGACCTGCACGTGCCACATTCGATGCTCCTCACCATGCTGGCCTATGGAATAGGGCTGTAGCGATTGTCATATCAGGTGCTGCTCAGGGTGTACGTTGGAGGAAAGCACGCCAATAGGGAGAAGAACTCCTCTTGCTTTACTGGGGCGCGGCCCTGGCATTACTTGGAGAAAGGCATGTGCTATATTCTGCGCTTGTGAGCATGCTGGCCAATAGAAATGGGACTATGGCATTTGGCCAATCAGGTGTTTTGGGTGTGCATCACAGGAAAGGGAAGCATTCACTTTCCCCATTACTTTGTGTATAGCGGCTGGCAAACATGGCAAGACGTACAGTTTTCGTGGTGGGTGATGGCTTTGTGGAAGATATGTGCGTGTATGCCCTCCAAGAAGACATGTCTGGCAATTTCATTTTGGAGGGAGTGGATACTTTGTGGAGTAGTGCGAATCGTGCCGTTTCAGGGGACTGTTTCTAGAATGTCGACGCATGGCCTCTTTGGGAACTGTACATGTAGTGATTGTGCACTTTGGAGCCTTCTTTATGGGTTACATGCCTTGTTCCTGTGTGTTCCATCAACTGAAGATTATGATGAAATCAGTACAGCACTTTTTTCCTACTGCCAAGGTGCTTTTCTCAGGTATACCCCCGAGAATAGTGTGGAATTATTCCAATGATTCCTGTTGCCAGCCAGAGGTCGGAAGGGGTCTCATCAACAGAAGAATGTGTGACTTTTTAAGTGCTGCTGGGATGTTCTACTGTGAGAATCAGAACATTGTTCCGTGATACATACACCTTTTCACGACAAATGGCATGTCTTCGTCGTACAGTGGCAATGAAGTGTTGTTTTGCAATCTACACACTGCATTGAAGAGTCTATTGTAAGAATGTGAGCTAATGTTGAAAACACACATTTACATATGAAAACAGCAAAAACAGTGTTTCTAGGGAAGCACCTTTAAAAAAAAAGAAAAAAACAACACCTATAAAGACCCCAAAGGTTCTTTTCAGCGCCACCACACCTAACAACCTCTGCTCCCCTGGTTCAAGGTTATTCCTGCACTCCCGCGCGCGCTCAGCACGAAAAGTCAGCGACTATAGCGACAGTTGCAGCGTGGCACCTGTTACATACGCCCCTTTTGCATGTGATGCTCATAGCAATGGGCCTGCAGAGACTACAGGATTGGGTAACAAAGTTTGTGGGTGTGGTGTGTACGGACAGACTGTGCTACAGCCTACACGGTGTATTTGTGGATAGAAATGCAGAGGGTTTTCGGCGATTCTGACGTACATTGACTGAAAGTGAATGGAAAAACTGTGCAGTGGCTACTCATTTTGCAATCTATGATGCGAATGTCTAATGCTATGGAGTAGCTACAATGAAGTGCCTGATTTTGGTTTCTTTCTGTGACACTGACACTTTGGTGGCAAGCAATCATGCCGATATTATTGTTGATTGTGCAGGGAAAATTGCACAGCGTGTTACAGGAGTTCCAGTGCCGTTTGCGATAAAGGAGGCACTTGCCCAGTTCAGGCGTTTGGATCCGATCTTTTGCATAGGTTTTTACTGCATTATGCAGTCACCGATGTGGGAGCGTTATTTTCTATTTGGTCCGTGAATGCAGACAGCGTGGTACATTGCAAAGAAGTGTACTTCTGCCTTTCTTTGACATGTGCCAATGACTTACTTTGCTCTTGGGAATATGACGTTTCACAGCAGGAATACTTTTTGTCAGCTATAACGTTCATTTTAGCATGCCAGCAATCTTGATTTGTACAGCGACCCCCTTTCTAACCGATCCCACTACAGTGTTTACCACACTACCACACGTGTAGCTGTGCGTGTGTGCATTGGCAATTCCATTGTTGATCTGTGAAAGGTGCTTTCTTTATTTACTTTTCGTTCCTTTCCCAGTTCATTTTCATTTATCATGCTGTTCTCACACGTCTATTGTCTAGGAACGACAGTAGAGGTCAGGTACAGAGGGGCAGCACCTACCTTGATACTATAGGGGACGTGCCAGGAGACAGAGATATTGGGTGGCCCTCACGTACATAGGCACCAGTCATTGTAATGCTCCCGTAAGGACCGTTCCCACGCACTTCGCAGTACCTTCCCTCTGTACAGTTGTGCGTTCCAGTACATGCACAATACAATGCCCTTTGCCGGGTAAGGGTCTGTCATGCGGCACATGGTTTGCTAAAGTTGTTTTCGAGCTCCGCTGTCCTACAGGAGTGCCCCTCTTGTTGCACGTAGCAGATGTGGGCAATGATTTATATGAAAGTAGGATACGTAATTGTTGGAAGGGCGGTAGCCTGCCCACTGATCCCCTGTGCTTTCATTTAAGTTGTCGTTCCATGCAGTATAAACACTTTATGCTACGCCATTCGTGTTAGGGGTAGCATTCACGGATATGCATACTTTGTGGAATACAAGAATGTGTACAACGACAGGAAACACAGCTTCATTACGTGCAGCAGGAAGCCATTTATTGTGTGCAACCCATGCAGCTAACGTGCTTTTCTAACCACCACTAAGGTTGTTTGCACTCATATTCGGCTGTTTTTTAATTTGCCTTTACATGCACTATGTGCGTGAGGAAGGTGCACCAGCCTAGCCATTTTACAGACTTCGTGCAAACCGTCCCACCTGCAGTTACATGTTTTCTTCAACTGCACGACTTGCAGGCGACCTCTTCATACTTTCAGTCACACTGCTGAGTGCACACAGAATGTATCTGTTTAACGGGCCATGGAAAGGCAAGCAGCAGATAAATCAAAGTAATGGGACATTTACCACACCCACGTGACACTGCAGGTTGCTGTTTCTTGTTCACCAGTGGCCGTTATACAGTTGGGAGTACTTTAGCCACACATTGGTAGGTTTGCAGAGCCACCCAGGAAGTCGGCAGCAGTACTTTAAATGCTGTAGCCTACTGCATGAATCTGTAGGGCTAGCCACAGGGGCGGTGTTACCAGCATACAGTGGATGACCTATGCATGGGTCTAGATGTGGAATGGAAAGACGTGCCCTTCCCCAACTACTTACAAGTCCATTGGAAGATGTGGACATGCGGCCACTAATGGAGTGCTATGGATAGCTGCAGTGTGATTGCACATACAACAACTAGGTGCAATGTCCCTAGAAAACGTCCATGTTGCTCATCTGTAGTTATCTCGGCCAGTAGTGTGCTGTACAAATTTATCATGCACTGTTAACAGAAAAAGAGAGCCTCCTGACACACTAAACAACCTTTACTATGTACATCTTTAATTGGTACGATACACCAACTCCATTCGGAAAAGTAAGGGGTAGCGCAAATGGATACATACACCAGACAATTTGCCCTTTACACACATTTATCATGAGGGCAGGCAAGGAATCAGTAACAAACAGTTGTTAACGGGACATTATGGTTATTTTGCCGTACCAAATACCTATCCTCTTTACAGAAAACAGTATGCTAAAGCAACGTTCTGCTTACAGTACCCTACTAAAAACCCATGAAATTCACTAACAAAAACATTGTTAAAAGGACGTTATGGTTAAGTTGCACTAGCAAAAACCTATGAAATTCGATGGAAGAACATTGTTACAGGGACAGTATGGTTACAGGTAAAACCGAAAAACCCACGAAATTCGACAGTTATGGTAAGCTAAGCAACCATAACTCGTGCCACCAGTGTGCACTGCAAGGACTAACACCCATGACATCAAAGATGGCATCAGAGGAGGGCAGGGGAGGGAGAGGGCGTTTTTACGTGCACGGATGGGAAGATGCTCATCATCCTCACGGTCTCCTTTGGCATGCTTTGAACTCTATGCCATTCTGCAGGGATTCCAGAATTGCACTGGTTCTTTGTTACTACCCCAAACGCAACACGTCGTTTTTGAAAGACCAAATCAAAATGTAAATGATCAGTTATCCACTTGTCACTGGATGTTGAAAGGGTTACTTCAAGGTGTATGCAAATTAAATAACTGACAAGTTAAACTATATATTGTCATGTCCATCAATGCAATGCCACGGCACTACAGCGGGTTCCCTTCCAACATCCAGCGACAAGTGGAGGATGAGCTACACTTGCTCCAAAAACAAGACCTGTTCGAGCAAGCAAAGAGGTCCACAACATGGGACTCCCCCATAGTCACTGTGCCAAAGAAAGGGTTCGACAAGCCTATTCGTCTGTGCGTGGACATGCGCAGACCCATCCAAGCCATAGAAAGATAGCGCAAGAGACCAAGCCCCAAGGATAACGGATGTGATGAATCTACTAAACAGAGCCACAATAGTCTCAAAATTAGATCTAAACCACCACCTCGAGCTAAGCCTCAAAAACAGATATCACAATTTGTGTGACTATTTCCTATAAGCGTCTTAGTTTCAGAATCTCTTCAGCTGCTGGGATCTTGCCAGAAGAGATCCACAAAGGCATACGCCACATCCCAAACTATATCTAGTACAGTGATCTCCTTTTAGCATTTATCACATCACAGGTATGGCACGATGCTGTGTTGCAAAGAGCGCGCATGGCTGTGCAAGATAAACAATTAACACAAAACCGTAAAACGTGTGAATTCAGTAAACATACACTAATGTTCTTTGGACACATCTGTTAGGAAAAAGGCACTGAACGAGATCCTGAAAAGGTAGCAGCCCTAGTGAAACCATGGAGCCCATCACACACAACACACCTTTGCTCCTTCCTTGGGCTGGCCAGCAATTGCATGTAATGTATCCAAGACTTTGTGCCAATTTTATCAGACAAGATCAAGAAGTTACATAGTGACAAGAGTGTAAAGCAGCATTTGATGAAAACCGCCATTGCATACAGTGGAGCTTCTGCCCATCACAAAGGGGAGGTTATGCAACTCTCTGAGAGGACCTGGTGCATCTCACTGAAAGAAGGATGCCATATTACTTAGAAGAACTTGAGCATCTCAAAGACTGGAGCTTCTGCATATCACAGAGGGAAGCTTGTGCATCTCAGAGTGCCAGGTGCATCTCAATAAATGAAGGATGCCATCTTACTTAGAAGAACTTGAGCATCTCAAAGACTGGAGCTTCTGCATATCACAGAGGGAAGCGTGTGCATCTCCATCAGAGGACCAGGTGCATATCACTGAAAGAAGGATGCCATCTTACTAATCAGAGCTTGAGCATCTCACACACTGGATCTTCCGCATATCACACAGGGGATCTTGTGAGGTTCTCTGAGAGGATCACGTGCATCTCACTGAAAGGGGATGGCATCTTGCAGACCAGAGCTTCTCCATATCACAGAGAGGAGCTTACACATCTCTCCAAAAGGATGGTGTGCTTTTCACTGAAAGGAGGGTGGTATCTTACTGAGGATCTATCGAGCGTCATCAAAAAACTGCGGCTTCTGCACATGGCATAAGAATGCTTGTACATCTCACCTAAGAGGGAGTTGCGTATGTAGAGTGGGGAGCATGTGCCTCCTCGCAAGGGCAGCTTGTACATATCGCTGAAGATGGGAGCTTGTTGCATTGACTGAATGATCTTGGGCGTAACAGTAAGGGTTGTTTGTGCTTATCACTGAGTTTGCTAAACTCACTGACAAAACCTGAGAGCCTCATGAGTGTTCGTCTCACAAAAGTGAACCGCTGCATCTCATTGAGGGCCTTGCACATGTCACGAAGAGAAACAGTGTGCACCACACCATGTGGAACATTATGCATCTCACACAGAGAATTGCGCATCTTGTGTAGGCGCTGTGTGTGCATCTCATTAAGGATACTGTAGCATATTGCCTTTTTCCTTTGTTCCAGCTAGACCTGCCCCATTCGTCCAACCATGAACCCATTGCCTCACTCTCCCATCCATCCAACCATTGATATAATAATCCATTGGCTCATACATACATCCGGGCATGCAACTACCCAATCAACCAAACACCCACTCATATACACACCCACCCATCCACCCATCCATCCATCCATCCATCCATCCATCAACCCATCCATCAACCCATCCATCAACCCATCCATCTACCCAAACTCATCTGTGTTCTCACTAACACACATAAGCCAGAGTCATTGTCTTTGGCAGTTCTTGCAATTAGTTGCACCAAAGCGCAATCCACCTGCAAGAAGTTGAAACGTTTTAGAAATATAACAAGTCAGAAGTCTCTACCACTCCGGTCCATAGACAGACATTTCAAGTTCTCCTTCCTAGAGTATAGGTTTCGTGTCCAGAACTAGAGCCGCCAGGGGAGGATAAAGGTAAAAGGAGATGGGTGAGCTGGTAACACCCTCTCATTCCGCTTAGAAAGCTATGCGAGTTTCTAGGTGTGAACGGATTTGAGAAGAAGGTTGACTTATGGAGAGGCGGGGGGATCTCGGGATCGTTTTGGAGATTACAAAGGGGAGTTCGAGCCTTGCAGATCTGCCTCACAGGTCTCACCTGGCAAGTCTCTGATTCACAGAAGGGAATTCTAAGGTGTGGGTGCCGGGCACCAGCTGCCATCCCTTTCATGCACACCCAAGTGCCGAACGCATTCCTGACACCTACACTGGCTACTAGAACTCCCATGGATGTGGAGGGAGGGTGAGCTCACTCCCCACGTCAGGGCAGTGAGCGCATTTACAGTGAGAGGCCCTGGAACAGTCATCACTACCAACAACTCTTTTACATTTTCCCGTCAGCCCAGAAGGTAGGTCATAAATAGAACAGGTCATGCCAAGTGTGAACATGTCTATTTGGGTGAGAAGGCCCCTCATAGCATTGTCCCTGGATTCAGGCAGGGCAGAGCAGGCGTAGTGGAGTCGTCAAAGGGCCTGCTGTGGAAATGTGCGGTATGTGCTCAAGCCCGACACACAGGGCTTCAACACCAGTGTTCACTGGGCGCAGTCTCTTCATTCTGTGCCGGTTCGTTGTTATTCCTGAACTTAATGACCCAGATGGCTAGGACACGGCTAGTTTTCATGGATGGCAATGAGTTGGAAGGTGACAATGCTGGGTGCTCCAGTCATCTTGCACGCCAATGGTGCGGCTCTGCTACTTCACTGTGGGTGGACAATGAGAGGACAGTCACCAGCCAGCAGCACTAGCACAGGGGCACAGCCAGGGGAAAGGCCACTGCCTAAGAGAAGTCTCTGCCATGAGCACCAAACTATACACGACGGTTTTGCTGCAGTGTTTAATAGGCAGGTTCATCAGTTCACCAATGATTTGTCCTGCATTTGTCAATTAATTTACCACAGGAGGAAAGCATGTTTACTTTGTTTTCTGTGGAGGTTCCACTTGCTGCCTATTGAATCTGTGCAAAATGTTAACAATGAGGATGTGTTTAAAGAATCACTCAAACATTTGCCTTAAACTAGTAGGTCATCTGATGTCCATTGGAATCTATAAATGACACCTCTGGCATGGGTACTACATCATCACCCGCAATAGCCCGTAGGAGTTGCAAGTTATACCCGAAATATGCTGACACTTTGGGGCACTGCCGTGGATAGTGGCACCAGTGGGTCGCGAGTTCCCGTCCGATGTGTCCCAGATGTGCTAGAATATATTTGGGCCCTGGTGCATATTTCTTTTTACAAATTAGGCACTGCCCACACATGCGCCTTTCTCTCTCCCCCAAGTCTTTCGAACCTCTTCCCACTACCAGTCCTGCTATCCTCTTCCCCCAGTCCCACGAACTGCCCCTGCAAGCTTCTTACCTCGCCCCTGTAACTCGTCTCGTCCCACCACGCACTCTCCCACGCACATTACAGAAATAGATTGACTCCCTTTGCTATTTCTAATAACAGCTGTTTTTCCTTTTTTAAGGGAAATTGAGCACGAGCGTTCATCGCAGACACAATTTCCCTCCAAAACCGTGAAAGCCACGGGATGCCAATGTGAGCCAAACATTCTGGGGCAGGGCAGGCTGGTGGCAGTTCTCAGCCCTGGCAAGGCTCTAGGTGTACTCAGGCCTGTGTGACTTTGGCTGGCGGGTGATTACTGGCCCAGTCCAGCGCAGCACGCAGGTCTTATCGCTATATTCAAATCATCTTAAATATTTAGGGCCTGCTTTGCGGTTTGGCATAGTGGGCGCTAGACAATACTCATAAAACCAAATTGTGAGCAAATTCACAGATATTTCAACATTTAGAGTTGCAATGAGGGTTCTTGGGACATGAACATGATGTGTCAACAGGAACATTTCATTGAGTTGCTTTGTTATTCTGGGGGTGGAAGCAGAAAAACTGTGTTTTACAATTTGGGGTGTATCAGGGATTTTGAGAAGTCCCTACAGGAGTACCTCATGTGGTATTGTCCATGACCTCATGCGATATCCTGGGAGGTCCAAAATAATCCCTTTACTGGAACTAGATGGGATAACCATTGAAACATGCTCCATTTCAGAAATAACATATTGAATAAAAATCCCCTGTCCCAGCACAAAGAATGGGCAAAAGCGGTCAATAATGACTCTTCTGCACATTGCACAGGGTGGGCATGGGGCATCAGATGGCGTGTGTGAGTCCCTGGTGGACTTTGTGTGCTGCGTTGTTAATAGAAGTAAAGACATGCAGGAGCGGCAGCAGCATGTCCCTTCTCGGGAAAATGCTCTTTGTGGTAGCGCCATATTTTAGTTCCCTCCCTTCTTCAGGTGGAGGTCACATGATGACGTAATATTGCAGCCCTGTATCATGCAGTCATTGCAAAATTCAGCAAGAAGTATATTGAAAATAAGTTCACTGGGCAAAACGTGGAAGGAGATGGATGGTCCATAACATGCAGCCTTTGACATTCTCCATGCTTGTCTCACGCCCAATGCTGAGTGTCGGGTGGGGGTCAGACACTCTAAACCAGGGCCACTACGGTAATACATATAGACACCAGTACACACAGCATGTCCTGTGAGCCTCAGACATGCTCAGTGGCCATAAAGGGGATATGACAGCAGCACAGCAGAGCGCACTGCTTCTGAACCTCTACTTTACACAATGGAGTGATTTGAGAGTTGACACCTGGCCAGGGACAGCATCGTTATGATAGGATAGTTTATTTATATAGCGCCTATACACAATGTGTTTCAAAGCGCTTCAAGGCAAGGGAGGGAACAATGGAAAATACAATGACATTCTTAAAGGCCATGAACAGTAAGGATGTGAAATTAACTATCGTACTCGGCTTGGCGACATTTCAGATAGTGCAAGAGCTAAGACATAGATAAGGAAGGGAGGAAGGGGGAGAATGGGAAGGAAATGGAAACAGACAGGCAACTACCATACTAGGCCTGACGACATTTCTGGTAGAGCCGGAGAAAACAAACGGTGAGAGAGATGGTTGCAGAAAGGGAGGGGAGGAAAAAAACAAGCGACTATCGTACTAGGCCTGACGACATTTCAGATAGTGCTGGGGGGGGGGGGACAAGTAAGGGGAGGAAGCAAGAGACAGACGAGGTTGCTATCATAGTAGGTCCAGGGACAATTCTGATAGATGAAGTGCATAGAAGAAAGTAAGGGGAGGAGGGGAGGAGATAGGAATAGGGAGAAAGGGAGAGGAGGAGATAACTGAGTAAGCAGTCAAAAAGAGTGGAGAAGCAAGATGGGAGAGCGTTCACAAAAATGGCTTTTGCATTAAGACTGAATCAAGGGCACCTCACGTGGGACCCCATCACTGTGATCCTATAGGGTGATCTGCACAGCAGGACCCCATCACTTTGATTATGTAGGGTGATCTTCACATGCAGGATTGATAAGTGCTCCACACACTTCCACTGCAGGACTGAAAGGTAACCATCACAGCAGGCTGAGGTGCACTTCAAAAGACTGAAAGGTGGCGATCCTAGAATGAGACAAGTACAGCTCACACAGGACAGAACACCAGCACTGCAATGCTGACAGGTGGTCCTATCTGCAGTTGTAAGAGCAGCAAACCTCGCCCAGAACAGGACACCAGCACTGCAATGCTGAAAGGTGGTCCTCTCTGCAGGTGTGAGAGCAGCAAACCTCGCCCAGAACAGGACACCAGCACTGCAATGCTGAAAGGTGGTCCTTTCTGTAGGACTGAGAGAAGCAAACATCGCCCAGTAGAGGACACTACCAGTGCAATACTGGACAGCAACGCTTGCTGCAGGGCTCTGAAAAGTGCACCTGTCATGAAATACGACAACGAATATATGGAAAAGTGGCCACCACTGCAGGACTGAAGCAAGTGCACCTTACACAAGGAACCCACACTCCATTACTAAATGAGACCCCTAACATTGGGAGTGACACACATGAGGTTTACACAGGACAGGACACAACCACTGCAATGCAGAAATGTGCGACACACTGCAGGGCTGAAACTAGTCCATGTCACACAAATCACAGTCACTGCAACACTGAAAAGTACAAACAGCACACCCTGGGAAGACTACAGTGCTAGTAGGTGGCAATCAATGCAGGGTTGATACCAGTGCACCTGATACATGAAGGAAGGCCACCAGTGCAAACCTGAAATGTGCCATTCACTGCAGGCTTAAAACAAGCCCAACATACACACAGGACAAGACTTCACCACCACTGAGCAAGACTATCACTGTCACGTCGGCCAATGCCAGTCTCATAACGTTACACCCGGATACTGAAAAGTGACCTTCACTGCACTAATGCTCACAAAAGTGGGACTTGCACAGGACAAGAACCCACCACGGAAGCAGTGAAAGTTGAACCTCATTGCAAGACGTACAGTGCACAAGTGCCTCTCACACAGTAGCCAATCACCACTGCTGCAGAACTGAGAGACAACTCTGACTGCAGGATTGCACAAGGCCATCTCACTGGGAGGCATTCACTACCACTATTGGAAAGTGAGGTTTACTGAAGTAGCTCTGGAACTTAACCCCATTCACCTCTAACAAGCCTTCTGGCTTCATGAACGAAGTTTTGGATCCACTTACCAAGCAACTTTTTTAAAAAAATGGTTTTATTGTATATGGTTGATTCAAACATTTACAAAAAAAACGAAAGCAACAGTAAACAAAGAAAAACATCAGTGAAACAAATTATTTAGACAGCATATAGATACTTATGCCCACTTATTGTAGATTAATCCACATTTGCTATAGTACACAACATTTTTAGTATGTATATTTAAAAATATATATATATATATATATCATGTTAAAAGGGAATCATTCAAGTACCTCCACTTTTAAAATCTATCCTTCATATCAAAGATAAAAAATAACACATTCACAGCATACATATTTCTTGGGTCAATTTGAGCAATAACCATTATTAGCGCGCTGGCCCGGGTGTCAGCCAATCAGGTGGCTAGGAATGCAGGCTTGAACCGCTGATGCAAGTCCGCGTTCCATCCGCCTGACAGCCGGCTCCCCCCACGGCATCTTCCCCTACCCTCCGTTTGCTTATTTTTTTTAATGTGTGCTCTTTTCCGACCCCCACTTCCCTGTTTGTTGAGGTGGTTCAGCCCGCTACTGCAGCCGATTCCCCCGCTTCTGCCCACTTACTGTAGATTAATCCGGATTTCCTATTTCCTAAAGTCCTGGGTCCCTCAGGTCCCTTCGCTCAGGTTTTTAACTTGGGCCGCCAGGCTGTTAACACACGTTCCAGCCCCTGGAACGGGTGCTTAACGCCACATTCTTAGCTCATTTCAGATTTTGTAATTGAAGCGATCATTGTTAATCAACTCCTCTGCACGCAATCTAGAATCTGAAGTCAGGAGTTAGTTAATTAGTATACATTAGCACTCTAGAAGGGGGCACCAGCCAATCAGGTGGCTAGGCAGGCAGGCTTGAACCGGCATTGAAAACATGCGTTCCATGATGCCTGATGACCAGCTTCCCCATCGCCATCTTCCCCCCACCCTTCTTACCCTTATTAATCTTATTGTTTCATTCGCCCCCCCACTTACTCTATTTCGGCTGCAGCGGCACTCACCATCAAAGCCGCAACTCCCACTCTGCTCCTGACAGCAGTTATGGAATGGGAAGGCGGGGCTCCATGTGGAGCCCGACCTTCCCTTTCCATAACGGCCATCGGGAGGTGGCCATTTTAAGACAATATTTTCAGTTATTGAGCGGGATGCGCAAGGTGTCCCATTCAATGACTGAAAACACCTTTTTGTTAGCATGCCGGGTTACCGCTTTGGTAGCCTGGGGTGCTAATGGACGCAAGCCCCTATCCCAAGTGCTGAAACGGGGGGTAAGGGCCCAGAGACCTCATTAATGGCCCTCACTTCGCTCGGCCCATTAAATTGGGCTGGCGGGCCATTACCTCAAGTTGCAGCACTTGGAACGGGGGCTTAACGCCACAGGATAGCTTTAATATATGCCATAGTTGCAATGATTAAGGACTTCCGTCTTCTATTTAAAATTCAGTCCCAAAAGCCATCTGTTTGTAACATTACTGGTTTGTGAACACATTTCCCCAAAAAACATTCTCGCCTTCCTGTTAATTTATCACATTCCACAAGTTAATGCTTCGACCTTCCCTGGACAATATAACAGACTTATTCCTAGACGCTATTAGTTCCGTAGTGGGTAAAAGATTAAGGGCCTCATCAGGGCCTTGGTGGTATCTCAGCGGTAATTGCGGCGGGATAACGCCAATGCTATTAGTGTTAATGCAACTCGGTCTGGCGCAATTTGTTCGGAATCCCGAGTGCGGTGGCACTGTAATTCCTCATTTATTTAGACTCATATGACTCTATGGGGCTTTTTGGCGCTATTACCTCCAGCTTCCTGCCCAAACTCGGGATTGGGCAGAGCGGTAATGTGGTGGTAATAGCATTACTGCTGCATTTTTGCTGCTCCGCCCGACCTGTGATGAGGCCCGAATTCTTAACTGTAGAAAGAACACTCGATAAAGTGCATTTTGTGCTAAATATAGATAACTTTCTCTCATATGATCTCAGCAGAGAGAATAAATCGCATTTGTTTTTCTTATCTATAGTAGAGGATCAATGCTCCCAAATAAGTTTTATCTTAACGGCACTAGGATTCATAGCAAGATCCTCTTTAGTCACTTTAATCCTTTCTAATATCAATAGACAGTACCCTATCCGTAGTTTAAGAATGGGGAATACACCATGTGTTGCAATCCCATCTAAATTCACATAATGAGAATTACTTACTGGTAGAAGGATCTTGTCATAGGTGGAGAGCGATTTCCACTCTACAATCACCTTTAGCGATGGAAGTGCCAGCTCCGCCCTGATTACAGAAACTCCCTGAGGTAAATTCAGAACACTGTGCCAAATTTTGCCCTCCACTTTATTAAATTAGAAGACACATCTTACTTGTATAAGTTAAAAAGCGTCGGTGCAAGGACACATCCTTGGCTAAGGCCATGATGTATCTGAATTGCACCTTCCCTATCCAGTTGGATTTGTACTTCCGTTCCCATGTGCAGATGCATCAGTATATCTATTAAGTAACTGGGATATCCCCAAGCTTTTAGTTGAACCCATAGTTTGTCCATATTGACATATCAAAGCCCATTGTTAAAACTATTAGAACCATGTCAAGTTTTTTTTCAAAGGTTTCACCTGTTGTTGAAGCAAATACACAAAAAAACATTTAGAGATGTACCCAAATGTTTTCTAAAACCTGATTGGTTCTAGTCAAGTATTTCATTGGGTAAAATGTGAACCATCAGTCATAGCCACCAGCCCCAAATCGGTTTCTTCTGGAGAATGTGAATATAAAATAGTTATAGAGTTTCAACCAACATCGCTGGATTGCCTTTAAGGGTGATGTTAGATGGCTTATACAGGCCCTGGGCTCTCAAATTCCTAACTTTCAGAATTCCATTAAGAATGTCATCACATTCCACAGATATTGACCACCTACAATCCTCATTGACTAAGTTATAAGACTTGTAGTTATAGGGCTCAGGTATTTTTCTATAAAGACTTTTATCCACACGTGTTACGAAATGGGATTCTCATTTATTTTTGAGTGACTGTGATCCATAGTATGAATTGTTTCCCAAAAACTCTTGTCTTGATTATTTACAAGCATTTTGAGCATGTGCTCTGAATCTTGTTGATATAGGATGAATCTGTGTGACTTAGTCTCATTTTTTGGTTCTTGTTTTAATTTTCTAATTATTTTTAATTGGATAAAACCAATACCAGGTGTTTTACATAATCTCACCCTACGCCTTAATTATGTTTTGTTCTGGTTAACTAATAAAACAAATCTGTGTAGGCGTCATTTTGACGGTTGTGTTCTGAACATTAAAGTTCCCTCCTCCAATTTCTTAACTTGGCTCTTTAGAAAGGGTGTAAAAAAAAAAAATCATAATTCGTTTTTTTTACTCATTTTCAGTAAGAGGTTCCCCAACTCCCTTTGAATTTGAGTATTGAATGTATCAATGACCTTAGGATACCACTTTAATCTGGTAACCTTTCTGTTTGTTTTTGTATGGACCAAACATTTAGCGTTTATCTATCTGCTAGATGAACTATACTAAGTTCAAGAATCGAATGATCGCTCACATTACAATGTATTACCCTAATCTCCCAACAGCAACTCAAGATTCTTTGAGTAATATAAATGTAGTCTAACGTAGACTTTTAATTGCCTCTTCTCCAGGCTAATTTAGCAGGTACTTCTCAGATTAAATTACTGTTAAACCTATGCATATCCCACATTTTCATTAGTTCATTTCAACCATCACCTCTCATTCAAGACACACTCTTGATTCTTAAACCATGTATCGCAGGATCCTAATCTACAAAGATACAGTCTCAATTTAAATCACCAACCAATATGATATCTGGAGATGATCTCTCATACCAAATCGCAAAGTGGTTATTAAACCTAGTGAGTAACTTTCCCCATAAAATTTTAGCTGGGTTTCAATACACATTTAGAATTAAACAATTGTGAATCACAGCCTTATCATAATTGTACCAATACATTTTTACCAGTGCATCATTACCTATAAATGTTAGTTGCAGAGCCCGAACTATAACATTGGACAGACATCCTTTTTCCCTTTTTTGTGCGCGTAAATAAAATAAAGTTTAGCCATGAATTTCTGGACCGTTCACCAATCAGGTTTCTTGAAAGTATATGATGTCCAATCTCTGAAAGAGTAACCGAGATTACAATATCCAAACAAATATTGCCAAACAAATGTGAGTGCCCTCAGGAATTCCAACTGATGATCTTTAACTCTCTTCGGGAGCAATTTCAAGTATTTGTTCCAGAAGTTTTACTATTTACTAAGGAGGCAGCTAACCATGACTGATCACACCGGTCCCAATTCGTAACAAGCTTAGGTTGATTTCTAGTTGTAATGTTATGTTGGTCAAGATTACCATTAAGCTTTAGAATTTGTAGAGAACCTGATGTGCCCTCATCTACTCTCCCAATGTCATGTGTTGCCAAGTGACCTCCTCGAGAAGTGTTAGACATTTCCTTAAATTTGAAGCTATCAAAGCCCAACTAGCTAAAGGCCAACCTTGTTCCATGACAACAGATGAGATTATGTTGTAGATGAAGTAAATAAACCAGGTCTGTTCTATCATCTTTAGGGAACTGGACCAGTACTATATCTTTCGATGTAATTTGTCATAAAAAAGGTTGCTAATGAAATAACCATAGGATATTCTGGCGATTCAAAACTATGAGGGAAGTAGATTTAAATATATATTCTAGCCACAACATTTTAGATGATAGTTGTGTTGTTTGGTTCTCAGTGTTCGTCTTTTTAAAGTTAGAAATAGATTGTACCCTTGTTAATGTCAAATTTTCCTTCTAATGTACAAAACTCCAATGTATAAAACTTGGAATACCGCTCTTCGTAGTTGCTTAACCCTGCCCCAAAGCTATCACACCAGTTTTCTGAATTTCGTTTGGGCAGAATGCTAATAACTGTTGTGACCCTATTTGTATGAGAATTAGGCATCGCTGTGGCTAGCTGACATTACGGAGTATATCGACAGGTCAGATAGATTTATCTCCCCATTTACAGAGTGGTCTTCCAAAGTAGTAAGTGGAACTTGAGTCACCGAATTCCACTGTCTGTTTTTTTGGACAACTGTGTGATCCAAGGGTTTCTTCCAAATATCCTCCAGCTTTGTCTGATTACTTTTATTCTTCCCATACCTCACTGATTAATTAGTTTCTGGATTTTGCAGTCATTCATCCTCTTTAATAGAAGTGTTTTTGAGCTAGCAATTGCCATTGAATGGTTTAGTCCTAAAGTGAGATCCTATTATATTTTTTCTGTGTGCTGCTCTGCCAGCTCCTCGCTCTGTTTACTGCCATTGCTCCCAGCCCAAGGCTACTAAGCTGTTTATGGAACTTCTGTGTTTTGAACAATATGAAATTACGTAGGAATATCAAAGTAGACCTCATCCTTCACCTCTCCGTTGAAATAGATAATGGCAAGACAGATAATGCAAATAGACTGTCAGGCATAACTCCCACGTATATGCCACAATGTGGCATTCAGGCAGGCTGGCATATAGTTGCAGGGCTTTTCTGTGCCCCTGCTTTTGCAGACTGGGACTACGTCTGTGAAGTGTTCTCCTGGTCCTGTGTAGGATACACGTGCAGCCTCGTGTATATCCATTATGGTACCACGCCCTCATGGTTGGCAATACAGTGTTTTTATAAAGCAGTAAGGATGATATTTAGTTCTTCAAGCACCAATCTGTAAGCAATTTCATGTGTATTTGATTGAGGTAAAATATATCCACTAAAATGAATTCTAACCTGGAATAAGACGATATAGCGGGAAATGGCATTCGGATGTGATGCACAATCATTATGTAGCATGCATTGGTCCAACATGGCTGATCTATACCATTGTGCTCAATCGTGGAAACCGCGTAGGAAATTGGTCCCGGAAAAGAGCAACTTTTACCAAGTTATTATATTAAAAAATATCCATAAAGAGGTCACCATATGTGCCTCTGTGTAAGACTTCAAAAATCCTAACGATGACTCTGGCTTAAACGGGGACAGAAATACTTGTTTCTATCGTTAAACATTTCCCCTTTAACGGCCTGTTTTGCTTCAGATGATTTCATAAAATGTTCAGAAAAAATAAGTCTTCTCTGCTCCTTCTTATATGGCCTCCTCGCTGGGCCCCCACCCTGAGCTGTTTTAGCTGTTTCACATTTATGTTGTCTGTTTGCAGCAGAGGGAACCTTTGTGTTCAGAGCTAGGTTACCCAAAAACCACCCTTTTGAAGAAAAAAAGTCCATGTTCTTAAAATACCCCTTGTAGCAGCACAGTTGCTAAGATACAGTGCAAAAAAAGCTTATTTCGCACAGTTGATGTGGCACAGTGTGACAAAGGCCCTGGCCTGGCTCTTCGGGAGGAAGGTGGATGCCCATGGGGCCAGTTGCTGCCCGCTAAGTGGCGCTGGGTCTGGGCGATACCCCTGGCTCGCCCAAACATGTCCCAGTCATAAGTCAGGGCCCGGTGAACAAGAGAAAACCTATAACCCTGCACCTTTTTTTAACACCATAATCAAAATGCCTCATTTAACCATGCCAACCTCCCTGGTATGGTATTCCCCAAATGAGTCAAGGAGAGGCATGAGGCTGCCATTAAGCCTGGGAGATAATCAAAGACACGTGAGAACAGTGATGGAGAACTAGAACCAATGGCAGGGAGCATCCGCATGGAAGACACCTCAGGGTTATTACACATTTCACTGCAAAAAAGGGAGAAAGTGGAGGGGGAAGACCCCTGAACTCCCCCACATCCCCTCCACCTTAATAAATACTTAAAATACTTAAACCTAGCCATCAATCTACTTTTGTGCCGAAATGTGTACAAAATAATAAGTAGCAAATGGCCCGGCGAGCAAATGCGCCAGTTCCAAGCATTTGCAGCAAATGGGGAGTGAAAGGAAGATGGCAACCAGCCTCAATAAAAGCTTTGCAGTGGCTCTGTAGAAAACAGGCTCCGCCTCGTGACCGTCAAGGAAGCGCAGAGCAGGTGAGCATTGACCAATCCAATAAGCCCCAAAAGCATAGGCACGTGAATATAAGGGTCTGGGGACAGACCCCCGGGGCAAGGCTGGGCCCTTATATAAGGAACAGCATTACCAGAGGAGAGAAGGCATTTGAAGAGAGTGGCTGAGCAGTGCACGAGAGTCTCGGAGGCAGGAACATAAAGAAGCTGGGTGTCAAGAGGAGGCGGTGAATCAGGAAGAGGTACCAACTGGGGAGGAGGAGGCAAGTTAGAAGATGGAAAGGAAGGCTCAGGAGGGGAAGAAAGACTAGGAGGTGGAGTTGAAGAAGGTGGGGAATGGCCAGAGAGGAGAAGGGCATAAGGGGCAAGAGGTGAAGGGAGGGCGGACACAAACCAACAGAAAAGGAGATAAGAGGCAGCCAAGGAATGCTGGAGGAAGAGGGAGAAGATGGTCAGACACGCCCTACGAGCATGGGGTGGGGTGTTGAGGAGGCATCAGGGAATGTGGTGGAAGGAGGAGAAGAAAGAAGCGGGGACCTTCTCCTTAGGTATAAGGTAATCCAGAATCATCACCGGGTTTTGGGAACCAGTGTCAGGTCCACATGACCAGATGTAGGAGTACAGAATTCAAGTCGGCCTGCTAACCTGCCAAAGTGGCCTAACCCCTAGTGAAAACTCTGAGGCTTTGGCTTGGCGGCTGCCAGACTCCCTGTCACCATTGCCAAGACCTAAAGTGCAGCGGCCCAAGGCCCTGGCAGAGGGGTCTAGCAGGAGCCAAGGAGACCAGGGCGAGACAGCACAGATCCACATTAACAAAACCAGAAACCAAGACAGCAGGGCGAGGAAACTCAACACCCCAGACTGAGTAACAGACATTGACCATTACTTACAGGAAAGTTAACACGGATGGGAAAGACTTTTTATTAAACCTGCGAAATAGCTTTGGTAAACCAAGCTACCCTGTTTTGTTAATGTCTGACAAGGACTCGTGCACAAACCAAAGGGATCACAATCACTTAGCACTGATTGTGACAATGCAGAAGGGAACCCCACCCACCAAAGTGGTACCTGAACAGATAGAAGCCCGCCAGTTTGAATCATGAGCAGGTGCTCCAGCTAGGGGAGATCATGCCTAGTCAGGGAACCTTGAGATCTAAAGTACAGGGTGAGGCTCTTTCACTGGATTACTAGAGATTTGTGTTGTATCTATCTGGAAAAACCTAACACATACGACTTGTCAATTGGCCCATGTGATGTTGATCCTGCACAGCTTCGTAATTAGGGCGAAATGAGAGACCACACTATCCATGGTGAATTGTAACCCTTATAGAATCTTGCAGCAGGAGCATGAGCGATCTGAACTTAGTTTTTGATTCTGACATGTGACTAAATAGATCTAGCCTGTTTTTTGCAGCCGGCCACTGACCTCTAACCTTTCTCGACACCCAGCTCCTGGAGTCCACCTAATAAACGCGTTCTAGCCCATGAACAGGGCAGTGGAGCTGCCACCTAGCCACCTGGTTTGTTATTTTATGTACGAGATTCTTAAATGCACTTGCCCAACACACACCATGCGCTGCTCACCAACACAAACCATGCGCTGCTCACCAACACACACCATGCGCTGCTCACCAACACACACCATGCGCTGTTCACCAACACACACCATGCTCTGCTCACCAACACACACCATGCGCTGCTCACCAACACACACCATGCACTGCTCACCAACACACACCATGCACTGCTCACCAACACACACAATGTGCTGCTCACCAACACACACCATGCGCTGCTCACCAACACACACCATGCGCTACTCACCAACACACACCATGCACTGCTCACCAACACACACCAGGCACTGCTCATCAACACACACAATGCACTGCTCACCAATACACATCATGCACTGCTCACCAACACACACTATGTGCTGCTCACCAACACACATCATGCACCGCTTGCTGAGGTCTACAGTTTGCACTGCTTATGGAATTAACAGTGCTGTTGCACTGCCACAGACATGTTAGTGACAACCATGCAAATGTGTACTGGCGACCACCACTTTTGTATTTCATCTACAAAATGTTTGTGATTTATTTTGAGGAGAAAGTGTGCTTCGATTGTAAGGTATTTAATGGCATCTGTGAGACCCATCAACAAAGGGACACATCAGCCTCATGATAACATACTGGTCGCAATAGCTTCTCTCTGCTCACCCTGCAGAATGGGGGACAATGTCTGTGAATCTGCATTACTCTTTGTCCTCCCTACTCGTCACAGTGCTAACTAGATAAGGAGCGAGGCGGGGAAGCCTCATTCCTGCTGTGATGGGGAATGATGGGCAGATAAAGGTTCTCCCTGATGGAAACGTGTTGGGAATGTCACGAGCTTCACAGAGAGGCATTCATTCGGAACACCAAAGTAAGCGCATGCAGTTTGTGTGAATGTGGGCGCATGTGTTAGTGTAGTTGCCTGCAAGTTGACCTATGCACACATGCAGTGTTTCCACCTCAAGCAGCGCATATAATGTGGACTAGTGTCATATTTTTTAGTGCTGTTCGCCATTGATTGCACCACCCCTCGTGGGCCCTCGGCCAAAACTGCAAATGTTGTGCAGCCGCGAGGCCATCTTTCAGTGGTAATGGCAGCGACCGCAACTGCAGTGATGTGACCCCTGCTGTGCCTCACTCAACATTTGCCCCCAGCCAATCACATGTCCTTATGAAGACAGAGCAGCACAAATAATAATGCAGTTACATGTTTGTTGTGAGTTACTGTAAATCTATGCATTTCTGCCACAAAGCTATGAGCGCACAACCTTCAGAGCCGCATCTCCATTTTAGCTGCATTTAACCCTACATAAGGGAAGAGCCAGGAAACGAAATCAATAAGCACCCGGATAGACACAGGGCAGTCGATGCAGATGAACATCAAAGGCATAGCTGGAGACCAAGTAGGATATAGGTGTTCAGAGTAGGCTGAGACATCTATAGGCGAGCAGGGAGGATGCCTTACTGCAGCAAAGGGGCTTACCTCCATTGCAGTGATAGCTCCCACCCCCTGCTAGCCAGCCCTGCAGCTCGCCACTTCAGAGCAGGTACATCATGCCCCCCACCCCCGTTGCGCTATTGGAGAAGAATCTGGTCACCGTGGCAGCTAAGCCCCCCCGTTCATGTTGCCCTATTAAGGAATAGAGGGATGGCCACAGAGGTCCCCTCGGCCAGACAAAGTGTGGAGGTGACAGACCACAGAAACATACAGGCGGCCAGTAGGGCTGGGGGGAAACTGCAGTGGCCCCCTTGGTGTCCAGGACGTCCATTAAGGAAAGCCACCACATTGGGCTGCCCAGCTTTCTGAAGCCTACAGAGATACTGGTGTCATCAGGTGGTGTGGACAGCGAAGGAGGGCCGCTGTGGCACCTCTAGGGCAGGCGGTCCAACCATTATATCTCCTCAGGGCCAGCTTAGCTAGGCGCAGTGCTCTGCCCAGCCCCGCCCTCAGACAAGGCCCGGGCATCTGGATATGGTGAATCCAGTGCTTTGATTAACCTTTTCAGAGAGGAAGTCAAATAATCCTAAACCTAAACATTTGGAAGTCATTACATGTTTTTGGAAGTCATAATACTTGCTTGCTCATAATTCGTTGAGTAAATGACTGTAATGACAAAAAATGGAAGTCAATTGTTAGATAAAACAAGCACTGGCCAAGGCATCAGTTTGGCTTGTGTATGGGTATTAGCTAGGAATTTGCCAGGCACTGACATCATATGCTCACGTACACACACCATTTTTCCAGCTGCTGCCATCTCATGAGCAGGTACTCTGATCTGTCAGTGCCCAGCCCATGCCCAGAGAAAAGACAAAAATGCTGGCTTTGCCAATGCTTGTTTTTCATTCTCGTCTATTTAACAATTGCCCCAATATAAAAGCCAATCTACTGCCTGCACATTATTGTACGTATGTTGAAGGACTGGTAACCTGCCATCATCCACAGAACGCCAAGCCTGCACCCACATGGATGTTGGAAGCCAGGTATGCAATTTGTGAATACAGTTTAGTTTAGTTTATTTATTTATTTGTAACTTGCCCCAAACCCTGGGGTAACTGGGTGCAATGACTTAAAAGCATGTTACAGACATACAAAAGGATTAAGACAAAAACGTGCAGGTCGACTATAGGTTACAGGGTAGACGAATTGCAGAATAACTACAAGCAGGGACTTTGCTAGGGGGGGGTTAAGGGGGCTATAGCCCCTGATCTTTTGGTTGTAGCCCCGGATAGAATCTCAGGAGCTACAGCCAAAAGGCTAGCTAGCCCCCAGTCCCAACAGTTCCAACATCAGTGTAGCCCCGGGTCTTTTCCAGACCTAGCAATTCCCCTGACTACAAGTGAGCATGTGAGAGAGACGCCGGATGTTACAGATTGGGCATCAGTACCACACAGACAGTATTTACAAATGGTAATGCAGAGTAATTACACTAAGTACAGTATTTACAAGTGGTAAAGCAGAGTAATTGCACAGGTGCATAGGTGTTAAATCTGTTAGTGTTTCCTATCGAAGAGCCAACTCTTTACTTTGGCTCTAAAGGTCCAGAAAGACAGTTCCATTCTGATGGTGAGAGGGAGGGAGTTCCAAGATTTTGCAGCCAGTACAGGGAAACTAGCTCCTCCCACTCTTTTCAGTTTGAACCTTGGAATAGTGAGGCAGTGAGTACCAGCGATCTGGTAGGTCTGGTGACAGAAATGCTTTGCATGCGTTAATGAGCTTGTTAGTGTAGGCAGTAGTAGAGCCGGTGGCGCTCACTTGTTTCTTGAGCGAGAGGGTTGAGTCTAAGTAGATTCCCAGATTTTTGATTTCTTTGGCAACTTTAATCGAGTTCCCATCGATGTCGAAGGACGTATATCGAGGGTCTAGTCTGTTAAGACGTATTTGGGATCCGACGATCAGGAGCTCCGTCTTCTCATTATTTAGACAGAGGCTATGGCTGGCCATCCACGCCTGAATCTCCAGGTATATGTCATTTATCAGTTTAGAGTCGTCTTCATAGCAACCTGTCAATGTGATGAGAACTTGGCGGCCTGAGTGTTGCGCAGGGCTGGCGGCCTCACATCAGTACCGCACGGTGTGAATATCACAGGCATCTGTGAATGAGTGGTATAAACCAATAAATACATGAGGGAAGCAGGTGGTGCAAGGAGTGCTCCTGCCCCCGGGAAAGTGACATGTTGCTGCTCCCAGCCTCCAGGTGCATGCGCTGACAAGGCACGCCCTTCCATTATGGAGCCCCAGGAGGCCTTTGACTGGTTCATTGTTGCAAATCTAAAAAATGCTAGAGTTCAGAAGCTGACTTTATTAATTGGAGACACCGTTAAAATCCCAAATTCGGCTACTTATCACCATAGCTAACAAGCAGTAAATGCAATGATGTTCGCTTTCTGTTGCATTGCTCACTGCATAAACCTCATGTAATGCAAGCAGCGCTGAAAAGATGACTGGGCGAGTTTAAAAAAAAAATATTCGACCTTCCTGGGAGCCAACCAGAGCCAGAGAAAACATCAATATCATTTTTGAATTACATTTGAATCCTACAGTATGCCTTTAAGCAGAGGCGCAACTCACAATATGTTGTCTGAGGCTCCACAAAGGTCGGGACTTTTCTATAAAAAAAGGCAACTTGTCTGGTTTTTTTTGTAGTGCTCAAAACAACCAATAACTGACTTAAATACAGTCAATGGTTAGTGTGCGTGATATGTGTGAACGTGGAAGCTCTGTAAATAAAACACATGCATTTTCTTACAGGTGCAGCCATCTCAATGTTATAAAAGCATAGACCTGATGCTGACATATTGTATTCTGTTCGCACCTTTTGCATATTTTCTTGGCACTGGGATGAGATTACCGATGCACGTTTCTGATTTGCACAGTGTTCAGGATATAAACTGGCACTAAAGCCCCTACACACACAGCGAATTGTAGGATAATTATGAACACTAGTACAAGGCCACAGCAGTGTAAGGCAAGGCGTGTCAGCACACAAGGACATGTTCTAGGACGAGATCAACAGCTCATTTCTGTATTCTCATCACGCAGGGCGACATTTGGACATTCCAGTAGGAGCATTGTTTGTTTGTTCTGTGTTTTATCTGGTGCTGAAATGCAGTTTCGAAGGATTTGGAAATACTGCAGCATATATATTGGCAAAGCTTAAATGAGCCAACAGTTACGGTTTTTAAATGTCTCTCGAATACTATACACAAAAAGTAACAGGTATAAATCAAGTGGCTGAAGACCCACTTGGTTAAAACACCAGAGGCACATTTACAACTGCAGTTACACCATTAACCCTCAGCAGACTGCTTAGAAATAACACTGGCAGGCCAAAGGTTGATGTTACCGCTTGGTAGAGCTAACCCAAACAGATCCCAGGGGGGGGTGTTTTGGGTAGGGAGGAGCAAGTAGAGAGTGGTAATGGTAATATTTACCCACCCATTGAGTTGGGCAGTCAATGGGTGGGCAAATACCCAACCAACACCCACAAGCTGTGTTCCCCTCCTCACACGCCATCTCCCTCCTACCTGTAATCCAATCCAATAGTTTGGGCTTATAGGTGTCATTTTAGCACCACCCAATAGTCAAAACTAAAATGGCAGGTAGAGTTCCACCATCCTCTGTTTTTCAAGTTTGCGAACAAAACTGACTACAGAGCAAGTGCATCTGTAGAATTCCCAGTCTGTAGTGGAGTGAGGGACTCGGGGGAATGCCGAAGGAAAATAAGACACCATCCACATTTTTAAGTAATCCTCTGGCTCCACGTTTGGAAGTTATATGCTGAACAGCGTGCAATTTGTGGAAACCTCTAACGTCCAGGCTACTTGCCAAAAAGAGGCTCCACTGAAGCAATAGTAGCAGCAAGTGAGATGCAAAGTCGATGGAGGAGCTAACCAGAGGATGTGGCTTACGTTACAGGCATGGGCACTTTCTCAAACAATACATAAGAAGACCCTGCAAACGTGTGTTTTGGGTCACTCAGCATGGTCTCATGTGGTCTTGTTTGCATCCAGTCTGAATCCTGTAAATACATCTATCTGGCCCAATTTATAAATACCTTGCTGTCTGTAAATAAAACAGAGTCACTCCGAATTTCACGCATTATATAAACAACTCAATCAGTGAGTAAGTCACCCACGTTCTGGAGATAATCACCTGTGAGAAACTCCAAGGGGGAAAAAAGAATCAATTTGGATTCCTGGCTGCTTAACATAAAGTCAAAGTGCATTTTGAGAACATAAAACCATAATTTTATGTTTGAAAAATATGTCTGAGATAGTGGTTCAAGCATGGGACCCTACTGGGCAGATAAAGGCCTTTGGGCTTGGCGCCAATTTCTCTTGTCACAACACTCACTTTAACAGTGAAACGTCTGAGATCCACGAGCCATGCATGCTTGTTTACACAACTTTCAGGGGAAAGTTTGGGACGGTGTAATGGTGGACTGCAGTAGCAAGGACGGAGCCTCATCAATCCACTGGACGGAGATCCTAAGAAGAAGATGGTGGCCTACCCTGGGCCTGAGCAGAGCACGATTTCCCATTTCCCAAAATGAATGCCTTTTCCAGTTTGTAGATGGAGTGCTGGTCCCTGCAATTGCAATGTGGAACAGCTTTCAGACTACGGCCTGAGTACAGGAGACATCGCCCCAGGTGTGCTTATTAGTGGGGGATAGAGAAAGCCCCAGTAGTGTCCCTGCTCGGCAACCGTTTTTGGAGACCGTTGAAGCACTGCCCAAGCTAGCCTCATCCCACTGAAAGGCCTACCTCTGCCCACAACCCGGGTTGAGTTGGGGGGGGGGGGGTTGGCAGTTCTAGCCTCACAGAGGGCAGAGTAGAGTTAAGCATTGGGCACCCAGCCATCCCAGTCTGACAAGGCTGACTCTACTCAGCCACAGATGTATCCCTCCCTACCTTGGGGAGGTTGAAAGCCCCCCATTAATTATGAATCCCCCAGCAGGCTAGTTAGGCTGGGGCAGCTCATGCGGAATTACCAGAGTAGGAAGACAGAGAGCTCTAGTGAGCAACTAAGTAAAGATATGTCCTGCACTTGCAGCTCCCTGGGGCGGACTCTTGGCTGGGACTTATTTATTCATGACAGGGGAAGTGATGAAACACTTGTGTTATAAATGACATATCATATCATGAAGCCCAGCCCAGAGATATTATCATGGGGTTGGCAGACCTAGAAAAGAAATTAGAGAGTGCCCGATTAGTCACTCATATCCGGTGGTGTGCCAATATCACAATGAAAATGTGCTTTTTAAAAGCTGATTTGTGAATGGAAACCCAATAAAGGATGCCAGAGCTGAACTCTTGACATGTGTATTCTGCTCATGTCACCTCCCCCAAAATGAGAGGCGACAACGGGCCCCACGCTTTCAAACAGATAAGGAGCAATACATGGGGCTTGACCCATAATGATAATGACTGGTCTGTAACTTAGTCACTGAGAGCCCAAAATCAAAATCCATCCTTAGCCAGCGGTTTTATGGGTTGGAACTGTATTTTGTGGAAGTAAGATAATTAATGGAGTTGGCTGCTGAGTTGCTGCAGTCTGTGGCAGTCTACTCTCTCCTATTCTACTGACACCCGAGTCTCTCTTCAGTTCCAGCTTTTTTGTGGGAGGACCCATAAAAACCCTCATTATCCGCGGAGCGGCCGCGGAGTTGGCTGTTGAGTTGCTGCGGTCTGTGGGCAGGACTGGCAGACCCCTTCTGCATGGCGACTGCAAGCTGCGAATTACCCGAAACATCGCTTCAGGCTGTAAACGAGGAAGAGGGCCGACGGTTGTGTAGTTCTAATCTAAGCCATCCCCTTTTCTGAGTCAGACCGGGCCCTTTCGGCTCGTTCTACCTCAAGACAACGGTGCCCTCCACCACTGAAGCAGTCCAAAGACCTAATTGGGGTCCAAATGTTTAATTCCACCCAAACAACATCCATTTGAGCGGGCTCCTTAGTTGTTCCCCCCCCAGAATTCACTCAAACTTACAGAGCTTGGGCCTGAAACGGCGGAACATAGGCAAGCTCCATACTCAATGGAACAAAACACAGCAACGAAAGCCTCATGCCAGCCCATGCAAGTCCAGACAGCTAACACTCCCGGCTCGTTTCCAGTGCAGCCCGCCAAAGGGCGGGCTGCAAAGATTACGCTTGCCGATTTGAGTGATGGCGCCGGACTTGCCGCGAGTAACGAACCGGACCCTCATGCTCGTTTTCCACCCAAACCTACCGGCTCTTCTAGGACTCAGGCTGGCGAATGCAGCCCTCGTTTTCCAGGCTCTCCTGGCTCCCTCTGCGGTTCCGGAGTCTCGGATGATCCCTCGTCGGTGGCGCCGCGCAGAGCAGGTAGGGGGCGGGGCCCCTCCTCCTCCTCCCTCGGCACGTCATCGGAACAAAGGCTAGTGGAGGCCTTGTTTCACGCGGCCGAGGGCGAGGCTCTGCCCCTGGGTGGGGGCTCGGCTAAGAAGCTCCCTGAAGGTGCCCATCAACAGTCGATCAAGGGAAGAGAGAGGCGGGGCTCTACCCCAGTAAACTTCAATCAGGTAGACTCATCCATTAAAGAAATTGAAGTTGTGTCGCCCACCACCTCGTCTATTGCGACACCTCCAAAGAAGAAAAATAAAACAAGAAACGGGACCAAAGTGTTCCTTTGATCAGTATCAAAAAATAAAAAAACAACCCACTTGACTTCCCAAAAAAAAAGAAAACACCATGAAAGCCTTGACAAAATCTGCAATATACAACTCGCTGAAAGAATACTTTGTGAGCCAAGGCAAAAGGAAATACGATGTATTAAAAGAACAAACTGATGCAGAAATGCTTTAAGTCACAATAGATCATACAGAGGGGCCAAAAATCAGCACCACCATCAACGCTCCAAAAAAGGGCGCTACAACAGAGAATGGCTCCCATGGAGACACTTTTGCGCTGCAAGAAAACAACGTGTCAAGTCTCCTCACTTCTATTTCCAACTCGCCTAACAGATCCTCGCCAATCAGTTCTTCTGAGACTGCCCCAACTGATGGGAATATGCCAGTTAATCCACTTCAGATTGCCCCATATCCTTTTCCAGCAACAATCAAAATAGATGTCGTGCCCACGGGGCCTTCCTTGCTCACCAAAACTCTACAATCAAGTGACTGTCGAAATCAATCCACGACTGGGGCCAAATCAGTTCCGTGACACACTAAAGGACCAAACAACGCTAATTGCAATGACCCACACCAAATTGATTTACTTGGAGGGGTACATCACCGCTAAAGAAAAACTTGACAGTGAACTGTTTAACAAACTCCTGTTGGCCCCTCCTAGATCTGGACCAACTATTGAGCCTCCAACTGAAAGAACCATCGTCATTAAAGACTCAGCTGATCAAGCGTCCCAAACTGAACCTAGCAAACTGAAAGATACACTACAGTCCCCCCAATCATAAGAGGAGGAAAAAAACAATCCCCCTGGAAAATGTCCAGACTCACACAACAAACATAAAACAATCCACCAAAACACTGGAACCTCCGGCCCACTCAACCTATTTTCAATTGCAGGCTGTAAACCGGGGTCCTCTAATCCCTTTGTACAAGCAAAAGAGACTTTAACGGTCCTACCTGAAACCACAAAATAGCCGGCAACAAAGTTAAGAGCTCTACCTCGCACCAAGCTGGCTGAGAAACCAAAAACTCTTCCACAACCCGTTAAAACATCAGATCAAATGGACCAAAAAGCAAGAAAAGGGCCCGCGAAACAATCAGGACCTACGGTCGGTCCAAAAGAAAATGCATCTAAGGAAAGTGGGTCTTCGAGGTTCCCTCCGAAGTGTCCAAAGTCTGCCACAAATTCCACTCAGGCTCCCTTACGACAATCGCTGATTACAGCTGAGGACTTCATGCAAGATGAAAACTTCATGAATATAACTGTTCACTCATCACCTTCGAGGGGTGCCGATCCTCAAACCTGGCAATTTGGCTGGCAACCTACGATTACAGAACCCAATTGCCAAGTCTCCCAGTCTCAAAAAAACGAAGGCGACTGAGTGAGTCTCGGACTGAAGAGCAGCAAGCAAACAAGCTTAGACTCCCAAGAGGTCCAGTATCTCTGAGAAATCACCCAACATCTCCTAAAAGGAACCACCACAGCACGGATCGAAATATCCGAGACAAAGTAGTGCCCAGAAATAGAAGCAGTTAGGTCAACCAGCGTCAAGTAACCCAGAGGAAAAAGCAGAGCGGTCCCCACAGGCCAAAGTATATCTCTCAAATACATACATCTCAGTGTCACCGGACTTCCGCCATCATCTTCAAGCTGGAACAGATTCCGAAAAACTCAGAGGCAATAACCTTGAACAGGGGTAAAGTCCTGAAAATCTTGAAACACGTCAGAGACTTTAAGAACCTGACGACGGACGGCCTAATCCTAGTAGAGCCCTACCACAAAGACCACAAGGCAAAGGCCTTTCTCCATATCAGAATGAACGCGCTAGGGAGGAGGTCTAAAGAAGCTGAAGGAGATCTTCTCAAGTGGGGCTATTACATCACAGAGATGACAACACAAACAGAGGACCATCCACCTACTTCTCTCCCCAGTCCTCTTCTGGGCGAGAACCACAAGTCAAGGACTGATATAGCGGTCGCTCAGCGGAAACTGCTTCATCTCCAAAAACCAACGAGTCTCCGAACGCCAGTCTCTCCAACTCTTGCCCCTGAGGTCTAACTCGCACACAGAAATGCTACTCAAAGTTCTTCTAGTTGGAAAAGGGGAAGCAGAGACCCTAGTTCAGAACCACACAGGAATTCTGCAACGACAATCAAAAATCTGACCGACAAGGATCAAGAAGCGCCTGGCTATCGGTCTCCTTTACCAGCCCAGAAGATCTCGTCAACATTTGCCCCAATCAAACAACTGCTAGCGTGGTTGCCTAAACCCCCTACGTCCCTAGGGAAGAAATTGCAATTAACACCAATGAACTCACCTTTGAGAGAAAGATCCCACCCAACAGCACAGATTGACTGCAACAGAACGAAGAAACAACCTAATGCAGACCGTAAAATGATGTCCTGGAATACTAGAGGTTACAGCCACTTAACTAGACCGGGAAAAGTCAACCTTGGGAGCTATGACATTATAACACTTCAAGAAACTTGGCTCGAGACTCGTGGAATCGACGGTTTCTCAGTAATAGTCTCACCTGCCAACAAAGGACGATTGGGTCGCCCGGTCTCTTGATAGCAGTCCTTTTGGGATCCGGCCTGACTATTGAGAAACGCCCTGCTGCAACCCAGAGCCACTTAGCTGTACTCGTGAAGTGGGTAAGATCGTCTTCCTCTTCCCCACAAACAATGGCGACCACCTGGCTAGCGATTATAACAACATATTGGAACCCGCAGACCATCTCAGACAAGACATTTTTAAATACCATCGAATCAGAGATTGACGGAATAATTGCGGCGCAAGATAACACTTCAATAATCATAAGCAGTGACCTAAATGCCAAGTGCCCGGGAAGTGCTCCAAACTTTAACCCTTTTCACCCCAAACTTCAGACAGAATCACAAGGGCAAAAATGGCAATCACTTATGAATTCCAGAAACCTCCAGAACAGTGAGGAGGCCCTCCCTCCAGCCTGCCACATTCCCACTTGGGAAAGAGGAGCTCAAAAGGGAACTATTGACTACATCTTTACATCAGAAGAAATGCTCACTTGGATTACATCCTTTGAGGTCATTCGGTCTGATGCCAGCAACCACAACATCCTGCAAATTGGGTGGCCTTCGGAGTGCAGTCTGAGGATCCACTCGTCCGAGTAAGAGATGGATTTCTGCAGCTTCTATAGCTTCTGGAATGATTCGTTCTCCTTTAGTGTTGACACTGCCTTGGCTACTAATGCACACATGCTGTGCATCCTGACTCGCGGACTTGCTCTTCTCGGCTGGGGGCTGACAGCAGAGCAAGGCTTCCTGCCCATCTCAGTGGCGGGAGAGAGAGAGAGAGAGAGAGGGGACCCCAGTGGCGCATCCTCACCACCCCTCCAGCATCTGTAAACAGAGCTTTGAGAGACTGCAGAAGAACAAGGCTTCCTGCTGTGAGAATGTGTGCTTCCTCGGCCCTCCTTCCTGTCAGTGGGCTCTGCAGAAGCTTCGTAACCCCGATGTCTGATCACCAAAGAGCGCGGCTTAGATTCTGTGCTTCCAAGGCAGGAACCTTGACTAGCTACAATTGCTGAGTGGCAGCAATCCATCCCAAATGACAATGTTTAGCAGTTCTCAGGCAGACCTGCATATGGAAAGCACCTGTACCTGTGAGAGTTGAATGGGAACATCATTAGGTATTCAAACAGATTTATATTGACGTACTGACTAGTACCCGTTCCAGTATAGCATTACCAGCTCTTATACAGAATTAGGGATGGGAACTGGGTATAAATGTATAAGGATTATGGCTGGGTATCCTCAAATTCAGGCGAAAATATGTAGGACTTTTCAGCATTGCGAAGTGTGAGAGCAGACTATAGATGTCTGACATGTGTACTTGCTTACTTTCCCTGGATGCTTTCCATTATGTTCTGATAAACTCAGGTGTACATGGGAACAGTGAATAATATCGAGAGTTTGAGATGTAAGAAGCTCGATCGCATGTATTAATGTTCTACATCTGGATCTATTAGGCCAAATAGTTATGAATGATGAGTAAGAAAATTGCACCACGAATAATGAGCGCATCGACAGGGAACCTATTCACTAATGACTGCGAATGTTCAAGAAACCAAATAGATGTAATACCGTAGACCATACATGACTCTAGATTGTACTGGGAACGCTGTTGGCATGTCAGCAAGAGATGTGAATATTTACTGTATTACGCTCTGATTGGGTTGTGGACCGCACAATAGCGTACATCAAAGGCAAGTTCTTGGGAGTATTTACAGCATGCGGACGCACATAGATCTCGAAGTGTGTTATTTATTTCATGTGCCACATTGTTCTCTTACCTGGTACGAACTTAATACGTAGCTCAAAGTCAGCCCTTGAACATCAGCCAATTTTAACACAGTCACGCTTGGCAGCAGCGGGGTAATATCTAACTACGGCCCCCATCAGCCCATGCGTTAGTACACAAGATACAATCGCATTTTGGGTAAAATTAAGCGTTGCTGCAGGATTACACGCTAACATTTCATACGCTTCACTTCCCTATTCGGTACCGCTTTCTATAACTTGCGATGCCGGAACAACACTTACACTCACATCACCGCGCCACTCCGCGATGACACCCTTAGCAACAGCTATAGGATTTGCGCATCCGCTGCCATGGTAACAACACTGTTCCATGGCAAGGCGGGCACGCGGATCCAAAAGCAGACAACGGATTCCCATCGCCCCACATCGGCTCGCTCTAATTTGGAGCACAATTTGATCAAGATAATTGCAGACAAGGTATGACAAGTACATGCTAGCCTTACCCCCATTCCACTGCAGCACAATACTTACAACACGCAGCACCAATGTACGGCTTGACACATAACACATGCATGTGTGTGCCTTCTTTTATTCACAGCGCTTCAAAATCAGAGAACCTAGCACTGTCTACACCAAGTTAATGGTAGGGAATCATCTCTGTATGCAGGCCATAACTGATTCAGCACTCGCAGCGGCAAGAAGGATGCATCCATGCTGAGGAGATATATGTTTTATTGCAGGTGATCCTGGGGTAATTTATGTATGGCATTAGATAATATTGTCCAGTACCTCTGCAAGTGTCAATGGCTACAGTATACCATTAGGTAAGAGTAGATCCATTTAACGTATGCCCTCATTTACAAATAGCCTACAAGAAGAACAAGTTACTCTCTTACCTGGTAACGTTCTTTCGATGGGATGGTCCGACGACATATTCCATATCTATGACAGTAATCACCACAGCTGTGCTGCGTCGGAAAATCTTCGGCGTCTGCGTCGATGACGTCGATACGCCGCCCTCGAGGACCTCCTCCGACGGCCGACGTCACTGGATGTTATAAGTAGGACGCACAACGCCTGTAGCCTCAGTTGTAGTTTTTCCCCCTGATCGTGTGGCACCAATCGTCTGCCAGTCTGACACACAAAGCCTTGCGGAAAAAAGTAAGCTGCAATCGCATGAGAAATTCTGTAGCGGGGAAGGCAGGGAGGGAGCGATATGGAATACGTCGTCGGACCATCCCATCGAAAGAACGTTACCAGGTAAGAGAGTAACTTGTTCTTCGAGGGGATTGGGTCCTCTGACGTATTCCATATCTATGATAGACTCACAAAGCAGTACCAATGCAAGGAGGTGGGAAAAGAATTTAGAAAACAGAAATTTAGAATGCCCAATCAAATTGCGGAGTAAAGGACCGCCTTGCCAAAGGCCAGATCCTGCCCCCGGATGGAATCGAGGGAGTAGTGACGTACAAACGTATGTACCGAAGCCCAGGTGGCTGCATCACAGATGTTAGAAATAGGAACACCCCTCTGTAGGGCAGTAGAGGCAGCCATACCCCTGGTAGAATGGGCCCGTAAGCCGACTGGTGGGTCCTTACCCGCCAAGCGGTAACACTCAGAGATAGCCAAAATAATCCAGCGAGACAAAGTCTGTTTCGTCACAGCTTGTCCCAAACGCTTTCCAGCGTAACCAATGAAGAGTTGATCGTCCACTCTGACCCGGGACATGCGTGAAATATAAAAGCTTAACGCTCTCCTAGGATCAAGCCTATGGAGCCTCTCCTCTTCCTTACCAGGATGTGGAGGAGGATAAAACGCCGGAAGAACAACCTTCTGGCCTAAATGAAATTCCGACACCACCTTCGGAAGAAAGGAAGGACGAACTCTAAGGACAACCCTGTCCTTATGAAGCACAGGGAAAAGTGGCTTAACTGAAAGCGCCTGTAACTCACTCACTCTGCGAGGGGGAAGTGACCGCAACCAAAAATACAGTTTTAAGAGTTAACAGTCTCAAAGGGCATGAATACAAAGGCTCAAACGGAGCACCCATCAGAAACTTGAGAACAAGGTTCAAATCCCAACCGGGCACCTGGAAAGGTGACGGAGGGAACACATTAGTGAGCCCTTTCAGAAACTGAGAAATTAAAGGAATTTTAAAATAGGAACAGACGAGCACTTAAATATGGACAGCGCCGCCAGGTAACCTTTAACGGTACCCACTTGCAAGCCCCTGTGGGCCAAAGAAAGCAAAAAAGACAGAACCATGGGAATGTCACATGCAAAAGGATCCACAATCTTAACCCTGCACCAGTTGCAGAACTTACGCCAACGGCAACGGTAAGGGGACTTTGTTGCTGGCCGTCTGACCGAGAGCAACACCTCCATCACGACTTCAGGGAGTTCCCAATCCTTATACCTCACCTTTCAGAAACCAAGCGTGAAGGTTGAAGGATCTGACCTCTGGATGGAGACCCTGACCCCCCTCCCGTGAGAGCAGATTGTCTCGGTAGGGAAGAAGACGTGGAGGGCAGATGGACAAGTCGAGAAGGTCCGGGTACCACATCCTCCGGGCCCACGCCGGAGCAATGAGGATCATCCGGGAACCGAACCTCTGCAACCTCTGCAGGAGGAAACGCGTACAGCAGTGGGAATGACCACTCCACCACAAACGCGTCTCCTAAGGCTCCTTTTGGAGGAAATTCCCACGAGCAGAACCTCTCGCACTTCCGGTTGACACTGAAGGCGAAGAGATCCACTTGAGGGGTCCCCCTAAGGGGAAAGATCTCCAGGAGAATCTCCTGAGCCAACTCCCACTCGTGAGACTTCGCGCTCTGCCTGCTCAGAGCGTCCGCCATCTTGTTTTCGTCTCCGGCCAGATGAACTGCCGAGATCGAAACTTCCTGCTGGATTGCCCAGAACTAGAGCTGCATCACCTCCCTGCACAGAGGAAGTGACCCTGCCCCCCCCTTTTTGTTGAGGTAGTGCATGGCCACCGTGTTGTCCGTCAGGATCAGGACATTCTTCCCTCGCACAGTCGGCAGAAAAGCCTTCAGGGCTAGCTTGATGCCCCTCAGCTCCAACAGATTGATATGGAGTCTGGACTCCGACGGAGACCAACAACCGCTGACTGTCAACTCGTTGGCATGAGCTCCCCATCCCGTGAGGGATGCGTCCGTCACGATCGTCACCACCAGCCAGGGTAGCCAAAATGGAGCCCCCTTCATCAGATTGTCTTCGACGACCCACCACAGAAGGTCCTGGGCGACCGAGGACGGCACCTGAACAGGGTCCAACATCCTGCCAGAGGACTGAGACCACTGGAGCTTGAGTGTCCATTGCAAAGGTCTCATCCGCAACCTGGCCTCTGGCACCAGAAGAATGCAGGATGCCATGAGGCCAAGCAATCTCAAGAACTCGAATGCTGGGAGACTCCGGGCAAGCTGAAACTTGTGCACCATCTGCTGAATGTGATGAGCCCTCACCTGGGGAGGAAAACACTGCCCCAGGGACTTGTCGAGCACTGCTCCGATGTACTGGGGCCTCTGAGTTGGCGTCAAGTGAGACTTCTTTAAATTGAGGGAGAAGCCCAGCTTGTGGAGGGAGTGGCAGGTGACTGACAGATGATCGAGGACTGCTCGGGAGAGCGCGCCCTGATCAACCAATCGTCCAGGTAGGGGTAGACATGAATCCCCCCTTTCCTGAGGTGCGCTGCCACCGCTACCATGAGCTTGGTGAAGACCCTCGGGGCGGAGGTCAATCCGAACGGCAGGACCCGAAACGGAAAGTGCAAGTCGCCAACTGCGAACCTCAGGTACTTCTTGTGCTTTGGATGTATCGGCACATGAAAATAAGCGTCCTTGAGGTCGAGAGACACCAACCAATCCTGAAGTTGAAGGGCCTGGAGGTCTTGAGAGAGAGTAACCATCTTGAACTGGTCCTTCCTGAGGAGTTTGTTCAAACCGCGCAAGTCCATGATGAGTCTCAATCCCCCGTTTTTCTTGGAAATCAAAAAATAAGGGGAATACCATCCCTTATTCCTCTCCGCTACAGGCACCACTGGCGCCTTTCTCCAGCAGGGAATGAATTTTCTGCGCAAGGAGCAGATTCGGACTCCTCAAAGAGAGATTCCCCAGTGGATTGTCTTGAGGCCTCTGCCAGAAAGGAAGACAGTAGCCGTGGGTTATGATCTCCAGAACCCACACATCTGAAGTAATGGTGCACCACTCTCCAAGATGCTGCGCCAGCCTTCCCTCAACCGGCGAACCATGGGTCATGGCCTCATGACTGAGCTGAAGCGGCTGCGGCGTTGCCTGAGGGCAAAGAGGCAACAGCCCGAGCAGCCTTGGCACCTCGAGTACCTTGTTTTCCACCTCTGGCACTCCTACGGTGGCCCCTCTGACTGGCAGCTCCTCTCGCTTTACCAAAAGATGAGTAATAACGAAAGGAACCTCCCCTCCATTGCTGAACACTAGGACGAAAAGGCGGAGGTTGGCGAACTGCAGCGCCCAATGACTTTGCTGCAGCTTTGGAGGTCTGCAACCTCTCAAGGCTCTCGTCAGCCTTGCTGCCAAAAAGATGTTCCCCGTCAAAGAGCATGTTGAGGAGCCGGGCCTGCACATCAGGAGCAAACCGCGACTTCCGCAACCATGCAAACCTGCATATCACGGTGCTCGCCGCCATGGACTGGCTGATGCAATCTGCCATGTCCAAACCTGACTGAACGGCCTCACACATGGTATCCTTGCCATCCTGAACCATGGCAAGGAATCCATCCCGTTCGTTCCCCTTCGGGAATATGTCCAACAACTAAGGAAACACAGTTCCACAGAGTGTGCATGAAACGTGACAAGGCACATGAAGAGTTGGCCGTCTGAAGCGCCATACCCCTGTCAAAACGCTTGTCGTCCCTATCAGGACGGATGGTAGGATACAACACCTGCTTTGCCGGGGCCAAAGCCGCATGCACCACCAAACTCTCCGGAGTTGGGTGCTTGGTCAAGTAGCAGGGGTCGCTACTGGCTGGGTGGTATTTTCATGGAAAAGACTTGCCCACTGCCGGGAGACTCTCCGGAGCAGTCCAAGCCGCCGCCACCCTCCTCTGGAGAGCCATATGGAACGGCAGTACCGGGTCAGTTGGTGGACCTTGGTCGAGGATATCCGTAAGGCCATCCTAAAGGAAATCCCCTGGGGGAGAAGACCATCCCAAGTACTCGGTGACCCTGGAAATAAGGCGCCGGTACGAGGAATCAGCATGAGTGCCAGGCTCAGGCCTACAAACTCCACCTCCGGAGAGGTGTACAGCCCACTGGCATTGTGCAAGGATTGCCGCAGGTCTTCAATTTGGCTATGGCCCGAGAAAATCTTGTCCGGTACTGTATCCGGAACCTTGCCATTATCAGAGCCCTCATCCACCTCTGCAATAAAAAACTCAAGCTGGCGGAAAGAAGGCACAGAATGTGGAACAAAGCCATGCTTGGCCTTTGCCAGAGCCTTCCTAGGTGGTTCCACCGAGCCTCGGGGACACCTGTCGAAACAGCCTCGAAAGGCGTCGAGTGAATCGGCGTCGATGCCGAACGCGGCGCTGACAGTCCTCGAGGCCGGGGCCCAGAGGGTGTCCCTCAACAGCCGGGGCGCCGATGGCGTTGACGACTTCTTTGAAGGCGGGGCCTCGAAAGAGTCCGTTGATGACCTCGGCGTCAACGTCTTCCTTGAAGACACCACAGGTTCACACGGTCTCAAGCATGTCGAGGACCGGGACCTGGAACGGGCATGACGAGAACGATTCCCCTTGTCCGAGCGCGACCTCTCCCGCGAATCGTGATGACCACACGAGCCCGAAGGCGTGCGAACAGTGTCTCTCGACCGATCACGACCGACCCCACTTGGAGGCACGGACGGACCAGTGCCCTGCGATTCGAGAATCGCCAACATTTTTTTCCCGAAGGAATCCCATTCCTCCGGCGTTGCATGCTTGGTGGGGTAAGCGACCTGCCGACGGGCGGAGTCCTCGGAAGAAGACGGGGAAGGCGACCGATGACGGCGCTTCCGGGAGTGCCTCGGAGAGGCAGAGGCGTGCCGGGACCGACTCCTGGACCGAGACCCACTGGACTTCCGACGACGACGCGGAGAGTCGCCCCTCGAATCGTCCATCGAAAGCCCTGCAGACCTCGACTTCCGTGGCTTGGACACCTTACCTACGGATAACTTCTTCTTGCGCTCCTGCAAGGCTTTTGACGTGAGCGACTGGCAGCAACAGTCATCCATGTCATGGGCCTCCCCGAGACACCAGAGGCAGGCGTCGTGCGAGTCCGTAACTGACATCTTGGACCCACAGTCCCTGCACTTCTTAAAGCCCGGACGCAGTGTGGAAGACGAGGTAGACATCTTCACGAAGAAAGACTTCACAAAACGAAACAGGTTCGAAGAACCGAGAAAGAACAGGAACTCCAAAGAGTGGAGGCGCGCCGAGATCTCCGAAGCGAACACATCCGTGGAAAAAACGGAACTGAGGCTACGGGCGTCGTGCGTCCTACTTATAACATCCAGTGACGTCGGCCGTCGGAGGAGGTCCTCGAGGGCGTCGTATCGACGCCATCGACGCAGGACGCAGACGCCGAAGATTTTCCGAAGCAGCACAGCTGTGGTGATTACTGTCATAGATATGGAATACGTCGGAGGACCCAATCCCCTCGAATGATCCTTTTTGCATGCCTGAATATACCATCTACATGTTTTCAGCCACACATCCCTGAAATCCTTACTATTATATTCCAGGCTATCTAGAGGATTATTGCCTCGAATTACGGTCCAGAGCATTTTCAACTAGAAGGTCTCGTCTATTCCGCGTCAAGGCAGGCCATGCTTCCTCTTTGCCTACAAAGCAGTTCTAACATTGTGTTTATGAACTCATTCCTGAATATGAAATGTTTATTTCAGATTGTTAAGTAGCAGTTGAAGCCAAGAGGTCAAAACTTAAACGTTTGTGCAATGTTGTGTATTTATAAAGCCTGCCCAGAAGATGGATGCACGGTCAGCAAAGGGTCTCTGCATGGCAATATTGAAAAATAAAACAGAGGATTTCTACTTAGAAGACTATGTGACTAGAGTGTTAATTGTATCTGATAGATTGTATCGCAATTGACTATATGTTCTCATATACAGTAGTATTTACTAGGCCCTAGCGGCGTCCCCTGGTCAAGTGACTGTTTCACTAGGCACTTTTTGCTCAGCAATCCTACCAACAGCCACACAGTGAGCTGCCACTTCACCAGGAGGGCGGGCACAGCAGGCAAGTCCACGATCATCATCCTGGAGAGCTGCTAAGAACCTTAAATAGTACCACCATTTCCTCTCTGCCAAATTGTAGGGGGATGAAATGATAAAGCTGCCAGTCTTTTGTGATCTATGCTGACTGGATCGCTTTGCCCAGGCTTCAATGTTCTCTACAAGACACCCTCACAACGACTGAAACGCCTCCTCATATGTACTCTCTTATTAGTGGGTAGAGACACGCATGTAGCTTTCGACATGGACTAACATTGGTACCACTATCGCCGTTTAACATTGTCTAGTTCCTTGATATGCTTTTTCACATATAGGGTTGGTGCTCAAACCTAAACACTGAAGTCAATTTTTGATCAAACTAGGTCCTTGTCCAGTGGACAGCACAATACCATAAGGTTTCAACTTTCTTAAATAAAAAACGTGTTGCTCTTTCATTTTTTGAAATTCCAGGTCCGTGATGTGACAGGGAACGTGTGCTGCGGCCACACTCCTTAAGTGAAATGAGATTTGTCTCTGATGAGAAATATCAGTGCACACAGGCCCCATTCACTGCCTTCTTTCTCACTACCTCTCTGTTGATCATTTGGCTAGCAGTCTGCAGTTATTGATAACTTATTTTCCAACTTTCGAGTCTTCAGAATGGCCCAGCTTAGCTCCACTGTGGCTGCATTCTTCTCGGTGAACAGCGGCTGAGGTGGACAATGCCCACATCAGATGTAGCACCGTACAATGTAGGCTCCAGACCACAATATCCTTAGAGGGCAGCAGGCTAAAGATCCCTTAACTTGCCCCGGTCAGTCTAGGATCCTGGCACGAGTGCAGGACTGGGCATGGCTGTGCAAGCTCACAGTACCAGAGGGTATTGCTTTCTCCGGTGCTCGTGGGGATCCACGGGTGATGGTTTGTAATGCACATGCAATTTGCCCAAGTAGCCCGCGTAAAAATCTCTAAGCAGCCAATGTTTCACCCCATCATTTTAGGGCTAAAGCCCATCGATCTGAAGTGTTGGGTTCACCTGGGACAAGTGGACATGTAGCGGTACTCAGATGCAAGGCTCTTTGTAATAGCCAAAGAATTGACTTTTTAGGTTGGGTGTACATGGGCAAATCCTCCCGGGGGAGTTAATGATGCAGAGTCGTTTTGGTTGGCGACAATGGGAGTTGGTACTGGGATTGTATTGCAAGGAAACGCAAGAAACAAGGAAAGAGAGATAAGAGTTAGGGGCACAGAATCGCACAAACAAAGATTGACTTGGACAATTTCCTTTCCAAGATGCTTCCCTGATGCAGTGTAGTCTGCAATATTGTTTGCATAGTCCAGGCGTTCAACTTCCACTAACCTTGATACGCAGACAATTAAGGATATGGGGGTGAAGCAGACTGCACTATTCCACATAGCTATTGTCTTCACACATCTGGAGAAGTATTTCACTCTATACCTACAAAGAAATGTGGTTGTTCTCCTGCGTCTACCATTGCTAGGTTGCTGACTGATTGAAATGCTTCAGGAATTCCTCAGTTCCATCCTTTTCCCCCCACCGGACATGCCCAGAGAATGAGATTTTGGGTGCCATGGTCAAGGCTAGTCATGGAACATACTTTTAAAATAAGGGCCCCGCCCCTCCTAATGCTGTGAAATCGAAAAAGCGGTGGCTTCCATTTTTCTTACATTAGTGCAGGATTGCTTATATTTCATTCACATAAAGTTACCTAACAATGTAAGTAACGGTGGAGTAAGCAGACACATATCACTGCCATCCTAACCTCCTGCAACAAATGTAGTGCTTCCATTTTAGGAAAGTGTTACAACCTTGCCTAGTGAGTGTCGGAAATCTTAGCATAGTGAACGTGGCTGCTAGGAAACAAGGCAAATCTTAGCATAGTGAATGTGGCTGACAGGAAAGAGTGGCAATCTTGGCATAGTGAATGTGGCTGCTAGGAAAGAGAGGCAATTATAGCATAGTGAATGTAGCTGCTAAGAAAGAGTGTCAATCTAAGCATAGTGAATGTGGCTACCAGGAAAGAGTGGCAATCTTAGCCTAGTCAATGTGGATGCTAGGAAAGAGTGGTAATTGCAGGATAATGAATAGGACTGTTAAGAAAGAAACGCAATCTTAGCATGGTAAATGTGGCTGCTAAAAAAGAGAGACAATCTTAGCATAGTGAATGTGGCTGCCAGGAAAGAGTGGCAATATTGGCGTAGCGAATGTGGCTGCTAGAAAATAGTGGACATATTAGCATAGTGACTCTGGGTGCTAGGAAATAGAGACAACCTTAGCATAGTGAATGTGGCTGCTAGGAAACAGAGACAATCCTAGCATAGTGAATAAGGCTGCTAGGAAAGAGTAGTTATATTAGCATAATATGGCTGCTAAGAAAGAAAGAACGATCTTAGCAAAGAATCTAAATAATTTAGTTTTACAATGTGAATTGCGTATTCAAGAAGAGTACATTTATTGGAAACAATGTGCATTGTATAAGGGTAACAATGTTAAATGTTGAAGGCATTTGGACCGCGCAACAGACTTGGTCCCCAGGCGCTCTGGTGGATCTGCAAACGAAAAGGTGGGATGGGTTAGTAGGTGAAGCGTGAGCAGGATAGTGAGAGGAGTGGTGTTCTGTTGGCAGCTTCAACTCGGTATACACCGGGTGCTGAGCTTTGGTGCGTGTATCGGATCGATGTCAGTCCTCGTGTGCTGTTGGTGTTGCTTATGTGTTGTTGCGGTGTTGTGAAGTGTGTGCGGGTTGTTGTGCGAGAGTTGGTTGTGTGAGATTTTTGAGTGAGATAAGTCTGCAGAAATGCTGAGTTTTTTGTTAGTGGGTTGAATGAAGTTTAACATGCAAACATTCAGAACTCTGTCCGAGTGTGGCGCTCACCTATCCTCCCAATCTCAGCAGGGTGGGCGAAGGGGTTATGCCTGGCATGGTTTTGGTTTGTGTGAGGCACTCCCTGTGCTTTTCTAACACGCTCTGTAAGTGTTCTAATTGCTCCTTGCCATTCTATTCTAGCGAGCTCTGTAGGTGTTCTAATGCTGTTGGATTGAATAATGTGGGTTGGGTGTCTATTCTCCTCCTTGGGTGCTGGAGCTGGTGTAGTGGACTCCTCTCACGAACTTTCTACCTAAATGCGTCTGCTGGGGGTTTGGATATGGTACATCTGGGAGGGAGTGGAGTCATTTAAGGGCTTTCGTCTCGGTCTGAATATGTGATCAGTCTATGGTGACCTCCTTTTATGGCTATTTCCCATGATATCTTATGGTCTGTCGTGGGGTCCGTTCTTTGGGTTCAGTGTTTGTCCATTTTTGGAGTGACCGAGGTTGGTATTATTTTGATCGTTGTTTAATGGGGTGGGCATTCCAGTGCATCGCTGTTGTGGTTACGCTGTGAAGAGCCATGATTTGAGGAGTTTCCTGAATGCTAGGTGGTTTGTTGTGTTCCGTATATTCTTAGGTAGGTCATTCCAGGTTTTCGGTGCCTGGTGAGAGAAAGAGGATCTTCCAAGTATTCTTCTGTTATAGGGTTTTGGTTCCAGGCGGATGTCGGTGCTTGATCTCAGTGTTCTTGCCGGTTGATGTAGGCGTAGTTTATCGCTTAGGAATTCTGCGCCTTGTTTATTGCTCTGTGCGTGATGCACATGGACTTTATTAGCTGTTTTAGTGGTAGCCAGAGTACTATTTTTAGCGCGGGTGTGATGTGTTCTCTTCTGGGTAGCTTGAGGAGGAGAAAAGCTATTTTTTTAAAGTGAATACATAAATGTGTGGCAACGAATTCATACAATCCTTTCTAATGAGAAATACACAATGTAATTGAGAAACACAACGTCCATAGAAAACATATACAAAACAAAAAATATAAACACTATACAGAACACAACGTTCGCAAACGAAGCACAAACAAGACTCTAGAAAATTATAACCAATGGGTCTACAATGATTTAAACACACAAAGGGTATACATATCTCCCTATCCAGTTATGAACAACTTATGAATGTATCCAACCACAGGTATAGATTATTGGTGCTGCCAACTCGAGATTCGGCTGTGCAGGCTTTTAAATTTCCTAGCCCAGGAGGAAGGCTGTGCTAGGAAATGTAAAGGCCAGCACAGCGGAAACTCGAGTTGGCAGCACCAATAATCTATACCTGTGGTTGGATACATTACAACATTCATACATTGTTTACAATAGGATAGGGAGATATGTATACCCTTTCTGTGTTTAAATAATTGGAGACACATTGGTTATAATTTTCCAGGGTCTTTTGTGCTTGATTTGCAAACTTTATGTGTTCTGTATAGTGTTTGTATTTTTTGTTTTGTGTATGTTTGCTATGGACGTGTTTGTGTTAAGCAATTTTAACAATTACATTTTGCATTTGTCATTGGAGAGGATTGTATGAATTTGTTGACATATATTTATGTATTGTTACATTTTTTTTTAAAAAAAGCTTTTGTATATGTTCCTTGAATCATTGTTACCTTATTGAATGCACATTGTTTCCAATAAAGGTACTCTTCTTGAATATGCAATTCACATTGTAAAACTAAATGATTTAGATTATTGGCTAGGTTCTTTCTGTTGTGCATTGTTCTGTTTCCCCATGATCCTAGCATCAGAATGAACTGTGGGGTTACGTCAGCCAGGTGCGACATGTGCTAAGAAAGAAAGGCAATCTTACTCTAGTGAATGTGGCTGCTGGAAAAGTGAGACAATCTAAGCATACCGAATGAGGCTGCTATTACCATTCCTCTATGTCAGAGTATTTTTACAAATTGCCCACAGGGTGAAATTTAGACTGAATGGAGTAGCAAGAAGCTAGTGATCTCAAATGTTCTCACACAGAGCAAGGGAAATAATACTTGAATAAACCATTTCAAGATGGCTACTCTAGTTACATAACAAGTATTATGCCTGCTCATGGCAGATCAATGTAGAAGAAAAGTTAAAAAGAGAATAAAGGTCAGGTGGTATACAGGCACTTGTTTCATGTGTTCTTAACTGCTGGGAAAGATAGCATCACTGACCCCTACTGTAGCATACAGCCTTTAGTCCAAATTGGGCCAACTGTTGTGAGTGTGACCTTTTTCAGCTCATCTTCGTTTTCTAATAGCCAACTTTTATACATGTAGCCTGTTGCAAGACCTTTTCATATGAACACCTTTTCCCTTAAGTGTGTGTGAGGGGCAGGCATTAGAGAGATGTTTTCATATTGGTTTGCAACCCCTAGCGTCTGTACTTGCCGTGTTCCATCATCTCCAGCAGTCCTTTCTTGATGAGCTCATCACGGCTTTGTCTTGTGGTCATCTTCTTTTCTAACACTAGGAGAAAGATCAAGGCACTATGTCATTATCACAAGCAAATTTACAACACCAAATCAAGACAAGGTTCATTCTAAAGGAAGACTGTAAAGACTGGAGGGGGGGGTGTCTGTACCTCCGCTCTCTATATGGTAGAGGCAAGAGGGCCCCAGACAAGATTCTCTATTATTGGTACGTGGTCGAGCAATCAAGGCCTAGCTTCTCAGGAGGTGATGCAGGCTGGTTCTTAAGTACAGTGTAGTCCCCAAGCACCCACAAAGGAATGTCCGCACACTATCGGTTAAACACAGTCTTTATATAATTAATATTCAAAGGTATATACAATATCCCGATAATGCACTGTGTGCTCGGAAAATCAACAATGGTAAATATATACAGTTCTAAAGTGGTACCACAACGATTATTAGATCTCATTAAAGTGCATCAACTATACTGTCAAAATGTCACACAGATCAATAAAGAGGAAACCAGCAGTAGAGAGAGGAAGGAAAGCAAGATGGTTGAACAATTGGCAGAATACTGGTCCTGCTACCTAGACACAACTCTGTGTGGAGATCCCCCCACCTGAGCAACCTGTAAAGCAAAGATGTATCACAAGCCCAGTCCATATATTGTTCACACTAGACTTCCCAATAGTTCTGCATCCCCAAAGTACCTGGCGTTGTAACGTTCCTGGTCAGGAAATCAACGGCCCTTCTTGAGTGCCCTCCCTTTAAGGCAGGAGTCACGGGTCGTCGAACGTCCGACGGAGAACAGGTCGAGCTACGATGGTGAAGTGACCGTGTCGTTCCTAGCGGTGCTCGTTGACGGGGAAGCATAAACATCTTGCAAGGAAGAGGCGTGCGGCGCACCTCGGTGTCGATAGTTCTGGACTGCAAAGAGTTTGAAGAACTGTGGCCCAGCAAGGGCATTGAGTCGTCAGCGTCTCTTTGGTCTTTGGGTGGTGGGAAACCCACCGGTAGATGCTCCGTGGCGAGTCGACCGTTAGGCCTTCTCCCGCAGGATACAGCAGCGACGATGAGGATGAGAGCGTCCTTGGATTCGAAAGTTCTTAGGCAAACGGGAGCACGGCGGCTCCAGTCGGCGACGGCGGTCATCGTCAATGGCTGACAACAGTCCGGGCGCTTCTCCTTGTGATTCCGCAGCAGTCCCTGTCTCGGGTCGGCAGCCTGTCGAAGGTCTGTCTACCAGGGAGCTTTGGCAAAGATCTGCTACTGCACGATGGTCCCTCGTAGCTCGGGAAGAGGGTGGCTTACCAGGTCCTCTCTGGGTCAGTCCTTGGAGGCACAGCAGCTTTCAGATTGTGAAGGAGAGCAACAGCAATTCTTCTAATCCAGCAGGGCTTCAAGGTCCAGCTTCAGTTACTCCAGTTACTCATCGTAGTGGACTTCAGCTTCTGAACATGATTCCTCGCAGTGAGAGGTCCCCAGATATACTGTTGATCTTCCATTCATTCTGCTGGGTCATACTCAAGCATCCAATCACGACTAAGGGCATTCATGCAGGCAGGCAGCCAATCCGGCACACGGTGCATTCAGGCCATTCACTTCTCTCCAGACACTCACAACAAGTTATGTGTATTGGGACAAGTACCCAGCCATTCAACACTCCACACTGCATTCATACCGGTTTCGGGCAGGGCTGTCTCAGTCATTGTGTCAAACACCAGATACTAGACACCCACAACATAGAATGCGTATTCGTCACACACTCCATCCACCCAGGTCCCACCCACAGGCGTCCCCACAACATATGGTCATTGGGAAGGCTCCAGCCAGTCTGGTCAGCACTTCCCCACACTCCCATATATGGAACTTCCACCCAACAGCCAGTCAGGGGGCAGGGACAGAGTCAGAGCTTCCCGGGACTTCAGGAAGATCAAGGTAACAGGCAATGGAAGGCAAGAGGCTATCGGGGCCATTTTGTCTCCATCAGGAATCCACTGATTCCAATAACAGGTCCTGGGCATCCCAAAATGGAGGACGCTCAGGGCACCAGTCAATTCAGCACGGAGCTGCCACCAGCCCGTACCCTGCTCTGTGGGTCACACACAGGTGCCCAAAAACATACACTAGGGGCACAGGGTTGTACCCCCACCCATGGGTGCCATAAGGGTATACCATGGGTCTGTTCGCCGAAACCAAAGGAGAGAGCTGCACCGCCAGGAGTCCCACATGAACTCCTGCGCGGAAGACACGACAGAACACACGATAAAAGGCAGTAAAGAACAAGGATACGGAGGTCCTGTCCCTCCGATGCATTTCCAGCATCACAAAGACCCCGGAGATAGGTGCACATCCTTTGCTCATGGCCCTCTGCCTGAAGATTTAGCATAGCAATAGTGCCCTTCCAACGGTAGTCAATCCATGACAGGCTTCATGAAAGTTACACTCTGTCGTCATTTACTGTATTTTTACTGTGTCATGTTGTACAAGTGACATCACAAGATGGGTTTATTTTAATTAAAAAGTAAAATAACGAATTGCACTTATAAAAAGACATTGTTGGCCTAACTTTCCTAAACAGCTAAAAGCGTGCACTCCTCTCCAAGCATGCACTACATGAAAACTGTACACTGCTACTCGCTCTGTTCCTTCTATGCTGCACAGCGTGATTACACTACTACATAATTATACAGTTATATAAAAAAAGATGTACATTCAAATGCTGTTCATGTGAGCATTCAATTGCAGAATGCTTTAATCAGAAAAGGACTGAATGCCTTGCATAACCAAGCATGAGGCCTGCTCAGGGTAAGGGCTTCACCAGAACTTTGAAACACAATTCACAACATGAGTGCCGACCATGATAGTGACATTCCCATCTCACATTAACAAGTCCTCCAGTAAGCGTTAACCCCTATCAGCCAATGTGCCAAAGTAAGACAAAGCCTAAAACGCTGACAGTCACTTTGTCATAGAGGGGGGCATCGTGTTATAGCACAAGTAGGGGTGATAATCCAGCAATATCCTGAAGTGGATGCTGGCTGTCTAAGAATGGCCTAGGCCCTAATGACAGAATAGGTAGGATAGGAGTTATTGGATTGACTGTGGTAGGGGGATAATTTGTGTTATTTCTGGACATAGATAACCACATGTGTTCTACATTTATGATCGTTTACGAATAGAAATGGCAGTAGTGGGGGTATAAATAGAGTACGGTGGGAGCGTAGTGTGCATCTGTGTGCGAGCAAGCTGTCTCTAGCCCTTCTTAAGGAAAGCCACCAGTGAGTTTATGATTCAGTAGGAGCAGTCATGAAAGTAGGGGGCTAACATAGAAATGAACAGTGGCCTCATACACTTCCTGCACAACCTCTGGGCCGGCTGGTCAAGATTAAGTGACACCATGCACCTTCAGAGCCTCTTGCTTGTAAGAGAAACTGAAGCCTGTGACAAAATGACTTCTACCCTTCAGTAGTGCAAGCAGGAGTAGTGGCCATGCCGCCTACGCAGCCCTTAAAGTTCTACAAAACAAGAGTGATGCCATTCACAGAGGTGAAATTGATGCTGGTAATACATCTACCTCCTGTGCCTTTTGTGGACACGTGGGCCGAGGCCAATCTATAGTCTTAAAAGGGGAGTGGATGTGAACCAGTAGTAATCCAAACAGCAACATACAACAGTCCAAAATAAAGTAATGTCCAGTCAAGTTTCTGTAATGATACATATACTGTAATTAAGCACGCCATTTGCAACAATAACTAAATACAAAAATGCTACATAAACCCACCCCTGTGGAAATAACCCAGATTAATTATGCAAAAGAGAAAGATGAAGCATTCTGGGTATTGGAACAAGGGTGAAAGGCATCAAATACAACAATGTTCTGAAAAGGATATGTTCATGCGCGAAAAAATGGATTAAAAGTGACCTAACCAGTCTCTGGGGTTCAAAGTGGGACCGGAGGGCCAATTACCAATGAATAATACCTTCTTGCTGCTCTTGGCAGTTCTTGGCACTGTGTGAGCGGTACAAACTAAGCTCAAATGCAGCAGTTGTATTGTTCCAGATGGGGAGCACGTTTTGAGTTGGGGTTGAGCTGCATTTCACTGCGATTGGAGGCAGTGTTGAAAGAATACGGATTGTGAGAGGCACCAGGGAGGGTTGGATGGTCGCCAGATGGTTCAATGGCAAAGATGCTGGTGACTCGATGCACGGGTCGAGACAAGGCATTTCAAAGCTGTGTTTGAGAGTTGCTGTTCATTGGGCACACCAAGGTCGGTTCGACAATTGAGTTAATCTTTGACGAAAATGGTTCAAAAGACACCTCAAATGGGGCAGCTGTAGTGATGAGCTTCTTGTTGGAGCCGGGGGAAAAGATGTGCTCAGCTGCTGTGGTGCAGCAGCAAACTGGTTAGAATGGGAAACAGCGCGTTTTGAGGACCGGGAGAGTGCCAAAAGCAGCACCAGAGGGTTCTGTTGGTTTTGAATGTGTTGAGCAGGTTTGAAGCACTGCTCAAAGCTGTTAGATGGCAAAGGACAGGGATCTTGCTGATCTGGCTCTCAGGTTGCTGTTAGTCCTGGTCTAGGGGCCAAGGGACAACACAGGTCCTTGTTCTCATTCTCCCAAACATGGGGGAGGCTGACAAACAAACCCAGTAAGGTCCTGGGTACCGATGTAACTGGGAGGCCGGTCTTGCTCCAGTAGCTGGTCACCCCTATTGGCCCTAGGGATGGCCAGGGAGCAGAGCTTGCCTCTGCCTTGGATCAACTGTCTCCATCTCACAACTGAAGGACTCTGGAAAGAACTGCTCTTCCAGTAGTGTCCAAACAAATTCTTCCTGAAGTATAAAGATTAATCAAAGAAAGAGTGGGGGATCCACTCTCTTACAGGCAAAAAGTCAAGAGGTGATTGAACAAAAACAAGCCTGCTTTAAGGGACCCAATTCCTCTTCTCGTGACAAGTGGCCTTTGACTTCTTGCATCATACCCAAAGTGCTTTGTGCTAAAGGGAATTAAGCAGACTGGAAGGAAGGAGAGGTACGGAGAGAGACACAATGCTGGAACACTTCCCCACTTGTGCAGAGTTACCCTTACTACACTAACTCCGCCCCCATCCCAGACCCATAGCTTCAAGGGCCCTTTGGTATGCAACACCCTGGTGCGAGGCTGGTCCATTTGTGTAGGGTGTGCCATGCTATTCCTGCTGAGGACCTGTCTTGCTGGAGAGCAGTGTTACCTGACCTCACAAAGGATCAAATGACAGGCACAGTCATTCACTCTCTTGTTCTGCTGGCTGGTAGGCTAGGCCGTCTGATCAGAATACATAAATCCTTCCACAGCTGTCCTGGGCTCACAGTGCTGGCATATGTATGATACAAATAAGGTGTGTCTTCATATGGTTATATGAATAATTATCCACAATAACCAACAGTCAGGTATGGGTTTATCTGTGAGATTTTGAAACACAAGTGCAGACTTTAAATGCAGCCACTGCGCTGAAGTGACTTGGCTGTTATGGCAGCTGTGGCATGGGCACCTGCGACCTCTGAACCTGTTCTGTGCCACTGGAGAGCAGGCACTGCAGGTCGGGAGACTGATGCAGCAGGGCACGTCTGCCACTATGCTTTTGCATGAAGCTTATATGTGGTCTGGTTAGCAGGCCACTCTTTCCAAGATGGAATTACCTGCATCATTGTATTAATTAATACAAAATAAATCAGGGCTTCTACACCTTTGCCAGATGGCAATTCCTCACAAAGCCCATATGACTTTTTAACATGGATGCGAGTACATGTTGATTCCAAAGGAGATTAGCTAGACAAGGGTGCCACCAGCCTCCTCGGGTTATGCACCTCACAGACATACAGGCATGCTGGATTTTGTTGGTGTTTGTAGTAAAGCTGTCCTGGAAACACTGGTCCCCTCTTGTGATGCGCCTGCCTGGTATAGAAGTATGTTGGATTTTCATGTAGATCGTATCATTAGTGAAATTGGCCTGTGGAGCAATGGCTCCTCGTGTCACTTTGTGTGTGAGGGCCATTGCCTTTAAGAAGGTTGCAGCCTGAACCGCAACCCAATGGCACCCGTTAGGGCTCAATCGGGGAAGGCAATGTCTTTTGAGTTTTCCAGTAAGATGTTGAGCAGTGGGTATGGGGCCGAAGTGGGGATACTGGGACAGCACTCCTGGCTGGTACTCCTTCAGGCAGTGGGAGGAGAATCCGGATCCTTCTGCATTGTCACTGATGGGGGAAGTTCTCCTTGGCCATTGGTTTAATTAACAGGAAGTTTTCAAAGCCCAGAAACATCTGGGCTCCCTGCCTATGCCTTTATCCCAGTGGGTTAAGCTTGAGTGGTCGGAATGAGGTTCCTCCGTGGTTGGTGGCCTCCAGGTCCAGCAGGAGGGTCTCATTCTTTCCTCTATAAGCTTTGAGCCATGCCATTCCACATGCAAGCCTCAGTGCCTTGGGATCAGTTAGCCAGCGAGTGAACACTAACAATGACATGTCCTAGACAAGGGTAAAGATATCGGTTTAGGCTTGGATTTGGTGTCAGCTACAGGTAAATTAAAGCTGAATTACAGTGGCTAATACTGCTTCGTGTACCACTCATGTAAGACAAGCGACAGACCTGATAGCAGGTTTGGGTCGGAATGGGTCAAAATATTGTGCTGGGCACTAAAAAATGTTCTCCTCATTCACAAATTACAATTTGTTACTTTTCTTGACAAACATTGGTAGTATTTGGGTGAACATTTGTTGGGACAATGTGTGAAAAAGCTGCATCCTATAGCCCATTGGAGTGGTAACGTTGGTTACAAATGGCAGCAGTGCTTTCTGACTGACCGTTGGCTATTGCCCTATTGGCCGCTACGGTCGGACTAGAATCAGCGTCCACAGGTAAGTAATCAGTGTCCATCAGCTTTCCTTGCTCTAGACTTGCGTCCTGGGCAGCTTGATGTACACATCCGATCTACAAATGACGTTCCACAAGCAGACATGGGAAAATAATATGTTCTTTCAAGAAAGCATGAGAAGAACTTACTACAATGTAAGTGGGAAGAAATCTCCAATACATTGCACCTCCTGATGTAGGCGTTCCAAAAAGGGCACTTGGATATTGCTGTTGCTTCAGCGGCACAGGTCCTTTCAAAGCTCTCACGGAACACCCCTGGGAGCTGTCAGAACCAATGAGTGAAGTTTTGTGTAGTGTTCACAGCAAGAGTGGCTGCTTCCTGCACTTTCCTGAATGTGTTGGGTGGGTTTTTAGGGCTACTCCAAGATTTCAATATGGGGATACTGTAGACTGGCCCCTACTCTCCGCATGGCCACCAAGCACGACGCATTGTCGGGGGAGGGGCTTGGCGGGGAGTAGTTCAGCCTTCTGCTGAGAATGCCAAACGAGGGGCCAACCAGTGTGAGTTGTGATGGTGTTTTTGTCAGAGGACATCTTGCACTAAGATCACAGGCTAATTTAACATGGACTACCTAACACATCCACTGAAGGCAAGTAAAAGCGGGGTGCCACAGACCTGGATCAGGTGAGCCCTGGCGACTCATATAGAAAAGGACCCCTGACCCTCCAATAGTCTTTTCGAGTGCTCTATTTCCAGCATTGGCCCTTGTATAGTTGACCTTCCAGAAGGTGTGGCAATTGTGCATGGCACGGCGCGAGGTGGCTAGGACACCTATCTTACCTGCAGAGGTTTGCTTTAGCTTCTCGCTTTTCTTTTTCCGCCACTTCCACGGCTTGAAGATCCTGCCCAGCGTGGCCAGTTTGCTGTTTCTCCTCACTGGTGGAGTACGAATCCCAGAGCCCAGATACTCCAACCGCAAGGCAGGTGTGTGATCCATCTCATCTGCAGAAAAAAAAAGAAAGTTGTGTTGAAAGATTTGCACTTTTTAAGTTTTCAGGCTGTTTTTGGTCTGAGGATTTTGCGCTTTTTCTAGTGGGCAACCTCCTTCGGCAATCTGCATTAGATTTTAAAGACTTTCCCCTTCCAACAATCTACGTTGACAATATTTATTCCCTGTCTGACATCACCAAAAAGAAGCAAAATTACATCTCTAGTTCGGGTGACGAAAGCATGAACCAGTGTCTTGCTCCGGTCAGTGCCACCTACCGCACCCGCAACCCCCACTCCAACTATGACTGCACACAGGAACACGCCATGGGCCCCAACAAAATATCATGAGTGAATACTATGGCAGAGGTTATCAAAAAATCACATTTTTGACATGTTACTTCTACGTCTCTTCACAACTTCCAAGTTAAAACCATGTTTACAAAGAAATCCAGCATATCCTACTACTGTCAGAATATATGTATAAATTGCACCTCATTCATAACAAAAAGGCCCACTTGCACACGATGGTGGTGGTGTGACAGGAAATACCTTACTCCTGGTTAAATTACTCCATGTCAGAGGAAAACATTAATAAACATTTTTCTCCCACTCCAAAATACCTTTCCAATTCATAGCTCTTCAACACGCTTTTATATGCACTTAAATGTACTTTCTCTATTCACATTCATGTGCGCTTTCATTTATTTTCTCGATTCACATTCATATGCACTTTCATTTACTTCCTCTATTCACATTCATATGCACTTCAATGTACTTTCTCTATTCACATTCATAAGCACTTTCATTTACTTTCTCTGTTCACAGTAATATGCACTTCCATTTATTTTCTCTATTCACATTCATATGCTCTTACATTTACTTTCTCTTTCGGGTGAAGCTAAGGGTAGTAGGCAGCATTCTCTAATCAGTCCTATTAATGCATATAATTGCAGTGTATTTCTTATGGAACGTAATGATCCGGAGTGTCTCTTGGAGAAGCTTGAGATTGATATTAAGCCCGTCTGCTTCCCCTTTTCTGTAAAAGTTGATGATCTTAAATACACATTCACAGTTCATGGCAGACAGCAATCCTGGTCCCAGTGTTTAAAAGAGGAATAAAGACAGAGCCGGGTAACTATAGATTGCTTTCCATGCTTGATTGAACTGGGAAATTATTTGCCTCTCTGCTCCTCCAGGAGCAACAAACCTGGGTTGACAAAGAAGGTATATTGGATAGATTCCAGAGTGGATTTAGAGCTGGTTATTCGACCGCCCACAATTTGTTCGTTTTAGACAATTTAAGCACCAGAGCGCTCCGACCTAACAATCCGCCACTGTGTGCTTTATTAATTGACTTTAAAGCCACATTTGATACGGTGTGCAGCGTCTCTGGTAGTAACTTCACATGTTGAGCTGCCCCCCTGGTATTCTATACTACCTTAAATTACTCCATAAGAACACTTTGGTGTGTTTAAGACTTAATGCTCAGGGAACAATGAGCGAATCCATCAAACAAAACTGAGGAGTAAAACAGGGGTGCGTCACTGCCCCCCTGTTATATAATTTATTTGTATCTGATCTCCCAGCTTCATTTGATGTAGTACATAATTGCCCCCCTAAAGTTGGTAAAACGTATTGCCCTGTGTTGGCATATGCCGACGAGCTAGTCATTCTTGACCATACTTTTAGTGGTATTCTGAGATCTGCAGAAGGGTTATGGGCATATACCAATACCAACAGCCTGGTCATTGACCGGGATAAAACCCTATTGATGTTATTTACTGGCAAAAAGACCTCGTCTTTGTGTCCGGGCCTTAGAGATTCCTTATACTGCCTCTTATGAATATCTTGGCGTACAATACGATGCCTGTGGAGGATATCAGTTGTGTATACAGACAAGTATGAGTAGAGCGGCCCAATCGACTACTCTTATGTGTCAATTTAACAGTAAAAGAAGTGGGTACTCTCTATGGGATGCTCGGCAACTTTATATCCAGTGTTTGGTGCCTGCTGTGATCTACGGACTTGATTCTCTGTTACCAATTGATTTGAATTGGCTGCAATTAGTAGAAGGAAGGTTTTGGAGGAAGTTATTAGAGCTGCGTGTGTGCCTACGGCTATCATTAGATTGGAAGTGGGCATCCTTTCACTAAGGTCACTGGTGTTGAAGAAAAGAGCTGAATTATATGTCAAGATGTTAAATACCCCTACCAATTTACTTCTGGCCAGTACGGGTGAGGTTGTGTGTAATGAAAATGAGAAGTCCAGCCTTAAGAAATGTATGGATATCCTTTTCAAGGATATAGGTTGGACCCCCAAAAGGGGTGACAGCTTTGCTGTCTTAAAGTTTACTTTATGTAAACGCATAGACTTTTGGGACTGGCATGAACATTTTGCTCATCTGGGTAGGCTGAAAAGTTATAAATGTATCCCTAATGTTCTATATACGTTTAAGAAACTGAAAAGGATTGTGAATGTGTGCCCGCACTTAGTCTTAGAAGATTTATTCTTCTTCTTCTAAGAACTAACCATCTGCCAGCCCTGTCTGTTGCTGGTGTGGAGCACTCAGTTCCCAAAAAGGAGCCTTACTGCTGCATATGTTTGAATAGAGCTGTCACTGAGACGGAGAAACACGTTTTAACAGAATGCCCCATTATGGAAAAAATGTATGCAAGGCATCTTGGCAGATTTGTTCATCAACTGGAAACGATTAAAGATCTTGCATTCTGGTACCAGTGTATTAATACAAGCAATTGAAGTATGCTCATGGCCATATTCAGGGTATCGGTTGCTGCTGAAAAGCATTAGAGTACAGATACCTAAGCACTTTGGGCATATTAACGAATGTAGACAAAAGTTTTGAAAGCTTTGTCTGTGGACGATCAAAATCGGGATACTTAGCAATGTTCATCTTAGCTAAGCCATTGAATAACAAGATAGAGTAGATTGCTTATTTTATTAATTATATTGATTATATGCTTCTATTGTGGTTTCATCGAAAGAAGTAACCATTTAATTGAATTCAATGAATTCCACAGAGCGCTGATTGTTGTTTGAGAGTATGCATTGTTTTCTGATTCTATTACATTTAGGTTTATGTTTTTAAGTATGTAAAAGCTTTTAAGTATATATTATGCTTATTTTTATATTTGTGAAAAATGTATTGGTATTTTGCATTTATATGTGTAGTTTTCTTTGTAAAACTATATCACAGTAAATAAATAAATCAAGGTTTCTTGGGCAAATGTGGAGTTTTGCGAATACACTTGGAGACACTTTTTGTGGGTCCTCACTTTGGCTGGCCGGGTAGTAAATTGCCCTGGCATATGTACGCAGCTGTGCATAACTTCGGCCAATCCCCCTCAGTAGAACATGCTTTTGTTTTGTGAAGTAGCTGCTACTTAGACAGTCATAAATCACAACTTTTTCCTGCCCTAAGTTATGCATACTGCAGGAAAAATATCACCACTTTTTCTTATTCATTTAGCTTTGTAAAGTGCAACATTCACAGTAAGGTGTTTTGGCGCTGATTAACACCATATGATGCGGTGACCAAGAGAGCAGAAAATATGGGGATTGGTCAGCGGGTGGGTACAGCCAAGCGTTTAGTGCCTTCCTGAAGGTTAGGTGGTCATCTAAGCCTAAACGTGAGCCGGTAGGAAGTTCTACACTGTGCTGGCTTGCACTGAGAAGGTCCAGCCACCTTTTCTTGTGATGCAGACTTTGGGTGGATACAGCAATCTTTTGTTGGATTACCTCAGTCATCTTGCTGGTATGTGTTTCTGGATTTTATCAAGGATGAGATAGACATGTCAGGAGGGTTGGTGCTGTCATGGTATGTGTGCAAGTATCCAATGCAATCCAGTGCAAACGCTCTGCAGCTTCTTGCACCAGGCGAAGCTTTACAAAGCTCACATGATAGTGTAATACATTGGCTTGATTGCTAAAAATAACAGTTACCAAAGCAGCACATGTAACCTTGGATACAAGAATCTAATTCGAGAAACCGAAAATGTGAAGCCTGCGATCTTCATTAACAATAACCATAAATAAATAACCCGGGAGCAATGTTACAACTCAATCGTGAAGCCAAATAAAGCCAGCAGCTAAACACCATCCAAATGTAAACAAAGAACACAGTCTATTTCACGCCAATCTTTCAATAGGATGAGAAAGTATTAGTTTGACTAAACAATGTAATGGAAAGTCTAGTGCAGAACCATATAAGTGTTTTTGTAATAATTGTGTTTAGGTTGCCGCCGTTATTTTACCGTGTCTGCCTTGGTGGATGGCGGTGGCTTGGTGGATCTACTTCAAGGTGAGCGGGGGCGGTAATTCCCCATTCACCAAGGCACTTCCCCATTCCCATTTTTGCCCCCATATGGCATAATGGGAATGGGGAAGGCGCTAATTACGGTACCGCAAATTGCGGAACCGTAATTAGCTCCAAGGTCCCTTTGCGGCACCCTACTTTAACGGCTGGTAAAACCAGCCATTAAAGTCGGGTCCCGCAAAGGGAACTCGTAGTAAGGCGGTAAGGGTTTACCGGTACCGGTGCCCTTACCGGTACCGGTAAACCCTTACCGCCTAACGTGTAATGAGGCCCATAGACTTCAATATCTCCAGCCATAACCAATACCATTACACTTTCACATGCAAAAGGATGAAGCCACAGAAGGAGGTTTGCCCCATTAAATGCTGGGCTGTGAGGGTCCTGTGTGTGGTTTGGTTTGATGCTGGTCAGTGGATTGGTAACATGTGGTTATGTTGTGTGAGGTGCCTATGCACAGCCTTCGTTTCACCAGTAAAGAAGTGAACTCACTATTTTATGTTCTCTCTTCACATGGCGACGAGGAACGGATTGGACCGCTGCAAAGCCCAGAGTTCGGGTAACGCTACAGGGCCCTGCACAGCCAGAATGTTGTGGCGGGCTACACCTTGACAGAGTGCATGAGAGGGGTTTGGACACGGACATGCACGGACTCTAGTAGGACAGTGCACTTCCTTGACTGCACTGGGCCATGCCAGCAGCCTGTGGCATAGGCCACTTCTGCTAGTAGTGGTGCTTCTACATTTCCTGACGTCAATTTCGCGTAGGTGGACATTTAATTTGGGATGGACACATTTTAGTACCTTTGTTCGTCTGCTAAGGCGCGAGTCGGAGGGTATATAATATATATATATTCCATTCACTCCTAGGTACTTCTAGAGCCCATCCATGTGGCAGCATGCAGCACTTTACAAAATAATATGGAAACATTGAGGCGATCTGTCAGGAAGTGGCATGTCCAAAGTGAGCAGGGTATTGTGATGCACACTTGAAGGCCGCTAGCTACATCCTTTGCCATTGTTCTTGCGCACAGCAGCACTCGCGCCACACTTGCAGCCATCATGCCATCCCTCTCAGAAAATGTTGCCACCCTCCATCTGGCCTGTGAGCATCATAATTACTCTCACCCAACCTAGCACCCTCCCCACCTCCCCCAGGATGCATCACCCACTGTGCTCTGCACAAGACAGGCCCACAATACCTACAACACAAGCTCACCAGCACATACCTAACAGAAACCTAAGATCAGGCACCGCACCCCTCCTTGTTATCCCCTCCTTCAAATCAACCAGAATAGGGGGGGTCCTCCTTTCCACCAGGCTCGCACTGTAGGAATGCGATTCCCCTGCACAACTGCTGCTTAGTGGATCACCTTGCCTTCCAGAAGGCCCTCAAGACCTGCCTCCTCCCCCCAGCGTCCTGATGAACCCTTCCGCCTCCCGTGTTATTTTAACCCCATGTCAACTAGGCTGGGGCAGCAAATGAGACCCTCAAATAAAGTACTAAGCAACGCAGAGAAGGGAGGACCCCAGCAGAATGCAGGACAGGAACAAATGAAACAAGAAACCTTCCAAGACACTCTGGTAAGCATCACACTCAATGCCAATGGTAGCTAGCCGCTGGCACAGCCACCCACCTGCACTCATCTGCAATCACACGCTACTCGAAGACACATCGCACAACACCTCTGACATTAGAATGCGGCTTAGTCCCACAGCAAATATTCAATTTGGCTGGACACAATCAGTCTTGCCCACCACTACTGACCGTCGTATTGGCTAAAATGCACACATGCATTCTATACTCCTCTGGCGAACCTCCCATTTCACAGACTTCGGTCTTCCAAGCGTGTTCCCCAGCAGCGCTTTGTGACCATACCAGTGGAAATAGGTGCTATACAACTGCCATATTACATTAAATAGGGTGAGCAGTTGACCCTAATGCTTAAGGTCAGTAACGGAATCACAGGCAACATATCCTGTATATGCTCACAGGGAGTCAGGCCAAAAGTGAGCACAGTTTGACTTTTAGAATACAGGGGGATTATTATGTATCCACACCAGCTAAATGCACCGTGCTTAATTCTTCACTAGGGTATTTCAACTGACCCTCTGACCCCTCACTACAACGAATCAACATACGCCACAGACAGTGGACATAAGTCACCTGCAGTGCTATCTCAGTGAAATTGCACTGTCTATCAATTCATTGCATCCGTCCTGTGACAACTCTCAACACTAATGCCATGAAGCGGGCCTTTGTCTGCATATTTGTCACTGCATGCCATTTGCAGGGTCCGCCTCTTGCTTTTTGTGATTCGTAGCTTGTATTGGGTGATGACAATAGTCACTCACAGTAGTGAGCAAAGGGCTGGAGAGCTTGCCACTCATTAAAGTGGAGTGATTTGTGTTTTGTAAGTGGAGAGGGGGTAGCCTTCCGTTGTGAGCAGGGACTGACAGGCAAGACATGTGCCCACAAAGCCCAAGTAACCCTGGCACCATGGATTGGTAAGGGGAGAGGTAGGCCACCAGGGATTAAGATATGCATGTACTATTCAGGATACATGAACCTCACACACATTCAGGACATGGCTCCCCGCAACCTTTACTAGGATATTGAACCGGAGGTGTCTGGTGACTGTACTCCTTGGTGGCTTGCAACATCACGATTACTTCCGGATGGGGAAGGGTCTGTCTTCAGTGTACACAGCACATCCTGGGGATATCTAGACCTGGATGGCTGCGCCTCACGGTGCTCTCAACATGGACCACATGCGTGCCCGTCTGGCCACGAGTAGCTAATCACAGGACTCCCGCCCTGCAAGAGTCCATGGCCTCTGAGTAGTGCACCTTTGAAGGAGACTTGGATGGAAATGCACACACATCATTTCTCCCGGTTTCAGTTAGAAATGCACCAATAGTGAAAATCCCAAGGGATCTTCTAGTGTGGAGTTTTAGCCACAGCCGAGGGTCCACGTTGATACTTGAGGGACCAAAAGGGAGAGGGGTCTGTCCATGATCACATGCCTAGCACACAGGCGATACGTCACCGCTCCGATCAACTAACATCTATGGACATTTCATTCTGCCGTACAATTCATGCGGCAGGGAAATGGAATAGGTTGTTCTTGTTCCCATTATCGCGCAAAGGGGAAATGACATCTTGTGATATGACAATGCGCAGCTCTCAGCATTAACCCTTTAGGATCTGAATAGTTCTAAAACATCCATGGATCGCTACATCATTAGAGCGTGGGGACAGCTAAGTGTGGCGGTGACCGTCACATCCCGTCCTCAGCGCTTCGGACAGGATGGGGGGGGGATCCTTGCATGCATGCCTCTTGTGAAGGAAGGTTATGAACCTATGTATTAACCATGGTGTTTTATTATTAGGTGACTAGAAGTCAAGCAGACTTGAAAGTAATATGCACAGTGATTGCATGACTGAGAATGGTGGGCAAGGGACCGCTTTCTTAGTACATAAGCTCCCCGGCTGAGGCTGCTAAACTCCCTGGGCTTCAGGAATCACTGTTGCAGCAGACCACAGAAGAGTGGGCTCTATCACTGAGGTATGACCTGGCAAGGCTTTACTGGAGCTCTGAAAGGTCGATGGATGAGTGAAGCTAACAAGTACATTTGCCATTGCATACAAATTGTAAACAAATATTTCCTCAAGCAAGTGATACCACTGCAAACGCCAGGTGCCTACAGAACCCAATAGACGAGCTCAACAGCAAAACCAAGGATCTCTGGTCAAAGTAACCAAGCAATGCATCGACCATCTTCTGGACACACCCTCACTATTACCTCCCCAAAAAATCTCCCCTGAAATAAAATTAAACACAAGATTAAAAGACTACACCAGGAATTTGAAAGCAACGCCTGAACTAATGCCACACAACCCAAATGGACATCCCTCAAGGATCTCACCCACCACACCTTCAAGGACAAACTCTCATCCTTCAAGCCCATGGCCTACACAGACGGGAGTCTACGTCCTTCCATCTAGAAAACATTGACCACAAAGCTCTCAGTTCCAGACTGATCATCATCCATTCGTACTCTTGTCATCTTATCTCTAATCTTCAACCTACTTATGGAAACGCATCAGCATACTGTTTGTATTCAACTGTGTGTGAAGGTAACCTCAGTTGATGACACCCGCTACTCAGGGCCCGCCTTGTAATAATCCAATCACGCATACCATGCCCTTATCTAAACTTCAATCCAGCCAAGACGAAATCCCTAATGCTGAACAAGAACACAGGCTTCCCCAACATGCAGAACTGATTGCCAGCAATGAATGGCGGGGGCTTCAGCCCACATTTTACACCCGGACTCAAGTCCATAGGTTTTCACGTCAACAGCTAGCTGACCTTTAAACCACACACAGCAGAGAATATTTCGACAGCAAAGTAGAACTTTTCCACCTATGGAAAATCAAGCCATATTTCAGATCTACTGTTCAGGCCCTGGTTCTACCTCGCCAAGATAGGCGATGCTTCCTGCTCATGGGCATACCTGCCTCCATTTTGGCACTACTGAAGAGAGTCCTCCTCGCCGTGGCATGCCTTGTAGAGGATCTACAGAAATGTGACCAATTAACCCCAACCTAACCGATCTACCCTGCTCCCATTGCCTCCTTCAAACAAGCCTTCATCATCTTAAAGGCCAGTTGCATCCCTTATAAGGCGTCAATTATGCAAATCCCCACACTGTTCAGAGAAGCTCTCCATTTCCAGAGAAATCCAGAAATCATGACCAGCCTCGAGCTCCAAAAGTGCAAGGGAGTGAAGACCGGGAGGCAGGCTTCCTCTGTCTATGATCACAGGCTTTGGAACACCCCCCCCCCCCATCAGTATGGGAATTGCTCCCACCGTGCTACAGTCTGGAAAGGAACTCAAGATCCACCTCTTTAGGGAGCACTGGACCTGAGATAGCCAGATCAACTTTACCCTACTTTCAGCCATCCTGTGTTTCCACACCTCCTACTCTCACCCCCTTTTTGACGTTCGCCTCACCTACTTGTAAACCATCTCATTTATCACTGCTACCTGCTATGAAGCGTCCCCGGCACATGGGCCTGTGAGCTGCTGCACGGTCAGAGCTACAGCAGGGCATCTGGTGGTCAGCCTTAAATGAGCCATGAGTGTGAGCATGTGCGCCTTGCAGCACCCTTCTTCCTATCTCCTGAGGGTCGCGCCACACCACACCACAGATCTGCTCCGCAGCCTCCCGCTTAACAGCAAAACAAATCGGCCACTTTTGGCATACGCAGCCGACGCCTTGTTCCACTGCCCTCCATTCTGCGTGTCCCTCGCTCTTATCCCCACCCTGCAGATGGTCTCCGCTGGCCTATGCGGCCGACATTCTCAGGGCTGCTATGCTCCCCCTGTGCTTCCTTTCCTCGCCCGCAGCCGCGGCTCTGTTTTCCCTTTGCTCCTACTGTGTCCTGCCTTTTGTGGCACTACGTCAATGGCACTGCGAGCTACCCCCCATTTCTGATTACACATGCCATGTATAAAGCCTGCAACTGTGTTGCCCTGTGAGGAGCTACCCCCACTTTTTTTTATTTTGTATTCCTTGTTTTAATTGAAACAATTTTTACAAGAATAAGAACACATCCTTCAAAACCTTTGAGGTATAAAATGTCAAACGAAACACAAAGCACATGAAAGCAATCATCAATGAGTAAAGTTCTTATAGCAAGGTAAGATTCTCCCTTAGTATGTTGTCATCGTCACCAATCTCTGGTGGATATTTTTAGATCAGTTTCTTTGACATGTGAAAGTCTATACATTGTAGAAACTGCGAGACTGCTATCACATCACTGATGCGTTCGCCTTCAATCAAACGTCTCCACCAAGATTCCTCTTCAAGTGTTACCAAATCTTTAAACAGTAGTCCCATATGAGTAGTCCTTTCAATTGTCAGTCCCTTACAGGACAAGGTGTCTTAGTGTATCCACTTGATTTCGAATTGCGCAGAAGCGACGTGTATTGGAATGAAATCCCCCTTATATCTCTGATCTCGTTGGTCTGCTAAATATTTAGCCATGCTCTCATAAAAGTTGTCCTTGATATTTTATTGGGGAATTTTCCCCAATACTGTCTAATTTCATGCAGATGAATAGCTGAGGGGGGAGATGTGCCACTAGTTTATATTCTGATGCTTTATTCGATGTTTGTATCCAATCCAGCTCTTCCATTTTCTTTTTCACCTTGGTTGTATTAAACATCAGTTGTTCTTCTTTGGAATGTATCTCTTCCAACTTTGTTCGATTTTTTTTCCCCATTCTGCAAAGTACCTTGTTCTTGCCTCCTTTCATTTCGATGTTTATTATGTCAAAGATCTTCGAGCATTCTGACAGGATTACCTTCCTATAAAGCATCATGGTGCTTCTATCTACCCTGGCTTGAAGTGAGAGGGTACACAGCTCTCGACGTATCGGTGGCAGTGGAGTTGCCTTTGGAAAGTTCAAAACCTGTCGCCAGAATTAACCCTCTAATTTTGGCCAAGTTTCTTTGGGAATCATAGCCATTGCATCTGCCCCGTAGGTCAGGGAGGGAAAGACCTTTCCTTTATAGAACTGTATTAATGGGACAATCGTTAATCTGCAAAATTTGTTTTCCATCGCCCTCGCTTGGGCTGCCAGATTCTTTGCCTTCGTGAAGAGTGCTTTTTGCATGTTCGTTTTTGCATGTTCGTTTCTCTTAGAGTATTGCTCAAAATGACCCCAAAGTACTTAAAGTTCTTCACGTGTTCAATCTCTGTACCTTCCAGATACCACTTTGACTTCTCGTTTTTACTCATTATTTGTTGGCCATCATTATTTTTGTCTTTTTCTTATTGATCTGAAGATTGTCGGTTTGGATGTATTTGACCAAATTGTCGAGCTGGCGCTGCAGTCCTATTGCGGTCTAACCTAATAAAATGAGATCATCCGCATATAGTAATCTGGAGATTTTCTCCCCTCCCACTTCTATTTCTGCTAATACATTGAGGCTCTGGGAGTGCCAGTCTGAGATGTCCCACATGTTCTGCAACCCTTCAGACATGACTTCCTTCCGTCCTTGATTACCAGGGGTGTCCCCAGGAGGACTGGAACATCTGGAGTTCAGGGGGGGTATTGTTTGTGGGTCTCTAGCGCTTCTTCCTTTTCCCTGCCCCAGAAGCACTTTGCTCCTTATGACTGGAATTCCTTGCACCAAAGCCAGAGAAACCTTCAACCGTCAGTCCAGCCCAGCGTCCAGTGGTGGTGCCGCCTGCTGAAACTGCCCATCTAGGTAAGTTCTCAGGTCAAACAAAGAAAAAAGACTTGCTGGTCCAACTGGCAGGACATCCCTGGCCCTCCACAACAAAAATGAGGATCCCACCCATGGTCAACATGCCACATGTAGAGGAGCTCCACAAAAGGAGCGCCCTACGGCATTCCAAGCAACCCCAGGCTTCTGGGCCGAGGCCACAGGTTCTGCACCCTTTGGCACTCCAGATGCTTTGGATTGAAACTTCCATAAGCCCTAGCCTGCTCGGGCACGGGTGAGGGACTGTGGACGATAACCACCCTAGTACACTGCCTGACTCAGCTAGCCTGGGGTCACCGGAGGAGTCTAAATCGGTGATAAAAAGGCAAAGTAGGCTTTTTAGATGAATTACACTGACAAAATGGATGCAAGAATTGCGAAAATATGGTTACGGTGCGCCAAAAGCATACTGAAGAGAACACAGCGAGAGAGGATGGAGGGAAGGATGAGATTAGGAAGAAAACAAAAGGGAGGAATTACAGTACCCTAATTACGCAAACACGCTGCTAAGGTTTGGAAAATCTATCCATTTACGTATATACGAGGAAAAACATGCTCTTTTGATCTCAAAAGAACGTACAATAGAGAAGAAATCAGATTTGACGGAACCAGTGAGTGGGCAGGGTGCGGAGGGAAGTAAATGGAACAGGTATCAGGGACAATACCTGGGTGGACTTACATTTATAACTTGGAGCTGAATTGGCCAAAAATGTATGTCACTTTATGGGGCTGAAGGACCACTCCAGATAACCGTGCATTCCCAGAGACGGCCCCTCCATCCTTCCCAGCAATAATGCCAGAGCCCTGGGAAGCGAGGCTGCCTGGAAAAGCAACGTTAGCACCGTGTAGCGCCGATCATGTTCCTCGGTGTGTGGCTGTGCTGTCCACGGACAATGAAAATAAACCCGGTAACCAGAGCCCTGGAGAAAAGCACATGGACGGCATGTCCTGCAGAGCACAGGTCCCGCCAGGTGTTGCGTACATGCGTCGCCTTCCTTCACGGCAGCAACTCTCACCTGTGGGGCAGTCGGCTGCGATGAATGAAGGAAGCCAGAGCATAGCACGGCACAGAGCAGAGCAGAGAAGAGCGTTCAGCATTACACCGACACATGCAACTACACATCGCACATAGGGTAGCAGATGTAATGTCATGTAGAACGCAACTTTAGCCATATTGCGGGCCTCCTGGCGCGAGGTTTTGCAGCACAGGGTGTGAGGCTATTGGGAGCAACGGGAGAGGCGAGGGGCTAACCCTGATGTGTTGATGGATGCGGGTTCCAATGAACCCATGTGAGTTGGAGGGAAGATGTTTATGTCGTCATATAGACCCCCAGGTGAGACGCTAATGAGAATTATCTTGCGAGCAAGGGCAGGTGTGGCAAAGTGACTGCTGCGATGCAAGCAGGGGTGAGGGAGTCTAGCGCTACACTGTCAGCTGCTGTATCGCGTGTGCTTCTGCTGGTACAGGTGGGTGCTGTTGCAGGTCCAATTGAATAGCCACTGCTAGTTGCCTGCGGCTCCTTCTCCCCTTTAATGCTATGACTATATGGTACTTTCACACAGGCGATGGCTGGCTAGAGTGGCTATTGACACGTGACCTGTTCGAAGGGCCGCGCCGTGGTTGGTGTAAAGCCGCGGTGTGAGTCCTGGTGTGTTGGCGTGTGGGTTTGTGTAGAACTGCCGTGTCTAGAAACATTTCGGACTCCAAAAATGTTCAACCTAAAAAAGGGAAGCGTAAGATCTGACTAAAAAAGGTGACTCTCCCTTGTCCTCCTCTCACCTTACCATGTTGGAAATTCCATTTGGCCAAGTATAGGCATAGCTGGAAAGTTTCCCAGTTCCATGCAGGACTCTTCGAGCCAGTCATGTGCTTTCCCCCGCACTGCATGCTGGGACTTGCAGGCCCATCCTTACAATAGGAAAAACGAAACCGCAAGTTCCAGCATGCAATTGGAAGCAAAAACTCGGAACTGGCTGGAACTGGGAAACTTGGCTGGTAGGTTCAAGTGGTTTCCAGAACATCCACTTGTGGTGCATGAGTTATGGCATTGACCTCATACGTACAGCCGGAACATCACCACAATTTCACTGGCTACATTAAAACCCCAAGTGAAATCAAGGGGCCCCAATTACTAGTTGCAATATGCACATGGTAACACGTCGAATTTTCACCACAGCAATTCATTAGTTGTCCCAAAAAAAGGATCCAGAAGAAACCCTGTGTAACTGGTGAACGGGCAACTGTGGGCAACATGGCCTGCTGACAGATCCCGCCCCGCGCGTGCCAGGGCTCTGCTGGCCAGGGACAGCTCTCCTTCTCTGGATGAAAGAGGGCAGTTTCATGCGCTGCCTCGGGCGGGAGCAATTCTTTCTGAACAACTTTATGAGAGCCTCACAATTCACAGAGGCGCAAACTACGTGGGGCTGGGGGTCAGGGCAGCCTGCTTCCTTCCACCCGAGCCGGCATCCTACAGACCACCCCGCTGAGACCTGACAGGGAACACTGCACTCCTTACCTTATCTTTTCTTGCTCTGGCATCAGTGACCATGGAGCAATTATAGGGAGGGACAGGGGGTTTTGTCCCCCCAACTTCTGTGGCATGGCTTTTGTCCCCCCCATCTTTAGGAGGGAGGGCAGGGGGACCGCAATCATCAATTATGTAATTGGACAACGCGAGCCCGGCTGGGGTGCCCAGCAAGGCTTGCGCTTTCTCATTACATAATTCTGAGATGCCTGGCAGCCGCGCTGCAACACATTCATGGCTGGGATGCCCTGCGTGGCTCAGTCCCTCACTCTGGCTGGCCTGACTCAAAGTCAGCAGACAGGGTGCTGAACTGGGTGTTGCAGGGCCTAGCGCCTGTGCTGTCACACTAGCAGCAGCACTTTCGGCAGCCAGCGGCACAGAGCATCGCTTCCCGGCTTCATGTTCATGCGATACACAGACAGGCACTAGGAAGCTCATTCAGCTTCCTGGTTTCTGTCTGGAGGCGCATGTGTGCAACGAGGTTAGGTCGGTGTAACATGAGACGTGGCACAGGTGGCATTTGAAAGCAGAGCAGAAGTAAATGTTAAAAAAAAAAAAAATGAATTATGTTTGTGTATGTTTGTTGGGGAGCTCTGTCCAAGCCCTTTGAGGCAAAATACATGCACATTTCCTAATTAGCATACGGATTGCACCAACAGAAGTGACTTCACAGAAACGGACATTGCAAGGCGCATCATCAGTCTTTGATACTTGGAGGCACCATGGAAGTGACTTTAGAATACGTTGCCATAAATAAACCAAGTGACAAATAACTTTGTGGTGCAAAATACCTAAATTGCACTATTGTTATATATGGAGCAACTCTATAGTCATTAGACTTTTCCATTAGAATAGCATGATGCATTAACATAAGCTTTGAAGTGAATCAGAATCACTTGCAGAGCTGCAGATAAGGCACTATGTGGTTGAATTATTTGCCCAGGATCACACACTTGGTTAAATGGTGAAACTGGGATGTGGACAATGTAAGCGACCGTGCACATCTTTCCAGGCTTAGATGATATAGATACTTATTAAGGTTTTGCTTTACATTTTTTGTGCTTATTATATATATAATACATATAACATATCATTATTTATAGCAATGCATTGGAAGCAAACCACATTACATAATAAACTAGCCTTTCATAGTAAAATAACCATACACTATATACATTGTCATAGAAATATGTTGAGCAATGGCAGTATGACTTTAGTTTCATTCTCCCCATTCTGCATGCAAAGTCACAATAGCATCATGCAGATTAATGTGAGCCTAACAAATCCCCTTGGGTTTTAAAGCCATAGTCTTATTTCATAAAGCATGCAACATTATGCACCCTTCTCACTTCTGGTCACTCCCTCCCATTCACATTTATAAAGGGACAAAAGTCCCTGCTAATAGTACCCCCTCCCTCCCACCAGTGCCCAATGGCTCACATTGTAATGCTCTGTTCATACAGAGCAACGTGAGGACCCTCTGCTGCCCGGAGCTCCTGGGGACATTGTCCTGGCAGCGGGACACCTGTACCATTCGGAATGGGGAAGGTGTCCTGCTGCCAGGACAATGAGCCTGCTGAGCACTAATTGTTCAGCACGTATTGTCCTGCCAGCGGGACACTTTTGCCGTTGGGCACCCTCTTTGAGGTGCCGAATGGGAGAGGTGTCCCAATGACAAATGTCCCGGTCTGGCTCTTAAAAGAGCTATGGGGGGGCAGCGTGACCACCCCCTTGTGACTCTCCCGCTTGGTACTCCACTGCTTGGAGCCATTTGAACACAGGAAAACATACCTTAAATTTAATCAGTCAGAATTTTGTAGAAAAACATCTGTCAGCATGTAAACATATAGGGACAGAAGGAGTCGGAAGCTACCCCAGGTCAACCGTATATAGTAGGTAGGTCTAGGTGACCAGCAAACTAGTGTTGAATAGCTAGTTAATCAGGGCCACTGGTTAGTCGTAAAAAAACAATTTCAATTTTATTTTACAAAAGAAAACACAAGAAAAGCAGACTTAGAAAAGTCGCATATAAGCTTCATGTAGCTTGTGATGGATAGTGAAACAAGTACAACGTAAAAAACTGTTGTTAACATCAAAGTTGAATTTGGTTTTCGGTTAGTAGCATAAAGTGTATCGTATTGTTGTTTCAAATACTACTGTAAAACTTGGTAGTATGATATTACAGTCGACACAATTATTATGCAGGTGTTTCTGGTTCGGGGGAGTAAACCTTCACTGGGTAGAGGGTGAGCACAGATGAAGGGTCCGAACTGTCATCAGGACGTAGTTAGGGACTGGTGTGCGCCTAAGGAGACAGGTGACACACAGAAAGGTTTTAGTAAGGAGGGCTAAAAAGGGACCATACAGAAAGGGTTCTATAATGGGCTGCGTATAGACACATACCTATTTTCGAGCGATTTCAGCACACTACCAGCTATGCATTGATCGAACTAAACTCTCTCTGCCACCACGATTTTTCATTTTTTTGACCTGCCATTACATTAACTCCTCTGCCAGCACTTTTCCACTTTTCCAATGAATGAACCCCACACACGGTATCCAATACCACAGCTCCCATTTATCCACCAGATACGCTTTCAGCACTTGCACTGAGATCAAACCCCCCCCCTTTTTTCTTGCACTGCGCATTCAACTGGCCTTTTTTCGGCAAGCACAGCACAGCTCTCCTACTTAATAAAGATCACCAATATTGAAACTACTGGCACGGCACAATAACACGAGTTCCAGACTCTTTTGTTAACAATTTATTGGCCAAAGCCACGGCGGCATAAAATAGCCATTTCAACACTGTTAAATAATCTCACACAGTGGGGCCCATCCACTAAACTTGTTCCACTCCTTTCTCAAGCAGCGATCATGGCTAGTTATCTCACCTGATCAAGGCCCTACCAACCACGGCTTCTCCAGCACGTGGAATTTCGGTCCATTACCTACACTGGACTACATACCTACGAATTAAGGTATGTTTTTGCCACCATCTAATAACTACCTATGATTCATCAGACTATTACTGGTAACTAACTGTTACCCCCCTTCCCCTGTAGATTTCCTACTACAGACGCTCGCACCACTTAAGGTGCTGTTGACAACCAGCACGTCATCAACCGCCAGCGAAATAGGTATGTGTCTATACGCAGCCCATTACAGAACCCTTTCTGTATGGTCCCTTTTTAGCCCTCCTTACTAAAACCTTTCTGTGTGTCACCTGTCTCCTTAGGCGCACACCAGTCCCTAACTGCGTCCTGATGACATTTCGGACCCTTCATCTGTGCTCATTCTCTACCCAGTGAAGGTTTACTCCCCCGAACCAGAAACACCTGCATAATAATTGTGTCGACTGTAATATCACACTACCAAGTTTTACAGTAGTATTTGAAACAACAATACAATACACTTTATGCTACTAACCCTCACCAAATTCAACTGTGATGTTAACAACAGTTTTTTACCTTGTACTTGTTTCACCGTCCATCACAAGCTACATGAAGCTTATATGCAACTTTTCGGGGTTTGTTTTTCTTGTGTTTTCTTTTGTAAAATAAAATTGAATTTGTTTTTTTACGACTAACAAGTGACCCTGATTAACTAGCTATTCAACACTAGTTTGCTGCTCACCTAGACCTTCCTACTATATACGGTTGACCTGGGGTAGCTTCCGACTCTCCTTCTGTCCCTATACATAAACCGCCTTCCTGAGTCAAGCCCCCCTTTAACAAAAAAGAAGGCACCCTTTGCCCTATTTTTCTACCTATACCTGGACAACCAATTGGTTGTTGGGCTACATTGACTTCCACCTAACCAAATGGAAAATGTCAATATTGTTAGTTTTACTGATGACCATTTTAAGAAACTCCTAGAAACACCATCTCTGCTTGGTAATAAAACACCAGCAGCCACACCAGTTCAAAACCTGTCAAACAATGACCTTGACATTTTGTTTGCAAAAAAGAAGAAACTCGTAAGAACCGAGTCCCATGGGCATCTCATGCTCGAAAGCTTGAAAGCAGGAGTCATCCCAGAAGGCCTTCAAGTGAAGAATATTCCGCAAGTTTTCCTAGACAATCCCAGATTCATGAATAAGTTCAGCGGAGTAGGGAACAAATGTTCACGGGACTGGGTTATCCTAGTAATTGCCACCGCAGAAGAAGAAACGAAAAGTCAAAAAGAAGAGCTACGAGTCCTTGAAGAAAAAATTTTATCCGACAACATCATACCCGAAATCAAGACCCATTTGGAAAAAATAGAAGAAGAGATCGTGAAATTTGAAATATTTATCTTCGACAAGAAACTGTGGAAATTGCAAAACGACATGAAGAACTATAAAGAAGAAAAAACATACCCGTACCTAATACCGGGCTTCTACAATCAGACAAATCAAAACATTCAACAAAACAAACGCAATCCACGCAGACCTCAGAGAAAATTTGTCACTTTCTCTAACAGCTCTAATAGCAGCGGTTCTAACAGCGACTCCAGCTCCACAACCTCAGGACCCTCAAGCTCTAATGAGCAACACCCTTTTCAAGCATGCGGACAAAGAGGCCGACCCAGACAATTCCAACAACACCCCATGCGAACACGACAATGGATGCCTCCAGGGAACCAGTCATGGTGATTCCAATCTTTAACCTTAGCAAACACATTCTGAGCCATTAAGAAACAAGCATCCTAAGCAAAGGCCTGAGTTTTATTCCAAACACACCCACGAATAGATTCCAAACAGAAGTTGAACTACGGAAATTCTTCAGAACATTAGACTAAAATTCTTCTTCGAAGATAAACCTGAAAAAGCACATCCTGAATCTTCAGGCCTGAGACCACCCTCGAGCTTCACACCTCTATGCCACATGATAAACCCAGAAATCCTGGCTTTTGAAAAACGTATCCTTTCCGAAACAAACTTTTTGAAAAAAACATCAAATATCCAGATAACCTCACCAAAAATGAAAGACTGGCCCTCAAGAACCTCGAAACAAACCACGATTTCTTGATAAAACCTGCCGATAAAGGTGGAGGAATTGTACTGTGGGATAAAACCCTATACAATACAGAAGTACAGAGACATCTTGCCAACACTAAGTTCTACCGCCAAATACCTACTGATCCAACGACCAGACTTCTCGATGAAATTGAAAGCCTGATGTGTCATGCACTACATGAAGGGTGGATTGATGACGATGAAAAGCTCTTCCTTACCAACAGTCATCCGATCCTACCGGCATTCTACCTATTACCGAAGATCCACAAAGACATCAACAACCCACCCGGTCGTCCCATTGTAGCAGACATAGAATCCGTCCTCGAACCACTATCTATCTACATCGACTTCTTTCTACGCCCTTTCATTGGTAAAATGAGATCCTACATACAAGACACTACAGCCACCATCAACAAACTGGACACCCTCTCAATCAATGAAGAAGACCTCCTAGTCACCCTCAACATCGAAACCCTTTACACCAGCATTCCCCAACGCGAATGCATCGATGTCCTTGCAACCTATCTTAATAAAAGAACCAACATGGAACCACCCACGGCCTTTTTGCTCGAATGTATTCGAATCGCACTCACCGAAAACTATTTCATTTTCGAGACATCATTCTATCAACAATGTCATGGAACATCTATGGGAGCAACTTTTGCACCGGACATAGCGAACCTCTTCATGGACCATTTCGAGGCAAATTCCGTTTTCGACACAAACAACCCCTACAAAGAACAGATAGGCTTCTGGATTTGATACATAGATGATGTGCTCATGACTTGGAAAGGAAATGAAACGGAACTGAAAGATTTCTTCACCTAGCTCAATAACAAAGATGCCTGTATCAAATTCACAATCCAATCTGACAAACAGTCCATTCCCTTTCTAGACCTTACCATATACAAAACTACCAATAACACCTTGGCTACCACACTTTATCGTAAACCTACCACCAAAAATACTCTATTGGAATTCCACAGTTTTCACCCTGCATCCCTGAAAGAAAACTTACCTTTCGGCCAATTCTTACGCCTGAGACGAAATTGCACTACCCGAGAAGACTTTGATACCACCAGCAAGGACCTCTCAAATCGACTGAAAGAAAGAGGCTATCCCAGCCACATTATTCGCCGAGCCCAAAAAAGAGCCAAACACAAGAGCAGAGAATCTTGCCTGTCGCCCACCCCACGAGACAAATGTGAAAACAAACTTACCTGTGTTACCACTTTCTCGCCACTAAGCAACAAAATAAGAAAAACCATTCTAAAACACTGGAAAATTCTCCATACAGAATCCTTTGAACCTATGAAACCCCGTTTCGCTTTCAAAAAAAGCAGAAACCTTAAAGACCGGCTGGTCAATACATATACAGAACCAACTAAACCACTGGAACTACAAACTACCTTGTGGAACCTCCCACCTGTCAAGGGTCACTATAAATGTGGCACATGCTCAGTATGCAGTGTAACCAAAAACATGAAAACAATCAACCTTAACGGAAAGAAACTGGAATTTCGAGTCATTCACAAACTGCAAAAGTAAACGGACTGTGTACAGTATCCAATGCCCTTGTAAACTTCTGTACATTGAAAAATGAAAAAGAGAAGTGAGACAGCGTATATGTGAGCACCGCTCTTGTATCAAGAATGGTATCCCCGATAAACCCATGGTGTCCCATTTTCAGGAGCAACACCACACCCATAATGACATTTTTTTTGGTTTGTCCTGCAAACGGCGAAGAACCCTTTCAGAGGTGGCAACAGGGACCTCGCCCTTCGAAAACTAGAGCAACAATGGATCTTCCAATTGAACTCTGTAAAACAAGGCCTCAATGTGGCCATCGAATGGAACCTCTTTTTCAAATAAACCCCCCTTTCAAATGATCCCCTCTTCTTAATAACTATTTCATCACCCTTGCACTAGACCGACCATTAGTGTTAACCATGAAATAATCCTAACCTCAGAGTTAGACTAAGACCATGGAATATAAAGGTTTTCTCAGAATGTGATTCAGGATCATAACTATTTCCTAACCTAAGTACTTTGCTGGACTCCAATACATGCATATGCCCTAAATGTTATGAAACAGAACTGAGAAACATGTTTCTCCCTGAATGCAATTGAAACCTGCTCTTTATATATTTTACATCATTTTGTGGCCTTGGTTTGCACCATAATATGTATTATTCCGAGGAGGCCTTCTAAGAGCCCGTTTTGACTTATGGCCGACCTACGAAGTTCTAGCAAGACGAAATTTGAGACCGCAAATGCTTACAATATGTAGATTCTGTAAGGATGCAACCACAACTGAGTCTCTCGAGCATCTAGTTTGTCATTGTGTCCAATTGGTAACCCTCAGATCACGGTGCTTCTCAAAAGTGATGAGCATCTTAGCAACTATCGACCCTGAAATGCTATGGTCGTTTTTATTGTGTTTTAACAATCACTCTGTTCAGATAGCTCTATACAATTTTCTATCTGCGATGAATTGGGACATTGATAAATGAGGAAACGTACACTCTCAGGCAGCCTATATATGATACATGATACATGAGTAATGATTTATTGGTGAAACTTAGTTCTTGCTGAATCATTTGATTGTAGTGGACTCAGAGCTCCATGCTCAAGCATAATTCGCCAGAAGTTTGTTGTTGTATGCTTTGGGCTTGGCCTTGGTCTTTTGGTATTTTATATCGCCATGACATCTAGGCTGCTTGGGTATATACATTATCAATGAATGTAACCAAATGAATTTGTGTATTTGTCTTTTTAAAGTATTTAATGTTGTATATTGAAAAGTTGTTTATAACAGCTAACTCAATAATAAAAAAATAAAATTATGTATCTGTGTATATTCATAGGCTGCACTAATATGCATACCCTCTGACATGACTAACTAGACTTCTATGATCACCCCCTTGCTTTGGTTACACTAATGCCACCCAATCTATGGCATCGCGGGCTGACACCCCCATTTTCAGGCCTCATCCACCTCGTATCATTAAGCTCAGTATAGTGTTTGCCGCTCCGCGCATGCGCGCTATCCACAATGACAATCCTGCGCACCATACTCGCGTTTCACGACCGCGCATGCGCACTCGTGCCAATCGCGCACCGCTCAGCTCTGCAACTACTACAGTGACCGTCACAGTCAAACCTTTAGCTTCAATTTTTCGAGCGATTTCAGCACACTACCAGCTATGCATTGATCGAACTAAACTCTCTCTGCCGCCATGATTTTTTGTCTTTTTGACCTGCCAGCGCATTAACTCCTCTGCCAGCACTTTTCCAATTAATTAACCCCACACACGGTATCCAATACCACAGCTCCCATTTATCCACCAGATACACTTTCAGCACTTGCACTGAGATCAAACCCCCCCCTTTATTCTTGCACTGCGCATTCAACTGGCATTTTTCGGCAAGCACAGCACAGCTCTCCTACTTAATAAAGATCACCAATATTGAAACTACTGGCACGGCACAATAACACGAGTTCCAGACTCTTTTGTTAACAATTTATTGGCCAAAACCACAGCGGCATAAAATAGCCATTTCAACACTGTTAAATAATCTCACACAGTGGGGCCCATCCACTAACCTTGATCCACTCCTTTCTCAAGCAGCGATCATAGCTAGTTATCTCACCTGATCAAGGCCCTACCAACCACGGCTTCTCCAGCACGTGGAATTTCGGTCCATTACCTACACTGGACTACATACCTACGAATTAAGGTATGTTTTTGCCACCATCTAATAACTACCTATGATTCATCAGACTATTACTGGTAACTAACTGTTACCCCCCTTCCCCTGTAGATTTCATACTACAGACGCCCGCACCACTTAAGGTGCTGTTGACAACCAGCACGTCCTCAACCACCAACGAAATAGGTATGTGTCTATACGCAGCCCATTACAGAACCCTTTCTGTATGGCCCCTTTTTAGCCCTCCTTACTAAAACCTTTCTGTGTGTCACCTGTCTCCTTAGGCGCACACCAGTCCCTAACTACGTCTGATGACAGTTCGGACCCTTCATCTGTGCTCATCCTCTACCCAGTGAAGGTTTACTCCCCCCGAACCAGAAACACCTGCATAATAATTGTGTCGACTGTAATATCATACTACCAAGTTTTACAGTAGTATTTGAAACAACAATACGATACACTTTATGCTACTAACCCTCATCAAATTCAACTGTGATAACAACAGTTTTTTACCTTGTACTTGTTTCACCGTCCATCACAAGCTACATGAAGCTTATATGCGCCTTTTCTAAGTCTGTTTTTCATGTGTTTTCTTTTGTAAAATAAAATTGAATTTGTTTTTTACGACTAAAAAGTGACCCTGATTAACTAGCTATTCAACACTAGTTTTCTGCTCACCTAGACCTACCTACTATATATACGGTTGACCTGGGGTAGCTTCCGACTCTCCTTCTGTCCCTATACATAAACCGCCTTCCTTACTCAAGCCCCCCTTTAATAAAAAAGAAGGCACCCCTCGCCCTATTTTTCTACCACCAGCATGTACACATATAAGGTTCTGTGCAGAACCCATGTTTGGAGATATATGGCATTTAAAAAAGCTATGCCAATCTTGGTCACCCACTGCACTGCATTAACCAATGGTTTCTGCCTTTGAATGTAAGGAAAAATCAGGCAAATTGCTGACATTCCAGTGAATCTGGTCCTTTCAGCCATGGCTTTATAGTTCAGCTAGTTCAAGTCAACATAGCCCAAAATGCCAGGTGTCAGGGGGTGATAAAGTCAACTCTGCTCAATGGATGTTGTGCCACTGTTTCCATGTGTTATTGTAAATGTATATATAAATGTTGTGTGCACACAGTGTATGTCAGTGGAGGTGCTGGGTGCATTTGTGTGTGAGTGATAGTGTGTGCAAGCATATGTGTATTGACTTTTGTGTCTGAAGGAATAATAAATAATACATTGTTTGCATGTTCTAGTGAAATTAAGTTTGTGAATGCTATGTTATGTCACTGTGTGCATGGTAGGCAGGCGGAAGATGTGTGGGGGCCCAGTTGAATTTAAAGATACAGCACCAGTCTAATGAAAGTTATAACAAAGCGTCAGCAATGGACTCTTGTGTTGTAGTAGTTTAGTGTTATGCCTCTGGGATTTAGGTTGTTTGACCGAAGTACAAAATCATGGCGGAATTAACTGTAGTTATTTTCGCTGCAAATACTTTTTTACCTCGCTACAAAAAACCAAACTCATGTCCCCTGAAACCGCCAGTACACCCATAACCCCCCCTACTTACCTTTTCTCCATACGCTGCCTCTCCTGTAACCTGCAGTGTCAGTTCCATTCCTTTAACGCGGGTCGGATCTGATGCTGCAGTGTCCCTTTTCTTCTTTTTTTTGTTGGGTCCCCTGCCACCAATGCTGAGGAAGCGGGGGACACCACCGCAACCATATCAGCCAAAAATACTGATCATGGGCTGAGGGAGCCACCCCTGCAACCACTGCTCTTCATGTTCGGTATCTTCGGCTTCGAACTAATGGTGGTGACGGAATTCGGTCAAATCTAGCAATCAACCAAATTTCTTTTAACAATTTGGCCAAAACAATCCCTCCGAGCCACCACCTGCCCTCCCTTCACCCAAACCCTTCAGCAAAGTTACTCCACTGGCAGTGACTATTTCCAGCTGAGAGAAGACAGAGCAGGCTGGATTACCCACCTGCTGTCACACAGTCAGCCCCGTTTCTTGGCCCGGTCGGAGCGGGTGACGGGTCGGGGCACGGAGCTAAATAGCTCAGGAGGTGCACGCAATACGGGGCCCACACAGAGAGCTGCTTCTGAGCTTACCAAACAACAGATTAAATTGACTGCTGTGCCAGTGAGTGCTCCTGTGCGATGTGCGGCTGGCTGATCTCTGCTGACTGCAGTGCCTTTGTAATATGCAAACCATGGAATGTATATTCCAAACGCAGCATATGAGATGCTCTGGAGTCACACACTCACACCCTGCGTCCCTCATTCTTTGTGCTGACAGCCTTTAAAGTGGGGCAATTTATAAGTGATGGCTCACTTAACAAGCCATTGTTTTTACACAGTCTCTGATAAACATTTCAGTGTTAAGAACTGAAAATGGGGCATTTTTTCTCCACCAGGCCAGCACAAATATAAGTTAGCTGACCAAACCTATGCATTCTTCAAAGAGAATTAACGTGCCACAAAGAACAAGTTTTAAACGTTTTTCTTTATTTTCATGTCTCTTTATTTGACACACCAAAACGATTTTTCTTTGTATATTAATTTTTAGTTACATATACCACATCCCTGGGAAGGTTAACTGTCATTTTCTTGCTTAAGTATTGTAGTGGCTGCTTTGGGACATGGACTAAATGCATCAGGTCAGCATCAAAGGTCTTTTAATTTTCTAAACAAGCCAACCACTGCCTAGTGCGCACCAGATGGCACCTCATTGGGACTTGGCACCTTGATTAGGAAAGCAGGGTTCATTGTGTGTCACCATGCAGACAGTAGACTATGTCAGATCAATGCAGTGATGTGTGCAGCAATGATTAGTGTGCTGCACAAGTCACCACCCTCTTGGTTATTGGTGTCTATGTAGTGCTCCCCTTTGTAACAGCACATATACCTGTTTTTGTCTGATGTGTCTAATGTCCATACAATAGCACACTGGAATGTTTTGTGTATGTGGCTCTGACGAGTATGCCATACTGTGCCCGCACATAAAGCAATCAAAGAAGTTGCCTCAAATTGTACATCTTCTAGGCCAAACACCCTTTCTACACTGCCACACCATGATTTTCACTAGCTCCAGGCCAGCACCGATAAGAGATGCTAACGCAAGCTCTGTTAGATAGAGCATGAGATTGGGCATGCTGTTTTTTGCAGAAATAACCCCTGAGGCCTTCGTAATAGTGAGGAGGTAGTGGATGAGGAACTGTGGACCCTTCACCATGCATTAGAAGCCGTTTTTGTTTAAAACGCTTCATCAGCTTATTATTGGTCAGACTAAAGTTTGTAAGAGGTACAATCCTTTCTATGTGTCCTTTCTGCACATTGTTTATTGGGTTTCTCTTGTACGGTATCCTGTCCTGTCTGTGTATATAATAACCTAAAGAAGTTTCTGTATTAGAGTTGGGCATGCTCAGCCATTTTATATTTGCATCCAAAAACTTAAGCTGTCCAAATGAGCATGTATGGTTCATGGTTACAAACATTTTAAAGTTAGGGTGAGTATTGTGAACCGTGATGTGAGCACCAAGCCATACTTCGGTTGTGAATTTAGAGATTCACACATACAATCCTTTTATCACAGACTTGTTTATCAAATGTAGAGATCACTGATCACTGTTATAGTCCTGAAATGATCTGGAATGTAATGCAAAGCATACAGGAATCCTCATTGGTGCTATTTGACCCCTTTCCCACTCTCATACAGGTATTTTGAAAGAGTACAATAGAGTGTACCAGACTGTCCATCTTGGAATGATAACCTTCTATCAGAAAATATTTAACATGGTTAGTCTAGTATTGCCCCTTGCGAAAAACAAGTGAGGTAGTACGAACACACCTGCAACACAGGACCAGTGGTCAGTGAGCCCTCAGACCTCGGTAGGCTGATCACACCGCAGTGTGCCAGTACAGACAGTTTGAAACTGCATTCAGGTAAAGCCTTCTCTAAGAGCAGGTGACAGAAAAACCATTTACTTGGGAAGCAGCATCTCTGTTTTCACATTAGAATTCTTCTGTAAAGTACTTGAATTACAATGCAATAAAACCAGCTTTATTATATAGCAATTATTTATTCATATTGAGGAGGGATTTTGTCGCATGACACAGAGGTGTAGTTTGGGAGTGACGTGTGCTAGTGGGGGTGGGGGCGCATTCTGATGTTTCGCCCTGGGCACCAAGTTGGCTAGAAACTGCCCTGCACACAGTTCATGCAGGTGGGACCATGCGTGTACAGTCATTTCTAAAACCTTTTTTTTGTTGTAGATGTAAACACAGTATTGCGACTTCTCTAATGAAATAGATTCATTTACAACGTAAAACCACCAGCTGATGTCACTTAAGTTATTTTTAGTTTTTCATGGAAACACAACTTGTATTCACATCATCCACATAAATAAGACGCGTTGCGGTTTGAAATAATAAAAGCAGATGGTTTTGTGACACCTGCTAATTAAAGACATCTCAAGATGGCGTATGTGAGATCCTCTCAGAGTCCTGGCTTTTAGACTCCCATTGAACTGTGTTCTGGTATGTGCAGTCCTGTTTTTTATACTGGCAACATCGAATGATGGGAGCCTAAGCCCAGGAGCATCAAGGCGCTGGCTACATACAGGAATGTCACAAGTGAAATAGTCAACATGCACAGTAACGTACTTAGGCAGAGAGCTTGTTCTCAAAAAGAGTAGTCCTTGTTCTCAAAAAGAGTAGTCTTGAGTTGTTTCCGGAAGACCTAGTAGAAGGGTTCAGTTCTTAGTGAAAGTGGAAAGTAGTTCCAGTTTTTTGCAGCTACAACCGGGAAGCTACACCCACCTGATCTCTTTCATACCTGATGCGAGGTATGGTGAGAGTAGTTGGTGAATTGTTGCGAAAGGTAGTTGGAGGGGTATTTGTGCGTGATCGCTAATGTTTAAACATGATGCGCTCGCAGATAGGTAGCCAGTGCGTGTTTTGAAGTGTCCCTGAGAAATGATCACGCTTCGAGGTGTTAAGGGCAGCCCTGAGGGCATTGTTTTTAATTATTTGCATTTTGTTGATGTTAGGTGAAGAGGTACCTGCAAGTAGGGCGTTGCAATAATCCAACCTGGAATCGGTTAGTGCCCTTTACAATAGTGATGCAGCTGGCAGTGTTTAGAAATGGTCTACTAGCGTTAACACATTTGGAAATACAAGCCTTGGAGGAAGCCATTGCGTTGATCTGCCTAAAGACCCACAGGGTGCAGTCAAAGTATACACCTAGCGTTTTGAGATGGTTTGAAACCAGGATGGTATTGCCTTTAATGTTGAAAGATTTATAGGATTGGTCCAGGAAATATATCTGATTTCTTTTTTAATTTTTTTATTTTAAACTACAGTTTAAAACAAGAGATTAGACTTTTGTTTCAAAAAGAAAATTTCTTCCAAGCAAATTGATTACTCATTAATGTCGTTCTTACGGAAATTAATTAATTTCATTATTCAATTTAGCCCTTTTAGATTCAGCTCTTTAACTTCCAATGGCCAGTGGACTGAAGCAAGTTCCCTCAATCTCAGACTTTAATAACATGTCCATGTAGTCCACAACAGTACAGGACAGTTTGATGTCATTTCCTGAGATGATCTTGGACAACCAGGCATATCCAATTATATATAATGGTGAAAAGGTTACAGATAATGTGGAAGTTAGATGTGTCACTCACTCTATACTAGCTCCTCGTTCCTAAGGGGAAGACCCTGCTTTAAGCTGGTCAAGTGGCACAGCGAGTAGAGCGCTGCTTTGACATCCGCGCAGAGCCTGCTAACCCAGGTTCGAATCCCGGCAGGGTCAAACTCAGCCTTTCATCCTTCCAAGGTCAATAAATGAGCACCATACACAGTGGGTAATAATAAGCAGCACTCAGATACCTGAGGGTTTGTAGCGTTATATAAATGCCATATTATTATTATTATTATTAATGCCTGAAATCTCAAAGCTGCGTTTAGCTCTTGCTCATCAAATCCTTATTTCAATCCTTGGTGGAGCTCAACCTATGAAGTGATCCCAAACTCCTTGAAATGTTATCTTATCACCATGTTGCTTTATACCAGCTTCCCTGAAAGTGAAATGTCCACAAACTAAAATATTCTATTTAGTTTGCCCCGTTCTCTGCCTGCTACGCCATCCACTCAGCTTAGTATAGTTTCTTACTTTCTTTCCTCTTATGTAATAAATACACATAGCTAACTAGATGTGTATGCAAAGCAGTGGTCAATAGTTCCATGTAGTCTATCCATCTACAGACCTACTGCAATACCATGCTCTGTAAATAGTCTCCAGAGCTTACTTTGCTCTGTGATTAAGATTGCATAATATATTGGGACCTGAAGGAGCCAATCAGTGAATGCAAGTGAAATCCTTAGCCACCCGCTACACCTCTGCCCATCCTTCACCTTGTCCTTCGAGGTGGTGCCCCAGGCAGAGTCTCTATTGGAGTGCCTCAGACCTCCAGGCCCCCTGCCCACTCACCGACACCTGCAGGCCCACCCCCAGGTCCTGGAAATAGTTATTTCCAATTGTGCATATGTGTGTCATTTCTTTTAAAGCAAAGGAGGAATTGCGCAAAGCCTGGCTCCCTTAAAAATAAGCAAAATTAGTATAAGCGCCTCAGAGTCCTAATAGCAATTAATACTGCGTTCATAAGTGGAATTTAATGCTATGTTGAGAACAGTTGATATCCATGACGGGCAAGGGCCATCTCGTCCACCTGAAGTTGACAATTACCATGCCTGCCGCAAAACCATACTACGTACTTAGTCTCCAGTAGAAAGAGAATACATCAATTCATTAAAATCGATTTGAAAAATCACTGATTTAGAAAGACCACTCAGAGACTGCTCTGAGTAGTCTTTCTAAATCGAAATGACTGCCCCTGCGACACACACAAATGAGTGCAGGGGCTGACAGGCATGGCGGGACTAAGAAGAGGAATTGCAAGAACCCCAGGTGAGTGTGTGTGTGTGTGAGAGAAAAGGAAAGATGTTTGAGATGGGGAGGGGAAGGGGATACATGTAACTATTTGCGTGTGTGTATGTGGTGGGGAATTGAGTAGGAATGATTGTGGTGAAAGGAGGCAGTCAGAGGGTGGGGGAGCAAGGAGGAAAGGGAGGGTTGGGGGGATGAAACCCCTGAATTATAAGAAAGCCATAAGCACGGGAAGGACCGGGGGTGCAGGTGGGCAGGGGAATGGCTTGCAACCGCACAAAGCATGTGCTATTTCTGCTTTTTTAGGGCCGCACAAAATTGACCGAAATAAATCGGTCTTTTTTATGTGAGGCCTTCAAAAAAGTTGAAAAATCACATAGCTATGGCTTTCCTTTAACTTTGTGAACTTTTTGATTTATGAGGCCTCTGAACTTCTCCTTACACAGCAAATGCTGGGGCATACGCTTTACGGGCCACTGCCCTGTGCAACACAGACTGCACCCAGCTGAACAGAGCCTTGCACTGAAAACTGTTTTCAGAGCCTTTTTATCACATCTCTTTATTGGTGCCCATTCATGCAGCTAAACTTTACGTTTTACAGACACTCATCTAATGGCTTACTTCAGCGGTACAGAAAAATACAGAATTGTTGCTCATTTTATGTCTTGGGCAAAAATAACCTCTGGTAAAGTACAAAATTGGTAATCAAATAAGTCTGCAAATTAATTTATGAAACCTAATGTATGCCTTGTCAAGCATGGGGCTTGCACGCCCAATCCTAAGGCACGTCACCTTCCAAAGACTGCTTTAGCTCTTCTCCCCTTCCACCACCACCCAGAGCATTTGGGTGACGCTAGCAACACACCATTCTGCCTGCTGGAGGACTAGGGCAAGGTTGCTCTAGGGTTGAGGCCCACCAACAGTTCTGGTTGTCATTGGCCCATCCCTTCCCAGATGATGGAGCCTGAGGCCAATTCAGTGTTACTCATTACAGCAGCCGCAACAGGATTAAATGATTTGCCGTAGCTGGAACACAAATCGCTGCAGTGGGTGCATCAACCAACTGAGTACCTCACAAATGATATCCAAATCCATCTATTTTATAGGTTAACCTACTTGAGAATAGGTGAAAAATAAGAGTTGATATATGAGAATGTAATACTGGAGGGCTAAGCAGAGAAAAATCATAAGTAGAGTAAAATCAAAACGTAATGTAATGTAACTGGGTTTTGTAGAGTGCAACTTCGTCCATTTGGGCGACTACAAAAGACGTGGCTGCAAGCTTTGAACTAATCGTGACCACTGGCATTGTTCTGGGCAGCCGTGCAGGCCATATGTTTTATTACAGAAGGGGGCCATCCGGCTACAATCCATTGTTGGTCCTGCTACCAATGTGTGGTATTTACAGTTGTCCAGAGCAATGCTAATGGTGAGTGTCGCCCACAGGCACGTGCCTGTCATGTCACTTCTTTTAATGTAACTCACGGGGATGTCCCTTTGTTATGCCATAAGGTCCAGTCCCTCTCGCTGGTAAGTAAATTTATAAGTTGGAACCCTTGCACAGACATAGATGTCTCTTTCCAGCAAGTATTATGAATATTTTATTTTATTTATTTACTCATACCAAACTTATAAAGCGCATGGTCGCCCAAAGGCGGCATGGCGCTGCCCAACAAGTAGAAGGGAAGCAAAAAACAGGTAGGTCTTCAGGGCTCTCCTAAAGGCCAGATAATTAACCATCCTCCGGAGGGAGAGAATTCCACAGGAAGGCACCTGCCACAGAGAAGGGCCGACCGCTGACCCGGGACAATCTGAAACGAGGAACCTCCATCAGAGAGGCTTTGGCCGAGCAAAGAAAATGGCAGGGAAAATAAAACCGGAATTTAGCCTGCAAATAGGCTGCCCCCGTCCCATGCAGGGCACGAAAGGCCACGCAGAATTACTAAAACTGCACTCTTTACATCACTAGTAATCAGTGAATATTGCATAACAAAGCGGAGATATGGGCCCTGCATGGAGTCGATGTAGCAACCCCGGCCGCAGAGTTTTGTAGAATTTGTAGGCGTGCAAGAAACAATGCATTACAATAATCTAACGATGAGAGCACTGGCAAGGAAACCACCAGCACCGAAAGTGAGGGGGCATAAGCTTAAGCTTGAGACGCTCTGCTTTGTAGATGGCACTGACCTGGTCTGCCATAGATAAGGAGGAGGAGATTTACCCCCCCCCCCCCCCAGATCCTTTACAATAGGCACTGGAGTGGGACAAGAGAAACCAACGAGGAAGGCCAAAAGAGAGGAGGCCAAAGAGCAGCAGCTTCAGGTGAACCCACCCCCAGTAGCTCCGCCCTCTCCCCATTCAGTCCAGCCAGCTACAAGACATCCACTCCCCAAGACTTCCAGACGTGTCCTGAGCCTGGCAGACGAATATGATACAAGAGGCAATAACACGGTTACACCCATGACCAAGTGAGGGTCATACGTCAACCTCACCAGAGGTTGACACGCGTGGCACTTTGGAAGTGCAACAGGACTACCCAGATACCTAAGCCACTAGACCCTGACTATCATTCATTCCCACAGTTCATCATCTCAACAGTCTGATAAAAAAGGCATATCTATCAATAAAAGGTGAGCAGCTTTTATTCTGCCAAATTTATTAGGATAATCTAGAATCTATTAGTTTACAGAACTGCTGAAACCCCATGTGGGCAGGGATTCGTTTGCATAACACACTGAATTGGTTCTGTTTACTGCCATCATGAGGGAGAGACAGGAGGGGAAAACCACCACAGGCCTCATGCATGTAGGGGTTTCGCAGAGGCTTTGCAAGGGGACCTATTGCCCCCCCCTCCTGGCGGCAGAGTGCATTCATTTACACCTACCTCTGAATGTATGCGCTCTTTGGCGTGCATATTACGGGGGACTTGCTGGCACCATCAGGCTGATGTCCACTCCCGTGGTCATTACATCTCTGATCAACCTCTAGCAGCAACATGACAGGGTGCAGGCTGGTTACAAACGAAGAGTGAGTGCAGCTCTCATTGTGTCCCTTTCTCGGATCACACAGAGGTTACCGCCCTACCACCTGGACTCTCTGCAGCTTGCTTGAAAGACCTGGACGGCCTGTTTCCTGTATGATCCCTGGCCTCATTCCCGGTATACAGTGATTTTACCGAAAATTATTTTTTTGATGGATTGTTTTACCGAAACAAATCCATCGAAAAAACACTGCATTAAAAAAAACATGATATATATATATATGGGAAGAGGTTAAAATGGGTGGGTAGGGGGTTGAGGTGGGGTTAAAAACATAGGGAAATCGGGAGTTTGGGGGGACCCCCCCCAATAAAGTAAGTTAAAAAAATAGTGTTTTTTTAGATGGATTTGTTTCAGTAAAAATTCCATCGAACAAAAATGTTTTCGGTAAAATCACAGGTAACCCTTTTTCCTATGAAAGAGTGACCCCGCCCAACTGCTTTATCCAGTTTTTAGAAGGAAGTGTGCCCAGACGAGTTATTTTATAGGTATTTCTCAGATGGGTTGAGGGTAAGAAGAGGGCAGTGGCATGCCTGAGAATTATATTTGGGGTGGGAGGGGCACTTACAGTTTCTGGTAATATTAACAAAGTCTGCACTATATACACTATATATATATATATATATATATATATATATATATATGATACATTACTCACCGTAATCGTATTTCTGATGCTTGTATCTGCTTAGATTCACATGCTGTGCATAGGCCGACATCTAGTGGAAGCTGCAGAGTATTACAGTTTTTTTTTCAAAACTCGTGCCAGTAATACTATCCCTAGTGTGACGTCCACTGTACCCATGATCCCTCACGCGTCTAGGACCCTCAGATTGTATTTTGTCTGACATGAGGTAGCATGAGGAGTAGCGCGAGTACAGATAATCCAAGCAGATAGATAGAAAGAAAGGCAAGACTACAAACATCCATGCGTCTTCTCTCAGAGGGGACAAAGGGTGGGTCACATGTGAATCTAAGCAGATACAAGCATCAGAAATATGATTACGGTGAGTAATGTATCCCTTCTGAGGCTTGTGGAATCTGATTAGATCACATGCTGTGCATAGATCAGCAAGCAGTACCTGAAGAAGGAGGTGGGATGTGAGAAGGGTCATGAGCAAATAAATGTCTTAGAACCGCTTGTCCCACTTGTGTATCTGTCTTGGAATGGGTGTCAATGCAGTAGTGCTGAGTAAAAGTGTGAATAGAGCTCCAAGTAGCTGCTTTGCAAATGGTGTCAAGGGCCCAGAGTGGCCCCAATGCCTCTTGTAGAGTGGGCTCTCGGTGTGAAAGGCAGAGTTTTTTCAGAAAGGGAGTAACACAGCTGGATGCAGTTAATAATCCACTTAGAGATGGCACCTTTAGAGATGCGATCCCCCTCTCTGCCTGTAGCTACGGAGACAAACAGCTGGTCTGTTTTCCTTAGCAGTCTGGTCTTGTTTACATAGTAGAGGACCGCCCTACGCACATCTAGGGTGTGTAGTTTCACCTCAGCCGAGCTTTGTGGATCTTGGAAGAAAGCCGGAAGCTCGATGGACTGGTTCACGTGGAATTTGGAAATAAACTTAGGTGAGAACCTAGGGTGTGTGCGTAAAACCAGTATATCTTTATGGACAGTAAAGAAGGGATGTTGCACTGACAGAGCCTGAATTTCACTGCCCTTATAGATGTAATTGCTACTAAGAAGACCGTCTTATAAGTCAGGTGTTTGAGACTGCTTTTATGCATGGGCTCGAATGGGGGGCCCATGAGTTTAGATAGTACCACGTTAAGGTCCCATCCTGGTAGTGGGTTTGAAATAGGAGGGCTAAGTCTCTTTACTCCTTCCATGAAGGCTTTAACTACTGGTACTTTCCACCACAACACCTTGTTATGGGAAGTGGTGTATGCCGACAGAGCTGCCAGGTGTACCTTCAGTGAGTTAAAAACCAGTCCTGCATCCAGCAGGTGGAGCATGTATGTAACAATAGTGGAAGGAGTGCAATCAACTGGGTTGATTTGTTTATTCTGGCACCAGATAAAGAATCTCTTCCATTTGTCAAAGTAGCAGTGCCTCGTGTTTGGCTTCCTAGATTCTTTTAGGATGTCCATACACCTCTTAGGTGTATCTTGGGATCGTAAAAGGGTTTTCCCTTGGACAGATTTTCTCTTGTCCAGCAGTAAAGGCTTTGTACAAGTGTTGGCGAAACGACCACTAGATCGTCCCACTGACCACTTGCCTGAGACCACTGTTTCGCCAACCATTCCTGCATGGGACGCATGCGCAGGCCCGCGTGGGGGACCAAGTAAATACATGACGCCATTATGCCCAGCAAACGCATTGCTTTGCGTACCGTTATCTGGCGACTGGACTGATATTGCGGAATTTGCAGCAGTATATTCCGAATTCTTCCTCGGAAGGAAAGGTCAACCCCTCTTGAGTGTCTAGGATAGCTCCTAGGAACTGTTTGGAGGTGCTTGGCACCAGACTTGACTTTTTCTCGTTTATTGAGAAGCCCAATTCGAAGAGGAGGTCAATTGTCCTTTGAATGTTTGTTCTGCAAATTACTGGGGTCTCCCCCGTGATGAGCCAGTCGTCCAGGTAAGGGTACACCGGGATTGCCTCCCTGCGTAGGTGTGCTGCCACCACCGCCAGTACCTTGGTGAATACACTTGGAGCCGAAGCTATCCCGAAGGGCAGTACCTTGAACTGGTAGTGCCGACTGTCCACCTTGAATCGCAAGTACTTTCTGTGCGCTGGGAACATGGAAATATGAAAATAGGCATCTTTCATGTCCAATGTTGCCATGTAATCCCCCTTTTTTAGGAGGGGGATTACCTCCTGGAGAGTGGTCATGCAAAACTTTTGTGGCTTGACATACTTGTTTGCAGGGCGTAAGTCCAATACTGGGCGCATTGTTAAATCTTTTTTTGGCACAAGGAAGTAAGTTGAATACATACCTTTGTTTACCTGGTGTCCCGGGACGAGTTCTATCGCATCCTTTGCTATCATATTGACGATCTCCTCGAGGAGGATCTTCTGGTGGTCCAACAAATGTATTTTTTGTCGTGGAGGATGTTTTTGGGGACGCTCTAACAGTTCTATGCAGTATCCTGTGGATACTGTGGACAGCACCCATCTGTCTGATGTGATCCCTTCCCAAGCTTGGGTGAAGTTAGAAATGCGTCCCCCTACTGGGGTTGCGTGAGAAGGGACCCTGAACGGAGCATCACTGTTTTGGTGGAGGCGTGCCGCCTCCTCTACTAGGGCTGCCTCTACCTTTGCCACGTCCTCGTTTATTACCCCTGCCATAACCCTGGGTAGACTGTTGGTTATTATTGTTCCACGGTCTACCCTGCCCCTGGGAATAGTTAGATCCTCTCTGGGAATTTTGGCCACGTGGGCGACGAAAATTGTCATTCCCTCTCTGATTAGGGGGGTTTATTGGTTAGTTGGCCTAGGGATTCGAGTGTCTCATACTCATCCTTGGCATTTTTCAGCACGTCCTCGACCGCCTTTCCAAACAATAGATCTGGCTCCACCGGTTTATCTAACAATGATGCTTGGGTTTCAGCTTTGAATCCAGACTGCCGTAACCAAGCGTGTCTCTTGATAACAGTTCCTTCTGCTATCAATCTGCCGGCGTTATCCGCGGCATCAAAGGTTGCTTTTAAAATGCAACCGGACACAGCTCTTCCCTCCGCCGAAACTCGTGCAAACCGGCTCTTTAAGGGTTCTGGGGCGGAGTCTATGAGTGCCGCGACTTCTTCCCACTGATGGCAGTTGTAGCTGGCCAACAGGGTGGTGGAGCTGGCAATCCTTGCCTGGTAGGCGGAAGTGGAGGCTACTTTCCTGCCCAAACCATACAGTTTTTTGCTCTCCTTGTCGGGAGGAGCTTCGGACGATGACAAGGGTGTTCCAGCTCTCTTACGGGTGTTTGTAACAACCAGGGAGTCCGGCTTCAGATGTCCCCTTATATTCAGCTGCCCTGAAAAGTTTCTCAATCCTGGGGTTCACTGCCCTGGTGGGGTTAGGATTTACAAGTGAAGGGTCTATTTCTTCTCTGAATAGACTTAAGGATGGGGATGGCCTGAGCAACAGGCCTCCTTTCTCCCACTAACTCCTCTGCGAAGTCCCTCTCCTCTTGAGCACCCCGGGTGTCAATGGGGAAATGTTCTGCTGCTCGAGACAGAATTTCATTCAGGAGAGGTTGGTTGTCGACAGGGGAGTCGGTAACCGGGGGTTCCTTCTCTACCGGGGAATCTAATCTGTAGGTTTCAGGGTCCTCCTCTTCCTCTTCTTGGTCCTCATCATCCCCATAGTAGCCCGTACCAGTTTGCTCTTCCAACATACCCAAATCTGGATCCTCACAAAAGGATGTCTCTCCTTGATACTGAGAGTGGGGCTGTACATAGAAGGGGTCTGAAGACCGTGTTGGTGTGTCAAACCGGGACTTTTTACTTGGAGGCATTGGATCCTTAGAGCCTGAGGGTGCTGACCCGTCGGGAGTATAAGAGAGGAAGTGCTCAGGGTCATTTGCGTAAAAATCTGCCAATGATGACATCCTTGACATGACTCTGTCTATGCCATCACTAGACCATTCTCTAGAACTGGGAATGACTCTTTCTGGAAGTTTCTCTGACTTATCCTGACTAGACTTGCTGGTCTGAGCAGGGGTCTTTGTGATAGCAGTAGACTTGGACCTGTCTGTCTGTATATGAGGAGTGGAAAGAGGCTGAGGCTGCTTCCTTTGTTGTTTTTCTCCCTCCCTGTGAGTGGAAGAGTGTTTTCCCGGCTTTTTCGCCCCTTCGGAGCCTTTCGACGCCTGGCGTCGAGGTTCGGGGGTAGTGTCCCTATCCTTCGAATGTGGAGGTAGGGGCTCGGGAGCCGCCGTAACGCGGTCTGCGGGCGCCGACTCCTGGAGTGCGGTCTGGGGATGGAAGTCGGCTTTGTCCTCCGACGATCGAACTTCCGTTACCTTGGGGAGCGAGGCACTCTTGGCAACAGTGGATGATTGCCTGGAGTCATGCGGTGATCTAGATCGAGAACGCCCAGAGGACGCCGATTCAGACTGTTCTCTAAGTGCCTCTTTCCGAGAACTCGACGTGCGCGTCGAGTCCCGGTTGGACTTCATGTGTTTTCTGGAAGTGCTGTGGGAACTTGCGCTCGGCTGTCTTTCGACGCCATATTGCCCTCGCCGTCCGAAAGCACGGTGTCGCTGCCATCGCTGAAGGCACCCTCTGCTGCCATGGCCTCCTGGCGTGGTGGGCCCAATGCTTGATCGAACTCCTTAAGTGTTTTTGGTTTAAACCTACTACACGCTCTGCAGTTCGCCTCGGGGTGGTCCCTCGGCAAGCAGAGATTGCATGTGGCATGCCTGTCGACCCAAGGGTACTTGCGGTTGCACTTGGGGCAGAATTGGAAAGGGGTACCCTCCATACGCACCTTGTGGCAGCGGGCTGGTAAGTGTAGGAATATATAAGAATGTACCTATATACCAAAAGAGTGTAGAGTATGTCCACCCCCTACTCTCCCTACTTGCAGGGCTGAGGCCAGAGGCCTTCCAAGGCCCGGGCAGAGGCCTTCCGAGGCCCAAATATGTCGTGCAGCTGTCGACGGTCGAATTCGTCTCCGGGCCGCCGTCGAGTGTGGAAATTCGGTGACTCGACGTTGGGGTGGAGAAATGGGTAAATGTAACAATATTTAGCAAAAGTATGGCTAAGGCTAGGGAACTCTGCGAAATGCTTCCGACCAGTATGGCGGAAAAAAACAATCTGAGGGTCCTAGACGCGTGAGGGATCATGGGTACAGTGGACGTCATACTAGGGATAGTATTACTGGCACGCCCTGTGTCGACGCCCATTTTGGAGTTTCGAAAAACAGACTGTAATACTCTGCAGCTCCCACTAGATGTCGGCCTATGCACAGCATGTGATCTAAGCAGATTCCACAAGCCTCAGAAATATATATATATATATAGGCCTTTTTTATTTCAATGTGTTTATCATGTAGGGGGACTGGAATTCTTTCATCCATGTAGCTTATCCATCATGAGGACTCGTGTATGCATTTGCACTTTGTTATGATGTTCTTGATGCATTAGCACTTTATCATGATGCTTTGAGTTGCACAGCACTATGCACTTTGTTTCCATTCTACCCAGGTGCAGTCGTGCCTAGTGTTACCATATGGCCTTGCGGTAGCATTTTACTTTTTTTTGCTAGTCTTGCAGGGGTTAGCTTGCACTTGGTGCTTCCCACATACCATTTGTTGCACCTGCATTGCAAGACATATACAACATAGTCAGACTCGCATGTGATTCGATCACCTGTGTATATATTGTGTCCCAAAACTTGATGCATAAATGAGACACAATTACGTGCATATTGGCAGATCTTGCATCTGCATTTTGGAAACCCCTTTCTGGAGTTCTGTGGCCAAATCCTATTGTCTCCCTTCTTTTTGGGTTACATGAAACTGCTCACAAGGGTGTCCTTAATACAGCGGTTCCTTCTAAAGCTGATATCCAGATGAGGATTAAGTCTGTTGCATAGATCAGTATCTGGCAACAGAATCTTCCAGAGTCTTTTTAACATACGTCTGATGGATTGTGCCCCAGTGCTGAAAGTTAGTATGAGTCGGGTAACCATTCTCCCAGAACAGGCCTTCTGGACAGTGTGGGAGGCAGCTAGAAGACTCGCTCTATTCGATAGACGTGCTTTGATGTATGCTCGTTCAATCATTACCTTGGGGTAACATTGCTCCTGAAAACCCTGTGCCGTAATTTTGCTCTCCTTTTCAAAGACTTCCAAGATGGAACAGTTTCTTCAGAGTCGGATAAATTCACCACATGGTACGCTCCATATTAAATTCTTAGGATGTCCACTCATAGCATGAAGAGGAGCATTGGTCCCTGTAGGTGTCCTATACAATTCAGTGGTAAGTTTTTCATCCACTACTCTCAGATTGATATCGAGATAGGTGATGGAAGTGTGACTATGTGCTTCAGTAAAGCTCAAGTTATTGTCGTTGGTATTCAGCAACTTAACTAAATCTACCCATTGTCGTTCACTCTCCTTCCAAATGATGAACAGGGTCATCAATGTATCTGAGCCATATGTATATACATACTATTAAATACACATTTAAAATCAACATCTAAGGTTAATCTCACAAAAATTAAACTCTACAAGGAATGAGAATAACAATGTTAAGGTGCAAACACTCACTATATAGCACTACAAATGTAACCTTAAAACTCTGCAAATCCAACACTCAATTCAACTATGGTATTGATGTAAACAGCCTAATACTTTGAGTCTAAACGATCCGATTTGTGGCAACAAAACTCAGAAAATTCAAAGGGGGTGTGAAGTCATGACCATCTTAACTCAGAGTCGCCCCTCCACCCCGTAGACATCATTTGTATCTCGTTGTGGATCCCTCCAGTGATCTCATGTATGTGTTTACGGGCTGATCAACAAGGGGGTACTCCAATTTTAGATGGTTGTGACGTCCCACACCTGCCGAATGTCCTGAGTTTTGTTGCGATTAATCACAATCTTAAAAGGGCTCTGTTATGCTATATCTTCCTTAGGGCCCACTGACCAAGTTCCATCACATACTAAACATGACTGAGGCCAACTGGCAACCAGATCCCAGCAGCCATGGCCTTGGCCATGTCCACAGTCCCTCCGTGCACCAAATGGGCTGAAAGAACATAACCATGGCCAGTGGGCCAGGGCTACAAACAAAGCCCATAACCCTCACACTATTAAATGATCTGATCGAACTACCATGTTCGCTGTCCCTAACCCTACTAACTATGCATGGGCCGCTGAACATTGGCCTATGCCCCTTTTGCCCCCACCCCATTTCATGTCTGTGGTAAATTCCAGCAATAACATGCCACTAACATCTGGCTGCAGCCTTGTATTACTGTGGTAATCATTCCCGATAATCCTTCCGACAGAAATGCCTCATTTGCTGCTTACCTCAATACTGGAAAAAAAGCTTGACAATTTAAATGTCTTTCACATCCCCAGTGCCACTCTCTATGTGCACCCCTCCTCCTTTCTAGGTCCCCCCCATCTGTCCCACTCTAGGTAAATTCTCAGTGATGCTGTTCTATCATCCACTTTCACTTGCATGTTTCTGCGACATGCAGTTTTTTCCGAGTGCGCCTTGTGGCATTTCTGCATGAATTCCACATGAATCCCACACAATTCCAACAGTAAGATTAAAATGTCCTTCCCCAAAACAGGATCGCCAACCCACTCCAAACTCCCCAACTGCACACGTGGTCCTCTTTCCTCTTCCCCATCTCCTGCTAAATGTGAAACCCCCTCCAAATCCCATTTTAAGAAATTCTTTTTCGGTTTCCCGAGGGATTCCTCTGGTAAACGCTCACTTCGAACCCCACAAAATGGCATTCTGAAAATTCTAACTGCTGCAACGCACCATGGTAGATATTTAGCTTTGTTTTAAACTGCGACACGCCATTCTCCATTCATTTTTTTAAAAACTAAAAGACTGATTTACAGCAAACCAAAAATTGACTTATCTGTGGCACTGTGCTCAACTTGTTTCTTATTTGGTGCAAGTTCATCCAACAGTTTTCACACTGTGGGTGTTCAATGGAAGCACCATTTTGTCTCCAGGAAAATCAATGGGAGTAGGCCAAAAAACGAGCTTTATTTTGTTTTGTTAATAACTTTTGAATCATTCCTCAGCAGCCATACCAAACAATTAGTTTATTATCTTTAATATTTTGGGCAATGTCATTGCAAATAGTCACAATTTATAGATTATAATCCTATTGTTGTTCCCAGCAAGCTGTGGGAAGGCGCCATCATCTCCTTGCCAATGCCTTCATAACCCAATCTCATTCAGCTTCAGGCATGGCAGTATAAAATAAGATGAATACATATGTCATAGAAGCAAAGAAACATGAAATATCATTTTTATACATGATTGTCTGAGGTTGAACTAGAGTGACTGAAGTCACACTTAAAGCTACACTAATTTAAAGAGTATGACATTATTCTGAGCTGAAGCTTGCATTTATTGATGGCAACACTTAGGCATTTATAATAATCTGTTACTTATATAGCGATTTCGCCAAAGCACTTTGCATAATAGTGCTCACGTTAGTTGCACTCGTGAATGGAGGATAGCACAGGAGCAATGTGCTGGTCTTGGAAGCAAGACCACGCAGAGTAACAGAGGTTTGAATCCCGGATCAGCGCTTAGAAACCAAACTCAAGTATTAAGTGCCTTATCACAAAAATAAAAACAATGCACTCTTTTATAAAAATTGTTATTACCCAGCAACCAAAATTAATACTAATTTCTCAACCTCAGAAGATTGAAAAGGTTGTGTAGACCATGCTAGGATTAAAACCTGCGACCTGCAAATCACACAAAAAAACAGCAGTAATTGTAATTGTTTATTTGTAAAGGGATTATACACAAGTGAAGTGCTTCAAAGCGCTTCACGGCGGGAAGGGAACAAGGGAATACAGAGTCATTCTTAGGCCTTGAAGTTTCTGAATGATCGAACACAAAATGCCCAGCATACTGGCCTGACAGCATTAATACTAGTGAAGTGCAAGACAGGAAGCAGGGTGAAAGGGGTTGGGCAGGAAAAAACATACAATACACAGGCTACCATACTAGGCTAGCAACGTTTCAGATAGTGCAAGTGCATGACAAAGAGTGAGGTGATGGGGAGGGGGGAGAAGGAGAGGGACACACAGAAACAAAAATGACTACCATACTAGGCCAGGTGAACTAGGCCTAGTGCATTCTAGGCAATGTAAGTGTGCAGACAGCATGTGTAAGCGAGGGGGAGGGGAGCAAGTGTGACAGTCCAGAAGTGTCCTGGGTTAAGTGCAGAGAGGTTACCCTTCTCATGGAAAAAGTTCCAGAAGTGCAATAGTGATGAGCGGAGTGCATGGGCCCTGGGGCAAGTGCCAAAGACTGGCAGGGTAGCCTGGGACCTGCGAGTTCCTGTAGGTGCACCAGGACACTAGTCAGCAAAACGGACGGAGGAGGGAATAGAGATGGAGGTTAGCAGGTGAGAGGGAGAGAGAAAGAGGAAGAGAAGAGGAAGGTCTTGGAGTTTCCGGCACTTAGTGAGATCAGGCTCAAGACTAGGTCCCTTTTTTCTATGAGTCAACAACAATATATTTAGCGTCAGAAAGAAAAAATGTCCTTTCTTTGATTCATGATCTTGACTCCATGCATTCTATACAGTTGGTTGCCTTGTGTTAAAACACTACACTATGTTTCTTTGCACACATTGCACATTTAGGCAAACCCCCAATGATTATGTATTTATATGTTATGTCTGTTAATTTTCTCTAGGCATTCGCTACTTTTTCTTGATGCATTTGTTAAACAAGATGAATGTGTTTTGATTGATTTATATGTACACAAAAAACTAAAGAATATCAAGTTAAATTGAACGCAGAAACTTTCTCTGCACCTACACTGGCTAAATAAAAAGCTACAGTGTAACCTTTAAGGGCTTAACTGCTCGTCTTCTTGATTGTGTATGAGAGGTAGCTTAATGAAAGGGCTTCCGTCATACTAAGCATGCTGAATAACTCAGCCTTTACAAAAATGTATATGTAAAGTGACCAAAAGTAAGTGGTAGGACGCCATCCCTTTGGTTTCAAGTCAAGACTGAGGGGGGCAGGGAGGTTGTTCCTAAGGGAAGCACCTGCAAAGGATTAGGATCTACCCCCAAGTCTCTGTTTGGAAAAACAACTCACTTGTAGAGAGTTGGTGGAGGACAAGCGGAGGGCTCTAGAAGGAGAGTATTTAAGGAGAGAGAGTTGACGATAGTGCGGGCCCCGGCCCCAGAAAGACTTGTGGATTATGCAGAGGGTCTTGAACTTGATCCTTGCAGCCATGGGGAGCCAGCGGAGGGATTTCAATGCTGGAGAGATGTGGTCACTGGGCTTGAGGCCAAGGATAAGTCTCGCTGTCCTGTTCTGGATGAGTTGTAGAGGTCGGATAGTGGAAGTAGGAAGATTGAGAAAGAGACTGTTGCAGTAGTCCAGTCTAGAGAGGACCAGGGCTCTGGAGACAGTGAGGCTCTGGGGGAAAGTGAGAAAGGGTAGAATACCTCTGAGAAGGTGCAGCTGGTAGTGAGACTTTTTGGACATGTCTGAGATGTGAGAAGAGAAGGAGAGAGTAGAGTCGAAGATGACCCCCAGGTTTTTTGCCTCACTGGTGGTTGGGAGCGTTGGATCAAGGGAGGCCAGCCAGAGTGAGAGTGGGAAAGTGGGAGTAGGGGTCCCAATGAGGACGTTCTCTGTCGTGCCGGCATTAAGGCAGAGATCGTTAGCAGCACACCAGGACTGAATTGCGGACAATCAGGAATGAGCAAGGGGCAGGAAGAAGCCAAGGGTAGCCTGTAAGAGAGCTGTGTGTCATCCGCATAACACTGAATGTTGGAGGTGAAGGCAGAGATTATGTGGGCCAAAGGGGCGATGTAGGCATAGAAAAACCAGGGGGATAGATTACATCCCTGGGGGACACCACAAGTAGAGAGAGTGATAGTGGAGGGAGGAACGGTCAGAGAGAAAGCACACAATCCACGCCAGGCCTGATCTGTGATGCCCAGGAGCGATCAAAGAGAATGAGGAAAGAGGGAGCGTTAGAGTCAAGGTTTGAGAGCAGGTCTTCACGGGTGTTTAGAAGAGCAGTTTCCAGGCCTCTGGATGCTCTAAAGCCAGACTGATGGTCATGGAGACAACCAACATATTCAGTGTGAAGGGTAAGCTGAGAGGTAGCCAGCTTCTCCAGGAGTTTGCCCAGGAAAGGAGTGATGTAGATTGGGTGATAGTTAGCTGGAATAGAGGGGTCGGCAGAGGGTTTTTTGAGCAGAGGGTGCACAAGAGAATGCTTGAGGGAAGTGGGGAAAACTCCAGTGGTGAAGGAGGGGTTGCAAAGGTCTGCCAGGGCTAGAGAGACAATGTTGTCCTTGATGGCTTTGGGGGGGCAACGGTCCCCCTGTTTAGCGGAGCCATTCATAGACCGTAGTTGTCTAGAAACCTCCGCAGGTGTGACAAGGGAGAGGGAGGAGAGAAGGGGGGTGAGGTGGGGGCGGCTGAGGGGGGCCCAGCAGATGATGGTGCATCAATGGGTGTGGAGGAGAGAGAGGAGAGAATGTCTTGCAGTTTGGCTGTGAAGTGAGCGGCCAGGGCACCACAAAAGGCCTGTGTGGGAGGAATAGAGGATGAGGTTGCACTAGAGTTGGCTAGCTCCTAACATACTTTGAAAAGTTCTGCCATTTTTTTGGATCCTGTGGAGATGCAGGCTTGAATATGGACTCTTTTCTTGAGCCGGATGCTGTGTCTATATTGCCTTTGCAGAAGGCCGGCTCGTCAGAGGGTGTACCTGAATATCCCCATTTCCGTTCCACTGCTCCGCACTTGCGTTTGAGGTCAGCCAGATCAGAGTCGTACTAAGAGATGCATTTTTTGGGAGGCTTCAGTCGGACCCTCATGACAGGGGCAAGGATGTCGGGAGTATTGGAGATGGAAAGGTGTAAATTAGAGAGGGCTTTATCAGGGTGGGAGTCAGCCACAAGAGTTGGAGAAGGGGAGTTGGCGTAGGCAAAGGCAGCCACTGACACTTTTTTCATGGGTCTGAAGACCTTGTAGGTGGGAGGCGGTGCCGGGTGTTTTAGTGCTAAAGGAGAAGAGAGCTTCAAGTGAGAGGAGAGAAGAGAGTGGTCAGTCCATGAGAGTGAAGTAGTGAGAGGGGTAGAGAGAGGGATGTCTGTGGAGATGAGAGTATGCAAGTTGTGGCCAGAAGTGTGTGTCGGACCAGAGGGGAGAATGGAGAGAGGGAGCGAGTCGCATAGGTTGAGGAAAGCTCTTGAAGTCAGGAGAGGGAAAATGAATATTAAGATCCCTTGGCAGGAGGTGATGGGAGGACGGAGGAAAGGAGAGAAGATGCCAGGTCAAGCTATTCAGAGAGGAAGAGCATGGACTGGCCCGGCGGCTGATAGAAGGTGGCCAGAGTAAGAGAGGGGACAGGAGAGAGAGAAAGCTTGCAGACCAAGAATTCAAAAGAGGAATAGTCCTGAGCCGGAATGATGGAAAAGGGGATCTGCTATGGAAAGATTGGGGCAACACCCCCTCCTGGTCTGTTGGGTTTGGGCTCAGAGAGGATCTTGTAGTCTTCAGGGAGAAGTGTGTCAAAATTCGTGACCGAGCTGACCTTAATCCAGGTCTCATTGAGAGCAAGAATATCAAGATCACAGTGTTCAAGGAGGTGGCAGAGGAGCATTTGACTGCGGAACCAGAGTTAGGTGTGGCAACCTGGAGCAGATTACCATTTCTGAAGGACTTACGGGAGGGTACAAGGGACAGGGGTCCGTACCGTAAGCGGCAAGTGTGCCAAAGAGACAGGGGCAGGAGAAAGCAGAGGGGCCGAAAGGGAGTTCAGGCAAGGGATCCTGGACAGTAGTAGATGGCAAGGGGATCAGTGAAGGAGGGGTGGCAGAGGGCAAGGGAGCTCCAAGTGCGTCGACAGTGGGTGCCAAGGGCACCAGCATGGGAGAGGCTGATAGGGATGTTGGTGATGAATGTGAGGGCAAGGAAACCAGAGTAGTAGAGGTAGAGGATGTCAAGGGCATCATAGTGAGACAGGCGGTGTGGCCAGGGGCAGGCAAGGGAGCCAGGACGGCTGTAGGAGTAGTTGGCAAGGGAGCCAGTGGCGAGGAAGGTGGAAAGTTGATAAGGCGAGGGAGGAGCCTATCAGAACGAAGGAGGTTGGGTTGAGGCCCTTGTACCAAGACAGTACCATTTCCATAGACATTACTGATGCAGTATTGGATGGTGTGAATTATTTGATGCAAAGGTATTTTAACCTTGTATACTTACAATACATTTTAAATTTTTTTTTAAAGAATTAAATAAAAAAATTTAAATAATGCTAACCCTGGAGGTTGAGGAGGAAGCAAGAAGGACCTTCAAGCGGGTGCAACCATTTATGTGTGAAGAAGAGTAGGGAGAGAGCAAAGCAACCATATGAAGAATACATAGGTCAGGAGTCGGAACAACGAAGAGGATGTCAGTGAAAATCTCTCTTGCGGAAGCACTGACATAGGTGAGGGGTGAAAGGTAGGAGATAGAGAAACAGTTGGAGAAGAGAGGAGAGATAGAGAGCGCCATGAGGGGACAGAGAGCGTTCAGCACTTAACCCAGATGAGCAACTGAGGCACTCGGGAGGGAGTTGCCAGGAGGGTGCCACTGAACAAGGAAACACAACAGGAATGGGATGGAACAGTAGGAGCTAAAGGTGAGGGGGGTACAAGGGAGCAAGGGACACAAACAATACAAACACCAAAGGGAGGAAGTAGGATTTTAGCTAGCAGAACAAACAAATGCAGGATGTGAGCACACCGAAATTCGATTTTTAACAAACAGGCACAATCAATGAAAGTGGAAAGCACACCTTTATTCGATTTTTAACAAACAGTCACAATCATTGCAAGTGGAAAGCACACTGAAACATCCATTATTGTGGCACAGGTATTAAAGTACAGCTGCAAAAGGTGTGGGCAATGTGGTGGAAGCTCCGGAAGGGAGGGAATCCGTTTAAGAGGTAGAAGTCCTTAACGGGAACAAAATTTAACAGAGATAGGGCAGTGAGAAATTTCTGGAAGGCAGAGGGTAGAAGTCAGGAGAGATGAAGCGAGCCATAGAGCAATAGTACTCACGTAATGGCAGGAGGGATGCCACAGTCCCGGGGCGCTATCTTGCAGTGCCCAGCATAGTACACATCTCTGTCTGCCTAGCATAATTTCCTTGCTTTGAAAAAGCCAGGCCTGGACAGGCACAGACAGGAGTCTTAGAAGTGGGGCCTTGGGAGGCGGGCCGGCATTCACCTGGGGCCCAATCGCAGCCTTCCACCCAGAAGGGCAGGCACTCCAGTGCCTAAACAAAGGGGAGAGCCATTTTGGAATGGCAGCCAATGCTGACACAACAGTGCATTTCGGTCACAAAGCGCTATAAAAACGCAGCACCAGTGATCTAAAAGCACACACAAATAGAGTTTTTCTTTTTTTTCTTTGAAATCAAATAAAATGCTTTTTGCAGATTTTTCCATCATGCGCAGCTTGTGCAAGGCTATGGTTATGGCCCCATGAAAGCCCCGAGGGGCTAACCTGTGCAGGGAGGGGGGTTTGAGCCTCAGGAACTCCCGGAGAGGATCTTGATGCAGGATTCTTTGCGCAATGAATGAGCGATAGAGTGATTTTGGTAGAGTGATTTTGTTCTTGTTCCGGCAAAGGTGCTAGTTTGTGGTGAACAGGTAGGTGTCATATCTCTTGGCTTAGGTTGTTTCCCTGGTGTGGTGTTTTTTGTTGCAATTGGTTTATTCTGTTTTGGTTATTCCTTGTGTGTCAGTCTTTCCTGGTTTGGAGCATTTTGTGGTTGGGGTGGATCACAACAGTGGGGTCTATGCAGGTACAGGGGCTATTCTGGGGAAGAGGGCTAATACAGGGGCGCTGGGGCTAACCCAGGGGTTGTTGGCTATCCCAGGGGTCAGGGGCTATCCCAGGGGTTCGGGGCTCACCCAGCTGCTGGGGCTAACACAGGGGTTGGGGGCTATCCCAGGGGTGCAGCCTATCCCCGTGGGCATTAGCTATCCCTTGGGAGTGAGCTATCCCTAGGGCATGAGGTGTCCCAGGGGCATGAGCTGTCCCAGGGATCTCAGCTGTACCAGGGTCTGAGCTGTGCCACGGTCTAATCTGTCCCGTGGCCTTAGGTGTTTCAGGGCATCAGTTATCTCAGGATTAAGGCTGTTCCTTGGCCCGAGGTATTCCAGGGTGTAACTATTCCCTGGCTGGATTATTTGCCAGAACTGAATTTTGAGTAGTAAGTTCTTACTGTGTTATGGTTCCTGGTTGTGGGTTCACCTAGTGACGGTCCCTTGAATTGGTGAGTGACTCAGAGGGGTTTTTGTCTCCCGATGGTTTGGGCTTTAGTTATCAGTTTCACAGTGGCGATGCTCTCTCTGGTTGCATTTCAGTCTGAGTCTCACAAGGTTTAGGAGCCCCAGGTTGCTGGGGTTTTGTATTGGGTTCACAGTGGCGAATGCTTCTCTGTGGTGGTTGTATTTCAGTCTCAGAGTCTCATGGTGCTTGGGGATCCCAACATTTTAGGGTTTTGTAGTGGTATCGGGTTCACAGCGGCGAAAGCCTCCCTTTGGTGTTGAATCTTAGTCTCCTGACTTTTTGGTGCAAGGGGACTCCAGTTTTACAATAGTAGTATTTGCGGCAGGGGTTGCAGGTTTCCAGAATTGGGAGTGGGAAGTTCTGAGTGTTGGAGTCCAAAAGGTACTAGTTTCATAGACGCAATATCAGTTTGGCGCGATAGTCAGGCAGAATGCAAGTGTGGCAAGCTACAGGAATTGGCCGAAATTACTGCAGGATTATGAAATGCAGGGTGGTGGAGCACAAAACTTGCAAAGTTGAAAAGTCTGAATCCAACGCAGGGAGCACTGTGGGAAGAAAGTGCAACTTAGTGGAACATAGCACTAACAAAATTTAGGAATGTAGACAAACGCAGTCCAGCAGGCACTGTGGGAAGAAATGCAATGTGGTGGAACGCAACGCCAACAAGATTCAAAATGCAACCAAACTTGCATGAGGTGGCAATGTGGGAGAAAAATGCAATGTGGTGTAACTCAACACTAAAAAGAATCGAATTAAACCAAACCCAAATTAGGAGGCGGTGTGGGAGACAATGTAATGTGGTGGAACACAATACCAGCAGGATTCAAAATGTGAGCACACCCCAATCTAGCGGCACTGGAGTAGAAAGTGTAATGTGGTGGAACACAACACCAGTGAGGCACAGATGTGCAAACAGACCAACCCAGGAAGCACTGTGGAAGGAAAATGTAATGTGGTGGCACATAACAACACAGCGAGACTCCAAACACAGACCCAGTCCAGAGCCCCGTTGAAAGAAGGTGCAATGTGGCGGAACATAATACTAGCAAGATGCAAAAAGTAACCAAACGCACATCAGGTTGCTTTCTGGGCAGAAAGTGCAATGTGGTGTAACTCAACACTAACCAGAATCAAAATGAAAACAAACCCAAATTAGGAGTCGCTGGTGAAGAAAATGCTATGTGGTGGAACACAATACTATCCAGATACAAAATTCAAAGCAGAATGCAATGTGGGGGAACACAACACTATTAAGTTTAAAATGCTAAGTAGACTCAACCTAGGGACACAGTGGGAACAAAATGTAACATGGTGGAACACAACACTATCAACATTCAAAATGTAACACTACAGTCATGATGAAGTCTCCTACATGTGTGTTGCTTCAGACGGCAATAGCTACACCTTGCAGAGCTGGGGCATCAGGGCGAACAGCCAAACAAGGATGGAGGGTGCCCCAGAAGATGCCCTTTGCCAGCGCCCTTTGCCAGCTACTCGGGGAACGTCTAAAGAGTATGTGATGTTCAGTATCCCAGAGTGAGCACGGGAGTTGGTTCCACAACCTAGCTGCAGCCACTGAGAAGGCACAGCCCCCTCTAAAGCGTGGAATCTGAACAAGGCACGCATCTTGCAAATGAAGAACTCAGGAAGCAATGTAAGGGCGGAATTTTGACTGAAGATGTTTCCGCACCTATGCCATAAAAGTCACAGTGTATTCTGCAAAGGGCTTTAAAGTGAATCTGTTTAGATACATGGAGCCAGTGGAGTGAGCGCAGAATGGGAGAAACATGAACTCCATAAATAGATTGTGTTGCCACTCTAGTGGACTGATTCTGCAAAACTTGAAGACAGTGATTTAGATACTCTGGTTGCGCTAAAAAGAGGGAATTACAACAATCTATGGTGCCAAAGACCAAAGAGGCGACCACTGGGGACCGAAGGTGAGGTGACAGATAAGGAAGGACCTTCTGAAGCACCATCAATTGATAGCGGCCAGATTGGCACACAGCACTAACCTGAGTTTCAGCAGATAGAGAAGCTGACATTTTAAAACACAGATTTCTTGCCTCACTAGTGGGTCAGGGTGCAGAGCCAAGGGAGGCTGGCCAGAGTGAGAGTGGGAAAGCGGGAGCAAGGGTCCCAATGAGGACGATCTCCGTCTTGCTGGCATTGAGGCAGAGATCGTTCGCAGCACACCAAGACTGAACTGCGGACAGACAGTCAGGAATGAGTGAGGAAGAGGAGGAGGAGGCAGAGGGTAGCCTGAAGGAGAGCTGTGCGTCATCCGCTTAACCGTGAACACTTAGGTAGCTGATCTATCTCACCAGCTACGTTTCCTTAAATATGTATACCAAAACATTGGTATCATGCTAAAATGTCGAACAAAAAATGCCGGCCTGTATAATACAGCGCATTCTCACTGAACGAAAATCACAAATTTACCAATTACAATTAAAGCTGCACACCATTTGTCTTTAATGTTTGTCTCTAAAACATGAATAACAGCAGTAGTTTATTTTTGTGACATGCAGCACATTTTATTTCTACTTATAAGTACCGTGAGAATTTTAAAATTTCTTTCACTTTTGTGTAATCATGTATTACTTTTGGAGCGTGTCATGCGAGCGGAAGGCGGCATGAGAATCGGCCCATTATACAAACAAATGCCCGATACTCTGCTGAATCCGGGCATGCAGGCGGGATGGCGCATGAAACCAAGGATTACCGGTGTTCGAGTGGAGCCTGGCATGCGCGTGGAAGGAGGAATTTAAGCAGAGTTGTAAAGGGACCATAAACTGTGGCCAGCTGACCCATAATTTAAGAGGTAAACCATGGAGAGAGAAAGGCGGGGTGCGGGGCACATGTCGGGGGCATCCGCTCTCACAAATTCATTATTTTCACCTTTTCGGATACCATACGATCCAACTAGGTGATCACTGCGCATGCTGTTTCGGTACTCTCGGTGTGCCTATTCCGTATTTTCAGCAGCGCAGTGATCACATAGATCTCACAACATTTAGTAATGACACAGCTCTGAGGTTCCCGTTTTCTTTTTGATAACACCTACAATTATAGAGATTAAATTCTAGAGGAATGTTCCATTGCCGACTAGTAAACGTGAGGATAATAGTGTTATATTTTGTTTTCATAAACGACTGCAAGGGACAGGGCCGGGACACAAGAGTGTGGTGGAAGATATCCTAATAAAACATTTCTTTTTAACTGCACAGTTAATTAAAAAGCATAGTCTATCACAACTGAACAGCTCAGCAAGTTAAAATCTCAACTCTGACATGTGCCAGCCTGCACCTTCCAAGTTTACATTTCAGCAGGGCTGAATCAGCCCTTAATCCTTCTGTGGTGGACAAACTAAGTACCATTACATTTCATAGTAATAACACCTATTTGTACAGCTCTTAGAAGCAGGAGGAGTCAACGTGAAGTGCTATATATCAAAATACAATATAATAGTGCAGCTATTCTACCTGGGTACAGGAAAATCTAGGCCACAGTAACATCAAAACATGGAACGTTTATACACAAAATGATAGGCCTCAGAAGCATAAAACAATCAAGCTGCCTCTAGACAGGAAGCTTTGGGGCATCCAGTCGGCCTCATCCACATAGAAACACACTACTCTCCAGCTGCCTCTAGGCAGGAAGCTCTGGGTCTGGGGCATCCAGTCGGCCGGATCTACATAGAAACACACGACTCTCCAGCTGCCTCTAGACGGGAATCTCTGGATCTGGGGCATCCGTGCCTGGTCTACATAGAAACACACTGCTCTCCAGCTGCCTCTAGACAGGAAGCTCTGGGTCTGCGGCATCCAGTCTGCCTGGTCTACATAGAAACACACTGCTCTCCAGCTGCCTCTAGACAGGAAGCTCTGGGTCTGCGGCATCCAGTCTGCCTGGTCTACATAGAAACCCACGACTCTCCAGCTGCCTTTAGACAGGAAGCTCTGGGTCTGGGGCATCCAGTCGGCCGGATCTACATAGAAACACACGGCTCTCCAGCTGCCTCTAGACAGGAAGCTCTGGGTCTGGGGCATCCAGTGTGCCTGGTCTACATAGAAACACACTGCTCTCCAGCTGCCTCTAGACAGGAAGCTCTGGGTCTGCGGCATCCAGTCTGCCTGGTCTACATAGAAACACACGACTCTCCAGCTGCCTCTAGACAGGAAGCTCTGGGTCTGGGGCATCCAGTCGGCCGGATCTACATAGAAACACACGACTCTCTAGCTGCCTCTAGACAGGAAGCTCTGGGTCTGGGGCATCCAGTGTGCCTGGTATGCATATACACACTACTCTTCAGCTGCCCATAGAGGGGAAGCTCTGGGTCTGGGGCATCCAGTCGGCCTGGTCTACATAGAAACACACGACTCTCCAGTTGCCTCGAGAGAGGAAGCTCTGGGTCTGGGGCATCCAGTCGGCCTGGTCTACATAGAATCCCACTACTCTCCAGCTGCCTCTAGACAGGAAGCTCTGGGTCTGGGGCATCCAGTCGGCCTGGTCTACATAGAAACACACGACTCTCCAGCTGCCTCTAGAGAGGAAGCTCTGGGTCTGGGGCATCCAGTCAGCCTGGTCTACATAGAATCCCACTACTCTCCAGCTGCCTCTAGACAGGAAGCTCTGGGTCTGGGGCATCCAGTCGGCCTGGTCTACATAGAAACACACGACTGTCCAGCTGCGTCTAGACAAAGCTCTGGGTCTGCGGCATCCAGTTTGCCTGGTCTACATAGAAACACGACTGTCCAGCTGCCTCTAGACAGGAAGTTCTGGGTCTGCGGCATCCAGTTTGCCTGGTCTACATAGAAACACACTACTCTCCAGCGGTCTCTAGACAGGAAGCTCTGGGTCTGGGGCATCCAGTCGGCCTGGTCTACATAGAAACACACTACGCTTCAGCTGCCTCTAGACAGGAAGCTCTGGGTCTGCGGCATCCAGTCGGCCTGTATACATAGAAACACACTACTCTCCAGCTGCCTCTAGACGGGAAGCTCTGGGTCTGGGGCATCCAGCCGGCCTGGTCTACATAGAAACACACTACTCTCCAGCTGCCTCTAGACAGGAAGCTCTGGGTCTGCAGCATCCAGTCGGCCTGTATACATAGAAACACACTACTCTCCAGCTGCCTCTAGACAGGAAGCTCTGGGTCTGGGGCATCCAGCCGGCCTGGTCTACATAGAAACACACAACTGTCCAGCTGCCTCTAGACAGGAAGCTCTGGGTCTGCAGCATCCAGTTTGCCTGGTCTATATAGAAACACACTGCTCTCCAGCGGTCTCTAAACAGGAAGCTCTGGGTCTGGGGCATCCAGTTGGCCTGGTCTACATAGAAACACACTATTCTTCAGCTGCCTCTAGAAAGAAAGATCTGGGGCATCCACTTGGCCTAGTCTACATAGAAACACACTACTCTCCAGCTGCCTCTAGACAGGAAGCTCTGGGTCTGCGGCATCCAGTCGGCCTGTAAACATAGAAACACACTACTCTCCAGCTGCCTCTAGACAGGAAGCTCTGGGTCTGGGGCATCCAGCCGGCCTGGTCTACATAGAAACACACAACTGTCCAGCTGCCTCTAGACAGGAAGCTCTGGGTCTGCAGCATCCAGTTTGCCTGGTCTACATAGAAACACACTGCTCTCCAGCGGTCTCTAGACAGGAAGCTCTGGGTCTGGGGCATCCAGTTGGCCTGGTCTACATAGAAACACACTACTCTTCAGCTGCCTCTAGAAAGGAAGGTCTGGGGCATCCACTTGGCCTAGCCTACATAGAAACACACTACTCTCCAGCTGCCTCTAGACAGGAAGCTCTGGGTCTGGGGCATCTATTCGGCCTGGTCTACATAGAAACGCACTACTCTCCAGCTGCCTCTAGACAGGAAGCTCTGGGTCTGGGGCATCCAGTCGGCCTGGTCTACATAGAAACACACTACTCTCCAGCTGCCTCTAGACAGGAAGCTCTGCGTCTGGGGCATCTAGTCGGCCTGGTCTACATAGAAACGCACTACTCTCCAGCTGCCTCTAGACAGGAAGCTCTGGGTCTGCGGCATCCAGTGTGCCTGGTCTACATAGAAACACACGACTGTCCAGCTGCCTCTAGACATGAAGCTCTGGGTCTGTGGCATCTTGCCTGGTCTACATAGAAACACACTACTCTCCAGCGGTCTCTAGACAGGAAGCTCTGGGTCTGGGGCATCCAGTTGGCCTGGTCTACATAGAAACACACTACACTCCAGCTGCCTCTAGACAGGAAGCTCTGGGTCTGGGGCATCCAGTTGGCCTGGTCTACATAGAAACACACGACTCTCCAGCTGCCTCTAGGCAGGAAGCTCTGGGTCTGGGGCATCCAGCCGGCCTGGTCTACATAGAAACACACAACTGTCCAGCTGCCTCTAGACAGGAAGCTCTTGGTCTGCGGCATCCAGTTTGCCTGGTCTATATAGAAACACACTGCTCTTTAGCTGCCTCTAGAAAGGAAGGTCTGGGACATCCACTTGGCCTAGCCTACATAGAAACACACTACTCTCCAGCTGCCTCTAGACAGGAAGCTCTGGGTCTGGGGCATCTATTCGGCCTGGTCTACATAGAAACGCACTACTCTCCAGCTGCCTCTAGACAGGAAGCTCTGGGTCTGGGGCATCCAGTCGGCCTGGTCTACATAGAAACACACTACTCTCCAGCTGCCTCTAGACAGGAAGCTCTGGGTCTGGGGCATCCAGTCGGCCTGGTCTACATAGAATCCCACTACTCTCCAGCTGCCTCTAGACAGGAAGCTCTGGGTCTGGGGCATCCAGTTGGCCTGGTCTACATAGAAACACACGACTGTCCAGCTGCCTCTAGACAGGAAGCTCTGGGTCTGCGGCATCCAGTTTGCCTGGTCTACATAGAAACACACTACTCTTCAGCTGCCTCTAGAAAGGAAGGTCTGGGGCATCCACTTGGCCTAGTCTACATAGAAACACACAACTCTCCAGCTGCCTCTAGACAGGAAGCTCTGGGTCTAGGGAATCCAGTCGGCCTGGTCTACATAGAAACACACGACTCTCCAGCAGCCTCTAGACAGGAAGCTCTGGGTCTAGGGCATCCAGTCGGCCTGGTCTACATAGAAACACACTACTCTCCAGCTGTATATTTTCGAATATAGCACATCAGAGAAAGCCAAAACACAGGTGAAATAGGAGAGGCTTCTGGCAGGGGATAGTGTGATGGAAATGTCATACTGCAGCTCACATTAGCTGCAATGGGCACCTGTTTCATTTGACTGGCGTGTCCAAAATAGTCTCATAGTTCGTGAAGTGGAAGTTGACATATGTTGGTCGACCATGACATGATCTTTGCGCCATTTTCAGTTTGTTCAATCCCAAGATTTATCCTACAAATCAATTTGATGTTAAGCACAATGGACCAACAGCAAGATTTTAGCATAGCCCAGCTGCATGCAGTGGGCCTCGCTAACATATATATGCCCTGAACACAAACTAAAATGGAGAAGGTGCTGCTGGCACAGTGCAAAAAATAGCAAGGGGCGCCTCACCAAACTCTATGACAGCCCTGGGGTGTTAGACATAAATAGCTGAAAGAGGCTGCCTGAACCTGCGACCATGCTCTCTGGGCATTTGGTTTGGAAGATTGTGCAAGTTCGTCCTGGTCTCATAACTACAACCCTCAGGCTTTCCTACGAGCTGAAGTTATGGGGGGCTCTGTGCTACCCACAGCAGACAACCACCTCTCCCGCCACCACTGCGCAGACTTTGGTGTGCCACACTTAATCACGCCTGCGCCCACATTCTCTCAGAAAACTCCCGCCAAGACATTGACAAACACCTCGAACATTGTTTCGCACGGCTTCCTAACTGTGAGAGAAACTGAGAGGAGAACGAGGACAGGGCGTGGAAAAAATGAGCAGCTTCTGTCTGCACACATGCATCATTAGAGAGCACTTAAGGAGGATGCGCGCGCACTCCCAGGGTGATGGAGTCTGGAGGGAAATCACTCAGTAGTTAGCTTCCTTTACCTTGGGACAAGGATTTTTTTAAATGTGACTACCTTTGAGCACTCAGTACGCAACACTGTAGAACAAGCATTGGCAAAGCCAAACTTTTTGGCGGTTGTGTAAGCATGGCATCCCTGGTCACAGAATGGCAAGAGATGGACAACGGTGCTGGTAGCTGGGCATATCATGGCAGCGCCTTGCAAAGGACTAGCTAATGCCTATACAAGATCCAAAAGAGTTGTTTATAACAGGAATTTAGTATCAGAGGCAAAGAAACACATACTTCTTGTAAATCAAGTGGCTGAAGGCACGCGTGTTTGAGAGAGTTTAATTACATCAGGAGCTGGTTTGTAGCAGCAATTAAGCCATAACCTTTCAGCGGCCTGCTCACAAAGCATAGCACTCGACTCAAGGCGAGAATCCGTTTTGGCCTGGGGAGGCAGTTAGTGGGTGGGATTGTTCACAGGGCCTGGAATGGCCATGGGCGGTCAATCGGTGGCTGAATAACCCAAATAGCTCACACAGGCTCTGCTGCCCAACTTGCATCTCATCTTTCCCCTATATCCACTTCCCATGGAAATAGTTTCGGCTTCTAGGCAGCACTTTCAGCGCCACCTAACAGCCAACACAAAAAGAAAATGTGCCCACCCAGGTGAGATGGAGGGCTGGGAGGAAATGGTCAGGTGGAATATTCACGGGTGGGGTGGGGAGAGCTGCAATAAACGTCTCTAAATTTCGAGCACAGCTCAGAGTTCAATCTAATCTGAAATTCCCTTTTGCTTTGGTTTTTAATGTATCCAGCGTTCAATGAAAAATCATCAAAATTAAAACATGATAGCTATGTATGTATGTATGTATGTATGTATGTGTTTATGGTAAAGGTTGCAGTTCTATAGTGCAAAGCAAGCTATGATGCGGCGCAGGTAAGTACTAGATCTCAAAGAGCAACGACCAGTCATGCCACTCTTTTAGGACGATGGGTAGGCATGGGTGCTGTAAGGCCCCCAGAGCTCCTAGAGGACCACTTTGAACAGCTATATCGATGAATGGGGTCACTGAGCTTCCCAGATGACACGTGTGAGTTTTAGTATGCAGTGTGATTGGTTTAAGCTAGAGTAAACATCTTCTGCCCTTCCTCTCTCTCTCCTTCCCTTCCTTCACACTTAAACTACCCTCTTGCATTACCAGCTACCTCTCCATAGCTCATCATTGGATGGCACTTCGTGGACTAACACTCAACTCATCTAACACATAAGGCATCCCACTGTTGGCCTCCATCCTGATACCCCTTCTGGCCTGCTCAGATTTTCTTTCCCACGCACCTCCTCACCCCAACCACCAAGTCTCCTATCGAAAGGGTCCTCTTTGACAGCAACCTTAATCTTTCACAGTTGATCCACCCATCCTGCCACTAAGACGCGGTAATCCACTGGACTCAGGAGAATGCAATGTTGATACAACCCTCTCACGGGACCACCTACCACATTAATTTGCCCATCTTAACAAAGCACCAAACGTTGCCACCCACATCCTCCACAAACCCCCCCATTATGCTCATCCACCTAAATTCACTGCTGGGTCTCCATGCAAAATTGCACTCTTTTTAACTCCTTCTCCGGTCTCTTAAATCAGTTGATGGGCTCACCAGCCCCTCTCCCGCCATGTGTAACTGCATTTGGTTATTTATAACGTGCTTAATATGCAGAGGTTTTGAAGCACGGACACAGGGATCAAACCTGTGTTGCTCTGCGTCATCTTGTTTCCAAGGCGAGCGTGTTGCCCCTGAGCTCTTCTCCCAAGCCATCTCGCTGATGCTCTCCCTTGCTCTCACCAATCCCAACCCCTTCTCATCTTCACCACCCCCTGTCCACAGAGCACTGCACCTCCCTTCAGCTCATTCACCCTCGTGTCTTCCCTTCTCTGAAACTCCTTATCACCTGAACTCAAGTGCATGACCACAGTGAGGGGTTCAAGACCACCATAAAACGACACTACCGATCTACCGAAGGCATTATCCTACCGACCCTGATCCCCAACTAAAACTATTTATATTTTCAGTGGGTTAACTGCTTATGGAGCATATGCACTCTATGCCAGTCACCTCCCTCACTGTAAAGCACCCAGGAAGGCGGCCGCTCCCTCCGCCAGCGGGCCCTTTGCACTGTGCTCCTGTCCAAAGCACAATGTTCCTTTACAAATACATTCAAATAGAAAAGTAAACACTCATTATTCCTGGACACCATGCTTCCAGTGTGGGATTCTCGGTATTGCAATCTTTAGTCACTTTAATTGAACCCTTCAAACTAACGTACCAGATTATGGAGGTTTATCAAAATGAAAACTATGGATGACAGATTACAAAATGTGCACTCATCAGGAGCAATTTTAGGGTGATATTTCAGTCTTGCCAAGTAAGAAATGGTGTGATATGTGCATGTTGAAAACTGACATTCCTGCCGGGGTGGGAGTTCGAGTTATTTTTGGGCGTGGCTAGTAGTCTACAACTTGACATGTTTCACCCCAATGGAAAAATGTTCATAGTGCACCGGCCTTACAGGTAAGCAACACAACAGACACTTGTACTCCTTAAAACAGGCACTTATTCTCAACAAAAAAAGGAAACTACAGATATGTAAATGTTTGCCTGATGTTTCCACCCTCAGAGCTCTACTTAAAGTTAAAATACATTTACTCCACATGAAATCATTTGACTCTGAATGTCAAAAAATAGAGAGTTAAATACTCCTACCTCAAAATGGTATCTGGACCCCTGTAATGCACAACGGAATAAATAATGCTTTGTAGCACTTCTGCTGGAGAGCAGGACAGACCTGAGGGCATGCAGCACCTTCGGGCCTCACACTCCAGGATGAACAGGAGGCCCCAGCCGGAGGATCCGCACAGATGAGAGTCAGCTGGCAGTACGATTGGGTGGGGCTATGTTCAGAATACATTTCTTAAACGCAACTCTCTCTACTATGAGAATCGACATAGTCCAGCAGAGAATCAATCAAGGCTTCCACTACCAGCTTCATCTGTAACTTTGCTTTTTGGGGCACCACACTCATGCCTGAATCGAGACAAACTCCTAGAGCAGGAAGCAGAGATGCAGAGGACGACCCTGACTAAGGGCCTGATTCACAAACATGTTTTCAAGGGGACTTTCCCATGTTAAAACATTTTTGGATATCAGGCCCTAAGGCAGGAAGGGAGAGGGGGAAAAGATTCTAGGTTTAGGTAACTTCAGCAGGACCAAAGGAAATAATGTCTGTCTTTATCTCATTAATTTGAAGCCAAGTAGCTGGCATCCGGTTCCTGCTCCTCAAGTTGTGGGTACATGCGGTTGGACGTAGTCCCCCACTTTTTTCAGAGGGCACCTTGATAGGCTATTCTTGTGATAGCACATTCAATTGGTACGTTAATGAGCCCCCCCCCCACACTTTTTGTTTTAGACTTGACCCCTGAATACAGAACACCTGAGACGGTTCTAAAACAGAGAGGTGTGGGCAAAAATAAATGCTGCAGAAGGGGGGTGGGGTTCTTAGGGACTGTCACCAGTGCTCTTGTGCAAAAAGGACGAGGCCCCTTACACATGAGATGGTTTCTGCAGGTGGGGGGCGTGGGCCACGGAGTGTAGATGACACTGCAGGATATCGTGGCCCACCTTATTGAATGGAGATTAGAAAACCAATAGGAAGAGCACAGCTACTGCCCCCCCGCCCCCACCCTCTTCAACGCCAGCATCCGCACAATGGATCTTTTTTCACACCGAGATTAATGCCGTCCTTATGCTGTAAGGACGGAAGCCAGATGCACATGTATCTAATAATGGCTGCTGGGTAAGGAAGGCTTGACATTGGCGGTGAAGATGAACGCAAGGATATCAGGAAATAAGAATTGCCATGTGACGGTAACTTGAAGGGCCAACAGGATCAAGTGAACTTTCCTTTACCGGTGATGGGTGCTGGCATGCATACACATGCCAGGGAAGATGGAAGAACAGAAGATGTGGAGAACGAAAGAAAGAACGAAAGAAAGAACGAAAGAACGAAGGAAAGAAGGAAAGAAGGAAAGAAGGAAAGAAGGAAAGAAGGAAAGAAGGAAAGAAGGAAAGAAGGAAAGAAAGAAAGAAAGAAAGAAAGAAAGAAAGAAAGAAAGAAAGAAAGAAAGAAAGAAAGAAAGAAGGAAAGAAAGAAAGAACGAAAGAACAAAAGAACGAAAGAACGAAAGAAGGCAAAGTTTTGTTCAGTGAGGAAGGAATGGGGCCAGCTGCTGGAGTGGTGGGCTTAACAGAAGAGATGCGAAAGAACCCAGACAAGAGAAAGAGAATACATATGGAACAAGCAAACAGAAGAGGAGGAAGTACCAGCAACAATGGGTGCAGCCTCCTGTATGTCATGTGCAGCAAGGCTCCCTGTCCTATGCCAGAAGCGTTCTCTCTGAAGAAGGAAGCGATGCTAGGGAACCAGGAGCAGGAGCACTTGACTCTGCGGGAGGGTGTACCTCTTGGACAAGGAGTTCTCTTTGCTCTTGTTGGTATTCAGTAGCATTCTCCATGTGTACACATATGCCCTAGCCCTAATAATGGCCTTGTGGTATACAGCAAGATGACATTTTTGGGTGGCCTTGTCTTATGGGGGTCGTTTTTCCCCCACTGGCTTTCAGAACTCTAGTTTGCGGCTTTTGTTTTTGAAGGTCATGAATAATTGCGTGTCTTGGATTCACACACTTTCAAGTGAGTAAGGGTGTTAACATATTAGAAACCGCAGGATTGTAGCGATCAGCAAGGTCACTGCAGGCAGCCAGTGTGGCAGAGTCATCGTCTAGAAGCGAGCCTAAGAGAAGGACTATTTGTCTCCTTGGAGATGCTGGTCATGGAATCAGGGGAATGGGTTTCCAGAAAGCCTACAGTGGCCGCGACCTAGTGCTTTATGTTTATAGAGAAGAGAGTGAGATGGTGATCTGACAGATCACAGGTAGGATGTGGGGAGAAGAGAAGCAGAGTACTTTGCATGGAACCTGTCGGCGTACATGGCTTTACACATGTGTGGTCCCAGTCATTCCAGAGAACAGGTGGAGACAATTACAGGTAGAGGCAAAGGTGAATGGGCATCTGTGTGGGTACTGAAGTGACCCAGTATTAGATAGCGCTTTGCAGAAATGGACGGTGACATGTCGGTGGTGTGAGGAACTCATGGTGACAACAAGTAAGACAGACTCAAGTGATCACAGTTCAAGGGTGTTTATTGAACAATGAATGCTGTATGCAGGTTGGGAAAACGCCTAATCTAAGCCTATATCTAAGATGGGTGCAAGCATCGACCATCAAATGAAAAATACGGCAGTCCTAGTGGCGTTTTGTCAGAATAAAAGGGGTCTATACTAAGAAACCTATTGCCAAACCTCACAACTAGCACAAAAAGAGGGTGTGGGATAGTTTTCAAGAAAGACGTGTCCTCAAATAATATGTCAGGATGCGTTAGTCTGGGTCTTCCCGCCCCACGTTTTGAGCAGAGGGTAAAATGGGAGCTTGAAGCACAGTACAGTCTCTGGCTTTTCCAGCACGAGACGACAGTTCCAATGGCAGCTCTCAGGACACACTCTCAGGCTTTCCCAGCATGAGATGATCGTTCAGCTTTTAACTCTTGAGCTTTCAGTTAACAGGGCCTTCGATGGCCAAGTCTCGTTTCACTTGAAAGTCTCTTGCCTTTGAGGACCTGACGTGTTCAAACAACAAAAGTTCCTTTAACAAATGAAAGTTCTTTTCCAATGTTTGCTGGGTGATGGGTTCACCCCTGCGTCCCGCTCTTCTGGGCGCGGACCCTTTTCAATTATATTCCACAAATGTATATGTCAGTTCTCTTCTTACCTGAAATTTGGACGATAGCTTCACCCCTGGATCCCACTCTGTCGGTCTCAGAGCCCTTGTGACTGTTAGTACTTTAGTGATGCTTCACCCCTGGATCGCCCACGGCTGGGCACGGACCATTTTCGACTGCTGGTACTTGGGTGATAGCTTAATCTCTGGCATCCCTCCTTCAGGTTCACTCTTGCCGTTTCTTAACTTTTGCTTTCAGTTTCCTTAATCTTGGGGTGACAACCTTTAATCCTCTGAATCTCCTCTGCCGTGCTCCGATTCCTTTCGATTCTTAGCCTCCCCTCACCGGGTTTACTGTGGCTCTTGATCAGGGTGATAGTAGCTCACCCTTCGGTCCCCCTCTTCTGGGTGCTGACCCCCTTTTACTTTCAATGTTCTCCTTTTTACAAAGTTCAATGTTTGCGGGATTCACTTCCCTTTCTTTCAAAGTTCTTGTAGATCAAAGTAATTCGATTGTACACAGATTTTGCTTGACCCTCTGTATAACCTCTTTGACCTATTTCGCTGGCCCTCCTACGGCCTTCTGGCATTTGTATTATCTCTCATATGGGGCTTGACCAGAGTCTCTTGAGCTAGCACTCATGTGGTGGTGCTTTCCAGTCTGCAGCTAGTCTCCCCTTCACACTTTTTACAGTTCATTTAAAGTTAACCAGCTTTGGTTCAAAACTTGCCATTTTGCGATTCTCACTCAACACAACCCGGTTCTTATCGGTTCTCCCCTCGACTCACTGACTGTGATGAACCACTTGGCTGTTGGTTTCTCTGGAGTCAAGGCCGGTACCACCGGGGCGGGAGCTTCCCTCGCTCCTGCTGATCGGCATAGGCTTGCCACGTGTACCGTTGACATCTGCTGCAGGACACTTGTCCTATTGTTTGCGGCCTTAGGCTCTCTTCCACAAAGGTTCTGCTGGTCTGGGATGAAAAGGGCAAGGTCACTTCTCTCCTCACCACCCTCTCATTTCCTGCCACCTTTCTCCTTCGCTTGAACTTCCGCACTTGATTAGCCATCTCATTGTGCTGTCTGCCGTGCTCGCCTTGCTCGTCCTGTGCTCTCTGGCTCCATCTTTCATCCCTGTCGGGAAGGGAAAGGGCCATCAAGTGTGTGCGATTCTGATCCATTGCCTGGCTTTGCCTTACCCTTGTATTGGGACTTGTCAGGTAAAAGACTCTGGTGTTAGTTGGTTGTCCTTGTGTTGTGCGAAAATGCTAGAGCCAGAAAAGGGGGTGGGGGTGGGCATTGGTTTGGAATTTCCTACGTGAGAGGATGGGGAATAGTTGTTAAAGGAAGGGGGATACCGCGTCTCACCCGTCTGTCTCACACTCCCTGAGCACATGCCATCCAGGTGATCCTCCCTCACTGGTCCACCCCCAAGAACTGGATTTAATAGCAATGGCCGTGTCCAGGCCACCTGGATAATGGATCCTCAAGGTTTTAGACAGGGAGACACCTTCAGGCTTCTCACAGTGGCTTCAAGCTGTTGAAGGTAAGGCATTTTCATAGCTGTAGGAAAGTAACCAATTGAACAGGTGATAGAGACGGTGAAGGACGCACTTTGAACGATCTGCGTGATCTGTTGCGCATGTCATGTTGAAGTGTGAGACTGCTGGGGCGCTTTCAAGGACAGAATTAGTCCCTCCTCCTTCCAGTAGGTTAAAATCCCTCAAGCAACCAAGTACCTGAAAGTCCGTTCTTTTACTCTAGGTCGTCCCTTGGAGGGGTAAGTAGAGAGATTGTGTTTATTCGTGGTTCGGTCCCTTTCATGGGGGACACCTTGCATCTAGGTCCCTTTCATGGGGGACACCTTGCTTCCAAGAGTTCTGGGAGTTGCCGCCTGGATCACCGATTGCAATGCTTTGTGAAAGAAAAGCCTGGGTTTCCGGCTGGCACAGAGGCATCGACGAACTCTTGACTTAGTGCTCAATAGACAGTTTAGTGAGGAGGTGCCACGCCCTGAATATGTGTGGCGGTCCAGAGGTTTGCACTCACTTTTGAATAGATATTTGAAGATTATAGGGCCTGATTCACAGAGCGGGTTACTATGGGATTGTGCCATTATAAAATGCTTTGATGAATCAGGACATATATGTTGGTTTTTCCGGCACTTTAACGATCTTCCACTGTGCGAATAAAAAGGCAATTTGCTGTGTTCTTTGATGCATAGAGGAAGAGGAGAGGCAGCCACGGGAGTCTAAAGCATACTTCCCATGCAGCCAGGGAAAGAAGACCCGCACTGAATCCCCTCCATGGCCGTGCTTCTCTCCATGAGTCCTCTCTCATTCCCTGTCCTGTGCTTCAAACAGTCCAATTTTTAGACTGCGGCAGCATGTTTGAGTGCATGAGTGCATGCAGTCGACACTGTATAAAGACATTATCGTCTTCATGAGATTTGGCGTTTCTAACTTTTAAGAGATGATGTCAGCTCAAAATGTAATCAAATCATTCTGCTACCGTAGTGACTACCTTCCTCCTAGTCCATAGTCCCCTTTTCTCCATACTTGTGGGACATTCCGTTTAAAGCATTAATGTTTTGTCCTTTTATGTTAACGCTGGGCCACGGCACGTGACCGTAGACCCGCCTTCCTGAGCTCCGCCCCACACATCGCCCTTCAGTCCTTTTCTATCGCCAGGTCCAGCACCATTTAACAATAACAGAGAATACTTATTATAGGGGAACGTGGGCGGGCGTATGGAGAAAAGGGGACTATGGACTAGGAGTAAGGTAGTCCCTATAGTGAGTAGCTTTGTCATACACCTACGTCCCCTCCCCTTTCTGCCATACCTCCCCTTTCCTCCATACTTGTGAGAGACTACCAAGCACTGACCAGAGGTATTATGGGTGGATGGAAATCTCCCTAATTGGAACAAATTCTTAAGAACTGCCTGGCCAAATTGGGCATCAACCTGGGAGCTCAGGTCGAGACAGTAATGTTTGCAAAAGGCTGATGGGGAGGCCCACGTAGCTGTCTTGGCGATGGGACTTCCAAGGGTCGTATTTTTGGAAGGCAACAGCAGCTGCTTGCCACGGACCAAATGTGCGTGAATGCCCTTTGCTGGTTGAAGGCCTTGAATCTTGTAGAACTCCGAAATACATGAAGCTATCCAACAGGAGATGGATGCTTTTGAGGCTGGTTTCTGTTGGGTCATCAAACGTAACTAAGAGTTGTGAAGAGCTTCTGAGATCGCTTGTTCTGTCGAGGTAAAACTTCAGAGCTCGTCTAACGTCTAGGTTGTGTAGAACCCTCTCGGCATCAGAGACCCTGTTCCGTAAGAATACCGGTAAAGATATTGACTGGTTTAAATGGAATTCAGAAACCGCTTTAGGACAGATGGAAGTGTGAGTGCGAAGTACAACCTTATCCTTGTGGAAAATTAGGAACGTGTGTTCCACAGAAAGAGCTTAAAGCTCCCTTCTTCATAGTGCAGATGTTTCTGCAATCAACAAAAAGCCACCTTACAAGAAAGGTACTTGAGTTTGATAGTGGCCGTAGGTTCAAAAGGCTTATGACAAAGCGGTGAGGACCACATTCAGATCCTATTTGGGATGAGGGGCCCGTACCGGTGGAAAAAGATGGAGAAGACTTGCAAAGTGTCTTTTGATGATTGGATTAGCCAGTGAAAAGGAGCAACTGTCCGTACACAGGTAAGCCGCAATGGCAGACAAATATGCCCTACATGATAAGATCAGATACAAAAGGCAAGACAGTGTCAACAGAAGCATGCCTGGGGTCAAGCTCTTTGGCTAAACACCAATGACAAAAACAGAGCCACTTGCTCCTGTATTGAGCTCCCGTAGAGGGCTTTGGAGAGCCACTTGAATTATATGCATGTTGTCCTTGGAGAGGTTGAACTGCGCTAAAGATAGGAACTCAGGCACCAGGCTACCAAGCCGAACGATTGTGGGTAGGGGTGCCAAACTTAGAGATTGCTCTGATGAAGAAGGTCGGTAATCTGTGGCAACCTGATCGGTGATGACACCGACAGGTGCTGCAGTTCTGAAAACCAGAACCTGGCTGACCACCAAGGACCTATGAAGAGGAGAGTGCAGCTCGATGCACTCCTGAGTTTCTAGAGTGACCGATGAATCAGTGGCAATGGAGGGAAAGCATAAGCTTTCATGTTGACTCACACGATCTCTAGGGAGTCCCCCAAGGAAGATGCTGCGAGCCGTCCCTGGAAGCATAAAGAGGATGTTTCCTGTTTGATGATGTTGCAAAGAGGTCCACCGCTAGAGTACTCCATTGCTGGAAGATCTTGGTGAGAACATAGGTGTGCATCTCCCACACATAACTCGCTGCAGATTGGTGGCTGAGGCAGTCTGCAGCCACGATGACGTCACCCAGAATGTGCAAAGCTTGAAGTCGGACATTGTGTTGGTTAGCCCAAGTCCAAATTCGGATAGCAAGGTCCACCAGGAGGGGAGACTTGGTGCCCCCCGTTTGTTGATGTAGAAATCGCTACGGAATTGTCCGTGCAAATTCGAACCACACTGTTGGTGATAGAGGATTGAAAAGCCTTGGGAGCCAGAAAAACAGGCAGGAGCTCTAGGTAGTTGATATGGAACTGCCTGTCCTGAGGCGTCCACAAATCATACACCTCGAGGTGACGCAGTGTCGCTCCCCAGCCCAGAAGGGAGTCATCTGTAGTACCTGTTGCTTGTGGGCAGGGCTCCTGCAAGGAGGTCCCTACTGAAAGGTTGCTGGCAGATGACCACTATTGAAGATCCGCCATCATGCAGGATGGGACTGGAATCATCTTGGAATCCGGTTCCTGGGACCAGCAGCTTCGAAGAGCAAGCTGAGTGTGCCTCATTTTCAGGCATGCAAGAGGTAGAGCTAACACGCAAGAGGCCATGAGGCCCAGGAGTCTCTGAAACCACCAGGCTGACATGTGGGAGGACTGCAGGAAGAGCTGGCACGTGGCTGAAAGGTCTGCAATCCTGTCCTGTCAGGAACACTCTGGTACTGATGGTATCCCAACAGAAACCCAGAAAGATCAGGTCTTGAGCGACCGTCATCCATGATTTCTGCTAGTTCACTGACAGCCCAAGATGGAACAGGAGCTGAAGGAGTAACTAAAGATTGGTTGTAGCGGCCTGTGGGCTAGGACTGCGCAGAACCCCCTGCAGTCTGAGGAATGCTGCGATGACCGACATCATCTGCATAAAGACATGCAGTGCCAAGCTGAGACCAAACAGAAGTACACAATACTGGAAGTGTTCTGTTCCCACGGAGAACCGCAGATATTTTCAATGCGGGCTCCAGATCAGAATATGCATATATGCATCCTGAAGGTCTACCACACTGATTGAACTTGGAGAGGTCGATGATAGTGCTATGCCAGCCTGGTTGGGTTTGGGCACTCTAAACAGACGTGAGTAATAGCCCTTCCCTTGCTCCCACAAGGGTACAAGTTCCACTGCTCTGAAGTCTAGAAGTTTCTGTACCTTGGCTTTGAGGGAGGGTGACCCAGTCTGCTGGAGAGGAGGGTGAGAAGATGGAGTGGGGGGGAGGGGCAAGCGGAAGCCCACCGGGGTGATGGACAAAACCCGTCAGTCGTCTGTGATGGTCTGCCATGCCTCCAGATGAGACAAAATTTGTCCTCCCTCCGGAGTCTCGTGTGACCGATAGAAAATATCATTTAGATGTTTTATCGGCAGAGACACCACCCGTTGCTGAAGACGGAGGCTGTTGGTCGAGAGAAAAACCGGCCACCTTGCTGTTGCTGTTTACAGCAGTGACCACCCGCTGGAGCCTCTGTGCTCTGAAAGCCTCCGAAACCAGAGAAGGACCTCGTTTGAGACCCCGACCTCTCAGTATAAGGTGCCTTCACTGGGGTTTTCGCAAGGACCGACAATGACTTGGCAGATTGAGTGCTTGCCTCGGTCTTTATGAGTTCATCATCTGTGGAGGATTGGAACATTTCTTTACCCTCAAAGAGGAGATCAAGCACCTTGTCCTGAACTTCCTTCAAAAACTTGGTAGCATGCAGTCACGCTTGGCGGGAGATGTCTACACCGACCATAAGGCTTCGAGCGGAAGTGTCTAGATGATAGGCCACAGCCTCAAGTACATCCTGCGCCAGAACCCTGGCATCGGATAAGCCGCTGTTAAAGTCGTCGAGCCAAATCGGAAAGCTCCTTCCACAATTTGACATTAGCAGCGGCCAGGATAAGCTTGGTATTAGCCTATCGCAGCTGAAGAGCCGAACTGTAAAAACACCTTTTTCCCAATTGCGTCAAGAAGCTTGTCCTCTTTGGAAAGGATCTGAGATGCTCTAGTGGAGGATGTAGAGGCCGGCTTCGACTAGAGCGTAGCTGCTGACACCACCGTCGATGAGGTGGGTGAACATGGCAACAAGGATATGTCCTCAGACGCATGTAGCTTGTAGCGAGCGTCAATTTTCTTGTTTAGGTGCTGCCCGGAATGAGGTTTTTCTCCAGACCTTACAGGCCTCGGACAGGACATCCTTCTGAAGGAAAAGGCCAGTGCACTCCTGTGTCGACAGAGTGAAGGCTCCAGAAAGTACCCCCTCTTGTGGTTGGGATGTCTAGCAATGCCATCATATCCACAACCTGGTTGTGAAAGGCTCTAATAGAGTGGGGCGGGTCGTCATCCAATGAGGTGGGAGCAGAAGTCTGATCTGCTGCACGTGGCTCCTCAGGCCCCGAAGGTACCGTTGACTGAGCAACCAGAGCCTTTTCCACAGGGGAAAGTGGAGGCAGAGAAGGCAGTGGAGCAGGAGGCCCCACGGGAAGTGGTGGAGGAGGTGGCATTACCGGGACCTGCATAGGGATTGCCGGAGCGGGGGCCAGTTCAGGCTGCTTAGGATACATTTCTTTAAATACATCCTTAAAGTACGCCTTCATGGAATCAGAATGCAGAAGTGTCTTAAACTTGCCAAAACATGCATCCTCAGACAAAGGTCTAGGTGCTGGAATGGGTAGAGGCCACTCTGAAGGGGCATACACCCAGGATCGCAAAGAGAATGGTTGCCAGGATGGTCCCCCACCAACTGGATCCACGCAAATCAAAGTCACAGACATAAGAGGGAGCGAGACTGTATGCGGCAGCGGAGTCCGAGCATGCCAATCCATTTGAGAGCGGAACAGGTTCTTATTATACACAAAATGTGGAAAAGGCTGCTCTGCCCCAAAAACGGGCCCCTCAGCACCAGCCGTGGTGAACGTTGGTGTAAAAGAGGTAGGCAAAATGGCTGCTATGGACCACAGGGGTTGGACCGCTATTTTGTCAACGCCTGAGACGAACTGTGTCACAGGTGTAAGTGAGGGTGTGATCACCACAGGGGAGTCAGGGGTCTTATGTTCCATTTTAGGCCATTGACGAGGAACTTCAGCAAAGCTAGTACTATCAGATCTAGGGTGTTTCTAAGACACTGTAAGAACTGCTGAAGAGTTAGCCCCAAGTGAGGGAACCTAGCTGGAGCTGGTATTCAAAGACTTAAAGTTCTTAACTGGCTTCTTTGCCCCCTCAGCAGGATCACTTTCACCACTGGTGTGGGAGGGCTTGGAGTCACCCCCTAAAGCCAGAACCCTCAAAGGGGGCCCCCTCAATCTTGCTGGTCTTAGATATAGCCCCAAGAAGGGGAACCTCTAGGATAACCCCGGTATGTTTAGTCACCTTGCGAGCGACCTCGAACCGAGACTCGGTACACTTAGTTCCAGATGTGGAAACCTTAGGACTCAGCCCGGTGACAACAGCCCCTAAGCACTGGGCTTAACTTTAGCCCCCAAAAGAGGAACCTCTGAAGATCCGTTTTGGCAGCCCCTTTGCAGGGGTCCTCAGAGGAAACTCTGGAGTGCCGGTTAGATCCCTTTCGGGACACCTCAGGGACATCCCTGGTAATAGAGCCGTTTGAGCTCCTCCTGGACCCAGAAGACCCCGGGAAGGATTCCCCAGGCCAAGGTGCTTTAAAAAGGAACAAACTTACTAGCCGTTTCCTTTTTTTCTTCGATTAACTGCTGTAAATATGGTGGAGGAACGTGTTGAAACACCTCCTCCCACCTGACAAGCCGACGCTGGGGTGCCCGGACGGAGAGGGAGTAGAAGCACGAGTCCTAATGGTGTTCCGGGCCTAAGCACTCCAGGCAAAGAGAGTGGGGATCCGCCCTCGCGAAACGACGTTCGCATGATTAACAGGACACAAATCCCGGACACTACGGCATAGACGGAGGTAAAATGACTGTGGAACCAGAGCAGGAATGAAGGACAAGGGAACAAAAAGAAAAATATTCCCTGTGATGCAAGTGTGTCCGACACCGAGCGTGCAGAGAAAAGGACTGAAGGGCGATGCGCGGGGCGGAGCTCAGGAAGGCGGGGCTTACGGTCACGTGGGGTGTCCCCGCGTAAAAATAAAAGAATTACACATTTTTTGGTATTTTAAAGTGCTACTCGTAGAGCAGCAAAGAAAAATGACACTTTAAAAAATGTGTAAAACAAATTAAACAGCTTTGTGAGAGCATGTTATGGAGTTCCATAACGAGCTGGGGTCATGACCTCGGTAACAGCGAATGACAGCCAGATACACTCCATAAAAGGCTGCACCATTAGTCCCTCTTCTTTCTTCTTTAGCGCTCATCTACTTGAAACAATCTCCACATCAAAGATTCAAGCAAGATATAACCCAGCATCACTGTCCACTTCAGCTGTTGTCCGGCAACCTTGTGCTTGGATATGAACGCTCTCTAAGAACCTTGATCTCGTTCATCACTTTTAGTCCAGTAAACTTTTTCCGATCCATGGCATCCAGTTCTACATTGGCATCTGAGGGAAGATACACGAAAATCCAGTGGGTGGCAGGTAATAATGACACTACAAACTTTATTCTCCTGACATCCAAACTGCAGTAGATAACTATAGCAACTACATGTCTATTGCAACTCTTTCTGGGTACCCTGAGAAGGAGGGAACAGTATGACCCACTGGAGAGTGGAATCTACATCAAAGTGTATGAAAAACAATTGCCATGTTTAAACGAGAAACAACACTACAGGAGCATTAGCTTCCTGAGGGCGTTACGTGTTCCCAGGAAGGACTTTACAGAACGACATACCCAGGTATGAACGACGATATTCTTGAGAATAGAAAATTCTTTCATTGGTAGAAGAAAATAAGGGTTGTAGGCTCTTATCAGACGCCCATCTCTTTACAGGAACCAAGCGTACTTCCCCCACCTACCTGCCTATGGTTATTCATGGAATTTACAACCAATAGGGCACCACTCACATCCCCTCATAATTATTAAAATGACCATGTCTAACAAATAGATACTTGACAGACAAACAAACTCAAATCCAGGGCATAAGCGAAAAGAAATGGCCCTAACCTGGAAGGCCACTAAGACCTAGGTAGATCGTTTACATGAATGTTGAGCTACCATTATCCAAACCAATTCATGTTGAAAGAAACAAGAGGAAGAAAAGAGGGCGAGACCTTAATAGCCATTTTTATACTACTCAGATGGGGTGGATTAAACTGAAAAACATAAGAGGATCACCTGTTGGCCCTAACCTGGAAGGCCACTAGGACCTAGGTAGATCGTTTACAAGAATGTTGAGCTACCATTATCCAAACCAATTCATGTTGAAAGAAACAAGAGGAAGAAAAGAGAGGGCTAGACCTTAATAGCCATTTCTATACTACTCAGATGGGGTGGATTAAACTGAAAACCATATAAGAGGATCACCTATTTGGGATAAATGAGCATTCTGGAAGGAACAAACAGGGCATTGCAACAAACCGATCAATCAGAGTATTCCTCCTAGCATCATAAAAAAATACCTTTCATCAAAGTATTAATCCTTGAGAGGAAATATTTTCCTGAACCCTAAAATGAAGGAAATTAGTTAAGCTGAAGCATGCCAACCTAAGAATCAAGAAAACACATTGCACAGGCTGATCTATCTTCAGCCCACCCCTTATTATCATCTTACATCCATGCTAATTAACATACCCATAGATGTTCCATCCATCTCTAGACTGGACGGCTCAAACAAATCCTCCCTCATCAAAGTTAGCACATCCCATATTGCCAAACAATCCCAGGAATAAGAGGCACTTGATGACCTGAGCACAGCAGTATTCAGAGAATAAAACCCGATGCACTACAATGAAAGGGAGGTGAAGCAAACACCTGGGAGAATAAACACAGACACCCAAGTACAGACCAGTTCCTAGGCATACTGGGTGAGAAACTAACCATCTACCTCCCGACACACAATGCTGCAACCAGGTAAGTGTGACAAATTGCAAACCTGGAAGGAAAATACCTTATGACATGCTAAAGGGTAACCTTCCCCTTTGCAACTACATTCCTTCAAATCAACATATCCCTGGGGATTGGAAATAACTGCCATCAATCTGGGAGGGAGGGAGCGAGGAGGGAGGGATAATTCTGTCACGTCTCCCATTGCTCGCCCTACCAGGAATCACACGATCACACGCCCTGCACCACACCTACCCGCAAGAGCAGTCCCTACACACAGAGGGAACCGGCAGTTCGCCCAGCGTGGGAGGACACCATCCTGCAGCCCCGGCGTCTAGCATCCTTCGTTTCGCTGGCAGTTGCCATGGAAGCACACTCACAGCTGGCCACGCCCACAGAGACTCCCACAGCAACCCCGAACATCTGGCGTCTCGTGATCACGTCACGCCTCGCATGTCAGTGGGACACATCACGTGATTGCCTAAAGAGTTCAAAAGCATCCTGACAACACGGGTGCAGTGCTTCACAGCTGATCTCTTGAGGATTGTTTAGCGCTTCTGGTTTACCTTTTTTGATCACGGACCTTGCGACCTCGGACTGCTCAACGGACTTGTCTTGCCTGCTCCTTGGATTTCTGCCTCTTGGATCCCCGCCTTGTTTCCCCCGGCTCCTCGACCTTGGAACACTCTCTCTCGGACTGCCTTTGATCAACCCCTTTGAACCTTAAATCTTGGAACTTGTTTTCGACTTCCTTTTGCCTTGCTGGTCCATCACATCAGACCCAGGTGTGACACACCCACGAGCCATGCAGAACTTCTCTTCTACCACCATCAACAGCCTGTTGTCCTCGCCACGCTTAGGGTACTGCCTACAGCACACTTGGGTAAGCCTTGTTACTACTGATTGTTACCTGTACCATCCGCACTGCTCCTATTTAACCCTCACCCATTGCCTTACAGTGGTCAGGGGGCCTTCCCTCGTTCCTGCTACCTGATTGACGGCTCAACACACTGTGGCCTCAATGATTGCACAGGCAGTGTATCATTTCTGCCTGTGCGGTACTTGGGGACGGAGGTGCATTAATCTGCACGACCATCAAGATGAACAGACTGTGAAGCCTTCCTGGTCATCCAGATTATGGATACCTCCCCCGGGGACCCTGTGGCCACTCTAATGAAAGCGGTTGCGGCCCTTGGGACCGACATGGCCGCAGCCACAACGGCCATCCACCATAGACTCGACGCCCTGCAGAGTACACGTGCCCCTTTACCCGCAGATGCCGAGTTCGGCGAGCCCAACCCCCCAGCTCCGCCTCCACCTCCACCCACAGCACCCACAGTCCCCACTCCAGTGGTCCTTCCAACCTCCTTTCCTCTTGCTGCCCCCGAGCGCTATCAGGGGGATCCCAGGAAGTATCGCACCTTCCTCAACCAGTGCAAACTTCACTTCTTGTGTAGGCCTCAGCTCTTTCCCGACTCCGTTACCAAGGCAGCTTTCCTTCTTTCTCACCTATCGGGTGTAGCGGCCATTTGGGCGAACCCATTATTAGAGAGCGATCACCCTGCCCTGTACAATTTTGACCTACTAGTGACAGAGATGGCAAAGGTTTTTGACACCAGGTACAAGGCGCAATCTCGAGACCTGGAACTGCTTGATCTTACACAGGGAAAGCAAACACTGATTGATTACATCACCCGTTTCAACCAACTGGCTGCAGAGACCTCGTGGCCTGAAGAAAAGAAAGCCATAGTGTTCTACCGCGGTCTCTGTAGCCACATGAAAGACGCTCTTTCTGTGGTTCCAGCTCTTCCCTCCATCTTCTCTGAACTAGTGGACCTGGCTCTACAGGTGGACACTCGTAGGTCCGAGCATAGGGTGGAGACGGCTTTCTCCAACCAGGCACTCCCAGTCACGCCCGTCTCTGCTCTGGAACCCATGCAAATGGTGGAATCCGGAGTCCCATCACCCAGGCCGAGCGGGAGCGTCGGAGAACCGACAGCGCCTGTTTTTACTGTGGTACACTAGGGCACTACATTAAGGAATGTCCCCACCGCCCGAAGAACAAAGCATCGGGTTTTCAGAAGGCTCGCCCCTAAGAATGGGGGTACGGCCGAGTCCTTCTCTGAGCCCCACTGAACCTGTATTTGGTCCCATCAGACCGATTGCGGTCCAAGCCCAGCTGAAACCAACCAGAGATCTGGCACACTCAGTACAGATCGTGATCGACTCCGGGGCCACTGGCTGCTTCATTGATATCTCACTGGCTCACAGTCTCAACCTACCCTTGATCAAGAAGAAGTATCCAGAGCTGGTACAAGCAGTCGATGGCACCTCCCTTGCCTCTGTTCCCATCGAGTACCAAACCGCTCCCATGTTAGTGGTGATTCAGGGCACGCACCAAGAGACGCTAACGTTCAATCTCATCACCACTCCGCAGTTTGGTATCATTCTGGGCATCCCGTGGCTGAAACAGCACAACCCCTTGATTAACTGGGGCACTGGACAGGTCACATTTGAATCCGAGGTCTGCCAGCACTTCTGTTTGATTGAGTCCACTACGTTTACATCCGCGGCCACCGTCCTTGGGGCCATGGCCTCCACCAGCCTTGATGAGACAGACCCATCTGCGAACGTCCCACACACTGTGGGGCCGTTATAGCGGGGATCCCTGCTGTCCATCATGGATTCCTAGAGGTGTTTGACAAAGCCACGGCAGAGGGCCTACCACCACATCGACCCTATGATTGCCCCATTGATTTGGTTCCTGAGGCAACAATACCAAAGGGCAGGATATACTCCCTATCTCCATCGGAGGAGCTGGTACTCAAGGAATACATCCAACAGGTCCTACGCTTGGGTCACATACGACCCTCTTGCTCCCCGGCTGCCAGTCCGATCTTCGTGCCCAAGAAGGAGGGTGACTTACGTCCCTGTATCGATTACAGACGGTTGAACGCCGTTACCGTTAAGAATCGGTATCCCTTACCCCTCATCTCCACGCTTCTGGACAGATTAACGCGGGCATCCATCTTCACCCGGATGCCTATCCATGAACATGTCCAAAGTCCGTGCCATCACAGAATGGCCCGCCCCAACCAGCCTCAAACAGCTCCAATCATTTCTTGGTTTTGCCAACTTTTATCGGCGATTTATCGCCGGTTTCTCGTCCATTGTCTCTTCAATGACTGCTCTGACCAGTCCTCGGGTCCAGTTCTGTTGGACCTCTGAACACCAGCGTTCTTTTGAGACACTCAAAGCCAGATTCACCACAGCCCCTGTACTACAGCATCCCGACCCCGTACCCCTGTTTGTTTTGGAAGCCGATGCCTCTTCCTTTCCATTAGGCGCAGTGCTCTCCCAACCTTGTCCCTCCACGGGTAGGCTCACCCTGTAGCGTTTCACTCAAGAAAGTTCACACCTCCCGAGTCTCACTACACAGTCACCGAGAAGAAGTTACTGGCCATTAAGGATGCACTACAGACCTGGCGACACCATCTCATTGGGGCCAAACACCAAACCGTGGTTTACACAGACCACAAAAATCTGCAAGACCTGGCCTCCCTTAAGTGCTTGAACAGCAGACAAGTGCGTTGGCACCTGTTTTTTGCCGCTTATGATTTCGTGGTAAAACACAGACCAGGGCTTTCACATGTTAAAGCCGATGCCCTATCCCGTTCGCCCGGGGGGGATTCTTTGCCCCTATACCCGGACTCGCTTCTAAACGAAGGTCATGTCATATGCATGTGTACTCCTCCTCCCTCCATGCTAGCCCTCATCCGACAGTGGGTTTCACATCATCCACATGCACTAACGGAATGGGATTTGGTACTCCAGGAAGGATTGCCGTTCATACAAGATAGGCTGTTCCTCCCCACTAGCGACGTCCGTAACCAAGCACTCGCTTGGTCCCACGACGCGGCCATCAATGGGCACCCCGGACAGCATCGCACCTTGGAATTACTGAAGCGGTGGTGTTGCTGGCCATCGATGGGGCGCGACGTTCAACATTATGTAAACACCTGCTCCATCTGTGCACAGTGCAAAACACGCAGGGGTCGTCCCGTGGGTCTCCTTCAGCCCCTACCTATTCCTCCCAGACCATGGCATATGGTTTCTATGGACCTCATTACAGATTTGCCTCGTAGACAAGGGTATGACTCCATCTGGGTGGTCGTCGATTCCTACACGAAGATGGCCCGTTTCGTTCCATGTCACGGGATACCCTCAGCCCCCGCTCTGGCCCAACTATTCTTCAAGTCGATCTTCTGTCTCTTTGGTCTTCCGCAGGTCATTGTATCCGACCGCGGCTCGCAGTTTACATCTCGTTTTTGGCAGGCCCTTACCAAAATCCTTGGCATTGATGCCCACTTCTCCTCAGCCTACCACCTGGAGAGCGATGGCCAAACTGAGAGGGTGAACCAGGCCCTCGAACAGTACCTGCGCTGCCTGACCCTTCAGTATCTGGATATATGGTTGAATCTGCTCCATTTGGCCGAATTCGCGTACAACAATGCCTGGCATTCCTCCACTGGTTTCTCTCCTTTCTATTCACTCTATGGGCAACACCCTCGTTCTCTGCCTCTCCACGATTTTGCTTCCTCATCCACTCCCGCCACCAGTCTCTGTGCTTGCGATCTGCACTCGATCCATGCCCAGACACTGATCCATTTGCGGGAAGCCCAGACCTCTATGAAAACCAAAGCCAACAGGAAACGGGTAGCAGCCCCTGACTATCGGGTAGGTGACCGTGTTTGGTTATCGACTCGCCATTTGCGGATCCCTGGTTGCCGCAAACTGCTGCCCCGATTTGTCGGTCCATACAGGATTACCCATGTTCTGAACCCGGTGGCCTTACGGCTCTCTGTTCCCTCTACCTGGCATATACACCAGGTGTTCCACACCTCCTTACTCAAGCCCATGTCAGTGGGACACATCACGTGATTGCCTAACGAGTTCAAAAGCATCCTGGCAACACGGGTGCAGCGCTTCACAGCGGATCTCTTGAGGATTGTTTAGCGCTTCTGGTTTACCTTTTTTGATCACGAACCTTGCGACCTTGGACTGCTCAACGGACTTGTCTTGCCTGCTCCTTGGATTTCTGCCTCTTGGATCCCCGCCTTGTTTCCCCCGGCTCCTCGACCTTGGAACACTCTCTCTCGGACTGCCTTTGATCAACCCCTTTGAACCTTGAATCTTGGAACTTGTTTTCGACTTCCTTTTGCCTTGCTGGTCTATCACATCAGACCCAGGTGTGACACACCCACGAGCCGTGCAGAACGTCTCTTCTACCACCATCAACAGCCTGTTGTCCTCGGCACGCTTAGGGTACTGCCTACAGCACACTTGGGTAAGCCTTGTTGCTACTGATTGTTACCTGTACCATCCAAACTGCTCCTATTTAACCCTCACCCATTGCCTTACAGTGGTCAGGGGGTCCTTCCAGCGTTCCTGCTACCTGATTGACGGCTCAACACACCTGTGGTCTCAAAGATTGCACAGGCAGTGTATCATTTCTGCCTGTGCGGTACTTAGGGACGGAGGTACATTAATCTGCACGACCATCAAGATCAGAACAAATACTCACTTCTGTGTCTTCAATAGAATCTAAACCCCCACGCACAATAGTGAGGGGGATTAGCCATTGTATGCAAAGGCCAGAGGCTTCATATTATGCATGTTTAAAGCTATCTTACAGGCATTGGAATAAGTATTTCACTAGCAGGAGCTGAAAGAAGCTCCAGGGTGTTTGGCATCACTTGGGTGACAGGAGCTATCTCTGGAAAAGCAGGAGCTGTTGCATAGCATTCTGCAAATATAATACCCATATGAGATGCAGACTATAACTGTCAAGTATATACACCCAATTATGTTTCAAATGTCTTCTAGATGTGTCATAATGCTCATTTATAACCATTCCCAATGAATGTCCCATAGGCATGTTTGCATTCAAACACTTTAGCCCTTAAACCAGACAGGATGAAATACATGGGAAAGGATTTACTGATAGAAATAGAACAATAGCAAGGCCACAAGTGTATCTCCAGAGGAGTCATACCAGCACCGCACCCACAGGGAGGTGACTGAAGCGTAAGAGACGCATCTATATGCGCACATCCACTGAATCAATCCAGAGAAGCTAAATGGAAGGGATAACACAACCTCCAATGCAGATGAAAAATCAGCAAAATAGTAGAGAGAGAAAAGTACCAAAACCCTATCCGCTAGGCACCTGGCCCACGAAAATATAATAATGGTAAACACCTCAACATATGTATCTCCCACCATGGGTAAGAGCCACATTGATTATGGCATAAATGTCCCCCATTAATGACCGGTATAGACAGTGTTGTATGCACCCCTTGCCATGTAACTTAATGGGGCAGATGATGGGGGCAGTCTCAAATAGGTAATCCTTATGTTATCATTCACCATTACCTAATTTTGTCCAGGTACGTTAAAAAACCATGACAAAGGGGGATACACAATTATCCCATGAGGCTAAAGGAGACATTCTTACTCACCTTGGCAGCGCCCACAGCACTTCAGACATAAAACAGTATATAAACGTGTGACTATCGCTTCTAAAACAGAGCGAGCAGTTCCTTATCCTTATGCTGTCAATTGCGAAAATCAAATAGTATGTCATTTTTATTTAAAGCTAAAAGAAAACTATATTCTTTAATCTCCATTCGACGGGACCTGAAAGCCTATGAGCTGATTATGCTCCAGAAGACATAGGGGTAGTTATCACCAACACTGCAAGAAAAATAAGTTGCAGATCACCTGAACCAAAAGTGAAAATGTGGAGTAGACAACATGATAACCATAGCAATTTAGCCCCTTATACTCATCAACATACCTCAATATAGACAACCAAAACCAACCATAGATTGCCCTTTACCCCACCACAACCATTGCCCAACATTAAGCGTTCTATTACTGATGGGAACTCCTGGCTCTGCAGAGACTGTCCAAAGTATAGTAAAACAACCCAAACGCTGCCCATCATACCACCAGCTGTTATCTGCCGAGCAGGCAGAAGGTGAAACATCACCAGTACCAGCCACATGGGCCCATTATCAGCCGGGCCAATCTCCCAAACAGGCATGCGGGGAACCGATCCACTGTAAGGGTAGTTTGTCTCGGCTATAGGTGATTTAAAGGTTATTCAGACAAAGCACAGATGTTATATAACTCCCAAAATGACACATCCACAACTGTATGCAGTGTCATGTACAGAGTGCTGAACCCGAGTTTGGTTTGTGGGCCCCAATGCTCCAAAGACCATTTCATATTTGCCATTGAATGCATTCAGTGTAATGCACCCGAGCAGAGCGCCGGTCCCGAGCTGGGCCTGTAGACCCCACTGCTCCTTAGACCACATAATATTCTTGCATCTTATTTGGAGTATTTGCAAGCAGCAAATAGATGACTGAAAATACAGATCCTGTTTTCAAGGGCAAAGACAACTCACCAAGGAGGTGGACGGGTCATGTAGCCATTGGTACCCCCTCCCCCACCCATTGCCTGTAGTAAAATAACATGCTCACCCAAGTAAGCAAATAGCTGTAACCAGTCGCGAACCCACAATGCCCAATCTTGTCCTGCTTACAAGTCAGGATCATTACCCCTGAACTACTATCATATCTTGGGCAATGCGCAAAAGGAACAAAAGAGGGGCTCAGAGGGGAAGGCGTTCAGGGAACTGAACGAGGGGGCACAGGGAAAAATATGCGTCGGAGGGAGGGGTTTAATTAAAAGCATTGTAAGACCACAGAGCGATAAGGAACAAGTTACTTACCTGTAACTGTTGTTCTCCAGCATGGGTCTGGCATGGATTCACATGCTCATGAATATTCCCCGTCGTCAGGCTGGGAATCCTCGGTAAAGAAAAAACCAGTATCAGTTTCGTTTCTGATCTGTCTTTCGTAGTAACAACCAATCACTGGTCTCTGCGTCATACTGACCACAGCCAATGACTGCCCTCTACCTAAGCACCGCCTCTGGCAGCCATCTTCAGATTTGGAAGCACGTGAAGTGGCAGTATGACCAAGTGAAGAGCCGCAGAGGGGTAGGCGGGAGGGTTCGCATGTGAATCCATGCCAGACCCATGCTGGAGAACAACAGTTACAGGTAAGTAACTTGTTCCTTCTCCAGCATGGGGTCTGGCATGGATTCACATGCTCATGAATAAAGAATACATAGCAGTACACACATGCACAACCACGGGAGGTGGCAAAGGCTCAACATTAAGCAGTACATCAAACTCAACATTAAGCATCTTACCTCCTCACCAGGCTCACCTCAGGCGAACAGGTTGCGCAGCACTGCTTGGCCGACCCTGGACTCCTCCCTGGAATCCCGATCGACGCAGTAGAATTTCGTGAAGGTGTGCGTCGACCTCCACGTAGCAGCCCTGCATATGTCCAGCAGGGGCACACCAGAAAGGAACGCCGTGGTAGCTGCGATCGCTCTGGTGGAATGGGCTCTCGGACGGCCAGGCAGCGGTCGGTTTGCCAACCGATGACAGTACATGATACAGCCGGAGAGCCATCTGGAAATGGAAGCCTTCGAGAGAGCCTTCCCCTGATTGACAGGTCCAAAGTTCACAAAGAGTTGTGACGTCTTCCGAAAACACTTTGTGCGGTCCACGTAGAACTTCAGCGCTCTAGCCACATCCAGCGAGTGCAAAGTCCTCTCAGCCGGCGACGAAGGCGACGGGAAGAACACAAGCAACACCAAGGGTTCGTTGAGATGGAAGTCCGACGGTACCTTGGGCATGAAGGAGGGGTGCGTCCTGAGCACTACCCTCGTGTCGTGAAAAGTCAAGTACGGGGCCTTGTATGAAAGGGCCTGGATCTCTCCCACCCGTCGTGCGGAGGTGATGGCCACAAGAAACGCTGCTTTCCACGACAGAAACTTCAACGGGGCCGAGTGCAGAGGCTCGAACGGAGGTCCCATGAGCTTGGTCAGCACCACGTTGAGCTCCCACGCCGGGGCCGGAGCCTTCACCGGCGGGAACGATCTGAACAGTCCCTTCATGAACTCTTTCACCAGACGATGAGACCACAAGGACGTCCGGCCCGTGGTTCTGGTGTATCGGGAGATCGCAGCAAGATGAATCTTGATGAACGCGTGTGCCAGTCCAGCTTTGGCCAGCGCCAGCAGGTACGGCAGTACCTGGGGAGCCGTAATCCGTAGAGGGTTAATCTTCTGTGCGTGGCACCAGACAGAGAACCTCTTCCATTTGTGTCCATAGCATTTAAGAGTCGAGGACGCCCTGGCCTTTGCAAGAACCTCTCTGCAGTCGGCCGGTATGTCGTATCCTCCAAACTCTAGCGCTGCAGGAGCCAGGCCTGCAAGTTCAGCGATTTCGGGTCGTGGTGGAGGATGGCGCCTCCTTCCCTGGAGAGAAGATCCGCGTCCACCGGCAGCTTGATTGGCGGGGACGCTGACAAGTCCAGAAGGTCCGGGAACCATATCTGCCTCGGCCACGCAGGTGCGACGAGGATCATCCTGCACCGTGACCTCTTGAGCTGGTTGACGAGCCGGATTAGCAGTGGCAAAGGAGGGAACGCGTAGAGGAACAGGCCCTCCCAGGGGAACGAGAAGGCATCGCCCATGCTCCTCGCCTGGGGAAACCTGCTGGCGAACCTCCGGCACTTGGAGTTCGTCGCCGTCGCGAACAGGTCGATCCGGGGTGTGCCCCACCGTCGGAAGAGGCGATCCACTAGATCCTGCCGTAGTTCCCACTCGTGGCACGAGCGCAGCTCCCTGCTGAGTGAGTCGGCGATGGTGTTTTTTATCCCTGCCAGATGAAACGGCACCAGAAACATCCTTTGGGCGACGGCCCAATGCCACAGGTCCTGCGCCTCCTTGGACAGCGCTGGGGACCTGGTTCCGCCCTGTTTCCTGATGTAAAACATGGTGGTGGTGTTGTCGGTGAAGATCCTCACCACCTTGCCCTTGAGGGACGGAAGGAAGGACCTGAGGGCCCAGAACACTGCACGGAGCTCCAGGACGTTGATATGGAGGGACTTCTCCGTCGGGAGCCAAAGGCCTCTCGCGTGCAGATTTTCGGTGTGCGCTCCCCACCCTTCCAGGGAGGCATCGGTGGTCACTGTCTCCTGGTGGTCTGGGGTCTGGAAGTCCATGCCCGCCGTCAGATGTGTGCGGTTGCCCCACCACCGGACCGCTCGGCGGAAACTCTCGTCGAGTGTGATCCTCTCCTCGAAGCTGCCCGTCGTTTGGATCCAGCGCGCGTCCAGGAACTCCTGCAACGGGCGCATCCGGAGCCTGCACATGGGAATGAGGTAGATGCAGGAAGACATCATTCCGAGGAGGGACTTGATGGACCTCACCTTGGCCGCGTCGGAAACCAACATCCGCTGTACCTTGCCCAGGATGGACCTGGTCCTTTCCTCCGACGGGGAGGCCAGAAGAGACACTGTGTCGAGCTTCGCTCCCAGAAACAGTGCGTTTTGCGCGGGTACCAGGTGAGACTTGGCGTAGTTCACGGAGAATCCCAGGTCCGTGAGAAGTCGGACGGCCCTTGCCGTGTGATCCAGGGCGAGCTCCCTCGTCTTGGCTCGGATGAGCCAGTCGTCCAGGTAGGGGTAGACGTGGATCCCCTCGCGGCGCAGCTGCGCCGCCACCGGTGCAAGGCACTTGGTGAATACCCTGGGGGCCGACCGTAGTCCGAAGGGGAGGGCTTTGAACTGGTAGTGACGCCCTTGGACCACAAACCTGAGGAATTTTCGGTGCCCCTTTAGGATGGGAATATGGAAGTAGGCATCCTCCAAATCCAACGACGACAGGAAGTCTCCTTCCTCCAGCTGACCCAGGACGTGCTGGAGGGTGACCATCCGGAACTTTTGCGCCTTGATGAACTTGTTCAGACGTCGCAGGTCCAGGATGGGGCGCCATCCCCCCGTCTTCTTCACGAGGAAGTATCTCGAGTAAACTCCGGAGCCCCGAAGTCTCTTTGGGACGAGTTCGATGACGCCCTTCCTCAGCATCGCCTTTACCTCCAGGAGAAGTTGAGGGACGTGAAGTTCTTTCCTGGCCACGGGGGGGACGCGCGGACACCTTCTTTGAAATACGAGCACGTGGCCCTGGGCCAAGGCGTCCAGCACCCAACGGTCGGTGGAGATGGACTCCCACACGCTGACGAATCTCGCCAGCCGGCCTCCCACCGGGGTGCTTCGGTGGGGGCCCGACCCCACGGTCGGTTCAATCCTGCTTCGACGAGGCTTTGCCGCCTTGACCTCCTTGGCGACGACGGCGGGGTCCGCCAGACTTGCCTCGTCCTCTGTAGGCCTCCTGAGCCGACGAGCGGGCCGCTTGACGGTAGGTGGAGAAACCGCCGCCTGAACTTTTGGAGGCGCCCTTGCCTCAGCTGCTCCGAAAGGGCGTCCGTCGTTGTTGCAGAACTCCAAGGGCCCGGGCCGTCTCGGTGTCCGCTTTAATGGCCTGAAGGGAATCGTCCACTGTTTTCCCAAACAGGTTGTTCCCATCGAAGGGCATGTCCAGGACTCTGGTCTGAACGTCTTGACGGAAGTCCGTAGCCTTGAGCCATCCACGCCGCCTAAGGCAAACGCCGTTGCCCAACTGGCGGAACCCAGTGTCGGCGATGTCCGTCGCAACGGTAATGGCGCGGTCCGAAGCCACCTCACCTTCCTGCAGGATCTCCAGGGCCTCTGCCCTCTTGTCGTCCGGCAAGAAGTCCAGTAGGGGAGCCAGTTTGTACCAGAGCTCCCTGTCGTAGCGGGCCACGATAGCCAAGGCGTTGGCCGCTTTAATCGTCGCCGCCGCAGACGAGATGACTCTGCGTCCCATAGCGTCCAATTTCTTTCCCTCGCCGTCCGGTGGGGAAGTCGATGTGGAGGCCCCAACCCCCCCCGCTTTTTTCCTGGCCGCCGCGGAGACGACGGAGTCCGGGGTAGGCTGCGCCCGGAGGCACAGGGGGGCCGTGTCCGGGACCCGGTACTTCTTCTCGTACCGGTCTCTTCTAGCTGGCGTCGTGGAAGGGTTCTTGAGGAGGGTGAGGCCCTCATCCCAAATGTCGTCCAAAAGAGGCACTGAGAGGACCGTCTTCCTCTTGGCCTCGCGCCGCTGATAAAGGAAACCTTCCTTCTTCTTCTCCTCAGGGCAGAGTTGGAAAAGCTCGGATGCCCTGGTGATCATGGAGTGGAACGATCCAATCTCGTCGGGCGGAGAAGCCCTGGTGGGAGGCGACGACGGTACATCCTCGTCGTATACCTCGTCGTCCGTACCCGTCGCTGCCGTGTCAGTCCCCGTATCATCCCCTCGGGTGGACGGGGAGGAGGGCTGGAAGGGGCGCGACGGCTGAAAAGGAGGCGGAGGGTGGATCCTTCTTTTCTTGGTAGGGGGAACACCAGAAGGTCCCGGTTCTGGGTCCCCCGACGGGAGAGGTTCCGTCGGCAACGGTAGTCTTGTCCTTATCTCTGAGCATAAGGACTGTATAGCCAACAAAATGGCCGCCGAGTTGTCTCGCGGCGCTGGCAGAGGGGAATCCGACGGGCGATCAGGGGCCCCGTCGGTACCCTCGATGATGTCGTCGTCACCTGCGTCGGGATCCATCCCGACGGCCCGGTCTTCTTCCACGCCGAGGCCGTGGCTTAAGACTTCGACCAGCTCCTCCTCCGAGGTTGAGGCCGAATCTACGACAACGCCCTGCCCCCCCTTTTTCTTCCCCACGGGGGATTTCACGGGGGCCCTATCGATGGGCACAAAAGAGGACTCCCTCCGAGGTGGCAGGGAGACTCTGAGCCCCGAGGTCGCCACCACTGGTGTAACCCCCACAGGCTGAGCTAGGGCCGCCGCGACAGTTTCGATAGAGGGCTTGGCCGGATGGATTAAGGCCTTCACCACCTTAGGTGCGCTCACCGCCTTATCCTTGAGGGGGGGGGACACTGCCTCGCTCCCCCTCCGATGGGGCCTTCGAGCTCAACCGGGGCCTCTCCAGGAGCTTCGCCGGGTGCTCGGCCTTCCTCTTACCCGACCCAGAGCGTTGGCTCGTGGTTGATGGTGCCGGGGAGGGTGCACCCTGCCTGGCGCCCGTAGAGCCCGACCGTTCGGCGCTCCCGGTGCCAGCGGACTCGCGGTGCTTTGCCTTGTGTTGGACCCCCGTCGCCGGGGCGTCCTCAAAGGTCTTAGAAGACCGCTCGGATTTCTTCTTCTTCTCGCCTGACGGGCTCTTCCCTTCCAGCCAGTTGGCGAGACGTTGATGGCGGTCCTTCATGGTCCGCTCCGACATGTTGCCGCAAAACGCACAGTCCTTCTCCACGTGCGTCTTGTCCTCATGTAAGCAGTAGAGACAAAAGGAGTGTTCGTCCTCCTTAAAGACGTTCTGCAGCTGGCATCCAGGGCAGACCCTGAACAGCTTTCCGGGCGTCGAGCATCCCTTCTCCTGGGCCATGTCCGGGCCTGAGAAACTTCTGGAGTCCTCCAAAAGCGTAGCTCGACGAAATCTTCACCCTTGAGGGGCGCAGACGAATCCGACACGGGTCCCCGTTGATCGGATGGAGAGTCGGTGGAGCTTGAGGCTCTTTTGACCGAAAAAACGAAGTTTTTGAGAAAAAACGTTAAAAAATAGCACTAACGCTCGAGAGCAATAGCACGAGGATCCCAACACATGAACGTGCGGTAAAAATCTGAAGATGGCTGCCAGAGGCGGTGCTTAGGTAGAGGGCAGTCATTGGCTGTGGTCAGTATGACGCAGAGACCAGTGATTGGTTGTTACTACGAAAGACAGATCAGAAACGAAACTGATACTGGTTTTTTCTTTACCGAGGATTCCCAGCCTGACGACGGGGAATATTCATGAGCATGTGAATCCATGCCAGACCCCATGCTGGAGAACCTTGAGATTAGAGGAAAAGACAGGGCTTCTTAAACGGTCCGAGAACAACGCAACTCAGTTACATTTCCCTCGGAGTTCCCAGGTACTGACACTCCAAACACTCTGCGCTGGAAAAACAAGACATGCTGCGCAGTCGAACTCTGCTTGACCCTCGGTGAGGCCACGCCCCACCGGAGTCTGTACCCTGGAGAGGGTCTCTGAATAGAGCGCTCAGGCGAAGAAACCTGTGCCCAAACTAAAGTGAAAACGCCTCATGAATGAAAGCAAACGCGGCGCAGTGAACTGCTTTACCACACAGACTTAAAACAATCAGTTAAACTAAAGCACGTGTAACGAGACGGTACAGAAACAATGAGTACTGTTCTGCTGTGACGAGCAACAAAGAAGGAAGAGGGACTAATGGTACAGCCTTATATGGAGTTTGACTGGCTCTGATTGGCTGTTACTGAGGTCATGGACCCAGCTTGTTATGGAACTCCATAACATGAGCTCACAAAGCTGTTTAATTTGTTTTACACATTATTTTTACTTAAAGTGTGATTTTTCATTGATGCTGGACTATTAGATAAAGAAGTAAATGCATAACATGAAGCCTCTGGTCTTGACATAGAATTACCCTGCAAATGAGTGCTTGCAATGTTTCCATTTTACTGCCGATTCTTAACCTCATTTATTAATCAATGCGTGCACTTGGATCTTAATGCATTCATTTAATATGGCCTCCCCAGACCATGGCACTTCTTAATGATGGTTCTATTGGAGCTACTGTGCTTCTGTCGCAGGACAGGGCTGACTCGTGATGCTTTTGTCATGTTCATGCTTAGAGAAGTATGTGGCTCTGGGGCCTCGGATCTGGTAGGAAATGGCAGGGGGCATCACGCCTTCTCTTGTGCCGTGTAGTGGAGGCGTGTGGAGGCGACTCTGGCACTTGATGAGTGGCCCAGATATCAGATACGAGGAGTTATAGTGAGATTAACTGGCACCAACGGGTGTGTGATGCATCCTGTCTCAGAATGCGAACACAGGGGCCCATGATGGGTGCTCTTGAGTTTGATTGTACAAATATTAAATGCCGACACACAATAATTAGAAGAGTCCCAAAATTGTTTTATTACAATGCAAAATATTATTGCAACCACTTAACGATGGGTACTGAGGATGCCATTCCAATGTAATGTGGAAATTGATCCTTATAAAATCGGAATGTGAGTGAGAAGTAAGCAAACAAAAGATTAACATCAACAATGAATCGAGAACAAGAACAATATATGTGCAAAGGGACCAGTAATTATACAATTGCATGATCCGAATCTTATGGAAACTAAGAATTGGAGAAATGATTATATGATCTGCATTCCAGAATGGTTTTTAACAGTGGTGGAAATGGAAAAAATGTAAAGGGTATCCCACAAGGGCCCTGGTGGGGGAGGAGTAGGGAGGAAGGGGCAGAGTTACGAGGGGAGTTGGCATTTGAACTCCGCTCAAAGGAAATTATCAAAATAATAGTTTAAAAATGGGGCAATTTCTTTTATGCTGCTTCTTTACAAACTCGACACTGTACGTCAATTCCACTTTAAATCACTTCCATGACGGGGTGCACCCAAAATACTGTTGCTAATGAGGTGATTGTTAGTACATTAAGGGATCCATAGACACGCTCTACAGTATAAGGTTACCAGGGTAGCTCAGCAGGTTGAGAGAGCATTTCTGAGATGCTCTATATTAAAAACTGCTTGTTAATCATATGACTTTTTGCAATTTCTTATAAAAAAAATAAGTACTTTGCAATGTGTTTGGCCAGAGCATGGGTTAGGCTCGTCGCTTTCTTATATTCAGGACGTAGGTGGGGGTATTTATGCCCCGGTAGTGAAAATCAAAATGTGGCACCCATGAACCCACAGTTTAATTTCCTAATAACTGGTATCAGCACAACAGAAGCCTGTATTTGTGTTTAAGCAGTTTGACGACCATATAACATCTTTATAAATATAACCTGTGATAAAACACAAAGGAAGGGGCAGAAAAATTACAGGGTATTTGTGAGGTAGTCCGACAAAAAAAGAAACACATTTCAAAGAAAACTAGTGAATGCAAGTTTAAGGAGCCTTTTTGAGTTTGGAAATTACTTTTTTTTATATGAAAGTGTAAGATGCACATTTGGAAAACAATAGTGTGCCCCGCAAGTAGAAAGAAAGCCTGCTTTTAACTGTGCTGGCCCTCACCCCAATGACAGTCATGGTCCATTGCGTCCCGTGGTGTCCCTTTAAGGCCAGAAGAAACAAAACCGGCTGTGCAAATAGGACCTGCAAACGCGCGAGTAATGGCTGGGGAATGTTGGGGGCGGGTCGGAGCCCGCACGCGGTCCCGTAAGCCCCTCAACATAAAGGACTCACACGGGCACCAGTCCTTCCTGTTCGGGCTTCCCGGTCGCTCTCCGGCGGCCGGGAACGCCCCCTTTATTTATACACACCGCGGCGGCGTGACACGTCACGCCGCCGCGTAAGCCCGTCATCGGGCAGCGCCACACTCCTCCTTTTCCGGGAGGAACAACAAAACACAGTAACATTAACTTTATTAACCAGAAAACCGCACATCTATCATAAACACTACTGCACACCCAAAACCCCTTTAATGTCATCCACCCAGATCCTCTCAACCCAGTTCACTAACCAATTGTCCCACGACATATTCGCTGAGGTAGACAGGTTTCCCTCGCCCAGCCCTCTGGGGGTACCTCCTGCCTACCTCTGGCACGTGACGTCCTTCCGCCGCTTCTCCCCGGACTGGGGATTCGGGTACCTCGTCACAGAGGCCTCCGCCAGCAGGCATGTCTGGTGGATCAGGTTCGGGTGGGGTTTCAGTTCATGGATCACCCAGCTTCTTGAAGAAACTCACATTTCGGGTGACAGCAGATCGTCCATCCGAGGCCGTCACCATGGACCCTTTCACTGCCACTACATCCAATGGCTCCGGTTCATAGGGGAGTGAGAGCTTCCCGTGGGGGTGTCGGTTGCGGATGAGGACCTCATCTCCCGGTTCAAGTCTTTGAGGTCGGAGACCCCTGCGCAGGTTTTCTTGTTCAGTTCGGACTCGCCTTTCAGCCTCCACCCGCTGATTATCGATGACCCCAGGTTCTTTCTCCCCAACTTCCGGCAACAGCCCCCGGGGGCACCTCTTGAATAACACTTCTGCCGGAGCCACTCCCGTGGCGGCATGTGGGGTGGTGCGGTACACCCGCAGAAACTGATAGAGGGCGCGTTGTAATGATTGACCCTGCCCCTGAGCAATTCGGAAGGTTTTGTTCAGAGTCCGCATCAGTCTCTCAGCATCCCCGTTCGCTCGGGGCCACAGTGGGGATATCTTCCTGTGTTGTATTCCGCAGCTCTCCATCAACTCGGAGAACCGCTCACTTTGGAAGGGCGATCCGTTGTCAGAGCATAGAGTGTGGGGAAAACCATGGGCCGCAAATATTTTCTCCATCGCTACCACCACATGCTCAAAGGCCACAGATTCAACGAACTCGACCTCCGGGTATCTCGAGTGTTCATCATCTATTACCAGGAAGTGGGTGCCCACTGATGTTGAGCCAAAGTCGGCGTGGACGATCTCCCATGGCCTCGTGCCTCGGGGCATTGCCTCAATGGCAGGCTCTCGTTGCAGAGGAGAGGCCGCCTGACACCATACGCATGCCGCCACAAAGTCGTCCACCCTTTTCTCCAACTCCCGAAACCAGACTTTCGAACAGAGCCGCGCCTTGGTCTTGGCGGCGCCCTGATGTCCATGGTGGGCGAGACTGATCACATCGCTCACCTTTGACTGTGGAACAACAATCCGGTCACCCCGGAGTAGCAGCCCTGAGTCCGAGAACGACAACTCCTCCTTCACCTTCCACAACTGCTCCAGTACTGTTTTGGCTTCTTGCGTGCGCCCGGCCACAGCTTCGAGGATGGACTTCCAAGACCCATTACGCATCGAGTCCTTCAAGATTCGAAAGCACTCGTCCTCAGCCGCCGCAGCCTCCAACTCCTCTAGGGACATCGCATTTGGTGTTGCCGCCTCCACCACCATACGTACATGACTGTCCGCTTCTTCTCCGCAGGTGTCATATCCCTCTCCCCCACCCACTCCCGGATGACGAGAGAGGTAGTCTGCGGCATTTTTGGCCCCTGGCCTATACACCAGGGTGACGGAATACTCCAGGAGGGCGAGCATCCACCTCTCGATTCTAGCCGGTGGTTTTGAAGAGGAGCCCACCAGTATTGGAAGCAGTGGTTTGTGGTCAGTTACCACCGTCACCGGACGTCCCAAAACATAGAGCCGGAAATGTCTGCAGCCCCACAGCACCGCCAAGGCCTCCCGCTCGATCTGGGAGTACCTCTGTTCCGTTTCGGTGAGCGCTTTGCTAGCATATGCCACAGGTCGAACAATTCCGTTGCCGTCCACTTGAGTCAGCACTGCTCCCAACCCGAAAGGACTTGCATCGACCACGATCTCCGATTCCAATGCGGGGTCGAAAAACGCCATGGTGTCCACCGTTGTAAGGGCACCCTTAATGTCCTCAAAGGCGGCCTGTTCGAGAGGGCCCCAATGCCATGGTGACTCTTTCTTGGTCAGCGCCCGGAGTGGTTCAGATCTCGAGGCTAAGTTCGGGATGAACCGCCCACAGTAGGTTACCATCCCCAGGAAACTCCTCATGTCCGTCACAGACTCGGGGGCTTTCGCCACTTTGATGTGCTGGACCTTTTTCGGGTCTGGCGACACCCCCCCTTCCTTGAATATGAAGCCGAAGAATTCAATAGAGGAGCGCATGAATTCACACTTTTCCCTGTGAAGGGTGAGGCCCAATGATTGAAGTCGTTTCAGGGTCTTACCAAGCCTCTTCATGTGATCCACTTCGGTTTTGGCGAATACCAAAATATCATCGCTAATGTTAAGGACGCCCTCCAGATCTGCTAGGGCGCCCCTGATGATATTTTGGAACACTTCAGCGGCAGACGATACTCCGAAGCTCAACCGCTTGTATCGATACAGTCCCCGATGGGTGGTAAACGTTGTTATGTACCGGGACTCTGGATGAAGGACGACCTGGTGATACCCGGCTCGGAGGTCCAGTTTCGAGAAAAATCGAGCCCCTTGAACATCAGCAATGATATCATCGATCGTTGGTGTAAGATGCTGCTCCCTTTTGATCGCCTTGTTGGGGAGCCTCATGTCCACGTAGATGCGTACCGAGTCGGGTTGCTTGGGCTTTCTGGCCACCACGATCGGAGACACCCAGGGGGTTGGCCCTTCAACCTTCTCGATGATATCCAGGCTCACCAAGTTGTCCAGCTCCTTATCGACCTGCTCCCTTAAATGGAATGGTACTCGGCGGTGTTTCAATGCGATGGGCTGCACCGACTCATCGAAGTGTAGTCGAATTGGTTCCCCAGTCATCTTTCCGATCCCACTGAAGAGTGCAGCATATTTGTCAAGGAGATCATTAATGTCCTCCAGGTGGACGGAGTATGCAAAGCTGACGATACCTAAGGCCTCCGCAGCTGCACAGCTGAGCAAGGTATTGCTGCTCACCGGGGTCACATAGAATCGAGCCTTGATTTGTGAGCCATCATGCTCCACATCTGCCACGAAGGCACCGTCTAGCGGTATCGGTTCCTGACCCCCAAAAGCAAATATGCGGGCCTTCGGTGTGACCAGACCTGGGAGGGGTTTGAGAAAGTCATAATGCCCTCTGGCCATCACATTGACTGAGGCGCCTGTGTCAACGAGCACTGGGACTGGGGAGTGGTTGATCTCCACCACACATCTCGGCTGTCTCCTGCTTTTTCCTTTGAGTATTCCCATGCTGGAGACGAAAAAGATGTTCTCCTCGTCTTCCTCTTCGGCTCCTTCAGCATGGGACTCGACTTCACCCTGCTCTACCTGGGCTACACTGGGCGGTTGGCTCTGGCGCGGAGTCCACGTCCGTGCCTGACCTCTCGGCACCATCACCGGCATGGCTGCACGACATACTCTCGAGAAGTGATTGGCCAGTCCACACCTCCCACAGGTTTTTCCAACCGCTGGGCATTCTGCCATGTGAGGGAGGTCGTACCCGCACTTCTGGCACGACTCCCCGGCTCTTCCTGCCCTGTCTCGGGGTCCTCCACCCGGGCGTCTCACTCCTCGGCCACCTCGCCACACGACACACACCTCCTCTGACCTCACCGACCGAGACCCTGCTTCCATCTTGTTGGCTCGGGCTTCTGCTACCTCCTGGCACCTGCCCAGCTCCAGTATGCGGGGCAGCGTGATGCCCGGCTCTCTCAGGACTTGCCTCCTGAGCTTGCCAGAGGAGCATGCCTGGATCAGCATCGTGCGCATCATGTCGTCTGCATCCCCCCATGCGCATCCGAGGGAGAGGCGGCGTAGGCGACCATAAAAAGTGTCCAGTGTCTCCTCTTCCTTCTGCTTAGCCGAGAGCATGACGAATCTCTCATAATCCACATTTGCAAGGGGAAGGAAATGTGCAAGGAGTGCCGCCTTGGCCGCATCATAAGAGTTATTAATAGGTGTAAGCGATTCAAATATCTCCTGGACTGCCGGCCCTGCTGAGTACAGCAATGTGGCAATTCTGCTGTCGTCATCCGTCACCTGTGCAGCCCTGAAATACATGTCAAGGCGACTCACCCATCTTCTCCATCGGGGCCCCATGCTCGAGGGTGGGCCCGATGCATCGAACTCCGGGATGGGCTGCAAGGCGGCATGGGCCGCGGGTGCTCATGCTTGAGCCATGATGGGAAGTCCTGGTTGTCCAGGTAGCGGTCCTGCAGGGGCTTGAATCACCGGAGGTAGGACAGCCTGTTGTTGAGCCGCTGCCTGGCCACGATCGCGGGGGAGTGACGCAGCTGCAACATCACTGTCTGAATCCTCAGAGTCACCCATGGGCTTGAGCGCACAGGCACCCCCACCTACTGTCCTGTCCTGAGGGCCGCGACTCAAACTCCCACCATCATAGTGCAACTCACCCCTTCCTTTCCAGGCACACGAACAGTTCAAACTGGGGGAGGCTTCCGGACGGGGCACCAATGGAGGCACAAAAGAATAAGACACCCAGAGCAGCCAAACTTGATGATGAGGAAGACAAAGAAGAAGCCACAGCGCTCTGATGATGAAGGGGACAAAGAGAACACTGTGAATCCACCTTGCCGTAGTCCAAATAGACCTGGGAGTTCCAAAAATTGAGCTGAGGCGATGGATTGGCCTAGACAGGCCCTGTCATGTTAGTCCTTCTCCTAGCTTTCACACGACGTAGGAGTCCCAAAACTGGGTTAAAATGCACAAAACAGGCATGGGCGTGCAGGTTAGACTTCCTGCTATCAATATTTCCAAAAATTAGGCCCGTGTTGCCTTCACGCTCCAAACCGGAGCCTTGTGAAGTTTCACGGCCTACAAGACAAAATGGCCGCTAGCCGCGTGTGCGTCCCGCGACCTGGCATGAAGCGAAGCGCAGCTTCGTTCCGCTTCCATTTGAAAAAATGTATCCAAAGGATTTCACCGCCGGGCCCGGGTCTCCCTCACCACTCGTCACCACTGTTGGGGGCGGGTCGGAGCCCCCACGCGGTCCCGTAAGCCCCTCAACATAAAGGACTCACACGGGCACCAGTCCTTCCTGTTCGGGCTTCCCGGTCGCTCTCCGGGGGCCGGGAACGCCCCCTTTATTTATACACACCGCGGCGGCGTGACACGTCACGCCGCCGCGTAAGCCCGTCATCGGGCAGCGCCACAGGGAACAGAGGACAGCGCAGATAAGACCGCCCACTTCCCTCTGCGAACCTGGGGGCTCGGTAAAGCCTTGTCAGTGCTGAGGCAGGCCGGCTCCGAGATCCGGCCAGACATCTGATGCTGGATCTCGGTCCCGGCAAGAGCCGGCCCATTGACCAGCGCTGGTTTTAAATGCTCCAGGAGATTGGATTGCATTGGCCTCGCTAGCGCATAGAGGCGCGGTGAAATGCAGCGGCCTTGCTTACTTCCCTGTAGAGCCATTAGCACCTCGCTATATTAAATATTTGAAGCAAGTGTGCCACATATTAAAAAAACACGAAGATTTATGGAAGCAAACTGTGCGTGAGCTAACACACACATGTACTGCCACATGGAATAAACATTAACCTTCGTACTGTGACTCAGAATCTACAGAAACACGTCCAGAAACATTCCGAAAGTTTTGGGACATAGGCACAACATGTGGAATGCACAGAAATATGCACGGAATACTCACGCACAGACACAAACCTACGGCCACTTGGAGAACACACACAGAGATGTAGCAATTCTGACCAGCATGCAAACACAACATACCTTCCATACAGGCCATCAACATGAGCATGGGTACAACATGCAAAACCCCAAAACACACCTGGAAGACACACGTCATATCGTTACGGTCATTTCACAATATCGACATGAGCATAACACGCAAAACCAGACACACCATACCTTCTGTTTCAACTCAACTCAGAATGTATACCCACAGCAGATGAAAAGTACACAGACAAGTACGAAACAGAACATGCACACAATGCAGGACACGTATCTCCCATGACGACCGAGAACCATCCAGAGATACAGACATGGCCACATACATGACACACTTTAAGAAAGCAGAGGCGATGTATTCAAAAAAGCCCTCTTTTGCATGGTGTCGGGGCTGCCGCAAATGCTGCTGTTAAGGAACACACACTCGGTCGAAATCAACGATTTCCCTTTCACTGAGTCCATGCCACGGCAAAGGCAACCTTAACTCACACTGCACCAGCACTCACCTTACATATTGGGTAGCTCACATGAATGAATACTGTAGTTAAATTAACTCTTGTGAAGTTGTGCTGCAGTGCGAGTTTGGTCTTAATCTGCATTCCACGGTTACTGCATATGCAAGAGCGAGCAGCTGAGAAAATGCTCCATTTCTGGAGGGAAACATGCCTTTACAACATCAGTTTGAAAAAGAGAACAGTCTGTCCTAACAAAACAAATACTGACGTCTGTAAAAGAACTCTCCAGTCCATTCCTTTGCTACTGACTTCTATAAAGTGAACTATGAAATTCAGCTCCTCTTTTCAATTACAGACATTTGGTGCAGGATACACGTCCCCAAATGCCAGGTGGGGGGACCAGGTCTAATGGAGAAATAGATTGACAACCATATAATCGCAAACATAACACATTCCGATGTCATAACAAATCCCCACTAGACGAAGGATGCTAGGTGTGTTGGTATCTTTTTAGAGCACATTGTAGGGTTATTTTGTGGTTCATCCCCCACCTCCCCAATGGTTCAAAACATGAAATGGATTCTCCTCTCATTACCTTCTTGTCCATCCTAATATTCGATCTGAGGATTATGAAAAAGACAAATGAAACAGTTGCATGGCACAGTAACATAATTATTACCCGAGTGGTACTCATTATCTTGACTTGTTAAGTGTAAAAGTCTGAATACGCCCTACCCACTTTCCCCTGTGATCTCGGTTTGTACACAGAAGCCTGCAGCAGCCCTGTTAATCAAATTATATGATAGTTTATTTATATAGCGCCTATACACAATGCGTTTCAAAGCGCTTCAAGGCAATGGAGGGAACAAGGGAAAATACAATGGACCTCATTACGAGTCCGGCGGTAACTGAGGTTTTACCGCCTCGGTTACCGCCGGACTCGTATTACCATTCCGCCTCCGTGATTCCCGGAATTACCGGGGCATTACAACCCCGGTTTCCCGGGAATCACGGAAGCGGAATGGTGTTAATCCCCATTCCCATTGAGTCCTATGGGACTCAATGGGAATGGGGAACATGGAAACACCGGCAGCATTTCGTAATGCTGCCGGTGTTTCCTCGTCCGCCTGCGGGCGGTGTTAAACCCGCCAGGTCAGACCTGGCGGGAACATCACCTCCCGCCTGCAGGAGTTGTGATCGCCTGGCATGGAAACAACGGTGGCGGCGGGTTTACCGCCACCGTTGTTTCCATACCGGGCGATTTGTAATGAGGCCCAATGACATTCTTACAGGCCATGGACAGTAAGAATGTGAAATTAACTATCGTACTCGGCCTGATGACATTTCAGATAGTGCAAGAGCTAAGAAATAGATAAGGAAGGGAGGGGGAGAGTGGGAAGGAAATGGAAACAGACGGGCGACTACTGTACTAGGCCTGACAACACTTCTGGTAGAGCCAGAGAAAAACAAAAGGTGAGGGAGAGGGGTGCAAAAAGGGGGGGGACAAAACAAGTGACTATCTTATTAGGCCTGACAACATTTCAGATAGTGCTGGAGGGGGGGGGGACAATTAAGGAGAGGGGGGAGGAGCCAGATGAGGCTGCTATCATATTAGGTCCAGGGACAATTCTGAAAGAGTAAGTGCATAGAAGAAAGTAAGGGGAGGTGGAGAGGAGATCGGAAAGGGGAGAAAGGGAGGAGGAGGAGGGAGGAGAGAACAGACAGTAAGCAGTCAAAAAGAGTGGAGAAGCAAGAGGGGGGAGCAAATACAATTGCAGAAGTCAGTAGTAGCACAAGCACATAATGTTGCAAGCCTGGATACAAGATGAAGATGGGAACAGCATGATTCAGGGCCACCATGAGAAAGGGTGTTGCATCGTGAATCAATGAAGTCCATAAAGTCAAATCCAGCATTGGCCACAAGACGGTGATGGTGAAACCAGAATGTATCAGGACAGACTCCTGCAGAAGTAGGCTGGAGGGGAAGGGGGTAGAAGAGTCAAGCAAAACGGCAACACCTGTGTGCGACCTTATTGGGTTACTGGGACTTAGTGTGCTACTGGGACCTCTGGGGTTAAATGACAGCCTCAAATGAAATGGACTGAAAGGCCAAGTAGGCTGGGGAGTCCAGAGATGCGAGCAGTTCTTCAAAGGTGATCGGAAGAGCAGTTTCCATGCTTTTGGATGCTCCGAATCCAGATTGATGGTCATGTAGACCACCAACAAACCTGCAACCCTGAATCACAAGTGCAGAGCTGCAGAACGGAAGTTGTGTGATGGCCAACCCTTGTGTGATGAAAGTTGGAGGAAGGGTAGCTTCTCCAGGAGTGTCCCATGGAAGGGAGTGATAGAAACAGGACGGTAGTTAGCTGCACAAGTGGGGTCTGCTGAAGGTTTTTCCAGGAGTGCTTGAGGGAGGTGGGGAAAGATCCAGTGGCAAAAGAGTGGTTGCAAAAATCAGCAAGTGCGGGGGCAAGAGAGCCAATATTGTCCTTAACGTTTCTAGAAGAGCAGGAGGAAACCTGTTTGGAGGACACCTTCAGGGAGCGGACAATTCTGGTGACCTCATCAGGTGTGATAGAGGAGGAGGAGAGAGAGGAAGAAAGAGAGTGAGAGGCATAGGAGGTAAGGAAGTAGAGGAGGAGAGGGATGCAATGGTGCTCAGGATGTCTCGAGTTTTAGTAATAAAGTGAGTGGCCAATGCGCTGCATAGTGCTTGGGAGGGGAGGGCTGAGGAGGAGACTGCGGAAGGGTTGGCCAGTTCGCTGCAGATTTTAAAGAGTTCAGCTGTGTTGTTAGATGCACCAGAGACCCGGTCCTGGATGTGGGCCCTTTTCTTGGTGCGGATGGAAAATCTGTATGTCTTTGGAGCAGGCGACAGGCCAGTTTGTCAGAGGGTGCACTGGAGGTCTGCCACTTCCGTTCCGCAGCTCTGCACTTGTGATTCAGGGTTGCAAGTTCAGAGTCGTACCAGGTGTTATGGTGGATCCTCATGACTCGGCCAAGAATGTTTACAGTGTTGGCAATGGCCAGATGGAGGCTGCCAAGAGCGGAGTGAAGAGGTAGAGTCTGCGGTGGAGGGAGAGGGAGGAATGAAGCTGGATCAGAAGGCAGCAGCTGACACTCGTTTCATAGGACGAATGTTCGTGAGCGAGGTTGGCAGGGCTGCAGGAGGTGCTGTCAGAGGGCCAAGGGCATCCATGTGAGAGGAGAGGAGAGATTGGTCTGACCAGGAGAGAGGGGTGATCAGTGGGGAGGAGAGTGAAAGATCAGAGTGGATGAGGGCATCAACAGTATGTCCAGCCAAGTGGGTTGGAGAGCGAGGTGCAGAGGTCTTGGAAGAGAGTGGATGCTGTGATAGAGGAGTCCAGATGGATGTTGAAATCGCCCAAGAGAAAGAGTTTAGAGGTGGTAGAGAGGAGAGAGGAGCAGAAACTATCCCATTCGGAGAGGAGCAAGGTGGTAGAGCTGGGTGGCTTGTAGATTGTGGCAATGGTCAGAGAGGAGGAGGGAGAGATGACCAACTTGCAAACCAAGTTGTCAAATGAAAGGTGAGGCTGGGTGGGTGTGAGGGAGGAAGGAACCCACGCAGGGAGCATTAAATGGCTCTGCATGGCATTACTGGAGTATCTCTTCAGGCACTTCTGTGATTGGCAAAATATTCAATTCAAGATTGATATGGCCATTCTTTGGCTGGCTTGCCTCACATTTGGCTGTAAGTGCTAAGCCTGAACCCTTGTGTGGTCCTGGCTGGACCTTACTCTTGAATTCTCTGACTCCCTGACCTTCAGGTACACTTGGCACCCACCACTAATCCTTACTATTCGCACTCCTCAAATAAAACTGCCCCGAATATGATTCTAAACAGTAGCGGCTCCAATCACTTCAAATTATCTGAGGAATGTGGATCTGAAACTTGAAAATATTTGAAAGATTGGAACTCTTATTTAAGCAACTGGAATAAATTAGAGTATTTCCTAGCTGGCTCAACTTGGCTTGAAAATGTGCTCCTTTTTTAAACTATTTTGTTTTTCATTATGGTTTTATTTGATTGCGTCTAGCATCATTTTAATCAAGCTTTTTGTGGTGTTGAATAAAATGGAATTGGATTCCAACCAGTGGGTGCTAACTGCTTGAATAAACTCAAACCACAGACAGTGTGAATCGGGTAGCTTAAGGCTCTGTTTAGATCCCCTCCTGTTTTAGGGCCAAATCTTTATAACTGATTTGAAACACGTTTTATGGTTAAAAACCATACTTTGAGTCGAACACTTCAAGGATCACCCAGCCCTAGGCTTGATCATATGGAGCTGCTGTCCCAGGTTCAGCATAAAGATTGGAGCCTCCAAATCTGTCGAAGGTTTCCTTTTGTGAGCTGCCTCAAGCACCCATGGATGTCAGCTAGGCTCCATCTACTGCCTCTGCATGGCCTCGGGCCTCCTTAGAGGGAGGACACAGTATTACGGCTCAAATTGAAGGTTTGCAACTCCCAAAGCAAATGGCACTAGAAGCTGTTCTCTGCCAGCTGCAGGCCTATCATAAAGGATAAGACGTCCAGTGTAATGGAAGCTGGAGCCACTGCCAGGCTTACATCCCCGGGAAGCAAAAAAATAAAGTGGTGCTGTCAGTGAGCCCCAGCTCATCCCCTGCAGCTGTAGTACAATTACAGCTGCAACTGAAAATAGGCAGTGCTTTGATGGCTCTGGCCAAGCGCCCAGTGTCAACGAGGGACGCAGCACGAATTACCTCAAGCCACTTGGAGTAGTCTGCGGGAAGCAGCACATTTGCCTCCAACATACACAAATCAGAGTTAATGTTTGTCTGGATCACCGTGGGTATTTGGAGGACGCTAATGTGCAGACGGTAAGCAGACAGGTTTGGGGTTTGTTTGTTTGATCACTGTTGGGGGAGATCTGTCTGCAAGAAATTTGCTCGCATTCGAACAATTATCAGATGAACAAACAAACCAAAATGCTCCCGCCCCCACTCCCCTACTTACCTGTTTGCTCGCCGCCACGTGCCTGCACCCCTGCAGTGTCAACATCCATCCCTCTCACGCGGGTCAGATCTGACGCTGCAGAATTCCTTTTTTTTTTAGTCCCCGCCTCCCATGTTGAGGAAGCAGGGGACCACCCCGCAACACCCTATGGCCAAATATACCGAACACCCCTGCTCCACATGTTCGGTATGTTTTATAATCAATCGAATGGCACTGGCCGAATTCGGTCAAATATATCATTCGATTAATTATAAAATAACAATTAGGCTAATAACAAGCAGACAGACTAAATAAGAGAAGGGATTCACCACACAGTTTATTTTATAAGAAGCACAAGTATGTATATTGTATACTTTATGATATAAAGGGACTCCTTAAGAGTATGGCAGTGCGGGAAAAAAGTGGTGGTAACAGAATTACTTTTCCAGCTACGCCATACTACAAGTATGGCCCTGGAGTGGGGGATCTACCTCCAGCATCACTTACCTCCAACATCATGCTGGAGGTAAATCCTCCCATTTCTGCAGAAAAATTGGCAAAATTATTGCAGCAGTAATTCCACCTAAATCCCCAAAAGAGTCCTATGGACTCAAAATTAATGTGGAGTAACAGCGCCATCAGCACTTCGTAATTCGGCTGTAAACGTGCCAGACCAAGTGTCAATAACAGTAATTCTGTTGGGCGGTAATCTGGCGGATTTACCGCTGGAATACCGCCAAGATCGTAATGAGGCCCACTGTTTTTTAATTTTATTTTATTGATGTTATGGTTAAAACAAACCTTTCACAATACAAATGGCATAAAAAAGCAAAAACAATGCATTTCATACAATACTAAACATGAAATACACTCACATCATGAGACTTTAAAATGAACCGCTACAAATTAATATAATCATTGTTAAAATGTACATTACTTACAGTACTAGTATGTTTTTGCCCAACAGTGATGACGGGCTACTTCCTCGAATCTTGCGTCTGCCAGATACAGGTACAATGTGTGGGTAAGGGCATTTCAATGCAGGGTAGCTAAGAGTTATCCAGCACTGGTGGAAACTCCAATGAACTAGTTACAAGTGCTTTCTTCTGGATCCAGTTGTATCTTTTGTGCATTTGTGGTTTGCACTATACATGTTCAGCGAAAGCAAAGGAAATTCAACTAGATACATACAAATCTCAACTGAAATCAAGAGATGCCACCAGGCGTTAGTGGCCATTTCCCAGGTGCTAGCACATTGTGTGTGGGTGCTTTTGCAGACTTTTCCTCAAATTGACACTGATGCAATTTGATTTAAAATGGATTTGAGTACATACACTTTATTATAAATGTAACACTCTACTGACCTTAAAACAGAACTCTAATCTTTCAATTATGCTCATCATCAAAGATCTCCACTTGATACTTGATGAAATCCTCCACACATGTTATATATAAAAGCTGCTACATCAAAAAGAATCAAGATATATTGTCGACATGGACACAAAATACCCAGGTGGCCATAATCTGGATAAGGAGCTACATGTTTTTATAGGATCTTGAAGAAAATTCTTTAAAAATCTGATTTGTGATGATCGATCAGTCTTGGACTGCCTAGAAGTACAAGTTAGAGAATGCACATACAGTTGTTCCAGATTCGTTATGTTTGGTTTTAATCACTTTATTGGTACAAAATTCCTCTCATGAAAATGTCATCAGCCACAGCCCTATAAAAAGAAGTAGAGAATACGAGGCACCCATCCATTTATAAGCAAATGTGCACATCTTGAAAAGAAGGTTACTGAGTTATAATGTAGCTTCACTGTTGATATTGAGTATTGGAGCCATTATTTGTTATTAATTTGGAGACAACCAATGGCAATGAAATGTATTCTCTGAGACAAATATACTGCGAAGTTGGTGGTGTAACCCATGTACTTAGAAAGAGTAATGCACTATGCAATTTATATTTCATGAGCATATTTGCAAATTTATATATTTTAATTTGGGAATCCAACATCCAATGAGGCAACATCAGTGATAAAACAAAGTATCGGATGAGCAATAATGAAAGCACTATGCACTTTACATTTTAGAAGTATCATTGTACATAAACTCTAATAATTACATTGCATCTTGCTTTTTGCAACCAATGAATATATTTATAAAATGTAAACATATGATACTGTACATGCAATACGATATAAAACTAGTTTCAAGCACCTTCACACTAAACTCAGAATTTTAAAAGCACCAGGCACTGTAGTGCTGTGGAAATGGAGATTAGTCCTGTAGCCCAAAGGCTTGGAAATATTATGCACTATGCACTTTACATTCTATGGGCCTTCTATGCAATCTCAGGCTTATTATATTATTGGTACAATTACTAATAAGGCAACATGGGCGAAGTGCAACACTGTGTGACAAACCAGAAACACTAAAAGCATTGAGTCTTCTTATCATGCGTCTTAGAAATATTATGCACTATGCACTTTACATTCTATGGGCCTTCTATGCAATCTCAGGCTTATTATATTATTGGTACAATTACTAATAAGGCAACATGGGCGAAGTGCAACACTGTGTGACAAACCAGAAACACTAAAAGCATTGAGTCTTCTTATCATGCGTCATAGAAATATTATGCACTATGCACTTTACATTCTATGGGCCTTCTATGCAATCTCAGGCTTATTATATTATTGGTACAATTACTAATAAGGCAACATGGGCGAAGTGCAACACTGTGTGACAAACCAGAAACACTAAAAGCATTGAGTCTTCTTGTCATGCGTCTTAGAAATATTATGCACTATGCACTTTACATTCTATGGGCCTTCTATGCAATCTCAGTATTATATTATTGGTACAATTACTAATAAGGCAACATGGGCGAAGTGCAACACTGTGTGACAAACCAGAAACACTAAAAGCATTGAGTCTTCTTATCATGCGTCTTAGAAATATTATGCACTATGCACTTTACATTCTATGGGCCTTCTATGCAATCTGAGGCGTATTATATTATTGGTACAATTACTAATAAGGCAACATGGGCGAAGTGCAACACTGTGTGACAAACCAGAAACACTAAAAGCATTGAGTCTTCTTATCATGCATCTTAGAAATATTATGCACTATGCACTTTACATTCTATGGGCCTTCTATGCAATCTCAGGCTTATTATATTATTGGTACAATTACTAATAAGGCAACATGGGCGAAGTGCAACACTGTGTGACAAACCAGAAACACTAAAGCATTGAGTCTTCTTATCATGCGTCTTAGAAATATTATGCACTTTACATTCTATGGGCCTTCTATGCAATCTCAGGCGTATTATATTATTGGTACAATTACTAATAAGGCAACATGGGCGAAGTGCAACACTGTGTGACAAACCAGAAACACTAAAAGCATTGAGTCTTCTTATCATGCGTCATAGAAATATTATGCACTATGCACTTTACATTCTATGGGCCTTCTATGCAATCTCAGGCTTATTATATTATTGGTACAATTACTAATAAGGCAACATGGGCGAAGTGCAACACTGTGTGACAAACCAGAAACACTAAAAGCATTGAGTCTTCTTATCATGCGTCTTAGAAATATTATGCACTATGCACTTTACATTCTATGGGCCTTCTATGCAATCTCGGTATTATATTATTGGTACAATTACTAATAAGGCAACATGGGCGAAGTGCAACACTGTGTGACAAACCAGAAACACTAAAAGCATTGAGTCTTCTTATCATGCGTCTTAGAAATATTATGCACTATGCACTTTACATTCTATGGGCCTTCTATGCAATCTGAGGCGTATTATATTATTGGTACAATTACTAATAAGGCAACATGGGCGAAGTGCAACACTGTGTGACAAACCAGAAACACTAAAAGCATTGAGTCTTCTTATCATGCATCTTAGAAATATTATGCACTATGCACTTTACATTCTATGGGCCTTCTATGCAATCTCAGGCTTATTATATTATTGGTACAATTACTAATAAGGCAACATGGGCGAAGTGCAACACTGTGTGACAAACCAGAAACACTAAAGCATTGAGTCTTCTTATCATGCGTCATAGAAATATTATGCACTATGCACTTTACATTCTATGGGCCTTCTATGCAATCTCAGGCGTATTATATTATTGGTACAATTACTAATAAGGCAACATGGGCGAAGTGCAACACTGTGTGACAAACCAGAAACACTAAAAGCATTGAGTCTTCTTATCATGCGTCATAGAAATATTATGCACTATGCACTTTACATTCTATGGGCCTTCTATGCAATCTCAGGCTTATTATATTATTGGTACAATTACTAATAAGGCAACATGGGCGAAGTGCAACACTGTGTGACAAACCAGAAACACTAAAAGCATTGAGTCTTCTTATCATGCGTCTTAGAAATATTATGCACTATGCACTTTACATTCTATGGGCCTTCTATGCAATCTCGGTATTATATTATTGGTACAATTACTAATAAGGCAACATGGGCGAAGTGCAACACTGTGTGACAAACCAGAAACACTAAAAGCATTGAGTCTTCTTATCATGCGTCTTAGAAATATTATGCACTATGCACTTTACATTCTATGGGCCTTCTATGCAATCTCAGGCTTATTATATTATTGGTACAATTACTAATAAGGCAACATGGGCGAAGTGCAACACTGTGTGACAAACCAGAAACACTAAAAGCATTGAGTCTTCTTATCATGCGTTTTAGAAATATTATGCACTATGCACTTTACATTCTATGGGCCTTCTATGCAATCTCAGGCTTATTATATTATTGGTACAATTACTAATAAGGCAACATGGGCGAAGTGCAACACTGTGTGACAAACCAGAAACACTAAAAGCATTGAGTCTTCTTATCATGCGTTTTAGAAGTATTATGCACTATGCACTTTACATTCTATGGGCCTTCTATGCAATCTCAGGCTTATTATATTATTGGTACAATTACTAATAAGGCAACATGGGCGAAGTGCAACACTGTGTGACAAACCAGAAACACTAAAAGCATTGAGTCTTCTTATCATGCGTTTTAGAAGTATTATGCACTATGCACTTTACATTCTATGGGCCTTCTATGCAATCTCAGGATTATTATATTATTGGTACAATTACTAATAAGGCAACATGGGCGAAGTGCAACACTGTGTGACAAACCAGAAACACTAAAAGCATTGAGTCTTCTTATCATGCGTCTTAGAAGTATCATGCACTGTGCACTTTACATTCTATGGGCCTTCTATGCAATCTCAGGCTTATTATATTATTGGTACAATTACTAATAAGGCAACATGGGCGAAGTGCAACACTGTGTGACAAACCAGAAACACTAAAAGCATTGAGTCTTCTTATCATGCGTCTTAGAAGTATCATGCACTGTGCACTTTACATTCCAGAGGGACATTCGTGCTAATAGAGGCAAACTACTTTACTGGTGGAATAACAGATAAAATAATATGGTAAACTGGCCAGGGTTCTTGGGTCGCTAGAATTGAGATACACTCTGCATGAATTTTCTGAATGAACATTTAACACCTTTAAATGCCATCTCTCCAAGAAGGAGGAGCGGATAAAGTGTATAAAATAAAACACACAAAGTGCTCAACACCATTGTGAATATTCAAATCCAAGGGTCACCGGGGTGGGCGGGGGGCCACGTATAAGATAAAAAAGTAACACAGTAATGTCAAAAGTAATGTGAAGGGTGAGGTCACGACGCAGAACACACCTATATCACACCTAGTCCACCACACCTTAGGGATTAGGGGGCTGCGCAGCGAAGGACATGCACAAAACACAGAACTTATATGTAGTTTTAATAAGCAGGTAACTAGGGATAGGTAAGCACAGTTGCCGCAATAAAAAGTACATGTGAAGCAAAGTGCAATATGTGTATAGTTTTAACATAACTCATAAGTGTACTGAGTGTAAGGGTTAGGTATATTAATGAACAACAGTTTGGTTATATTTTAGTAGGCTCAGGGCAGACTAGAGAGAAGCCATTTTTTTGATGTTTTGAAAAGCCACAGCTCACTGCAAAATTTAGGTTCTGCTGACACTTGCAGAAATGCCAGATCAGCTCACCAAGGGTCAGACACCAAGAAGCCCACAGTAGCTAATTAATTGTTGTAGAAGTAAATGTTTCTAATGGGTGGAGAACTGTAGCTGAGTTTCAGGTGCAGGCCCACACAATAATTTGAACGTTATTGGGCTGGGTACTAAGGGCCAAGGCTGCGAGTACAGTAGTAAAAGAGAATTAAATACGAGAAAGTCGGTTTCACAAACGTTGTCCTGCACCATTTGTTTTATCTAGATTTGGCATGATGCAAGAGAGGAGACGGGGAGCGAACAGGTGCAGGGTGGCGAGGGAAGTGGGGAACCAATCCAGAGACTGGGGTATGGTGTTGCAGAGACTGTAACAATGCCCCTGCCATTGTTGCTGTTCCCGAATAATTCCACTGGGTAGATTTGGTGGGATGCTGTGGCTCGCGCTGTCTTCAATGAAGGGGTCCAAACCACATTGAGGGATTTATCAACCCGTACCTCAGCAAATTCCAACCAATGGCATGCCAGAATTTCTACAGGTCAGCAGATACTAATGTAATTGAGGGGAGGGACACTTAAGGATTATGAGGTCATGAAGGGGTGTTGAGGGCGATCCTCCAGGAAATGTTTTGATCCAATCAGGACATGTAATGTATATGAACCTATAGGGATCGCGTGATGACCCACCAATTATGTATTAGCACATCCTCAAAATTGTAACGATTGACAAATTATGCTAATATGAGATTCCCTTGTATAAATATTGTAGACCGTTTGGGCAGAGTTGAAAATGTATTACAGTTCAGTTCTATGGAGCTGGTTGTTCTCCCAGTCGACTGTTTAATAAAGCTGGGGTTTTCTTGCATGGTGTGCTCTTCTTTTGGATTACTTTTGTGTTTTGTTTGGTTTGCTCCTGGAGACCCCTGGTCTACACCATATATGTGATTCTTGTAAATGAGACACTTTGAACTTTATGATATAAAGGGCTTAACTGCTATTTTGTCATAATGCGATATCAGACTATGTCTCATACATATAGTAAACACACTTTAAGATGGCGACTGTTGAATACATGGTCAAATATGAACTTTGCACTACTTTGTTAAGGGAAATTAGCAGTGTAGTTTGTGTTGTGGAGTTAAAAAGGGAAAGTAACTATGTACACAGTAACTCTGAGGAAGCCCAGAGTGGCGAATACATTGTCAGTTCTGGCACAATGAATAAAGATCACATTTACTGAACCAGGACGCTGTGATGTCTGAGATTATTTGAAAGGTGCAACTTTGTCAGATGGAGAGCAAATTGTCCTGGAAGCAGTAGCTTGCAGTAACTGAAGATTTAAAAAAATACGTATATCACCAATAAAGTTATGGTGGGTTTAAAGAGGCTTCAAAAAACATGTGACAGTAGGATTATCTATTTGAGCCAAGTCACACATTCCACAACACAACCTAGTAGCCATCACTGGGAGTTCACCTCTCAATCAGAGCCACATCAGCAAGGGTATGCAAACTGGCCCAAATGCAAGCCTTTTTCTCCGGTGAATTGTGTTTGTCTTAAAGGGCCGTGTTTCTTCATACATAGCTTAATCAACCCAAGATACACATTTTGCAAGGCTGTCAGGACAACTACATACATGGCTTCACCCTTATTAGGGATCATTAGTGCAGTATAGTCTTGACACACAAATATATTTATATTTAGTTAGGGGGAAATTAAGCAGTTCCCTGATGTACCAGAAGCAACTGGAGCACATAGAGGCCCAAAAGCCCACACAGCAGCAACAGCAACAGCAACAGGATGTAGTAGAAACCATTTCCAACTGTCAACTGGAATTTCTACCAGGAAGAATAAAGTTCCAGGCTGATTGGGCTACCAATTTTTCAAACCAGTATACCATTCAATGCTTTCCTGTTGGTTGTGGTGTCTAGGACACCATGCTAGATGGCCAGGAGACAGCATTTGGTGGCAATGGGGGGACAAAGCTTTTGAAGTCACTTTACCGTGCAGAGTTGGGGTGAAATACTGCTATTGTCTGCTCTTCCTCACCCCCGCACCCATTGATTGATGCGGTTCCTGGTCAATTCTGCCACTTTCCACAAAGATTCCCAATTGACAAGGTGTTTCAGGAAGCAGACAGCTTTGTTTATAGAACTGAGCTTGCACGGGACTACAATTTGGACTACAACTACCATCTACTGCAACCAGGCTCACCAAGACACACCTCCAGCCACCTTGCTCTGGCTTTAAAACCTGCCCCCTGAGCGAAGCGTAGCAGAGTGTTTCAGAGTGTCTGGTGTGCTGTAAGGACTTCGATTCACTTGGATTACTTCTGCTGCCCCTGTAAAACTTGCATCTTTTTGGAAAACGCTGCTGAACTCGTGCTTTCATTCACAGGACTACAATTTGGACTACAACTACCATCTACTGCAACCAGGCTCACCAAGACACACCTCCAGCCACTTCGCTCTGGTTTTAAAACCTGCCCCCTGAGTGAAATGTAACAGAGTGTTTCAGAGTGGCTTGTGTCCAGTGTGCGGTGAAAGGAACGGAGCGGACCACCCCCCAGATTTCTACAATAAAATCCTCTTCAAAATCACCAGAATGCTGCGGAGTCGGGCGGTAGAGTCTCTAGCAGCAGACTCGAGAGAAGGAGGCAGAAGACTGGCAACGACCAGTGACAACACGAACCATCTGGGGCCAAAGAAACAGAAAGGTAAGATAACTGTTGAAACAGTTACCTTGCAGGCTCGTTTCCCAGGCCCAGCTAGTCTACCGTGCATGAGACTGCAAAGCATCTGCCTCTGAACGTGTACACAAGGCCCTCCCTTCCCCTTCCTTTTTTTTTCATTATTAATCTCTTGAACACGTGACACCTGAGACTCGCCAGCGTCCAGAACGTGCATAAAAGGCCCCTACCACACTTGGATGCCCAGTCCAAGGTGCATGTGACTCCAGGGCCCTGGCTCATTGACCAACCACGCAAGCCCTCCTCATCCCCAGGCGATCTGGAGCCAAATCCTCCCTGATAGCTTGCAATACCACCGTGTGTCCACCAGACCTACCTCCAGTTACCCCCCCCGGGCAGTGGTAAGAGGACGAGACTGCAGGGCAGCGCCCTTTGATCGCCCCCTTGCCATGAAAGGAGGAGCCAGCTTAACACCTCCTAGCCTAAAAGTGACCAAGAAATAAGGAAGACTTTTATTGATAAAGCCCTGGTACAGTCACAACGAGAACCGAGTACCAACGCCCCACACCAGGATCTAAAGCACCGTCAGACAGATCACTTGGTCTCGTCATATTCCAGGCAGAGACATTAGCACCCTTCCTCCATATCCTTTCTTCTTTTTGTAAAGTCTGACCAACTCATTTCTCACACCCCAAAGAAGCAGATGGCCTTAAGCAGTGGACTAAGGACTCGAAAGAGGGGGAAAGTACAGAATGAGGTGCCTACGGTCACTATCCACCAAACAGGTGCACCAACCCTTAATACACCAGGCATTAAGTAAAAAAGCAAAACCAGGAGTGATATCACTCTTAAATAGCACAATGACTGTTGAAGAGACAGTAAAGACGGATGCCATAGCCGACCAACAGAGAAGCGAAACCCCCATCCACGAAATTAAAAAGAGACCACAAGCTCATACCATAGTGAACAATCATCGAAGCGAGACAGACCCAACCCATCGGTGGCCGCTAGAACGCACCGGACATAAGGAGATGCAATCCACAAGCATGTGCCCAACACACTCAGAAGCTCTTGGTATAAGAGAAACTCTCAACCAATCATTGCCCCCACCATCTGCCGGGCAGACATGCGGGCCCTACAGATACTGGTCAACGGATAACATACCAGGAGTGGAGGACATAGGTGAGTTGCAACCTTCAGAATGCCCAAAGTGCAACAAGATGACATTAATCAAAGCAGATGAGACTTCAATGGGCACCATGCCTCACCCACTCAAGGAGCACCAAGAAAGCAAAGGTACAAACCTACCTTCACTAAGAACAACCAGGAAGGTGATCAGCCTAAATCACCATCTTGTACTCCAGATCTGACAGCCCGATGGCTCTCCACCAGCCCGGAGAAGGCCATTACAAAGGCTGATCAGCACCACACAGAGATGGTCAAAGACAGGCAAGAACAGGAACCAGTGGAGCCAAAGAGAGCTGCCGATGACGAGACAGCCCTTGTCCAACCTCAGATAGCTGGAACAATCAAACCGACACAGCCAAACCACACCCCACAGATATAGTGGAATCGACGACCAAAAGAAGAGAAAAAGCTAGAAAAGCAAGAGAATTATGGATGCAATTACAAGAAAAGACCCGGCTCAGGGAGACAGAGAAACAACGGGATGGTACCATCTTCCCCTTCACGACCGCCCGCCTCTCTTTGGACCCCAGGAACTGAACTCAATCATGACCCCACATGAAAAAACGAAATGCCAACAGTGGTCATCAACTGGAGACGGGAACCTGAGGCTCTGCTATACCTCGACACCACCCTATACACATCTAGAGCAAAACCTCTCGTTTACCATCAAAGAAGAGCGGCATGAAAAGATACAGACACCGGACGATCTGTACAGAGCCCAGAACGAAGAAATACCTACAAAATCTGACCAGATTCAACAAATTGCCCCAGAAATACCGGAATCAAATACACCGACCGAACGGCCCGGAATCCACCCATGTACACGACTACCAACAACAATGCAAGAATTACAAAATCTTCTGATCGCAACTACAACGCAATCCATGATCCCATACCTCAAATTGCATGAGGCAAATGTTGATGCGATAAAAGACCAGGCGACTCTGCTAGCTCTCATGCACACGAAACACAACCATATCGAGAACTCTATGGCTCAACTCCAGAAACGGCTGTAACACGAGGCCGAGACAAGTAGGATCTGGCAAGCGAGCCCTGCAGATATTGCCATCGCAGATCACGCAGTGAGAGTACATGCAACCACAGCCGTGATGTCATTAATGAAAGAGATGTCCAAAATAACAACGAAACTGACTGACTCCTCACTTGGCACCACTACTGCAGCCCAACCGATTAAGACACAACCCCAAGAGACACAAACAGAAAATGAACAAGATCCTAAAGAGACATGGCCCAAGGTAGGAGGTACAGAGCTGCAGCAAGATCATCCACGGAACCAGAAACAACCAGTGAATGAAACACAGACCTTTCAAATCTTTTCAAAACAATCGACTATGAACCCAATACAAAAGTCTAAACCCAATGGGAAAAAGACAACAAAGCGGAACACAGGATCATGCACATTCCTAAGGAATATCACGTTACCCCATCCCACCAACACTGGGACGCTACCGCATCTCATAAACCAACTATTAGAACCTCAGCAGCCCAAAAAACATGTTGACCCACATAATAGCTGTAAAGCATTAAGGGATACCCCGATGATACAAAATGATGACGACTTCATTACACAAAAAGACCTAATGAAGCTGTCAACATACGACTTGGAATCTGACTCAGAGACCGCAGCCTACGGACAGGAACATAATGAAGAAGAAATGATCATACTAGACCAATATCCAGGTATTCCCACAGCAGCTGAACAAATCACAAACCTGACCCGTGAGGAGATCTTGGACGAAGAGCTGGAATGTCCAAGAAAACACTGAGCCACTGCTCAGGCGAAAGAAGATATCCCGAAGGCAACCCAAAAGAAAACCCACGATCCAGGGATCAACACAAAAACCTAAACAATGACGACAGCGCAAAGCTTGAAGAGAGAAACTTTGCATACCCCCTGTTGCGAACGCCAATCTTCATAAACCCTATAAAGATGGAAGAAAACTACTGGATAACACTGAAACAAACAAAAGCATCAAAATGCCCAGTGATATTAAACAGAACACTCTACGCTTACTAGGAGCTTCCAGGAGTTGAAGCACATAAGATCTAAGGACATCAACCTGGTCAGCTTCGTAGATGACGACACGCTCAACATAGCAGAAATCGAACTGAAGGCGAAGTGTACCCTGCTAGAGATACTAGACATCGCAAATCAATTTGATCACATAGGCTTTAGCTGTACGACATGAACAGAACCAATGACGAATACAATAACTAACTCTAGAAAAGACCAACAGAGGAACCAGAGAATCTTTTATCATGAATCAACGGAGAGAAGCATGTACACGGAATACACAGGCTCTGATGTATCCTATATAACATCAACAGCGAGATCTAAAGGAAACCAGAATATGATCCACAGATCGGGACCGGACAACTGCAAAGAGAAGACCACAAGATCAAACCCATTCACTCAAGAAAGATAATCAGCAGAGGCCAACCAGGATGAGGTGAAATTGGTCTCATGGAACACGAGGGGGTTTGGACATCTTTTTGAGCAGACACACACGATGTTAACTGATGGCCACATCATATGTTTACAGGAAACGTGGATGACGCAGCCACCAGCATGCAAAGGATACATGGTCATCCACAATCCAGCAGATATCCACCAACAGGGAAGACCGTCAGCAGGGCAACTGATGCTGATAAAAATCGATTCACCATGGACACCGATGGAATATAAAAATATAAATCCCTGGATACAGTATGCTATACTACAAAGAGTAGTTGCACATGGGCCCCAGAAGAAGAATGTATGCGACCACCCAACCCTACTCATTGTCAATCTTTACTGGAACCCAGTGGCCATCAATGAAACAACCTTTATCGATAAACTCATGACTGTACTCGACCGCATAATCACAAAATATCCTTTCATCGAAATAGTGATATGTGGCGACTTGAACCTGCATCTAATGGACCAACAAGGGAAAGCCATAGATCTGACCCTTTTACCGACCAAAGAAAAGTTGTGGATTAAAGAAATGGAGATGAGATCCTTGATGAATGCAGGAACATACTATAATCAAAATGAACACAAAATGATCCCTACCTGGAAACAGCGGTCAGCGGAGTCTATCCTGGACTAGATCTTCATCTCAACAGGGATCTATCAGGCACAAAAAATATGGAAATACTGCATACCACTTACAGCGACCATAGCATACTTACATTGACATGGTCGACACACGGCACACAAAGACAGAAACAATATCTTCCATCATTGTTACTTAACATGCAACAAACGCGGCTAAGAATCAATCCAAATCAGATGGAAGCAATGATAGGAACCTTCCTGTCGACAGAGAAACCTCTGATCGAAAAGCTCAACTACGGATTGCTCCTGATCCCATATCAGAGAACAATGAAGCCAAGTGTGACCGACAAACCCATGCACAAGCATCATTATGACCCCCTAATCAGAGAAAAAAAAGAGAGTTAAGGAAAAAAATACAAACTCCTACAGAAAAGCTCCAAGATAAGCTCCAAGCAAACAATTAAAAAATAATAAAATACCTATCGAAACTGGTTAAAGACGCATCAAAGTGCATTACTACAGGCAGACGCAGAACAAATGCTCAACTGCCTTAAGAATTGGAACACTATAGACATATGGGCACTCCTAAACTCAGCATACTCGGCACAATATCAGCTTATACAAAATGGGCTTGAAAAGCATTGGATAGAGTACTTCTCTAAACTCTAGGGAAAGAGGGACACGGCATTGACTGAGAAGACTCTAAATGCCATCAAATGGTCCATTACCTGTACCAAAGAAGACATCATCCAAATAATCGGCAAACTAAATACATCACGGGCTCCTGGGCATGATGGGCTGTCAAACGAAGTAATAAAGAAGGACCCAGACCAATGGGCAACATTGATGATCAAACTCATAATAATAATAAATGAGCACAAAACAATACCATCAACCTGGAGGTCTACCACGCTCATACCAATATATAAACACGGGCCAAAAGAAAATCCAGCCAACTATAGGCCAATAGCCCCGCTAGATCCCTTGGGGAAAATCTTTGCCACAATCCTGATGCAACACCCAACAACATGGGCAACGGAGAAAAATCGGTTTGCTGAGAGGCAAACAGGCTTCACGCGGCAAGTAGGTACAGAAATAAACCTTTTCCTACTCAACCTAGTAAAAAAAAGAAGCCATGACGGCAAAAACAACAGTCTGGATGGCGTTTGTAGATCTTCACCTAGCGTTCGACACCATAAACCGGCAGCTCTTATGGAACAAGCTTGAAAAATGGCACTGCCCAGATCACATTCTGCAGCCGATCAAACTGCTGTACTCGGAGACTAAAATAAGATTAAGACTGACCAATGATGGAATACACACAATCGAGATAGAAACCTCGAACGGTCTTAAACAAGGATGCCCCCTGGCAGCGACTTTATTTAAGTTGTTTACAGCAGAGATAGAGCAAGAAGTGAGTAATCCTGAACTTAATCCACCCAAAGTAAACTCCACACGATTGCCTATAATGATGTATGCGGACGATATAATACTGCTGGACAAAACATCACGTGGCCTACAACTCAGCATAGACCGATTATTGACATATATGGCCAATCACAAGCTCAAAATTAACATCGAAAAAACTAAAATCATGGCCATTAGGAAGCCCAAAGCCAAGGAAAGGAGCCCAAACATAAGAATCGATGGCCAACAACTAAAGGTAGTAGAATCCTTTAAATATCTGGGAATTACGATCAACCAGACAAAAGACGAAGCACCATAGCCCAGATGCTCCAAAAGAAAACCCTTGCGCTTGCAAGACAAGGAGACCTATTACACAAAAAGTATGGGAAATGTTTGTTTGTGCCAAGAACAACATTCTACAAAACCAAAGTTATCGTGACATTAGTCTATGGAGCAGAATCCTTGTTAAAGCTGTATCCAAAGATCTGGGCCAAACTGGAGGCAACATTCTGGAGGAAAATATTAAACCTACCTCTGAGCTCTCAAATACCACGAATACACTTCGAGCCAGCATTACAATCTATAAGCTCGATAGTGTCCTGGAAAAAACTATGTCTATATCGAAAGATAACGATAGAAGATAAAATCCCTGCAATAGAAATAATGTGAACAACTCTGAATGCAACCTCTGCCACTATCCTTAGAAAATGGATGGAAGAGCAGAAGCAATACCTGGTTCACGAAATATTTCAGCGGAGATGTTGCTACAGTGCCCACTAAAAAAAAAAACAGATGGAATGACTGGTGCAAATCAATTGTGGAGAAAAATACTTACAAAGAAAACGTGAACTGTGCACTTGGCACAAGGCCAATAACACAACTACCAGCCTACTTGATGATCTTTCCAGATCCAAGAATCAGATCGCTCTTCATGAGGTTGCGTCTGAATCTACTGCCCACCAGAGCAAGATTGTCGATCATCAAGAAACAGGACAAAGCAGACACTCAATGCAGATTCTGTGATCAGAAAGAACATTAGAAACCTTATACCACATCATCATGGTATGCCCAACACTACAGGCCCAAAGACCACTATGCAGCACCTACTTTACCACCAGCAAAGAAGCCCACTCTGCAGAAGAACGATTGGCACAAATACTGCTGGGACATGACAACAAACTGATATTTATCATAACATCATTCTGGGAAAAAATAATGAAACAAGCTCCAGCGAGAAGCAGCCCAGACGATCCGTAATCTGAGAACCATGAGAGAACCAGCAAATAAGACTTGAAATATATCAGAGTATTAACGAATGAAAGATATGTGAAATGAAAAGTATAAGACACTGGCTTTTTAACTTGGAGATGTGAGCTCTAATTTTAGCTATGGCCTCTGACCAAATATCATGCACAGACGCTAAGGTCATAAGTAAGCAATTCCTTTTAAGGCCTTCATTCTTAGTGTGACAATCACAGCCCCGCTTACCTACATCGCAGATGTGTACACAATTAAACCGCTTTAGTTTTGGATCATAGTTTCACCACACAACAAGGTAATTATATTGGTATAGCTTGTGTAGAGAGAAGGACATCATTATGGGGGTATACTGAGTTCCGAGGTGTTCTTACGCTACAGAGTTTTTGTTCATATTTCATACTTTCTCACTTTCGTTTGTTTTTGCTTGTATGAATGAGCTTACATAGTTTTGGCTCACAAATGACACCTCAGTGCCCCATTAGTTTTGGCTAATGAGAAGCACTTAAGCATCACCACGTGAGGCTACATAGTTTTGCAGCGCCATTATTAGTTTTAGCTAATGCCGCTCTTGGATTTTGGCTCATTGGTGGCCACCATCAGTTTTGGCTCCTTAGTGCCGCTTCAGCATGAAGCATCGAGAGAAGGATTGTGTTACATAAATAGTTTGTGTGCTGCAACTGACAGTTAACACTGAAAGTAATTGCATTGCGTAGCTTCATGCATTTCTGTCTGGGTTTATCCTCTTTCAGGATCTATTTATCCTCAAATCTTACCTCTTTCCCCACACCCAACCATCCACACTACTACTCCCGCAATCCTCTGCATATCCTGATCATCCTATCCTCTTCAGAAAACACTCTTTTTCAGCTCCCCCCTTTTGAACTTCGTAAGGTGCTCCACTACCTTCTAGGTAGGGCAAACTTAGTAGTATATAAGTGTAAATCAAATAAATGAATCTTGATGTGGATAATGTGGATACACATGCATGCCTCCGCTCAGAAGATGACTTGCCCTTGTAATGAGTAGTAAAGAGAGACTAAGGTGTCTCTGTAGTGGACCTGAAAACAGACAGAGAGAGGGGCAGGAAGACATGGACAGAAAGACACGTTGGAAGCTAGAGAGAGCTGGACAACAAAAGACAGCAGGACACAAACAAAGCAAGTGATGGGAGGAAGAGAAGGAGAGAGGCAGTGGAATCTGGCTAGAAAAGGAAGAATGAGAGGAAGTGACACAGTCACACCTTCAAAAAACACAAAGAGTGAGTGAGACTGAGGAAGATAGAGACACACAACCGCACAAAAGTAGGGAGAGAGGACAGAGGCACAACGGTATAACATCACACTATGAAGGTTGGGGGACGAGGCCCACGAGTACCACATCACAATCTGAAGCGAAAGGAAAGAGGATAAGGATTAAAACAACACAATCTGAAGCAAGAGCAAAGAGGTTCAAGAGTAAAACATCATGATATGAAGCTGGGGTAAAATGATAAGGAGTAAAACAACACAATCAAAAGCGAGAGGAAAGAGGACTAGGAGTGAAACATCACAATATGAAGCTGGAGGCAAGAGGATAAGGAGTAAAACAAGAAGTTAGGGAGAATTCTCCAGAATGGCTAATTTTCCTTACCTACTGAGTCCCTCAGCAGCTTTGCTGAATTTCTAGGATTTATTTTTTTCACCTGGTAAGATTGCGAGCCTTTTTTCCCACTCTTACATGCGTTTTGCTGTGTGTTTCACATTTTTGTGTTCATAGACTGTGGAGCCTCACCTACTCCATAGGCATCATCTTTTTACTGTGTGTCACACAGCACCTTTAGTGCAGTGACACAGGGTTGTCTTTTTCAGACCTCTCACTTTAAACTCCATTTTTTGGAACTGACTACTGTCTCCCAGAACATGTAAAGTTGCCATTGACTTTATTAGTCTTTTTAAATTCACAGACCCAGTACAAACTATCTTACATAGAGTACTGGAAAGGGTTAATAGTTGTCCCTTTTTGTCTGTCTCTCATGGAACATTGTTTTGTTCCCCTTTCTTTAAGATTTGGCTGGTGGCAGTTGTACCTACCATATTTATCTGGTATAGGACGATTTTACCGACAAAAAATGGTCGCAATGACCAAAAGTTCTAAAAATGCTACCACCAAAGGGTCGAACACCAAAAGTTCGAACTTTTGGTGGTAGCATCGTAAAAAAATGGGGGCTGTGGGGGTGTCCTCCCCATCGCCCCGCTCACTACACTTCGTGGTATAGTGAGCGGGGGCTGCGGGGGTCACACCTGCAGCCTTCCGTTAAAAATAAAAAGAAAAGAAAAGGACCCTGTGGCGCCGGTTCCCGATCACAGAAGTGAAAGGGAACTGGCGCTGCAGGAACCCATCTTGAAGATGAAGGTAAGTGGGGTTTGTTTATGTTGGGGGTGTGGGTGGGGGTGTGCTGAGGGTGTGGGTGGGGGGTGCTATAGGTTTGTTGTGTGTGTGGGTGTGTGTATGTATGTGTGTTCGCATGAGAAAGGTGCAAACTTTTGGTAGTTCGCACCTTTCTCATGCAAACGTTTTGCCCGCGGTAGTTTCAGCCACGGGCAAATCACTTAGGTTCATTTTTCCTACCTCGGTCTATAAAAATAGCCTTGTTACTGTTAGTAGCCTCAAACTTTAATCCGCTGGACCCCATTTACTTTTGTTTGTTTCCGGCTGGCTTTATTCGCCATTTCTTTTTGTAAAGGTCTTTCTCGAGTTTTACTCTGCGCGCTAAACCAGGTTTGATTCCTTTGTTCGCCATCCTTTGGCGGGCTTCTGCACAGAAGCCCTCCTTGGGCGCTTGAGAGTCTAGGTAGACAGGATGTGAGGGAGGGGTTTTAGGCCCCCAGCACAGGGTCCCCTTGGAGACCCAAGTCGCACTCTTGTTTGATTGGCTAGGTGACTGTCCTGCCAGGACAGCCACCCTGCTGTGTGATTGACAGCCAGGCTGTGTGAATGGGGGAAAACTTCATAAAAAGCAGGTCTCTGGGACTTGGAAGGCAGAGACGCCACTGGATCGAGAGAACCGAAGAGAAGCTGAAGGAAGAGGACTGCTGCAGTTACTGAACCTCCTGGTGAAGCCCTGCTGCGGGTCCGAATCTCAAACTTCAACGACAGAGAAGATCTGCAAGGAATCTTCTTTCCTTGAGCTGGGGGGAGAAACCAGTTTGCCAAACACCAAGCAAGGCCTCCCTCCCCTGCTCAAACTTGCAGTGCACGGCTGCAGTGAACCAGATAGCCAGGAGGACCGGACCCTGTTTGGGTATTAAGGAGCGCACCTTTTATTTGTTGCTTTGCTCTTCTGCTGGTTTCTTCCCTGGGCAGTGCAGGACCCTCCAGTCTTCCTCCTTCGTGTCAGTCTGACAGTCGCTTCAGGAACCGTGAGCCTGCAGGATCTGGCAGGAACTTCTGCCTCAGCTACAGCATTCTTCTTCTTCTAAGGTACTGTTCAAACCCGGTTGTTTGTTCCGTCCGACTGCGGTGAAAGTGTTTTAAATCTTTCGCCAATCCGAGGGCTTGTCCTTCTCTACTCTTTTAAATAACTTTTCTTTCGGCCAACTTCGTTTTGAACTCTTGGCAAAGACTTAACCGCGAACTACTCTGAACTGTGTGATCCTCTGCAAAGACTCAGAACCATTAACATTGGCCCAGGCCTATTGATTTGAATCCTCATTGCAGTAAGCCTTTTCTAGATTGCCCTGCCTACTTACTTGTTGGTGCTGTTTGATTTTGTATAACCCTGACTTTCCCACCCGTTTTAAATTGCTGGAGTGCCATTTTGCATACACTTCATTTTGAGCTTAACTTGTCCAGAATTGATTGGGTGGTGTGGAGTATATTAAGATTGTGATTTTTCTGTTGCTTTACTTAGTGGACTGTTTTCCAAATGAATGTGTAAATAAAATGTATATTCTTTTACTCTCACCTTGAGTCAGTGTTTGTTTGAACCATAGAAATTGCTGCCCTTTGTGTAACTTCTAATACTGCTCACTTTAGTCTTGAGATATGTCTGGCTGCTCAGCCATCGCTACCACTTTACTGTGTAGTACAGGCTTGTACCAAAGGTGAATTTGTACTTGTAGTCTTAATTGTGTGTGATGTTCCCGAAGGGTACTGCATATGATTCTGCCTAACACAACTGAAGTATGCCTCGGAGACAACGTGAAAAGTAAATGTGTTTATTTACTTTGAGAGTCTCCGGCGCCCTGCACTGCCGCTCACAATCTCCGCTCTTTCCCTCAACCCGTCTCCACCTCTCTCGTACCGAACCTCACTTCAAACACTAACATTCCTAACTCGCGTGCAGGCAGGGACGCCGTAGCTAGGAGACAATGACATAGGATACCACATCATCTCCCCCTTTTTCCACTTAATAATATTAATTATACAGAAACAAATTAAACTAAGAAGAACATTTTAAGAAATACGACGAAACAACAAATTAACAAAGTAGTGCTAAACAACCAAATATCAATTGACTAAAGCATATCTGAATAACATGTCTATATACTGACAAATGCATTACAAACAACTGCTTCACAAAATAAAACACAATTAGTGTGTCTATGCTGCATTCTCATGACATAATCTTTACTTCCCCATAACAAAATCTTTTGTCCAGAACAGTAACCTCTTCTAGGGTTACGCAACATCTCACACACTAGCTCACTGTTATGTCTAATAACAACATTCCTGTTTTCATCATTCATACAAGAGTTTATTCTCTGACTCACACCATCTTCCCCAGACTGATTACTTCCTGGAGCCTGCCAAAACATCACAATTGTCTCTCACATGTAACTCCTCCATATTTTGAGAGACAGAATCAGAAACAATCAAATTGTCTTCACTATACATCAAATCATCAAGAACACGATCTTGTCTGGGTTGATGCCTATTACCATAATCCAGTTTCCAATTCCATTTGCTTACTCTGTCAATGTTCCATACTGAACCACCACTCACCCTTATTGCCTTACCAAGCACTTGCAGCACTTTAACCGGTTTACTGTATTTAGAATCACCTTTCCTCACACTGTGACCTAATTTTATCCTTACTATATCACCTGGTGAAATTTCAATCCTGCGTTTACATCCCAATGACATCCTATTATTAACTCCATGGCATTTACTATTTCTCAATTCCCTGGACTCTGACACTCTTTTGCAATTTATCCACTCTGGAGTGAGCAATGTGTTGGGAGCCCTGCCCCTCATCAATTCAAAAGGAGACATATTCAAACCCCTTTTAACTGACATTCTTAAACTCCATAATTTCTCCATAAGTGCTTCATTCACAGGCATGTTGTTTCTTAAAGCCAATTCCACTGTCTCCACAACCATCCTGTTACATCTCTCAACTAACCCATTGGTTTGGGGATGGTACAACGCAGAAAACTTCCAAACAATTCCAGATGTTGTGGCAAACTCTTTAATTTCCTTGCTTTTGAACTGAACCCCAACTTGAATAATAATCAATCATAACAATTAAAAACCTTTTTTCCCCTATAGGTCTTGCATAAGGTCCCACAATGTCGATGCCTAACTTCATCCACGGAGCCTCCCCTTTATCTATGACAACAGGTTCTGACTTGAAGCTCCTACAAGTTTTATCACTGTTCTGGCAAGGCCAGCAGTTTCTGACAAATCTCTCAATTAAAAGATCCATACCTGACCACCAGTATGCAGAACGTACATTAGTTTTAGTCCCCGTTATGCCAGGATGACCTTGATATGCTTTCTCTGAGCTCCTCATACAGAACCTTCGGAGGTATCAACTTACTCCCCCTCATCAAAAATCCTTCCTCCATAGATAACTCATCCTTCACTTCCCAAAATTTCATAGACTCTCCATCAACCAATCTCTTTTCTGGCCAACCTAGCATTGTGAAATCTGCAATCTTCTGCAATGTTATGTCTTTGAAAAACTCATCCAACCACTTTTCCTTAGAGGTTACCTCTAGAACAACCGCCACTATATCCTCATTACCTTCTGGTTCCAAATCCGCATTCCTTAATGGTAGCCGTGATAAATAGTCTGCAACAACATTTCTTTTACCTGGTACATACCTTGTCACAAAATGATAATCCTGTAATTTAATGCTCAACTTAGCCAACCTAGGTGATGCTTTACACATACCCTTCACAGATAGCAGTTCAATGAGTGGCTTGTGATCGGTTTGTATGATAAACTTCCAAGCCCACAGATACTTTCTAAAATAGTTCACAGCCCATGAGCACGCCAATAGTTCTTTTTCAATAACAGAGTACCTGCTTTCTGTGTCTGAATTGCTCTGGAGGCATAACAGATTGTTTTTTCTTTGCCACTTTCATCAATTTGGGACAACACTGCTCCTAGCCCATGACCACTAGCATCTACCGTAACTTTGGTCAACCTGCCAAAAACATAACCACCCAATTCTTTTGAATTACAAATTTGTCTCTTGATGCAATTTACAGCCTCATCACACACTCATTACTCCATACAAATTTGACATCTTTTTTTAACAATTTCCTTAATGGTTCTGTAACATTTGCAAATTTCTCAACAAATTTGTTATAATATTCACAAAGTCCTAGAAATGACCTAAGCTCATCTTTATTACTAGGATTAGGAGATTCCCTGATCGCTTTCATAGCATCACTCTTTGGTTTATACCCTTTGCTATTGACTGTGTGCCCCAAATACTCAACTTCATCCATGCCAATCTTGCATTTATTCTTCTCAATTTTCAAACCCACGCTCTCCAATTTCAACAAAACATCTTTCAATCTCATGTCATGTTCCTCTCTGCCTTTGCCAAACACAATAATGTCATCTTGGTAAACAAATATTCCCTTCAGCACATGCTCCATGACCCTTTGAAACACCGCTGCCGCTGACGCTAGTCCAAACAGCATGCGCTTGTACCTATACAGCCCATGTGGAGTAACAAAAGCTGTGATGTCTCTGCAGTCTTCCGTCAGAGATATTTGATGGTACGCACTAGAGAGATCCAGAGTAGAGAACACATTTGCACCACCCATACGATTTAGCATTTCTGAAATTATGGGGAGGGGAAAAATGTCAACTATGACGTTCTTATTCACATCTCTGAGGTCTACACAAATTCTAAGATTTCCATTTTTTTTCATCACAACTACAATGGGGCTTGCCCACTCCGACGATTCGATCTTTTCAATGACTCCCTCTGCTTCCAATTTTGCCAATTCTTGTTCTACTTTGTCTGCTATGGCAAATGGTATAGGTCTAGACTTCACATGTCAGACAGGTTCCGCTCCATCCTTTAGGCGAATCCAATGTGAAAAGTCTTTCAGTAGTCCCAATTTCTTCTGCTGTGTGCCATTTATACTCTCCAGGCCCAATTTCTTCTGCTGTGTGCCATTTATACTCTCTATTTCTTCTCTCTGCTTGCAACTTGTATTGACGATTAAGATTTGTTCATTGTCACAAGGGTCTAATCTGATACGGAGACCCGCCTGATCACTCCATCCAATAATGTTGACTCCTTTCTCTGCAACATATATCTTCACTTCTGCCTTCCTGTCTTTAAATTCAATGATGGCTGAAAACCAGCCAATTATCTTGATCTTTGACCCCTCAAATCCACCAGGGTTTTTTTTATATCAGATTCATTGAATTTGCTCTTAAGACCCAATGCTAGTAAGTTTTTCCAGGTTTTCTTCGTGATAATCGTCCATGGAGAACAACTGTCAACTTTCACTTTAAGCCTCCAATTGTCAATTATAATGACACAGCTTGGGCATTTGAATTCACCCTCAGGAGGCACGCGGATGGTAAACACTCTATCTTCATCTGATTCTTAGTCTTCCTCCTGTATGACCGAAATTCTCTTCTTCCTTCTGCATGTGACTGCAAAATGTCCCCTCCAATTACCACACTTCTGTCCTACTGCAGGACAATGCTTGGCATAGGCAAAGTGTCCCGTTCTTCCACAATTGTAACATCTGTCAGCTTCTTTAAGTTGTGGGTTCGGTTTTCGCCCAATTCTTGCCCTTGACCAGATGTCCTTTGTACTCAAATCCCCTGGACCTGCAACTCTTGGTTGCATACTTTTCTGCACGTTCTCTTGTCCTAAGAGTGTTGACCATGCCTTGTTCTCCTGAATCCAACGTAGGTTTGTCATTCGTTTGCTGCATGTTTAGAACAGACTCTTGTTTCCTATTTTTCATTTCCTTGGAGCACAGATGACTGTGTTCTATACGTTTGGCAATGGCCATAGTTTCTGGCAAGGATGGGTTTCCCACCATCCAAAGTCTGTCCTGCACCAAACTATCTTTCACATGTATGATGATTTGATCCCTTATGAGTTCATCCAATGTGATGCATTCCCAAAACGGCATGTGCGTGACAACACCCTCAAGGCTGATACATTATCTTCAATAAACTCATGTTCCTTTTGAGTTCTGGTGTAGAAGTTATACCTGTTTATAGATACATTGGTCTCAGGTGTATAATATTTGTCTAGTTGTCTTAAGGCTTTTTCAAGTTCATCAGTATCCCCAGCTTCATCCATAGGCAATTCTGGTAACTCCCTATACTTCCTCTGTCCTTCCAATCCCAAGGCGCGGAGCAGCAGTGATTTCTTTTTAAGCGGAGTTAAGCCTTCCTGGTCAATGGTCTGAACATAGTTCAACCAAAATTCCTTCCATTCCAACCAATTTACAACAGGTTGACCTGCAGTTGGGAGAAAACTAGCTGGGGGTTGTATACTGATGCCTTGCATGTTTCTGGAAAATTGTGTCTGTAAGAGATGAGGTCAAATCCAGTTGTGGGGTTAAAATTGCTTTGAAGTGATTCAACTCTCCAAATCACTTGCAAGAAATTCTGTGTTCAAAAAGTACTGCGAGGAGGATGAGGAGATTCCTATCTACTCCTCATTTGCCTGGTTCCAATAAATACAGATCATGTGATCTGTGTTAGTGAGGAGGGTCCCTTTCCTCAATACACTCCGTGCGAGATGCTCATTGGTGGTTTGATTGGCTCAGCAGCCAATCAAAACCGATACAGCTGCTGCAGCAGTGAAGACACAAGCAAGAAAAAAAAAAAAAGAAACAGCACGAACTAACGCGATCCCACGCGTTTATTCGGAGCATCCGCTCTCTACTTGGATTAGGTAGGGCTCCGGTAGGACAACACGACTCTTCCCCAGCACAAGCCACGCAACGCTTTGCGAGGGCTCGGAGCAGCCGCTCTCGGTTTGAGATCCCCTGTGGCTTTGTGGGTTCTCAGGACGCCGGCAAGCCTCGTCGCCAAAATGAAGTATGCCTCGGAGACAACGTGAAAAGTAAATGTGTTTATTTACTTTGAGAGTCTCCGGCGCCCTGCACTGCCGCTCACAATCTCCGCTCTCTCCCTCAATCCGTCTCCACCTCTCTCGTACCGAACCTCACTTCAAACACTAACAATCCTAACTCACGTGCAGGCAGGGACGCCGTAGCTAGGAGACAATGACATAGGATACCACAACAACACAATTTGAAGCCAGAGGTAAGAGGTTCAGGAGTAAAATATCACAATATGAAGCTCGAGGTAAGAGGATAAGGAGTAAAACATCACATTCTGAAGCTGGAGGTAAGAGGATAAGGAGTAAAACATTGCGATATGAAGCTAGAGGTAAGAGGATAAGGAGTAAATCATCACAATATGAGGCTGGAGGTAAGAGGATAAGGAGTAAAACATGACGATATGAAGGTCGAGGTAGGAGGATGAGGAGTAAAATATGATATGAAGCCAGAGTAAGTAGTAAAACATCACAATCTGAAGCTGGAGGTAAGAGGATAAGGAGTAATAACATCATGATATGAAGCTGTAGGTAATAGAATAAGGAGTAAAACATCACTACATAAAGCAGCAGGTAAGAGGATAAGGAGTAAAACATCACAATATGAAGCTCGAGGTAAGAGGATAAGGAGTTAAACATCACAATATGAAGCTGGAGGCAAGAGCATAAGGAGTAAAACATCACAATATGAAGCTGGAGGTAAGTAGATATGGAGTAAAACATGATAGGAATCTGGCGGTAAGAGGATAAGGAGTAAAACAGGACAATCTGAAGCGCGTGGAAAGAGGTTCAGGAGTAAAACATCACAATAGGAAGCAGGAGGTAAGAGGGTAAGGAGTAAAACATGATATGATGCTGGAGGTAAGAGGATGAGTAAAACATCACAATCTGAAGCGAGAGGAAAGAGGTTCAGGAGTAAAACATCACATTATGAAGCTAGAGGTAAGAGGATAAGGAGTAAAACATCACACTATGAAGCTGAAGGTAAGAGGATACGGGGTACAGTGTGATATAAAGCTGGAGGTAAGAGGATAAGGAATAAAACATCACAATCTGAAGCAAGAGGAAAGAGGTTCAGGAGTAAAACATCACATTGTAAAGCTAGAGGTAAGAGGATAAGGAGTAAAACATCACACTATGAAGCTGAAAGTAAGAGGATACGGAAGAAAAGCATCACAATAGGAAGCAGGAGGTAAGAGGATAAGGAGTAAAACATCACAATCTGAAGCGAGAGGAAAGAGGTTCAGGAGTAAAACATCACATTATGAAGCTAGCGGTAAGAGGATAAGGAGTAAAACATCACACTATGAAGTTGAAGGTAAGGGGATACGGGGTACAGTGTAATATAAAGCTGGAGGTAAGAGGATAAGGAATAAAACATCACAATCTGAAGATGGAAGTAGGAGGATAAGGAGTAAAACATCACACTATGAAGTTGAAGGTAAGAGGATACGGGGTACAGTGTAATATAAAGCTGGAGGTAAGAGGATAAGGAATACAACATCACAATCTGAAGATGGAAGTAGGAGGATAAGGAGTAAAACATTACAATCTGAAGCTGAGGAAAGAGGTTCAGGAGTAAAACATTATGAAATGAAGCTAGGGTTAAGAGGCTAAGGAGTAAAACATCACAATATGAAGCTGGAGGTAAGAGGATAAGAAGTAAAACCTCACAATCTGGAGTGAACATCACAATATGACACTGGAGGTAAGAGGATAAGGAGTAAAACATGATATGATGCTGCAGGTAAGAGGATAAAGAGTAAAACACCACAATCTGAAGCTGCAGGTAAGATAATAAGGAGTAAAACGTCATAATATGAAACTGGAGGTAAGAGGAGAAGGAATAAAACATCAAGATATGAAGCTGGACGAGAGAGTATAAGGAGTAAAACATCACAATATGAAGCTGGAGGTAAGAGGCTAGGGAGTAAAACATCACAATCTGAAGTGAAAGGAAAGAGGTTCTGGAGTAAAAGATGATAGGAAGCTGGAGGTTAGAGGATAAGGAGTAAAACATCACAACCTGAAGCTGGAGGTAAGAGGAGAAGGAATAAAATATCAAGATATGAAGCTGGACGAGAGAGTATAAGGAGTAAAACATCACAATATGAAGCTGGAGGTAAGAGGCTAGGGAGTAAAACATCACAATCTGAAGTGAAAGGAAAGAGGTTCTGGAGTAAAAGATGATAGGAAGCTGGAGGTTAGAGGATAAGGAGTAAAACATCACAACCTGAAGCTGGAGGTAAGAGGAGAAGGAATAAAATATCAAGATATGAAGCTGGACGAGAGAGTATAAGGAGTAAAACATCACAATATGAAGCTGGAGGTAAGCGGATACAGAGAAAGATGATAGGAAGCTGGAGGTTAGAGGATAAGAAATAAAACATCACAATCTGAAGAGGAAAGAGGTTCAGGAGTAAAACATTACAATATGAAGCAGGAGGCAAGAGGATAAAGAATAAAAAAATCACAATCTGTAGCTGGAGGTAAGAGGAGAAGGAGTAAAACATCATGATATGAAGCTGGAGGTAAGAGGATATGGTGTAAAACATTACAATATGAAGTTGGAGGTAAGAGGATAAGGAGTAAAACATCACAATCTGAAGCGAGAGGAAAGAGGTTCAGGAGTAAAACATCACAATAGGAAGCAGGAGGTAAGAGGATAAGGAGTAAAACATGACAATCTGAAGCGTGTGGAAAGAGGTTCAGGAGTAAAACATCACAATAGGAAGCAGGAGGTAAGAGGGTAAGGAGTAAAACATGATATGATGCTGGAGGTAAGAGGATGAGTAAAACATCACAATCTGAAGCGAGAGGAAAGAGGTTCAGGAGTAAAACATCACATTATGAAGCTAGAGGTAAGAGGATAAGGAGTAAAACATCACACTATGAAGTTGAAGGTAAGAGGATACGGGTTACAGTGTAATATAAAGCTGGAGGTAAGAGGATAAGGAATAAAACATCACAATCTGAAGATGGAAGTAGGAGGATAAGGAGTAAAACATTACAATCTGAAGCTGAGGAAAGAGGTTCAGGAGTAAAACATTATGAAATGAAGCTAGGGGTAAGAGGCTAAGGAGTAAAACATCACAATATGAAGCTGGAGGTAAGAGGATAAGAAGTAAAACCTCACAATCTGGAGTGAACATCACAATATGACACTGGAGGTAAGAGGATAAGGAGTAAAACATGATATGATGCTGCAGGTAAGAGGATAAAGAGTAAAACACCACAATCTGAAGCTGCAGGTAAGATAATAAGGAGTAAAACGTCATAATATGAAACTGGAGGTAAGAGGAGAAGGAATAAAACATCAAGATATGAAGCTGGACGAGAGAGTATAAGGAGTAAAACATCACAATATGAAGCTGGAGGTAAGAGGCTAGGGAGTAAAACATCACAATAGGAAGCTGGAGGTAAGAGGCTAGGGAGTAAAACATCACAATAGGAAGCTGGAGGTAAGAGGATACAGAGAAAGATGATAGGAAGCTGGAGGTTAGAGGATAAGAAGTAAAACATCACAATCTGAAGAGGAAAGAGGTTCAGGAGTAAAACATTACAATATGAAGCAGGAGGCAAGAGGATAAAGAATAAAAAAATCACAATCTGTAGCTGGAGGTAAGAGGAGAAGGAGTAAAACATCATGATATGAAGCTGGAGGTAAGAGGATATGGTGTAAAACATTACAATATGAAGTTGGAGGTAAGAGGATAAGGAGTAAAACATCACAATCTGAAGCGAGAGGAAAGAGGTTCAGGAGTAAAACATCACAATAGGAAGCAGGAGGTAAGAGGATAAGGAGTAAAACATGATATGATGCTGAGGTAAGAGGATGAGTAAAACATCACACTATGAAGCAGGAGGTGAGAGGATACAGAGTAAAACATCACAATCTGAAGCTGGAAGTAGGAGGATAAGGAGGAAAACATCACAATCTGAAGCTGGAAGTAGGAGGATAAGGAGTAAAACATCACAATCTGAAGCTGGAAGTAGGACGATAAGGAGTAAAACATCACAATCTGAAGCAAGAGGAAAGCGGTTAAGGAGTAATACATTATGAAATGAAGCTAGGGGTAAGAGGCTAAGGAGTAAAACATCACAATCTTGAGTGAACATCACAATATGAAACTGGAGGTAAGAAGATAAGGAGTAAAACATGATATGATGCTGCAGGTAAGAGGATAAGGAGTAAAATGTCATAATATGAAGCTGGAGGTAAGAGGAGAAGGAATAAAACATCAAGATATAAAGCTGGAGGTAAGAGTATAATGAGTAAAACATCACAATCTGAAGCTGGAGCTAACAGAATAAGGAGTAAAACATCATAATATGAAGCTGGAGGTAAGAGTATAAGGAGAACACATCCGATATGAAGCTGGAGGTAGGAGGATACGGATTAGAACATCACAATCTGAAGCTAGAGGTAAGAGGAGGAGTAAAACATCACAATATGAAGCTGGACGAGAGAGGATAAGGAGTAAAACATCACAATCTGAAGCTGGAGGTAAGAGTATGAGGAGTAAAACATAACAATATGAAGCTGGACAAGAGAGGATAAGGAGTAAAACATCACAGTATGAAGGCATTCCGACAGAGAAAAAGGCAGAACAAAAAGAGAGAAGTAGAGAGAAAAAAGAGTGAGAAAGGAATGTAGAGATGGTGAAAGGAAAGATAGAGCCAGATTGAGATAGAAACTGTGATAAACACTGTGTGTGTGTGTGTTTGCTGCAGATAGAAACGGAGGCAGACAGAGAGTGAGAGAGGGAGAGCGAGGAAGTGGGAAATTGAGAGAGGTGATATAAAGACGGAAAAATAGAGTACCCCGGAAGAAAGAATACAATTGAACACCCTTTTTAAGCTCAGTGATTGATACAAATCATTCAAGAATGGTTAAACTCATGTGCAATTTTCCATTTTGGCTCATCGATCTGGCTGGGCTCAGACTGGTGGAGACATAGCTGTTTGTGTACATGTATGTGTATCTGGCGAAGGAGGAAGGGACTACCTAAAATTAGGCACCCTCTGTGAGTAAACATAACATAATACTGGGCCAACAGTATAAACTCCCACCAGCATCTCTGGATAATGAACCTCTTTGATCTCCCTTCTGTCCTCATTCTCCTTGATCTATCCTCTGCTTTTGATACAGTCAATCATGCCATGCTGCTCAATCGGCTCCGGGCAGCCTTGGTATTACTGATCAGGGCCTGGCCTGGTTGACCTCCTTTCTTACCGACCGACCCTCTCAGGTCCAACTGGGGTCTTTCGTCTCGTCTATCCCTCTCTCTATTTGGGGTGTTCCCCAGGGGTTTATCCTCTCTTCCTGGCTCTTCAACCGCTATGATAGGATATGATGTGGCATTTATAACGCGCCTGTACACAAGTGTTTCTAGGCGAGACAAGACAAGGAGGGGAAAACAAGGGAGGACAAAATACTGATCTTACTAGGCCTTGTGTCATTCAGATTGCACAAGGGCGGGAAAGACAGAAGGGAGAAGTGCCAAGGGGGAGGGGAAGGAGGAAGTGCAGTTAATTCACAAGTGCAGCCAGCGGATGGCTCATATGTGCAAAGAGAAGGGACTGTAGGGTTGCAGATACAGATCCTTAAGTGCTGGGGATCCCGGAGGCAGTGTGAGGGGACCTGGACATGCAGGACCCTGGGGGCGAGTTCAGAGGGTGACCGGGTGACCAGTGCGCGGAGCAGTCAGGTGCATCAGCAGGGGAGAGGAAGAGAGAACGCGGGAACAAAAAGGAAGGTCATGAGTTGCTACCGGAACCGGAGGTGGTTCTGCTCAAGTTTGAGAGAGTCAGGGAGGCTGTTCCAGACGGAGGCCCCAGCCGAGGAGATAGATCTGCCCCCAACTCTCTGCTTGGAGCAGCGTCTGACCCTCAGAGAGTTGGAGGTGGATGAGCAGAGACGCGAGAAGGAAGACAAAGTTGGAGGTATAGCGATGCCAGGCCCCAGAAAGCCTTGTGGACGATGCAGAGGGTCTTGAACTTGATCCTTGCAGCCATGGGAAACAGTGAAGAGATTTCAGAGCTGAAGAGATACGATCCCTGGGCTTGAGGCCAAGGACAAGTCTTGCAGTCCTTTTCTGGATATGTTGTAAAGGTAAAAGAGTGGAGGCATAAAGATTTTGAAAGAGGCTGTTAAAATAGTCCAGCTTAGAGAGGACCAGAGCTCTGGAGACAGCGAGTTTCTGGAGGAAAGTGAGAAAAGGAGGAATACCTCTGAGGAGGTGCAGCTGATAATTTGACTTCTTAGAGACATCACAGATGTGAGGAGAGAAGGAGAGGGTGAAGTCGAAGATGACACCAAGGTTCTGAGCCTCACAGGAAGGAGCAGGAAGAGGGCACAAAGTGGGCATCCAGAGAGAGAGGAAAGGAGGGAGCGGGTGTCCCAATGAGGAGAATCTCAGTCTTACTGGCATTAAGGCAGAGATCATTGGCGACACACTATTCCTGAATGGTGGCCAGACAGTCTGGCATGAGAGAAGAAGCAGAGGTGGCTGAAGGGATCCTGAAAGTGATCTGAGTGTCATCCGCATAACATTGAAAATTGGAGCACAAAATAGCTATGCGGTGGGCAAGAGGTGCCAGGTAGTGGTTGTAGAGCCAGGATGAGAGGATAGACCCCTGGGGAACACCACAAGTAGAAAGAGAGATAGACAAGAGGAAAGACCCCAGTTGGACCTGAGAGGGTCGGTCGGTGAGAAAGGAGATCAACCAGGCCAAGGCCTGATCAGTAATACCAAGGTTGTCGGGAGACGATTGAGCTGAGGATAGATCAAGGAGAATGAGGACAGAAGAGAGATTAAAGAGGTTCATTATCAAGAGATGCTGGTGGGAGTTTATTCTGTAGGCCTGGTTGCAGCTGCCTCCTCTGCATTTTGCACATTAGGTAGCCTTGTGGTGGGGAATGCGGAACACCTCGGCACAGGGAATTCCCATAATTCCCCGTACAGAAAAAACCCTCGCTGGAATTTTAATGAGATTCGGCCTTGAGTGGGAGGATGCAGTGAGAAAAGGCAGACCAGCATGCATGCTGCAGCATGGAGATGCTATCGCATGGTGCTGATCATCACTACGGAGGAGGAAAAAGGCTGCACCTATACTGGACTATTGAGGTGGCAGGTTTTACAAAGTAATCTAACGCAATGATGGTCGAGGTCCCATCTAAGATCAGGAGGAATGGCCTCCAAAGGTTTTCCCCACACAGTAAAGCACCTCCCACCACATGTGAAGTTCTTACATACGGGCAATGCAAGTGGTCCAATGTTCGCCACTCTCAGAACTCTGGAAGGAAGTACCTTGGAATGTTCTCGGTCCGGCAGGCGAGTGCAGATCCATGCACATGGTTGACAAACAAGCAGGGGACTTTAGCGTTGAGGCAGTCTAGAGATCTGTGCACCAACCACACCTCGTGTCTAGTTTTTTAGGTTTAAGGCCAATCTTACTGCAAGATTCTGGGCTGTCTGAAGTTGGCTACATCGGATCCTGGTAGAGGCGCATTGAGAGAGTTGAAGTAATCATGGCGGGAGTTTATAAGGTACCCGAAGTTCCACCTGACAGAAGTCTAGAAGGACTCGTAACTGTATTAGCTGAGCCGTTGGGGTGCGATTGCATCGAAGATAGCCTAGAGGTGAAGTCAAATCAAGGCCGTGGGTTGCCTCTGCTCTCTGGCGGACAATTCTGATCTCTTATGTCCAGGAGGGCTGCTTCAGCCCCACACAATGCACAGAAGCTGGACAACAGCCGGGAAGGCCTTCAACCACTGCAAGCAATTGCAAATACCCTCCATGGCCGTAGTGATGACCAAGAGGTTTAAAATAGGCTTATAGCTGGTGGCAGGAAGGGATTGGGAGCCAAAAGAGCACTGGAAAGGTTTGAAAAAGCAGCCCCATATTAAACCATGCAAGAAATCCCAACACTTAAGCCAGGTGTGGGAGGTTCTCCCAGAAGACATTTGGAAAAGAATTGACCCCAACTGTGCATTTGAAAACATTTATCACTGTATATAGATTAAAATGCAGTTCAACATGAAATAAAACTGACATATACCATTTGTTATGGCTGACGATTTGGACATTGGAAGCTTGATAGTAAATGCATGACTTAAAAGAGATGTGGAGGGCGAGAGACGGAAGGAAGGTGGGTGGGGTGCATAGGGGAGCGGGTAAGTGGAGCGCCCTCACACACGCGGTCTATGGTGTAAAGGCCCACGTGGGAACTCTCCAGAGTTCCCTGCAGGCCAGTCCACCACTGGCTGGGTGGATACACAGGATAACGCAAGGGAGCCACCAAAGTTCCTTTCAGATCATCAGTCTTAAAAGATGGAATGATTATTTGCTTGATAGTTCTAGTGGCCGGGGAGGGGTCTCATGGGCGTTCAATCACCTGATGTCCTAAGGCACATACCCAGTTGTCTACATTGGGCCCATTTCCTGGGGGTATTTCACATTTGTAGTTCCTAGAAAGCCCCGTGCCCATGAGCTGCAGTGATGGTCCTAGCAGGACAGAGGGCAGGCTTCCTTCACATCTGCAAGGTCCAGCCACTGTTTAGAATCAGGGAGGGTATATGCTGGTGGGCTGGGACTCATGAAGAGAAGGCTTAGGTGGTAAGAGTCTCGTGGGGGCGGGGGGTTTAATGGTCAGACGGCGGGTGTTGGATCGGCTGGTCACTTGGACATGATGGGGTAGAAGGAGGCCACAGGGAGAGGAATCGTGACGTCGTATTCCTGGCCTTCTTCATCGTGTAAGGGTAAAGCCTAGCACATTCGCCAGCTGGGAGTGAGGATTGCACGGTTGCAATGCTGAGTATGGAGAGGAGGATACGAGGATTTGGGGCAGAGTTGGTATGGATGAGTAGAGAAGGAAGAGATGAGGGAGTGAAGTTAAGGGGACCTGGCTGGGTCAAGGGCCAAGGTAAGGCTGAGGAGGGCGACATTGTAGCCTGCCGGCAGTTGAAAGCTGCCCCCTGGTTTTCTGTTTTGAACCCCGACCCACCTCTTCACTCGGAGCTTGCTTTTTAGTCTTGACCAAACATTGTGGGTATGCATTAAGTTCACAACCCTGTCTGGGTTACACACCTTGTCCCTAGCCAATCGAAATTCTACCTTGAGTTCTATCACCCGCAGGCTGCCTAGCGTGGGAGCATACCAAAATAACGATGTCAAAATGTCGAGCCCCATTTGACTAATATATATGTGTGTGTGGGGGGGGGTAAGGGGTTTAAGTTCATTAAAAGGGTGGAGGGTGATCAGAGGGAGGCTGGGAGTCTCCCCCCGCACATATCTGCAGTAAAATGGGGTACAACCCTGCCACCCCATCTTTATTTTGGCCATCGACATTTTATTTTGGAAGTAATCGCGGGCGCGAGTGACAGTGGGTGCACGCGGCCTCCCGCTGCCTGCACTGCTGGCAGTGCTCCATTCTCCCGCTGCACAGAGGCGCAACAGGCCGCGGCAGGCGAGATCATTGTTCGGGACCGAGACGTGTGGCTTCATATCGCATTCGCCTGGCAGTAAAGCAACCAGGTTAGTTTAAAAGCTATTGATGGCCGGCAATAGTGAATAGAAGGCCTCTTTAATGAAGGCAAGCCCAAGCCATCCACATGAAATAATGGGGTAAACATTATGTCCCAGCGTATACATTTAGCCGACACCGGGGACAAAAGGTCAGCATGGTTGGGATGAGTTTTTTTCTCGTTTTTTTAAATGAGACCTTTTGCTGATAATGTTATTTTTATTTAAATTTTACTGTGCCTTTGTGGACATTTTAAAAGCGCTGAAGTTGCACCTCCACAATAACACGAGAGTTGTTTTTTTTACTTTAAATCGCTGACAAATCATTGTGAGTGAAGAGCATCGGTGCCTCATTTTTCTCAAAATTGTGTTCGAATGTTTGGGAATGTTAACACTGAATGAAGGCAGGATTGGTACATTATAAGGTTTACGAACATGCACGCAGAAAAAAATAGAGAAGGGTAGCTGGAATAATTGGTTCTAAAAATATGAAGAGCTGCTTTTAAAGAAGAACAAGAAGCGGCGTTGCAGGAATGATACTGTCGCTGCACGCGCCATGCTTGGTTGCTGGTGTTCAGAAGCGCACCTGCCGCTGCTCAGGCTGTAAGCTTGCACCCAATGAGGAGTCAAGCGTGCAGGGGGCGTGCTTTTAAACAATTACAAACTAATAAAAGCTTGCGCGGCGCTAAGACCTAAAAAACCTACTTTTAAACATTTTAATTGGACTAACTCAAAACAACATGGTAGTAAATGCTGCTTAAGTCGTGAATTATTACAGGTTTATCCTTCAGCATGCATGCCAAGGTTCACCCAGTCGAGTGTACACTCTGCCCACCTGCCTTCATCTCATGGGAAGCCCGTCTGCCCCACAGTCCTTTTCTGGATGTGGTGGGCTAAGGCCTGTGACAATTTGTGTACCTGTTTCCAAAAAGCACAAGCATTTGAGTGCGCCTCTGTGCCATTTTTGTAGAATAAAGGAAGCCAAGGTGTGTCTCCCAAGCAAACTTTTTTGTGCGGCTTCCTGCAGAGTTAGGAAACGTGAGGTATGTCACTCCTTGGTTGCCTTCCAGAGCTGCGGTAGATTGTTTAACCTGGTCAAGCAGTGTTCAGCCTAAATGCACAAGCTCTCCCTTGTGGCGCTGGCGGGGCCACACCCTCCATTGGCGCGGAAGTGGCGCATGCGCAGGGCAGTCCAGACGCTTAGCTGAGAAGACCCCTTGCACCAAGGTGGGCCTAAAGTCCTGCACTTCCGAACCCGACATCCGATCTTCTCGGGAAACATTCTCAAGGTCCTGTTTCTACCCCCACCCCCACGTTCCTTGCCAGCCAGGGATTGCCAATGTGTGTGCTGAATCCAGTCTCATCTCTGGCTCCACTCTGTACCCTTTCTACTGCTTTCCTGGGGCAAAGACACACTCACTGAAAACCCCAGGAGGGGAGTTCCTCCCGGTGAGGTCCTCCCGCATTAAACCACCCCTAGGGGGAATATTGGGTAGCAGCCTCGCCTCCCTAGCCTCAAGAGAAGGTCTCCTTCTTGGGGTGAAGTGACAACACCTAGTGACTCGTCACAATATTTATGGGAGTATTTTTCATATTTTAAAAATGGGAATATGTTATTTCTCTGCGCCGCTCTGTTAAGTCCTCTGGGCTTAAACACATTTTCCAATACTGTACAATCATCTAGCGAAAGAGAAACAAGTGTTAATAATGTACTCTGACAAAGTCCCCGCTCTGACGCCAAGAGTCCCAAAAGGGGGCTTTCAGGGGGCGAGATACCTTCCCAAATTAGAGGATATTGTGCCTGGTGGTGGCATGAGGAGGATCCCTCCTTGGCTCCCGCTGGAATGCAGGGATCCATTACATTGTATTACCAAATAGACCCCCTCCCCCACTGCGAGGCTGCTCTCAGCCACCAGTCACAATGTTTCAATTGGAAACAACAGTAGCCGGCATTGTGAATGCTTTAAATCTTAAAATAAAGCACATTGTTATGGCTGACCCAAGCATAGAGCGAGATTCTGATATGTATGCAAGACCTACGGAGAAGTTCCATGAACCTGGTGTTCCAACACGGATTCGCAAAGCGCTGATAACTGTCTCTCACACTGTCCACAAACCTTGTAACACAACCCAAATACAGGGAGGCCAATTTGTGCACAGTTGACAAGACTTCCTCGCATGGCATGCAAACCATTACCTCCCCTTCCACCAAATAAAGACTCAACAGCCGCAGAGGTTGTTGTGGAAGAGCCAAGCGTGCGGCTCTGCCTCGGCGACCCACTCTCCACTGAGTTCACAGCCGCCAGCGTTCTGGGCAGTGTAGAAATATCATGCAAATGTGCTGAGGATGGCAGAGGGCTCAGCTCGGCCCTCCACACATAGCCCTCAGAATGGCCCAAAGAGTGAAAGTTAAAACCAAGATGGCAGTCAGACCTTTTAAAGGCTTGGTCCATTCCGCACAACTACATTTAAGCATCACAACAACAACACCACTAATTTGAACACACATGTGCAGACACTCACCCAGAGCCCTAACCTAGGGGAGGGGATAATACACTACATAAGCTCAGGCTCCCAGATAGTTGGTGTGGAAGTTTGGAGGAAGAAGCTTGGGGAATGGAGCTGGAGATGGAAGGGAAAAGGAGATTGGCTAACAAGGAGAGCTCAGAGTGGGGCCTGGAGAAATTCGGAAGCAGAGGGGGAGAAAGGGATGGCAAGGCAGAGAGAGGGGGTGGATGCAAGAGAAGATCAGAAGAAGGAGAATGGACAGAGAACATAGGTGGTTGTAAGAGAACATGAGAAAAAGGAGACTGGAAAGAAGATATGGGTGGAAGAGAACATCAGGAGGAGATTGGACAGAGACAGGAGATGGGTCAAAGAGAATATCAGAAAAGGAGATTAGCAGAGAGATGATGTGCATGAAAGAACATAAGGAGAAGGTAATGGGTCGGAAAGGAGGTGGTTGGAAGAGAACATCAGAAGGAGGAGGTTGGGCAGAGAGTAGGTGGGTGAATGAGAACATCAGAAGACGCAGATTGAACAGATAGGGGAGGTGGGTAGAAGAGAATAGCAAAAGGAGGAATTTGGACAAAGAAAGGAGATTGTTGCAAGAGAACATTAAGGGGAAGAAGTTAGACAGAAAGAGAACGTTGGGAGAAAGAGAAAGTTGGGTGAAGAGAACATCAGCCATAGGAAGTCAGTGAATACCAGGAGAAGGTGGTGAGAGAAAAGTCAGCAAGAGGTGGTTGGTTAGGAAAGGAGGAGGTGGTGAAAACTAGGGGTACCCTGAATCCAAATCCCGGCAAGTGTTGGTAACCTCAGTGGAGCTGCCTGCCACCAGGTAGTCATGGTCCTTAGAAGACTGGAGATCTATTTTGGAAGACAGAGAAAGCGAGAGACAAAAAGAAAAGGAACCACCTGCAGATGATGGCCAAGAGGAAAGGGTTGGGGAACTCCTGCAACAGGTGGTGAGATGAGAAGGTTTTGGAAAACCACGAACCCGCAGACCAAGAGAGACTGATAACCTTCCTGGAGAAAAGTGTAGATCAGTTATATTAAAGTGACATTTAGAGGCTGCAAACACTTTGGAAACACCATAAAAAATACATTTCACAGGGGGCGTTGATGTGGGTAAGAAGCATCTGAGTATGCTAGGTAGGCCAGGAACCCTTCCCTGATCAGCCTCTGCATCATAAACCCGTCCTTACAAGCCGGCGTGTAGCCCCACAGCTATCACCAAGGTTTTAAGTGCTGATAATGGACAATGTATACTTTTCTATTAACTTGTTTTTTTTTTAAAATGTTGAAAGCTGCAAATACGTAAAGCATACTCCATTATTAAACACCTTGAATTATCTAAAGCCTCAGCTTAGAACTATGATGTGGATTGTGTGGTCAGAGACTCATTAAAAAACAGAATCCTTAGTTAGCATTTGTCTTTTTTATTAAAGTATGTTCATTGATTTTCCATATGACAAAACACAAACCCTGATTCCCCGCCCCCCACCCACCGAACACAAAACCAGTGGAAAAGTCTACAGCAAAGAGACAACAGCTTGGAGGACTAGTGAACGCCCAAAATGCAGAGTCTCTGGGACACGTGGATTCCCTGTAGTCATTATGTAGAAACCCCAGAAACACACCCCAGTCTGTTTGAAAACGAACAGTATCTCCTTGCAATGCATAGGTCCTCCATTCTAGGGCCACAAATTGCCACAGTTTTGAAATTCATTCTTGTTTCCCTAGGGGGGTGGCGGGGTTGCCTGTTCCACTTGTGGGCCAAAACCACTACTCCCACTAGGGAGAGGCCCAAATATTTTTTGCAGTGTTTTCGGTGTAGCCGTTCTCGGTTTGATTCCCCTAACCCCAACAGACAGTCTTCCATTTCCCTTCGTATGTGTGACCCAAACATCTCTTTCATCCTGGCACTGATCATCTCACAAAACGGCACAACCTTCGGGCAGTACCACCATATATGGGCCCAATCACCCTCCACCTCACATCCCCTCCGCCAGCGCGCCGATATTTTATATATTGAAGAGATCAAGTCTTTGTCCGATGTATTCATTGTAAGAGATGTCTCCAGGGGAGTAAATGCTCTACATGCTGCTGATTTGTTGATTAGATTAGAGAGTCAGTGTCCCATCTGCAAGTACCTCAACCTTTCACCCTCCCCCTATTAAAAAAAATCTGCTTTACATTGCTCAAAGGATTTTATTGCTGTCGATATGATATGATATTTATAACGTGCCTATACACAAGTGTTTCAAGGCGCGACGAGGCAAGGGAGGGGGAAACGGAGGGAAGACAGACAACGATCCTACTAGTCCAGGTGACATTGAGATCGCGCAAGTGCGGGGGAAGCAGGAGGGGAAAAAGTGCAGGGGAGGGGGCAGTGCAGTACATAGGAAACAGTAAAATAAATAAAGACAATAAATAAAAGTGCAGCCAGCTGGTGGCAAGTGCAAGGGTAAGTGCAGACATCAGGTGCAGGTGCTAGTAGGGGCTGTAGGGATACAGAAACAGTCCGAGAGTGCAATGGTTGCCAGGGGTGCAACTGGCAGGGGAGGGGGGGACCTGCTCCCTTGGTCAGAGGGTAGCCAGGTAACCAGTGCAGTTTCAGATTCAGCCAGGATATCAGCAGGGGAGAGGAGGAAAGAAAGCAGAAGCAAAGAGGAAGGTCTTGAGGTGCTTCCGGAACCGGATATGGTTCTCCTCAAGTTTCAGAGAGGCAGGGAGGCTGTTCTAGAGGGAGGCCAAGCAGAAGAGAGAGATCTACCACCAACTCGCTGATTGGAGAAACGACTAACCCTGAGGGAGTTGGAGGCGGTTGAGCGAAGAGCTCGAGGAGGAAGATATTTAGGAAAAAATAGTTCAATGTATTGAGCCCCCAGGCCCCAGAAGGCCTTGTGGACAATGCAGAGGGTTTTGAACTTGATCCTCGCTGCCACTGGAAGCCAGTGCAGAGATTTCAGGCTTGGAGATATACGATCCGTGGGCTTGAGGCCAAGGACAAGTCTTGCAGTCCTGTTTTGGATTGCAGAGGGCGGAGAGTAGAGGCAGGCAGATTTAGACAGATGCTGTTGCAGTAGTCCAACCTAGAGAGAACCACAGCTCTGGAGACAGTGAGCTTTTGGGGGAAGGAGAGGAAAAGAAAAATACCTCTGAGGAGGTGCAGCTGGTAGTGTGACTTTTTACAGACGTCAGATGTAAGGAGAGAAGGAAAGTGTGGAGTCGAAGATGACACTGAGGTTTTTAGCCTCACAGGTGGGAGCAGGAAGAGGGCCAAGAGAGGCCGGCCAGAGAGTGACAGGAAAGGAGGGAGCAGGTGTGCCAATGAGGAGAATCTCGGTCTTACTGGCATTAAGGCAGGGATCATTGGCGGCACACCACTCCTGATTGGTGGGCAGTCATTCAGAGATGAGAGAAGGAGAAGAGGTGGCTGAGGGGAGCCTGAAAATGAGCTGAGTGTCACCCGCATAGCACTGAAAGTTTGGGCAGAGAGCAGCAATGCGGTGGGCAAGGAGTGCAAGGTATTGGTTGAAAAGCCAGGGAGAGAGGTAAGACCCCTGGTGAACACCACAGGTAGAGATAGAGGAGAGGAAGGACCTGAGTTGGACCTGGGAGGGTCGATCGGAGAGGAAGGTGGTCAGCAAGCCAGGGCCTGATCGGTGATACCCAGGTTATCACGGAGACGGTTGAGCAGTATGACATGGTTGACCGTGTCAAAGGCAGAAAAGAGATCAAGTAGGATGAGGACATAGGGAGTGTTGGAATCGAGGTTGGAGAGCAGGTCTTCGCGGATGTTCATGAGAGCAGTTTCCGTGCTTCTGGCAGCACTGAAGCCAGACGGAGACAACCAACAGATTCAGAGTGAAGATTAAGCTGGGAGATGGCCAGCTTTTCCAGGAGTTTGCCCAGGAAAGGAGTGATGGAGTGGACGATAGTTAGCCAGACAGGAAGGGTTGGCAGAGGGTTTCTTAAGAAGAGGGTGTACAAGGGAGTGCTTCGGGGCGAACAGGGGTGAAACTGTTTTGATGAGACATCCATAGATCGTACTTGTCTAGAAACCTCGTCTGAGGAGAACAGGGGAAAAGCAGAGAAGGATGGAGGAGAGGTGGCCGAAAAAGGGCCAGAGGAAGAGCAGGGAGTAGAGGGAGTAGGAGTAGAGGAAGAGCGAGAGGACAGGATGTCCTGAGTTTTAGAGATGAAATGAGAAGCCAGGGGACAGGAGAGGTAGAGACTGCAGCAGGATTGGCCAGCTCCTTGCAGATTGTAAAGAGGTCGGCCAAGTTGTTAGATGCCGCAGAGACGCAGGCTTGGATGTGGGCTCTCCTCTTGGTGCGGACAGAGAGCCGATATTGCCTTTGGAGCTGGCGGCAGGCCAGTTTGTCAGAGGATGTACCAGAAGCACGGCATTTCCTCTCAGCCACCCTACACTTGTGTTTAAGGGTGATGATGTCTGAGTCATTCCAAGAATTGCACTTGGCTTTGGGCTTCAAGCGAACCCTCATGACAGGGGCAAGGACATCCAGAGTATCACATATAGCAGAGTGGAGCATGATTTCCCTGCAACCGCCCTATCCATTTTACCCCAAGGTTTCGCTGTGTCTCCCGACAACCAAACTTTGAGTATCCAAAGTTGTGCCACCACGTAATAGAAGTAGACATTCAGCAGAGATACCCTCCTGGCTCCCTACATGTCACAGTGCCACCAATGTTCTCAGCACTATTCTAGGTCTTTTATTTTACCATATGAAAGCAGTAACTACTTTGTTACATTTATTTTTTCAATGTCAGAGGAACCCGAAATGGGAGAGCCTGGAAGAGCTATAATATTCTAAGGAGAATGACCATATTGAAAGAGTTAACCCTGCCCAGTCAGGGGAGTGTTAACGATGTCCACTGATTTAGTTGTTGCTTGATAGATGCAAGTAGCGGGTCATAATTAGCTGAGAATAAGCAGTCTACAGTGTCCAAAAGTTGAAAGCCCAGGTATGTAATCTTTTTGGATGCCCATTGGAATTAGGTTGTCCCCTTAATTATGGCCATATCAGTGGCATTCAGCGAAAGGTTTAGAATCTCTGACTTGGAAGTACCCATCTGGAGTCCTGCAGTGTGCCCAAACCTCATCAGCTCCCTGGAGATTTCACTGAGGGAGACTTCCAGATCAGTGACCACTAGAAGCATATTGTCCATGAAGGCCATGGCCCTATGATCCTCCCCAGCGAATTGGACACCCTTTATACCCGGTTCCCCACGAATCTTAGCTAGGAGTGACTCTAAATATAGTGCATATTACAGAGGCGAAAGCGGACACCCCTGTTTTGTTCCTTGCCTAATTTGCATCTGTTGAGATAGGGACCCATTGATGGAGATGCGCATCTTGTGAGTATTATAGTTTGCTTTTACCATTTGGAGATATTGTGGGCCAAAGTCCATGCATCCCATAATCCGAAAACAAGAAAGACCACTCGACTCGATCAAGGTCTTCTCTGCATCGAGCGTTAACAGCATAGCAGAAGGCCCTTCATATGAACTTTCTCGATAAGGTGACAAACTTGCCTGGTGTTATGAAGGTCTGCCTATTAACAATAAAACCGGATTGATCGGGGATCTATTAATTTGGGAAGAATCCCTTCAAACCTGTTTTCTAAAATGTTAGTATATAGCTTGGCATACAAGTTCATTAGGGCTATGAGGCGGTAAAACCGCATAGCGTAGGGTCTTTGTGTTTGCAAAGAGGACCAATATCGCCTCTTCCATCGCTGGGGTAACAATGCCCGGTGCTCTGAAGGTGTTGAACAGAGGTCAGTTTAGGGTCCAATGTTGCCCTGAATATTTTATAAAAGACTGCAGAAAAACCATCTGGGCCAGGGGCCTTACCCAGGGCTAGATATTTAATTGCATGGGTCACTTGCTCAGTGGCAATCTCCGCTTCTAGCCCTTCTCTCTCGAACTGTGTGATTCCCTTTAAAGGAGTTGACTGTAAATATGTAGATTGCGGATCATGGTCAAGGGAATCAGAAGAATAGAGTGTCAAGTAGAATGAGGTGAATTGTTCAAGAATTTCTTCTGTCATGGTCACCACTCTTCCCTGTTGGTTTTTAATCTTAAGAATGGTGCAGGCACCGTCAATTGTCTTGCCAGGAGAAGGTCTGTTTTATTTGCTTTGACATAATATCTTTGTTTTAGGATAAATAATGCTTTTTCAGCTTTTTGTGTGTGAAAGAATTCAAATCGGCCCTGTGCACTTCTAGTGTTGGTTTCCATCCTATGCATTACCACTTTTAGTTTCTCTTCTAAATCCCTTGTTGCTTGTTTCATTTCCTTGTCTCTACTAGCTTTAATAACCATTATGTTCCCCCTGAGAACTGCCTTGAAAGCTTCCTAGACAGACCCATCCCCATTTCAGGGGTTTCATTAATCGTAAAATAATCTCTGATTTTATCCCCGATCTTACACCTCAAAATGTGGTAATTGAGAAGGTCAACTGGAAATGACCACCTCCAAAGGCCCCTTTTATGGAATCCCAAACGCAGTGACAGAGTTAAGGGAGCATGATCCGGGAGGTGAATGATGCCCAACTTGAGTTTCTCAATTCTCCCAACTAATGTTGTAGAAGCCCAGATATATTCTATTCTCAAGAAGGTCCTGTGTACTGGGGAATAGTATGTGTATCCTTTTGTCCCACCCTGAGTTAGTCTCTAGATCTCCTGTAAGGTCAGCTGTTTGATCCTATGCTTCAGAGACTTTGTCGGTGCAATTTAGACTTGGCATATTCCCTTGCTAGAACACACTTTGTGTCCCATGCCGTATTCAGGCCCCCCATCAAAATGACCTGCCCTATGGTATACGATTCCAGAGTAGACATGACCGTTCTACGAAAACCATCTTGGCCCGAATTAGCATCATATATCGAGGCCGCCATAATCGTTTTCCCCCCATTCGGAAAGTAACAAAGACAGATCACCCACCCCCAGATCCGATTTTGTGATTACTATCTGCACATTTGGGGTTTGTCAAAACACTAACTGGAACCCACCTGTCTTCCCCTCTGAATTTGCCTGGTTTATACTCAGAAATCCCTCAATCTCAATTTAAACGTGTTTTTCTTCTGTATGAGCGTTTCTTGAAACGCTATGACATCCAGTTGTTCTCTACGCAAAAACTGTTCAATCTTTCTTCTTGTATTCGGGGAGGTTAGCCCCCGAACATTATATATCAAAGATATGAACGGGCACTATACCCAGGCCTGCCTCTTGCCCCCATTTTTGAAGCCATTTGAGAGTGAAATACCTCTGCTGCCACCCAACCCTTGTTGTGGTTCTCGTTGCAGCACCCCTCCCCAGTGCTTCCCCCATCCCAACTTCTCCACTGGTTCCAACCTCTTCCTCCTGCTCCCCTCACCACCCCTTGAGCATTACCAACAAACCGAAAACATTCTCTGGGGCAGATCAAAGTTACTAAGGAACCCAAATGATACAATCCCCTGGAGTTGACCCATTTGAAACACGCAAAATTAATTTATGGGTAAGCCCTAATCCCCTCATGTGGATTCCAGTTGATGCTCCAAACTCCAATCGAGCTCGCCCAGCCTCGATGTATACCAGCCCACATTCTCGATGTGATCAAGACTCCCCACTACTAGAGCTTCTGAACTGACGCTGTGGAACTAACAAGAAAAATCTGAACACAACAGCACTGCCGAAGTAACAAAAACAGGTTAAATACAGGGATGGCAACCCATGGACCGATGCAAGTTTGTAGGTGTTGTGCATAGTCTGGTGTGGAGATGAAGCTACCCCTGCATCACCTGGATCCAACCTCAGTCTAGATATCCTGAGGGGATTCCCTGTTCTTGTTCCTCCCCACTTTCTTCCACTTCCATGCCTTTTGATGGGGGATGCCTGCCTTCCCATTTCTGTTGTGGGGTGGAATGTCTTTGTCTATTTGCAAGATGGTGGCACCCTCTTCATATGTAGAGATGCAGTGTTGTCTCCTTTCCCACATAAAATAAGGTCGAAGGGGAAAGTCTATCTATATTGTATCTGTTTCTGGGATAGGATCCGAACCTGTCGACTGTGCCAAGTCTTGGAACAGGTAGACCTCCTCGCCATTCACTTTCATCAGACCTCCTTTGGGTGTCGCCTCCAGAATCTGTTCCTTTTGGCGATATTTTGTAAGAGGCACCAAACATTTCAGGGCTGTGCGCCCGGCTCCCCTCTCTTAGGGCCCACACAATGAATCAGTCAAAGAGGAACAGGCCTTGATGGGCAGCTTCAGCCGTAGCCTGCACGTTGATTTTGCGTTGATTTTGAGGTATTGGTCAGAGACCTGGAAAGGGCACTGTGTCCGCCTTTCATGCTGGTCCCCCTAATTGCTTATAATATAGGCTATGTAATATGCTTTGACCGGCAGCATTCAATACAATTCTTTCATCTGTCATTGTCCCATCACAACGGGAATATTTGCTACACCAGCCCCAGCTAAATCCTCCCGCCCCAGAGAGGAGTGTAAATTTGGCTTCCTGGAGAGTATGCAGTGTATCTTAACAAGCCAAGACAAGACAAACCTCCTTGAGGGTATTCTAGGCCTCCCTGAGCCCCCGGCTGCGGCACGTGCCGGTGGGCCTGTCTGCTCTTTCAATAGCATCGGGCCTATGCGTGTCTGCTCCAGCATTGTTGCCGCTGGTGAACCGGCATAGCTCTGCAAGGTCCTCCCGTCACCCCGCTTAAGGGGGCCCACAGGCCAAGCAAACGATTGGGTCGCCTCGGTCTGACAAGTGCACTGCACACCCGCACATCACCACCAACAGCCAGCCTTGGTCCTGCACTGCTTCCCTTCACTGCGCATTGCTTCCCTCAGGAAATTCTGGCTGCTCCACACCCAGGCCAAAGTGATTGTACCTGACCGACTGCACACGATCAGCAGCATCACACTCGCTGCACTCGGTCCCCGCCACCTCTCACGGCCTACCAGCAAGTGGGAGTCAGTATGTTTTATGGCACTGCATCCCTTTCATCCTTATTTTGGAGACTGGCGAGTGGAGCCCAAACGGCTCTCACCTGTCTCCTCCCGGTGGCCATCTTGAAATCCAGCATTTGGCTTTTTAAAATGTAAATGACTAATATTTTGTTTCTGAATTTCACAAGAGCCAAAAGGATGTGCATGGCCTCCGAGACTCGGAAATACATCCATAAGAAATAACCAACAGTACAGCGGAAACACAAGAGAAAAATCAGGTCCTGGCTATCAAATCCCCAATATTTTCTGGAAAAGAAACAAAAGACTTTACACAGTGCTGTATCCATGCATCAGTCCTACCCAAAAATGAGGTGTCCATGTAAAGAGGTGTAAGTTTATAAAGAAAACAAATAATATTGAAGAAAGCTCAAATGTCACAGTATCTATGCAGATTCTGACAACAGGCATACTTCAACAATGCTTATAAGGCTATAGACATAACTACAATAATGCTACCTCATATGTTTTATTATAGTTCATTTATCTGTGGAAGGGGCCTGCATTATTACAGTGCTACTAAAGAATCCAGCAGTGCCTCTGCCTGTATAGCAGCTGTACCACAAATTGAGGTCTGCTGCATATGTGAAGAGCTAGAAGTCCATATCTAATGTGCTTGAAATGCGTTCTAGATATGGTCGAAAGTGTCTTTAGAAACATTGCCAAATACACACACAACTACTGCCACATAGGAATCTTTGTATGTCACCAGTCGACATAGGCAGTTAAAAGCAGCTCCTCGTGGCTGTTGGTGCAAAGTAACCAGGCTCTCCTAGGCTAGAATCAGGAGCTGAATAGCTCCTAGCAATTTCGAACCCCGCACAAAGTATTACTGTTAAACAAACATCAAATGTCACAGAGAACCATGAGAATTCTGACAACTGCCAAAGGACATGTAGTGATAATTATTTAGGATTAGAAACAGTTACACCGCCTCATGCCTGCTCTCTCACTTTCCAGCAACATTCGGCAAGATCAGGATTAATACGTGTATTTATCAGCAAGCTGTGGTGGGGCCAGCAATGCTGCTCTAGGTATGCAGGTGCACACTGCTGCTATACCCACCTGGGACTGGGACTGTGATCTCTCCAAATTATGAGGCATCTAATGCTATAGTACAAGCGTCCTAAAATACAGGGCCATGCCTTACCTGCTCTCAGACCTCCCCCACCTCCAGTCTAGACACACCAGAGCTCCCTCCAGAAGATTCAAATATAGGCAATCTAGTGCATCATCACTTTAATAGTTCTCAAGGCCACCCAAATTCCTACTCCAGACACAACAGACATCTTTATAGAAAGTTCAGATGAAGACAAACAAAGCCGGGGTCTCCCCATTCTTGTTCCAAACGCACCAGAAAACAGAGGATTTGGAATAAGACAAGCCTGTGCATCATCACATTAACAACTCTGTCCTCTCCATTCTTATTCCATTCACAACAGAGAGGAGAAGATTCAGAGAAAGACAAGCCTGTGCATCATTCCCTTATTAGCTGTGAATCCTGACCAGACACATAGGAGAGGGTTACAGAAGTTACAGATGAAAAGAACCTTTCACTTCAAAACGTCTGGGACGTTGGTGGCACGTCGAAGAAACATTTTATTTCCCACCACTGTTCTATCGACAAACATGACACAGCTACAAGGCCAGCACTCAAAAAGCATACAATAAGTTACAATATTTTACTTAGACACACTACTAATAAATATGTATTTACTCTTTAAAAATGATGAACACTTCTAAGCAAATTGGGAATGCTACCTTTAAGACAGCTTCATGAAAAGCCTTATGTTTTGATGCACACTGCCAAAAGAAGTGCTTAGAAGATATGTGTCAGCCTTTCAAGATATTTATGTAGAGCAGTAAGGGGTCACCATCTACTAGCAATACCTCCAAATGATTACAAAAGCATAAAAACTTCATAAACATTGGCATTTCTTGCTAAAGAAATCAAGGACCTCTAAAAATATTTATGTACACAGATTTTTCAAGCTAAGCTTTTATTGATGAAGAACCAAAAGAGAAAAAAGATGAAGTCTACCAAACCCATAAAGACTCCCTTATAAGCCCTGCAATCAATAGAGCCATACCAACATTCCCCATTGAAACAGTCAACAAAACAAAACCACCCTTAGCAATGAGAGCTGACAACAGTGGAACAAAAAAAGAAAATGGGTGACCTCAAAAGCTAAAGAAATACTTTAAATAAAAAAAACTTTAAAAGGCCAGAAATGTTCTTAGGGGTAGAATTAACGACCATATGGAGATAAACTTTTCCCTCAAATGTTTCATATCCAATGGCTCACACCTGTGAGACAGGCATGGTATCAAGAGACGACACATACAAGTGAAACCCCGTTTGAAAACCTTTATTCTCAATAGTTAGGATGGTATAATGCCTAACATGCCCTAACTCCAAGATGGGAATGTTCCCTAAAAGAAAGGGAAGTCTAAGTCTATCAGACCAAAACAAAATACTATCTGTGTTGAAACCTTTGCTTGCCCTCACTTCTATAGGAAAACAGGGTGTATGGGATTTGGTCAAATCAATAGTATTGAAAGTGTTCAAAGTAAAGTTAGTGTGACAATGGAGCTCATCCATAGCCCCCTTCCCCAAGTTCAAGGCACTCAGGTTTAGAAAGTTCCACAGGTTCGCAGGATTTACCTGGCAACTCAGATTGGCTTGAAAAAAGTTCACAGCACCTTTATTTTGTCAGAATGTAGCTCTGCAACGTACCTCAAGATTCCCTCGCCCAAGCCAGGCCTTCTTAATTGTTGTCCAACTCACAAATGCTCCACTGGTTCAATGTTGTCTCCTTTTAAGTACCAAAGTTCAATTCAAAAGGTCCTACTAGAAAAATGTTAAGCTTCGCTTGGCTCCTGGTGGGACTCCCTTCCCCACTCTAAATCAAGTTCTTTTGGTTTGTAGCCTCTGTATCTCATACAGCTCTCTTTCACAGCTAAGGCTCCCCTAGTCATGGCGCAGTTGTCAGACCGCACAGTACACCCACTACAAAGTAAGGCATCCCGGTGCCTTACTTTGTTTGAGCTCCCCTGTTCTCCTTGTGGGGTCTCTCCGGCTATCCTGGATCAACCTCCTACCTGGGGGCCACCCCAATGTTTCTCAATGTTCTTGGTTTAGTGGGGAGTCTTTGTGGGGTCTCTGGTGCCCTCCTGGATCAACGTCCTGTCTGGGCCACCCCAATGCTTCCCAACGCTCTTGGTTTAGTGGAAAGTCTCTTACCTTTACTTTTGGAATTTTGCGCCCACTTCAGTTTTTGCACAGCTCCCCCCTTTAGGATCTCTATTTTCCTCAGTTTTCCACAGTGTGCACAACTCCCCTTTTTACAGGAGCTTCCTATTTAACTACAGAGTCTTTCGACAACGTGTAATCCTGCATGCAACCACTCTGTTACTTTGTATCAACAGAATTCTCTTTGACAGTTCCACCCAACACATCTTTCACCATATGCGGTTGAGCAATAAGATTGTATCTTGCTCAAACACACCGGGCTTTCGCATCGCTTGCCTCTACGGTTGTGTTTCCTTGCATTTTACTAACAGGGTCCTTGTAATCTGAGGTCAGGTTCTTCCTCCTGCCCCTCAGAAACTCCTGGGTCTCTGACTCGGCCCAGGGGAACGAGCACTTGGCATTCATATAAAAAGGGATTAGCACACCTCCCGGCTCCCTTTTTCCGGCCCTTTCTCGCAACTGCGGGGGGCAGGTTTCTGGCCACGCTGTTATAGGGCGCTCCTTCGTGTAAGCCCTCTGCGTCCTGTATTTCCCCCATCTGGCCCTGGGCAGCCACGGCTCCACAGCTCTCTTCCCAACTCGTTCTAACCTCTGAGTGCTTGGGTGCTTTTTATACTGTCTTGCATGCCTGACAGCCTGCAGGTGTGCATGGTGAATGTCAATTGGCTAACCTTGCCTCGCCTCGTTAGTGGGACATAGAAAATGAAGAGGTTGATGTGCCTTGATCTGTATCCTCTTCTTCTCAGTACTATAATGGTATTTCACATAGGAAGCCTGTACTCCTCTTGACTTCATCTTCTTCGTCACAGTACTTAAGATAGTACTTAGGGAAATGAAAATGGTGTGCCTTATAACAGGAAGGTGGTTCTAGTTCTTTCACTCTGGTATCCTCAATAAATTAGGTTAACGGGGAAGGAAAAGATTGGGTCTGGCAGTACTCTAGAAGATTAAAAGGACAGGAGGATAAGTCAGTGTTGTAGTTAGAGAAAGGGGTTGCCCTGGGGTTTTACATTCCCTTACTGTCCTCTGAGTGTGAGTGTGAGTGTTTGATGGAAGGGCTTAGGGTAAGGGCAGGTCATGTGTGAAAATATCCCATGGCAGTAGAGGGGCAGTAGGATAGATCAGGATTAGTAAGGGGGGCTACCATGTCTTAACCTTGGCATCCCACTTCCGTTCTTCAAGGACTCTCCATCCCAATAGTACCCCTTCTCAGACTAACCCCTGAGGTCAGCATCTAGCAGTCTTGCCCTTCTCTTTGTTACCAAAGGGCGGTCTTAAGTGGGTTAAATGTGACTACGCCTTCAGATTTCTCACACAGCCCTCCTACAACAATCGCCAAACCACAATGCTGCATATTAACAAAGTGCAAGAACCTATTAAAGGCTTGTGTAAACTTCAAGCTGCTGGATACTATGAAGAATGTTTCGCAAATTTAAAAAGTTAAACATCTTTGGGACATTGTATTATTGCAATTCACAAAGCAATACTTTTTAAGACATGCTAACACTGTGTGTGAGTTCAAATTATTTTTAACAACTGTGTTTCAATGGTGAAGTTCTGCAAAAGATGTTTTTCATGCTATAGATTATCTAGGGAATTTAACTTAGCAATAACCAAGTAATGCAGAAGTTGTAAAAGTATCTAAGACTAATAGTTCTAATACTAAGGGCTACGAAGGGTCGTATTTAAAAGAACCCTAAGGAACACTATTTAGCAAAATGATTGAAAGAAAAAAGGTGTCTGTTACATTTCCAGAACATGAAAGCAAATACATGCTTAGCAGTGCGCATTATGGGTTTGTTTGATGGTGAAGATTTGCGATGAGCCTATTTTGTTGCTAGTGATCGAAAAGCACACACAGATCCTGCAAAAGATCCAGATTGGTAGCATTTGGTGAAGAAGGTTTATTGGAAGATTATTTTGATGTCACAGTTAACATTTTGTAACATAGCAATTCATGGAAATATTCCATCCTGCCGTGAGCGGGTGCTGCAGCTGATCTGAATCGTTGGGTGAGACCCTCCTGGGCCTACATTTTGTTTGAAATCGCGTTCCCTGGTGCCCCCTACACCCCTGCTTATTTCTCCCTCGTTGTTTCCCAGTGTTTGTTCCTCCTGCCTCCCTCCTTCCTTGCTTGCCCGCTCACCCCCCTCTCTGATTGGCTCTCCTTTCCTGATGACAGGCCCTCTCAGGGCAGCCCCCTGCCCGGCAGCCCCACGGCTAAGGGCCCCCAGGCAAAGGGCGGCTCCTACCTAGCGGCTCCCTGTAAGTGTCTGCAGGTGTCCGCAGGAGACGCCAGCTGCCAGTCACCTTCCTTCCATCCCACTGCCCTGCCTACCACCCCTTCATGTGGTTTTCCATGGGTATTTTAAATGCGACTGTTTGAGTACCTTAAAACTGCATCGTGTTACCTATGCCTTTCTCCCTCTATTCAGGAATCTAAAATTTAGGTGGTTTTCCACCGGGTGTTTTAAATGTGACTGAGTACCTTAAAATCGCATCGTGTAACCTAGGCCTTTCTCCCTCTATTCAGGAATCTACAATTTCTCCCTCTTGTCCTAAAATGTGCATTCTGTGGTCTCTTTAATCATGAGCGTCCTGCCTTGTCCCATTGCTCAACCTGCTTGCCTCACGCTGTCTTGTCTGCCTGCTCTAGTGTCTCCCCCTCTCCCCTCTCCCACCTACTCTATGGTGCTCTCTGTTTATCCTATCTTTTCCAACTGCTTCTCCATTGAATATCCTGCTCTCCTCACTAAATCTGGTAGGAAGAAGTTGAAAAAGGACATCCTGGTCTCCAGCCCAGGCCTCCCTATCGTTGACACCTACACCAGTGCCTCCTCCCAGGAAACTCTCACCGACATCCTCTTCGTCGTTCCTTCGCCAGACCTATGGACCCTCCATATGGTCTCTGTGCTCTCTCCTTTCTCTTACTCTCCCATTAATGGGTGCACCCGGTGGGACGCCCTCATGGCCTCCTTCCACTCCTCTAAGGTCATCATTAATGTTTACTCTAATGGGACCGTCTTGGTGCAAGACCCTCAGGCCAACCTTCACCTCTTTGATAGACGCTTCCCCCGCCTCATCAACTTCCTCTCTTCTCCTGCTGTCACCTCTCCCCGTTCCGTGACTACCTCGCCTCCCCCTTCTTCCTCCTCCTCCTCGGCTACCTTGCCTTCTCCTTCCCTCTCGGGCTCTTTCTACACCTCCAAAGGGCGTACCTCTGATCTGTACTCCTCCCTGGAAGCCCTTCAAGGATGGCAAACTTCTCCATATTGCCACTCTAAACTCTTGCTCTGCTGTCAAACACTCCTCTGATATCTGCTGCCTTCTTGAAGAACTTGATCTTGATGTCCTCGGTCTCACTGAGACATGGTTCACAGCCAGCTCTATCACTAGCTTTGACACGCTCCTACCTGACGGTTACAAGATCCTCTATGCACCCAGGTCCAATCGCTCTGGTGGGGCTGTAGCTCTGATCTTCCCCGAATGGATTCCTGCCTCTGTCACTCCTACGCAGGCCTACTCCTCTTTTGAATGCCTCGTATGCAGGCTCTCTCTTTCCCCTAGCCATTCCCTTACTGTGGCTACTATCTATCGGCCACCTGGTCAGATCTCCTCCTTCCTCCCTGAGTGGGCGGACCTCCCCTCCTCACTCCTGGCCTCAACCACTCAACTCCTCCTTCTCAGAGACTTCAACATCCACCTGGATGCCACCTGTCCTTCCTCTGTACTCTTTCGCGATCTCTGCGACTCTCTCTCACTCACTATTCTCCCCTCTGGCCTGCCTCACCCTGAAGGGCACACTCTGGATGTTCTCATCTCCTCAGACCTTCCACTCTCTGTTCCTCTCTCCACCCCTCTCTCCTGGAGTGATCACTGTCTCCTCTCCTCCCACCTCACCCTCCCTACCCCTCAGGCGAAGCCACTTCCATCACTGCCACCCACCTTCTCGGTCATCCGACCCATGAAGCAAGTGTCAGCTGAGGCTTTCACCGCCACCTTTTCACCCCGCCTCCCTCTTTGGCCGACTCTCACCGACACAGCCCTCTCCATGCTCCACTCTGCTATCTGATACTCTTGATATCCTTGCCCCTGTCATGAGAATCCGCCTGAAACCCAAGGCCAAGTGCAACTCCTGGTACAACTCAGACCTCGTAACCCTAAAACGCAAGTACAGGGTGGCCGAGAGGAAATGGCATGCTTCATGTACATCCTCTGACAAACTGGCCTGCTGCAAAGACAATACCGGCTCTTTGTCCTAAGCAAGAAGAGAGCTCATATCCAAGGCCGCATCTCTGCAGCATCTAACAACTCGGCTGAACTCTTAAAAATCTGCAGGGAACTGCCAATCCTGCGGCAGTCTCAACCTCTCCTGCCCCTTCCCAGGCCCTCTGCATGGCACTGGCCTCTCACTTCATCTCTAAAACTCAGGACATCCTGTCCTCACTCTCTTCCTATCCCCTCCCATCCCCTACTCCGTGCTCTTCCTCTGGCCCTTCTGCAGCCACCCCTCCTCCCTCCTTCTCTGCCTTTTCCCTCTTCTACGCAGACAAGGTTTCTAAACAAGCCCCATCTATGAAAGTCTCGTCGAAACAGGTTCACTAAACTATCATGGGTCACATCGACTCCCTGGCTCCTGCCCTGGCTGATTTCTGCAATCCCTCCTTTGCCACTGGAGTCTTCCCATCCCCCCTGAAGCACTCCCTTGTGCACCCCCTTCTTAAGAAACCTTTTGCCGACCCCTCATGCCTGGCTAATTATCGCCCAATCTCCATCACTCCCTTCCTGGGCAAGCTCCTGGAGAAACTGGCCATCTCTCGGCTTAATCTCCACACTGAATCTGTTGGTTGTCTTCATGACCATCAGTATGGCTTCAGAGCTGCCAGAAGCACGTAAACTGCTCTTCTGAACATCCATGAAGACCTGCTCTCCAACCTTGACTCTAACACCCCTTGTGTCCTCATCCTGCTTGCTCTCTCATCTGCCTTCAACACTGTCAACCATGCCATCCTGCTCACCTGTCTCCGTGATAGCCTGGGTATTACTGGTCACGCTCTGGCGTGGCAGACTTCTTTCCTCTCTGACCGACCCTCCCAGTTCCAGCCTGGGTCCTTCCTCACCAACATCTTTTTTCTCTACCTGTGGTGTGCCCCAGCGGTCTAACCTCTCTCCCTGGCTGTTCAACCAATACCTGGCACTCCTTGCCCACCGCATCCCCGCTCTCTGCCCCAACTTTCAGTGCTATGCAGATGACACCCAGCTCATTTTCAGGCTACCCTCGGCCTCCTCCTCTTCTTGCCTCATCTCTGAATGTCTGTCTGCTATCCAGGAGTGGTGTGCCGCCAATGATCTCTGCCTTAATGCCAATAAGACTGAGATTCTTCTCATCGGCACACCCGCTCCCTCCTTTCCTATTGCTCTCTGGCTGGCCTCTCTTGGTCCTCTTCCTGCTCCCACCTGCAAGGCCAAAAACCTTGGGGTCATCTTCGACTCAACACTCTCCTTCTCTCGTCGCATCTCTGACGTCTCCAAGAAGTCACACTACCAGATGCACCTCCTCAGAGGTATTCTTCCTTTCCTCTGCTTCCCCCAGAAGCTCACTGTCTCCAGAGCTCTGGTTCTCTCTAGGCTGGACTATTGCAACAGCCTCTTTCTAAATCTGCCTGTTTCTACTCTCCGCCCTCTGCAACTCATCCAGAACAGGCCTGCAAGACTTGTCCTTGGCCTCAAGCCCAGGGATCGTATCTCTTCAGGACGGAAATCTCTACACTGGCACCCAGTGGCTGCGAGGATTAAATTCAAAACCCTCTGCATCGTCCACAAGGCCTTCTGGGGTCTGGGGCCTCAATACCTTCAACTCGCTCTTCCTAAATATCTTTCTCCTCGAGCTCTTCGCTCACCCGCCTCCAACTCCCTCAGGGTCAGTCGCTTCTTCAAGAAACAAGTTGGTGGTAGATCGCTTTCCTCGGTGGGTGCCCCCCTCTGGAAGAGCCTCCCTGCCTCCCTTAAACTTGAGGAGAACCATCTCCTGTTCCGGAAGCACCTCAAAACCTTTCTCTTTGCTTCTGCTTTCTCTCCCTCTCTCCTCTGCTGACCTCCTGGCTGAAACCGGTACTGCACTGGCTACCTGGACACCCTCTGATCCCGGGCCCAGGTCCCTCCCCTGCCAGCATCACACACCCGCACTGCCCACCTGGCAACCCCTGCACTTGGGGACTGTTCTGTATCCCTACATTCCCCCTACCAGACATCGATAACTGATGTCTGCACTTATCCATGCACTTGCCACAAACTGGCCGTTATTTTTTACTATTGTTATTATCTATTCCCATGTACTGCACTTTCCCTTCCTCACTTCCCTCGCACTTGCGCGATCTGAAGGACACCTGGCCTAGTAGGATCGTTGTCTGTCCTCTTTGTTCTCCTCCCTTGCCTCGTCGCGCCTTGAAACACCTGTGTACAGGCGCGTTATAAATATCATATCATATCAGAGAAAAGACTTTACATTTCACATCATGACCAACATTTTTACGGGATCTTAAAGCTTAAGAACTTTCTTTGCGCTACATTTTGATGCCCTCATTGCTATCACATCTACAACACAAATCTATGCATCAGTGTGAAGTGAACTGCAAAATGTGTCAACCAGACAGATGTTTGGTGAACAATACACAGGACGGTTAAATGCTGAACACAAAAAATTACCCAAAAAGGGATGGCCATCTACCATCCAAAAACAGATTTCAAAAAATATAGTCATTATGTCAGGAAAGGTCACAAGTGCACTGGCCCACAACGCCCTCTACTGTAAAATAAACATCTCAACTAGGGTTGATCATAAGTGCTACTACATGACTAGCGGTAAAGCTCACCCACAAATTGAACATTATAATGCCCTTCATATGTAGTGCATTCAGGAAAATATGTTTCACAAACCAATGAAATTTTTTCACAAAATGTTACTTCTGAAAAATAGTGAGAATTTGGACCCTGTGAAAGATAGACCTTCACACCTCACACATAAACAACTTGATTTTTCATTTTGAATTCACTAATTAAAGGAGGTACCAAGGGTTAAACCCACAACCCAAGGATCTAAACTGAGGCTCCTTATGGCAGTGTCTTTAAAGATGAGATTCGTTGCCAGCCTACATTTTTTACCAATTAAACTAAGTAAACTGGCCCAATCCTTTGGATTTTCTGATTCTACAGGCTACTGTACTCTATTTTTTTTAAATGTCGCAAAAATGATCATTAAGAAGTGTTTATACCGTCAGGCACACAGCACAATATGGTGTATGTTTTATCATGCCTCATGTGAAAGACTAATTTTTAAAAGTGGTATGTTGTAAAATCAAAGCCTGTGTGTATTGTCATAAAGGTGTTCATATTTTAAGGAGCACCTGAAACATTTTCAGGCACAGCTTCACTAAATGGCTAGAAGAGAAATCAATCTACACGCTTTTTACAGGTGTCACCAACCCAATGATTTCAACAGACTAACGGATACTTGCTATGAAATACGGATGAATCCTGATAAGAAACATTTTCGTGAAAGTTGAGGTTTGACTGTCCAAGCATTGTGGGAGAATGAATGGCAAGACAAGCTGAACTAAGATGATTAACTAAATACGTTTCGTTTCTGAAACATCAATACATGCAAGAACCTCCATGTGAGGTTTATTCACTTGTCAAACAAATGCAATAAAGTTATACCAAGACGTCTGTGACGAGCAGTAAACACATAGCTATGATATCGCAAGTCTGTGCCTCATTGTTAATAAAAAATAAATGTCTTCCCCATGCCCATGTGTATTATTTTTAGATAACTCAAACAATATTTTGTTTTTTATAGAATATCAGGTTCACCCTCCTACACATCATTCCTTTCTGGAGCTTCCCTGCAGAGTTTCTGGAAAGGTAACCTTCCTTCAATGTAGATTATGCATTGAAACTAAACCAGCTACTATACACATGACATCAAAGAACAGTCAACTACAGCCACGTGGTCTTACACAAATGTTACAGTTTGGAAAAAATTCACAAAGTCAGGCATTTTGAAAATACGTGTCTAGATCTTTTTTTATTAATACATGCAATTATTTCTAAGGTACAAGAAGGAGGTCTTTGGATATCCAGAATGGTGTGCAGGAAAGAGCTAATTGAACATAATCCTGCAAGATGTCAACTTGCAAAACTATGTATCAATTACCTATGGGGTAAGATTACACAATGACTAGACCTTTTAAATATGAAAATAGTAACAGGCCCAGGTTCCTGTTATTAATTATGCAGTTGTGAGTTCACGGATGATGCCAGTTCCTGTTTGTGTTAGAAATAGGTAAAATATTATTTGATGACATTGAGCAATATAATTATTTTAATAACATGTTATGATTGAGCTTCAGGAGAGGTGCCTAAACCATGTGACCGACTGTTCATTTTTCTAAGTAGTCCAAATGATACGACTCCTCAACTAAGAGATTATTTGGCTGATTTTACAAGAGAGCCAGAACCCAAGGAACACCTTCTAAAATATGTATCAGCGGGGCCCGAAACATATTCCTATCGACTATCCAGACACAAAGTCTGTATAAAGGTAATATGCATTATTGTAAATGTAGACAACAATATAAAGATTCATTTTGAACGTTTAAAGGGTCTGAAAAAGGACCATGATGTATCAAATGTACACACTTCAGTCAGAACTATTGTGGCAGAACAATAGAGCAAAATTATTTTAAAAAAGCAGTGATGAATAACTGCCAGAACCCGGCATAAAACAGTGTGTAGTGTGTGTTAAACGGGTGCCCACAGAAGATTATGAAGCATTGCCTTATGGCTATTAATCTCTACAAGCATCTCTGTATCAGTTACGGATACTAGATAACAACATCAGTTTCCCTGTATTTTAACAGTGCCATCTAAATGCAATAAAAGCCATTTCATTAAAAAAGCTTTTCAAAAATGCTTCTAGTGGTTTGACATATGCTCCCACTAACATAGTTTGGCTTTATTCCTTCTGGCAAAACATGTATAGAGAATTATCCTGTAAATCAGCACACCTGAAACCTCCAAATGATGATATGTATGAATGTATGTATAGGATTTATACAGCTTGGACCTAACTGGGAAGCAGCAGAGCCGAATGCATAGGTAAAACACAAAAGGTGTTACAAGATACATTATTATTATTATTATTATTATTATTATTATTATAATATTGAGCACAGACGAAGCTTCGAGAAGCAACAGAGCATTTTACAGAGGTTTACAACAATACAGATGCACAACGGAGCAATTTACAGAGGTATACAACAGTACAGCTGCATAACGGAGTACCTTTCAGAGGTAAGAACAGAACAGATATGTAGCAGGGGTAGGATACAGAGGGGCACAAAGGAGGGGTCCTGCGAGGGCAGTGGGGAGGAGAGGGCCTGATGGTGTCTAGCGAGTTATGGGGTGCGGGGGGCGACGTGATGGTCTAGGTGTAGATGAGTAGACTCCTTGAAAAGGTGTGTGTTGAAGCCTTTTCTGAATTGTAGGCACGTAGGGACAAGTTTGATGCTGACGGGGAGGAGGTTTCATAGTCTTCAGGAGTATGCAGAGAAAGCTCGTTTTCTGGTCCTTTCCTTTTTGCAGCAGCGGATTTCAAATTTACATGTGTCCTGGCTTCTGGTGGTGCACTGTCTGCCGAAGATGCTGAGTTTCTTCACAAGTTAGATGGGTGACTTGTGGGCAACTGCCTTACAGGTGATACAGCAAGATGAGCCGTGTGTGCATTGGGAGCCAGTGAAAGTCGATGAGGGCTGGGGTGATGTGGTCTTATCTGCATAGACCCTTGATGAGGCGCGGCCGCATGTAAGACACTTGTCAGAGGCACAAGGGAGGACAATTGGAGGTCTTCGAGGAGGGTATTGCCCCATCCAGGTGGGATAGGATGAGTGCTTGAACGGTGGATCTAAAGCTGTCCGGAGGGAAGAAGGGCTTGACTTTCCGCAGGAGGGAGAGCTGATACCAAGCTGTCTTTTTATTTTATTTAATCTTTTATTAATATAAGCAAACACAACAGAATAATACAAATCATATGTATATGATGGTGGATATTACAGCATCTCATTCATTTGAATGCACATTTGGCCATACAATAGTAAATATCTGTCCCAACATTCCCCCGCTCCAATTGTGCAAGAGTCAGTAACAAAGTCATCAAAACCAACAGGCAGTAGGTATATCAATAATTATCCCCCTCCAGCCATCTGCATGCAACTGTGACCTTTTGCTATAGCAGTACAATATATTGTATGTCACATGCTCCACATTGCCCACATTGGTATGTCAAAGGTGCTAGAGGGCCACAGCACTCAGAGAAAGGCCTCCATTGAATCACTAAATTTGTCAACGTGAACAACAGACGTTGACTTTTTGATACTGGCTTATGACCAGTGGAGTTTACCGCCCCCCATTGTCTCCAGTAGTTAGGTGAATGGGATAGCCGCATAGTATGCAATTTAGAGGGTGTGTAGTAAACTATTTGTATAGTCCTGTATTGCATTTCCCTGTGATTTAGACTGTATGACATGTTCCTAATTGCATCAAAGGCATCATATATGTCCTCGGGGCAAAATTATGTGTCAAAGTCTTCAGCCCAAATCTCCACGAGTGTCACATTTCTTTTGAGATTATGTGGTGTGCAGAAGTCATAAAATGTCCGAAGTCTGGGAAACTCAGATACATCTCGTCCAAATTCTGTCTTGCATAATGATGGTTCCCTAACACTAAACTTAAATAGGGTGGAATTTTATGGTCATGTATACCAGGCATGCTTGACAAGCGAGGCCCAGTACACCCCTGCCGTCAGAGAACGGTAGAATTGTCAGATTAACGCATAGGTCCATAATCCTTAGGTCGCTATAGGAGACCCAAACGACAAAAGTGCCTTTAAGATTCTCCAGGGCAGGATCTCCTGGAAGTTAGACCCTGTCAATGTACGTTTTCGGTGCCATTGTGCCACAATGGGTCCTATGATGGGGGGAGTCTTAATTAGTCTTGGGAGTCATCTAGGTTTAATAGCCAGAATTTCCTGTGGTGTAAACGGGCGTAATACATAGAGTTCAATGGACCCCCATTTAGTCATTTCGTTAGTGTTTAGCCATCGTTTGGCCCAGGAGATCTGTGCTGCCAGGTAATAGGCTCTCCACGATGGGAGGGCCAGTCCGCCATTAGCCTTAGAGGCCTGAAGGATAGATTTGTTTAGGCATGCTTTCTTGTCCCGCCAAATTAATTTCCCTACCAACCTATCCAAGTCTACAGCCGCTTTGGCTGGGTTATAGGGATCATAGTGGCTAATATTCCAACAAGCAGTCTGAGTTTTCTTTGCTATGTGTGTCGTGAAGGAGAGGCATTTGTCAATGTGGAACCCGAGGGACTTGGCGCAGGAGGTGAGCTCGGGTGTGAAGCCCTCAGGATTTATGGTTGATAGCCAGGTCTGTATGTCTGGATGTTCAGTGTTGTTGGTGAGGAGTAGGAATTTGGTCTTGGAGGGGTTGAGCTGCAAGTATGCACTGGACATCCAAGATTGGATCAGCGAGAGGCAGGTTTTGAGCCTGTGGATGTCCTTCATGGAGTCGATTGTGAGGTATAGCTTTGTGTCGTCTGTGTATTGGTGGACGTGGATACATTTAATCCAATAGGCCAGATGAACAGGCTCATTGTAGACTACTTAATTAGAGAATCTTGACTCAGTTCAGAGATAGAGAAAGGTTTTGCAGAGTATTCAAACCACAGCAATCCAAGCATCTTTTCATTCCGGCAGAATCTGCTTTATAAAGGTAAAGACAGCCACTACATAATAGTCAATGCATCCTGTGCAGTTCTTAGAAATACTAGACATAAAAAGCAGCAAAACAAATGTAACCCAGAAACACCAAATTGTTTCTGGAAGCTTTTTAAGACATTACCCAAAAAACCCTATGATTACTTTACTGGTGGATGTGCAAACAACTACCCTGGAGCATTATAGACTGTGCGCGGCTATTTTTCTGATAGCTCTACCAGTGGTGTACACCTGAAAAAATTGTTCAAAACCCTATAAAAGAAACAGTAAGGAGATGTTTTCATTTACAGCTGAGACACCTTACCAAAGGTCCATCATGTCAGCACGCTTGCTTAGGAATTCAACAATATCAGTCAATGCCACCAGTAACAACAAAATGCCATTCTTCGTCCGGACCTCAGTGGTTAAGAGGAAGCCATTACTGAGATTGGCCAAGTTCCCTTATTACAGCAACAGTTATGGGTGTTACAAAAGCCACATCATTTTATATTATGAAAAAACTCAGTGATAAAATAACATCCCTCACATCTAAAAGAAAGAAAACAGTCTGGCGGCTGTATAGGTTCACTTCTGGTTCTTGCTATTTCTTTCATCAGCCTTTTAGTTGTGAACCTGTATTGTACACTCAAAAAGTGTATTTCATACCCCATCAACAACTGGAGCAATTTGTGGTCCCTAATCACAAAACTGAGATACTAGAAAAACAGCCACCTTGCGCCTGGGCTCAGACATGAAAGACATTCTAAACACAAAATTGAAAAAAAACATGCTACTATAATTTCTACATAGTTCTTTAAAAGAAAATCTTACTTTTATAAGGCGGGAAATTAATACATAATCCTATATATGGTAGATTTAGAACCGGCTAGACTGTTTTAACTGTAAAAATATTAGCAAGTAGAGATGCCATTGTTGAAGAACTTTTGGAATCCATGAGTCAATGATACAGAAAAATGTAGAGCCCTTATGGGGGTGGGCAAAGATATTGCTTGCTGGCGTGAAACAATTGAGTTTGTATACATGGGAACCCCCTATTGAAGGATTAGATCTACATGACCTAGTCCGGAGCATAACATACTCCTAGAGGTTGGGACGTTTTCATGCAGCCTGCGGCTGTGTTAAACGTTACGTCACTCATCTTGCGGGTAGTGCTGGCAATAGAAAATCATATACACATTAAGAGATACTAGATCAAATTCTTTTTCTACCCATTGCAACACCTACTCCGTTCCACCCACATGCAAAGGCACTGGGCCTCATTACGACCCTAGCGGTAGAGTGATAACGGCGCCGTTATCAGTCTACCACCACATTACGACCAGACGTGCAGAGCGGCACCCGCTAGCAGAACAGGATGCTAACAACGGCCCCGTTATTAACGGGACCGTTGTTAGTATCCTTCCCATTCCCATTGAGCCCTATGGGGGTCCCGAAAAATGGGAATTACCGGGCCATTCCGACCTTTGCAGGCCCGGTAATTCCCATTTGGGGGACCTGGACCCGAGTTTGGGGTAGCCATGCCGGTACAAATGGCATGGCTACCTCCAAACTCGTAATGAGGCCCACTGACTTCTTCTTTCCTTGAACACATGGCTACTTTAGAACACCCTTATGCTGGCACCCCAAAAGAAGAGACTCTACTAAATGACATCCTGCCTTTCTGTTTAAAATATAGCAGAAGTATTTGGATGTTATTTGCTTATGCAGGTTTATTTGCTTATCTAAATATCTTTCTTTTATCTATTTCTGTCAACTATAAGAAGTTTGTCACAGTATAATATTTCAAAGTTTAATATTGTTTAAACCTCTGCTAGAAAGAGTTGTGGACAGGTTTTAAAAGCGTGCCCTGAGAATATTGGGTATGTTTGTGTGTCTAGGTATGGGTATTTTATTTTCATATGCATACAACATTTTTGATCTTTCTGTAAAGTATACGTTTGTAAATAAGATGTGTTTTTGTACTTCTCAAAGTCTCATTCTCAATATTTTGTAATCTATTCTTTAAATCCTTGCTATGAGGAGTTGTGTACATGTTTTAAAAACATGTCAGACATATTGAAGCTTACTTAATAATCTATTGTACTACACTGGTCTAGTTGTGCATCTATGGAGTGGGAGTGTGTCATCTGGTGAATGAACCTACACCACTATGGTTAGACACATCTTAGGTTTTTAAGGTAGAGAACTGGCACTTTCAGATGCTTACTATGTCTCAATGTTTACATGATGTCCTAGATGTGATTTGCTGCTTTTGATATGTTTTGTATGAATTGAAGTCTATTGCTGTTGTTGCATACCTTGGTCCGACACTTATTTGGAATATGAGAAATTTGATTCCCAGTAATTAGTGACATTGGAAATGTGGTAGTAATATTATTGATCTGTGAAGAGTGTGCATAGTACTTGAGAATCTATGGGCCTCATTACAAGTATGGCGTTACGGTATGAATGGTGCCTGTACGACACCGACACCGTTCGTACCATACCGCCATACTACGACATTTCCTCGCGGGTGCCTGACAGCTCGCCAGGTCTGACCTAGCGGGCTGTGCAGCGCCCACGAGGGAAGCCAGCAGATGCACCGGCACCAGCACCGTTATTAACGGTGCTGGTGCATCCATGCTCCTCATCACCACTCTGCCCTATGGGGCAGAATGGGGATCGGGAGCCCGGCCATACTGCCACCCGCGATTGGGCAATTACCGGCCCATTCAACCTGTAATGGGCCGGTTATTGCCCAATCGCGGGTGGCGGGGCCGGTAGCGAGCATGGGGGTAGCTGTGCCTGCCATACAGGCACGGCTACCGCCATGCTCGTAATGAAGCCCCATGACTTGTGAAAGTGAAGTAATTAACCTAAACCATATCCTGTATGGTTGCTCACAGTGATGTCACTTGCCAGTTATTACAGTAGGCCTAGAGTAAGGGGTTTGTCACTTGACCCTTGGAGTGTGTTCTGTGGGCCAGGGGTCATAGTGGGTGGGGATGGGACTTCTAGGTCACTTGCTCTAGGGAATGGGGCAGGATTTCTGGACCAGGGATCGAAAAGGGTGGGGTGGACGTGCAGGTCATTTGGGATGAGGCAACACTTCTGGCTCAGGGTGTAAAGAGGGTGGGGCCGGACTTCAGGGTCAAGGTTTGTAGGGGATGAAGAGGTTTGTAGGGGGTGTGGCAGGACTTCTAGTTAGGGTTCAGAGAAGGTGGGGTGGAAATTCTGAGGCAATGGGTGAACGTGGGGGGGGGCGATTTACATAATGTTACAGATAGCCATAATACTGACTTTGAGTTTGAGAAAATGGTCCCTTCCCTCTAGATTTGTCAAAACCTCCCTACTGTGGATGAGCTACGTCCCATGGCAGCTGCATATGGGATGTCCTAAGAGTGCATGTTCGGTTTTTGTGTCATGATGAATGACCTTGTTGATGACAGCACTTTTGCGAACGGGTTTTTAGTGGCAATTCGAGTGTACTGATATTTGTGCTACTACAGCTTTTATATAGGATAAACCGGATTAATTTATGAACAGATGGATTTTAAACGTCTTTGAATATGATAGGAATTCAATTGTTTTAAATTGTGAAAAATAACGAATAATGACTGATGTTTGACTTGCATGAATTTGAACTGCACTATTGCGTTTGTATCTTCCTTTGGTTTTCCTTTTTCTTTATATGAATGTTGGTAATGTACCATGTGTTATATGTATGTTGGTAATGTTTATTTTTTTTTAGTTATGTAATTTTCTTTTTGTTTTTCTTTCTTTTGTGTAAGGTTTGTTACAAACCATGAGCTCAAACATGAATAGCATGGCACTTTTCTCATTTCTTTCTGTTTCAGATCTATAGACACTAAGTATGGTTCAATCCAGGAATATCTTGTTATTCTGACAATGGTAAATCAAGGAAGAAAAAAGAGGGGTGGGGTTCATTAATGGGACAGTGGGACAAGCAGATGAAAAACCTGTGGTGCTGATAGGTACAGGCTGGAAGTACCTGGTTCCTGAGTGCCAATCTGCTTTCTAGGAGTTTGGAGGTGTAACTGGGAGTATGTTATCCACAGGAAAGAGCCCACCATCTGATAGACAACTGCGCTTTGGGTCTGGTTAGCCGCTGTTGTAGGAGAGTGTGGTAGGGATAAAGGGGAAAGCTTATTTATGGCTTGATTATTGATGTGCTAATAGCTAGGCATGTGATAGCCATATGTGGGGGGTTTGTGTTTGTAGTGTAAGGTGGTATGAGGGATGTGGCACAACACGAAGTGGGCCAACTCAATGCAGCCATTAGTGCCACATTTATCCACAGCATCTTTATAGGTGCTAAGACCACAAATTCCCCTCCCAACCCTTATTTTTTTTTAAATGTATACCCTAACCCGACCCTCCAAAATGCCATGAAAAAATGCAACAAAACGGCCATGGTGAGTTGGGGCAATACCAGTCATTAGCCAGTGGAAGGGGGGGTAGGCCATACAGGGCGAAACAACCTGGAACCCTGGGCATTTGCAGACCTGTCCCATTGGCTCATAATGCCAGCAGTCAATTCCACTATCTGCCTCGCGTCTCTCGCTCACTCTCTCGCTCTCTTGCTCTCTCTTTCTCTGTCTCTTTCTCTAACAGATACATTGTATCCCACGAGGAACAAAACAAGCATCTGTGTGTTAGCAGATGATGGAAAGGGGCGGTGCGGAAACTAAAACATTGCTATAGGCCACCTGCTAAGGGTTACGAAAGCCAAGGACTTTTGTTTCAGAGGAAGGGCTGCTTGAAATTGGTGGTGTACAGTCACCCATGTCACCTTCCTTAGTATGTCTGTTAGCAGGCTGAGAGAGGCCTCAAGCTTCACTTTAACAAGCTTGGGTGCTACACTTAGTGGCCTGCTGGGACTTTTGTGTGTCAACGTCAAGGCCCAATCAAGGCATTTTTCAAACATTCGTTAGAGTTAGGGATTGGTTGGGGGAGGGGCCAGCATCCCTGCTGGCTTCTTCCAGAGGTCCACTCTGCTGTCATTGGTTGGGGCATGGGCCAGAATCCTTGCTGATTTTCTCCAGAGGTCTACCTTGCTATCTCCCTAAACCCCCAAGCTCAGTCCAAAATGACATTACCCCTCTACCCCCGCCCCACCAATGGCCACAATTCACCATATTTTGACACAGCACCAGACCTTCGGTATCAGAATAATGCTGCAGCCCTACAGGGAGTTATTCATGATGAAATGAGAAGCAGAATAGATCGACGGTTGATTCCTTCCACAATGTGCACAACTTTGGCCTAAAAAAAAGTGGGTGAAGTGTGGTGGGACAGCTGCAAGATGGTGAACAGCATTGTGTTGGCAGTGACATATGTATATGTTAGTTAATGTTAAGGGGGTCTTGCACCGTGCACTTTTGCCACTTCCGTGGCCTCTTGGTGCTCTGGCGGATCTGCAATCGAAGAAGGTTTATGTGTGGTTTTGTTAGTGGAGTTGAGATAGAGAGAAGCAAGGCAGCTTTTATGTGTTGTTGGCAGCTTCAGTTTGGAGAAACTAGTCAATGAGCGTTTGTGCGTCTTCGTTTGGTAGTCATGTGGTGTTGAGTTATGATTCTGCCTGGTTAGGTTTCATGTTGGGTATTGTGAAGTGCATGCCGTTTGAGGTGTGGTAGAGGTATGGTTGTGTTCAGTACAGAGTTTGCATCTGAGAATGCAGAATGGTGAGTATTTTTTTTAAGTACTGTTAGTTACAAGCAGCACATTTCCTACCCTCAGCATTCCAGTTGTGTGCCAGAGAGCATCTATTTTTTAAACTTATATTGTGTCGGGTCCCACCAATACTACGCTCCCCAGTTGAGTGCATCACCGTGCTCCCCCTAATCGTGCCATGTACGGGCAGTCCACACTACTCTGCCAAGATCAAGTAAGGTCTGCCTACACAAATGTTAGCGGAATTAAAGTATGATGATCTTCGCTGCACTATGCCATAGGTTTCAGTTAGGGAGGCGTGAGCTGGAGAAGTAAAGGGTACTCAAGAGGTTGCTATTACATAGAGTGGAGTTGTTGCATGTTCCACATGAGGAAAACCGGAGGTGTGTACGATTTTTGATTCCCCACTGTGCATGGTTTTGACATTTCTTAACATGGTGCCTGCAAGGGCAGCTTACGCTGAATGCTGGGATGCACTACGGCGGGATTGGGAAGCAGAGCTAAACTGTAATATTTCAACAGAACATTGGGAATGTGTACTGAGTGTGGGTTTTAGAGCGAGATTGGATTTGAATTGGAGACTGATTCATCAGAAGATACTTGGGCGCCTACATTGGACACGTGTGGGCATGCACAAACTTGGACTGTTGGACAATGATCTGTGTTGGAGTTGTGGCATTGAAGAAAAACCTTTGTTGCATGCCCTAAGGGACTGTACAAGAGTTCTGGGTTATTGGAAGGATGTTTTAGACGGATTAGACTTGATAATGAAGGTGTTCTTTCCTAGATCACCTACTATCCAAAGTGGGCAGGTGTGCGATCACTCGCAGTCATTATCGCTGGATTGATAGATCGCTAGTGGTGGCATGTAACAGATATTGAAGGTTTGGAAGATGAGGGAAAAAAACGCAGGTGGATAACTGGATGAATGAATTGCAGATATTATCTAGTTTTGATAAGTTTGTGTTTTTAAGGTGAGTAAGGACTGAGGAGTATTTGGATCTGTGGACATCCTTTAATAAGTTATATGGGTAGTTTTAGACGAGGTATTTATGCTGTGATATGAAATGAGGGAAGTATGATTGTGTGTTATGTGAGCAGATGTGTGAGTGTTTGTCTATGTTTGTGAGTGTTTTTTTGGGGGGGTTGTAGGTTTCTTGTATTTAGGTATCAATTTACCTCACAATAAACTGGTAAACATTGTTCTTTGAGACATATTATGCAGTATTATTGTAATATTTAGTTCTTTGTAATGATCTTTAACTATAAAACATGGATTTTATTTACGGTTTATTCCGGCTTGTAAATGCTCAATTGTTGTTTGCCTTTGAAAATAAAAACACAAACAAAAAGGCTAAAGAAACCAACAAAAAAACAAGAAAATTATATTGCAAAGGGATCACATAGCGTGCATTGCTGAAAAGAAAAGCAAAAGCTTCAGCCTAGGAAAGCAGGTAAATGGGTGGATTCGCCCAGACTACCGGGAAGGAGGTATAATAGCCAATGGTAACAGTCTGAAGAAGAGACTGTGTTCAATACTGCGCCAAAAGGTGAAAACAGGAAAAGTGACCCTGAGAGCTCACGCCAGCATAGACGAAAGTCCAAGTCTCATTGAGATAGGGAGCGCTCAGGATACAGGGACTGGAGTGCCAATAGCAGCACTGATTCCGAGGGTTCAGGGGCAAAAAAGAAATACCAAACTGAGAAAGGGTTTTGTTAGAGACCCAATAAGGCAAATTAAAGGCACAAAGAGCTTCATGACCCCATACCACAAGAACGGCAAGTATTCGGTGTAGGAACATTTGGAACTTTATGAACAAATGATGTCAATTTGAAATCAATGATGCCAATTGCATGGAGTTTGCAAAATGGACACCGGTTTCTTTGCGGGACTGGAAGACCAGGATCATTAGAAATGGTCCACCTATAAGACGGACATTTGGAAAAGAAATTCTACCCACACGAACCCACAAGACTGCATATTATTTATAATGTGGGGAAGATCAGACACCTAGGGAGTTTGCACAATAATTAAAACGTGCATTTGTGCCAACTTCTAGCATGGTGAATACGAATATCAGGAAATTTGTGACCACATACTTCCATGCTCTTCCCAAATATATAGTTACTCAACTAGTGTGCGATTTCCATGAGCGCAGGACACTGAGATGGGTAACAGAGCAAGCCACCAGGATATATGAGGTTCAGAAACGCAGTGATAATAAAAACAACCATAAAACCACCAAAGCATCCACCAGACCTGCGCTGCGAAGGTGGTAGAGGTGAAGACTACCCCTCCTTTGGACCTGGAGACGGGGAGAAGGCTAAAAATACTCCTCCAACTGATAAGCAGAATGAGAGGCAGAGGTGGCCCTCCACCCAGGCTCAATCAAACGGTAGTCAAGCAGGGTATCAGAACAATGACCCCTTGACTCTGCCACCTACCCACGTCCTTGATACAAGGGTACAAAGCTGATCCCAGGGTATGTGTACGCTCCTACAGCACAGAGGGGGGTGCCAAACCCGGTAAGTACTTCCTCTGGAAATCTTCCTTAAAATTTCCCACAGGCGAGAAGTACCACTCCACCTCCCAACCTACATTTTTCAAACAGGTACCCTCAAAATCCTAACGTCCAAAATAATACTCCTCCTTCTCCCCCGTTCCAGGACAATCCATCCCTGAACCAAGGAGAAGGGAGAATCAAGATTGAAAATTATGTTGGAAATGTCCAATACCCCAGCTACTTCACTTGAAGGCACAGTTACCCTTTTAGAGAGCAGCAGAGGTATGAGCAGAGACCTCCCTATAACCTAGAAACCACAGAAAAAGTTACATAACTGGTGCAACATGTCCAACAATTGACCGTCGACCTGGGGTATATGCTGTGGGCTCCATTGAATCCTAAAACTAACAATGCTTCCCAGAACACCCCAACACCCGGGTGTGATGCTTCAGGGGGAAATGACTGAAGGAAAGTGTCGACAGTCAACAGGTTCCTGAGGATGGCCTGGTTGAAGGTAGATGCCAAGCCCTTGAGGAAGCTTACTTTCTTATCAGAACAGAACTCTTGGAAACCTCTTAGCCTGATAGTGACTCTTCTACCTCCGGGAAGTTCGAACCCAAAGAACAAATGGTAAGTTAAAAAAAAGGTCCAAGAAAAACTCACTTTGTGGAGAAGGAAAACCAGATCATCCCCCTTTAAAGAGAAGAATCCCAGGAGGATTCAGGTGAAGAAATCTTTTTCAGTAATGGGGGGATGCCTTCTCAAGAATAAATAGGTCCCAAGGGCCCCCCCATCCGACAGAGTCGGTATGGAAACCAACCCAAATTGAGAGAATCGTAAACCCCAACCATGTGAGCCAGACCATACAGAGACTGTAGATGTATCCTCCCCACAAACAGGCTCTGAGAGCAGTCTTCAGACAAAGGGGGACAGCAAAGAATCTGGGGAGAAAGAGAATGCCCAACTACACACAATGCAAAATGTGAATTCCTTCATACGGGTTCCCGATCTCCGAAACAGAAAATCACCCAAAGTGACTGTGAGCTGGCAGATAACTCCCACTTTCTTTGTACATTTGAGGAAAAAGAGGGCAGATTCAATGCCCCGGTCAAGGTACAGGATCAGTGTGAATTATCGGCTCTGGTGGATAATGGATCCCAAGCTGCTCTCCTGTCCAAATAGGCTTTTGACCAACTGAATCTAGGAAAGGGGAGAGTCACCAGATTCCCCTCATACCTCTTCTGGGACAACTCCAAAACTTTGATGGGAACGCTGGCAGATAATTCACACTTTCTTTGTACACTTGAGGAAAAAGAGGGCAGATTCAATGCCCCGGTCAAGGTACAGGGTCAGTGTGAATTATCGGCACTGGTGGATACTGTATCCCAAGCTACTTTCCTGTCCAAAAACGCTTTTGACCAACTGAATCTAGGAAGGGGAAGAGTCACCAGTTTCCCTCATACCTCGTCTAGGACAAGTCCAAAACTTTGATGCAGACAATATTCTCGCTGAAGGGTCTGCGGATCTAGAAATAAAAACTGGGAAACATTGTTTAAAACACCTGGTGATAGTCATGACTCCCAAGGGCACTCCTTGTTTACTAGGGAATTATTTCCTTTAGAGGTCATCATCTCTGATCGACTGCATGAACCAGATCCTCTGGACCCAGACTAACCAGCCCATTAAACTGAAGAGAAGTACAAATGATGTGAGTCTGACTGGCATCTGCCATCTTAATGAGCGGCATACCGATCAGTTGAAATTTCACTTCCAGAACAACCAAGTCCCAGAAATCACCATCATCTCTGTAGGAGAACAAACTGGTGATGGGAGCTCTTCTCAACTATTGAACATCGACCTTCCTCTCAGTTGCAAATGGTACTCCACACTGTAAGGGAACACTTTAAAATGTCATGCCATTAAAAAGGCAGAGGTAATACTGAATCCCTTGAAGGAGGAAAATGAAAAACCATCTCAAAGTCTGACCGACATTCAGGAAAGGGGCGTACACTTATTTTTCCTGATTCAGATAAATGAGGAGGAGCCACTACTCACCAAAGTATGCCTGAATAATAGAAAAATCTTAATCAGTGAAGGATTATTCAGGAAACCCCAAACATATCAGACCATTCCCACATTTAAATTGATAGATATGGGAACTGGGTTTGGAAACACCAAATCCTAAGCATTTCCTGCCTAACAGGTGTATGCTAAACATTTGCATTGGCAACACAATTATATAACATAATTGTTGGGTTGTTAGAGATGTCCCCTTTTGACTTTTATATAGGTAGTGGCATTCTCAATTGCTGCGCAATTAATTTAGGTCTGATCAACAACAAAGTATGGTCACGACTGGGGGGTAACCCCATGGGCTTTCACAAAACCGAAAGAGCATTTTCGGTCAGCTCAATTGCTGCCTTATGCAGATGAAGTTCAAGTGCGAGAAGAGGTCACCATCCCAGGACATGTGTGACAATTCACCATTACCCTCAAGATTAAGAGAGAGCCAAACCTCAAACATAAGGTCGCATATATAAACTTGAACTCTCACATCCAACAACAAGGTTTATATTTAGATCCAACAACTTTATTGGATCTAGAACACAACACCGTTCAAATATTGGTGGATAACAGCGACCCTCAAAGTATTACTGTGGGCGCGGACACCTTTTTTTTAATTTATTTTTTTAGCTGAAATTAATCAACTTTTTCAATTATTACAAAGCAAAATTCATCAATCACATAAACAAGGTAAACAACAAATTAGGTACATAACAATGGATTAAAAAGAGCAAATAAGAGCAAAAAACAAAAACAGATACAAGCACAAAAGGAAAAAGTACAGTCTTAAAAACAACACCCAGGGGAATATCAAAAAGAGAATACAACAAAATATGCTTAAAGTAATAATCTTTTAGCTCTGAGGCAACAAGATTTCACATAAAATAAAATTTCTCATGATATTTCTCTCGGTGTATCATCTTACTGTGACAACTGTATATATTATTCCAATTAAAATTTAAAGTTTATCTAACTCAGTTTTACAACATTTATTCCAATTTTAAGGCATTCAAAAACTTAACTGTAGCTATTCTGATACTCATAATATTAGTAGCTACTATTGCGACCCATCTATTTTCTTGCTTCATTTGTGCAAAGTATGCCATGTGCTTGATAAAATAGATTTGTCTCAAGCCCATCAGCTCTGGACAACCTACAACCACATGTCCCAGAGTCTCCTTTATGGGATGATTATTGCAAAAGCAGCACCAATTGTTTTCAGTATTAATCAACTTTCTGCGAGCTTGTACATCATGAGTGGGCCACAAATTAAAACGGTAATGTAATATTGTATTTCTCACTAAGGAGTGGGTGCTCTGCAGAGATAAGGTTCAATCTCTCTATATTTCTTTGGGCTGAACAAGTGAGTGTTAAAATCTTTATATTTTAAACAAGCAGCTCTTGTGTCATTCCAGTCCATCATGTGCAGTTTTGTCTTTGCTCGGTCTGGATTGAACACAAGAGTATCATTAGTGATGTCGGCGTTAGCCATTACTGTCATGATCTTTTTGGACCACTGTTTCGAAAACTCATGAGAAGAAGACAGTAAATAGCTTGATACATTTGCTAACGTAGAGTCATTCAGAGCAGAAAGCAAACATTTTCAAAATAAATTACACAAATGCCAGTCATACATAGCAGTTAATGAAGTTAACCCTAACTCATAGCGCATCCAAGGACCTGGAATGCACTCAGGAAGATGAAGGGTTGCCCGCCAAAATTTTGCTTCCAGTTGATTCAAAAGGACTGGTTGAATTACTTTTTGGGTTTCCAGACCATACAGTAGAGTAGCTACCACATTTTGAGTCCAAAACATAATGGCTGATCTAATGGAGAATTTACCATATTTAAACAAAATTAATCTTGTCTGGCAAATTGCCGAGGTTAATTTTTGTTCAATTTTAGCCAACTGAGAGTGGGCACAGGGAAGGCCATCAAAGATAAGGCCCACGTATACATAATTTGGAACAACCTCAATTGCTGTGTTCTTAATTTTCCACTCCAATTTATTTCGCCGAGAACCTCTGGGCGCGTACAAGACAATTTGTTTTTTTTTGCTGTTGACCACCAATTCATTAATGCTGAAATAATTACAGAGGGCAGTCAGCAAATTTTGTAAACCACTGGGTGTTTTAGAAATTAGTACAAGGTCATCAGCGTGCCACAAAGCTTTAACTTCAACACCATTCATTTTTGGGGCATCAGCCATTACCTTGTCAAAAATCCATTTGACATCATTGATGAAAAAATTAAACAGAGCTGAAGCAAGAATGCATCCCTGCTTCAGCCCTCGTTTGGTTGTTACTGCAGCTGATAGCAATCCCTCAAAGTTCAGTCTTATATGCACAGCAGTGTCTGAATGAAGGGCATAGATAATGTCGCTGGACATTCCGCTTTGATGAGTTTGTTCATAAATTTAGATCTAGAAACTGAATCAAAAGCGGAATGCAGCTCTACAAAGGCGAAATAAATTGGTTGCTTTGTTGCTTTGGCTTGCAGTTTGATGGCATTTAAGGTGATCAAATTAACGGCGGTCCCCAACCCAGTTACAAAACCAGTTTGCTTTGGATCACGCTGATGCACCTTAGCGGTCCATATATTGAAATCCCTTAGAACCAAGCGTGAAAATATTTTTCCAGGTGCATCTAGCAAAGCAATTGTGCAATAACACTTAGGGTCCTTGCAATCTCCTTTTTTGTATATGGGAACAATCAGCGAGTAACGCCAGGATTTAAGTAGCTTTCTGGATGACAAAATGTGTTGGAAGGTGTTGTTACTAATAGCCGCCCAGTGTTGCGGATTTTGTTTAAACATGTAATTCGTAAGCCCATCCGGACCTGCTGCCCGTGATGAAGAGGATTTATTGATGAATTCTTTTACAATATCTTCGGAGCAAGCTAAATGCCAACAAGGGTCAGATCTATTTATGTAATTGTAGTCACTCATGTTCTCATCAGCATATAGTTCGGTAAAATGTGTGAGCCATTGAGCTTCAGTAACCCCATTGATTTTATGATCAACTTGAGAGGAGGAGTTACATTTGCTCAGCAGTTCCCAAACTTGTGCTGAGTTTTTCTTATGGCAGGCTGACATGAAAAGTTCACCATCAATTTGAAAGAGATGGGCTTTCCTAGAATGAACCCAGTTACGATATGAGCATTTAGCCGCTTTGATTGCCTTATCTCTTTCTGCCAAAGGTAATTTATGTAAATTCTGCAGATTTCTTTTATGGTCAGTTTTCCTCTGTTGTAGAACAATATCAAAGCCATGAATATGAGGGATGGACAATCTGCTGGTGCACGGTAAGATGTTCCTAAATGTATCTAGCACACCTACATATGACTCAAACCCATTTAACCTTTGACTATTCAAGATGGATTCATTCAAGAATGTTAACTTGTCTTCTGACCATCTGAACCGATGTTTTGCATTATTGACCACTATCGTTTGTTTGGACCACTTCTGTAATTTGACGATTCTCTGGTCGGAGGTAGTCCAATACAATGATAATAAATGATGATCACTTTTGGTTTGTTTGACAATTACAAATTTGCTAGTAGTCACAAAAATATTATTGCTTAAAAAAAAATGTAGTCAATCGTGGATCTGGATTCACCTCTCTCCCACATGTAATTTGGTGGGATGTCCCCCTGAATGGCTCCATTGGCCATTCTAAGATTTAGTTAATTCGCAAACCTAACCCATCTCTGCCCTTCACCACTAACCTTATTTTCTGACTGGATACACGTAAGGTTTAAGTCACCCACCACCAAGATACCAGATATATTACCATACCTTGCAATTTCTTCATAGAGGGTTGACAGGGCACGGTAGAAGGCATCATCTGTGATCCCAGCCGGGTTACGATATAAGCTGATTAAGGCATAAGTGTGCGATGCATAAGTAATCTTCACTAGTTGCATGAAATTATTTGGTGACATCCAGGCAGAAATTTGAAATCCCCTGCTGGATTTTACTGCAACCAGTAAACCTGAAGTAGGTTTACCTTTACCTGATGCAACCGCTGGTAACAAGATGAGATCATCATCATCCCATACAGGGTTTTGTAACATCCAGGTTTCTTGCAACGCCACAATATCAAAACAGTTCAACTGATCATTTAGTGCCCACTTTAAATACAAAAAACCTCTTGTGTTCCAACTTGCCAGAGAAATTTCCTCTCTTTTCTCACAGGTTAGTGGTTAAAATTGGGTTTTAGAAGACATAATCTGCTGCGAGCTGTTCTCTTCAATACAGAACGGACATGAGCAATATGGCTCTGGCAATGGTGTAGATTTAGTCAAAGTTTGGTCATCCAGATTGTGATTTTGGCGAGCTGGATCTAAGGCCAGCAAAAAGCCCATGTTAAAGAGTTCCATTTTGGCCTTCCATAGCGTGTTGCGAACCAACCCTGATTTAATCCGCAGTCGTACTATGGAGAGATTTTTGTCACATAGAAATTCTACTTGATCAAAATCATTCGAGGATAGATCTTCTAGCGCCTGAATGTCTCCAAAAATATTTAGGACTCTCGATAATGATCATATTTCTCGAATGGACCATCACAGCACTTTAGTATCAGTGTATGGAAGGAGTCAAATCTGTTTTCGTTGGAATTCCTCCGATCGTTAGATCTAGGTTTCAGGTTTGAATTACCGTCAGCTCATCATTGGAGCATCTTTTTGGTTCGGACCACGGAAGCATCGTTATTCTCAAGTTCAAGGCATTTTTTTACACATACAGTCAAGGCTTTCTTGTTTACATAACCTGCATCGGGCAATTGTGAGACATTTTTCTGTAAAGGTCGTGAATTGTCATCCGACGGAATGGCCCCCGGCAACGCCTCATTTATTCTTCGAAGGAGATATTCATCCAACGCAGATTTAAGTGTGACCATACGCTCCTCAAAACCCAGATCGCAAACAGGTACAGAGGCAGAGTGTTTATCTATGCCAAATGTATCCACTCGCGTCATGATAATTGTGTTAGCATCACCAGGCGCAGATTTTTTTGATGCATAAGAGTCAGAGGATTTGTTTTCCAGTAATGCTACAAGCTCATTCAGGGGATCATACCCCAATGAAGGAGCAAGAGCAGGAGGTTTGTGTGTTTTTACAGGACAGCTTAAAGTTGACGCCAACGTTGGATTCTTGGGCACAGCTAAAATGTTGTCCGCCACATATGGAGTACTCCCTCCTTCCGACTGCGCAGACACATGAGTGGCAACGCCTACTTCAGTTATTTCAGCCTTAATGGTCGCTTGATCTTGCGAGCCTTTTTTGCTAATTTTATTTAGCTTCACCACAGGTATAAATTTATGAGTTGATGCTTTTGTTTTTTTCATTGCCAATGTTTTTCGTCATTTTTTATGAATCTGCTGGGAGGCTACTTCACAGTGATTATCTTGGCTAGGCTGGACAACGTCACTGGACACAATTCTCACCGGAGAATCAACACTAACCCATGAGTCATTCTTCCTGGCATCCGTTTCTTCCACGCTCTCCACAGGACGAATAATCCTGGGGAACATGGGCAAAACCGACGCCAAGGGCTCAGTAGGTAGTGATTTCATGAATGAATAGTTAGTCTCTAGGACTGTATACCTCTGAACCATATTCATAAATGTGTCAGCTTCCGAAGGGTCACTCAAAACACCTTTCATCCATTCACCAATTTGATCTATTTTTGCGGATTGAAGAGAAATCTTACTGTCCATAGCTTCGAACAGTTTATAGAGGCTTGCAATAGTTGTGTTAACCACCCCTAAGGTAATTTCAATAAGTGCTTGGTTGCCAACTGAATCCCAGTTTTACGATCTGACAGGCCAGTTGACAAACATCGCCGAGGAGTAGGCTGTATGTAAGACTCATCCACTGCCTGTCTGGATGAGTCCATTGAACACGGAAGATTGTAATTAGCAACGTTAGAAAGCCTAGAACTTTCAAGATCCCCAATACTTGCATGCAGTGATATGGCACCCATAGGAGAGTCACTCACACTTTCAACAGCGACTTCCACAACACCCTCCGAACTAACAAATACTTCAGCATTAGTCAAAGTTTCTTCTTGGACTATAGAGAAAATTCTCTTACGCTGTGTAATTTTCAGAGGAGTCTGAAGGATGGTCAAAATAGTTTCATCAGAGATAATGGCACTGGGGTTTCCCACTTTAGGGTCGGGATTATTTGGAATTGAGTTCCCTGGTGGCATTATATGGTACATAGAGGGATCAGCAAGTTCTGCTTGCAGAGAGGGTTGACCGGTAGCCGGTATTTGACATTTTCTTTCATAAAATTTGCTAATATCTCGATTATGTAGTGGTGTTTGGGTCACGGGGGTAAGGGTGATACTTTATTTTTAGGTTTGTGTGGCACGTTTAATTTGGTCACTGGATTTTGTCAAGGAGCCAGTAGCAGGAGACCCACACCTGTTCTCACCAGACACATTGTCCGGCGATAAAGGCATGCCGGATTTCAGGGTATATACAACTCGTGACATTTGATCTACTAAACTAAGTCTTCAATCCCTTACACAAACACAACCACAGCCACAAGACAGAGCTCTTTGTTCTTAAATGGTAATCTTTTGAGCATAGATCTTGTACTCACTTACAGGTGTCCGCAAATTCTACACAGAAGAACACACAACAGGAAACATTAGGTTCAGATGAACACCACCTGATACTGCCAGGAAAAAGCCAGAAAAAAGCAGCAAGCCCCACCGAGTCACTGCGTCGCCGCATCTAAGGGGCCAAGCAGGACTTCTACGGGACTTGCTATGAAGAGCGCGTGCGATGCGCGCAGGCGTCTGCTTTTATAGGTGGGGCACGTATTACGTGCAAAAGGCCTAAAACAGAAACAATAAATAAATAAGGTATTAACTAAGGATGAGAGTCCTTAAGGGTCCTTAAATCCTTAGTACAGCTGGTACTTGATTCACCTTCTGGGCAATGTAGTACGGCAAATAGGTATCCAAAAACGCTGCAAGGCTTCAGGAGAGCAGGACCTCGGGCCAAGCGGGACTTCTACGGGACTTGCTACGATGCGCACGCGATGGGCATGGGCGTCTGCTTTTATAGGCGGGGCGCATATTACGTGCAAAATGCCTTCTGGGCAATGTAGTACCGCAAATAGGTATCCAAAAACGCTGCAAGTCTTCAGAAGAGCAGGACCTCGGGCCAAGCGGGACTTCTACGGGACTTGCTACAGACACCTCTATTGGAATGGCAGTTGATGCCCAAGACTAATCTATATTTAGGGAATTAAATCATCAGACCAATCCCAAACCACGGTTTCAACATCAGTGACGATATTCCTCCAGAAAAGATTTGTACCCGTCATGAGGGGAATTTCTTGGTGCACTCTTCATGCCCTTATGGGGTGGAAGAGGTAACGTGTGACATCAGGAAGGATGAGTCAACAACTACCTCGAATCCGAGGAATCTCATGTCCAGGAAACAACCATCAAAAGTGATCTCTCCACACAACTGGAGGATACCGCTGAAATTTCCAAGCCCAAGGTCTTTCCAGGTTTCATGTCGAGGAACGGTTCAATCTCGCTGATGCCTGTGAGACTGAGGAGCAAAGACAGAAGCTGAAACAGGTGTTCTTGGACTTACAGGATATCATTTCAGTAGATTCGTATGACTGTGGACATACATCCATTAATTCTAGCCCCTACCCACGGACCCCGAGATGGCTCGAGTATTCGTTAAACAATACCGTTTACTTCCCGCATCCATGGAGTCCCTCACAGAGATTATTACAAATTTGGAATCCCGTGGGATAATTTGTCTGATCCACAGTACCTTTAACAACCCGGTACTTGTGATACTAATACCAAATGGGCAATGGAGACTATGTGCAGACCTGAGGGAGTTAAACAAATGGGACCACATGTCAGGATGGCCACTTCCTACATCAATCAAGGGCTGGCACAGACCAGAGGGTCAAATGTGTACACAGCCATTGATTTGACCAATGGTTACTGGACGGTACCAGCGAGTATGGAAGACCAATACAAGCCTGCCATTACCTTTGTGGGGTAGCAGTACACGTAGACCGGAACAGCCTTTGGATACATGAACTCTGGAAATGAGTTCAATATATTCCTTCATAGGGCCATGCCCAACTTGGGCAAAAGGGGAAACCTGGCCTACATGCATGATGTATTGAGCAATAGCTCACCCATGAAGAACATATTGTAGAAATGTGCTATGTTCTGGCCCAGTTGCAGAAAGCTAGAGCAAATCTGTCCTTTCAGAAGGCACAATGGTGTAAGACACTGAAAAGATGGTTGATTTTGAGCTAATAGGGGTCTGCCCCAGCGCCAATGTTTTATCACACAAGGAAATGGGCAGAGACCTTTATGTTTTAAATATGTGCAAATAATCACGTACAATCATTCCAATGGGTGTTGATGGTACAGTTCTCTAAATTAGATGCCAGAGGTGCAGAAGGTAAGGGAAAAGGGGGACAGAGCAGCAGCTAACTTGCCCTACCTCACCCCACATGGCCCTATGGCAGAGGTCTTCAAACTGTGGGGCGCATGAAATGTAAAAAATAGTAATAAAAACAAAACATTTTTTTTTTAGGTTGGAGGAAATGGCGAGGGGCGGCTCACATGGTCAGACTGGACCATAAAACTGACTCAGACACCAATGAAAAAGTGGCCCGCAGTTGCAAATGGATATTCATTCCTTTAGTCAAAGACCATTTGAATAGTACCCAAGGGTGTGTTTTGTGTCAAAATGTAAGCAAATGGTGATATTTAAAGAATATTTATTCAGCAACAATGGTCAAAACTACTAGCTGCATAGTGAAGTAACTCATCAAACTGGCCCACATTGGCCATAAAAGTGGCCTACACTAGCATTTTGCATTTTTAGTACAGGCATTTTCCTATTGCCCTATAGGCCAGTCTGAGCCTAGCAGCTCATCCATAATGGCTGAGGGGGTATCCACGCAGTGGCCCCCTCACCCAATATGGAGGAGCCGAGGAGCAAGTTCAGTGAAACACCGAGCACTCCCTCAGCTGCTTTTTCCAGCTGAGGGAGTGCTCCTGGGCTGGCTAAACTGTGTGCATTTGTTTTGGTCTGAAGAGCTGATTTTGGGGATTGGGGGTAGAGTGGGGAAGGAGGGTTGTACAACAAAGGCATTTTAAAAATGCCTTTGTTGCACAATACCCCTAACCGCCTGTCAAAATCAGCTCTCCTTCTGAGGCGCTGGGGAGCCCAGGGGACAGGGATGGTATTTATTTTACTGGATATCTATCACAGATGTCCAGTCAAAAATACCATGCTTCTCCCCTTGGCCCCCCAGCGCCAATTGCAAACCGTTTGGCTTTTTACCCATTTATTTTAAACTATGATTTAAAATGCTACATTTTAACCCATTATTTTTAAAAAAATCACGGGGGGAAACCCCCCGAACCTCCCTTGATTGCAGGGTGGGAAGAGCCCAGGGACTTGGTAGGAGTGGGATGAGGGAGCCCAGCGACTGTGATGGGAGCATTTGGGGGGAGCCCAGGGACTATACTGTGAGTAGGGTGCAGTGACAGCGCGCAATATTTCATAGCGATTTGTACATACTGTCCATTTGACATTTTTGGGGGGGCCCGGCCTGCCCAAACTTTGCTCGGGGGGGCCCAGGCCAAAAAAGTTTGAAGACCACTGCCCTATGGAATGCTGGTGCACCTCCTATCTAAATGTGGATAGGTTAAAGATCAATGGGTGGCCAGTGGTATCTTCACAAATGCCTCTGTTGTCTCATCATCTACTCTGCACCATCACTTCACCGCTTTTCAGCCTCACTCCCTGCCCTTTCACCGGAGTTCTATGTGTCATAAAAGAGCAGGGAGGGGGACTTGTGGAGGTTTAAATGCAGCCCCAAGACACAAATGAACTGCACCTGGCCACGTTGGGCGTAAAAGTGCAGAAATACTTTCTGGTAATTGGAAAGCATAGTGGACTGGCAGAGAAAAGGTCAACAGTTAATTTCAACTGCCAAATCATGAGAATGCTGGTTCCTTTGTTAAAACAGAGAGACCATGAAAATGTGTGCATTCTACAGCTTGGAACAAGGAGCATTCTAAATATGAAACTACTCCGCAGAAGAAAATTCAAAGGCACACAGTAAGAAAACTGGTGAATATGATATGGCATTTATAACGTGCATATACACAAGTGTTTCAAGGCGCAACGAGGCAACAGAGGGGGAACAGAGGGAAGACAGAGACAGCGATCTTGCTAGGACTGGTGACATTGAGATCATGCAAGTGCAGGGGGGAGGGGCAGTGCAGTACATAGGGAAGTGGAGAAGTACATAAGATAACCGTAAAAAATATATAAGGATAAATAAATAAGACAATAAATAAGAAGTACGGCCAGCTGGTGGCCAGTGTAAGGTTAAGGGCAGACATCAGGTGTCAAGTGCAGGTAAGGGGCTATAGGGATACAGAAACAGTCCCCAAGTGCAAGGTGTGCAACTGGCGGGGAGGGGATCTGGGCCCGAGAACAGAGGGTAGCCAGGTAAAGCAGTGCAGTTTCAATTTCAACCAGGAGATCAGCAAGGGAGTAGATGAGAGAAAGCAGAAGCAAAGAGGAAGGTCTTGAGGTGTTTACAGAACGGGGGATGGTTCTCCTCAGGTTTCAGAGAGGCAGGGAGGCTGTTGCAGAGGGAGGCGGATGAGCGAAGAGATCGAGAAGTAAGATATTTAGGAAGAGAGAGTTGAAGGTATTGAGGGCCCAGGCCCCAGAAGACCTTATGGACAATGCAGAGGGTTTTGAACTTAATCCTCGCTGCCAATGGGAGCCAGTGCAGAGATTTCAGTCCTGGAGAGATATGATCCCTGGGATTGATGCCAAGGACAAGTCTTGCAGACTTGTTTTGGATGCGTTGCAGAGGGTGGAGAGTAGAGGCAGGCAGATTTAGAAAGAGGCTGTTGCAGTAGTACAGCCTAGAGAGAACCAGAGCTCTGGAGACAGTGAGCTTCCGGGGGAGAGAAAAGGAAGAATACCTCTGAGGAGGTGCAGCTGCTAGTGTGACTTCTTAGAGACGTCAGAGATGTGAGGAGAGAAGGAGAGTGTGGAGTCGAAGATGCCCCTGTGGTTTTTAGCCTCACAGGTGGTAGCAGGAGGAGGGCCAAGAGAGGCTGGCCAGAGAGTGATAGGAAAGGAGGGAGCAGGTGTGCCGAAGAGGAAAATCTCGGTCTTACTAGCATTAAGGCAGAGATCATTGACGGCACGTCACTCCTGTATAGAAGACGGACCATCAGAGATGAGAGAAGGAGAAGAGGTGGAGGAAGGGAGCCAGAAAATAAGTTGAGTGTCATCCGCATAGTACTGAAAGTTGGGGCAGAGAGCGGCAATGCGGTGGCCAAGAAGTGCCAGGTATTGGTTGAACAGCCAGGGAGAGAGGCTAGGCCCCTGGGGAACACCACAGGTAGAGATAGAGACAGAGGAAAGGAAGCACCCAAGTTCGACCTGGGAGGGTCGATCAGAGAGGAAAGAAGTCAGCCAAGCCAGGGCCTGATCAGTGATGCCCAGGTTATCACAGACGGTTGAGCAGGATGGCATGGTTGATGGTGTCAAAGGCAGAAGAGAGATCAAGTAAGATGAGGACACAGGGGGTGTTGGAATCAATGTTGGAGAGCAGGAATCTCCTGGAGTGATCACTTTTTCCTTTCCTCCCAGCTCACCCTTTCCATCCCTCAGGCCAAGCCAACTCCAGCAGTGCCACCTACCTTCTCGGTTATCTGACCCATGAAGTGTGTGTCAGTGGAGGCTTTTGCCGCCACTTTCTCCCCCCCTTCCTCCCCTTTGGCTCACTCACACCCTGACAGCTCTCTCCATGTTCCACTCTGCTGTATCAGATACTCTTGATGTTCTTGCCCCCATCATGAGGATCTGCTTGAAGCCCAAAGCCAATTGCAACTCTTGGCATGACTCTGACCTCGTCACCCTAAAACGCAAGTGCAGGGTGGCTGACAGGAAATGGCGGACTTCCGGTACATCCTCTGACAAACTGGCCTGCCGCCTGCTCCAAAGGCAATACCGGCTCTCTGTCCGAAGAAGAGAGCTCCCATCCAAGCCTGTGACTCTGTGACATCTAACAACTTGGCCGAACTCTTTAAAATCTGCAAGGAGTTGGCCAATCCTGCTGCACTCTCTACCTCTTCTGTCCCCTCCCAGGCACTCTGCACGGCCCTTGCTTCTCATTTCATCTCTAAAACCCAGGACATCCTGTCCTCTCTCTCTTCCTCTCCCCTCCTCCCTCTACTCACCGTTCTTCCTCTGGCCCTTTTTCGGCCACCTCTCCTCTCTCCTTCTCTGCCTATCCCCGGTTCTCCCAAGACAAGGTTTCTAGACTAGTCCGATCTATGAAAGTCTCATCAAAACAGGTGCATCCCTGTTCTTCTAAAACCGTCAAGGACCACATTGACACCCTGGCCCCTGCTCTGGCTGACTTTTGCAACCTGTCCTTCACCACTTGAGTCTTCCCTTCCCCCCTGAAGCATTCCCTAGTGCACCCTCTTCTTAAGAAACCCTCTGCCGACCCATCCTGCCCGGCTAACTATCGCCCAATCTTCATCACTCCTTTCCTGGGCAAACTCCTGGAAAAGCTGGCCATCTCCCAGCTTAATCTTCACACTGAATCTGAACTCTTGCCTAGCTATGTAGACTGGGTCTTTTCGTGTTAATTGGTATACAATGCGTACTGCTGAGTTCTGTATTTTCTGAAGGGGCAAATAGATTTTTTATTTCCTGCTCCTAAAAGAGAATTGCATTAATCCAACTGTGAAAGGATGGTAGCCCTTGCCAGTTTAGCACAATTCTCCTTCGAGGTCATGGGTCTGATCAGCCTTAAGATTCTCAAATAGTAGTTAGTATTCCTAACAAGTAATTGCACATGTGCGTCCATGTTGAGGTTTGCTTCCATGCATACGCCCAAGGTTTTAACCCTGGGAACGACCACTATCTGATTTCCATCTATCCAAGAAGCTTTCATAGACCAGGCTCAGATTTATGCTTGCTAGCCTCGAGCCATGGATCATTAGCTCCGTTTTGGTTACATTCAAGCATACCAGTTTGTGGACATCCATTTCTTAACTTCCTGGTATATGTTAGCGAGCTTCTCCTGATCCTCTTTCAAGTTTCCACACAAATCCATTGTGAGTTGGAAATCATCGGCATAGTTGGAGAAGAAGAATCCTAATCTCTCCAACATTAGAACAGTTGAATATAAATATTAAACAACAGCGGCGAAAGGCAGACCCCTAGCGGGACTCCACAAGTAAGCAGTATTTCCTCCAATGCATTGTCTCCCCAGTACACCTTGGATCGACGCCCTTCTAAGAATGATCTGACCCACATTACCACTCCATCAGAGAGACCCCTATCTCTTTCAGTCTTAGCAATTGAATCTGGTGGTCTAAGATATCAAAGGCTGCTGAGAGATCTAAAAGGGTCAGCAGTCCAAGTCCACTTCTTTCTAAGCTCTCCAGCATTTGTGACTGCAGGTCCACCAGAGCACTCTCCGTGCCATGCGCACATCTGAATCCTGATTGCTTCCTGTGAAATATACCAGCTTTTTCCATAAGTGTCTTAAGTTGCGATGCCTCCACTTTGTCCACTAATTTCAAAAGGAAAAGGATGTTTCGTAATTGGTCGTAAATTAGATGTGTCTCTTGGGTCAAGCCCTTGTTTCTTAAGTAATGGCGTAACTGCCACATCTTTTACCAAGTGCGGGATACTGTTATACTTAAAGAATGCATTAACAAATCTCCTGAGAAATGGAATAAAGATCTCCACATGTTCAAAACTAGTTTTGGAAGTTAAGAGGTCTCCCGGGCAATTAGTGGGATGCATATTATTGAGAATCTCTTTGATTTCCTGTTCACTTACCTCCTTAAAGCTAAATTTACTAGCAGGCATATTCTTATTTAATCTCTCTTGCTTAGTAGTAAGCCTTTCCCCTAATCCATTAGGATGTTCTTCCCCAGAAGATTCACTTATCATACCCATTTTCCTCCCGGCCAATTAATTCCTGATCTTGTCCTGTGCCTGCAAGAGTTTATCCGCAAATGCTCATTGTGCCCGTTCACAATCCTCCTTAGAGGGATTAATACTCTGCTTCAGAGCTCCAGGTTTTTTCCAGGATTTACAAATCCTGAAGAGTTCTTTTGTTTGGTTCCCTGCTTTACTAATTAAGTCATTATAGTAATTACATTTGGCTTCTGTGATTTTTTTCTTTACATTCCTTCTCTTTATTTTTCCACACTGTCTTATTCGTGGGATTTTGATCTTTTTGCCAAATGTGCTCTGCTTGTCGCTTTTTGCCTTTAACTGGGCTAGTTCTGCTGAGAACCATTCATGGTGGTTTGGCTTGTCTTTAATATTTCGCAATTTAATGGAAGCTAATCTATCCACTAGCTGGCTCATCTCTTTATTGTAGATCTCAACAAGAATGTCCGGATGGTCAGAGTCCTTTGTTTTTAGCCCCACAGCATTCATGCATTCCTCCAAATTAATTGCTGTGATTTTGCTATAATTTCGGGCCAACACATTCCTAGATTTTTCGTGTTGGTGTTTTATCGGAGCGGGGAGCCTAATTTGACATCTCATAGTGGCATGGTCCGACCATACACATGGAGTGGTTTTTATCTCTGTCAACCGTATGTTGTTACTGGTAAGCCAATCTAAGATATTGCCTCTAATATGAGTTGCTTCAGAATTATACACCATATTTTCCTTTTTCAAAAGGGTTTCCAATTCTATCGCTTTTTTATCTTTGTTATCCCCCTCCACATATTCAGGTCTCCCAGCATGACCACAGTAGAGTTTGGTGGCTGCATAGGTATCAGTAGATTAATCAGTTCTTCATTAAAAGTTGACGATTCGCCCGGGCGTCAATATAACAGTATAACATTTATATTGTGATTATGATCAGGAATACTTTTTGTATGGAGTACATCACGGCCCTCACAGCCAACTTTTGTTTCATACATCCCTAATTCTTCTTTACAGATTATTGCCACACCTCCTCCTTGGGTCTCCTGTCTGTGTTTGCCAAAAAATACATAACCCAGGGGAGTTACCTGCTCAATTACCGCACCATGAGCTTCTGATAACCAGGTTTCTGTTTTACTCATATCGACTTCATGATCTAATATATAGTTGTGTACATCTATGGAGTGTTTCACTAAGGATCTTGTATTTAATAGTGCAAGATTCAGCTGTTGCTCCCTAGGAGGCTCTGAGAGAGGTTTATTTTCCTGGTGCGCTCCTTGTTCCCTCTTGTTCATAACTTCACATTGGCTCACCATCTTGTCTCTACATGAGGGTCTATGATCTTTAAGGCTTGAACTCTCTGAAATCATCGTCGAGCCAGACTTAATATCGCTTCCGTTTGGGCTGTCTACCAACACTCCTATCTCCTTCTCATGTACATGCTATGCTGTGTGTTGTCAGAGGACGGTTGCGTCATAGAAGACAATTCCAAGGGGAAGAGAGAGCTAGGGGAGAGAGAGAGCCTGCAGACGAGGCATTCGAAAGACGAGTAGGCCTGCGTAGGAATGACAGAGGCAGGAATCCACTCAGGGAAGATCAGGGCTACACCCCCTCCGGGACGGTTGGATCTGGGCACGGAGAGGATCTTGCAGCCATCAGGGAGGAGAGTGTCAAAGCTTGTGACTGAGCTGGCTGTGAACCAAGTCTCGGTGAGACCGAGGACATTGAAGTCACATTCCTCTAAGAGGCAACAGATGTCAGAGGGGTGTTTGACAGCTGATTGAGAGTTAAGAGTGGCAATATGGGGAAGGCTGTCGTCCTTGAAAGCCTTCCGGGGGGGGGTAAAAGTCAGAGGTACGCTCTGCAGAGGTATAAGAGAAGCACGAGGTGGGGCAGAAGAGGAAGGAGGAGAGGGCAAGGTAGCCAAGGAAGAGACAGCACGGGAGGAAAGAAAGCCGAGGAAGGGAGAGAAGAGACAGCAGGAGAGGACAGGAAGTTGATGAGGCGCGAGAAGTGTCTATCAAAGAGGATAAGGTTGGCCTGAGGGCCTTGGACCAAGACAGTGCCGGTTTGACAGCTGAGCAAGAGTGGCAACATAATAAAACTGTTTTAAATAAGTGTGATTGGAGGGACAGGGCCTCCCTGTCCTTGTCCTGTAGTCCTTTTTCATTTGTGTTCTGTATTGTTTTCTGCCCAGGAGTCCATGTGGGACTCCTGGCAGTGCAGCTCTTCCTGTTTTTGGTTTGGTGTACAGGCCCATGGGATACCCTTATGGCACCCATGGGTGGGGGTGCAACCCTCTTCCCCTAGTGTATGTTTTTGGGCACCTGTGTGTGGCCCACAGAGCAGGGCATGGGCTGGTGGCAGCTCAGTACTGAATTTGACAGGTGCTCTGAGTATCCTTCATTTTGGGGATACCCAGGCCCTGCCATTGGAATCAGTCGATTCCTGATAGGAAACAAGATGGCCCCTGTGGCCTCTTGCTTTCTATTGCCTGTTACCTTGTTTTCCCAAAGTCCTGGGAAGCCCTGACTCTGTCCCTTCCCCCTGACTGGCTGTTGGATGGAAGTTACATATATGGTGTTGTTGTGAAGTTCAGGCCAGACTGGCTGGAGCCTTCCCAGTGACCGTATGTTGTGGGTACACCCGGTGGGTGGGACCTGGGTGAATGGAGTTGCACTTCTTGTTGTGGATGTCTGGTTTCTGGTGTTTGACCCAATGACTGAGACAGCCCTGCCCGAAACTGGTATGAATGCAGTGTGTAGTGTTGAATGGCTGGGTACTTGTCCCAATACACATTCCTTGTTGTGAGTGTCTGAGAGGGAGAAGAATGGCCTGAGTGCAATGTATGCCTGATTGGCTGACTGACTGCTGAATGCCCTTCTGAGTGATTGGTTGCCTGAGTGTGACCCAGCAGAATGAATGAGAGATCAACTAGTATATCTGCAGGCCTCTCACTGCTAGAAATCGTTCCGAAGCTAGAGTTGAAACTAACATTGAAACTGAAGCTGAATCTCTAAGCCGAGCCTGATGAAGAAGGTTGACTGCTGTCTCCCTTCGCCGATATCCAAAAGCCAAAAGCCGTCGAGACTGATCCAAGAGAGGACCTGGTTAAGTGCCCTCTTCCCATGCTCCGAGGGACCATCGAGCACCGCTAACCTTCGCCGAAGCACCCTGGAAGTCAGACCCCCGACAGGCTGCCGACCGGAGACAGGGACCGCCGAGGAGAACGAAGATAAGCACCGGACATTCTGTCCACAGCCGTCGACCAGGCTTTGCAGGTTTGCATAACCGCTGGAGGCCCGTCGAAGTGTTGCCCAGAAGAGGGGACCGCTTGACGCCGTGCCATCGACGTCCGGAGCCACATGCTCCTTTGCCTAAGACTTTTTGATTCACAGACTCGCTCGTCCGCACCACTGCCCTTCTTATCCTGGCAGAGAAGGCCAGGCCATCGACGTGCCGAGGAGCATCCGCCGTTGAGTTTCCTGCCACCCAAAGACCGGAGAGACGCCAGAGGACTCGACGCCCTTACTGGGTCACAGTTCTTCGCAAACTCTTTGCGGCTCTGAACCATTGACATCGAGGTGCCCCGCACGCTTCTTCCTTGCAGGACGTCTTCACTCAATCATCAAAGAGCACTGCTGGGACCAAAGCTGCCGCCTCGACACCAAGTCCACTTTCTTCGTGGGATCTTGACGTTCCATGGCTCCTGCTTTAAAGGGAGACGCTCAAGTAGGATCCGTCGATGACTCGTCGTTGAACTCTGCTATTCAAGGTACATTGGGGTGGTAGAAACATTTTAGAAGGAAATAAGACTCATTCGAAAAATATATGGACTGGGCTTGTGATATATCTTTATTTTACAGGTTGCCCAGGTGGGAGGATCTCCACACAGAACTGTGTCTAGTGGTAGGGGCCAGTATTCTGCCAATTGTTCTAACCAACTGCTTTCCTCCTATGTCCATTGCTGGTTACCTTTATTAAGTGATTTGAATGACATTTAACCAGAGTACAGTTGATGCACTTTAATGAAATCTGATAATAATTGTGGTACCACTTAGAACTGTATATATTTGCTATTGTAGATGAACTAAGCACAAAGTGAGTTATTGTGATTGTGTATATAACCTTGAACCTTAATTATATAAAGACTGTGTTTTAACTAGTACAGTGTGTGGACATTCCTTTGTGGAGGCTTGGGGACTACACTGTACTTACGAACCTGCCTGCATCGCCTGCTGAGAAGCTAGGTCTTGATTGCTCGTCCATTGCTATCGTAATAGAGAATCTTGGCTGGGGTCCTCTCTGCCTCTCCTTAACAGACAGACCCCCCTCCCTTCTTTTTTTAAATTAAGCTGAGAGAAGGAAGATGGAAGTGAAATGTATCAGATGGGATACAAGACATGGAAGCAGGCACAATGTATTGGAAATAAACATGTATTTTAAAATTACCAGTTTCTGTTTATAAGAATTTGCTTTAGCATGTGCCGATCACTCAAACTGTGATGTTCCCCCTATTCTCTGGAAATATCTTTGAAGCTGCATCATTGCCTGGGAAGGAATTTATTGGCGTGAGATGTTTACAACTGTGTAAACAGAGAGGCAGCCCTTAATGGGTTGAACTTTGGAAAATGGTAAGAATTAAAAACTCAATTTGTGGTCTCTATCCCTGAGCTAATGACAGCGAAAAGTTTACAGGAGACTGGCACATGAGTGAAGGGGCACAGTTATACTCTTTGCTAAAGGAAGATAAGCACAGTTGGGCATTAGCTCTGGGTGAAAGAAATGTTAAGTTTTTTTTATAGCAGGTTTGAGTCAACAAAGGCCAGAGGCCAATCCTACATACAGATCTTGGGAATAGAATATGCCTGTTAATTGAAGGGAAAATATGTCTCATTATTTTTACATGAGACTGTATGAAAGGATCATACTTTTGCCCTTATGTCAGGAATCATAATTCGCACAATAATGGTTCAATAATGGTTCAACTATCATTAAAAAGCATATAAGAAGACCCATCTGTTGAGACAACTTGATAGAAATTCGAACTTGGGAACTAATGTTATAAGCTGAATTGTGACGATAGTTTCCCAGAAAATGTCACAAAGCAGAGATTCGGGGAGATGATAGCTTGCTTGTTGAATTAGATATCTGTATAGAAAATGTGTTGATAACTGTTATATTCGTTGAATGAATTACAAAAATCTGCCATTCGATCTTGAATCATCGTGCCAACCTCAGACACATTTCATCAAGTCCACCATGGTCAGACATATTTTATGATGCTTATTTTTAAATTGAAGAAAATGTCCATGTTGTGGATTTTAGGTGCAACTGTAAAATTGCTTAGAAAACTAATTCAAGGGGCTGGTGTCAAACTCCCAAGAATGGAGGCCAGTAACTAAAATGCACTAATCAGAGAAAAGAGGAGGAAAGTAGATGTCCAATCCAGATCAAGAGCCAATAAGCTGACACTTGATAATTTAGATAATTTGGGGAGTGTTTAAAAATGAATAAGGAGACGCACACTGGGAAAACAAGAGAGCTGTTAGATATGATCTGAGTGGGACTACTGAAAAATGCTGGAGAACCAACATTGCCTGGGAGGAGGAAGACTAAAATCTGGAGGGGACCTGGAGAGGCAAATAAATGGATGGAGTCTGGCGCTATCCGTGACTACACCTGGACAGGCCATATAACCAAGTCCCTACGTGGCCCATGAGATGATTCAGGAGCCCTGATGACTTTCCCTGAGCACAAAATCCAGAGATATTCTATGTAAGTAACCTGTCCAACCAAACCAAGTTTTGTGAGGATCTATTTGATTTATTAGCTTACTTTACAGATTGAGTGGGCAGACCAAGTAGATCCCTAGCATTTTTTTTACCAAGTAATCATTTCATTAATTCCTCTATAGTCAACTGACACAGAATTATTTTGTTGAAATTCAAAGTCAACAACATTGCTTCCAGTATGAATACAAATATAGTCTGTTAAACTAATTGGATACTCCTATTTCTTTTGGTCAATCCCAAAATTCCCTAATGAGAGGGGTGCATAAAAATCTTTATTCCCAACTGCTCCCTATTCCCCAGACCCTGCCTTAAAGCAGAGGGGTTTCCATAGTAAACTTAATATCTGGGTTTGTGCTAGGCAGAAAAGCATCTTGCCAAATTAGAGTGTAATCCCTGATAAAAAGCATACTCTCTAAAGAGGGTGAGAAAGTGACCCGCAGGAAGGCTCTTAAAACCCACCTGTTTAAATAGACTTTCCTAGTGTAGGGATAACTTGTGTATTCGATCTGTCTTTTACCTCTGCTGAGGCTTGTGTCCATCTGCACCTGTATACAGTTAAGTCTGTTGGGAGCACGATACATCAATCAAATCTCAAAGAAGAGAGATTCTTCATTGCAGAGTGGTGGGAGAAGAAGGGTTCCATATATATAAAAAGTGTTTTGTTCTTAAATGTCTGTTGTGCTCCAACAATGCTGGCATTGTCAAGTGAGTAGGGAGATAAAATAAAGAGCGCTGTGTGTGTGAAATTGCTCTTGCCAATAGAAAAGCAGCGCATGTTATTCAAATTAAACTTCATGTAAAGTGTATTGCCAATATGATCCAGTCATTTTTCAAGGTGCTACATGTTATTTAAAGTAAACCTCATGCAAAGTATATTATGAAGTTAAATTGCTCCATCATGTCCGGGGTGCTGCACATTTCTGTACATTAAGAGTATTTTGTGAGTGACCCAAGTATCTGAAGTATTCTATAGACCTGTGTTTCTATGTACCGAGGGTGGAAATAACCAAAGAAGGAAAACTGTACATGTTGTGGGGTTAAATAGTCTGTGATCTGTCTTCTCCTAAACCACCTGGTGTTTTCAATTTGTGGGGAAAGTGAACTGTTAGGAAAGAAAAGCTATTGTGTCACAGAGTGAGGTGGCGTGTCTTGTGATTTGTGCAAATAATAAATGTACATATTAATTAATAAATATATATTCTTTCTACACACCGGCCTGGTTCTTGGCTTATCTATGACAAGGGATCTACGTGGTATGATATGGCTCATAGATAGGGCTAGATTGAATTAGATAAATAGGTATATTAGTGTGGTGCTTTTGATTGGCAGGGGGAGAACTCCCTGCCTTAATTGTTGTCCTATAAATACACCCCACACCTGTTCCCTGTGAGGCCAATATTTCAACAGTCTGTCACATTTCAGCGGAGCAGCATAATTAAAACAATATATGTGTTTTTGGTTTACACCTACAAGATCATTTGATTTAGTAGATTTTATCTATTTTTATCAGTGTAAACCAAAAACCAGAATGCTCACTTATGTTGCAGGTGGAGCAGGTCGAGGAGGTCATAATTGCAGTCTGTCTTTTTAAAGTTTATAATCACTCTCTAGATACTTGTCCCTGTTCAAACATCTCTGCAGTTGCTTCATGCAGCAGTGCTGTCATCCTTTCTAAACTGCGCTACATCCATACCGTCTTCACCAAGCAGTTCTGCCGCAGAAGGCCCAAAATGCTTCCGGTCACGTGAACAAGAACAGTGTTGAGCCATTCCTTCTTGAGCAGGATGCAGTTCTTACCTGTCCAGGTAAGACAACTTCACTGTCTTAAGCAGGACATGCAGAGGCATGACTGCCATTGGCCACAATTAGTCTTTTTCAGAGTTACACCAAATGTCCATAGCAGACCCCCCTCTGCTCAGACAGCCCTCGCTTACTAAAATGCTCCCACTCCAGAAGCGTGCACCTAGGAGACTAACAGGCCGATTCATGGAATAATTAGCGCGGCGCAAGTGGGCAAAAACGTGCGAATCGCAGTGGAATAGCGAAAATCGCAGTGAACGTGCGAAAATCGCACGAAAAGCAGCGCACGTCGATTCATGGAAGTCCGTGCACGAGAAAACTAGCGGATGTGCGATAAAAAGTGCGCGGCGCACGTTAGCGCACAGGCCATCTAACAGCGTGCGCCAGGTCACAGCGAAAATCGCACAGGCCACAGCGAAAATCGCACATAGCGCGGCGCACGCAATAAAAGTAGGCGGAACACGGGCGTAACACTCGGAATGGGGAACAACTTGCCAAAACGTGGGCGTCACGGGGGAAGTACAGGGCACAAGTGCGCGGAACGCCCACACGCTCGCCTACAACACGTATTCATGGAATAGAATAGGGGAAAAAAGCGCACGCTCAAACCAGCGCACAGGCACAAACACGACCGCCACAAGAAAGGAGGCGGTAGCGTCTCTGCGGCTGTAAGAAATGTGCGCCAAAAGGTGCGCCAACAAATAGCACCTATATACTGCCATGATGAATGTCCCATACTGTGGCCCTCCAGGAAAAATGACGTGCAAAGGGGTACCCACAAACACGGACACCCGCTGACAAAAAATACGTGTGCATGTATACCGGGGTGCGCGGGAAGTGTCACACGCGATTTGCAGGGTACGTGCATCACAGGGGTTCGCGTGAAGTTATTCACGCGATCGGGCCTGGGGGAGCGGGCTACGTGTATTACAGGGGTTCGCGTGAAGTTCCACACGCGATCGGGCCTGGGGGAGCGGGCTTCGTGTATTACAGGGGTTCGCGTGAAGTTCCTCACGCGATCGGGCCTGGGGGAGCGGGCTACGTGTATAACAGGGGTTCGCGTGAAGTTCCTCACGCGATCGGGCCTGGGGGAGCGGGCTTCGTCTATTACAGGGGTTCGCGTGAAGTTCCACACGCGATCGGGCCTGGGGGAGCGTGCTACGTATATTTCAGGGGTTCGCGTGAAGTTTCACACGCGAATAGCCTGGGCGCGTGAATTTGAGGGGTGCGCGGGAAGTTCCTCACGCGATCGGGCCTGGGGGAGCGGGCTACGTGTATTACAGGGGTTCGCGGGAAGTTCCTCACGCGATCGGGCCTGGGGGAGCGGGCGACGTGTATTACAGGGGTTCGCGTGAAGTTCCTCACGCGATCGGGCCTGGGGGAGCGGGCTTCGTGTATTACAGGGGTTCGCGTGAAGTTCCACACGCGATCGGGCCTGGGGGAGCGTGCTACGTATATTTCAGGGGTTCGCGTGAAGTTTCACACGCGAATAGCCTGGGCGCGTGAATTTGAGGGGTGCGCGGGAAGTTCCTCACGCGATCGGGCCTGGGGGAGCGGGCTACGTGTATTACAGGGGTTCGCGTGAAGTTCCACACGCGATCGGGCCTGGGGGAGCGGGCTTCGTGTATTACAGGGGTTCGCGTGAAGTTCCTCACGCGATCGGGCCTGGGGGAGCGGGCTACGTGTATAACAGGGGTTCGCGTGAAGTTCCTCACGCGATCGGGCCTGGGGGAACGGGCTTCGTGTATTACAGGGGTTCGCGTGAAGTTCCACACGCGATCGGGCCTGGGGGAGCGTGCTACGTATATTTCAGGGGTTCGCGGGAAGTTCCACACGCGAATAGGCTGGGCGCGTGTATTTCAGGGGTGCGCGGGAAGTTCCACACGCGAATAGCCTGGGCGCGTGTATTTCAGGGGTGCGTGGGAAGTTCCACACGCGAATAGCCTGGGCGCGTGTATTTCAGGGGTTCGCGGGAAGTTCCACACGCGAATAGCCTGGGCGCGTGTATTTCAGGGGTTCGCGGGAAGTTCCACACGCGAATAGCCTGGGCGCGTGTATTTCAGGGGTTCGCGGGAAGTTCCACACGCGAATAGCCTGGGCGCGTGTATTTCAGGGGTGCGCGGGAAGTTCCACACGCGAATATCCTGGCCGCGTGTATTTCAGGGGTGCGCGGGAAGTTCCACACGCGAATAGCCTGGGCGCGTGTATTTCAGGGGTGCGCGGGAAGTTCCACACGCGAATAGCCTGGCCGCGTGTATTTCAGGGGTGCGCGGGAAGTTCCACACGCGAATAGCCTGGGCGCGTGTATTTCAGGGGTGCGCGGGAAGTTCCACACGCGAATAGCCTGGCCGCGTGTATTTCAGGGGTGCGCGGGAAGTTCCACACGCGAATAGCCTGGGCGCGTGAATTTCAGGGGTGCGCGGGAAGTTCCACACGCGAATAGCCTGGGCGCGTGTATTTCAGGGGTGCGCGGGAAGTTCCACATGTGATTTGACAGTGTGGCTCCTCCCAGGTGTACCCTGTACACCCTCCACGGCCCCTGCAGGCAGCCCACACCACAGGGGACTACCCTGCATCCCTGGTCATGTCCCGCAGGCAGCCCACCCAACATGGGCATGCCCCCCAGCAAAGGCACATGTCTCCTTGAACTAATGAACACCAACACATGTCCCCTTGCACCCCCACCCCCCAGCACTGTGGGGCACCTGCCAGCAGGCCCCCACCCATGTCCAACTCATGTCACCCACCACCCCCAAACCCCAGCCACCAGGGTCACCCTCCACCAGGGCCCACTCATGTCTCCCACCACCCCCACCCCCCAGCACTGTGGGGCACCTGCCAGCAGGCCCCCACCCATGTCCAACTCATGTCTCCCACCACCCCCAAACCCCAGCCACCAGGGTCACCCTCCACCAGGGCCCCACTCATGTCTCCCACCACCCCCACCCCCCAGCACTGTGGGGCACCTGCCAGCAGGCCCCCACCCATGTGCAACTCATGTCACCCACCACCCCCAAACCCCAGCCACCAGGGTCACCCTCCACCAGGGCCCCACTCATGTCTCCCACCACCCCCACCCCCCAGCACTGTGGGGCACCTGCCAGCAGGCCCCCACCCATGTGCAACTCATGTCACCCACCACCCCCAAACCCCAGCCACCAGGGTCACCCTCCACCAGGGCCCCACTCATGTCTCCCACCACCCCCACCCCCCAGCACTGTGGGGCACCTGCCAGCAGGCCCCCACCCATGTGCAACTCATGTCTCCCACCACCCCCAAACCCCAGCCACCAGGGTCACCCTCCACCAGGGCCCCACTCATGTCTCCCACCACCCCCACCCCCCAGCACTGTGGGGCACCTGCCAGCAGGCCCCCACCCATGTGCAACTCATGTCACCCACCACCCCCAAACCCCAGCCACCAGGGTCACCCTCCACCAGGGCCCCACTCATGTCTCCCACCACCCCCACCCCCCAGCACTGTGGGGCACCTGCCAGCAGGCCCCCACCCATGTCCAACTCATGTCTCCCACCACCCCCAAACCCCAGCCACCAGGGTCACCCTCCACCAGGGCCCCACTCATGTCTCCCACCACCCCCACCCCCCAGCACTGTGGGGCACCTGCCAGCAGGCCCCCACCCATGTCCAACTCATGTCTCCCACCACCCCCAAACCCCAGCCACCAGGGTCACCCTCCACCAGGGCCCCACTCATGTCTCCCACCACCCCCACCCCCCAGCACTGTGTGGCACCTGCCAGCAGGCCCCCACCCATGTCCAACTCATGTCTCTCACCACCCCCACCCCCCAGCACTGTGGGGCACCTGCCAGCAGGCCCCCACCCATGTCCAATCCATGCCCCCCTGCACCTGGGTCCCAACATTCCCCAATCATGTCCGTAATGCCCATCCTCCCCTGCCAAAAGGCCCAACCAACTATCACACCCACCCACATATCAAAGGCAATTACATGTTACACCCCCAATGTAAATAATGCAATTTAACACATGTCTGTCACACACAATGGCTGCAAGTGAATGACAAAACACCCAACATGACATGCCTGAAAGCAATGAGATGATACGACACATTGAAGATTAAAAAAATAATATGTATTGAACAGCAAATAAGAAAAAACACAAAGCAAATCAAACAAAACAAGATGAATGTCCATGAAAAAATTATGAAAAAATAAAATAAGCCAATCAAGAAGATAATCCTGGGTCCATGAGCCCTACCAAATTAAACCTAACTGACTACTAACTAAAAAGGGAACTATATACAAAAAAGTGGTGCATTGTCCAATCGCAACCCAAAAAAAATTCAAAAAAACAAAGGAAACCTAACCCTAACTATACAACTATATACAAAGGCAGCGGGCTATTCGGACGGCTCACTGGTTGTTGTCATGGGCCAGGGCATCCTCGAACTCCTGCTCAATGGCTTGGAGGCGGGCATGTTCCCTGGCCCCGAGGTCCCGCAGGGATAACGCAGTGTCAAGCTCAAACTCCCTGCGAAGACCCTCGAGGCACTCAGCCCGCCTCAGCGCCCTCCGCATGGAGTCCTCCGCCCTGACCATCGTGAGCCGTTCCTCCTCTGCCCGCTGCCGCTCCGCACCTATCCGCTGGCACAACCTCTCCCACACGGAAGCCACTCCCATTCCAGGGTTCTCCTGCCCTCCGGCCGATGCCTGCACCCCTGATGTTGATGGCCCCGAGCCATGATGCCTCCCACGTTGAGCCTGCTGCTGCCTCCGACGCAACTGCCTGTGCCAGCACGACGGCATCCAGGCTGATGGAAACCACCAACGCCGTCGTGCACGTGCCCTGCCCGATGATGCCGTCACATCCTCCATCTGCTGGGGTCCAGTTGCTCTGGTGTCCACCCCTGCTGGATCTCTGACTCCCGACTGTGGCAGGGATGGGATCCCCACCGAGCTGGCTGCATTGGTCGGGGCAGGTCCACAGGGGGCCCTGGTGGCATCTGGGCTGGAAGACGGCAAGGAGAACGACTGGTGGATAGACTGCACAGAGGAGGAGAGGGCCGCCACATTGGCCAACACATGCAGGAAACCCCCGAACATGGCCGATCCCAATTGGGCCACGTCGGCACGGTGCACTTCGTGATGACGTGCGTGCTCCTCCCGGGAAGCACGCACGGCATCACGAATCGCAGCCGTGCGCAACGCGACCCCAATCAGGACCTTCTCCGCACGGCCAGGGGTTCCCACGTCCGCAGGTGGAGGGGAGTCAGGTGACATGGACATCCCCTCTACCTGCGGACAGGCCTGGGACGGGGCATCCCTGCTGGTGCATGGTGGTGCACTCACAGGGTCAGGGACAGCGACATGCACAGGCCCCTCCACGGTGACCTGTGCTGCCTCCTGCCCCTGGCCCTGGACTGCACCACTTGCACCAGCAGGGATGCCCCCACCAGGCCCCATGTGTGCCCCAGTGGCGGCCTCCTCCTCCTCTGTGCAAACCACCAACCTGGATGGCTCCTCACCGTCTCCCACCGTAGCAGGCCCCTGTGGGGGCTCACCCACCCCTTCCGCTGCAGCCGTGGGGGCATCCCCGCCGCCTTGCTCCACAGCGCCGTCTCCGCCCTCTTCTTCACTAGCCGCTGCGTAGAGGGAGACAAAGAACACAAGCATCAGGGCACTGTACAATGGTCCCCTAGACAGGAAGCAATAGCAGATGAGCACCACTGTCAAAGTACACTTCCATCATGTCCCTCCACAACACATGGGCCAGTCCAGGCAAAACACACACAGTAACAGGCATGGTGCATGCCATGGACATTTCCATGCATGTCCAATGGACTCTTGAAACATTCAATGATATGTAACTCACATGCATCATGGCTCATGCCCATCACATGCACACACATCACCTCAGTCACATCCATCTGGCCCCAAACACACCAAACACAGCGGATACAAGGGTCATTTTGCTGCTTTACTGAATCTCTGCATTGTCACACACATGTGTCATGCATCCATGGCATGCACAAGTCACAGACACGCAGGTCAGGCACACAGACATGGCTACCATATATGTACCTGGCATCAGCACCCATCCCTCACCCCCACCCATGTTCAGGTACAGAGACTGGCATGCTCTCATGTTCATAATCTGATTAGGGCTCCCCATGCGGCATTTCAACACATGCAACAACCATGTGCATCACACATCACTGGTCGCACATGCATTACCATGATGTCCCTGCACACATACATGCATACATGGGCTATGGCACACATACAGGCAAGTATCATAGAACCAGCACACCGCAACATGCCCTGTCTCACACAGTAATGCATGGACACTTACCGCTCAACTCCAGACGGGCCTCCCTCTCAAGGATCTGGGCGTGGAGCGCTGGGCGTACGCGTTCCAGGACCCTCATCTGGATGGTACTCATGCGGCCCCGGCCCCCCTCCACGAGGCGCCGGGCCTTCACAAGGGTCCTGGACCTCAAGTCCTCCCAGCGCTTCTTGATCTTCAGGACGTCGCGGGTTGCCACCCCCTCCGCGTTGATGGCAACCACACAGTCGGCCCAGATCCTCTGCCGTCCTTCCTTGCTGGCGCGGGACGATCCAAAGAGGGCATCATACTGCCCCAGGACATGCTCCACCAGGACACCAACTTCGGTGACAGTGAAGCTGGTGCCCCTCTGCCCCTCTGGCCTGGGGTTGCCACTGGTGCCAGATGTGGAAGTGCCCGACATGGCAACCCCAGAGGCAGGTGTGGGTGGGCAACTGGGTCCTGGGGCTGGGCTGTGGAGCGATGTAATACCAGTCGGGAGTCTTCAGTTCCAGCAGGGGTGGACACAGCAACTGGACCCCTGCAGATGGCTGATGTGCAGGCACCAAATGGCAGGGCACGGTGGCAGCAGGCAGGCAGGCAGGCAGCAGCAGATGGCACGTGGGAGGCTGCTCGGGGCACTGGGGGGCAGTAACTCGGCCTTCTGGGCAGGAGCGTGGGCTTCCGTGTGTTTTCGCGTGGCCAGCTTGATACGGAGTGATTTGGCACGTGAAAATCCTGCACGTCAGCGTGAAATCCGAGGAAAGGCCCTTAGCGCGTAAGCGCGTCAGCACGCATACGCGATTCTATTGGACCAGAGTCCCTCAGCGCGTAAGCGCGTCTGTGACGTGACCCGCACGGGTGTTCCCCACTCAGGACGTGATGACGGGGCACACGTGGAGATACTGCACGTCAGAGTGTCATCGCGTGTAATTGGACAAAAGTGCGCGTACACGCGATTGGCCTATGTACGTGTATTTAATGGGTGCGCGGCCACTTACACACGCAAGTACGTCAGCGAACCTGTATCCCGTGGTGCGTGTGAATTTCCACACGCTATTGGACTGGGAACTGGATTCCAGGGCTGCGCGGGTCACACGCTGTATCCCGTGGTGCGTGTGAATTTCCACACGCTATTGGACTGGGAACTGGATTCCAGGGCTGCGCGGGTCACACGCTGTATCCCGTGGTGCGTGTGAATTTCCACACGCTATTGGACTGGGAACTGGATTCCAGGGCTGCGCGGGTCACACGCTGTATCCCGTGGTGCGTGTGAATTTCCACACGCTATTGGACTGGCAACAGGATTCCAGGGCTGCGCGGGTCACACGCTCGCCTAGAACACGCGCTAAGCATAAATTGCGGACTTTAACAATAACAAGCTCAGACGCCAGGATGAACATACCGTTCCTAGCAGCAGTGGCAGTGGGCTACCAAAGGAGGAGGAGGAGGATAGTCAGGGCCAGAATATTCACACCCAGAACCAGCCTTTTCGGGATGCCTGATGACCAGGTGTATGGGAGGTACAGGTTTCCACCACACATCATACTGGACCTGGTGACTGAGTGGGAGGATGACCTCACATCACCCACCCTGTGCTCCCAAGCACTCAGCCCCCTGGAGAAGGTCCTCAATGTACTGCACTTCTTAGCCACTGGATCATTTCAGCGGACAAGTGCCATAGTGGGTGGGGTGTCACAGGCCACCCAGTCACGCTGCCTACACCAGGTCTTGAACATCATGACTGCACGCCCATCAGTCCACAGGCACATATACCTGCCCAGAACACCTGCAGAAAGGCATGCTGCCGCCCTGGATTTTTACGCAGTGGCACGATTCCCCAAAGTGCTAGGTGCCATCGACTGCACCCATGTGGCTCTACGTCCCCCCAGGGCATCTGAGCACATCTATAGGAACCGCAAGCACTGGCATTCCATCAACGTGCAGGTAGCATGTAATGCCAAGGGAATCATCACCTCAGTATATGCCAACTATCCCGGCTCCACCCACGACAGCTTCATTTACCGAATGTCCACCCTAAGCCGGGACCTAGAAGCTGGGCGGCATGGCGATACATGGCTGCTTGGTGAGTATGTATGCCACTGCACATGCATGCATGTTGGATACTGAGCAAGGTCACAACCTCACCAATGATACCAATCCCCACCTCCACAGGGGACAGTGCCTACCCTCTCAGCCCCCACATGATGACGCCAATTCGGAACCCCACCACGCCACCCCAGGTAAGATTTAACACAGCCCACATTACAACCAGGGGCATAGTGGAGCGCACATTCGGAGTGCTGAAGTCACGCTTTCGCTCCCTTGACCGTTCTGGCGGGCAGCTGTTATACGCTCCCCCAGTAGTGTGCAGGATCATAGTGGCAGCATGTGTCCTGCACAACGTTGCAACACGCCGGGGCCTGGCCGTGGACATGGTGGTGGCCCCACATCCCCAACCACATGCACAGCCGCTGCGCATGGGAGGGGAAAGGGCACGGGGGGAGGCAGCCCGTACACAGCTAGTGGCTAATTACTTCACATAGAAATCACACCCCTGTGGAGTGCACACTGCCCTGGCACATTCCATCTGACAATCAATGATGACTCAACCTGACACTGATCCTGAATGTGTGGAGAATGAACGGGGAATTCCATGTCAGCCTGAGATTGTTCACCTGGAAGTGTCACAATGTGTGCATCCCTACCCACACAGACACCACCAATGCAGTTTTGTGAAGTTACACATTGAAGCAGCTAAAATGAATACCCACTTGCAAAATGCAACAAGAGGACAGTGGCATGTCAGCCAACCCAACCCCAGCACTGCCACACGACACACCGTGCCATGTCATGCTAATTGCAGGTAAACAAAGTAATCCCCACAACATGACATCACTTCCACTATGTACAGTGGCACTATTAGAAACCTGCAACACCTGAAATGCTCACAGCAATGCCGGACCAACAACATACTTGAGCACGTAGTACCATTAACATGACATCAAAAATGTAACATATTAGTAGTCTCACCACCTGGAAATGCCTGCACTCCCACCACTACCAACTGTGCAGTGTTGGCGCCATGTAGAGTTGTAGGTGCACTGCTGCCAACATGGTCCCCATGGCCAGACTAGAGGTCCTTGTGTGGACTTGAGGAAGGGACCTGCAAATTGGGAGGTAGACACAGAAGAAGAGTTACACATCAATGCAACATGCAGTGTACAACACAACAGCAATATGCACTAGGAATGTATACACAGTATTGACTACAGACTGGCCACACAGGTCATGGGAGTCCAACGTCACTGTGTAATTCACTGTCACTTGGGCACACCCTTTGCAAGCCCATGGAAACGGGAAGCAGGAGGGGTGTGTGTGACTCAAACCCAAGCATCTGAACCAAATACATTACAAGCCTGCATGTGCCCAGCCACAATGCAGCGTATGCCCACAGGAACCACGGAAGCCAACAGATCGGAGCCAACAGATCGGAGCCAACAGATCGGAGCCAACAGATCGGAGCCAACAGATCGGAGCCAACAGATCGGAGCCAACAGATCGGAGCCAACAGATCCTCCCAAAAAAATTGGGAATAAAAGAAATCAAAATAAAAATAAAAATAAGAAAAAATCAAAAATGGCCATTGATGGGCCCGGGGGGGTTGGGGAGGCCACCCAGGAGGTCCGAGGACAGGATGCACACCAGAACCCACCTGCGTGGATCCTGGGAAAATAAAACACCTCCATGGGCTCATGGCCCACACGGCTACCCTATTGTGGGAGTGTCACTGCTGTCGCTATTATCACCCTGTGCAGCTGCATCCGGAGGTGGTTGCACTATGGGAGGCAGCCCACGCAAGGCCCTAGTCTGCTCCTCCATGGCTGCAAGCATGCGGGTGTGGTAGGTCTGGTTCTGGAGGATGAGTGTGCGGAGGTCCCCATGCAACAACTCACGGGATGCCCGGACCTCCGCCCTCGTTGCCTGCATCTCAGCTGAGAGCGTACGGGTGAGACGCTCCAGCTGCTGTTCTGTCCTTTGGTGTGTTGAAGCCTCAAGCTCAACAAGAGTCGTCCTGAGGTGTAGGAGCTCCTGCCTCAGGGCTTCCCTGTGGCCCTGGGACTCAATGGAGATGGCCTCCTGCAGAGTCGCCAGTGCCGCCCGCCTGTCCCTGTTGGACCCCAACATGTCCTCCCTGTGTGACTGGCAGATGGAGTCAGTTGCCTGCTCTAGTCGCTCCATCAGCCTTTCTGGGGGGACAATGGAAGTGGCCACCCTATCCATGGCCTGAGCCATCATCTCGGATGATGCAGCCTGTTGGGTAGCCATACCGTAAATGGATTGCTCCCATGCGGTATTGCCAGGTGGCGTACGGCCACCACGTCGGCGGGCACCACACCTGTCTGGGGCAAGGCGAACTGCGCCTTGCTGTGCCGGCACTGCCTGAGGCTGCAGGACTGCATTCCCCCTCTGATCTGCTGGCCCAGGAACAGGATCAGATGTCGCGGAGTGTGACCCTGCATCCGTAACCACCGAAGGCGTAGCTGCCAACACTGACATCCCCATGGAGGGTCCTGACCCTGGTGCAGGTGGGTGAGACAGAACAGAATCCCTCCCTGGAACACTCACCTGCGACGGCACGTAGGTCTCATCCGAATCAACACCTGAGTACAGCTCGGGGGAGGTGCAGCCAGAGACACCCCTTGAGAGCACGACCTGCAGCACTTGTGGGTTCTCCCCCACCACCACACCACGTCCCTCACTGGTGGTTGGTCGGCCCTGGGACACCTCCTGGGTCTGCACCATCTCCACAACCCCAGCAGTATCAGGTGCGTCTTCCCCTGCAAAGACATGAAAACAAAGTAATGGAAACAGGCATTAGCACCATGGCACACATTGAGGGCTGAGAAGCAAGAGAACCAGTACTTGATTGACATGTCCCACATGACTAAAACCCTCCCATGCATGCACCCACACTGCGTATGAAGTGCAGGCAAACGGCACACACTGATGACACCAAGATGGAAGATGAACAAATTTTCTGCATGCTGCCTGGCAGTGGCATCACACATTGGCCTGTGATTGGCAGGTGAAACACACATGCCATCACACAGATGGCATGTACCATTGCTATTGAGTGAAGATGGAGAGGAGGGCAGCACCTATTCATTCAGTCCAGTTCCCGCATGTAATAGCTTTTCGGATTCTAACAGGTCAGATTTTTCACCTGGAGCTGCCAGTCTGTAATGGTCAAATTGCACAGGGACATGTGTGTACAAATGATATCCAGGTAACAAAGTCACTCCCCTTTACCATACCCATGTCAGACATGTGACTAGTGGACAGCGACATGCCTAGTGAAAGTGGTGGAATGCAAACAAACTGACTGAATGAACAGTGAAAAATAAGCAAATCTGTTGTGTCAAGGTGACACTTCAAGGGCAACTGGCGTGCAGTTGTGCTAGATGTCTACTGTTGGCAGAAGGGATACTGCTATGGCCAAATGCAGCTGCGCAGGAAGTATTGCATGAAGCACATGGCTGACCCATACGACTGAGGCGCACACACTTTCTCCTGCCACCCAAACAGAAGCCCTCACACACACACCATGCACATGTATGACACACACATGCATGTGCACTCACCGGACAATGCCTCGTAATCAGCCAGATCTCCCACGCCTTGGATCTGTTCCTCCGTGACGTAGGTCCCAGCGACTGACTCATGTGGAGTGAGTTCCATGTCTACTACTGGAGACCCACCTCCAGTCACTAGAGTTGCGGCATGACTTGAGGCCAGCTTACTCTTTGCCCTGCGCTTTAGGTCATTCCAGCGCTTATAGCAATCATTGGCTGTGCGCCTCACGATTCCAAGGGCACTTACGATGTCCGCAACGGTCTGCCAGTGTGCCTGGCGTTGTGCAGGTGTGGTCTTGGATCCTGCAACAATGACCATCTCGTTGTCATGTCCGGACACATACTCGACAAGTGCATTCAGTTCGTCATCCGTGAAGCTGGGCTTCCTGGACGGGCCGGACTGTGTAGCCGTGTCTGGGGCATCAGCCTGTGCCGGACGAGCACTCTTCCTCTTCCGCTTGGAAGGTGGTGGTGATCCTGAGTGTCCTGCGCCGCTCTGGACACTAGGGGCAGGAGCCCTGGTGGACTCTGTATCAGGAGTGTGGGATTGCACACTCAGCATGGGAGTTGGTGCAGGCATTGGCTCGAGTGTGATGGTGTCAGGGGGAATCTCAGCAGCATGGACTAGGACCGACACTGTCCTGGCTGGGTGTGTGAGGGCTGGGGTGGATGGAGCCGCAGCTGCCCCTGCAGCCACTCCGCCCTGCCTCCTTGGTGCAGTAGATGACCTTGCTGCCCCAGATCCACGTGGCATGATGGCATCAACGTGCACCAGCGCACGTGTCGTAGCCCTGCTGACCTGGAAGTCAGCCATGGAGTCAGCCAGGTCTGGTGCCACAATGGGCTGGTCCAACAAGGGCTGAGCATGGATGGTGTCAGCCACTTCAGCCTCAACGGGAGGGGGGGAGGGGGGGGGGGGGGATGATGGGTGCCCTTGACTGGTCCTCCACACATGGGGGGACAGGCTCACCCTGCAAGTTACGACCACGTCCCCTACCGGATCCACCACGGCCACCACTTGTGGCTCTTCCACCTTTGCCACCCTTACGGAATCCTCGCCTCCCAGCCATGGCACTGATATTAATGTGCGTATGGGAGTGGCTGTAGACAATTGTCCTGGGCAATTGGGGGTCAAAGGGGTTGGGTACCAGATGGTAATTGTACCCTAGTGCTCTAGCACGGCTGATTGTAACCCCTGGGGAAAGATGACGGGTCACGCAACGCACAGGAGGCCCAAAAAAGGGAGATGACGTGCACGCAACCCCTCCTAGACCACGTGTGCAGAAAGAAAAACCTGCACTACGCTGTGGCACCCAGTAACACAAGAATGAACGTATGCGTGTCACACGCAGCCTAGAATGACCTCTGAAGGGGTAGGCAACACACGGGGCAAGCACAGAAGTTGGATACGTGCGTGACTCACCGTCTGCCAGGTAAAAGAGCGTGAAGAATGAGCGCGTTTGGCTGGCTAAACCCCCGCCAAAAGAAGATGTGTACGCTGTCTGAGAAGACAGGACAACAGTAGAAGGGGACACTGTTTGAGGGAACAGGCCCAGGTAAACCAGTAAAAGAGAAAAAAGAGAAAAAGCTGTCAGAGGTAACAGGGAATACGAACTGGAAACGCCGTGAAGTAAATCGCGTGTGAAACGACAAGAAGTACAGATTTCACCCACTCGCTCTCCACGAAAAGCACGTACAAGGAAATGGTGTTCGACATGTACCTTATATACAGGCCCACACGTACAGCGTCACTTACGCGGCGTGTACGTTCACCAATCACACGCTTTGTCACTCCTGCGTGTAGATCCATTTTCACCAATCACACGCTTTGTCACTTCTACGTGTACATCAATTTTCACCAATCACACGCTTTGACACTGGGACGTGTCACGTAACAATTTCCTGCACGTGCAGGTGACTATAGGCGCGCATATGCTGTTGACGGGTTTACGCGCTAAGGGCCTTTGCTGACGTGTGGGATTTCACTACCTATCAGGCTGTCCACGCGTTCACACACGAGAGGCCACGCTCCTGGCCAGGAGGCGAAATTACTGCCCCCCAGAGCCCTGAGCACGCTCCCACCTGCCATCTGCTGCTGCTTGACTGCCTGCTGGCCACGTGCCCCACAGTGCTGGTGGGTGGGGGTGTTGGGAGACATGGGTGGGGGCCTGGTGGAGGGTGCCCCTGCACTGGTGGGGGTGGTGGGAGACATGGGTGGGGGCTTGGTGGAGAGTGCCCCTGGTGGCGGGGGGTGGTGGGAGACATGGGTGGGGGCCTGGTGGAGGCTGCCCCTGGTGGCGGGAGGGTGGGGGTGGTGGGAGACATGAGTGGGGGCCTGGTGGAGGCTGCCCCTGCACTGCTGGGGGGGTGGGGGTGCAGGGGGACATGAGCAGGTGTGCAGGGTAGTCCCCTGTTTTGTAGACTGCCTGCAGGGGCCGTGGAGGGTGTACAGGGAACACCTGTGAGGACCCACCCAGCCTAATCGCGTGTGATGATTCCCACGCACCCCTGTAATACACGTACCCTGGCTAATCGCGTGTATAACTTCCCGCGTACCCCTGTAATACACGTACCCTGGCTAATCGCGTGTTAAACTTCCCGCGTACCCCTGTAATACACGTACCCTGGCTAATTGCGTGTTGAACTTCCCGCGTACCCCTGTAATACACTTACCCTGGCTAATCGCGTGTTAAAGTTCCCGCGTACCCCTGTAATACACGTACCCTGGCTAATCGCGTGTTAAACTTCCCGCGTACCCCTGTAATACACGTATCCTGGCCAATCGCGTGTTGAACTTCCCGCGTACCCCTGTAATACACGTACCCTGGCCAATCGCGTTTTAAACTTCCCGCGTACCCCTGTAATACACGTACCCTGGCTAATCGCCTGTTAAACTTCCCGCATACCCCTGTAATACACGTACCCTGGCCAATCGCGTGTTGAACTTCCCGCGTACCCATGTAATACACGTACCCTGGCTAATCGCGTGTATGACTTCACGCGTACCCCTGTAATACACGTACCCTGGCTAATTGCGTGTTGAACTTCCCGCGTACCCCTGTAATACACTTACCCTGGCTAATCGCGTGTTAAAGTTCCCGCGTACCCCTGTAATACACGTACCCTGGCTAATCGCGTGTTAAACTTCCCGCGTACCCCTGTAATACACGTACCCTGGCCAATCGCGTGTTGAACTTCCCGCGTACCCCTGTAATACACGTACCCTGGCCAATCGCGTTTTAAACTTCCCGCGTACCCCTGTAATACACGTACCCTGGCTAATCGCCTGTTAAACTTCCCGCGTACCCCTGTAATACACGTACCCTGGCCAATCGCGTGTTAAACTTCCCGCGTACCCATGTAATACACGTACCCTGGCTAATCGCGTGTATGACTTCACGCGTACCCCTGTAATACACGTACCCTGGCTAATTGCGTGTTGAACTTCCCGCGTACCCCTGTAATACACTTGCCCTGGCTAATCGCGTGTTAAAGTTCCCGCGTACCCCTGTAATACACGTACCCTATACACGTACCCTGGCTAATCGCGTGTTAAACTTCCCGCGTACCCCTGTAATACACGTACCCTGGCCAATCGCGTGTTGAACTTCCCGCGTACCCCTGTAATACACGTACCGTACCCTGGCCAATCGCGTTTTAAACTTCCCGCGTACCCCTGTAATACACGTACCCTGGCTAATCGCGTGTATGACTTCACGTGTACCCCTGATATGCACGTTACCCGCTTTGCGTTCCTTGTTTGGCTGCCCTGTAAACTGGTCCAGAGTTAGCGCAGCCCTTTGCGATGATTTAGCGATTTTGCTGGCTTTTCCTTGCGAGAGGGCGTTCTTGGGGGCGTTACTGGCGCTGCTGCAGGGTCGCTGCGATACTCTGCGCCACGGCTGGTTTGGGAGCATGTAATCCATGAATACGCTGTGCGCGGAAATCGGTTTTATCGCACGTGCCTGGCGCAGTCAATCGCACGCGGACACTCTGCGCCAGCCGATTGCGACACTTTTCTGCGAAATTCTATGAATTACCCTGTGAATTGTCTCAGTTTCAGCACCTACATTCTGGAATTCAATGGCGCCGCCCTTTAAGGCCCTGCATGGACTCCGGACAGCCACTTCTCATAGCAACAGTCTCTGCATCTCAGAGGCATAGTGATGGTCAAAACACAGAATAGTCCATAGTGGGGGCATTATTAGACTTTAACTGAATATCCGTCACTGGGCCGAGAACCTGAGTTGTTTCCTGCTTGTTCACAGACTGTGTTTTATCACCCAGCGCATAGGTACAAGCTCAACAGCGCAACCTCTTTGCTCTGACATACATGATTAATTAGCTTTGAAAAGTTTAATATACCCCTAGTGCACCCTGTGTGCCCCCCATCTCTCTTGTGTACAATGCATTAATGGGAAAAGGCGCTCAAAAGAGCCATGCTCCGCTAATTAAAATGTCATTTTTGGTCCAGAGGAAGAAACATAATCACGAGGAAGGGAAACCAATTTATATAATTCAATACCCAGTTGGCCACAAATTACAGGCATGGATGCACAGAAAATGAAATTACTCGACAACAAGCAGTATTAGGAAATATCCAGGCAGGAGGTTTTCGGAGATCTTCGGTTCTGTCCTAGCTGAACCTTAGCTTTTTGTGCTTCATGCATATCAACCCGATGCGCGACCTTCTTAAAGGCCTGCCACACTGACACTGAAGGATATATGTCTTTCCCAACTGCATGCCCTTCTCCCCATTACAGTTTTTATTCCTCCCTCTTTGCCACTCTCTGTGTCCATCTCTCTTACCTGACCCAGTGCACCCTTTGCACACTGCACCTTGGTCGCAGTGTCACTTTTGGTGCACCTTGTTGGATGTGGCAGTAGGGCGCAGGGACCTATCGGGGCTGTATGCGTCCTTAAATATATTGTAACTCTGAATGCTAATAAATGTGGTGTTTAGGATGAGAGTATATTTAAGGAATACACAACACACGTGTTATGGCACGCATGACTCAGTAACGTTATGTGTGAATGCTGTGTCCAGATTTCCATTGATGCAAATTGAACGTCCATTTACTGAGTGGGCCGTGCAGTGCTTTAAGTAGGGTGGTAACTTGTGGTGGGCTCTCGTAGGGGGAGTGGCCAAAGTATGAGTGATTAGGCCACGCCCCCCAACAAGATCCCTCACCCCTTGCATTTAAGGAGCAAGGAGCTGTGGTTAAAGAAATTCCTACGGGAGTCGCTGACACTCCCAAGCAACCCTTTAACCACTCGGCTCCTTGAATGCAATGGGCTGCCTGCTGCGTGATGTCTCTTTATTCTGAAAAAGGAGGAGGGCTGGGTTGGCCAGCCTCTACTTTTGTTTGAGTAAAGAGCTAACATGCAGCATGATTAATGGGCTTCCTGCTGCACGTTTGCTCTTTACTCAGAAACAAAAGGAGAGGCTGGCCAACCCAGCCCTCCTCCTGTTTCTGAATAAAGAGATATCGTGCAGCAGGTTTAGCCGAAGCGCTTCTCAATTACACGGCTGACTTCTGGTGTCAGCGTTTTGGTTTCGAAAAAAGAAAAGGCTTTGCCTTAACTTTTTTCTAATCTGAAATATTGACACCTGCAGGCAGTCGTGTGACAGTGCAGCGCTCCGCTAAACGGCTGCCTGAGAGTTCCGTGTGGCTTGGGCTAATCGGGCTGAGCCCTGACATGGTCCCTGGTTGGGTGCCCATGTAACCCCTCTAATGGGTGTGGGGTTCCCTTTAACCATAGGCTGGGACGTGGGGACGCCCCTTCCTGGTGTACATAAAAAAGCACATGTGTCACAGCTCACTAAAGCTGAAGGTATGACATCCATTTAAAGTGCACTGGAAAGTGTAATACACTGTTTTCATGTTATATTTATTATTAGGTATGTGAATTGTATGTCAAATGGTATCCAGTAATTATACCCAATAAAAAATAAAGAATGCATTTATAACGGATAAAAAATAACAAAAGAAATACAGAACTTATTTTTAAAAATAACTGTGGTGGTGGAGTAAGGAGTTAAATCTGGTGGGGCGAGGGTTGGAGTTTAAACATGGGGAAACAGGAGGCTTGGCAGGGGAGCCCGTCCACCCCCAAAAAAGAAGAAAATAAAGAAATCTGTATTTTTTTTTCATTATTTTGGGGTTGTTGACATTTAATTCTCTATTTTTTGGTTCGTTAAAATCACATAGAACCATGTGAAATGTAAAACGGTTAGTGTTATGGATTGAGTTCTGATGCAGAAAGTATCATATGTACACTTATGTATTGTTATTAGCAATGTGGGCATTAAATAGCTCCTGGTGAAGCCTTGGCCACTATAATAACCTTCTCTAGAAAAGTCCTCCATTTGACCCTTGTGAGAACCTATCAGGGCTCATGGAATGTTGAGGAAGTGGCCTTTGAAGGCAGTTGCAGAGGGGTTGGAGAGAAAGCAGCTGTGACAGCATGTCCTGTAGTTAAGCTCTCCACAGACTATATAAATATCTTAATTTATATATACTCTCTGAGAGAAAACAGACCCATGACTTTTAATATAGGTTACTTTAAACCTGTTTTCTGCCATCAGCTTAGCCCTGCTCATTTTATCAGTACCTCAGCAGTTCCTGAGAATGTGTTTACATGGAGTAAAGTGTGCGAATCCCCTGCCTCATATCTTCATATCAATCTGACTTCAGTTGTGAAGAGTTGAGGGTTATTTTTTAGATTTGTAAATGTGCAGAGTGTTCCAACCTCGATAGTCTGACTGGACTTCCTGGTGAGGAAAGCACCATTTGATTTGCCTTCAAATCATATGATAAGAGCGAGAAAGGCTGGTCTCAGAGGACGCTCTTTCTCTCTCTCTCTCTCTCTCTCTCTCTCTCTGGCTCATGCGAGGTGAGAAATGAAAACACAGAAATGGCAGCCATGTTATTTATGAAAGGAATACAAACTTCAGTACAAACCTTGTTTATACAAGGTATGAACATTTCTTGGGGATTCCTATAAATGAAAGGCTGCCAGAGACTTTTGATTAAGCTTGTGGAAGTTAAAGAATATTTGCAAGACAACTGTACCTCTATCCCCAGCACTGTTATGTCAATTGGGTTTTAATCGTTTGTATCTTTTTAAGCCCACACACCACCCCTGAGTGTCAGCTGTGTCAGCTATGTAAGCTACATTAACAGTGTTCATATTTTCATGGGGCTGCCAGCACTGTCTCCCATATGTTTTTTAATGGATTTCCTGACTCCCTTCTGACACCAGGGAGTATGTGATATGGTGACTGATTTCTGAACTATGTGTACATTTCAAATCTTTTTAAAACAGCCTGAGGAAGGGGCACTTTTATAGGGAGCAATACACTGCAATGTAACACATTGCTCTGCTGATTTCCGAATCTTAAAGTGAATGGTATTTAAATGCTGAATGTTTCTTCAAATCTAGTCTCCTGGAGCACAAGTGACAAGAAAGCCATCTGAGGTCACTGAAGCTGCTCCATTAACTTCACGCTTAACCCAGGCGAGTGGGAAGTGAGCTATTTCATCCTTCGCTTTTAGCAACTAACTGTAAGGCATATTATTTCTTACTCAGAGCTGTCTATATAACATGAACTGGGGCATTATTACTTGTTTTTTGTCTACTTGGACTTTTTAATACATTGTAGTATATATGCCCAGTTTTGTTACATTACTGATAAATCAGATTGTAATATATTTCAGTCAGATTGATATTTCTATGATCCATATTTGTGTTTCTCAGAGTATTATCCCTCTGAGGGGACATAGTATTAAATAAAAGCACCACTGTTCTACCCGCTTATGCGCAATTTATTCGGAGTCATCCATGTGCAACAGTGTGAACGCTACATATCACCATTAATGGGGACTGGTGCTTCTTTTTATTGATTGGGTTTTCCACACCATGTCAGTCAATAGGTTTGGTAGTGCTCTCAGAATGTATTGAAATAATTCAGGCTATTAGTCCTGGTAGCTTAGCTCCCATATGTGAGAGTTGAAGGACCGGTTACACCTATCTCAGAGAATGCTGGTGCTTGGCCCTGCTTAGCCCTGGCCCACTTGAAGCCATGGTGCTGTGTATATATCTTAAATATACTCTCATCCCAAAACCACATTTATTAGTGTTCGTAATTACAATATATTTAAGGGCCCATACAGCGCTGATACCTCCCTGCGCCCACAGGGCACGTCAAAAGGATGACTGCACCCAAGGCGCCACGCCAAAAGGGACGGCACCCAAACGCATTTGGCCAAATGTTCTGATCCCTGCCTGACCACCCAACTGCCCATTAACAACCTCCATCCTGCCCCCTTCAGGACTCCACTTCAAGTCAGGATTAAAGCACTGTAGTTTAGAAGAAGGCAAGATGAGGTGATAAGGAGGCCACCATAAGAGAGGCGTTGAAAGTGGGCTACTGGAGTATGCCCATCCAGACTTTGCTACACAGCTCCCATAATCCTGCTCCATGCTGTCTTTATAAAACAATGACCTCTTTCATGCACATGCTGTTGTGCTCTCTCACTTGCTGTCCTTTTCCACTTTCCCTTTTCTCCTGTGTGGTTATTTATTTTTTGGCCTTTCTTTTTTCTTTCTTTTTCCTCTGTATCTCTCCCTCTCTTTCGCCCTCGCGCTCCCTCTCTATCGCTCTCACGACCTCTCCATTCATCTCTCGCTCTACCTGCTCCCTGGAATTTAGAGTTTTGGGAACATCGCAATTCTACTTTTAAAGGGGGAAGCAACGTGAATGAAAAAATCTAAGTTTATCTATTAATATGTGTGGGTGTGTGAGTGGGGGCAGAGTGTTCTGATTCAAAGTCTTGTGGTTTGCTCTGCAAATGAGCCACATAAACATGTTCTTGCTTACTCATTCAATCATTGGCATTATATCTGAAATATTTTGAAGTGTGCCTAAATATGTCAAAGTGCCTGAATTGTTTCATGGCACCTGTAATACAGCATATGAAATGCATATGTCATAAAGTAGAACACTCAGGACCGCCACGCTACTTGCTTATGTGATGCAATCACTGTTCATTCTTCTGGCAATGCCGAACATGTGTCAGCAGCTAGAGTTACTTGCTGGACTTGGGGTTCCCAGGAGCATAATGTTGCAGTCCTGGGTTTTCTTTCTCAAACCATTGCAATGTGATTGCATAGACGGATTATTTCGAAATTGAAGTGCACCTTGACAACAGTTCCTAAATACAATAGATTTAAAAATGAAAGCCCTCACTGAAACAGACACATTTGCATTCTGCAGACATGTGGAATGCTCCGAGACTGCTAACATTTACACTGACCACCAGCTCATGAGGAGTGATAATTAGCACTTAGTGTGCGCATAGGGAACACTGGCATTCTTCCCAAGAGGTAGGGGTCTTTTATGCCTGGCTAGTAGCTTGCAACTAGAAATGTGTAGCTCTGCTGCAAAACTATAATATTCTGTGAACCGAGATGATCAGCTGAACCAAAAATACAGTGGGGCATCTGGACATGTGCAGTAAGGTCGGAGGGACAAAACAGCATTAACAAAATACCACAAAACGAAATAGATACCTTCCTCCGTTGCACACAACACAAACCTGTCAACATAGCTCCATACTAATCATGCAATACCTTCTTAAACAAATCTGACACTAATGGAGAATTTCCTTTTTTTTAAATGTAAGGTTGCTACCTGTAAAAAGGTGAAATTTACAAACTTTGCACTAAACAAACTGAAAACCAACACAAATAACAATTCAAAAAGAAAGATCAGCATATATGTGTATCTTTACAATGTTCGCCAATATACACATTCTAAAATCACCCTTTGAAATTTAAGCAATAGTCATAATATACACATTACATTAAATAACATAAAACATGCAATCACACTTATACAAGAGGCCCTCTCACAACACACTCCTAACCAACCTTTTTTGACATGCTGCGTGCAACAATGACTATTACTCACCTAACTACAAACAAGCACACACCCAAGAGCAATATGCAAACAAAACACAGACCTCTTTTAACACTGTTCAAATGATTAGCAAGGTGCAGAATTCGTACTCGCCACTAGCCGTTGACTAGTGACAGTTGACTCTTGGTGAGTAGGAAAGGGTGCACTGTCTGTATGTATAGTATTGAGGTGGCAAGTCATTTTTCATGGTTGGCTAGTAGCTTGCAACTTGACAATGTTCCCCCTATAATTAGCACTATTACCATATTAACAACAATCCAAAGCAAAAGGGTGAGTTATGTTCTGACCATGTTGGTTTTTATTTCATGTTTAGTGTTTAATAGTAGGTCAAATTTGCCATTCCCAATGTTTGTGTACTTTAACTTTCTGTAGGTAGTAACCATAACTTTTTAAAATATGTTTGCTGCTTAAATAGATATTTCAATATTTGTATTCCAACACAGCAAATAGAATGAGTGCAACACATGTGGGTTGAATTCTCTTACCCCACAGAGAACTAGAGACAGGAGTGTCCTACCAATGTGTAAATAGGAGGGGAAAAAAGAAGAGCTCACAACTCTGCTTTTCATTCAGCATTATTTGTATTACCAGTAATCAGCTGCTTAATTCATTTGTATAAATCCTACTCCAGCGTTTTGCCCATTCCTTGGTTATGCATGGGAAAGTAGACTGTCTCAGCAATCCCATAATTGCACCAGTTTTTAAAGGCTTTCAGTGAAAATATCCCTTGGACCTCGCAGGGAGCCGTACAATGTACACATTTCTAAAGTAACTCAAGTTATCCACGAAGAGGCCTCAGATCTAACACCGGTATTCCCTTAGTCACCCCGTGCTTCAAACAAAAAAGGGCAGGAGCTTCAGGGTCGCTGCACCCTCCCTTTGGAACTCCCTCCCTAACATCAGAAATTAGCAATCGTATTATGTATTAAAAAAAACGTGTAAAAACATGGCTTTTCAAGAAGTATGAATAACCAACGCAGTCTGTAACAAAGCAACTCGTATCCTGTACTTGCACATTTCCTGTTAACATGGCTTTTCAAATTGTGCTAATAACCAAGTCTATCTGTAACTGTAGTCTGCTATGTAATTAACGCTGGGTTTGGGCGTTATACAAATGTCATGAATAAATAAAATAAATAAATAAATAAGGAAGCTTATTAATGGGATCTTCCATGAATGCAGGAAGATAACGAGAGAAAGTTATTATTCTATCCTTTCTCAGAAATAATGTGGCAATAAGACCAGAGGCGGCGGGCAAATACAGCCCCAGGTAATGCCCCCGGGGCCGTAGGGTCTTATTACCATTAGTACCCGGCACGTTAGACCGGGGTACTAATTGCATTTTTTTTCTGTTTAGAAATGCTGCTGCGTTTCAAAACAGAAAGAAAAAGTGAAAAAAATGGCCACCGGGAAAGGGAAAACGTAGTCCGATTTCCCTTTCCATGGTGGCCATCGGGAGCGGACGCACTGGAAACAAAAGTGTTTCCAGCGCATTTGCTCCCAAGAAAAGAAGAAAAAAGAAGGTAAGTGGGGTTGGGGGGGGGGGGGAGAAAAAAGTACCGCGGCTCCGGCGGCGGACGTTGGAAGCCTCCAGCCGTGTGGAGGCTCGGAGCGGGGAAGTCTCCACACGCCGGGAGGCTTCCATTGTCCTCCGCCAGAGACCAAAGGATAGAAGGTAAGTGGGTTGGGGAGGGCAGGGAGGTGGGAGGAGGGAGGAAAATAAAAAAGTATTACCTGAGTCCCCGGTCGGGGACGAAGGCAGCCTCCAGCCATGGGGAGGCTCAGAGCGGGGATTGCCCCGATTCAAGCCTCCTCATTGACTGAGGGGCTGCCACGCCCCTCACCGGGAACAGAGAGCCCAGCACGCACGGCGTACATGGGAATACCGTGTGGTATGGCTAGGAAAAGAGCCAATCAACACGTCGGATTCCCGGTGCGCCGCGCGTGCTGGGTACTAATGAAAAATAATAGGCATTTCATTATTTTCAGGACCTGTCCCGTCAATATAAGCACATTACATTAACAAATGATATAAATACAGTCACTAGATCTCATGAAGACTCAAGGCAAAGTATACTCTTGAATTCCATAGACATAATAAACTAGGATCCCATTCATAGGCCCATCCTCGATATCCCAAGCGGGAAAGGTGATGATAAACACATGAATAAATATTATGACATAGAAAGTGCATTTTATATGTCTGTTCATCCTCAAAACTAGTAGATGACTTTTGTTCCTCTCTCTAACAGTTCTATGTGATCATTTCGCCTGCAAAATGCTTTTGTTTCCTCACTCCTAAAATGTTTTCATCAGATATTCTAGGTCTGGCGTTATCTTTCTATTCTAAACTGCAGTCCTAGAACATTTGGGGAAAGTGCTTGATTTTACTCAGGGTGGATATGTATGTAACTATTGCCTCCTAGCTAGAGGGACTGGGCTACTATCATAAAATTAGAACTAGCTCTTGAAAGTGGCTGTCTAGGCACTACACTTCTGTAGCGGTTGGCGGGGAAGGGGGTTTAAGTGTTACTGTTAAAATAAACACATATTATAATTAATGTATCACTAATTCATCACAAACTAACACTATCTTAAGTTGTAAAAGCATCATTTCTTCTGTGCAAGCTGTGCCTGCCAGCTATGAAGACCTACTACCAAAATCCAGGACCACTACAGTTTCCAATGGAAACATAATCTTGGCAAAGGGGGACAGAGCTCCAATTTCCAGGACAGTCCCGGCAAAACCGAGACGTCTGGTCACCCTACTCCTGGAAGCATTTTCCATGTTGACATTTTCACTGGATACCATTCTGTCTTTCTGCACATTAGGAGACAGGAAAGAAGAGACGTGGGAGGGATAAGATGTGAGGTAAAGGACGAAGTAAAGAAGAGAGTGGGGCAGGGCAGTGTATTTAATACCAGACGTCATGTTGTGATCTTGAAAGTAAACTCTTAACATCAACTGATATATCAATTTACAAAAACAGATGAAACACCCCGTGCTACTAATTCAATCCAGGAAATGTACACTTAAAATGTGTTTGTTACCTATTAGCTTTTCGGCTGTGGTAAAGGCTGTGGCTAAGTCCAAACGGTGTCCTATAACTAGATTCCAAGCTTTGTTCACAGGTAAAGTGTAGTGCTTCAGGATAATTCAAATTATTCTTTTAAATCACCCTTTCATATTCGGCAATCTGATTTTTCAGGGATTTAATTGTGCTCCCAATGTAAAACGTTCACAGGGGGAGATAATGGCATAACCAACATACACTGTATAGCAACTGATCAAATCCATCATGGGGTGTCCATTTGGCACTTGATCGACAGAAACACAAAAGGTACACAGATGGGCAGGTACACACTGTGATACGTGCTATCTAGACTAGCCAATGTCTCCCGTGTTTCTCAGAATTCATTGAAGTGGTTCAGGTCATTCTTGACTGACTGTGTGCAGTAGGACAAGCTCAGACATTTTTATTCTGACCCTATCTATTGACCTGTGGGATAGCGTTCTACCCACACTACTTTTTAATATTTACATTAAGCCACTTTTGCATATTGTTTCTAAATTTAATTTGCACTATCATTCAAATGCAGATGATATCCAAATCTATATGCGTGTCAACAACCTCAAAGATTCTCTTCAACACATTGTGGATTGTGCCTCCGAAGTTAGGCATGGGATAACTTAAAATAAACTACAACTCAATCCCTCCAAACGGAGCTTGTCCCCTTTGTCCCAAACAATCTGTTAAGTAAAGGCCAATATGTACACGCTGACCGATTGTGATTCTTACGTTTACTGCACTTTCTGTAACAAGCGCCTAGATGCCTCAGGGCTTTGTGTGCTGAAATAAATGTAAAATAAATATAAAATAAATAAATAAACGTTCACGGCTTTGATCCCTTCTACCTTATTTGAAGTCTCCACTTGTTCTTCTCCTAAGGTAACAAGCATGAGATTCATGCGGCAAGCTAACCTGATCCATGAATCCCAGGTCAGTGGATTAGTTAAATCTATCTATTTCCGGATTCAGCTTCTTCCGACAGTGCTTCCTTGTATTCACGCAGTTGACCGGCATGCAGTGGCGAGTGGCCTGATTAATTCCAAATTGGATTATGGACATGTTACATTAGTTGGCATCCATGAAAAGCAGATGACATGTCTCCAGGTTGCACAACATGAGGCTGTTGAATAAAGCTATTGTGCCCCAAAATCATCTTCAGTTTCAGAACTCTTTTTAAGATACTCGGCTTGGTTTTTAAATGCAGTAATGTACCAGCGTACTTGGCGGCTAAGCTCTCTCTCCATCAGCCAACTCGGCCCTTTCGCTCAGACAATCAATCCCTGCTTGTTGTACTGGTATCTTACCATACTTAGACAGGTGGCAGATGGTTCTCTGCGCTGTGGCCCTGCCTCTGGATCTCACTACCTATTAACCTAAGAGCCATGGATTTGTTACCACTTTTTCAGAAAACCTTAAAAACACATCTTTTTGAATAAATCTGCCTTTCTCTGTACCCAATGCCTCAGCATGTAACTCAGTTAAAATAACAGCTGTGCCCACTAGCAGTTCCGTCTGCTTGGTTGTATTCTCCACGGAGAAACGATGCGCTATAGAAATACATTCATATTCAAACTAAATTGCAATTCAAATTCACCAATTCTCGTTTCTTCCTGATAAGCTAGTGATTTCCCTTCTACAGGCATTCCTCAAAACAACACAAACACTGGAGAGAATGTCTGGACTCCTTTCTCCTGGATATGAGCACTGAAAAGGAGCTAGTGAAGAAGTCTGTGATATTTTAACAAAGAATGCAACTCATAATCCAGTTCATTGATGCATTTATTCCAGCGCTGAAACGTAATGTCCCACAGTGGTGTAGCGCTATTGGATATGCCTAACCCACACATACTGTAACAAAGCGCAAGGCATTGCCACTTCTCAAACGAGGGGGGCTACTTCCTATAAGGTTAGGGACGGCCAATTGGAGAGATCACGGTACCCCCGCTCAACACCTGACCATAGACCCCCTTCCAGCAAACTGATGAATCCTGCAGAGTCATCACGGATTCCCCAACAATGATCTCCTGTGTGGATCGCATGGGAGGAGATGGCTGTCGGGGGAGAGTGGTGTCCCCATCAGGCGAGACACAGCATTCTCCCCTTCCCACAGCGAAGACCTCATAAGTCCTAAGTTCTTAATAGCCAGTTGAGACTCTCCATACTAACCTCAAGAAGAGGGGGTACCCAAGAATCGTATTTCCCATTTGATGAAAAGAGCTTGGTTTACACCGAGAGAAACTCTCCTAGAAACTAAGGATCAGGGAGACCCAGAGAAGAGACTAACATGTGTGACTACATAAAATACAAATTCCTAGGATATTAAGAAAATGATCAGGAAGTATTGGCCCATGGTGAGCACGTGTATGCCGAATGTATCATTTCCTCGCTTTGCTTTTAAGAGATCTCTGAATTTAAAGGACAATTTTGTCCATTCAAGTCCTAAACAGGAAAGGGCCACCAGATCCAATTGGGACCTACGCCCCTTAAAGGGTCATTTCACATGCAGAGGCTGCAAGACCTGCAGCTTCACTAAGAAGGTACAATCCTTTAAACTCAAGGAGAGACTGTGGGAATTGAAGTTTATGTCCAATTGCAAAACAATAAACATGTTGTACTACATCCAGTGCCCATGTGTACTCCGATATGTAGGACAGATGACAAGAGCCGTCCACATCTGGATCAATGATCATCGCTCAAGGATCAATGCAAAATCATCTCTGCCCCACTAGTTTCCCACTTTTTGGAATATCAACATACGGCAGATTACCTACTATGGTGGGTACTGGATATTGTCAAATATGTGCCCAACCCGCAGAGAATTCTCATGCACAAGGAGGCAAGGTGGATATACCGCCTTAACATCCTAGAAGAAGGCTTGAATGAAGAGATGCCTAATCACTGGGGTACCAACGGTTAATTACTTTTTCATGCAAATGGTCATAGGGCCCCCTCAATAAGTCTCTCCATGACCTTGCCCCCTACCTCTCCTCTCTCCTTTCATTCTACACTCCTTCCCGCTCTCTCTGCCCCGCTGATCATTTCCTTCTCGCAGTACCCCCTTCACCATGTGCCTCTTCTCACTTCTGTTCGTTTCAGCTCTTGCCCCCCTACATTGGAACTCCTTACCTCTCTCCATCCGCTCCATCCCCACCTACTCCTCCTTCCGTTCTGCCTTGAAAGCCCTCCTTCTCCACTCCCCCCTTGACTTCCTTCCTTCTCATCCCTTCTCCCCAGTACCCCCTTTCCCCTTCATACCTCCCACTTCCCCCCCCTTTTTTCTGACACCGTGGAACTTAAATCAGACAACTGAATTTGACCCCCCTCCACGACTACCCCCACTCCCTTCCTCCTCACCCTTCCCTCGCCTCCTCCATCTAAGGAAACTGCACTGTTACACTGGTTTGTATCATGATTGTTTATATGCTTCTCCCTCCAGTGTACCTTTTTTATTGTAAAGCTCTTTGGGTTAAAGCGCTATATAAATTTAATAAACATAAACATAATATATTTAGCCTCTATGAGTAGGACATTAATTTTTATGTACTTGAAACATGTGCTGCCCCCCCCCCCCATTCGATTACCCTTACCATGTTCTCTCCCCCTGGCTCTTTAACACTTAACTTGCTCCACTGGCCCTCCTCTTTTCCACCTTCTCCCCTAACTTCCAATGCAACACAGATGACACACAACTATTTTCAAACTTCTCGCTGACACTCTTACTTCTTCCATCATCCCGGACTGCCTTTCTGCCATCCAGTCTGCCTCAATGATATAGGATATGATATGATATGGCATTTATAACGCGCCTATACACAAGTGTTTCAAGGCGCAACAGCAAGACTGAGATCCTTCCTATTGGGACTCCTGCTCCCTCCTCCTTCCCTTCACTCTGGCCATCCTCTATGGGCTCTCCCCCTTATCCTTCATCTGAAGCCAGAAATCTTGAAGCCATATTCGATTCCACTCTCTCCTTCCTCGCTCACATTCAGGACATTGCCAAGAAGTGCCCCTTTCAACCCTTCCTTCTCAAAGGAATTCTCCCTTACCTCATTTTCTCCCAGAAGCTCAATCTCACAGAGCTCTGGTTCTCTCTAGGCTAGACTACTGCAATAGACTTCTCTTGAATCTACCTTTTTCCTCCCTATGACCCCTCCAGCAAATCCAGAATAGGGCAGCAAGACTTATCCTTGGACTCAAGCCCAGGGATCGCATCTCTCCAACCCTAAAAACTCTTCACTGGCTCCCGGTTTCTACAAGGATCGATTTCAAATCCCTCTGCACCATCCATAAGGCTATCTAGGGCTGGGGAGCAAGCTATCTGCAACTTGCTCTTACTAAATACTCTCCCTCTTGACCTCTACGTTCCTCTCGTACCAACTCTCTGTCTGTCAAGACCTTTGCTAAACAGAGGGCCGGTGGCCGAGCCGTTTCCTCAGCTGGCTCCCTCTTATGGAACAGCCTCTCCCTTCCTCTTCATCTTCATCTTGAACAGATCTCCTCAAATTCCGGAGGCCACTTAAGACTGTCCTCTTCTCCACCTCCTTCCCGCCTTCCCTCCTCTGCTAATCTCACAGTTGCTGAGATTGGTGACCAGGGTCCTCATGTGTCCTTGGGGCCCTGGCCACCCACAGCACTTGCCTTGGCACCCACTGGCCTATGCCACTGTAGGCCTGCACTTAACTATTTTCAGCTGAAAGCTCCCTAGAACTTCCTCCAATGGGCGCTTACATCCGCTGCTCAATCACAAGCATGGGCACTCTGGCACTTACCCCCTCTCCTTCTTCCTCTCTACTCTCTCTGCACTTGCACGCTCTGAATGCTCACAAGGCCTACTAGGTCCGTCTTATCTTTCTGTGTATTCATTGTTTTCAATCCCTTGTTCCCTCCCTGTTGCCCTGGGAGCGCTTTGAAACACAACGCTTTGCTGTATAAGTGCCTAACAAATGCACAATAAATAAATAAAATCAATATATAATCAGGTAACTTACTCTTCTAAGTGCTCTTTATAGAGGTTCATATACAGCAGCACTTCCGAGGGGGGGCATGCATGACTTTATTATCACACAGGGATTGCTCCTCTCAAAGAACATCAGATACCCATGACCACGTACGTAGCACCCAGTAGGGCCCTTCCCCATATCTCTGTGGTGGCGTCAAGCCATACCTGTAGAGTGGGCTAGCTACCATAATTTGGCTGGGCAGCCACGTAATAATATCACGGACATACTCCCTTTATTATTAAGGGACCTTAATATGCCTGTACGATCAAGTGATAGATAGAAGAACTATTATCAGTTTATATACATAACCCTTGAGCGGTGCGTAATTGTTTCTGTTATGTCTTTTCAATAATAACTTGAGGCGTTTTCCGCACCAACATGGCGCCCACAACAGCCTCCCCTTCTGAGTGCATGCATGCACATGTCTCAGCTCCCGCAAGATTATATATATCTCGGGTTTCACTGCGCTCATCTGGTCTTCAGGTTACCTATGAAACAAAATGGAGGGACGACGGAACACTCAGACGGAGCACCCTAGGAACGAATAAGTAAGAGTCAAACGGCTGCCGATTGCTCTCTGCATCTTGCGATCTAGTCAACGATGTGATGGGAACGTGTTCACTAAGGAGCGTTTGGTCTCATCTCTTGTTATATCTCCAATAAAGTAGTCCACAATTTGTTCCGCAAATTACGAGTTGGTACAAGTACAACGCTGGGTTACCATAGTAACGCACACGAACTGCATGTGTAGGAGAAACGCATAAGATCCAACAGCATGCTCTGTAAGTCTACGCAGCTTCATTGGATTTATTTAAGCCCAGGCCCATTATACATAGCAGTATGAACATAGCATTTGTTTTCTGCTTCTATTTTCTTTAGTCATTCGAGTGTCATTTATAGACACCACACAGAGCTTCTACGCACAGTAAGTTGGCCTGCGTTTCCCTTCTGATGCCTATGGACACTGCTATGATCAACTCACTCGTTAATACATGTATTGTTTACCTATGGTAACTTTGTTTACACTAAAATACCCCTCTGTATATTTCGTTACACCTACAGATTCCTAGTCATGTTTTTGATACATGGCATGCCACTTTTGTACCTATGAAAAGAGAGTTTCAGGTTCCTCTCCTTCACGAAGAAGAATCCTGTTGTAATGTGTATCTGAGGTGAGGTGGTGACATCACTATTACATGAAATTTGGTGATGTCAGAGTGAGTGGAGTGTTGGGATGTTATGCTCTGAAGCTGGGTTCTATGTTTTACAGTTGAGAGATATGCTGGCTTGAGGGGACATGCCAATGTTGTTCCTGGAAACTATACTACAATAAACCTACTTATAGCTTACCTGCTGGTCCGGGTGTTGCTTCAGGTACCAAGTTATTACACTGGCGACGAGGATGGGATCTTGTCATGGAGGGGACAGTCCAGAACCAGGAAACATTGCCCTCCAATGATCCATGTCCCATGAAGGAGTTGTCAGCAAGTTTATGGCCCAGAGTTGTTTCGACTGGGCTGTGTGCCCTTTTTTCAGCAGGCCGGGTGGTGCTGAGTTGAGGAGCCCAGTCGGTATACAGGTCGGTGTGCAGTGCAGGTTAGCACAGCAGCTCTAGGGGCTGCCAGACCCCAGTTTTCGGGGGTGCTGCGGGTGGCTGTTCGGCACACAGGTCGGTGTGTGCTGCTGGAGGCGCACTTGGTTCATTGCACCAGCGGTAGGGGGCCCTTAATAGGCCAGCCGCTGGTAGTTTGTCCCCTGGACAGTTGTATCCGTTTTATGTGATGTGCCGAGGGGCACCTTACTAGGCAGCGCTGTGTTGAAGGATACTGTGCTGTGCCTATGTCCGGAGCGCACCTTCGTCTCCTGCCTGTTTGGCAGTGGAGCACTGTAAGGTGTAAAGGCACACATTGCGTGTGTTTGGAGGTGAGAGGAGCGTGGAGGGGCGCCAGCGGGCTGGGAGGTGCTGGTGATGTCTGTCCGTCTTCTGTGCTGGGTTCTGGGCCCATGGTGGTGGAGCGTTTCAGGAGCTGTGGGTGGCCCGTTGCCTGGGAAGTGTTGGCAACAGAGGCACACATGTGCGTGCGCATCGGGTCTGGATGGACGCTGTGCCCTGCGAGGAGTGCGCTAAGTGGGAGCTGTTACGGCGAAGTTGCCTCTGTGCCTCCAAGGACAGAATGATGACGTTGCCTGGTCATCGAGAGGAGTTCCAGCGCGGCTGTCTGCGACGCATTGAACATTCGAAACGCGCTGCGTGGACGCAGCAGGGGACAGCGGTTTCCGTTTTCTCTCGAGTTGCCGGAAGAGGACTTCCTTGTTGTGGCAACACTAGTAATGACTTTGAGGACCGTGCTTGCAATGCCATGGATCAAGATCAATCTGCAAGGTGTTTGGGACTGTCAGACGGAGCGCGCGGTGAAGGCGCTTCATCGGGCAGTGTTTTCATGTTGCCAGACGGAATGGAGGATTTGCCTGCATCCTACGTCCGAAGCTGTTCTGCTGTTTGCGTCTTGGAGGATTTGGTTCCTGAGTCACTGCAACTTCGTGCGAGGAGGAGGACGTTCCAGTTTGAGCGGAACACTTTTATTAGTGAGAAATGTACAAGTGTGGCCCTGGTGGGTGGGGGCCGCCTGTGTGTTTCAGTGGTGGTGTGTATCATGGACCCATGTGAGTGAGAGTGGATGCGCGCGCTGAATGTTGTGTATGAGTGTAATTGGTTGTGCGTTTTGGGTGGTGGTTTATTAATTGCAATTTTCATTGCGAGTAAGATTTTGTTTAGTATTTTTGCATTAATATGCCTAAAATTGCATTGTCTTTCCATATGTCATTTTTCTTGCAGGTGGGACTGAACTTTTGGGATTTTGGACTCGTGGGTGGGGGTACTCGCATGTAAAGACCTGTGGTGATGCCTTAACTTTTTGTGCTAATGGAAAAGTTTTGATGTCTAACAATGTTTTCTACTGGTCGGGTTTCACTTTTGGGTTTGCATGGACTCGTGGACGGGGTGCTCGCATTTATTAACGGCAGCATTGATACTCTGTGCTAAAGGTAGGGTCGCTGCAGTGATTTCAACCCAATGCTGCGTTTAGGACATTTCACCAGGTATTTGCTCAGTTATGCTAATGTTCTGTGTAGCCGCATATCTGCATATGTAAGCCAAAATTTCTATTTATATGCAAGGTTTCTATTGTATGCCCTTGTGAGTTTTGGAGGTGTGTATATGGTGTGTGAGGGAACCTCTGTTTTCGTTGTGTGTATGGGGCTTGTGTGTTGTTCTTGTAGTGTGCCTCATTTGGTGTCCCAATAGAAACCTAGTGCTATTTGGGTGGTTCAATTGTTAGTTGAGTGGTATCCTGCTGGTGGAGATTGGTTAGGACTTGGGTTCCTTAATCATAGAGTGGCGTCCTGCGGTGGTGCAGGTGGAGGGCACTGATGGTGTAGTGTCCTGCGGTTTTGCAGTTGGATGGACTTGGGGTCCATTGTGTGAGTCGGTGTGCTGCGGTGGTGCAGTTGGCTGGACCAGGGGTCCATGGTGTGTTAATGAGTGTGCTGCGGTTGTGCAGTTGGCTGGGCCAGTGGTCCTTGGTGTTAGTGAGTGTGCTGCGGTTTTGCAGTTGGCTGGACTTGGGGTCCATTGTGTGAGTCGGTGTGCTGCGGTGGTGCAGTTGGCTAGTCTATGGGGTCCATGGTGTGTTAGTGAGTGTGCTGCGGTTGTGCAGTTGGCTGGACCAGGGGTCCGCGGTGATAGTGAGTGTGCTGCGGTGGTACAGTTGGCTGGGCCAGGGGTCCGTGGTGTTAGTGAGTGTGCTGCGGTTGTGCAGTTGGCTGGACTATGGGTCCTAGGTTGAGGTATAGTTGTATTGTGTTGTTTTAGGGTGGTTGTTTTTCCGCAATCTTTTTTTGGATTGGGTTTTCCTTAGGTGCTCTTGTGGTGTTGTGGTGCCCTGTGGGGGTGCTGTTGTGGACTGATCTATGAAGGTGTGCTTGTTGTTGCTCTTGTTCAGCTGGGTTTGTGCCTGGGGGTGGCAGCCCTGGTGTACTAGGGGGCAGACTAGGGCGGAAGGTTATTTGTGCAGAGTGTTTGGCGCGTTAGGTAGTTTATTTGTGTGAACGCTGGGTCGTGGCAGGTCCTAGGTTCCAAGGGGCAGCTTGGAACAGGTGTAAGTGCTTAGTTTATTGTTTTCGTTTCTCAAGGGTATTTTCCAGTTCTGTTTACGGGAGGAGTTAACCCTTATTAGATTGCGTTGGGTTCCTCATTGTTGTGTTTATAGAGGGAGGAGTGGAATTGGAGTTGGATTTGGGTGTCTGGAAATTTGTTAGTGGCACAGTCAGATAGGGTATTTCTTGGGGTGCCATGTAGGTATGGTTTTGTCCCATGGTTTTGTGGTTAAGCACATTTCCTTAGTGTCATAAATCTTGGAGTGTTGAGGGTTATAGGTGAGCTCCGGGTGTCAGTTTTCTTGTCGCCAGTGGAGTCTAGTTAAGTGGTGCATTACGTGATGGCCACACGTGTATGTAGGGGTTTGTTTGGTGGTGGTTTTAGTGGAATTGCTCCTTGTTCAAGAAATGAAAGGAGGGTGAGGTGGTGACATCACTGTTACATGGAATGTGGTGATGTCGGAGTGAGTGGAGTGTTGGGATGTTATGCTCTGAAGCTGGGTTCTATGTTTTACAGTTGAGAGATATGCTGGCTTGAGGGGACATGCCAATGTTGTTCCTGGCAACTATACTACAATAACCCTACTTATAACTTACCTGCTGGTGCCGGTGTTGCTTCAGGTACCAAGTTATTACAAATCCCCTTGATTGTAGAGCGTGAGTTCACTGACTAGGGTGACATCTGACCTACTATATAGAGAAAAGTATCATTAGACTATGACTCACTACTGGTAATTTTGCCTGGTACTTTCTTACTTTTTGGTGGTGGAATCACTAGGAACTCTTCTTTGAGCATTAGGTGTATTTTTTAGAAAAGATCACAGTGGTTTCTTTTAGTTAACCACAGTATACATTGATCTCACTTTACCCCACGTTTATGTCCTCAGGAGTCGCCTTTTATTGTTTGGTCCTGATGAAGGCGGAATACGAATATCCAGCCGCTGAAATGTACAGCCCCCTTTGGGGCACTTTTGTAACACAATAGTGTAGCTGCACAGTCACAATATGTCAAGCTGTGTTATACCTAAACCCATGTTCCATGATTAGGTAAATTGCCCTTGCAGTGGCCAATAGAGAGGTCTAGTCAGAAAGCAAGTATTATAGTGATAGGATACAGACTGTAAATTCAAGAACAAACCGTTTCCTAATGGGTTTATTGCCTGCTTCTGATAGCCACACTCGGTGAAACCAGTCATGTGTTTTGTTATATGTTTGTTAATTATTTCACATATAGTCATTGTATTATACACTTAAAAAATACAGGTGTGTGTTTGTCTATTTGTTTGAAAACTTGAATTATTTAATTTGTCTACAAAAAATAAAGAAACCTGCAATTTGTAAGGTCCGAAAGATTAAGTTGTCATTTTTGTTGCTTACAAAGTTGTAGTTCACCTGCCTTTGATTGGGACGAGCAGGATTGAGCAGAATTACATTTAGCATTCTGCCACCACCACACTAAATAATTTGAAAGAATGTGTTTCTAGAGACTAAAAATATTTCCTGGCGGGACATATTTATGTGTTTGACTTATAGCTTGTTGTCGCTGCATAAATCCCTCTGAGGAAAACCCAGAAACCCCTTCTTGCAAAACACTCTAGTCATGATACCCTTCCTACCTCAAATACATATAATCCAAAGCTAACATCTCCTGTTTCTAATGTTTTCTTAGATAAAAATTCTAAACAATATAACTATAGAAACTTTACACAATATGTGAACTCCAAGTCCCATAAGGCCCCAGATACTGAGACGAGGAAGATGCAGTGCTTAATGTGTGCCGGTGTTTGCCGGTGGCCAACACCGGCACTCTTTTTTGGGGACCAGAACATCAGTGGGCGGCTGGCGCACGTGTAATTCCTTTGTTTGTTCCAATTTCTTTGACTAGTTTTGTTTCTATTCCATGATCATAAATCATTCTGAGTCTGCTCTGCTGCTCTCCTTGCAGTTGCAGGCCATGGCTGGCTGGCTGGGCCTGGGAGTACAGCACAACAACAACAGCCAATGAAAACCAACATTCTGTTATTATGCAGTATTTGATACATTCTGTACAGTAACACAGAATGAACAGTTTTCATTGGCTGTTCCGTGTGTGTGGGGGTGGGTGAGTCACGTGGGTCTGTTGTTGCAGATGTAGGCCACCTTCAATTCACGAGTTAAGGCGTTGCGTGAGTGACTCGTGAGAGAGCCTGCCCTGCACGTGTGGTTCCCTGTGTGGCCTAGTTTCAGCTTAAGTTCCTCAGGGGCAGGCACTTGTTGCTCAACAACGCGGTAAGTCACTTTAACTTAAACTTTCTGCCCCCCGCCGGATTTAGCCATTTCGTGGAGATTCGAATTACGGTATGGAGTTAAGTGTGGGGGAGGGAGAGGAAACAGGCCTGTTCTTGGTGGTGTGGGCTCGTGCGGACCTTTTGTTGGTAGGCATGATCCCTCCCCCCGCTTGCCTCGCATTCAGGCTTTGTTTTGGTTGTGAGAATTGTGCGAGTTGTCCCGTTGTTGTTGGCCCCGCTTGGCGGCCTGCGAGTGGTGGATGTGTCCGAGGTTTAGCACATTTTACTGCTCGGCCGCTCCCCGCGCCCGTTGGCTTGGACTTGGAATAAAGCACTTGAACTGAATGCTGTAGGGAGCGTTTCCTTGGATCTATTATTTCCAGATAGTTAGAAACCTTGATCTATAGTTTGAAATACAGTACGTCATTTTGGGCACCAAGATTTTTGCATCTATGATGCAATGGTGCGGGTTTGTAATTGAGGTGTGTATTTATAAAAAGAGATATAGAAGACACGAAACGTGTGTTAAAAAGGACAAGGGGCGACCTGGGGCTATGTGGGCTGTTGCAAGCTCGGAGCATGTACGACTGGCTCTGACTGAGGATGCATTTTTAACTGCCGTGGCTGGAAATCGGGTTTCGCTTTGTTATTTTATCGGCGGCGGGTTTTTGTGCTTCAAGGGGATATTTCATGCACCCAGGGGACCGGGTGCAGCATGCCTGGTCGTGGCCCAGCCCATATGTTTTGAAATTGCGATGGCCGCGTACACTTTGGGCATCACCATCTTTCGACCGGCACGTGTAGGCCTATGCTGTTTTCAGCAATGGACATCCATGGCACATGCTGTTTCTTTATAAATACGTAATTGGGTTGTGTTCAGGGGGGGGCACTCATATCGGAAAATTCACATTTGAAAGGATTGGGACGATGGCGGCCACAGGTTTCCTTATAAGGGAGAGTTTGATTGTAAAGTGTGTCCAGCGTGGTCACCCTGGGGCCTATTCTTGGTAATCGATAATATTATGTCATTTATTTACATCTGTAAAGAAGGTAGTACAACTTTGTTCACAAGGCGGGCGCTGTACAGCCAGGGTCAATTTGGGAAACAATGTTAAAAAGGGTAGGGCCGACGGCAGCCACGTGTTTACTTGCATGGGCCTTGAGCTACGAAATAGCACTACAAAATTGCTCCAAAGTCGGCAGCTCCGCTGCGTGCGTTTTGGGGGTGTTGTGCAGCCGCATAGCACTTTTGAATACCAAGCATTTGTCCCTACAAATGCAATGTGGATTATCATATGTTTTGAATACAACTAGGAAATTAGGAGGATGGAGCGGGGTAGGCTTGTTGGAGGGTGGGGTAAGGGAAACGGTAGACATTGAGTATACGTCATAACTTGTAAGATGAGACAAAGTACTGTTGGAGTTATTGGTTTATTGTTGATTGTGTATTGTTTGTTTGGAAACTAATAAAAATTGTTTTTTTTTTAAAAACTAGGAAATTAGCTTTGGGCGATCGCTGGGTTTCTTAAATCCAACTGGTTACACGTGTAAAGTTGGTGTTCAAATACGCCTCGTAAGGACCGCTGGGTCCCCAAGTTATATTATAGCGATGGGGAGTCTCATTTGGCCGTAGGAATGTGGACTTTCTTTTAGATTTGACCATTCCTGTTCAAACTTTTACCATTAGTAAGTTGTGCCCAGAGTGGTCACGGTAGAATGGCGGCTGCACACCCATTTCGCAGGTTTTGTGGCGTGCTTTTGCGAAGTGCAATCATTTTGGGCACAATTCTATATGAAATTTGTCAGGTATGCCATGCCTATCCCACCTCTGTATTGGCATGTACTTCACCCATAATGCATGATTTGTAGCAGCATTTTGTGATTGACAGCCTTGCCCCACTTTCGAGGCACACTAGCACCCAGCCCTCATGAATAATGCGAAATGTTTGCATTTAAGCACGTCGTGACTTGGGCAGACAGGCGCTTCCTTTATTTCCGGGCTAGAATGGGTTTGGATGGTAAACTGGAATTCCGAACCTGGAAAGTAGGCCAGCAGAACAAGACACTCTTTTTTGGCGGCTGGTTGCATGAAGAGTAGTCAGCGGGTGCTGCACGTTTGGAGCGCGGTCATTTATGGTGAATTTATTAGTGGGATACGGCTGGTAGGTACTGCACGTGAGAGACATCTGACAAGGGGCGAGGCATGTTCATTTGTTAAATTTGCCCATGGCATACTTAGTGTGGTCAACTGGTGCAGCACGTCTGTACAAGGGTCCTCCCCCAAGGAATCACGGCAATAGTTTGTCCTGAAGTCATTTCATTAATTTGTTGGCATGTGTAATGAGCGTATGCATCCGGTAAGTTGTGAGTTGCAAGTTAAGGAACCGTTCGCAATTTCGGGAATTTCAGTTTAGGGGCAAACGCAAACCTTTTCGTTGGGGCAAAGGCAAATGGCGGACAGTCCCACTACCTTCCTCAATTTGTTTTCACAGGTCGTTCCGCAAAAGGAAACATTTGTAACATGATGCTGTGCCCAGCACAACACAGAGGTGTGCAAAAAACGCGTGGGCACGTGGCTGTGATTTCAAACCTTTCACACAAAGGTTTACTTTCAAATGGTGTGCCAGGGGAAGCTTGTACTTCCAAATGGTGTGCCAGGGGAAGCTTGTACTTCCAAATGGTGTGCCAGGGGAAGCTTGTACTTCCAAATGGTGTGCCAGGGGAAGCTTGTACTTCCAAATGGTGTGCCAGGGGAAGCTTGTACTTCCAAATGGTGTGCCAGGGGAAGCTTGTACTTTCAAATGGTGTGCCAGGTCAAATGGTATGCCAGGGGAAGCTTGTACTTTCAAATGGTGTGCCAGGTCAAATGGTATGCCAGGGGAAGCTTGTACTTTCAAATGGTGTGCCAGGGGAAGCTTGTACTTCCAAATGGTGTGCCAGGGGAAGCTTGTACTTTCAAATGGTGTGCCAGGTCAAATGGTATGCCAGGGGAAGCTTGTACTTTCACATGGTGTGCCAGGGGAAGCTTGTACTTTCAAATGGTGTGCCAGGTCAAATGGTATGCCAGGGGAAGCTTGTACTTTCAAATGGTGTGCCAGGGGAAGCTTGTACTTCCAAATGGTGTGCCAGGGGAAGCTTGTACTTTCAAATGGTGTGCCAGGGGAAGCTTGTACTTTCAAATGGTGTGCCAGGGGAAGCTTGTACTTTCACATGGTGTGCCAGGGGACGCTTGTACTTTCAAATGGTGTGCCAGGGGAAGCTTGTACTTTCACATGGTGTGCCAGGGGAAGCTTGTACTTTCACCTGGTGTGCCAGGGGACGCTTGTACTTTCACATGGTGTGCCAGGGGAAGCTTGTACTTTCACATGGTGTGCCAGGGGACGCTTGTACTTTCACATGGTGTGCCAGGGGACGCTTGTACTTTCACATGGTGTGCCAGGGGAAGCTTGTACTTTCACATGGTGTGCCAGGGGAAGCTTGTGTGCACAGGAGGAATAAGAGCAATTGGGCGTCCTTTTCCACATCCGGTGACAGACGCTCGCAGTGGCCGTTTTAGGTAACTGATGATATTTTTAAAGGAACTGATGTTTGCGTGACGCTCTGGGTTAGCCGCGTGCTATAGGTGGAGTCGTGATGGTTGACACTTCACGTTTTAAAGCCACCACTTCGGGAAATAATGTTAGCATGTGTCTGCCTTGAGGGGCCCCCCATATTGCGTTTGCTGATCAGTGGTTTCTGTGTCCTCCAGCACTTCCCACCTGGCAGGAAGCCCGATTTGGAAGGTGCACGGTGGCAGGCCCGGCATAGCGACACATGGATGGGGTGTTAGACATGACGGTCGCTGTAGCGCAGGGTTTCATTAAGGTTACTGCCAGGCACACTTGAGACTTCGCCGTCTCTTCCGTGGCCAGTGAACAGTGTGGAATAATAGATTTTGTCAAGGCTGTGGATTAAACGGTGTTTAATAGGAACAATGGTAATGCTTAATTTATTTAAAACCACCACTTTCTGTGCAATTCAAACAGACCATAAGGGATAGGAATGGGCAAGCCCGCTGGAAAGGGTACTTGGTTCAAGAGAACAAGGTACGGTAACGAGCATACTCATCGGTAAGGTGGCCATGGTTTTTGGAATTGCACTCCTTTAAGACAAACCAAGAAAGGGCTAGCAAGGGGTAATGCACACAGGCCAAAACTGTTGGCTTTGGCAAGGCTTGTTTTAACAGGGCTTCAGCCAAGTGCACCCATGGTGCTTAAAAAGGGAATGGCTGTAGGGACACGTAATGAATGACCCGTGTGTGTCCTTCCCATCCATCACACTACTAGCCTGTGGCAGCAGTTGCTGCAGCGCCAAACATGTGACATGGAGCAGCAGCAGTCTGATGGGCTGGTGGTGCACCTGGCACTATGGGGCCAATATTATTTGGGCCCTGGCACTTATTTTTTTTTACAAATTAAGCACTGGGAAGACGAGGAAGGAAATGATAAAGATTGAAGAAAACTCCAATCCGAATGAGCAGACTACCTGTTTTGGAAAAATCACGGGTGCGTGGGACATTTAAAAATGCTTTTCGCACTCGAACTGCAGAGAGAGCAGGAGAAGGAAGCTGTACACAAGAGGTCCGCACCATAGGAGAGCGAGAAGGCAGACAAGTCCAGAAAGCAGCATGCAATTTTCCGAGCTACTTAGCAGTGTGGTGTGAGAGCAGGAGAGATGCTGCAGAGATCGTTAGAGGACCAACAGAACAACCGGAAGCAGCAACAAAGCTACCGGAGACTATATCGCATGGAGAGGTAGCGGTCTTGGATACCGGTCACAGTGAGAAGCGGGACGGCAGAGCTGGAAGCTGCAGGGAGAGAAAGAGGAAGGTCTGCAGAGTAACGGAGACTGACCCAGAGAGAAAGCCTCATCGAGACGACGTGCCATGGATGGGGCATGCTACGAAAAACTGGCGAGTTCACTCAAAGCCATCGGGAACCCTGAGGCGTACCGACAGGCATATAAGTCATCAAAACATAGAATATTTGAATACCGAAAAAAATGAAGTACAAAAGCAGTACTTGAACAATTCTCCATTAATGGAAAGCCAATATGGGGACGTTGGATCAAGTGTAATCCTAATCAAAGAAATGGTAAAGAAATAAGCACAGCAGCGGACCTTGAAGAAGTCCCCATATATGGGATATCAATGCGGGGAAAGTTGGAACAAGTCATAACTCAAGCAAACAGAAATTATGTGCAACTGTGTTATGTTAAAAGATATTGAAGTTCTGATAAAAGGAATATATGAACATTTGGTAGCAGGATACCTTAACTGGCAGGTGAGTATACCAGGGCATCTGAAGAGTTTACTAGAGAAATCCTGGCAGGGGAGTACACCAGGAGGTCCATCGAAGTTGTATAGAGAAACATACATATTCTACAAAGCACATGGTAAATAGGAATACCAGAGACACTTTCACCATCCTAAAAGAAGTATTGTTTGAAGGAGACACTTTAGCCATCCTGAAAGAAATGTTGGTTGAAAGAGACACTTCGCCATTTTAAAGGAATTATTGTTTGGAAAAGACACTTTTGCTATTCTAAAAGAATCGCTGTTTGAAAGACACTTTTGGCCATCCCCAAGAAATTATTGTTTGGAGGAGACCCTTTCACCATTCTACCTAAATTCAGGGGAAGGGACCTACGCTCTGGATACAAGGAGTTCTCCTTGGAGAACGTTACTTTTATTGGATGTATTTATTGGTTTTGATTATGAACACTTTTAGCCAAGTATAAGTTTAAGATATTTACTCGCACCTTAGTTGAACATTTCTAGTGTGAGGGTCAGATTAGTGTGTTTTGGACAGAAGGAACGTTTTTTGACAACTCGACACCGACTGATCTTTAGCATTAGTTTTCTAGGTAGGGAAACTCTCGTTAGGATAGGGAAAGAGAGGCCTTCATCCAACTCTTTTTGTTTTGATAGAGATGTTTGATGTAGAGAATATTACAACTTTGTGTCTGCCTCTCATTTCTGACCCCTCACAAAACCTAAGAACAACCCCTTTCCTAATAGGCTCATGAGTTGTGGTCACCTTGACATTTCACTAAAAAGTACTGGGATAAGGAAGAATAGTAGTTACCTTAAGTGAAGGACTCTTTCCCAGTACTGTGATGAAGAAGATCCCCAATGACCCACAAGATCAGTACTGAGACGAGTGAGATGTGCTGAAGCATGAGGATCACACTTGAAAACCACAAGAAACAGTCTAGTGGTTACTGGTTTCCGATTGGTCCATCTAGAGTAGAACTAGAGCAAGCAGGAAGTGTTGTCAAGCCTTCCCTGGAGGAGCAGGGATCAGGAATCCTGTGCTAGAACAGAAGGGGCTGTGGACCACTGCAAAACCCAAAGAGTGGGGGAAACTTTGATCCCCAGCAGCCAGTGGGGAACTGAGGGAAGCTGGAGTCTCCCTCACTAGAGGAACCAAGACCAGTGTGCCTCCCAAGAAGGGGGGATCCCTTGAGTGCCAGCAGTGTGCAGGGTACTAAGGAAAATAGGAGACTCTCTCACTGGAAGAGATCAGCTGGGAATTCGTCGAGAGAAGACCGCAAGAGCCCATGCGAAGCAGCAGAAGCTTACCAGTGTTGCCGAGGGCCGGAACCCTCGCGGACCAGGTGCAAAGGTACGAAGTGGGGAACCAGGAAGGCACAAGGAGACCCCAAAGGCTGTGGTTGGGAAGGGGTGAAAAATCACCCCAAAGAGACAGAGAGAGACCTGGCAGGATATTAAACCAGACCTAGTTAAGAGATATTATAAAGCTAAAACAGGGGTCTGGGACCCATATCGAACTGGGGAAGCCACACTAGAATACAGAAGGGCCTTGAAGTCTAAAGTAGCATGCCAACAAGGTGCTGAGCTACAAGACAAAAACCTGAGACAAGGGTCTGGGACCCATATGTGAAAAGCCAAACTAGAGTGGTCTGGGACCCAGGGATGCCAGCTGAACTGTGTGGCAGTCTTCCAAGATATTGTACCTCGGTGAAGGGGCCAACCAGGTTGGCTGTTTCAGGAAGAGCAAATAAGGGAAAGAGAAAATATTACCCTTGACCAAGCTGGAGGAAGAAAGACTGACCTAGCGCCTGGCCGGAGAGTATAGCAGGCAGGCTGGGGGTGATAAGAAGCTGATGCAATGAATATTGTGAATACTATGAACATTGTAACCAAGGGAAGAGAGTTATTTCACCTGGTCCTGTTTGTAAGAATCCTGAGAAGCCAAGAGAGTAGAGATGTCCTCTTGGTGCTGTGAACATTGTAACCAAGGGAAGGGAGTCATTTGCCTCTGGTGTTTGTGGGAACCTGGAGAAGCAAAGGGAGATGAAGTGTCCTCTTGTTACTGTGAACTTATGGAGAGCCAGGAGAGGAGAAACCTTTTGGCATTGCAATTACTGTGACCAGGGTAAGGGAGTCATTCCCGCTGGCATTGCCTAGAGATCATTTTGTTGGAACCTTTGCTTTGATTAAACCTGGAACTTTATGTTGGCCTTTTTGAGGAGAGCTGGAATTTGGAGAAGGGCCATTCCTCTGAACCAGAAAGTCCCTTTATTCCTTATTAGTTATAAGTGTGAGGGTTGGAAATAGACATTTTGACACTGTGTGGTTGACTTTTTTGATTTCAACTGCACATCCTGACAGAGTCTGTAGTCTTTTGCTGAGGTAGGGAAACCCCTATTAGTCATAGGCCCAGGTGGGGATTTCCTTATTTCATTTTGAATAAAAGTTTATACCAACAAGTATGCCACTCCTGTGTCATACTTCTGCACCCTTACATAGCACGAACACTACACAGACACACAAGTAGAAAGACACTCAGACAGAGCTTTCACCTACATTTCTTCCCAGCCTCAAATGACAGCCCCACACTTTCTCCCATTTTTTTTCCTGCTGACTTTCTCATCCACTCACCCATGGCTTGCAACCTTGGGGTTTTCTTTGACAGCAACCAGAAACTCTTGTAGTTCATCATGGCCACTTCTATCACAAGGGTGAACCTTCGAAACAGTAGGATCAACCAGTACTCTACTAAAACCCTACCAACCTCTAAACTAATGGTCTGCAAACTTGACTACTGCGCAAGCTTACTCCTTTTCTCCCCTCAACAAAGTTCTCAAATTTGTGACATGCACGGTTCTCAACTTGCAGAGACCTCCCTTGCCTTAGTGAACTGACAACATGCTCATTATCCCTGCAAAATCACTCTCTAAGTTCCTGGTCTTCATCTTTAAATGAATAAATTATTGTCTTCCTCTCCTTCCCCCAGAAGCTCATTGTCTCATTGGTTGGATTATTTTAACAGCCTTCTAAATCTTCCTGCCTCTACTCTCCGCCCTTTACAACTAATCCAAAACAGGACTGCAAGACTTGTCCTTGGCCTTAAGCCCTGGGATCATATCTCTCCAGCTCTGAAATACCCTCATTGGCTCCCAGTGGATGCAAGGATTAAATTCAAACCCTCTGCATTGTCCAAAAGGCTTTCTGGGGCCTGGATCCAAAATACCTTCAACTATCTCTCCGTAAATACCTCCCCTCTCGAGCTCTTCGCTCCTCAACCTCTAACTCCCTCGGGGTCAGTCGTTTTTCAAAGAAACGAGCTGGGGGTAGATCTCTGTCTTCGGCTGGGGCCTCCCTTTGGAACAGCCTCCCTGCCACTCTGATGAGAATGATTTCCGGTTCCTGAGGCACCTCAAGACCTTCCTCTTTGCTTCTGCCTTCGCCCTCCCTCTCCCCTGCCGATCTGTTTCTCTCTTGACACTGTCCACCTGGTCACCCTCTGTCCTCCCTGCCCAGGTACCTGCTCACCCTGTGTTATGCTTAAACTAAAATGGCACTGGTGCGCAGTGTATTCTGGGAGCGCTCAGAGCCATGATGGATATTTACTTCATGTTGCAGTGAAAAGCTGCACACATTTTGCTGAGTGTTAGATTCACGGTGCTGAGAAAAACATGCTTTCCAAACCTGTTAAGCGGTGAAGGACATTTCTGCTGGGAAAGCTAACTTTGTTATGGTTTGCTACTGTTCTCCGTGAAGCGTGTTTTTAGAGAAGGGAGGCACTCTGCTTCTTGGGGGTAGCTCTCGATTGACCCAGCTGGCAACCGACGGCTGCTCATCAACTGCGCAAGTGCAATTTCCAGAGAATTGACTCCCCTTTGTGGAGTGTGTATATATGCGGAAACCCGGAGGTGGTCAGGTGAGACTTCAGCCGGAGAAGGACGCTTACGTCCGGCACTCCTGTGAGCTGTGGTGCTCTCGGCCTGGCTGTTCCCGGGGTCTTCCAGCCGCTTCTGGGCGAGATGAGGAATCCTGTTACGCTCACGGTGATGTATTTCCTTTTGAATTCTTTGCTTCTTCTGTGATTTATGTCCATATTATTTTTGTGAGTTATTTCTATGTACTTCTAAGCTTTGAATAAATAGCCGTATAAGAGCTGATTATTTTCTAAGAGTGTGTGGCTGTGAGTTATTGTGTCTGTCTGAGTTCAAAGTATTTGCTCTCTAATTGCATTGGTAATTTATGTTTTTTCCGTGCACTTTGGGGAGAGCAATACACCCTGCCACACTCTTGCACTGCCTCCTGGCCACCCCTTGCAATGGGGTCTGTATCTGTACCATACAGTCCCCCCTCCTTTCTTTCTGCACTTATCAGACATACCCTGTCTACTGACTTAAACCCAGCACTTGCCACATGCTGGCTGAACTACCACCGTTTATTGCCTTTATTATTTATTTATTTTACATTTATCTGTTTCTCCTCTGATCCACACTTTCCACTTCTCCCCTCTTCCATGCACTTTTCTGTTTTCTCTTTCCCATGCACTTGCGCATTCTCAATGTCACTGGGCCTAGTAAGATCATTGTTTTTGTTCTCCCTTGTTCCCCTCCCTTGCCTTTCTCTGAAACACTTGTGTACAAGAGCAATACAAATAAAATATATCATATCAAATCCATCCATGGTCTTGCTCCCCACTATGTCGCTGATTGCATCTCAGTGTATTCTCCTGCTCTGACTTTCCAGTACTTACCTCTCTGCAATCCATCGATCCCCTGCACGTCCTTTCTATTTCACTCACTTTCTCTACCACTCATCTGGAATGCCCACCTCCCAGCCATCAAATCCCTTTAATTAGTGGAACTGTTCAAAACGGAACTCGAACTCCACTGATAAATGGAATGGGCGGCCAGGAGTAAAGCATTCTAGGGGAGTGGGACAAGTAAAGGAGAGAAGGCGAGAGGATGGAGCGGGAGGCGGGTGGTAGGGGACCAAAGTTGAATAGAGATGAGGTGATTGAGGATGCCCCCCAACTTCCTCACATTTCTCCCCTGACAGCCAATGCCATCTCTCTTGCTTTCTTCTCACGGGAATATGCAATGTGAATTCTAATTATGTAATTAGTGGCCCTATGCTGTTAATATCAGAATATTCATTCCCATTCTGTCCCTGGTATATGTTCTCATATTACCCTCTTCATTGCCTGTTCAAATAATACTGCCTTCATCCTCTGTTACTGTTTTCTCTCTACATCAATTCTGTAAGAAGTAACATCCTGTTCTTTCGGAAAATACAAATACAACAGAGGAACAAAAGGCAGGTAAAAAAAGACTGAGCTCTTTTCTTTTTGCATCCCTACTGAACAAATCCACAACAAGGATGCATTTTTACAAATTCAATGAACCCTTTAACTGCCATGGGTCCCCCCCCCCAGTGCCACAGCCTTTTTTGATGATTTTGGTATTTTGCCATTCAATGCCTTCTAACGTTTTCTGTTTCATTAACCCCTTAAGTGCCAAGGACGAGGTATCTCGTCCTTGGCAACAGGGAGGTAATCCCAAGGGCGAGATAACCCCTTAACTGCCAAGGGCGAGGTAAGTGCTTTGTATATGCATTTTTGTATGAAAATACTAACTAGCCCAATTTTCAAACTTGTTTTTAAAAAAGCACAACTTAACATCTCAGAAAAATCTTGATGACTGGGAATGATTGTTGCTGTTATTTTTCGAGAAGTGTCCAAGGAAGAATGCCTTAAGAAATCTTGTTCTTTTCATTTTAAAAAGGCTAATTTATGACTCGCTTAGGAGTGTGCAACTTGAGGATGTACCCATGTTTCCCTCCCCACTGAGCTGTTGAGGGCAAGAAGTGTGATTCTGGTGCTGGGCTGGAGAGGCAGTAGAGGTACGAGCTATTGCTGTCAGGGGTGAGTAGCTGTCCCTGGGGAAGCCTGCACCAGGCCAGGTAGCTACAGGAACACAGTGCCGGACACTAACAGTGTTTAATCTGGGTGTTAGGAGCATCTGGGAGAAAACGGTAAGTGGCACCTCTGTCCAAGCACGTGTGGCATAGGTTTCTGTAGGAGGGCCTTCAATATGGGGTTAGTACTGTCTTCCTGTAGGGCACAGTCGGTGACTAACGGGGCTTTCATGGACCCCTGTGGACGAGTGGAGTCAGCTGAGCCTTCAGAGCCTCTTCCTGGCTTGTCCCAGGGTTAGACCTATCATCCTGGCCTGGGATCATCCCACAGTTCCCATACAGGGTGTTATGGTCGGTGTGCTCTATTGCAAGTGCACTGGCTGCACACATGTCCACTCCAACCTTGCACCTATCTTAACCCATTGTCAGTCAACAATGAACCAGTTTCCTGGAGTAATCCTCCAAATATTTATCACTTGCAACCGAGTTCAATTCAAAGCTGAAGGTGGGGCAACATGTCTAACACCTGTATATAATACTGTTGAGTTCAGAGCTTTGCAAATGGGCGGGTCATAATGTCAACACCTGTGACAGCTGCTGGCCCTCAAGCATTTCCAAGATGAAATGTGTACTTTCAGGAGAATTGCTCGCTCTCCCACACAGCTGCAAGCAACTAGACTGAGACCCTTCAGCAGGAACTTCTGAAAACCATGAAAGGTAAGACCCTGCAAGACGCAACGTGCCTTATGCGATACCCTCTGATCAAGGAAGGACATCCAAGTCCACACTCAAGGTCACTTGGCTGGGCGCAGCATTTAAGTAATGATGTGCGAATGTCTTCATTCATTTGAAATAAGCAGCACGAAAAACGATAACATATATGAGATTTTTTTTAATGAAAACTAATGTTTTGCAGCTAGGGGAGGTGCCCCCCTGGGGCTCCTCTCAGATCTGATGAGCCCCCTGCCTCCTGCGCAGAAGTGAAATGGTATTGACTGGTGCCAGATGAGGGCCTTACCTTCTCCCCTTCTGCCACCGGGAAGATGTCCATTTCTAGAGGTCCATGTCACCAGATTTGACTTTTCTGAAAGCAATTAGAAAAAAGCGATTTTGTGATAAGGTTCATTTCCCACTGAAGACCCTATACAAGTAACCTATGAGACCGAGCAGTTTTTTCTATTTTACAGTCTCATGATACTGGTTTATTAAGCATTTTCTAATCATCAAAATATAAAGAAAACTTATATTGCAAGAGACAGGACATCTTCTGGGTCCATTCTTATATAACGGGTTTTCACCAAACAACAATGGTATAAACATAAATGTAGGAATTCCTACAGCATAAAAAACGGCCCTTGTTTGTCTGTTTCAGATTTGGAGGTGGTTGGTCGCCCTCTTGATGCTGGAATCGGCAGTCCATGCTGGTGCCACCTGTCATGTGCAGCATTCCTGCTCAATAACTCCCAAATACTGTCAAACTAGGGAAAAAATGCTATAGTGCAGCTTATCTTCCGGCATCAATGATGACGTGTCATCAATCCTAGAAACAATCTTCTCAGCAAATCAGCAAAAAGACGCCCTGCGGGTCTCGCCCGCGCAGTGTAGGGCTCTGCCAGGTGTATTTCTGCACGGGAAGGCTTGCACAGTAAGGAGCATATTGTGCACATATGATTTCTTAGAGTTGCATGTCGTGCTTTTTTGCAAGCCACTCTGTCCGTGGGGCCTAATCACTTATTGGCACAGAAAAAGGTTAAGCCCTAAGCATTTGGTAGACCCGTGAAACCCTGCTAATAAGCAAACGGTGCATTCGTCATCTGGGACCACCATGGTTTTATTTAATGACGGGAACAGATCAATCAAAGGCAGAAAGATGGAGTTTAATTTGAGCCACATAGACAGACTTGATACACACCACTGTACGCGGTGGCTTTATGCACTGGATGAACGGAAAGTGGAGAAAGACTGTCATGCAAATCTGCGCATCAGGGTGGTGCGACTGATTGAAAAGTGTGGCGTGCAACAGCACAGAGCTGTACAGAACAGTTTTTTATCACCATGTACTGATAAAGGCAAAAAACCCAGAAGGGTTCCCCAGCAGTAAAAACTTGTGGTGTTCACTTAGATGCCACTCTCGGCATAACACGACAGGTCAGTGCTATTGCCTCCTCAGCCACCCACCCATCGAAACACATCAATGCGAGCAGACCGTTCCTATCCCCCAACAGCTGCCTGAGCATCGCCCGAGCTGTTATAGGATCCAGACTGGACTACTGCAATGAGTTGTTTGCAGGCACCTCCATGCAAATATTAACAAACTACAAATCATCCAGAATAACGCTCTTTGAGCCACTTTAAACCTGCCCAGGAGAGAGCACATAGCTGCCAGAAGAAACGTTCACTGGCTCGCTATACGTGAACGCATCACCTTCAAAACCTTCTCCATCACCCATAGATGCCTCTCCAACTCTGCCCCCATACCTCTCACAAAAATTTTAAAAAGCTCAATCGCAAAAACCACACGCTCTGCTTACGCTCACCATGTCTCATGACACCTAGATTTCGACTAGCCAGAGCGGGCGGCTCAAGCTTCCTGGTCACTTGTTCCAAACTCTTGAACTACCTACCACTGGCCTTGAGATCTGAACACCAGTACAGAACCTTCTACAAACACCTCAAAACCTGGCTCTTTATATAGGGTTCACGACCCTCAAGCACCACCATCCACCACTGTTTCAACGGAATAATTGTTTTTGTCCTGTAACCAGTGCCTTGATGCCCGCGGGCTTAGTGCGCTTTAAAATGTAATCATAAATAAATAGGAAGCTATGAAAATGGGTAGAATGAGGAAAAGAGAGGCACTCAGAAAGGAGTAGGGCCATGCGAGAGCCGTCCTGTGACATGGTCACAACAGGGGCAATGAGGCCATGTAGACATACAGAAACTAGCTGAAGTGGGTCAGACATGGTCACCTTTACAGCAGTACACAGCCATACTAAGAGTAGAGGGAAGTGAGAAATGGAGTTTCAGATTTAGGGGGAGGTGATGGTAAACTTGAGCGTTTCCAGTTAACAAAAAATAATTAGAAAACATATTTGGGAAAAGGACAAGTGCCTTGATAAGTTCACAACACTCCACAGTGACTTGCTGTTTCAGAATTATGTACAGATTTAGTAGTGCTACATGATGCCCTCCACCCAAAACATGACTGTGTCCTACTCTCATAGTCCATAATACACCTGTGTCCTCTCCCTGCCTTAAGAAATGACAGAGTGACTTGTGCCCCCCCAATCAAATACATTCCATATATCCTGCCCCAATCCAGAGCATGTCCTGTGTGGTATGAAAATCCTTGTTCTGGTGGCTGATATGCGTTTCTGGTTCACTGCGCTGTTGATGTGCCCTGCTGAAAGGGGCCGTTTTCTGCCACCTTTCACTGAGCTGTTTGCGGTGGTTGGTAATCGTTACCGGTGCGTTGATCCTGGCAACAGATGGTGGATGGTTGTAAGCTCTCTTCTGGCAGGACTCTTTCCAGCTTTGTCTTTGCCCCTGATAAAATGGGCGGAGGCAGGAAAGGGATGTGGGGCTATAGCGGTGCAGGGGACTACACAGCGCCTCTGGTGCAACTTTTTTAGATTTGAGTGACAGTTCTGAGGGATAGAGGTGTCAATTAAAGTCCTTGTCCTTAGTTTGCACTTTTACGTTTGTTGTGTTCCTCAAAATGCTGGTTGCAACTCCAAGGGGTAACCTGTCTGTTTTTCCACCATTACTCCCCCTACTCTGCCCAGTCCTCTCAATTGTCCAGTTGCACACACCCGTACCATCTGGTAACACTGATGAGCTGGGACTATGTAACTGCCATAAAATGCTGTGATGCTTAAGCACAAATGGGGACTGGGCACTGAACCCATGCATAGTTTCTAATACTGTGCAAGCGGACCAGGGGCGCCACTGTTAACAATAAGACACAAGGGTTGTCTTCTCCCATTACCCGTGCCACTACTGGATCTGGTCAGCAGTCAAGTTGCTCAAGGATTTACATCATCAGAACTGACGCAAAAGGGAGGTAAATAAGAAATTAGAGAGAAAGGGAGTGAATCTGGTCGCCTGATTGGAAAACTGCTAAACAAACTGGAGGCAGAATTCCAGAGTTCATGTCCATCCTTTTGTTAAGGAGAATACAAAGACTTCTGTCCTTGCTAGCCAGAAGCCGCAAAGATATTGAGGATAGAAGAGCCTCAAGGGAATGTACTACCAATCCTCTTGAATGTGATCCTCCTTTAGAAGTCTAGGCCCTACTGGTTCTGACCACATGACTGCTAGTCCCAAGCTTAAATATGCAGTTTGCTATGTTGGATTAGCCCCCACAAATACTTTGCAGAATCCAGAGGTAGGGGTAAAAACGTCAAGCTGCAAGCTACTAGCCAGCAAAAAATAGTTACTTGTCGTCTTAGTTCTTCAAATGCATGCAGCACACAATTTCATACTCCCCCTAGAGTCAATTATCACTTGCTAATGGCTAGTAGCGAGTCTACATTTTGAGGCATGCTAGAGGGCAGTGTTTCTCCCTCCAGAAGAGATCAAATGAAAATTTGCGATGGCAGGAGCTCATCACTATGAATACATGCAATTCTTTGCCCAAACCTTTGCTGTTACTGGTAGATGTTTCGAGAAATTAGAGAGAACAATTAAAAGAAGAGCTTCAACTTCATCGAGAGAGCAATTAGAGCCCCTTTGAGAGAGAAAATAAGTTGATCAAACCCTCTCGATGGTCTTCTTTCAGGCTTTGGCCTAGACAGTTGGGAGAGTGGGGGGTGCTAGGTAGAATTTCCATCCTGTGTGATATTCTCCTCACCTGTTGAGTCCCCTGGCACTTTTTGCTGGACTATTGGTTTTTTTCTGACTCTCATGAACGAATGGAAATCTTTTGTACTCTGGGCACCCCTTAGGGTTTGTTTGGATGGAGTCTACTTTACTCCATATTTTTCTAAAGCATCTGGAATTTCGTATTGTAGCACGCCTTTAGATAGATTTGTGAAGAGTAGCTATGCATCACACTAGCTGTTGAATCTTGCTGCACCCAGAAGCACACTTTGTGCCTGATTTTTCATGCTGCACAGAGAGGGGCTAGTGGGATAAGCCAATGTTTTGCATTTAGAGAAATTTGTGGGAGTGCCTAGTGGGTTGAACTCGGAGGGGTGGTGGGGCAGCCAGTGTATTGCACTCGAAAATTGGAGGGTACCAAGGAGTTGCAGCTAGATGAACTCTGCAGGCACACTTGGAAGAACTTTGAGAGCAGCCAATTTACTGACCACCCTGCTCCTGCTCCCCTCCAACATACCTCCCAAGTCAAACTACACACAAACACACACCAACATTTCCATACAGCAAACAATTGCAGGCACTGAACCGTACCCCTGTGGATAAAACAAGCCAGTGCACACAAACATAACTACCAGCCAAACTACATATGAAACACACAAAACAGGCAAAACATACACACAACATAAACACCTGCATCCAACAAACGCAGATGCTGGACCTTCCTCTTACGGATACAGCAAGCCAATGCACACAATCAAACTACTAGCCAAACTACACATTAAACAAACAAACACACACCCAACATAACATCCAATAAACAACCCAGGCATTGGGCTTCACCACTACTGATACAACAAGCCAGTGCATGCAATCAACCCATCTGCAAGCCAACACACACAGACGCAAGTTTCTCCTAGTTCTGGACCAATCCTATCATTCTACCCTCACTAACCCACCCCTGTTGGGGTAGTCAGGAAAGGTCCCCATTATTACGAGGAGTTCATGTTGTGCGCACCGTACTATTAACTGGGGGTGGTGGCAAACTGGGTGCAATGTTTCAATTTCATATCTATCGAAGTGTAGTAAATTATGGATTGAATATGTTACTTTAGTGTTACTGTTGTTGAGAATCGATACATCTTAACTTGCACGCACACAGAAAGATAAAATGTTAAACCCACCAAATGTAAACATATACATGCACATTAATACAAATACATGTGGAATTCACGAAACTCAATAAAGTGGGTTCTTTACAAATCAATCAAAAACATGGTTTTTGGGGCTTTTTGCAAAGTGAACTTTGCTGTGAGTTTCAGAAGCCAGAGGACGAGTAAATAAGTAACTTCACAACCTTTGCAGTCAGCACAGCTGCAGAAACTAGCGATGTCATCGCCTGATGCCTGACAACATGACATAATGGGTTTCGTTATTTGTTTTGGTGAGCAGTAAAGTGCGGGGTAGGTCAATGCCCAAGGCTAACCAGGAGTTTCATTTGTGCAATGAAGTGGCAGTTTTGTAGATTGAAAGATTTCAATGGAACTATGTCCTTGGGAATGAGATAGTATCGCTAACTCAAAGAGAAATTATTTACCTAGCCTTTCTCATATTGCTTTAAATATTTATGCAAACCATGTGCAAATGAAATGTTAAGGCTAAAGAGCTTAGGCCATTTATTTCTAGTAAGGAATTATGTTTCAATACCAATGTTTAACCCAAAACTAAGTTCCCAAACTGTGGGAACTCCCGTCCCCTGTAAACCATCAATGGCCGAAACTCAGCCAAACAATTGTACTCTTTTGTCAAGGATATGTTCCAAAATACAAATTCGAAGATTTATTGAAAATATAGTTATTACATTTTTAAGCATTTGGGCAATCAAATGTTTGTCAATAAATTCCAATTAGTTACTGGCCCTCATTACGACCCTGGCGGAAAGTAACTGACCTGACCGCTATAGCGTAAATAGCGTTTCCGCCATTGCACGATGGAGTAAAGTGCGGCTAATTCTGACCCATCGGGCACGAGCATTACGCCATGGCGGAAGTGCAAAGTCCGCGATGGCGGAAATGTCCCCAAAACGCCCCTCACCGCCGTCGTACGGCGCCCTAGGTGCAATTCCGCCACCCATCATAGCGGTCACCGTAATGAGCGGTAATCGCAAAATACGGTGACCGTAAATATACGGAAACGGAAGTAAAAACATGGGGCCGGAACGGGAAACAGCACGCCGTACACCTATAAAATCAGAATCCCAACACAACCATCAAAAATCCGACCCTGAGACACATCCCAACCCGTTAGCCACCCTAGTTAAAACAATCAAAATGGGAAAAGTTGCTAAAAAAGCGTGCGACCGCAAGCGGCAGGTCCACTTCTCCCATGAGGAACTCACCGTGCTCACAGAGACCCTCCAGGAGAATGCTGCCGTCGTCTTCTCGACGCAAATGACCAGGACGGCACTTGCGAACAAGAAGGCCATATGGGCCCTGGTGGCACAGCGGGTAAGTGCGGTGGGGACCGCACCCCGCAACCCACAGCAATGCAGAAAGCGATGGGACGACTTGCGGATACGCGTACGGAGCATACTATCAGCCAACCGTAACATTGCCACAGCTACCGGGGGAGGATCGGAATCACCCATCAAGTTGACCCCCTGGGAAGAAATCTGTGCCTCCACCATTGGAATGGAGAGTATAGAGGGAGTCGGAGGGATGGAGAAAGGAGTGCAGACATCCGAAGAATCAGGTAGGTGGGCCAAATAAAACAATGCTAAATCCACAATGTCCAATCATGTGAAGTACCATGTGTCCACATAGTGCAACAGAAACACATATCCAGGAGAACGTCCACATACATTGGCCTGATAGCGCACTTTAAAACTCACATTAAATACATTAACAATCAAAAATCCTAAAAACACCCTCTACACGTGCAGCATGCACACCCTAACTGCAGGCTGCAAAACAACTGCATCCTCAATCCACACAAAAATGAAACCACCTCCAAGGCCCTGACCCAAATCACCCTCAGGTACCACCCCAATGCATGTGATACATTGCCATTCAAATTTCCACAGACCCATAAATAACGCTCGCCCTCCTTTACTCCACCACAGGGTCCGATTCAAACGACGAGCTTCAGGACACCCCTACCAGCAAACCTGCAAAGAGGGCCAAGACCAACGGCCAAAGACCCTCCACCTCAGCTGCACGGATCAAGACACGGCAGCAGCACAAATCAAGTGGCAGCACACAGGAGGGGACTTCAACAGGCACCCCAGCAGCCAGCATGCCCACACCAGCAGCACCACAGGTCCCCCCAATGGATGCCACAGAAGGCACTGCTTCTGATGGCAGCAGCACCATGGGTGACACTGCATTAATGCCAGCATGCTCCGACACAGACAACGGTGCTGTCGATGTAGGACCCATCCATGACCTGTCTCAATCCCCCTGTTTGTTTCATCCCGTACACCATGAGGATACCACGCAGGGGCACCCACAAGACGACGACTGGCCATCCCCCACAAGCCCTGTGGCAAGGCAACATGAGGTGATCAGCCCCTCTGTGGGTGGCGGGTCGATGGGGTGTGTAATATAATTTCACATATGCTATAAACATTACATAATCATCCAATGAGATGTGTGGACATTGATCTTTGTGTACGAGGCCTTTATAGGCGTACAGTCCACTTGTGCATGTTCCAGACACACACAGTGCCACAAGTCCCGTGTCCATGTATCAGCCACCAGGCGTGAGTGCTAGAAGCATGAATCTATGATATTCTGACGAATTTCACGGGCCTCCTGTGCCTCGCGGACTCCTTGAGGTGCTGCCACATCCCCAGCCTCATCATGACCATCTTCAGGTGCTTGCAGTTCTGCGTCAGGGGGCATGGGCACATTTCTACGTACGCACATGTTGTGTAGCATGACACATGCCATGACTATCTTTGCAACCTTCTCATGGCGGTACAGGAGTGCCCCGCCAGACCTGCTGAGGCAGCGGAAACGAGCCTTCAGTAGGCCGAATGCCTGTTCTATGACTACACGGGTACGTGAGTGGGCATGGTTGTAGTCCTCCTCATGCTGGTTCTGTGGGTTCCGGAGTGGTGTAAGGAGCCATCTCTTCAGTGGATACCCGGCATCACCTGTATGTGGACAATAAAGGATGTTTGTGGAATGACATTGCTACGTACGCATCCCCCCCTTCCTGCCAGGTCATTGCCCCATCACATACCCCACATTATCATGCATGAAATGAGACTCACCGAGTAGGCAGGATCTGTTCCCTGCGTGTCGCTCCATGTAGCGTGGTATTGTAGAGTTCCTCAAGACCATAGAATCATGGGTTGATCCAGGAAATCGGGCACAACAATGTGTAAAGATCCTGTTGGAGTCGCACACCATTTGTACAGATATTGTTTCCGGTTGCGGTACTGGACCTCCATGGCATGTGGGACAACCAATTCCACATGGGTGCAGTCGATGGCACCAATGCAACCCGGTATGCCGGCAAGTGCATGGAATCCCACTTTTGTGTTTGTAATCTCCTGCTCCGAGCGTGGTAAAGAGATGTAGTCGTCTGCGTGCTTCAGGAGGGCATCGAGCACTTGCAATAGTGTCCGTGAGAACAGTGGCTGTGAAATGCCATGCAACTGTCCGACTGTGTGCTGGTAGGTGCCTGTGGCCAGGAAGTGGAGTACAGACACCACCTTCAGTAGGGGTGGGATGGCGGTTGGGCTATCTACCATGCTCACAAGGTCAGCGTGTGTCATGTCCACAATGGCGGTTATGGTGTCCCGGTCCAAACGGTAGAGGGTGTGGATCTGCTCAGCAGTGAGGTTGAACGGATGAGCTCGGAGGCGTGGGATTGCGGGCTGCCTGCGTGGTGGTAGTGGCTGTGCTGGTGGGCCTTGCTGGCCCTGCCTTGCCCTCCTCCTCCACCTGCGTCTCCTCTGTGCGGCCGGTTGTTGTAGTAGTTGGTGTTCGTCTTCTTCTTGAAGTTGGAGTACTTGCAGTGCTATCAGGTCCCCCAGGGCCAACATCGCTAGTCCTGCCGGTAGCATTTTGGAGTGGGTGTGGTTGTGGGAGGGGGTTGGGTGTGCAATTTATGTGTTTTCAGGCTGTGTAGCCTCCACCTGTGGTGATTCATTCCACCTGTGCCAGCTGCAATCCCCTTTGGGCGAGCACTGTACCGAGGTTCACCGACGGGCGGGGCGTCCCATTTGTGAGTGAAGCCAGTTGCCATTTTCACACACTGCCGCACTACATGGATGAATTTGTGATTTCAAGCGGTCACAGATGCCTGTTCGACGTGATGTTGCAAATGAGGAATTCGAAGGACAGCACTTTCGGTTTTCAGCTAGCGGCGAGGAGACGCCCACAGGTCTGACTGCAAATATAACGTTCAATTGTTTAATGTCCTTGGGACAGGGGCCATGGCGAGAATGCAATGATTGATATGAATAGTATGGGATGCGCAATAGCGTAGTGCACGATAAGGCAGGACGTTCCCAAATACATGTTACTTCACAACACTAGAATTCCGGCCTGGAGCACAGTGGATTTTGCAGACTGCATTACGCACAGACTCAATGGAAATTTCAAATGTTATGTGAGTAAATAATCAGGCGTTTTTATACCGGGATGAGGGAATGATGTATGGATGCATGGACAGATGATTTAATTGAGAGTTTGCCATGTACATGGCTTTTTGGACTCTATCCCCTTCCCCTGCGCTATGTGATGCAGAGCTGCCATAGTGGGACCATCGTCTATCTGCCCTTGTTGAACCCTCCCTGTCTCGACGCGCCTTCCAACACTTGTGTCTATGCACGTTACTAATCCCATCTAATGGATTCTGTTTTAACAGACGCATGCACACAAACACTCGTTTGTAATAGTGTTTTCACCTCGATTTATATTGTTATGATTGGCAAGTGATTTTTGGGTGGAAATAATCCTTTTGAGTGGGCTAGCATGCATATGGCTGTAGATTTAGTGTGATCATTGAAGTGAGTAATACAAATGAAGTTCTGATGCCCATACTATTCTTTTTCATTTCATTTGGGTGACAGGTATCTCCTCCCCTTTTGCCGCTGCCATCTGTATGCCACTCCTGCAGATGGCTTTTACTCCCGACACCTGCTGCTTCGAGTTAATCAGTGGAGCACCATTACGATCTTATGGGACGATCGCCAATGGGCCACATGCCCTAACGCAGTACTAGTGGCTAGGAGCAACATATCAACCTTTCAGCTGGACTAGTGCCTACCTAATGGGACGGACCTGCGGTTCTAGGCGCTTCCATGTTGCCTTTTTGAACGTGAATGTAGCCCCTGTGTACCATGAAGGAACAGGGCGTCACACAAGGAGAAGCTGGTCATTTATTGCGGATGCAGCCCACAGTAATGAAAATATTTTGGGGTTTATGACCTAATAGCTGTATGGGCTTGGTGAATTTGATGTGCATTAAAATTTTATTCTGATATTAACCGTGTAGCGTTATTCTTTGCAAGTAATGTAGCATATTCCTATTTGTGGAGCGATGTATTGTGAGTAGATCTGCATTGGGTTCCGGCTTCTGAGTATAGTTGCGTGGTACTGTACTGGCCGCGTTTGCCTACGAAGCCCAGTAAGGTCAGGGATAGGGGCTGCCATTATGACTGTTTTTATGATGTCATGCTCAGGGGCGGGGGATTAGCTTTTGTGTAACAGATGCCGGTCAGCCAGGTGGATTGGTGGAATGATGTGATTATCAGAAAATGGCTGGTCACAGGTGCCTGTGTTTGCGTGCGTTTCTTGGAGGGAGACTGAGGTCATGTCCATTGGAATAGCTTCTGTATTCGTGCCATCTGTGCCCTGCAGCTCCCATTGGCCCCTCTTGAGATGAGCCTGGCTGCTCAGTCACTCTGCCAACTTGTGTGGTACATGCTTATGCTGATGGTTGTTTTGTTTACTGGCAAGAGTACAGGGCTGGTGCAGTCTCCCTCAGGATACTGCTTTGAATGTTGCCTTACACTGGTGTCAAGCGATGGGGGCCTGTTGTTGTTTTGTCTCATATTTCAGTTCATATTGCTGTACTTGAACCTTCACATGCCTGTGCTGCATCAGTACGGCAATGGTGACATGCCAAATATGGATGGCCACTCACAAGGCACTTGGAGCCCCTACATTCATTTGTTCGTTGGCATGCATGGGTGACTTGTACATTTCACTGGTTGCATTGTGTAACTTCATTGCACCTACGAGGAGTTGTGCAATGTGGGCAGGGAGTGGTGTACAGGCACTCAGTAGGGCCATTTACGGTTGGTTCACGATGCCGTAATTCTCACCATGGCGGAATGGTACTTTCCGCCATGCTTGATGGCGTTAAGTAAATGTCTGCTGGGGTCAGAATTCGCGTACCGTTTGCGCCATGGAGGTAATTACGGTTTTGCATGGCGCGCGTGCGCGTACTTGGTGCAGTTAGCGTTGGCGTTCACTACGGTGTCGCTAATGGCATCGTACTTTACGGTGACGGGTCATAATCGCACCGAGCGGTATTCGATGGTGGTATTACATTTCCGCTATCGTTTTTCGATTTCCGCCAGGGTCGTAATGAGGCCCACTGTCTTTCTTCATAATCATTGCTTTAATAGAAAAAACTACGGGTTTCGAGCTTCAGTGCTCTTCTTCAGGGGATATTGTGTTTCTGAAGATGACTGTAATTTAACACAAAAAAGTACTTGTGTGTGTATAATACTTTAGCCATAAGTATAGCTCCAGCTTAAGCTTGATAAATCACCTTTAAGAAAATCATTAAAATGTCCAGAGGTCTTCTGTTCTTGTGTGACATGTGTAGATCTAAATCCAAAATATCTTCTTCTGTGGTAACCAGTGGTCTAAAGATAAACATAAACAGAGGTGAGATCTAATCAGACCTCTATCTGTATACGGTGTATAAAATTAAAGGGAGCTTGAAACAAATATTTTCAAAATACGTTTTGTTGACTAATATTTTTGTAATTTCTAGATCAATTCAAGTGGGTGCCTGGTGTCCCACTCCCCAATACAAAAAACACCTGGTCCTCTCCACTCTCCCAATCCTAAACAAGTCTAGTGTTGTATACCCTATCCAAATCAAACTTGGTGCCTGGTACAACAAAGTAAAATATGCCTTGTGTCCTTGTACTCTGATCTGAATTTACTTATATTCTGTTCTCCCTGAGAAAAACATAACCACATTCTGCGTAGCCAACCAAAACAAGCCTACGCCCAGGTTAACATTTGCACCAGTTGTAGGTAATAGGGAATGGAGCGTGAAAGATTCTTTCCAATTGTATAGTCGGAAAACTTTGTATTACAGCACAAATTAGTCAGACTGTTTTAAAGAAATGTGTAAACTACATTTCATTTAAAATTTCACCGCAAGCACATTCAAAAATAACTGTTTAAGTTTTGCCTAGGGATTATCTTTTTTTCAATTACACGGATTTGACTGAACTCCGTTTGCCACATTCTCAATAGTAAAAGCAGGAAAAAGTGGTGCTAAATTATTCTGCTTCCTTTTTGGAAAACACTTAGTGCGGTATAGCAAAAGGTTTCAGCTGATAAACTGTAAGGCACGGACTGGAAAGCCAGCCACTTGTATGACATCATGGTAGGTTGACCAGAGGTCCCAGTTTTGCCAGAACCGCCCCAGAATCCCGACCCTTTTAAAGTTTAAAAACCTCATCCCAGCATTTGGGAGTCGGGTGGATACTGTCTCGTTTTTTTGCAAAACTGATTGAAAAATCCTGACATTATGCCGGCTACCGCTCTCTCCACTCACTTTGAACCCCTTACCCCTTACCCCATACCTTCTCTACTTCCTCCGGGTCTTCTCTCCTCCAATCAGCAAATCAGCGCTCTGTGCCTCCAACATTCACAGGGACAGGCCACCAATATAGAAGTAGGACTACAGTTTCATTTGTGTCCCATTAGTATTTTAGTCCCTCTTTTGCGTTTATTGGCCTTGAAACTGTGGTCCTATTTCTATGTCAGTGTGTGTCCCGTTTTTTTTATTTTGAAAATCTTGTCACCCTACATCATGGGAAAGGCAGAAGAAATGTGCACGGTGGGCTGTACATGGACAAAGTCAATGACTGTGTAAAAGGAAAGACGCAGGCATGGCAACATGCATGTGCTGTTTACCGCAAGTCCTGGTTAACATTCAACTGAGTTGTGTGCTCGCTAAGGACAGGTTTACTGCTGGCGCCCTGCTTTGCACAGGTGGTTAACATTCCAGAAAATCACCCCTGGAATCCTGCTGGCCCAATGTAACACATGTCTGACGTCTATACCATGCCTACACAAAAGTAATGACTGTCTACTTTACCAATGCCTAATTTTTTGATTTTATTAAACAATTCAGCACCTGCTTATTTAGAACTTAATTTGCTTCTCTGATCCTGGATGGACCTTAGTGAGCAAGCCTCGGAAGAAGAATGTGTCATGCTCCAGACATGTAGCTAGTTTGCTGCATCAGTTAAAAAAAAAAAAGGAGGCAATATCTTGACTTGTGAGGTATGAACATTCCTCAAATATTTTCCGCAGACTACAACTGATGATTTTGTTAACTGATGTTATCACTTTTTTTTAATGAAAAAAGAGGGGAGAGCCGTCACCCCTCTCCCTTAAATACCAAATACAAACCTATAATGTATAGTTTTGCAGTAAAAAAGTGGTAAACAATTGGCACAAAAAATGTGAAAGTTGTATTCGGGAAAAGTGAGGAATACTGCTGGGTAACAATGAATAGGTGATTAAGAAGATATATTAACATGGATACTGCATGATAAGGAAAACATTCAAAAGATCTGACAGCAGCGGTGCTGGAAAATGCAGGAGAAAAATCACACTAGACAGCAGCATAGGTGCAAAAAAGAAAATGACATGACCCAACAGCATGGGTCCGGCATGGGTCCGGACAACGCAGATTGAAATCACAAGACCCAACTGTATGGGTGCCAGACAATGTAGAAAGAAATCACAAGACCCAACAGCATGGGTGCTGAACAATGCAGAAAAAAAAAAATCACAAGATCCATCAACATGGCTTCTGGACAATGCATCAAGAAATCACATGATCCAACAGCATGGGTGCTGGAAAATGCAGACAGAAATCAGACGACCTGGGTGTTGGACAATGCAGAAAGAAATCACATGAGCCAACAGCATGTGTGCTGAATAATACACAAAGAAATCACAAGATCAAAACACGTGGGTGCTGTACAATGCAGAAAACATTGACAATGTACCAGAGCATGGGTGCTGGCAATAGTGGAAACATTCACAATATTCAACAGAATGTATGCTGGTTAATGCAGGAAATGCTCACAACATGGGTGCTACACAATAGGAAAGGTTTTCACCAAATACCACAGCATGGGTGCGCACAATAGGGAAAACATTAATTAGATCCAGCAACATGTGCGAGTGTGCTGTACAATATTGAAAACATGAACAAGCTAAAAAAGCAAAGCTGTAGGACAATATTAGGGAGAAAAGGTACCCGATCCAACAAAATTGGCGCAGGACAATGCAGAAAACATTCACAATGTACAACAGCACGGTTGCTGTCAATAGGGAAATATTTCACAAGATACAGCAACATGTGTGAATTCGACCATCCGCACGCTGGGTGTTCACTGACCTGGGCTTTTTTGAAAATTTAAATGAAATTGAATAATGGTAGATCAACCTCTGGAAAATGTGTGCTGCTAATCCGCACACATTTCCCTCTGCTCACCTCATGACATACACCAAGACCTGAGTACTCTGTGTGGACACAGCCTACAGGCACAGTCCCCTCCATCATATTTAGGTGGGATATGACAGCCATGATTACACTATGTTATCGCAGAAGGGGGAGGGCCAAACTATCCCCCTGCCATGGCCAACCTCATTAACTAACAAAGGCTCCATGGACCCGCCCTGTTCTTTTGTTTAGCTCTGTTGCTGGTGGCAGCTTTGCATACTAATCTGAGTTTCAGTCAAATAGGCCCACATGGGTACTGGCTGTAGAGGCTAACAAAGGAGACAGGAAACCCCCAACATCCTTTCATATGCACTGTGTCAACCTGAAGCCAGCTCCCACCCTCTGTATTGATTGGTAGGGAAATTTCATGTCTGGGACTGCATGTTACAGTAGTCATCCCTGTAGGGAGACCCCATTCAGAAGGTACGAGTATGTGGATTGACGGAGATAGAAAGTCTGGTCTCACCCCAGCTTCAAGGGAGACCTGCTGCTTTAATCAGGAACCACAGAGAGCTCCATTAAATACAGAGCCCCTTTGATCCAGAACAGACAGGAAAATGGGTTGGACTAAGTATTACATGTGTTCACCCATTTACCTTTTCTGTTGCAAAGCACTCTGGTTATGGCCTCATTCATATGGAAGATTGTTGGTGGGGACCAGGGATTGGTTAATTAAGGTAGGCTTAACCTACACCAATCACGGTGGCCCATTTGGCTTTAATAGAGGGCTGTGACCCTCTTTTTGGCAGATCATCTGAAGACTTCACAAGCAAGAAGAACTCAGCATTGGACCCTGGCTGAAGGTACAGTCTGCCTTATATCTTCAACCAGTGAAGGAAGGCCAGAACCTCCATGTGGGAAGCAAGATCCCTCCCCTAAATATCTCCCAGACAACAGAGGGAGATACTGTATCCAGAAGGACCCTTCAGCAGCTCCAGAAAAGGTGCCCAACCAGCACAAAGCATGCCTTTCTAGGCTCTGCAGCAAGCTTCCTAGCTGGGAAGTGCCAAAGAGTCTCTGAACCAAACTAAGGACGAGTGCCTGCAACACTCTCCTCAGCTTTGGGCCGTCCACCTTAAGGGACGACACAAGCCCAGTGAAGAAGCTAGGAGAAGTGCATCAACAAGCATCTACCAATTTCTGCCTTTAAGGAAGTTTGAGAGCCAGTTGAGACCCTCGAGCTGCAACCGACTACATTGTTGACTGTAACACCGCAGTCACTGGTCACTAAAGCCATCCGAGACACCTCGATCAGTGCTTCAGAAATGGCGACCAGCACTGAGAAGGATTTGTGACCCCGAGCCACCATGTAGGCCAGCCTGCAGCCATCCGTCCAGCCTTGCTCACCAAACTGCCTGCCACCTGATACCCGCAGCTGTCTCCCATCTTGAACTGTGTCGCAGAAGCTGCAATGTTCCCTGAAATCGACTTGACCCAGTTGAGCACCAAGAACATCTACAGCACAAGGTACATTGTGGTTCTGTCTGCCTGGTCCTTTTCAGAAAGCCCTTAGTGACATTTTATGACCCATTGCCCCCTTTGTGTTGAAACCAAGTATCCTTGAACTATCGCGATTAATTACTTCGATTACCCTCCTGCCAGTATCCACAGTGCAAACCTGTTCCTTCTTTAAAACTGTCTGTCCTCTGCATTCCTAACACAGGATGGGTTGTATTTTGTAGTGTGGTAGAACTGTCCGTTGCGATAATACTAAAGTAGATATTTTTATACAACCTTGACTGGACAGTCCCTTTTCTCATTTTTGTTGTGTTGCAACTAACCAACGATCCACGATTTTGCAGAGATAACCCTGCAGTTGGGTCCACGTTACCAAAATTGGACAAGGAGGTTTATAATTTGCTTGTGTTTCTAATCTGGCCAGACCCCTTCAGGTGTGGAGCTGATTGATGATTTAGAAACCGATATGCATCCCTGGACCACTGGTGCCCCGGAAATTGATTTGTCACATTATTGGCAGGCGGTCGGATCGAGTTGGAGCCTTGCGCTCAGCTTAGTCACTCCACGATTAAAATACTGTTTCAGGGAATGTTTAGACACTGCTAGGTATTGTTAAATAATCATGGATTTTGAAATAGAACCTGTGAAAGGCATGACCAATGTCCAATGTCAAGAGAGGGGACTTCTCCACAGCACTAAGGTTAATAAACCTGAGTTGCTGACTAGCCTCCGAGCTTGGGTTGAAGTGAGGGCGGTTGGGGTGTGGAGCCCACGGGACGAGTTAGACCCTGTGTACCCAAATGAAGACCTTCCCGGGGCAATGTGGGGGGGGTGTAAGATGAAGAGGAATACATCATGAGCCGTGCTTCTCACCAACCATCCCGCTGGGGGGCATACATGGTTTCTCAACACTCTAGACTGTCACGGAGGTCAGAGGCTAGTGCAGCATCCCACAGGTCGCAGGCCTCAACATAGGGCCTCATCACAAGTTTGGCGGTATTTTGGCTGTAATATCACCCAACTGTAATAGTGTTAGCGCCCACCGGTCTGGCGATATTATTGCCAGATTACAGGTTGGGCGTTAACGGTAAATCCTCATTCCCCATTGGGTCCATTGGATTATGTGGGAGCCAAGTATGGTGTGCCTACGCAAGTCTATGTCCTATGTTACATGTTTAGGAAATGGGGGGGGTAGGTAGGAGTTTAAACAGGCTACAATTACATGTTTCATCAGTCAGGTTGTTGTTACATACCTGTATATGTATCCTTGAACTATTGTGATTAATTACTTTACTGACTACCCTCCTGTCAGTACCCAGAGTGCAACCCTTTTCTTTATTTAAAACTGTCTGTCCTCTGCATTCCTATACAGGGTGAATTGAATTTTGTAGTAGTGTGCTAGAACTGCCTGGTGTGATAATAATAAAGTAGATCTTTTTATACAACCTTGACTGGACAGTCCCTTTTCTCATTGGATATTAATTGTGTTGCAAATAACCAATAATCCATGACTGGAAATAAGCCTGCCATTCTATCCACTCTACCAGAATTGGAGAAGGAGGTTTATAATTTGCTTGTGTTTCCAATCTGTTCGGATCCCTTCTGGTGTACTAGAGGTGTGGGGTTGATTCATGGTTTAGAAACAAATATACATCCCTGGACCAATGGTGCCCGAGAAGTTGATTTGTCACAGCAGAACAATGCAGAAAACATTCATAATGAACCAGAGCATTAATTGGTGCTGGGCAAAAGGGAAAGATTTCACAAGATACTTCATCATGGGTGCTTGACAATATGGAAACTCTTAATCAGATACCTCTTTTGGACTTCATGCAAAATGTATTTTCTTAAATATTCAGAATGCTCAACACTTACTACAAAAAGACATACATCTAAAACTTATTTAAGTCCCCACTGTTAGGACAGAATTCAATTTTGGGAGATTCTGATGTCTAAACCTTTTGCTTTTTTCAGTTGTTTTTTTTCTACATCTCTGAGCATATGTTTGTGCTCGGAGAGACATCTACTGAAGTCTCCCCCACCACTGCAATCCTTTTTGATGTGTTGTCCTAAGGAAAGCCAAATGATTCCTAGTACATGGGTGAATCTTAAGCACCACATTTTTTCCCCAGGATAAATGTATCGCCTTTTGTGGATGTTAGCACCACCTGCAAATTAATTTTGTTTTCACCAGGTATGCAGCCAGTTTTACTACAATAGTAGTCCAATGTACCAGTATGGTAGGAATGGGAGTAGCAATGCATTTTCTGAGTCCTATCCCTATGGCAATTTTGTTTCTGGCCATACTTTTGTCTGTGGGGACCATAATAGAGGGCGATAATGGTTGTTATGCAAACAACTTGCGTCTCTCCAGAGGAGCAAAACAGGGCTGCCATCCAACTAAGAGTGGTCCCAGCAGGGGAGCAAAGGTTAGAGCGACCCAGAATGAACCATGACAGAGCTGTAGCAGAGTAATGGAGACCAACAACTCTGTTTAAATGCGAGCCCAAGGACCACCTTCAGAAAGGATATGCTGCTGAAAACAAACACCAAGTCCAAGAATAACTAAATATTTCTAACAAACTCAAGACGCTCTAACTGTGATAAATATTTACAATTATGTAATTTATGCAGAGTATAAAAGGACTTACATGTGCCAAACAATGACAACAAGCTGGCGCCCATCATTCAGGCTGCTCTTGGGTGTGCTTCTGTCTGAAAGTAGCACTACCAATTGGGTAGTTTACAAAAATCTAAAGCTATACTATGTCAGATCCTGACTTATATTCTTGCATAATATTGCACACTAGCATATGTAGATGGAAAATGTTGTTCACTACTAATGCCAGAACTTGTTGAACATGATGTGAGAGCTCTGTTGCAGCACATTTGTTGAGAAGAGAAGTTAGTGGTAAGAGTGTGCATGAGGTAGTGATGCTAGGTGAGAAAAGGGAGTAGTAGGTTTTCCACATTACTAGTTTTAGCAGTCCATAGTAGTGACTTTCATGGAGAACACTGCTGCGGCAGAAGCAAAAACATTAACTACTATCTGCCAGATATGGGGTGTGACGATCTCAGGATCTGACCGCATGTAGGAATTGGCTAGGCTAAGAAGAATGACACCGCAGTGCATGAAATGGAAATTCAACGACTAGACTCTGAATCTACATTGTACAGAGGGGGCTGAATTGGTTAGATGCCTTCACATAGGAATTGAATAAAGGAAAATTGTATTTGACTAAACAGTCTGTTTTATTATTCCCCCTAAAGAGCTATAAGATTCCAGTGGCTGAATGTCTATGTGCCAGGAATAAGATCTGATGTAATGAAGAGGAATTGAATACATTGCTAAACTCATTGATATCAGCCATTATGAAGCATTATTCTGAATATATGTGATGGCTAACACTGTATTCATAAAATAAACTGAAGAAGCACGCTTGAATATAGGAAATATGACAGTGTGGGTACACTTCGCGATTCAAGGCATAATCACTTGACCTCCAATCACACAGCAGTCAAATCAAAATCTAAACAAATATAACAAGCCATAAGCACTTAGTTACAATATGCTTATTTGCCCAATTTAGTTGCACTAATGTAGGTATGTTATGTTCTCACAATTATGTATGGAATAATGCACTTGCAAGAAGCAACTGATAATATATGAAAAGTCACAGTTTGCTTTATACAAGTGCATCTCTCTGTGGTGACTCAATATCCTTAAAAAATTAATTTGGGATGCATGTTCTTCTTTAAAATACCAATACACCGTAAATAAAAAATGACATCTTCTGTTCTGATAAACCAGAATAGCAAGGCAGTGGAAATGAATTGCACTGAAATGTTTTAAACGAACCAGTATTTTATCTAGCTCCCTAGTTCTGACCCTAGGTGAAGGAACGCTTGGACTAATAATGCCCCTTGACGAAGAATGGGAGTCAGAACGGGGTAACACCTCCTAGTCGCCTATTTCTGACCCTAGGTGAAATAAAGCTTGGAGTGGCAATGGCCCTTGGGGAGGAGGTGGCTGTTGGAGTGGGGTAACACCTCCTACTCCCCTAGTTGTGACCCTACTCAGGTAAAGCAGAGCTTTTAGTGTGAATGGCCCTAGGGGAGGGGTTGGGTGTCGAAGTGGGGGGGAAGGACCTCCGAGTCCCCTAGTTCTTACCTACTGAGGTGAAGGAAAGATTGAAGTGGCAATGTTCCTTGGGGTGGGGATGGGTGTCGGAGCAGGGTAAGACCTTCTAGACCCCTAGTTCAGACCCAGCTCAGGTGAAGGAATGTTTGGACTAGCAATGGCCCTCGGGGTGGGGAAGGGTGCCAGGGCGGCAAATATCTCCTACTCCTGTAGTTCTGACACTAGGTGAAGGAAAGCTTGGAGTGGCAATGGCTCTTGGGGAGAGGTGGGTGTCGCAGCGGGCTAACACCTTCTAGTCCCCTAGTTCTGATCGTATTCAGGTGCAGGAATGCTTAGACTGGCAATGGCCCTTATGGAGGGGATTGGCGTGAGAGCGGGGAAAGACCTCAGAATGAGACTGCCCTGCGAGTGGGCCTCGAGTAGTGATGGGCCCCAAGCTGTAGATGGGCCTCTGAGTGGGCTAGGACTTGAGGTGGGGCGGAACCTCAGAGCAAACATGGTCAGGGTTCATCATCGCTCACAAATCTGCCTTAGGGTATGGATGGGCTTCGTGCTGGGGATGGGCATTGGCAAGGATCAGGGATGGTCCTTGGGTGATGTACAGTGGCAGGTCTATGGAGAATGGTAAGAGTAACTTCAGCTGGGGAGAGCAGTGCAACTGTGTCCCTCGTACAATACAAAAGAGTGGGCTAAAGCCAGACTGTCACAACATGAGACACCCAAATACATGAAACCTGGCAGATTAGTACCCCATTTCCCCACTGTCCGTTTACCTAATTTATCCAAGTATGTATTCCTTTTGTAACTCGAGTATGTCAGTCCCTCAGGCTTCCCCCCACTTTTCGCTCCTGATGAACATCAGGTGGTAGCAGCCAGTGGAGCAGAGACGAAAAGTGATACTATGACATTATGCTGCCCTTTGCAGTCAGCTCCAGTCCTTACTTTTAAGATTTTTCAACGATTGTATTCCTTCTCCTTTGCAGTCAGCATTCTGGTGTCAAGCAGATGGTTGCGGACACTGTGTATGTGTGTTCTTCCCGCTGCTTGTACTGCACCTTTTGTGCCTTGCTTGCATGTGAGTTTTGCGCAGAAGGATCGTGATTTTCAGAAGCTTAGCACTAGGCTAAGTACTGCAGGCACCCTTGCTCTCTTTCTGACCCCTACTTTGTTACATAAGAAAACTAAAGCCTCCCTGCCTCTCTGAAACTTGAGCAGAACCATCTCTGGTTCCGGAAGCAACTTAAGACCTTTCTCTTTATTTCTGCCTACTCTCTTCCTCTCCCTTGCTGATCACCTGCCTGATCTATGCACTAGTCACCTGGTCGCCCTCTGAACTTGGGTCCAGGTCCCTGCCTGTCCAGCTGCAACCCCGCACTACCTCATGGCTTCTCTGCACTTGTGGTCTGTATCTGTAACCCTACAGTCCCCTCTCTTGCACTTATTTGCCACCCGTTGGCTGCACTTTTGAGTACCCGCCCTTGCCACCCGCTGGCTGCACTTTTTCTCCTTTGACCCACACTTCTCCATCCTCCCTCAACCCTCGTCACTTCTCCCCTCCCCTCTTCCCTGCTCTTGACATGACACAAGGCCTAGTAAGATTGTTGTTTTGTCCTCCCTTTCTTTCCCCCTCCTTTTCTTGTCGCACCTAGAAACACTTGTGGACAGGTGTGTTATAAATGTAATATCCTAACATATCATCACATACCATTGTGTCTGGAATAATATTTGGCTGTAGGCTTATTATTTATAGCAATAATGACCACAAATTAAAGCAGGTGTGCTTTTGGACATACCGTATCCATGGAGAGTGATGCCTCCCACCAGCCGATTGTTCTTCAGAGCTCGCTCTCTCTCTCTTTGGTGGTGGTTTTTTCCACTGCTGTTCGAGCTCTGCTGGCAAGTCCTTTCTTTGCGTGCATGCAAGCCACACTTTTGCCTTTCCTGTTTCCTCTACTATTCTTGGCTGGTTCCTTCTCTTAGCCCAATTGGCATCCTCTCCTTAGACACGTGCCGCCACTCCTGAGTGGTAGCCTTGGCCACTCAGGTTCCCCCAAAAGTACCCTTATCTCCCCCTAATTTTTAATGCCTTAACATTTTTATCAGTGAATGCCTCCATCCCTTTCTCCAATAGTTGAACCCCACTGTGATGACATAGGTCAGGAATGTTCTGAGACAGGCCATGCCTGATAAAAGTGTAGCCCTGTGTTCCTAGAGAACTTCTCCAGGGCTTTGTTCAGCTTCCTCCTAGAGGTCTCAACTGCCTTTCTGCATACCGCTCCATGCCATTTCCTCCTGGGCACTATTTCTGACATGAAGATTTTGGTCCCCCTCCAACAGTGTGCTAGGCTGTGTAATGATTTGCAAATGTCCCTCTGCAATTGGCCCCTTCCCATACCCGTCAGGTCGTTGCCCCCCAGGTGTATCGCTAAATAATCTGGGGGCTCTCTGAAAACGATTAGATCAGATAGCCTCCCATGTATGTCCTCCCAGTGAATCCCTGGCATTCCCCACCTGGAGGTGATTGTTTTTCGGAGTGTAACTCTTGCCTTGTGTCCTCTATCCATCACCCTGCCCGGGTCACGAATGAATGGCCCGCTATCAATGCCGATCTGTACAGGAGATCATCTGTGGAGAGAGCAGGGGTGATGTGACGTTTATTATAGAACTCTTCTCTTACATATTTCTTAAAACAGTTCAATTTTCAACCCCCAATTCTCTTGACCCCTCTGGCCCCCAGACCGCAGGCCCAGGCAGATGTTGCTGCCCGTATTGGAAATTAGTGTGTGCCGAACTCTGTCGGCTCCCTCCCCACTTTCCTGATCACTTTCTTTAACAGCGCCTGGAATTTTTTACCTGCTGAGGGCTTACCCATCCTTGTGTATTAACAATTGCCCTCCTTGGATTGGACATTTCTCTAGAAAAGACTGTGTGCTCTATCTGGGGCAGTGGCTCTTTTCTTCGATGCATCTCAAATCCATTCCCTCCCTTTACCCGTTTGGTCGTTTTTTGATTTCCTTAAATATATGGTCATGCCTTCTCCAATTCTAATATCCCCCAGGGGCTTCCCATCTCCTGCTGTTGTGTTCTGTGCCCTTAGTTCCCCTGTCCCCAGCAACCCAAAGTATGGTAGGGCAAATGCTGCCCTGAACAATGCTACTTCATATGCGTCGGAGCATGTTGTCTCAAGTGCTGCTAATAGACATATTAACTTTCCAACGTTCAGGGGCCTCCTAGTGTCTGGCGTGTTCCCCTCTACTTTAGCCCATCCCTTCATTGCATATCGTATAAGTGGGCTGTCGGTTGGATCTGTCCCCCCAGCTATCTTGGCTGCGTATGCTACTGCTGCTAAATACACTGCTGCCCAACTTTTCCTATTCCCCTGTGTGAATCCCCATTCCAAAAATCTGCTCATATCGCTTGTTGTTATGTCAAACTCTCTGTATTTTAATCACCCTCTTTACATCCTTTAAGTGTTTTTCGTATTGCTTACCTATTTTCTGGGCCAAAGCTATTTTGGCGAGGTCCCCTATGACCTGCCCAGGTTCTCTCTCCGGCCTTTGTACGCCTTCCTTTGCTCTTTTTCTTTCCTCTGAGCCCGCTTTACGGGCATGCTTTCCTTCTCTTGCTGCTATTGCAGTAGCGCCCATACCTCCTCTGGTGTGGCTGCCTTTTGTTCTTCCGCTTCTGGCCTCAGGAGCCTGAATGCCCCCCACTGTGAACAAGACAGGGCATCCGTGACCTAATTTACAATGTTTTCAATGTTATTGCCCTCAATACATCCAGCACCAGAGGGCGGGATGCGCTCCCCTTGTTCAACACCTGAACAACTGCCATCTTGTCGAACCACACCGCCACCTCCTTGTTCCTGCTCCTGCTGCATCTGTAAACAGCACTCTTTGTTCTACCTGGTTAATAGGCATACGCTAGATAGCTGCCCCATTGAAGTCTTCCAGAAATGTTTCCCATAGCGCCAGGTCTGTTTTAATGCCCGCACCAAGCCTTCCTCTGTGGTGTCTTTGAATGAGCCCTTTTGTTCGCATCTCAATGCACCTCTGGAATACCTGCCCCCATGGCATCACTCTCCATGAAAAGTTCAATATTCCTTCCAGTGATTGTAGCTCCCTTACTGGTGCCTTGTCCCTCTCCTTTTGCCCTTTATGAGGGATGCTAAACTCTCCACCGTGTACCTCACGATGCAGCATACTCCTTGCCCTGTGTCAAATTCTATGCCTAAGAATTGAATTATTTGTGTTGGCCCCGCTGTCTTTTTCTAGTGCTAGCGGGATGCCCCATGCCTCTGCTAAGTTTATTAAAGTAACCAGTGTCTCTCTGCATCCCCTTTTGGATGCTTGCCCTCGCTCTGTCTTACGTTGGGTGTAGCTGCCTTGGTAAATTATGCGCTGCTGTGGTCCCTGTTGCACCACCCACACTGGTGTCTACATTTGCCATCTTTTCCCCAGCTACAAGACCCATTGTCAAACTTCCAGCAGATTGCAGGTTGCCCCAGGGTTGCCCATGCCCCCCTACACCACCTCGTGATGTGGGTGGCATGCTATTCTGCCATCCCTGGTGGTACCCAAATAGCTTTTTCAGAAACGGATGCTCTTTTGCTCGTTAGTACCCGTTATCGCTGCCCCTATGGCTGTTCCAGTTATCGCTCCCTCTACAGTTATTCTGCCTGTATGGTCTCCTGTGGCCCCGCATTATGTTCCCATTTATCTTTTAATACATTAAAGACATATATGTTGTAATTTTCCTCATCCAACTCTAGGTCTGGTTAACAATCCATCTGCATCCTAAACTCGTGATTGTATTCACGCCATGCATCGCCCCCAAAAGCCTTGTGAACCTTGAACAACCTCTGCTCGTATGCCATCAAAGCAGTCCCCTCCTCTGGGTATTTCTGTAGTATGATTGTGGACAAGATGTGAAAAGCTGATAACCAATTCTCAAAAGTCTGTTCCACCACTCCTTTCCTGCTGCCCCCTTTCTCTTCTTCCTTTTTGTCTTCTTTGCAAACATTGTAACCTCTTTTTTGATACTTTAGCAGTGAAAAAATGTCTATGAATTCGATGCCATATTTTAGTTTTCACCCTTTCATCTAATCTATGTGCCATGCCATTGTCTTCTTTGTCCTCCTATGCATATCTTTGCCCATTGATGTCCTCCCAAATTTAGTCATTACCGGCCCGCCCTCCTGGGTGCCTGAGGCCTTAACCTCTACCTGGCCTGCCCCATCTATCGCGGCTTTAGGAGCCTCTCCTTCCTGCCCTTTTGGTGCTGCCTCACTTCGGACTTGCTTGGGGGGGTTCCTTCACCCTTGCAGCCGCACTCTGTGTTGACCTTTTTTCCCCGTGCTCAGTACACTCTTCTGTTTAGGCCATGCCTCCAGGTGCTCTGTCTCTTTGTCCCCTCTCCTGTCTGTGCTTGTGTTAGATTTTGACACCTGCCTGCTTCTTTTTCCTTTTCCTTCGAGCCCCCATTTCTTAATGCTCGCGCCGCACTTTTTGGGCGATTTGCCCAAAAAAGCCATGCATGAGCATAACATCTGTAAAATACATTTTTCAGTTTGGGTTTTCACAGTACCTGTGTTTTTTTCTTTCTTGCTCTTCTTCCTTGGGGCCTTCTCTGCCGCTTTCGCTGTTGTAGCTGCTGCCCTGTGTGCTTCTCCCTTCCTCTTCTGTCCTTTGGGGAGTATCTCATCTCCTGTTCCTCCTGAATCACTCTCGCTGGTCTAATACAATAATAGCAGGAGTGACATCTCTCTGTCCTGGTCCACCCCCACGAAGAGCTTCTGACACCCATTGTGCCCCAAACTCCTTTTTTGCTGCTCTTGCCCTATCTTGGAGCTCTTGCTTTCCTGCGCTGCTCTTTTGACATTTCCTGGGTGTCCTCTGCCCCCACTTCTATAGCAGGCCGGTCTCTGTAGTCAGCTCAAAACCACAACTTCTATCTGCTTCGTGCACCCCAGTGCTCCACTTCAGTTCAAATGTTTTCTTTTGTTTTAGCGAAGCACCGGTAGGCTTTAATACTGCAAGACTTTCTGGCTGAGATTAGCCGTTAAACCATCCGTTCTCCTTTCGTGCTGCAATGCACAACGTTTCCAGTAGCTCCTTCTGCCGCCGCCGCGTGCCACGCTCGTCTGCCGGCAGCCTCTGCAACTTATGCCACAATTTATTAAATCTGCCCGGGCCTTGGCGCGCTTGCGTTCCTTCTCTGCCATCGCCCAAGGTCAGCGCTGCAGTTCTCCTTCCCCTTTACCAGCTGTGCCTGGTGCATCTCTCCGGCTGCCTTCCACTGCCTCTCCGGTACTTCGGGGCCCCCAGCAACCTTGCTCCCATGGTCAAATGCCTCGCTGCGTCCTGGATGCGTGCCTCCGTTACACCAGCCTGTCCATCGCTTCTCCTGGCGGTGGGCACCGTGAAACCTTCTTTCCCTCAGCTGCACTTCCGATGCTTCGCCCTCGGGTGATTTGTGAAGGCAGGCTGATTGGGTTCCTTGCTGGATTTTAAATTTCGCCAGTCAAGGGAGGTGCTCACCAGTTTCTTCCCGCTCACTCCACGCCGCCACTGGCTTTACAGTCCTGCAATTGAACAGTGAGTTTGATTGCAATGACGAAGCTACCCGAACTGGATGTGCTTGCTTTCTGCCGTACCCTTAGCTTGCTGGGAGCCCTTTTTATTCCCCCTCTTGCCTTTATTATGCTTCCAGGGCAGGGCCCTCCCACGGCCCCCTGTTGCTACGTTTGCACCTTTCCCCTTGTCTTGTTTCCCGGCCACCTTTTTTGTTGCCATGTTGCTATGGCAAACCTTGGTCACAGTGCCTAATGGCTTCCCTCCGCCTGGGAGAGCCCTTCTGCCTCCACCCTAAGCCTAACCCCACCGGGCCCTCTATCTTGCCGTCCCTGCAGGACGGTCAGGGGGACCTGTGGCATGTTTCCTTCATCACGGGTTCAAACGTCTCGTGCTTCCACATCATGGCTGACATCTTCAGCTAGTCCCGACTTTCCATCCGAAGAATAGGAACAAACTCATAATGTGAAAAGTAAAAACTGCAAGTACAAGAATTCATAGGTTTGTTGGCTGAAAAGCCTGGACTGACGGATAGTGTCACACATAACATGGGACAGTGGACTGAACTCTGTCTACACATTCTTGTTGCTAATTGAATCACTTTCAGGCAAGTGCATCAGTTTCAGGGTATAACGGTAGTGGCCCAGAAGGCAACAAAGTAGTAAGAACGTCAGCATGCTGCCCCAGTGCACATCACTCAGTTCCTACCCCTAGGTTAGCATCACCAGATGGCTCCAAGACACCAGGACAACTTAGGCCAGCAACGCCTACAACGATCAGAAAGTATGTGTTAAATTAACACTAGCACCTGTCATTCACTCCCTGAGCCTACGTGCTGAGAACCACTGGCCTGCATGGGTGCGTGCCACTACATTTCAATTTTGATAGAGGGAATGTACGTCATCAAACTAGCACTGAGATGATTCATTAGCTACTATTAACCTGGCAGGACATAAGCCCACGATGAAGCAAAGCGGCGTGGTAAGCCTTTGCCAGCCCAAGGACCATCCAACTGACTGCTGTCACATTCCTCCTAGGTTTCCAACCTACATTTCTCTTTAGTTTCCCAAGAAGCACAGAATAGCTGTGATGGCTTCTGAGGGAGCCACAGTGTGATGTGGTGGAAATGCACACGAATGCACTTTATATCTGAATGCAGGAGTGTTTATAGATCTCTGCATTCTTTTAATTATATAAATCTGCAAAGGTAGAAGAACATGCATTGGCAAAGCTAACAATTGTGGCTTTACAAAGGTGAGCTTCTTGTACGCCGGCGGACTCCGGGCTCCAGGGCATATCGCAGGCACATTTTAAAATGTTTTAAAACATGCAGCATGAAGAGTAAACAAAAAAATGCTGTGGATACGTTAGTCCTTGGCTTTCGCCCTGAATATTCAAGGGTACATTTAGAGAAAGCTTTGGATTTTAGAACCCTGTAGATGGAGATAACTGAAGCTTTCCTGGGGGACCTGTAAGAGAAAGCCAAGGCCACCTGCAAAGGCCTCCTCCCAATCAACAGGAAGGGAGACTGCAGAGGTGGTCTGCAGTGTGATGGTCAACAATGCTCCACTGTGGTTTGTAATGATCAGCCATGGTTGGTGATGGTCTGTGATGATCAACCATAGTTGACAGTTGTTGGTGATGGTTAGTAATGGCCGACTATGGTTGGGGTGGACTGGAACAATTGGCGATGGGCAGCAATGGTCAGGAAAATATAGCAATGGTTGGTAATGATTGCTCATGGCTGGCAATGGTTGACCTTGTTCAGCGATGGCGAACCATGGCAGACCATGGTCAACAGCTGTTCGTGAAGGTTGGTGATGGTCGACTATGCTTGAGGATTGAGAGCAATGGTCAGGAATGGATAACTAGGGTTGGTGATAGTCAACCATGGTTGACAATGGGTTTGGAAATGCAGGACTAGAGTAAACCATGGTCGGTAATATTGATGTTCAACAGTGATTGGAGACGATTGGCAAAAGTTGGCAATGTTCAGGGATGGTTGACCTTGGTTGGTGATGTCCAGCAATCAATGACTATGCTCACCAATGGTAAACTTTAGTTGGCAATGGTCGACTGTAATTGAAGATGGCCAACTATGGTTGGGATTGAGCTGGTCACAGTCTGACCCCAAGAAAATCTAAAGAAATATGAATAATAGCATATACCTGACCCTAAAATGACTTCTAACCAAGACACGAAATAATGCAACCAAACAACTCCCAAGATCTACATCTGCTTCCGAACTGCAAGCTCTCAACTCGACACAAGTAAACAATTTATTATGGCTGGCATATAGATGGTGCTTTTACTATAACGCTGAAATCCCTTCTGTGGAACTATTCCAAAGAACTAAAAGAAATCCCTCTTCACACCGAGTATGGCTATCGGAGGATTCCTTTCATCAGCATTTTCTGAATATATTCAGGAAACCAAATACATTGCTAGTGTTATGCACCCAAAAGAACCTCACATACGAATGCTCCCTCTCCCCAATGCACCTCTGATCGTCCATCTCATCTACATTCCCAAGCAAACACATTCTCTGAGAACCTGACTGAGGTAACCTCACACATTCCAACACCTTATACTGATATTGAAACCTCACAGGGGACCCCATTAGCCAATTAATGAAGATCACACTGGTTGACCTTTTCCACACAATGGATCACATCCCACCCGACCCCACTAACACCAAAGACAACATTCAAGACTATCTCATTCATCATGTTTCTCCCACCCAAACAATACTGAGAACCATTCATGCCAACATCCTCTGCCTTTACAGACTCAGACTCTAAACCGAAGCAAAAGAGATACCCCAGATAGGTAAATGTCTGGTGCTAAAAGCAATTCAGCACAGATCTGGCTTTCCAAAACAAAGCCTCTGCTCTATACAAGGAAAGAAATCACACTCCCTGTTGTGAAACAACAGCATCTCAAATGCGTACATTGAAAGCAAAGCATTTTCAAATTTCACACCCATGCCAGTGACGCTTTCCCAACCCTTCATCAAGACATACCAAAATGGACTACCTTCGATCCAGTTATACTTACAGACCTCACCAAAATCAGAGCATTATTAAAAGCAGCCTCTTACGAACAGGAGATCCTCCTCTTCCCCTTCCTACTTGCATCCATATTCGTTTTCCCCCAGTGCTCTCCAAGTATTCCCTTGACCTCTCCTACCAAACTGTCTTCATCCCCTGCTGCAGAACTGCAATGTCCACCAAATAATTAGTGGCCAAATGCACTTCATATCATCAACAATGGTGACAGCCAGTGTAGAGAGACAGATGTATACGTAATTTACAGTGCCCACCCCCTCACCTCCGTCATATTGGAAGAACAGCAAGAAGACACTGTGCATGACACCTAGTATCATCCTAATACTGCATCGAAGATATGAGAGACGTTATGCGCTCAGACAACCGTATCTAATGTACCCTCGAACTGACGTGGTAGAAGGAAGTCTGCAGATACCATTCAACATAGAAGAGCTTTAAGTGAAATCTGACAAAAGTAAAGTGATGGCATGAAGAAAAAATACAAGGACACACTGAAACGGTAAGCAAATACTTAAAAAAAGAAGATGTGACTGAAGTAACATTTATGCAAATACAAAGAAATCATATACACTGAGTAGATAAGTGAGAAGAGATGCAGTAGATGTACATACACAGAAGCACAAGGTAGATGAGACATGCAGAAACTTGCTGCCGTAGAAAATATAACAGGGTAAAGCAGCCATGATGAGAAAATGGACATTGACTATGTATAAATAGTACGTGAGAAGCCTGAACAAGAGAGACCAACGCTGTAGAGCTGACAGGCACTGGAATACAGCTCTGTACAAGAATAAATAATATTTGCTTGGCTGCGGGTCAAGGATGCCACAGCAAGAAGCAACTGCAAGGTACAAAAAGAGTTGAAGAGGATAAGCTACATAAACACAAGACATTTCTCTTAGATTAAGTAAAGGAGTGAACATTTGCAAGTGCCAAGTATTGAACAATTAAAGATGCAGAAAGCATATGCAAGACAGAGCAACCAGGTCTCCAGGGGCTAAGAGGATTAATAGCACCCAGTATAGTTAAAACAAATGGCACTAAAAAGAAGGGTGAAATGGACACAATTGTGGTCTCCTCACATATGGTGCAAGACCAGGAAACAAGGCATATTCATTAATCTGCAGGTGAAGATAGCAATGTACCTTCACTCCCTTTAAAGTTCAGAGGAAGAGAACAGTCAGCAAGGTCAACTACAAAGAAGAAGCCTTACCTAGGGCCTAGCTGATGAGAGATGGAAGGCTAATTGGCCAAGTGGGCAGTTGTCTGGTGCTGTTCCCCGCATCTGGGTTTCGTGTTGCTTACATGCTGCTAACGAGCCGAATGTCCAAGGTTGGGAGAGAATGCCAACCGGTCATGAGGGCCTATGTAATAATGGATTATACATTGTTTCAGAAGCCAATCCGCTGCATTATTCTGCTATTATCTGTATTATAAACAGTTAGAAGTAGTTCAAGGTGTGCTTACTTGATATGGGGCAGCCAATCATGTTACTAACACCTAAATAAGCTATAGGTTTATATGTTCCCTTAACCAATCCCTCCGTTCAATAGGTTTTTACTGTTTGCCACATGGGAGGACATCACTGCTGACGTGCATTGAAGTATAAAGCCTTTTGTGTAATTGAAATGTTTTGAGAGTGTGTGATCAACAATCTATTTGTTCATCAGGTTTCCCTACTAATGGAGTATTGTTTTGCCATATTCTTTGAATCTGTCCGGTTAATTGGGCCCGAGATCATTTATTGGTCCATCTGGTACTTGGAACGCTCCAGGTGCTACTGCACACCTGCATCATGGTGCTCATTTATCGCTTAAATAGTGCTGGTCATCAGCTACTTCTCAGCACCCTTACCACTTGTGCATGGAGGTCAGCATCCTAGAATGGTTCTCATCATTCCCCGGGCAACTGAAACTCGTTGGTCCAAAATTGCATTTGCAGAGATGAGTGAGGCCACTGGAGTCCTCTTTGTTGAACATGAAATCCGTATTCATCAGTATGCTGATGATATCCAATTATTTCTAAAAGTATCCTCAGCGGATGACACTTGCTGCCTCATAGCATATCTCATTCTCATCTGAAAACCGATTTCAATAACATACCTGAAACTCAACTCTCCTTAAACTGTGTGACTGACTCTAAAAAATGATGACTTAATTTAAGGCATAGAATTCCAAGATAGATTTTATTCACATGTAAAAATTGCAAGTTCTCAGGCATTTTCGAACTTTAGCCATTGACTTTGAAGCGTAGCAAAATTCCTCATCCACATTGTCCCTTGGGACGTTTAACTCCAAGTACAACATGGAGGGTTTATGTGGGCTTACACTGTCACAAAATCACTTTACACCTGAGACTTCGAGTACCATGGGGCAACACGTTTCTTTGCACTCCCTCTTTCAGTGCAGAGATTAATTGTACACTGAAAATGCAACTAAACTGACCAATGTCTCTGGATTCTGGACTTCCAAGACATTCACTTTACACTGGGACTAGAACTCACTTGACCAATGTGACTGATTGACGATTGAGGGAAGGTACTAATGTGCACAGCTCAAACAGCACCAAAGAGAACCAGATATATGTGGTTCCAGGAGGCACCATAACACTGTATCAGAAGGACGCAAAGGTCTTCTTTGGAGGAATACATTTTTACATACATTTTGGTGTCATCGGCATAACAATGGCACTGAAGACCCAATCGTTAAGCAGGAGGAACAATGGCCTAATGTCAGTATTAAAAATCAGCAGAGTGAAGAGCCCTGTGAGACTACTCAGGAAACAATACAAGGGATGGAAGAGAAATAGCGCATAGAAACTTGTTGGGTTCTATTAGATTAGAATGAAAGGAACCATGTCACTGCCCAATCAGAAACGCCTGCCACATGAGCGAGTCGAGAGATTAAAATGGAACGATCCATGGAATCAAACGCTGCTGTCAAGTCCAACATAAGCAATAGGGAAAGGTGGTCTTTGTCAGCATTGGTGAGAATGTCACCCAGGTCTTAAATAAGGGTTGATTCAGAACCATGAGATGAGCGGAAAACAGATTGAAATGGGGAAAGAAGCCAGCATTTGTTTTGGGACATGTTATTGGAGTTACAGTGCCTCGATCATTTCAACTATCTTGGCAAGTCTTGAAATGTCAGTTATCGGATGAATGTTTTTGAGTACAGTGGGATCAAGGTTTGTTTTTTAAAATGGGGGTAATAAAAGAGTGCTTTAGAATCGCAGGGAAAAAAAGCCATCAGTAAGCGATAGATTGGTGAGTTTAGCCACAAAAGGGCCACTAATGTCAGGATGAAGAGAAGCGATAGAAGCTGCAAGGGCATCATGACTAGAACAAGAGGGCACTAGTGCATATAGCTAAGGAACAAGATCTGCAATAGAGACCGGCTGTAGCTCGAGTACAGGGACGAGATCCCAAAGTCAAACATCAGGGGAAGAGCTGGTAGGAAGAATTTGTAGAGCTGCAGATATCTCAGGCTGAATATTAAAGAAAGAATTAAAATTGTTAATTCTCTTCGGAGTCGTGTCAAAGGGAAGATGCGGGTGAGAGGAACAAGTCCATTCGTCTTCAATGGCCCAGGGGTTTTCAATTCAATCATTCAATTTGAGTTGAAATAAAGTCCCTTTTGGCTTTGACGATATCTTGTTAGGACATCCTTACAGCCAAATCCCAGTTAGCCTTGGCTTCAGAGTTAGCATGTCTCTAACACGTTTTTCTTTTTTCCAATAATCTTTTTAGGAGAGGTTTAGGCAAGGTGGTGAGCCAGGACTATGATGTTTTGGGGGATTTTCCGAGCACAGGTAGGGACCGGGGAGTTGCAACATGAAAGAAGGTCCTATGAGTGGAGTGGACGGGCCCAGGGGCAGCAGGCAAGGGTAGGTTAAATAAAAATCAGACAATGGTGGGACCAGGTAACTGGGATCATGTTGTTTAGGAGAGGCTTCAAACGAATGGCGAGAACCAAAACTAAGAAATGGCCTCTATGTCTCTTGGTTTTGGATTTCCAAGAGATTCGCTGTACACTGGGACTAGAAACCAGTTTAACAACGTATCTGGATTCTGGACTGTAGCCTCTGGCCAATGTTTCCATTTACACTTAATTGTTCACTGTCTCTTCGGTCCTTGGTCTTCCAGTCCAAGTGTACGCTTTGTTTCTGCACTGGCACTAGGAAGCTTGAACGTTAGTGTGCTGCAACTGCATCTCTTTTTATAACTTCGATTCTGTATTGGCTCTAGCAACCGTGTAGATCAGGTTCCCGCATGCAGCACTCCTTCTGTATTGACACTAGGAAGCTTAAACATCAATTTCCAGCATGCAGCCCTTGTTTTTTGCCTCCAGTGTTCTCCTCAGGGCAGCCCTTTCCCCGATGCTGCCCCTTTTTCCGTTACTTTGAGCGTATTAACTCTAATCCATCTGTCGGACCTTGCTTACCTCCGATCAGGGGTGTTGCTAGGTCTGGAAAAGATCTGTGGCTACACTCATTTGTGGCTCAACCCCGAGCTTCTATCCAGGGCTACAACCAAAAGATCCGGGGCTATAGTCCCCCCAGCAGTGCCTCTGCCTCAGGTATCCGCAAGCTTGTCTCCTTCTCGGGTTCCTCACTCACCTGGGTCTCGTCCCCTTTCCTCTGGTGGGTTTCTGCTATGCTCCGTGCAGTTCTGTAGGCCTATGGGTGGCAACTGGTGTTGCCTCTTTGCTCACATCTACAGCGCTCTGCTGTGACATGGCAGGTTCCTATTCTTCACAGTGGCTTCACGCCTTGTCTTTGCCATGGGAAGGGCTTTGCATCAGACATCGGGGATCTTCCTTCGTTACCATTAGAGTCTGTTAACTGTTCACCAATTACTAAGGATCTCTTCCTATTGTTCATGTTTTGTTTGGCGGCATCACATGTCCATGGCAAGGGCATAAGCAGTGATTGAAGTGAGTGGGAATAGTCGGAGGGGTGTTCCACTACTTTTATTTTTTGCTGTTTACCATTCCTCTACTTTTTATGACCATGTTCACCAGTCTATAAAGAGGATTTGTACATTCATGTCCTTGTGCAAGTGTTAAGTTGTAATAGGAGCCTTAGTTACTTGTCACTTATACTATCGCAATACCCCGGCCGCAACACCTTGTCATATTTTGCACTATGCTTCTGCGTACCCTCTCTCCTGCCGAGACCACAGTTCCACTAATTTTTCCGGTATCCTTCTACCACTAGGCATAAGGTTTGCAACTCCTATAGAAGGCCAAATAACTGCACAGCCAACCAAACATCACAACTGAAGACCGGAAGAATTCTGCCAACTGACACCACATCCAATCGCAGGCTTTGGCATCAACAAAACACTCTCCTTGAAAATAGAAAGAGAAAGCACAGTAGGCAGCCTGGTTCCAGCTGCTTCTGGTTGGTAAAACCATTCCTCAGTGCTTCGAACCGTCAAGCAAGCGGCCAGGTCCTGCTTTGAGATGTGTTTCACTGGCATACAGGACTCGTGTCCAGCATTTATGGTTGTTGATCATTTGAAGAAGCAGTTTCTGAATCTGAATCTGAATCCTCCTTCCATTAAAAAATATTATAGAAAAATGGAAGATATCCTGGATGAGATATCAACTCCCTCCGACCTTGAAGTTCGCCTAGCACATGTCAAGAAACGACTATTCACTCACAACTGGTGTAAAACTCTAACCGCTAAATGTTAGTCCTACAAGGAAGCTGCTAAATTTGCTACAGCTCGATTTCCAGGTAAACAATAACTGTAGCAATTTCCTAGTTCTATAGCTAGAGACTTGTACTTCAGGTTTAAACTCAACCAATTGCCAACCTTAGAGAAAACAAAAAACTGGAGTAAACTAAATGAAATTGGGTCTGGAGACACGTGCAGATTTTGTAAAATGGCCGATTCACATGAAACACTCAAGCATTTGACCATTTACTGTACCTATTTCGAAGTGCAGCGTAACGAAATATTCAAAAATCAATATGTGAATGAATCAGTCGAATGCAGGGAATGGCTATGGCTAGGTTGCATGTGGGACTCAACAACTAAACCCATTTTACGGCTTGAACGTTTTCTAACAGTAGTGACTGCCGAATTGGAAAAATACACAGCACCACTTGCGATTTGCTGATGAATCTGAAGTTTAAATTACGAAAAGCATTGTTCCTAGTGACTCAAGGGTAAAATTAAAGTCTGTTTTGAATCCGAAAATTAACAATGGGTATACATGTATGGGGTGATCTTGGCATAGCAAAAACTGAAGGGGCATGAATGGGGAACTGTCATCTTCATATTATACTTATTTTTATGTATTGGGATGAAGCTGAAGCGTCCTTTTTTTAGTTTGATATTGTATAGTACCAGTAACTCTGAAGCCATCAAAATGGAAATTTTATATATGATATCCATATGAAAATTGAAAATGAAACATGTGTAATGTAAAAAGTATGTTGTAAAAATGTGCTATAGACAACGGTTTGAATTAAAAAAATAAAATTAAAAAAAGCAGTTTTCAGCTATGAAAAAACCGAGAAATGGACAAGGCTAAGCCTGAAAACAAATGTTTTATTCTGACTGCATCACATTGGTATGGTTGTTTAAATTCAGTTATGGTTTCCTGTTGCGAAGTTATTTGTTTTCGAAAATTAAAAACGGCTTCCTGATGCCCTTGGCAACAAGGCAAATTAGGAATGCGCGAGCATAAAAGGAGACGGGGCAGTGCCCTCCCGATAAACACGCTGCAATACGGTTTGGCTGCCGTGTTAGGCAGTTAATTTCATCTCAGAAACCTCACCAAAACCCACGAAAGGTTAGAGACTAGCTTGAAATGGTAACTGCATCATATTGGCATACTTGTTGGAACGGAGCATGGTTGTCTACTGCAATACAAGTGTTTATTTTTTGTGCAATAAAAACAGATTTTGATGCACTGGGTAGCCAAGCCAACTCGGAGGGTGCATGATAAGGTAGATGAGGGGCACAGCCCTCGTTGTAACCAGATACTTCTAGCAATGGTTGGTGGCAGTATTTGGAAACTCATTTCAGCTGGGAAATACACTCCAAATTTCATGCACGGACTAATGTAAATGTTGGGAGCAGTAAGAAATGCATTTCTGTTCACACATCCAGGGTGCAGCCAGGGCATCTGCCCAGCCTCGCAATCATGTTACACAATGGCCTCGACCCTCATGCTCCCCTGCTCCTTGGCCCACCCAAGGCTTGTAGCCGTCAGGTCCAACTACCCCCAATCCCTAAGCCCTAGGCCGGCAGCCCTAGCTCTTCCTGTCGGGAGCAGTGAAGCTCTTCTATGGGCAGCCAGGCCGGTTGGCCTACGCCGGTTCCATTTGACTCTTGTCCTGGGACCCACCTGGCATGTGCCTCTTTTACAGGCCAGAGATGTGTCCACTCATGGGGCTGAGGATGTGGTGGAGGCCATGTCCCCCCACCCATGGTTTGACACCTTTCGGCAGGGTACAAGGAGCTCGTCTGAGGCTACCTCGGAGTAGCCTGGGTCCTCTGCCTCTTGCCTCCACTTTTTTCACTGGGCATTGGAATCATAGGGCCGCATTACAGGTCCGGTGGTATCCGTGCCGGTGATACCGGCGGGTTGCTGCCGGACCTGTAAATATTTACCAACGCCTAACTTTCCGGTGCCACCGGGGGATTACAATCCCGGCGGCACGTAATGTCAGGCGCCGGCAAATTGTAAGTCCCCATTCCCATAGAACTCTATGGGAGTGGGGACACGGAAGCACCGGCACCGTTGTTAACGGTGTTGGTGCTTCTGTGATAGCTTTGCCTGCTGCGACTGCTGCGCCCGGCAGGGTCAGACCTGTTGTGCACAGCGTCAGTTTGCCAGTCTGGAATCAACGTTGCCGGTAAGCTTACCAGCACCGTGGTTTCCGGACTGGCAAACTTAGAATGAGGCCCATTGAAGCTAAATGTGTAAATATCCACACACAGCTTCTGCCAGAGACTTGATTCTGGAGTCCAAACACTGGATAAAAGGCTTCCGGGGTTGTATGTTTGTGTTGTACAGTAAACAACAGTGTGGCAGGTTGTTTTTCTACCCGATTATTTACTCCTCACAGTGCTGGAAACTTTTGACTTCATGACTTCTTCTTTAGTGAGAAGTGCAACATCTTTCCTGCTCTGCCTAAAACGGCCCCCTCCCTGGCCTTCCCTCCCCCGGTCAACTGGACTGCCCTTATCTCTTGGGCTTTAAGTGGGCCACGCCCATGCCTGACGCCTGACCCCCCTTTTTGGATAGCCTGCATTCTATAAATCTCCATGGCATGAGAAATACTCTGCCCCCCATAATGCTTGGCGACGTTAATCACTGCCATTCCTCGCCTAGCCTATATGGTGACACATTTCACTAAATGAACACCCCATCTGGTGATATTATGTACTTGTAGGCCTAGTTCATCATAACCGGTCACCTGTTCTAATATAATGGGCCTCATTAGGACCCAGGCGGTAAGGGGTTTACGGCGGCGTAAACGGCGCCGACCCTTACCGCCTGATTCCGAGGTCCCTTAGCGCCATGGAGGTTTTAACACCGGTGTTAAAATCCATGGCGCTAAGGGACCTTGTTGTTAATTGCGCCACCGTAATTTACGGTGGCGTAATTAACGCCCTCCCCACTCCCATTATACCCTATGGGGCAAAAATGGGAATGGGGAAGGGTAAATGGGTTAATGGGGACTTACCGCCCCACTCACCTCGGAATGGGGCGGTAAGTCCGCCAACCACCATGGCGTAAACTAGTTTACGCCATGGTGGTAAAGGTACGACCCAGGCGGTAACTTACCGCCTGGGTCATAATGAGGCCCATTATCTCCTAAAAGAAAGGTTTGTGTGCAGCCCTTGGGATATTTATTCAGAGTCCAATTATTGTTTTACATTTAGACATACTTATTTTTAGTTCTTTTTCTTTACATCTAGCCAAGAATTTAGTTAGTTGATTTTGCCAGCAGGTGTCCTTGATACCAATACTGCATCATTGGCATATATAAGGATGCCCCATTTTCTCACACCCAATAACGGAGCATCTGCTTCCATATTATTTATGCAAACTGCAATATCGTTTATAGATTACGAAAGAGACCCGTCTAACTCCTTTGCTATATAGGTACATGCGGGTGCCCATTGAACTACACCAAAATGATCAGAGTATAATTGAGACATTGCTCGAATCAGTGGAGTTGGAACAAACAAAGATTCCAGTATTGCCCATAATTGGGGTTTCGGGACACAGTCGAAAGCTGTCTGGAGAGCAATAAATGCAGCCTAAAGGGGTATTCTCCTAAAATTGACATTTATCTAAAAGCAAGACCAGTCTGAATGGCTGGCCAGTTGTCGAGATTACCTTTCTGAACCCAGCCTGTGCAAGTGACGGAATCCATTTATCCTCGCACCATTGGTCTAACTTGGAGATTAATAGTTTCACGTATAATTTAGAGAGGGAGTCCAAAAGGGATATCCGTCTACAGTCGGCAGGGTCATTAAGATCCCCTTTACTATATATCAGGGATGATAATTGAACCCTGTCACCTTCTGGGTATTCCGTTTGTTATACTCAAATCATTGTAGAATGGGAACCCATATTCCTGTCTCCTCCCTAAACAGATAAATCGGCAAGTAATCTGCCTTTCACTTTGCTGCATTTCCCTGACAGGCTCTGGTTATCTGCCTGCTGTTGGCTACCACTTGACAGCTGCTGAGCAAGCAAGCTCTCAGCAAATGGTCAGCAAAAAGGGCTGAAACTTGCTTAAAAGCCGGGGCCCAGCTCGGGACCTTATTTCCCCAACCTGATTTCCCTACATGCTAAAAGTCAATAAAAAGATTATGAGTGACAGCTCCTGCCCAGAAGGTGTCATTATCACCCCATGCTAAGAATCACACGTAAAGTCATATAATATGGCATTTCTATAGCGCCTGTCCCCATTGGTATGGCCTGAAAGTGCTGTAGGTGAACGCCCTTGACGGACTGAAGTCAGAGATTGGTCAAAGGAAATTACAATGCGTCTGTGCTTTTTAGCCAGTATTCAGATAGGCAGACGTGGCAAAGTCCCTGCTAGCGGCCCATGTAGAGCTGCCTTGTGGATAGGTGCTGTGCATAAGGCTGTTGGGAGAGTATGCGAGTCAAGCAGGAGTTGGTCAGGTTTCTGGAGCGCCATAGTGCCCCGCTAACCTCGGAGCTGCAAGGCATGATGGGTGCAGCTAGATTCAAAGCGGCTGATAGATTTCAGCACAGTGTCAGGGTGTCATCTATTTCACACAGTTTGGGTTAGATTATTGAGGTTGTAGTCATCGGAAGCAAAAGTACAGTACAGAGCATACACGGTTTACGTTTTGCAACAGATTCTCATATTGAAGTCTTGCCCTTGGAAGGAGTGAACTCAGTTAATTCATTCATAAGATTCACAGATTCACTTTGAAAGAACTTGCAGGTTGGATCCTGCATTGGCCTATTTTTATTTGCCTTCATGTTTACATTTGATTATTTTTGTGCATGTTTTGTTTGACTGATGATTAATTATAATATATTAAACACACCTTTAAAAATAGATTTTGCTACCCATCATGACAGGTGTGAAAACTCAACTGCGTCTGTTCGGTCACTCCTTTCATTATAGGTCAAACTTCTTTTAAAGATTCCTCAACAACTGAGATTATTAGGTCGGATCAAACACTTCTAAGGCACCACCCCAAATATTGTTTCATGATTCATTAGAACCCCTCGATGACTTATTCCAGTTAAAGCACTGACAACGGGGATTCAAAATGTTCAACAGCAAAAGTTCTAAACTCTGTACAGGCTACACATGGTTGCTGCGGTTCCATGTGATTTTTTTTAATTTGGGGTTCATACCCCGACGCCATATCTATTTAGTTTTCGGTAAATTTTGATTCAGTATTTTATTTTCAGTGACATCACTGGATACCGGTTGCTGGCACTCATATCATGGAGCCTAACTAAGTACTGAATAGTTATTACTAGTCAGCGCCCCCTCACTCCTTAGGCTACGCCCAGTCCCCTGTGATGCTTTTGCGACTCTCCACCGTTTCGTCTGGTACTGCTTCTGCCGTTCCTAGTAGTGATAAGGGAGCCCTGCTCTCCCCACTGACACTGCCGCTTCCAAACTCTCAGATGTGTAAGGCCGGTCCAACACCTCCCTCTTGGGCAGGTTCTTCTTGGACCTGGTGGTATCCATGGTCAGACTGGCACCTAAAATTGGCACCAATAAAAAAGTGGCCCACTGTTGCAAACGCAATAGTACGGGGGAGTTTTGGGTAAAATGTGTTGTAATATATGTCTTTTAAAGACTATTTCTTCAAAACTACTATCTGCAGAGTGTAGTAACACACCAAGCTAGCCCACTTGGCCCAGAAACGGGCAAACTTTCACCAAAAAAAGGACACACACTAGGATGTTGAGGCTGCAAATCGGACATTACCCTATTTCCCTATAGGCCAGGCCGAGCCTGGTGGCATCGCCCTCTTCTAAGCCTTAGGCTGCTCGACGATTCCAATGTTGGGTCTTCAACCTTTGACTCCTCAGATGCTTTGGACTATAACTCCCATCAACCCATGCCACTATAGCCAGATGTGAGAGATCCTGGGAGTAGTAGTCCAAAACATTGGGCGAGCCACATGTTGCAGAACCCTAAGGAATCATGGGCCGGACAATAAGATGCCCGTGTTGAGCTGCTGCCTGCCAGACTCATGAACAGGGATCAAGTCGAGGGTACACGCAGGGGGATGGAGTCCCCCCACTTTAATCAGAGGGTGGACTCAGTCCACCCAGCTAAAATGAGAAACATTGAATGTGCTCTTTGAATTTAAGCCAAACTCTGGGATAAAACCGCAGTGGTCAGGTTGGTAGGCCGGACACTTTACCACTGCACTATGTAACCTGATGAAGAATAGCAAACAACTAAAGGTGAAATGTCCCATTCTGGTAGTGCAAGTCCCATGGAAAACATTTGTATTCGTTTTTGGAGTTTAAAACATGCACACCTTTTAACGTTTTCAAAAACGCTATTAGAAGAAAATATCCTCTCTTGGTTTTGTGTGTGTGTTGATTTTATGAAAGGCAAATGCCATTCCTCCTGTGCAATTTGGGTGATTATGCAAAACCAATGTAATGCAATGTGCATATTTTAACGATCGTTTCTGGCTACGTCACATCCCATTAGTTTGTTGAGGAGTCCCCCCCCACTTTAATTTTTAGGACTTGACCCCTGCTCATGAACATTTCCGGCTGGCCCTTCAGTTATGTACTACCTCTTTAAGTCTGCGCGCCAAGCACCCTGAGACTGCTAGACAGAAGCAAGTGACGTTCAAAATATACCAAAATGAATTAATAAATAAATGTAATAGAACAAACCCTTCCATTAATACCCACAAAAAAGAAAATGAATTTGCGGTTGGCTCAGAGGAAGCTTGCAAAATGGGAGCGCAAAGAGCTTGGGAGAAGGCCATGGGTTGCTGGATTTGCTGGTTGTGCTGCACTAAGCACTTCTGCAAGGGCATCACAGGAGGAGATCAGGGGGATACCCTCTCTACCTTCAGGACAACAGGGCAGTGTGAAGTGAGCATATATTATTCTTCTGTGGCTGGGCTGCAGAGCTCGCCTTATTCTCCACCCAAGATCCTGGATGGGTCAGGGCATCTGGAGCGGAGTGTTCTTTTTCCCTGCTGTGCCCAATTAATTTGTTGATTCCTTTCAATGCCAGAAGGCCTGTTCACCTGGCCCTCCTGCAAGGCCATTCTCACTCCATGGGCCATTAAACTAGGAAGCTGCAGTGTCAATAGCTGCCTGCCTGCCGCCAAATAGCCTGGGACCAGGCTTTTGCACCAGTGGCCTGCTTTTCTTGTTATCTATAGCAGTTCACATTTCTATTCAGAAGTATGTTTTTTTCATGAAATCTGTCACCTCCTCAAATCTTAATCCACAATGGGAAGATGGCTCAGGGGCAACGTGCTCGCCTTGAAACAAGACGACACAGAGTTACACAGGTTCGATCCCCGGGTCCGCGCTTAGAAACCTATTAAGCACATTATAAATAACTTATCATATCAATGTGTTACCTTTTTATTCCTTGCGTTAGGCATGCCACTTAACAGAATAACAAAAATGCATCTGTAATGTTTTAACCCACCTATTTCACTGCATTGCCTTTGAAAGATACTATTCTGTGTGTGACCTATTCGTCTTCTAAAATGAACCTTGTTCGTTTTGTCTAACTTGTTTCTATATTTTTTTGCATAGTGTGAGGTTCACCCATGAGCTCCAGTTGTTTCACAGGAATGTCAAACACATGATATGCTACATATGGTATGCAGCGGGACTCCCTGAAAGATTGATCTCCAAATGATATGTTGCAATCAAAGTTATGTCAATCATTTCTAGCCACTGCACAGGGAGGGATGCTGGGCAAGGTTGTTTGCTATGAAAATTCATATTTGTATCAAACTACTGTAGGCGAATGTGTATAATTTGGAAACAGGAGAGCTAGATTCCCCATATTACCAACATTGTGTGATCCTGGGCAAATCACCTTCTCTCAGTGCATCAGTCAATTTAAGTACCAAAATTGGGAGCGCATAAAACAGTGTCCACCTGCTTATGGTGTATAGTTATGTCTTTAATTATATAACAATCATTGCAAGCCCTGAGCAATAATGCACAGAAGTGCTATATAAAAACGGAACTAGAATTGACAAAGACACTAGTTTTGGCTACAGTGTGGGTCTATGAGGAGTGAGGCAATGTGAAGTGGGGGAAAGAGGGTGAAGAGTGAGGGAAACAGGGGTAGTGATTAGTGAGGGTAGGAATGGTGCTTTCACTGCGGATGTATACTGAGAGAGGCGAAGGGTGGTGCAGCGCCAAGGGATCGGGGGCGTCATTTGAGAGTCACCAGGGATCGCACCTGCGATCCCTCTGGTCTCCTTTGCTATCCCTTTGGTCTCCCTTGATACCCCTAACATTTTTAAATTAAAACAATTAAAAAAAACTTTATATTTAAATGAAAGCTCCTGGGCTGGAGCCAGCGCCATGTGCTCTTTGTTTCTGGAGTGTCTGGCTTTCTTGTTCAGGCCTCTTAAAAAAAAACAGGAGATTCCCCAAAGTGTAACACTTTGAGCAGTGACCCTAAATAAGAAAGAAAGGGAATAGCAAATAATTTGTCTTTCTGGAATTCTATACAATAATTGCTAGACTCATTAAAGGTCTATTTCAGGCACACTTCAGGGGGTGACTCACTGATTTAGTCTGTTCTTAACACCTCAAATTCACAATGCAGACAAAAACTTCCAAAAAGCATTTAAAGTAGAATAAGCATCCATTTCGGACTATGCCTTTTCCTTTTCGCAAGTTGCTGTTACGATCATCACAAGACATTCCATCTCGGTGTCCTCGGTCACTTGACAAAATCCTTGTGCCTAAAAGCGTATGTACAGTGTAGAAATGTTTGACCATAGCACATAAAGTGGCCCTTGATTTCATTGTGCGACAATTAATGCTTTATTGCAATGTGTCTATCTTTCCTACCTACATGGCATGCTGTTCAGGATGTTTGTTTGCATGTATGAGGTAATGAGTGCCCAGAGTACGGGATGCTGTGTGAGTGTGCTGCTTTCCCTCACTAGTCTAAATTCTTTAATACACCGTTGTGAACCCTTGCAATGGTATGTATTTTGCCAACCTCTGAAGCCTGAAAAGTAGACCCACACAGGTTTTACAAGTGGGCAACTTTGCACCAGACCTGCAGATGAACTGTCCTGCTGTTAAATCTCAGTTACCAGTTTAATGGTATCAGCTACAGAGTGTAATTTATTTCTTACTTTGAGATCATTCAGACATGTAATTGCTCAATTTTGCATAGCCGGTAAGATAGCTAGCTATAGTCTGTAAGATAGCTCAGTGGGTTGAGCTCTCGCTGCTGTGATCTGTGTGTGAACTGCAGGTTGCACGTTCGAATCCTGGCAAGTCCAACTCAGCCTTTCACCCTTCTGAGGTTGATAAATGAGTACCAACACAGGTTGGGTGATATTGTATGACTATTTGTTCTACATAAAGCACTTAGGCTGATGTTCTATACAATAACACATCATTATCATTTGGCCTTCGACGTCTGCTTGCATTCACAGTAATTTGGTAATATGGGCCTATAAACACTGACATTAACGATACTTATGATGATCCATTCTTGTATGAAATGTATATCACACAGTGATATTGTAACCATATTTTTCATAGTGTACTTGGGAACAATGCTCTGTGATGCCACTTCCTATTTTGTCAAGGGGTGAAAGGTCGTGTTCCATCGCTTCCCATGATGTCACTTCGGGGCGGTTGTCAAATGACATCACTTTGTGTGATTATATTGTCTGTGGTGGTGAGTAGGCACTGCTTGCTGTATTTGGTATTTAAATGAAAAATCTATACTTTACATTTCTTGTGTGGGTTGCATTACACTGTTCAGTACCACTGTGCTAGGTACCTATAGGTAAATCAGAGGATATCACCTCTGGGTGTTTAAGCACGTTATAAATAAGCAACTAAGCCAAAAGAAAAACAATTACACGATGAAAAAAAATATATATATTCCTGTAACAGCACCTCGATGCCCACGGGCTGTTTGAACGCTTTAAAAATGAAAATAAAATGAAATAAAAAATAAATAAATGCGAAGAGAAGACCAAGGCTTATGAGCCATCGGTGTGGACCGCACACCCTTGTGCCCAAGAAGGGTTAATCCGTTTTATGCAGGTATTTTCTGTTGTTCTCAAAGTATCAAGACAAATAAACGAAGTGCTTTCAAGTTCTTTTGTGTATAAACAATCGTCTTTTTAATCAGATAAAACACATTTATCGAGGCCCATTCGGGAATAGGGAATTCCCAAATGGGCCCAATGGGGAATTACCGTTCCGCCAAACCTGTGATCTGACGCTAATAGCGTCGGGAGTTTGGCGGTAACGCTAATAGCCCTGGTGGTATCCTGGCGGTAATACCACTGTGATACCGCCCAACTCATGATGAGGCCCTAAATCTAATATATAGTCGTCTGAAGCGCACAGCCTTATCCATTTGGTGAAAGGACTAGTGACCTTGCTATGAGACTTTGCACACTAACTCCCATGAGCACAGAGACCCCAGCTAAAATCCACACTCTAAATCTAAGTGGAGAGTCCTCTGAAGCACATAGACAAATAATGTCTGAAAGCACCGCCTTAACCATTGGGTGAAAGGGAGATTAATAAATAGGATTACTTTGACGCATATCAATCACCAGATATATATGGTTAAAAATTAATGAAAACAACAGGGTGAGAGTATTAAGAGTATCATTGGAATAACCCACATTAGCACCACTGATTGTATCAGAAGACAGTCACTAACTGAATCTATGGTATTTAATGTGCCTTTCCCTGTCTATATGTCACTATTACCTGTTGTGTTCTACGTTGTGGGTGCCCTGTCATTGATCTGGTTGTGAAAATTGCATTTTGATTACTGAAACCATGCGCATTATGTGACGCCGTGTTACATTATAATTTGATGAATGTGACAATTGTTTCATAATATGTTGATGACAATCATTGGTGCTCTAACAGCATAGAAGGATTGTTTTTTGATGATAAAGCCAGGGTATGTGGCCCCGGTGAAGGACTACTGGTCCGAAATGCATAGGCCTAATGCCTGCCCTTTGCTTTAGAGATGCACACCAGGGATTTGGTGTGATTTATCTGATTAAAAAAACGATTGTTTATACACAAAAGAACTTGAAAGCACTTCTTCATTTATTTGTCTTGATACTTTGACAACAACAGAAAATACCCAGATAAAACGGATTAACTCTTCTTGGGCATAAAGGTGTGCAGTCCACACTGATGCCTCATAAGCCTTGGTCTTCTCTTCGCAATCACTTTGTGTGATGTCATCAGAGGTCAAGTGTCGTGTGATGGAACTTCTGCTGCCCCTGGCATTTTGGTGAAATGACATCCCTGACAGGGATAGGCAAAAATCTCTACTTAAACTTTCTTCCAAGCGGTTCAAAAGATGTACAAAACCCCATAATCAACTGGAACCAGTTGAAAATATTTGACATAGAAGTGTGCAATTTGGGTCAAAAGGAGATGCCTCGCCTTAGGAAAGTAGGAGAAGGTGCAGACGATAATGGAGATCAACAGCGTGAAAGTGGAGGCCTCAGAAATGGTCACTTATCTGGCTAAGGGGTGTCTGTCCTCTATGGAGCATTGGCAAGGGGGCATAGCACTGGTTACAGACAGTAACAGTGATGGTGATAGGCTTAGCACCCGACAGTGGAAAACTCATGGATCTCGAATGAAGCTCAATTGGAGAGACTGGTCCTCATTTTATCTTGATAGAAATTCCGGCCAACCAGTTAGAATGTTTTTTACTGGATACATTTGGTCGTATGTGAGTTTTTGTATACCTTCTGCACTACCACAGAGACATAACGTGCATTTGAATTCCACCTAGGAACTGGTTATTGGTGTTTAGTGGCGCCTGATGATGTTAATTGACATTTCTATGCAACTAGTAGCCTGACACTTTACTATTAGCTTGGAGACGGCTCTATTTTCATTTATTTACAGCCATTGTAACACAGTAAATTCTGGTTCCTCCCCGATAACCACAAAAGAGATTTCTCGCATCACCTGTTGGTCGAACCATGGGGCAGTGCAAGAAATAGTGGTGCGTCTCACCACACTTTTGGCCCCCATGCCTCGCCGAACCCTGTGATAGCCGTGCACTAGTGTAATCGGGGTTCATAAATGCCTCTCTCTAATCAGGGTTGGCCCTGACGTGGAGGAGACGTCCCTTCCTCAGACTATTGCGCCGCATCCGATCCTGCCAGGTGCACGCGGAGGACAGCCCCTGCTGTGCTGGGCTCAGCCTGCCAGGGCTCCCAGCACGGCAAGCACAGGAGATAAAATGAGGCCACCGCAAGAAAGCATGCACGTGACAGGCGAAGTTCAATGCCAGGTCGCCAACACTGATTTAGACCAGTATTTACAGATCAGTGAGAACCATCCTAGGGCGACTGCTAGGATAGCTCAGAAGGTTAAGAGCCTGTAGCCTGTGCTTGAGCTACAGTATATGTTCTTCCCAGAGCAGGAAGTGGGCATATTTTCACAGAACTGGACCGAAAGAAATTCTCTGCTGGATCCCTGTTACAGGAAACCAAAAGCCCATCCCCAAGCCGCCATACAGCACAGCACCCACAATGTCCAGTGCCATGGAATGAGGGGGCACCCCCATGGAGCTCAAGGGCACAGGCCCTTAAGCTTGGGAGCTGCCCACGTGGTACAGAGGAGGGAAGGGGGAAAGAAAGGTGACCATAAGGCATGCCACCCCATTTGCCCCCCCCTTCTCCTGATGCAGGGCTCACAGGAAGAGCCTGACAGGGGTGTTAGGCAGAATTGCAGGCAGTACCCTCTGGGACCACTACACACAATTAGGACTACCGGTGTTAGCCAAACCAACCTTTGTTATAAGTCTGTACCACACAGTTTTTGGTAGCGAGCTGAGCAGCCAGGCTTATCTCAAGAGTGAAAGTGAGCAATACAAGTAGTTACACAGAGGACTTTCAATCGCAGTGGTTAAAGTAAACACTTATACTCAAGGTTTCTTGGTAAAAACACTTATTCCTTTATTACACAATCATTTAGAAAACATTTCCCTAGAAGAAGGCAAATTAATAATATAAACAAATATACTCCAATATGAAACTGTAAGCTTTTGAGGCAGTTTGAGCTCCCCTAAAATATGAGCCAAATGGCAGTTCAGTTACTTAGCAGTGAGCAAAAAGGACAAAAGTAAGTAGAATAGATCACATATACTTTCTAGGCAGTGCAAATAGTTTCGGTTCACCAGAAGAGTTCAATTCAAGTCAATAGACCAGGCTAAAGTCAATGGGCTAGTGTTCTGGATAGGTAAGAGCAGTTCTGGTATCAAACGGTAAAGTCTTTGCGAAAGTTCTTAGAAGTAGTTTAGGCGAAAAAGGATCATACGATGGGTCACAAGCTGATTAGGCCTGTAAATTGGGAAAGATTCACGAACTTTCACTGCGAGAGTGGCGCTCTCTCAATCGGGTCGGCACAGTACCTTTGTATGAAGAAACAAATGTTGCTGAAGTCGTGGTTCCTGGCAGGTCCTGCAGATCTCGCTGTTCCTGAGCCTCAGTCATGGGGACAAGAGGGAGAACGTCAGGGGGCTCCTGCACTGCACGAGATCGAAGAAAGCAAACAAAATGGAGTCACTTCAGTTCCAGTAGCTGTAGTTTCAAGAACACAAACTGGTGTCCCTCTCCCTGGTTAATCCTAACCAGCCTGGAGAATGGTATCCAGGTGTCTTATGAGTTGATTGGTCCCACCAACTCAAAGGAAGAAGCCGTCCTTGAAGGAGCTGCTCGGTCAAATGGAGTTTGGCAATTCGGACCTGCAGCAGGGCTTCACCGGGCAAACCAATGGTCCAGGAGTTGCAGCAGGCGTCCTCTTCCAGCTCGTCTTCGGTTCTTTCGTTCCAGTGGTCGACACTGCTTTCCAGTCCTAGAGACTCACCTTTTAAACAGTTTTCTCCCATTCATTCCAGCCTAGCTGTCACTCACCCAGCAGGGTGGCTGTCCTTGCCGGACAGTCAGCCAGCCAATCACGCCAGAGTGCATTTGGGTCTCCTAGGAGACTAAGCACAGGGAGTTTCGGGGACCTCCCTCACTTCCTGCCCACCCCAGACACTCAGACGCCAGAGGCGGTCTTCAGTCCTGAAGCCCGCCAAAGGCACACAAACAAAGGGACCAAACCTGGTTTGGTGCGGAGAGACAAACACTAGAAGGACCTTTCCAAAAAGAAACGGCGAAAAAAGAAGACTGGGACCCGTATAAACAAAGGGTCTTAAGGTGCCATCTTGAAAAACATGGCTTCCGTGATTTCTAGCTACCGGTGTTCGCGGTCGGGAGGAAAAATCATGGTAGTTTGTTGGAAAACCACTGCCACCAGCCTTTGCAATAGGAAAGGGTAGCATTTGACTGCTACATGAGTATTTTAGACACAGGGAATACTATGTAAGCCCTCCAGCACTCCATTGTAAGATGGTGTGTGCTGGGTCTAAGAATTTGGAAAGACTAGTAAAGTCAATTTCACTTTACATTCTCTGGGAAACAGTAGTTTATCCCAGAGAAGGTATTTAAACCTTTGGGAAAGAACACAAATGTAAAACACACATCAAAATACATGAAAGAGTGGGTAAAAAGGCTATCACTCTTTCCAGGTAAAAAAAAAATCATGTCCTCAAAATCCAGCAAAGTTGCTGGGGGTCTCTAAGGTGGAATGAATTAGCACATTTATGAAAATTCTCCCTAACAAGGGAGGGGACACAGGACCCAACAAAAGGTGCTAATAGGCGGCTGGCACCAGCACCGAAACCCCCAGTGTCTCTCCTCCCCCTTCAAAGGATGAGAGAACACTCTAACATTAAGAGACGGAAGAGGCAGAAAGCCACGCACATAGATGCAAAGTGGCTGTCAGCACAGGCTGACCAGTAGCCATATACTGCCATGGCCCAGGGGAATAATTGCCCTATATAAGCAAGACTGCTGGAGCAGCCTTGCAGAAAGAACACTACACTCGGAGTGCATCTGGATTCTGTGCTCGCAAATCCATCATTTTGTTTGGGCCCCCCTTTTGATCTTGCCCTGAAATTGTGCTTTTCACCCCGTTCAGGGTCGGGAGCTCAGTGAAAGGCAAGCCAGCTGGGTTGCAAGTGGTTTTTGCTGCGATTTTGCAGCTCTGTGCTTTACACCCCATTGGGGGTTGGGAGCACTAAAGTGAGCAGGACACCACATTACAACGCCATATTTTGAATTGCTGGCTCCACAAAGCTCGCTCACCCCACCTCGGTGCCTGTCAACCTGCTTTCGAGGCAGGAGTAAATGAGCTAAGCCTGGGCTGCACGGGGGTCTTTGAATAACACATGCACGATCGGAAGGCGCAGGCAAAGTACAGGCAGGCCAGTAACCAATGGAGCCAAGAGGTTGGCGACTGTTACCCATATTGTGTTTCCCAAATGATCACTGAAAAATTGTGTAAGTGTTGGCAATGAAAGTTCTGTGGTTTTTAATTGTACATTACGTAATATTACACAACATAAGTCATAATAATAACCATATCATACATAATATACACTTTGGGGCACAAGGTCCAGGGCTGTGCCCCCTGGCCCATGTCGCCTTCCTCTTCCCACGACGATGTGGGCCCTGCTTGTGGCCCTGTATTTCTTTTCTTCTCCGTTTTTCTTCTTTTTCTTTTCTTGGGTGGGTGGGTTCTTGGGAAAGAAAAAGTCTTCTGCGTACGCAGATGACTCGTTGTTAAGACGGATTTCTGAACTCTGTCCTGGCGGCGCAGAAGTTCAGAAGGCCAACCTAATTACTTGGAACAGGGTAACCTCTGGACAAGCCAGACCAATCAGGGTAGCGATCGCGGCGGTCAAGACTAGGTCTCAAGAGGGGTGAGGGTGACTGAAAGCCCGCAATGAGCACACAAAGCAAGGACACTTACAAATTACTCCAAACAGGTGTTATATTAAAATTATATACACATTTATTCCAAGGCCTTTAAAACAATGACCGTAGCGAGAAATCACAATATAACTCTAGTAAACCAACACATACCATACCAATACAATATATATACAAATACAAACAAGTCTCAAGCGTTAGATGCACCAAATGTGTAGTCCACCTAAAAGGGAAGGAAAACAGGCAGTGTGAAATAATGCTTAGACCCAGTCCGCCTTCAGAGGCACCTAACTAAAAGGAAGTCCGAGCCCTACGAAGAGTGGAGCCTTGTGCTCAAAAGTACCTGCACACGCTGGTGCCAACGGGCAGAAGGGGAGTCTCTTCGAGGGAAATCAGGCAGTTCAGTTTAGTGCACAAATGAAGAAGAACAGTGTTCCGCGACTCAAGCGCAGCCTCCACTGTGGGCAGAAGCAGAGCACGAGTACGGAAAGGCGTGCTGTTTTGACACAGCGGGGAAAAGCTATGGGCTCCTGCAGGAGGGCGACCAGTTCCTAGCTTTGCTACTCACCGGTCCCCGATGCAAGCAGACCCAGGCTTCTCCGCGTCAGTTTCAGTCGCTGGCAGGTTCAGAAGAGCAGGGGACGTCTCGTCGTCGTGTTGAGTCTGCAGCAGCAGAGTTGAGTAAAAGATGTCCCAAACGAAGGAACCCGCAGTTTGTTACCACAGCAGGGCAACGGAGCGGCCGTGTGTATCTGAGCCAAATGTACACTACTCACTTCAGACCTGGGAATGCCAAGTGTACGAATCGTGTGAGAGTGACAAGGACTCGAAATACTACACAACCTGGCGGCGGTTACAGAGCAAGACTCCTGTGTAGGCTCGTTAGTCTGCTGGATGGCCCAGAGACGCTTCCGAAGGCTTACTAGCAGGAGATGGTGAAGATGCCGAGAATAGCTGTCCCCGCTATTCCAAGGGTCAAAGTACCAGTACAGGCCTTCTGGTTCGATCAAAGGTGAAAATGGTTTCACAAGGCGACAGCAGTGCAGAGGAGCAGTCCTTCAGCGGGTCACCAGCGATTCCTCGGTTCAGCCTCTTGGTTGCAGGATACTTGGCTCCTGTATTCCTTCGTTCGTGAGAACTCAGGAGATCGACATGGTAGTGGTGTTTCCAGCCCCCTCTTATCCACGGTTCCCTTCGCGCCAAAACGGAGGGGACCCAATGGGAGATCTGCTCATCAACACTCACACCATTCGTGGACCTATCACAGACCACGGTGGTCCCAGGCATTCACACCACCCTAGACTCTCTGGCACCCAGGATGTGTATTGGGACCAGTCATTCCAGCCCACATCCTGGAGGCACACACCAGGCATGTAGAAGCCCGCAAAAGCATCCGTGTTTCGCGGGAAAGTACATGCCCAAATAAGGAAGGCCCCAGGTCGGCTCGACCTGGGGAAGGTGAAGGGAGCAAGACGGTCAGCGGACAGGACAAAGGTGCCTCGTGGTCTGGCCATTTTGGGAGCCAGGGCACCATTTTGGGCTAAGCGCGAGAAACGCGCTTAAAACGCCAAAAGGAGCTCAAAACACAAGAAACGATCGCTGCCACCATTCCCGTCCGTGAATCACTTGCACCGATCAGTTACAATCCTAAAAGAGTATCTAGGGCCTGTAGAAGGCTAGAGACCCAAGAGAGCAGTAACTTAGCTTACAGTGCCCTCTTGTGTCATGTTGCACGAAAGCCGCAACATGATAAAAGAAACTACGGAAAACAGCGTTTCCCGGTACTGACTGTCTTAAGGGCATGTCAGTTTCCCCGTAAGAATGGAGCGAAAGCCCAGAGGAGTGCGGCAGAAGGCTGCACTTCTCTGGCAAAGTCGAGAACAAGGTGAAAAACAACAGCAAAAAGTTTAGGGGTTGCCACATGGAAGGAAAATTACCTACAATTACGAAATCTTTCCTAACACTCGTGGTGCTCCGTACGTAGCACCAAGGTTGTGTTTCTTGCTGCCCAGGCATCTCGTTATATCCTGACAGAATACCCCTTGGCACTGCATGTGTGTGGGGGCGGCTTTCCGCGCCCCGGCCGGCTCGCGTCAACTGCAGCTAGCACCTCATGGTGACCATTGTTGGTCACTTGTTATTGCATCCTGCCTTCCTGCTCTCCTGCTCCTGTTGTGTGGGTGCAGCACATGCTAATGTGCTTAGGCCCTTTGTAGTGCCCTTATCCTGCCTATCTCTTTGTAGCTGAGGGGTATGGGGGCTGTGACTGCAACATGTGTTCTGCCCATACCCCTGTGACCTTCTGTCCTCCCCAGGTTATTTGCCCACGCTTTTGAGCTGCGGCGTGCCCACTCAGCAGCGCTGGCTAGAACCTCGGGAGGAACCTGGATCCACAAGCTGGCACACAAATAGGAGCAAACATAAATTTGCTGCCCGGAGGAAAGAAGTCGAGAAGGAAGAGCAGCGGTGCAGGCATACCAGCACGGTAAGCATACGACCTGCACCACAAGAGATAGGAGTGGTATCCCCCCAACCATAAGCAACACTTACCGTAGTACACGCAGGGTGGGAGGCAAATGGAACAGAGAGGCGGCCAGCAACTCTGGGGAGAAACCAGGGACACAGCAACACGCTGCGCGGCGGCTTCAGGAGCCAAAGGAAGTCCCGGGCTAAATTTCTCAGGCAGATGAATCATTGCCAAAGCGCGGCAGGCTGAAACAGCCAAATCAAAGTAGGGACGCACAGGGGAAAGAGCTTCATCGTAACAGACGGCTGCAGAAACAAAGAAAAAGGGGGACTGAGCAAGCGCGACCGTGCAGCAGGACATAGGACGGCAATCGAGAGTTTGGGAAAAATGAGGTTTTCATCACTCCAAGGGGTAGCACGCCAGGAGGCAGATAGAGTGCTGGCAACCGGGAAGTGAGTTACTGAACAACACGGGTAAAAATGCTAGTACACCGAACGGAACACTGAAGCTATTCAAGGCAAATGTAGCAGGAAGATACATTTCAGCAGGACAAATAGCTCGCCAAGGAGAAGACAGAAACTAGTGCCGTCAGCGGTATAGTCAGCAGATGTAAGAAGATGGACAGCAATGGATGGTTGGGCAAGCTGATCCAAGCACATCACACAGTGCTTTCACAGACATCAAATGAGCATGGTAACACAGATCCGGTGGTTAGGACTTCCACGACGAAATTATTAAAGCACAAGTTGTTGGAATGAATTGGTAAGTACGAGGGGTCCCCGTTACTAGGAACACACACGCCTTATATAAGGAAATATCAATAGTACAATTAACATCCACACAGGAAGGGGTTGGATCAGCAAAACGGATGATCAATTAGGAAGACACGAGGCGCAGAACAAGTCGAAATGAGCCGAAAGGGTCACTGCTACAGAATAAATGCATCAGACGAATATGACAGACAAAGCAAATAAGAGAATGACAAACTAGAATCAGCCATCAGATGAATGCTATGTCAAGTAGGACAGAAGCGCTGCTGGAGCAGCTGGATGGAAGTCTCAGCTAGGCAGACTCACTGTCCGTGGATCTGCAGGTCACTAAGGTGCTCGGGTGCAAAGGCATTTCTCTTGTCAGTGGCGGAGCCTCGTGATAGGCAGGATGGAGCATTTCCAACCCAAAGAGCTCGCAAATCGGCAGCTAACTGGCGATTCAACGGTAATTATAGTGAGCAATACAAAGCGCCCATTAAAAAGTCTGGTTTATATCCACAATGTCTACTATCTTGACAGGCAAAATAAGCTGCGCTAGATATTTAAGAAAAGGGTTTGCAACATCAGGATTAACAACGAGCAGGAAGTTTGTGACAGAGAATACGCATATCTAGTTTGTTTATTACACATAACCTTTTATTGCAGGTATTTTATCACCGAAAGTACAGTGGTTTAACTAGTTTGGCTACAATGGCATTATGGCACTCACTTGCATATGGGCCCAATACAAATAAAATATCATTTCGTGTGCATTAAAACCACGATGATAGTCTTTTAGCTTAACAGGTTGTTAGACGGAATTACATGTTGTCATGTTAGCCTCATTTTGCAATTGGTATGTTGTAAGTAAACACTGTAAGACGTTATTACTGGAAACCTTAAAATTCAACTATTTGATCCAAAGGGACATGATGGCGGAACAGATGAAGGGGTTTAGCACGCCGGCGGCAGAGATCAAATGATTAGTCTGGGACTGCCAGTGTAGCTTAGAACCAACATCCACATGACAACTGGTGCAGTACAAACATACCAATTTAGGCGGAAAGGGGACTGTTTCAGGTTATGTTAGGTTATGATTGATGTATACCACACACGGGTCTTTTGGGGAAACCTGACTGGCCATGAACCCACTCAGGTGTGGCGACATGGGCCTGGAAGGAAACAGCCATTAGGCACAGGAGTGCTCACCAGCCAATGTACCGGTCCCAAACACATCGACCTGGGAGCTCACGCTGACACCCTGTGAGCAAAGAAGGGCAACTTCCAGTTCCTGGCCCAAGTGCCAAAAAGTACAAATCTAAGAAAGACTGCACACCTGTTTATTGGGGAATACCCATAATACTAAGTTAGGTTTTATTAGTATTATGTTTAATAAAAAGCCGCAGCCTTTTTATTGCCAACACAAAACAAGTTTCTGCGTATTGTTTTATGTATTTACTGTATATAGTGAATGTCCCAAAGGGCTAGCTGTTCCACAGCTTATGATAAACGGTAAGGTGTGCGGGTGAAGCCAGTCACTGTCCTGGGTGCTAACAACTCTGCTCCAGTTTGCCTGTACTAAAGGTTTTGCATTTAAGCTGATAGAACCAACAAGATGGCACAGGGGACTCCCAGGCTCTATGGTCTACCACATTCTTCTATCACTGCTCCCTTTAACAGCTCTACGGGCATGTTTGGGTCAATGGCACTAGCAGTCAGAGCAGTACCACATAAAGCGACTCTCACACCATTACTGCCAGACTGGAAAAGGAACTTTGATTAAAAGTATCTTTTCATTTGCATGAATTACCAGGTGCAAAGAAGTGTGGATTTCTAAAAAGATATCTGTTTTAGAGTTAAAATACATTTTACTTGTCTAAAAAACACCCCCGCTGGGAATAGGAATAACTTTTTTGCTCCCTAAAAATCACTGTACAACAACTAACTTTAAAAAATAGGGAGTCAATTTGTCTATCATTTTCCTACATTTACCTATATTATCACACTGTTCGAGCAAGTACCCACATAATAAAACCCACATGGGAGGGCTCTGGGTGCTTTCATATGGACTGGCTGGCCTGGGCTCACTCCAACACTACAAGGAGTCACGAAAACATAACTTTTGGCAATATATAAGGACTGCTAGGCTCACCAAGTCTCCTTTTCTGCCCATCTACACTAAAGGTGCAGCGAGTTGGTTTAATGCGGCTAACAAGCATCACTCTGAAACACTGCTGTGATGTAAGGGCTATAGATATGCTCTGAAGTAATCCCCGTTTGCAGCAAAGGACCATTGTTTCTGGATGCGTTTCAAAATGGCTTGTGATTTGGCAACCTTCAGGCTGCCTCTGATCTGTGCTTCGGCTTTTGATTATTGTCTCCATGTAAGGATTCTGGAATTGTTGATATACACTTGTGATGAACTCTGACAGAAAAAAGAAAAATGTGCAGCTCTTAGTTGCATTCCAGCTTTATTCTAGCATTCTCGTGACCCAAAAGCAATATTAAATATCCTCTGTGACACTGAGCGACTACTACCCCAGCTTGAGAAAGACCGTTTTAACCCCTGGACTGTGACTATGGTACTCGACATGGGCAGCGGATTAAGTGGCATGGGAAATCGAGCCGGGACACACTAAGGGGGTATGACCTAACAGCCGGCAGGCGACCCCCGCCGGCAAGCCCTTTGCAGCAATCATCACTCTCACACCCGGGGTGCGAGGGTGATAATCCCTGCATCTCTTAGCTAATGGGATGCCTGGCGGGAGTCCGCACCACACCTTTTCACCCTAAATTGGCTGTTGGCCCCCACTAGGTATCTCTTTAACTGAAATATGCAGGGATAATGACACTCACACCCCGGGGAAGAGGGTGCTGATCCCTGCAATCTCTCAGTTAAAGGGATGCCTGGTGGGAGTGAGCACCCTCCCCCTTTTCTTTCTTAATGGTGGTGCCGACCCTCGCCAGGTGTCCCTTTAATAAGAGGTGCAGCGATCATGTGATTGCTCCATCTCTTAATTAAAGGGACTCCTGGTGAGGCCCACGCCACCTTTATGGAACAAAAGACAAGGCCAAGGCCTTTTTCCTAAAGCCTGAAGCTCTCGCGCATGAGTGAGCTTCAGGCTTTAGAAAAAAGCCTTGGCCTGCACTCATCATCTGGGGCTACCAGGGACTTTAGGGAGACCCGGCAGCACCCCGTCTCTGAAACATATTGTGGAGACTGCCGGCACCCTTAAAGCCCTGCGTATGGGTGACATGCATGGCTTAAGGAAACATGGGGCTGATGGTATGCGAGGTCTACCCACTCCAGTTAGGAGCCACGGTACCAATATTTTTCAAGAAACAGTGCTTTGTTTGCTCCCAACCATATTTTTTAAGGCAGTATGGGTGCACTTCTATCCCATAAGAAGGAAGGAGCCAGAATGCTAAGGCCTGGCCAAAAAGGTTTCTAGCACACTTGTTCTAGGGTAAAATAACGTTGGTGTAAAATAGTGGTGTATGAGATATAAAAGTCAAGTATTGTATGCAACGCATAATATCAACATGTACCAATTTGGTCACTTCGAACTTTAGGGGAAAAGGAAATTAAGAGACGGAATGAATCAAGGAATGACGTCAAGTGGAGACGGCAGCATTTGAGTTCAAATTGGTTCAGTAATTAATAGTTTAGCCAAACCAAGCCCACATCGCCTGCCCTAGATTGTATTTCTTGGATTTATTTAAGATAAACTCGAATGCTTTGCTCAGAAACGCTGCACACACAAGCAACATAAGAGCAAGCAGCACAACCCCTTGGTAGGGTGCTATGCAGCAAGGCAAGATCACCTGCCCTGGTGACCTGGTGAGCTGACTCTGAAGGTAACGACCCGACTGCCCAGGTTAAGGGCCCAAGTGATGTGAGGGTTCCTTAAGGAGGGCCACACTGCACCTCTGCTGGCAGGAGTGGCCTGCCAGGGTGAATAAAGTCACCATTAGCCACAGGGATCCACAGACTAAGGTGCCCAGGGCTCTTTCCAAATAAAAAAAATTTAATCAGAAAGCTATCTGTGCCATAAACCAATCCACTACATACCGCTGAAGTGCATTTTTATCGTTGATGACAATTACATTATGAACATGAAAACATGAATATTTTAATGGTTGTGTCATCACATTGTAATGGTGTATTTTTTCTTATTGTAAATTTTTGATGTATTGACAGTAGAATTGATAACATTGTATTAATTGAAAAAGTTGATTTATTTCGACTATATTCAATAAAAAAAAATTAAACAAAAAAAAATGTACTTTAGTGGCCCAGCGGTTATACGCGGTTTCACCTACATTATAAAAGTGGACTGTTTGAGCGACACATTTTGATCATGGTCATTAAATAATTTTTCCTTTCTTATCATTTTGGGTCCTCCCACACCGTACTTGCCCCTTTCCTTACCATGCCCGTCCCCCTTTCTCTCGCCCCACCATCCCTCTTATCCACCTTTCTATCTATCTTTGTTTGGTCGTGGCAATCAAATTGCCATAACCAAACTGTGCACTTTTAAAATCTTGTAGGTCAAACAACTGCAGAGCAGCCGCCTTCCTAGCTAGTGATGGCAAGAATGTATTTTACTTGTGCTTTGGTGTCAAGAGAACCTTTCACAAAAATTAGAACTCCAAACCCAATCCGAATTCATACCAAATTCACAAAACAGATCATATAAAACGCATTATACATAACTACTTCATAAATATTCCAGTAAGTAATACTTATTTTAAAATCCTTATTCATAATGAGAAGAAACTTCACCCAACATCTCCTGCACTTTGATAAGAAATTAGATAGCTGCAATGATTAGTGGGATTTGCTGACCGTGCATTTTGCTATGACAAAAGCAGAGTAAATTAACTGTGTTATTATGTACAAAATGGTTAAATATCTCTGTTCACGTGGCTTGTGTACCTTACTTTCCACCGCAAGGATTTTTAAAGTTTCCGCTGAGCAACAATAAGGCATAACCTCCACATTCGAGAAACTTTTGCTAGGCACCGCCTGGTCCCATAGTTTCGAGCATAGGAATCAAGTTTAGACGGCAACGCAAATAAAGATCGATATTCACTTAATGGAAATTTCCATAGATAATGTTGAATCTGATGTATTTAATAATAGTAGAAAACGTTGAGGCTGTCGATATCTTCAACTGCTAGTCATAATTCAATTGTTTCTTTTTTAACAGTTTCACATGATTGAGAATATCAGTAATATTTAATCCTATTTTCACAATAAACATTTCACAATTTGTCATGAACGCTCTAACCATTGTAGACAAGTTTTTAGCATAAATCCGATTAATATCAGCGTGCAATGCAGGGATCGAAATGAGGATTCATTTAGCAGGAGCTAAAAGCAGCTCCTGGGTGTTTGGTATCAACTAGTAAGCAGGAGCTACATCTGAGGAACCCATAGCTTTTATATTGCGTGGCGCAAGTTCAATTCCCATAAATGCAAACTATAACTTTGTGTCCAGGATTCAAAATCTCACAAAGGTATGTTTGTACGGCACCAAATGGCCTGGGGAGCAAATGTAGCTCTGGTAGCAAGTTAACAAGACTCGCCTAAGCTATTATCAAGAGCAAAATAGCTCCCAGCAATTTCAAACCCTGCAATGAACAGTCTTTTGCCCGTCTTATTTTCATATATTTAGAAAATATCCTCCACTTAACCAGCATAATCAGTGATGCCAATCCTAATTCCAAACATATGGGCACCGTGGGGAAGAAGTGTGAAACCATCAGCAACGTTTTCCACAAAAATACCTCCAACACATTAAGCCATTCCCAATTTGCCATGGACCATATCCATACATTAAACAGGGAATTGTTTTCATTTTGTAGGAAGGTATTGGGGTAAAGGCAAAAATGGTCCATATTTATGATTCCATGTTTGCACTTTTGTAAGAATGGGGATACTGTAAGATTTTAAGTCTATGATGAGGAAGACTTCTGATTTCATAGATTAAAAAGGGAATCCCAGATAAATCAGAATCCTCTGATCGTTTACAAAACATACTCCAGATAAAAGTGACTCTGTGGTTCCTCACCAGGAACCTAAAGGTCTCAAGATGCCATAGTGTTAATTCTAAGATAATTGTTTATTACATAAACTTCCATGGCATTCAGGCTTTGCTGTAAGCCAATGTACGTAAAATGAAATAGAATTATATCATCAACATATGCTGACCACAACAGCCTTAAAGGACCCAACATGGGGAGGGGATTCCTGGCTGTATCAAATTCTTCTTGCGTATCTGAAATACAGGGTGCAGTCCCACTCCCACCCTAAACCTTTATAGGTCGGGATATGAGTAAAGGTCCCAAAAGAGTGTAATTGATCCTAGATCACAGTATCAAAATAACAAGCCCCCGCCCCTCTCCAGTTTCTGCCAGAGTCCCTCGATCAACTATGTCAAAATCTGCAGTAAAATACGGGCACATAATGGTGAAGCCCCCTTCACATGAGCTTATTTTTGCAAGAGGATAAAATGAGACCATTACATTTTGTTTCCTGCATTTACGAAAAAGCCAGTTTGAAATGCTGATAATCCTTCTGACAGTTATGGAGTTCAAATGCAGACCCATGCCAAAAGGAAAGTGAATTTGGATGACTGAGGCTTGAAAATGCAGAAATACCTTCTGGTAATTTGAAAGCACACTTTTGGCTGGCAGACTGAAAGGCAACCATGGAAATGTCAACACTTCCAAATATACCAACAGTGTTGTCAGAAACAGGAAGACTAACATTAAGTGCGCCAGGTGTGCAAACGACAAGGCTGAAAAGAAATATGGCCCTAACTTAGCCTGGGAGACAGGCATTGGAGGAAACCATGGAAAGACAGAAGCTGGGATTCATGCAGGGAGAGTTAAATCAAGGGGATTGATGCTGGAGGTGACCCATGACTGAGGCCATCTGATCAGATCCCTGTCCTTTCCCTATGAGACGATCCAGGAGCCCTGAGGCAGTGTCTTTCACTGAGCACTAAACCCAGGGAGATGTTATGTAAGTAACCTGTCCAACCAGACCAAGTCTTGCGGGGATTTGGTTGATTTAATATCTTCCCATTATTGATTGGGTGGGCAGAAAAAGTTGATCCGAAACATTTTCTTACCAAGTAATAATGTAATGAATTCCCCTATAGCAAAAGGATACAGGGTGATTTTGTTGAAATTCGAAATCAACATTGTTTCCAGTGTGGATACAACTATTGCCTGTTAAAGTAATTTGGTACTCCTAGTTCTTTTTGCCAACTCCAAAATTCCCTAAAGGGAGGGGTGCCTAAAAACGAAATTCTTAACTGTTCACCATTCCTCAGACCATGCTTTAAAGCATTGGGGTGCTGAATGTAATATCTAGGTGGAGTGATGGTCCATTATGAACTGGGCCTAACTTCGTTAACTGCCATGTATAATTGGCGTCTATGTGCCTTGTTCCATAAATGTTTATTGTCCTCATGGAATAACACCACACTAGCTACAGTTTCCAGCTACTTAAGTCTTCTGAAGCATTTGCGAAACAATGGTCTGAAAATATTCTTATTATGTTGAATGCTGATATTTCTCTTGATACTCTTATTTAATCCTGAGCGAGCTAAAAAAAAATAACAAACTTTACTTAATGGATTGGATTGATACGAGGGCCAAATGTCTACAATATAAAGATTTCGACACCTCAGTGTTTGGTCCTAGACGTTATAGAGAACCAGCCTCTTATCTATGCTTGGCACCATCTGCAGTAATAAGAAATGCAATAGTACGTTTAAGGCTTAATATCTGGCCTACTCGTGAGGTTAAAGCTAGAAGAAAACAGACTGCTTTGGATGCTAAATAGTGTCGTTTTTGTAAAAATTATACAGTTGTTGAAACATTGCAACATATAATCATTGATTGTCCAGGACTCATACATTTGAGGATAATTCACTTTGTCAAACATCTTGCGTATTTTACACAAATTGATTCTAAAAATCGTTGGGTTGCATTAGTAGCCACTAAATGTATGAGCATTAGATTATCAACAATTAATTTCTTGATGGCTTTGAAAATGGAATGAATAATATCCCATTTCTTTTCTCCGACTGTATTTTAAATTGTTCCATGAATGTGAGTTTTAAGGATTTTTATGCATTTTCCATTTATAACATGAATATTTTAATGGTTGTGTCATCACATAGTAATTGTATATTTTTTCTTATTGTACATTTTTGATGTATTGACAGTAGAATCGATAACATTGTATTAATTGAAAAAGTTAATTTATTTCGACTATATTCAATAAAAAAAAAATTAAACAAAAACATATCTAGGTGTTTGTGCTGGGGCAGAAGAGTATCTTGCCAAATTAAATAAAGTGAAGTCCCTGATTTTCTTTTTTTATTGTGCATTTGTTAGGCGCTTATACAGCAAGTAAATTGTTTCAAATGCCCACAGAGGATAAAGACAAACCTACTAGAACGTGTGAGTATTCATAACATGCAAGTGCAGAGAGATAAGAGAGGAAGAGGGAGTGGGGGGTAAGTGCTGGAGTGTCCGTGCTCATAGGTGACCAGCAGATGTAAGAGCCAAGTATAACAAGTGCTAGGGGGCATTGAGCTGCAATAAGTGGTTAAGTGCAGACCTACAGTGTTGTTTAACTAGAATGATGGATGTTCTTTACCCTATAAATGAACACCCTTTAGAACACCTTAAGCCTTCTCTGGCTGGTTACACCAGTGGAGAAGACTTGTCATAAATGCCCCCATTAGCAATGTTAACCTCCTTACGAGCAGCAATCACAAGAGATGTTGACCCACTATCTAGTGTGGCCACAGACACAAATTACTGATCCATTAATTTACAGAGTGTTAGTTTTCCTCATAGGTCTATGGAACCCCCTTCTTTGTGGGACTAATGGAATACCCAAACACCCATGTTCGCAATGTTATTTACAAATATTTGAAACAAGGCACCGGAGGAGCTGGTTTTGAAACCAATGAGTATTCCCAACAGAACACAGTTCTTCTCCCGTTTTTAATACCATAGGGGGCTTTGCCAAAACTGTAAACTTCACTGCACAAATGGGCCTCAAATATCACCCAGTGCAATGAGGGGAGCAATCGAGCCGTGTCATTGGCTCATCCCAAACAGCTGACCATGGACCAATAGGAATGCTTTTTTGGACGGTACCAATGGATGGACAGCTTACACATTAATGGTAGCACTCTTGCAGTCTTGCGGTGTCGCTCACTGAAGCAGATCACCACGAGACCAGGAGACTACATGGCCACTCACCCAAGAGTAAGAGGTAAGACTGCCAACCATTCTGGGCCCCAGATTTAGTTTATTTAAAAGCGCTATTTGGTCACAACTAGTGATCCTCCTTATGATAGAGACCTAACCTAACTTGACGGAAGTTTGTGTCCATTGCAACCCCTTCTCTCCTTCCCATTTTTAACAAGTCACCTCACACTCACGGCAACATGCACTAGGAAATGGGCACTAATATAGGCACCTTGTCATTTATGCAACGCTAAGGATTACATCGCTTATAGGCAAGCGAAAATGTGAAAACCACACTCCTTAAAACCACGTGTGCTTTTATGTAATTTACGTGAAGCTGAACCAACACAGCACTTATGCCATAATCACTGGGGATACATTTAACTATTTAGGCAGGATAATGGGCCTACTTCTACAGTATGGAGACGCCCACAACAACTTAACTATTTACTGAAACGTACTAACAGGAGTGAGCAATACACTTGCCTCAGCACAGGACCATTTCATTTAACGCGCATGGGAACCCCCCCAAAAAACACCATGAAGAAACTTCCGCACACTGTAAATATTGATTGCTGGCTACATAGTATTCACTGCATCGGTCGGGCACGCAAGATCCTCTGCACAGGAGCAATAGTTTAACGCACCATGGAACTCCATTAACGCTATGGAGGACTCTCCTCATTCTGTACGTACTGAGCACTGGATATGTAGTTTTCACTGCATTATTTTGGCACGCTACTTCTCTAGCCAACTAACCCACGAGCACAGCCAACACTGATCGCTGGCATGTCCGGGCCTTGTACCCACCTTCTCTTAAATCTGGTGAATTGCACCTAATGGAGGCACTATGAAACCCAAGCTAACCATGGAATTTTTAGCATTAAGACCAACATAGGAGAATTCATTACTACCTCAATCTCTTTCCATTAGGTATCACCCTCTACCATTGCTGAACATAAGAATTTCAATTCCAACCATCCAGGAATACGCTAACCCTACATTTGGTAAGCTTTACTCAACCAACCTCATAAGCTTACACAAATCTTAATTAGACCAACAGACAAGGCAACTAAAGAGCAATTTCTCTCTCTTTTTTCTCTCCCCGAAATAATGAAAAAAAATATCCCCATTGTATTTTGCTAATAACGCCATGTAGCAATAACAATTGCATAATATGACTATAACTGACCGATAAAATACAATGGCAATTTAACCCATCTGACCAATTAACATACACACAAATGCATTGCTAATATGTGAATATGTCACACCTGACAAATGTCACGGGAGTATTAACATTGTTTATGAACTTGTCAACTATGGTCTCTCCGTCAAAATACTGACAACCAATTATGGGCTTTAATGTAATAATTATGAATGTTCCTCTATCGCCACTCACCATGCACCTGGTCACTCATGTCACTAATATGCAGCCTTGAGAAAGATCTCAAGATTGAAACACGTGTCGGCACTAATGGAATAAAAGTATATCACATACTCTGTACCACATATTAAGTTTTTTAGCAATTAATATGTTGGTCACAAGAGTGTAACAGGGGTGCACCTAGGCTAAAACTGTGGGGGGCGGGGCTAACCCATCAAATGTTGGGAGAGGGGCTAACTCCTGAGACAATGGGGGAGGGGCAAATGTACTTGTGCGGGGGCATCCAACTTCTTTACACATTCTAACAAGATTAATTTGGTAAAGTGTCAGTGTTACAAGCAGTTAACTCTACCCTTTACGTCGGAAAGCACACACATTGCCCCCCACTGGAATCAGTCCCCTGATATTCAAGTACTAACACCCCATTCAGATTTTAATTGCCTAAATAGGTATGCATAGCAATGCAGTTGCCAACAATGAAAGGCTTTACATTAGTAATTTCCAGGCATTCGTTGACTGTTCAGCCACCAGCACCGTTTATTGTCTGTGCCCTGTACTGCTTTGGCTCTGTAAGTCAGCCAGGCCAAGTAAATATAACCCAACATTTTGGTTGGGGGCGGATAAAGCCCACTGGTCATTGTGCCACTCTCTGGTACTTCCCCCATCGTTCTCCCATTCAGCGTAGTCAGATTGCAAACATGCATACATTCTGCCAAGCTAAGACCCATAGCATCTGCTTTTTTAATGAAGTAATGCAGCAGAAGGAATACCAACATTATTATTGGTGCCCCATACTTTGCCAAATCTGTAGACAATAGAATATTTGCAGTTTGAGATAGGCACCAAAACATAAAGTTGTTGAACAGGAAACAAGTCTCTGAAAGTCCGGACACCAAAGAGACCTAACGCCAACTGCACTTCACAAGCACTTCAGTGGCGCTTTGCACAGCGAACAGGTCTTTAAAAAATAAGCCAATTCTGCTTCCTGCTGAACCCTTAAAGGAATATTTCCACCAAAAGTGCAAGTTCAAGTTGCACAGAAAATGGTCTCTGAGCATCCACACATCAAAGTGATCTGCCGTCAACTGCACTTGACGAGTATTTACCAACCGTGTGTGGAGATTGTGGGTGTTTAAGGGTGTTCAGGAGAATGCAGGGGAGTGAATCAGGGTAATAGCAGCGAGGAATAGACAGCAGGCTGCTAAGAACGCAGCTTAGATTTGTGAATACAACTTGAATTCAGAGCATCCCTGATTGGCTGGCACACTTAACCAGGGTGATAATGATAGAATTGTGAGAATGGTTTGGTCCAGGATCACATCAAGTAATTGTGTTTCTCCGCTTCACCAAATTGTGTGATTGTGGACAAATCTCTTTCCCCAACTCAAAACAACCAGCATTAAGTACAATATGAAAATAATGCATTTACTGTAACTATTCACTAATTGGTGAATAACGACTCGATGTAGCATTACATACAGCTTCTGGGGGCTTAAGATCCACCGCTCTGGGAGCACACGTTCACCTACAGGGGCATCTTGGCGCTATTGACGGATAACAAATGTTTGTTAGACAACTTAAAATGTACTCATTTTATCAACCTTGGAAGGATGAAGGGCTGAGTGGACCTGCCGGGATTCGAACCTGTGACCTTACGTTTCCTATTTAAATTACTATTGGAATAACGAGACAAGTGGAATGGCAGGGATCGTGTACGCGGGTGAACTATTAAATATGTTAAACCACTCAGGCTCGGAGTTCTGATTCGGTAGCCTGGGTTGTTAGTGATCCAGGTGGTTAGTGAAGCGCAAAGTCTGCTGCAAACCTGACTTCTGGCATCTGCTTGGTCAGTTGTAGAATTGTGCATTGACCCTGCTACTTACATATTGTGAGTGCAGCTTGGAAGCAACAGAGGACTGAATAACATGGCTGGGGATGATGTGAACTTGTGTACATAAATAGGGTGGGCCGGATAAGTCTCTTTTTCTTGGAGCCTAAGGCCGGAGTCGCAGGTCGTTTCCTTATCAGTGGTAGATGATCCTTTTTAAAGTCCTTATTTCCTCACAGCTGGGCCTGCTCAAAGTCATTGGCTATCACGGAAGCTGTCTGACCTAGATGATTTAATGACAGCAGGTAGGTATCCAACACCCTTTAGACCCTTTGCCCTTCATGCCCAAACACGCTATATGCAGATGTCCTGTGGCACTGTTCTCTGAATTCCTCCCTTCAGAGATAAAACAAGTGAACTCGCCATCTCTACAACCAACATACATGCAACAGCCCCAGGCAGTGCATCCAAGCAACACAGCACACACAAGGCTTCCGCCTGGAGACACATGCATCTATCTATGCCTTCGACACAGACCACCTAGGAACAGGTCAGCACACAGTGTCTGGGTACTTTTGAACTGCATGCATAAAAAAGCAGCAGAGCAGTCTTTCATGCTCCCTCTCTCCCCATAAAACTAACTCACCACCATCCTCTTCAGATCCGCCAGAGCGCCTGGAGACCTCACAAATGGCAGCGGCGCACGGTATAAATCCCAGCAACATGACATAGCATAGCATTGCCCCCTTTAATGACACCATAAGAGGCAGAAGAAGAGGAAAGGGGAACAAAGGAAATGCATCTGTTGACTTGATTATATATAGATAGAATAGGGAAAAAAATAGAGAAAAACAGCATTAATGCCTATGGAGACCCATGGCTGGGTCTTTGTTTAACTAAATGACAGGAGATTGAGATTGAGCAAGAACAGTGCAAGTTTAAAGATGAGCAGAAGATGAAACAATACATAGAAATAGAGGGGAAAGGAAGGATAATAGGAGGTTGTAGTTCTAATTAGATGTTATCGAAAATAGTTAGGCAATCTACTTCTTCCTCTAAATCTCGGGTGCATATCGCCGGCCCAAACAGAATACTTTTTTCCTGCTTAAAATTGTCGGTGTAGTAGTTCCGCCTAAAGTGACCACTTTGTATTCCGGACTAATGTTCATTCTGCCTTATTTTGATTTTGCTTATGTAGCACCCTTGCCTCGGGCACTGGTAATTGGGAAACAGGTGTATGGGGCATTGTGTAACCTTGTGCATAATATAATTAACTGTGCCACCAACACAACCTGCAGTGAATGCAATCGAAAAGGGCTAATTAATAGTACGTATCTACGTCAAAGAAAGTCACACGAATTACAAACTTTGCATCAGAGTGCAAATTGCAAATAATCTCGACTTTGCTGTTCTGCTAGTTCTCAGCTGTCCTCCTTGCAGTCATGAGAGCGCCCACCAAGTCAACAAAGGAACACCCTCCAGACCAGACCAGTACACCCACCATACACCCGGAAGACAAGCACTTTGTGTTGGGCCAGATGAAGGGGGAGTGGGGGGCGGAGAACATTCAGTTTAGGGTGCATGCATGAGTGTGCTTCACGGTGACATCACTCAGGGAGCTTCCCAGGCCACGCAGAGGATGCCTATGTAGCACAATAGAGGAGAAACAAGCAGACACAGAAGCAAACGCGCAGGCATTCAAAGCAAACTGTCCAATTATAGCCAGACGTAAAAACCAAAGCCTTACAGAACATGTACATTTAGCGCAGGTGCGTGCATGCAAAAGACAATGCAAAGGCTACATAGGCCAGCTCAGGGGAAGCTGCACCCCGGTGCACAGCTCAATAAGGGAAAGCGGCAAAGCCCGCAGGTGCCATGTGTGTGTCTGTTGGATATATATGGCGTGGACACACCGCTTCACGCCCCTGCTTTGTGTGGAGAAAAGGTTCCAGCACCATCGACCCGATAGCCAAGCCACATCCTGGTGTGCGCGCGCCATGCATCAGCCTGCCCTGCGCGAGGGCGCCCGTACAGAGAACCCACCTGCCACGCGCCCGAATAACAGCAGCAACGCCCGGCACGCGTCCAATGAGGGACAATGGGGCACGCGCCGCCCCCTTACCTTCTCCTCCTGCGCCCAGTCGCCGCGGCTCCCCGTCCTGGCGCGCGGGTCAGTGGGCGCGCGCCGCAGCGCATCCTCCGCCCTCACGCCCGGCCTTTCTCGCGAGCGTTTCAACGGTGGCCGCGTGCGCCCAGGATGACTGGGCCTCCCTGCGGCGAGCCTCTCTGAGGGGAGAGTTGTGTGAGCAGGCGGGGACGCTGCTCCGCGGAGCTGCCTGTGAGCGGCTCTGCTATGGGCAGAGGCTGCCAGCTCGCTCAAGGACCGCCTGCGAAGCTCCCCGGCCCCCTCTGCCGCTTCTGCTCGCGTCCAATGAGACGCGGCCTCGCTCTTCCGCCGAGATTCTCTCGAGGTATTTCCCCCGCGCAGCTCGTGCTAGAGCGGTGGCCTGTCACAAGCCGAGTGCGGCGAGATCACGCGCTCTGTGCATGCGCGCAAATGCGTCAGTCTCGGTTTGCACCCACTTTAATCAATGGATACGGGGCTATCAGTGGCCTGTCCATGCAGCTCTTTAATTCCATTTTAGTTGAGCTGCTTGAATTGAACTACACGGTGGGCCTACGTGGCCCATAGGCAAAGCGTACCCATAAACTAAGCAAGAAATATTCATTTAATAGGAGTGATTTCATCCCAACATCCCAAACTAGGGCCTCATCACGATTTGGGCGGTAGCCCTTAAAAGCGGCGTTAATGTTGTTACAGCCGTAAATGCAACTCATTGTATCAACAGTGTAAGCACAAAATGTGCAACATCGGGTGAAACCGTACTAGTAACCTGCGTTAAAGCACGCAAAACAAAATAGTTTTACCTTTAACAATGCAAAGTAGTACTTTACCAAAACTGGCCTGACCTTATAGAACACCCCATCAAATCCTCCAACATCCATGCCAGGGGCACCACCCCTTCTGGAAAGCCTAGAGAACTTCACTATGCAAACAGACTTTCAGTACAATACCTCCAAGTGCTTGACATACACAGACTAACAAAACCCCCACTACCCCTACACAGCTCGGTGGGCCTCGCGTGTCCCCTAGCTTGGCAAATTCTGTCTTTAGTGATAGACTGTGATTCTTCACCTTGAAATAAATGTTACAAATATCCAGCTGTCTGACCCTAGTCACCTACAGGGGTTTTACAGCTAAACGGGTGAAATTGACGTTCGTCCATACGTCTACCATTTGCTCTCTGCTTCTCTTTGTCCCTCCCTCTCTCTCTGTCCATTTCCCCATCATATCCATGGAGCTCTGTCTGGCAGTCTTTCAATGTATGTATCCTTCGGTCTGCCAGTCTATCTCCGTGTGTCTCTCTGGCAGTCGCCACTCTTAGGCCATGCTCTACCTCTTATCCTCTGAATCAAACATATTTACTTATGTATTCATCTCTGATTTGCTTCATGAATCGCCCACGGGTCGCCAACCTGGCTGCAGATCTTTTTCTCTCCTCTTGATCTTTGGTCTGCCTCTCTGTCCTTCTCCCTAGAGCTTGTCGTGCTCGGGGGCTTCCGCCAGGAGGTGCCTTCTCTTCTCCCCCCGCATGCAAGGATGCCCTAGCACAGTTTCACGTTTTCCGGAGTCCAGTATTTTTACTGAAGAAGAGGCTTTATAAGAACACTGGTTGTGTACTTTTCTCAGCAAACAGACACCTCCCTTCGGCACAAAAAACCCACACCCAACTGCAAGAGCTGAAACTAGACCTGCCTGTTATCCACGGACTCCCTGCTGAGTTGCAGGTGTGGGATATTGCTGGGACGCTTCAGCTCCCTGGCAAAGTCGTATTCTTATTTTTCTCCCTGAAAGGAAGGTCCCTGGCACCCAGCACCACTGTTTCCGAATTGTACTGCCTCTGCTGTCTAAACAATGGGAAGTATTGAGCATCCTCAGAATGTAACTAGTTTATCAGACACCAGCTCAATGGGTGCTTGTGTGCTCCATCTCTTGCGTCACAATGCTGAGCTTGTATGTCCGTCCCCGGAGCCAAAGAAGGGCCTTGGCCACGTCAATACGCTGCGTTAATACCACCGGGGACATCTCAGCGTGAAGTTAGAAGAAACAGCCTATAAAAGGGCCATGATACTCCGTGTTTGCGCTGGAGGCTCAGGTGGCTTCCTCTGTAGTGTTCATCCTAATTATGATCTCTTCATTCTTCTAGGATATGGGAGTGTCAAAACAAAATGGAAAAGGCAGAACAAGCTTAAAAGATTTTTTCTACCAAGACTGTTGAAGAAACGGGTCAATTCAGCACCTATGGAAAGTTATTGGGCAGGAGCCTGGAGGCGGCCATTTTAGATACAGCTAGCACCAGATAACGAATTAGGCCCTGACACCCAGGAATTCTCAGAGCTGTGAATCTCTCAGACATCGTTCTTGGAGTGGCTCAAAGCCACGAGAAAAGAAAGTAATCAACAGTTTCCAGTATGCTTTTCGCATTCGTTAGCAGGAAAATGCAATATTTTCTGAGTGGGTCAATATGACAGGAAAATCGGTGGCAGATCAGGGAGACTTTTGCGTTTTGAAATATGTGGTCTGTGAGTGTCGGTGGCTGTAAGACTTTGGTCATAAGTCACATTTCTAACGGTTAGCAGGTATTTTATTTATTTATTGGTTAATTGTAAAGCACCTATATACATCAAATAGTGGTTCAAGGCGCCACAAGACAAAAAAGGATGGGGGGACAGGAAAGAAAACAATAACTCTCCTTCTAGGCCTTGTGTCATTCGGATCCTGCATGTGCAGTAACAAGAAGGGCAGGGGTGAGGAGTGTGGGGAGGGGGGCGGGAGTGCCGGTTGTGGCAGAAGGTATAATGCTAGGGTGGGAGGGAAGTGCAGGCCAGAATGATGGCATCCAGTGCAGGGGAGGAAGAGGGCCCATGGGGCTAGGCAAGTGCTGAGGAAAGGCCAGGTGGGCAAGTCCCAGGGGAAGCAGGGAGTGAGGACCACATGCTAAGTACAAGGCAGGAGCGGAGCAGGCTTGGTAGGGATGCACACCCCGCCAGGCTAGTCAGGTTAGGGGGGGGTCAGGGAGAGTGGTGTTCTGGGGTACACTGGTCGAAGGGGGCCTGGTGCCCTGTGGGACTCAGAAGGGACCAGGCAGCCAGTCAGTGTGGCGGGGAGGGGGGGGGGGGTAGTAGTAGGGGAGGGGACTCGTAAAGCTTTGAACTGCAAGCCATGTCCATGAGGGATGACGGTCATGGCTGATTTAGGCCTCCTTGGCCTCTCCTATGTGAAATGACCATGTCCCCATCTTCATACAAACCAAGAATCTGCTTGACACGAGTCTGGCTCTTCCCACACCCTGCAGCCCTTTCAGAGACACGCATCATTTTGAAATTAACCCTTCAGAATATGGCAGGCAGTCTTTGCTAACAAGATAGGAGCTATCCAAATAGCGTTCATGTAGTAAAAAACAAGGCACATATGTGTTATTAAGGATTATACGTAGGTAGAAAGTAAAACACATACACACAAAAACATTAGGACTAGTAGACACAACAAACAGACCATTTTCTTTTCAGGAAGTACTTGGTAGACAGTTTTGTTCTAGTTGCTTACATTGGCCTCACCATCTCAAAAACACCCCTTCAGCAATTCAACCTATGGGTCTGAGGCCTCCAATCCTTATAGCAAGCATGCCACTCACTCCCACCTGCTTTAGGCACAGAGTGGCAATGTGTACGTGTAGAAGGCAACCACCGTTGGATGCTGGTGAACTTTCACACATTTGTGTGAGCTGGATGCCGCAGGAGGGATGGTTGGAGTGAGGTTTCTTCTCCAACAAACGTTAAAAATGTATTGTGACAAATGGGGCATTACCTGCCAGCGCACTCCTACAAATTGCCAGGTTGTTTCCAAAATGCATCTGATTGTTACTCAAATAATCAATTGTTCTTTCACTAATATTTCAGCGTGGTTTTAAATATTCCAAGATGCTGCCAATAACATGATGCTCCAAATTCGTAAGTATTTGGAGTGTTGCTCAAATACTCTAGATAATCTCATATGGGGCAGCGTTCGAGTAAATGTACAAGTCTATCAGTGCCGTTACAATTTCCACAATAATATGGCTGTTGCACATTGCTCCTCCTGTTAAGCACATTTTCAATTACCCCTGAAAATGACAATGTCATTTTCAAATTGCCTATGGAAAATGTCTATGCACTTTTACATTGTCCACAGAAAATTAGCATGCCAATTTCTCACTGCAAAATGAAAGCACGTCATGCTACGTCATTCCCATAGAAAGTAAGCACACCATTTACACACCTCCCCTCCAAGTTGAGCATGCCGGTTTTACATTGCCCTCTAGAAAACTGCTCCATGACAGTTGCACATTTACATTGTTATGCCACCTTTGACTGTGCATTTCCTCAATAAAGGATGGTCATGACTATTGCTTTGTTCCAACTTGATTTCTACAAACACATGAAAACACTTGAATCATTTAATGTGTCAATAATATTTTTTTTTCTTTAAATTAAAAATCAGTTGAACTTTTTTGTGATGAGCTCCCTGTCTATTTCATCATACTAAACACAACAAGTGGTTTATTAACGGTGATAAAGCGCAGCCAGTTAGATGGTAACTCTCTACTGATTGAAAAAGGCATTAGTTTGCCGGAACACGTGTCTCACATAGGGCAACTCGCTTATCTAAACAATAAATACGGTGTTGCACTAAGGAGAAATACCAATATCGTTTCAAATTAATGTGTGGCGCTGCTAACAAGTGAAGCAGGAGGTCCTATCTCCCATCCGGTGTTCTAATACATGTTATTGCTCAGAATCTCACACACACTCCTGACACTCTTCTCTGTCCCATTCTCTCAACAGAGCCCACTGGAAACTCCTATCTTAACTCACTTCATAATGATGAAGGCCTACACAAGAATAGCTAAAAATCCAGCTCTTTAAGGCTGATACACAGTTGTGTTGGCTATATGACTTCAAGTCCCAGTGTCCAATTCACACACTGTTTTTATAACTGTGAATGGAAGCACTTTGTACTGTTAGTTTATTATGTGTTACCCATGTGTTCCTTTTAGGTTCTCAGGGTATGTATGTATTTTGAATCACAATCTGAGGTATTAACTCCGGGTGAACACTAGTTGTACCATATGTTGATGTTGTTTGTAAAATATTGAGCTTCCTGTGACACTCTTTTGGAGACTCATATCACGTTTTGATATATATGAAAACAGTTGTATAAACCGCAACTATTGTGGAAATTTGGTAATTCATCGCAGGAGTGAGTGTATTGGGTTCTGTGACCCTGTTCATTTGCTGACCTAGCTCGGTAGAACAGGGTCGTAACCAGGAGCTCTATATAATATAGTACTTGTCGTACTTACACGATCCAAATGACACAAGGCCGAGCAGGATCATTTGTCTTGTCTTTCCTCTGTCTTCCCTGCCTTGTCTAGTGGCTCCTAGAAACACTTGTGTACAGGCGCGTTATAAATGCCATATCATATCGAATGAAATCATAAAATTAATCCCTGAAGGTTTTGCAATTCCAAAAAATGCAATGCCAGTTCAAACATTGCCATGTCATTTTCACATTCTCACAATAAAACAGTCACGTTGACAGTTAAACGTGTTAGCATTTTACCCATAAAATGACCCCACATCAGTTTCACATTTACCCCTGTAAAGTGCCCTTGACAATTTGCACCCCTCATGCCTCATCATATTGCCACTCCCTCTCGTTATTCACTCACCCACTCTACCTAGCCTGGGGTGGACGGGCTCTTCCAAGTTAGGTACCCACAACTGGTCAAAATCCCACACAAACAGCCATCTTCTTCACCCCTTTCCCAGGCTGGGCCGCTCAGCATAGCCACTCAGTACTGAGTACCTCTGATCACCTAACCTTCTCCTGTATGTGCCTCTATTCTGAGAGTAGGGCCAGTGAGCCATGCTCAGCTAACCGCTGTGACAGTCCAGAGAGCAGTGGAGAAGCTCCTTTGCCTGTCTCAGTCTGTTTTCAAAATGGCCTCTGGGTAGTCTATGCCATAAGCACCTAAGGTGGTATCTGGTATCAGGAAATACCTTGCACTGCCCGTATATGGTGGCTTGAAAAGGATAGGACAAGCTTAGATCTTGAGAAAGCCTGAACAGTTGATGCCACTGAGCTTAATCTAGATGACATGTCCTATTGATGAACTTATATGACAAACTCATTTTTAACAAGTAAGAATCTATGTTTAATAAAGTCATCTTAATTCTTCAGGATGCTATTGGCCGAACATGATGGAGGAATGAGTGGCGGAGTCAAAGTGCATCACCACTTGGTGATGTTATTTGATGCAATAAGACAGCGCAGGATTAGACCATTGAGTACGGTTAGCACCTAGATCTGATGTCAGACAATAGTTTGGGGTTAGCTGACACTTACATATTACTTTATGCTGCAACGAGGGCCCACTCTTGCTGTTGGCTCGAATCATTGCCTAGAATTGAATATGTCTTCACTGATCATAACATGATCTCCACCCTGTTAGGGTACTAAGTAGTTAATATTGTCCCAGTAGAAGTGTCTTTCTCATTGAAACCGACCACAGTGCATACTAAAATATGCAAGCTTGATCCACAGGGTCCAAGGAAACTGGGTCATTTCATAAAGTGAAATGCAAATAGTGAAACCAGCATTCCAATAGTTTTGGAAAGTTAAACACAAACATTACAGGGCTTCTCAAGAGAGGGTAAACGAGGAAGATTTGGAGGTATCTTGCATATTATGAAGGTCTGAAAAGGTCATTTTTCGAGTAGGAAAAGGCATCTGCAGGCGTTGCCAGTCATGGCTCTATCCTGATAAGTGTAAGCACAAAAGTGATGGGTGGAAGGTTTTGCATGAATCTGAGCCACTGGCATTGCTCTGGGCAACCTTCCACACCACCGTTTTTTAGCCCGTCTGCGCCATTGCAAAAGGGGTCCAGCCATATGCAAATCAGTCAGGTACTGCCACCAATGGTAGCAGCCCAGCCCGAACGGCTAGGCCAGGTCCCCTCTGCAGGAAACACAAGCAACCCCAGACATGTTTCGGCCTAGAGACCCAAGCTACTCCTCACTGATGACGCCCAACAAGGTTGAAACATGTCTGGGGATGCTTGTGGTCTCATGCAGAAGGGATGTGACCTAGCAGTTCGGGCTGGACTACCCCTTTGGGGGTGGGACCAAGCCTGATTTGCATATGGTCTTTACCCTTTTGTAATGGCTTGGCAGGCGAAAAACAATGGTCTGGAGGGTTTCCCAGAGCAATGCCAGAGGTTAAGATTTATTCTAAACCTTCCAACCATCACCTCTTTTGTTTTGCTTCTATCCTAATAACACAATACCAAGAGGAAACATCATGAAGTGAACACCTATTACTTCAGGAAAGCTGAGTAAGCCTTATATGAAACAAACACTAAATGTCATGAGGTATAAACCAAGTAACATTCTAGCACCTAAAACATCAAAACTGGAGAAAAGTAAAGGCGTCCATTCGATATGGACTAGGAATGGCCATATGATCAAAGGAGGCAGAGGAATTAGCAACGCTTTGTACAACCTGTACAGCCACTTGTATGTATGCCTGACAAATTATAGCAAGCTGACCTAAGCTTTCCTTAACTCGGTTTACCTACCCTCCCGGCACAGTATGGATATAAGCACATGGAACCAAAAATCTTATTGGATATCACCCACAAGACAAATGACTTCCCGAAAGTGAGAAATTCACCGGACAAGGACGATCTCACCATGACATTATATAACACCTTCAAAAAAGAACTTCCATTCATTTTGAGAGTTCTGCGGCTCTACGTTAGCATATCAGGCCTTTCTAGATTCAATAAAATGTGCACAGATTATCCTTCTATCAAAACTGAAAAGGGACTGCAGAAACGCTGGCTGCATTGGCAGAATTGCTTATGGACTGAAATCTGCCTAAATGGCTTATGCCAGTAGCTGTGCAGACATTGCATGGAGACTTATGACAATATTCCAGCCACATCAGAAATGTTCTGGCTATGGTGCACCACAAAAGGATGCACCAGAAACACCATATTTTGGGTAGCCTTTCCGCTGTTAACGGGTTCAACGGTGTAAACTGACACTGCTTGTTCGATGTCTTGAAACTTATGAACTTTGGGACAGATGTTTTGTTTATTTATTTATAATGCACACCAGACACGAAGGCAACAGGGCGCAGGCGATCACGAACATTTTCAGCTTGGGTTACATAGCTGTAAAATTATATACAATAAGATGAATGACAACAAAATACAAAGGCATCTTCAGTACAGTCAAAAAGTAAGAAGGACGTTACGTGTGATTTACAGGTAGGCTAGGGCGGGCTAGCAATAAGAAGTTATAAGTAGAGCTATATACAATGCAGGGGTGAGCCCGTGAGCAAGTGCACGTATTAGCAGTTCCTTTTCTTTAACCCAGCTGATAATGTTTTGTCTAAAATGCAGGTAAGTTTGGTTGCCGGACGCCTACAAACTATTCTGTCTAAACAGACCCCTGCCCTTTAGGGGGCGAGGCCTTACCCTAATACACCGGGCTATCCTTAATTGCGCTATGAGTCCTCTAATTCATGCATTGCCCTGTGAACATGTATTGTTCCGTTCTAACCTAACCGTTAGCCAACTTTGTAAGTAACTTCTCGCAATTTACCACAGATCTGGCAATGACCTACTCTACCCTTGTAGTTATGGGGGATTTTAATGCCCATACTAATGAGCAGACAGGACTTGCACGCCAAAAATGTGGTAGCAGGTCTAGAAGATTTCTCCCTGTCACTGCAGAATTATCTCCCTGCGCATTCTGTGGGCAACACGCTGGATCGTTTTTTATCAGAGACAATATCGACTTTCACTTTGAGCCCTCTTCCGTTGACATGGTCTGACCATGCTCTTTTATCTTATATTATTGCCCTGGCTGTTGCTCTCTATAAACCTTCCAACTGCCTGCAGACCCATCACTTCTGGAGAAGGGTAGAGCCCCTCTTGCAGGCAGATCGTTTAGTCGCTAGTACTAATCATCTTACAGCAGTTGACGGTCTGGAGCCGTGCAGCTCCTTAATCAATGCTCTTATAGACGTAGCAGATTCCTTTGCTCCTATTTAGGACAAGGTTTGGGCGTCGGAAACCTTCGGCCCCATGGTTTACCCCAGTCTTCGAGCCTGCAAACAAAGCTGCCGCCGCCTTGAACATAGGTGGCGTTCTAATTATGATCAAGTGGCCAGAGATGTGTATACATTGGAAGTGGTTCGCTATCACCCAGCAATCGCAACAGCAAAATCTGTGTTCTATGCTAACCGCATTACGTCTGCAGCTTGTTATGCACGCAAGCTATTTAAAGTTGCAAAATAACCTTTCTCTATCCCCCCTCTGGAGGTCGATTCCTCCTGTTCTCAGACCCAATGTGACGCTATTAGCGCCTTTTTTACTGAAAAAATCTAAATCATCAGCCCATTACCAATGAGAGCCAGTTACATGCTAAAACTGATCAGAATGTTGTACTGAAGCCTTTCAATTTGCGCCAATTGATGATGCTATTGTATTTAAGGCCTTGAGCAAGCTCATGTCAGCATCTCTACTGATGCAGTGCCGCTGCACATTCTTCAGGCCCTCCCTCAGAGTGCCATTCCTGTATTTACAGCGGCTGTTCGCTACTCGTTCTCATCGGGAGTGAACCCTGCCCTGCTGAAACATGTAATGGTCACCCCCCTTCTGAAAAAAACAAACCTTCATTCACCAGAGGTGACAAACTATAATCCCCTATCTTTGCTCCCATTCCTTATGAAGCTTATGGAAATTATCATAACCCATTTCCGATCAAACATGTTTCATGTTTTTTGGAAACAGACAATTGATGGGCACAAAGTCTGTCCTGATTTCACTCCTGGATGACGTAGCAATGCTCCAGGACAACCGCGGGGGAGGAGAGCGTTAATGTGGGGCAAGGGGGGGTTGGGGTGCTGATGCTCCTCGGCCTCTCCACGGCGTTCGATACAGTGCACACGTCACTCTTCTGTGCCATCTAAAACAGGCAGGGATCTCTGGTAGCGCGTTGGCTTAGTTTGCGTCCTTTCTCTCAGAGCGATCCCAGACCATTTCCTTTCGGTCCTGCCGTTCCACGCCTTCTGCACTTTCCTGTGGTGTGCCTCAGTGCTCTGACCTTTCACCTTTGCTATTCAGTCTTTACTTGCATCCTGTGGCAGACCTCTTTTCTATATATATGGTGATGACACACAAATTGTGTTTTGTTCGGACACATCCTTAATAGAGCCCTCACATAAACGTTGCAACTCTCTCCGCTATCGGGAGCTGGATATCAAACAAGTGGCTCAAGTTAAATAGGTTGAAGACCGAAGTTTAAGTAGTCGGTTCCCAAACACCGAAAGCCTGTTGGAATGCTGATTATTGCCCAGCGCCCAAGACATCAGTTAGAAGCTTGGGTGTGATGCTTCTTTCATTAGGGTCGAGAGAAGCACAGATCACTGCAGTCTGAAACACAGACTTTGGCAGGCTTAAAGTGCTTAAGAAAATACTTCCCCTCCTACCTATGCCAACCGGTTTTTCAGATCCATCACCTGCAGGTTCTCCAAAATTATGCAGCACGACTAGCTTTAGCTGCACTGAGACGTACCCCCCTGCTCCTTTGGCTACCTGTTAAACGTTGTATTGAGTTTAACATTTTATGTATTACTCATCAAGCAATTCATAGTACAGGTGCTGTCTAACTCCAAGCTAAACGTGAGAGCTACTTGCCCACTCAGTGCTTGCGTTCAGAGTCTCAACTGCTGTTGAAAATCCCTCACTTTCAGAGAGCTCAAATGTGGCGGATGGTCATTTTCAGTCCTAGTCCCCACTCTTTGAATACCTTGCATTTTTCTTTACGGGTAAGTGCAGTTCTGAAAATCCTTAACAACACGCCTCTTTTAAGCAAGCTGACAGCTCTTGAGCTCACTAATGTCTCTCCATCAGTGCCTAGATGCCCCCGGCCTTAGTTGCACTCTACAAATCTGATACATTACATTCATTCTATTCGGGTTCAAATGCAAATTCTTCTCCTCAAGCAGAAAGTTGTCCAAGGCTGCAGTGCTTAATAGAATCATGATTGGTGGCCATTTACAGCAAGTCATGAAAATAAAGAAGACTGGGAAAAGGACCATAGTATGGACAACACTAAGCAGGAGCAGCCTAGCATGTTGGGTTTGGCGAGATATGTCAGTGCTAATCTGCCAACCATCATCAGACATCTCCCTGACATCTAGGACTCCTCACAAAATGGATAAACTGCATCTCGTGGAGACAAATCGATGTAGGCATGCAAATGTCCAGAAGTGGAGGTCCTATAAATGCTCATTGATGGTGCTCAGTTGGGAGAGCAGTGGCGTGTAGCCAATACATCAGATAATCAACAACAAAAAATGGGTTGAATGACCAATCTGATATTGAGATCTTTGGATGATATTCAAAAAGGTGGGTGATAAGGTGTATGATGATTGCGAAAAACCTAACATTTCACGATTTACACAATTCAAACAAATATGTCTTCATCTAAAAGGGAGGGATGACATCTTCGAAAAAATGTGTGATGTATTCCTGAACAAGTATAACTCGGCATGACGTCGTTGTTCCTGAATGGGTTTTGTATGGACACCTGAGTCCAATAGGAGATATCTGTGTTCATAATAACAGACCTGGACCTTCTCAGCTCTAATTGTAACACTGCCTGATGACACTATTGTAAAATGCTTCTAGTGGTTAGGATTGGTACTGGGGAACCCCTGATAGTTCACCAAATAGAGTTTGAGGAAGTGGATTTCAAAAATCTACTTTGTTCCTATCGCAAATATTAAAACAGGCCAAACTTAGTTAATGGCCTTTTCTTGAATATTCAGGGGATACCAGCTTAATGTGCCACCCACGGGCAACTGGCATGAAGTGGCAAAAAAAGAACAAAAGCATTCAATATATTGTACGCGTCCACTGTGCAAATTGTGTGTGCAGATAATAGCAATCATATACACCCTTTATAGCTGTCAGTGTCATGTCAAGTATCGCATATTGTTTGGTAGTGCTGATTTAAGGGTTTATTCTGAATGGTGGAAGGTACCTTAGTAGCCTAGGGACTGAAGTATGCAACCAGGCATCTAATACTATAGCTGCGGGGAAAAAGCAGAGCACCTTACAAGTCACACGGGGAAGGACACAGCGAGGAAAGCAAATCGCACCAGATCAATAAAGAAGGGCTGGGGGCTAACAATGGGGGCCAGAGAGGAGTCAGCGAGGGCACAGGTGTTGCTCGAGTTAATGCAGTCATGGAGCTACAATTTACTTTTAAAATGTATCCTGGGGTTGTGGCAGAATTGAACTGTGTGGAATGAAGTGAAGGATGGAATTGGTTTGGGAGCAGTGCATAAGGTGAATTCGATTATCTACGTCTTGGTAGAGTCGAGCATTGAGTAGCACAGAGATATTCAGCACCAGATGGCAGACAAGCCATCTCTCATAGGTGCCTGGGGTGAGTGTGTCAGAAGCAGAGGGGCATTTAGTGGCATCAGCAAAGTGGTGTATTAGAAAGCAAAGGATTAGCTGATTTAATGTGGACCGAGCCTTATTGGGCATCTCCTGTCATCAAGGTAGGCATTCAGCTAAAGGAGCACCAGGACACAGCATAGGGAGGGAGTCCAAGATAGGTGAAGAGCCAGGCAAGCACTGTTCCACTGATGCCCAACCCTGACAAAGTGGTGCCCAGCAGTGTCAAAGGTGGTGAAGAGATCAAGGAGGATGATGAAGGGAGCTATGTGAACGAGTGCAGTCTCAGCAGAGTGCAGTGGGAGACACAGGTTGTTGGGATGAGCACTGGCTGAATGAGCTGCTAACTAGACTTTAGAGCATTTTAAAGGGGAAGGAGAGGATGGAGAAAACTGATCTGTAGTTGGAGGAGGGTGTGCAGGTGTCAGCGTAGAGCAGGTTTTCCTGATTTGAATCAGCTGGATCAGAAGGGCCACAGGTAGACTTGGCTAACTTGAGTCCAGCCGGTAAAGTGGTAACGGACATAAAGAGAGTGCATGGGTTGAGTGAAGAATTGGGGATTGAAGGAGGAATTGGGGAGGTGAGGGTGAAGTGTAAGGAGAATGGAGGGAGGCCTTCCTCACTGGAAAATAATACAGCCAAGTCAATTTTGAATAAAGAAAACTGTGAAAGATATACAGGGTCACTGCGGGAAGAGCTGTGGGTTCTGGACAGCTCGTGGGGTTCTTTATAGTGCAAGGAAAACAGTATGTGGAAGCAGATGTAACTGTATCAAAGATATAAGCACAGTATTGTATCAATGTAGTGCTGCAGCCAGGCCACACTGCAGCTCATCATTTCAGTCCCACAGTGACAGTTCTGCACTTGGCTATACCTTCATTTTCAAATAGTGTCAGCAAATGGGCAAAGCTCCCTGACCCATTGAAAATTCTGCGCTGTTTAAGTGAAAATATTTTGCTTGAGTTGCACAAAGGAGTAGAAGGCTAATAGTACTCGTATTCCTTCTTCATTCCCTTCCACCCAAACAAATACACATATGTTTGCCTGTCCATCCAAGCATACGGTACATATACCCTTCACCACGTCTGTGGACACAGGCCACAGGCACGGACACCCATCCATGCACCATTCAATGCAGCTCTGGCTATGCCATTCGGGTCTAGCAGCACACGTAGCCATCCGCACTGAAACCCCTGACGTACCGCAACACCTCTGCCACTAGTATGTAGCGACAACCAACGAAAAGAAAATCTTCAGCAATAACACTCTATCCTAAATCACCTACAGCGCCCACCCACGTGCCTGATCTCCGGGCTGCTTACAGGAGCCTAGCCGGCCAGCTAAATCCTAAGCTGCCAAAAATGCACCCAAGCATCTTTTAATTAAAATTCTTAGACCCACCTACACATGGACTGCAGTCACTGAGGGCATTCCAACCACAATGCGCATTGTGGTCATACAAATGGGGAAAAGGTGCTATATAAATAACTAATACAATGCAATACATTGCTGAGAAACGTCTCTACTGAATTGTCTTTTAGAGAGTAGGAAGAAAGTAGCCTTGATTTGAGGGAGCAAGGCCCCTGGACATGCGCCAACCATGCAGTGCTGCTTTGGTGATTAATCACTCCATGTTCTTAGAGTCGGATCTCCCAAGAAAGCATCCTTAATGATTAGGTAGTATCAAAAATAAGAAAAATAACACTGATGGTGTGGTTTGCCCAAAACTCTGTCCCTGATCAACTCCACGTTTGTATCACCCTGACTAAATCACTCGGTTTCTGTTAAAAAAAGAAAGTTGGTGTGCCCAATGTTTGTATGGATGGACTTTCTGTGAGATGAAGCAAAAACCCAAATGTAAAGGATTATTTTGTATAGTCGGACATCCTGTGAATTGATACACTGTCGCCCTAGAACGCAGCAGTTAGTACAGTCAGGCTTCCTGTGACCGGATGCATGGTCCCCACAGAGAGCATCATTTAGTAGAGTCAGACTTCCTTCCTGTGCTCTGATGCATGGTCCCCCTGGAGAGCATCATTTAGTAGAATCAGGCTTCCTGTGTTCTGATGCACGTTCCCCCTAGAGAGCATCATTTAGTAGAGTCAGGATTCCTGTGAGCTGATGCACGGACCCCCTAGAGAGCATCATTTAGTAGAGTCAGGCTTCCTGTTAGCTGATGCACGGTCCCCCTAGAGAGCATCATTTAGTAGAGTAAGGATTCCTGTGAGCTGATGCATGATCCTCCTAGAGAGCATCATTTAGTGGAGTCAGGATTCCTGTGAGCTGATGCATGATCCTCCTAGAGAGCATCATTTAGTAGAGTCAGGCTCCCAAGAAAGAATCCTTAATGATTAGGTAGTGTTAAAAATAAGAAAAAGAACATTGATGGTCTGGTTTTTCCAAAACTCTGTCCCTGGTCAACCCCACGTTTGTATCACCCTGACTAAATCACTCGGTTTCTGTTGAAAAAGATAGTTGGTGTATCCAATGTTTGTAAGGGTGGATTTTCTGTGAGATGAAGCAAAAACCCAAATGTAGAGGATTATTTTGTATGGTTAGACATCCTGTGAATTGATGCACTGTCCCCCTAGAACACAGCACTTAGTAATAATAATAATAATTTCGTATTTATAAAGCGCTACGAACCCTCTGGTATCTGAGCGCCGCTTATTATCATTTATCATGGATGAAAGGCTGAGCTTGGCCCCGCCAGGATTCGAACTTATGTTAGTAGGTTCTGCACAGATGTCAAAGCAAGTGCTCTACTCGCTGTGCCACTAGACCGGCTAGCACACAGTAGGCTTCCTGTGCTCTGATGCATGGTCTCCCTAGAGAGCATCATTTAGTAAAGTCAGGCTTCCTATGTTCTGTTGCACATTCCCCATAGAGAGCATCATTTAGTAGAGTCAGGCTCCCTGTGACCTGATGCACGGTCACCCAAGAGAGCATCATTTAGTAGGGTCAGGCTTCCTGTGAGCTGATGCACGGTCCCCCTAGAGGGCATCACTTAGTAGAGTCAGGCTTCCTGTGACCTGATGCACGGTCCCCCTAGAAAGCATCATTTAGTAGAGTCATGGTTCATGTGAGCTGATGCACGGTCCCCCTAGAGGGCATCATTTAGTAGAGTCAGGCTTCCTGCAAGCTGATGCACGGTCCCCCTAGACAGCATCATTTAGTAGAGTCAGGCTCGATGTGACCTGATGCACAGCCCACCTAGAGAGCATCCTTTAGTAGAGTCAGGCTTCCTTCCTCTGCGCTGATGCACAATCCCCCTAGAGAGCATCATTTAGTAGAGTCAGGCTTCCTCTGCTCTGATGCATGGTCCCCCTAGAGAGCATCATTTAGTAGAGTCAGGCTTCCTGTGTTCTGATGCACGTTCCCCCAGAGAGCATAATTTAGTAGGGTCAGGCTTTCTATGAACTGATGTACGGTCCCCCTAGAGAGCATCATTTAGTAGAGCCAGGCTTCCTGTGAGCTGATGCACGGTCCCCTAGAGAGCATCATTCAGTAGAGTCAGGCTTCCTGTGAGCTTATGCACGGTCCCCATAGATAGCGTCCTTTAGTAGAGTCAGGCTTCCTGTGCTCTGATGCATGGTCCCCCTAGAGAGCATCATTTAGTACAGTCAGGCTTCCTGTGTTCTGATGCACGTTCCCCCTAGAGAGCATCATTTAGTAGAGTCAGGCTTCCTGCATTCTGATGCACGTTCCCCCTAGAGAGCATCATTTAGTAGAGGCAGGCTTTCTGTGAGCTGATGTACGGTCCCCCTAGAGAGCATCATTTAGTAGAATCAGGCTTCCTGTGACCTGATGCATGGTCCCCCTAGAGAGCATCATTTAGTAGAGGCAGGCTTTCTGTGAGCTGATGTACGGTCCCCCTAGAGAGCATAATTTAGTAGAGTCAGGCTTCCTGTGAGCAGATGCACGGTCCCCCTAGAGAGCATAATTTAGTACAGTAAGGATTCCTGTGAGCTGATGCACGGTGCCCCTAGAGGGCATCATTTAGCAGAGTTAGGCTTCCTGTGACCTGATGCACGGTCCCCCTAGAGAGCATCATTTAGTAGAGTCATGGTTCCTGTGAGCTGATGCACGGTCCCCCTAGAGGGCATCATTTAGTAGAGTCAGGCTTCCTGCAAGCTGATGCACGGTCCCCCTAGAGAGCATTATTTAGTAGAGTCAGGCTCCCTACCTCTGCGCTGATGCACAATCCCCCTAGAGAGCATCATTTAGTAGAGTCAGGCTTCCTCTGCTCTGATGCATGGTCCCCCTAGAGAGCATCATTTAGTAGAGTCAGGCTTCCTGTGTTCTGATGCACGTTCCCCCAGAGAGCATAATTTAGTAGGGTCAGGCTTTCTATGAACTGATGTACGGTCCCCCTAGAGAGCATCATTTAGTAGAGTCAGGCTTCCTGTTAGCTGATGCACCGTCCCCCTAGAGAGCATCATTTAGTAGAGCCAGGCTTCCTGTGAGCTGATGGACGGTCCCCCTAGAGAGCATCATTTAGTAGAGTCAGGCTTCCTGCGTTCTGATGCACGTTCGCCCTAGAGAGCATCATTTAATAGAGGCAGGCTTTCTGTGAGCTGATGTACGGTCCCCCGAGAGAGCATCATTTAGTAGAGTCAGGCTTCCTGTGACCTGATGCACGGTTCCCCTAGAAAGCATCATTTAGTAGAGTCATAGTTCCTGTGAGCTGATGCACGGTCCCCCTAGAGGGCATCATTTAGTAGAGTCAGGCTTCCTGCAAGCTGATGCCCGGTCCCCCTAGAGAGCATCATTTAGTAGAGTCAGGCTCGATGTGACCTGATGCACAGCCACCTAGAGAGCATCCTTTAGTAGAGTCAGGCTTCCTTCCTCTGCTCTGATGCACAATCCCCTTAGAGAGCATCATTTAGTAGAGTCAGGCTTCCTCTGCTCTGATGCATGGTCCCCCTAGAGAGCATCATTTAGTAGAGCCAGGCTTCCTGTGAGCTGATGCACGGTCCCCCTAGAGAGCATCATTCAGTAGAGTCAGGCTTCCTGTGAGCTTATGCACGGTCCCCATAGATAGCATCCTTTAGTAGAGTCAGGCTTCCTGTGCTCTGATGCACGGTCCCCCTAGAGAGCATCATTTAGTACAGTCAGGCTTCCTGTGTTCTGATGCACGTTCCCCCTAGAGAGCATCATTTAGTAGAGTCAGGCTTCCTGCGTTCTGATGCACGTTCCCCCTAGAGAGCATCATTTAGTAGAGGCAGGCTTTCTGTGAGCTAATGTATGGTCCCCCTAGAGAGCATCATTTAGTAGAGTCAGGCTTCCTGTGACCTGATGTATGGTCCCCCTAGAGAGCATCATTTAGTAGAGGCAGGCTTTCTGTGAACTGATGTGCGGTCCCCCTAGAGAGCATAATTTAGTAGAGTCAGGCTTCCTGTGAGCTGATGCATGATCCTCCTAGAGAGCATCATTTAGTGGAGTCAGGATTCCTGTGAGCTGATGCATGATCCTCCTAGAGAGCATCATTTAGTAGAGTCAGGCTCCCAAGAAAGAATCCTTAATGATTAGGTAGTATTCAAAATAAGAAAAAGAACATTGATGGTCTGGTTTTTCCAAAACTCTGTCCCTGATCAACTCCACGTTTGTATCACCCTGAGTAAATCACTCGGTTTCTGTTGATAAAGATAGTTGGTGTGTTCAATGTTTGTAAGGGTGGATTTTCTGTGAGATGAAGCAAAAACCCAAATGTAGAGGATTATTTTGTGTGGTCGGACATCCTGTGAATTGATGCACTGTCCCCATAGAACACAGCACTTAGTAATAATAATAATAATTTCGCTTTTATAAAGCGCTACGAACCCTCTAGTATCTGAGCGCCGCCTATTTTTACCCACGGTGTGTGGTGCTCATTTATCGACCTTGGAAGGATGAAAGGCTGAGTTTGGCCCTGCTGGGATGTAACACATACGTTAGCAGGCTCTGCACAGATGTCAAAGCGAGCGCTTTACTGGCTGTGCCACTTGACCAGCTAGCACACAGTAGGCTTCCTGTGCTCTGATGCACGTTCCCCCTAGAGAGCATCATTTAATAGAGTCAGGCTTCCTGTGTTCTGATGCACGTTCCCCCTAGAGAGCATCATTTAGTAGAGTAAGGCTTCCTGTGTTCTGATGCACGTTCCCCCTAGAGAGCATCATTTAGTAGTGTCAGGCTTCCTGTGTTCTGATGCACGTTCCCCCTAGAGAGCATCATTTAGTAGAGTCAGGCTTCCTGTGCTCTGATGCAAGGTCCCCCTAGAGAGCATCACAGGATTAAAAGGCGCTACTACTTTCTCGGAGAATAGGTCAGCAGCAACGTGTTCGCCTTTGAAGCAAGACGACATGGAGCCACACAGGTTCGATCCCTGCGTCCGCGCTTAGAAACCTCTGGGTATTAAACCCGTTATAAATAACATATCATATCACTTTGGTCCTATTTGGTACTGCATGTCTAATTTGGCACGCCTAATCTTACCAACTCCTTTACACGGCAGGGTAACTACCACGAATGTAATTATGGCAGCAAACACGGGCCAGGCACCCAGTAAACGATCATGGGACTGCTTGCCCAGCAAAACGCTCATTGTACTGCAAGGATATTTGTCAATATTGTTGCAGTATATATTCTTAGTTGAGAACCTGAAAGTGAGTGGCAGCAGGTGTGTCCTCCTAGAGAAGAGATCATCAGGGCACGCCAATCAGATTTCCATTTCAGAGTCACGTGGTCGCACCGGCGGCTTAATACCAGGCACCGGTGGCTCATTTGCCAGATTGCACTCTATAGACAGCCAGCCAGCCATCAGATGGCCACGTCTGAATGTGTGGGCTGACAACTGGAATACTTTTGTTATGAGAAATTTTATATTTTCTCTTTTACTTGACAACAATGTCTTTGTGGCTGCCTGCACAAGCTCTGCACTGTTCCCTGTGTGTGTGTTGCAAAGATAAAAAAAAGATCCAGCTGCATTCTACACACAATTAACTTCAATTCTTTCTGCCAGTCCTCGGCTGGCACTTTTCAATAATGCTTTCCTTCCAGCTTGAAAAGGAAGCCTGTTTTTATTTTAAGCAGTGCAATGAAAACCTTTTAGTGGATTATAACTATGTATACCCTTAAATAAGCACTAAAGAGTGTAGTGGTTAGGTCTTTGCGATGGAGACCTTTAATCGAAGTAATTTGCTTGCTTCAGCCGGGTATCTCGTGTCCCACCACACGGTGGTGTTTCACCAGGCTCAGGTTTGGGTCATGAACTGTTTTCCGTTTGTACTAGTCCACTTTCTTCTGCGATTTCTTCATACGGTCTAGCCGGTCATTCCTATGTGGATGATTCTCAAATCTTTGGGTCCTTCTCCTCATTTTCTGATCCACTTCATGGCCCACTTTCTATCTGAATTTCCACTGCCAGACAGTGGGTGCTTTCCCACTCACTTCACCTCCCTTCATGGAAGACACACTGTTAGTTCGTCCCTGCTCCTTCCCCCGCTGCTGGTTCTCCAACCTACCTCAGACGGGTTCTATCCCCTCATTCTTGTGTTAAGAATCTTGGTGTTATTTTTGATCGCTGTCCTTTTCCTCCCATACTTCTTCTGTGGTTTGTACCTATCACTTTCACCAATGTTTTTAAAATACGTGTTCTTTTCCTACTTTTTAGGTTCTCAAGATTGCTTATTCTGACTTTGGTATTTTCTCATCATGACTATTGTTCTTGCTTTCTCCTTGGTACGCCCTTTACTGCTCTTTCCCCTGTACAATCTATCTTTAAGTCTGCTGTTCTACTCTTTTGTCTCTCTCCACTCTTAAACCTTCAGTGTCTTTTTGTGTTGTCTTTGCATGTGTCCATGGGCTGGCTCTCTCTTATCCATCGTCCTTTGCTTCTCCTTATTATCCATCCCGCGCTCTTCGCTCCTCTTCTGGTCATCGCTTGGCGGCTCCGCGCCCTGCCGTTGCTCAATCACGTTTCTATTTCTTTCTGTTCTTGCTCCTGAGCTGTTGAATGCATTCCCTCTCTCATTCCCTTCCGCTGCCACTCTTGCTTCTTTCTGCTCGGAAGACTCGCTGCTTTCTTCGTACTATTCTTAACTGCTGATGTGTGTTGGTTTGCTAATTGTTTTTAGCTGTGCTGTTTTTTTTAACTGAGAATTTAATTCCATACATCCCTTTGGTGAAAATGCCATATACATTCAAATAAATAAATACACTCTTTGCTATTGACTGCACCCTTAGGCTTTATGCCTGATATGTTTTGTCAGCCATAGGCAAAGCTATTTGCGCTTCTACATTGTAGAGGGGTGTTTACAGGTATTGTATCATTGTTTGTTAATGTCCTTGCAATAAAAGCGTTTTGACCTCACCTATTCATCACTCAACTCATGCGCCCGGATATTCATTCATTACGCGAGGTCCACCCAGTGCAGACCTTTGTCAAATGTTGTTTTTGCTGAAGGTGCCGGTCTCCTTCACAAGGCTGACTCGTGATGATTGTATAGTGTCCATGCACACGCTATTTGCTCAGAGAAACACGTAGTGCCGTGGCCTCAGTTACTGCTATATCTGATGGCAACCTGCCATATTTGAACCCGGTGTCTGACACAAAGGAAATGACTAGTCTAGGGGTGTGTAGGTGGACGCGAGACGTTTACTCGGTGTCAGCATTTGCCTGAGGGGCCCATTTTCATTACCTGCGCTGGGGTCCAGGCCAAGCTTGCTACACCCATGCACACAGGGGTGCAATGGTGGCAGAACACCAGAGAAGGAGCTGGAAGGGATACACAGTTGTGATGGTACGGTGACAAAGATGGATCTGGGTAATTGTGAAGTGGAGGGGCGAGGGGCGGGGGGCATGAAGCTAGGGCATGGGTAGGCGAGGAAAGGGCATAGTACAGCGCGTGGAAGAGGAGGCAGTGCACGCAGATGTTGCTGTGCAGAGAATGACAAGGTCACAGGAACAGTGACCACTATAAGGAGAGGAAGTAAATAAGACAGGCACTCCAGGGCAGAGAGAAACAAGGAGTCAGGAGCAGGACAGACCATACACGGTAAGAGGTATGTTCAACTGAACAGGTTGAAGTGAGCAATAATAGGGGTGTGCACTGTAATTAAGGAGTAGGCACTTCTTTGTGCCCAGAACCCTAGACAGATGAATCTGATGGAAAGCAGTTAGCACTGGAAGGTGGAGGGTGTGCATTGCACTGCAGTTTTGTTATCATCAGAAGCAGGTTGGGACAGACTCAGAAGACACTATCCTCTACTTGCAAATATACTCAAATGGTAATTTTCAGATTTCAGAAAGAACCTAGAGACAGAGACGTTTTTACGGGAGGGCAAAAGGGGCACTTGCCCAGGCCCCCCCCCCCTTGGAGGGGGGCCCCACAAGGATGCCTGATCTAAAGAAGTAAGATGACATTGTTCACCAGACCTAAATAGCACATGTCAGGATATTGTATGGCATGCTGCTGAGTGTTAGGCAAGATTGTAGTAACCGTGTGGGAGACTACACCAGCCTTGTCCTCTTGGCAATAGAAAAACCAACTATTGGTATAGGTCTGTACTAAGTTGGTAGAGTGACTGAGCAGACAGACATATCTCAGGAGGGGTAAATGTGAGCTGTAGCGATGTAACATAGAGATTCACAATGACAAGTATTCAAATAACACTTATACTCAAGGTTTTCTAGTAAAATATTTATTTATTTATTTATTTATTTATTTATTTATTTAACAGTCAATTTTAAAATAAGCCTTCTTTAGAAAGGGCAATATGCAACAATAGAATACACTTCAAATACACTTCCCCAGATTTAAGTTAAGCAAGTAGATACCCTTGTGGGATGTCACACACACATACTTCCTACACCCTGAGGTGACTTCAATTGCTAGGCCACTGTGGACATTGATTTATCAATTTTAACACTTAATGCAATGCTGAGGTTGTGGAAAAAGGAAAAGGGTAGGGAAAGAAACAAAGGTTAACAAGTTTCTCTGAACAGGTGAGTACTTTATAATCCCCAATGAAGTTTAGGTTAACCCTTTCCCAGCAATACAAGTAACCTATGTACCACTTATGAGGGACAGTTAAACACAAAGTCAGTGGGTCATAAGAGTCCGCAGGGAGCCAGGGCAGCCAATGTCAACTGAGAAAAGTCAAAGGGAGCTTAGGCACTTCTTTTAGATAGCACAAAAGTCTTGCACAATGTTATGTTAGGCAGAATTATATGCAGTACCCTTTGGGAACACTACGCACAATTAAGACTACAAGTGACGTTACAATTTCGCCTTTGGTACAAGCCTGTACTACACAGTTATAGTGGTAGCAGTAGCGGAGCAGCCAGACTTATCTCAAGAGTAAGTGAGCAGTACAAATAGTTACACAAAGGACAGCAATTACTATGATTCAGGCAAATACTGACTCAAGTTTTCTAAGTAAAAGAATATATATTTATTTACTCAACAGTTGTATAACATTTCACTATTCTAAGCAAGTCAAAATCACAATCATAAATACACCACACCACTTCCCTTAAATTCCAGACAAGTTAAACTCACAAACTGAAGTGGGAGCAAAATGGCACTCCAGCAATTTAAAAGGGAGGGAAAGAGAAAGTTATTAGAAATTAGGAAAAAACAACAGGCAAGTACTTTGGGCAATTGAACAAGAGAGACTACAGTGAGGAGATCAGCTAGAAAAGGCTTAGAGCCAAAGTCAATGGGTCAAAAGTCTTTTGCTCAAGATCACACAGTTCAGGGTAGTTCGCGGTAAAGTTCTTGGCACAGATTCCGGACGAGGTTGGTTGGTAAAAAGGTTATTTCAAAGAGAAGAGGACAAGCCCTCGGATTGGTGAAAGATTTCAAACACTTTCACCGCGGCTGAACGAAACGCACAACCGGATTTGCACAGTACCTTAAAACGGAGAGGGGGCTCTAGCTGAGGCAGACGTTCCTGGTAGTTCCTGCAGGCTCACGGTTCCTGAAGCGACTGTCGGACTGATCAGAAGTAGGAAGACTGGAGGGTCCTGCACTACCCAGGGAGGAAACCAGCAGCAGCGCCAAACAACGAATAAAAGGTGCGCTCCTTAAAACCCAAGCAGGGTCTGACCTTCCTGGCTATCCGTCCCACTGTAGCTCTGTACAGCGAATTCGACCAGAGGAGGGGTCCTGGCTTGTAGTTTGGGCGAACTGGTTGGTCCCACCAGCTCAAGAGGAAGACATTTTCCTGGAGGATCTTCTCTGTAGTCGGATTTGGAGATTAGGACCTGCAGCAAGGCTTCACCGGACGGTTCAGTCGTTGTAGGGGTCCTCTTCTTCCAGTTCCTCATTGGTTCTTTTGTTCCAGTGGCGACTCTGTCTTTCCAGTCCCAGAGACCTGCTTTTTATGCAGTTTTCCCCCATTCATACAGCCTGGCTGTCAATCACACACCAGGGTGGGTGGCCTGGGAAGGCAAGTCCCCTTAGCCAATCAGACAAGAGTGTGACTTGGGTTACTAAGGGAACCCATGGCAGGGGTCCGAAGATCCCTCCCTCACATCCTGCCTACCTAGACTATCAGGCGCCTTAAGGAGGGCATCTGTGCAGAAGCCCGCGAAAAAGACAGCGAACAAAGGAGTCATCCCCGGTTTGGCGTGCAGAGAAAAACACAAGAAAGACTTTAACAAAAATAAATGGTGACTAAATCCAGCCGGAACCAAAATATAATGGATTTGGTCAAGCGGGTTTATGTTCGAGGCTAATATAATAGCCTAAAACATTACCACGTTCTATAAAATAATCGCGGTAGGAAAGTTAGGGTAGATACCACTGCCACCAGCCAAGTCTTAATGTTAAGGGAGTGAAACAATGCCCCAAGAGGTACAGACAAAAAGGGATAAGAGTTAACCGTTTCCAATACTCCATGTAAGATGGGGTGTACTGGGTTTGTGATTTAAAATGACTATATAAAGTTAATGGCAACTTTACCAATTTCTGGGGGACAGTAGCCAGCCCCAGAAAAATGGAGTCAGTGGGAAGTCTCAAAGACAACCCGGTGTCACTGCACTGAAGGTGCTGTGTAACACACACAAAAAGTGGTGCACATGTAGTAGGTGAGGCTCCAGTGCCCAAGATCACAAAGAAAGTAGAAATACACATAGCAAAACACATGTAGGAGTGGAAAAAAAGGCTCACACTCTTACCAGGTGAAAAAAAATCCTAGAAATCCAGCAAAGCTGCTGGGGGACTCTTTAGGTAAGGGAAATCAACCATTTATGAGAATTCTCCCTAACAGCCTGTGAAAGCAAAGATGCAAGCAACTCTGCAGAAAAAGCAGCTACTGTAAGTCTCCAGTGAGACAGAAAAGCTACAGACCTAAAGAGGTAAATACCTATTTAGTCAAGACAGTACCTTAGGTTGGAAGAAAAGGATCCAGCTGGTTTCTGTTCAGGTTGCAGTCCTGCAGTTCTTGAGTTCCTGGGCCTCAGTCGTAGAGACAAGAGGGAGGATGTCTGGAGGACTACTGCACTGCAATTTGAAGGTCGGTGGCGGCAATGGGCTCTTTCCAATTCAGCGGCACTTTGCGGTTTCAGCTGCCAGCAAATAGCACCACTGCGGTTCATGGACACCCTGTGGGCTCCCCTTGCTTCTGGGGTCCAGTACTCTGTTGAGGTGGCTCAAGCCTGGGTCACCCTGCTTCGGGAGGGTCCTAAGGATCTTCCTGGAGCTCGGTGTTAGGCAGAATTATATGCAGTGCCCTTTGGGAACACTACATACAATTAAGACTACAAGTGACAGTACAATTTCACCTTTGGTACAAGCTTGTACTACACAGTTATAGTGGTAGCAGTAGCGGAGCAGCCAGACTTATCTCAAGAGTAAGTGAGCAGTAAAAATAGTTACACAAAGGACAGCAATTACTATGATTCAGGCAAACACTGACTCATGGTTTCTAAGTAAAAGAATATATATTTATTTACTCAACAGTTGTATTACATTTCACTATTCTAAGCAAGATCAAGAATCACAATCATAAATACCCCACACCACTTCCCTTAAATTGCAGACAAGTTAAGCTCACAAAATGAAGTGGGAGCAAAATGGCACTCCAGCAATTTAAAATGGAGGGAAAGACAAAGTTATTAGAAGTTAGGCAAAACCAACAGGTAAGTACTCTGGGCAATTGAACAAGAGATACTACAGTGAGGAGATCAGCTAGAAAAGGCTTAGGGCCAAAGTCAATGGGTCAAAAGTCTTTTGCTCAAGATCACACAGTTCAGGGTAGTTTGCAGTAAAGTTCGTAGCACAGATTCCGGATGAGGTTGGTTAGTAGAAAAGTTAGTTCAAAGAGAAGAGAAGGACAAGCCCTAGGATTGGAGAACGATTTCAAACACTTTCACCGCGGCTGAGCGAAACGCACAATCGGATTTGCACAGTATCTTGAAACGGAGAGGGGGCTGTAGCTGAGGCAGACGTTCCTGGTCGTTCCTGCAGGCTCACGGTTCCTGAAGCGACTGTCGTACTGATCAGAAGTAGGAAGACTGGAGGGTCCTGCACTACCCAGGGAAGAAACCAGCAGCAGTGCCAAACAACAAATAAAAGGTGCGCTCCTTAAAACCCAAGCAGGGTACGACCTTCCTGGCTATCCGGCCCACTGTAGCTCTGTACAGTGAATTCGACCAGAGGAGGGGTCCTGCCTTGTAGTTTGGGTGAACTGGTTGGTCCCATCAGCTCAAGGGAAGAAGTTTCCTGGAGAATCTTCTCTGTCGTCGGATTTGGAGATTTGGACCTACAGCAGGGCATCACCGGGCGGTTCAGTCGTTGTAGGGGTCCTCTTCTTCCAGTTCCTCATTGGTTCTTTCGTTCCAGTGTCGACTGTGCTCTTCCAGTCCCAGAGACCTGCTTTTTATGCAGTTTTTCCCCATTCATACAGCCTGGCTGTCAATCACACAGCTGGGTGGCTGGCCTGGCAAGGCCAGTCCCCTTAGCCAATCAGACCAGAGTGCAACTTGGGTTACCAAGTGAACCCATGGCAGGGGTCCGAAGATCCCTCCCTCACATCCTGCCTACCTAGACTATCAGGCGCCTAAAGGAGGGCTTCTGTGCAGAAGCCTGCGAAAAGACAGCAAACAAAGCAGTGATCCCCGGTTTGGCGTGCAGAGAAAAACATGAGAAAGACTTACAAAAAGAAATGGCAACTAAACCCAGCCGGAACCAAAATGAAATGTATTTGGTCAAGCGGGTTTATGTTCGAGGCTAATATAATAGCCTAAAACATTACCACATTTAAATAAGATAATCACGGTAGAAAATTTAGGGTAGGTTCCACTGCCACCAGCCAAGTCTTAATGTTAAGGGAGCGAAAGAAGGCTCCAAGAGGCACAGACAAAAAGGGGTAAGAGTTGAGCCTTTCCAATACTCCATTTAAGATGGGGGTGTACTGGGTCTGTGGTTTAAAGTGACTATAAAAAGTTAATGGCAACTTTACCTGTTTTCTGGGGGACAGTAGTCAGCTCCAGAAAAATGGAGTTAGAGGGAAGTCTCAGAGACAACCCTGTGTCACTGCACTGAAGGTGCTGTGTAACACACACACAAAAGTGGTGCACATGGAGTAGGTGAGGCTCCAGCACCCAAGATCACAGAGAAAGTAGAAATAAACATAGCAAAACACATGTAAGAGTGGGAAAAAAAGGCTCACACTCTTACCAGGTGAAAAAAATAAATCCTAAAAATCCAGCAAAGCTGCTGGGGGACTCTTTAGGTAAGGGAAATCCACCATTTATGAGAATTCTCCCGAACACTCGGGTCCGGCTTGAAGACGATGCACTCGTTCCTGGTGTTCCTGACCCATGGCACTCGGTTCCAGCAGCAGCAAGGAAGTACAGCCAGCAGGGAGAGAGGTTCCAGTAAAGTTCATCTTGGGGTAAGTTGGTCCCACCAACCCAAGGGAAACACTCATCAGTTCTGGGCTTCTTAAGTCGATATGAAATTTGGAGCTTCAGTACTGCAGCAGGGCCTTTCCAGGCAAACCAACGGTCCAGGAGGGTGCAGCAAGCTCCTCTTCCAGTTTCCTTCTTTGGATTCTTTGTCCAGTGGTCGACTCTGCCTTCTGTCGAAGAGCCCTCACCTTTTATGCTGGTTTCTCCCATTCATTTGCAGCCTAGCTGTCACTCACACAGGAGGGTGGCTGTTCTCCAAGGACAGCCAGCCAGCCAACCAGCACTTGTGCATTCAGGTTACCATGGAGACTAAGGACAGGGAGTTTCGGGCACCTCCCTCGATTCCTGCCCTGCCAGACACGCTGAAGCCAGAGGCGGGTTTCAGCACTGAAGCCCGCCAAAATCAAAACAAACAAAGGGACGAAACCTGGTTTGGCATGCAGAGTAAAACCCAAGAAAGACCTCACAAGCAAGAAATGGCAAACAAAGAAGACCGGGGCCATTTTGACAAAAGGGGCACTCATGGGTGCAATACTGCAGCTGAGGTTTCAACCATTGGTAAAAATGCACAATGGTAGGAAAATTAAACCACTGCCACCAGCCATTAAATGTAGTGAGGGTAACATAAAAAATGTTACATGGGTAAGTAGCAAAAGGGGCTACTAAGTAACCACCGAGCACTTCCACATAAAATGGGGTGTACTGGACCTACATAGAAAAAACAGGTAAGTAAAGTCCATTTCGCTTTACTACTCTTGGGAACAGTAGTTTACCCAAGAGAAGGTATTTACGCCTTAAGAGAAATCCAGAGGACTACTCAGTGACACTGCACTGAAGGTGCTGTGTGTCACAATACAAACGGGATGCCTATGGAGTTTATCAGACTCCCAAACCAAAGGAAACACAGAGTCCAGATCAAAAATAAAGTCCTGAAGTCAAGCACATGAGCTGGGGGTCTCTAAAGTTGAAGGGAATTAGCACAGAAATTAAAATTCTCCCTAACACTGAGGTTCTAACCCCATTGCCTGTCTGTTTTGACATGTACATTCTGCCTTGATCAATTTATCTTGTAATCCCTTCTGTGTTCACTGTGGTATACATACTTTGTGTGTTCTTAATGGCACAACTCTGTAGCATTCGTTCCTTCCTGTGGGAATTATGTTGATCATGTGCAATAGCTGAATTTGAAATGCATATTGATAAACTGAATGCCACAATCGTTAAGAAGTTAGCTCAGTATGTTAAGCACTCATTGTACAGATTTGTGTTCATATGCAAGATTAGAATAGCACATTCCAGCAAAGCTGGGTGAGCCTTTCCTATGTTTGAAGTTTATAAACCTGCCTGCATATGTACCTGGTTTTATAGCACAACAGGTGCTATTATTATAAATGTACCTGCACCAGAGAGGGTTGCTATAAAAACTTAGATATCTTCTGCATTGTGAAGGTGTAGACATTGGTTTGTTTGATAGGGTGTTGTAAAACCTACACGATCAACTCCAATGATGAGCATAAACTGTTAGTACAAGGGGTGAATAAGTATCTAAATTCAAGATTGTGGAACAAAAGCGTTCATGCTTGTATCCTGGCTTTGTCAGCAGACGAGAAAATAACAACAGGGTAAATACAGAGATATTCTGGGAAAACAACTACCTTGCCTAACTGTTAATCAACAGTCATATATCACAACATTCTTGGAGAGAAACAAATGAATGCGAATTTAACTGTGAAAAAGTGAACAGAACAATTGGGAATACAATGTGCTATCTGTCCCTGGAGGAAGAACACCCTAGCCCTAATGGGAGTGCCTACCCCTAAATGGTGAATGGTGCAGAGCATATCTAACAGGGATAGATGAAGAGGAAGCTGTCCCTCATAACTACCAATTGTATGGGTTTGTCAAAATTCAATAAGATTTATTTGCAACAGAGCAACCTAAAAAAACACAACCAATTGGCTATTTCGGACAACAAGACTGATTATTAGATCTGGTTGAAACAGCTAATGAGCATTGTTTGGCCATGGGATTTCCATACGTGTTTTATTCACCCTCGGGCGTCATATATGCCACATGCAAATGGTTGTGTTTGATGAATTAGTATATAAAATAGTACCCCTATCACTGGGACACTTTAAAAGGCTCACGTCGTGTGAGTTTTTGATGTTATCTCTGTTTGGTCGTATCCCCTTTTGTTGTCAGGCATATCTAAATGGCCATGAGAACACCCATGACCAAAGTGGTCGACCGGTTTCAATGCTTTATATGAATTTAAGCATCTTCTTCAGGACCATTACTGTGCTCTGTGATGTATCAGTCTTGCGTGCCTCAGAAAAGTCAGCATGGGCAAACTGCTCCACCCCATGTAAGGAGACAAGAAAATAAGACGAAAACCTGGGTATTAATAAACCCATGGTTTAATCAAGACTGGTTTTTAAACAACTGTTAGGTCACATTTTAGACAGAGGAATGATTGAATCTATTACACATATGGCATATATATATGCAGATGTATGCTCGATACGCAGTCCGTTACTCTGGAGGAGAAGGAAATACAGACCGGAGGATTAGGAGGAACGCGGTGAACCACGGCATGATGCCGAATTATCGCATGAAATATGGGAAAGCCTTGTTGGGTTTACATATGCTAACCTAATCTGCGTGTTCCGCAACATGATTTTGTCGGAAAAAGGCGCTGTCTGCTCCGTCCGCCGGTAGGAAGAGTAGTTAACCCAGCGGACGCAATCATAAACCCACAGCTCTTCCGCATACGTCACGGGAAGGCGGGGCGGTAGGCATGATCAGCGTGTCGGAGCTCGGCCAGTACACGTAAAATAAGGCAGCCATTCGTAAGTGAAGAGAATAGCAGGGCTGGCCACTCTAATGCCCAGGATGTAATCCTTGCGTGCTTGTGAGGGGCATAAGACTACCAGAGCGTGGTTGAACACAGAAATGTATCTAGGAATCAAACGGAGTAACTGGATGCAGTGGCCCTCATTACGACCCTTGAGGAAAGTGACTGACCGGACCGCCACAGCGTAAATAGCGTTTCCGCCATTGCACGATGGAGCAAAGTGCGGCCCATTCCGACCCATCGGGCACGAGCACCACGCCATGGCGGAAGTGCAAAGTCCGCGATGGCGGAAATGACCCCAAAACGGCCCACACCGCCGCCGTACGGCGCCCTAGGTGCAATACCGCCACCCATCATAGCGGACACCGCAGTGAGCGCCAACCGGAAAGTACGGCGACCGTAAATATACGGAAACGGAAGTAAAAACATGGGCCCGGAACGGGAAACAACACCCCGGACACCTATAAAACCACAAAATACACACAACCACTAAAAACACCACCCTGAGACACATCCCAACCCGTCATCCACCCTAGTGAAACCAAGAAAAATGGGAAAAGTAGCGAAGAAAGCGTGCGACCGCAAGCGGCAGGTCCACTTCTCCCGTGAGGAACTCACCGTACTCACAGAGACCCTCCAGGAGAATGCCGCCGCCGTCTTCTCCACGCAAATGACCAGGACGGCACTTGCGAACAAGAAGGCCATATGGGCCCTGGTGGCACAGCGGGTAAGTGCGGTGGGGACCGCACCCCGCAACCCACAGCAATGCAGGAAGCGGTGGGACGACCTGCGGATACGCGTCCGTAGCATACTTTCTGCCAACCGCAACATTGCCACAGCCACCGGGGGAGGGTCGGAATCACCCATCAAGTTGACCCCCTGGGAAGAAATCTGTGCCTCCACCATTGGAATGGAGAGCATAGAGGGAGTCGGAGGGATGGAGAAAGGAGTGCAGACATCCGGAGAATCAGGTAGGTGGCCCAAATAAAACCATGCCAAATCCACAATGTCCAATCATGTGACTCACATGTGTCCACATAGCGCAACAGCAACACATGGCCAGGAGAACGTCCACACACATTGGCCTGATAGCGCACTTTAAAACACACAATAAATACATAAATAAGTAAAAACCCCAAAAACACCCACTACACGTGCAGCAGGCACACCCTAACTGCAGGCTGCCAAACAACTGCACCCTCACTCCACACACAAATGAAAGCACCTCCAAGGCCCCGACCCAAATCACCCTCAGGTACCACCCCAATGCATGTGATACATTGCCATTCCAATTCCCACAGACCCATTAATAACGCTCGCCCTCCTTTACTCCACCACAGGGTCCGATCCAAACGACGAGCTCCAGGACACCCCTACCAGCACACCTGCAAAGAGGGCCAAGACCGACGGCCAAAGACCCTCCACCTCAGCTGCACGCATCAAGACACGGCAGCAGCACATATCAAGTGGCAGCACACAGGAGGGAACATCAACAGGCACCCCAGCAGCCAGCATGCCCACAACAGCACCACCACAGGTCCCCCCAATGGATGCCACAGAAGGTACTGCCTCTGGTGGCAGCAGCACCATAGGTGACACCCCATTAATGGCAGCATGCTCCGACACAGAAGACGGGGATGTCGAAGTCAGATCCATCCATGACCTGTCCCAATCCCCCTGTCTGTTCCATCCCGTACACCATGAGGATACCACGCAGGGGCACTCACAAGACGACGACTGGCCATCCCCCACAAGCCCTGTGGCAGGGCAACATGAGGCGTTACTTCACAACACTGGAATTACGGGCTGGGGCACAGTGGATTTTGCAGGCTGCATAACGCACAGACTCAATGGAATTCTCACATGTTATGTGAGTATGGAAACAGGCGTTATCATTACGGGATGAGGGAATGATGAATGGATGCATGGGCAGATGATTTGATACGGTGTTTGCCATGTACAGGGCTTCTTGGAATCTGTCCGCCTCCCCTGCGCTATGTGATGCAGGGCTGCCATAGTGGGACCATCGTCTATCTGGCCTTGTTGAGCCCTCCCTGTCTCGACGCGCCTTCAGACACTTGTGTCCATGCACGTTACCAATCCCATCTGATGGATTCTGTTTTCACAGACGCATGCACAGGTACACTCGTTTGTGATGGTGTTTTCACCTCGATATGGATAGTTATGAGTCGCAAGTGGTTTTGGGGTGGTGATGATCCTTTGGAGTGGGCTAGCATGCATATGGCTGTGGATCTAGTGTGATCATTGAAGTGAGTTGTTCGAATGTAGTTCTGATGGCCATTCTTTTCTTTTTCTTTTCTTTTGGTTGACAGGTATCTCCTCCCCTTTTGCCACTGCCATCTGTATGCCACTCCTGCAGATGGGTTTTACTCCCGACACCTGCTGCTTCGTATTAATCAGTGGAGCAGCATTACGATCTTATGGGACGATCGCCAATGGGCCACATGCCCTTACGCAGTACTAGTGGCTCGGAGCAACATTTCGGCCTTTCAGCTGGACTAGTGCCTCCCTATTGGGACGGCCCTGCGGTTCTAGGCGCTTCCATGTTGCCTTTTCGTACGAGAATGTAGCCCCTGTGTACCATGAAGGAACAGGGCGTCACACAAGAAGTAGCTGGTCATTTATTGCGGATGCAGCCCACAATGGTGAAATGTGTTTTGGAGTTCATGGCCTAATGGCTGTATGGGCTTGGTGAATTTGTTGTGCATTAAATTTCTATTCTGATATGGGCCGTGTAGCGTTCTTCTTTGCAAGTGATGTGGCATATTCCTATTTGGGGAGCGATGTATTGTGAGGAGATCTGCATTGGGTTCCAGCTTCGGAGTATAGTTGCGTGGTACTGTGCTGGGCGCGTTTGCCTACGAAGCCCAGTGAGGTCAGGGGTGAGGGCTGCCAATATGACTGTTTGGATGATGTCATGCTCAGGGGCGGGGGATTAGGTTTTGTGTAACAGATGCCGGTCAGCCAGGTGGATTGGTGGAATGATGTGATTATCGGAATATTGCTGGTCACAGGTGCCTGTGTTTGCGTGCGTTTCTTGGTGGGAGACTGGGGTCATGTCCATTGGTATAGCTTCTGTATTCGTGCCATCCGTGCCCTGCAGCTCCCATTGGCCCCTCTTGTGATTCTTTTGTTCGTTGGCATGCATGGGTGACTTGTACATTTCACTGGTTGCATTGTGACTTCGTTGCACCTACGGGGAGTTGTACTATGTGGCCAGGGAGCGGTGTACAGGCACTCAGTGGGGCCGTTTACGGTTGATTCGCGATGCCGTACTTCTCACCATGGCGGAATGGTACTTTCCGCCGTGCTTGATGGCGTTAAGTACATGTCCGCTAGGGTCGGAATTCGCGTACCCTTGCGCCATGGTGCTAATTACGGTTTGGCATGGCGCGCGCGCGCGTACTTGGTGCAGTTAGCGTTGGCGTTCACTACGGTGTCGCTAATGGCATCGTACTTTACGGTGACGGGTCATAGTCACACCGAGCGCTATTCGATGGCCATCGTTTTTCGATTTCCGCCAGGGTCGTAATGAGGGCCAGTGCATCCTAATACCTGAAGCATAAAGAGGGGTGTGTGGTATGCATATGAAGAGATCTGCATGGGGCATGGGACCAGCTGGAAATGCATGCATACATTTGCATCTTGGTGGTGGACCTACCTATGTCTTCAATGTGGGAGTAGGTATGTCTCCCTAGTGTAGCAATACCATCTCGGGGGGCATCTGAAGTGTAAAAATGGCCTGGACTGTAAAGACAACTATGGGTACACTGAGACCCGGTTGGTGATGGAGTGTGGAAGTTGCATATGTTGACGTCTAACGGTCCTGTTGGAGTGATGAAGGATCGTACAAGAGTCTCTAGAGAAGTGGATATGTCCAGAGAGGGATATCTATAGACAAGGAAGTCGATTAGCATGTGAGCACTATCAGTTCTTGCCACTGAATGGATTCACTTAGTCCTTGTTGGCATGTATGTAAGTGAAAAATCCACATCTGCTCTTGCCTGAACAGAATATCGTGGAAATGGCCTCCAAGTATGGGGGACTTGATTTTCTCAAGTATGGTCCATTTAAAGTCATCATCAGTGTGCCCCTCAGCCAAGAAATGTGGGAAAAGTGGTGCAGACAATTTGCCTGTTCTGATGCATGAACGATGTTGAATCATGCGCTTCCTGACTTCTCATATGATCATGCCTATATATTTCAAATGACAGGGGCAGGTGATCATGTATACTACACCTCTGTTGTTACAAGTTTGTGACCTGTTTTTGCACCCATGGGGTGTTGTATCCAATGTCTGTAGTGGTACTTCTTGTGGTCTGGGCGCACATGGAGCATTGGCCACAAGGGAACTGGCCAGTGGGTGGGTTAGTATTCCATACAGTGGATTGGGTCAGGTGAAAAATGTGATCACGTACAGATAAGGTCCTCACCAATGTATCTCTGACATTCCGCCTCCTTTTCAAGGCAAACCGCGGTGTCGTAGGGAGAATTTGCCAGTGTTGAGAATGGGCTACAACTTCTTAATTACTTTCTTAATTTTATTGAGAAGGGGCGAGTAGCTAATTACAGCCGTAAACGCAGTGCTCTATTCTGTTCTAATTTGTTGTTCGAGATTGACTGCCCAGGGGATGTTCCTGGCTCTTTTGTAGGTTTGGTTGACAACTCTGGGTGGATATCCACATTGAGTTAGCTGTTCTTTAAGTGCTTTGTCAGCAGACGATACAGTAATCCTGGCCAAATCATCTAATAGCTCTTACATTACTGTGCTGTCTTCTGTGAGGTTTGCCAATTGTGCATGCAGTGGCATTGTTTAGCCCATTACTTGATCTTTCTTCTTATGTAGCCCATTTGACTGGAAGGGGTGGTAGACAGAAGAAAGCGGACCAGATGTTGCCAGCTTTGGGCAAGAATATTTTAAGGTTTCCTCGTATGACACAAAAAACAGTTTGCTTTTTTGTAAAGGTCAAAGGTTTTTATGCACGTTTATAAATGACAATGTCACAAGACATTGTTTTGGAAGTATTTAAAGCTTTAAAATACGAAAGAAAACACCAGATTAAATGTTTTAAATAGCATTGATTGGTATGCTGGCACCTATATACTTCCCTTAATGATGGAGAGAATTAATCTAGAATCATTTCCATTTTGCGTAACACCCTTCTATAATATTTTATTTTTTTAAATGGTCATGTTTGGTGCTGTTTTATAAAATGAGATTGTTTTAGTTTATTATAAGAACTGGAAAAGAAAGTGTTCAAATGCAGAAATTTCAGAGTTGGCACACATCCACCCCTTAACCAATGTGGGATCCTGGGCTTCTCATTTAATCTTGTATTGCCTAACCTCTCAAAATTGCCAGTCCCTCATCCTTTCAAAATTGCCAGCCCTTCAGATTGATATCCTTCTCAGGGTATGATCTTCACAAAAGCCTCATTCGTGGTTTCACTGGCTATGGTGTTGCTTCCACTACAATAGTGAGCATTGATAAATTGTACACCACAGGCATGTGTTCCTTTGATTTCTAATGGCAACCCTAGTTGAAAACCATATCCCACTTTCTATCTCAGTTTGTCTGGATACAGACACATTCCTGATAGCTTCTAATCTGCATCCACTATTCATGCTATGGTATATGTAGCTTTCTCCTTCTCCATCATGGGATCTAGCATGGATTCACATGCTCATGAATATGCCCCGTCGTCAGGCTGGGAATCCTCAGTAAAGAAAAAATCAGTTTCAGTTTTGTTTCTGAACTGTCTTTCTACTAATAACCAATCACTGGTCTCTGGGTCATACTGCCCCCAGCCAATGACTGCCCTCTACCCAAGCCCCTTCTCTGCAAGCCAGCTTCAGATTTTTACCGCACGTTCAAGTATTGGAGGTCTCGTGCTGTAGGTCTCAAGCTTTTACTGCGTACTGCGTTTTTTTCAAAGAGTTTACTCTTATTTTTTCGATCAATTCGAGCCTCAAGCTCCACAGATTCTTCTTCTGATCAACGTGGGACCCGTTTTGGAATTTTCTATGCCCCTCAAGGGCGGATTTTCATTGAATTACACTTCTTCGAGGATTCTGGAAGACCTTTGAGGCCTACCCCGATTCGGACATGGCCCAGGACAAAGGAGATTTGACGCCTACTGTAGCCAAACTGTTCAGGAACTGCCCAGGATGTGGACTGCAGAACGTCTTTAAGGAGGACGAGCACTCCCGGTGCCTCTACTGCCTACACGCCGACAAGTCGCACGTGGAGGAGGACTGTGCGTTCTGCAAGAACATTTCCGTCCGGACCATGAAGGACCGTCGTAAACGACTCGCTGACTGGCTGGAGGTGAAGAGCCCAGCAGCAGGTGAGAAGAAGAAGTCCGAGCTGTCTTCTAAGACCTTTGAGGACGCTCCAGCGTCGGGGGCCCAACAAAAGGCAAAGCACTGCGAGTCAGCAGGCACCGGGAGCGCCATAGGTTCAGGCTCCTCGGCTGCCAGGCAGGGTGCGATGTCACCGACGCCATCATCCATGAGCCAACACTCTGGCGCAGGGAAAAGGAAGTCAGAGAACCTGGGTAAGCTTCGGGAGAGGCCCCGGTCGATCCCAATGGAGAAAGCCAAGGAGGGGGGGGCGAGGCGGTGACCCTCCCCCTAAGGTGAAGGCCTCATATGCGCCCAAGGTCGTGAAGGCCCTGATTCACCCGGCAAAGGCCTTGTTTGAAGGAGGCGTGGCGGCCCTGGAGAAGCCTGTGAAGGCTACCCCACTGGAGACGACTTGCGGGCCTAGAGTTTCCCTGCCACCCTGGAAGGAATCATCTTTCCAGCCTATCGAGAAGACCCCTGTGAAACCCCGGGACAAGAAAGAGGGGGGGGCATGGTAGCCCAAATAGACACAGATACAACCTCCGAGGATGAGCTGGCTGGCGTCAAAGCTATCCTAGACAAGAAGTTTGAGGCCTACGGGAGGGATCCCGATGAGGTGGACGCATCAAGTCCCAGAAGTTCCGGATGGTCACCCTTCAGCACGTGCTGGGACAACTGGAGGAGGGCGACCTCCTGTCGTCGCTGGACTTGGAGGATGCCTACTTCCACATCCCCCATACACAAAGGGCATCGAAAGTTCTTACGATTCGTGGTCCAAGGACGGCACTACCAGTTCAAGGCCCTGCCCTTCGGGTTGAAGTTGGCACCAAGGGTCTTCACCAAGTGCCTGGCACTGGTGGCGGCGTGGCTGCGCCTGCAGGGCATCCACGTATACGCCTACCTGGACGATTGGCTCATCCGAGCAAAGTCAAGAGAACTCGCCGTCGATCACACAGCGAAGACCGTCCGCCTGCTCACGGATCTGGGATTCTTGATCAACTTTGCGAAGTCCCACTTGGTACCGTCGCAGGACGCCCTGTTCCTAGGAGCCAGACTCGACACAGTGGCACGGTTGGCTTCACCGTCGGAGGAGAGTACGAAGGCCATCCTGATCAAGGTACAACGGCTGTTGACCATGGAAGTGGCCAGGATGAGGACCATCAAGTCACTGCTCGGCATGATGTCATTGTGCATCTACCTCGTGCGTCTGTGCAGGTTGCAGATGCAGCCACTGCAGGAGTTCCTCGACGCCTGTTGGATGCAAGCGGCAGGCAGCTTCGAAGACAAGATCTCCCTCAACAAGACTTTCCGTCAAGTGATCCAGTGGTGGGGCACATGCATCTCGCGGCGGGCATGGACTTCCAGACCCCAGCGCATCAGGAAACGGTGACGACGGACGCCTGCCTGGAGGGATGGGGAGCGCACAACAGAGATCTACACGCAAGAGGCCTTCAGAGGAGAGGTCCCTACACCTCACCATCCTGGAGCTCCGGGCCATGTCTGGGCCCTCAGGTCTTTCCTTCCGTCCCTCAAGGGCAAAGTGGTAAGGGTCTTCACCGACAACACCACCACAATGTTCTACATCCGGAAGCGGGGGGGGCACCAGATCCCCAGCCCTATCCAACCAAGCGCAGGATCTGTTGCACTGGGCTGTTGCCCAAGTGATATTTCTGGTACCCTTCCATCTGGCAGGAATAAAGAACACCATCGCCGACTCACTCAGCAAGGAGCTGCGCTCTTGCCACAAGTGGGAGCTTCGGCAGGATCAGGTGGATCTCCTATTCCAACAACGGGGCAATCCCCAGATCGATCTGTTCACGACGGCGACCAACACCAAGTGCCGGAGGTTCGCCAGCAGGTTTCCGCAACCGGGGAGCATGGGCGATGCATTCTCATTCCCCTAGGACGGCCTGTTCCTGTTTGCATTCCGACTGTTGCCATTGCTACTGCGACTCATCAGTCAACTCAGACGGTCACGGTGCAGGAAGATCTTCGTCGCACCCGCGTGGCCGAGGCAGATTTGGTTCCCGGACCTTCTGGACATGTCAGTGTCCCCCCCAGTCAAACTGCCGAAGGACGCAGATCTTCTTGCCAGGGAAGGAGGCGCCATCCTACATCACGAGCCAGCATCGCTGAACCTGCAGGCCTGGCTCCTGCAGCACTAGAGTTCAGAGGGTACGATATCCTGGCGGAGTTCAAGAAGGTGCTTGCAAAGGCCAGGGCGTCCTCGACTCTTAAGTGCTATGGACATAAATGGAGGAGGTGCTCTGTCTGGTGCCGTGCACAGAAGATCAACCCTCTGCGGATTACGGCCCCTCAAGTGCTGCCGTACTTGCTGTCACTGGCCAAGGCGGGGCTGGCTCATGCCTCCATCAAAATCCATCTGGCGGCGATCTCCCGCTACACCTGAACTCCGGGGCGGTCGTCGCTCTGGTCTCATCGCCTGGCGACGGAGTTCATGAAAGGACTGTTCTGCTCGTTCCTGCCAGTGAAGGTTCCAGCCCCGGCGTGGGAGCTCAACGTGGTGCTGACCAGGCCCATGGGTCCGCCATTTGAGCCACTGCATTCGGCACCGTTGAAGTTCCTATCATGGAAGACAGCGTTTCTTGTGGCATCACCTCCGCACGATGAGTGGGAGAGATCCAGGCCCTCTCCTGTAAACCTCCATATCTGACATTCCACGAGAGGAGGGTAGTGCTGAGGGCGCACCCCTCCTTCATGCCCAAAGTGCCGTCGAACTCACATCTCAACAAGCTGTCAGGAATTCAGCTCGACACGCTTGGCGGAAATGGAGAATGAGTCATTCAAGATACCAACAATGGAACTCAAGGTGGCGGCTTATCAGTGCTATTGCCACACAACGATTACCGTTCTAGTTGTTTCCAACATGGCGACCGCGTCTGCCCATTCTATATCTTCCTCTCTATGGTTGGGTAAGACGTGTCGCTTCTGTTCGCTTTACCTCGCTGTTGCACTGGTGCTTTTCTAAACTTTCTGCTGTCCTACCGTTGAGACTTTTCTAAGCCTCTTCTCCTCTATTCTGCGCTCTGTGCACTCTATCTGAGCTCCGTCTCGACTTATTCTACCTTTTCCTTACCCTCATTGTTCCCTGTTACTCTTCTTGCTTTCCTCCCCCGTGCACTTGTGTGCGGGTTCTTTTCTGCGCTACTTCTTACCTCGTTTCCTTCCTTACCTTTTCTCCTTATCTACAGCATTGAGCACGACCGGTCTTCCTTCCTCGTCGCTGCTCGACTCCTCCCCTCCGAGCGGACTCCTACTCCGTTCAGTCCTCAGCCTGCTGTACTCGGGCTTCCACTACGTTGCTGCTCGACTCCTTCTCACCGAGCGGATTCCTGGAACCGGTCCTCCCTCAGCCTGCAGTACTTACCAATCTTTCACAACTACTCTGGAGACACCATCCGCTATGAGACACAATTGGGCTTTCTTCCCCACGAGGGTTTCCCAAGGGTACTGCCCCCGCAGTGCACTGAGTCCAGTTTTCTGGCCACTGAACACTTTGGGGGAATTACCTATATACTTCAGAGCCAATTCTACACCTCTGCTGTTTCCGGACATTCGTGAGTACCTAATTGTTACACAAGCACTTAGTGTTACCTGTTTTCTTCCCGTCGCCGGCTGAGAGGACTTTGCACTCGCTGGATGTGGCTAGAGCGCTGAAGTTGAACATGGACTGCACGAAGAGTTTTCGGAAGACATCACAGCTGTTTGTGAACTTTGGCCCTGTGAACCAAGGGAAGGCCCTTTCGAAGGCTTCCATTTCCAGCTGGCTCTCCGGCTGCATCATGCCCTGTCACCAGTTGGCAAACCGACCGTTGCCCTGCCGTCCGAGAGCCCATTCAACCAGAGCGATCGCCGCTACTACGGCGTTCCTGTCTAGTGTGCCCCTGCTGGACATCTGCAGGGAAGCTACGTGGAGGTCGATACACACCTTCAGAAGATTCAACTGCGTCGACCGGGATTCCAGGGAGGAGTCCAGAGTCGGCTAGGCAGTGCTGCGCAACCTGTTTGCTTGAAGGTGAGCCTGGTGAGGAGATAAGAGATGCTTAATGTTGAGTTGTTGAAATGCTTAATGTTGATCCTTGCCAACTCCTGTGGTTGTGCATGTGTGTACTGCTATGTATTCTTGTATTCATGAGCATGTGAATCCATGCCAGACCCCATGCTGGAGAAGGAACAAGTTACTTACCCGTAACTGTTGTTCTCCAGCATGGGTCTGGCATGCATTCACATGCGAACCCTCCCTCCAACCCCTCTGCAGCTCTTCTCTTGGTCCTACTGCCACTTTACATGCTACCAAATCTGAAGATGGCTGCCAGAGGAGGGGCTTAGGTAGAGGGCAGTCATTGGCTGGGGGCAGTATGACCCATAGACCAGTGATTGGTTATTAGTAGAAATACAGTTCAGAAACGAAAGTAAAACTGAATTTTTCTTTACCGAGGTTTCCCAGCCTGACAACAGGGAATATTCATGAGCATGTGAATCCATGCCAGACCCATGCTGGAGAACAACAGTTACAGGTAAGTAACTTGTTCCTTCCTTTCCTTTCAATTGGTCTCCTCTATTCATGCTTGAGCCCTTTTGCATTCTCTGAGGCAGCTAATGTGAGTTTTCTGTCTATTCTGGGTTGCACGTACCTTTTACACACAGTCCCACATTAATAATACAGGCTGCATACCTTCCCGGATGCTATTGATAAAAAGTATCCTGTATCTATACTAGAACAGAAGTAACCTGTAGACTGCTAATGTTGACCTTCAAGTGCTACTTGTTTATCATTCTGATTAGAGCAAGAATGAAGAGGGCAAGGAGACTTAAAGGTAGTAAACATGCTTATTTTGAATGCTGCAAGGCAGGATATCAACCTATAGGTTATGATTGCAACGAGGGGGTCAGGGGTGCGACCAGATCTTCTTGATCACTTAATTCCTTTGGTTTGGTGGAGGGGGGCCCCAAAGATGTCTGTGCCCAGGGCCCCAAAAGTGGTTAAGATGGCACTGCCTAGAGAGCATACAAATGACAGTGTGCACGGTTGTGCCATGGTCAGTAGCCTGACACTTTCAGGAGGATATGGGGATTGTCTCAGCCTGGAGCGGGAGGCCTACCATGTTGCAAGCCAGGATCAGTCCTACACAAAGGGGCAAGGTGGGAGTTGGGTGGGCTCCAGACATTGACCCCTTATTTTCTGTCTGCATGAATGTGAACCACGATGCTGGCCAGTTTCATTCTCTATTTCACAGGGAACGTCAAGAACCAGCAGACAGAGCAGCAGAAGAGTTGCAACACTGCAGCAGCTAGCAAGACGCCCTGGAGAAGCTATCACAGCGGTCTGGCATCTCCAGAAAAGACACTCATTTGCAGACAGCAAACAGGGACACTTGCTATCTGTATGGCGTGCCACCATTGATGAGACTTGGCGGGTCCATGTACGAATAGGGGGCGTGGCTTAAATGCCTTTTATCGATTCTGATCATTGTATCGGAGCCCCTGGGAAAGGGACAGCCAGCACTTGTCGCGGGGAATCAGAGGAAGCGATGAACACCTGAGAAGAGAAAGATGAGGATAAAAGGAAAGGCAGGAAAGAGGAAGGTGTGGGTTGTTTGGGAGAGGTCAGAGGAAGCAGGGGTAGCTCAAGAGAACAGGGGAGTAAGAATGGTGCAGAGGAGCACGGAGGCAGATTATCCAGGCAGTGTGCCAGGTGAGGGATTGGATGGTCAGAGAAAATGGTACTTGGGTACAAATGAGCGTGAATATTGGTGGAGTGGTAGGGGAGAGTAAGGTGTGAGTGAGAGGGTGACTGTGGAAAGCGAAAGGAGGGTGATAGAGGGAGATGGTGTGAGTAGCGTAGTAGTTTTACAAAGGAGGGAGTAGTAGTTAAGAGGGCATAGTAGTGGGGGAGGGAATAGTAATCTTGTGGGGGAGGGAGTAGTGTGAAGGAAGGAGTAGTAGTAGTGTGGAGAGGGGAGTAGGAGTGGGGAGTAGTAGCAGGAGTGCAGGAGAGGGAAGAAAGAGAGTACTAAGGAGTAAGATCAGAGGGTATAGGTATACCACAGAGAGAGGAACATCAGAGGAACAGAATAGGAGGTGTCAGGGGGAGAGAGAGAGAGAGAGAAGACAGTAGGTGGGGCAGAGGGGAGAAGAGTAGGAGGAGGCAAGGGAGAGTGACAATTCAATCTAGGGACAGGAATAGACGGTGGGTAAGGGTGAAACCAACTGAGACATAGGTGTATGAAGGCACCAAATGTACAACCTCAGTCATTCTGGGGTCTTTAGAATAGGGACCTCTATAAGGTGTCATGAAGTAATTTAGTCAGATAAGATGCTTGCCTTTTGGCCATCACCACGAGCTAGGAGGTTTTTTAGATAGCAGAAGTTACCGATCTCTAGTGACCATCCTGGGGTTGAGGAATGGCCGGGCTAGGGAGGGACTGCCCATCCCTATTACAAAATCAAAATAAATCCCCTTGAACTGTCTTTGGGAGTTGGTTTGTTTTTGAGGCCATCTTTGACAACTGCATAGATTGCAGTGCCATAACATGACATAACTTGTGTGTGGTACAAGTTACACATTCATGAATGTTGTAGCTAGTGTGCAGCTGTAGGTGTGCATAGTGTGTGGCCTTACATGTAGGAGCCCATCCCCTAATCAGAGACGCAGTGTGCTCACATGTATCAGACGCAGAAGAAGGTGCTATCATCCCAAATACATCCCCACCACGTGGCTCGGGGCAGTCCTTTGGGCCATACCGTTTTGCAAATCAGCATGGCAGGCCCTGTGTCATGTGGAATAGTGGGCTCTGCGTGGGCGTGCTGGGGAGTGCTGTCACAGTCTGGTCCCATCCTACTCACACGCAGACGTTGGGAGAAATGGATACGTACACAGGGGACTGGGCTGCAAAGGGTTGTGCCGCCCACCTTTGAGCACAAGCTCACCTGAGCATGTTATAGACCAGGGCATCACTGTGTAGCACAGGAATGCACAGCGTCATGTGAGTTGGCTTCTTGACTTTGTGATCACTTCATTCATTCATTATTGTTTACTAACTTAACAAGCTGCACTGCTTTGTATTAAAATGCAGGATGCAAACGATGGTCCTCCCTGTTGCTTCTGTGAGTTTCCCTTCTTTCTAAAACTGACCATGTGTTCTGGGCGGCAGCATGAGGCATCTAAGCCTCACTGATAATGACCTTCTTCTTCTTCTTCTTCTTCTTTTAATTAACGAATGTGTTGGCGGACCCACGCAGGCGCTTCCCCATCCAAAAAGGATGATGTGCACCTAACCCACCAATCAACACACATCCCTCATATTCTCACAAGTCCTCCCACCGCCCCGTCTGCCTCACAAAATCCAGCAGCACACTGCTCCTCTCCCTGCCTCTCACCCGCCACCTCCCAGCAAAGCCTTCCCACTCATCTCAGCCACACCCAGCGCAGACAACCGAACCCTCATCAATTCTCTCTCCTCAACATGCCTCTGACACGTAAGCAAAAAATGTCCCAGTCTCGTGCACCCCATAAACCACACAGTCCCTCAACACACGCTTCCCCACTCGAAACAGACAGTCATTCAGCCCCACATGCCCTATCCTCAACCGATTCAGCATCACCTCCTCCCCCTCCTCCATTCCAGACTTCCCGCATCCACCTTCACCGACACTTTCCCACGGACACCAAACATCCACCTGCCTTTCACCCCACTCACCCACCTCTCTTGCCACTCATCCATCACCCGCCTCACCACCACAGCCTTCACCTCATCTACACTCAAAGGGAACCTCATATCAACCACTCCCCTCCTCATACCCGCACCCGCCGCCAGATCCACCAACTCATTACCCAAAATGCCACTGTGACTGGGGACCCACGCCAACTCCAAATCCATCCCCCCATGCACACACCGATCAATCTTCCTCCTGATGTCCAAAATCACATCCTTCCTATCACCATCCCCTGCCACAATCGCCTGCAACCCACTCATTGAATCCGAAAACACCACCACCTTGTCAAGCCCCAACTCGCACACCCTATCAATCGCCAACGCAATTGCCACCAGCTCAGCCGTACAAATCGACACGTCATTCGTCAGATGCCCCACCTTATACTCCCCAGTGCCTTCCAGATAAAACGCTATACCCACTCTCCCAGACACAGGATCCTTCGAACCGTCCGTGAACACCTTACATCCCTCCTTCCCTGCCACATATGCCTGACCCAAAGCCTTAATCTCACCCCGCAAACCCTGCTTCTTCGACACCATTCTCGCCAACTCTAAACATACCTTCGGAGACCACAACATCCACATCGGTAGTCTCACCAAATCCGTACCCGTCGCTGCCAACATCTCGCCCACACCCCATTGCACCCCCTTCTCCCACATGTGAAACCCCAAAGTGCCCCCTTCTTCCTCCACCGGTCCCTATAATAGTCAAACCTCCAATTATACTGCAAACAATCACATACCGGGTGAGCCACACTCTTCGCACTACACTTCACCCACCACCTCATATTCAACGCATCCCTCCTTAACCCCAACGGCATCTGCCCCACAAGCACCTGAACCGCATTCACTGGAGAGGACCTCATCACTCCCGAACACACCCTCAATGCCCTCGCCTGCACCTTATCCAACCGCAGCTTCTGACTCGCCATGAAACCCACTGCTACCTGACATCCAAAATCCAACACACTCAAAATCAACCCCTTATACAACATTCGTAAACACTTCTGCTGCGCACCCCACTCTTTCCCAGACACCGCCCGCAATAAATTCAACCTACGTTTACACTTATCCACCACACCATCCACCTGCAAATTCCAGTTCAACTTCCTATCCAAAATCACCCCCAAATACCGGAACTCCTCCACGCTCTTCACCCTCACACCTTTCAAAACCAAGTCCAACTCCTGCTGCACCCTCTTCCTCGAAAAAAACCATACTCACACTTTTATCCACAGACACCGAAAAGCCCCACTTCCCACACCACTCTTCCATACGCCCAATCGCAGCTTGCAGCCGACTATGCACCAACAACAAACTCCGCCCTCTTACCCATACCACACCATCATCCGTAAAGAAATCCACCTGACACCCTCCAAAGCCCGAATCAACTCATCCACCATCACATTAAACAACATCGAACTAATCACACTCCCCTGCGGCGTCCCATTCTCTATCTTCCAAACCTCAGACAACACCCCCTCACTCTCACCTGGAAGGTCCTATCAGCCAAAAATGCCTTAATCCACTGAAACATCCTCCCCCTCACACCCATCCCCAACAATCTCACCAACAACCCACATCTCCACACCATGTCATACGCCTTCTCCAAATCCAAAAACAACGCCCCCACCAACTCCCCATCACACAACGCCTCCTCCACACCAGTCACCAACCTCACTAACGGATCAGCCACCGACCGATTCCTCCTGAACCCACTCTGAAAATCACTCAAACACCCATTCGACTCCAAATAAAACCCCAACCGCTCAGCCACCATCCGTTCCATAACCTTACATAGCACAACAGTCAGCGCAATCGGCCTATACGACCTACACTCCGTAGGGAACTTGCCACCCTTCAGAATCGCCACCACAATCGCTCTCTTCCACAACTCGGGCATAACCCCACTCACCCAGATCTCATTGAACAGTGCCAACACCTCCAATTTACATTCCACCGGCAACATCTCCAAAAACACATACATGACCCCATCCACCCCTGGACTAGACCACTTCCCCTTCCGAATCGCCCCATCCATCTCCACCATAGAAAATGGAACCTCATACTGCTCCTCCCAAGGCCCAACATCCGCCAACAACTCACGCACCTCCGCCTCAACCACACCCATACCAAGCCTCACCGCCTCCGGATAGTTCCCCGAACTGTGCACCCCCGCAAAATACTCCCCCAACAAATTCGCCTTCTCCCCATCCTCACTGACCACCTCCACCCCTTTCAACAACACAGACATATCACCCTGCGGCCTCATCAACCCGGACATCCGCTTGAACTGCTTCCAAACCTCACCCACACCAGAATCACTCCCTAGGGACCCACAATAGCTCCTCCAATATCCACGCTTCCTCCCTCTAATCACCCTCTGCACCATCGCTTTAGCCTTTTTATAAGCCACCAAATCCACCAACATACCCGTTCTCACCGCCCTGGCCCTAGCCCTTGTACATTCTACCGCGCCGCCACAGCCCTCGTACATTCAACCGACCACCAAGGAACCTCAACCTTCCCTCCTCTTCCCTTCACTATCTCCGGAACTGCCGCCACTGACGCAGCTCTCAATCCCTGCACCAGGTGCTCATTCCAACCCTACCCTGAGGAACTATCAATTCTCGACACAACCGCTTATACAACTCCCAATTAGCTTTCCTAAAATTCAACCGACTACCAACCATCCGGGGTCTGACCCCTAGCTCACCCCTCACATGTACGCACCTCACATTCACCCGCAATCGATGCAGACACCCAGGTCAGATCCAAACACGACAACTTCCCAGTCCTCACATCCAACCGCGTACCCGATCCATCGTTGAGCAGAAACAGACACAACTCATCCGCCATACCCTCCAATAGTTCCCCATTCGCATCCATCCGTTCACTACCCCACAACTTATTGGCACTGTTGAAATCACCACACAAAATGCAAGGACCCACATGTCCCCCAATCACTCCAGACAACACGTCCACCTCCACCACCTCACACGGATTATAATAATTCAACACCAATACTTCTGACCCCCCTATCCGAATCCCCACCATGATTGCCTCCACCGCTCCATCCACCACAATCTCCCTCCGAACCAACCCCTTCCGAACTGCCAAAGCTACACTCCCCCCCTCTCCCCACCAGCCTATCCTTATGAAACAATTCAAAACCCGGAATCACAAACCTCAGATCACCCCTCAACCACGTCTCCTGAATACAAACCACATCAATACTCAATTCCCCACACACCACCGCTTTCAACTCCTGTCCATTCCTCAACAAACTCCTCGCGTTCCACTGCAAAATCCTCAAACCGACACTCCACTCTGCTTCCGCACTTTAGCAACCATGCTGAACACATCCTCTTCCAACACATCCACAACACTCAAAAACCTCCTCCGCTTCCACCACACCTTTCGTTAGATCCGACACACTGACAGACAAATTCCCCTGAACCAGTTCCAGCACACTCACCACAAAGCACATAAACTCAGTTTTCGGGAGAACCACCACATCCACGCCTTTCACCGTCCCCACCACGTTCATCTTTCCCACAGCCTCACCCACCACCGGCTCACTCCCACACACCTCGCTCACCACCCGCACCGGTTTCACCTTTGCCACAGCCTCTGCATAAGTCAAGCCTTCTGCTGCCCTCACCTGTACCACCTCTCTCGCCACCCTGTGACTCTCACACCCCCTAAACGCAGTAGATAGCCCCCCCACAATTCACACACTTCACCAGAGTCTCCGTCTTGCATTCCTTAATATCGTGATCCCCACGACACCTCCCACAGTGCCTCTCATTCCTGCACACTCCCGCCACGTGTCCAAACTGTTGGCACTTATAACACCTCAAAGGCAACGGCACATAAACTTTCACCCGGAACCTCTGAAATCCCAACACCACCTCCTCTGGACACTCCGTCCTTGCAAATCGTACCGCCACAGTCGTGGACACCACCTTCCCATGTTCATCCCTCCTCCCCAACCTCCACCACCCCCACATCCGCCAGCTGCTCCTCCACCACAGACAACTCCACAGACACCGGTACTCCATACAGCACCCCCTTAAACGACACACCACTCTGGTCAAACACTCGCACCGCAAGCTTACCCAGACTATGCACCTCCAGAATTTTAGCCTTACCACCATCATCCGTCCCTTCCACTAACAACCGGCCCCCAGCCACCACTAGCAACCGAGTGACATCCCCCACAGCCGCCTTCACCCACTCAGCAATCACAAACGGACTCTCCCCCTGAAATGTCTTCTCACGACTAACCGGCTTCAACACCACCTTCCACACACTGTCACACTGCATCTGCACCACCCCAGACACACCGTTCCCTGAGATCCCCTGCCCCTCCAATGTGCTCATTTCCTGGGCCCCTGACCCAGCAGTGCCCCGGTCCAGCCCCCCACCATCATCTCTGTTTGCAGACCTGCTTCGGAGCCGCACATCATCCCCCTTCTTCCCCCTCTTCACAGATGTACATTGCACAGTCGCCGTCCTCCCCCTCTTCGCCCCCTCCACCGACCCCTTCACCTCAGCCTTCCCACTCCCCTTTGACATCCTCGTTACCTCCTCCATGTATACACACCACCTGCACCCGCCCCGAGAGGCCACACTGCCTTCCCGAGCCCAGCACCCTCCACCCAGACACCGCTCCGCCCTACCTGAGTCCGCCTCTGCACCGCTCGTCAGCTCTCCACCCAATCGGACGGCGCAGGCGCACTCCCTCCCCTGGAAGTGGAAGTGCCCGCAGCTGATAATGACCTGCTGGATCCCCTTAACAAAGATGCCGGGTTCACAAGTCATTGGCTGGGCCTCGCCAATCATGATCTGAGCCACACCAATAATACGCTGGACCCATGTATAAGGCTCTGGGACACACCAATACTCATGGGGATCTGGTCAATAATCGTCTGCGCCCCACCAATCATGATCTGCCTTTCTGGGGCCCACCAATCATTGTGTGAGCCTGGCTTCCACCAATAAGGGAAGAGGATATTCTGCCTCTTCTCTTATCGGCCAGCCCTCATTGGCCCTGTTTTGCTACCGCTCATCCTGCAGAGTACATCAGTGGGCAAGGCAAGCGCTCGCTGCCTCCTGCTATGTGCTCTATTTTAGTGCTTCTTTTTAATAAAAGCTGAAATCATCCTGCAATTACTGTTTATTTTTTGCTGCTATCACCGCCTGGCGCGGGGAGGTATAATTGATTTTGACACTAATTGTGTGAAGTGGTGTTATTAACCAGAAGTAAACTGTAAGAATTCCCACGCTCATTGGCTGCAGAAGATGTGCTGTGGCAGCGAGGCTGGCGCCTCCGAAGTATCCGAATGTGGCATTCCCCGCACATGCGTGTTAGGAGTGCATCGAAGCCAACACGAGGACAGCAGAGCATCGGCGTGATGGGCGGCAATCTACTACTTTTTTCAGAGGGGGGGTCTCATTCCGCGCCCCCCCCCAGCTAAAATGCGACACATTGAATGTTCTCTTTGTATTTATTCATTAAAGCCGACTATGGGGATCTAACCACAGTCGTCAGGTTTGTAGGCGGGACACTTCACCACTGCACTATATGACCAAATGAAGAATAACAAACAACTAACGTTGAAATGTCACATTTCGGTACTGCAAGTCCCAGGGAAAACATTTTTATTGGTTCTTGGAGTTTAAAACATGCACACCTTTTAACGTTTTCAAAAACACTATTAGAAGAAAATACCCTCTGTGGTTTTTGTGTGTGTGTTTTCACGCAGTGTCACCCAGACTCTCTCATATGACAAGACCAAACCCAGAAACTGGGAGACATACAGTTTCCTAAGAAAACCTTCAGAAAACAATGGAACATAGGATCTGTGTGATACATAGGAGGAGCACACAAGAGATCAAATACAATTGTACATTGAACCTCCAAGAGGGAGGCACACATTTGCAAACCTCATGAACAAGTCGCACACATCATAGAAAACAGCTTAACATAGAGAAGAGACCTGAGAAGTTGCCAAACACATTTGATTTACACCGTCCTATTTAATAATTTATACGACCCAAAATGATGTATATGTTTGGTGAAAAAATACAGAAGTTTTGTCAATAATGTTTCTGTACAACAAGAGCTCATTAGATAATACACGCCCAATTGATTAAAAATGTAATTTCTCTTACCGAAGGAAGCCAATTCTTCCTTAGGCACCCTTCTTCCAAAGAAAATTGTTACATTTTCTTGGTTGCACCTTGCCTGAGTATTTTTACATACAAAGCCAAAGTACAAGGAATATGAACAACAGGTTTTACGCCCATATTATCGAAATTGAACTTTCATTGAGCTAAACATAACACTATTTCAGTGCCAATACGTTTCACTCTCAAAATCTCATGCAATTAGAGATCCTGAGTGAGCTTCCTCATGGCAATAGTTATAAAATAAGTAATGGAACCAAATGATTGTGTGTTCTGTATTATTGATAATGAATTCTTAAGATCCGACAGTGTCCTCTCTGTTGAGCCAGTACTAGTTGATCTTCACTTTTAATCCTGCTGTGTTCTCGGTTCAGTCAACGTGGTGTGTAGCCCTTGATATGAACTATTATCTCCTGCCCGCTCATTATATGCATCTATATAAAGAGTAGCCTTTAGCCATGGAAAAAGTCCCCCAGGGCAATTGTTACTCCAATTTTCATACTGACTTCAATGAAGCACTTCCCCCAAATATTCCAGGACTGGAGTTTAGCACAGTAAATAACAAGTCCTAGAGTATGCAGAAAAATAAAAATCACCTCCACTGAGATTTTTTCCAGGCAAGATTATCACATAGAACCTGAAATCCACCTAGAAGGGGATGGGCGTGCAAAATAAAAACACAGAATGCCTTTTTATGTGTATTCTGTTCTCTCCAGGTTTGGCCCTATCCGAATCAGAATGCATGTCTCTCTCTCTCTCTCTGTATCTCTCTCTCGCTTCCCCTTTCTGCTTCCCTCTCTCTCTCTATCTATCTCTCCCTCTCCCAGCTCTCTGTTTATATGCCTGCAGATCCATTAATCTTCTTTGTATAGCGCTGAAACCATGAGAGGAAACAAAGCACTAGGCATCAGATAAAGGCATTGAGGTGGGAGAACTGAAAAATGTGAACAAAAGGTTTTTGATTGCTTTACTGGAGGCAATATGATTGGAATAGGACAAAATGACAGAGGGCAAAAAGTCTTACCCCCAAAAGTCTGACCCCCATTTTGACGCAGATATATAGGTGGGGGTAAAGTTAATAAAAATGTATAGGGATAAGGTGGGGGGGCTTTAGAGGGGTCTCCCCCCACATATATATTTGTGGAAAAATGAAAAAAAGGTCAGACTTTTGGTAGTCAGACTTTTGCATTTGCTCATGTCACGCAGTTCCAATATGATTATTTTATTGGTATGTATTATTATTATTTAGTAAATTGAATCAAAGTAGAATGTTGTTTCAAAGTTGAGCTTTGTTGTATGCAAAAGAACAGCCAATCTCGAGGTCCAGAGTTACTAAAAGTAACTTCTTGTGAGACACACTAATGAGGTTTGAGATTAAAAGAGAGGCCATGCACATCACCCAGTCTCATGAAAAGCTTCATCACTGCCTACTGATAGTGAAGGTCATGCCAGGTGCTAAAATTCAGGCTTGGATTATAAGTACTCTAGTTTACCACCCTATACCCTAAGGCCAGGAGCTTACACACACATCTCATCTGGCCCTATAGCCATTATAGGGCGGAGGGAATGGATGTCAAATGTGCTCTCTGGGCATTGTCGGTTGTGCTATGACATTATCATCAGTTACCCGACTGCCCATGTGGGCGGGACAAAGACTGATATGCAAATGGATATTTCCCATCTGTGAAACATACAGTGAGCAAAAAGCGTGTGCTGCAAACTCTCATCTCAGAACAGGTTATCATGCCATGTTCTTTCTGGAGAGGAGCGTCTGCTACCTTTTTTGAAATATCATCTAAATAGTTGTATGACTTATTGTCCATTGTTTTCATAGAATACTAGCAAAAAGTACCCCTACTCTGCATGGGTTCTGTAGACAGACATGATAACACTCATCCATTGATGAAAATCAATTATCTTGTAGGTCACTGTCCTGGGTCGCTTATCGCTTGATGTGCTTTGCACTCTGAAGTAAACTGCACTGAGAATGGGCATGTGTGGCTGGTGAACATAACCCGGAGCTGACGTGGAGGCTAGGTGAGAGTTGCGTGCTGCAACATGCTGTGACCTTCTGTGCGCTGTACCCACCTGCCGCCTCACCCTGGTGCAGTGCAGTGAGTTGCAGTGCAGATATCTCAGAAACTGTGCGTTTTAGGGCTTTGGAATGTGGTTTTGAAGATTAATTAAGGACCTTGAGTTTTGTTTCTTGCATCCAGATGCTTGTGTGAGCTCTGTCCAGTCCTTCTACGACCACCTTGATGCTCTGCCACTTCCATGCAACCGTCTCACGTGTGCAGGGGCTGAAATCCAGGAAACGGGGTGAGGTGTCCACATATAATGTAGGCTGTGATGTCCGGAGGGTCATAACAAGTAACTGTGCAAAATTTGATGCAGATTGGTGGAACGGTGTGGAATTGTATGAGGAACAAACAAACCCATTTAAATTTTTATATATATATATATATATATATATTAATAGATAGCATGTGTGGGGTTCTAAGTTTCAAGAGAGTTCTACACTAACTTTTACAAAGTCTTGTGAAATAATTTGCCATCAGGAAACGGGAAACGGTTCAATGATGTTTGCTGGTGAAAAATGTGTTTGAGGCCCATTTTCTCAAAGTATTTTTTTTTTTTACAATTTAATCGCAAGAAAAGCATGGAGAGAACCCTGAAGCTCCCCTCCCCACCCACCTTCTTAATATATACCTAACCCTACTTTTACAGTGAAATGTGCCAAACAAACCTCAAGCAAATAGGCCTCGAACAAATGGGTCTGCAAGCAAAGTTCCAAGCCCAACAAAACATGTGATGAAGAAATTCAGGATGGTTATGTTTTTGAAGGGAGCCATTTGCTCGAAATAATTCTGATCTATTAATTAAATTGTTTAGAAGTTGGAGTAATCGGGCATGAAGCCATTCCTTGAAAAACTGTGATATTACACAATCACTATGCCATCTCATCTAAATCATGAGGTCCGGTACACCCTGTTTCAGGCTATAGACATGAACATTGGTTTAACATCCCAGAAGCAACCATATTTATCAACTGTGCAGTCATGGGATTTACAGTATAAATAATAATGTTCTCAGTGGCAGTTTTTCCTTGGAGGGATATAAATATTTCCCATGAAAATGCACAAGTCGTCAAGTGTACCCCCAAGAAACAAATTTAATATTTGTATTTTTTATATAGCTCTATACGCCAAGGCTCTTTCAGAAGTAAAACAAACAGTACCAATCAGGCAGAATTAGATAATACAAACAAATCAACAGGAAAGCAAATCAGTTTTCAGGCGAGTTCTGAAGACAGGAAAGGAAGAGAGAGAATAAAGAGGAAGGGGGAGTGTGTTCCAATGTTTGGGGGCCAATGGAGAAAAGGAGCAAAAGTGAGATTTAGAACATGGAAGCAAGGGACAGTAAAAAGAAAAAGAGATTGGGAACAAGGAGAGCAGGAGGATGTATAAAAAGAAATCAAGGAACATAGATAAACAGTGGGTCAGGCCCTGGAGACACTTCAAAACGAAACAGAGGAAATTGAAAAGAAGGCGCAATTTGAAATAGAACTACTGAAGTGATGCAAGTGCTGGGGGATGGACCTTTGAGAGGGTAAAGAGAAGAGAAGATGAATAGAGGAATTGTATATAGAATGAAAGGGAGCCAGGTGAGTAGCAAGAAGCCCAAGGGGAAGAGAGGAACTGTGGAATAGTCAAGAGAATATAAGAGAGGACACAAGAGTTTTGGTAGCGTTGAAGGAAAGGAAAGTCCTCACCTTACAGACATTGAAGAGCTGGCAAAGGCACGAGCGGGCAGTATTTGAGAAAAGAGAGGAGAATGTGAGAGAAATCATTGAAAATGCAGAGATTCTGTGCAGATAAGGAGCTATTGAGAAAGGTAGGAGGGATAGTAGAGGCAGGGAAGAAAAAGACCTCAGTCTTAGTGTGGTTTAGACGGAGGCAATGATCTGCCATTCACAACTGAATGGCAAGGAGACAGGATGTAAGAGTAGAGTGAATAGAGGGAAAGAAAGGGTAGACAAAAAGAAAGAGCTGGGTATCGTCAGCATACAAGTGGTGAGAGAGACCAAAGGAAGAGATAACAGAAGCTAGCGGAATTGTGTAGAGGGAGAAAAGGAGTGTGCCTCGTATTGAACCGTTGGAGACATCAAATTGGAGAGGAAGAAGAGCAGATGTTTGGCATTCCCAGGAGACAAAATATGTACGATTACTGAGGTAAGAAAGAAACCAGTCAAGAACATAATCCATAAAACCAAGAGAGGAAAGAGAACGAAGAAGAAGACATTGATTGACTGTGTCAAAGGCTGCTGGCTGGTCTAGAAGAACCAGGAGAGAGAATTGCTTAGAACAGTGAGCAGAAAGTAGAGAGTTGCAGACAGAAAGAAGAGCAGTTTCAGTAGAGTGAGAGGGGCGGAACCCACATTGGTGTAGGGGAAGAAGGGAGGCAGTATTGATATGAGTAGACAATATGTTCCAAATGTTTGGAAAGAAAAGGAAGGAGTGATATCAGACAATAATTTTAAGAATGGGGAGTATGGTAGCATATTTAAATAAAGAAGATAAGGTAGAGGACTGGAGAGGGAGATTAAATAGAGTAGCCAAGCAGGGACAGAGAAAAGGATAGACTTTAGGAATACGAGAAGAGGGTCAGAAAGGGGAGACAGTAGAGTGAGCTTTGGAAGGAAAGGAGGACATATCTGAGAGGGAGAGAGGATGAAAAGAAGACATACGGGGGAAGAGGTAAGGGGGAAGGAGGAGGATGATGGCATAGAAGAGGGGGCAATAGAATAGCGGAGCAGAGTGTCTTTTCGATGAGACGTTTGAAGCAATGTCTGAGGCAGAAAGCAAGGAGGATAAAGAGGGGTCATGGAGAGAAGGGGAGAGGATACATTTCAAAGTATGGCAAAGATGACGAGGATGAGAAGAGAAAGATAAGCAAGGTCCAACAGAGATTGGGATATCCTCCAATGAAGTTCTGCATGGCGCAAAACGTGCCTTGCAGAGCGAAGGGCAGGAGTAAGCGAAGGTTTGGGTGGCTTATAAGATGGAGAGAAGGAGGAAAGAGGATAAAGACGGTCAAGAGTACCAGAGATGGCTGAGGAAAAAAGAGATGCAAAAGAGTCAGCAGAAAGACTAGACTGAGTGTTGAGAGGAGAGAAAGAGGAAAAGAACAGGGAAATTAAGGTACAAGTGCAAAAAGAGCGGAGATCATGGCAGAAGAAAGTAGGAGAAGAGGGAGAGGGATTGAATGAAAAAGAGAGAAGAGTGATCAGATGAGTACATAGGAAGAGCAGATACAGAAGAAAGATATGGCGAGGAGGAGAAGATTATGTCCAAACAGGAGCCTGAGATATGAGATGGGAGGTAGGGACATATTAGAAAGATGATAAGAATCGAGAATGGCGAGCAAAGGGAGGGACGAGTGAGTAGAGGACAGATGAAGATTAAAATCACCAGGGACAATTAGCGGGGCAGTTAGTGGAAAAAGTGATGACAGAAGAAGGACAAGTTCCTCGTAGAAAGTGCTACAGGGACTGGGGGATGGTAGATCACCAAAAAAAAGAAGCAAGAGAAAGAGGCTTATTGAAACAGGAAAATTGGTATTTGAAAGGTGGAAAAAGAGGAAGATTGGGAAGTGAATACAAGATAGAATAGGAAAAGTGGTAAAGAATGCGAATACCACCCCATCGACCAGTAGGGCAAGGTTGGGAGGGGTGGGATGGTGAGAGAAGGAGGTGGAAGAAGAAAAGAGAGCAGCTGGAGTAATGAGATTCGTGGGCGAGAGCCAGGTCTCTGTGATGCAAAGAGTATGAAAATGAAGACAAAAAAGGACTGAATGGGCTTTGGTACATATGGGACGCACATTCCAGAGTCCAAGACTGAGAAGAGACAGAGACGAGGAAAGAGAAGGATAGGCAAGATTATTGATGTGAGATGAGGCATGGGTAGGGGGTGGGTGGGAAATATAATGTCGGGGAATGAAAGAAGACATACCGAGGAGGCGACATAAAGACAAAAAGAAGAAATGAAGAGGCAATGTGAGCAAGAATCATTTTTAAAATAATGGGTTAAAATGTTGGCTTTTCATCATCTTTTGTGAAACAATTGGTAAAAATCCATGCAATTTACAATTGCTTCTTAGAGAAGCACATGAAAATATCCAACAAGACATAGGAGCTTTTTCCAACACATTTCCAATTTCCATAATGCCTTTGCCCAAAATTGTGGCCAGTATTCTGTCTCTGCAGACCCTCACCATTGAACATTCTGGAAGCCCATCGAGTACGAGAACCCCCTATCCCATCGCCCTGCCACGCCAGCGGTCTCAGGTATTAAACGTTGTGAGAAAGTTCTTGACAAGTTACGACGACATAGCCACACCACCCCACCCCTGACATGGAAACACTACAAGAGCTCAGAGGCGAAATCCAAGCACTACGCCTAAAAGTAGCTGGCCAAGCAAGAGAACGCAAGCCTTCGAGGTGCAGCTGGTCGGAATGCAATTGCAACCATGACAGAATGCACAGCGTTAAACTCCACGTCACTTAAGTGCATTGCGATTCCTCTGAAGTTTTTCGTGTTGGCCGTGCCCAATAATCCCAGGACTGCCACTGTAGGAAAACAGGTCCATGGTGGTGTGCCAAAAAATGGCAGAAATCTTACGTACTACAGGAACACACCCAAGATGCCTTTGCCCATAATGCCAGTAATTCAACCGTAAGACAAGTTCATGGTGGCTGTGCCTATATAGATCCTTATTCCCATGAAGAAACATTTTGGCTTTGCCCATAATGCCAGTGATGCCACTATTTGACAACCTAGCCATGCTAGCTGCATCAATGTAGGCCTGTCTGCTCATGTAAGAACACATTAATGTTGGCTTTGCCCATAAAGCCAGTAACGCTTCTGTTACATGTCCATGCTGGCTGCACCAATGGTTGCCGTATTCCCATGTGAGAACAGTCATGTTAGCTTTGCCAATCATGCCATTAATGTTACTGTTAGAAAAAATGTCCATGCTGGTTGCACCAATATAAGACAGTATTCCGATGTAAGAACACACTCATATTGACTTTACCTGCAATACTAGCAATGTTAATGCCAGAAAACATGTCTATGTTGGATGCATCAATATTTGCTAGCATTGCCCCTCACTGATGGCACCTGAATAACACTCCTACTACTTTTCCTTCTTACCCTGCCACATTTGCTGGCTCTCTTCATACGGTCTGAACACTCCATACACATACACTCTGCACACACACACACATTCATGCATACATTAAAATGCACATATTGTATGTCATACCACACTTTCACTGCCACCCCCAGGACTTGCATGGTTGGAGGGTTTACTGTCAGTGGAAGCTGCGGAATGGGTGACTCAGCGGCGGTCCAGTACTTGGCAGCCAACAGCATATGGGTTGGCATGGCAGCCTCATAACCTCCGCTCTACAAGCCAAGGGCAGTGCCTCCTTGCCTGCGTTGCATGAACATCAGGGTCCGGTGCTGCACTTTTGCGCATGCACTCTTTGACCGATGTTGTTGGTTGCCGTGGCGACCCAGAGGGAAGCACCAACCTCACTTACTGCTTTGTTCTGGGGATTTAAACCATGTGCTCCCCATACCAGATGCGTTATGATGCGCTCTGGAGTGCGGGTTGCCTTGTCCTGTTGCCTGGACTCTGTCAACTTGTTCTTCAGCTGTTCTTCCCCTCTGTGTTACTCTCCATTCTTCCTTGCGCCTCTTCATCTTCCCAGTTCCTCCTGGCTACTCTCTCCTGTTATCCCATCTTCTGGCTGCCTTGGCTCTCCTCTTGCTGCCCTTCTCCTGGTTCCTCTCCATTGGCACCTTCTCTCAGAACTCTTATCACTCTTATCCAGTGACCTCTGCTTCTGAGGTGCCACCCCTGCCTTGTTCACCTTCATCTTCTCGATTTGCCATTGCCCAGCAGCCCGGCTCCCCAGTCCAGCTCCCATCGCTGTACCTGCATTACATACATCTGGGGAAGCCGTCACGAGGTGCAGGGAGTAGGCCTCTGGGTTCCTGGCAGTTTTCATCCACTGGGGTGCCTCGAGGTCGGTTCTCTCTCCACGGACCCTCAGCGCTGAACATTCTGGAATCCCAGCGAGTACAAGAACCCTGATTCCATCGCCCTGCCATGCCAGTAGTCTCAGTTATTAAACAACTTTGTGAGGAAGTTCTTGACACATACTCAAAGACTCCATGACTCACAAAATCCATTTATGCATGCATACACACACTCATGCATACACACACATGCATACACACACACAGTTCCTTTTTTAGCAGATCCATAACCACCTCGGCTCCAGATGACTGCCATAACTCACCGATGATCTCTGGAAGGTCCACCCTGCGGACTTTGAAGGCAGAGGTGTCCATCACCTCTCCTTAAGTCCTGGTTACTGTCGTACCTGGGGCACATGGACCTCATTGTCCATGAAAGCCTTTAATTGCGAGGATGCACAGAAGCATTTCTACACTCTGTTCAGCCTGTAGTATCCCAGCAAGCCCATTCGGCATGCACATCTGGCTTACACTGTTTGTTTGTTTATTTATTTGTAGAGCGCGGCATACCCTAGGGTAACAGGGCGCAACAGAACAAGTATATGTGAAGCTTAGTTACACAAAGAGATATACAGTTTGCATACAGGTAATAATTAGTTACATAAGGAGATATTCGGTTTACAAGCAGGTAATAATTACAATGAAATTACAATGAAATATATCTATAGGGTACTTAATTGCAAGGATGGTGTGCAATAGGAGAGTGTACAGACAGTCTCCGGTGAGGTATTGTGTTCAGAGTTTGGTTAGAAAGTGCACATATGTGACGAGAGTGAGAGGAGGATAGGTGAGAGATAGTTAAGGAGGCTGGAATAGAGTGAAGATGTCGAGTCACTACAAGTAGTGAGTACTTTAGGCAGAATCCAGCCGATACTATCTCTGTTCAAGTAGAGGGTCAGTTACAAGTTGTTGTTTTTAACCATGTAATAGTGTTAGATCTAAACTTGCGGTAGGGTTGGTCTGCTCTCATGGTGGGAGGTAGGGAATTCCACAATTTAGCCGCTTTCACCGGGAAGCTGTTACCTCCAATATTGGAGCGTTTGAAGCTGGGTATAGAAAGCTGTTCTTTGTTGGCTGTTCTCATTGGTCTAGAGGAGGTTTGTTTGTGGAATCTCTCCGCCAGGTAGGTAGGTGCGGCATTGTTGAGGGATTTGTGCATCAGTGATAGTGTTTTTAGGAGCATTTTGTCATTAGTTGGGAGCCAATTATTTTGTCGGGAGGTCTCTGAAATATGGTCTCTTTTAGAAATGCCTGAGGCCGCTCTAAGGGCATTATTTTGTAATGTTTGGATTCTTTTGATTATAGTTTTAGTCGATCCTAGGTAGAGGGCATTACAGTAGTCAAGGCGCGACAGGATGAGGGCTCTGGCTAGAGTAATGCAGCTACTGTCCGATAGGAAAGGCTTACCAATGCGTATGAGTTTGCACGTGTAGGCGGTTGAGGATGCTTGGAGAATGTGAGGTTTGAGTCGAGATAGAAACCGAGTGTTTTCACCTCACGTTCCACCTTGATGATGTTGCCGTCGATTATAAATGAAGAATAGTCAGGGCCTAGTTTTTTTTAGGTTGGATGGAGTACCCAGAATGATGAGTTCAGTTTTATCATCATTCAGGCATAGACCATGAGTGGCCATCCATGATGATGTACACTCTATTCACCAAGGCCAAATCCTTTTCATAATCCCCTGAAAGTGGGAGGAGGATCTGGGTATCATCTGCATAGTTAGTGTAGGTGATACCGAGATGATCCAGATCATCGAAAAGGGGCTTAGTGAAAATGTTGTAGAGTGTGGGTGAGACGCATGAACCTTGGGGCACACGATGGGTATGGGGTCTGCAGCTGCTGTCGGAGAGAAAACTCTCATGGTTCTGCCATTCAGGAAGGATCTGATCCAAGTAACAGTGTCATCAGAGAAGTGTGCTGCTGTTTTAGATGGTTACAGAGAATAGTATGGTCGACTAGGTCGAACGCAGCTGAGAGATCTAAAAGGAGGAGTAGGGCTGATTTGCCGTTATCTTTAAGCTCGTCAATTTGAGTCTTGAGATCGATAAGGGCAGTTTCCGTGCCGTGCTGGGGACGGAAACCTGATTGTCTGGCCCCTAGCAATTGGTGACGTTCCCAGTGCTTTTGTATTTGTGTGTATGCTACCTTATCCAGGATTTTCAACAGGAAGGGCACCGTGGTAATTGGTCTATAGTTGGTCGGTATGGATGGGTCAAGGGTAGGTTTCTTTAGGAGGGGGAGGACCCAAGATTGTTTCAGGTTAGTAGGGATGATGCCGGTAGCAAAGGATGCATTAATGATTTTGGCTATGAATGGCGATAGGTCTCGGGCGGCATCCTTGATGAGCTGCGCGGGACATAGGTCGCCTTGGAAATTGGAGGGTTTAAGGGATAGAATAATTCTTTCCACTTCACAAATGGAGACTTTAGTAAAGTTGAATCTGGTAGATTCATCTATGTTGGCATTGCCAATTGTTTTGGAAGGAGGCAGGTGGTTTAGGGTGTTTTTTTTGCAGGTGATTTTGTTTTGAAGGGTAGCTATTTTATTAGCTAAGGCATGTTGGATGTCTTCACACCATTTCTTATCTTTCATACAGGTGTCAGGTGGAGCTAACGGGGTCTCAATTTCTTTAAGGATGGTGAAGAGTTCCTTTAAATTTGATTTGGCGTGGGATATGCGAGTGTCAAAGGATAAACGTTTCTCTAGGCAGATTTCTTTTTTATAGAGGGAGGACAATTTGGAGAGTTTCAGCTTATTGGCTTCTGTCGGGTGTTTTTTCCATGTGGTCTCGCAGTTTCTTTTTTGTGGTCTTAACGTTTTTAAAAGAGGAGTAAACCATTTGTTCAGGTGTTTTTTTTGCTTACTTGGTCTGAGTTTGGCAGGTGCGATTTGGTCAAGGGAGGTGGTCATGATTTTATTATACTCATCGACCAATTTCTCAGGTTCTGTATTATCTGTTTCATGGCGAGACCTGATTTTCCCCACAGCACTCCAACTCAGGGGAGCTTCCTTGGCTGTTTGCCGCGGGGGAGCTCAGGTTTTTCACTGGGCCAGGGTTGGCTCTACCATAATGAGTGGCAGATAAATGACCTACCACCAGTTATGGATGAGCCACCACTGAAATCTCTGCTTTACATTTTTCAAGGTCGCCTGTGTCTTGCGACTATACACAATATTCACTTTTGTAACAGGGCATTGTTCAGGCTGTAGGCCTTAGCCATGTCACATCTAATGCAGCTAGTCCCTTGATTCCATCTGGAAACAGCAGTATCATCACATTTAACATTACATGCAGTTTGCATGAATGGCTGGGTGATGCTGATACCTGACCAGCTGGTGTGATATCATCTAGAATTATGTATTTGAAACCTAGATGAATGTTATGAGCGTGTCATTTATGGGTGGAGCTTCTGGGGTCAGATGTTTCCCCGATGACTCCCCGATGATGTCCCCTTCGTCTCTCAGTACTTACCTGTAACTGATGTAACCTGTACTTGGACTTACCTGGAAGGCCATAATAAAAATGGATCCTTCGCATCTGGAACCTATGTGCCCAGCCATCCTAATCTGCGTCTGATATTGTTGGAGGTCACCACCCTCATTTAGAAGAGATTCTGGTTTCCCGACGTGCTGAGAGCATGATGGATTATGCAGAGGCTGTTGACGAATGATTCAATTTGGATTGCTGTGTGAGGATGTGTGGGTGCTTGTTCCATGAATGATTGCTGAGACAGTTGAACATATATTTGGCTCAGTACCGGTGTTGTTCTGTCAATGAGTGCGGATATCCTGTGTGATGGATTGTCATCTGCATCTGCGTGTGAAAGAATTTGCTTTTTTTGTTTTCATTAGCATAAAATGACCTGTGTAACTCTGTTTCTAAAAGCCAGAACTGCTAATCAGACCCACCTTTCATACATGCTACATGCCAAAATTATACTGCAAACATGTTTTTTTAGTTGTTTATTTGTTTATGGTTTATCATAAACCTTTACACAGATTTCACAGTATTATTTCAATAAAACCAAAAAGAAAGAACATAACAGATACTATATACTTTGTCATAAAAGTGCACATTTTTTTTAAACACCAAAGAATTTCATGTCTAAACTAAAACTCAATTTTCCCTTAAAACATTAGTTTACAGTACGTCTGAATTTGTTTTCACAACTTAAACTGAACTTATTCCGAATGCAACACCCATATACTGCAAACATGTACCTAGATGACTTACAGACATCCTCATCCCGAGTCCTACAGCAGGTTCAGAGGTCACATGTGACTTCCCAACAGCTGCTGGAATACAAAAGTGACAGGAGGCAGAGATGACTTTGTAACCTTTTTCAGCCTGTTTCCAAACTTAATAGTGGTATGCCTCACTCAGTCTCTTGGCATGGACTTCTGTAAATATATGTCATGCCTGGTGGTGGCATGGTGTCTACTAAGAGCATACAATTATACCTCCCCAGTAATTTGATATCACACTAGTGTCAGCTCTGTGAGCATACCCAGTTATGCCCGAACTGACGTGTATTTGTGTCTGATCTGTCTCCCCAACCACCACGTAGAACAATGGCCAGGATGCTCCCTCTTTGATCCCCATGTAGGAAGGGCAACACCTTACTCCAGATCACAGGAACCCTCCCCAGAAGATCCTGCGGCCGGGGGAACTGGTGCCTCTCAAAGACAGCACTGATATAACAAAACCACACTCAAAATAGGGTGCTGACCGCTGGAGTCCCTTTGAAGTCAGTAGATATAGCAAGGGTGCAACTTTAGAGTGGTCAGAGGGGAGAGGTGGGTTGAGAAAAGGGTTACACCATCTTGGTTGCTGTTAGGGCTCTCTACCGCTCCCCAACCCCACCCCTTTCCTGCAGTCAAGGTACTATGAGTATGATATCAGAAGTCAAAGGGCATCTCTTACAACAGCCTAGATTGGACCCCTTACAGAAAGCTTGCTTTGAACAAATCCTATGTACATTTTGCATTTTTTTAAGGAGAGAACACACTCATCTTTTGTATTCATCTTAGGATTCTGAAAGAAGAAGGATTAATATGGAACTCTTTTCAGGATACAGTCTATTCCGAAGTTCTCTGCCATGGTGGGGAAGCCAAAAGCTTCCAGGGCAGAAGAGTGCTCTGTCCCTTAACCATCCCCAGTGAACAGTGGGGCTAACGCTGCTGCTGAACTAAGTCCTCTCTATTGGCTTTGTGCCAGAACTAGGATCCTGCTAACTAGAGATGAAGGACCCGCTGTAGATGCCAGACAACTTCCTGGATTGGAAGTGCAAAGCTGAGGTCTCACCTTATCCCTGCAACCCAGATGCCAATGAACATCTATAGGCTTTGATTCCCCTATTGATCCACTTTTGAGTTATACTGACCCGCACATCGCCTGCCTGTCCTGTGTTTCATCGAGCCATGTGCCAATGTTGCTTAGACCGCACTGCGTGTTGGGCCCAGTCATCCAACACACCAACCAGATACCGAATCAGTGTCTCTGGAAGCTTCTAGAAGCCTGGCTCAACACCGTTGAGCCCCCAGAAAAAGAACCCAAGGTACTGTGGAGAGACCTGGACTCCTGGTTTAGTGTTTGGGATCATAGGGCCTCATTACGACCCTTGCACTGCCGGAATGAAGGGGGCCGGTACGGGACCGGCTCCCTTCATTCCAGGAGCACGTATTACGAGGTTCCCTGTGCGGGACCTGGATCTGACGTCTGGTAAAACCAGATGTCTTTTCCGGGTCCCGCGAGGGGAAGAGGGAGGTAACAAAGGGACACTTATAATGTGCCCGCTGTTACCTCCATCCCCATTCACATTGAGCCCTATGGGGGCTCAAATGGGGATGGGTAATGGTTCCTTCAAGGAGGACTTACCGGGTCCTCCTGTGTCGGAATGACCCGGTAAGTCCCCATTGCAGGAACCGGGTAAAGGAGCCCAGTTTGGAGGCAGCCAATAGCTCCATGGCTACCTCCAAACTCGTAATGAGGCCCATAGTGTCTTTTAACCCTCCCATTGCTACCTTTTTCTACAAAGGCATATCCTTGAACTGTTGACAGAGTTGCAAAGTCTCTTGTCTGAACACCCTGATTTCTGAAGAATGAATGGGTGGTTTTCAAGGATGGATGGCTATATCGCTGAAGGATAGCTGTGAAGAAGAAATTGTAGCTCTGTCGGATGGTTGAATGGCTGGCACTGGTTGATGAGAGATGTCTGACTGTTAGCTCAGTTTCTGAAGGGTGAATGGGTACCTAGAGGATGAATGGTAGCTTTCCCTCGAGGATGCATGCCTAACTCTCGTGGTTCGTTCTGTTTCTGAAGAGTTGATGGATGTGGTATCTTTTCCTTAAGTCAGGGGTCTGCAACCTGTGGCTCTCTGGATGTTTTGAATTACAACTCCCATGATACGTCACCATTGACTATTCTACCTAAAGCTCCTGCGAGTTGTAGTCCAAAACATATGGATATACAAAGGTTGCAGAGCCCTACCCTAAATAAAGCAACAATTGGCTAAACCTCTGAAGCATAAATTGCTGGCTTTGAAGGATAACTAGAGAGATATGCCTCTAAAATATACATTATGGGTGAATGTGAAAAAAAGACAAATAAAGGATGAATGGATGGCCCGGAAGGTCGAGTGATATCTGCGAAGGTGTGCAGTTAAAAAGTCGAAAACATTATGTCGAAAGAAAAGACATAATGTCGAAAAATAAAATGTCGAAAAAATGTTTTTGGAATGTTTTATTTTTTTATTTCTATGTTTTTTTGGGGTTCCGTAAGTAATAAAAGGGGTAAAACCCCCCCAAAAAAGGGGGTGGGGTTGGGGGAACCCCCCCATTTCGAACAAAAAACAAACAAAAAAAGACATTAAAAAAAAAGTTCGACTTTTTTTTTTGTTGACATTATGTCTTTCGAATTAATCACTATAAGCCATCTGCGAACAACGGATGGTTGGATTCTGCGTTCTGAACATCACTGCCTGGCTGTAAAGAAGAAATTATTGGTAATGCCTGGATGAGCTCTCAGTGAGCTGATTGACTATGAAAGGCGAATGGTTGGTTGTGATTCAGATGGCCGATCTGCCTTTGTAGGCTCAATGACTGATTATTGCCTGAATGTGAAGGATTAATGATTGTGCAATGTATGACTGATTATGACTACCCCAGGTCATTGCATAATGAGAGGAATAGATGGCTCGTCCTCACTCCAAAGGATACAAGTCTAGTTATCTGCCAATGCTTGGAGGGTCTATGCTCTGCTCCCTGGGTTATGGAGGTTCACATCACAGGCTGTGCCATGAGAATGAAGATATACCAGCCTCTCTTCCAGCCAGTAAGGGATTGACAGGTGGACGAATGCTGAAAACTGGAAGCAGCTGCTTCTTGTGCCACCTTAATGAAAGCTTCCCTCGAGAAATTGCTGGAGAGAAAGGCAAGAATTGCAATAACATAACCGATCAGGTCAATGAAGAAATATTTATTTTTTTCTAAACCCTTTTGTTGCAGGATTCTTAAATGAGGTTGGGAATTGGGCCCAAAATGAACACATATTCTTGTCATCAGAAAAGGCTTTATTTGAAGTAAAGCCGATTCCCTCTCAGCAGTTCCCCCCAAGTCCTACACAGACAGCGCAATGTGTTTCTCAGCACACTATCCTCTTCAGGCCTCTCTGCTTGGTTGGCCGGGATGACGTGAACATAGTGCTCGTGGCATTGGATACACGCAAGGGGCAGGTAGATACAGGGGCCTTAATGCAAGATGTATCATTTTCACAGGCAAAATGTATCTTCCAAACTCCTTTTCCAGCATTTTGGCCCCAATCAGGAGGGATCAAATAACATTCCCCTCGGTATCCGGTTGGGTGACACGGGTGCCATTGAGAAAAGGACATATATTGGCCTTCTATGTCCAAGTGTCCACATGACACCAAACCACCAACCTGACCTACAGTCACTGTATGGGCAGGTTCCAAAGAGAGGATGGTGGCAGTAACTGGCACTTCTGGAATATGAAGGCTAGATAACCAGTACCAGCTAACAATACCTCAGGGCAAGAAAGAGGTCATTCTTCTAGTGCCTGACATCCCTGCCTACTCTGTCTGGGGGGCCCTTTGCAGTGGGAGCCCTCATTATATTTGTTTTAGTCTCGACAACACCATAGATGCTCTTCATCTAGTCCCCACTTTCATATGCGTATAGGGTCAGACACCACAGAGCAGTTTAGGACTGATAATCCACATGGTCAAGGCTTCCAAGAGCGGAATCTGTGTTGACGTCTGCTTAAGCGGCAAAAGCAGCAGCACTACCTGAATCCCAAAAAAACAGCCATCCATAATACGATGGGTGCTCTCCGTACATGGTGTTTTAATTGTATTCATCCTGATACAGGGAATGTGACATCAAAAAGGATGCTGAAAATTCTGCCTTTCTTGACACACTCCCAATTTCTATACTGGTCACTGAGTGTGCTGAGCAGTGTGACTTATCACTCAATATCAACAACCTACTGTGCGCCACATATGGTGCTGCTAATGGCGGGGCTCCTCCATCTGATGGCCTCGTTTACAAACTTTAGGAAGTGCTTTGCATTATTAGCTTTGCATCTTCTAACGCTATTGGAGGAAGCATACATGGGAGGGATTCCTCCAGCGAGGTAGTTCTCACCTACTTCTAAAAGAAAACCAGCAGAGGAGTGTGGTTCTCACTACCCCCTCACCCTTGTCGATGTCAAAGCCTTGACGGGGGTCCTGGCGTCTCATTTCTTTTGACCATATATGCCATACCTTATAAATTCAGACCTGCTGTAACCTATGCATGCAGTCCATGGCATTGAAACGGCACAATCCGTCCAGTATTCTTTCCCAGACTGGCCTTAAGTTTCATGCTGTGGCTGCCACGGCAGATACTAAGAAGGCGCTTCACTCCAAGACCTGCAGCACTTGGTCCCGGGTAATGGAGCAACATGGTTTTGGCCCCTTCTTTATGTATCAGAATTACAAAAGAACAAAAATTACAGAGCAAAATCAATAAATCAAAGACATGCAAAATATCATTAAATAAAATAAAAACATGTAATCAGGGAGTGCCATTTTAAAATGATGGGTCTCAAGGGCCTTTTCAAAACTTGTCAGTGAGGGACTCCTAGTAATTCTCACGCCACGGTAGATGGTCAGTTTCTCAGCCAAATAAACTAGGGTTCTTAAGACAGTAGCTCTATACGCAAGAGAACAGATCTTGGATCTTATGCGATGAAGTCTTACAATGTGATCTGAAGAGAATAAGTGTGTTGCGGTCAAATCCCCGCGCACCAATCACCAATCTTGTTGCTGTGTAATGGAGCTCTGGTAGTGCCCGGGAGACCAGATAACAAAGCATTATCACCGTCTAACCTGGATCTGACAAGGGCTTGGACCACAGATCCAAAATCCGAGGTGGTAAGAAAGGGGTTTATCTGTCTCAGAAATAATAGAGTTGTATAGAATAGAAAAAAATATTGAGATAATTTGTTAATATGAAGACAAAACTTCAGCAAATGGTCAGCAAAAACCCTAAAGATTG